>NW_025767457.1:0-2717456 GCF_003918875.1 Haliotis rubra
TATGGAATTTTATAGCCTTCTCTGTACCTCAATGACCTCCACAGTGCCCCTTAAGGTCTTGTCCAGACATCTTGATTCAGGTATAGGCACATAATTGTCTCTTACCAGATTCAAAATCTGGAACAATCCAGACACATGGTGCGTCTATCGTGAAATAGTCAGATTCTGCAATAAGCAATACAGTTCTTGTATGTACTCTTCGTCTTCACTCAAACTCCCTTCCTCTGAACATTATACCAACCCCTCAATCGGACGGACACATAGGGTTCGCTGTTGTCGTGGAGGTAGCCTCCCAGCATCATACGGTGGGCCAATAATCTTAAAATGAAACGATTGATCAATCCTGTTGCTGCAGCAGCCTGGAAATATGTCGAAGATATTGATACTTGGGAGCGTTGTTCAGGGTATATAGTCAAAAACTATTGTTAAAGCAAATTGACAACATTTATATTCATATACAAAATTTAAATGCTTTGTACTCAAAAAATTTTAAACAGCTGAAATGTGTGTGCCTTTTGGCTTCCCTTCATGAAGAGATAGATAATTAAATGCGGGTAATGTTCAGACTGCATCCATGTGTCCTGTCTGGTCCAGTGATCACGTCACAAGCAATATTGCAGGTATATACTGACAAATAGGTTAGAGTCCCACCCCTACATGATACTTATTTCCGGGGTTATTTTTACCTGAATAAAGGCGTCATTAACCTCCATCATTAGCTTCACCTCCTTTCTGGCCTCTTGGCAACCGAAAGAGAGGCATCGTCTTCCAAAACTGTGGGGTGGCAGCGTCCGAATGACCGTGCTGTGTCTATATGAATTGGTGGAAGAGAGTCTAGCCTTTTAGATACATGCAGGCGAAACAACGGAATCAGTCAGGATTATTATAATTTTTGTCTGAAATTTACCAGATGAAATCGAATCCCAGTTCGCTCTGTTTATGTTTCTACTTTGTCATCACCTGTGTTTGTTCACTAAAAGTGCCTATCAGCTATATTCCCACATAAAGTGACACGGTGATATATAACTGAAATGGTATTCGTTATCATTACACTGTCATTGATTTGTTCCCTCTAACAACGGCAACAACAAAAGATACTTTTGCCTTCAAACCCTTTGGATATAGAGTAATGATATAATGCCACGATCATAATCAGTATGAAAGAATGTGTACATCCATAGAGCCGACTGTGCTGAATAATCAACAGTAAACTATTTGGCTACTGGGTGACCAATGGTTCAATTACCAGAACGTTCCCCTGTTTCTTAATTGTCCCGCTGGATGCAGCCGAGAACCAGTACATCAGCGCTGCAACAGACACAAAGGTATCTAAGTGGTTGAACAGACACATAGAAGAAGACATCGTAACTGCAATAGGCATACAGAGTATATAATTGCTGCAACAGACACAAAAGGTATCTAAAGTGGTTGAACAGACACACAGAAGACATCGTAACCGCAACCAGCAATATAGTACATGCCCGCATCATCGGGTACACTGGTGCTGCTACGCAGGTGAAAAAAACCCCCAAGCGCCATTTGATCATTACACCATTTCCATCTACAGTTACTTCCCAACTGATCGCAAACATGTTGTGCTATAGTTAATTTCCCACACTAAAACTGACCCCTACAACATTGCCTGATACAGGTGGGCCCCTCCAAGACACCTCTTACTTTTCAAGATCAGCACCTCAGCAGGACAACGACTCCTACCGCGGCCTGCTTACACCACTTCCTAATCACTGCAACAGATCGCGTGCTGTCGCTTCACAACCATCTGATCCATATATGCTCTTTTTACAGTTATTTCCCCGAAACAAACTCTTCATCAGGACAACATCACTGCGTCGTGTTCCTCTACAATGACTTCCCAAAGGCACCATCTGATACCTACAACACCGACTTCTTCAGTAGCTTTCCTACATCATTACCTAACCACTACAGCATATTTTGTAGTCTCTACACCACCATCGAATCAGTCTCTTCCCCACACCAAGACCCTATCAGTTCAATATGTTCTGCTACAATAGCCTCTTCTGTGACAACGCCTTATCGGTAAAATATCGACCCTTTGGTAAAGTTCCCACATTACTACCTTACCACTTGCAGAGACTGGATCTAGAAGACTTTAATTATCTATTTGATAAACTTATTCTGAAACGTTGTTCATTTGGTAAAATACTAAAACAAGACAGGGGCCCAGCTACTTAATTTCTGTTCAGCTTTGATCTGTCTATATATAATGGCCGTTGTGGGTACCGGTGATTTTACTTTTATTGGTGCCTCTGGGGCAGAGTGTCATTGACTATGTGATGTCTTCTGAGAGCTGCTTTCACTCTGTCGACGCTTTGACATTGCAACTAGGTCAGAACTGACCACCTTCCTCTCGTGTGTGCATTACAGTCACGTGACAATGTACCGGCCGACTCTGAGTCTCATGATGCACGTGAACCTTGTGACTACCGGTATGTGTGGGACGTAACCAAACGGGATTTATTCAGGGACAATTTACTTTCTGATGATTGTTTCGACATGTTCGACGCCTTTTCAGAATTAATACTTTCAGATATTGATAAAGCAGTCACGGTGTTTACTGATGCCATCTGTAATGCTGCAAACGGTATTAAACGATCTTGTAGTAATGTTAAGAAACGTCGCAGGTCTGGTTTGATAAAGAATGTGAATATTATAACTGTGAGTGAAATCGGCTGTTATCTGTGTTCAGGTCTCATAAGGATCCAGTCTCCTTGCAGAGGTATATACAGGCAAGAAATAAGTATACATCGGTGTTGAGAGATAAGAAGCGTAACCATAATGTCTGCTCATGTACATGTAACACTTTGTTAGATAATCTACACAATAGTAAAACATTCTGGTCTGATTTTAAAGACTTTCACAAAGTTCATCAAGTCGACCCAATATATCCATGACACAGTGGTATGATCATTTTATGAATATTTTTAACACGGATAATGATGTAGTTGACGATGAAAGTATAGATTTAGACATTGGCGAAGGTTTTGATAGCATGACTCAGTTCATCCTCGACTCTCCAATTACTGAAGATGAAGATAAAGAAGCTGTCAAGGGGTTTGAAACGTAACAAATCGGCAGGTGCGGACAAATTAATTGCGGAATTCTTCCACAGTTCTTTTGATTTGTTATTTGGAAATATTATTCAATGCTATATTTGATTCTGCATACTTCCCTGAAGCATGGTCGGTGGGAATCATTGTTCCCTTACACAAAAAGGGGGATATTCATTCTTCTAATAATTTTTACAATTTTAAGCATCTTTAGTAAAATGTATGTATCTATTTTGAACAGACGTCTTACATTTTGGACTAATGCCTATGACAAACTTGTGGATTCACAGGCCGGATTTCGTCAGGGATACTCTACTATTGACAATATATTTATTTTACAATCAGTCATTCAACGGTATTTATCAAAGAAAAGGGGAAAAACTTTATGCTTTATTTGTAGATTTCTCAAAAGCTTTTGATCGAGTGAATAGGTGGAAATTATGGATGGTTTTGATAAAGAGAGGGGTTTCACTAAAAATGTTAAACGGTGTACAAGCTATATATACTAGGCACATAAAGAAACTGTGCATACAAAAATTTAAAATCTAAATTTATCACAACTGTGTAGACACATAAGGATTTAAACTCAGAGATGCCACACAATACTGTCACTTTGGAAAGCTCAACCTCTGCCCTTGCGATCGTTCAAAAGATTAAACGGCTATTGAAACGCATAGCATGCCAAGGCTCACGTCTGCACAACGTCATGAGGCCATTGGGATGGTCCGTGGGGGAATGTCTCAACGACAACGACAAATGGCTGCACATTTCCACTGCCCCGGAACACCATTTCTGCACTGGTGAGACGCTACAAGAACACAAATGACGTCATCGATCGGCCACGTTCTGGACGTCCACGCGTAACAACGCCAAGACAGGACATATGGATACGGGTGATTCATCTTCGCCACAGGTTTCAGACTGCAGTGATGACTGCCCGAACCATCCCAGCACAATTCGACAACGTTTACGTCATCACGGGATCAGACTACGACGTCCCGCCATACAGCCTATCCTGACACAACGTCATCGACAACGTCTCCGAATGTGGTGCCGAAATCATGTCCGCAGACCCTTGTTTTGGTGGAGAAATGTTGTTTTTACAGATGAGTCCAGGTTTAACATTTCCCATAAGTGATGGACGTCAACGTACCTATAGATGCGTGGGAGAACGTTATGCACAGGCCTGTGTCTTGGAGAGGAATCGCTTTGGTGGTGGTTCCGTGGTGATTTGGGGTGGAATAACAGCACGCCAAGGAACTCCTTTGGTGATTGTTCAGGGCAACTTAACTGGTGTGGGCTACAGGGATCAGATTCTACGACCTGTGGCAATTCCTTTTCTGCAACGTCATTGCCCTGGGTTAACATTCCAACAGGACAATGCCCGCCCTCATACAGCAAGGGTTGCTATGGATTTCTTGCAACACCACAACGACGTTGACTTACTGCCTTGGCCTCCAAATTCACCGGATCTCTCCCCGATAGAGCATGTTGGGGACGAGATGGATCGACGTCTACGCCGTCTTCCTCATCCGCCAGATAACGTCCTTGACCTTGCAACAGAACTTGAGAGAATCTGGCGTGACATCCCACAAGCCTTCCTTGCACGTTTGATAGGCTCTATGCGTCGTCGATGCACTGCTGTTCTCAATGCCGATGGTGGACATACCCGTTATTGAGCTTGTGACATGGTCGTTTGACCCCTGTCCCGCCTGTGGACTCGTGACGTCATTGTGATTGACTTTTAAGTTGAAATTCTCCCGACTTGTTATGGTCTCATGATCCCTCCATTAAAGTTTATATGTACCCTTGACATTGTTATCGTACTTATCAACTGGGATAATATTTGACAATGCACAGTTTCTTTATGTGGCTAGTTATACAATCCAGTACGTTCATGTGTTGAGTCTAATAATATGTATTCGGATATGTTTGACTGTGATTTGGGTGTACGACAGGGTTGTTTCCTTAGCCCATATCTATTTTCTATCTTTATTAATGAACTAGCACAGGAAATTGAAACCACGTGTAAACCTGGTATCCAGCTTCATCCAGAGATGATCGAACTGTTCATATTATTGTTTGCCGACGATGTCATTTTGGTATCTGACACAATCTTTGGTCTCCAGAAAAGAATAGACATTCTAAAATCATATTGCAACAATTAACAGTTAACAGTTAATTTGGATAAGACTAAAGTGGTTGTTTTCAAGAATGGAGGTATTCTCTCGAGAAGGGAAAGATGGTATTATAGAGGAAAACGTCTCGAGTGCGTGCCATTCTATAAATATTTGGGTATTACTTTTACTAAAACATTGTCTTGGGATAAACCTACTAAAAGTGCATCTGCCCAGGCTAGAAAGGTTCTGTTAGGCATATTAAGGACATTACATAGATTTAAACCAATTCCGTTTGAATTATTTTTCAGGATATTTGACACCAAAATTATGCCTATTTTACTCTATGGGTCTGAGGTTTGGGGGTAGATAGTGTAACATATATAGAAATCATTCATATGTTTGCGTGTAAACGCTTCCTTGGAGTGAAGACATCGACACCAACTTACACAGTACTGGGTGAATGTGGCAGATACCCTTTGTATATTTTTGCATATAAACGTTCCATAAAATTTTGGATTAGATTGTTATATGTGCCTAATGTAAGATATCCAAAGAAGTGTTATAACATGCTTTTACAAGCAGCTAATAATGGTAAAAATAATTGGGTTTCCAAATTGAAGTATTTATTGTTTCGACTTGGATTTGGCTATATATGGGAGTCACAAACAATAATTAGTAAAGAATCCTTTATTGCGGAAGTTATGGCAAGATTAAAATGTTCGTTTGAACAGGACTGGCACCCCTCCCTTTTCAGCATTTCTAAAACTAGAAATTATACTTTCTTTAAAGGTACCCTTGGAACGGAGTTATATCTCAAAAGACTAACAATTGCAAAATTCCGCGTGGACATGACACAATTTCGTTGCAGTTCCCATGGACACAAAATAGAAACAGGCAGATATGTTAATACTCCTGTAGATAAAAAGGGTGTGCACTGTGTGTAATGAAGGCTACATCGAAGATGAGTATCATTTTTTGATGGTTTGTGTTCGGTATAAAACACAGCGTGAGAGGTATATACCTACTAAATTTATATCATATCCTACGCGTGATAAATTTAACATGCTTTTGGGATCAACTGATGTGTTAATGTCGTTATAAAGCTGGCTATGTATATCTATAATGCAAACTGTTTCAGAATAACCTGCTGATTAATTATTATTCTCTCTTTTTCTCTCTCTCTATATATATTGTCATATACATTATATGCTGACTGACCACATGTATGTATGAACATGGGCCGGAGGCCTACATTCTTCATGAATAAAGATGTCACCTCAGCATTTTCTGCTTCAGTCACGGGGCAGTGGGATAGCCAAGCGGTTCAAGCGTTCGCTCGTCACGCCAAAGACCCGGGTTCGATTCCCCATATGGGTATAGTGTGTGAAGCCCATATCTGGTGTCTCCCGGCGTGATATTGCTGGTAAAAGCGGCGTAAAACTAAGCTCACTCACTCACACTTCTTCAGTCACGTCCCTACCCCACCATCTGTTCACTACGACAACGTCCCCTACCTTCGTGATGCTCCTCCATGACATTTACGACGCCGAACGCTGGGAGTAAGAGCGCTTGATCCATGTGTGTATTCAACTTCCATTGCGTCTCCTCTTTTAATGTACGATCCGTCCTTTTAAGTCGTAGCAGCAACAGCACCACGGTGACCCACAGCAAAAGGAGGATGGACAAGGTTTTCATTCTCAGGAATTTCATGATGATTGGACGGAAGAGGCCGTTGCACGTGTAATGGGAGAATCCCCACTGAGTAAAGCAAAGCTCACTGTTGATAATTAAGTGATATAAAAATTCAACACGGCTTACAGTTAGATACCACTTTCCTTGCACGTGGATTGTACATTTTCATGATCTACTATTGCTCCCAGTTAAGTTATAAATAAAGATTGGTCTTCAGCAACCTGTGCTTGTCGTACAAACGGGATCGGGTGATCAGGTGTCACTGACTTGGTTGACACATGTCATCGATGGTCATGGATTGTCTGGTTCAGACTCGATTATTTTCAGACCCCGCCCCATGGCCTGACTATTGCTGAACAAAAACAGGCAAATATACAAACAATAATTGAGAACTTTTTTTAGAATTGATTAACAGCCCTAACTATCCCTGAAGTTTCTCCGTTTGAACACGTGTATTACTACTTCAAAGAATGTCAACTATATCAGAATGCAAGACACGTAATGTTTACAGCAAACAAGAAACCTGTAACATGAAGCTAATCCACGATATGTCATTATTGTTAAATGGGAGTGTTCATCTCAAATGCAGTAAAATGTACATTTGTTTCATACTGTCCATAAATATATTTATCAAACTTAAAGATTTAAAAGAAACGAGAAATCCATTTCCACATCCATAAGAAATCTCTGCTCAGAGAAGAGACAATTATACAAATGTGACTATATTTGTAAATTGTAAATATTTGTAAATATTTGTTTCAGCAGTATTACAGCTGTACGATGTTGTTTGTGGACAAATCGAGTCTGGACCAGACAATCCAATGATTGTCACCATGCGATACGATGACAGAGCATGTGTTTATCGATCACTATGAAATAATGATGATACTAGGTGTTCTCGAAACGGTGAGAGTATCCTGCTCCACCGGTGGCACACGTCATAAATATACTGGACAAAAATAGTTAGGGATATATATAACTTGTGAAATTATGAATAATGATGTATGTATTCATTGACACACTGATAAAATATCAATCATAAAATACCAATGTCCCTAACTTTGTTTGTCCAGTATATAATGTTACGTCTAGTCAAGTGTTCACCTGAAATAATTCGGGAACTTATGGTATAAGTCAAAACAGGAATTGCATCGTACATAACTTTTGTCACTGATGCATCAAATTTGAACATTTCCTCCATATGTCTACCATAAAACTCCTTGAAAGCTTTACTGAAGCCTTGAATGTTGTATCCTTGATCAAACAACTTCTGAGCAAGAGTGGCTTGACGCTCTTTGAAATCTTGATAAAAAGAGCACGCTCGATTTTATTTTTATTGTGAAAAGGCAACACCAAAGGCTGGAGCTGTTGGAATATTGCTCGACATGAAAGCTACCTATGTTGTGAACATTTGTGGTCAATCTAAACCTTTGTGAATGATATTTTTCCAAAATCTCATGAATAGTAATATAGTTTTTACTAACGTTTTCGGAATGAGCATTTCAAGAGATTAACGCCACTGAATGTCAGTTTTATGATCCAAATATTTGCCGTGGGAGGAAAGGACGAAGTGTGACTGACGGGAATGTTACAAATCCAGTGGAACTGACGAGCTGCTGGATGAAGCTTCATGATTGGGGCCAATCTTGGATTCGAACCCGTGATGAGTGGGTCATGTATGCGGAGGTTGTTACTTGCCTGCTTGCTCATTTACACGTGTGGTAAATTATAAGTTGTTCACTGGTCTCGAGGGGACATGGGCTGATGTACCCTCGATGTTTGTTATGTTTGGAACATAAAGAAACATCGAGGGTACATCAACCCATGGGCCCCGAGGGGCCAGTGAACAACGTATTTATCTTACCGAACACCTCAATGGTAATTTTGAACTGTTTGAAGCACGAGTATCGGATCATAGTATGGAGTACCAGACCACAAGAAAAACAAATTTAGAGTTATCTCCCTTCAATCGATTTGCATTCGCAAGACATCGGTAATTTCCGTACATCATACATGACCCAATGTTATTCAAGATAAAGAATTACTACTACGAAGTACCAAATTGGTTCGGCATTCCCAGCGGGATACATAGAAAATGTTATTCGCTTATTAATCGGGGTACATTGAAAATAATAGAAGAGCGCTCAGCCAATCACAAAACGACATTTATGTGTGAGGCAAGATAATATAAGTTGTTCACTGGTCACGAGCTGGGGGGCATGGGTTGATGTACCGTCGATGTTTGTTTATTTTCTCTGTGCCCGAAGGGCGAGGGGAACATAAACAAACATCAAGGGTAATGTTAATTTTGAATTGTTTGCAGCACTGGTACAAATCTTTTCGTAGCCATCGCTAGATTTTGCTGACAAGAAAAACAGATTTAGAGTTATCTCCCTTTCATCAATTTGCATTCGCAAAACATCGGTAATTTCCGTACATCATATGTGATTCAATGTTTCGAGATAAAGAATTACTACCACGAAGTACCAAATGAGTTGCCATTGACAGCGGGTACATTGAAATGTTACTCGCTTGTAAGCGGGGTACATTGAACATAATAGAAGAGCGCTCAGCCAATCAGAAAGCGACATTTATTTGTGAGGCAAGATAAATATCCATATGCTATGTGATATCAGCGTCAGGTAAAGTAATTGAACCTATGCACACTTATATGTATCACTCCTGAAGGAACTGAAGAAACATACCTGTTATAAGTATTGTAACTGGATGAACTGAAGACACTGGACGCTAGTTACCTGTAGTGACTACCCGCTGGTATCAGCTACTACTGTAATCTGAAGCCTACTATTCTGTTGATATATATTAAAAGATTTGCTTATTCTCCAGGGTTAATCGAACTGATCAGCAGATGTTACAGTGACGTACCATATGTTCTATTAATTCTTCATTATACTGGTCAAAGTCATTTGTAACTTCATTCGTTACTGGCGATAAACATTGACATTGCAGTCAATACATCATCGCTGCTTTCATTGTATTTCATTAACAAGGGTCACTTCTGTTATTCCGTTCGCGGTTGTAGTGCTGGGGTTGATGAGTGCGGTGCTGAAGGTAGAAGGCTGCATTATGGTGTGGTGAAGGGCAGGGGGAGCCGGAGTGGAAATATTGCGTATTTTAAGGTGTTTGCTTATATATTCTAGGTTTTCTGTCTTGCCCCACAAGACCCCTATGTGGTCACACTTTAGGCAAGTGGGTTTCTTAAAACTTTCCTCTGTTTAGCAGAAAGTGGGTACCCGGAGGTATATCATATGACCATTGCCCTTCTTACGCCTTACTTTGGTTATCCGGGGTAATAATGTCCATCATGTTGTATGCGCTTGTATGGCCATTTTTTATAGTTTAGCACCCCCAGTAATTTTTACAAAGTTGTATGTTCCGGCTACTATCAGTGTGTGCATGCACTGTACGTTGGTAAAGCTACATGTTTTCTGTAGGACCATACCTTGACTAAGAGAAAACACTAAAAGAACAGTTTCCTTCAACGTTTCAATAATGGATATGACACCCTACACAAATCATCAATTTGGGCTCAAAATGATACCTGTTACACGTATGGAGCTGGAGAGAGGGTCAGGAAATATGGCGTATATGTGATGCGACAAAAACGTTTTTCGTAACCATGGAACGTTGTACAATCAATATATAGTGTACCCACTACTCTCCCTGTATATAGTAACATGGTCCCAGTCAGTCTGTAAGGTGATACATGCTTGTATCCGTCGCCCGATAAAGTCTCAAATATGCTCAATGACGTTCAGGTCTAGACTCATTGCGGACCACGGAAGGTGAATTATTAAAAATAAAAGCTTTCACTGCAAATCTTTGGTTTCCTTGAACATGTACTGCAGTCGTTTTGAGACAAAATGATACCGATGACTTGCAATAGAACACCAAAACAAATAGACATAAAAGAATCAAACCAACGCCGACTGCAATAAAAACAACAGACCAGCTCTAGACAAAAATTGCAGAGTTGTTTAAAAAACTGTCATCATTTATTTGTTCGTTTTCCCAGTTTGTTACAAGGGTGCAGTGGCAACTAAATAAAAGAACAGCACGAAAAGCGCGATGCATGTGCATTAGTAACGTCAGAGACATGTGATTACTGCTGATTGACAAAGTGAGAGAAAATGAAAGTTTTATAATTTACGAAGTCTATGATTTCTTCAAGGATGACAATGACAGGGGGTGACCCAAGTATGCAATAACTAAGTACATACAGCGCACTGCCTGAGCAGCTGAGGTACCTGCCATCTCGCCAGCTCAAAAATTTGTTGAGAACCCGTTAACGCACGTGCATCTCGCTTTTCGCGCTGTTCTTTTATTTAGTTGCCACTGCACCCTTGTAACAAACTGGGAAGACGCACAAATAAATGATGACAGTTTCTTAAGCAATTTTTTTATTTTTGTGACACAAATTATGCATTTTTTTTCTAGAGTTGGTCTGTTTTATTGCATTGCGCGTTGGTTTGATTGTTTTATGTCTATTGTTTTTGTGTTAGATTGCAATTCATCGGTGTCATTTTAATTTGTCTGAAACGGACTGTAGTGAATGAATGAGTGAGTTAATATTTATTGTCACGTCGGCAATATTGCAGCCATATCGTGACGAGAACAATTAATAATTACATTTTAGATCAATAAATTAGTAAGACAATAATTTTACAGTACTTTAACCTTTGAGGATACAGCCACTCACAATCTGAGTTACTAATTTAAATTTCCAAACATAAAATATTTATCTATTTACAAATCATTCAACAAATCTAATTCTTTTTAAAATTGCAATAATTAAATGAGAACTTTATTTAAAAGATCCTCATAGTTCGTGATTTGCAACATTTATCCCTTGTGATGGAATAGCATATACTAGTGGATATGTGCGCTATGTAAATATCCTATAATAATAAACAATAATATTTTCTTTACCAAACGACTGACAACTGTGTGGTGGACATTCATCCCCGACCGTCCGCTTTAAAGAACATACCAGAGTTGTGCCTACCAATAATTTTCCATCTCTGGGCTTCTGATAATCTTCTTCTTCTTAAGACAGTCGCAGAGATTGATTGAACAATGTGACCCATGCAAATTACATACCCACATGAAGATTCGTGGGTTTACTTTTGGACATGCTTCACACGCTGCTTTTAGCACTATTCCAGTAATATCACGGCTGGAGACACCAGAAATGGACTTCACATATTGTACCTATGTGGGGGATCGAACCCGGGATCTACTCCACCGACCCAACAGAAATAGATGAGAAACGGATGACAACGGTTCCGGAAAATCTAATTTGTTTTAATTAGATGTAATAAATAACATCCATTTGAAATACAACACAAATCTTATGGATAAAATCTTATGATCTTATTGATTATTTTTCACAACGTTTCTGGGCAAGTTCTTGCCCCTTCTTCAGGTGGATACGTTGTGAAACATTGTGAAAAATATATCAAGAAGTTGTCATTCATAAGATTTGTGTTGCATTACTACGCCAACGTCGAAATGCCTTTGAAGAATTTGAAAGGTAGTATTGCATGTGAATGGAGTATTGCCTACCCTACACGATGTCTAGTTGTCAGTACCTCAGAAATAATTAAAAATATACACAATATAAGACTTGAATTTTGTATTACTTAATAAATTGACTTTACACATTCATGCAGATATCTACATATTCTTCAACATAAACGAGCTCTGCTTTCAAGAACTACCCTTTACTAAGACAAATTTTATCTGACGTTGACAGTATATATTTACCAATTGTTATTTCAGATGTCATAAAAGAATACCAAGCCATTTAGTCAGAATTCCCTTTCTGACTTCAAACACACCAAGGTACCCAGCACGAGATACACGCTCAGGAAACACTTGTCGTGCCTGCAGTATCTTCGATGTCAAAAGGTGACAAGTAATTCCAGCTGTGTCTTATTCTATTGCTTGAGATTATAAATGGCTTTCTTTGTATTTCCTATATATAAATATGTATGACTTATATGGAGTCATTGAGGTCGTATTAATTTATTGATAACTTAAAGCTAATACATGTAGACTGTGTGTGAAACGTATCGCGCTCATCGATCTGTTTTCTCTGCACACAATAATAAGGAGACTAATATCAGAAGAAATCGCCATTTTTCTTAGATGTTCAAGTCATGGGGTGGTTGAATGAGTACCCTATTAAGCCTCGTCTAGCAATATTCCATCAATATCACGGAGAAACACCAAAAATGAGAAAATTGATCACTTCGGCAGTATTTCAGCCATATCGTGACTAAATCAAGTTATAGATTTCTGATAATTAAAGGAAATTATAAAACCTGTCAACGAAGGACAGTCAAACAACTAGAATATCACAGATATTAATGTAAAACTAGTAATTTAATCGAAAACCTTTTAACTATATATGGCAATAAAACATAAAAACAAGCTATAGATTGCCAACAACTGAAGGTAGATCACCATACGAGGGACTATGGGGACTTACAGTACTTTTAAAAACAAGAGTTCAAGAGTAGTTTTGGTTTATGACGTGAATTGTTTCAGTGTTTGAGTGTGTGATGCGAGCTGTTTGAGTAGTGTACGCCAACTGCTGTTTGGATATATACATAATTTCATGGCTTAATATATACAAAGACTGACCTAAGGGAACAAAAATGAAAGTAGTTCAAATGTTCAAGTTCAGAAAACTGGTCAGTATTCTAGTCTTATCTGGTCTTAACTGATATGCCACAGGGACCGACACTTACAGATTCATCGAATTGGAAACAATGCATGCATAGTTTCAGAAAACCCCCATCAAGAAACACTATTTTCCCCTCTGTTTTATTAAATTGTCCGTACTCATGCTTCACTGGAAGGGAAATCGTTTCTCAGACAAAAACTACAGACACATACGTGCAAATGTTTCCAAAAGGTTGGTCTTGCTCTTTTTGCATAATTACTTTACATATAGGTCCTACACTATTTGGGCGTTTACTGTGACACATATCAATAAGACTTAATTTTCTTGTATCTCTCAAACCAACCGTCTTTACCTCCTAACAGCTCCGAGTCATAGTGTATGCTACTGTCGTTTATACGGTATGGGAACACGGTCTTCAAAACATTAAGAATCTTAGACTCGATGAGGTGGAAATGTTTCCTCGGAGTGTAACCATCCCGTACAGAACGAACGAGAGTCGCCACGCCCGGAGTAAATGGCTGGGAGAGGATAGTCTGGAGGTGGTTAGTGGTTTGGTCAATCTCCTCCTCGTCCACGCTGTGGTAAACGACGAGCGTTGAATTGGGGCCATTGTAGCCCTTGCATAGCACCATACCATCACTTCGTTTGAAGGTTGTACTCCTTGGAGACTTGTCCATACACACGCCTACAGTGATAAGTTCCTCCAACTGACGTTCGTTTAGGAGAAGAAGTTTGTCTATCAGACGACGAAGCATGAGATGGGTAGATTCGGTGGGAAGACACATAACATGCATAGCTTTCTGCAATACATTGTAGAGTCTTTCAATAACTGCATTCCTCATAGAAAGTGAATCAGAACATGAACTGTCACCCTTGGCTCTTCCGTTGTTGCACAGCTTGAGATGTCTGAGGGTAATCTTCAACAGGTCATGAAAGAATGTATCCGCCAGCATTTCATCCTGAGCATTGTCAACACACAGAAGCTTCTGTACATTGGATGATATGTCGCGGATTTCACCTTTGCTCATTCCAGCATTGTAGAGAAGTGCTGAAACAGCTTCGCAAGCGTAGAAGTCCTCGTCAATGTCAGGATGACGCTATCACTCGCCTTGATCCAGCTACCGGATTTGGCCAGTTCTATAGCCTTCTCTGTACTCACGAACTCCACAGTGCCCCTTAAGGTCTTGTCCAGACATCTTGATTCAGGTATAGGCACATATTTGTCATTACCAGATTCAAAATCTGGAACAATCCAGACACATAGTTTTTTGTCTGCCGTGAAATAGTCAGATTCTGCACAAGCACAGAGTTCTTGTATATACTTGTCTTCATCAGACTCCCCTCCTCTGAACATTATTCCAACCCTCAGTCGGACGGACACATAGGGTTCGTTGTTGTAATGGAGGTAGCCTCCAGCATCATACGGTGGCCACACCCAAATGAAACGATTGATCAACCCTGTTGCTGCAGCGATCTGGAAATATGATACTGATATTGATACTTAGAGGCGTTGTTTAGGGTGTTTTGGAAAACTGGGGTTTATTGAGCAAAATGATAATATTCATTTCATATGAGTACAAACATTAATAAGTGACTAGAACTCACTACTTTTAGATAGTTTAAATATTCATGCCTTTCGGCTTAATTCATGGGGAGATAAAGAATTCAATATAGTGTAATATTCATACTACATTCGTGTGCCTCTGGGCCTGTGGGTCTCTGGAAAAGTCTGGTCCAGTGATCATGTCACAGCAATATTGCAGGATCATCGACTACAGGTTAGAGTCCCTCCCATCCACTACTTGATACTATTTGGGGTTATTTTACCTGAATAAAGACATCGTTTCCCTCCATCATTAGCTTCATCTCCTTCTGGCTGCTTGGCAACCGAAAGAGGGGCATCTTCCTCCAAAACTCCGGGGTGTCGGCGTCCGAATGACCATCTATGTGAATCTGCGGAAGAGGCTGTAGACTGTAGATACATGCAGGACTAACAACGGAACATTTCATGATGATTATAATGCCTATATTTCACCAGATGAAATTTGCTATGTAGTTTTACGTGCCTTTACCATGGCTGAAATATGTGGTTCGAATCTCGGTACGCCCTGATTATGTTTCTAGTTCTGTCAGCACCTGTGCTTGGGTTCATTAAATGTGTCTATCAGCTACATTCCCACATAAAACGGACATGTCATGATATAACAGAAATGGTATTCCATGAGGTGTTGCATCACTCACTCCGTTCCTAACATTGTCATTGTTTTGTTCCCTCTAAAACCGGCAGCAACCAATATTGTTTTGCCTTCCAGCCAACTGAATGTACAAAAATCAATATATAACAACGATAATCAGTAATCTTTGTGAATGTTTTCCATTTATGTTGCGATTTCGACATGTGTGATTAAGGTTACATTCTTTGAGTATTCTCTTAATCACCAACAGTAAACTATTTGGCTGCTGGTTCACCAAAGGGTTGATTACCAAAACGTTCCCTTGTTTCTTAATTGCCCCGCTGGCTGCAGCCGAGAACCAGTACATCAGCGCTGCAACAGACACAAAAGGTGCTTGAAAAGACAAGACATCGTCCATGTAACTGCAACAGGCATACGCAGTGCTGCAAGAGATAAATACAGGTTATCTGTGCTTATCAGGTACAGGCAGTACATCATCGCTGCGACAGAGTAACACAGCACATGAACACAGCATTCGGTGTGGCAACAGGCACAACAACAAAACAAAAAAGCCCAAATACAACAAAAAAATAATATAAAACAACCCCAAAACCTCGTAATTTCAGATTGTCATCTACAGTTGATGTGAAGCATCCTGTCTTCTCATCTGATCACATAAACATGTTGTCCTATAGTTAATTTTTCTACACCAAAACCTGATCCTTACAACATTGCCTTTTGTAGGTACGTCCCTCCAAGA
Organism: Haliotis rubra; assembly: GCF_003918875.1. NCBI lineage: Eukaryota > Metazoa > Mollusca > Gastropoda > Lepetellida > Haliotidae > Haliotis > Haliotis rubra. The sequence goes on from NW_025767457.1 coordinate 16,548, forward strand.
GACCTTAGCAGCACAACATTAACTCCTACAGCCACGTTACCACATCACTATCTGACCAATGAAACATGCTCTCCTACAGGGAAGTCGTCAGCACCACCATCTGATCACTACAACATTGCTGGTTATTGTTATTGTCAATGCCCCAATGAAGACATGGGGACAACATCGAATCCAAGTGTCACAACCCCACACCCATACCTGAATACTACTACATGCTTCCATTCAGTCTTTACTGTACGTACAACCGTCTAAGACAACAGCGTCTTGGTGAACAGTTACATCTGTAAACGTGCACCTGCCCACACCAATTCCTTATCACTGCAACATGTTCCTCTGCCGAAAGTATACTACCATCTTATGAACATAGTGTTTACAGTTATTTCTCCGAAATAAATACTTCATCATGACACCAAGACTGTGACATATTCCTCTACAGTCATGTTCCCACAGAATCATCTGATACCTACTACATCGACGTCTTCAATAGCGTTCCTACATCATTACTTGACCACTACTGCATGTTCTATTGTCCTTACACTACCCTCTGATCAACAGAAAAGCGTCACTTTTCCACACCAAGACGACACCACTTCCTTGTTCTTCTGCCGAAATGTAGTTACACTACCATCTAATAAATATATCGTCTATAGATATTTCGCCGAAATAAATACTTCAACAAGACAACATCACTGTCCTCACAGCATCATCTGATTACATCGACTTCTTTATAGTGTTGGGAATTGGTTAAAATCTCATAATTGATGATTGGTTCATTACTACCGATCAATCATCGAAAATAATTGGTTAGCATCATTTATGAAATTTGTTAATGCACATAAAAATAAGGTAAAAAACAATTAGTTCTCTCCGGGTTTTGGGGCAAAATTTCACATCTTTAAAGGATGACTAGTATGTTAGGAACATAAATTTCTTGGAATCTTTAATATAAATTCAATCGTGACTTGAAACGAGCTTGTAGTACTTACGAAATGTAACAGACAAAACCAACCATGTGAAAAATATTGTTAATGAAAACAAGTGTTCCAGAATTGGTTGTGTTCGATTATGAGAAATTGTGATCGATTGCTTGGTCACTACGACCAATCTTCGATTATTTCAATTAATCGGACCACCACTACTTCTTTTATAGCGTTTCTACATCATTACTTAACCACTACAGAATGTTCTGTTACCTCTACACCATCATCTTATCAATACAAAAATATCCGTCTACATTTACTTCTCCACTTAGTCACGTTCCCACAAAACTACCTCATCGCTACAGCATGTTCTCCTTCAGTCACGTCCCTACAGAACAATTTGAGTACGACGGCTTTGACCCGTACCTTCATGGTGTTCCTCTATGACGTTTACGACCCCGGATGCTGGGAGTACGAGGGATTGATCCATGTTTCTTTCTAACTTGGTATCCGTCAACGTCTCCACCTTCAATATTCCACCCGTCATATTAAACCGTAGCAGCAGCAACAACACGGTGACGCACAGCAACAGGAGGACGCACGAGGTCTTCATTGTCAGGAATTTCATGATGACTGGACGGAAGGGGCCGCTGACAATTTGTGATACAACATGATTTACAATCCCATCACTTTTCCGTGTGAGTGTGTTTTGCATTCCTATTTACGTATATACACACATGATATTTAACTGAGCACTTTCCGAATCTAAGGGCTATTTGCAAATTGTTGATCCAAACAGGCGATCATACCAATTCTGAGATTTCGACTCTTAACTGAGAGTGTGAGGAAACTGAAAGATGCTATCCATGCCAAGGGTGTAGCAACACCAGGTTCTGATGAGGTCGCCAGAAGTAGTTCAGGCAATCACGACTATCAATATTTGAGTACTTGGTTTGTCAGATTGGTGGCATAGTCATGGTGACCATACATTCCAGGCATTGATAATATTTGACATATTTTAGTATTCCTCTTAGGCTACAAGTAAATTGTTTACTTGATTCCAATTTCAGGTTTGTTTTTTGTTTCTGTCAGAGTAAACTATGTTACAGTTATCATTTTCCAATTTAGGAATTTAGTTTTCAATGCATACGCAAGAACACGAGGTGTTTTCGTACATATCGTCTAAAAAGCTTCATTTATGCTCATGTGTATGTCAGTTCAAAAGTTTTATAAAGCCCAAAAGTAGCGTTTTGGTTACAGGTCAAACGTTAACATAGATTTTGCCGGCTGCATTAAAAAAGGTTAATGCTGCCGAAAGGAGAGGGCAAAGTGAGGTACACTGGGCTTTTACCAATCCGATGGAACTGATTAACAGTTGTTTGGTCAAGATTGGAGCCAGTTTGGGATTAAAACTCGTGATCAGTGGGTAAGTTACGCGGGAGCGGCTACATAATTGCATGCAGATTTACATAAGGTGGGAAATATAGCCATATATAGTATGACCAGAAATTATTGAGAATTTTAAGAATATGTTTAATTGGATTTCTAGTATAAACAACCTAGACCAGCTATCAAGTGCTTGTTTTCATTCAAGACAGACAACTCCGTTAATCCTTTTTCATTAGTTTGTGAAGAGTTATCCCCCTTTGTTTACTTGATAGCAGACGACAATTTCAGTGATCCTCAGTATGGATGATTTAGAGAAGAGGAAGTTAATTTTAGAGTATTATAACAAGGACATCAGATCAGCTAAAGTGATTTCAAGTAGAACAGGCATCCCTTTGTCCACTGTTTATCGTGTTTTGAAAAATATTGCAAATGGATATGGCATTGAGCACCAGGGAGGCGCAGGTAGGCCCAGAAAATTGACTGTCGGTGACAGGAGGCGGCTTGGTATTCTTGTTTCTAAAAACAAACGACGGAGTTTAGAAAACTTAAGGCTGGATATGATTGATAGAGGAACTGTGGCTGTCTGTAAGGAGACAATTAGAACTGAGCTGCATGCAATGGGTTGGAAGAAAAGTCGAGGAATTCCATCACCGATCATGAAACCTGAACAAAAGGAGCGAAGGTTGAACTGATGCTTACAGCATAGAAATTTTAACTGGGACAATGTGATTTTCTCAGATGAAAGTTCTGTGGGGCTGTTTCCTAATACACTGGAAATTCTGGACCAAACAAACTGAAAAACCTTTGTATCAGCGCCCAAAGTACAGTCCGAAATTTAACGTGTGGGGTGGCATATCTGTGTTAGGGGCAACGCCCCTCTCTGTATTTGAAGGGAATATGAACAGTGAGCGGTACACAGATATTCTCGGGGACATTTACTTCCATCTGCTCATGTGTTCTATGGAAATGTTTGGATTTTCCAGCAGGACAACGACCCAAAACATCGTTCAAAGCATTCACAGGCCTGGTTTCGGCATTATTAGATTGGCCAAGCTATAGCCCTGACCTAATTTGGGGACTTATGAAGGAAAGTGTCAATAGGAAAAATCTGACAAATATTGCTGAAATAAAAGAAGAGGTTGTCCGTTATTGGGACAGCATGGACCACGACTTTCTAACTTCTTTGATCAGTAGTATGCCCCGCCGCATTGAAGCCTGCATTGCTGCCCATGGTGACTTGACAAAATACTAACTGTTCACCTGTCTTTGAATCTGGAGTTATGTTCTGCTAATATTCACATTTAATACATGAGTAATGAGTGAAAAAAATATCAAACATTACAATCTTTAAATTCTCAATAATTTCTGGTTGTACTGTACTTATTGGTACCTGCTACACCTGCAGTAACTGAAGCTACATACCTGTTGGTTTCCGTGAAACTGAAGCCTTTCTAGTCTTTTCCAACATGCCTGTTCGTGGCTATTCCATTATCAGCTATATGCTCTGACGTGTACTACTCCTGCAGCAGTAACGGATGTTACACACATGTTGATATCTATTACACCTGCGAAAACTAAAGATACATGCGCGCTGTTATACTGAAGCCTGCTATTTCGATTATTATTACGGTTTGCTCATTGTCCAAAGTTTATCGATCTGATCAAACAGATGTCACGGTTACACACCATATAAGTGAAAGGCTTTATTAGGTCATGGGTGGGGAATTGCTGGGTTGAGGCTGGATGAAGGATGGAGATGATAGGTGTGGGCGAGGATGGGGCAAGTGGGTGATGGAGTGCCGGGCAAGAGAGGGGAGCGGGAAGTCTGTGAGGAGTGTGGGAGAAAGAAAGAAAGAACGAGAGAGGGGAGGGGGAGGAGGGAGTAGGGAAGGGAGCGGAGCGTTGTAAGGTGTGTGTGTGTGTTGGGGGGGGGGGGGGTGTTGCCGGAGGGTGGAGATGATGGCAGCGAGCAGGGGTCAGCGGGAAATGGAGGAGGTTGGAAGTGTGGGAAGGAGGACAAGTGTTCGTAAATACTTGTCATTGAAAATGCCACGCAATCCAAAGTCATGTAAACCTTTTAAAGTGCCATATTTCCACGTGGTTTTCTAGATTAAAAAGATTCCAATCGAACAAAATGTTCGATGGTGCCTCTGTTTCTGAGGAAACCACATCGTATATCAGTTATTAGGTCATTGATTTCTAAGTAAGAAAAACGGTGATTATTTATCATGCGTTCCATGGTTTTGCAAACGCTGCTGATGAGTGATATTGGTCAATGATTTGATTGATCAGTATGATCACGCGCAAGTTTGGTGATAGAGACAATTATAGCATCACGCCATAAAGAGTGAGTGAGTGAGTTAAACATTAACGTCACCTCGGCAATGTTTCAGCCATATAGTGACGAGAAATGTGGTGCATACACAATAAATACAAGTAGGTAAATAACCAGTCATCGACGGACTGTAAAATAACTAGAGTATCACAGATATGGTTATAAAACTAGCATGGAAAACTAAAACATTTTAATTAAAGAAGACAATACAATATACAACACGGGCTATAGATCGCCAACAACTGAAGGTAGATCACCATACTAGGAACCATGGAACTTACATTACTTTTGCTACCTGCATGGACCCTAGTTCACGCCATAAAGAACGAAAGAAGAGCAAAATGTTTAGACAATGTGTAACCTGGTTTGTTTGCAATATCTGCTTTATTTAAGAAATACAGTTCGCTTTACCCCAGTGTATAGCGAAATAAAGTACACTTTTGCCCTGAACTATTATAGTTATTACGAGTACGCTAACTATAATAGTTCAGGGCGAAAGTGTACTTTATTACACTATACATGGGGGTAGAGCGAACTGCATATCTTTTATAGGATGCCAAATTTGATACACACAGGACTTAATCTAGGCAGAAAAATAGCCGAAAAGCGACGGTTTCGGTGACCTAACTCGACAATCCTCGTTCAGGGCTAACTGACAGGCTCTCCTATAGTGACGTGTCTGACACACCCTAAACCCCTTGGAGATTTGTCTCAAGTGTGACTTGGCTATAGATACCTCCAGTGTTACCAGTAGAGATGATCCACCTGTAGCCATCACCTGAAGGAGACAAATAGTGGTCTGCATTGAAATGACGCTGTCCCAAACTATCCGTCTGCTTAAGACAGGACTACTGTTGATTAGCATTCTCCATTGAACAAACGTGAGGCCTCAAGAACTCCAATGAATCATGGGTGAAGACATTATTTGTTCGGAACATGGACAGGAGATCTACCTCTTTCCTGAGGTCGAGAAGCTATGAGTCCTACATGGCTATGATACATCCATGTCCTCAAGACCTAATGTTTAAAAACAATCTCCATACAGAATTCTATCGTGTTTAAATGTAAAAAAGTATAGAGTAAGTTTATCATGATTCCGATGCTCATCTCATGAACTTATAATTGAGAAAGGTAGATATTTAGTATGAACTGAAATTATTGGGATTTTAGGATTATGTTTAATTGGATTTCTAGTATAAACAACCTAGACCAGCTATCAAGTGCTTGTTTTCATTCAAGAGAGACAACTCCGTTAATCCTTTTTCATTAGTTTGTGAAGAGTTATCCCCCTGTGTTTACTTGCTAGCAGACGACATTTTCAGTGATCCTCAGTATGGATGATTTAGAGAAGAGGAAGTTGATTTTAGAGTATTATAACAAGGACATCAGATCAGCTAAAGTGATTTCAAGTAGAACAGGCATCACTTTGTCCACTGTTTATCGTGTTTTGAAAAATATTGCAAATGGATGTGGCATTGAGCAGCAGGGAGGCGCAGGTAGGCCCAGAAAATTGACTGTCGGTGGCAGGAGGCGGCTTTGTATTCTTGTTTCTAAAAACGAACGAAGGAGTTTAGAAAACTTAAGGCTGGATATGATTGATAGAGGAACTGTGGCTGTCTGTAAGGAGACAATTAGAACTGAGCTGCATGCAATGGGTTGGAAGAAAAGTCGAGGAATTCCATCACCGATCATGAAACCTGAACAAAAGGAGAGAAGGTTGAACTGATGCTTACAGCATAGAAATTTTAACTGGGACAATGTGATTTTCTCAGATGAAAGTTTTGTGTGGCTGTTTCCTAATACACTGAAATTCTGGACCAAACAAACTGAAAAACCTTTGTATCAGCGCCCAAAGTACAGTCCGAAATTTAACGTGTGGGGTGGCATATCTGTGTTAGGGGCAACGCCCCTCTGTGTATTTGAAGGGAATATGAACAGTGAGCGGTACACATATATTCTCGAGGGACATTTACTTCCATCTGCTCATGTGTTCTATGGAAATGTTTGGATTTTCCAGCAGGACAACGACCCAAAACATCGTTCAAAGCATTCACAGGCCTGGTTTCGGACCCAAAATATGGCATTATATAGATTGGCCAAGCTATAGCCCTGATCTAAATCCAATAGAAAATGTTTAGGGACTTATGAAGGAAAGCGTCAATAAGACAAAACTGACAAATATTGCTGAAATGAAAGAAGAGGTGGTCCGATATTTGGACAGCATGGACCACGACTTTCTAACTTCTTTGATCAGTAGTATGCTCCGCCGCATTGAAGCCTGCATTGCTGCCCATGGTGACTTGACAAAATACTAACTGTTCACCTGTCTTTGAATCTGGAGTTATGTTCTGCTAAAATTCACATTTAATACGTGAGTAATGAGTGAGAAAAATATATAAAAAATTACAATCTTAAATTCTCAATAATTTCTGGTTGTACTGTATGTAAATACGAATAGAGCACATAAAACTTGTCAGTTTTGTAATTCCAATGCAATTGAAGACGAGTATCATTTTCTTCTTATATGCCCTAACTACAGTAATCTTCGAAGCAAATATATAAGAGAAAAATATGATGTCCATCCAAACAGGCTTAAGTTAAATACTAAAGAAATTGAAAACCTGTCCATGTGTATTTTCTACGCATTTGTGCATAGAAGGAGAATTGTTCTTTGAACGTGTATAAAGCAAATGTATAGAGTGCACTATAGGACTGAGGCTTTTTGAGACCAGAATGAAGATTGATTGACATGTTTCTGTTTTGCCCCTTTTAGGACTCTGCCATTTGATCCTTTTCAGAAGTTTCACTGTTCGGTTTCGATTTGTTTGGGTTTTTTGCAGTTGGTTTAACGTTTGCAATTGGTTTTGAGTTAGTTGATTGTTTCTTACATGTACATGTATTCATGTAGTGACCGAGAACATATTTGACGGTGATAAAGAAAGAAAACGTATATATTATACAACCTGTCCTTAAAGGACAGTAAAGCAACTAGACTATCAAAACTATAACTAGCATGTAAAGTTAACGTTAAAACATTATTTGGACTTAACAAAATATGAAAACAAAACAAAATATAAAAACAGACTATAGATCGACGACAATTGAAGGTAGATCACCATACCAGGGTCCATGGGGACTTACAGTGCTTTTGCTACCTGCATGGACCCAAGCTGGAACTCTTCAGCCGCTAGCGATTGTACTGAATTTTAGCCATTATTAAAAACAACAAATATACTACGATTAATAGTTTGGTGGAACTACATTTATCTCGAATGTTTTTTGACTTACGTATGGCAACCTACAGAATTACAAGAAGCATGTTTGGTTTTGGAGGTACATGTATGTAGAAAAAGTGTTAGATTACATAGAACCTAATTGTTCTTGCTTCTGCAAAAGGAATGCTCCGTCCATGTTTCACTCTGGATATTTCAGAGTGTGGCTTCCAGGTAGGGCAATCCTTTGAGGAAGGGGGATGAAAAGAAGAACAATTGTACACACACAAGATGTTTGTGACAAAGATACTGCTTTCACAAGTTCCAGCACACCGATGACAAGCAGGTGGATTGTGGCATGATTTTGATTCGTAGCCATATTTTTGACAGATGCAACAACAAGGGTTTAAGGATTTATAAATGTATCCACCCTCAAGTTGCAATAGCCAGCTTCCAGCGAGTTTGGATGCAGCGGAAGGCAAAGCGTAAACTGATAGGTATTTCGTTTTTGTGACATCTTCATTCTTTTTTATGGTGGAACGTTTGACATCAGTGGCATTGACGATGTCCTACAACGTCATATCAGAACAGCAACGCACAATATCACGGACGATGCCTTTACTACTGTTCGGTGTCCTGTGAGGAGAAATCGCAACTGGATCATCTACTAACAATTGAGTTGAGAGGGGAATCTGTCATGGTATATGTTTCCAGATCGCAATGTCTTGACTTTTTTCACTTCACGGCCCAAATCTTCTATGTCCTTTGCAATCGCAAAAGGAACCTAAGCCAGACATTACAAGGAAACGTGACCAGCTTGCAGGGTTAATGAGAGCTGTGGGAGCCTCATCCTCCGACGAGAACGAGTCATCAGACTCTTGGGAACGGTTTTTGAGTGGGGGTGCCATGGTTGTTTCAAATATGATTCGCCCTCCTAGTTCCCCACCCACCGTTGAGGGGCAACATACATCCGGGAGGGTATACTCGAAGATGCCAGGAAGGTATATACCCCAACCCTAAACCCTAACCCTAACCTTAAAGGTCAACACAAGTAAAACACAACTTTGCAGATTCTGATACCTTTCGGTATGGACTTACCGAAACAAATCATCAAAAATGCAAATTCAACTTATATAGTTGAAAAATAACGCGATGAAAACAACCGCGCGAAATCGGAGTTCAAACGATTCACTAATTTTTCCCCAGCGCTTGGGGGAAAAGTGGTTTCAACAGCTTGGCTGCGCTCATAGCACATGCACAGTGAAATAGGTTCGCGCAGCTTGGAAGCGGGTTGTCCGGCAAATACTCGTTGAAGGCTTTGGTGTGAGCTATTTTTCTAATGTTTTGTTGATATTTCACAGGCGCGAGCTTTTTTATATGTTATGACAGTAGATTACCGATTTAACTGTTTATATAATTTCATATGTCTATTTCACCACACGTTCTTCTTACCGAGTCACTTTCTCAGTTCGATACTTAAAAGCAATGTCATTATTTAGCGTTGACAGAATTTCTAACTGTGATATAGATATGTCGTTGTCACAGACAAAACTCAATGTCTGTTTTATTGACACCTATGTGTCTGCCTGCCTGTCTGCTAATGACAATATTCAATACACAACTTCGATCACTGACCACATGCAATTTGAACCTAACACCTATCAGGCTAAACACCATAAACAAAACGCATTGATTTATGGCTCATGCACCCGAGTCCGGTCTCTGTCACATTATGTAATTACACAGACAGGCAGGTGTGATACTTGTACACATTACATGTTATGATGTTTGTTGATTGCAAAATGTTATACACAAAAAATGAGCATGTATTTACAAAACCCAACATCTCTATATATACACACACAATGAGCCGTGAGGGCGGCATCTGCAAATGAACCAGCCGTTACACTTAAGTGCACATCCACCCGCTCTGACTGGGTTCGGTATCCCGGATGCTTCGTTTCTAGGGAAGTAAACCCAAGTACAAAATATTGCACTTTTGATTTGCGAGTATACGCTTATAATTTTGTTTATATGTTTTTTCATAATCAGCAATGTATATAATGTGTCATGAATAAGTGATAATTGTGTTTTTATTATGTTTGATTTTTTGGTTGCATGTGACCTTTAAGGAACGTAGACTGGCAGCGAAGGGTGACGGAACAATTATCGCGATATAACGAGACAGCGCTAGAGCGCTCTATAGCACGATAACTGTTCCGCGACGGACTGCGCCGGTAAAATGCACTCTAACCAAGAAATTCATCCAAGCCTGTGCTGAGTCCAAATCCAACTCGTTTCCTTATGTAAGACATTCCGCATTAACTATGAAGTAAAGCGGGACAATTATTTCGGATTACCCACATGGTCACGTGGCTCCTAATTTGCTACAGCTATGTTCATTGGTCATTTGGAATTGCCAAAATACAAAGAGACTAAGTTATGTTGAACTTTCCAAGTATATATTTAGAGAGATATTTCACCCGACAGCAAAATTCAGCCTGATTATGTAGTTGGAAGTGTTTGTGCTTCAAGCAAACATGGTCAAAACCAAACAATAAATTTCACAAAAAATCAAAATGTGTGCAAAATACTTACAATGCACAAGGCTTGGCGTGACCAGCCGATTGATAAAACCGAGCACGTTCCACGACCCGTCCAGGTAAAGTAACGGTCGAAGTGGTGTAATGGGCAAAGGAACACTATTCCTGGAAACAGTGCCCTCAACCACCAGAATCCCCGTTCTCCGCAGACACAGGGGCGCAACCCACGGCAAACAGGTCGCCTAATTCGTTCGCCTCTTAGGACCAGCAAATGGGTGCTGACTACCTATTTTACCCCGGGTCCACACAGCGAAGAGCAAATACCGTGCGTCGGTATGGTTTTATGCCGCTTTAGGAATATTCGAGGAATATGTTAACGTGGGACATCGGAAATGGGCTTCACACATTGTACAAATGTTGGGAATCGAACCCGGGTCTTCAGCGTGACGATTGAACGCTTTAACCAATAGGCTAACCCACCGCCCCAAATAAGTTAAAATGAAGGAATAGAAATAAATGAATGGAAATGAATGGATGAAAACGTAATGAATGAATATGAAGTATCAGGTTAAATACGTTTTGATGAAATACCTGACGCAATGAGAAATACCCGAGTATTTAAGTATTTTATGAAATTTGATTGAAAATAATCTTTGTTACAAAAGTGGCTGCCTTATACTTTCGAACAACTAAGCATAAGGTATTTCTCGAAAAAAATCACTCACGTGGCACATGATATTATATTTACAATTGTATAATGTTTTCAGGATGTACAAAATGAACGTATTTAACAAGACGAACGAAAACAGAAAAGTTCAGAACAAGTATTTTTATTCACTTTTTACGTATGTGATCAAGGACTTTGGAGAGACGTTTGAGGTCTGTGTACATAAGTGCCTGAAACTGAAACAGATTTGGAAACTTCAGGTTTTAGTCAAGAAATCATATCGCTGCTGGAGAAAGCTGCACTCCATAATAAATGCACACGCCAAATTGAAACAAGATTGTAAAATCGTGGCCAGGATATTGACGAGAATTCCATTTCTCGTCAAACTTCACAAACAGGTCAGCAAGAGTTTTCGAAATTGTATGTACACAAACTTCTATCTTTGTAAACACAAGTCAGCAAACTTATGTTTCCCAGTATTATACTCTGTGTGTGTCTTGTTTACTTGATTTTCGCAGGAAGCTATGAGGAAGTACGTGACGCATATTTGTCGTGTGAAAACATACACTGGCAACATTTTCGGCGTTTGCACGAGAGCAAAAATTGTTGGTTGATATAATGCAGAATAGGCAGGCAGTGGGACCGTTTGCAGCCAAAATATATTCAAAATCTGTTACAGTATTTCTGTAGTTACCTACGTATATTTGTTTACACAATCATACGGTAAATATTTTCATTTCAATTATCTTACTGTGTTGTGGGGATGTCCACACCCATTCTCGGACCCCCTGACACCACTGATCTAAAAAACTCAGTTTGATTTTCATAGTGATAAAGATAAAATAACATTTTAGAAGCTGATCTTGGATATTATGACGTAATTTGTTTAACCGAAACTTTTAAATTACAATTCCAAGTTTACATGTGCCTTTTCGTGAAGACGACGATGGGAGCGATGGTGCTGCGGTGTATGTTAAAAGTTATTTACGTGCGTTTCAAATGGATGACTCAAACACAGGTGGGCTTTAGGTAACGAGTGAGCGACTTAAGATTTTACGGCACATCGGCAGTAGTTCAGCCATATCGTGACTAAATCAAGTTATAGATCATTAAATTTTCTAAACACTGGTCAGCGAAGGACAGTAAAACAATTAGATTATCTCTGATATAAATTTAAAACGAGTAATTTAATCTAAATCATTTTAACTATAGATGACAATACAATATACAAAACAGGATATAGATTGCCAACAAACCAAGGTAGACGACCATACTAGGGACCTTCGGGACTTACAGTACTGGGGGCAACATGGATTGAACTTAGATGTGAAAGGCAAGTGCATCTTGCTGGCATGTTCCCTCCCACTGACTGATTTTGATATAAGTTACTTTTTTGAATAAACTGGCGAGTGTTAGGTCCAACACTCACGTGCCGGTGTTTGTTAATGTTACAAAGACATCCGTAAAGATCTCTTCGAGGTGTGTTCTGGGTAACACTAATAGGTCAACCCCTGTGTGGACCCATGTGAAGTAGGTCCTCAGTAAGTGAGTGAGTGAGTTAATATTTAACGTCACATCGGCAATATCTCAGCCATATCGTGACGAAAACAATCCATACAATAAAAGATGAAAAAACATTTGGAAGATTAAAACCTGTCGACGATGGACAGTAAACATGCTAGAGAATCACAGATATGAATATAAAACTAGCGATGAAAGCTAAAAAAAAAACAATTAAAGAAGACAATACAGTATAAAACACGGTCTATGGATCGCCAACAACTGAAGGTAGATCACCATACTAGGAAGCATGGGACTTACATTACTTTTGCTACCTGCATGGAGCCTAGCTGGATTTACACCTTTTATTCAGCCGCTGGCGATTGTAAGATAATTTAGCCGAAATTTAAAAGAACAAAAATACTACGTTTAAAAACTTGGTACGAGAAAATTTCAGTATGAAAGTTTTTGGGACTTACGTACCCTCTCAGGAGGACAAGGGACCCGTGAAGAGCTACCTCCTCGTGGTGGGTACTGGGTAACGCTAAGCGCTCTTCGACACCCCGTTGTGGGCCTGGGGTTATATTTGGTCCACCAAAAGTCCACCAAAGCAGGAGATGCTTGACTGTGACTCTCTCATCACAAGGGATACAAAACGGAGGATCTTCACCATTTAACAAATATTTGTGAGTGTACCTTGTATGGCCAATACGACATCGTCGCATGATGACCTCTTGAAATCTGGACTGACAACCCAAGTAAGTGTAACCGATATAAGGTTTTATTTCATGTAATTTATTTATACCTACTTGAGTGTCCCACTTCTTTTGCATCAGATCACGGATATAAGATCTTATAGCAGCTTTGTAATCAGAGTATGGGATCAGAAGTGGTGTCACAGATTTGTTGAGTGCTGCCTTAGCAGCAATATCAGCCATCGTGTTCCCAGAAATGCCAACGTGGCTGGGTAACCAACAAAAGACGATGTCGCATTGGCCAGTAGCAAGCTCATTATACAATTCAATAATTTCTAATAAAAGTGGATGTTTGCAAGAAAGATTTTTAATAGCCTGAAGACACGAAGAGAATCGGAAAAGATGATGTATTGCGCATATTTACGGTGTTTATGAATATATTTAAGTGCTGTTAAGATGGCGTTAGCTTCTGCTGTGAAAATAGAGCTGTTATTTGGTAATCGAGAAGATATTGTTCGGGATCCAATGACAGTGGCACATGCCACCGCGCCACCATCCTTGGACCCATCTGTAAATAAAGATTTGTATGTATTATATTTAGTTTTTAGCTGATTATATTCTTGTTTATACTGTAATTCATTAGTTTCAGATTTCTTAAACTTTGTCAGAGTTAGGTCAACTTCAGGGCCTCACCAGTTGCCAAGGAGGAGAAGAAAGAAGACGGGAAGGAGCTATATTATCCAGCTCAATGCCGGCAGCAGAAATGAAGGGCTTAATTCTGTGCCCAAGAGGCGGAACAAGAGAAGGTTTTTTGTTGTATAAATCCTCATAGAGGGGATTGAAAACACAGTTAAATGCAGGGTTAGATTCGCTAGAATATAGTTTAGTAATGTATTGTAAAGATAATTTTATACAACGTTGTGTAAGAGAAGGCTCATCTGCTTCAACATATAGACTATCAATAGGAGAGGTTCTAAAGGACCCAAAACAAAGTCTTAGTCCTTGGTGGTGGACAGAATCTAATAGTTTTAGGTTGCTTTTCGCAGGCTCCTCCATATACGATGGAGCCATAATCAAGTTTGGATCGTACTAAGGATCTATATAAGTGAAGGAGGGTAGTTTGATCCCTCCCCATTTGGAATTAGAAACAACCTTTAACAAATCGAGAGCCTTCAGGCATTTAGCTTTAAGTGATTTTATATGTGGCAGGAAGGTTAAATGTGAATCGAAAATAAGACCCAAGAACTTGGCCTCCTTTGACAACTTTGATAGGGGAGCCATTCAGAAATAGTTCAGGATCTTTATGCGGTTTGTATTTACGGCAGAAATGAATACAATTAGTTTTGGACTTAGAAAATTTAAAACCGTTTTCAAGACACCATTTACTTATTTTGTTTAAACACAACTGCAGTTGCCGTTCAATAGTATGCATGTTTTTGCCACGGCAAGAAATGTTAAAATCATCCACAAATAATGATCCATCGATGGAATCATTTAAAATCTTTGATAAGCTATTAATCTTTATGCTAAACAATGTCACGGACAAATATACTGCCCTGTGGGACACCCTGATCCTGATTGTAATGATCGGACAGTGTAGAGCCCACGCGGACTTGAAAATTGCCTGTCATTTAAAAAATTGGCTATAAATTGAGGTAAACGACCCCGTAATCCAAAATCATGTAGATCTTTTAAAATACCATGTTTCCAAGAAGTGTCGAAAAAAAACCGACACTGCGTGTTGTTTATTAATTATGGCATTTTTAACAAAGATTCCAAACGCACTAAATGATCAATGGTACTACGGTTTTACGGAATCCACATTTGTATATCAGTTAGAAGATTGTTGGTTTCTAAGTACCAAACAAGACGATTATTGATCATGCGTTCCATGGTTTTACAAACGCAGCTAGTAAGTGAAATTGGCCGATAATTTGAAGGATCAGTATGATCACGTCCAGGTTTAGGGATTGGGACAATGATAGCATCACGCCATGAAGTAGGAAATTTCCCAGATGTCCAGATGTCATCAAATATATGCAAGAGAGTCTCTAGACATGATTCTGGCAAATGCTTCAGGAGTTGATAATGTATATGATCAGACCCTGAAGCAGTATCGTGAGCCTGGTCGAGAGCAGTATAGAGCTCATGAATAGAAAATATCTCATTGTAATCTTCCCCATTATCTGAATTGAAATTAATAGCTTTTCTTTTCTTGCTGTTTTGGTATGTTTGGAATTGAGGGTCATAATTTGATGAGGAAGAATGTTTTGCTAAAGTTTCTCCAAGTTTATTCGCAATTTCGGTTTTACTAGTTAACAATTGGTTTCCATCTTTAAGATGGTGAATGCTAGATTTTGAACCCTTTTCCTTTGATTTTTGGATCATATTCCAGACTTTAGACATTGGCGTACGCGAATTAATGTTTGATACATAATTTTGCCAAGATTGGCGTTTACTTTGTTTGAAAGTACGCCGTGCTTTAGCATTTAAAATCTTAAATTTATCTAAATTATGAACCATGGGGTGTCGGCGGACATAATGCTCTGCCTTTTTCCGTTCCTTTCTAGCCTGTTTGCAATTATCGTTGAACCATGGTTTTCGAATATGTGGAATTGCAGAGGGACCTTGGTATACACTCGTCAGCAATGATATTCATTTCATCAGAAAAACGTTTTATAGCATCATCAGAATATTAACAAAAAGTTCAGGTTTAAGCTTGTCAACACACAGCACTTCATATAAATGCCAGTCAGCCTTTTTGAATTCCATCTTGATGATGGAGAAACATCAGATGGGGTTACAGGTTTTAGTAGTGTTGGGAAATGGTCACTACCACAGAGGTCATCGTGAACTGACCATTCAAATTCATTTAATAGGTTTGGCTCTGTAATTGACATATCAAGGGCCGAATATGTTCCTGTGCTAGGATGAAAATATGTATTTGAACCGTCATTACAAATGCATAAATCATTATTTGAAAGAAAATTCTCCAGCAATTTACCTTTAGTGTTTGTAGCTGAACCACCCCAGAGCGGTGAGTGGCCATTTAGATCCCCATAAATAATACAGGGTTTAGGAAGTTCATCATAAAGAGCTTGAAGATCAGCCAGTAGAAGAGTTGAAGAGGGTGGTATATATAGAGAACATATTGTAAAAGAAACGTGTAGCGTAAGCCGCACTGCAACAGCTTGGAGATTAGTTCTCAGAGTAACAGGGCTGTGAATAACAGTCTGCTTAACAAGGATGGAAGAACCTCCAGTTGCTCTCTCACCCGGCGGGGAAAAATGGTGATAGGCATTAAAATGGTGTAGTTCAAAGCATCAGTCAGTTTTAAATATGTCTCCTGTAGACATATTGCTGACGGTGTAAAATCTTGTACTAACAGCTGTAAATCATTGAAGTTAGTCCGTAATCCTCTGCAATTCCATTGAATTAAGGGTGTATTAGTCATTTAAGGGCCAGTAACTGGTGACAAAGCCCTCCCTTTCTTTTTGGGTGAGCGACCATTTGTATGGCCGGTAGTGCTCACACGGGTGGATACCTCCATATCCTCAAGCAACCCATATCTGTTATGGAGTTGCACAGCATCTTTCAGTGCCTTTGGCACACGATCCGATTGAATTTGTTGCTTTTTGAGTCCGCTTTGGTAGATTTAGCTGGTTTAATCTTTGAATCAGTTTGAGTCGATGATGATGTTTCTCTTTGTTTTCCTGATGGTTGATTTGAGCTATTGTCTGAATATAATGCACTAGGTACCACTTCAGATAATGTTTTTTGGGTGTTCTGATGTTACCCAAGTCAGATCTGTTTGGCAAGGAATTGATGCCATTACTTTTTGGCTACAGAAGCATACGACGGATGATTGATGGTTTCAGGTGTGAGTAAACGAGCTTGTTTTCGGGCCTCAGCATAGCTGATTCTTTTCTCACATTTCAGTTTTGAACAGTGGCCTCATACTTCCACACTGAGCATTCCTTTGATGAAGCCATGTGGTTGCCATTACAATGCAAACACTTGATTGTGTTAGTGCATGTCTTACCGTCATGATCTGATTCTCCACATCTGTAACAAGTGAGCTTATTCCTGCAAAATTTTGCCCATGACCAAACTTCTGACAATTAAAACAACGTGTTGGTCGTGGAATGAAAAGTTCCACTCGCATCGCAAAACATCCGACTTTTAGAGAACTGGGTAGTACCGGGGATTGTCAAAGTTAATAGATATGTGTTCGATGGGAACACACGGTCATCTTTTCGAAAAGTGAAACGTTTTGCCTCTATGACACTTTGACATCTGAGTTCAGACACAATATCTTCAATGGATTCATTGGCAAGACTTCGGTCTCTATCTCGTATCAGACCTTTTGAGAAATTTAGGGTCTTGTGAGCAGAGCAGGTAATTGGAATATCAGCCAGTTTAGTTGAAGTCATGAGATTAATTGCTTGAGACTTCCTGGCACATTCAACCAAAAGTCCTCCTGAACGGAGCTTTGTCACATGTTTTAAAATCTCCAGCTTTACCCTGAAGTCCTTTTTCCAAAAGAAATGGTGAATATGAAGTAAGGGTACGTTCACCCTTAGCTTCAATAACAAGAAAACGTGGCCAAGTATCCCTCTCGGAATAGAGTAACTTGAGTCACAATTTCATCATCAGAAGAATCTAGTTCTGAATCTGATTCCTGATAATTGCCGCTTTTTAATTTTATTTAGTTTACCCATGGTTGTATTTATTGTGGTTCAGCATTCCTGCTCCCTGCCCTCCACGGAGCGCCAACAAGGGCGATGCCATATGTAAGTGGTATTCCAACAAACTAACACCAAAAGGATACAGGAATGTTATACTTCAGTGGAACCAAAAGGATCAACCAGATTGGCCCATGAGCCACCGCCGCGTTCTGGGTGTATGCTCTAGGCAAGTATGTTAAACACCTTTATGAACAGAAGACTATTCAAAATTGAGTATATTAAATAAGGACATGTAAAAGTAAATCACAGGGCTCGACATGACCAGCCGATTGGTTGAACTGGGCCCATTCAACCACCCGTCTAGGTGAAGTAAGGGGCGAAGTGGTGTGTTGGGCAAAGGAACACTGTTCCTGGAACCAGTGCCCTCAACCACCAGAATCCCGTCCTCCACCGACACAGGGGCGCAACCCACGGCAAACGGGTTGGTGGACCCTAATATTCCCCGGGTCCACAACGGGGTTTGAAGGGCGCTTAGCGTGATCCAGCACCCACCACGAGGAGGTGGCCCTTCATGGGTGCCACTCTCTCAATTCGAAATCAGTGGAGTACTGGCCTAGATTCCTGGTGCTGGAGACACCCGATAAGACCCCAATTAAACTGAACCCTTTTGCTGTTGCTAAGGGCATTCAAGGGATAGCGGGTGATGTAAAAAATATCAAAAGGTTGAGAACAGGATCAATCCTTAATGAATGTGTTAAAACAACAAGCAACAAACTTGCTGTCAATTGATGAACTTGTTGGAGTTCCTGTAAATGTTTCTCCACATAGATCACTCAACACTAGCAGAGGTATCATAAGAGATCGGGACAGACTCTTGGAAGACATGTCAGAACTCGATATTGTTTATGAAATGAAAGAACAGGGAGTTACCTTTGTGAAAAGGTTTACCAGACGTCAAGGTACAGAAACAATTCAAACAAAAAGTGCCTTTTCATTTTTCATCCCCAACAGCACCCAGATCAGTCAAACTAGGCTATTGTAAAATTGATGTTGAAATCTATATCCCAAACCCATTGAGGTGTTTTAAATGTAAAAAATTCGGCCATGGTGTAAATTCCTGCAAAAATAATATCACATGTGCGCACTGTAGTGAAAGTACTCATATCACTGAAGATTGTAAGAGTGATTTCAAAAGTGTAAGAACTGTTCTGGTCCTCACTCTTCCTCCAGTAAATCGTGTCCAGTCTGGAAAAGAGAAATGGAAATCAACAAAATAAAATGCACAAGAAACATCACTTACATGGAAGCAAAGAAACTTATACCAAGTACTGAACAGACTGGGACGTTTGCATCTGTGACCAAAACAAACGCAGTGTCAACATCGACTGTATCAATTCAATGTCAGGCCGATTTGACATGGGTGAATTCTATTAACCCAAAGCCAATCGTACCATCTGATTCTGCTACCCAGACTGCTGTTCAAATTCCAGACACTGATTCTTCACCTTCTACGCCTTCTACGACAACTAAACCATCATCTATAGTAACTAAACCACCTTCTGTGGCAACTAAAACACCTCAGTCAGGCTTAATTCATGAACCGTCACCAAAAGCACATTCTGGAAAAGGACAAACTGGTAAAACACGGTATAAAACAAATTCAACACTTTTGCGTTCAAGTCAACATGGTAGACAAGCTAAGGGGTCAGATGATCCAATCAAAAGGTATAACAAGTTTGGATCACTTGAAGAGATGGATGTCTCTGAAAACATCCATCGTAGAACTGCTAGTTTGTCGCGTAAAAGAAATGGGCGAGGGAGATCTCTGGTTAATCCGCCAAAGAGATCAATAGTTCTCAACCTTTAATTCAGTGGAATTCTAGAGGATTTAAAGCAAATTGTAATGATTTACAATTACTGGTCCAAGACTATAAACCACCAGCATTCTGTCTACAGGAAACATATTTAAAGCAGACAGACAAAATTAACTTACGTCAGTACAACTCATATCATTGTTTTTCTCCTCCTGGCGATAGGGCCACTGGGGGTTCTTCTATCTTGGTGAGGGAGGGAGTGATCCACAGCCATGTCAAATTGAGCTGCAATCTTCAGGCAGTTGCCGTCCGACTTACATTAAATATGGTATTTACATTGTGTTCTTTGTATGTTCCGCCTTCTTTCGTTCTTCAGCAATCTGACCTTCAGTCATTGTATGATCAATTACCTAAACCATGTGTCATCATGGGTGATCTGAATGGCCACAACCCGCTCTGGGGTGGTACACACACACAAACTCTAAGGGCAAAGTCATAGAGGAATTTAATACCAATAATAATTTATGCGTTTCTAATGATGATTCACATACTTATTTACACCCTGCTACAGGCACATATTCCCCCACTTGATTTGTCGCTCACAGATTCAAGACTGCTCAACGAATTCGAATGGTCAGTTCATCATGACTCTTGTGGAAGTGACCATTTTCCAACTTTACTTTCACTTGTTCATCCAGCTGATACTCCACCTTCATCAAGATATAATTTTACAAAGGCAAATTGGTCTTTATTTGAGACATTATGCCAACGTACAATTACACCTGAATCAATTTTTAATACTTCTGACCCAATTCAGATCTTTTCAGAAGAATTACTGACAATTGCAAATGAAACTATTCCTAAATCCTCTACAAATCCACATATACGAAAACCATGGTATACTGACGACTGTAAACAAGCTAGAAAAGCTAGGAGGAAGGCAGAAAAATATTTTCGCAATCACCCACCGTCCACAACTGAAACATATTTAAGATCTCAGTGAGTGAGTGAGTTATTATTTAACGTCACATCGGCAATATTTCAGCCATATCGTGACGAGAACACTTGACATTGAAATAGAATATATATAGAGATTAGAAAACCTGCCGACAAAGGACAGTAAAGCAACTAAAGTATCACAGATATATATGTAAAACTAGTAATTGAATCTAAAAAATTTTAACTGTAGGGGACAACACAATATAAAAATGGGCTATAGATCGCTAACAACTGAAGGTAGATCACCATACCAGGGACCATGGGGACTTACAGTACATTTGCTTCCTGCATGGGCCCTAGCTGGATTTACATCATCCCCTCAGCTGTTAGCCATTGAGATATATCTAGCCATACATTAAAATTACACATATTCTACGATTAAAAAACAGAAAGTTGAAATTTACTTTGAATGTTTTGGGACTTACGTACCCTCTCAGGAGGACAATAATTTTACAGTACTTTAACCTCCCTCGAGGATACAGCCACTAACAATCTGTGTTACTAATTCAAACTTCCAATCATAAAATATTTAGCTATTTACAAATCTGTTAACAAATTTAATTCTTTTAAAAAGCAATAATTAAATGAGGACTTATATTAGTAAAAAGATCCTTCATAGATCGGGATTTGAAATAGATATCCCTTGTGATGGAATATTCAACACAGTCAAGCAGGACATGTAATTCTTTCATCACAAGGGATACAAAACGGAGGATCTTCACCTTTTAATAGGTACTCATGAGTATATCTTGTGTGGCCAATACGACATCGTCGTATGATGACCTCTTCAAATCTGGACTGACAACCCAAGTAAGTGTAACCGATATAGGGTTTTATTTCATGTAATTTATTTATACCTACTTGGGTGTCCCACTTCTTTTGCATCAGATCACGGATGTAAGATCTTATAGCAGCTTTGTAATCAGAGTATGGAATCAGAAGTGGTGTCACAGATTTGTTGAGTGCTGCCTTAGCAGCAATATCAGCCATCGTGTTCCCAGAAATGCCAACGTGGCTGGGTAACCAACAAAAGACGATGTCGCATTGGCCAGTAGCAAGCTCATTATACAATTCAATAATTTCTAATAAAAGTGGATGTTTGCAAGAAAGATTTTTAATAGCCTGAAGACACGAAAGAGAATCTGAAAAGATGATATATTGTTTATATTTACGGTGTTTATTAATATATTTAAGAGCTGTTAGTATTGCGTTTGCTTCTGCTGTGAAAATTGAACTGTCATTGGGTAATCTGGAAGATATTGTTTTGGACACAATGACAGTGGCACAAGCAACCGCGCCACCATCCTTGGACCCATCTGTAAATAAGGATTTATATGTATTATATTTACTTTTTAATTGATTATATTCTTGTTTATATTGTAATTCATTAGTTTCTGATTTTTTAAATTTAGTAAGTGTTAGGTCGACTTGTGGCCTAACCAATTGCCAAGGAGGAGAAGAAAGAAGACGGGAAGGAGATATATTTTCCAGCTCAATGCCGGCAGCAGTAATGAATGGCTTAATCCTGAGCCCAAGAGGCGGAACAAGAGAAGATTTCTTGTTGTACAAGTCCTCATAAAGAGGATTAAAGATGCAGTGAAACGCAGGATTAGACTCGTTAGAATATAATTTGGTAATATATTGTAATGATAATTTTATACGGCGTTGGTTAAGAGAAGGCTCATCTGCCTCGACGTAGAGACTGTCAACAGGAGATGTTCTGAAGGACCCAAGACAAAGTCTCAGACCTTGATGGTGGACTGAATCTAAGAGTTTTAAGTTGCTTTTACAGGCTCCACCATATACGATGGAGCCATAATCAAGCTTCGAGCGGACAAGTGATCTGTAAAGGTGTAGGAGCGTAGCTTGATCCCTCCCACCTTGAATTAGACACGACTTTCAATAAATCGAGTGCCTTCAGGCATTTAGTTTTTAGGGATTTAATATGCGGAAGAAAGGTTAAATGGGAGTCGAAAATCAGACCCAAGAATTTGGCCTCTTTTACAACCTTGATGGGAGTGCCATTTAAAAACAGTTCTGGGTCTTTATGAGGCTTATATTTTCTACAGAAGTGTAGACAATTAGTTTTGATTTAGAAAATTTAAAGCCGTTTTCAAGACACCATTTATTTATTTTATTTAAACACAACTGCAGTTGCCGTTCAATAGTATGCATATTCTTACCGCGACAAGAAATATTAAAATCATCCACAAAAAGTGATCCATCAATTGAATCGTTTAAAACCTTGGATAAACTGTTGATCTTAATGCTAAATAAAGTGACAGACAAAATACTGTCTTGTGGGACACCCTGATCCTGATTGTAATGGTCAGACAGGGTTGAACCCACTCGGACTTGAAATTGCCTGTCTTTTAAAAACTGTGAGATAAAAAGAGGTAAACGACCCCTTAAACCAAAATCATGTAAATCCTTTAAAATGCCATGCTTCCAGGTGGTATCGTACTCTTTCTCGAGATCAAAGAATAGCGATACTGCATGTTGTTTATTGACTATTGCATTTTGACAAAGGATTCTAATCGTACCAAATGATCAATGGTACTACGATTTTTCCTGAAACCACATTGAATATTTGTTATAAGATTATTGGTTTCAAGATACCATGTTAATCGATTATTTACTATTCGTTCCATGGTTTTACAGACACAACTCGTTAAAGAGATTGGTCTGTAATTAGACGGATCAGTATGATCCCGGCCAGGCTTTGGTATAGGGACTACAATGGCATTACGCCACGAAGGTGGGAAATTCCCTGAAGTCCATATTGTGTCAAAAATATTTAGAAGAGTTTCCAAACATGATTCCGGTAAATGCTTCAAGAGCTGATAGTGTATATTATCAGCTCCTGTTGCTGTGTCATGAGCTTGCTCAAGGGCAGTGTGGAGCTCATGTAATGAAAATAATTCATTATAGTCTTCGCCATTGTCCGAGTTAAAATTTATTCTCTTCTTCTCCTGTTGTTTCTGATATTGTTGAAATTCAGGGACGTAATTTGACGAAGAAGAGTGTTTGGCGAGTGTTTCACCAAGCTTATTGGCAATGTCAGACTTACCAGTTAATATATTGTCACCATCCTTCAGATGGTGAACAGTAGATTTGGAACCTTTGCCCTTAATTCTTTGGATCATGTTCCACACCTTTGAAATCGGTGTGCGTGAATTTATTTTAGAAACATATTTCCTCCAAAACTGACGCTTATTCTGTTTAAATGTACGTCGAGCCTTCGCATTTATAATTTTTACTTTATTCAAATTATGGACAGTAGGATGTCGCCGAAAATATTTTTCAGCTTTCTTCCTGCTCTTTCTGGCCTGTTTACATTCATTATCAAACCATGGCTTGCGAATATGTGGAACTGCAGAGGACTTAGGTATAGTTTGGTCAGCAATGTCATTGAGTAAATCGGAAAACAACTGTATCGGATCTTCACTGTTCACAAAAACATCATGTTTTAAGTGATCAGCACATAATGTCTCATATAATGGCCAATCAGCCCTGGCAAAGTTTCTTCTCGATAAAGGTGGATCATCACCAGGGCTGATTGTCTTGAGAATGGCAGGGAAGTGATCACTCCCACATAGATCATCATGTACCATCCATTCGAATTCATTATACAAGATGGAGTCAGCAAGTGATAGATCCAGGGAAGAATATGTTCCCGTAGCTGGATGTAAATAAGTGGCTGAGTCATCATTAAAAATACATAAATTATTATCGGAAATGAATTCCTCAAGGATTTTACCTTTAGTGTTGGTATGGACACCTCCCCAAAGTGGGTTGTGTCCGTTAAGATCGCCCATGATAACACATGGCTTAGGGAGTTGATCGTACAGATTTTGAAGATCTGTCTGACGGATATTAGAAGAGGGAGGGATATATAAGCTGCACAATGTCAGGACAACGTGCAGAGTCAGGCGAACAGCAACCGTTTGAAGATCCGTATTTAGAGTGACAGGGCTATGAATAACGCTGTGATGTATCAAAATAGAAGCGCCTCCAGTTGCTCGATCCCCCGGAGGAGAAAAAGAATGATAAGCATTATACTGTCTCAGATTAAAAGTATCTGTATTTTTAAGATATGTCTCTTGGAGACAGAATGCTGACGGGTGATGATCTTGTATGAGTAATTGTATCCCGTTGAAGTTATGTTTAAGCCCTCTGCAGTTCCATTGAATTATATCTTTCACGAGAATGTGAGGGGGGTAAGCCCCTCTGCTTATCCTGTGAATACAGGGTCACCTCCATGTCTAGAGGCCCAAAAGTGTTCTGTAAAGGAACCTCTAAAGGTAAAGGTACGACAGGTGTTTCTTTCCTATTTATTTTTTTTCCTTTCTTCTTTTTCACTAGATCAGTGGCTGGCTGTGATGACACTATTTGCGAAGCAGTCATCTGTGATGACTCAGACTGAATTTCTCTTTGAGACTCAGACGTAGACATAGTTGATGAGGCAGTAGGTTTTTTAGGTGGGGAAGAAGGTTTGTTAGAAGAAAACACAGGTTTGTCTGACTTGACCCAGGTCAAGTCAGTCTGTCTGACATGCAGCTGAGGACATTGCTACAGAGCGTTTATCTGCAGCGGAATATGTGATGTTTGATGGAATTGAAGATTGACTGGTGAAAAGGTTTTTGACTTCAAAATAGGAAAGGTTTTGTTCACATTATATTTTCATTATCTTAGATTCCCATTGATATACAGGGCATGACCTAGAAGAAGCAGGATGCGTCTCCTTACAGTTGACACACTTGGGGTCATTCTCGCAGCCTGTGCCGTCATGGTGATCTCCACAGTGATAACATACTGCAGGATTACGGCATGAGTAAGTCCCATGACCAAACTGTTGACATTTATAACACCGGAGTGGATTGGGGACATACACATCCACCCCGATATTGAAATAGCCTGCTTTTATAGATGCTGGAAGTGAAGAGCGAGAAAAGGTCAAGAGATAAGTATTGGTTTTTGTAATAATGCCCTCTTTCTTAAAGGTGAACCGTTTCACTGCTGAAACGCCCTGATCCTGTAATTCTAAAGCAATGTCCTCCTCAGACATATCAGCGAGGCAACGTGCCCTGTCGCGGATGAAGCCACGGCAAGAGTTTAATGTCCTGTGTATGGAGACACCAACCTCTACATTTGCAAATGTTTTGATAGATAATAGATTTTCAGATTGCTGTTTCCTTAAACATTCGACCAAAAGTGAGCCACTACGGAGACGAGTAACATTTTTCACCTCTCCGCAAATACCAGAAATAGCCTTTGAAATGGCAAAAGGATTGAGTTTGAAAGGAAGAAAATCCGCAGCTTCTATCACAAGAAACCGAGCCCATGAGTCAACATTTCTCTGAATGTGTTCCGGGGAATGATCTATTTCGTCAAGACGTCTCTTCTTTTCGTGACGAGATGAACCAGCTTGTTGTTGTGCCATGATGAAAGGAAATTAATTCAGCATCCTTGCTCCCCACCCACCATGGAGTGTCAACGAGGACGATGTCAAATAGCACCGGATATCCAAGATGCTGACACCAGGGATACAAGGATGTTATACTCCAGCGAGTATGACGCAAATAGCAATATTTGTATACCAAATTAAATGTCATTGTGGTTCTGCCCATGACAAGAAATAGGATACATACTGAATTTGGAGGTCAACATCCCCAGATTGGCCCATGAGCCACCGCCTTCTGGCATAGGACTCTAGGCAATTAAACAGATAAAAAAATTATAAATACAAATCAAAATTGCAAAAAAACCAAAAGAGTAAAATGTGCAAAAATATTCACTATGCACAGGGCATGGCGTGACCAGCCGATTGGTAGAACCGGGCCAGTTCTACCACCCATCTAGGTGAAGTAAGGGCCAAAGTGGTGTGTTGGGCAAAAGGAACACGGTTCCAGGAACCTATTGCCCTCAACCACCAGAATCCCGTCCTCCACCGACACAGGGGCGCAACCCACGGCAAACGGGTTGGTGGACCAAATATTCCCCCGGGTCCACAACGGGGGGTTGAAGGGCGCTTAGCGTTACCCAGCACCCACCACGAGGAGGTGGCCCTTCATGGGTGCCTCACCATCTAAAGGAGGGTAACACATTTCTAACAGATACAGCGTATCGCAAATAAACTTGGGGAATCGTTAGCCAAACATTCCTCCTCATCAAATTACACACCAAAATTTCAGAAATTTAAAGACCAGGAAGAAAGAAAGAAACTTAATTTTAATTCTGATAACGGTGAAGATTATAATGAGCTTGTTACGACGTAAATTGTAATAAAAACGCAAATTGTAATACTTGCAGCAAATTGTAATAAACTTGACATAAATTGTAATAAAAACGTAAATTGTAATAAAAATTGACGTAAATTGTAATAAAAACGCAAATTGTAATAAAAATTGACGTAAATTGTAATAATTTTCGTTGCGGTAAAATGTAATAAATATCTACGTAAATTGTAATAACAGTTTTAATCACTCATAAATACGCGGGTGTTTGCTTTTCGTTGCATTTTATACATCAAATAAGCTTGCAAGGGCGATAACTCAAGAAAGAAATGATGGATTTTGTTCAAATTTGGTACCAAGGTATATTGGCGAGATTCAACGACACAAGTAAAATGGAGTGATCACAGCAAAAATCAGAGGGTTTTGCCAATATAAAGATTGTTAGCGCGATAACCCAAGAATGAATTGACAAATCTTAGCTAAATGACGAAAATGATATTCGTCCTGATATGTATAATCGATATAAACTGTCCTCTGTATCATGTCTTTTCGCAAATATCTTTTGAGGTTTTGATATGTATACATAAAACGTGGGGGTGGGGTGGGGGTGGGTTTCTAACGGGTATATCTAACACACTTGCATGCATGTAGAGTCGGAGAGGTGGGTGGGTGTTCTAACGGGTATAACTACGAGGGACGTTCAAATAGTAGTGAGCCTCACCTAGAATATGACACAAATGAAGCTGTTTTTATGTTTTATTTTTCTGCATATTATCTGTCAGCCTCAAGCAAATTGGTTTTGCTATGTTGCAGCCTCATGATCCCCATTTTGTGAGACTTTTTATCTTGGCTTGGTACTCCCAAAACGTAAAATCTGCAATAAAATGCATCACAAACTTCAGGAAACAAAATATGCTATGTTTGAGATTGGTAGAAGTCGGCTAGAATCAAACTTAGATATTAAACTGCACAAAAAAGCAATTTCAAAACTACAATCGCTTGTTCAAATGACTCCCCATTCTGTTTACTGAAAGAACTCGAGAAAGAAACGTTTGTTCAAATTTGGTACCAAGGTTTATTGACTGGAGATTGGAGATTTACCGACACCACTTGAATTTAGTGACCTTGAGGTCATTTTAAAGGTCACAGCGAAGGTGTAACAGTTTTGCACATGCCAAGCTTGGTAGCCGCGAGCTCAGGAAAGTATTAATAGATTTTGATCCAATTTTATATCAAGGTGTATTGGCGGGATTCCCCAAACACCAATTGATTGGGAAACTTGTGCTCATTTCAAGTTCACAGTGAAAAGTGTTTTGCACATGTCTAACTTTTTAGTGCGAAAATACAAGACAGAATTAATATGTTTTTCTTAAAGGTAGTACCAACATGCGTTGGGAGTATCGTCTAACGCCAGTCGAATTCAGGTCTTCGGATTATTTTCAAGGTCACAGCGAGTATTCTTGCGATATCTCCAAACCTAATGGATGGAATTTGTTTGCATTTTGTATCAAGGCATCAGATGACAGTTTCAATAACGTTTACAAAATTTTCAGGGTCAGACAGAGGATAATTGCGACATTCAGATATCGACATGTGGCGGGGGTAATAGCTATGTTTGTGACAAACGCTTTGTCATTACTAATTTTCAAATTTGTGTTAGCATATGGTTTCTATAATTTCATGTTAATTTTATCAGCTGTGAAATTATTCGTGACACGTCTTAAAAAAGCCAGAGATTATTTGTGTATGTTTCGAAAATTAAAGTTAATTGTTTTTCATTATGGAGTTATTTTCGATGTTGACGCAAGGACATATTTTACGAGCAATAGCTTTCAATAATTTAATGTTATTTCTAATACATCTTCATAGTTCTTCATAGCATATCCCAAAATAACAGAATATTGTTTGTTTACGCTTTGAAATATACGTTTCTTTTTCTTCATTTTCGAATTATTTTCAATGTTGACGCAATGACATATTTGAAGTTAATTTAATGTTTTAATCATATGTGATTATTATGATTTATGTTTCCATCATACATTCATATATTGCGTTGTCATAGTTTAACCTGGTTCGTTTTATTTTCTTCATGATATTACTACATATTATTGTATTTTTATGAGAGGGAATTTTAAGTTACATTTGCTAAGGATATCATCATAAATCGCTGGTTATTCCTTGCCACATAGCAGTCAATCTGTCTACTCATTTGTTGTATTTGATTGATGCATTTAAAATAAAATGTAGAAATGATATTGAATTGCATCATTTGCTTCAAGGAATTCATCAGATGTACTCGTTATCAAAGTAAAGTCAAAACTTCTTTCTGTAAGGTATACAGTGGAAGTTGACACCTTAATTGTTATGGGTAGACTAAAGAAATCATTTATTTAGTTTCACCGCTCAAAATACAACAAAGAATTCAACGGGTGGCATTAACCTCAAAGAATGATAATAGCAATGCTTATAACCTAACGCTACGAGGGCAAACATATCGGAGATACTTTGTTTTCATGCAATATGCACCGGGTAAAATATCACTTTGTCATGGTGACATGACATCATGAACAATGTTATGACGTCACGTTGCTTCTAAGAAGCCGCCTTCTAAATACAACGATGACGGGGAGCCTGCCTTTGTTGGAAAGTAATTTCCGCAATTAAAGACTTCGGTAATGAATAGAAAATTATATTCGTGACCATAATATGCTAGGTTAACGACCTAAATATCGGCATATTTAGGCAGTTGTGTTGTAAACTGATATTTATCTTCTATAAAGTCGGCTATATTCAAACCATGAGAAATGTCGTCAAATAATGTCTGATGACAGTTACCAACGTCCCAATAGTGTCCATATATTTTAGAAATCTGTAAGGAATAAACTCCGAAGACTCGCCAATATTTGCGCAGCTGGTTGAGTCCAAGGCCGTTAGGCCGAGGACCCAACCAGCCGCACGAACATTGGAGATTCTGAGGAGTTTATTGCGCTTAAACCTAAAATCATACATATTGGCGCCCTAGTTTTGTAACTCTTGCACCCGAACACAGCAATATTAATATTGGCGTCCTACATCTGGGTAGCACGGTATGCACGATACACACGTTATGAACAGGCCCAAGTGTGCACGAGACAGCATATTCGAGGGGTACAAAACAAACGAAAATATTTTACTGCATCTATTTTACCAGATGTTTTCAACCATGTCAGGCGAATGGGATCCTTTAAGCGATGTCTTTGTCACTCAAAATACATTTTCCGAAGCTACAACTTTGAATGTGAGTGACATTAATTCAGATTTTGAGGAACTTTTGAATGGAAGTATTTCGAGTGTCAGTTTTGATATCACTCTGCAAGGGGACAAAAATCATGTAGATACAGTTGGGAATAGTACTTCGGATGAGGAATTGCTGCGTGAGTCGCAAAACCTAGAACAGGAATTTGACCAAATGAATAGTTCAGCAGATGATGAACAGATGCTTGCTTCTCAGCAGATAGAAAAAGAAAATGATCAAACAGCTACCAAACGTTTTGGCAAACCCCTCTCAGTTTCTGAAAATCAAAACTTGGAAAATCTTGCAAAAAATAAACATACAGAAAAGAAAAGCCAGTGGGAAGTGCGGATTTTCGATACATGGCAACGTGAAAGGGATGGGTTTGAATCCGAGTTAGGCAGCAAATTATTAAGTCTTTCTGATGAGGATCTGAATAGAACGCTGAGTCTATTTGTCACAGAAGTAAGGAACCAAAGGGGCGGTCAATACAACGGTAACACAATTCATGAGATTCTTATTTCGATGCAGAGATTCATGCGCCAAAGTGGTCGAGATGTTCACCTAACCACCGATTTTGCTTTTAGGGGGTTGAGAACTATTCTTGATGCTAAAATGAAATCACTGGCCCAGGCTGGTATTGGCATGCATAGA
This sequence comes from Haliotis rubra, assembly GCF_003918875.1. Taxonomy (NCBI): domain Eukaryota; kingdom Metazoa; phylum Mollusca; class Gastropoda; order Lepetellida; family Haliotidae; genus Haliotis; species Haliotis rubra. The sequence goes on from NW_025767457.1 coordinate 47,471, forward strand.
AGGCGAGCTAACGTCATCACACCACAGGAGGAGGATGCGTTGTGGGAGAGGGGTTTGCTTGGGGATGACACTCCAGAGAAATTGCTTGAAACCGTTTTTTATTTGAATGGGATAAAATTTTGTTTACGAGGTGGGGAGGAACATTGTGCTCTAAAAGTGGGTGAATTTTCAAACTTCTGTGTTGTTACAAGAAACAACAAAAAAACAATTGGTATACTCTGAAGGGGTTTCCAAAACGAATTCAGGAGGGCTGAAACATAAAAGATTGTCTGGTAAGGTCATTTCAGTGGATATTAATGAAGAGAACCCTGCCCGTTGTCCGGTTAGACTTCACCAAAAGTACATGTCACTGAGGTGAGTGAATAATTTAGTGATTACTGAAAATCTTAAAATTGAAAAAATGTGAAATTCATATCGTTTTTAAAAAAAATAGCTTTTTATACAAAAACCCCATTGAGACGGCTACAGTGAAGCTTATATGCAATGTATGTACCACTTGATTGCAGGCCAGTGGGTTGTGATGACTTTTACCTTCGTCCACTCAAGTATCCTAAGCCTAACCAGTGGTACTCTGCCGCTCCTATAGGGAGACACGTTCTGTCTGGGGTGGTCAAGAGGCTCTGCGCCAGGGCCGGGTTTGAAGGATTTTATACAAACCACTCCCTAAGGGCTACAACGGCCACACGCCTGTATGAGAGCGGTTTGGATGAGCAGCTGATTGCCGAAAGGACAGGTCACAGATCGACAGCTATTCGTGCGTAAGTATAGGTGTAATTGCATTTGAAATAATCATATACTGAACAACAGGTTTATTGATGACAAATGGGCACTGGTACAATGGGACATATGTGCACTGTATTTAAGGATTATTAATCACGTCTAAGGGCGGTGAGGTAGCCTAGTGGTTATAGTGCCTGCGGTGCGGGTTCGATTCCCCACACAGGCACAATGTGTAACGCCCATGCTTTGTGTCACCTGCCGTCATAGTGCTGGAATATTTGCTAAAGGATGTGTAAAGCCAAACTCACTCGCTAACAATCACTTGTAAAATGTATATCAAAATATTAGTGAGGGAGTAACATGTACTGAATAATTATGTGCTATATACAATACAGGTACAAGAGAACAAGCGAGGGCATGTTAAAGATTGTTGATGATGTTGTCCAGAGGAAAACACCAGCAACTGCCACATCAGCGACTAGCTCGCCAACACCTCACGTCTCCGACACCACTGACCCCAAGACGTCAAGACGCCAACTGTTCAAAAGCTAAAACTGTACACTTCGTTGTTGAACGCGACGGTGCAAGAGTGACATTTGACATGTAATAAAGGGATGAAAACATTGTGAGGTTTCGTTTCTATATTTCGGTAATGGCTGACTGAGTTTAGTTTTACGCCGCTTTTAGCAATATCCCAGCAATATCATGGCGGGGGACACCAGAAATGGGCTTCACACATTGTGCCAATGTCGGGAATCGAACCCGGGTCTTCGGTGTCACGAGCCAAACGCTTTAACCACTAGGCTATCCCACCGCCCCATTTCTGTAATGTGGATATTACTGTTTGAATTCATCGTTTCGACCGGGTCGGTAATAGGGCGCCAATATTTGAAAGTAGGGCGCCAATACACCAGATAAAGTCGCCAATATACGAAGCTAAGTCGCCAATAAACGAAAGATACGGGCTTCCCATCCCATGCTTATTTGAGTGATATGTTGTGTAATGGAGGCAATTTTAGGTTTAAATAACAATACAGCATAACCTCACTACTTTTTTTTATAAATGACAAAGGATTAATCAACCATATTAAAAGGTTTTCAGGCTTGAAGGACGAAGCTCATTAAAATCTATTGCCAGCTCCATTTTAGAGACTGATAAAAGGTTCGAAAATGTGGGTCATAAATGCATGAAAGTTTTTATTGTTGTTCATACCCGTTAGGCCTCCCGCCTCTACATGTATTTGAGATATAACCGTTAGAACCACCACACACACACACACACACACACACACACACACACACACACACACACACACACACACACACACACACACACTCACACACACTCACACACACACTCACACATTTCCAGGTAAATGATTGATATATACAAGGAACACAAATTAACCAAGGGCAGATCCTTGAGGAACCCCTGCAGTAACATTTAGTTTTTCATAATGTTCCATTAACAGAGACACACTGTCGTCTATCAGGGCCTGGTTGTTCAAAACTCGGTTATCTTTTAACCAGCCATTAAGTACATTTAACCGACTGTTACCTAATAACAGAGGGTTATCTTGTTGTTCAAAGCTCTGTTAACTTTTAACAGGCTGTTAACGTGACGTTAAGTTAACACACCTAAGGACCGCCGCTAACTTTTTAACAGTGTGGTTAACTCGCAAATGGCGTTCATGGCTAACACTGCTTTCATGATGCCAGTTCAGCAAAGAAAGGATAGGGTGTATCGTGGACTGGACTTCGATACTGGAAATTATTCTGACGAAGAGTTACATACGAAACTGTAACTATGCACATCATAGGAACTAAAATACATGTTGTACAAGTACATGATGCCTACGTTTCATCTTTTAACACTTGTGGAAAGGTTTATATATGTTTTATTACACTAAATGTGTGAATTTCTTCTGTAAATATTATTCAAACAAACACTTTCAAAGAATATAACACGTACACCCTATACCCACGTATGCTATGATATTCAACAAGGCTAAATGTAGATAATTAAATTAGTTTCATGAAAAAATATCCGAACGATTACATTATGATACTGAAAGTGTAATCGGCGGGATATGGTGATTGTGTATACTCTTATTCTACCGACCTTCACCTCAGAAATTGCCAAATACACTCCCATTTTAAGAAAGAGAAGAAGCCAGAAATGCCGATTATTACCGTTGTCGTTCTGCGTGATTTTGCGTCAGTCATGGCGTCACGCAGCACAGAAACTTGACAGTTTCGTGTAGACACATCACATTCCTGTATTGTATCTATTTTTAATTTCCTATTTCTTGCTACTATGCTCTTTCCATGAAAATGGGTGTCTGAAAATTTGAGAAAATACTACACAGTGTAAAGTCTGAAATTTTCTTTGTTTACATTTCAAACAGGTGTTGTCTTTCGAGCACAGCAGTTGTTTCCACCCCCAATATCTTTCGTTTCACTTTATCTAGACACTTGGTATTGGTGCCAAAAAGACCAGTTGTAATTAGATTCTAAAATGTATGAGGAATTCAGTAGGGCTTGGGACGAGTAGGAAACAATGGAATCGAGTACCCGCATGTACGTACCCGAATCGGAATCGAGTACCCGGAAATGTAAGAAATACATTTGGGTCAACTTTCTGAATATTCAATCACGATTTGACAGAGATTGTTGTAGAAAACTTGAACAGTTGGTAATAAGACATTAAAACTGACCTCAAGCTATTTAATTTACGTCTGTTTAACCAATATAGAGAGTAACACCATTACTTACATTCCTCGTTATAACAACGAACGTTTTGTTCCTGTTGCTACTGTAACTTAACTACTCACTGCTCATGCACAGATAAATTACAGTCATTAAAACTATGCTCCATTAATCGGACAATACCAATGATGTAAAAACCCGTGAATTTCCGGGTTAGAATATGGATCTTCAGTAACCCATGCTTGTCGTAAGAGGCGACTAACGGGATCGGGTGGTCAGACTCGCTGACTTGGTTGACATATGTCATCGGTTCCCAATTGCGCACATCGATTCTCATGTTGTTGATCACTGGATTGTCTGGTCCAGACTCGATTATTTACAGACCGCCGCCATATAGCTGGAATATTGCTGAGTGCGGCGTAAAACTAAACTCACTCACTCACTCACTCACTCAATGATGTAAATGTGTGTTACGTCAAAAATGAAAAAGACAAGCTATTGTCTGCCCTTGTCATTACAGAGCTCTCTCCTTTCCGGATAATCGATTCCTAGAAATAGGACTCGATTCCAGCTGTACCCGACCCGGATTCGAGTACCCGAGTACCCGTCCCAGCCTTAGAATGCAGGGTTTCATTTGTCGCCCCTGAATATGAAATACAAGTGATGTAATTGGCGTTTCAATACCGGCCTTCGCGAAACGTGATTTTGTAAACACTATCCAACAGGGCGCAAAGTGCACTAGGGCGTTCGTGTGAGTGTATTTATGAAAACATCTGAACACGATTCCAGGCTTATCGGCAACGTTTCAGAATTATTAGTGATTTTATTCAGAACTGATATCAATGTTAATTAATATGCTATTTTTGAAAGTCTATACTCCAAGTAATTATCCGATTTTGTTTTGATATGTCCGTCTGGCATCCCTTCCCATAGATGGATTTTAATTATATTTTTACTAATCATTTCAGCAATAGGCCTAATTTCTTTTTCATTCTTCGAATGTTTTAATTGAAGCAAATCATCTTTTAAAAATGCTGTATTAATTGATGAAAACTTAGTTAGCATAAACATTGCTCTCGCAACTGATGTGTAGGAAAATAAACATAACATTATTATGTATCTATTTCTGTTGTGAGTGATATGCAGGCCTACTTCGTAGTCACTTTGATTAAATGTTATATTTGAATATCGAAACCTTCTTGTCACAGCGAACACAACACTATCTCTTGTCATATTACACGATAATATTTGGAATAAATGTGCCCATCTCGGGACCCGAACCTCGGTGCATCCTCGAAACCGGGCCTTCAGCGTGATAGGCAGACGCTTTACAACTGCACTATTGCGCTATCTCTTGGATAATGGTATACACTCCAGATAATAACATATAAAATATGTTCAGCATAGTATTGGATGACTTCCCGTCATCATCAACATTCAAAGATTTGGATTGCTTGATTTACATTTAGACGGGGACTGGTTTTTTTAGGACACCCTCATTTTAAATTTTCAAAAACATTGTGTCCAGATATACAACATATTGAGAGCTGACACTTGTGTGACCATTCAGTATTTAGTTTGAACCCTTGACACCATGTATGAATAAGTGAAAACTTTAGGATGAGTTATATCCTTATGATGACGTCAACTGAAAGGGGGTGGGTAGTGTCTCCAAAACAAGCCCTTTCAGTAAAAATGAAGGGTGAGTCACTTGAACAAGCGATTATAGTTTCCATTTGCTTTTTTGTCCAGTTTAATATCTTAGTTTGACTTTTACCAACATACAACATGTTTTTTACATATTTTGTTTCAGTTGGTGTAGGGGGATTCCCGCCAATACACCTTAATATAAAATTGGATCAAAATCTATTAATTCTTTCCTAAGTTCGCGGCTACCAAATTTGGCATGTGCAAAACTGTTACACCTTCGCTGTGACCTTTAAAATGACCTCAAGGTGTTGTCAAGTGTTGTCGGTAAATCTCGTCAATAAACCTTGGTACCAAATGTGAACAAAATCCATCATTTCTTTCTCGAGTTCTTTCAGTAAACCGAAGGGGAAGTCATTTGAACAAGCGATTGTAGTTTCAAATTGCCTTTTTGTGCAGTTTAATATCTAAGTTTGATTCTAGCCGACCTCTGCCAATCTCAAACATACAAAAATGTTTCTTGCATATTTTGTTTCCTGAAGTTTAATTTGTGATGCATTTTATTGCTAGTCGGCTAGGCTATTTCATTTGTCCGAACCACAACATAGGGAGACAGATTATTTAGCAGACCAGGTGCTGTACTCTGGAATTGATAACCTGAAAATGTCAGAAAATCGGAAAATATCAACAGTTTCCGATCTTGTCTCAAAACCATCCTCTTCAAACGAGCATTCGACTAAGCGCACATGAGCAGGACTCTGGATATGAAGCGCTATTCAAATGTCGAATTTGATTTGATTTGATTTGATATACCCGTTAGAAACCCACCCCCACCCCACCCCACCCCACCCCACTTTATATTTATACATATCAAAACCTCAAAAGATATTTGCGAAAAGACATGATACAGAGGACAGTCAGAGATTTTATATCGATTATATATCAGGACGAATATAATTTTCGTCATTTGGCTAAGATTTGTCAATTCTTTCTTGGGTTATCGCGCTAACAATATTTATATTGGCAAAACCCTCAGATTTTTGCTGTGACCTTGAAAATTATCTCAAGGTCACTCCATTTCACTTGTGTCGTTGAATCTCGCCAATATACCTTGGTACCAATTTTGAACAAAATCCATCATTTCTTTCTTGAGTTATCGCCCTAACAAGCTTATTTGATGTATGAAATGCAACGAAAAACAAACACTCGCGTATTTACGAGTGATTAAAACTGTTATTACAATTTCCGTAAATATTTATTACATTTTCCCGCAATCGAAAATTATTACAATTTACGTCAATTTTTATTACAATTTGCGTATTACAATTTACGTCAATTTTTATTACAATTTACGTTTTTATTACAATTTACGTCAAGTTTATTACAATCTGCTGCAAGTATTACAATTTGCGTTTTTATTAGAATTTACGTCGTAACAGAGCTTTTCTCCTTACATGAATTGCGCACTGCTTTAGGGCAAGCACACGATACAGCAACAGGGGGTGATAATATTCATTATCAACTGTTAAAACATTTACCTGATACTATTATGTATCTTAGACAATATATGGACTACTGGGAATTTCCCTTCTTCATGGCGGAATGCTGTCGTCATTCCTATACCTAAAGCCTGGCCGGGATCATACAGATCCTTCTAATTATAGGCCAATAGCTCTTACTAGCTGTTTATGTAAGACCATGGAGAGAATGATCAATAACCGACTGATATGGTACCTGGAAACAAATAATCTTCTAACAAATATTCAGTGTGGTTTCAGAAAAAACAGAAGTACCATAGATCATTTAGTTAGATTGGAAACGTTCGTAAAGGATGCTATCATCAAGAAACAACATGCTGTATCAATATTTTTCGACTTAGAAAAAGCTTATGATACGACCTGGAAGCATGGCATTTTGAAGGATTTACATGATTTTGGTTTGAGAGGCCGTTTGCCTCTTTTTATATCACAGTTTTTGAAAGACAGGCAATTTCAAGTCCGAGTGGGTTCAACCCTATCTGATCATTATTAGAAAATTTAAAGCCGTTTTCAAGACACCATTTATTTATTTTGTTTAAACACAACTGTAGTTGCCGTTCAATAGTATGCATATTCTTACCGCGACAAGAAATATTAAAATCATCCACAAAACGTGATCCATCACTTGAATCATTTAAAACATTGGATAAACTGTTGATCTTAATACTAAACAATGTTACAGACAAAATACTGCCTTGTGGAACACCCTGATCCTGACTATAATGGTCAGACAGGGTTGAACCCACTCGGACTTGAAATTGCCTGTGTGTTAAAAAGTGTGATATAAAAAGAGGCAAACGACCCCTTAAACCCAAATCATGTAAATCCTTTAAAATGCCATGCTTCCTGGTGGTATCGTACTCTTTCTCAAGATCAACGAAAATTGATACAGCATGTTGTTTATTTACTATTGCATTTTAACAAAGGATTCTAGTCGTACCAAATGATCAATGGTACTACGATTTTTCCTGAAACCACATTGAATGTTGGTTATAAGGTTATCGGTTTCAAGATACCATGTTAATCTATTGTTTACCATTCGTTCCATGGTTTTACAGACACAACTCGTTAAAGAGATTGGTCTGTAATTAGACGGATCAGTATGATCCCGGCCAGGCTTTGGAATAGGAACAACAATGGCATCACGCCACGAAGTTGGGAAATTCCCCGAAGTCCGTATTTGATAAAAATATTCTAAAAGGATTTCTAAACATGATTCGGGCAAAAGCTTCAAGAGCTGATAGTGAATATTATCAGCTCCTGTTGCTGTATCGTGAGCTTGCTCAAGGGCGGTATGGAACTCTTGTAACGAAAATTATTCGTTATAATCTTCACCATTGTCTGAGTTAAAATTGATTCTTTTCTTCTCCTGTTGTTTCTGAAACTTTTGAAACTCAGGGACATAATTTGATGAAGATGAATGCTTGGCTAGAGTTGCACCAAGTTTATTTGCAATGTCAGTTTTATTAGTTAATATAGTATCACCGTTCGTCAGATGATGAACAGTAGATTTAGCCCTTTATTCTTTGGATCATGTTCCACACCTTTGACATAGGTGTACGTGAATTTATTTTGGAAACATTGTTCCTCCAAGACTGACGCTGATTTTGTTTAAATGCGCGTCGAGCCTTGGCATTTAAATTTTTTACTTTGTCTAAATTATGAACAGTAGGATGTTTGCGAAAATATTTTTACGCTCTCTTCCTGCACTTTATGGCCTGTTTACATTCATTATTAAACCATGGTTTACGAATGTGTGGAGTTGCAGAGGACTGTGGAATTGTTCTGTCAGCAATGTCATTTAAAATATCTGAAAACGACTGTATAGGATCTTCACTGTTCCTGAAAATGTCATGCTTTAAACGTTTAACACACACAGCCTCATATAATGACCAATCAGCCCTGGCGAAGTTCCTTCTCGATACAGCTGGATCATCACCAGGGTTGATTGTTTTGAGAATTGTTGGGAAGTGATCACTCCCACATAGGTCATCATGGACCATCCATTCAAATTCATTATACAATATGGAGTCAGCGAGTGACAAATCCAGGGAAGAATATGTTCCCGTAGCTGGATGTAGATAAGTGGCTGAATCATCATTGAAAATACATAAATTATTATCGGAAATGAATTCCTCAAGAATTTTGCCTTTATTATTAGTGTGGGTACTCCCCCAAAGCGGGTTGTGTCCGTCGAGGTCGCCCATAATGAGACACGGCTTTGGAAGCTGATCATAGAGATTTTGAAGATCTGATTGTCGAATGTTCGAAGAAGGACGGATATATAAGCTGCACAGAGTCAAGGCAATATGCAGGGTCAGTCGAACAGCTACGGTTTGAAGATTGGTATTAAGAGATAAAGGGCTATGAATTATACCCTGGCGCACCAAAATGGTAGCACCCCCAGTTGCTTTTTCTCCCGGAGGAGAAAAGGAGTGATAATCGGTATACTGCCTCAAATTAAAGTTATTTTTCAATCTTCTGCAATTCCACTGCATTAAAGTCGACAATTGAGTCATGGTGCCTCAATTGGCGATCGTTCTCGTGAATGTGATGAGGAGCTATTCCTCCGGCTCTCCTGTGTAGACAGGGTATCGTCCATATCTAGAGGCCCAAAAGAGTTTTCTATAGGAACCTCTGGAGATGAAGGAATGATAGGGATTGGTTTTGTGTATATTTTTTTTCCTTTCTTTTTGACCGTTTGACTGTCAGGCTGCTTGTGGGACGTTTGTGATTTTTGCTCAGGCTGTTTCTCGGTTTGACATCCAGATGTAGACTGAATTACTGGGGAAGTCGTTGATACAACTGAAGCTGAATTAATGGGTTTTTCAGACTTGAACCATGTCAAGTCAGTCTGACAGGTTACAGAGGATGTCGCTACAGAGCGAGTTACTGCAGCAGAGTATGTTTTATTTGATGAAGTTGAGTTCTCAGTTATGAATAGCTTTTTTTTCGTCAAGATATGATATATTCTTTTTGCATTTCAGTTTCAATGTTTTTACTCTTTTTGCCAAACAGGACAGGATTTGGATGTAGCAGCATGTGGTCCAGAACAGTTTGCACATTAAGAATCATTGTCACATTCTGTATTTTCGTGGCAGTCACCACAACGATGACATGCAACAGAGCCACGACAAGAGTTGGACCCATGACCGAACTTCTGACACTTAAAGCAACGAAGTGGACTGGGGACATACACGTCCACTCAAATATTGAAATAACCTGCTTTAATGGATGGTGGTATGGATGCACGGGCAAACGTCAAGAGATAGGTGTTGGTTTTCACAATAGTACCCTCTCTCTTGATGGTGAAACGTTTTACAGCAGTTACACCCTGATCTTGAAGCCCTATAGCAATATCCTCTTCCGTCATGTCGGATAAACAGCGAGCTCTGTCTCTGATAATACCTCGACAGGAATTTAATGTTCTGTGCACGGACACAGCAACTTCTATATTGGCAAATGTTTTGATAGAAAGGAGATTGAGAGATTGCTGTCTCCGCGCACACTCCACCAGAAGTGAACCACTACGAAGACGGGTGACATTTCGAACTTTCTCACAAATACCTGAAACAGCCTTAGAAATGGCAAAATGATTCAGCTTAATTGGAAGATAGTCTGTGGTCTCAATCACTAAGAAACGTGCCCAGGATTCAGCATTGGAAGAAACAATACTTGTTGAGTCATCAATGTTTTCTAAGCGTCTCTTCTTTTAGCTTCGCAACGAACCAGATGCTTTAGGATCCATAGTGAAAGGATAAAACGTTCAGCACCCCTGCTCCCCACCCACCATGGAGTGTCAACAAGGACGTCACAGTGTCAGTTTGCAGATCTCAAGGGTGCTAACACCAGGGATACAGGGGTGTTATACTCCAGTAAATATGACGCGAATAGCTATATTCGTCTAATAGATTAGTTCGGTCCATAACAAAAATCTAAAGACATATAGAATTCAGCGGTCAACATCACCAGATTGGCCCATGAGCCACCGCCTTCTGGCATAGGACACTAGGCAATTTCATAGATACAATTATATATAGAATTTAAATATGAACAGCCAAGACCAAATAGTAATATGTTACATATGTTTAAAAATAATCTCCACGCACAGGGCCTGACGTGACCAGCGGATTGATAGAACCGGGCCAGTTCTACCACCCGTCTAGGTGAAGTCAGGGGCAAAGTGGTGTGTTGGGCACAGGAACACTGTTCCTGGAACCAGTGCACTCAACCACCAGACTCCCGTCCTCCACCGACACAGGGGTGCAACCTACGGCAAACGGGTTGGTGGACCAAATATACCCCCGGGTCTACAACGGGAGGTTGAAGAGCACTTAGCGTTACCCAGCACCCACCACGAGGAGGTGGCTCTTCACGGGTGCCTTGTCGTCAGAGGCGACTAACGGAATCGGGTGGTCAGGCTCGCTGACTTGGCTCGTATCCAAATTGCGTAAATCGATGCTCATGATGTTCATCACTGGACTCGATTATTCACAGACCGCCGCCATATAGCTGGAATATTGCTGAGTGCGGCGTTACCAACCAACCAACCAACAAACAAACCAAACAGCCAGCCAGCCAGCCAACCAACCACCTTGACAGATGGTGTAAAGGTTGAGGTGTGTGAGTGTATTTGATAACTACTTGAGGCCATCAATTGTGTGAGCCTCTTGAGGGTTGCATCAGTTATTTCTGGACATGACGAGATATGTTTTAGATGAGTTTGTGAGTGAGTGAGTGAGTTTAGTTTTACGCCGCACTCCGCAATATTCCAGCTATTTGGCGGCGGAGATGAATTTGTGGTTTTATGTCTGATGAGATTAATTTGAAGGCACAACAGTGAAAGTATCATATGGTGATGTTACTGAAGAACTTCCAAATCTCACAACTAACCTATGCATTCTTTTAATGGTTCTACTGATTTAATTTCTTGTCCAATTAAATTTTACCCTTTACCAAAAGCAGTCAGTAAGCTACTTCCTGAATATTTTGTTATGATTTGTTATCTTCGTTTTTTCATGGGCAACAAATTAAATTTAGTACCATGGATCACCGTAAAGTCCATATATTTTGTCAGGTTGTTGTAGATGAGAAAATTGTTCCATACATTATTTTTACCGATCTGCAAATAATACAGGTGGTGCAACAACGTAAGGATATGGACTTTACAAAACTGGAGGCGCATCTGGTTTTCTGATGAATCCCGTTTTCTTTTGCAACATCACGACGGAAGAAAACGTGTGTATAGGAGACGTCATGAACGTTTTGCGCCCATCTGCGTCCGACAGGGGACAGATTTGGCGGAGAAAGCGTTATGGTTTGGGGATCCATCTCATACAACCAGAAATCAGACTTGGTGATCGTTGAAGGGAACCTGACAGCCCAACGTTACATCAACCACGTATTACAGCCTCACCTTCTCCCGATTATTGACCAACAGACACAGATTTGTCAACCAGACAACGCCCGGCCTCATACTGCACGTGCAACAATGAACTTTCTGCAGAATTCCAACGTCAATGTCTTGCCATAGCCCTCTAAATCACCAGACCTCAACCCTATTGAACACCTGTGGGATACTCTGGGTCGACGCGTACGTCAACGTCAGCCGCCGCCACACTGCAGGAGGAGTGGATGCTCATATTGCCTCATACCAAACAGATGTCAGCTGGGAATGCATGTTGAAACTGCCTTTGCTCCTGTTTTCTAAACCAAAACTACGCACCCGATCAAAGCACCCATACATGTAAATGTTTTATAATGAGAAATCGTGCACTATTTGTATAATTACTTTACATGTCTGTCCTCTACTATTTGTATATCTGTGGGACAGTGCTGGTATCATTAAGACCTTCTGTTCTTGTATCTCAAATACCAACCGTCTTTACCTCCTAACAGCTCCGAGTCATAGTGTATGCTACTGTCGTTTATATGGTGTGGAAACGCAGTCTTCAAAACATTGAGAATCTTAGACTCGATGAGGTGGAAATGTTTTCTCGGAGTGTAACCATCCCGTACAGAACGAACGAGAGTCACCACGCCCGGAGTAAATTGCTGGGAGAGAATAATCTTGATGTGTTTGGTGGTTTGGTCAATCTCCTCCTCGTCCACGCTGTGGTATACGACGAAGGTTGAATTGGGGCCATTGTAGCCCTTGCATAGCACCATACCATCGTTTCTGTTAAAGGATGCACTCCTTGGGGACTGGTCCATACACACGCCTACAGTGATAAGTTCCTCCAACTGACGCTCGTTTAGGAGAAGAAGTTTGTCTATCAGATGGCGAAGCATGAGATGGGTAGATTCGTTGGGAAGACACATAACATGCATAGCTTTCTGCAGTACATTGAAGAGTTTACCAATAACTGCATTCCTCATAGAAAGTGAATCAGAACATGAACTGTCACCCTTGGCTCTTCCGTTGTTGCACAGCTTGCGATGGCTGAGGGTAATCTTCAACAGGTCATGGAAGAATTTATCCGCCAGCATTTCTTCCTGAGCATTGTCAACACACAGAAGCTCCTGTACATTGGATGATATGTCGCGGATTTCACCTTTGCTCATTCCAGCATTGTAGAGAAGTGCTGATACAGCTTCGCATCCGTAGAAGTCCTCGTCAATGTCCAGGATGACGCTATCACTCGCCTTGATCCAGCTTCCGGATTTGGCCAGTTCTATAGCCTTCTCTGTACTCACGACCTCCACAGTGCCCCTTAATGTCTTGTCCAGACATCTTGATTCAGGTATAGGCACATAATTGTGATTACCAGATTCAAAATCTGGAACAATCCAGACACATAGTTTTTTGTCTGCCGTGAAATAATCAGATTCTGCACAAGCACACAGTTCTTGTATATACTTGTCTTCATCAGACTCCCCTCCTCTGAACATTATTCCAACCCTCAGTCGGACGAACACATAGGGTTCGTTGTTGTAATGGAGGTAGCCTCCAGCATCATACGGTGGCCACACCCAAATGAAACGACTGATCAACCCTGTTCCTGCAGCGATCTGGAAATATGATACTGATATTGATACTTAGGGGCGTTGTTTAGGGTGTTTTGGAAAACTGGGGTTTATTGAGCAAAATGATAATATTCATTTCATATGAGTACAAACATTAATAAGTGATTAGATCTCACTACTTTTAGATAGTTTAAATATTCATGCCTTTCGGCTTAATTCATGGGGAGATAAAGAATTCAATATAGTGTAATATTCATACTACATTCGTGTGCCTCTGGGCCTGTGGGTCTCTGGAAAAGTCTGGTCCAGTGATCATGTCACAGCAATATTGCAGGATCATCGACTACAGGTTAGAGTCCCTCCCATCCACTACTTGATACTATTTGGGGTTATTTTACCTGAATAAAGACATCGTTTCCCTCCATCATTAGCTTCATCTCCTTCTGGCTGCTTGGCAACCGAAAGAGGGGCATCTTCCTCCAAACCTCCGGGATGGCGGTGTCCGCATGACCGTCTATGTGAATCTGCGGAAGAGGCTCTAGACTGTAGATACATGCAGGACTAACAACGGAACATTTCATGATGATTATAATGCCCATATTTCACCAGATGAAATTTGCTATGTAGTTTTACGTGCCTTTACCATGGCTGAAATCTGTGGTTCGAATCTCGGTACGCCCTGATTATGTTTCTAGTTCTGTCAGCACCTGTGCTTGGTTTCACTAAATGTGCCTATCAGCTACATTCCCACATAAAGCGGACATGTCATGATATAACAGAAATGGTATTCCATGAGGTGTTGCATCACTCACTCCGTTCCTAACATTGTCATTGTTTTGTTCCCTCTAAAACCGGCAACAACAAATATTGTTTTGCCTTCCAGCCATCTGAATGTACAAAATTGAATATATACTGAAAGGCAAAAGAAACGTAGTGATATTGGAAATGACATTTAAGTAGCAATGGAACATTTGAACCTATTTTTTTAAAATAATACGCCACTGAAATGCAGTACCGAATTTCATCAGAGAAGATAACCCCTCTCCATTGTCCCCCACGACAGTTTTGCCGCTGTTGTGTCCACTTGGATACGTTCCCGGCGGTGACGTTGGGTGAATATGGGTCTCCTGGCAGGACATCGACAAAACACGTTCCTGGCTTGGAGACGTCGCCGAATGGTAGGTCACTGACTGGTCGCTGGTGGTTTCCTATGGTCACCCAAGCTGTTTCTCTGGCCCTTGCGAATAGGTCTTGCACGTGTTGATGAACGATATGACGGTCCTGGCGACGTGTTGTTACACGGGGTTGACCACTACGTGGACGGTCATCAGTGCTGCTGGTGGCGTTGTATCGCACTCTAAGACGTTCTATCGTTCGTACGCTGCAACTGAAGTCAATAGCAATGACTCGAGCATGTTGACCAGCGTGCAGACGTCCAATAGCTTGTTGTGGTTGATCTCTCGTTACCTTAGTCATAGCTGCTGTGTTCAGAAAACAAGGGAACGATATCCATTCAAGCCGGCAATTTATGCCTGAATGCATTTATGATGCACGTGCATCTCAATTTCAATGTTGTGTTTGTGGGAACTTTTCCCTCTCCAAAACAAAAACATTTCTAACTTCAATCTCAAACAATACTTTATTGGGCAATGCAGGCTATACGACCACGATTCATGTTTCCTCAAACTTGACTTCTGGTGTATATTTAAAAAAGTAGGTTCAAATGCTCCATTGATACTCAAATGTCATTTCTAATATTACGACGTTTCTTTTGCCTTTCAGTATATAACAACGATAATCAGTAATCTGTGTGAATGTTTTCCATTTATGTTGCGATTTCGACATGTGTGATTAAGGTTACATTCTGCTGGTTGACCAAAGGGTTTGATTACCAAAACGTTCCCTTGTGTCTTTATTGCCCCGCTGGCTGCAGCCGAGAACCAGTACATCAGCGCTGAAACAGACACAAAAGGTGCTTGAATAGACAAGACATCGTCCATGTAACTGCAACAGGCATACACAGTGCTGCAAGAGATAAATACAGGTTATCTGTGCTTAACAGGTACAGGCAGTACATCATCGCTGCGACAGAGAAACACAGCAAATGAGCACAGAATTCGGTGTGGCAACAGGCACACACACACACACACACACACACACACACACACACACAAAAGACAACAACAAAACAACAAACTAAAAAATAAAATAAAATAAACCAAAAACCCCGTAATTTCACATTGTCATCTACAGCATCCTGTCTTCTCATCTGATCACATAAACATGTTGTCCTATAGTTAATTTCCTACACCAAAACCTGATCCTTACAACATTGCCTTTTGTAGGTACGTCCCTCCAAGAGACCTTAGCAGCACAACATTAACTCCAACAGCCACGTTACCACATCACTATCTGACCAATGCTCTCCTATAGGGAAGTCGTCAGCACCACCATCTGGTCACTACAACATTGCTGGTTATTGTCAATGCCCCAATGAAGAAATGGGGACAACCCCACACCTATATCTGAATACTACTACATGCTTCCCTTCAGTCTTGACTGTACGTACATCCGTCTAAGACAACAGCGTCTTGGTAAACGGTTACATCTGTAAACGTGCACCTGCCCACACCAATTCCTTATCACTGCAACATGTTCCTCTGCCGAAGGTAAGTATACTACCATCTTATGAACATAGTGTTTAAAGTTATTTCTCCGAAATAAATACTTCATCATGACACCAAGACTGTGTCATATTCCTCTACAGTCATGTTCCCACAGAATCATCTGATACCTACTACATCGACGTCTTCAATAGCGTTCCTCCATCACTATTTGACCACTACAGCATGTTCTATTGTCCTTACACTACCGTCTGATCAACAGAAAAGCGTCACTTTTCCACACCAAGACGACACCGCTTCCTTGTTGCAACGTGTTCTTCTGCCGAAATGTAGTTACACTACCATCTAATAAATATATCGTCTATAGATATTTCGCCGAAATAAATACTTCAACAAGACCACATCACTGTCCTCACAGCATCATCTGATTACATCGACTTCTTTATAGTGTTGGGAATTGGTTAAAATATCATAATTGACGATTGGTTCATTACTACCGATCAATCATCGAAAATAATTGGTTAGCATCATTTATGAAATTTGTTAATGCACATAAAAATAAGGTAAAAAACAATTAGTTCTCTCCGGGTTTTGGGGCAAATTTCACATCTTTAAAGGATGACTAGTATGTTAGGAACATAAATTTCTTGGAATCTTTAATACAAATTCAATCGTGACTTGAAACGAGCTTGTAGTGCTTACGAAATGTAACAAACAAAACTAACCGTGTGAAAAATATGGTTAATAAAAACAAGTGTTCCAGAATTGGTTGTGTTCGATTATGAGAAATTGTGATCGATTGCTTGGTCGTTTAGTCACTACGACCAATCTTCGATTATTTCAATGAATCGGACCACCACTACTTCTTTTATAGCGTTTCTACATCATTACTTAACCACTACAGAATGTTCTGTTACCTCTACACCATCATCTTATCAATACAAAAATATCCGTCTACATTTACTTCTCCACTTAGTCACGTTCCCACAAAACTACCTTATCGCTACAGCATGTTCTCCTTCAGTCACGTCCCTACAGAACAATTTAAGTATGACGGCTTTGACCCGTACCTTCATGGTGTTCCTCTATGACGTTTACGACCCTGGATGCTGGGAGTACGAGGGATTGATCCATGTTTCTTTCTAACTTGGTATCCGTCAACGTCTCCACCTTCAATATTCCACCCGTCCTATTAAACCGTAGCAGCAGCAGCAACACCACGGTGACGCACAGCAACAGGAGGATGCACGAGGTCTTCACTGTCAGGAATTTCATGATGACTGGACGGAAGCGGCCGCTGACAATTTGTGATACAACATGATTTACAATCCCATCACTTTTCCGTGTGAGTGTGTTTTGCATTCCTATTTACGTATATACACACATGAGATTTAACTGAGCACCTTCCGAATCTAAGGGCAATTTGCAAATTGTTTATCCAAACAGGCGATCATAACAATTCTGAGATTTCGACTCTTAATTAGAGTTTGAGGAGACTGAAAGATGCTATCCATGCCAAGGGTGTAGCAACACCAGGTTCTGATGAGGTCGCCAGAGTTAGTTCAGGCAATCACGACTATCAATATTTGAGTACTTGGTTTGTCAGATTGGTGGCATAGTCATGGTGACCATACATTCCAGGCATTGATAATATTTGACATATTTTAGTATTCCTATTAGGCTACAAGTAAATTGTTTACTTAATTCCAATTTCAGTTCTGTTTTTTGTTTCTGTCAGAGTAAACTATTTTACAGTTATCATTTTCCAATTTAGGAATTTAGTTTTCAATGCATACGCAAGAACATGAGGTGTTTTCGTACATATCGTCTAAAAAGCTTCATTTATGCTCATGTGTTTATCAGTTCAAAAGTTTTATAAAGCCGAAGAGTAGCGGTTTGGTGACAGGTCAAACGTTAACATAGATTTTGCCGGCTGCATTAAAAAAGGTTAATGCTGCCGAAAGGAGAGGGCAAAGTGAGGTACACTGGGCTTTTACCAATCCGATGGAACTGATTAACAGCTGTTTGGTCAAGATTGGAGCCAGTTTGGGATTAAAACTCGTGATCAGTGGGTAAGTTACGCGGGTGCGGCTACATAATTACATGCAGATTTACATAAGGTGGGAAATATAGCCATATATAGTATGACCAGAAATTATTGAGAATTTTAAGAATATGTTTAATTGGATTTCTAGTATAAACAACCTTGACCAGCTATCAAGAGCTTGGTTTCATTCAAGATAGACAACTCCGTTAATCCTTTTTCATTAGTTTGTGAAGAGTTATCCCCCTTTGTTTACTAGCTAGCAGACGACATTTTCAGTGATAGATCACCAAAAACCGAAGATAGATTACCATACTAGGGACCATGGGGACTTACAGTACCTTTGCTACCTGCATGGACCCTAGCTGGAGTTACACCATCCCTTCATCCATTGGTGATTGAAGACAAATCTAGCCATGAAGTAAAAGCACACGTATTCTACTATTAAAAAAGTGGCAAGTTTAAATTTACTTTAAATGTGTTGGGACTTACGTACCTTCTCAGGTGGACAATAAGTTTACAATTATTCAACCCCCTTTGAGGGTACAGCCACTAACATTCGAAGTTGATAATCTAAACTACCAATTATAAAACCTTATCTATTTACTCGTTACAATAAAGTATTGTTATATACTGCGAGGACAATATTATACGGCGTTGTGTAAGAGATGGCTCATCAGCCTCGATGTAGAGACTGTTAACAGGAGAGGTTCTAAAGGACCCAAGACAAAGTCTTAGACCTTGATGGTGGACAGAATCAAGTAATTTTAGGTTGCTTTGGCAGGCTCCACCATATACGATGGAACCATAATCAAGTTGGATCGCACCAATAGGGCCCGTAAGTAGGTCACGGCACTTCGCGAGAGATTACGTTGTTTAGTACTTCCGGTGACAAACAACGTTTTTCAGCAATGGCGATAACACTGTTACATGGGGTATGCCGTGGATAATCATACTCGACACTGGCTGTGTGAATCAGAAACCTATGCCATGTAACAGACTATGGACTGCTAAAGCACTAAGGCAATGTTGCATGAACAGCACGTGAATATTTGCCAAACAGATGCAGAGTTGTCACAGCGTCGTCTTCAGGCTGGCCCATTCATTAGTCGAGGTAAGTTTGTTACATGGATTTCTTTGTTTTCATTTACAGGCTGGTTTTGTTTAAGCATGGCACGCACAGTAAGGGTGGAGTTGACATGTGTGCAGATTGGTGAATCGTTTGATTGCATTTGATATCTTATAGTGGGATTTTATTGTCCCCAGGAGAGGGGACCTAATAAAATATGGCAGGCAGGTATCCGGTATAATGCATGTGTACCCAAAAAACTGTGTTAATAAATAAAGCATCTTGCAGTTTGAATTATCCAGAAGATAACTTAATGTGCAATGAAAATCCAGGTGTAATTCTAAAAAAATAAATGTAGTGAATTAAATAATAATTTAATAGCGCATAAACAATGATGATTATATCCACACTTTGATTGATACCAATAGCTCTGAATAGGTGTCTCTCACAAATGTATTCAGTAATATGAGCTTGATTAATATATTATTACAACCCCATTTAGCATTTGGCTATGGTGCAGCATGTTCAGTTAAACATAACATCCACATGCTTAATTTATCAATAATATCTTGATGTCAACATTGTAAGGAACTGTTTACATTTTATTAAGTATATCATACTTGGTCTCACGTGTGTTATGTATTTTTTTCAGTTGGAACAGATGCACATCTTTAAGAGGAGAAAGAAGGAGGAAAAGATTTCTTTATCACCACAATTACCATTGACATCAAGAGCAACACAAACTGAAACAGATCTTCAGATTTCTTTTAACATCTGGTGGTCAAGCATATACATTGCAAATGAAGAAACAGCAAGTCATTGAAGTGTTGTATATACAGTTATAAAACATATTAAAGCCCTACACATCATCCTTTGGACACTTGCTGGAACAGGAAATGCTTGTAACCAGCAAGGTGTTGTGGAAAGTCTTGTGGCATCTTGGGACTCTCAGATAATTCAGTGAGAATTTAGATGAGTGACCATGAAAGAACATTTGTATTCCAGTTCATACTGTTACAGTATTTTTTCAGGTTTGGCATCTGGGAAATGCAAAGAATGTTTGATATGTTATGAGTAATTATGTGTTTGGAATAAAATTGCAGAATAGTTCTAAAACTTGTTTATTGTTTTTTAAGTGTGGATAAAGCAAACAAATTGAATGGTTTGGAAGATTTCCGCTGTTAGCCATGATATTGATTTGACAGTAAATGTACAACAATGGATGCAGGAGATTAGATTTTCAGTGTATACAGCAAAGGTTTCCAAGTGAGAGAGTTGGGTTTTACACCGCTTTTAGCAATATTCCAGCAACATCATGCTGGGGAGAGCAGCAATGGGCTTCACACTTTGCACACATGTTGGGAATCAAACCCGGGCCTTCAGTGTGACAAGTGGCAACAGTTTAACCACTTGGTTACCCTACTACTCCAGTTTCCATGAAAACACATTCTTACCAATGAAAAGTTAAACTTAATCAATGGCATAGGCATGTGATTCTACATGACATGGAATTTTGTTGAAATATGAAATTCTTTGTTTTTATTTGCTGTAAGATTACAACACTGGTTCATAGCACAATAACCAGTACACATTATTCTTTTCCATTATTTTAAAACATATTGGTCTAACTGTATAATTGAAAATATGGAATGCCAGTTACCAACCTTGGCCTCATTGGCAGAATATTTGGAATATATAAGTTACTAAAAATGGGTGTAAAACACTATATTTCATGACCAGTAATCATACTCATGCTGCTATCAGCCAGTGTCTGCAGAATCTACAGTAATGACATAGTATATATGCACATTTAGTTTCCCCATGTATTGATCAGTATATTTTACAATACAGGAAATGTCTTTGAGTGATTACTCCATATTTTGAGTGTATTTTGTCTTGCATTTTTGCCAATTGTGACTTGAAGGTGTTGTGTGCTGCTTCATATTTTGCTTACAGCATAGCAGAACCTCACCCCTGCATAACCAAGAACTAAGTAACACTCTTCTTGTA
The DNA here is from genome assembly GCF_003918875.1 of Haliotis rubra. Classification (NCBI taxonomy): domain Eukaryota; kingdom Metazoa; phylum Mollusca; class Gastropoda; order Lepetellida; family Haliotidae; genus Haliotis; species Haliotis rubra. The sequence continues at coordinate 68,798 of NW_025767457.1, forward strand.
ACATTATAATTGTTACTTTAGATCATAGTACATAGTTCACTCACTTCAAGACATCTAGTACAAAGTGTAATAAATATTGTCCAACAACCAGTTTTTATATATCACTGCTAAAATAATGTTAACATAATTTGATAAATAATTGTTTCATGATGAATATTCATATGGCTGAGGGTTTTCACAGTTTGTTTTGAATATCTGACAGCAGTAACCGAAATAATTGTACCATGCCATCATGGTTATTTTGTCGAGCTGTTGATTTATTTGTGACACTATGACTTCTTGTGTGAATAAAAACGTCACCATGAATGGGAAAGTTCATATATTTATAAAAACAATTATAATGTTACAAGAACTGCTATTTATTCCAGGCATTGGGAAAGACAGGGGTCATTTTGCACATTAGAATAAAAATGCCCCATTAAAATTTTGAAGTTTTCTATTGAAACAAGGGCAGTGGCCCATTCTAAATTCAGAAAATGGCTAATAATCCTGAAATTGTCGAAGGTCTCCATCCCAATCCCTGTATTCAATATATCATTATCAGTATATTTACAGCATGGCAAAGAAACAATTTGACACATGCAGATCCCTGTCATCTATCAAAAGTAAAATTTATAATGTATTTTCTTTCACATTTGCAAAACAACAAACAATTTATTTCTTGTATCTTTGAGTCATTCTGTCACCTGAACTTGCATACAGTCATCCCTTGGACTTGGAAGAGAGTAAATTATTGTCTCTATTGAATATTTTGTAACTATTCCGAATTAAAACCTTTTTTACATATCAATATTTATATTTGTTAGGAACTATTTGATCTCAAATAGTTCCTAACAAATATAAATATATTGAATATGTAAAAAATAGTTTTTAATTTGGAATAGTTACAAAATATTGCTGCAGCATAACAAATGTATTTAGAAAATAAATAACAATTTAAACAAACAAAAATATTCTAATTTGGAATTACATACTTTAATTGAAAAGGGAAATGACAGAGTCAATGTGGCCAAATATGAATAGACCATCAACTCGATAAAGTTGGTAACACATGGCTGTTTTATGAATAGCAGTATATTAATTAATAGTTTTATTAATTCAATATCAATACAGATTACTCAAATGCATTTTACGTTAACCATGTCATTGATTCCCGAAATATGTTTTGTGACCAACACTGTCAGCGATACTTAAAAGAAACACGTTTAGCGATAGAACTGCACTGGTTGTCAAAAATATATTATAGCTAAAGAAAGGTAATCATATGGTTTCAAATTGACTCATGGTTGTCGGTTGTCAGTAAGAAACCGATAATCCTTGAAGGAATAATAATTGTTCGATCTTATCGTCCCCAAATGATCCAATTATTACGACTGTCACCAGCTGTGACAGCCAAGCATGGTAGTACACTTGGTCCGGTCTAGTAAGGTCATATTAGGCGGTCGCGCAATTTGGCACCACAACTGGTTCTTGCATATTCGCTTGTCACCGGAAATCTAGTAGCGAAAGTAGCTCCTCGCGAGACTTATGATCTATATACGTGAAGGAGGCGTGCCTGTTTCTTAAAAACTGTGATATGAAAAGAGTTAACGACCCCACAAACCAAAGTCATGTAAATCCTTCAAAATGCCATGCTTCCAGGTCGTATCATAAGCTTTCTCGAGATCAAAGAAAATTGACACTGTATTGCATTTTTTTACAAAGGATTCTAGACCTACCAAATGATCAATGGTACTACGATTTTTCCTGAAACCACATTGAATATTTCTAAGAAGGTTATTGGTTTCCAGATACAAAATTAATTTGTTATTTACCATTTGTTCCATGGTTTTGAGCTTTCTAAAGGGCTGTATATAGCTCATGTAATGAAAAAACTTCATTATAGTCTTCACCATTACATGAATCAAAAATAGTTTTATCTTTTCCTGCTGTTTCTTATATCTCTGAAACTCAGGGACATAATATGCTGATGAATAATGCTTGGCAAGAGTTTCGAGAATCTTATTTGCAACTGTAGATTTTTCAGTAATTAAATTATCACCATCTGCAAGATTGTGAACCACAGATGCTGAACCGTTGCCTTTAATTCTTTTAGCCATGTTCCATACTTTGGACATTGGCGTACGTGAATTAATTTTGGAGACATAGTTCCTCTAAGACTGCCGTTTGTTTTGTTTAAAGGTACGACGTGCCTTTGCATTGAGTATTTTAAATCTATTTAAATTGTGGACAGTTGGGTGATGGCAGAAATAATTCTCTGCCTTTTTCCTCGCTTTTCTGGCTTCTTATAATCTGTATTAAACCACGGTTTCCGTACATGTTGACTTTGGTATACACTCATCAGCTATTTCATATAAAACGTAAGAAAATACCTAAATAGGATCAGCTATATCACTGAAACATTCAGGTCGTAATTTAATTGTGCATAAATTTTGAAATAAGGACCAGTCTGCCTTGGGAAAATTCCATCTTGTGTAAGATGGAGAAATCAGAAGGATAAATTTCTAACAGTATCGTTGGAAAGTGATCACTTCCACAGAGGTCATTGTGGACTGACCAGTCAAATTCATTGAGGAGGTTAGAGTCTACAAGAGACAAATCCAGTGAAGAGTAGGTGCCGGTTGCAGGATGCAGATAAGAGTCGTCGTTATATATACAGAGGTCATTATTAGAGATACAATCTTCAAGTATTCTACCTTTAGTGTTAGTGTGTGTACCACCCCAGAGTGGGTTGTGGCCATTCATATCACCCATTATAATACAGGGTTTTGAAGATCAGCCTGTACAAGTGTTGAAGACGGCGGAATATATAGACAGCATATTGTAAAAGTAACATGTAAAGTAAGTCGCACTGCAACGGCTAGGAGATTAGTATTAAGTGTGACAGGGCTATGTGGATAATATTCTGGCGAACAAGGATTGATGATCCTCCAGTGGCTCTCTCACCTGCAGGAGAAAAACAGCGATATCCACTGAATTGACGTAATTCAAATTTGTCTGTCTGTTTTAGATAAGTTTCCTGCAGACAGAATACTGACGGTGTAAAATCCTGTACTAATAAATGTATTTCATTGAAATTTGTCTTGTGCCCTCTACAATTCCACTGTATTATTTATTGGAAAAACCTATCTTTTGGGGGGAATGATTGGGGATCTACCCCGCCCTATTTTCGTGAGCGACAAGCTATGTGCCCTTGGATGGAAGTTTTCGGACACTCTATCAGAATGGAACGTGGCCAGTAATCGATAGTTTGTGAGGGTCGCTGTTCATCGTCGTTCTCAAGTGGACGTTTCGTTTTTTTGGAGGGAGTTTCATAAACCATGTTGAAAGTACGATTTTTCATCATCCGACCACCCCACCCACCACGGAGTGTCATAAAGACGATGCTAAAAGCAAGTGGGTCTCCAACTTGCAGCACCAAGGATACCCGGATGATATACTCCAGTAGAAAAATTAAGAGATGATTTTTTTCCACCAGATTGGCCCATGAGCCACCGCCTTCTGGGCATAAGACGCTAGGCAAATTACAAAATAGAAGTTACATATCTGAAATTCAAGTGAAATGTCCTTTCGCCAAGATGTTTAATGAGTGAGTCAATAGTTGAATAGACTATAACGCACCGGGCTTGGCGTGACCAGCTGATTGATAGAACCGGGCCAGTTCTACCACCCGTCTAGGTGAAGTAAGGGGCGAAGTGGTGTGTTGGGCAAAAGGAACACGGTTCCAGGCTCCCAGTGCCCTCAACCACCAGACTCCCGTCCTCCACCGACACAGGGGCGCAACCCACGGCAAACGGGTTGGTGGACCAAATATACCCCCGGTTGAAGAGAGCTTAGCGTTACCAAGCACCCACCACGAGGAGGTGGCTCTTCACGGGTGCCACATTCCAGCCACAATTGATATTTGACGCATTTGTGTATTTCTATTAGGTTTCAAATAAATTGTTACCAAATTTCAATTTCACTTTCGTTTTTGTTTTAACCAGAGTAAACTATGATCCAGCTGTCATTTTCAAATGTCGGAAATTTTGTTTTCAAAGCATACACAACACCATGTGGTGTTTTCGTACATATCGTCTAGAAAGTGGATGGTGTCTCAATAATGCTCATGTTACACACAATCAGTCCAAAGGTTAAACTATCCAAGTGTTTCGGTTAAAGGTCTTATCAAACGTTAAACCAAATTTTACTAGCTTGTGAGGTGCATTTTAGCAGATTAACGCTGACGAGCAGCTGAATTATTGGGCATGATTGGGGCCAATCTGGGATTCGAACTCGTAATCAGTGGCTACATACCTGCATGCTGATTAACACATGTGGGAAGTTAAGCCAAATACTCACTGGTATCAGCTATACCTGCAGTAACTGAAGCTACATACCGTTGGTTTCCGTGAAACTGAAGCATCTGAAACAACCTGTTTGTTTTTTATCTAGTCTATTCCACAGCTTCATGCTCAGACATGTATTACTCCTGCTGTAACTGAAACTACATACCTGTTGATATCTATTACACCTGTACTAACTAAAGATACTTGTTGAGAAACTAAAGATACAAGCACCCTCTGATACTTGTAATTTCAAGTAAGCTATTTCGTTGATTATTACGGTTTGCTCATTCTCCTAAGTCTATCGATCTGATCAACAGATGTCACGGTTACACGCCATATAAGGGAAAAGAAAGGCCTGGTTAGGACATGGGTGGGGAATTGCTCGGTGGAGGCTGGATAAGAGATGGAAGGTAATTGATATGGGGCAGGGTTTGAGAATGGGGCAAAGTGAGAGATGGAGTGCTGGACCGGAAACTTTAGAAATTGTTCTTGAAGGTATTAAATGTGGTCTTTATTCAGAGACCAAGGCAATTGATTTAACTATTCCCTATAATGTATTTATTGAAACAGTGAGTGAGTGAGTTTAGTTTTACGCTGCACTTAGCAATATTCCAACTATATGGCGGTGGTCTGTAAATAATCGAGTCTGGACCAGACAATCCAGTGAGTGAGTGAGTGAGTTAATATTTAACGTCACATCGGCAATATTTCAGCCATATCGTGACGAGAACATGTTACAATGAAATGGAATATGTGTATATTATAAAACCTGTCATCGAAGGACAGTAAAACAACTAGAATATCACAATTAGATTTAAAACTAGTGTGGAAGGTTAAACTAATAGCACTATTAGGACAATACAAGATAAAAACAGGCTATAGATCGCCAACTACTGAAGGTAGATCACCATACTAGGGACCATGGGGACTTACAGTACCTTTGCTACCTGCATGGATCCTAGCTGGATTTATACCATCCCTTCAGCCATTTGCGTTTATACTGAGATTTAGCCATACAGTAAAACAAGCATTGTCACTAAGGTGACATAATACCCCGCCGCAAATTATCAAATCAAACTTATAAACTAATGAAAGTTTAAGATGAAGTTAAATGTCAACAAAAACCTCTCTTGATATCTTGCTGTTTTGTTGTTCAAACACACACATATTTTCAACACTGACTTTGACCTTGACATGAATGTCATAGTGTATGAAATATGCAAAACTAGTACTAAAGAAATTGCTTAATGAAAAACATTCAAGGGAGGTCTTGAAAGTCTATGAAGAAAATCCAGTGAACCGTTCTTAAAATATCTTGCTGACAATTCAGGTTAACATGCTGAAATCTTCAAAGTGTCGCCGTGACCCTAAAAATGATGTGAAGGTCACCAAAATTGACTGGGCCCTGGGTCTTCCCTAGATAAAGCTTGGTGACAAATATGAAGAAAATCCACTGAATATGTTTTGCGATATCTTGATGACTATCTTAACATGCGATTGAACATGCTGAAATCTTCAAAGTGTCTCTGTGACCTTAATATTAAGTGAAGGTCACCAAAATCGACTGGGCCCTGCGCCCTTCCTGGATGAAGCTTGGTGTCAAATAAGAAGAAACTCCAGTGAATGGCTCTTGAGGTATCGCGCAGATAATCATAACATGTAGGTTAATATGCTGAAATCTTCAAAGAGTCACTGTGACCTTGAAAATTAAGTGAAGGTCACCAACATTGAATGGGCCCTGCGCCTTCCCTAGATAAGGCTTGGTGTTAAATATGAAGAAAATCCAGTGAACGGTTCTTGAGACAGCTTAACATGCAGGTTTACATGCTGAAATTTTCAAAATGTCGCCATGACCTTGAAAATTATGTGAAGGTAACCAAAATTTACTGGGCCCTGCGCCTAGATAAAGCTTGGTATTAAATATGAACAAAATCCAGTGAAGGGTTCTTTAGATAGCTTAACATGCAGGTTTTCGTGCTGAAATATTCAAAGTGTCGCCATGACCTTGAAAATTATGTGAAGGTCACCGAAATCGACTGAGCCCTGCGCCTTCCTTAGATAAAGCTTGGGGTTAAATATGAAGACAATCCAGGAAACAGTTCTGGAGATAGCTTAAATGGGAGGCATGTATCAACTAAGCCAGCGACACTGACCACCCGATCCCGTTAGTCGCCTCTTACGACAGGCATGGGTTACTGAAGGCCAATTCCAACCCGGACCTTCACGGGTCCCGACAGGAGGAGACTGAAAGATGCTGTCAGTGCTAGGGGTGGCCACAGCAGGTTCGGATGTGGTCGTCGGTGGTGGTTCAGACAATCACAGCTATCATTATTTGAGAATTTCATGGCATGGTCATAGTGAGCACACAGTCCAGTCCAGGTATTGTTTATATTTGAGGTATTCGTGTATACAACTCAAGTATTTTGTTACCAAATTTCAATTTCATTTTTCTTTTTGTTTTAATCCGAGTAAACTATGTTACAGTTATCAATTCAAATTTGGGAATGTGGTTTTCAGAGCATACACACATGTCGTGTTTTCGTACACATCGTCCAACAAAATGGGCGGTGAATCATTAATGCTCCTGTGTATACATAATAAGTTCGAAAGGGAAATGTGGCCGAATGAGGTACACGGGGATTTTACCAATATGGAGGAACTGACGAGCAGCTGAATTACGGGGCATGATTGGGGCCAATCTGGGATTCGAACTCGTGTTCATTGGGTCAGGTACGCGGGAGCGGCTACATACTTGCTTACAGATTCACATGGGAAATAAAGGCAAATACTTACTGGTATCAGCTATCAGTTGCTGTACAAACTGTTCAAAGCTACCTGCTAGTTTCAGTGAAAGTGAAGTAACTGAAGCAAACTGCCTGTCTATTCCACTATCAGCTCTGACATGTAATACTCCTGCAGTAACTGAAGGTCCACTCCTGTTGATATCTATTACACCTGCACTTGTAACCTCAAGTATGCTATTTCGTTTATTATTGCGGTTTGGTTATTGTGCATAGTTTATCGATCTGAACAACAGATGTCACGGTTACACACCCTATAAGGGAACGGAAAGGGTTGGTTAGGACATGGGTGGGGAATTGTTCTGTGGAGACTGGATAAGAGATGGGGGTTATTGATATGGGGCAGGGGTTAGAGGATGGGGCAAAGTGAGAGATAGATTGCTGGGCCGGAAAGTCATTTTACATCTTTATTCGCAAAATATATATCCTTCAGCAGTAACACCATTTGGTTTCAATCACCATTGTTTACTCCCAGTAAAATTAACAAGGGACCGTTCATAATTTATCGCTGGGGGATGACGATGATTTTAAGGGGGGTCACCCATTTTGGTCTGGGGATGTAGGGGGTTCAGCAGTTTTGTTCACGCCAACTGGGTGGGGGATTGTCAGCATTTTTTTTGTACATATAAATATTAAAGATGTATTCTTAAAAAATATTGGAGGTTTTGGTACATGGCATGCAGGTGAATCACTTACTTTGTACATAAATTTTAGGGGTGTCTTCAAATTGTACAGCTGAAGGAATGGTGTAAATCCAGCTAGGGTCCATGTAGGAGGCGAATGTACTGTAAGTCCCCATGGTCCCTAGTATGGTGATCTACCATCAGGTGTTGGCAATCTATAGCCTGTTTCTATATTGTATTGTCATGTATAGTTAAAATATTTTAGATTTAATTACTAGTTATATATTTATATTTGTAATTATCTAGTTGTTTTACTGTCCTTCGCTGACAGAATTTTATAATACATTTAATTGTTGATATCTTTTAACTTGATTTAGTTACGATATGGCTGAAATATTGCTCACTCACTCAAATTGTACATGTTGCTCCATAATAATCATCATCACCCCCGAATAATAATAATAATGCTATTTTTGCGCCTAGGATCCAACGCAATGCTGTTCTCTGGCGTTACCTTATTACCCTGACCTGAAAAATACCTATCTTTTCTAATTACATATAACAGTCTATGTAGAACATTTATATAGAACTTATGTCCTAACGTGCCCAAGATTTCACTCTGTACTTTGTTGGAGCAAGTGGACGGTTCCGTTACGGTGGTGACTTTATATACCGTCACAGTGTCACTGCAGTAACATGCAGTCTTTACCTGTTGTTTTTTTACATGACAGGGACATCCATAAGTATATTCTTAAATATTCTTTAAACATTCTGAAATTTCTGACTGACAAATTTCATTAAATTATCTTTTAAAGTAACATATAAAACTTGCTAAAATTCACATTTTTTGCCTACATGAAATATGCACGAATTTATATTATATATATTTCAGATTTATTAACTGACTGCTCTCTTCTCTACTAAAATCTCTATTCAGCTAAGTCAGGTGATGTATCATTATCTGTTGTTTCAGTTCAGTGCACTTCCCGGGCTATCCTATTACCTAAAATGGGGTGATGAGGAGTTATTGTTTTAACAATGTGTGGTAGTATTGGGATGTGGAAGTTTTAGTTTTGGGATATAACCTGACGGAATTGTACTTTCAAAGCAGCTACTAAGGGCTTCGCGCGACCGTATAGGTCCGTACATCCGCTTCTCAGGTACCCATTTTAAACAGCTGGGTGGACCGAGTGCAATGTGGACGAAGAGTGCCTTGCCCAGGTACACAACACAGGATGAGACCTAGGTCACACATTTTGGTGTTTCCACCGGGATTCAAACCCGGGCCTTTGGCGTGAGAGACCAGCATGCCAGCATGCTAACCTCTACATCACTGTGCACCTAGCAATAAATTATGGACGATCCCTAATGGAGAATGAGTATTATCAAACTCTGACGCTTTACATTGACCAATTATTAGAAACAAGAAGCCAACTCACGAAGTCACAATTTACTTCCTGATCTGAAACACCTCTTCTTTTTACTGTCCTTCGTCGGCAGTTTTTTATAATGTACATATATTTCATTTCAATATCAAATGTTCTCGTCACGATATGGCTGAAATATTGCCGATTTGACGTTAAATATTAACTCACTCACTCACTGAAGCACTTCTAGGTACCCAGCATGACATAAACACCCACCAAACACCTCTCGTACCTACAGAGACTTGTGTGCTCTCTGATGTCAAAAGGTTTTGTTGTATAGGATAAAACACGACTCCGAGGTTTTGGTGGAGATTGTAAAACCTCAGGGGAAGGAAATCCCGAGGGCGCGTTAATCTCCACCAAAACCGAGGAGGAGTGTTTTATCTTACTTATAAACCGTCTAAGACAACACTTATTTTCAATTTGTGCATGTACTGAGTAGAACAACATTCATGGAACAGCCCGCAAATGATGGAACAGCCGGTCTCAACTGGGATGCGACTGGCAGCCAACACCTTGCCCCGCACGCGCAATCCGTGTCCTTCACGCGCTACCCGTGTTCTGCACGTGCGCTGCCCACAGTACCTGTCGTGTGAGAAACACATGGTTCATACTGACAAACAATCTCATTCATCACAGCGATCCTTCGTAGCGTAGTGGATAAAACCGCCAAGCTAGAGAGCGATGGGTTGCGGGTTCGAAACCAGTTATGGCCAAAGAATATTGGAAGTTTTCAATAATTAGATATTTCACGATCAGTCATCAGGGTATGAGGTTTTACAACGACCATTGTAAAACTTCGTACCTCGTATGAGGTATTACAACGGTCATTGTAAAACCTCCTGCGAGGTATTACAATGATCATTGTAAAACCTCCTGCAATCGTAAAACCTCTACCGAGGTTATTCCATAATGCGAAGCAACTGCAAGAACAATAGACAAAATTGGCCATAGGTTTATAAAAAAGGTAACAAGAAATTCCAGCGGTGTCTTATTCCTTTGAGTTAGATTATAATATGGAGTGTTTACTTTGTACTGCTCATATAGATGTTATTATGTGTTATATATATTCATTGACACATGAAAATGTGACACGTGTTAACGATGGTTTGATTGTAATATATATGGCGCACATCGATATGTGTCTGTATATGAATGACATATGGCCCATCGATCTGTTTTCTGTGCATTCTGTGAGATCATAATAACTCAAATGATCGACATATTTCACTGCCTAGCTGCGTTTGCGAAATCATTGAACTCATGATCGCCAATAAATCAACAAGGTACTTACGGTGAAATAATTTTAATGTGGTTTTTCGTAAAACACCGTTGACCGTTTGATTGGAGCTATCAAAATGCCAATATATACAAACATGCAGTATCTATATTTTTCGATGTAGACAAAAGCATACGACATGAGACGGAAATGTGATATTTACATTCGTTTGGATTTACGAGGTCGTTGCCTCAATTTGCGACCAACTGTTTAACCAACAAGCACGAGTCCCAGGAGGTTCAACCCTGTCCGTTCATAACAATCATGATCAGGCTGCCCCACAAGGTCGTTTATGTCTGTCGGTGTCACATTATTTAGTATTCAGTACCTAAACTTTTAAAGGATTCAATTCATGGGTCGCTTTTTGTGGATGATTTTGATAATGCTTGTCGTGGCAAAAACATGAATAGATGTACTATTAAAATCAACTGAATTATGTTAAAATATTATCGATAGCTGATGTTTAGAAAATGGATTCAGATTTCCAAAATAAAAAAATAATGATGTCCGCTTTTATGGAAAATATATACCATATCAAGACCCAGAACTCACTTGGCTGGCACCCATATTCATATTTTAAAGGAATCCAAGTTCCCGGGTAATATTTTCGATCAACATTTGACCTTTGGGCCACAAATAGAATGGGGCACTGTTCCCATGGTCCCTTGTATGGGGATCTACCTTCAGTTGTTGGCGACCTATAGCCAATTTTTATATTGTATTGTTCTTATTTGATATGCAATTTTAGAGAGAGATGCTAGTTTTATGTCTTGAAACTGTGATATTCTAGTTGGTTTTACTATGCTTCGATGACAGGTTTATATAATTTACATGTAGTTATGGTGAATTCTAAACTTGTTTTATAGCTGAAATATTGCCGACGTCACTGTAAATCTTAACTCACTCTTCACTCCCAAATGAAATGGGAGTTAAAATGGAGGTTTCTTTGTTTGTTTGTTGTTTAACGCCGCACACAGCAATATTCCAGCTACATAGCGTCGGTCTGTAACCAGACAATCCAGTGATCAACATCATGAACTTGATCTCCGCTATTGGGATACGATGCCATGTCTGACACCTCGATCCTGTTCGTTGTCCCTTACGACAAGCATCAAGGCTGAACAAATCTGGCTACCTCCGCAGCCTATCAAGAGGCGTTGAAATGACAGCAATAAGATCCCCCCCAAAGAGAGAAAACATGTTTATAATCCAATCTTAACGGCCATCAAGATTACCTTAAGTTTGTATGTATTTGTCATTTATGTAGAAAACTGGCATGTATGTTTATTAAGAAAAAATGTTTTGTGAATCCATCATTGTTCAGTTTTGTTCATCTGAAATACCCAAATATGTATGTGAATCTTTAATTTAAGAAACAACAATTAACCTCTTGTTTATCGACGAAGAAGTTCTGAACTTTACTTTGCACAAATAATGCTGAATTGTAATTATAGTTATGGTCACAACGCCAAACATCCTTGTATCTTGTAAACATGGGAGAGTGGCAATTGTGGCGTCACTAAAAATAGAATCTGTTTCAAAGCGGCACTGTTTCGATTAATAGTTGGACTATATTCACCGGAAATCTGAGGCCCAACATCTAATTTGTGAATGTTTTTCAAATACGTCACCAAAAGGGCGGATTATAATCTTGTCATACATTATTTTTAGATTATGAGCAATAACTTTCTCGCAATTTCAAATATTATAGGCACCCATGAAGGGCCACCTCCTCGTGGTGGGTGCTGGGTCACGCTAAGCGCCCTTCAACCCCCCGTTGTGGACCCGGGGGGATAATTGGTCCACCAACCCGTTTGCCGTGGGTTGCGCCCCTGTGTCGGTGGAGGACGGGAGTCTGGTGGTTGAGGGCACTGGTTCCAGGAACAGTGTTCCTTTGCCCAACACACCACTTCGACCCTTACTTCACCTAGACGGGTGGTAGAACTGGCCCGGTTCTACCAATCGGCTGGTCATGTCGAGCCCTGTGCATTAAATTGTATCTGCACAAAATTTATATTATGTATTACATTTTTGACTTTAGGTCTTGACGCATTTTTGTTTATAAATCATCACTTGATTTTGAAATATGTACTATTAAATTGCCTAGAGTCTTATGCCCAGAAGGCGATGGCTCATGGGCCAATCTGGTAGATTGATTACTTGTTTAATCTTTCTGCTTGAGTATATCATCCCAGTATCCTTGGTGCTACAAGTCGGAGGTCCACTTGTATATAGCACCGTCTTTATGACACTCCGTGGTGGGTGGGGAGCTGGGTTGACGAATCTTTGATACATTAACATGGAACCTGAAACCCCTTCGAAAAAAAAACGTCAGCTTGATAATGATCAAAGCACAAATGATAGTTATAGACCATTGACGCAGGTAGACTACTGGCCAAGATTTCTAGTGATAGAATCTCCAGACAAAAAGCCAATTAAACTCAATCCGTTTGCTGTATCTAAAGCAGTGTATGGTATTGCAGGAGACGTTAAAAACATCAAGCGAATGAGATCTGGGTCGTTGCTCATTGAATGTAGTAAACGACATCAAGCAGCTAACCTGCAGTCAATTGATACTTTGGCTGGATTCCCAGTTTCAGTGTCAATCCATCGTACACTGAATTCAAGTAAAGGCATAGTCAGGGATCGAGATCATCTTTTGGAGGACATGATGGAGCTTGACATCATGCTTGAACTCAAAGATCAAGGTGTTACGTACGTGAAACGTTTTACGAGGCGTAAGAATTCAGAAGTGATTCCAACAAACACATATTTGTTTTCATTTGTCTCTCCAACGGCACCAAAATCAATCAAAGCCGGGTATTGCAATCTTCAAGTTGAATTGTATATTCCAAATCCATTGAGGTGTTTTAAATGCCAGAAATTTGGTCATGGGATAAATTCTTGTTCAAACCCTATAACTTGTGCTCATTGTGGGGAGCAATCTCATGTCACAGAAGACTGTACAAACAACTTTAAAAAATGTGTCAATTGTTCAGGACAGCATTCCTCCTCATCAAAAGATTGCCCGGTATGGAAGAGGGAAATGGAAGTCAATAAAATAAAACATTCTCAAAACATCAGCTATGCTGAAGCTAAGAAACTTGTTCCATCTGTTTACCCAAGTAACTCTTATGCTTCTGTTATTAAAAGAACACTCACGACCACAGCCTCAGTTGAATGTCAAACAGAGCTGACATGGATAAAATCTTCTACTCCTGAACCCATCCCAAATCAAGACTTGTTGACACGAGGAGAATCTGCTACCCAGACTGCAGACGTGTTACAAGCTACAGTGACGTCCTCTCAACCTCAGTCTATGCCTTCTTCACAGAAGGATTCTGCTTGTCTAAAGACCAGATAAAGGGAAGTCCTCCGGTACAACCGTTCATTCAAAATCCAAATCAGATTCGTGTCCATCTAAATCTGTCCATGGAACTGAAGTTACGCAAACTGTGAAAGGAAATAAAAAACTAAATAGAATCAATCATAGCGATAGAATCGCTAAAGGTTCAAAAGATGACATCCAGCTTTTTAACAAGTATGGGTCTCTCGAAGATATGGATACGTCCGAACTTATCCATCATCGGTCAGGGAGTTCATCTCCTTCTAAATCAAGGCGTGGTAGATCGCCAGTAAGTGCACCCAAATCATGAATCATTCACAAAATATATTACAGTGGAATTGTAGAGGGTTAAGGACTAACTTTAATGAATTGCAGCTTTTTAGTCCAAGATTTGTCACCACGAGCATTTTGTCTGCAGGAAACATATCTGAAACAGACAGATACGTTTAATCTACGTCAGTACGTTGCATATCATTCCTTCTCACCTCCGGGTGATAGAGCCACTGGTGGATCATCAATCCTTGTTAAGCAGAATGTTATTCACAGCCCTGTCCCACTTACAACTAATCTTCAAGCCATTGCAGTGAGACTTACACTTCATGTTGTCTTTACATTATGCTCACTGTACATTCCGCCTTCTTCAACACTTCACCTTACTGATCTTCAAGCTCTCTATGATCAACTTCCGAAACCCTGCATTATCATGGGTGATCTTAATGGCCATAATCCGCTATGGGGTGGTACAAATACTAACACTAAAGGCAAAATCCTGGAAGATTTTATCTCAAATAATGACATGTGCATATTTAATGATGATTCAAGCACGTATCTGCATCCTGCAACAGGCACCTACTCTTCTCTGGATTTGTCTCTTTCAGACTCAAATCTACTTAATGAATTTGATTGGTCAGTACACAACGACCTCTGTGGCAGTGATCACTTTCCCACGACACTATCAGAAACTTATCCAACTGATTCTCCATCTATTACAAGATGGAATTTTTCAAGGCAGACTGGCCTTTATTTCAAACTTTATGCACATCTAAACTAAGACCCGAATGTTTCAGTGATATTGCTGATCCTATTCGGGTATTTTCTGACGTTTTAAATGTAATAGCTGATGAGTGTATACCAAAGTCCTCTACAACTCCACATGTGCGAAAACCATGGTTTAATGCAGACTGTAAAATGCTAGAAAAGCGAGGAAAAAGGCAGAGAAATATTTCCGCCATCACCCAACTGTCCACAACTTAAATCAATTTAAAATGCGCAATGCGAAGGCACGTCGCACCTTCAAACAAAATAAACGGCAATCTTGGAGGAACTATGTCTCCAAAATTAACTCCACGTACGTCAATGTCTAAGGTATGGAACATGGTTCAAAGAATTAAAGGCAAAGGATCAAAATCTGCTGTTCACCATCTTAAAGATGGTGATAATTTAATTACTGACAAGTCTCAAATTGCAGATAAACTTGGCAAAACTCTTGCCAAAAATTCTTCATCGGCAAATTATGTCCCTGAGTTTCAGAGATATCAGAAACAACAGGAAAAGACCAAAGTTAATTTTGAATCAAATAATGGTGAAGACTATAATGAACTGTTTTCATTACATGAACTATATACAGCTCTTGAGCAAGCTCATGACACTGCAGCGGGTGATGACAACATTCATTATCAGCTACTGAAACACTTGCCTGAGCCATGTCTGATCACACTTTTAGATTTATTTGACAAAATATGGACGTCGGGAAATTTCCCTCCGCCATTGTAGTCCCCATTCCAAAACCTGGCAAGGATCATACGGATCCGTCGAATTACAGACCAATATCTCTAACTAGCTGTGTCTGTAAAACCATGGAACGTATGGTGAATAATAGATTAACATGGTATCTTGAAACCAATAACCTTATAACCAATATTCAATGTGGTTTCAGGAAAAATCGTAGTACCATTGATCATTTGGTACGTTTAGAATCCTTTGTAAAAAATGCAATAGTTAATAAACAACATGCTGTATCGATTTTCTTTGATCTTGAGAAAGCATACGATACCACCTGGAAGCATGGCATTTTGAAGGATTTACATGATTTTGGTTTGAGGGGTCGTTTACCTCTTTTTATATCACAGTTTTTAAAAGACAGACAATTTCAAGTCCGAGTGGGTTCAACCCTGTCTGACCATTATAATCAGGATCAGGGTGTACCACAAGGCAGTATTTTGTCTGTCACATTGTTTAGCATCAAGATAAACAGTTTATCCAAGGTTTTAAATGATTCAATTGATGGATCACTTTTTGTGGATGATTTTAATATTTCTTGTCGCGGTAAGAATATGCATACCATTGAACGGCAACTACAGTTGTGTTTAAATAAAATAAATAAATGGTGTCTTGAAAACGGCTTTAAATTTTCCAAGTCAAAAACCAATTGTCTACACTTTTGTAGAAAATATAAGCCTCATAAGGATCCAGAACTATCTTTAAATGGCACGCCAATCAAAGTTGTAAAGGAGGCCAAGTTCTTGGGCCTTATTTTTGACTCACATTTAACTTTTTTGCCGCATATTAAATCCCTTAAAGCCAAATGCCTGAAGGCACTCGATTTGTTGAAAGTTGTTTCCAACTCAAAGTGGGGAGGGGGGATCAAACTACCCTCCTCCACCTATATCGATCATTGGTTCGCTCAAAGCTTGATTATGGTTCTATCGTATATGGTGGCGCCTGCAAAAGCAACCTAAAATTACTTGATTCTGTCCACCACCAAGGTCTACGACTTTGTCTTGGGTCCTTTAGAACCTCTCCTGTCGACAGTATCTACGTCGAGGCTGATGAGCCATCTCTTAAACAACGCCGTATAAAATTGTCCTTGCAATATATAACAAAACTTTATTCTAACGAGCCTAATCCTGCATTTAACTGTGTCTTTACTCCTCTCTATGAGGATTTGTACAACAAAAAGCCTTCTCTTGTTCCGCCACTTGGTTTAAGAATTAAGCCATTTCTGTTTGCTGCCGGCATTGAGCTGGAAAATATAGCTCCTTCCCGTCTTCTTTCTTCTCCTCCTTGGCAATTGGTGAGGCCAGAAGTTGACCTCACTCTGACAAGGTTTAAGAAATCTCAAACTAATGACTTACAATATAAACAAGAATATAATCAATTAAAAAATAAATATAATACATACAAATCCTTGTTTACAGATGGGTCCAAGGATGGTGGCGCGGTGGCATGTGCCACTGTCATTGGATCCAGAACAATCTCCTCTCGTTTACCAGATAACAGCTCTATTTTTACAGCTGAAGCAAACGCCATAGTAACAGCCTTAAAATATATTAAAAAACACCCTAAATATCAACAATATATCATCTTTTCAGACTCTCTTTCTTGCCTTCAGGCTATTAAAAATATTTCTTGTAAACATCCACTTTTATTAGAAATTATTGAATTATATAATGAGCTTGCTACCGGCCAGTGCGACATCGTCTATTGTTGGTTACCCAGCCATGTTGGCATTTCTGGGAACACAATGGCTGATCTTGCTGCCAAGGCAGCCCTCAACAAATCTGTGACACCACTTCTTATTCCATATTCTGATTATAAAGCTGGCATTAGAACTTACATCCGTGATCTTATGCAAAAGAAGTGGGATGCCCAAGTAGGTATCAATAAATTACATGCAATTAAACCAACCATCGGTTATACCTACTTGGGTTGCCAGTCCAGATTTCAAGAGGTCATTATGCGACGATGTCGCATTGGCCATACGCGTTATACTCATAAATACTTGCTAAAAGGTGAAGATCCTCCGTTTTGTATCCCTTGTGATGAGAGAGTTACGGTCAAGCATATCCTGCTTGACTGTGTTGGAATTCTCCATCATAAGGGATAAATTTCAGTGTAAAAACACTTAAGGATCTTTTTTACTACTGTTAATTCTCATTTAGTTATTGGTTTTAAAGAAATTGACTTCATTGATGAATTCTGATTAACATGTTCTGTAGATAGATGTATTTTAATGATTGGTAGTTTAGATTAGTAACTTAGATTGTTAGTGGCTGTACCCTCAAAGGGGTTGAAGTAGCGTAAAATTATTGTCCTCCTGAGAGGGTATGTAAGTCCCAAAACTTCAAAAGTAGAATTTTCACATACCAAGTTTTTAAACGTAGTATTTTCGTTCATTTAGATTTTGGCTAAATTATCCTACAATCACCAGCGGTTGAAGGGATGGTGTAAATCCGACTAGGGTCCATGCAGGTAGCAAAGGTACTGTAAGTCCCCATGGACCCTAGTATGGTGACCTACATTCAGTTGTTGGTGATCTATAGCCCATTTTTATATTGTGTTGTCCCCTGTGGTTAAAATGTTTTAGACTCTATTACTAGTTTTATCTGTATATGTGATATTCTAGTTGTTTTACTGCCCTTCGTTGGCAGGTTTTTTTATAATATACATATTTTTCACTTCAATATCAAATGTTCTCGTCACGATATGGCTGAAATATTGCCGATGTGACGTTAAATATTAACTCACTCACTCACTCACTCAAATATTATATATGCAAAGATTCGCAAGTTCTTCTTAATCACTTATTTCACATAAAATTCAAATTCTTAAGTACGTGAAAATCGGAAAATGTGCACACAGTAGAGTTTCTCAGTCTTGCAGGCCTTGCTTCTTACAGCTGTTCGCTCGATCGAAGTTGAATTGATCAACACTACAATTACCTCGCGAATTGGCGATATTAAATGTAAACATTCGCGCCACATGGTGGAAATATTCCTCTGTTGACGTATATTCCAGTAATAGCAGTGTTGATTTGTAAACCTTCACATATCCTGACATAAAGGTGATCAAAGGACAATGTGTTTACATTCAAAGGGGTGTGCATCCAATCAGGTAGGAATGAAGCTGGGCTAATTTGTAAATTACCGAAATCAGAAAGGAATCAGCATGTAGTTATAATACAAGCAGTTTTTAATGTTATCTTTACGCTAATCTGAACTATGCCCCCCGGTGAAAACAATCACTCACACACGCACACGCACACGCACACGCACATGCACACGCACGCACGCACGCGCGCGCAACGAGAAAATTCTCGAAATTTCGACAATTGAATAGCAACATGATAATTCTAAACTAAAAGGTTCAAAGCAAAGAGACATTTTGATTACAACATAATATTTGTTACAACAGTGGCAGTAATAGGCTTTTGAATAGATCAGCGTTATATATTTTTCGAAAAGGCACTCATGTCCGTGGTTCGAATCCCAGCACGGGAGTCGGAAATTTTATGGCTGCTACGTTGGGTGCCAAAGAGGTTAACCCGTCATCAAACTGACAAGGAAAGGATGTCATCTATGGGATGACTCCACGCCCTGCTTCAGTATTACATTGGATCAATGACTTTTGAGAGTCCTTTTTATGGTCTGTGGTCATACGTTTCTGAAACTGAATCTAGAGAAATGACCAGACCCTTAACATACCAATATTCCCTAACAAAACAGTAGTTAATTAGACCTAAAATGTGAAGTGAGTGAGTTAAGTTTTACGCAGCTTTTAGCAATATTCCAACAATATCACGGCGGGGGACACCAGAAATGGGCTTCACATATTGTACCCATGTGGGGAATCGAACCTGGGTCTTCGGCGTGACGAGCGAACTCTTCAACCACTAGGCTATCCCCACCGCCCCTTAGACCTAAAGACCCATTGTGGATCAACGATGAAATACGCTCGTTTATTCCAAAGGGTAACAGACAGCGCTAAATAGCCAAGTAAACTCAAAGACCAACTAATTGGGCAAAATGTAAATTCCACACATACCACGCACACACGCATAAACCACCAGAATAGTTTATGTAAATGCTTTGAGCCCGATTCTTAGGTTTACCAGTACAAAAGAAACCCAAGCCAACCCTAACAACGACTTCAGACCTGTCGCTCTTACGTCAGTAGTCATGAAGTCAGCGTGCACTCTAAGTCAACACATGAGCTCCCAGGGCTGTGTACTATCGCCTATGTTATTCACGCTCTACACCAATGACTGTGTCAGTACTATACCCAACTGTGAAAGAGTGAAGTTTGCCGACGACACAGCTATAGGCAGCCTATGTTTCGACAACGGGGACTCATACAAAGAAGAAGTGTCGAGAATTACGGAGTGGTGCAGAGATAACTTCCTTGAACTAAATGTGAAGAAGACCAAAGAAGTCAGTATCGACTTTCGCAGGAAGAAATCGACTATTACCCCCGATCAAACAGTTGAGGTTGTAGAAGAGTACAAGTACCTAGGGACAAGCAATGATAACAAACTGACTTTCACTAAAAATACCAAAGGAGTCTACAACAAATGTCAGTCTCGCCTCCACTTCCTGATAAAGCTACGCTCATTCCACATTGATTCCACTTTTATGTCTTTGTTTTACAAATCATGTATTCAATCCATTTTAACATTTTCTATGCAGTGTTGGTATGGACCTCTGTCGCCTCAAAATAAGAACAAATTAAAGAGGATTGTTCAGTTGCAGGGAAAAATGTCATCAGTTTTAAATCTTTCTGTCAGAATCTTACAAGACCCAACACATGTTTTAAACCCTTGTTATACACTTTTACCATCTGGCCGTAGGTATCTTTTACCAAATGTAAAGTCAAAGAGAAGTAAGCACTCTTTTAAACCAGTTAGCATATCCTTTTTAAACAAGCCTTAAACATTTTCTCTTAGTATATTTATTGTTAGATGTTTCTCTCATAAACACTGTTGTTTACTATGCATTCAATGTCATTGTTGCTGCTCATGTCTTAAATGTTGTTTTCTTATGTTCTTAACTCTGATGTACACAAAATTCCCTTTCAGACAATAAAGCATTATCTTATCTTATCTATGATGTTCATAGAGAAAGAAGAGATAAGATCTGAGAGCACCTAATATATACGTACATGCATAGGATAGTGCATTTCTGACATTCGTGATATTAATTGATTTGGAAATAATATTACGAATATCAGAAATGGACTATCCTTTAGTCATGTATTTGGAGATATAATATGATAGTGCATTTCTGACATTATTTACATATATTTTCAGAGAGTGTTTTTCTGACATTCTTTACCGTTTTAAATTGTAGAAATACGGTATACATTCATGTGGCATTCCGTTAGATCTACTCCCCCTGAGGGGTTACGTACCTTGTGCCCTTAAACTAAAATTTAAGTAAATTTAAGCAGTCTACTACTTTGAACCGCAGTATTTGTGTTATTTTAATTTATGTCTAGATTGTCAAACATTGCTAACAGCTGAAGGGATGATGTAAATCCAGCTAGGGTCCATGCAGGAAGCAAATGTACTGTAAGTTCCCATGGTCCGTAGTATGGTAATCTACCTTCAGTTGTTGGCAATCTATAGTCTATGTTTTTATATTGTATTCACATCTATAGTTAAACTGTTTTAGATTTAATTACTACTTTTAAATTTATATCTGTGACAATCTAATTGTTTTACTGTCTTTCGTTGACTGGTTTATAGAATTTAACTTTAATTATTATAAATCTATAGCTAGTTTTAGTCCTGATATGGCAGAAATATTGCCAATGTGACTTTAAATATTAACTCACTCACTCACTCACTCTACCGACACTAAACAGGACATTGTCTAGGCACGCAAAGCATACATAAAATATACTATGACAGCCATATGTTCGTATCTTACCGTGTTTTGCGTTTTGCGAAGTTCGTTTGTTCTTAAATATATACTCATGCCAATAATGGTTGTCAATAACCCCCCCACACACAATTAATAAAATTGAAGGGGGTGACAACCATTATTAACATGAGTATATATGGTATATCAGAAAAAGTGACAATGACATTGGCCAGTAAAATTCGGATATTGCACGTCAAAGGTAAGAATAATTTTAGGGGGAAATACACTCAAACCAACCTTTGCCTGTTTGTTATAATTAGATTGACACCAAGTCTCTTGTAATATATAATTATGAAAGAAAACCATGCCCATGGCCATGTATTACACCATTCTGGTGTATGTCATATATCTATATACTGCCAAGATACGATCAGAAATGTCATTCCAAGCGAGTGCATGAGTGACTGAGTGAGTGAATCAGAACTAATGTTTACCAGTGTGGCGAGATGCACGGGTAATCAACATTATAATCGAGTAAGCACTTTACATCGGTCGTCTTTTGGTTTCATTTAACCACAATGACACAATCATCTGTACATAATTAAACACGTTGCACATAGCCAATAAAGCAAATTTCACCTTTCTGTGCAAAGCCAATGATGATAAATATATCTTGCTGTACAGAGCCAATGATACTAAATAAAGCACGCTGCACAAAACCTGATACAAATATAACTCGCGGCACATAGCCAATGATACAAACTGTAGCACACTGCACAAAACCTGATACAAATATAACTCACTGCACAGAGCCAGTTATAAAAAAAAACATGCTGCACAGAGCCAATGATGCAAAATGTAGCACACTGCACAAAACCTGATACAAATATAACTCGCGGCACATAGCCAATGATACAAACTGTAGCACACTGCACAAAACCTGATACAAATATAACTCGCGGCATATAGCCGATGATACGAAATAATCACACTGCACAAAACCTGATACAAAAAAAAATTAGCGGCACATAGCCAATGATACAAACTGTAGCACACTGCACAAAACCTATGATACAAAATGTAACTCACGGCACATAGCCAATGATGCAAAATATAGCACACTGCACAAAACCTGTGATACAAACATAACTCGCGGCACATAGCCAATAATGCAAATATAGCACACTGCACAAAACCCATGATACAAAATATAGCACACTGCACAAAACCTATGATACAAATATAACTCGCGGCACATAGCCAATGATACAAAATGTAGCACACTGCGCAGAGCCAATGATACAAAATAAAGCACACTACACAGAACCAATGATACAAAATAAAGCACACTGCACAGAGCCAATAAAGCAAATTTCACTATATTGAGCAAAGCTAATGATACAAAATAAAGCACACTGCACAGAGCCAATGATACAAAATGTAGCACACTGCACAGAGCCAATGATACAAAATAAAGCACACTACACAGAACCAATGATACAAAATAAAGCACACTGCACAGAGCCAATAAAGCAAATTTCACTATATTGAGCAAAGCTAATGATACAAAATAAAGCACACTGCACAGAGCCAATGATACAAAATAAAGCACACTGCACAGAGCCAATGATACAAAACAGAGCATATTGTACATAACCACTGATACCAAACATAGCACATTGCATAGGTTTGGAGCATTGAGAAATCCAGAAGGTTTATGCATGGGTTCCACAACGCTGTGTTACAGTTGCGTCTCATAAAATATGTGATGTTCGGGACACACTGTTTTGGAGCCCATGCATAAATCTTCTGGATTTGACAAGTCGACGTTCTAAACATCGACCACAACATCGTAAATAACACCCAATCAATGAAATATGTTTCACAGAGGATTAAAGCACATGAGAAAGAAGACATGCTTCATTTGTGTACTACGATCATCCCCACCAACATCACCACTACTACTGATAGTGCTGACTTGGTTGTCATACGTCATCGATGCTCATGCTATTGATCACTGAATTGTCTGGTACAGACTCGATTAGTTACAGACCGCCGACATGTATAGAGATTATTAGACGAGCAAGTGTGTCATATGACTTATACGAGTTTCGTACACGTCATATGACACACTTGCTCGAGTCTAATAACGTCTTTATTATCCATTTTATTCATGCACATTTGTGCAGTTAACCACGAGTAAGCAAGAGTGACGGCCCTCTTCATTGACGTCAAGTTCAATTGTTTAATGACGTCACAGACGACGAAATACAGAAACAATGGTTGCTAGGCAAAAGTGATAAATTCCATTTCTAACAGGTCCATTTGCAATACGTCAGATTCTATTCACCAGTTACATCCTCAGACATTATCATTATTATTGTTTGTTGTTGTTGATGTTGTCGTTGTTCCGGTGATTTGGTTGAGCGTGCACTCACATTTCATCTTCCTTTGAAGTACACAAACCATGTTGGTTTCGTTTCAAAAGGAGACATGGTAATTGTCCGAGGAACATGTATTTCGCCATTAGTTATCATAACGTCTTTGTGTTAAATAGATATACTCAACCATGACAAATCATGTGTTTTACCTGTGTAAATGACCTAGCCAGGTGTTCTGCCTAATCTGTCAAGGGTATACTGATCCCCCACGTAACACTGATTGGTTTAATAAGGAGCCCTTGAAATCTTATATCGGTTAAGGGCGGACTCCCAGATGATCTCGTTTTGTGAAGGTACAAAGTAGAGCAGAGCGTTGAGTGTAACTGTTACGTCGCTGAGATATCTGATATAATCCGATTAGATTAACAATGGGGCGCTGTTGAGGTGTCGAGACTTCATCGAAAAACAACCGATCAAAATACATGAATTCTTAACGTTACAGATTCCAAACTCCCATGTGGAACAACCTCATTAATTAAACATGGAGATATAGACAATAGACAGCACACTGCTACAATTATAATGAAGGGTCAAGTGTGTGGCAAATGTTCTGCACGGGTAACTACTTTTAGCTGGCTGATTAATGCTTTAATCTGCTGTAGTCGTGAAGCCCCGCCGGTCTCTGTGCGGAGCGAGTTAGCGAGTCCTGTGCGTCCCTAGTTACAGGCGGCTACGATCCTGGCCTACAGTGACAGTCCGTTCAGTCAGCTCTCAGTCGCCGTGTTCTCTCTCCGTCAGGTAAGAGTTTTATGACTTCAGTATGTCTGAACATGTGTCTGTAAGTGATGGCATGTGTGTTGATGGGCTAGTTTCATAGTTGACCCAACCACTGTCCATGGGCTCTTATAGTGCGTTGTGCTGAAACAAAAGTAACATGGTTCATCAGTAGATCTTTTTTATTGAAATGATTCTTAAATACTATAGACATTTGAGATATCAACATAGATATAACCTTCATGAGACTGGGACTGCTTCTTTTGATTTGGAATGAGCATGGCGTGTGTTGAGATTGTGTCGAGTGCCTACAGTTAATTTCTTTGTTGAGATTCAGACAGTCAGATTACTATAATAACGTACGCCTGACTTCAGAATTTAACACTTGTATTTGATTTAAGGTAGTCAATTTCTCTCATCCGAACAAGATTGAGTGATTGGGTTTTGTTTTACGTCGCTTTTAGCAATATTCCAGCAATGTCATGGCGGGGACACCAGAAATGGGCTTTACACATTGTACCCATGTGGGGAATCGAACCCGGGTCTTCGGTGTGGCGAGCGAACACTTAAACCAATGGGCTACCCCACCGCCCCCATCCGAACATTTTTACGCTTCTTCTGTCTACATGCTACCCCTTGTATAAGTACTAATTATTACAATAGAGACTTGATTACGATATATTTAGATCATTTTATATTTTGGGAGAAAGGTCACATGTTTAAAAAATGCTTACTTCCAGAAAATAAAAACATATAATATATATAATTAAAATGATAAAAAGAAATTATACATTCCCCATTGTTAAAAGAAATGACTTTATTAAAAGAGTGGTTTATCAATAGTCAATCATAACTTCAGCTAGTGGAATATTACAAGCATGTGCTTCTTACCGACATCGTAGTACGTCAACATAGTTAGTTATAAGATTAACGTTACGTTCACATCACTGTTGCCTAGGTAATGTACATACTTATATCATAGTAATATATCTTAGTAATGTACAGACTTGCCCAGCGGGTTTACTACTATTTATACGTAAGTAATGTGCAGGGAAGCCCAGCTAGTTGACAACTGTGTATGTCTTAGTAATGCACAGAGTAGTCGAACTGGCTGACACCTGTTATATCTTAGTAGTGTGCAGAGTAGTTCAGCTTGTTGACCAGTTTTGTATCTTAGTAATGTGCAGGGTAGTTCAGCTGGCTGACACTGTTTATATCTTACTAATATGGAGGGTAGTCCAGCTGGCTAACCACTGTTTATATCTTAATATAAATGTGCCGGGTAGCCCAGCTTGTTGACAACTGTTTATATCTTAGTAATGTGCAGGTGATCAGGTAAGACAAGTGTTATATCTTAGTAGTGTGCTGGTAAGACAAGAGTAGTTAGCTTACTGGCCATTTTTTGTATCTTAGTACTGTGCAAGGTAGTCCAGCTGGCTGACAAATGTTTACATCTTAGTAATGTGCATGGTACCCAAGCTGGTTAATCAAAGTATATAACTTCGTAATGTGCAGAGTCGCCAAGCTGGTTGATAACTGTTTATATCTTAGTAACGTGCAGTTATCTCATATCTTTTCATTTCGCTTTTCGGTATCTGAAAGTTTCAAGCTGACCATATCTCGACTTTTCATCTGACCTTCACCTTCGGGTATCTCGACGATTTCATCTCTTGCTTTAGTATAAAAAGTTACCATTATCGAGATAATGGAGATCACTGAATGGGTATATAAATCCTTATTAAAATTAAACAGGGATCAATACATTAAACCATACATATTCATATTTCTCAAGAACTCGATCCCTTACAGCCTTAAGTTTACAATAGTTCATGTAACCTGACTGCAGATTACACATTCGTGTATTTGCATACAACCCACCTGAATAGCTTTAACTTTAGCGTTCCACCCCTACTGCGCTGTGGCACGCTGTCAACACCAGATCACAATTACCAAATTAACAATCACTCTGTTTTCACGTCGACATATTGACTCCTTTGGTCCGTGACTGACAACGGTATGTCGAGGGAATTGTCCCTGTCGACGACGTTGCTGAGAGAATCGGGTGAGATCGATGTTGATTTCATGGAGACGTTGGCAACGTCCACGATGTCGATATGTAATATGTGGTAGAGAGGAAGCTCGCGACAGCTACTATTATGTCAAGGCGCTCGCCAACAAAGCGTTCAGTGTGTGGTGTATGTGGCGCGACTTCTAATAAAGAAAACGGATGCTGGTCGATCACGTTGTTTGTCGCTAAATGGCGGCGGTTTGTGTATGCGTGTTTTCTGGACATGTTCTTTCGATTAAAGAAAGACTTCTTTGTTATTCGTAACTCCTTTGCACAATCGATTTATAGTATTTCTTGCAGTGACGTCTAAACGATCGGGTCCGTTAGATAAATTTGTCAGTTTGATCACATCTGTTTTTTCTCCACATTCTTCTTTTTGGTGATTACACGTGAAGATCTGGGTTAGCATTGGTCATCAGAAACTCAGGCTTGTCGTAAAAGGTGACTAATGGGATTGGGTGGTCAGGCTCGATGACATGGTTAACACATGTCATCGTATCCCAAATGTTTGTAGGATTGATGTTCATGATGTCAATCTCTGGATTGTCTGGTCGAGACTCGATTATTTACAGACTGCCCTCATATAGCTGAAGATTGCTGAGAGCGGCGTTAAACAAAAACAAACATCTCTGGGGATATTGAAAAACATTAAGTGTCGAGTATAAGAAAGAAAGGACCCACTGTCGATGGTGGCTAAAATTAAACAAACAGAAACACAAGCCTGTGCACTTAAAACAACCCACGAATCCGCTGGTATATCACCAGATGGTGGCCACATGAATACGTGCAAACACCTATATATATATAAACACCTATATATAATTTTTTTCCTCGATCATTGTAGCAACTAGTATATATATATATATATATATATATAAATATATATATATATATATATATATGGATAAATAAATATATATATATAGATATAAAAACAGAATGCCTTTTTCTCCATGTTTCGTTCTTTACTCTTCAGGGAGATAACAGTATGACGTATATATATATATAATAGGGACAACATATATATATATGAAGTAGTGTTCTTTTATCCATATATAAAAGGAAATATTGTAAATTTAACATCGTATCCTATATGTATATATATATATGGACAAATAAATATATATATATATATCCATATATATATATGGATAAATAAATATATATATATATATATATATATTTATCCATATATATATATACACTAGTTGCGGGTACAGCAACGTGCAGTGAACCTGGACCAAGTACTGTGACTATGTGTCTCAGTCCACCCAGCTGTGAATGGGTACCTCGTAAGGATGAGAAAGCCACAATACCTCGGTGCTCCTAATGGCAGCAAGAGTTGTATACTCCCTGGAAGTTGAGATGGATAATACGATGTACCGTTGAGATTGACATCCAATGATCGAGGGGAAAATCACCCGAACGCTCTATGCTGCATACTATCTTTAATCTGTAAAGCATAATAATAATAATAAATGGTTATAGTATGGTGTTCTTCTTGATCTTATAGCGGTACAGGATTTCGGGGTTTGTTTCTATACTGAGCTGACATGCCTGGAGTTGTTACTGTCAGAACGTGTTCAACATCACCTTGCTCATTCTAGAAATATATGTCAGTTAGGCCTTAATTAGAGTGAGTGAGTTTAGTTTTACGCCGCTTTTAGCAATATTCCAGCAACATCACGACAAGGTCTTCGGCGTGACGAGTGAAGCATTAACCACTAGGCTACCGTCCGCTTACTTGCTGCTTTTAGATATGAAGGAATTCTTCCATTGGAGCAGATTTCCTTCAATAAATACGACGAGAACAAATTGTGTTGAAATACTTCAACCTGTCACGTGATTCCGCGGCGTTAAGCCGGTAAGATCTGCCCCTCCAACTGTACTTGTTGGCTGTGGGTGCAAGGACTGCTGGTTAAGCTAATTCTCTACTTTATACGTCTTAAAAGAGTAGGACTTTATGTGAAACTTGGGTCTGTGGGTCAAGTCTTTAACTGGCGTGTTGTGAACCTAGTTATGTGGCATGTTGTGAAACTTGGGTCTGTGGGTCAAGTCTTTAACTGGCGTGTTGTGAACCTGAGTAAGTGTGGCATGTTGTGAAACTTGGGTCTGTGGGTCAAGTCTTTAACTGGCGTGTTGTGAACCTGAGTATGTGTGGCATGTTGTGAAACTTGGGTCTGTGGGTCAAGTCTTTAACTGGCGTGTTGTGAACCTGAGTGTGTGTCGCATGTTGTGAAACTTGGGTCTGTGGGTCAAGTCTTTAACTGGCGTGTTGTGAACCTGAGTATGTGTGGCATATTGTGAAACTTGGGTCTGTGGGTCAAGTCTTTAACTGGAGTGTTGTGAATCTGAGTAAGTGTGGCATGTTGTGAAACTTGGGTCTGTGGGTCAAGTCTTTAACTGGCGTGTTGTGAACCTGAGTAAGTGTGGCATGTTGTGAAACTTGGGTCTGTGGGTCAAGTCTTTAACTGGCGTGTTGTGAACCTGAGTAAGTGTGGCATGTTGTGAAACTTGGGTCTGTGGGTCAAGTCTTTGACTGGAGTGTTGGTGGAACCGGTGTTTAAGGAACACTCCAATACACTGAGGTTTGAAACATGGGTTTGCGGGCCACAGTTCATATTCGGTCAGTCTTGGACTAAGCTGTAGTGAATACTTTTCAAAGCACGATGGTACGTAAAATGATGCATTTCGGGTTATTGCTACTGTATGTCGAAATTAGGCTATCTCGAATGAAAAGCCACAACCCAATACTAAAACCGCTAATGAACAAAGTATGAAAACCTCTACAAAGCGATTGTTTTATTTCGAGTCTTAAGCGATTGCATACCACACCTTTACAACTAAACGACAACGTAGAGTTCAGTTTACATAATGATTTGAATGGTGTATTTGTTCAGCTAAATCCCGTAATTAAGCAGACCAAATTACAGCGTCAAAAGAAAAGTAATATGAATAATAGCCTGAAGCTGGTTTGCTTTCTGTTGACGTATTGCGTGTAGACCACAAAGAAACATGCAAGGTAGATTGTTCCGGGGTATATCAGAGAAGGGATCAGTGTTTGTAGAAGGGGTAGATTTGTACACAAGGGCTAGGCTTACACATACAGAGGAGCGACGGCAGTGACGACAGCTTCATAGAGGTAACACCACAGTTTCGTTCTTCAAGGCAAGTACGAGGGACGATCAAAAAGTATGTAGAATCACCAAGAAAACGATACAAATACGGTTATTTTTATGTTTTATTTTTCTACATATTATCTGTCAAGCGCAAGCAAAATGGTTTTGCTATGTTCCAGTCTAACGATCCCCATTTTGTTAAACCTTTTATCTTGGTACCCTAAAAAACCCGCAAAATCTACAGTAAATGCATCAAAAACTTCAGGAAACAAAACATGCAAGAACTATTTTGTGTGTTTAAGATTGATAGAAGTCCCCTAGAATCACACTTACTTATTAAAGTTCATAAAAACGCATTTTGAAATTACAATCGCTTGTTTTCAAAGATTGGACATCGAGAATACAGTTAGTCTACTTACTTTTTGATCGACCCTCATATAGCCCTGCAACAGTAGAGTACATTCAAGTATGGGAGTCAGTCTGGAATATTGGATTTCGTTAAATAGATGTCACGATATGGACATGTAGTGTGACGTTAAATCTCAGTCTGGAATATTGGATTAAAAGACATGTAGTGTATAGGCCAGTGTCGTTAAATAGATGTCCACATGTATATTGGATTTAACGACATGTAGTGTGTAGGCGAGTGTCGTTAAATACATGTCCACTGGTATACTGGATTTAAAGACATGTAGTGTGTAGGCCAGTGTCGTTAAATATATGTCCACTGGTATATTGGATTTAAAGACATGTAGTGTATAGGCCAGTGTCGTTAAATAGATGTCCACAGATATATTGGATTTAAAGACATGTAGTGTGTAGGCCATCGTCGTTAAATAGATGTCCACAGATATATTGGATTTAAAGAGATGCAGTGTATAGGCCAGTGTCGTTAAATAGATGTCCACTGGTATATTGGATTTAAAGACATGTAGTGTGTAGGCTAGTGTCGTTAAATAGATGTCCACATGTATATTGGATTTAAAGACATGTAGTGTGTAGGCCAGTGTCGTTAAATAGATGTCCACTGGTATATTGGATTTAAAGACATGCAGTGTGTAGGCCAGTGTCGTTAAATAGATGTTCACAGATATATTGGATTTAAAGACATGTAGTGTATAGGCCAGTGTCGTTAAATAGATGTCCACAGATATATTGGATTTAAAGACATGTAGTGTGTAGGCCATCGTCGTTAAATAGATGTTCACAGATATATTGGATTTAAAGACATGTAATGTGTAGGCCATCGTCGTTAAATAGATGTTCACAGATATATTGGATTTGAAGACATGTAGTGTGTAGGCCAGTGTCGTTAAATAGATGTTCACAGATATATTGGATTTAAAGACATGTAGTGTGTAGGCCAGTGTCGTTAAATAGATGTCCACTGGTATATTGGATTTAAAGACGTAGTGTATAGGCCAGTGTCGTTAAATAGATGTCCACTGGTATATTGGATTTAAAGACATGTAGTGTGTAGGCGAGTGTCGTTAAATAGATGTCCACTGGTATATTGGATTTAAAGACATGTTGTGTGTAGGCCAGTGTCGTTAAATAGATGTTCACAGATATATTGGATTTAACGACATGTAGTGAGTAGGCTGGTGTCGTTAAATAGATGTCCACTGGTATATTGGATTTAAAGACATGTAGTGTATAGGCCAGTGTCGTTAAATAGATGTCCACTGGTATATTGGATTTAAAGACATGTAATGTATAGGCGAGTGTCGTTAAATAGATGTCCACAGATATATTGGATTTAAAGGCATGCAGTGTATAGGCCAGTGTCGTTAAATAGATGTCCACAGATATATTGGATTTAAAGACATGTAGTGTGTAGGCTAGTGTCGTTAAATAGATGTCCACAGATATATTGGATTTAAAGACATGTAGTGTATAGGCCAGTGTCGTTAAATAGATGTCCACTGGTATATTGGATTTAAAGACATGTAGTGTATGGGCCAGTGTCGTTAAATAGATGTCCACTTGTATACTGGATTTAAAGACATGTAATGTATAGGCCAGTGTCGTTAAATAGATATATTGGATTTAAAGACATGTAGTGTGTAGGCTAGTGTCGTTAAATAGATGTCCACAGGTATATTGGATTTAAAGCTTTGCGTATGTTTTATGAAAAGGGTAGCATATCAAATACTGCTTCTGTTGCGAAACAAAGTTCCCACTTGTGCATGTCATAATGACCCACAATTTGGCTCAAAATGTGGTTGAATATCCTTAGGTTAATATAACTAATCACGAGTATCGCTCACACTTCGGTTGACTTGGTTGACACGTATCTTCCCATTTGCGCAGATCGATGCTCATGCTGTTGATCACTGGATTGTGTGGCCCAGACTCGATTATTTACAGACCGCCAATATTCCACGTATATGACGGCGGTATGTAAATACCCGATTCTGGACCAGACCAGTGACTGACATCATGAGCTTCGATCTACACAGCTGGGCTAAGCCAGGTCGGCGAGTCTAACTACCCGATTCAGTTAGTTGCCTCTTACTACAAACATAGGTTTCAGACCATCAATTCAGACCCGTATCTTCACGGGTCGGCATGGCGTGTATAACCATGCTCTTTAACAGCCAGTTACTTGAAATGGAATCAGTATCTGTACCAACTTCTCTCATTGACAAAAGGATGACAATCAGAATCAACCCTGCATATACCCCTAGCTAACTGGGTTCTGCAAGGCGATCATAGTGGTACGATTACCATTAGCCTATGTTTAAGTATGGTAGTTACGGTAACCTCAGAGCTACGATCGTTTTGTGGAACGAGCACCTGGTCGTAGAATCTAATCCTCACATGATACAGGGGTATAGTTACAGCTTTATGTCCACCTTGAACATACGCACAAACACAACCTTGCAAATGATCCTACTAGCGCCTCACGTCGTGTGAAGAATATATAATTATAAGACTGTTAGAGCAAAACGCAATTCAGCATTTTAATATACTTAGCGAAATCTATCGGATTACGTACCACTTACCGGATTAATATGTTTCTGGACAAACGAATAGGCAACAAGGAGTAACGCCGTTTCTGTGAAAGTAGTCGTTTCTCAGAGAACCGCCCTGACAGCAGATTTTTCGGATTAACAAGGTCCCTTTGTAGTCATAATCATAAACGTAGAGCCGTTAGGAAGGTTCCAATCCATTAAAAGCACATATTGCTATTTTCAACAACATTTGGTTTAAAATATGTTTCGGAATTTCATCTGAAGTTTTCGGGCATAAAGGGCCAATAGTTATAACTACGACACTTTACTCCTAGTCAGAAACATACCACCGTAACTTAGGTCCCTGACCATATGGATTAAATACAATTACATTCAACAACTCTTTGCTTTAAATTATCTTTTCGGAATTTCCCCTGAAGTTGATTTGGATAAAGTGCTAATATGTTTAGAACAAGGCCACTTCGAAACTCGACAGTTGTGTAATTAAAGTGATTTATGGAGCATATTTAAGAGCACCTGATAGCCTATCTAATATTGAAGCGGGTCCGACACCGGTCACGTTCCCGTAACAGAGCTTGTCACGGCTTATCATAATATAAACACATACTCAATTATCACACTATCTGGAGGACTCAAAACCATTCAACCAATCAAATCACTTCATTTCTCGCGGACGTCAGAGTAGACAGTCCTAGCTGTCAAATTCGAGTGGATTGGTCAATATCTACGATTGGCTATGAATGTATGTCAGATTTATCGACTCGCTTAAATACTAATGATTGCACGGCATGAATCATATGTCTCACGGTAATTGTTAATAAATCAGATATTAGGGACGTAAACAACTGTGTACATGGCTGAAGGCCCGAAACATGGTTTGTTGTATATACACAGAGTCGGTGTAAACAACACCTTTAATTCCCTAATTAATTATGGTGTGGGTGTTTCCATACAGGGTAACATATTGACGAGTGAGAAAATATTTGTACTTTACGTCGGGATAATATCACACTTTGTTGAAGATAAAACTAGATTTCGTGAGTATTGCTTGCTGTTATTTCTAAAGCGTTGAAGTGGTGTGGTGAAGTGGCAAATCAAAGTCAGGAAAGGAACTGGGTATCTTGTTTATTTAATCGCATATAGAAAATTAATAGCAAGCGTAAGTGTACTGTAAATATATCCATCCAACTCTATTTATAAGTGCGGTTCTATGCTCATTATGTGTTCAAGATTAAATGTTGACCGTTGGTGCACGTGTACGCAACCTTTTACGCATATCCAGCCAGCTCACCGCCAGTACTTCAATCATCCAGTCTAACCCAGCTGTTTGCTACTTATAACCTTCACTCACAGGATCAATACATGACAAATCCACGATGACTCAACAATATCATGATACTACAGAGTACAGAGTTATTCTGTAAATATTCAGTACTGGTTAATGTTTGACATCAAAACACCGTGGTTAAGGAGAACTAGCTTCCGATTTCAAAATGAAATGGATCTCAAGTGCGTTAACAATTCATGTTTTATTCATTACAGTCTCAGGGCAAAAAAACATAGCCTTTACATGTTGTATTGATTGTTGTATGCCAGTCATGACATTCTCCATCCGTCCATGATAAATACGAGGGTGGTGTGTCAACCTAGTGGCTAAAGCATTCGCACGTCTCGGGTTCAAACCCCTTATTGGTATAATTTCAAGACACTTTCTTGGGGCCCCCACTATCATATTAGTGGAATATTGATAAATCCAAGTTTGTCACTGTGATACATACTCTGACCCCTCTCCACTAAGGTTTCATTTCGGAAGTGATGTCCCGATTCTATCAGAACACTGCTCAGAATATTTCTGTTATATATGGAATCCTAGAAGAGACATCATGACGTTGTCGCAATTACAAAAGCAAGAAAGTGTCAAAATTGACCGAAGAGACTAATCAACAAATCAACAAATCAACAAATCAACAAATGGTAATATCGCGTTGTCGCACTGTCGCGCTTTGGTCAGTTTTGACACATATTGTTTGTCTTCGTAAGGTCGACAACGCGATAATTTCCCTTCAAGGATTCCATAGTTATACGTATCACAACTAAATCGAAATGTCTGCATAACTCTTTTGAATTCAAAGTCCCAACAATAAGTAGCTGATGACAGAGTGTCGGTAATAGATGAACATGGATTAACTCTGTTCAGCTGTTTGTTGGTGCTGGAAGACAGAACTGGATTGATCCCCGTCCATTTATAAACCAGATCTCTCAAGAGGTAGCCCTGTTCCTATCACGTTATACCTGCCACCTCTACCCCTGTATTTGTACAAGAGATTGCAGATTTGATAAGTACCAACCCTATACAACACACTATTTACACAGCGGATAAATACGTACACAGACTCCACGTAAAGTTTACAAATACTTGTGACCGCGATGTCGAATGTTAAAAGATGAGGTCTAAAGTTAGCGGAGTTATCGAATGACCCCCTCAGAAATAGAGATAGTACTGTATCTCTGCGTTGGAGAAGGTGGCTTACAGGGGATCGGTGTTGCTTTCTAGTCAAGTGGTAATATATCTACCCGTATTGTTTTAAGGAAGTGGGGGATCAACATTCATCCGTTGCCATAACACGTTGTGGCAGGTGTTAACCAGTATACATAACGGCGTTTCTGTTGTACGAACTTTGGCATAGTGGAAACAAATAAAGAGATTTTGGTCGTATCCAGTGCGGCTCTCAAAGGACTGTGTCAGTGGTTCAGCCCACCTAGGTTGGTGTTTAACGCCGCACTCAGCAATATTCCAGCTATATGGCGGCTGTCTGTAAATAATCAAGTCTGGACCAGCCATTCCAGTGATTAACAACATGAGCATCGATCTACACAATCGAGATCTACGCAATATGTGTCAACCGAGTCAGCGACCCCTGACCCCGTTAGTGATCTTTTACGACAAGAATAGGTTGATGAAGACCAATTCTAACCCGGATCTTCACGGGTATATCCCACCTAGGACCGACATAGTTCATCCGATACGAGTGTATAATAAATCAACCAGAATTTAACCTGATTTGAAAAAATGTGTCTTTCAGGGATTTAGTGTTTCTTTATCACCAATCGTGATCTAAAACAAAATTAATTGCCCAGTTTTATTAATTTTCGTGTATTGTTAACCTTGCTTTTCCTGTCGACTGTAAATACCGAGTGTCAACTTCGTGCTATTAGATACTTAATCTCTTCTCTTTCTCTCCAGCATGAGTCAGTCCGATGTGTTCCGCCCAGCCAATGGGGACCTGTATGTCCGAGATCCGGTAGCTAACGGAGTTCCGGTGTCCGCCAATGCATACCGGAAGACGTCGCTCCCGCGACCAGCGACCCACAGTGGATACCGGTTCGGCCAGATGAGTCACAATTCGTTCTTCACCCGACACAATCCTCATCCCAACCGAGTCAGACACCTCAAAGGTATCGTCACGTCACACATTTGCCACATGCTTACGCTGTTTGAAGTATATGTTACTATATGTTCATGAAGATCAGCAGGGATCAACAACTTGTTTATGTTCACTTCATGGAAATACGCTTCCAGAAAACCTTTGCAATCGGCCTTTTTTGACATATTGTACCTTTACCTGTGCATTTAGTATTCTTATGAGTTCCAAGCGAGCAGGGGCGGTGGGGTAGCCTAATGGTTAAAGCGTTGGCTCGTCACGCCGAAGACCCGGGTTCGAATCCCCACATGGGTACAATGTGTGAAGCCCATTTCTGGTGTCCCCCCGCCGTGATGTTGCTGGAATATTGCTAAAAGCGGCGTAAAACCAAACTCAGTCAGTCAGTCAGTCCAAGCGAGCAACTGTTAAATGAACCAAGTCTAGTTCTCATTCATTAGAACATGTCTGATAAACTTCATGACAATTTCAAACAGTTTTGCCGAATTCTTAAATTATGCATATCCTGTGAGCCATCAAGGGCCCTTACGCCCTGTCCTATATTATATCAACAGGATATCGTAAATCGTCATCTTTTGTTCCCTGCAGCTTCGGGACTATATTCCAAACACTGACCTTTCTATTACAGGTCTCCTTGACATCCCAATCTGCTCCGTCAACGACGATGGCTACTTCGCTTCACCCCGCTACAGCCTCCAGTTTCCTCCGAATAGCTACAACATAAATAAGCTATCAAACAGCGTTCGTGGCCGGATTCCCGTCAACGCCATCAACGTCAATTCGCAGCTGTACCCGATCAATACAATTACCGGGCTGCAGTACTTCACCGGACTAAACAGCTTCCCCTTCAGGGAGAAGGCCATTCCCAAGGTTGGAATGGGTAGGTAACTCTCAATATCTTCAAAATGTAGATCTGCGGTGTTATAAATCCTTGTGAATTGCTATATTTTTGTTTTCCTTTTCATGTGCTTTAAACTGTCACTGTGCTCAGGTCAAAGTATATATACTCAAGGCAAAAGAAAGTATACGGTATTTAGGGGATCCAGGGTGGGGGTGGGTGGGTGGTTTGGTGGAGGGTGCGCGTCATGGTGTCCAATGTTGTTAATAACATCAATCACTGGGTTGTTTGGTTCAAATTCGACGATATGTCTTGAATCCTGAACAACAAAGAAAAATGCATACACACATTACATGATTTCTTTTACAACCCATGCTTTTCGAAAGAGGCGACTTACGGGATCTGGTGGTTGAGACATATCATCGTATCCCAACTGCATAGATCGATGCTCATGATGTTGACCACTGGATTGTCTGGTCCAGACTCGAATATTTATAGTTCGCCGTCATATACATTGTAGCTGGAATATTGCGGCGTTAAACAACCAACCAATCAACCAACCAACTTACGATCCCCAGTAGCACTTAGATCACTTGGTGGAAAATTTTCAAAACGTTTTACGGGGACAAATCTTAACACACCTTTGTAGCGTTACGCAGGTGGTTGAGATGTGTTTTTATGTCATAATCCATGTCCATTCTAACGATGGTCGTAAACAGTGACCCAAACATGACCACATTTTCTCTGAATGATTCTTGGGGTGGTTGGGTAGCCTAGTGGTTACGCGTTCGCCCCTCACGCCGAAGAGCTGGGCTGGATTCCCCACCTGGGTACAATGTGTGAAGCCCAATTCTGGTTTCTTCCCGTCGTGATACTGCTGGAATGTTGCTAAAAGCGGCGTAAAACTCACTCACTCACTCACTGAATGAATCTTACATCAGTGGATTCAGCCCGTTGATTGATACGGTTATTGACGACATATCGATCCAAGGCGCAGATTATAAGTATTTCACTTGTCATACACCAGACAGACGCGCTGTGTTGAGTAATCAACATTGATCGATGAACCAACATTCTCATGAAGCACAGATGTATGTCTCGGATACACATATCCCAATGTGGAATCGATCTACATTTCAAACATTAGTTCTTCCAAACGCAACGTGTGCGGCATTACTCAATAAATGCCAGCGTTTAGGGGATTAAAGGTCACTCAATATTTAATCCAGTCTGTTGTAAAACAACTAAGGTCAGCATCCTTAAGTCTGGCAGCGGAAAGCCTAATCGATATATAAGATAATTCCTCCGGGGCTAATTCATCGTCCTTCTTGCACTAGGAATGTTGTTCAGCGGACAGTGAATGGTTGGGTAGAAATAACCATTGAGTTCCGTTTTTACTTCGCGTTGAACAGTTTTTCAGTCAAATATGGCGTGTCAGCTTAACGTTATAAGAGATTGTGTTGGTCGATATCATTGCACGGTAATGGTGCTGCAAGGTTAAGGTTAATATTATCGAACCAGGGGACGTAACTCTCAAAATGGATTTCCGGCTTATCAAACCAAACTACAGACCAAAATATGACATATTGTGACCTGTATATCCAATTATAAATAGGATCATAACTTAATAATCACGGTGTAGAACATCATTATAGAGCAGTGTAGACATGAAACTGAAGCTGGTTAGGACAACTATGGAAGGGGAGACAACTCACTTTGTCAAATCAAGAATCAGGACTTGTAGTTATGTTTTGTGGCTAATATGAGTCACTCTGTGTAAAATATTGTGGATAAATATTTTTATGGATGTAATATGCCAACGTATATATTTCAAATTATGCTAATTTTGCTATCTCACAAAGGAGACATTGCTTATATAGACTTTTATGGGGACAATGTTGACTGTTATACACCTGTATTCATTGTAGAGGTGTGGGTAGTCAACCGTATATATGTAATGTTTGTGAGTTTAAATTGAATCTGATTAAATGCACTACGTTAGACCTTAAGACCGAACTTGGATAAGTCAGATTCAGATTCTTTATTCAGTAAAGACTTGGGCTTATATGCCCCTCGTCATCATTTTACACTGTATACAGGGTAGAATGCTGTATGTTATCCATTGAAATATACATGTACATAAATTATACATATACAAAAGGAAGCTGGACAATGCATTTTTACTTACATGCATAACTTAATGTATTTCCATAATTTTGCAATAATATCTTTAGATGGGTTTGTTAATAATTGTAAACATTTCAACATATACTATCCCCAAAAAGAAACGCATAGGCGTTTTGTATTTTTAAAATCTATTATTTACCAGTTGTGTTCAAACAATCGTTAAAATATGTAACAAAAGTGATGATAACATGATTTTACACTATTGCACAACTGAAAAATCGACTTTACCTGAAAATGTTGATTTTGATGAGATTTCTTACAAGAATTAAAAAGGCATCGCCACAACGCACAACCGTAACCGATCCCCGTCTTTGCTGAGCACTGACATGTTAACGGTACAGCCTTGGCCGAAGACACATTGCCCGAACGCCAATGAAGATTGTCAGTAACACAAATTGATATACGACTGGAAATATAGTTCCAGAATATAGTCAGTGACCTTCAATTCAAGCACAGTTTGGATATTGTTTTACAATCAACCATAACCAATCCCCGTCTTCACTGATCTTTGACGTTTTAACGGTACAACGTTGACCGAAGACAAATTACCCGAACGCTAATAAGGGTTGTCAGTAACACCAATTGATATACGACTGGAAATATAGCTCCAGAATATAGTCAGTGACCTTCAACTCACTAAGCACAGGTTAGATTTTGTTTTACAATCAACCATAACCAAGACCCGGCTTTATTGATCATTGACGTGTTAACGGTACAGCGTTAACGTCTTGCCGTCACTGCTTGCAACACACTCTCAGACACAAAGACAGTTCACTATTTATGAATAGTTCCTCTTCACGCAGATAAAATATATTGATTGTGAAAGGCCCCATAAACTACTTGGAAGTACTCTTTTGGAACCATGGTATACAGGTTTAATCAGCGGAGCGACATGTCGACCCTGTTCAAACGCGGCTGTCGTGTTTCGACCTTCGTGTTATTAATGGCTGACTGGTGTATTTGCTTGCAGTGAATCCTAATGTATGCGATGTGTTGGCTATTCTCCCTGCCTCGCTGACACGTCGGTGAATGGTCGGGGAGGTGTACAGAGAGGCCATATACGCTGACAATCTGGGCATAATACCGAGCAACATGATAAGCGTCGGGTGACGGAGAGGTTGTATTTTATGGAGTGCTGGTGTATAGACAGAGAGTACAACAAGGCGGGTATATAATCGAGTTAACACATAGTAGGAGGCGATAAACACTCATCAACCGTGAATGCTCCTTTCGAAAGCTGTCGGCGGTTAACCAGTTTCATGTGAGTAGTGACGCTTTTCATAAACACCTCGCGTTCATATATCTATCTAATCCTGGAAGGGACATTGTCGCGTTGTCGCCCTCTCAAATACAAGCAAAAGGAGGCAAAATTAACCAAAGCGCGACAATGCGACAATGTCCCTACTCGGATTCCATATATATTCGATATTCTTACGCCGAAAGACTTCTTTACATTTTCTAAGATGTGTTTTTATGACTCTTGGTCCACAGTGAGTTGGGGATATTCTTTATTTTTTATTGTGTTTTTTTTACATTTTTTAGCTTATAAAGGTTGACCTTTTCACACCGATCTGCAACTCGTGACACATTAACAATATGCGGGGTGTTTTTGGAAAGAAAAAGAAGAAACGGGTTGTTTATACATGAAGTGGATAGATATTTATTCCTTATTTAACGACGATGTGCTGTTAGCAAATGAGAATGGACTCTTGAGTTTTCCGTTAAACAAGCCTATATTATTAAATCAACATTAAGCTGATAAGGGTTCACCTACAGAATACCGGATACCTACCAGCCATATTGTTTAGTGTCACGTCACCCTATCCCTAACCCTAACCCTAAACCTTACCTAACCCTAAACCCTAACCCTAACCCTACACCTTACCCTAACCCTAAGTAAACTCGTATGCTTTCAAAGATGGCGGAAGGTATCCGGTATTCTGTAGTCTTACCCTGATAAGCAATCTGCCTGGCTACATCACTGTTGTGTCGAACGTACGCTTGTCTCGAAGTAAAAACTTGGTCCTTGCGTATTCCTTCGACATCATTTTGCGGTTGTGTCGATAAACTCGGATAACTCGAAGCATTGACGTTGTACCCTTTAACTTCGACACAACAGTGTTGGATTGCATTTTGATGAGGACGTTAAGTATGTACGCGCTGAAACGGGGTTTCAATGAACAAAAATTCCCATTGAGGCGTAATTGGTTTAGACTGCACCAAACCATAAGACCATACAGTCTCTGTTATTTCGCTTCGCCTTTTCATTAAATATACATGTGCGCCGAATAAAAATACTATTGTTGAATACTACATCGCATTGATAAACGCTTTTCCTTTGATGTTTGCAAACTACTCGACTGTTGACATGCAAGATCTTCACAAAACACAATTTAATTCTAACAATTGCGTTTAGTGTTGAAGAAAATCAATAAGAAAAGAAAATGACTACAAATTATTTGACAGATCCGTAAATAGGCTGGAGACTACGGGATATCCCTGAATTATTCATACCCAAAAAGCGACCTCAAAAGCGTGCAAGAGATAGCTGGCGGATTGGGCTGTACATATGTTCGCTCTTCGTGCATATATTCGCTTGTTTTAGTGTGTATAATCATTCATAATTATATAATTAAATAATTATTCTCGTGTATACTTGATGCAGTTATCTCAGTTTGTGATTACCGTAGTGCTCATGTTGCATTTATTCAGTTACATTCTGGTGTTTAATGCCAATGGGTATCTTTACGGTAGTAGGTATCCAGTGGGCCAGAACAGAGGCCGTGCCTTTGACAGTTATCGTGTGTAAGGCTTGCGCAAAATGAATAGATGTCAGGACCTCTAAGTGAGGAAATACGGCATCTAGCGACGCGGTTACATTGCTTTTTTCAAGTTGCAATAATCGATTTACAACTTACGTAAATGTGATCCTTTGTTATGAAATCTATATATTGACATCGGAAACGTTTTCCGATTAACTAGATATTGAATGAAGCATCAAAGCATTTACTGATTGAGTAATTACAAATATTTTAAAATTTTAAAATATTTCACCGTGCGTGACGTCGCTTATCGCGACCTGGCCTTCAACCGTGTCTAAATGTGATGCCAAGGCAATTTGGATGCTGTAGAGAATGTAGAGAACCCTGCAAGGTCCTAAATTAGAATCTGAACTCCAGTCAAACACTGTTGAGTCGAACTTAGGGTTGTTTCGATGTGATAACTTGGCTCCTGTGTCCCTAATTTAGTGACCCGTGAAGATTCGGCTTAGAACTGGTCTTCAGTAACCCATGTCGTAAGAGGCGACAAACGGGATCGGGTTGACAGTCTCGCAGACTTGGTTGACACGTCATCGTATTGCGTAGATTGCGATGCTCATGCTGTTGATGACTGGATTATCTGGTCCAGACTCGATTATTTACAGGTCGCCGCTGGAATATTGCTGAGTGCGGCGTAAGACTTAGCTCACTCACTGATTTAGTGTGTGTCGAACCTTGGATAACTCGAAGTATTTACGTTGGTCACTTCATCTTCAACAGAGCGATGTTTGACTGTATGTACTTGTGGTGGCGTCTTTGGAGCGTAAGCGTTCGCTAGTCAGTCCAAAACCGTGTGTTCGATTCCACATATCGGTCTACAAGTCCAAAGGTGGGGTAGCCTAGTGTTGAAGCGTTCGATTCCACATATCGGTCTACAAGTCCAGGGAAGGTGGGGTAGCCTAGTGGTTGAAGCGTTCGCTCGTCAGTCCGAAGGCCGAGATTCGATTACCCCATGGGTACAATGTGTGAAGCCCATTTCTGGTGTTTCCCTCGGTGATATTGCTGGAATATTGCTAAAAGCGGCGTAAAACCATACTCACTCACTGATCAAGCCCATTCTCAATGGCGGATGAAAGGGGATTCCATTAGTGGTGTTCCGATTAATTGAAATAATCGAAGATTGGTCGCAGTGACCAAACGACCAAGCAATCGATCACATTTTCTCATAATCGAACACAAACGATTTTGGATCTACTGTTTTAGTCTTTGAAACTCTTGTCGATGGAACATATATTCGAAGTTGTCAGGGCCTGAAAATGTGTTTAGTTCTTAGAAAACTCACTTCAATAACTGAAAAGTCATGACTTAATAATAGTTGAAGACTCTGAGTAGTTTATGTTCATGATATATTAGTCATCACTTTAAAGTAGCAAGTTGCATCATGTTATACATATCTGCAATAACAACCTGAATAGAAAAATCTGAGAAATGACGATCACCAATTTCTTTCGATGATTTCTCGTTGGTAAAAAAGCAATCATCAATTGTGAGATTTCAACCAATTCCCAACACTAGATTCCATTGTAACCGAAAGCAGTGCCCACCCACTCCCTTCCAAACTCAGACTGTTTTAAAAGCAGGATCCAGCTCTCATGTTTGTGTTCTGCTCCGTAAATCATATTATAACATCGATAATTCATATCAAGGAGAAACCATAATACAACTTAGGAAACACGAAACATATCAATTTCAGTTACTGTTTCCCATACAACATATCCCTATGTACTTCAATAAGGAAACATTAGAGTCG
The DNA here is from genome assembly GCF_003918875.1 of Haliotis rubra. NCBI lineage: Eukaryota > Metazoa > Mollusca > Gastropoda > Lepetellida > Haliotidae > Haliotis > Haliotis rubra. The sequence goes on from NW_025767457.1 coordinate 112,596, forward strand.
TTCTATATTATAGCCTTCAAATCATGATAAACTCGAATGAACCTGTATACATGGCCTATACTGTTCCCTTACAAGTCAGCCCCACAGTGTCATCGATACCAGCTCAAGTAGGTTTTCCCTCTACGTAAACAGGCGGGCCAGCATGGGTCAACGAAACCTTTGTACCACGGATCATCATGTGTCTGAGTGTATACACAGGTCTAGGCTATGGTCTGGTAACGCTGGTTTGATAGGGATAAACTATGTAATTGCTACCGTATTACCTCTAATAACAAAGGTTCGATGTATTTTCAGCGTCGTGGGTGTATACATGTAGTGATAAATGTCCATGGCGTACCTCATATTGGGATTTTCTCCAACATGATGCTTAGGTACCGTTCATAATTAATGGCTAGGGGGATGATGATGATGCATGTACAAAGTGAATGACCCCCCGTAAAATCTATGTACAAAATCAATTACACCCCCCTCTTCCCTTCCCGCCCTTGCATGCATATGTACAAAATCAATGACCCCAATTCCCTTCCCCCTAATTGTTATGTACAAAATTGTGCACCCCTCTGCCTCCCCAGAACAATATGGGTGAACCCCCAAAATTTTAAAATCATCGTCACCCCCACCCCTAGCCATACATTATGAACGGTCCCTTAAATGTCATGTTAGAAGCGAACTATGATTCGTAACTCGGTCATTCGTACTTTGTTAGTGAGTGACTTTGTTTTTGTATCACCGCTTTGAACAGTTACGACTTTGGTGAAACCCTGAGCACGGGCGTGAAGCTGACAAACATAATCAGGATTAACCGAGCCTCTGACCCCCACACATGGCGCGTTAGCTTGCCCAGGGAAGCCACTCTGCCAAGCTAATTGCGGCGCCTCAGACACCTGGGATATTGATGGGCGAATGGGTTACCTAATGGTTAAAGCGTTAGCAAGTCAAGGCTTGGGTTTGATTCCCGACGTAGGTACAATACGGACGCTTAATGTATGATTTAATCCTTTCTTAAACGTTTTATAACATGCATTTTATGTTCTATATCTTATATATATATTTTATGGTACTACTATGTTTTAAAACTGGTCTATGTGTCTCATAAGCCAATTTGGCTGGGCATTTACTCTTATACTGGGCTTTTATATTGTAACAAAATGCTGAGTTATATGCGTGACACATTAATAAACTCTCTCTCTCTCTCTCTCTCTCTCTCTCTCTCTCTCTCTCTCTCTCTCTCTCTCTCTCTCTCTCTCTCTCTCTCTCTCTCTCTCTCTCTCTCTCTCTCTCTCTCTCTCTCTCTCTCTCTCTCTCTCTCTCTCTCTCTCTCTCTCTCTCTCTCTCTCTCTCTCTCTGTGAAACACGCCGTGATGTTATTGGATTTTTACCCCAAACAGCCTAACACCATACTCATTCGGCTAATGTGGCACTGTACCAATAATGGAAATCGTAGTTTACAAAGCTTACATAAGGCTTTATAAGTAAACATTCTTTCAAACAATAATTGACAAAACCATAATCTTCATACTAAAAATGGTATGAAATATTAGATACATACTGCAAAGCAATATACAGAATATACTTTTATGTGAGGGTGGCAGAAAATGACAGAGAAATGTATTTAATAAGGGTATCACAGTTGATCCCAAGTTTGCAGTGTTTCTAGCCTGGTAACGTTTTTTTAATTTGTTGGCAAAGTCCTGTTTTCAAGTTTGTGAGTGAGTGATTGAGTTTAGTTTTACGCCGCTTTTCGCAATATTCCAGCAATATCACGGCGGGGTCCACGCTTGCTAGTGTATCTACCATTTACTAGTGTATCTAGCATTTACTATATCTAACCAATAAGCCCGAATAAAATCACATGTAAGTTTTACGCCACTTTTATCAGGATACACTCTCCACATTTTGAACACGAGGGGAATCGAACCCGAGACACCCTTTTTAGATAGAAGTTTGTAAGGTAAACACCAAGCAGTAATTGGAGGTAGTAGTGTACCTGTATTGTATACCTGTGTTTGACACCTGAGCGTCTGTTTTACACCTGTGAAAAGGATCACATAGTGCGTGCAGATACATGCAACTGACGCAGGTGTATACCACAAACATACTGATATTCGAGACCGAGGTGTCTTCAAAGAATCCCACCACCTAGAAATGGACCACATCACCGCTTGATAGTCGAACCCAAACATTAGTTCAGTTTTGTCAATATAATTGAATCATATATATATCACGCTTTAATAATTAATAATATGGCTCTGAGGCAGTGTACAGCCAGTTCTGCCCTTATCAGGCGCCAAAGTGTTTACAGTTACATCATCATTTCATCCCACCGGGTACCCACTTATTCTCAGTCCTCTCCAATATCCATGGTAATGGTAAATGGTCGATACCTCCATAAGAGGCTAACGCCTGACGTTTTTCAGAAATTACGGCAAAAGACGTACGGGAAAGCAATTTATCTACAATTTTCAGATATAAATATGATGTCACCAGTAAAGTTAACATGTCTTCCAAAGCTCTGATATGTGTACATTGCTACTACATACCATAGGGAATGTCCCCAGCAACTTGTGTTGGTCGTAAAAGTGTCTTAATGAATCGGCTTGTCGGGCTTGGGTACATACTAGTAGTTGGCTTCGTGTCCTCTTTATAGCGAAGTCCTGGGTTCGATTTCCTACATGGTTACAATGTGTGAAGCTCATTTCTGGTGTTCCCCGCCGTAAAATTGCTGGAATATCCATAATAGCTGCTTAAACAATTAAAAGTACGTCACTCACTCGTGTCCTTGTACCCCAATGGCGTGATCGTTGCTCATAATATCAAACTCTGGTTTGTCAGAATCGATTATTTACAGCCCACCATCATATGCTGGTATATTGCTGAGTGCGCCGTCAAAAATGAAAATAAACCGTGTCTGTTTTGTGTCTGCAGTTCCGACGACCGAGGCGTGGAGGGATGAGTTGAAGGAGTTCACGGAGCAGCTGAACGTGCCTGAGGAGAGAAAAAGAGACCCCGAAGAGGCCGAGAACCACCCAATACTCCGCGGAGACCGGGCGTCTCATCCCACCCCCCTCACGCATGATGTCCCGGGGGGCGTCAAGGAGGGGCAGGCCGCAGTTTTCCCCACCATGCAGCACATAGCTGCTGAACCCGACATGGAGAATGTGGTAAGTATACCGATGTCTGTTTGAAGGGAAGGGCAATCGTTAATGGATTTCTTTTGGTGAGAGCATATGCCAAGACTTTACAATGAGAATCTCATTCACATTACCTGAACTGGTACCAGTGTCTGATATCGCACGAACTGGTACCGGTGTTGGACTTTTCATGGTCTCGAACAAGTTTCTGATGTCGCTTGAACTGGTACCAGTGTCAAACTTTTCATGATCTCGAACCAGTTTCTGATTTCGCATGATCTGGAACCAGTATATAATATGGCATGAACTGGTCCCAGTGTCGGAATTTTCATGATCTAGAACCAGTGTCTAATATGGCATGAACTGGAACCAGTGTCAAACTTTGCGTGGCCTATAACAAATGTCGGACTACACAAGATCTGGAACCAGTGTCTAGTATGGCATGAACTGGAAAAAGTGTCTGACATCACATGAACTGGTACCAGTGTCGGGCCTGTCATGAACTGGAACCAGTGTTTAATATGGCATGAACTCTTCATGATCTCAAACAAGTGTCTGATATCGCATGAACTGGTACCAGTGTCAGGCTTACAATGATCTAGAACAAATGTCGGACTGCACATGATCTGGAACAGACATTTACTCAGTGACCCGTGTGACGGTCACCAAAATACCCTCTCAGTTCTAGGGCAATATTAACTGCCATATTGTAGCATAGACCTTGACAATCTTAGTGCTGAGGTCACCACGAGGTCCATGCCACGTTACCCTTCAGCAAGTCCCACAGCGATAACGCAGAGATTACCCCAGTGTTCAAAAGTATGTGCTGCGTAACGCTTATTGATGTCCGGGTGCTTGCACACTGCAGTCTATACATCGTTGCCAAGCGGTGTGAGATATGTGCACATTCACCGGGGCGTCTGAGAGAGCGGACTTATCCTGATTTAATACGCAGTCGTTCAAATGACAATATCCGACACCGTTCGATACTCAGATGAACGTATTTACGACTCATCGGTGTAAAAAATATTGATCGGGAAAGGGAGGGGTTCAAAAGTTGTCAGATGTCTAAATCAGTTCTTTACGTTTACGTGTGTGAGTGTGCTGGACTTAATGCCGCTTTGAGGGGCGGTGGGGTAGCCTAGTGGTTAAAGCGTTGGCTCGTCACGCCGAAGACCCGGGTCGAATCCCCACATGGGTAAAATGTGTGAAGCCCATTTCTGGTGTCCCCCGCCGTGATGTTGCTGGAATATTGCTAAAAGCGGCGTAAAATCAAACTCAGTCAATCAGTAATGCCGCTTTGAACAGTATTCCAGTTATATGACGGTGTGTCCGCTTACTACTGCAGGTTTATAGCTCCTAGAACACCGGTATGGTGCTGGCTAGACTAACAACTAGTCTCTGAAATGAACATATTTTACTGAAAAAAAGTTCATAGTACAAAATATTATGTAATGAAAAGGAGCCCTGAGACTTTCTTCATTTTCCTGACTTGCCACATTTTCTAGACTTGCGTGGGCTTTCTTGGATATATTTACTTCAGGGTCTGTACGACAGACTAGGTGCTGGCAAACCTAGACAAATAACCAGGACAGTCCGGGATTCGAACCCATGATCATTTCTGGTACGTCTAAGGGATGCAACTCTGCAGAAGAAACTGCGCCGCCTCAGATGACTTGGCTTTTTTCATCCGTCATAATAAACATGTCAGGGTATTCACGTCAACAAATAACACCCTCCGATCTTCAACGTAACTTTTATCACTACCATGGGTACAACTAAATAAAACACAAGCAAACTGTAAAAAATTCAAAACTTACCCTGTTCGTGATGCTCAGCTATTATTTTTCGAGGATTCTTTTTTTCCTTTCTGATTTTGTTTTAATATCAAACATTTTGACAATTGGTTTTGTTTAGATGGGTGGTTTAAAACTTCAGGAATAAGATTTAATCGACATTGAACTTGTGAACTGCTCCCTAACCCTTCGATGACAGGATTGGATATTTTTCTGGCAGCCTAAGCTCCTTTCTCTGACATAGGCCTCGCTCTGTGTACTTTAGCTGTCTTGTGAGGAGTCATCGCGGCGACGTGAGCACTTATGACACACGGCAACGTTAAACAGTGATGTCCCGGTGGAAGATATAGTCGACCCTCAATCACCGGGGTATTGACATCATACAGGACATGTTTCTTTTAACAAGTCTTGGCTATTCGAACCAAGTTATACCTTCCAAACACTGATCGATTAGGTTAAGGCGAATATCTACATTAAGATAAGTAGTATGTCACAACGACACATAAATAACGCCGGCTGTATATCGATTCGTATCAGCAAGTAACCCGACATTATGTACTATATTCTGTAGTGAAGAAAACACGCGTATTATATACCACTCAATCTTTGATAGGGATCCTGAGTAATTTATACGACCTACACAACTTAGAAAGAAATTCCAGAGGGACCCTTCCGTATTTTTTGTTTTTGAAATGACTGACTGACTGACTGAGATTAGTTTTACGCCGCTTTTAGCAATATTCCAGCAATATCACGGCAGGGGACACCAGAAATGGGCTTAACACATTGTGCCCATGTGGGGAATCGAACCCGGGTCTTCGGCGTGACGAGCCAACGCTTTAACCACTAGGCTACCCCACCGCCCCTTTTTTTAAATGAAACTGAACAGCTCCATGGCCATTTTTAAGCTACTTTACGTTGGTTGATTGGTTTGTTGTTTAACGCCTTAACAACATTCCAGCTATATGGCGGCGGTCTGTAAATAATCAAGTCTGGACCAGACAATTCAGTGATCAACATCATGAGCATCGATGCACGTAATTGATACGATGACATGTGTCAACCGAGTCAACGAGTCTCATCATCCGATCCCGTTAGTCGTCTTTTACGGCAAGTATGGGTTGAAGAGCAATTCTAACCCGGATCTTCACGGGTCTGTCATTTACGTGACAACATCTCCACAACCATTCAGTCAGGATCTCGACACTAGGAATACTCCTATCTGAAGTTGAGTCGGAGTGAGTGAGTACGGTTTTACGCCGCTTCTAAGAATATATCACCAATATTACGGCGGGGGAAACCAGAAATGGGGTCCACACATTGTACACATGTTGAAAATTGAACCCGGGTCTTCAGCTGGAATAACCACAGCAAACCCAACAACAAACAAACAAATAATGACACAAAATATGTCAAATAATTCAAAAATTTTACAATCGACGTGCAGCCATGGGGTTTCCGTGCGACAGAGACGAAAATATGCATGTATGCATTAAAGAGCTTTGTTTTGTCCAATCTACTTCTACTGCAAACATTTAAGCTAAGTCATCGAGTATAAATAGAACGTAATAATACGTTGATAACATTTTTAACTTAACTTTCATGGCAAATGTTTGTTTACCTGAATGAAATGTGTTATTAAGAAACGTCAACGACTGAGAATAGTCCGTCCATTATCTCCCGAAATATGACGATTCCTCTTCAATTCACGATTCCATTTCCGGTCAGTGTATAGGGGTCAACCATAACAACGCTAATTTTTAGGAATAACACTGTTGGTCCTGGTATAAACATAACGCCTAGTTGGGTTTTTTTAATGGTTACAATTTCCGATGTTAATGTACCTTTTCTTCAACTTCATCGATATTCTCCAGGAAGTCGCATGTTTGTCATCACCTAAGGCTGGCATGTACGTTATCTGTGCCCGTCTAACACAACAAATACTAGGGACCAATCTCGACAAGCACGAAACCCAGCTTTCCGTGAAGGAAATAAGATAAACAGGGTGGGAATTCCGAGGGCTTAAATCTCCAGGGAGTCGTTAATCTTTAAGGAAACCCCCGCTAATTCCATTACCCTGATCAGTGGGTTACTTTAAAAATATAAATTGTTTCACGATTACTTTCGTGAGATTCTGATCTGCTTAATCGTATAAGAAATGATATGAATGTGTTAATTGCGGTCAGCCTGTTCGTTATTGAATCGCACGAGACGACAGGCTGTGTGAGTAAACCTCCCCTTGATTACAACTTCCTTGATGATTTCATAATGGTAACAAATTATTTGCCACAGTTTTACGTTTCATGAAAATCTAAGCTTGGTTAGATAATATGAGATCGTTATATCGATGGATTTTCTATTATCCTTTGTTAAGTGTTTGTTGTCTTCCCCCTACAGGTGTTGACGATGTTGTGCCAGATCCTACAGACAGAGGATGTCAATGCCGTGCAGTCGTGGCTGGTGTCGGCGGGAGACAGAGGTTAGATATATACTGAGAGTTAAAGAGTGCTCTTGTATTGTAGGCCCTAGTGTATGGGTTTTTACCGTATTATTGAGTGACATCCTCACCTGTGAACCTTTACACTGCTTTAAGTCTTCACCTGAACAGCAGCACTGTTGTTGTACATCCCCATCTGGTGTGCAGGAGTACTGTTGTTGTACATCCCCATCTAGTGTGCAGGAGTACTGTTGTTCTACATCCCCATCTAGTGTGCAGGACATCCCCATCTAGTGTGCAGTACTGTTGTTCTACATCCCCATCTGGTGTGCAGGAGTACTGTTGCTACTGTTGTTCACACATCCCCATCTAGTGTGCCATCCCCATATCTATGTGCGGGAGTACTGTTGCTTGTACATCCCCTCAGTGTGCAGTACTGTTGTTCTACATCCCCATCTAGTGTGCAGGAGTACTGTTGTTCTACATCCCCATCTAGTGTGCAGGAGTACTGTTGTTGTACATCCCCATCTAGTGTGCAGGAGTACTGTTGTTCTACATCCCCATCTAGTGTGCAGGAGTACTGTTGTTCTACATCCCCATCTAGTGTGCAGGAGTACTGTTGTTGTACATCCCCATCTAGTGTGCAGGAGTACTGTTGTTCTACATCCCCATCTAGTGTGCAGGAGTACTGTTGTTCTACATCCCCATCTAGTGTGCAGGAGTGTTGTTGTACATCCCCATCTAGTGTGCAGGAGTACTGTTGTTCTACATCCCCATCTAGTGTGCAGGAGTACTGTTGTTCTACATCCCCATCTAGTGTGAAGCAGTACATTTGTTATACATCCTCATCTGTACAGCAGAAAATATGTATCACGGCTTGATGACCTGCTGGCATGTCACCACAAAACACCAATCAATGGTTTGTCTGATCCAGACTCGTCCATCACCATAGACATATGTGTGTGTGTTTAGTTTTACGCCGCTCTTAGCAATATTCCACATATGTGGCGGCGGTCTGCATATAATCGAGTCTTGACCAGACAGTCCAGTCATCAACAGCATGAGCATCGATCTACTGGGATACGATGACATGTGTCAGCGAGCCTGACGACCCGATCCCTTTAGTCGCCTCTTACGACAAGCATGGGTTACTGAATATCAATCCTAACCCGATCTTCACGGGTCCCTAGAGAAGGGGTATGTTCTAGTCTATTACAATTTAGTTTGTATTTAAAATCCAGTTTCGAGATTTCTTTGGTAATGTATCCCGTTTTCTCTCCAGAGAAGACGATGGTGATGGACATGATCAGGACCGTCATGGCGGGCAGGGAGGAGTATAGTCACCAGCCTCCCGCCCAAGCTGTCACCGACAGGCCGGTGCTGCCACCTATCAACGACAAGCAGATCATCGGAGACTGCAAGGATGACAGCATGATAGACAGGTGCGGGATACATGTGTAACCAAATATCATTGTGGCTTGATGGAATTTTGAACAGGGTTTTACTTACATCATGGATGCTAAATATAGTCAGAAACGTAACTCTGGAGAGCAAAATGTGTTACCACAGAGGACCTGACCACGGGTTGGCGAGGACAACTATACAAAACCTTGAACGCGAGTTTAGATTCTGATAGCGTTGCATAATTTCATCAATAACCTTGAACCAAACACGGGTAGTCATACTTGTTTCAACTATTTCTGCGCAGGTTGACGTTGGTGGACGAGCCTGTGATCCCGAGAGGACCGACGATGCCGATGGCGGTTACCATGGATCCCGTAGAGACAATGCCTGGAATTCCTGCCGTCCCCCCACCCCAGGCCGAGCCTGCCATGCCGGTACCAGCACCGTCCCCTCCGCACATACCCATGAAACCAGCCTCTCCCAAGGCCGTCATCGAAGACGAAGGTAATCACTGATGCCATCGGGAAGGAGACACCTGTTTTTGTAGGGGTGGGTATTGCAGAGAATTATCATATTGCGATATATTGCGATGCGGAAGCATATATTGCGTTATGTATTGCAATATATTGCAAGAATTATTTTTAAACAAAACTATTTATAATCGAGTTAATGCTTGATTATAAAGCAAAAATACAACAAAATCACTATGATTGATTAACCTTTAATAAAAACTTTTAATCATGACAAAATAAAAATGTAAGTAACATTTGGCACTAATGAAACAGGGAAAAGAACAATTAAAAAAACGGAAATATCCGAAGATTTCCGAGTGTTACGAGGTTTTCCGAATGCATGTCAAAATACCGGTTTTCGATCAGCGTATCGCAATACGTATCGTTTTCATGTCTGAACCTGTAAATACCGGTAAACCGGTTATATTGCGCAGCCCTATGGTTTTGGTCACAAGTTGTTGTTGAACGTCGCACTCAGCAATATTCCAGGTATATGGCGGCGGTCTATAAATAATCGTGTTTGGAAGAGACAATCCAATGATCAACAGCATGAGCATCGATCTATGTAACTGGGGTCCGATGACATGTGTCAACCAAGTCTGTGAGTCCGACCACCCGATCCCGTTAGTCGCCTCTTATGACAAGCATGGGTTACTGAAGACCAATTCTAACCCGAATCTTCTTCACGGGTCTGGTCACAACAGGGCACAGTTTGGTTATATGTAAAAATGGAAGTGTGTCAGTACCGTTTTATGGTTTTGCAATGTCCCGGCATTGTCACTGTGGGGGACACCAGAAATGGGTTCCACATGTATTACACGTACGGGGAACCATCCTGGTCTTCTGTGTGATGTCCGGACGCTTTAACCACTACCCCGCCGTCCCATGTGAGGAATGCATTTATCATCGTTCTAAATATATGTCTCTGGCTGTTTCTTGTACATACATGTGCATCGGCTAGTGATCCAAGACAAACAAAAAATCTATACGAGGGACATTTTGAACACTATTCACCTGGCAACTACTTTTAGTACTCATAAGAAAATATAGTTTGGATAATAACTGCATGTGTATTGCACTTGTGATGCTTTGTGTAGATTCTTAAACGTTCAAGCTGAAGTACTTGCCCAAGTACTTATTAATTAATAAATAAAATAACTCATTTTCTGCACTTCAGATGTACTGATCAAGCCTCCTACAAATGAAGTTTTCAAACAGTCCTCATTTCGACCACCCACACAAGGCGGACGTATCTCTAGGGGCGTTGACGTCAGGCCTCCAGGCACAGCCGACGCCAGGCTAAAGTACACCAAGTCACCATTTGTGAACGGGGCAGTTCCAGACAACATGTGGAATCAACAACAGTCTATAAACAACAACACTTTCTAAATATCCCAGATAGTAACCATTTAAATTTATTAAAAGGTATTCAAGTGGAACGTGACCCGATGCTTAAACCAGTTTATGTTTTGGAGAAGACCATTTTGTATAATTGTGATGAGATGGTTGTGTGACTGTGAACACCTGGAAACGGATTTAGCTCACCTTATAAACATGGCTCCATGGATGCTTCCCCTATGACTAGTTTACACTTTCGTTTTGAGTCATTGTTTTATATCTCTGGCTGTTTCTTGTACATACATGTGCATCGGCTAGTGATCCAAGACAAACAAAAAATCTATACGAGGGACATTTTGAACACTATTCACCTGGCAACTACTTTTAGTACTCATAAGAAAATATAGTTTGGATAATAACTGCATGTGTATTGCATTTGTGATGCTTTGTGTAGATTCTTAAACGTTCAAGCTGAAGTACTTGCCCAAGTACTTATTAATTAATAAATAAAATAACTCATTTTCTGTACTTCAGATGTACTGATCAAGCCTCCTACAAATGAAGTTTTCAAACAGTCCTCATTTCGACCACCCACACAAGGCGGACGTATCTCTAGGGGCGTTGACGTCAGGCCTCCAGGCACAGCCGACGCCAGGCTAAAGTACACCAAGTCACCATTTGTGAACGGGGCAGTTCCAGACAACATGTGGAATCAACAACAGTCTATAAACAACAACACTTTCTAAATATCCCAGATAGTAACCATTTAAATGCTTAAACCAGTTTATGTTTTGGAGAAGACCATTTTGTATAATTGTGATGAGATGGTTGTGTGACTGTGAACACCTGGAAACGGATTCAGCTCACCTTATAAACATGGCTCCATGGATGCTTCCCCTATGACTAGTTTACACTTTCGTTTTGAGTCATTGTTTCGAGAATCTGATTTCTTACTGGAGTTATGGCAACACGAGGTAGGGTCATGGTGGCATGAATTATTGTCATGGCAACATGAGCTATTGCTATGGCAACATGGAGAGATTGTCAGTTTCAAATGGCATCTTGCGACAGTATTATGAAATCTACACTACTCAAAAGTGTTAAGGATCATCCAATTCTTTTATGTACATGTATGTATAGTGATAGTAATACAAAAGAATCAGGTTGTTCTGAACGTGTTTTGAGGGTATAGTAACTTACACTTGTGTTTTGTTTCCAATCACGGAGTGTCATCTTTTGAAGGCTGTAGTACATGTACAGGGACTGTGTATGTTGTCATGTTAGAATAAGCTCAAGCATTGGCTGTGATAGCTTTACAGGGTGAACTGGTCAACGCCACATATTCTGTTCAACACTTTTCATATTCTGAATTCATGTGCGTGCCTCTATTTTTCATATTGTAATATCTATAGCACTTTTGACTTAATTATAGTAGAGACATTTTTGCCACTTTTTATGATAATTCATGTAGCACATAAAAAGTAATCATCCAAAACTGATAATGCTGTTCACATTATCAGTTTTATGCAAGTTACAAAACTGCAAAATAATAAAACACAATATATCACAAGTTTTCATGTTTACCCTCCACCATATTGCACCATTATCTTAAAACTAGTTGTATAAAATTGTGTAAATAGTATTGCCTTGTTCAATCAAAGCCCTGCATTTAGCAGACTCCCCCGTCAGCATGTCCACACCAGACATAGCCTATCTTATGTTAATGTGATTAGTTGTATGGGACATATCATTTCAGAAATACTCGACTGGAGGTAATCATGCTGAGGCCGTTATGCAGTCATTTCATTCCAAAGTCATATTTGCTTGTACATATATGTAAAATTAAGCATAGTTTTAATCAAAATACCACATTAATATTTGACGTGTTTGTGCCACTGTTTGTTCCTATCGTGTCTAACACCAGTGTGTTCCTTCCCTGTGATACTTTTGTACATAAGCAAGTGAGTGAAATAAATCTAACACTGTTGACTGTTGTCTTGTTTTTCATAGCTTTAATCCCATACATCCATCAGAGGTACATATCACAAAGTGAATGTGTGTAAAATCAGGACCGTTCACATCTAAAGTAAACTTTTTTAAAATTAAGATTGAGTTTAATGCCATCAAACTAGCATCAGTCTAATATGAATATCGTCTTGATAATGACAGAGTTGTCTCCCTTATCAAACAGTTCATGTGACTCACCAGGCAGCTGCAAAAAGTCAAGACCATCCCTACAAACCAGTGGTGGACACTATAAGCACTGATGACACAAAGTCAAACTTAACATATGTTATATTTGGGATTACACTTTGTGTAATCATAGCTTTCAGCCGTGGGAGCCGTGACAATTAACACCTATCAAAGGGGTACACAAAGCCCGCAGTCTAAACTACCAGTTGTCCGACTTCCATTTTTGTGGAAGTCGCGGTAGCTGAGCGGGTTAGACGGCTGACTTTGTGTGCTGGCGATTAGGTGCCTGACTCTGAGGGTGTGAGTTCGAATCCCTGATGGGGCTCAACACAAAAAAAGTACTAGAATTTGTACTTTACTAAGAAAGTGTAATCCCAAATATAACATATGTTACATTTGACCACTTTCTAAATGGCATTGTGTAATCAAAGTCAAACTTAGTCTACCCACAGGGCACCTTGACGCACCATCAGCCAGGTCGCGACAATGACACATCAGGTCGACCTCATGGACAAAACATGACAGCCAGGATGATACTCATTAATTGACAACACTCATAAGAAGGGCAACCTTTTTGACCAGTAAACCACCTTCTCGAATACAGATCACATTTGAAAGTCCTCATAACTGAATTAGTGGTTGAAATGTAGAGCCTCATTCTGACATTGATGTCACAATGGCCGAAAAATCAAGCAAGTAATAATAGTGAAATGTGGATTTTTAGAAATATCTGAAGAATAAAATACCCCTATGCACTGCACTATTTGCCTTTTCATACTGCTGTCCATCTCATGAAGGCAAACGGGAGTTTGACGATTTCTTCAAGTTGGCTTGATAGTATCAGTGCCAGTATCAGCTTGTATTCGTATTTATTTGTTTATTTGTTGCATCACTACTGCCTTCATTGTTAACTGTTTCAGCTTTCACACAAAGATCTTTCTTAGGCACATCTTGTGAGTCTTCCTTTTCTTTTTCTTTCAACCCTTTTCTCTGTGGCAGGACTTGGAAAAATGCCTTCTTCCAATCTTTGGTCTCTGTGTACCTCAGGAGGATCTCAAATACTGAAAATACATCCAGGGTCATTAATTCACCATACTTATGTTTCTAGATTTAACAGCAACGTGAACGTGCTGAAGAGTTTCACTATAATGAAATATCTGACAAGAATTACTTCAAGCTTTCTGCCAGCGTAAGCAGACACACTGTTATATACTCATGGAAACAAATAAAGGAACTCATGAAAGCGCAAGTGTTCCTTTATTCTTTTCCAGGTTTCTTCACAAGGTATGGATTGCACTGTGGGTGAAATTCTGGAAATAAATAAAGGAACACTTGTACTTTCATGTGTTCCTTTATTCGTTTCCATGAGTGTATAATTAGAATATAGTGTTTAGAGCAGTGTTACAGCAAACTCACTGACTGACTAACCTATCAGTGGGAGTGATTGATTCAGGTTTAATGCCACTTTGGGACAAATCAAGGATTTGTAAACACGTTCATAAGATCCTGGCATGGGTAAGGAACACAACTATTGAGAGTGAATGCCTTATACTGTGTAAATGACATATACATCTGAATGATGTTTGTTTGTTTATTATTTACGCCACAGTCAGCAATATTCCAGTAATATCATGCTGGCCTTGCTGAAAATATTGAATCTGGACCAGTCACGCCAGTGGTTGATAGCATAAACAACATCTACTGTTCAGGATAATGATATAGTCCAACATGGGAGACTCACCGTGGTTTATGGTAAGGACTTTGGCGGGTCTTCATTTCCACATATTCTGTTATGGGCAGCTGGGCATGACTAACCTCTCTGTCCACTGCAAGCTGGTGACACAAACCCTGGAAATAGGAGTGAGTGAGTGAAACAGCATTCCAGATTGTGCCAGCTTCATGTTAGTAATATGTTTTTTAACAACCATCCATGGGGCGCAGTGGGCGAGCTGGCTAAGGCGCCAGGCAAGTGATCCAGCGAGGTTGAGGTGACGGGATCGAGCCCACCTGTGACCGGGTGTAAAAAACCTTGGAGTCAACATTGTGTGCAGACTCTTTCAGTGTTGTCACAACCCCTTGTGTACAGTACACAACCCTGTGCACTTAAAAGAACCCTTGAATCCGTTGGTATATGACCAGATGGTGGTCACATGAATACGTGCAAACACCTAGTTGTGGGTACAGCAACGTGCAGTAAACTTGGACAAAGTACTGTGACAATGTGTCCCAGTCCACCCAGCTGTGAGTGAGTTGAGTTTTACGCCGCACTCAGCAATATTCCAGCTATATGGCGGCGGTCTGTAAATAATCGAGTCTGGACCAGACAATCGAGTGATCAACGACATGAGCATCAATCTGCACAATTGGTAACCGATGACATGTGTCAACCAAGTCAGCGAGCCTGACCACCCGATCCCATTAGTCGCCTCTTACGACAAGCATAGTGGCCTTTTATGACAAGCATGGATTACTGACGACCAATTCTAACCCGGGACCTTCACGGGTCTCCCAGCTGTGAATGGGTACAAAGCTATGTTCTGTGCAAACTAGGATTCGAACAAAGGATCTTGTCTTGCATTAAGGAAGCAACTCTGCACAGTGAACTGTATGATTTTAGACAAATGGACCAGATTGTCCCAGTATAAGAGGCCAAAACCATTTAATTTATATAATCACTAGTGTGAAATGCATAGGTACATAATGGTTAAAGAGTTGAGCCCTAATCCATGGATCCTTACAGTATAGAGATACGCAACATCTTTGAACACTGCATCCTCAATTATCAAGGGTATTGTATCGCCATTCTATTATTATTTATCTTACCTCACACATAAATGTCGCTTTCTGATTGGCTGAACGCTCTTCTATTATTTTCAATGTACCCCGCTTACAAGCGGGTAACATTTCAATGTATCCCGCTGTCAATAGCAACTCATTCTGTACTTCGTGGTAGTAAATCTTTATCTCGGATAACATTGAATCACTTATGATGTACGGAAATTATCGATGTTTTGCGAATGCAAATCGATGGAAGGGAGATAACTCTAAATCTGTTTTTCTTGTCAGCAAAATCTCACAAATGCTACAAAAAGATTTGTATCCGTGCTGCAAACAATTCAAAATTAACATTAAGGTGTTCGGTAAGATAAATACGTTGTTCACTGGTCCCTCGGGGGGCATGGGTTGATGTACCCTTGATGTTTGTTTATGTTCCCCTTGCCCAAAGTATAATATGCCCCTGGGCCCCGTTCACAAAGCTCTCATAAACCTAAGATCTCGTAAGTTTTCTCGAAGTAATCGTACCTCCTATACTGTAGCATAGGCTTACGACAGTCTTAGCGCTACGATAGCTTTGTGAAACAGGGCCCAGACCTATTCGCTGAAAAAACGTTTCTACTATTTTATTGAATCAGTCAAACAGGAATAATTTAGAAATTGGTCACCTTGTGATGGTTGTGGTCGACCAGTCCCCCGATGATGTACACCTTGTCATCCTCCAGCTCCTGCAGCACATTGGGGGAATCACTGGACAGGTAGACCACATCCCCCTTTGGGAATAGGTCCAGGTAGTTCTCGGTCTTGAAGTACACCTGTTAAAGACAGCTAGCTGTAGACACATCCAGTCAGTTGTCATGCAGTGTTTTTATATCAATATATCCTGATGAACCCAGCTTTGAATGATAAACACCATATAACCTAGGAGAGATTCAAAATCTACAATATAACAGAAACCTGTAACTAGCGAAGTCATGACCGGCCTGAAGCTGAAAGCATGAGCAGTTTTCACAGGATCTGGGGTGGTGGAGTAGCCTAGTGATTAAAGCGGTCGCTCCTTATGCCGAAGGCCCAGGTTCAATTGCCCACATGGGTACCATGTGTGAAGCCCATTTCTGGTGTCCCCCACCGTGATATTGCTGGAATACTGCTGAAAGCGGTGTAAAACTAAACTCACTCACTCACATGGATCTTCACAAGGGTATGAGTGAGTGAGTAAGTTTAGTTTCACGCAGCAATATTCCAACTATATGGCGGCGGTCTGTAAATAATCGAGTCTGGACCAGACAATCCAGTGATCAACAGCATGGGCATCGATCTGCGCAATTGGGAACCGATGACATGTGTCAACCAAGATCCCGTTCGTCGCCTCTTACGACAAGCATGGGTTACTGAAGGTTCATTCTAACCCGGACCTTCACAGGTCACAAGGGTATGATGTCAGGATGAACATATTATCTATTTATACTGAACTGGTACCCATCTAACTACTTAGCACATGCAGTTGTCATGGTCCCACATAAATTCTCATCTAACTCCATCAAGCTTGTGGTATCACTGATCTAGTGTGCTCTGGAATACTCACAGGGAGCACAAAGTTATCTCAAACTACCACTACTGTTTCTTCAATGAAGATTTTCTAGATATTACACCACAACAGCATCATCCTCATCATGTCACATCCACATCATGTATACTAAGTAACATAAGTATGTACAAATTATTTGTTTTCATGAAAAACAGCTAATCAGTCTGATTGCACTAACAGCGACATCATCCTGGCTACAGGAATCCAGTGTACTTACATCCCATCCCTTATAGTCTCCGATCTGATCAAGTCTCTGCAGTGCCTTGCCGTTAATACCACACACGTAGAACTGGAACAACAATCACAACCACCATATCACCTTCTGGTGTGCTAGCCCAAGTCATCTTGGAGGAGGAGTTAGAGGTACACTAAGACTTGTTTGTTTGTTGTTTACACCCCAGACAGTATTCCAGCTACCACAGAGGTGCATCCAGGATTTTATAGAAAGGGGGGATGCACATAAATCATGAAGTCCAAAGGATAGGGATTTTCCTTATGGAAAATGTTTTGGGGGGAGAGGGGGGTTGCACGCAACTACGCATGCACGCACACACTCTTCTGGATCTGCCCCTGTATCAGCGGTCTGCCAAAAATGTAATTTTTAGAGTAAAATTGATATTTTATACTTATCCTGACTCATGCTCTTTTTGCTTGTCTTCTTCTTCTTGCGAACATAGTGGAACACTTGTATCTCCCTAATTGAAGCTCCCTTCAATGTAAAATCACTAATTAGTACACCACGAGTTACCTCCCTTCCACAAGCTCGGGAACGAGGGCGCCACCTCTACCCATGTGCCTCACTCTCTCCTCATATACTGAGCCCAACATTTGAATTTACAGGGAAATCCAAAGTGTTATGTGGGGAGGATGGGAGGAGCTTACCTCATGAGTCAGGATAAGTATAAAATATCAATTTTACTCTAAAATTACATATTTTTCCTTATCCTGACTCATCTCTTTTTGCTTGTAGAATCCCTACGAGGAAAAGGAGGTGGGAATATATAATACTTTGGATTTTAATAATTAGTGATTTGAACTGTGATGATTGTAATAACCCTATGGGAACTTCATAAAGGCACTGAACTGATGAATTCCTGCTGCTCACTTATCAGCTGCCATATAAAGGTTATTACAATGTACTTGACTACAATGTACTTATTATGATAAAGTATATATAACATTAATCCAATGCTTAAGACTAATAGACTTAAGCTTGTTAAGTGCTAGTATAAACTCCTTAGAGTTTGTTAGCTAAATTACTTTAAGATATAAACATAGTACTAAGCTTAAGATATGCTTAAACTTAAGCTAATTATATAATAGCAAAACTCTTTAGAGTTTGTTAGCTAATATACTTATATGATATAAACATAGTGCTGAGCTTAAGATATGAATAAGCTTTGGCTACATATATATAATATGCAAACTCTGTAGAGTTTGTTAGCTAATATATTTTTACAATATGAGTATAGTACTGTGCTTAAGATATAATTAACTTAAGCTACATATACAATAGCCAAAACCTCTGTAGAGTTTATTAGCTAATAGACTTATATTGTAACCATAGTATTAAGCTTAAGATATGATTAGACTTAAGCTAAATGTATATAGCAAAAAACTCCTTAGAGTTTTTTAACTAATATACTTTTTATGTTAAAAACATAGTACTGAGCTTAAGATATGATTAAACTTAAGCTATATATATAAAAGCAAGAAACTCAGTAGAGTTTGTTAGCTAATACATTTTATAATGTAACCATACTGCTTAAGATATGATGAACTTAAGCTAAATATATAATAGCAAAAAAAACCTTTTAGAGTTTTGTTAGCTAATATACTTATATGATATAAATATAGTATTGAGCTTAAGATATGAAGGAAACCAAAGCTACATATATAATAGCAAAAACTCCATTAGAGTTTGTTAGCTAATACATGTTATAATGTAACCATAAAGCTTAAAATATATGATGAAACTTAAGCCAAATATATAATAGCAAAACTCTTTTAGAGTTTGATAGCTAATATACCTATATGATATAAACATAGTACTGCTTTAAGATATGAATAAAGCTTAAGTTACATATATAATAGCAAAAACTCCGTAGAGTTTGTTAGCTAATACATGTTATAATGTAACCATAATGCTTAAGATATGATAAAACTTAAGCCAATTAGGAAAAAGCTCTTTAGAGTTTGTTAGCTAATATATTATATGATATAAACATAGTACTGAGCTTAAGATATGAATAAGCTTAAGCTACCTATATAATAGCAAAAACTCCATAGAGTTTGTAAGCTAATATATTTTTATAATATGTGTATAGGTACTATGCTTAAGATATAATTAACTTAAGCTAGGTATATAATGGCCAAAAACTCTGTAGAGTTTATTAGCTAATGCATTTATAATGCAACCATAGTACTAACGCTTAAGATATGATTAACTTAAGGTAAATATATAATAACAAACTCTGTAGAGTTGTTAACTTATATATTGTATGATGTAATAATCATAGTACTGTGATGATAAAAAGAACTTAAACAAATTATATATAGCATGTAGCTATTTAGGTACTGTTATAAGATAAGTAGAAATCTGTAAGATTGACTTATCTTCTCCGAGAACTGTCAACTGTTGTCTGAGGACCCTGGAACCGAATTGGTGGATACCTGAGGCGTCCTTGGCGGTGATATCTCTCAGATAATGGTTGGCAACCACCATATCGGATCTCCAGAAATAACCCCTCCATAATTTCAAATAACATTTGTAGATCAATTGTAGAAGTTAGCTCTAATATCATGAGTATTAGAAGCTCATGGAGAATTAGGATCGGGTCCATCAGTCTTGTAGGCACATAGTATGACAGTTCTGATCCAGAAGATGGTAGTACATGAGACTTCAGTCTGCGTAACTTGAATATAGAGGAAATAATCTGATGCATTTTTCCCTCCTGTTTGGTTGGTGGAGATAAATTTACAGTGCTCTTGCTGGCCATCATTGATAGAATCATCATTATCATGAAGTCCAAGTATGTCATCCAGGCGTGTTCATAAACCTCACTTGTGAGGTGTTGGAACTATATACAGATCGAAGTTGGGCGTGAAACTTCGTTTTAATCCTCCAATCAGAAAGCTTAAGTAGGTTTACTCACCATCTAGTTGTGTTAGTAGTTTGATGATGAAATTCAGTTGTAGACTGAGGCGGCTGGATTTAGATCCACTTGTATTTCGTCGTCTAGGTAAATTAAGCTCTCCCGAAGTCCTTGGCGATGTAGGTGCACAACCAGGTGTGTCTGTCCCTCGTTGAACTTTATGTAAAAATGCAGCCTGACTGCGGTGCCTCGTCCCTAACTTGACAGGGAGGTCTCTCTAACCTGAAGAAAGCAGCCCAATCATGAAGGTTCAGATTAACTAGCTGGACTGTAAGGAGGCTTGCTTTCGTTCACTGATATATAGTTGTCACTTATGGCGTGGGAGTCTTGAACTGTGAACTAAGACCCGACCTCTCGTGGAGTGCGTTGTCCATCGCATGGTCCAATCAGAACAAGGCATTTTGATTCTGTAGAATACCAGCTGTGATGTCACCGGTGTAGCAGGAAAAAACCTTGTATAAAATCTTGCGTCGTTTATATTAGCATGTCGTCGGTCTTCACGTAGCTTTCGAAGTTACCGAGTGACCCGCGTGTTTGAGGGTTAATGAAAGTAGCGAAACCTCCCGTAGTGAAATACCTCGCTCTGTAATATTAATGCTGGGTAGGTTATTTTCCTGGCTGTCGAGTGAAAGTAACTTCCAGTTTGAATATAATTCCGACTTCCTTATATAAAGGTACAATAAACTTGCAAGTTGTCAGCTTGTAGACTGTATACATGAATGTATCGTCATAATTGTAGAATTAAAAGCTGGAACTTGTTGTACATATTACTTCTCAAAGCGTTGGCGATTATGAGTTATACTTTCGCTGTAACAGGTTGCTGTTCAATTTCGATATTGAATTGTCTGCAGATCTGCGTAATGGTCACGCTTATGTAGATAATCGTATCGTAGTGTGGGATAGCATATTCTAGCAATCTATCACGGAAAGTTGATTTCTGTGAATATCTATGAAGCGTCGTTGACTAATTAATATAGCGGCGTTCTGTGTTGTAAATAGCCTGTGCAATTGTCTTGGCGTGGGCTTATAGGCGGCATATGGCATACAGTTGATAGACACTTTATGCGATGTCTTGAGCGGACTGACGAAAGTAGCTATATATGGCGAGTGGCTAGTATATGGAGACCTTGGAGGATACTTCCTCGGTGAGCGCCGGAGACTTCCGCGAAGCTCTCGAAGTATCCCTTCCTAGATCTTCTGGGTGAAGCAGACTTGGAGCCACTTAGCCTTGGCGACCTTCGAAGGAAGGTCGAGAATCAGAAACCCGATCAGTATATATATATGTAATTTTTAAGAGTAAAAAATTGATGTTTTATACTTATCCTGACTCATGCTTGCTTCGTGAAGCGACCTCTGTGTTCAACAGGATGTGGGGTCGTCGGCGGCTTTCTCCTCCGTGGCGTCCCTTGTAACTGGTGAGGCTCTGGTTCCTTTACGCGGAGGCGGCCTGGGACTTCCTTATCGGAAGTGTCTAGAGTCCGATCAATATATGGCGTTAGCTTCATACAGGGTGTGGTTCTTGCTGGTTCTGCATAAGTAGAGCCGAGTAGATCATCCTATCATCTTCAGAAGTCGTGTCCACGAAATCTGGTGATAAGAATCTCATTGATCGTTCTAGATCTATTAAGGCCAAAAGAACATCACGCCTCTGGCGTTTTGAACTTACATGCCTTTATGGTAGGCTGTGTCCACATTCTGTGGCACCGCGGCAATCCAGGTCGATCGGTAGGGTGGCGGCGTCTGCATTGTCTTCCTTCATCAGGTATGTCTGCGCTGAGTTGCCACTCTTGGGCGGTGAAGATAAATCTAGGTTGTTTACCATCCAATATCTTATCTCAGCGTCTGAGAAGATGATGTCTCCATCATCTTCTGTACCAGCATCGGTGATGAGAGGTTGATGCTCTTCTGATGGTGACCTGTGTGCTGCTATCTCTATGTCGGGTGGCGCTGCCGACTTGTGTGGTGACCTGCCGCGCAGGTGATCGGCGTGGTGATGTGCGTGGAGATCGTCGTGGTGAACGCAGCGTGGAGATCGTCTAGGTGATCTCGCGTCTATGGGATGACCTTGAGTCCGCATCTGAGGATGAGGCCGAGGGCGGTGACGATCTCTCCGTCTTCGCAAAAGCCTTCGCCGAAGACTGTACATCTGGGTCCTTCGTCGGGGTGGTCTGTGACTTCCTTCGAAAGGCTGCTTCGGCTGGTGGCTGCTAAGCTGACTGGGGGTGCCTCTGGGGTGTTGTCTGCGTTGCTCAGGCCCTGGGCTGGCTGCTTCTCCCGTCTGTAGTGGCCCTCCATCATGGTCATGATCTGCGCAACAGCTTCGTCTGGGATGGTCTGCGACGAAGTGGTCGGTGCCCTCTCTGCGATGACAGCTGCTGAGCCCTCAGGGAAGTCGTCTGACATCAGTGTAGAAGACATCAGGCTGCATGGCGATCTCTGCTGATGTCACTGGTAAACTCTTGTGGCGTGCGCCGGGGATGATGATCGGTTGATCATCGTAGAGGCCCAGTTCAGCGGCTGGAACAATCTCGGTTGAGAAAGTCCTAGTAGACTTCGTTGATTTCCCCTCAGAGGTTCGGCGCTGCCCTGGGAGTCGCGAAGTCTGCGTTGAGTGTTGGTAGCGACGGGACCCTCAGGAAGATCATCGAATATCAGCGTTAGTACATCAGGCTGCATGTTGATCTGCGCTGATATCACTGTTGCCGACATCGGTCATTCTTTGATGTACATCAGGTATGATGATCGGCTGATCATCATACAGGCCCAAATCTGCGACGGGAACAATCTGGCTGAGAAAGTTCTAGTAGACCGTTGATTTCCCCTCAGAGGTCGGCGCTGCCCTGGGGGTGTGTGAAGTCTGCGTTGAGATGCAGTAGAAGCCCTCTAGTCTTCGGCTGCGGCGATGGGATGTCTGGGGAAGCAGGGCGGCTTCTTGGAAGCGCCGGACTACATCCCACGCCTCTCCACCACTCTAGCGGAATACCAGGCGGAGAGGGGTCGACCAACAGCAGTAGACTGGCGAGGGTTCAGGTGTATCAGTCATGGCTAGACTCTGCATCACGTGACCTATCTGCTGCGGCGTCTCAAACATAAAGTATTTATTTATTAAAGGCAGAATTGGATAAATTAGTACACTTAACTGCCACGTGAATAAAATGAACATGGCATGGTACAGCTAGGGCATATTAAATGCGGATCAGCAGCAGAATAAAAAGCGTAATCTGCAATAGTACAGAATTTTCATCAACGTAATCCACAGAACAAACATGGCGTCCATTGAATAAACAGTAGAAACCGCGACTAAATATCAATATATAATTGTTGAAGGATACTAGCTAAACCTCTATAGATGTCTATACGAGGTAACTAACTAAATATAATCCAAGGATATAGTGTGTCGGGAGACACAGGCGCTCTCACGTCCAGCTCACTGGGCGAAGAAGGAGAGAGTGAGGCACATGGGTAGAGGTGGCGCCCTCGTTCCCGCGCTTGTGGAAGGGAGGTAACTCGTGGTGTACTAATTAGTGATTTTACATTGAAGGGAGCTTCAATTAGGGAGATACAAGTGTTCCACTATGTTCGCAAGAAGAAGAAGACAAGCAAAAAGAGCATGAGTCAGGATAAGGAAAAATCTGAGGACTGGACCTGATAATGAGCGAGTGAGTGAGTATGGTTTAACGCCGCTTTTAGCAATATTCCAGCAATATCACGGCGGGGACACCAGAAATGGGTTTCACATATTGTACCCATGTGGGGAATCGAACCCGGGTCTTTAGCGTGACGAGCCAACGTTTTAACCACTAGGCTACCCGACCACCCCTGGACCTGATAATCAAGTGATGGACAAAATGAGTACAGATCTTCACATCACATCAGGGACATGATCTCTGGTCCCATTTGTCACCTCTTGCAACAAGCATCGGTTGCTGAAGACCAACTCTTACCCGTACCTGAAGCATTATAGAATATCAATAATATTCAAGTACAAAATGATTCAGGTTCCATCCCTGAACTTCGCATGACATCATGTTAAAATTTTCAAACACATGCATAGAATTGGTCTCCAATAACCTATGTACCGCCTCCGTTGTGTTTTGGTTAGAGCGTCCAAAAGGTCGTGGGTTCGATCCCTGACCACGTCATACCAAAAGACGTTAAAATATGGTACTTGTTGGTCCCTGCCTGGCGCTCGGCATTAATGGGTACAACAAGGAATGGTCGTCTAGAGTAAGTATAATGTGTCTGAGTAGGGTATTCATGCTTCACTGCGGCATGGTATCTCAGTGAGCTAGCACTATAAAACCAGCTTAAGTCTGGCTAGTACAAGCAGCCGCTCATACGCATACATACACATGCATGCACGTCGTCATATAAGCGAAATATTCTCAAGCACGATGTTAAACCCAATTTCTCCTCACCTCACCAATAACCTATGTTTGTCATAAGAGACAGCTTCATGGATCAGGGGGGTGGTGGGGTAGCCTAGTGGTTAAGCGTTGGCTCGTCAAGCCGAAGACCTGGGTTCGAATCCCCACATGGGCACAATGTGTGAAGCCCATTTCTGGTGTCCCCCGCCGTGATGTTGCTGGAATATTGCTTAAAGCGGCGTAAAACCAAACTCAGTCAGTCAGTCATGGATCAGGTGGTCAGACTCTGTGACTTGGTTTAATGAATAGAAATTTTGTAGCTTTGGCTCAACATGGGTTCCATAATCTCTGCTAAAAATCAGTTTTTGAAACCAATTCATCACTTTTGGCTGATTTAAATCACATTGATATTATCACTAATGTTATGGATTCTGCTTGTCTGCACACAGGGTGATATCAATTTGAACATTTTAAATATCATTCCTCATGAGAACATGTTCAGTTGGTTGTACATTTGTGCCATAATTTATGGTTAGGGGGGTGATGATGATTTTTATGGAGAAGCATGTACAATGAGAATGACCCCCCCTAAAATTTATGTACAAATTAAGTGAACCCGCCTGCATGTCATGTACGAAATCAATTCCCCCTCCCCTTCCATAATTTTTTAAGCATAATTAAAAAATGTGGGATCGAACCATATGAGACCTTCCTGCTTGTATTAGCTCCTGAAGCTGGTTTTACGCTCACTTTATTCTGTATAGGCAACATTACGACATTAGAATCTATGTCAAAACGTCACCTATACAGAATAAAGAAGTTGTATATCCATAAAAATAGTTCTAATTCATCATAACATTACCATGAACATAAGTTCTGATCAAGGGATTAGGTTCCTTGATGTCGACACACATGCAACCCTGACAGACTATACCTGAAGTGGGTTGTCCGCTCGTCTGTTGGCAGAGTAGCTATGTTGTATCTGCTGGACCAGATGCCGCACATCCTACAGTAGACCAAATACATATAAAACATTCAGGATAAGTAGATTGTGCAATATTCCATGTCATGGTTTAAACACGTGGCCAATGCTTTCAGCAATATCTTAGCACAATTCACTATGATTGGAGTATGTGCATGGTGCTGAGAAACAAAATGTGGAAGCTGAGGTGGGAGAGTGGGTACAGATATGTACAAAATTGCTGACACCCCCACCCACCTCCCCAGAACAAAATGGGTGACTCCCCGTTAAAATCATCATCACCCCGCTAGCCATATACAATGTATTATGAACGTCTCTTATTGAGAAAGTGCAATTCCAAATATAATACATGTCATTTATAAACATAATCGTGCAAATCAGTATTTGAACTCAAGATCATAAGGTTCTGGTGTTTTCAAGAGATAGATCTCTGCACATAGAGTTATTGCACCTACGTCAATTTGGCCACCAACACTGTCTTCGAGCAAACCTCACTCTACTGGGTGATCAACATTTCAGCAAACTGCCTAATGCCCTACCTTCTCTGTCATGTGTTCGTCGAAGGAGCAGTCTATGACTGCCTTCACTTTACACCGAGAGTTCTGCATGCAGTTCTTCTTCAGGGATTTCCTGGATGGTCCCAGATCCTGCCCTCTCTCTCGAGCATCTTCAAACTTCCGCTTCTTCTTCAACTTGTCCTGTTTTCTGAAACACATGAACATAATCTTGGTTGTACTGTGAATTACAAGAAAAAAACATTTGTGACAACAAATAGTCGAACAAAATCAAAACAAACTCGACACAGTAAAGATTCACAAAACATTTACATCCAATCTCCAAACAAGGGGTAACAGAACTCCATACTATGACAACATTAACATGGGTGTATGTAACATTCAGGCTGTGCTAACTGTAGTTGATCTATGCCAAAGAGGATTATGACAGGGTTGAGGCTAAATTTGAAAACATGGTTTGGGGATCTTGGAGCTCTGAATAACATTGATGGCATATAAAATCAACAACTTACCAGCACTAGATACTTGTGAACTACTGATTGAAGCTGCAGTAAAATCTCTTACAAAGTTTTCTGTGGTATAACTGTGAGAGTGAGTTAGTTTCAACATCTCTTTTTAGACTGAGTGAGTATGGTTTTAGGCTTTTAGCAATATTCCAGCAATATCACAGCGGGGCACACCAGAAATGGGCTTCACACATGGTACCCATGTGAGGAATCGAACTTGGGTCTTCAGTGTGACGGAGGATGCTTTAACCATTAGGCTACCCCATCGCCCCGCTCCCTCTTTTTAGAGTATTCCTTTAATAACAGACACTAATGTGGGATGAGGTGAGGTGAGGTGAAATTGGGTTTAACATCGTGCTTGAGAATATTTCGCTCAAATGACGACGTGCATGGGTGTGTATGTGTATGTGCGGCTGCTTGTACTAGCCCAGACTGAAGCTGGTTTTATAGTGCTAGCCCACTGAGATACCATGCCGCAGTGAAGCATGAATACCCCACTCAGACACATTATACTGACTCTGAGCCGACCAGTCCTTGTTGTACCCATTAATGCCGAGCGCCAGGCAGGGACCAACAAGTACCATATTTTAACGTCTTTTAGTATGACGCGGTCGGGGATCGAACCCGCGACCTTCCGCTCTCTGGGCGGACGCTCTAACCACTACACCACGGAGGCGGTCTTAATGTGGGATGACTGACTGACTGACTGCCGCTTTAAGCAATATTCCAGCAACATCACGGCGGGGGACACCAGAAATGAGCTTCACACATTGTACCCATGTGGGGATTCGAACCCGGGTCTTCGGCGTGACGAGCCAACGCTTTAACCACTAGGCTACCCTACCGCCCTAATGTGGGATGAGAGCGATGTGGGTGCCACCACTTCAGTGAAACCTACAAGCACGTGTATAGTACTGACAAACCAAGGGACATAATCAGGTCAAAGCAGGACTCAAACCCCAATCATAGGTTTCTGGCCTGCTCTGCCAGCAGACTGCAACCCCTTAGAAAACACTAGGCCATCCATGTCTCTTTCTATGGAATAAAATCATGCAGACCTGGTACACTTGATAGAAGTTGGTGTTTACTAAAAAGTGTTTTCACCAGATCAATAAAATGATAATGCTCAGTATTAGAAAAAGGGGTCCACGGGTTGTGTTTATAACATGCACATTTCAAATCTACTAATAATTAATTTCTGCCTCCTTCTTTGGAATAAAAATGTAATTTTTTAAGTAAAATTGATATTTTATACTTATCCTGACTCATGCTTATATGCTTTGCTCCTTCTTCTATGCGAAAGGTAGTGGAACACGTGAATCCCTTGTAGTTCCCTAAAGCGGACGTAAAAGTTCACTCACCCACGAGTTGCCTCCCTTTTCCCGCGCAAAAAGTCATGTGACCTGCCATGCTTGTCACTCTCTCCTGAATAAGCCCTAGCACCTGGGTTTGCTGTGAAACCCGAAGTGTCTTCAGCGGGGAGGTTGGGAGGGTTTGACCTCATGAGTCAGGATAAGTATAAAATATCAATTTTACTTTAAAAATTACATATTTTTCCTTATCCTGACTCATGCTTATATGCTTCCAGAATCCGACGGAATCGGTGGTGGGTCAAGCCACTTCGTGGATTCATCAGCTGTCCTTAGATACGTCCTGTATCCCCCATGGGAACTGCATAACGACACTTCCTAGATCCTATTCTTCCTACTTCCATTGTCAATTAGGGGGGACCACATCTTGTCTTACTTCTCTCTCAGACAAGTGAATCTCATAGAGTCATGTGGATATTAGATATACTAGTATCTTCTTTTTACTAGTTATCTATAAACAACTCATAGATTATGATCACATCGTTACCATAAATGAGTTGCGACCCCTTAACGTACAGGTAAGATTGTTACCCATACAGAGTCTTAATCACTCATGCTAGTCTGGTCTTAGACGGTGTGCATAGATTTTCAAACCATAACTCTTCAGAGTGAGGGTTATCAACAAGTCAACGTGATAAAGGGTGAGATTTCCAACTCAGCACCTTTGTGGAACCGTTAGTTGTTGTGCTACAACAAGTGGCCCAAACTGGTGAATGCCGGAGACGTCTTCAGTGGCTTTGTCTCTGAGGTAGTGGTTGGCAAACACTCTGTCTGTCTTCCAAAAGCAGCCCTCCATTATTGATGATATTGAGCAGTTTCCATGCAGAGCAAGAGTGGATGCCAGTGCTCTGACTTCATGTGGATTGGAGGCTCTTGGAGGATCTAGCCCTGCTGCTTTATAGGCCCTCAGTATAACGGCTCTCATCCAAAATGACATTGTCGTTCTTGAGACTTCCGTAAGACGCGTCTCTGGTGACAAGGGGATGAATAGGCGCTTGAATTTTCTTCTCCTTGTTTTAGTCTTTTGGAAATATATTTTTAGGGCTCTGACAGGACACAAGGATAAGTCCTGGGTGTCCTCTGCTCCGAGGATCGTAGATAGCGCTGGGACGTGGAACTGTCTGTTCGGCTGGCCAGGGAACTGATTCTTTGCAATAAAGTCCCATCTAAGTCCTAGATGTACTGCAGCACGGTCTCCCGTGTCGAATCTAGTTCGTCCAAAGTCCAGCGCATGTATTTCAGACAGCCGAGCTGCCATGGCTAAGGCGAGGAGGAACAGAGTTTTCTGTGTGAGTAGCTCGAAGGTCGTCTACTCTAGTGATTCGTAAGCATCACTCATGAGATGTTGTAGAACTATGTTCAGATCCCAGGCTGGTGCTCTGAATTTCTTCTGCTGGTCTTCCAGCTTGAAGGATCGTAGTAGAGCAAGTAGTTCTGGCACTTTCGTCACTTTGATGCCCGTCTTTATGGTAACGACTGTACTGATAGCTGCCAGGTATGTAGATAGTGTCGAACCTGTCAGACACCTCATATATCTAAGAGTACATAGATATTCCGCCACTTGAGGGTGTGTTGCTTTTTCATTGCTGTGAGCCTTTCCGCACTGCATATTGTTCAAATCTCCTCCACTTGTCATCGTACAAGTTGCGAGTTGATCTACGTAGAGCTAGAGTTACTGCTTTTGCTGCTCTGGCGGAGTACCCTCTTTTCTTCAAGCAAGTCTTGATACGGTCCATACGTGTAGCTGGAACACTAGTGGGTTTCCGTGCACTTGCTTGGTGTGAGGATGTATGAGTAGGTTCGGCCACTCTGGTAGTTTCAGGGTTGGACTTCCGAGTTCTTGTACTAGATCTGGGAACCAGACTCTCGCTGGCCAGTATGGCACGACCAAAGTCAGTTGTAGTGCTTGGGTCTGCCTGATCTTCAATAATACTTGCAATAGTAGAATCGGAGGTGGAAATGCGTATGTGGTTAGACCTTCCCATGACATGTTCAGTGCATCTGTTGCCCAGACTTGGGGATCTGGTAATGGTGAGACGAATGTCTCTGTAGTTGTTTGTTGAACCTTGTGGCGAACAGGTCTATGGAGGGAGATCCTATTTCCCTTATGATGAGCCGGAACGCCTCTGGGTGGAGAATCCATTCGGTGGGTGACGGATGAAGTGGGCGAGATAGAACGTCTGCTAGTACATTCTTGGCTCCTGGAATGTGACATGCCTTTAGCCAGATGTTTAATTTGTCTATGATGTTAAACAACTGGAATGTGAGCTGGAGTAGGCTTGGTGATCTTGTTGATCCCTGCCGATTTATGTAGAACACCACTGTTGAGTTGTCCGTGTGGACCGTCAGTATACGGTTTGACCAGTATGCTCGACTAGTGTTGAATGGCATTGATCACAGCTTTCATCTCCAGTTGGTTGATGTGAAGATGTTGTTCTTGTTTCGACCAGTTCCCTGATGCCACTTCGTTGTCGAGATGCGCTCCCCATCCTTGTAGTGAGGTATCTATGTAGAGGTGTGTGTCGCAAGCCAGTGTAATAGGCCAAACTTTCCCCCTGGCCAAACCTTCCCCGGGGAAACTTTGGCCTAGGACAAACTTTCCCCAGGGAAACTTTAGCCTAGTCCAAACTTCCCCCTAGGCTAAATCTTCCCAGGAGAAAGTTTGTCCTAGGCCAAATTTTCCCCACCCTTGAATCAACTTTAAATGCTACTTGTTTCCCATCTTTGTTCTTATATCAAAAGGGGGAGATTCTGGCCTAGCTAGGCTATTTCTTCCCCAACTTTGTTTTCATGTTTATGTTTGTCTTGAAAAAGTCAGAAACGAAAACAAGACACAGCTATTTACGTGAACACATTGATAAGATATTCATGTTGATGTCAAGTTCCATTAACAATTTACAGGTCATCTTCATCTTAATATATAACATGTACATGGTTCCCATTTTGTTTCAATACCCTTCTATAAGGTGAGATTAAAAAGAAAAGCAAGCATAAAAGCAAAGATATTATATCATTACTATTGTTTTATATTATCATTTACTTATTTTTCTATATAATAATTTACTTATCCCCACTTACTCAAAACTGGCTTATGTCAAAATCATTACTATATTCGAAACTTTAACTAAATACCCAGTTTTTACTTTGATGTCCAAATCTATTCAAAATTTTATTTCCTCACTCATGGCTTTAAATACGGCATCCATGTCAGCGGCATCAACTTAACAGTTGGAAGCAGATGTAAACATCAACACAACAACAACTCAACACAATATCTGTATCAAATGCTGTATCATCTATCATTCCACTATATTGCCTGTTCTATATTCAAAAGACAAGGTTTGATAAGGTGTATACTTGGCCCATGGATATCTGAATCATATTTCATTCACCCAAAGTGATTATGGCTTAGTAAACAAGCTTATGTGAATAATGTTCCATTACATTTATACATAAATACAACAGATATTAGATAATAAACAGCATGATAACAGAGCAAGCAACCTGTGTATATTACATCTTATTTACCCATCAAATGTGCGATTATTGTTTACATCTTATGGTGGACAGATGAAGAACTAAGGCAATGTGTCTTTATAGGAATGGCGGCAGGAGCAGGATAGATTTAGAGATACTAGTATATGGTTTTATGTCGAATTTAACTGATCTCAATTCATTTATGAATGGAAGGGACCAGGATTAGTTAAATAAATAGCTTAACGTTTGTTAACAAGCTCTTTTATAAACACATCTCACCACCACCCGTCCACCGTCCTTCCTACACATCCCCTTACAGTTGTCACACGTAAACAATCTTCAGACAGCTTTTATTTAGAGTGTGTTTACATTATCAGTAATACGACCAAACCAGAAGTTGACCAGTGGATATTTTTATCACAGCAAGTCGAAAATTAATGTGAAAACAACGAATGTGGGGAATCAAACCCAGATCTTCAGAGCAACGAGTGAACACGTAAACCACTAGGCTTCTCCACCACCCCTAGTAACAAAAGCACGAAGTGGTTAAGTGGGATTGCTCTAGATAAGTGTCCCTATAAATGTACATAGATGGTTGCTCCTGAAGCTAACTGCCCACATTGATCTACACATGTCTTCATTTCACCTTATTTCATCATAGTCAGTTACACCAGTCGTCGGTTATGTTTCATATGTTAAAATATGTTTACAATTAATAAAATGGGCGTTTGGAACCGGCCTTTTAAACCCATCTATGGTCTGTGTCAGAAGACATTAAACACATGTTAATCTGACACCTTTTCAAACTTTTTGTTTCTTCCCATCGTTTGTGTTTTAGTAGTCGTTTCCTCGCCCTCTTTGATAAGCCCTTCATTTTCTCGTCTTCATCTGAACAACCGGGGCTTTCACGTTCATCTTCGGATGTGGAACACTCTACATTGTCTTTTACCACACTCCCGACTTCTCGTTTGTCGGTTTCACTCATGATGACAGACAGGTAGTTACATCAATATTGTAAAAAAATCGTTCTTCAAACACAACATCAACAACTTCCATGCGCACCGTGGACGCAGACATCTTGCATCCCGCGTGTTCTCGTGAGATCAACTTGCGTCGTCTGCTATTGCCAAAAGTTTTACATTACAACACTGATTGCAACAGTAGCTGTTATTCCACGGTTTTAATACATATTCAGACAGGAACGTTATGTAACATATGGTAAAGAAAATAAATGTCTACAAAAAATAATTTAAAGTGAACGTTTAAACATATGGGGGAGTAGAGTTAACTCTAACAAGATCTAATGTGTATGCAGAGGACGGGAGTTTCTGGAACACAGGAACTCGAAATCAAGGAAGTGGTTACAGATGGAGCTAAAACAATCGGGTCATCAGCTGGACCCTCGTTACGCCATACTGCATAATAATCCATAACCAAAGCATCCCGCAATCAGAGACAAAGGGTTAGCAAGATATCATTGAATAGCTGGACTTTGTCCACAGAGGCCGTAGGTCCGGAGTCAGGGAGTTACATGCGTACAACTTGGCGACCTTTCCCCAGCATCATGAACCGGTCACAGTTGTGCCTCTCGCCGGCTCTGCTTCTTGTCATATTTACCATCATACAAAGTAAGTTTTGACTGAGGTTTATCTGGCATAAGTTGATGTAGTGCATGTGTCCCGGGTGATGTTTAACCATATCATGTTTCTGTGAATGTGGACGAAGAAAACCATGCTTTAGTGTGCCTCGCTGACGTGGCCGGCGAAACTTGTTGATATTTCATCAGTTTCGGTTGAAATGATCATGCTGTGTCCCTAACCGTAAATCTTTGTGTTCCGTTGATGCGATCACACGCTGAGAATTCTGACGTCAGATGCACCATCATCACTGACACCAGACCGGATGAACTGACATTAAATGGATAATTCATACCTTACCGATACGATTTCGAGTAGTTCCAACCAAAGTAGATGAAGAGGGTTTACTTGTTTCTATCATGTAAAAGAAAAACCTAACTTAATGACTGAGTGCCTATCAGCTCCTGATGCAGATACACTGTCAGAAAAATTAGAACCTAATGCTTTGTGCATTAATTCTTTTATAGAACGTTCAATGTCAGTACAGAGGTATACGTTCTCTGGTCAGAATCAGTAGGGATGGACCTACTTCTGCTATTCAGACACGAAGCAATATTTACAATAGTGCAGTGAGTCTGAAACAAATTGGTAGATTGAGTGGTTATTGCTGCTGATAATAAATCTATGTAAGCACAAAAATCTTTGAAATCACAATGTTACTAAACCAAACCAAACTTTTCTAGACCCTGGCTTCAGACTTTTGGCAAAAGTTACAGACTGAGATATGGTCTCTATTGGGTTATAAAATTGCTCTTTCTATACAGAATAATTATCTGTAAGTGTTAAACATAAACTATTACTTTGGTGTTGCTTTAAAGAGCCCTACATCATTATATTCTTGTTAAGGGTAAACACAAAATGTTGCTTTAAAGACTACTAAATCATTATATTCTTGTTAAGGTTAAACATAAAAAGTTACTTTAAAGAGTACTAAATCAATACATTCTTGTAAATCGCTAAATAAATATACCTATGAGATATATACATTAGTTTATTCAGTACTCTTTTTGAAATGGGAAATGAATTTTTCCCACACTGCATCTGACCTATGAGGACTGTTGTGAATGTTTTGTCAGCTGTGTTTTGAGTCACTGTAATGTGTTGACAAGCATGAATGTCAGAAGTCCACAAGCATCTCAAATGATTTGGTTAATCGTAATAACACTTCTCTAAATGCAATGATACAAAAGCGTACCTTGTTTACCTATTACAGAAAGTTGTTTTGAAATCTGAACTATTCACACAGGTAACTTAATTTTGAATTTTGGTTGTTGCACGCTGAAATGGTGTCATTGGATGTATCATATCCTATGTATCATAATTTGGTAGTTTTGTATTTAAAAGGTCATTTTGTATTGTCATTTAGTATCCATTAATCCTTTAGAAGACATGGATTTCTCTCCAGTTATTTAGTATAACTATAAGCATGATAAGTCTTTTCCATTAGCACCTGTTTACTTGAAGAATGATGACAATTTTTATGGATATACAACTTCTTTTATTCTAACATATGTATTATTTGAGATTACTCTTTTTCAGTAAAGTAAAAATTCTAGTACATTTTGGGTTGAGTCCCATCCGGGATTCAAACCCTCAGAGTCAGGCATCTAATTGCCAGCACACAAAGCCACCCCTGCTTCTTCTTTTATTTTGTGAATAAGTGTCATCACTTGCTTGACAACGACATTAGAATCTATGTCATAAGGTCGCCCTTCACAGAATAAAAGAAGTTGTATATCCATAAAATTGTCATCATTCTTCATCAACTCAACTTCTAAAATGCCCATCAAAGAAGACCTGTTTACTTTCATTGTATTCTGTGTGTTTCGCATAACAGTAACATTAAGCATAAATTGAAGTTGATACTTCAATTAACATATTTTAAGTTAACACTGAACTATATCTGTAAGAAGTGATTAGAACAAGTAAATATGAGATAAGAAATGACACCTTCAAATGAATAAATGATTATATACCAGTATTGTTGTTTTCAGCAAAAATAAAACGGAAGTAAAAATTTTGATATTATTTATCATTATTTGCTGACTCAGATGCTCAGTAGATTGAAGATAACCTCTGCACTTGGAACAAAGAGTAAATGTCATCATGGTCAATGTCATTATCTGCCATATCATTGGTTATGACCAAGGCCTATAACACAATGGAGGCGTATCACACGTGTAACTATGCAATACGCTGTCCACTGACTTGTCACCACGTTAGATAGAGGAATTTGATAACACAGGGATAAAATGATTAACGGACAGTCACAAACATTTTATGTATTATCAGTTGGAGCTTGTGGAGTAAATGTTGTGTCTAGATGCAAGCTTTGTAATAAATTCAAGAAGAGACTATGTATTGTCAAAGTGACATTTACCTCCTCTTCGTGTCACTCTTAGCAGGTATGGTACCAACTGTTTTATTACATGATATGGAAATGATTCTTTGTCATAAACATGTTCATTCAGTTAGTAGCAGCATAATAATTTTGTAGGAGTACTTGGACAATGACATGCTCATACAATGGCCTTCTTGAAACAATGTGTAAACTTTGCTCCATCTTATAGATAAGTGTGTGTAAAGACAAGGGTTATCCACCACAGGAGACATGGTGTATCTGTGTAGCTGTCATGTGTCACGATGTATATGTACATGCCAATAGGATGATTTCATCATGTTTTGATTGTCAGCAATTTTCCTTGAAACAGGATGAGCCTGCTTGAAAGCAATCCAAAAGCATAATTTCATTTGATTGTGTTTTCCTTGGAGACAGTTTCAGCCTGCTTGAATGATTTCAAATATATATTTGTCCAGTATTTCATTAAGATTATTAACTAAATGCCCAATGGAAAATTTTGGAAAAAGATTAGTTTCTTCAAATTGCAATGTGCAGCCAAAGTGGTTGTTTTCACCACTTCAGCAGTATTTTAAACTTCAGTGTATTCAATAATGTGAAAATGGGTTATACATTTTCCTGTTTCTTGTTCCTGTCACAGTCACATAAATAATCAGCTGTTCAAGGCTGTAAGATTAGCTACTAATAGCATGGTTACTATAGCAGGATTAGGGAAATGTTTCATTTCAGTGTGTGAATATTTGCCATCATTTCCTGCAAATTTGGGGCTTAACTAACATCATCCTCTTAGGACATCTGTATACAGTAAACTACACTAGTGAGTGAGTGAGTTTAGTTTTACGCCACACTCAGCAATATTCCAGCTATATGGCAGCGGTCTGTAAATAATCGAGTCTGGACCAGACAATCCAGTGATCAACAGCATGAGTATTGATCTGTGCAAATGGGTACCGATGACATGTGTCAACCAAGTCAGCGAGCCTGATCACCCGATTCCGTTAGTCGCCTCTTACGATAAGCATGGGTTACTGAAGATCAATAATATAACCCGGACCTTCACAGGTCAAACTAAACTACATTAGTAATGCATATAGTTATAACAAACTGATAGATAGTGGTCCCTTTGAGTTCATATACCATTGTTTGTTGTAATTCAGGGGAGGCGTTTAAAGGAATATGTGCGACTGTTTGTAAATTATTAATCAATTAATGATTGTAGTGAAAGTTATAAACCATCATTGTTCTTTACCATCAACACATGACCAAACAGGAAAGTTGGTGGTTTAATCCCCTGGCTGATTCAGACTAAAAGACATTAAACGTGGTGTAATCTAAAACACAATGGTAAGCCCATACACAAGGTGTTTTTTAGCTGATCATAGAACTGTAAGACTTTAACTTTAGGACTCCATTTCAACCTAAATAGATATGCCTTAATGTTACCAAGGTAATGCATGGATTGATAGTGTCAATTTTTGTCATGAACATGGGCAGACGTTAGTGCTTGACTGCAAACACAGACATTCATATCACAGTACAAGAACAGGTCCAATGCAAACACAGACATTCATATCACAGTGCAAGAAAAGGACCACTGCAATCACAGACATTCATATCACAGTACAAGAACAGGTCCAATGCAAACACAGACATTCATATCACAGTACAAGAAAAGGACCACTGCAAACACAGACATTCATATCACAGTACAAGAACAGGTCCAATGCAAACACAGACATTCATATCACAGTACAAGAAAAGGACCACTGCAAACACAGACATTCATATCACAGTACAAGAACAGGACCACTGCAAACACAGACATTCATATCACAGTACAAGAACAGGACCACTGCAAACACTGACATTTATATCACAGTACAAGAACAGGACCACTGCAAACACAGACATCATAACACAGTACAAGAACAGGACCACTGCAAACACAGACATTCAAATCACAGTACAAGAACAGGACCACTGCAAACACAGACATTCATACAATAATACAAAATCTAGCCCACATTCAATATAACTGGTGTTTAAGTGTGCTTTAAAGTGTTATGGTGTATAGTTTTCCAGAATTTATTTTTATATTATCAGGGTTCGAAATACTCCATATATTAGTGTGCCATTACCAGGCACGGTAAATATTGAAATGGCATGGTTAAAAAATGTTCTCGGTGCCCTTATGACATGCCTATTTTTTTAGAGACATAACTCACCTTTAATCGTTTATTCCCCCAAACAATTATTTCTTTCCAAATTGAATAATGCCATACATATCTAAATGCTCATAAACCCATTTCTTTCTTTAACAATAAGTTCAAAATGATCATCATCATTGTCATTTATTCTAAAAACAAGTGGGCACACTTAATTTCTGAAAGACACGGTTAAAATATTTGTCTGGTGCCCTAAGACACACTTACAAAAAAGATTTTTTATCCCTGATTATGCTCATATTCAGACTGTCAACTTAGATTTTCACTATTTCTATTTAGTTTCTGCCCTGAAGTATGAGACTGGAAAGACGTACAAGTATTCGTACAGCACATCAGTGTTGTTTAACGACCTGGACAGTCGCAAGGCGACCAAGGCTCAGAGGGACACAGGAGTACATCTCTCCCTGGGCCTGGACATCACACCCCTGTTGCAGGAGGATGAGTCACAGCTGTTCAAGTTGAAGGTGGGTTACATATTCAGCATGTTTAGTATTGCATGTATGGATAAGGGACAATTCTAGGATGTAGGAATTGGAGGCATGTGTTTTTTTAATATTTATGTGAGAAAATAGTTTTTGCTTTGCATTTTATGAATATCTTTAACATAAATGTTTGTGAATTATTAAAATCATGTATGCCTACATCCAGCAAAATTATGTCTTGGAGCAGTGACCAAGAAATATAATAAAATTTAATAAAACTTCCAATCAACTTCGTGTTTGCTAAGTTTACAGTTATTTCGTTCTCATTAAGTCATAAGGGTGGTGCGGTAGCCTAGTGGTTAAAGCGTTCGCTCGTCACGCCGAAGACCCGTGTTCGATTCCCACATGGGTACAATGTGTGAAGCCCATTTCTGGTGTCCCCTGCCGTGATATAGCTGGAATATTGTTAAAAGCGGCGTAAAACTGAACTCACTCACTCACTCATTAAGTCATGGTATTATTATACATGACACACTTTTTTATGGATAATAACTTCTTTTTATTCTTTATACTTTATATAGTAATGGGACTATGCTGTTGAAGTGTTCTTGCACTGGTAGATTCATATATTATCATATGACCTGAGCCAAATTCCCCCTTTAACTTATGAAACCATTTAATGAGAGGAGAGATGTTTTTGTGAGAGTCATAGTCTGTCATATATACCCAGAAACAAACAGTAAGTAAAATATAGTGTGAAGTCGCAGCAAATTTGTAATACATTGATGCAGTATTTCAAGACTTTGAGGTGAGGTGAGGTGAAATTGGGTTTAACGTCGTGCTTGAGAATATTTCGCTCATATGACGACGTGCATGTGTATGTATGTATGTGCGGCTGCTTGTACTAGCCCAGACCTAAGCTGGTTTTATAGTGCTAGCCCACTGAGATACCATGCCGTAGTGAAGCAGGAATACCCCACTCAGACACATTATATTGACTCTGAGCCGACCAGTCCTTGTTGTACCCATTAATGCCGAGCGCCAGGCAGGGACCAACAAGTACCATATTTTAACGTCTTTTAGTATGAAGCAGTCGGGGGTCGAACCCGCGACCTTCCGCTCTCCGGGCGGACGCTCTAACCACTACACCACGGAGGCGGTCTCAAGACTTTGAACATGATTGATTAGTTATATACTTGATGGGAGTAACTTTACATTGTAATACCCAAAAATATTGACAAAGTCCCCATTACAATCCGACGCGCAAGAATCTGTTACATTTAGTGACATGTAAGAAATCTCAAGACAGGACAAGAAACCTGACAAGTCCTGTGTACTTTTGAAAGGGTTTTATCTCATTGTTTGTACAGGAACCTTCACATTATTGAGACTGAAGAGGCTGTCTCTTTCAATTATGTCATTAGTTGGTTGGAAGTTTTTTTAGAAATTATCACTTCCATTAAGCATGGGAAGACTTACAGTTTTGTCTGTAAGCCCAATTTCAGACAATAGACCATTGATTGTATAACAAATACCCTGGTGATGTTCAACTCCTTATATCGTCCTTGATTTCAAACAAGAACAACAGTGTTAATCAGATTATTTACACAGCTTGTTAACGATTCTTTGGGAGCCCGCTATTAAGGGTGGAATCGGGATGGAGGTGAATATGGGTGTCTGTGTGATGATGTGGAATTAATGTACTGATAATGTTGACCCTTTCCTAAACCTTGTGACATAATAAACCTGTGAAGATCTGGGCTAGAATTGGTCTTCCACAACCCATGCTTGTCGTAGAGGTGACTAACAGGATCGGGTGGTCAGGCTCACTGACTTGGTTGACACATGTCATCGGAGATTGATGCTCATGCTGTTGCCTGGATTGTCTGGTCCAGACTCTATTATTTACAGACTAGTGTTGGGAATTGGTTAAAATCTCATAATTGATTATTGGTCCATTACAACCGATCAATCATCGAAAATAATTGGTTAGCATCATTTATCAAATGTTCCTGTGATCTTTGTTAATGCAAACAAAAAAAGAAAGAAAAAAACATGTAGCAATTTGGTTGGGTTTTTTTGCAAATTGCACAAAATCCATTGGCAAATTTTGCAAATAAAGGGTGATTAGTATGTCAGGAACACAGATTTCCTGGATTCTTTAAGATAAATTCAATCATGACTTGGAACGAGCTTGTAGTGCTTATGAAATGTAAATATAATGACACAGACAAACCCAACCTTGAAATATTGTTGATGCAAACAAGTGTTCCAAAATTGGTTGTGTTCGATTATGAGAAAACACAATCGATTGCTTGGTCGTTTAGGCACTGCGACCAATCTTCGATTATTTCAATTAATCGGACCACCACTATTACAGACTGCTGCCATATAGCTGGAATATTGCTGAGTGCAGCATTAAACAAACAAACAAACAATACTAACTGGTCACACATTATCACACAAGCAAATGTATCTGGAACATTAATTAATCAATATGGTATTTAGACATATGCTATACCATACATGTGGCTTTCCAGCTTAACACTGCCACAGTCCTGAGTGCATCCAGGGAGAACCAGGAGAGGACCCTGGGGACCTTGCTCAAGTACCCCGTGTACTTTGAGTTGAACAAGGACAGCATGGGGAGGCTGTTCATCCCAGAGACAGAGTCGGCATTCTGCAGCAACATCAAGAAGGGCATTATCTCCCTCTTCCAGGTGCAGGAACAGCCCGGGGACAGGTCAGAGGTAGGTGCGATGTATCAGAAATCAGTAGGGGAATAGCATGTTCAGTGGGTGTAAATGTGATGTATCAGCAGTCAGTAGGGGAATAGCATGTTCACTGGGTGTAAATGTGATGTATCAGCAGTCAGTACGGAAATAGCATGTTCACTGGGTGTAAATGTGATGTATCAGCAGTCAGTACGGAAATAGCATGTTCACAGGGTGTAAATGTGATGTATCAGCAGTCAGTAGCGAAACAGCATATTCACTGGGTGTAAATGTGATGTATCAGCAATCAGTAGGGAAATAGCATGTTCACAGGGTGTTAATGTGATGTATCAGCAGTCAGTAGGGGAATAGCATATTCACTGGGTGTAAATGTGATGTATCAGCAGTCAGTAGGGGAATAGCATGTTCACTGGGCATTAATTTCTTCAGTGTACTTAATGGCAGCAGGTTTTCAAGTACATGAGTTGGAACCTATTCCACTGAACACTCTGGCTGTTTCATGATCTGTGATTTAAGGTCTCAAGGTACCAAATGTACTTTGCTTCATGTCTGTTGTAACTGTTTGAACCCTGCTCTATCTTTATACATACCCTGCTGTATTCCTTAAACCCTGCAACATAATTAATTATATTCCAACCCTAATCAATATCATCATAACCATGTTTGTGACATTGTTTTAACCTTTTATGTCCATTATAACTGTATTATGGCTTTGGTGTAACCTTTCACTGTTATGAACATGTTATCGCTGTTATAATCCTGATTTAACCATACTATAACTGTATTATAACACTGTTATAACTTGATTGCATACCTGTTATAACCTGATAATTATTACCGTATCATAATTGAATTATGACCTTGTCATAACTGTCTTGTAACCGTGCTGTAAGCTTAGTCTCTAACCTTGTTATAACAGTGTTATGACTGTATTATAACCCTGCTATAATCTACTCTGTGATTAGCATGTTATCACTATTATAACTCTGCTGTAACCATACTGTTATTAATGTGATGTATTACAGATAGATGTGTCCGGAGAGTGCCTGGTCCTCTACACCCAGACATCACCCACCCAGATCACCAAGACCAAGAAGGAGTGCAATAATCTCGAGATTGCTGGACAGTTCTCAAGCCCCAATAAAGTAGGTGCAAAAATCTTCATATTTACCAAACAAAGTAGATTAACATACAGTCTATGAAATCCTTATTACGTGCTACAGTTATCTCCCCTATAATGTTTCTATTTCCCGATACTGATTTCTGGCAACACTTGCTTTTGCATTTTCTAGATTCTTTTGGGTATCACAAAATACATATATTCTGTGGTTATGACTATGAATAAGACTGCATGTGTTTTAAACCATATCAAGTGTAAGATCTTTACAACAAGTCACTGAAATGATTTTTGTTGCAGATTCTCGGTGTAACTGTTGCCAGCAAAACAACTCTAGATTATGAATTTGAAAATGGAATAATAAAGACAATAAGCGGAGTCAATATGGTGTCCAGTCATCTCAACATGAGGTCCTCCAACAATGGTGGTGCTACTGTCAGGTAGGGAATATTCTACGTCTAGACAAATTTGGTTTGAGGATAGCAGATCATGGACGTCACTTTTCAAAACATTGACGTCTTTATTTTTTAGCCTGTCATTGGAAGCACTATTTTAGTGTTGATTTGGATACTTCAAATGAGTATTTTCAATTTTAGAATTCTTTAACCAAATGTCACAATAAATAATTATTTTGTGCTCAGAAAGCTAAATGTCAAGATTGTCAATAAGATAAATCTGAAAAATACTTTGAACTTTTATTATGAACTTTAATTTGAGTGTTTTATCCTCCAGATTTCATAAACATCCTGGCCTTCTACATATATCAAGCAAATATTAAAAATAAATTTCAAAATCACAATTATCAACAAGATAAAATATGTTTTGTTTGCATGTT
This sequence comes from Haliotis rubra, assembly GCF_003918875.1. Lineage (NCBI taxonomy): Eukaryota > Metazoa > Mollusca > Gastropoda > Lepetellida > Haliotidae > Haliotis > Haliotis rubra. Next base: position 155,472 of record NW_025767457.1, read on the forward strand.
TTTTCTCCTGCCTGCTAACTATGTTCAGTGGGCCCAAGAACCTCCTGTTAAATCTCCACCCAATCCTTTACTATTGATGCACATTGTAAAATTTTGTTGAAGTTATAAGATTCGTCTATACCTTTTCAGCCAAAAATTAACATTCCAAGGTGCATCACCATCCAGTGAAGCTGTGTCTGCTGCTGACATTGATACAGCCATACCCATGTTGGAAAAAGGTAACGATTGCCCCAAGACTGCTGGCATGTACAGAGGAGTCATTGAAAACAAAAGTTGCAGTGTCATTTTTACTTAAGCCTTATTTGTGGAAGACTCAAACTACAGTCCCAAGGGAGTCCAAGTCAGCAGGTCACATTAGCAACACTGAAGTGTGTAAATGAGCATGGTTCTGATGTGTTTTCAAAAACAATGTAGCCGACCATTTGATATAGTGGGATGTGTAAAAATATCACCAGGAAAGCGACAGAAAACAAAGTTATTGTCAGGTATTACTGTAAATCAGACATGCTTGACTTTCAGCAAAATATATGTTGTAGGTCCCAAAACAAATAATTGTCTTCTTTATGAGAATAAGAACTGTATGTTTTGATATGCTGACAAAAATATATCAACAAAGATCCATGCACACACACAAGCATGTTTGAGCATTGATGCACAAATCTGAAATGTTTGGTTCTTAATGAAGAGTATGGTGAACATTTTAGACATGTGTGAATAAAACTTTATAAAAGTAAAATACTACCATATGTTTTAATTTAAAACAATAGGTAATTTTCTTATGTGCAACAGAAATAAATAATCAGTTTGGCATGTAGTTAATAAATCTACCTATCACAGTAGAAAGCGTAGCAATTCCCTTCTAGTTTAGAACGATTTACTTAGATTTTTATAAGTTTGTTTCAGAATAGGTAAAGCATATTAATGTATTACAGTTACCATTCAAACCGAATTGCTGTTCATGTTGCTCATAATTGTTTCAAATTTCTTTCAGAAATAGGAAAAAGCTTTATGTTGTCTTTGCTGCCAACAGAATCTGAAATCACTCAATGTATAGAAAACTGTGAATCTGTAAGTATTTAAATGAAACACAACATGTGTTATTCTTTAAAGACAAATTCTTCATTAAACATACAAAGTTACTTTTTAACAAATCAGTCTGTAGTTCTATGTTCATGTAAAAAGATACTAAAGAATTCCTCTTTCTGTGTAAATACTTTTATTGTAACAAGGGAAACAGGAAATAAAAATTGTCAATCAAAATTCTGTTGTGTAATCTAGTGATTTGTAGATTCATTCCATTTCCATTTAATAATAATAATAATAATAGTTCATTTATAAAGCGCATATTTCCATGCACAATGCATGCTCAAAGCTTGGTTAGTATTGCTAACAGCAGCATAAGCTCCATCCAACTCATTCACTCACGGAAAATCTGTGCATATAGTGCTCTGCAATGTGCATAGAAAATGAAGACTATGAAAACCATTTGTTAAAAGCTATATCATGTTACCCTGTACTTCAGCCAACAAAGATATTAAGCAAGGTGCACGAAGATCTAGTGGCAGACAAAGTGTCAACCGTTGCATCGGCTAAAGCATTTATGAAGATGTTGAAGAGTTTCCGGAATGCTGGGAAGCAAACGATAGCTGAAGTATTGACCAGTCCAGACTCGTATTACACCGTGTGAGTACTTTGTCACCTAACACCATTGATATAGATATTTAGTTCATTTTACAAACGGGGGTAGCTTGTACCATGCCCTGGCAGCGGTCCCTTTGATCTTACCCGTGTTCTATCTAATAGTTACACCACGGCTTGAAGTAACCTTTGAATGCGGCTATCTGATTGGCTCACTACAGGTTAGCAGAACTTTCACACGCACATAAAACAGTCTCAATCGAATGTAAACCTTGTAGTTACTTCATTCTAAAACGAGAGCTCGTGTCTACATCATAATTTTTCATGACCTGAGTAAAGTTTATAGTTTTAAAAGCCGTGGAAGCTGCAGTGGTTGAGGGGCCTAGGCGTCTGACTTTGTGTGCTGGCGATTAGGTGCCTGGCTCTGAGGGTGTGCGTTCGAATCCCGGATTGGACTCAACCCCAAAAGTACTAGAATCTGTTCTTATTAAGAAAGTGTAATCCCAAATATTATATAACATATGTTATACTTTTAAAGTTCAGGCAACGTTGCACCTTCCTCTGTGTACGATACTGACAATTGAGTCAACCTATCTAACATGGCCGATTGAGTTTCAATAACCTCAGCAGCTTACGAAAAAAATGTGTCCTCGATTGTATCATACCATTCCAGTCTATTATTGTCAACTTCGTCAATTATTTGTGACCATGTAAGGTCTATACCACTCGTGACTTGACGTCGCGGCGGTGTGACACAGAATAATTTCAAATTCAAACATCCTGCGCAGATTTTGAATACAAACTAGTTACGCTATCCAATCACTCGAGGCCTGTCCATATAGACAATGAAACGTTTATAGATAGCGTAACTACTACTTAGTGGTTAAAGCATTTGCTCGTCACACCAACACTTGGGTTCAATTCCCCAATGTGTGAAGCCCATTTCTGGTGTTCCCCTTTTGGCCATGACCCTTCAGCTCAAAGAAGTTGAACAAAAATAATTTTATTTCATAAGAAGTTGTTTCATAGCAGTGTGCTTGCATGTGCAGGGTTGGACTTCTTGAACGAAAGACAATAGATCACAATATTTATTGTTGAAGATCCAAATTGCATTTTTTAGGGTTTTTAGTATAAAATGTGCTCATTCCACCTTTAAGGCATGGTGTTGCTGGTTCCTGGGTGCACATGCACTGTGTCGCATTTATGTGGAGAGACTCAAATCAAACTCAAGTCAATTAGAACTCTGGTGAAGCAGTTTAGTGAAAGCTTGCACTTTGAACACATTTTGAACACACTTTATGGCGCTTTAGCAAAACAAATGTACTACCTTGAATTGATATTCAGATCGAAATAATGAAACTGAAGGTCCTTGACACTATTAAACAACCCTGTCTCTGTATAACTGCTGGGCCAAACAAAGTATACACCTGAAAATTGGAATTGACCAAACAATTGTAGGTGTTATCAACATGTTACTGGACTCAAACCACTGCGAAACTAAGGTCCATAGCACATCTATGATACCTGTATTGAATACATCCCCATTGAATAACCATGTCTTGCTTGTTTCATATTTAGCATGGGTGTATATTATTTTTGCCTGACAATTTGAACCCATTTATATATATAGATGGGTGTATAAGTAATGCAGTGTGGGGTTTGAAAGTAAATTGGTATCAGGTTCAGTGTTTTAACTTCCTGTAAATTCCTGTAAATCCAGTATTTATTGAAATCACTGTCCATCTAGCCCCCAGCTGATTGACATAGCCACTGCATCCCAGACATCGGCTGCCCAGAAAGCCATGATGGAGCTGCTGGTGTTTGAGGAGGACTACGGCACTGAACACCCAGAGCGGTACCTGCTGGCAGCCACCTACTCCACTCACCCAGGGGAGTACCTCATCAAGGACCTGCTGGTGAGTGTGTCTCGGGTGAGGGGTGGGGCTGTCCTATGTATTTTCATGAAGTTTTAAGGAGCTACAGAATCATTTGAAGAACAGAAGCAATCATTTGATTTAGTCTTATGTCGGATATTTGATTCTGTCAGGGTTCATCATAATGTCACTTGAACTCAGTATAACCTCTGTTTTGATTGGTGTAAACACATATAGAGTTTTAGCTGAAAGTATTTCCTTATCATAAATACATATAAGGAATATAAATTGTATCATGTAAACCGTTAATGAATATTTTATTTTTTGGTCCCAACTATATATGATGTTTACATTATGGTAACATAAGAAGGTGATAACCTCTTTATCATATTACTTGCTATGTCATTTTTGCAATAATCTTTGTAATGTGTGATGAATTAAGAGAGATCCATGATTTTTAAACAAAGTGTACTCAACATCTAAATTTCAGAGTGAACACAAACATATGATACCCTGATATTTAAGGAACACACACCTCTCTTTGGATCTGAACGTAAAGATAGTCAGTAATAATTTGTTTCGGTTGTTTTATTATGTAACTGAACATGAAATCAAGCCATTATCTGGACATTTCAGAAAATACTCAAGAAGCCGGTGCCCAATGAGAGTTTGAAGGAGTCCTTGCTCCTAGCTACTGGCGCTGTCATCCACACCTACTGTCAGGTCAAGGACCAGTGCACTCACCAGGTACCAGCATGCAAGATGCAGAGATTGTTATACAAGCCCTGTGTATCATACTGACTATAAGAATCCTTGTATTTCCTGAGAGTGAGGGCAATACGCGAATTCTTACACAAGTTTCACAAAATCAGTAGGACCAGTATAGAGTAATAATTTCTTTTTGCCCATTATTTCTAAATCATAAATTGCAGGTACATGATTAAACAGGTGAGTAGTCTGGTTTGTTTTGAATTTTGTCTTTTTGGTATTGATTTTGCATTGATTTTCTCGTTGAATTGTTTTGTGTTTAATGATTCCACTAGCTCCTGCAATTTCTTATACTCTTATATAAATCCGTCTAAAAAATTAACTAACAGTTATAATTTTGTGATTTGAACATTTTGTTAGATATTAACATACAGTAAAGTACATTAAAAAGGAACATTCTTATAACTAACTGACTAAAGAAATAAACTGATTTTTTCAGTTCCAGAAACATGCAGTATATTTTAGTTAAATGTGTGTGATGAACTAAGGTTATAACAAGCTATAATAATGTTCCCTTTGAGTTCATTATAACCACTGTAAACATAATTTTAAGGTTCAATGGGAGACGTTGAAGCATGCTTTGTTCAAGGTTTAACACTTTTCATCAAGTCCTACTAGTGCACAGATCCTTCAAACTAGATGTATATTTAAAATAACTAGATTTTACTACATTTTACCACCTTTTAGACTTAGCAGTAAAGGACAAAACAAACTGGTGGTTGTATCTTTCCCTGTCAGTTTTGGACTGCCTCCATGGTGTAGTGGTTAGAGAGTCCCCCCGGAGAGCGGAAGGTCGTGGGTTCGATCCCCGACCACGTCATACCAAAAGACGTTAAAATATGGTACTTGTTGGTCCCTGCCTGGCTCTCGGCATTAATGGGTACAACAAGGACTGGTTGGCTCGGAGTCAGTATAATGTGTCTGAGTGGGGTATTCCTGCTTCACTGCGGCATGGTATCTCAGTGGGCTAGCACTATAAAACAAGCTTAAGTCTGGGCTAGTACAAGCAGCCGCACATACACATACACACGCATGCACGTCGTCATATGAGCGAAATATTCTCAAGCACGACGTTAAACCCAATTTCACCTCACCTCACCTCACCTCACCCTGTCAGTTTTGTGTATTTTTTGTAACTACTGTAAGTTCCATTTTGTTGTCAGACTTACAGACTAGGTGTGTCTGAAAACTCATAACTCATCGATTCCTCACAGGTTGTACAAGACTTCCGCACTCTGTTGGTGGAGGGAGTTGCACAATGTACGGACGATGCTTGTCGCCTGATGTACCTGCGTGCACTAGGCAACACTGGTCTACCTGACACAGTTCCTATCATCATGAAGCTGGCTGTAGACAGCAACAACAGCATGGTGTCTATCACAGCAATAGAGGCACTACGACGAGTTCCCAGCAAGTTCATCACTGCAGAGGTATCTGCTTCAGACTTACAGATACAAATGTTCTCATTTATTGTGTGAAAGGAATATACAAGAACATTACTTTTAACTCAACAGAAAGCAATCGGTGTGTGGCATCAATTACTTCCCTTTGTTGGTGGGATCTGCTGATATGTCTCCATCTAACACATACAATGAAGGGAAAATGACTTTTTGTTCCAAAAACCATTGGCAAATGGCATTATATTCAGTTTGGCATTATCCATCTAACACATACAATTAGGGGAAAATGACTTTTGTTCCAAAAACCATTGGCAAATGGCATTATATTCAGTTTGGCATTATCCATCTAACACATACAATTAGGGGAAAATGACTTTTGTTCCAAAAACCATTGGCAAATGGCATTATATTCAGTTTGGCATTATCCATCTAACACATACAATTAGGGGAAAATGACTTTTGTTCCAAAAACCATTGGCAAATGGCATTATATCGAGTTTGGCATTATAACCAAGGTATTATATAGGCAGGTAAACCGTTCTGGCAAAACATGGCATTATATCCTGGGTGGCATTATATTATGCACTGTATTTGGATTAGTGGTAAAATGTACTGCAATCTGTTGTGCAGAGTTGCTTACCTTTGCTATGGCAGGATCTGCTTGTCAACATTTAAAATCTTAGATTGGTCTTTATTGTTCTGTCATCTGTGAACCTGTATTCCTTCCAGCCAAGCTAAAGATGTTGAAGAGCATTTTCACTTCAGACTTTACTCCACTCACTCTCTGTGCAGGTGAGGGCCTCCCTGTCCCTCATGTTCCACCAGAGCGTGCGTCGCTATGACAGCAGTGTGCGGGTGGTGGCGCTGGACCTCCTGCTGCAGCAGGACCTGACTCTGATGGAGCTGCGTAACATCATCCTTGCCATGGCTGACAGGGAACACCATGAGCTCTCCACCTTCATCAAGATGAAAATCCTCGACACAGCACAGAATGATGAGAATCTCAGGTCTGGATTCACACAATCGCATGATGAAATATGTGTAACTAGTCATTGTAGTCTTGTTATTAGGAGATTGGAGTTTTTCTTCAAGTATTCAATGCCTGGATAATTGGTTTTTTGCTGAAAAGTGAGGAACCGTATTAGTGCCACAGTGTAAAGTTTTTTATCTACATATATTGTTCTTACATCTGCATAGAAGGTACTTTCATCTTCATTGATAATGCTTTCATCTACGTAGAAGATATGATCATCTCCATACGTAACATCAAAATTGTTACTGATGTGACAATGTGAAGTTGAGACCCTAACTGGATATAGTTTAAACAAATATGTATATATGACTGAATTAAATGTTTGGCAGAATGTTGGTCTTTTATATTTCATTTAGACTTTTTGTGTATTTTTCTTGCTGAAATAATTTCAAAGTATCAGTTGTGAAATACAAAAATTATAAACAATTAAATTAACAAAACTCCATATTAAGTTAGAATGACATTACTGAAAGCTCTGAAAAGACACATCAAGGCTGAAAGTCAGACATATCACATTATTACTTAAGACAGAAATTACATAAAACAGACTCGGAACTATTGTTGATAACTCGAGAAAATATGGTTACCATGTCAATAATTCCATACTAGATGATATGGTCTCCTAGATGAAAGTATTTTCTACGTAAATTAAATATATTTTACATACAGTAAAGTATCTCCTTCTTCTTCTACATACATGAACGTATCTGTTTCATAGATGTAAGTATCTTTGTTGTAGATGAAAGTATCTTATTTTTACGTGGCACTAATACATAGAAACCACATAATGTTTATCAAAATTATAAAATACAAAAGTTATTTCCTGAAGACCTTTCTATGAGATAAGCAAACTTACCTTGTAAACAGAATATGGAATATAGTTGCTTTTAAAAATATTGGTTTGTTATATATATTCAGGATGGTATCTATTTGCATTTTCATAACTTTTTGAAAATATTTCATGTATTCATCATGTTTATGTACCATAAATAGTCCAGGAGACCTTGAGTCCCATGTAATCATAATTTCAACCAGTAGGATAGAAAACTCTGTGTTGTAGCTGTATAGTATTCATCATTAACAATCACTCATTTATTCATATGCAGGAGTAAATTACAGACAATATTTAAGCAGAGCAGAATCAACAACTACCAACTGATGGCCCAGGGGGGGAAGTCCAGCTCCTTCACCGGCTACCTTGCAAGTAGGTTCACTCACACTACATTGTCCAATACAGCTGGAGGTTCATGGGGTCCTAATAACCCCTATCGTATAATGAGAAAATATATTATCGACACTACTGACAAAAAAGGCTACCAAAATGTTTTCACTGATATACCAGTCAGATTATTGATTGCCAAAAGACCACAGCACCACTAACATGTTAAATTAAAAACTGGCACTCCACAGTATCACAGGCTATATTTTAATTCTGAATTTGAAGTAAAATGTAAATAGTTTTCAACATTTTAGTTGATATTGTTTTGAGTGTTGAATAATATTAGTCCACATCTTTGAAAGAAAGAAAATATATTGTGCTCATAGAGCAGTACATAAACAAAGCCTGCTGTAATTCATCTCCTTGGTACTTTAATACATGAACACCTCCCTGGATATCACAAATGCAGATGTGATTTTCCTACTCATGGGAATTTCTGTTCCAAACTGATTGTTCCATACATTGTTACACATTGTTGTAATGTCTAAATGACCATGATATGTTTGTGGCTGCAGAAACTGAAGACCTCAACTGTACATACAACCTGTTGTTTGAAAATTCCAACTCTGGTGTTATGAAGCGCAGTGGGATGAAAGTCAATCTGTTTGGAAATACGAAACAGCCTTTCATGAATGTAAGTTTTGTAGGTTTTTGTTTTATTTTTTTATTATTTGTTGTTCATGAATGTAAGTTGTGCATCAAGTAGGATTCACAGTAGCAGATACATGATGGGATTACATCAGATAGTGGAAATAGTGCTGATGCTACAGGAAGTCGGTTCAGGGTTGATATATTTCAAACCGTATATGCACTTTTCAGTTCAATTAATTCACTTTCTCTAGAGTTTTGTTTTTCTTCCTCCCACATTACACTGAGATGCTGAAAGACGAGTAAACTCCAATTCACTGTACAGATTCTTGCAACATGTAGAAAATGCTGCCGTTTTAAATCAGTAAGTCAATGTATAACGGGATCGGGTGGTCAGGCTCGCTGGCTTGGTTGACACATGTCATCGGTTCCAAATTGCGCAGATCAATGCTCATGCTGTTGATCACTGGATTGTATGGTCCAGACTCGATTATTTACAGACCGCTGCCATATAGCTGGAATATTGCTGAGTGCAGCATAAAACTAAACTCACTCACTCACTCAGTGTATGCACACTGTTATTTCAGAACAGGATATGCGTGTGCTGTTATTTCAGATCGAGATATACAAGTGCCGTTCCTTCAGATTGGCATATACTGGTACCGCCATTCTTTCAGATTGGCATATACTGGTGCCATTCCTTCAGATTGGCATATACTGGTGTCGTTCCTTTAGACTGGCATATACTGGTACCGTTCTTTCAGATTGGCATATACTGGTGCCTTTTTTTCAGATTGGCATATACTGGTGCCGTTCTTTCAGATTGGCATATACTGGTGCCGTTCTTTCAGATTGGCATATACTGGTGCTGTTCTTTCAGATTGGCATATACTGGTGCTGTTCTTTCAGATTGGCATATACTGGTGCCGTTCTTTCAGATTGGCATATAATGGTGCCGTTCTTTCAGATTAGGATATATATGTTCATTTTATTCAGATCGGGATATACGGTGAGGCGTTGGAGTCGCTGATGGGTGAGGAGGAAGGTTCCTGCTGAGGGCGAGGGAGAAGGGGATGCAGCAGGCCCCGAGATTGCTGCCGGATTGTCATTCTACCTAATGGATGTTCTTCTCAAGCAGTACGAGTTCTTCCGGGGAATGTCTGGGCTGATGTCAGCGGTTTGGAATGCCCCGTCAGAACTCGCCTCAGCACTCCAGGTAAGCAGACTGTGTTGGAGATTTTGTCAGATAGACATCATGACAGGAACACTACCCAGATGACAGTGTTTATTTACTAACATCTGGAATGTTTAATATATTCTTGGAGGTTGTTAAGATAATATCTTTATGAAAAACAATACTTATTCCCAGAGAAGTTAATTTTTCTACTGTATGGCATAATGTATAATATGATAGTATATAAAACACTTGATTATCACCACTTATTGTGTTGTCTTACAGCAATGTTATCAGGAACAGGTACTGAAACCAAAGTCTGTGGCATCCGGAATATTAAACAGGAGCCTGTTTCATAAACCAATTGTGACACTACAACTGTAAATTTAAATGTTTTAATTACACAAGTTGTAGATGATGAGTTTCATGTCTCGAAACTGCCAAAATAAAGTTTTCTTTCTCAAAAAGTAATGATAGGCATTATTCTAGTGACATATGCTTTGCCATAGTATGATGAAAATGCTAAGAAAAAAAGCCAATTTGTATGTTAAGATTGTGGCTTGAGCCAGGGTGCCGTTGTACAAAGCAGTCTTAGCTCTAAGGTAACCCTAATCACAGGGGCTTGTAACGCTAAAAACTGCCATCAAGGCATATACTATCACTGACGGGATCTTATTAGCATTACAAGCCCCTGTGACCCTAACTCCCATACTTTAACACTGACTTAAGGTAGCCTTAGCGCTAAGGTTGTTTTGTACAACGGCACCCAGATCACAGTATTGAAGAGTGTTGTTGTTCTGCCAGGGCAACCTGTTGCTGCAGGACCACTCCCAAAGGGTTCATCTGTCCAATGGCCTCATCCTCAATGTGGAAGTCATCGGCGTCATCTCCATCGACCTGGCTGGCTATGTCAGCATCAGTCTGTGGAACAGGAACTGTAATTCACTCATTAAAAAGGTTGGGTTGGACTATGAGTTCCTTGTTGGCTCTAGAACAACCTCTAGAACAGTTGTTTAGCTTAGGTCACATGGTACATTTGATTTTCTTACAGTCTTACTCTTTACCACAACTAGGGGCGGTGGGGTAGCCTAGTGGTTAAAGCGTTCGCTCGTCATGCCGAAGACCCGGGTTCGATTCCCCATATGGGTACAATGTGTGAAGCCCATTTCTGGTGTCCCCCGCCGTGATATTGCTGGAATATTGCTAAAAAGCGGCGTAAAACCATACTCACTCACTCACTCACTTTACCACAACTAACTGGTAGGACAATTAGGGCTGGTAATCAGGGACACAATATTCACTATTTTAATAAAGGTACATATTTGGGAATTTGAGTTACCTTTGCATCTGAAATTTTCCATTTGGGACGTATTGTATATGAATATGCGTATAGTTAGAAAATAACACATAGTTTTTATGACAAGACATATGCCTTAGAATATTGAAATGCAGACAGATTGATGATCTGATCTGACCACTTCAAATATTTAAAAAAACCAATTTGATGCCACATGTTATGACATAGAAAAGGAACAATTTTTATGGATGGACAACTTTGTTTTGCACTAGATGCAATGTTGCAGTGTAAAAGCTACCACCATTATGAAGCAGGTGATCTCATGACACAGACAAAACACCGTTGACTGGCCTCTTGACTGTGTATAAGGAATGAAGTATAGTAGGGTGAATTCAATAACAGCATGATATGTGGAGGGATTAAGGGGGCATGACAAAAAACACTGCCTTTTGAAAATATAAGTTAGATCCCAATGACAAGCTCCCCACTATCTCCCACTTCGCAAACCCCTGAAGCTTTAACTTCAATATTATGATGCCCTACAACACATCATGTTGTTTCTGTTATGTAGTGGAGCCCTGTATGTTGAGGGGAACATGAGACTAGAGTCCTCAGAGCTGGGAGCAGGAATTACCTATAGTGGAGAGGGGCAGTCGGCCATTGACTTCCTGTCTGACGCAGACTTTTATGAGATGCCACTTACGCTGTGTCTTCAGATGAAAAGACCAGAATTTAAATTCAGGTGAGTTTTCATTGGTTTCTGTGACAACATAATTCAGTTATTCATGGTAATGATTTTGACTAAAGTTGTTAACAGGTGATAGATATGTTCATTTTGCTGATAATGAGTGAGTAAGCGAGTTTATTGTTGCCTTTAACAGGTCATCATCAGTATCTCAGCATGTCAATTTTAGTGTCACCTGAAGCAGGGATAGAAATTATTTTTTTTTTGTAAGTGTGCCTTAGGGCACCAGACAAATATTTTAAGGGTGACTTTCAGAAATCAAGTGTGCCCACTTGTTTTTTGAATAAAAGACAATGATGATGATCATTTTGAATTTATTGTTAAATAAAGAAATGGGTTTATGAGCATTTAGATATGTATGGCATTATTCAATTTGGAAAAATTATTATTGTTTGGGGGATTAAATGATTAAAGGTGAGTTATGTTTCCAAAAAAATATGCATGCCATAAGGACACCGAGAACATTTTTTACCATGTCATTTCAGTATTTACCGTGCCATGGCACACTAATATATGGGGTATTTCGAACCCTGTGAAGTGATTCACACCTTAGACATTTATTGCTTTGTTGAACCCAGAATAACAGGTAGGGTTCTGACAAACCTAGGATAAATATAAAGTGTAAATTAGACTTTTGAAATGCAAACCCAGAGGTCCTGGTCATCCTAATGGCACCTTCATCACTGTACCACACATGACAACTTTTGTGGTAGGCATTTTAGGTATAACAAATGTGAAAAATGGTAATTACATATCACATCATTCATAATGAGTGTCTGTGTATTCATGTCTGCCCCATTTGTTACCAGGGAAACAGTGAGCAAGTACGAACATATCAAGGGTTTGAAGAAGTATAACATCCGCCTCAGCAAGACAAAGTCCATATCAGGAGAGTCCTTCTTCCTGAACAAAGCTAACGCAGAGGAGTGTAAACTAATGAAGAAGGAAGAAGCATAACAGGTGGGTGTCACTACATGTTGCTGTGTATCATCAGTGTGAGTGGGTGTCTGTGTATGTCATTGTGTGTCACAGTGCATCATTGTGTGTCACAGTGCGTCGTGATGGGTTACAGTGTGTCATTGTCAGTTACTGTGTATCAATGGGAGTCATCAGCATCATTGTGTCACAGTGCATCATTGTGTGTCACAGTGCGTCGTGATGGGTTACAGTGTGTCATTGTCAGTTACTGTGTATCAATGGGAGTCATCAGCATCATTGTATGTCACAGTGTGTCATGGGTTACAGTGGGTCATGATGGGTTACAGTGTGTCATTGTCAGTTACTGTGTATCAATGGGAGTCATCAGCATCATTGTGTGTCACAGTGCATCATGATGGGTTACAGTGTGTCATTGTCAGTTACTGTGTATCAATGGGAGTCATCAGCATCATTGTGTGTCACAGTGCACCATCGTGTGTCACAGTGCATCATGATGGGTTACAGTGTGTCATTGTCAGTTACTGTGTATCAATGGGAGTCATCAGCATCATTGTGTGTCACAGTGCACCATTGTGTGTCACAGTGCATCATGATGGGTTACAGTGTGTCATTGTCAGTTACTCTGTATCAATGGGAGTCATCAGCATCATTGTGTGTCACTGTGCGTCGTGATGGGTTACAGTGTGTCATTGTCAGTTACTGTATATCAATGGGAGTCATCAGCATCATTGTGTGTCACAGTGTGTCATAATGGGTTACAGTGTGTCATTGTCAGTTACTGTGTATCAATGGGAGTCATCAGCATCATTGTGTGTCACAGTGCATCATAGTGTGTCACAGTGTGTCATGATGGGTTACAGTGTGTCATTGTCAGTTACTGTGTATCAATGGGAGTCATCAGCATCATTGTTAGTTACTGTGTATCATTGGGAGTCATCAGCATCATTGTCAGTTACTGTGTATCATTGGGAGTCATCAGCATCATTGTCAGTTACTGTGTATCATTGGGAGTCATCAGCATCATTGTCAGTTACTGTGTATCATTGGGAGTCATCAGCATCATTGTCAGTTACTGTGTATCATTGGGAGTCATCAGCATCATTGTCAGTTACTGTGTATCATTGGGAGTCATCAGCATCATTGTCAGTTACTCTGTATCAATGGGAGTCATCAGCATCATTGTGTGTCACAGTGTGTCATAATGGGTTACAGTGTGTCATTGTCAGTTACTGTGTATCAATGGGAGTCATCAGCATCATTGTGTGTCACAGTGCATCATAGTGTGTCACAGTGTGTCATGATGGGTTACAGTGTGTCATTGTCAGTTACTGTGTATCAATGGGAGTCATCAGCATCATTGTTAGTTACTGTGTATCATTGGGAGTCATCAGCATCATTGTCAGTTACTGTGTATCATTGGGAGTCATCAGCATCATTGTCAGTTACTGTGTATCATTGGGAGTCATCAGCATCATTGTCAGTTACTGTGTATCATTGGGAGTCATCAGCATCATTGTCAGTTACTGTGTATCATTGGGAGTCATCAGCATCATTGTCAGTTACTCTGTATCAATGGGAGTCATCAGCATCATTGTGTGTCACAGTGTGTCATGATGGGTTACAGTGTGTCATTGTCAGTTACTGTGTATCAATGGGAGTCATCAGCATCATTGTGTGTCACAGTGCATCATGATGGGTTACAGTGTGTCATTGTCAGTTACTGTGTATCAATGGGAGTCATCAGCATCATTGTATGTCACAGTGCATCATGATGGGTTACAGTGTGTCATTGTCAGTTACTGTGTATCAATGGGAGTCATCAGCATCATTGTATGTCACAGTGCATCATGATGGGTTACAGTGTGTCATTGTCAGTTACTGTGTATCATTGGGAGTCATCAGCATCATTGTCAGTTACTCTGTATCAATGGGAGTCATCAGCATCATTGTGTGTCACAGTGTGTCATGATGGGTTACAGTGTGTCATTGTCAGTTAATGTGTATCATTGGGAATTCATCAGCATCATTGTCAGTTACTGTGTATCATTGGGAGTCATCAGCATCATTGTGTGTCACAGTGCATCATTGTGTGTCACAGTGCGTCATGATGGGTTACAGTGTGTCATTGTCAGTTACTCTGTATCAATGTAGTAGTAGTAGTAGTAGTAGTAGTAGTAGTAGTAGTAGTAGTAGTAGTAGTAGTAGCAGCAAGTAGATAGCATCACTTGTGGTCACAGTGCCTAAGCGGTTTAGGCGGCTGACTTTGTGTGCTGATGATTAGGTGCCGGACTCTGAGGGTGTGGGTTTGAATCCTGGATGGGACTCAACCCAAAAAGTACTAGAATTTGTACTTTTCTAAGAAAGTGTAATTCTAAATATAACATATGTTACATTTGACCACTTAATCATCACTTGTCATGTTAGAGGAAGAATTCCAGGCTCATGAAACAAATACTCTCATCATGAATGGTGAAGAAAAATGGATAGTTAGATTACAGGAGGACTTCACTGCTGCAAATTTGATTGAAGTCTTTCAAACACCAATACTAGTGTCAACTAGGTCACATTTTATAATGTATACCAGTCTAGTGATTACCAGAATTACAGAGACAGTGTCTCAGTTTCACACTGGTGTTTATTACATCAACACCTTGGCAGGAGATAGGCAGCAGACCTCTAAGGAACAAACCTTGTTTGACTTTAAGATCAGTCGTAACATTTATCAGACAAAGCCCTGAATCTGTAGGTATGAAAAACTGATGTACATGATCTAAACTGACGGGCAAAAGTTAGTATATGACGTTTTGAACGTCCTGTAACAAAGACATACACCGAAATTTCCCAAAAATATTTAATGCATCATAATAAAAAAACACTTGAGCTGTAAATCACAAAAAATCAACAATTTCATTCAAGGAGTTTGTGAGCCGCTGTCAAGTAAACACGCAAGGGGTGGAATTTTGCATAAATCGATTATCACAATCTGAGTTTATGAGTCAGTAGCAGGGGCATTCCTTGAATACAGGATCTTGTGCACATCAGTATCGTGTGTGACCCCCTGCTGCGTCAATGCATACCCTCACACGTCTCCTCATTGGCGTCGCCAAGCGTCGAATGGCGTCCTTGGGAATGCGGTTCCATTCCTCTCTGAGTGCTTGCTCTAGCTGTTGCCTGTTCTGTGGAACTTGTTGCCGACCTCTGATCTTCCTGTCCAGATGATCCCAGAGGTGCTCGATCGGGTTCATATCTGGTGAGCACGCTGGCCAGGTCAGGACGTCAACATTGTTCTGTTGCAGAAAGTAGCGAGTCTCTCTGGCAGTGTGAGGTCTCGCGTTGTCATGTTGTAGGAGTACACCCCGGGGTTGATTCTGTAGGAAGGGTACCACAACTGGCTGTAGGATCTGTCCGATGTACCTCCGTGCATTGAGATTGCCCTGCACTACAACCAGACGGGTCTTCTGGTCTCCACAGATGCAGCCCCAAACCATGACTCCACCCCGCCCGAATGGATGAACTTCTCTGATGCATGGCCTTGCTAAACGTTCCCCTCGTCGACCATATACCCGTTCTTTGCCATCACACTTGTAAAGGGTGAAACGGCTTTCATCGGAAAAGAGAACACGTTAAGCCAATCTCGGACTTGCCATCTGTATACTTGCCTTGCCCACCGCTGTCTGTTTTGGCGATGTCTGAGGGTCAGGACCATTCAGCGGAAAGGCGGTAAGCCCTTATACCAGCTTATCTCAATCTTGGTCACACTGCGGCGACTGATCACGATGCCCGAGTGCGTGGCAGCCGTCGGCGTTGCCGTCACGAAACCTGTTCGGAGATGGATAGTCGGATGTAGCGGTCTTCTATGGGTGTAGTGACCGGTGGCGATCCACTTCTCGGCCTGTCTTGAGTGCTACCAGTATTCGGTAGCGTGTGAACAGCCTGGAGATTGTTGCTGGGGTACAGCCGAGCGTTCTGGCAAGATGAGCTTGGGTAGCTCCCATATCGGCGCATTCAATGGCTCGCTCTCGCTGAATTTGTGTCTTCGCTTGGCATTTTGCATGTGCTTTCAGTTACTGTGATATGCCAGCGTGTATCCATCCATTTCTACCCGACTGGTGCGTGCATGTTAAGTGATTTTCAAAGATTACATGTTATACCTTTTTCGTGCTGGGGGTCAGCGTGACTACATCTACTGACATCACTACCATTCTGCAATATTCTTGTGACTTTGACAATGTTTGCTTTGGATGTTTCATTGGAATTTAGACATGCTCAATTTCCCCAAACCAAATTGAAAACGTTATACTAACTTTTGCCCGTCAGTTTATGTTATCGCTCTTCCACTCTCTTCACATGCAAACAGTATAAATATATATTTATTTATAAATAGGAACAGCTCCTGACTGATAACATTTGAATATACAACCTCATTTTCCAACAATAATGTCTTTATGCTAATAGTAATATGTTGAAATCTTTGGAAAGAAATTCTGAATTAACTATGCAATGTGTACTCAAATGATAGAATATATTAATGCACAAACAAGTTTGATGTTGTGGTATGCATAAGATAAGATAAATATTGTGCATAGAAAAAAGATAAATCTTAAGGTGTATATACATGTATATAAAAAAAACATTTGGGTGCGTATGATTGTGTGTCACAGTGCATCATGATGGGTTACAGTGTGTCATTGTCAGTTACTCTGTATCAATGGGAGTCATCAGCATCATTGTGTGTCACTGTGCGTCGTGATGGGTTACAGTGTGTCATTGTCAGTTACTGTATATCAATGGGAGTCATCAGCATCATTGTGTGTCACAGTGTGTCATAATGGGTTACAGTGTGTCATTGTCAGTTACTGTGTATCAATGGGAGTCATCAGCATCATTGTGTGTCACAGTGCATCATAGTGTGTCACAGTGTGTCATGATGGGTTACAGTGTGTCATTGTCAGTTACTGTGTATCAATGGGAGTCATCAGCATCATTGTTAGTTACTGTGTATCATTGGGAGTCATCAGCATCATTGTCAGTTACTGTGTATCATTGGGAGTCATCAGCATCATTGTCAGTTACTGTGTGTATCATTGGGAGTCATCAGCATCATTGTCAGTTACTGTGTATCATTAGGAGTCATCAGCATCATTGTCAGTTACTGTGTATCATTGGGAGTCATCAGCATCATTGTCAGTTACTGTGTATCATTGGGAGTCATCAGCATCATTGTCAGTTACTGTGTATCATTGGGAGTCATCAGCATCATTGTCAGTTACTGTGTATCATTGGGAGTCATCAGCATCATTGTCAGTTACTGTGTATCATTGGGAGTCATCAGCATCATTGTCAGTTACTGTGTATCATTGGGAGTCATCAGCATCATTGTCAGTTACTGTGTATCATTGGGAGTCATCAGCATCATTGTCAGTTACTGTGTATCATTGGGAGTCATCAGCATCATTGTCAGTTACTGTGTATCATTTAGGAGTCATCAGCATCATTGTCAGTTACTGTGTATCATTGGAGTCATCAGCATCATTGTCAGTTACTGTGTATCATTGGGGAGTCATCAGCATCATTGTCAGTTACTGTGTATCATTGGGAGTCATCAGCATCATTGTCAGTTACTGTGTATCATTGGGAGTCATCAGCATCATTGTCAGTTACTGTGTATCATTGGGAGACATCAGCATCATTGTCAGTTACTGTGTATCATTGGGAGTCATCAGCATCATTGTCAGTTACTGTGTATCATTGGGAGTCATCAGCATCATTGTCAGTTACTGTGTATCATTGGGAGTCATCAGCATCATTGTCAGTTACTGTGTATCATTAAGGAGTCATCAGCATCATTGTCAGTTACTGTGTATCATTGGGAGTCATCAGCATCATTGTCAGTTACTGTGTATCATTGGGAGTCATCAGCATCATTGTCAGTTACTGTGTATCATTGGGAGTCATCAGCATCATTGTCAGTTACTGTGTATCATTGGGAGTCATCAGCATCATTGTCAGTTACTGTGTATCATTGGGAGTCATCAGCATCATTGTCAGTTACTGTGTATCAATGGGAGTCATCAGCATCATTGTATGTCACAGTGCATCATTGTGTGTCACAGTGCGTCGTGATGGGTTACAGTGTGTCATTGTCAGTTACTGTGTATCAATGGGAGTCATCAGCATCATTGTATGTCACAGTGTGTCATGGGTTACAGTGAGTCATGATGGGTTACAGTGTGTCATTGTCAGTTACTGTGTATCAATGGGAGTCATCAGCATCATTGTGTGTCACAGTGCATCATGATGGGTTACAGTGTGTCATTGTCAGTTACTGTGTATCAATGGGAGTCATCAGCATCATTGTGTGTCACAGTGCATCATGATGGGTTACAGTGTGTCATTGTCAGTTACTGTATATCAATGGGAGTCATCAGCATCATTGTGTGTCACAGTGCATCATTGTGTGTCACAGTGTGTCATGATGGGTTACAGTGTGTCATTGTCAGTTAATGTGTATCATTGGGAATTCATCAGCATCATTGTCAGTTACTGTGTATCATTGGGAGTCATCAGCATCATTGTGTGTCACAGTGCATCATTGTGTGTCACAGTGCGTCATGATGGGTTACAGTGTGTCATTGTCAGTTACTCTGTATCAATGTAGTAGTAGTAGTAGTAGTAGTAGTAGTAGTAGTAGTAGTAGTAGTAGCAGCAAGTAGATAGCATCACTTGTGGTCACAGTGCCTAAGCGGTGTAGGCGGCTGACTTTGTGTGCTGATGATTAGGTGCCGGACTCTGAGGGTGTGGGTTTGAATCCTGGATGGGACTCAACCCAAAAAGTACTAGAATTTGTACTTTTCTAAGAAAGTGTAATTCTAAATATAACATATGTTACATTTGACCACTTAATCATCACTTGTCATGTTAGAGGAAGAATTCCAGGCTCATGAAACAAATACTCATCATGAATGGTGAAGAAAAATGGATAGTTAGATTACAGGAGGACTTCACTGCTGCAAATTTGATTGAAGTCTTTCAAACACCAATACTAGTGTCAACTAGGTCACATTTTATAATGTATACCAGTCTAGTGATTACCAGAATTACAGAGACAGTGTCTCAGTTTCACACTGGTGTTTATTACATCAACACCTTGGCAGGAGATAGGCAGCAGACCTCTAAGGAACAAACCTTGTTTGACTTTAAAGATCAGTCGTAACATTTATCAGACAAAGCCCTGAATCTGTAGGGTATGAAAACTGATGTACATGATCTAAACTGACGGGCAAAGTTAGTATATGACGCTTTGAACGCCCTGTAACAAAGACATACACCGAAATTTCCCAAAAATATTTAATGCATCATAATAAAAACACTTGAGCTGTAAATCACAAAAATCAACAATTTCATTCAAGGAGTTTGTGAGCCAGCTGTCAAGTAAAAACACGCAAGAGGTGGAATTTTGCATAAATCGATTATCACAATCTGAGTTTATGAGTCAGTAGCAGGGGCATTCCTTGAATACAGGATCTTGTGCACATCAGTATCGTGTGTGACCCCTGCTGCGTCCAATGCATACCCTCACACGTCGCCTCTCATTGACGTGCGCCAAACGCCGAATGACGATCCCTTGGGAATGCGGTTCCATTCCTCTCTGGTGCTTGCTCTAGCTGTTGCCTGTTCTGTGGAACTTGTTGCCTACCTCTGATCTTCCTGTCCAGATGATCCCAGAGGTGCTCGATCGGGTTCATATCTGGTGAGCACGCTGGCTGTGGTCAGGACGCCAACATTGTTCTGTTGCAGAAAGTAGCGAGTCTCTCTGGCAGTGTGAGGTCTCGCGTTGTCATGTTGTAGGAGTACACCCCGGGGTTGATTCTGTAGGAAGGGTACCACAACTGGCTGTAGGATCTGTCCGATGTACCTCCGTGCATTGAGATTGCCCTGCACTACAACCAGACGGGTCTTCTGGTCTCCACAGATACCGCCCCAAACCATGACTCTCCACCCCCCCGAATGGATGAACTTCTCTGATGCATGGCCTTGCTAAACGCTCCTCGCCGCACCATATACCCGTTCTTTTGCCATCACACTTGTAAAGGGTGAAACGGCTTTCATCGGAAAAAGAGAACACGCCGCCAATCTCGGACTTGCCATCTGTATACTTGCCTTGCTCCACCGCTGTCTGTTTTGGCGATGTCTGAGGGTCAGGACCATTCCGCGGAAAGGCCGGTAAGCCCTTATACCAGCTTATCTCAATCTTGGTCAAATACTGTGCGACGACTGATACGATGCCCGAGTGCGTGAGCAGCCGTCGGCGTTGCCGCCACGAAACCTGTTCCGAGATGGATAGTCCGGATGTAGCGGTCTTCTATGGGTGTAGTGACCGTGGCGCGTCCACTTCTCGGCCTGTCTTGAGTGCTACCAGTATTCGCAACGTGTGAACAGCCTGGAGATTGTTGCAATAATTACAGCCGAGCGCTCTGGCAAGATGAGCTTGGTAGCTCCCATATCGCGACATTCCAATGGCTCGCCTCGCTGAATTTGTGTCTGCTTCGGCATTTTTGCATGTGCTTTCAGTTACTGTGATATGCCAGCGTGTATCCATCCCATTTCTACCCGACTGGTGCACGTGCATGTTCGTGATTTTCAAAGATTACATGTTATACCTTTTTCTCGTGCTAGGGGTCACGTGACTACATCTACTGACATCACTACCATTCTGCAATATTCTCGTGACTTTGACAATGTTTGCTTTGGATGTTTCATTGGAATTTAGACATGCTCAATTTCCCCAAACCAAATTGAAAACGTTATACTAACTTTTGCCTGTCAGTTTATGTTATCGCTCTTCCACTCTCTTCACATGCAAACAGTATAAATATATATTTATTTATAAATAGGAACAGCTCCTGACTGATAACATTTGAATATACAACCTCATTTTCCAACAATAATGTCTTTATGCTAATAGTAATATGTTGAAATCTTTGGAAAGAAATTCTGAATTAACTATGCAATGTGTACTCAAATGATAGAATATATTAATGCACAAACAAGTTTGATGTTGTGGTATGCATAAGATAAGATAAATATTGTGCATAGAAAAAAGATAAATCTTAAGGTGTATATATATATAAAAAACCATTTGGGTGCGTATGAAAAGATAAATTTCTGGGTGTGTATAAAAAGATAAATATTGTGGTGTACATAAGTAAGAGAAATGTTGTGGTGTACATAAATAAGTAGGTCTGTGCAATATTGCCGGTAAACCGGTATATACCGGTACAGTGTCTTGCTATACGATTATTGCGATATACGGTAGTTAAGATTTTACAATATATTGGGTCACCCAGACTTAGCTCCCTTTGAATTATCTGCCCTTGATTTCCATAGCAACAAAATGTGCGCTAAAAGTGCAAAATATACTTTTATTTCTGTTGGTTTCATGTAACATTTTACAAGTAGAAGTATTGTTATAAAAGCGCCAAATATTCTACCAAATGCTATTAAGTTTTGGGGGGTTGAATGGTTTCATATGTGACATTTTGGAGGAATTGAGTGGACTTCATAGTAGAGCCTCTGGCTCTGAGTGAACATTTAACAATTCACATTATTTAGTTTGTTTCATAATGGGACATGTGTTATCAATTTATCATAAAGGCCTAAGTCTTATCAATTTTGTAGGACTGTATAATGGCATTCTAGTCAAGGATCTTAGTTACTGGACTCGTCACATGAGACTTTTAGCTATGTTTTTGTTTCATTTTGTAATAGTTCATGTTAACACATGTTTATGATGTAGTTGAACCTAAAAGATTCACTGACATACAGTAACAATAATTACATACTACATTGAAGCGCATTCTGTTGAAGCAAACAACACTGACCATGAAAATCATGTTATACTATTACCTGTATCATTATGTTCACAAAACTTTGTTGCAACACTTAAACATTCCACATTAAGGCTGTATATTACAATTACTTTATTTATCTGTAAACGATTGGCACACAACCATACACAATGGGGACTGGGAGCCTGAAAGTATGGTGTAACAGCAACTTAGAATATGATGTCGCACACAGAGAGCTATTATGAATTTATGATGTACGCACGTTGGCAGAAATCTTCCACTCAATATATCACAATATGTATTGCAGTATCTCTTAAATTATTGCAATATATCGCAATATGAGAATCAGGGCAATATCCAGCCCTATAAATAAGTAGACTAACGCTTAGCCTCTAAATACATATGATTTGATAGTAACAATTAAACCCATTTAAACTGAAAAGGAGCCCCAGTCAGATGGGAACCTGAGGAAAGCTAGACTTGCTTCATTAAGGGCTCTCACATTGCAAGGAGGGCTAGGCTGTAGGGAAAATTATGTGGTTCAGGGACTGTGAGACAGACTAATGAATAGGGTGTGATGTTATAAAGACAAAAATATTGTTGTTTACATGATACATGAGACATCTTGTATGTCCACAACAAACACATCATGTGAGATCACATGCAAAAATAACATCTATGTTAGGTATATGTTTATCATGGTCTAACGCTGCACAGAATCCTTGTAAAATATTGCTGAGTATTCAACAAATATCAACAAGAGCTTACACTTCTTACTGGCTGGTTATCTATGAGTCATCTGAGGGGAGGGGCCTACCATGGTTTGACACTGTGTACCAGCTGTGGTGAATCCTTCATGGAAGATTCCCATGTGCTTCTGCACAAGGCATGACATGCTTGACAAAAGTGCCTCAGACCACAGGAATGTAGCTGCACTGTATTTTTCTTGACCCATTTATCTTTTGAGGCCGAAGAAAGGTACATGAGTCAGGAATATTTTTTGTTAATTTTTCTTACATACACATTGTCCCGTACTTAGACACATATTTTCAAAGAAATCTTTTATTACACCTACATTCCTCTTTTCTATCATTGTTTTTATTGTAAAGTTGATTTAAGCATGTGTTTTTATGATCCAGATTAGATTTGGCTTTCAAAAGTTTCATTGTAGACATGTGGTGGACATTTGATGTATCAGTAATCTAAATGAGTCAGTGCCCTATTTTGAATTGAGTTTGTCCTGGAGAACGCTTCACTTGCCTTTGCATGTATTTGTGCCTGTGCCAATGATGGGGCAGGATCTGCTAATATTTTGTTGACTTCTTGTATCATCACTTATTCATAGTTATTCATGAAAACATCCATATAGTAAGAATCATATAATGTACCTGCCTTTAGGAGAGATTCCAGACAAATTACTTTGTTTCTTATATTTCATTAGACATGCTGTACTTTAGAACCATGTTATGCAAGATATACAGCATTTGATTTGAAACATTTATCGCTACACTCTTCAGTAAGAACAAGTTATGGCTATTAATTGTGTAATAGTAGACACATGCACAGAAACACATGTCTTCCATAGCAAATGGCTCTTGTCTCTTATCCACACCAAACACACTGAGGTTCTGTGGCTGTGTGGAGACCTGTGTAAGTGTTCTCTGTGGTTTTCTGGTAAACCTGGGAATAATATAGGCCAGCACAGCTGATAAGCACAGCTCATTTTTCATCTGAATCACATTCATTATCAGGATTCTACACTAAACCATTTGTTTATTTCTGGGACTAACAATCTGGTGGTCTTCCCCACACTGTCAATAGCTGGTGCTTCTCTCAGGTCAGGTGATGACCTCTGCAGAATCTATTCATAGCAGCCAATCAGAAGCTTCTGCCAGCCTCATCATCATAAATAGGTGGGGCTTACTTTGTGGGAGGAGCTATGACTGACATATATTATTTGTTGGTGTGAGTGTATCTAATGCTGTTTTGCAATATGGTAGAGACAGGTGCATTTATTTTTCTGCTGCATTCAATGCTGATCTATTGTGCCAGAGGTAAGATCGGATAACGTGGCCTCATGGTTTTATGAATCACTGATGTGTGGATGCACAAGAAGACAGGAAGAACCAATCAAGCTGCAGCTTTTGGTGGATCAGTCTGTCATAATTTGTCATCTGTTATGTCATAAATGAGTCAGGAAAGCATCTGGATGTGACTTGTAACCTGACCCAAAGTACAGCATGTTTCTCTAGCTTCTTCCACCATTGAGATATCTTGGTTGGGCAAAAGTATTGTCATGAATGAGAACCATTTCCATTGTGATCAGGGCTATTAATGTAAAGAACACCATTCCTTCCTCTGCTACTCAGAGTTTACTCTGTAAGTCAACACAGCGGTGTTGAAAAAAGTAAAACCAGTGCTTTAAATACCAGGGTCAATGACCCCTAAAACGCCACATGACCCTGCATTTTTGTGTGTAATATCTGTCCCATGAGCAATATCTGGCTAGTCATTTTTCAAGGTAATCAATCACTTGACCTACCCATATATAAATAAAACTGATGCCTAGTAACATTAAAATACCAATATAAACACTGAATATGTGAGATTGATTGACTGAGGCCATGTTTGACCCGTGGAGTTTAAAGTCGGGATGCAGTCATGCTCCATCCCATCAGTGTTCTCGTCAGTGGCAAGGCTAGCATCAGCACCATCAGCACCATCAGCTTGCTGCCTCACAACAAAGGGTAGCTGTTGCACGTTCCACGACACACCGCGATGCAAGAGCATGTAATTGGAACAGTGTCAGCCTTCCTTCAAGGTCAACATCTGGTGAACATTTTAGGAGTTGTGTGGGTTTGTTTGTTAATTCAGACTGTCATCAGGCAGTTAGTGACGACAAGTCAGGACCAATCTCTTGTATAATCTTATACATTCCTGTACACTAGCTCTCGGTTTCTAGTATGCAGAACAAGTCCTGGATTGTGACTATTTTGATATAGTACAGAGACTAGGTCTCAGTCTCTGGCAACTGGATTGCAACTGTTGTGATATCATGCTGTATACTAGCTCTCAGTCTCTTGTTTGCAGAACATATTCCTGAATGCAACCATTGTGTCAACTGAATTGCAACTGGTGAGATATCCTGCTGTATACTAGCTGTCAGTCTCTCTTATGCAGAACATATTCCTGATTGTAACCATTGTGACAACTGTATACTAGCTCTCAGTCTTTGGGATGCAGAACATATTTTCAGTTGCAACTTTTCTGATATTTTCCTGTAGACTACCACTCAGTCTCTGCCATGCAGAACATATTCTGGATTGCAACTGTCGTGACATTGTGCTGTACTAGCTCTCAGTCTCTGGTATGCAGGATATATTCTGGTTTGCAAATGTTATGAAGTTTTTTCATCGGTCCATTCACCAGTAACAGCGTATAACTTACAGATGTGGCTTGGATATTTGGCTGTGTGACAGATTATATTTGGAGACACATTCATGCTAGATACTGTCAGCCTGTTGATAATGCAGTAGGAAATAAACAAATTCTGATATTCAATTAAAATTAATGTCAATATAATTGATTTTTCTTGTGGGCAAAGTTAGTTTTTGTCTGTTCATTAAAAAGCATTTTGTATTCTACAAATTTAAGTGCATTGGAATGTACAAATGTTTCGAAAATGTACTTGCCGTTTCTTTGAACATGCTGAGTATCTTTAGGTTTATGATAATGGTGGTCCTCTGATCACTTTTACAATTTACTATTTATATGGGGTTCAGCTTGATGTGTGATAATATGCTATACATGATACTATAATGCCTTGCACAGGTATAATTCTATCTTCATATTTGGTTAGAAGGAGTCCATACGTCAACTGAGTCTAGTCCAAAACAAACCAGAAGTAGTTTTTTCAGTTGGCCCTGTGAGTATACTGTAGGTCTGTCCATCATATAAAGATGGTTCTTGAAGCTGTTTTTCCCAACTGGGTTATGCGTAATAACTTCACAGCCCTTGCAAAGGCATGCCATCATCCAGCGTTACCAATTCAAGAAATGATTGTTGTATGATGAGTTGTACAAGTTACTCATGTGTGCACTCTGTAAAGGGTCATGTTGAAAATGGTCTAAGACTTGAGATCACTAGCACTTCCAAGATTGGGACCAGATGTCATGTTTTCAGCATGGCTGATCTAGTGTCCCCTGCCAGGCAGACCCGCAACATGGATCAAGTTTCCTGTCTTCCTGGGTTATAACAAGTTATAACGCACAGACTGATAGCAGAGCATATGCCAGAACCAAGGGCAGTTGGAATTCGCAACAAATCTGAATGAAAACATAGTCACGCCTTGATAACTTAAAGCTGTTGTGTGCTGATATATTTTTAACATTGCCGATATATCAAACAGCTGTTAATGTGACTGACAGCAAGTTTAACACAAGTACAAATAACTTTCATGATGAGGATTGTGTTTGTGCCAGAAACCGCGTGCTACTTCTGTTAGAAGGATGATCTTTTCCTGCAAGATATGGTTGACTTTGAACTCTTTTATCTAAATATTAATGGTTGTTGATATGTAGGATTTTTGTTCAATGTTGCATCATTTCACAACAAAATGACTCAAAGAACAAATCTGGTATTTGGTGTTAATGGAGCCATTTAGTACCAAGAAATGTTTTAACCCATCTTATCATTATATCCTGAAAACACATTTGATATTATCTTATACTGACTTGTGCTGATGTCAAAATTGGTGAATATCATCATATAACAGATGAACATTCTTTGACACTGTTTGCTTGGTGAATGGAGTGACATAAGATAGCAATGTGTTACACAGTGATGTTTTTTTAGCAAATGTGTGTATATGGGCAATACTGATTAAAGTGAAGTGTTGATATGAACGTTATCAGCACTGTGACCCTTGGGGATATAGACAAGTAACTCCTTGTTGTGTATCTGTACATGAGTAACACCCTCACACAAGTCAGCAGATGGCGTGGGAAGAATGGTTGGTATCACTGACGAAGGGAGGAAACTAAACAGTAACACAAATTAAATAAATATTTTGCTTTTGAATATTTCTCAGTCACCCATTGATCGCCAAATAGTGTGTTATGCCACAGGTAGCAGATTATACCACAGATGTATAATATCATGATAGTAGGTTATGTCACAAATAGTAGATATTGGATGCGCAAAGGTTATACCACATATCACATGTTATGCCACATATGCATATAGTAGGTTATACTGCGCATAGTAGGTTAGACCACACAGTAGGTTAGATCATCAGATAGTGGGTTGTACCACAAATAGTAGGTTGTACCACAGAGAGTAGGTTATACCATGCATAGTAGTTACACCTTTATAGTATGTTATTTCACATAATAGTGAGTGAGTGAGCTTAGTTTCACACCTCACTCAGCTATATTCCAGCATATGGCGGCAGTCTGTAAATAATCAAGTCTGAACTAGACAATCCAGTTATCAACAGCATGATCATCGATCTGTGCAATTTGGAACCAATGACGTGTCAACCAAGTCAGCAAGTCAGCAAGGCAG
Source organism: Haliotis rubra (assembly GCF_003918875.1). Taxonomy (NCBI): domain Eukaryota; kingdom Metazoa; phylum Mollusca; class Gastropoda; order Lepetellida; family Haliotidae; genus Haliotis; species Haliotis rubra. Next base: position 183,560 of record NW_025767457.1, read on the forward strand.
ACCACCTCAAGAATGGGTTACTGAAGATCAATTCTAACCCGGACCTTCATAGGTCTATTTCACATAGTAGGCTAGATCATCAGATAGTGGGTTGTTCCACAGACACTAGGTCATGTCATGCGTAGTAGGCCTCACCATTAATTGTATGTTACACCACACAGTAGGTTAGATCATCAGATAGTGGGTTGTTCCACAGACACTAGGTCATGTTATGCGTAGTAAGCTTCACCATTAATTGTATGTTACACCACACAGTAGGTTAGATCATCAGATAGTGGGTTGTTCCACAGACACTAGGTCATGTTATGCGTAGTAGGCTTCACTTTTAATTGTATGTTACACCACACAGTAGGTCAGATAATCAGATAGTGGGTTGTTCCACAGAGACTAGGTCATGTCATGCGTAGTAGGCTTCACCCTTAATAGTATGTTACACCACACAGTAGGTTAGATCATCAGATAGTGGGTTGTTCCACAAAGACTAGGTCATGTCATGCATAGTAGGCTTCACTTTTAATAGTATGTTACACCACACAGTAGGTAAGATAATCAGATAGTGGGTTGTTCCCCAGAGACTAGGTCATGTCATGCGTAGTAGGCCTCACCATTAATTGTATGTTACACCACACAGTAGGTAAGATCATCAGATAGTGGCTTGTACCACAGACAGTACATTTTTGTCACACATAGTAGGTTAATGAATGTCTTTGGAGGCAAGCACACAGCTGCTTTACAGCAACACGGTGTAAGATGACTGCTGTTTGTGTGGGATGTCAAGATGCTTCCTATTTATCAACAGGGCTGAGGATGTGGGGTATCTCAATATGCTATATGTATTCACAGCCTGACTAACACACAGCTTCAGCAAGAACACCCACATCCTCAGATATCCAGTGCATTGTTTTTTGTCTTCTATTCTGGTAAATACCATGGTATTATTTTGAGTCCTATTAAATAAGTGATGCATCACTCAAACATATAGCCATTCCATTCAAATTAACTCATAGGAGAAAAGCTTAAGGGGTCTTTGTCGGCACAGGTACTACAGATGTGTACTCCAGGTATGTTTCTCTATACAGAAATGTACCCTAAACAAAGTCAAACGTACCCAGTACCCTAAGGAAAGGATGAGCCCATATTCTGCTACCCAAAACCGTATGTAGTTCAACTGATTGCAAGTGGTACTGTGCATCATGAAATATTTGTTATTGTGTGTGCTCGTTTCTTATATCACAAAACAATCTCACAATTCCGATCAAGAAATGACACAATGCGGACATGACATCGTAGGGTACATTTCTGTATTCTGATTTTAGCTTAGGGTACCCTTCTGTATACAGAATCATACCTGATGTAGTCATCTGTAGTACCTGTACCGACAACAACCCCTACAGCCGCAGTGACGGGGTATCTTAACTGGATGAAGATATATTACTCAGGATAACAGAGGATGGGTCAAAAGAATTTATGTAAATATTATCACACTCTAAAGGAACCTTGCAATCTTGTTTAAGATTGTAGACCAGCCAGCAGTTCTTCTTGTGTAAGACTCCAACCAATGGAGCTTCTTATGTAAAATGCAACACTGGCCAACAGTGTGATGAATCTCTGCTGACTGACAGTGCTAACTGTATAATCTATACTTTTTGAAAGTGCAGTTAAAATTGTAGACTTGCAGATGATGTTTCTGGAGTAAAGCTCTATAGTTCTGGACAGTGTTTCATGTGTAAAACTCTATCCTGACTGACAATGCTTGGGTAAGATTCTAAACCACCTACTGTAGCAGTGCTTCTTCTTAGATTGTATATCATCCAACATTGCTTCTTGTGTATGATAAAAGACCAGCCTCCAGTGTTTTTTGGTGTAAGTTAGTAGACTGCCTGGCAGTACCTTGTTGGTGCGTGAGTCACACAACAGATGAATCACATTGCAAGAAGATTCCCACAGACAACGGTCTGAAGTGACCTCATTCCTAAACACATTAGGTCAGATTTGTAATGCTTACCTAGGACGATATAGGTCATATTGTCCCAGGTTGTACCGTAGTATTCTGTATTACTCTCAGATGTGATGAAATGGTTGCTGAGATATTCTTTGTTTGAAATAAATACTAATCAGAAAGAATTCAACTGAATACTCTTTGTCAGTGCAGTTTTCATCAAAGGTGGCTTTGAGCAGACTTTCATGGACTGGAAACAGCCGCTATATAAATAACTAATCATTATTATTATTGTTAAAATATTTGAAAGTATTTTCAGTGCAATATTAGAGTTCGAGACATCATATTGTTTGTTTATTCTTTGGTAGTGCTATAAGCCAGGAAGTCCCATGTTCTGAAGAATTCACTCGATCCCAAATGCACACCTGTCACTACCATTCATTAGAACACACTAGCTTCCATCTGACATCAGTGATGCCAGAAACCTGGGGAGTCTCCACCACAAGGCTTTCATCAACAGATGTAATAGTTTGTGTAATCAACCGTGTTTTGTAAATATACATCATAGGAAAATTTAAATGGACCTCCACAGGGCAGCTTCATCTATTTATACACAAGATTCCCCCTACAGTTGAGGAAAGTTACACACTATCTTCCCTTGCAGCTGTAGCGTGTGTAGGAATTTTGTCATATTGTAGCTATAATGAGTAAGGCTGTAGTGTGTAATGACAGTAATCGTGGCTCTCCTTGTTATTTCTGGCAACCTACTATGTGGTGTGTGTTACGGGACGTTCAGGTACAGTGGAGTGTTAACCTAGAATGTATCCATGTGCTCTCTCATTGTCTTTCCATTGAGCAAGGATACTGATGTCTTTGACCTTATTTGATCAAGACACTACAATCAGCTTAATTACTTACACATACAATTTAACTCTGATTATGGCATATGGGCAAAATATAGAAAAAACTTTTGTCCATGTCTGGTTTTAGAGAAAGTAAATAAAATGGTAATTTCAGGAGTCGACTTTATTATTGAAGACAAAGAAGATTTTTTTGTACATGAGCAGGGGAGCAATGGGCAGGTTACAAACATAGATAGATCTACAGATAAAGGATGGTTATAAAATTATCTACAAAATGTAATAGGAACAAAGTATAGAGAGTATATTGTAAACATGAAATGAGAGATAATTTTTGCAGAAGCTCGATTTAGATATATTATGTTTTAAGTGACAATGAGTGTGAAGGGGTCGTTGTCAGCATGGGTACTACAGATGTGTACCCCATGTATTAGATGCATTTTATTGTGCTATACAAGATTTGAGAATACACAGCAGGGGTGGAAATAACTTTAAAATTGCTAGTATACTCCGGTACAGTGGCACATGTAAAATCACTTGCCCTGATAAGTTTTCCACTATACCGGCCATTTTCGTGTTGATTTTTTAAATAAACAACATTATTAACATTGGAAAGTCAACTGGACACTGGTACAGCATGATATACAAATTTGCTTGCCCGACAGAAAAAAACACATCAGGCAATGGGTTATTTCCACCCCTGCACAGTAACAAATATTTCATCATGCACAATACCACATGCATTTAGTTGAACAGGCACAGCTACATACAGTTCGGGTTTTGAGTACCAGGTAAGTTTCTGTTTGACTTTGTTTCGGGTACATTTCTGTACCTCTGGGATAGGAATCAGTAGTACCCATAGATGCAACAAGGACCCCTTCAGTCACAATGAGTGAGTAGCTATGGCTGGCGATGACCTTAGTTCCTGTCTCAGATTGTGTAATCAATGTTGAGAGAAGGGGGATCATTGGAGGGGACAGCAGAGAGGGGAGGGGTATGGAACCAAAAGGGAGTTGGGGGAGAGGAGTTTACAGCAGCAAGACATAACAAGGGGCATGAAACTCCAAGATGAAATGGTGGCAAGCTATGTGTGATGGTTTTGTTGAGGAGTTGTGGCATGCCTGGTGTAAGGTGATAAGCCTCCAGATGTGGGGTGACAGTGTTTCCATGACCCTTCCCTCCAAACACTGTGCCTTACCCCCACCCCCCATCTTCCTTCCAATAATTCCTGCCTCAGCCCTCCCTGTCAACAGTCTCCATTGATGCTCCAACTTTAAGAACACTGCCTGCATCTCTACCTAATGTCTGTTCTTCGTCCCTCCTTCCCTTCAGAGTCCCCCATGTGCTCCTGCCACTCCCCCATCCTGACCCAACCCCCTGATCTTTATAACTCTTCTGTGCAGGAGGAATTTTTCTGTGGTTGAAAAAACAGTGTTGGCAGTTCTTATGTCACAACATATCAAGGCTTGTATAGGCCAGGGTCTGAAGGGCACTAGTGCACCTTGTTTCAGTTCCTAGCTATACATGTATCTGATTAGCATAACATCACAGGAATGGTTACATAAAGACTTGATACTATGAAAAACATGCAGAGAAATTGATGAATGTTTTATCTACCATATTCTTAACCATCACTCATAGTGATAACTTATCACTGTTAACCACATGACAGAAATGATATATAACTTTATCAAAATACAAGAACATGACTTTAGCACTGGTGGCACTGAGGAAAGGGGGAGGGAGGCACCTCCATTTCTTTCTGATGCCTTACATGATAAATCCATTTAATAATCAAAGTATTATTTACACCACCCCATTCTTCAAAATCCAGAATCTGCCTCTATACAATCTGAAAAAGTGACACATGTTCCAGAAAGTCTTCAGTGTATGTAATTTGAACCAAAGAAAATAGATTAATAGATTATTACATTTAAGAACTTGCTTGTAGACATTATTGAAACAAAAGGTGAGACACTGATAATAGTGTGTAAGAGAATAGTATCTCCCATGCTATAATGCCTATAATCACCTATTAGCCTTCTGATCCCTGCCCTGCCTCCTGCCCCAGGTGATAAGAAGGGTTAAAGGTATATATTTGTGTAGTTCCTTGGCACCAGTTTTGTATTGGGAGATAAATGTTTTACAGTAGTCGGCAGTAATACAATATTTATATATCACAGGTAAATCTTTGAAATTGATTTATTGGAGGGAACAGACATTTTTATCAATTAGATTTAAGTTTCTTTTACATGAATCAGGAACCATGGTAAACATATAAATTCAGGAGTACAGTTGGGTCTTTGAAATTCATAAAACCGTTTCAACCATACCTCTTGTTCATAAAATACATAATTATTTCTTTTAGTCTCTAGTGTGAGTTAATTTTCTCAGGAACAAACACTCACCACAATTGAATTGATTGTTGTTTTCCTGTTTCAGTTAGATAGTTGAAGCTGAGACAGGATCAGCTGAGTGCAGAAAAAGTTTTCTAACATTTATATCAAGATATGCTTACATCACATTGAAAAACTAAGGTTGTGATACCTTATCTGCACACTGTTCGTAGAAGCTTTTGAGAAACCTGTCTGTGTCGTATCATGATGTTTTATCTATTTTGTCAGCTTTTCCTGAAGAAAAGATGTGGTGCTGATGATATCCATGTATCTTTGAGGACCAAGAGTGACGTGGCACACACGTTTTTATGTGCTAGATGCCAGTGCTCAAAGAAATGGTTCTTATTATTCACAAAGATAAAGTTGGTATGTGCTGAAGTTGTTTATTTTCCATTATCTTGGCGATTCCTTTCTGTGGCAGTTGAAACCTTGTCTATGATATGACTCTGCTAAAGTTTGAGTCTGAATTCAACATGTTTTTATTTGTAAGTGAAAGAACTGTCTCAATAACATGATGACAATGAGGACATACATCTTGATGGCTAAGGGTTCATAACATCTATGTGAGCGCACTGTATTCCATTTCCATCTGCGAAACCAGCTTAAAAAAACCACAAACGAACAAAAAGAGTGTATGCAAAAAAAGAATTTTTGAATGTGTGAAAGAAGTTTCACACTGGTAATTATGATGCCAGAAACTAAGGTCACATTGTCTACATGGTTCTGAAAGATAATAAACTATAATGTCAGTTCATAGCTTGTTTTGTAAGCTAACATACCAGGATGATGGCAGCAAAAGGTCAATCCTAGACAAAGAAACTCCAACATCAGCTAATATCCTTTAAATACCATTCTAAAAATTCCTTTTAAAGTTTGTTTTTATCTTTTCCCTTAAGAAAGTTTATATGACCATGCTATACATGTTACATGGATAATTACATACAATTATTCATCCAGAAGACATAGCCTTTGGTAGTTGTAAGTAGTTTATTTGGGTTCTTCTCATACAGTGTCAACTGTTTGGATAGTAAAATACCATGTACTCATCTGTAAGACATGGCCTGTGCTGGTTAATAGCAGTTTTAATTTGGTTCTCTTTTGACAGAACATGTCAGCTGAGTAATTGTATGATCATAGCTTCTTCACCAACAGTCCATGTTTTCATCAGCAAGGATGTTCTGAATTCCAGTACTGCATGTTCTGTGTTGATGGTTGGGAGTATTTATAGCTGGCAGCAGTTAAATTTGATCAGTGTTTTCCCTCCGGATTTCATGGGTAGTATGGAAGCAGCTTTGAGGAAAACAGTGAAAATCTTTGATAATACTGAAGGGAAGGGAAGAAAATGCATCTCAACCAGATGAATCAAGATCATAATGAAATACTATGCGAAAAAAACAGCTTGGATCAACATATTTTTAATGTAAGGGCTTTGACAGTCAATGGACAAAACTTTCCAGGATATAGTTATTATTAATATTAGATGTTAGAAAACATGTACCTCCTTTTCTCTTTTTGTCAGTTTGATTACTTGGATCATAACATTTTTTTAATATGGTTTATATTTAAATAAAATGTATGTGCCAAATATATGTATTTTTTATATCTAATACAATTATCTATGATTATTATTATTTTATTCTGAAATTAACATATTTTGCCTTACAATTCTCAAAACTGACAATTCATGTACCGGTATAAAGAGGAAAGACATCACTATGAATGCCACAACATTCAGATATGCCTTCATAGTTCAAAGCAACAATTCATTAATGCTAATAGTAGTAATTATCTTTCATTTTCAGTATTAAAACCCCAAACATGATGTTTGGGTACCTGATCAGTCGTCACATTTTTTGTTTGCAGGGAAATACTTATATTGTCCTCTGATAAGGACCCACAACGTTATATGGTTCCCGGGGTCCTTAGGGCCTGCAGCTTTTCAGGGTTAACACTGCATGACATTGATTGTTTCTCAGACCATGGTGCAGATACAGTGGAGCATTACTGGATCATGTTGGTCTCAGTGTTTTGTCTGTGATAATTTTGAGTAAAATCTCTTGAATCCTCTGTCAGACATGACTTTTTGACAAGTTTACCTTCACCATCACCCTTCACTGAAAATAGGTCCTGTAGAACCTAAATGTACTTATGCAGCCACATTTGGAATGGCTTGGGCTCCAGTAGATACTATCTAGAAATATTTAAATTGAAAAGGAGCCCAAGAGAGGTTAGAGATTCAGAACCCGAGGAAAATCAAGACAAGCATCATTTAGGGATTTTCCATTACAGTAAGAGCTGGGTGGAACAGAAAATATTGTGGTTTATGGGCTGAGAGACAGACAAGGGCTCCAGGAATAGTGAGCCCTGAAGAACTAACCTCACTCTCATCCATAAAAAGTAAACAATTACTGACATCACTTCGTGGCAATATTCTAAATGCCAAGTCTTTCATTACTGTCCTTGTGAAAAATATTTTTTCCTTAAAGGTCACATGCACCGTAAAACACAACTTTGCAGATTCTGATACCTTTCGGTATGGACTTACCGAAACAAATCATCAAAAATGCAAATTCAACTTATAAAGTTGAAAAATAACGCGATGAAAAAAAACGCTCGAAATCGGAATTCAAATAATTCACTAATTTTCCCCCAGCACTTGTGCTCATAGCACAAGCACAGTGAAATAGGTTCGTGCAGCTTGGAAGCGGGTTGTCCGGTGAATACTCGGTGAAGGCTTTGGTGTGAGCTATTTTTCTAATGTTTTGTTGATATTTCACAGGCGGGAGCTTTTTATATGTTATGACAGTAGATTACCGATTTAACTGTTTATATAATTTCATATGTCTATTTCACCACACGTTCTTCTTACAGAGTCACTTTCTCAGTTCTATACTTAAAAGCAATGTCATTATTTAGCGTTGACAGAATTTCTAACTGTGATATAGATATGTCGTTGTCACAGACAAAACTCAATGTCTGTTTTATTGACACCTGTGTGTCTGCCTGCCTGTCTGCTAATGACAATATTCAATACACAACTTCGATCACTGACCACATGCAGTTTGAACTTAACACCTATCAGGCTATACACCATAAACAAAACGCATTGATTTATGGCCCGAGTTCAGTCTCTGTCACATTATGTGATTACACAGACAGGCAGGTGTGATACTTGTACACATGACATGTTATGATGTCTGTTGAGTACAAAATGTTATACACAAAAAATGAGCATGTGTTTACAAAACCCAACATCTCTATATATACACACACAATGAGCCGTGAGGTCATCTGCAAATGAACCGGCCGTTACACTTGAGTGCTCACCCACCCGCTCTGACTGGGTTCGGTATCCCGGCTGCTTCGTTTCTTGGGAAGTAAACCCAAGTAGAAAATATTGCACTTTTGATTTGCGATTGTACGCTTATAATTTTGTTTATATGTTTTTCATAATCAGCAATGTATATTATATGTCATGAATAAGTGATAGTTGTGTTTTAATTATGTTTGATTTTTTGGTTGCATGTGACCTTTAAATATAACATGACAATTAGCTGGTAAAACATTGCTTTCAAATCCATTCTATTTTCTAATTTTGCTGAACAAAAACTTCAGCACCTAAAATTGGTTATAGTAAAGGAAACAAAAACAGTTGGGCTTATGATATATATATTTCATTATCTCTAGTCTGTGATCGCTTTCGGAGCATTCATTTGATTTATATGGTGGTGGTAGGGGTTGTGGGTGGCTAATGTGTTAAAGGAAGTGTAAGTTCAGAAATACTCCCCAAACGAATACTTTGTACTTTTCAGCTAGGGGTTCCCACTGATCGAGATAAAAAACTAGAAATTACTGAATATTTTCTGAAAAATAATACTCTTAGCTATTGAGGATGAAAAAGCTGTTGGCCATAAGGACCTGCAGAAAACAAAGGCTGTGGGTCCTGAGAGGTTTTCAGTCTGCTTCGGCCTAAGAACACTGATGCCATGTGTAAGATGGTTTACCTAACACAGAATTCCAACCTGATGGTGATGGATTGTAGGACAGCAATCTTCCATGGTTCACTTACAGGCTGATTATGTGTGGACAGTGTCCAGACTCAGGACCAACTCTCCATCAATAATGGCAGCTTTGACACTCGGGGAATGCTCTGCAGAACATTCCACATAGTCCTTCCACATGCTGTTTTGGGTCAGGTCATTCATTACATGGTGGCTGGGGGGTTTCAGTGGTCTTTGATGCACTAATCACTGAAAATTATTACCATTCCTTAATGCTTGTCATACTTTTGGAACCTCCCCATCTTCTTGTATCCATGCATGGTCTTCCTTGAAAGGCAAAAGTACATTATTTCCTCCTGAAAAACATGTATTAATTATTATGACCTTCTTCAAGAGACATCAGGATCATGTTTGGGGCAGATCCTCCTCCTGATATCCCCTGACCAATCCACTGAAGAATAAATTATTATCCTTTAGATGCATGAAGGTAGATGGATGGTGGAAATAAATTCTGAAATGTAAGAAGGCCTGAGTAATTTGATTTCTTATGTCAACTTACCAAACATCAGGAGTCTGGCTATATGAAGTCCTAGTATTGCCAGGTTTGATTACAGGATATTTTCCTTTTTGAAACCTTTATGATTGATTAAAATAAGGACAAAATTGTATTAAATATGGTTCATATGTAATTGTATCATGATATACCTGTTGATCAATACTTTTGCAAACATCAAAGCAGGCTCATCCACAAATATAACAACTCTGTTCTGGATTAAGGAAAAAGGTTGTTGTGTCTCATTTACACTCTTCCCAAAATGTTTCATAGGCATAATCATTATAAGCAAAATGTCAACAACTATACCAATCACTGAATATGGTCATTCTTGTAGCTGTGTAAACAAGCAGCATCTTGAAGAGGTTTCAAGGTCAATCATCAGTGACCTTCTTTATCAGTCTCATCATGTGCTGACTCCATGGCGCAGTCATGGTGCACATCATCTTGGACCAAGCACAGCATCCACTGTAAGCAGAGAGGCCCGTTTCTGGTCAAACCTGCACCTTTGTCTTGTGATGAAGGTCATCAAAATGTTTATAGTCTTGTATTGTAAATCATATGGACATATCCCCTGGCACTGGGTCCTGAGGGGCCATGTCAGTGCCCCTGGCTCCTTTATCATGCTCATCAGACCCTTTGACAGGCAATTTGTCTCGCAGATAGGGCTGCAATATGGCTTTATTGCCTCTTTGCTCATTGTATATGAAAGGGAATGAAACCAGATGAACCTGGCTTATTACAGTATTGGTGTACATGGTGTTTAGAGAGGCTCTATTACAAGAGAGAGATAAGAGTTTGTTTTTGTTTTGTTTAGGTGTTTCCTCTTTTCTTTTATCTCTGTTTGCATGTAAAAGTGAGTGAGCATGGTGAGTGAGTTTGCTTTATAGCAGGTTCAAGCAATATTTTAGCTATGTCACAGCTTGGCAGCTGCATGTGGATGGAAATCCAGAAGCAGTGCTGGATTGTAACTTTTACCACTTTGGCAAAACTCATGAGCACAGGTATGATGGAATGGCATATGGAAACTGAATCACATGAATACTGAATTCACAGATCTTCAGAATTAAAACTAATATTTCTGGGGGTTTTTTTTGTGGTGAGTTTATTTTGTTACTTATTTTATCCAACATACTGAATAGTAGTTTTATCCCCATACGCCAGCTTTTGACATATTAAAATGGACTCCGATCCTCTTTGGAGTCGTCCGATAAGATAACATTTGTCTTTTCTGGAGCAGAACTCTAAAACTGTTAACTATTTCTTCACCAAACTTGGCACATAGATAGATCTGGACAAAACCAAACCTTTTGGTAAATATTGAAATTAATGAAAACAAGTTTTGGTTCCAGAATTTTGTTAGTGGTAGTTCTGAGCATCTAAACTGTGATCTTTTCTTCACCAAACTTGGCACGGTCACTGGTGTGCCAATCTTTTGATCATTTCAATAAATCACTTATGGTGCAGTTAGTTTGACTTAGCAAACTTTGAATGAAATTGGTGGTACTCTTTTCTCTCCGTGCTCTTTTCCCGAGCAGAACTCTAAAACCGTTAACTATTTCTGTCACCAAACTTGGCACATAGATGATGGTCTGGTGCCTTGGTGTACTTTTGCCACTTTGGCAGTTTTGGAATTCTGAATAAAATAGGGTTTGGTGTTTCCATGGCAACAAGTTTGACATAGACTGAATCACATGATATGCTGAATTCTGGTAGATCATAAATTAAAACTAATTTTTCTGGTGTTTTTGTGGTAGAGTTTATTCTCTGGAGCTTACTTTTCTATATACACACCTAAATATTTGACATAATCATAACTTGTAGACATAATCATGAAGATTATTTTGCCATTGCGGGGGATATTGATGACTTTGTCTTCTTGTTGTAAACAATATTGGTCCTGGAGCAGTGTTAATTCAAACTTTCTCACCCACTTGCTCCTTGTGTATAGTGACTGAGTACCATCTTACACCATCTTTAGCAATATTCCAGTAATATGAATAGGCTTCACATATTGAGGGGAATTGAACCCAGGTCTTCAGCATATCTAGTGTTAACCACTGGGCTACTCCGGTGCCCTGGTGTTATGTAAGGTGGAATAACCAGTTATATAGACATCTAGTTTCTTTCTATATTGTTTGATCAGTTTTATGAACACGTAACCCACATGTTCAACATTTGCACCTCATATTTTTAAAAACTTGAAAGGTTTATGGTTGGATGCACATCAGCATAACAAAGTGTCCTACAGTTTCTACAGGAATTACGTAGATCTATTGGCATAACTCTCCAAAATTCCTGAAAGCATTCATGTAGAATATGTTTAATCAGGTTAGTGTTTCAAGGCATGGCTTCCTGAAGGTGTATCCTCTGACACTCTGTGCCACGGCAAGCCAAGCAGAGAAGAAGGGATCTGATGGAGGTTAGAGTGCCTCCACCTGAATGAGTGCACCAAGGCAGTTCTAGGTGGCCTGTGTCTATTTTAGCTCTACAACAAGATAAGCAAAGCCCGAGTCAGCCACCTGTTGAGGTATGACTGGTGAGATTGTGGCTTGTTTATATCCTCCACAGCAAGGCACATGATAGAGGACCATTAATGATGTGGAGAAGAACTTGTTCTTGTCTGGTCATTACATGTTTCGCCACAACAGTGGTGTGCAGTGTTTCTGGAAGAACAGATGGTGCATTTGGTGTAAACCTGGTAATAACGTAGGCGTGTGTGCTGCATTTCCATAAGCTGGATTCAGTGAGCGGTGCAGTGGGTTTGGAAGTATTGCTAGAAAGTTTAGCCCTTTTAGCATTTACCATGGCAGACAGATTTAGCACTGAAAGTGTATACAAAATGCCAGATGACATATTTGTGAATATGTGACATGAAGAGAAATGTTATTGTTATTGTATCACATATTGACATATATTATGTCTAATTTAAGGTCATTTAATGGTCACACAGACTTAAAATATACCTGAAATTTTAGTTTCATCCTGAAAATGCAGAATGATTTAACTATTCTCATAAGTACAAGTTAAAAATATCTTCAGACCATATAAATGTTCTGGGTTTTTTTACAATGTCTCATATGGCCATTTTTGTACAAAAGATTCTTCATTCTTGGAGATTTACTCACATATGCTGGACAAAAACAAGTGTTAGACATTTTATCATTAAAGAAATGTTACCACATGAGCAGCTATATGCTATATCCAAATATACTAACTGTCCTCATTTCAATGTCATACCACACACTAATGCTATAAAATTAACATTTTTCAAGAGGAATGGAATATCTGGATGTATATATTTTCTATAACAGCCTAGGTGATCAGAATAGGAATCCATCAAAAGTTGACAGCGTTTTAAACATAGGAAAATTAAGAGGAAGAAATTAGTTGTGTCTTAAAAATTTCTTGTACTATATCTAATCGTTATGTGGTTAAGGATAATGTTTTGAATTCATCATTGATATTTGAGTATCTAGTTCAGTAGCATTTTCAGTAACAGGTATTTATCATTTTACTAAATGGATTTCATGTTGCCCTTGGGTTGAAACACTGGCTGGCCGATAAATATTTCAGTTTTAGATGAAAGCTTAGACTAACAACTATAGCCCCTGAAATGAACATATCTTACAGAAAAAAGGCTCATAGTGAAAAAAATCAAAATATAATAAAAAGGAGCCCTGAGACTTTCTTCATTTTCTGAAGAAGCTGAAGCTGTGGAAATCTAGACTTGCCACATTTTCTAGACTTGCGTGGGATTTCTTGGATATATTTGCTTCAAGGCCTGTTGGCAACACACTGTTTTAGGCTGAATCAGCAATTTACTGCCAAAGTTAAGAATTTCAAACAGAACAGCAAGATTCTTTTTAGTTTTGTTCTGCAGTATGAATAGTACAGGGATGGTGATATGTAACAAGTCAATACCCAAGCCCCTGCTTCCAGGAAGCGAACAGCTGTAAAACAGCTGGGGGCCAGCCATAAAGGGAAATGCTGAGATCACTTGCTTAATGCAATGGTTCATTTTACACCCCTCAAATATGTCACTCTTCACATGATGGGTAGTCAGTTCTTGTAGTCATTCAGACACACAAGAACAAAATATTGTCTGTCTTAGTGTTTGGGTTTCTAGCTAGGTCCTTGCCTGAAGATGTAATGTGATATGTCTCTATGTGTGTGAGCCCTTCCACTGTCCTCCCCAGTGTAAACAGTAAGTATCACCCACACAGCAGTGCTGTCTCTGCCCTCACTAGAAACATATCACATGGTAAACATGGCATACACACAACTGGGGTGATATATACACATGTTTTAAAATGGGCAGAGCTACACTAGCAGAATTTCATGTTTCTGAAGATTAACCTTTGACTGGAGATCCTTCTTGATATATTTTGTCAGTTACAGTTCCTGTTTAGTATATCAACTGTTTAAAACACATAACCAAACATTGTGCAATTGTGCTGTAGCTAAACATACATGTAGCCAGCAGCATGAATAATGTCAACAAAGACAGCCATCCAAAACTTGATCCACATTGATCTTCAAATAGCTTCTTTATAATTACTGAGGACGAAAGACTTGATTGATTTGAACAAATTATGACATCACCATAATAACAAACATCCCAGAGTTAGGTTTCATCAACATCTTGCCTTCACAGGTTATAAATGGATAAATCAATTTTATGATACATATGTTACTTCCAACACATCTTTGATGTGTCATGTGTTTGTTCTGTTTTCTTGATAAGATGTAGTCTCATAGTCCCTGAACCACAATATTTTCCCTACTGCCTTGCCCTCACTGCAGTGCTGAAGCCCTAATGAAGCAAGTTAGATTTTATCAGGAATCTCCCATCTCACATCGGCTCCTTTTCACTTTAAATGGGTTTATTTGTTACTATCAAAATTATATTTGTTCAGAGACTAAGCGTTAGTCCAGGTAAGATGGTGTGTCCAACCATGGATTTCTCTGGTCCCATTCAAGACCAGGGTTCAACTGTAGATTCTAATTCCTTCTGTTTTATTTCAGATTCGGAACAGCTTGCCATGATGATTGTGTCAACACCTTGTATATACTGATGTGCCAAAATGAACTACTCAAGGACCATAGGAAACCGAACAAATATAATTATTGCTTTTGTACATATGAATGAATGTTCTAATGCTGACTTTTTACTATTCCTGATGAAATTTATTTGATCAATTTGAAGAATAAATGTTTTTGTTTTTTCAACTTTGTATTGTTATGTGTTGTTTAATGAATCAGTGAAATTTGAATAATTACAGCTGTTTGTGGTAGGCCCATTTACACAAATTATATTTGTACATCTATATAAATGACTGTAAAGTCCCACAATTCCACACACAGTGATATGGCTGGAACATTTCTCACTCATTCACTCACTCACTCACTCAGACTCAAATATCAGTTGATGAGAAATTCTTCTGTGAATATTATCACAGTTACATCCCAATATATACATGGAATTGGCATTATGAATATGTTATGTCAGGTGAACATATGTGTACAATTCAGATGTATACTGAAGTGATCATTGTGTTTTTGTTGAACTATTATCCTCAATGAGGTGAGGTGAAATTGGGGTTAACATCGTGCTTGAGAATATTTCGCTCATATGACGACGTGCATGCATGTGTGTATGTGCGGCTGCTTGTACTAGCCCAGACTGAAGCTGGTTTTATAGTGCTAGCCCACTGCGATACCATGCCGCAGTGAAGCATGAATACCCCACTCAGACACATTATACTGACTCCGAGCCCACCAGTCCTTGTTGTACCAATTAATGCCGAGGCCAGACAGGGACCAACAAGTACCATATTTTAACGTCTTTTGGCATGATGCAGTCGGGGATCGAACCCACGACCTTCCGCTCTCCGGGCGGTCATTATCATCAATGAAAGTTTGAAATTGATGTGTTTGATATTTATATACACATGCAAATATATATGAAAGATATTAGCACATAACCGATATGTCAGGCATGACTATCAGCTGCATGGAAGAGGGTGATAGATTTGGTGGTGGAAGTGTAATAATTTGGGCAGTAATCTCCCACCCAGATATAACAATGCTTACACAAGTGCCAGGCAATGTAATAGCCACAAGCTATAGTTTTGCAATCCTGAAGCTGCTCATAGTTTTCATTGTCAATGATGGTGAATTCCTTGTTCACCTCAGAACTACTAGACTGCATTTAGCATGTGTAACAGTGTGATTGCTATGGAACTACAATGTATGTGTGCACCTATCTTTTATAACAGACTGCCACAGCTTTCAAATGCACCCCAAGCCGAGTAGTCCAAATTCCCCAATATGTGATCTACACACTCACTTCTAGGCTTTACTGAATGTTAATAACAAACACACAAGATGTTGATATCTCATGACCTTGACCCTTGACATTTTCCAAGCAGTGCCTATGTATTGGATACCTGTCCATGATTGTCCTGTTTGTCATACATCGGTGCCATCCTCAGTGTTCAGATCTTCAGTATATCTGTGCATATTTCCACACAAAATATCTGGTGGTTCTGATAATTATCATTCTTGTGTTCTCTGTGTCTGTAATTATATATGTACTTACATGTCCATATCAATAAGATGAAATCACTATATTTAGTCAGAGTTTGGATCTAATTTATAACCTGGGATGAGAATGGGTTTGAGGGAAAAAACAGGAAAATGAGCCAGGGGTCTTGGGAGCCACAGGTTTAGACGATTCACAAGAATGACCCCATTGAGATCAAATCCACTGAAATCCATGGATCTGCTTAAAATTCTCATCCAAAATCTGCAAAGGTAAACATGTAAGATCTAGGTTATTTTTCAGGCTGCTCAAGTTTGTTACAAAATAACAAAAACCCTAGCTAGGAGTCTAATGAGGCATTCTATGTTATTTATTCAGAATTCTAGGTCCAAACAATCATGTTTGCTTGTTTACAAACTGTTACAAGATTGCTGGAATATTGCCAACCATTGCGTGAAATATACTTAATACCTTATGAGCAACTTAGCAGGTAAACCATGAATTCTTAAATATATCAGTTTATTACAATGTGGGTACATATTTGTGTGTATTAACTGATTTCAACTGCCAGTTTTGCCTAGTGCCTGTTAAAGAATTCATGACTCTTGACACATTTGTGTGTCAAATCTATTTGCTTAACAATTGACGGGCTGGGTATCCAAAGTCTATTTCAGTTGTCTTATTTATTTTTGGGTGGTTCTTTCTGACATCAGCTATATGAAGCTGGATCCAGGAATATGCTTCACACCCATAGCTGCCTTTGTCAGATAATCCTGACGTCTGCATGTTGCTATGGCTGCTCCAGTAATGGCAGGGAGTGGGGGAGAAACCTACTGCTAGCCTGCCTTCAAGTAATCTGAGATAAGCACAATCATTTCAGACTTTTTAAAGCTTTTTCATTAGCATTTTCAGATTTTGTTTGAAGGGGAAGGAAACTTGAGAGAAGCTATTTATGTGTACGTCTTTAGTTCATAAAGACACATACATGATTGATATGCAGTAAGTAAAAGAAATAGCATAGTAGGGTATGATAAGTTCTTCAGCAGAGGGATAGAAGAATTTTATTTAAGGTTAAACCTGGGTTCACATCTTTCATCTGATGCATTAGTGGTTATTTCAGTCTGAAAACCAAAATAAGTTATCAGATTTCATGCCAAAACAAACTGTACCTTCTCAGAATAGTCTTTCATCATACGCTGGGTTACTGAAAATTTCTTGGCCTTACTAGAAGGATCTACAATCTACAATACATAAATTGAAGCTTTTATTTCATCCAAACACAAACATGTCAGCAGGCATCAAAGCTACTATTTATCATTGTCTGTGGATGGACAAAACAGACTTGGTTTTCTTATAAATAAAAGCACCTGCACCCTTTCCACATCCATCAGAAATCTCTGCTAAAAGAGCACTGTAGCTGTAAGGGATGATGCTCCTTCCTTTGCAACAGTTACTAGGTTTTCCAAGGGGGGTGAGAGATGACAGAAGATGAGAAAGAACTCCCACCACTAAAATGTTCATAAATATGTGATGTGATTTACCAATGACTCACAACACACGTCAGATGTCCTACAGGGTGTCATTCAAGTGGCATTCTGAGGCATGAACTGGACATAAGGAGGTTCCAACTCCTTATTCTAGGAGAAGATCTAAAAGAATGATCTAAAAAGTAGATGTATGCTGATGATCATTGATAATTTGGGCTGTTGGGGATGGTCTTCTCTACCAATGGAATGAAGGCAGTAGCATCATTAGCAGCAGTAGGAGGACCTCAGAGTGGATTATGAGTGAGTGAGTTTAGTTTTACGCCACACTCAGCAGTATTCCAGCTATATGGCGGCAGTCTGTAAATAATCGAGTCTGGACCAGGCAGTCCAGTGATCAACAGCATGAGCATCGATCTACGCAATTGGGAACCGATGACATGTCAACCGAGTCTGACCACCCGATCCAGTTAGTGGCCTCTTACCACAAGCATGGGTTACTGAAGATCAATATTCTAACCCAGATCTTCATGGGTAAGAGTGGATTATGTTAGAAAATATCTCCATCAAAACGGTTTATCCTAGTTATGCTGGGCTTATCAGCCGACCCTCATATCTACCATAACAGTGCCTTCTCCAGAATCATAGTGTTTACATTACATCCATATACACGTGTTCTTCAGAGATATTTAAGATCAGAAAGAACAGCATATGGAAGCTTCTACATACATCCCAATCCAGCCCAACTACAGCACCCATATATCTACAGTAGGTCCTGGGTGCCATTGTTTCAAACAACCTAAATGCAAAGACTGTCATAAGTCTATGTTAAGGAATGAGAGTTGTGATCACCTTAGCACTAAGATGACTTTGTACAATGGCATCCTGGGTGACAATGTGTCATTGTATCCTGTACAATAGTCACTGCTCATACTATCACCCCTTGGTTATTTTGGTGTTTTACAGACCCCCATGCAGAATGAATTGATCAACCATGTTCTAATGGCTTGTCATCCATATTTACCTAACTATTGATCAGTTATATTTTCACAATATACATAATGGTGTACTGATTTGGTAAAACATCCATTCTAATTTATTTAAACACCTTCTTTCTTGATGCTTCAAAAACATGTGGGCCGGTGGGGTAGCCTAGTGGTTAAAGTGGCTCTTCACACCGAAGACCCGGGTTTGAATCCCCACATGGGTACAATGTGTGAAGCCCATTTCTGGTGTCCCCAGCCGTGATGTTGCTGGCATATTGCTAAAAACAGCGTAAAACCAAACTCAGTCAGTCAGTCAGTCAAAACATGTATCCTTTTCAGAACTTATATATGTGTGCTTGGAATTCACTAGAAGTTATAGTTGTGTACATTGTGTATATTGAAATCTGAGTTGCTTGCATGGAATTCATGTACTGCCATGTGTTCATGATTTAACGGACCGCCTGGTGGTGTAGTGGTTAGAGCGTCCGCCCGGAGAGCGGAACGTCGCGGGTTCGATCCCTGACCGCGTCATACCAAAAGACGTTAAAATATGGTACTTGTTGGTCCCTGCCTGGCCCTCGGCATTAATGGGTACAACAAGGACTGGTGGGCTCGGAGTCAGTATAATGTGTCTGAGTGGGGTATTCATGCTTCACTGCGGCATGGTATCTCAGTGAGCTAGCACTATAAAACCAGCTTCAGTCTGGGCTAGTACAAGCAGCCGCACATACACACATGCATGCACGTTGTCATATGAGCGAAATATTCTCATACAATGGATAGCATTCTCCGCAGGATAAAGCCACCAGATATTTTCGGTATCTGTTCGGGTCATTTACAGATATCAATCCCAATTAGAAATGTCATATGCAAATTTTAGGGACTACTTTCAGTGTAAACAAACATGGCGTCATGCCCATCTATCAGCGATCGTGTCAGGATTCAAGGCTAAGGTTACGGCACTGTCAGTGCTTTGATCCAAGAAAATTCATGTCTGGTAATGATCTATAGAGTGGATTACGTAGTGATGATAGAAATTCATAGGACATCGACACCAGTTACCCGACCGACTGTCAGTGTTAGCGAGCAGAACATGTCTCGCGAACATTAAAATGTATTTGTTGTTCAAATGGTTAATTGTTTCGGAAGTTCCACACAAGTTTGTTGTTCTTTTCAAACGTAAACTAAGATGTGTTGACAACAATACATGCTTTAACATATAAACTTACTTGGAGCTAGATGACCTAACAGTCAAGTAGAAAATTGTGTCACCAAGCTTGTACGTAATAAACTACGCATTTGTGACGTCAATAGATATCTGCACATTCCACGAAGTCCAGTTTCAAGATTTATGGCAATTGAAATCACATCTTTTTTTAGGTAATAAAGTAAGAATGACATTGTATGATAAATAGGTTATCAAACTCGTGTGTTTTGGGATGGTTAATATTCTGCATTAGGAATAAACAATATGTATTATCTCGCCAAGGTTCGCAAAATACAATGTTTATTCCTAATGCAGGATATTAACCATCCCCAAACACTCACATGATATCCTATATTTCCATGATCCAACAAAGAAAGATACCACTGGATGTTCACCTGCTATCATCTATGATAAGAATCCTTGTGTTCAAAACAGCTTTAAAGAACACAGAAAACTAGGAATTCACAGCAAACACATTTTATTGAAAGAGTTTACAAACTCATGCACATGTGGATGAAAGCCACGCCCCTATCACACAGTTCACATCAACAGCACCAATAGAAAGCACACACCTCCAACACATTCATGTCATTCATACCGGATCGAATCACCCACAATACAGCAGTCAAGATGGTGGCACGTCACACAACACCGATGTCATTAACATGTTCTCAGGCATATTGTCTTACTATTTCATTACTCAGCTTAATATAGTATGTTTAGAACATCAAGAGAACAGTTGGTTCTAGACTGGTGGGGCAGGAATATGAGCAATTCTTAATGAATACTTGAAGAAAAGCCTGGTTCCTATGACAATGTCATGACCCATATCTTAATCCATCCACCTTTGTCCAATCAGGACACACAGAACAAGCATAAAACACTTAATGCTTACATCAATGTCAGGAATGCAGAGGACCAAGTGAAAGGCAAGATAACTCTATCTTGTATTTTGAATTTATCTTGATTTATTTTTTAACTTGTAAAAATACTCCAGTTAAAAATATTGGCATATTACGATTACAAAATACAAGAACAGAGATATCTTAAGCAGCCTTCAAGAAAAGGATGAACATAAAATAACAGCAAATTTATTATCAATGACAAACGTAAACTGATATGAAATGTCTTATAAAAATGATACTCTAGTCCAAGACTCAGTAATGCTAATTGAGCCATTTTCATTGGGATAACAGTCATGCTATGACCTAACATTGTCAGGGATGCAATGCCATAGGTGCCAGACATACCACACTAACACCCTAACAACTACCATTTACATCAGTAATATTTTGTCTCTAATACAAAGGCAACCAAGTTTCATTTTGTAAAATAATACTAATTTCTTTGCAAATTGAAAATATAAATGTTTGTTTTGATTGTGTAAAATAGAAACTTTTTTGCTTTTTGCACCTTTAAAAAAGAGTAATTCATTATTAGTTTTATAAAAATTTAAATAATATACAAATTCACATCAAATTATCAGAGTGATTTTTTTCATGATGACTCCTATAAATTGCTGTATCGCCATGGCAATACATCCCTTAACAGCATCCCTTATATCACGTGCAGACAACCAGATCAATAAAACAAAAAGCTACAAGATATACAGTGAAACAACGTAACTGAGAGGAACAACTACCTCTATAAGCCAAACCAAAATTATACACATAAACACCAGGGTTAAATAATGATAGTTCAAAATCTACAGCCTCAAAAGTCTTGAGCTAAGGTAAGCCCCTCGGGCTTTGCATTATTCTGCAAACATCAACATCTAGGGTATGAAATACTTAAATATATGGAACCAATTGATTGAACTTGACATAATTTATAAAGACAGATATACAGATTATATATATTCTAAGATATGTAATATGACTGCAAAATCACAGGCATTCAAACAACTCCATCCTCAAAAGGTTTGTTACCCAAAAGGTAGGATTCTTTAATAATTTATTAAAAGGCTGTGAATATATCAGGTTGTCAGGGTTACAGTTAAAATGGATATGGATACCATGTAGACGAACCTTCTTCGTAGTAAGATTCAGTCAGGTTCAATCAATCTTGAATATAGTAGTACAGACTCTACTCTAAAGTGCAAGCATATTGCATCTTATCGGCCTTGATTCCACAGCAAAAGAGCTACAACATTTGATCTTCAATACATCTAAAAGATTTCAATAGAAGGTGAATCCACAAATGATACAGTTAACAGTCATTAATAATGACTAAGAGTACACGCAGCTAAACACAAAACTGATGGAACTAAACGGCGCTTCTTAGAAGATTGCACCATGATTAACCAAATTATACAAAACACATGATGATTATTATGATGCGAAATACACAGAAGATGTCTCTTCTTATGGCTGACAATGAGTAACAATTCTTTTAAAAATCAACTCCATATCCTGTCTGTGGATGGAATTTAAGAACATTTGACCATGTGTGCTTAAGAAGCTCATTCCATGGATCTTAGTAACTTGGAACAAAATTATACACACAGTTTCTTCAAACAGTTTCTGCTTAGCAAGGGATAATGCACAAATATATACAAAGTATACGTACCTGGAAGTCAGTGAATATTTCAGTGACAACCCCCAAAACGAACAAAAATTCAGAAATGTACAGATCAAAGCGGACTTTTGGTCAGTGGTAGAATGTATTATACCGAGTGGGAAATATGACTCTCACCAACATGGATGAGAAAATCATGTCTCCCTCCAGGACTGGTCCTTCAAAGCATCACTCCAAACCTCCATTCTTACAATAAAAATCCCTCAGATACATTGGAGTGCAAATATTGTATGTCAATATTAGAAAAATGTGGTTTTAAAAGTGTAACCGTACACAGAATAAAATACCTGAATAAATTTGGCACATAACATAACTATATTGCATAATCAAATCCACTTGTGAATAAGTGAGGATAATTTTCCACTTTTGTGAAGAGACTAACAGCTTGAGCACTATCGGTTGCATAGAAAGCAGTTCTCTGCCGAAAGTTAACCAGAAAACTTCAAACATGTCTGCCGAGGTTGGCATTTGTAAATCACAATAAACCTGGTCAAGAAGCAGAGATAAGGCACGCGGAAAGGCACCACACACATAAGCAGGTCATGCAAGTCTCCGTAGCACCATAGTTGCAGATGATGTCGCCGTCACGGACGCTGCCCGAGTTAGTTCATCCGTCGGCAGTAGTAGCCGAGCATCTTGCACTTCTCACACAGGTGTTGCGGGTGGACCTTGCTCTGGTCGGAAACATCCAGGCCATCCGGCTTTTCCAGTGGACGCTGGTCAAACGATAACAGGACATGGTGAAATCACTGAGGACTAACGGACAGCACACAACACTTAAAGCGACAATGTCCGCCAAGGAGGGGTGCTTCCACAACAGTGATAATTAATTAACAAACAACATTTGCACAATTAACATTAATTACAAAAATAAAATTTAAAAATATTGTCGTTAGATAAATAAAGATTATTTGTTAATGTTCAAACAGGATCATGGATTATTTTGCGACTGTCCGGATATGGTGAAAGGATGACGGACAGAGTCGCTTTAAATTTGGACGTATATAAATGTTGTGCTTACCTTCTCCAAGAATTCATAGGGTCGCTGAAATAAACACAAGCACACACTGCATTTTATCCAAGTCAAACAGTGCAACATACCAAACCGGTGTGGGAAAGCATGCAGAGTAATGAGCTGGGTAGAGACTATTTATAAAGCACACAGACATTAGTAAATAATTGGATAGATCCATCCATTTTCAAAATTCTTCATTAATGAATTATTCTCCTTTACACCATATCTGCCACGCTGCATGCTCTCTCAGAAATATAAACTTCAAAACGCAAACATTTGCACATATGTGCAACAAAACTTAAAATAATTTACAAATACAAATTATTTCAAAGCCATTTAGAACACTTCAAAAAGAACAAAACTTGTGGAGGCCACACAAAATAAAATGGGTTGTAGGGTTACGTGATGAGCATTAGAAAGCTTGATGAATTAGAAGGAGTTATGAGAACGTTGAAGTAATTGACTCACCTGTTTGTGAGGGTAGACGTTGATGTGACACTTGATGCACTCCTGTCCCATGTTGGCCCAACTGTTCCCACTCATCCACTTGCGCTTGCACTTTGGGCACTTGTACTCACCGAAACATCGCTTCTTGCCCTGGTAGGGTGTGAGACCTTCACCTTTTGGTCGGGCCTGGAATACAGAGGTGACACAGTGTGAAATGTACTGGTCAATGGAAATGTCAGATCTATTGTTATATAAGTATAATCATGGATATATGAGCTATGAAGCTCTTTTCAGTGGTCATAAACAGCATAATGTGGTGGGCAACAAAATTCCTCCAAACTGACAAGAAGACACAACATGTCCTCAGTCGGACAAGTGATTGGTGTAAGAATCAAATCTTCCTTAGAAGGACTTGACAAGGGGACCCATGGCCATATCTAACCCTTCCAACAGCTGGATGACAGCTGCACTACTAACAAGGTCTGCTTGGCATCATTGCCTTAAATGTCAGAAACATGCATGCTTGATGTGTTTGGGGAAAAGCATACAAAAAGGCAGCCCATCAACTCACCCATCCTTATTAGACCTAAAGAATGACAAGAATATAGATGAACAAATTCTTTATTACAATAGGATATCATTATATCATGCTAACTTGACCAATATTGCTCCTACTGTAATAAAAACATTGTTCATCCATATGATACTAGCGTTCCTTAGTATTCCAACTTCTAAATGCTTCTCAAAGACCCTACAACCAATTTCAAAATGCGACCAAGCCAATCTTCTGGTACACCAAGGTCTATTGCTTCATTGTGACCAAACAACCAAGACCACGAGACTTCCTGGTCAAGTACCAGATATGAAAGCATGAAACATACAACTTTATGGATGACAACTTCTTGTTTATTGCCTGAAGCTACATTTCGATTCTAAGATGTAAGATTCTTATATCGTTATCCATAAAGTTGTATGTTTCATTTTTGACTCACCAACTTCTGAATGCCAATCAAACAATTAAGTTATGTCTGATATGTCAGAAGGCCAATGTTGACTCTACGTCTTATGCTCTACTGCCATATTGTTCCATACTGAATGTAAACCTACCACATCCCCATAAAGAAGCCATCAAGAGGTGGTTACACTGTATGCATGAACACCCCCGGATTTCATAGATGGATATATAGCTATTTCGAATAGCCTCTAGCATATAGTAAGCTCCTATATGTTTACCAGAATCCTGACTCGTATACAATATGGATATTCAGTGCTCTGAATGTTTCCAATGACTACAAGACCTATATTTTTCAAGAATGCCATGTTTGTGAAACATGAAGAAATGTATTTTTCAAGAATTATTTTTTGCCTATCCGAAAAGCTCAGCATGTAGCAGTGTACAAAACGAGTAGTTAGAGCCAGTGCAGCGTATCTACTGTCGACCTACTACACTATCATGGCTTCAGGCTGCACTTGCATACATTGATATGGCTGCCTGCCAGCAAGCCCACAGGCATTCACCGGGTGTCATAATACTTAGGGGCCTTTTTACATTTTCCAAATGGGTTTAGGGAATGTGTATTAATAATACTTGCAGTTCTACCATGTGTGTGGTGTGACCTTCACCTACACCCTACTGACACTGTTCTGTGTGAAATGAATAAAAGACTATAGTCACAGAGGCTGAGTATCATGTGTATGGATTTTACACTTCATAAAATCATTACATTGATAGAACCACCTCGTTGCATGCGTAAGATATATTGCATTTATTAATATTATTGCATTTACAAAACCACCCTAAGATGAGCAAAGTGTACAATGGACAATGGTTTTAGCTGAGATTTCTTGACTGACTGACTGAGTTTGGTTTTACGCCGCTTTTAGCAATATTCCAGCAACATCACAGCGGGGGACACCAGAAATGGGCTTCACACATTGTGCCCATGTGGGGATTCGAACCCAGGTCTTCGCCGTGACGAGCCAACGCTTTAACCATTAGGCTATCCCACCGCCCCGAGATTTCTTGAAGTTCATTAGCATTTAGAAGTTGGATGAACGTTGGATGAACATGAAGTTTTTTATGGATAACTTCTTTTTATTCTTTATACAATGTTTCAGTGCTAATTCTTGCTCCTGCACTAAGCATGATGAAGGAGCAAGAATTAGCTCTGAAATGTTGTATAAAGATTAGAAAGAAGTTGCTATCCATAAAAACATGTGATTTCTTGCCTATAGAAATGGTTTGGTCATATGTATTGCAGTGCTATTTCTGTCTTTTCCCACTATGTGTCAGTCAGGTGGAGGGATGGTAATGGTACTGATGCTGATTGTGCCAGCACGGGTTGTGATACAGAGTGGGGCAACATCTGGAAGCTGCATCAACATCCGCTACAGCAAATACAGTCACTATCAAAAACGAGATGAACATCTGCTATTGAAACCCTGTTTTAGCAGTCACCCTGTCTAAAAGTACTTCTCATTTTGTTACTCTCTGGGTGCAATGCCATAAGAACATGTCCACTGCCATTTTGCCTCTGGCGATACGTTCCACTACATGCTAGACCAAATTCACTACAATCATTGATAAATATAGTGTAATTCCAGATGTATAATGATGTGTATGGCACCGCTTCGGCAAGCTCAACATCTTCATAAACATAAAACATCAAACATATTCCATGATACATGGTACACTACTTATTTCAACATGGTTGATATGGAAATTGCCATAGACATTTCTTCAGATAATGTTTCTCCTAGGATCTATATAATTTAGTTTTGAGATGCCCCCTGTCGGCTATGCCTTCTTGGTAACCTAAACCCCCATCTTCTGAGAAGTAGAACCCCCTCCTCCCTCCCCATCCTAGTGATGGAGAACACATGTGTTTCTTGCTTTGTCCCCCAGTACACAACACAGGCTCTTCCATCACCCTCTTATCTATTACCTAATGCAATGGGTTTATAATTAATGTTAATTGGGCCAGGCTTACTGTGGGTCATGCTGCCTCACCAGCTTCGGGTCTGCCAGATTGGGATTCCAGGGAATGTAGTATGGAGGGATTTGTTCCACTTCAACATACAATAAACAGCTCTTGTTTTATTAAATACGTGTAATAATTTCACTTTAACCACCAAGATGGCCTCATTTTCCCAGACATAGCCATTTGGCAAGCTGGTGAGGTAATGAAGATTAAAAACAGAGTGGATAATGAATATGCATTTCAAACACACTGGGGAATTGAACAATAAAATATGTTTTGGGTGTATTCTGAATTATGCATTATGAAAAATGGCATTGTTCCGATTACAGCAGCTATACAATCTCAGTAAGTAGCTAGGCATTTCTGGGTTTTTAACAGTACAAAGTAACATTTGGAAAACTGAAAGCTTTCTTTTGTGTTACCTAATATCATTGGTGTATCATTTGTTTTAAATGCACTATCTTCTGGGGGAAAAGACATTAATTTAGATTCTATTATTATAATATTCAAAAATACACATATTAATTGTCTTGACTATATTTTGCCTTAAAGCTTCAAGTGGCAAAACTATTTAACTAATCACATTTGTTTTTGTTTTTTAATTTTATATTTGTAACTTAGAAAATGGGCACAGAACTCCTAATGAATCAATATATCTTTCATCCAGGCATAAAAAAACCCTCCCTCCGTTGACGACAATTGACATCCATACATCCTTCACCCAGGAACAGAAATCTTCAACTGATGATAACTAACATCTGATATTTGTCACCCAGGAACAGAACCTTCAACAGATGATAACTAACATCTGATATTTGTCACCCAGGAACAGAACCTTCAACAGATGATAACTAACATCTGATATTTGTTACCTTGGAATAGAACCTTCAACTGATGATAACTAACATCTCATATTTGTTACCTTGGAACAGAACCTTCAACTGATGATAACAAACATCTGATATTTGTTACCTTGGAACAGAACCTTCAACTGATGATACCTAACATCTGATATTTGTTACCTTGGAACAGAACCTTCAACTGATGATAACAAACATCTGATGATAACAAACATGATAAATAAACATGATATTTGTTACCTTGGAACAGAACCTTCAACTGATGATAACAAACATCTGATATTTGTTACCTTGGAACAGAACCTTCAACTGATGATAACTAACATCTGATATTTGTTACCTTTGGAACAGAACCTTCAACTGATGATAACTAACATCTGGGTTACCTTGGAACAGAACCTTCAACTGATGATAACTAACATCTATTACCTTGGAACAGAACCTTCAACTGATGATAACTAACATCTGATATTTGTTACCTTGGAACAGAACCTTCAACTGATGATACAACATCTGATATTTGTTACCTTGGAACAGAACCTTCAACTGATGATAACTAACATCTGATATTTGTTACCTTGGAACAGAACCTTCAACTGATGATAACAAACATCTGATATTTGTTACCTTGGAACAGAACCTTCAACAGATGATAACTAACATCTGATATTTGTTACCTTGGAACAGAACCTTCAACTGATGATAACTAACATCTGATATTTGTTACCTTGGAACAGAACCTTCAACTGATGATAACAAACATCTGATATTTGTTACCTTGGAACAGAACCTTCAACAGATGATAACTAACATCTGATATTTGTTACCTTGGAACAGAACCTTCAACTGATGATAACTAACATCTGATATTTGTTACCTTGGAACAGAACCTTCAACTGATGATAACTAACATCTGATATTTGTTACCTTGGAACAGAACCTTCAACAGATGATAACTAACATCTGATATTTGTTACCTTGGAACAGAACCTTCAACTGATGATAACAAACATCTGATATTTGTTACCTTGGAACAGAACCAACAGAACCTTCTGATATTTGTCACCTTGATGATAACTAACATCTCATATTTGTCACCTTGGAACAGAACCTTCAACAGATGATTAACTAACATCTGATATTTGTTACCTTGGAACAGAACCTTCAACTGATGATAACTAACATCTTATATTTGTTACCTTGGAACAGAACCTTCAACTGATGACAACTAACATCTTATATTTGTTACCTTGGAACAGAACCTTCAACTGATGATAACTAACATCTGATATTTGTTACCTTGGAACAGAACCTTCAACAGATGATAACTAACATCTGATATTTGTTACCTTGGAACAGAACCTTCAACTGATGATAACTAACATCTGATATTTGTTACCTTGGAACAGAACCTTCAACTGATGATAACAAACATCTGATATTTGTTACCTTGGAACAGAACCTTCAACTGATGATAACAAACATCTGATATTTGTTACCTTGGAACAGAACCTTCAACTGATGATAACTAACATCTTATATTTGTTACCTTGGAACAGAACCTACAACTGATGATAACTAACATCTGATATTTGTTACCTTGGAACAGAACCTTCAACAGATGATAACTAACATCTGATATTTGTTACCTTGGAACAGAACCTTCAACTGATGATAACTAACATCTGATATTTGTTACCTTGGAACAGAACCTTCAACAGATGATAACTAACATCTGATATTTGTTACCTTGGAACAGAACCTTCAACTGATGATAACTAACATCTGATATTTGTTACCTTGGAACAGAACCTTCAACTGATGATAACAGAATCTGATATTTGTTCAACAGAACCTTCAACTGATGATAACTAACATCTGATATTTGTTACCTTGGAACAGAACCTTTCAACAGATGATAACTAACATCTGATATTTGTTACCTTGAACAGAACCTTCAACAGATGATAACTAACATCTGATATTTGTCACCCAGGAACAGAACCTTCAACTGATGATAACTAACATCTGATATTTGTTACCTTGAACAGAACCTTCAACTGATGATAACTAACATCTGATATTTGTTACCTTGGAACAGAACCTTCAACAGATGATAACTAACATCTAATATTTGTCACCCAGGAACAGAACCTTCAACTGATGATAACTAACATCTGATATTTGTTACCTTGGAACAGAACCTTCAACTGATGATACCTAACATCTGATATTTGTTACCTTGGAACAGAACCTTCAACTGATGATAACAACATCTGATATTTGTTACCTTGGAACAGAACCTTCAACAGATGATAACTAACATCTTATATTTGTTACCTTGGAACAGAACCTTCAACTGATGATAACTAACATCTTATATTTGTTACCTTGGAACAGAACCTTCAACAGATGATAACTAACATCTGATATTTGTTACCTTGGAACAGAACCTTCAACAGATGATAACTAACATCTCATATTTGTTACCTTGGAACAGAACCTTCAACAGATGATAACTAACATCTGATATTTGTTACCTTGGAACAGAACCTTCAACAGATGATAACTAACATCTCATATTTGTCACTATTGAACAGAACCTTCAACTGATGATAACAAACATCTGATATTTGTCTCCCTGAACAGAACCTTCAGCTGACTCTCATCCTTCACCCAAGAAGGGAAACTTTCAACTCATAACATCTGGCATCCCAATATTTGTCACCACTGAACAGAACTTTCAATTGATGATCACTAATATCCCAATAATTTTCTCCCTGAACAGAACCTTCAACTGATGATAACTAACTTCCGATATGTCTCCTAGAACAGAACCTTCTTCTGATGAAAACTGGATAACTGGCAATGTGGTATCATCCTTCACCCTGGCACACAAAGATCTCTGCTGGCGACAGGTATCAACTGAGCTCCTATTGTCTTTTGTATTTACACATGTGAATCTGTCTATCAACTAATGAAATGTCCGTACATCCTAGTAACAGAACAATTCAATCAACTGATCAACAATATGTGACTGTAACAGGCTATCACGAGCGTACACACAAACTCATCAATTTCAAACAGTGATGTGTGTTGGGTTTTTTCATTTGATATGGTTTATGGTTCTGAAAGCCATTAATAACATAATGCTGAATAGAACTCATAACCGTTTCACATTTGTCTGATATATGAAGCTGGCCTTTACAAAAAGCTTAGCCAGCTGGCTCATAGAAAAAGTATGGGTACACTTTGTCCGACCAAATGTCATTTCCATCAACCAGGTTCTGACTGAAGCAACCATAGGTAAGTCACCAAAAAGAACAAGCTGTCAACTCTTTCTATGTGATAAGCAGTGCACATTTTAGTAATTTAGAGTTCAAAATTTTGGGTATCATCATGCCCAACTGCATCATCTAACTCCTTGTGCATATATGATAAAGCCAGTGATGTTCTTCAGCAACAAAAGTAACCTGGACCAACATGTTAAAAACTCTGGTTTTAGAAATGTTATAAGCATATTACCAAAGAAGGGGCAAACTATATCTGTTCTGCCTAATTGCTCATTGATGAATCACTAGTATTCTTCTAGTGGCTCATTTTCCCCCCCAAATGGTACATCTAAATATCTGCATTAGTTAACACAAATGCATATCCATTCTTGTTATCACATGTCAGTAGATTAACCAGGATGGGTCGATTGGGTCTCTGCTTTGTATTTCTTTCATCCAGTATGGACTACTCTTGATTACATAATGTGACCAGTGTGCAAGTGTGGTCATAGTAGTTGCATTACAAATGATAGTAAGACATGAATGACATGAAACTTTTTCATGCGTAATAACATTATTTTGTTCTAAAAACGTTTCAACTTTCAACCCTTGAGTCATTTCCTCTGATGAAGGGGCTGGTTGCAAGTTTCTAATAAATAAATAATAAAGTTGTTATCCATAAAAAGCTTCGTCTTCATGTTCAGAGCCACTTTCCTCGAAATGCTAGTGGTGCTTTGATGATCGTAACTCCCATACTTTAACATAGACTTCCGACTGTCGTAGTGCTGCGATGATCATAACTCCCATACTTTAACATAGACTTCCGACTGTCGTAGTGCTGCGATGATCATAACTCCCATACTTTAACATTGTCTTACGACTGTCGTAGTGCTACAATGATCGTAACTCCCATACTTTAACATAAGACTTATGACAGTCGTAGTGCTGCGATTGCTTTGAGGAACCCTGGCCTATCAAGGACTTGGTCCTGTTTCACTTCTTGGGAAGTGAGGAATCAGTAGGATTGACAAAGAATCTTATTCAATGATCCTTGTCTTGTTCAAATGCATCACCTGGTCACCAAAATCCAAATGTTCAAGTATGACCCTGTAATCAAACACTTTATCTGATGGTCAATGAAAAGTAATGAACACTACCTGTTTCAATAGTATGAGAGAAAGTAATGAAAGTTGCATTACCTTCCCTACCTGGGGGCAGTCCTTGATGTAGTGGCCCTTGTTGAAGCACAGGTGGCACAGGTAGGAGGAGGGGGGACGTTTGCTGGGCTTGCGTTCCATGGACAGAGACAGGTCGCTGAAGTGGTCGGCCAGATCCTGTATACTCCCATAAGGTGACGTCGTTGACAGTCCTGATAAGCTGCCATTCTGGTAGTGGTTCTGGAAAATCCACAAAGGTCTGTCAGACTCAACAGGTTTTGCACAATGCAAAATATTGTCTTGTCATGGATTTATCTGGACCTCCTCAGAAACATTTGGAACATTTCTTGGAACATTTCTTGGAAAATTTTGTGTCCAGTT
Source organism: Haliotis rubra (assembly GCF_003918875.1). Taxonomy (NCBI): domain Eukaryota; kingdom Metazoa; phylum Mollusca; class Gastropoda; order Lepetellida; family Haliotidae; genus Haliotis; species Haliotis rubra. Next base: position 216,223 of record NW_025767457.1, read on the forward strand.
GTGAAATTGATATACATCTATGAGGTGGGTTATATTTGAATATCTATAGCAGGTGTAGAAAAGTGAATATACTAATATAATGAATATATCATAATTTTTTCAAAATGTGTATTTCCATTTTGCACCTGATCTGCAAGTTTGCAACTAAACTGGAGATTATTGATGTTTGTGCAAGACATATGATGTAGATCTACATATCCAAATGATTCCTAGTAAATAATGAAAAATGTTTTGGCAACATTGTTATAATGTATCCTTTATAGTGTTATGATCTTGTACCCAAAAAAGTAACACTTTACTTGAAAATTTCCAAATTCCTTTATCCTTGGTAACCACAATACAAAACATCAAAGTATTTGATGACCAACTACTAATTTCAATAGGATACTGATGTAAGAATTAAAATCCAACATTTTTCACACAACAATGTGTACAGATTCACAGGCAGATATGTGACTTTGAGGCTGACTTCCCTCCCCTGCAGCTGAAACATGTCATTTGCTGTCAAAACAATTAAACAACTGCCTGTCAAGAACCCTAGCCAACAAGGTTTGTCCATTTCCTGGGCGAGATTTGGTAAACGATTTTTATCCTGAACCTAGCCCCAGCAGAAGATTGTGTAAGTGCATGTATTGGGATCCATGGCAGCCATTTCTGTATTTTGACAGCAGTTCAGGTTAGATGGACATCCACAGAAACTTGGAACTTCCTTCTAATACTTGCAATAATGGGCAGGTCACATGTAAACAAACACGCTGTCTGGAGAAAGCTCTTATGAAAATGTGCTATGTTTAGACCTTGACTGTACTTAGGAAGCAATGTTGCAACTTGAGAGGGCAAGCTGGGGCTGATCTAATTACTGGAGACATATCGTGGTCAGACCACGGCAATACTGGCCATGTTAGTCCAAAGTCCAACTCACAAAGAATCCCAAAACAACATTATGTAAAACTTGATACCAAATACAACGCGTTTTTTAAAAAAGTTTTTAAAAGTTGGGAGGGAGATGGCATAGCATATGGCGACAGTATGTCTGAACGCTAAAGGCAACGTAACGCGATACGACCAGGTCGGAGAGAGGCACAGCTGGGTTTATAGAGCTAGGGAGGCCATCTTACTGCTTAAACATATTGATACACATTTGGAACCTCATCTGAACATTCGTTGAAACTGCGATGACCACGAACAGCGCACACAGAACCAGATTATGACGTGACGTTCCACGTCAGAAATCTATCTGGCCGACTTCCAGCTGTACGAACACACTGACATTTAACAGATCTTTGGAACTTAGGGAATATAAAGATTTGGCTGTTCCGATCTTTGTTTGGCAGTGATTCGTCATAGTGACCTCAATGGCGTTCGTTATGGAAGCAGTGAATAACACTGATAACATAGCATTGGAATACAGATGAGGAATATTGGGTAATATAGTAAATTATAAAATGATGGGGAATATTTCGTGGACTTACAGTGCTGTTGATGTTGGTGGCTAGAGCCGGCTGGGAGGTGAGTGCTGGACTGGACCAGGGGTGCTGCTCTGTGTGTACGTTGAGACCATACAGATTCTGCGTCCCCCCAGTTTTCTGAAGTAGGGAGCTGACTGTGTTCACGGAAGATACAGCCTGGGTTGATACCTGGTTAGCTGACCAGGGATCGGAGTACAGGGACTGCCCAGTTTGAACATTAGAAGGGTGGGAGTCCGCAAGGGTAAGGTACACCCAGTTAAGAAGTTGTGCCGGCTGATACACTGAGGCGCTTGTGTCAATCGTCGCCAAAGACGTCATGTCACGTTCTCTCATGATTCTCCCCTGGGCCAGTCGCCACTGGAAAAGTCGCTGGTCTGACTGAGTCTGCTAGCAAAAATACGCTTTTCTTGGATGGGCCGCTGCAAGATGCCAATCAAATTTCGGCAACTCTCGAAGTCCCGCCTCCTGATGCCCTTGCACGCGCCCCAAAATACGTCAACTTGTTGCTATGGTAATTGCCTCCGGATGACTGTTATTGCCCCGTCCGTGGCACCCCTCTTTTATCCAGATGCGATGAGACGCTGGGTCTGGGGGAGGGGGTGCGGGTAACGGGATTATCTCATAAGTTAACATCTTTGACATTGCTTTGAAAATAATTAACAACTCATTAACCCGTTCAGAAGGGTTTGTGAAGGAGTTTCCTGTATATTCGAGTCCAGCTTTTCCGGTGTGGCACCACCAATTAGTTGTCTATATAATCCAATCTGAAGGTTGTAATATCTTTAGCAGTTGACAAATACACTCAACGGGTTGTGTTTTGACACGCATCACGGTTCTACACCGCACGTGTTTCTGTGATGACGAGCAGACAATAGTTTATCATGGGACAATGGCGGACCTTCACAACATGGCATACAATAGTGTAAACATATTTTATTCCAAAATAGATTGAACGTGGATTGGTAAACAAGCCGTAATGGCTTATTTAAATATCTCTCTATTACGTTTATACATGAATAACAAATATTAAATAATATACATCATTATAGGAGAGCAAGCAACCTGCGTGTGGAACTTCATTAATCATTTATCAAACCTATGCGAATTTATGATAAAAGTATGGACGCATTTTAGTATCAAAGAATTTATGAGTTTACTTTTGTTGGGATTTCCTTAGGACAGAGTTCAAATAATATGGTTTAAACATATTTATTTCATGAAAAGTCATATTCCGTTTTTCATGAACTGGATTGGTCAACAAGCTCAAAAGAACTTATATGGAGACCGCTCCAATATACATAGATATATGAAACAGTATCATGACAAGAAAAGATGATATCTAAAATGAAAGTAGATGGTATGACATGTAGTCGGAAAATTAAAATCATGATGGTTGTATACATTTATGGCATCTGCAGTCGGGATCCATAGTAGTATAGCTTTGAGAATTATAGGTTTTAGTGTATGACTTGCTCAGTTAAAGCGCCTAGTTTCAATTATAAATAATATCTATGTTCATGAAAATTCATATGATATCTGATGTTGGAATAATAAGGACAAGAAGTAATTGTAAAGTGGGACCAGGATGGGTATACTGAAATGTGCCGTTCAAACGTGTGAGCATTCAAATCACTGCACAAAGTCTGAGGCGTGAGTGGATAATTTGGCAAAAACGTGTATCAAAGTTTTTATCAAATATATTAAATTCAGTCATACAATGTGTTTTGATATTTGTTGTCATTTAGACATCATATGATACCAACAATGGTTCATATTTCTTACACAGTAATATTTCGTAAATCTCCACCAGACACCTTATGTATACCATATGTAAACTCATCATTGTGTAATGTTAGATATTCATTCCGTATTGTCATATATCTACATACAATGACATTCTTTTACATAATCCCGTTTCTAACCTTCTTGAAGGAGGAGGGTAGTTCTATGGATATACAGACCAACTTCTAAATGCCACCTAAAGAACTTGTTGTTTTAAACACATTTATTGCATTATGCATAAATGCGTTCCAATAGAGTGAGTTTCAGTTTTACGCCGCACTCAGCAACATTCCAGCTATATGGCGGGCGTAACGGGCGTTCCAATAGAAAGACATGAATATGTATTGCATGTCGCATCAAACACAGGCAATTATAGATTGAAATAATTGCTAACGTTAGATACTAATTCACTAGGAGCAGTTAAGCAGTAATATCATCTTCAGATTATAAATTCACATAGGTTTGATAAATGATTAATGATGTTCAATACGCAGGTTGCTTGCTTTCCTATCATGCTTCATATTATTTAATAATTGTTTTATTCATGTATCAATGAAATGGAGAGGTGTTTAAATAAGCCATTACGGCTTGTTTACCAATCCTAATTGTTTTTTAAATATATTTTGAATAAAATATGTTTACACTATCTTCAGATTACAGGTAGATAATTTAAGTATAAGACAATATTGTTAATTAAATCTGGAAGATTCCAAGATTTAATTGATGTACACACGGAATGTTTGGGGTTTTTATGGGAAAGAAAGGAGAGATGAAATTTATGACAGGAATAAGGTAAAGATGAAAGATTGCAGAGTGAAATTTATGTACACACGGAATTATTGGTAAATCTGGAAGATTCCAAGATGAAATTTATGTACACACGGAATTATTGGTATATGTTCGCGTATTGAGTTTTCAGCAATACCACATAAAGATGTTATTAAATCATATCCATCTGTATAATGATACATGTTGTTTCTAATAATGGTAGTAAAGGACATTTTCACAGTGACATGAAATGAATCTGTTGTAGAAAAGTGTTTCGATATGCGTGTCCTACGCTTGTCTAAACATATGGACACGTGTCAAAATCATGTGGTGGATAATCGATATTCACGCTTTATCCTTTCCTTGGATTGGTGATAAATAAGAATTGTATCATCACTGTTTCATTTGTTTCTGTATTTACTTTTCCATGTATTTGCATATGCGAGCGGCTTGTTGGCCAATCCATTCATGACGTATATTTTTATGAATAAAATATGTTTAAATCACTAATATGTAAATGTGAATATAAGTACAGCTCAGCTTCTGAGTGACAGTTTGTCCAGACATGGTGTATGGTTCATATTCGTATATGCTTTTTTATATTTTGAAATATTTCACACATTTCACTCGTTTGTTGGCTTGTTCTTGATAAGCTCCATCTTTGTGTAACAGCAGGCTTTAACCATCATAGTTTGCCCTAAAACCCGGTTATGTGTAAATGTATACATATGTCATCAAAGGAAATAAATATTGTTTAAACCATATATTCAGCTGTCTTGCAACAACCGATCAGTAGACGTTGAAGGTGTATTGGACTTAAATCTTTAAATTGATATTGATTTTTATATTTCTTGAAGAAATATTGAAAAGATACAGGATATGTGCGTACGAAGAAAGGGGTCTAGGACAATTGCCACCCGGGCAATTGCCGCCCGGACAATTGCCACCTAGGACAATTGCCCCCTAGGACAATTGCCACCGGACAATTGCCACCTAGGACAATTGCCACCCAAAACAAAAAAACATAATTCAGTTTCTTTACCAACTTTATTGAGTTTGACATGGTAATTCATAACAAATAACAACATATTCTTCCATATAATCAACTTGACAAATCTTGCACAAATAAATGCCCAATTACATTTTCGGGAAGTGATCCATCTACTCTAGCTGACGTCATACATTCCTGCGCAGGTAGGATACAGATTCTCAGCATCCAAGCTCACAAATTGATTTTCTAAACACTTGAGCTTCTCAGCACTTTAATCTTAAGTTTTCTCAGTGCTTTCAATACATTCTCTCAATTATGTTAGTAACTTATATCAATAACTTCACAAGTTTTCAAGTTTGACATTTTTCCCAATCAGTGCATATTGAGTTTTCATGAAAGCTGAGATTTCATCAAAGTCAGGATACCCCAAAACATTGACTTTTCATCATATAAAGTTGTGTTTAATGACAACCTGCATTCATTTTCTCAAATAAAATTACATAAAATTCGGGGTGGCAATTGTCCTCATTATTATAGTAAAAATAACTGGGTGGCAATTGTTCCGAGTAGCAATTATCCTAGGTGGCAGTTGTCCCGGTGATAATTGTCCGGTGGCAATTGTCCTGCTCCCGAAGAAAGGATGGTGCTTAAGATGGGTTTGGGTGTGTAGATGAACCAGCATCTATATCGCATAAACTTAATAAAAACATATTTATTTACACCTCAAAATGACTGTTAAGTAAAACCATTTGCTTGCTGACCCTGGGCTTACCAATCAACAGGTGGTTGCAAGCTTGTGTAATTAGATACCGAGAGCAGATTGAAGATGAGGATGGTTTCTACCAGGATTGCTATCCTTACATTTCTATATTATTAATACAAGCTAGTTAGTTAGTTAGTTATTTGTTTTATTCAACGTCTCACGCACAACTAAAGTATTTCGGTGACGGGGTTTACACTTATTAGGGGGAACAGAAAATAATTTTTTTGAAAGAGTGATGTTTCTACCCCAAAAACCTGAGTATTGGGAACTTTAAATGGGATGCCGAATTAGAAAGGTAAAAAATATGAAATAGGTAAAGAATAATAGAGATTTGGAATTTAATATAGATGTAGTATAATAAATGGTTATTGTTATTGTTTAAAAACATATTTATTAAGTGAATAATGATGAACATATAAAAGGTTCTTGAGAGGCATTTAGAAGTTGGTATTAAAGTATAAGACAAAATATTATGGATGTCAACTTCTTCTTTATTATATACACAACGTTTCTGGGCTATTCCGAAGGTGACGAAGGGGGCAAGGAATAGCCCAGAAACGTGTATACAATAAAGAAGAAGTTGATATCCCTAATATTTTGTCTTAAACATATAAAAGGTTAAAAAATGAAGTTTCTTTGGGTATTTTATTATTATTTTTTTTCATGAAACCAAAGTCTTCCGGCATAAACGGCGGTCATTACATGATGATATATACACATACATGAACATAATCAGATATCCAACATACTAGGATGTAACATAGTTTGAGAAAAAATGAAGTTGATAAAAAGAAAAGAGAGAACTCAAGATTTAAGAGCTGTTCAGGTTTATGATTATATACACCGGAACACATTTAAATTGTTCTAGCTATTTTCTCATTATAGGTCAAACTTAACGCGAATCAAACCAACGCGTTACTTTAATTGTGTGTAAAGAATTCGTTGTTGGAGTAGCTTAATTGTATATCCATAGACTCAATAAACATCTCGAGTAGGTGATCTGGTCCTCAAATCCGATAATCTCTTTCCACTATCAGGTTTCAGCATCGGTTTACTTCAAAGGGAAGGACACCACGCGCTGCATCAACAAATTAGATCAATCAGTACATGCACTTCCTGTCTCGCGACTGTTTTGTAAGAATACCTTAAAGGTGGGAGAGAAATTTGGTTTAGTCACAGGTAAATGTGTGTGTTTTTATTTGAAGAAGTGTGTCGTCTAAAGAAAATAGTTCGTTAACATGAATTTGAACTTTTAAAAGCTTTTTTTGAATGGTTTTGGTTATGAGAACACGGTCATGGAAATAAAGAAATCTGTTTTGAGCTCTTTGATATTTTGCCGTCCCAATACCACCTCACTAAACTGTACTATAAACCAGGCAAAATGAATAACATTGTTGAAATACATAGGCGGGAATAAATGTAAATATAATGCCACATAGTGCAAAAAGGTTCATTTAATTTTGGGCCAATTCTATAGGCATTTCTCTACATCAAATTACTCAAATCTTCACACAAAGAAAATGTTAATTAACCAACCATGAAAATTCAAGGAAGCTAAACTAAAACGTGGCAACGAGTACGTGAGTGGGGAAAGCGATGCCCAAGAGTTCAGTCTGACAAATCGGAAATCCTAATTATTAATTAGGGCGAATTTAGTGTTACAATCAACGACAACTGGATCCTGACACGTTACGGGACACAACTCCCCGTTTGGGCCACCCATTACCCACGCGAAGAAAGACACTAGTGAAGTTTTAGATATTTTACGAGCCCATCCAGCTAATGATGAAGTCTCACAAATCCGCCTATCTCGGCTACGCATTTCACGATTATTCTGGAAACGGATCCAACACGGTTTATGTACTCCAACATGGGATTTTCCATTTGCGAAGCTGTTATGACACTGTAGGGTATTCAGTGGGCGTGCAACACTTCTCCACCGCCCCAAGTCTCCCTGGCTCAATCATTTGGTCATGTATGTTTCCAGCAAGACCCGTGAAGATCCGGGCTAGAATTGATCTTCAGAAACTCACGCTTGTCGTAAAAGGCGACTAACGGGATCGGGTGGCCAAACTCGCTGACTTGGTTGACACATGTCATCGTATCCCGTTTGCGTAGATCGATGCTCATGCTGTTGATCACTGGATTGTCCGGTCCAGACTCGAATATTTACAGAATATTGCTGAATGTGGCGTTAAACAACAAACCAACCAAACCAACAAGAATGTCACAATGCCTAAACTTAGTTGCAATTAAATCTAATACAACTCAATCGAGTTATTATATGTAAGTCCATATTACTGCAGTTTCAGGAGAAAGTGTCAGGGCTCCTTTTCATTATAGTTCATTAAACTAATTTAAACTTTGTTTTGTTGTAAAACTTGTTTATGTCAGAGAATAAATGTTAGTATAGCCCTGATATGGAAATATCAATAATGTTTTGAAAGCTAAAACGTTTAGATTTTAATCAGAGTTATTATTTCCACCGGAGTTGTCTTATATATATTATCCACAATCTACGTCCTTATAAGTAAGTCGGAGTAACATAGATTTGTATAACCTTTCGCATGCACAGTTTTTAAAACCTTTTCTCTCAAGTGGTTCAACAAGGTTAAATTTCACGATATAAAGGCCCAGCGTCAAAGATATGTATGTCTACAAAAAGTGTCAAATAGACTGTATAGTATAGTATTTCATAGCGTTTTGTTTCCACGTAGAGCTCTTCGTGGGAGTATGTGAGACTCTTTTGATGATAAAAAAGGGAGAAAACATCACCGTTTCTTTAAAGACTTTGTAAATCTGAATTAAGATTCTGACTTTGCTGATGAAACCATATACTATATAATGCATACTATATTAGATGTATGATGCATTTAAGCAGAAATTTGTACTAGGGTAGAATAGGTAGGATACTCCAGAATGCCCGTCAGTAACCGCATTGATGTTTCACGCGATGTTGAATATTGTTTTCTTCAAAATGGATTAGTCAACACAAGTCTCGATACAACTACACACAACCACACACACAACACAACACACAACACAACACAACACAACACAACACACACACACACACACACACACACACACACACACACACACACACACACACACACACACACACACACTCGCTAAATGTGTCTATAGCGCTTTTTTACCCTAACAAAGTGTTTTGTATGGGTAAACTGTACGTAGATAGACTCTATCAGTGTAATATTTGCTTTGATATGTTGCTCTGCTTCGACTGAGCTATATTTAAAACATTCGGTTTTAAGATCATAAATTTTATAAAAAGAAATAATTTACTTGACTTCTGCCCGTAAAAAAACCCATGACGAATATCTTCGTGCTGAATGGGTTTTGAAACACAATGTCGTTTACAATGTGGTCAAAATAGTTAAAAAAGTAAAAATATATATTTTGGATTACCAAAAATGCAAATTGAAGTACGATCGGAATTGAGTCCCATCCGGGATTCGAACCCATACTCTCAGACAGAAGTACCCAACCCCAGCACACGAAGTCCACGATTAAACTGTTGAATGTAAGAGAAGGAAGCGCCCCACAAATCTCCCCCTGTGACGTAATTTACGATGTCAGTCAGGTGACTGGACTTCCTACCGACAATTACGTATGCAGAATGACTTTGCGTTTTCCGATCCCGGGTTCCTAGAAATCCTATTTGTTCTAGAAATAAAGTATTTATTCTGCAATATGCCACGTACCACCAAGTGAATATTATACGGATATCCCTGCATGAAATACAACCGTTGAACAAGCACTGTCTCACTGATCGACGGTATTGCTGACAGGTAAGGTGTTGTTTTTGTACCATAACATTGATGATCTTACATGTCTAAGATACGGAGGGTGGTGTCGTTTGTTAGAGAGGGTATATACTAACAACGGGTGATGTCCGGTGTAAAGGGATACGTTGAATGGCGACTGTCAGTGGCGTTGGATGGTAGGTAGGGTGGAGAACACACTGAAAGAAAGGTGGCCGTTTCTTGACAGGGTGTATGGTAGAAACAGTTCGATGGTAGTGTAGACTGATTGTCAGAACGTGGGGATACTCGTAAAGAGGTTGGTGAAGATGTTACAAAAGGTGTTGGGTAGATAATGCCGAAATATAGTTGAGTGTGTTAGACACGGAGTTGGGTACATTCTGACAGAAGGGGTTGTTGAATGGAATTTTTTTATATGTTGAGAGTTACCTCCCTTCCAATAGCCATCCTCCTAGCAACCAATTGAAATAATGATTTATTTTTTTTATATCAGTATCAAGTTAAAAAGTATTTCTGAAAATCATAATCAATATACACATCTCCATAAATCTGTAAACTAAACAATAAGGATATAATCGGAAGAGGGTTTATGTGACCTATAAATATATGCTGTAATATCTTGAACCATTTTAAGAGGGACTTCCCTTGGTCGTTACAAAATCTTGTGCTGTCTACAAGCATCTTACATTTTCTGGTTAATATCTTGAGCGCAGTTAAAATCTTGATAGATAAATGAAAATTAGTGTTCTTGTAGCCAAACAATTATCAATTGAATTGTTACCTATATTGGGTAACCTTCTATTTAGCTTTACAGAATCTGGTTTAGAAAAAGATTCAGATTACAGGACTTGTAATATTCTACAATAACAAACTTCCAGAGTTAAGCTCTTTTTTGTACTGACTTCTAAATAGCCTCCTCCATTTGTAGCCAGAGTTAAGGTCATGGTTTGATCCCTGTTAAAATATGGTACTTGTTGGTCTTGAGCCTGGTGCTAAGCATTAATGGGTACAATAAGGACTTGAGCGGCTCAAGTTAATATCTGAGTGGGGTGTGAATTCAGTGAGCTATTAAAACCAGCTTATTCTTTCAGCAACAAGTTAAAATCTTGACAAATTAAAATAAATTCAAGATGCTGAGCCATACATCATTTAAAATCTGTGTCAGCATAGTATCTTGACAAAAATGTTACAGTTAATAATGTGATAATGTATTTATATCTTGAGCACAGTACAAGTTAGTATCTTGAGTTTGCAATTGAAGTTGACATCTTGACAAGGAATTGTTAATATCTTGAGCTCCACAAGTTAAAGCTAGGGTGAGGAGGGTAAAACTTGTGTCTTGAGCGCATTGTTAATATCTTGATATGTTAATATCTTGTGCGCACAAGTTAATATCTTGAGCTCAACTCCATGTTTAGCATCTAATGGCATTAATGGAACGCACATTTGCTTGACTGCTGGCTAAAATGTACAAACTTATATCCTTTTGGAAGATTTCAAACGATGCAAAGTCGGAGTTAACTATAGGTGTTTATGATGAGACTATGTAAAAGTATGCAAATGTATCATGAACATTGATAATGTTTATCATGTAAACGCTCATAGTCTTTATGCTTGTCAATACTATTCTTTGTATCTGATTTTACCACTTTTGCTTTATTACATAAAGCAGGCCTAGGTATGTGTCATGTCATAATAAGAATTAAAACATAAACATGAGTAGGAGTTTATTGCAGGGATGAATAGTGGTTTTACTTACTTCTTATATTGGTACATAGAATTATGAACACTTGGATAACTTGTTTTTGCCACGGCTTTATTATGTATATATATTATTACATGACCATGAAAAAATGTAAACGCGTTGTGATATAATTTTAATTATAAAACTAATGTCTGATGTATTGGAAGTAAAGTCGACCACTTTCAGGGAACTATAGTCTGTAGTCTTGGTTTGCATGTATCAGTAATGTTTCCTAACGTGGGTACAATGGCAGTTTAACTCTGTACAATATCATTTAAAACCACTTCTGATTTATTTGATCCATTAGTATGTGCACGTATAGCATATATACCGACTTTATTTCTTACTAAAATACCGTGTTCCCGTTTCACTTCTTCCGTATCAATCCCTTATGTATAACGTATGTGTGTTGTAGTTTATTTAACATGTTTTAACAACACAGGAAGTTGAAGAATAAAGACGTCGATGAAGACAGTGCCCTGAGCTTAAATTCAACACCATTCGGGTCCAACAACGCGACCGTGACAGTATCCTGTTTCACGATTAAACCGCATTGAATACATTTTTGATGCATCAACGATAACCATGTCTTTGTTCAGATCAGTCGGAAGTCGTCCGCGAATAAAGTATATGTAACATCAGCGGCGGTGGGGTAGCCTCGTGGTTAAAGCTGGCCCGCATTCGTCACGCCTGGGTTCGATTCCCCAACCTGGGTACAATATTGTGTGCAGCCCATTTCGTTTCCCCCATCGCGATATTGCTGGAATATTGCTAAAAGCGTGTAAACCGTATTCACTCACTCACTGTAACATCAGCAAATCTGGTATCTGGTACGAGAGAGGGACATACACCTCAGAATACGCCTCAGAGTGGCGTACTATACTATACCCTGAGTTTTGACAAGAAGATGTGTTATGTGTTTGTATTGGAACCCAAAGACTGAAATAAGCATGAATCAGATCAAGCTTCCGCTCCTCCTTGTTTCCACATGAACTGCTTATGAAGCAGTGTATCTCAATATATACTAAGTTGAGCTAACATACTAACGCAGCGCTCAAGATACTAACTTGTGCACTCAAGATAACTAACTTGTGTGCTCAAGATACTAACTTGAGCGCTCAATATATTAACCTGTGCACTCAAGATAACTAACTTGTGCGCTCAAGATATTAACTTGTGCGCTCAAGATACTAACTTATGCGCTCAAGATACTAACTTGTGCGCTCAATATACTTACTTGTACGCTCAAGATAAATTATATTTCATGAGGTCCCTTCAGCGCTTCCGTAGGATATAATCCTGAAGAGGGTTTATGTGATCTTTGGTGATAGATGTTGTATTGGGAACCATTTTAAGAGGGACTTCTCCTTGGTCAGTACAAATATTTGTGTTGTCTACAAGCACAGGTACATTTTTCTGGACAAGTCTGAGGCAGTTAAAATGAACAAAATGATAGATAAATGAAAAATTGTGTTCAGGAAATGTATTTGTAAGGAAAATTATCAATTAATTGTTACCTATATTGGGTAACCCTATTTAGCTTACAGAATGTGGTTTAGAAAAGATTCAGATTACAGGACCATGTAAGTAATATTCTACAATAACAAACTTCCAGAACGGGCCTTCAGCTCTTTTGTACTGACTTCTAAATAGCCTCCTCCGTGTTGTAGTGGTTAGAGAGGAAGGTCAATGGTTTGATCCCTGTTAAAATATGGTACTTGTTGGTCCCTGCCTGGTGCTCGGCATTAATGGGTACAATAAGGACTGGTCGGCTCGGAGTCAGTATAATGTGTCTGAGTGGGGTGTGAATTCAGTGAGCTAGCACTATAAAACCAGCTTAACTTCTACTTCAAATAACAAGCAATTAAAACATTTGCCACAATTAAAATAAATTCAAGATGCTGGAAGATACATCATGAAACGTGTCAGCATGCGGTGACTTACAAAATGTTACTGTAATGTGATAATGTATATTATATCTCCCACACAGTACAATTAAGTATGCAGTTTGCAAATTGAAAGTGACAGCTTGACAAGGAATTGTGTCATACATTGCGTGACTCCACAAACCAGTAAAGCTTCTGGGAGGGTGAGGAGGGTAAAAACTTGTGTGCGACAGCGGTCGTCATGCTAGCGGTAAGCGCAGTGTTATCTAACGCCCTCTACACCAAGGAAGATAACTCTTCACATCACAGTCAAATGCCTTAGTCATGGGCTTGTCCAAGGGAGGCAACTCTTTACGTACTGTTAAAATCAGTTTTACTCTAACCTAAAACTATACCTTAAGTCTGGGCTAGTAAAGCAGCCGCACATACACACACATGCATGTCGTCATATGAGCGAAATATTCTTGAAACCCCATTTCACCTCACCTCACCTGACTGCTAACTGACCAATTATTTTTAAACATCAGTGTGTCAACAAAGTTCCCTTCATGTTCCAGAATGTCTGAGACTCTACAGCCAGTAGTGTTCCTCTCCCACGGCGGCGGCCCCTCCTTCTTCATGTCTAAGGCTGAATTCCCTGCCTTTAAGGCAATAGACAAGGACTCCAAGGCTGCAGACTACCTCAGGAACATGGTCAAGCTGGAGAAGCTGCCCCATCCAAAGGCCATCCTGGTTGTCAGTGCTCACTGGGAGGAGCGCCACCCCACTGTCATGACCAACCCCTCCCCACCCCTGTACTTCGACTACTATGGGTTTCCTAGCAACACATACAAGCTGAAATGGCCCTCCCCTGGGGCTCCGGAATCAGCTGAGAGAACCAGGCAGGTGCTGGAGGCTAGGGGGTTTACTTGCGGTGCTGATGAAGAGCGAGGTTTTGACCATGGTGTCTTCGTCCCACTTCTCTTGATGTACCCCAAAGCTGATATTCCAGGTATGTCAGTTTGGTGTAATGGTGACTTAAGGTTGAGTGAGTGAGTTGGGTTTTACGCCACAATTCCAGAAACATCACGGCGGGGAACACCAGAAATAGGCTTCACACATTGTACACATGCTGTTGATTACTGGGTTGTCTGGTCCAGACCCGATTATTTACAGACCGCCGCCATATACAGTCAAATCCCAATGAGTCGAATGCCGGTGTCTCGAATATTATGCATAACTCGAACTAGCTGTCGGTCCCGACCATTCCCTGTTATAGTTGTCATCATTTGAATACCGGTTACACGAATTCGTCTCATAAATACACACGATGACTCGAAAAGGAAAGTTGGTCCCATGAGATTCAAACAACAGCAATCTTGTATACATAAGTCGAAATCAGTCAAGGAGAAGTTGATTTGTGTAGCAAACTGATACAATTAACAAACTAGCTCGGCTCACACCTTTCCGCCATTGACGGGTGAGTTCAAAAGGCAGATTAGTGATTTTACGGAAATCACTGTCTGTGCTAATCAGACTGGAACTGATAAGGTGCCCCTATTAGTGATATGGAAATCATTAGATAAACAAATGCTTAGGCGGAGGAATTAGGACTGGATCATCCTTTTTTCTACCCTCATAGACATACCTATGTCTCGAATACATGGATAAGTCGAATTTATTACTTGGTCCCCAGCGATTCGACTCATCGGGATTTGACTGTAGCTCGAATATTGCTGAGTGCGGCGTTAAACAACAAACCTACCAACCAACCATTAATTATCAAAAGTGAGGAATACATAATGTCATTTAGAAAGTGGTTAAATATTAGATGTGTGATATGTTAGAATACACGTTGTCAGTACAGATTGTAGTACTTGTTTTTGTTTTCAGTATTCCAGCTGTCCCTCATGTCCAGCCTCAGTATGGAAAAGCACCTTGACCTTGGGGAGGCATTGTCTGACCTTCGGAAAGAGGGTATCCTGATAATCGGCAGTGGCTTCACAACCCATGGGAAGAACATGATTGGAGACGATGGGCCTCCAGCCCCGTGGGTTCTGGAATACCAGAAGTGGCTGCATGACATCCTGAAAAACCCGGATTATTCACGAGAAGACAAACGGAGGAAGCTGATTGGCTGTGTCAGCAAGCAGGAATTTCCCAAAGCACATCCTCGTATAGAACACTTTCTGCCGATAGCACTGACGCTTGCTGCTGCAGGCTACACGGCGCCAAGGATTGCTTACTCCGAGATCGTATCTACTGGGGGAATTCTTGAACATTATGTGTATAGTGACTGATCTGCCACCCTGACTGGTTCATTCTGATGAAATAATGATGGTGTGATTTGGTGAATACAGTGGAAACCGCCTAAGTAAAGACCGCTTAACTAAACAGACCTGATAAGTAAATACTTTTCTTTGGTCCCGGCAAATTTCTTCATTAATTATCACTATTAGAGTCTGGTTAACTAAACTCGGATAAGTAAACAATACCGCTTAACTAAACGTCTCTCACGGTCCCTGGAAGTAAATTACTTAACAAAAGAGATGGATAACTAAATTAGCGATCACCACATGATCCGACATGAGGGGCACGTGTCAGTCTCCAGTCAAACAAACATCCTACTTACAGTTCGCTGGCGTCAAGCAGTTGACAATACACTGACAACTGGAGGCCAGCCCTGATAAGTTGTTCATTGTTACATATGCATACATATACATGCATATACTAGTAGATGTCATTTGCAGGTTTTTATAAGTTTGGATAAGTAAAATACCTGATAAGTTAACAATTTTGGCGAGTCCCTTGAAATTTTACTTATCAGGTTTCCACTGTATATGATAAACATGAATAATATATATGGTATTGGTTTAGCAATAAGACATATTTAATTTGTTTTGATATATATGTCATTTAAAATACAAGGGTTTGTAAGCAATATTCATGAATTATTATGACTTGCATGGTCAATAACATGCATATATTTACTAGCATTTTATTGACAATATTTTTGAAGCTTTACAAAAGTTTCACACTCTTTATAGACATATTGCAAATGGATATACAGGTATACACAGGGTATGTACTATTAAGATACATTGTTCTGTTCTGTATGGAGAAGTGGGAGTGTAAGACTCCTTACCCTTGGCTGCCTAACTGTTGTAAGATAGTGTTGGGTGGCCAAGTGGTATAAGCACTCACTCGTAATGCTTATGGTCTGGGTTTGATTCCCACAGGAGTACACCATGTGAAGCGTATTTCTGGTACTCATGGCCACAATACTGCTGGAATATTGCTAAAAATAGCACAACACCATACTCACTCACGTTCTATTTACAACTTTGTGAATCCTGTGTTCTTCCGTCGTTTCATTTTTATTTTATTTTTTATGTCCAAAGATGTTGAATGTGTTGTTTTTAGGAGTATGATATTTTTAGAATATCATAGTAAAAAATCTTGCAATGAAACAACAATGTCCGTCGTGTTTTCTGTACATGAACAGATGTGAGGGTGATGTTACAGCTTCTGTAATACCAACAACAGAGATACGAATGCACAATGCCACAAAGATGAGGTGAGGTGAAATTGGGTTTAACGTCGTACTTGAGAATATTTCGCTCATATGACGACGTGCATGCGTGTGTATGTGTATGTGCACCTGCTTGTACTAGCCCAGACTGAAGCTGGTTTTATAGTGCTAGCCAACTGAGATACCATGCCGCAGTGAAGCATGAATACCCCACTCAGACACATTATATTGACTCCGAGCCGACCAGTCCTTGTTGTACCCATTAATGCTGAGCGCCAGGCTGGGACCAACAAGTACCATATTTTAACGTCTTTTGGTATGACGTGGTCGGGGATCAAACCTGCGACCTTCCGCTCTCCGGGCGGACGCTCTAACCACTACACCACGGAGGCGGTCATGCCACAAAGAAAATGGTCAAATGTACCATAAGTCATATTTGGGATTACACTTTCTCAGTAAAGTTCAGATTCTAGTACTTTTGTAAGGTTGAGTTCCATCTGGGATTCAGACCCACACTACAGAGTCGGGCACTTAATCGCCAAAACACAAAGTAAGCCATCTAACCCACTCAGCCACCACAGCTTCCACAGATGTGGACTTCCCCAACTGAAATTACAAGTGCTATCGATAGAAAATCAAACAGCTTTCAACTGTTTATTCAATTAATTAAATAATTGCATTTAACTAGTTGCAGCTTGTAAAATATCAAAATTCATTCTTGACCAAGCTTACAAATTTTCTGCAGCGAAGTGGATGTGTAAATTTTCTGTTTTAATGAGGTTGGATTTCACATCAGTTTATCCCTGTTTCTTCCCTGTACTAAAAACACTCAGCAAACAAAAACTCAAAGATAAAATCAGTTTATTGGATAATAGTAGGATACATAGAAGCCATCACTTTACAGTGGAATACAGCATGTACAAGCAACATCTACACAAGTTCTAACCATCAAGGTCATTGCATCATCCTGCTTCATCTGCATCAGCTGCAACTGCACAAACCTCCAGTATACAACACAACTTCATTTACCAAGCTCGAGTCACCCCGAAACAGTGGTGGAGATATGAACCAAATTCTGTGTTGTTTCCAATATCAGTTGTGTTGATGTCAACATTGATTCATTATTTTTTCACAGTGTTTTAATTTGAAAAATAATCTGGATCCATTTGCTTCCTTTGTTTTGCTTGACTGACTGACTGACCGAGTTTGGTTTTACGCCACTTTTAGCAATATTCCAGCAACATCACGGTGGGGGACACCAGAAATGGGCTTCACCGGAAATGGGCTTCACACATTGTGGGGATTCGAACCCGGGTCTTCGGTGTGACGAGCCAACGCTTTAACCACTAGGCTTCCCCACCGCCCCTGTTTTGCTTGAAGTGTGATTTGAAGTCATAATACTACACATAGCTTCCAATCAAATTAGTGTCAGGAGTGAGAGAAATTCTGTGAAATAACAGGAAATGATGAAATTTCTTCATAAATAAATGTGTTTGTGATAATACAAGGGAGATAACTACACTTGATAATGAAGGATGCACTGGTTTCTTCCCAGAGGCCCTGTATGTTTCCATGCCTTTAATTATCAACCACTTCACCATACTGATTTGTTTACTATGGAAACTATAATAAGTACAAGATAAATATGTCCCATGTAGGTAAAGTAGTTAGGGAATTTTGTTTAAAGTTCAGATGGATGGATCAACAACGATGGACAATGATCAGTCACGTTGATGGATGTGTGGAACTTGATTGTGAACTAAAATGTGAATTCATCTGTACACATAACAGCTGGAACTCTAATACTCTAAACCAATACTCCGTGTCTGCCACCATTCTAAATATTGTTCAACATTTCGGTAAAAGTTTGGAAATCTCTTCCTAGTTTGTTCCCTATAGATTTTATTAAGGCCAGACCAATTTTATTTCTTGTTTTACAGATCCGCCTTCCTTTTCTCAAGAATAAGAAAAAAATTAAAATTAATTTTCCCCGCTCAAAAAATAAAATCCTTATGTTATTATTGGCCAAAATCTAAACTTCCAAGAAAAATTTGTTTGGATTGTTTTTGGCCATATATACACTTCATAAATTGCCAGAAGCAAAATACTTTTAATATTTAGAAGGAATATTACTTTAACTGGTGATTTTAGTTAAATGTTTTTCCCCTCCTGCCTTTAGGTTTTCTGAGGACAAAAATCCATAAAACAAGAAATAAAATTGGTCTGGCCTAAAGAATTTTACACATAAATGTCTCTTTTTACAATTGTATCTTGATACAATCCGCAAAAATATTCATCACCAAATTTATCATTTGAAATGAAAATACTGCAGTCAATGTGCCTTTAAGAATGGATGTTGTCCATGTTTTGGGTGAATGTTGTTTTATGCCAGTCTGCCGCAATTCATGTATCAAGTTCAATTATATCTTCTTAGCTATGTGTGAGAAGCGCAAGAATCAAATTGATTTTAAAACAAATACAATTTAAACACATGGATGGGCAGATGAAATTGTGACTTATATATTTACATTTTACAGACAATATCACAAGAATCGGTGTACAAAATCAAAGAACACTCTCATTTAAGTTGTAAGATGGACAGTGTTAAGTCAGAACAAACACCACAAATTTATTAGCAAGGTCAGCAAATTCTTACTATGGTAAATATACAACCAGTTTGTACAGCTGTCCGAAGATTTCTGAATTTCCAAGGAAACAGTTCAATTATAAACCCTCAGATATATTTCCACGAAAACAGTTCCAATGTCAAACTTCACATATACTTTTATAGAAACTGAACGAATATCAAATCTCAAATATATTTCCACAGAAACTGTTCCATTGACAAACCCAAATATATTTCCACAGAAATATATTCTATGGAAAGTGTTCCAATGTCAACCCCCAAATACATTTCTAGGGAAATATGTCAACTCTTAAATGTATTTCCAAAGAAATATTTTTCATATGAATTCTTGATTTCCAATGCTCACCAATAGCTCTGACCATTTTACTCAATAAGAGATGACGCATAGTATATGAGTTGCCATAATGCCCCTTCTAAAATCATCTGTTACCTGTTTGTGGAAAACAGTTATACTGTAGACAGACATATTAACAGGCATAATATAAAAGAAAAGGCCAGTCTTACTTTAAAAGAATTTATGAAAAATATAACTTGTACAAATAAATTTGAAATGTGAAAAGTGAAAAACAACAACAACACTACCTCCAGCCTGAAATATGTAAAATATTAAGAAACACAAAAACTGTCTCTACCAGACAGACAGTCTCTGCCAGACAAACTGGCTCCACTGGCTCCAGCGTTATGAATATATATAATAATTCAAACCGGTTCAACTTTATGTTAAAACCTCCTGCCATTATTCTTGAAAAATATATTTCAATGAAACAGAACCAAAATATTTGAAATTGGATTTTTAAATTTATTTTATTCTTTCCAAACAAAGTTTCTGGCCAAAAATAAATAACCCCTCCCTCCCAAACCAAAATTCATCCTGACCTAATTTGGGAAAACCGTTTTTGAAATAACTAGTGCTCATGATCCAAGCCATACAGGCTAAGGTTCCAGGTTTCTTTATGGATGACAAGAGAGGTTAATCACTGGCACAATTTTCAAACAGTGTACATTTTATGCATTCAATATATACATATTTCCCATATGAACACCGTGAATTTCCAATGTTGGGAAGGGCACCAGATTGAGAATGGTGAACATTTAAGCTCGAACACATAAAACATTTTCATCTTGTCCCTCACAAAGGGGGAAAGCTGATTGTACCCAAATAGAAGCATGGCTGTACATTTTCTTGTATCATGGCTGTTGAAGAGAGGCTATGGCATGTTTACTGATATCCCTAAAGGTACAATAATTTTCCTGAACAATTCCTGAAGCAGCTAGATGTTTAGTCTCTCATATTAATATTTTGTCATGCTCACATGTCTTTTTCAGTGTTTCCACTCATGCTTTGGGTCCACTTAACAATATTCAAATTATATGACGGTGGACACCAGACACCAGAAATGGACTTCACATGTTGTACCCATGTGGGGAATCAAACCTGATTTTTGGCATGATAAGCGAATGCTTTAACTACTAATCTACCCCACTGCCCAGTTACCTCTTACAGACAGCACAAGTTGCTGGATCAGATCTAATCAGGAATCGCTAGTTGGGTCTTTATCTGAGGATTACTGGATACTCCCCAGGGAGTTCAGAATGTAAAACATATGTGCACTAGCCTGTTAAGTGGGGTTATATTTGTTGAATGGTGTGGAGTCCTGCCCCATTATAATCTAAAGTGAAGAGCTGTTAAGTGGCAATGATCATCATGATCATTATTATACTTATTATCATTATTGTTATTATTACAATGTGAATTTGGTGAGGGTTACTAGTGTTCAACCATCTTGGAGGGTGCAGAGTGTTCAAACAATGTTATGGTTGTGTGGAGAGTAGTGTTACTCAGTTTATACATGGAATATACATGGAATCATTGGCTACATGGGGACAAAGAGAGACGAATGGACATGGAAACTATCACCACAAAACACTACCAACATGACTTCAGAAATTAAAATAAAACAATGAGAGAACATTCACAATGATGACATCAGTGACAACAATGATGACAGGTGTTTTGCTGAGGTGTTCCTAGTAGACTCGCCACCATCAGCTGGACAGCTGGTCTCTGTCAGGGGTACTTCGCTTGTCTCACTTGCCTATTCAGTTTATATAAAACAAATAAAATGTGATAAAAAATGTTTTCTCTCTAAATGAATGCCTTTAAGTATTCTAAGTAAAATAAAAGTTTCGCTATCCTCATGTATGAGAATATCAATGAACAGATCTATGCAGGGTAGGCTTGAACTGCCTCTCCTGTCTACCTGTCCCACTGTGTGGAGGAAACAGTTTGATCCTCACTAGAGTAGACTTAATGGACGATATAGATTGGAGTGATAGGGAGGGAGGGATGTTTCTCTATGATGATGTGAGGTTGCAGCGTGACGGGAGGGCCTTTCTCCCCATACTCTCCATCCCCGAGTCAACACGGGTATCTGTGGCGGTTTTGTCAGCTGAAATAAAAATTAAGGATTACTTTCTTCTACAGTTCCTGAACAGCATATACAGACAGTTTTTAAACTTGGTTTATGACTGCTGACTCAAGAACATTAAAATCTGAAAAAATAATACCGTTGGTTTTATTTTTCAAACTGCTGATTAGTAAATATGTTATTTATCCACCCCCAACTCATTTATCATTACTATTAATATCGATCAATTGTTTAAACTGCCATAATCAAAACTGAATGGAAATTTATCATAAAAACGTCTGACACTATTTCACTCTTTGATTTATTTTTGTCGACTCACATTTTTTAAAAACAGATATATTTGTTTTCATGTTCATATTATGTTCACCTACTATCCAATCGTCATTCTCCTACTCCTCACACTATCCAACTCCGTCCCCTTGCCACCCATACAGCCCTACTAGTAGAGGCCTTTGTAATCTATGATGTGAGTGAAAGTTGGTATATATATCAGCTAGCAATAATCCTACTTTATCAATTTCAATTTCTATTTGTGAGTTTTTAAGTTAAGACCTGGAAAACCACTGGCTGACAGTATGAGCTACCATCCATTCTGCTGCCTGATTAATTTAGTGACATACGTCCTCCCAGTCACAAAAAATTCCCATGTCAAAGTACTTGGCTCCCAAATAAAAATAGAGGTATCTAATATACAGAAGACTACTTCAAAATATGGAAACTTTACATCCTAATTTACAGTTGAGGGTTTATTCCTGTGTACCTACCAGGCTTGTCTGGTGCCAGGGCTGTGTCGATGATCATGACAGCATCCTGTCGATCCATCACTTGCAGTGAGCTGCGCAACTTCGTCACTGTCCCATCAGATGCCTGAATAGAACAATCAATTTAGCCTAATGTCCATATGTTCTTTTGGTATGATGTCTGATATCACTGATATTAAACTACACCAGAACCGCTTACTATGAAATATCACATGTAGCAATATTCTTCCTCAGTAGCCTAGGTAAGGGAGATAACTAAAAAATGAAAGTTACCTCCCTTCCATAGTCAAGTTCCTTCCTTGAGAGTGACACTGTCTGTACCCTCACGGTATGACTGCAGCCATTTCAAGCACTTATTTTTTCCCATTTCATTTTCATTATTATATCTACATTTTCTGAATATTGATGCCAAGCAGCTATTTGCCATATTAGGGCAGGGCAGGGCCAGGGTCAGGGCAAGGGCCAGGGCCAGGGTCAGGGCAAGGGCCAGGGCAAGGGCATATATTACAGTTGATAGTCAAGGACGGGTCAATATCTGTAACCTCATGGCATGTTTTATGCCAAGCATGGTGTAATCACAGTGCACCAGTTCTCCCCCCAGAATCACCACAAGGTGGTTTGATCATACATATCAGATATATCTCAGGCGGTAAGTGCATGAAGAATGTTATCAGAAGATAATCACAAGTTCATGAAGCATCTGACAGTTAAAGAATCTTTAATCTTTGGGGACATCAACAGTAACGGCCTGTCCTACCTCGTAGTAGTCGAGCAGGAAGCGAGTAGGACTGGACTGTTCTTTCATGGCCTCTAGGGCGTGATGGAGATTAAAATAGTCCAGCCTTTCGGCCAGAGAGAAAACATCACGTCCAGGCTGCATTGGGTCAAGCAACTTCGCCAACTCGATTCGTGTCAGGAAATCCAGCTTCTCAAGGTCACCTAGGTCAAATAAAATGTTGACTTGTTCAGCACAAAATGCGAATGAAACTACTCTACATATAAACGAGTGAATGACGTTTAATGCCACATTGAAGGTATTTCAGTCATACGGCCATGTATCAGCTTAATGAGTCCAGAGGGACACATCCACAGAATTTGGGTGGTGAAAAAATCAAAATGAAAAAGGGTCTTGCTAGTGGCAAATTTTGGGTTGAAACCCACAATCAGTACATCCTGGCATCACTAAGGGACATAACTCTGTGCTGAAGTGTGATATTGTAAGTGTACATACATATTGACCTAAAACTGAAATAATAACTAGGGCCTGTTGCACAAATAAATTTAGCGCAATGACTACGTTAGTCTATGTTAAAGTATATGGGCCCTGTTGTACAAAGAAATCTTAGCGCTCTGACTACGTTAATCTATGTTAAAGTATTTCGGCCCTGTTGCACAAAAAAATCTTATCACTTCGACTACGTCAATCTATGTTAAAATATATGGGCCCTGTTGTACAAAGAAATCTTAGCGCTTCGACTACGTTAATCTATGTTAAAGTATCGGATTGTAAGTGGGCCCTGTTGATACTGAGTGTGGATATGTTATTAATTATTTCAGCATCAGTTCCAGTCAAGATGCTCTGTCTCTGTGATGTGGGTGTGGTTTACCTTGCTGAAACAGTTTGAAGTTCATGCTGTCGACTCCACTCTCATTACGGCATGAGTAGATGGACGTTATCTCCGTGGTTGTCTCCCGGTTGTCTGAGGGCACCGAGTCCTCCTGGAGGTCCTGGTTATCCAAATCATCTGTGGGTTCTTGTGGAGTGTATATTTCACCTTGAAGGATGCTCAGGATCTGGGTTGCATGAATACAGAGAGCACTTTTGAATTTTATAAAATCTGTTGGTTTATAGCCTGTTTGCAGTGAAAACTTACTGGTGAATTTCACTTTAAACAAAAATGTAAATCGAATACAGTGAAATTAAGATTATGAATCCTCATAATTCTACCTTGCCAATTTAAAAATTAAATCTTAGATTTTTATTCAACTTAGGAAAAAAGTTGTTTAACAAACGATCATTGTTTCAAATCACTTATATTGGTTTGTATTACAAGGGGGTAAGCGCAGTAGTTAGAACAGTGAAACAAATGCATGTGCGGTACGTGATGAGCGTTAACTTAGACCAACCCTCCTTGTTCTCAGTGTTTCATTTAATCTGCATACCCCCTTGTAATACAAACCAATAATACCGATTTGAAACTATGCTCGTTTGTTAAACAACTTTTATCCTAAGTTGAATAAAAATCTGAGATTTAAATTTTTAATCTAACAAGTATGCTATAACCTACTTTATAGCTAAAATACATGGAATTATCATGAAACGGCCCTCCCATTATCAGAAATTTGCGGGCCGCTGCAAATGATATTGGACCGCTCAACCTTAATGACGGGCCACTATCAGTTCTGTTGTCAACTGACGTCATAATGGGTGCGTGGGCTTACGGTTCATTCGACATTAATTGGCTTTCGACGGGCAGATATTCTGGGCCAAACAAGTCAAAGCAACCCGAATTCCTGCTTTAAATAGCGGTAATATTGGCTTTCTTGTTGGTGCTAACCTTAACAATTGCACTATTAAGGCTGTTGATGGACCAAAACCGAACACTGACATAGTTTGACATGTTGCAGGCTATGGTCTTGTCAAAGGCCAAGGTCGAATTTCGTCACTTTCTGTTGTGACGTCACTTGAATTGTTCGATGACGTAATTGCATTTGGACAGTCAACCCCGTCAGAAGTTGATTTGGGTAAACTTACAGTCAAATTCCTTCATTGTTTCCTTTTTCTTTTCAACACAAATTCCATGTATTTTAGCAATAATAACGGTCAGCTATATTTGAGGGAATTATCATTTGCAGAAGCCCTCGGTCTTTTTCAACTGCCCTCCTTCGTCGGGCAGTTAATGGAAGACCGCAGGCTTCTGCAAATGATAATACCCTCAAAAATAGCATTACCGTTATTATGTGTTTACCTGTGGTTGCTTTAACATCTTCTGTATTCACTCCTGTGAATGTTCTGTCACGCTTTGTATCAACCAAGGTGTATATTAGAATATACCCTGTATGCACCTATATGCATACTAGACCCTGCTCTGTATTCCCCCCATGTAAATTTTATACTCTACCCTGGATTCACACATGACACCCTTTCTTGTATTCACCTATGTGCAACATGTGCTATATACCCTACCCTGTATTCACCAACATTCTACATGAGTTATATACCCTACCCTGTATTCACCAACATTCTACATGAGTTATATACCCTACCCTGTATTCACCAACATTCTACATGAGTTATATACCCTATCCTGTATTCACCAACATTCTACATGTGCCATACACCCTACCCCGTATTCACCTGTGCTATATACCCTAGCCAGTATTCACCTTTGTGCTATATATCCTAGCCAGTATTCACCTTTGTGCTACACCTACCCTCTCATTCTCCTGAGCATAGTCTGCTGGCCTCATGCCGAGCCTCTCTCCCCAGGAGTCTAGACTGTTGTCCTCTGCATCATCCCCCTCCTCTACCAAGGGGGGGATCTCCTCGTTCTCGATGTTGGGATCAGCACCAGCTGTCATCAGCAGCGCCACCATTCCCACCAGCCCACGCCCACATGCAATGTGTAGTGCAGTGTTCCCGTCAAAGCAGTGGGCATTCACGTCAGCATCAGTCTGGAATTACAGACACTTTGAACATTTTGTCGAATTTGTTACACCAATTTATCATGAAGTACATACAGAAAGAAGGGGCAGTGGGGTAGCATAGTGGTTAAAGCGTTCGCTTGTCACGATGAAGGTCCGGGTTCGATTCCCCACATGGGCACAATGAGTGAAGCTAATTTCTGGTGTCCCCCGCCGTGATATTGCTGGAATATTGCGAAAAGCGGCGTAAAAACTAAAACTCACTCACTCACGTACAGAAAGATCTGAAATGTTACAGTTACAGTTACATGTTACAGTTTGCTGTTACTGTCAATGTTGCTGGCTGTCAGTGTTTAATAGTGTTGTTGTCCATGCCTCTGTCACTGTTGCTGTCAATGTTGCTGGCTGTCAGTGTTTAATAGTGTTGTTGTTGTCCATGCCTCTGTCACCGTTACCGTCAATGTTGTTGTCAGTGTTTAATAGTGTTGTTGTCCATGCCTCTGTCTGTCAATGTTGCTACTGTCAGTGTCAATAGTGTTTGGCTGACATAGTCACTGTTACAATGCCATAGTCACTTTAATAGCTGTCCATGCCTTACTGTCGCGTGTTTAATAGTGTTGTTGTCCATGTCACTGTCAATGTTGCTGTTGTGTTGTTGTCCATGCCTCTGTCAATGTGTTGCTGTTACTGTTGTTCACAGTCTTACTGACATCAATGCCATAGTCACTGCTGCTGTTACCGTGTCAATGTTGTTGCCTGTCAGTGTTGCTGCCACTGTTTGATACTGTCGTCGCCACAGTCGCCCGTTGCTAGCTACTGTAAAACGAGAAATTTTCCGCCTTAAAAATTTTGCAACCTTGATACCCTCATCCGATCTGACGCGTGTTATTTTTTCGAGAGGCACCCATCTACGCAAAAATAACATTGTTGCTTGGCAGTACAGCCAGCGGAGACATGTAACCTCTACAAATAATTTTTCAAGGCCAGACCAACAAATGCCACGCCCACTACAAATTTCCATCAGAATGGCACGTGACCCACACTCCCAATCACTGGATTAATGAAATCAGCATGTTGGATTACGTTGATCATGTGCTTGTCCCTTACACAAAGGGAATCAAAATAGAACTCAAACTGCCACTACGCCAGAAATCACTTGTCATCTTTGATGTTTTCGCTGGGCACCAATGCGAGTCATTCCTCAACTTGTTAAAACAACGTAACTTCCTGGTCAAGTTTGTTCCGGCTGGCTGCACCAGCGAGCTACAACCAATGGACTTGTCAGTGAATGCCGAGTTCAAGACAGCCATGAAAGCTCAGTTCACGCAGTGGTATGCTGACAGCGTGACAAAGAACTTGAAGGACAAGACCTACAAACATGTTGATTTAAGGATTAGTGTAATGAAGCCGATCCATGCTCGATGGGTAGTGTCCAGCTATGACCAAGTGAAGAAAAACAAAGAGACTGTTGTGCGTGGTTGGCGAGCATCTGGGCTCCTCGACAAAATGTCTGCAGGCAAGTGACTGAGTGAATTGTTGAGAAGACAGTGTTGATAATGTTCTAATAAAGGATAGTGCCTAGAGACAATATGTTTTAAGTATGCTGCATTGTTTTTAAATATGTTATATTATGGTATAATATGGAATAAAGTTTTAAAAAACCCACAAAAATTTGTTGCCGTTTCTGCGTCTTAAAACTTTTGCGAGGTCAGGAAAAGCACAAAGTTCGTAAAAATATCCTGCTCGCAAAATTTTCTCGTTTTACAGTATTAAATATCATTGCTATAATTATCGCAGTCACTGCTACTGTTAATGGCAAACTTGCCCTGAACAATCAGGGGCGGATACAGCTTTTGAGGAAAGGAGGGGGTGCACAGTTCAGAAAGGGGGATGCACAGTTCGTTTTGGGGGTTGCACATCCCCCCTCTGGATCCGCCTATGATAATTATTATCACAACCGTTGTCCAGCAAGATGAATATATACATGGTACTCATGTAGAACATACAGAGTGCTTGTCCTCTACTCCAGGCCGGGCAAAATGTATTCATTGAACTAATGCAAATGTGTATTCATACTCAATATCGTCTGATCAACTGACCTCCATAAGAAGATACCCTGCTGTTGGCAAGTCATCAACTTCAACAGCATGGTGGAGTGGAGTACGACCACTTTTGCCGTCCTGGAGATTCATGTCCGCCTGACCATACACCAGCGTCTTCAACACTGCAACGTTGCCGCGGCGAGCTGCCAGGTGGGCGGGGGCATACCCTGTAGATGAGTAAGGATAGAATGTCACACTGTAAAACTGCATACCAATTTGACAAGAATGGAGAGATTGCCACAGTGTAAACCTGCTTACTTTTTTGAAAATATAGGATAGAATGTCAACATTTTGTAAACATCACGGAATATCACAGCATTTAAATACAGGAAACTGCATAAAATTACAGTAACCTAGCAATTGTAGATGAAGGCCTGATACAAACTTCCTTTCCTTTGACTTAACAGATTTGGTAATGTAACTTGACCTCGCACTTATTTTGAAACCGCCTCCGTGGTGTAGTGGTTAGAGCGTCCGCCCGGACAGCGGAAGGTCGTAGGTTCGATCCCCGACCGCGTCATACCAAAAGACGTTAAAATATGGTACTTGTTGGTCCCTGCCTGGCGCTCAGCATTAATGGGTACAACAAGGACTGGTCGGCTCGGAGTCAGTATAATGTGTCTGAGTGGGGTTCATGCTTCACTGCGGCATGGTATCTCAGTGGGCTAGCACTATAAAACCAGCTTCAGTCTGGGCTAGTACAAGCAGCCGCACATACACATACATACGCATGCACGTCGTCATATGAGCGAAATATTCTCAAGCACGACGTAAAACCCAATTTCACCTCACCTCACTTACTTTGAGGGAAAACTAGCCATATAGAACTTCATTTGCAGTAAAGGGTAAAATGAACTGATTTTGAAGCCTTTGTTCAAGAAGCTGCTGAAAATTTGCTTTTATTGAGTTTGCAGCCATTTTATCTACACTCTCGATGCAACCCTGCTGTACATAAATAGCACTATGTTATGGTAAATAAATATCCGTACCCTCATAATTGAGATAATCCAACTCTGGGAACGGTTTGTTCACATTTGCTGTGGGCTGTATATATCTGACAAGAGAATGCAGACAGTCCATACTCTCACTCAACACTGCCAGGTGTGCTGGTGTGTTACCATGGCGATCACAGAGGCTGGGGTCTCCACCAGCGTGGAGAAGAATCTCGATGACGTTCTTTTGTTTTGTGATGACAGCAAGATGGAGGGCAGTCTGTGGGGTGTGAACAAATTAGCAAAATGATTTATTAATCAAATGCAAGAATTTACTGTAGCTAATGAATTTTTTCTCATCATTGCTATAAATCTTTAATTGACATTACTGAATTGCACACAGGACGAAAACATGAAAAAAATCGCTGAAGTTAGGAAACAATGATTAACCTATACATAGAACCATATAGAACAGCTATATCAGTGTTACAATTTATTTAACTATAAAGCATGTTAAAGAACAGGATTAACAACAGTTGTTGAGAAAACATTTCTTTGATTTTAGTAAGGCATAACCTTTTGGGCACAAAATTTATAAGAACTGGTTTCAAGGTTCAGGAAATATGCATAAATATGCTCGAACCACCATGGTTACCAAAACACGTGGATAGAAAAAGACTGAATACACAGTTGACTGCCATGAAAAGTGTTTAGGGAAATAGTTGGTGATGTTGCAACTGACCTGTCTGAGGAGGTTGAAGGCATTGACCCTTGACCTGGACTTTGGGAGTGTTCCCATGACGTCCAGCAGGTACTGCAATGCTATCACTTGGTTGTTGATTACTGCCAGGTGAATCGGGCTGTACAGGTACAAGAAAGAGTTTCAAAATATGTATGTATTAATACTTTCATGTCAAAGACTGTTCTTTGAAATTTCTACTGACATGGTATAAATAGTATTCCTCTTCATGTCCAGTATCAAGAAGGGGAATTCAACTTTTCAATTGTAAATGACATCTTGCTTGGAAAAGACATTTGAATTGTTGTTTGATTTTTAAAAACAAACAATGCTTACAGATCTCCATTTTCATTTTGTATGGATGCTAGATGGCGCTGTACCAGCAGCAAATAGCGGATGTCCCCGGTCTCTGCGTATTCTCGAAGGGCAACAGCTGTACGTTGTGCCATGCGGATAGCTTCGTCTTTCTTCTTGCTCAACTCTATCTTGCCTTGAACTGAACAAATTGTAACAGCAAGTTGATTGTTGGTTGGAATCAAGGTTCAGAAGCTCATCTTTATTCTGTGATATAAACCTTGAAGGGAGGGTATGAACCCAACATTTGGATATGATGTAATACATTTTGACTGATGCTTCAAGTTCATGTTCTTTGTTGAATGTTTTGAGTGTGAGTGAGTGAGTGAGTTTAGTTTTACACCGCTTTTAGCAATATTCCAGCAATATCACAGCGGGGGATACCAGAAAATGGGCTTCACATATAGAACCCATGTGGGGAATCGAACCCGGGTTTTCAGCGTGATGAGCGAACGCTTTAACCACTAGGCTACCCCACTGCTCCTTGAATGTTTTGAAGTGAAATGATGTCATTTTTATCTAATCTATCCAATAATTATGTCCCAAAGAAAGCACTAAAATAATGCAATTGTACCTACAGAAAGATGTTTTTACTGTCTAGTTACCATAGTAACCAGTTACTTCAGAAGGCTGACATAAAACACAAATAAATGCATGCAGGCTATTTTTTATATGATTTTGATTAAGTTGTCTATGTCTGTAGATTTATCAAAATGTTTAAAATGCAAATATACACCATTCTGACATCAAATGTGGCAACCCGTAAAGATCCGGGTTAGAATTGGTCTTCAGCAACCCATGCTCATCGTAAGAGGCGACTAACGGAATCAAGTGGTCAGGCTTGCTGACTTGGTAGACACATGTCATCGTAATCCCACATAGATTGATGCTCATTCACCTCTGGATTGTCTGGTCCAAACTCAAATATTTACAGACCGCCGCCATATAGCAGGGATATCGCTGAGTGTGGCGTTAAACAACAAACAAACAAATCAAACGTAACATGCTGTTGCTAAATACAATTTCCTCATGCAGAAGGATAGATCTACAACCAACCTTGCTTGGGGTCTCTCTGAGGAACAGGTTTGTCATCACCATCAGGTGCCTTCTTCGGCGACAAATCTCCAGGAATGGAGGATGACTCTGAGAATCCCTCATCAGTTCGAGCTCCCTCTGTCGGTGCATTAGAACTGCTTGTGTCTGACCCCGAGTCCTTGACCTCACTGTCCTTCACATCCTCTGACCCCTTCTCTGTTGGCTCAGTGCCAGGGCTCTTGGGTGTGTCACTCAGCTTTACTGCAGCCATCTTGGTTGTTACATCACGGACGTCTGCCACTTTAATGGTTCCCCTGCTTTGCCCCTTGTGTTTGAGTGAAGAAGGCTTCGTTACATCTGTGACGGTTGTGTGATGAGATGTCTTTATTGGCTCACAGTCCATGGACAGATCAGCATAGGGACTGTCCAGCTCGTCCAAGTCAGTGCGATATGGACTGTTGACAGGGCTGTCATAGCATTCTTGTATGGCTGTAATTCCAAACATACAAGATTTCAAGAGTGTGTCAATGCCATATTAAAATAAAAATCAAATACTTACAATGTTTAGAATGAAAATCAGTTTTTTAAGAAAAATAATGAATGACCCTGTCACTGAATGATAGTCATTCAGGGCCATAAGATATGCTATAGCACAACAGTGCAGTGGTAAGGCGTCTGCAAATCACGCTGAAGGCCCGGGTTCGATCCCCGATGGAGGCACCTAGGTTCGGGTCCCAAGGTGGGCACATTTGCGTAGTATCCTTGGACAAGATACTTAGATCCACATTGTCTCAGTTCACTAACAGGCAGCATGGCTGTATGGTCCCCAGGGAGTTGAAAAGGTATCAGAAAGTACAATAGTGTCCTATGACCGGGGATAGTAATGTACGTAGCGCCGTGAGCAGGCAATGTGCCTGGATATGAGCGCCATATAAGCGGACTATTACTATTACTATAGAGAATATGCTATCTACAGAAAATTACACTGCATATCTCACCAAACCTTCTTTGCTGAGGTGTCATTCAAATGTATGAGCTAGAATGAGTGAGTGAGAATGGTTTTACGCTGCTTTTAGCAATATTCCAGCAATATCACGGTGGGGCACACCAGAAATGGGCTTCACACATTGTACCTACGTCTACCCCACTGCCCCGTATGAGCTAGAACAATGGAATTAAAAACATAGTAACAGAAGCATCCACTTATTGTGACCATTGCAAAATGTTTGAGCTTAGCCATGGTGTCAAAAGGGGAACATGGAATGTGGTTGATTGATTGAATGTGGTTGATTTCAATTCATGGCTGCTCTTATGATAAACATGAGTGAGTGAGTGAGTGAGTTCAGATGAGTGAGCGAGTGCATGAGTGAGTGAGTGAGTGAGTGAGTGAGTGTACTACCAAAAACAGAAGTAGAATGGTGGGAGAGAGCTGACTGTGCCTACCTTGTTCAATGGTGGACGGAACATTTCCATCTTGATAGACCACATCTGTAAATATCAGGTATTAACTAATTAACAAAATGTGAACACTGAAGTAGCAATTTTTACATATAGATTAAAAAACATGACATCTATTTGATACAGTGCCATGTTCAAGACATGTAGATTACTGTAGCATCATTCCATCAACAATTGATATCAGTCATGAGTTCATACATTCTACCAAACAACAAACCAGGCCTTTGGTGTGATAAGCCAACATTTTAACTACAACACTCTCCAACTACCTGTCAAGCAGCATGGAGACAATTATACAGTATTTTTATCTGATTAACATAAAACAATGTGGCAGTTCAATAAACAACACTAAATAATATGCAGATTTAATTCAAAATATATTCTGGATATAGAAGAATAGGTTTATCAGATCTCGAGAATTGTCCTAGATATATGATTGTACTTACTTCCATTCGGCAGTAAAACCCTGTGTGGGACTTGTCCTCCGCCCCCTCCACCATCAGACCCACCGAAACCTCCCCACCCCTTGAGCTGCCAAACCCACCCCTGCTCCCCGGTATGACCCCCAAAACCATCCAGTGATGGCATGGCCTTCCTCTTCTTTCTTGCTATACCATCTTTGTCTGGGGACAGAACAGAATACATGATACAAACATGCATATATCACGTATGTAAACTTTCAGCATATGGCATACATAAAATAGTTTGAAGGGCACCTGCTGAGATAAACACAGTGATGGGCACACTGCTGAGATAAACACAGTGATGGGCACAATGATGGACTGCTGAGATAAACACGATGAAGGGCACCTGCTGAGATAAACACAATGAAGGGCACCTGCTGAGATAAACACAATGATGGACACCTGCTGAGATAAACACGATGAAGGGCACCTGCTGAGATAAACACAGTGATGGGCACACTACTGAGATAAACACGATGAAGGGCACCTGCTGAGATAAACACAATGAAGGGCACCTGCTGATATAAACACGATGAAGGGCACCTGCTGAGATAAACACAATGATGGACACATGCTGAGATAAACACAATGATGGACACATGCTGAGATAAACACGATGATGGACACATGCTGAGATAAACACAATGAAGGGCACCTGCTGAGATAAACACAGTGATGGGCACACTGCTGAGATAAACCCGATGAAGGGCACCTGCTGAGATAAACACAATGAAGGGCACCTGCTGATATAAACACGATGAAGGGCACCTGCTGAGATAAACACAGTGATGGGCACACTGCTGAGATAAACACGATGATGGGCACCTGCTGAGATAAACACAATGATGGAGACATGCTGAGATAAACACAATGATGGGCACCTGCTGAGATAAACACAATGATGGGTACATGTTGAGTTAAACACAATGATGGGCACCTGCTGAGATAAACACAATAATGGGCACATGCTGTGAGTTAAACATGATGATAGGCACCTGCTGAGATAAACACAATAATGAAATGGCACCTTCTGATAGGCACCTGCTGAGAAACACAATGATGGACACCTTCTGCTAAACACAATGATGCACACCCGCTGCCAAGATACGGACAATAATGGGCACCTACCAAGATTGCGGGGATAGTATGTGAAGGCCTTGGCCTCGCTTGTCTCCTGGTCACTCTTCCTCTGCAACATTATCATCACATTGACAGCCTTGTCAATGGACGTGTTCCGATAAGGAGGGGTGCGGAACACAATCGCATACTGAAATAGAAAGTCAGTATCATGTCACAAAGCTATACATACACCATCTATATAGTACTCATATCGAAATACTGAATTTAAGCACACTATCAACATAAACACACATAAAACATACATGCAAAAGACATTGATGACTGGACAGGATTTCAGACTGGTTTGTTTTCATATATGCAAATAAAAACCAGTGTGCACAATTGTATGTAAATCCACTATTAATCTCTCACCTGTCTGTGGACGTCGAGGGGACTGAAGTTACCGAAAGCCTCCCACAACACCGACCCATCCTTACTGAACTCTACAAACCTCACTGAGATATCATCTGCAAAAACATCAAACAGTTTTCTACCCTCAATCACAAGTCACACATTTGTCTGTAGTTCTCTCCTTTACATAGAGTAAGGGCTAATGTACTGTCTCGGTTGGCTGTAAGAAGGCAGACATAAGACTGATATAATTTCTCATAAGTGTAATGCTCATCAGATGTTCACTGTCCAGTTTCCTGATCCGCAGGCCATCCACAAACAAATCTTAGCACTACGACTCTTGTCAGCCTTTTAATTGTGGAAAAGATCTTAATATTTACTCATACTTTAAAGTATGGGAGCTGTGATGGTTTTATCGCTACGACTGCTTGAGGAACTGAGAGAATATTTTTTCTATAAAATCTTAAGAACATCAAATGGGTCGACAACTCTATCATATAATCATAAATCTAACGATGATTGATGCTCAATAATAATGAATATCAGCCTATTAAGAAAGTAAAAGCTTCCTGTCTTTAATCGCAGACATGGTGGGAAACATACTTATACAATTTTGTGCGATTGCAAAGTGAAAATACTGCTAACATCATACTTATAAATGTTTATGTCAGACTGACTGACTGACTGAGTTTGGTTTTACGCCGCTTTTAGCAATATTCCAGCAACATCACGGCGGGGGACACCAGAAATGGGCTTCACACATTGGTTTATGTCAGAACAAGTTTGGTTGAGAAGTAAGCACCCACCTTTCTGGACCTTCTCACACAGGAGGAACACCTCCTCATTGCCTGTGCAGCAGCCGCCGTACTTGTCCATCCTGCAGATCTTGAGTGCAGATGCACCGGGGGATTCTGCAGACAGGGAGGAAGAGAGTGAGTGAGTGAGTGAATGAGTTCGGATTTATGCTGCTTCTAGCAGTATTCCAACAAAATCATGGTGGAGGACACCAGAATTTGGCTGCACACATTGTACTCATGTGGGGGAATTGACTTGGATCTTCAACATGATGTGCAAATACTTTAGGAAGGAGTGAGTGAGTAAGCATGGTTTTATGCCACTTTTAGCAATATTCCAGCAATATCACGGCGGAGGACACCAGAAATGGGCTTCACATATTGTACCCATGTGGGGGAATCGAACCCGAGCCTTCGTCGTGACGAGCGGACGCTTTAACCACTAGGCTACCCCACCGCCCCACCACAGGAAGTGAGTGAGTGAGTGAGTGAGTGTGAGTAAGTGAGTGAGTGAGTGAGTGAGTGGAGTTTAATGGCACTGTGCATATGTGTAACCATGCCAACAAGGACACCGAAATTTAGACGTCCAGGGTTTTCTAAAACATCCAAATCATTTGACTGTCATGCTTGGTTTTGAGCAGAGACAAAGAACATGAACCAAGTTCATTGAACCTGACTGGAGCTACTTACTGCTGTCATAGATCGGCCTGGATACCACTTGAGTCAGATGCTTGGTGAAGTTTTTCTTTTCATCCATCAGATACACCTGGAAACACAGCCGCACCACGTTGAGCGACATGTTCTTGGCCTGCTCTTGTGCCTGCTTCCGGGCTTTGTCTTTGTCATCCTCTACCAAACACACAGGGATAAGTACTCATGTGCTTTGTATAATCAACTAGATTACTACATGTGTGTCTATCAGATACCATTTATCTTTCAAGTTTTTCAAAACAACAAGCTCAGGGTTCCCACAGGCATGGCAGGCAAAAATTCCCTGACTTTTCCCTGACAAGTATAGATTTTTCCCTGACCATTTAAGTGTAAAAACTGGCCACCTTCCTCCCTTTCAGTCAGTCCTAACCACCGTGTTAAGATATTTCCTTTACACATATCATAAATACACACAGTATTTGTTAATTTATTACATTAACCAAAACATTGATATTTGTGATGAAGAAAATTTTCCTTGACTCTCCTGCCACAATGTTACATAATACTATTAGATACATTTGACCGTGACCATCAAATATATATTCTAAGGTGAAGTCAGTAATATATCATCTGAAAACTTTGTATTTTATATTAAAGGCTTTTGAATGTGAAACTAATGATTTAATTGAATTGTTTCATTCAAAGTCAGGAACACATTTCTTCATTATCACAAAATGTTGTAATTATCAACGGCATATTTGGAAAGAATAAACATGCAAGATTTTCAATTTTGTGAATCAACAGCAAATGTCAGAACATAGGGCATATTATAAACCTATGCTGTACTTTAACAATGAAACTTATATGGGTATTTTTGGCCAAAATGGGCTTTCACAATTTGCAAGAAACCACCATAGCCATCATACTATTTATAATATTTTGGAACGGTATACAAATGAATGGAAAAATATCTGTTAACATAGTTATCTTTAGAAAGGTGGATCTATTGCATATAAAGAAAAATGTTTTTGAATGGCAAACAATTATCTATTGTTAATCACTATGCCTATCTCGGACTAGTGTTTTTCCATACTAAACAAGAGTCATCAGAAGATGACAAATCCCCGGCCCCTACAAATATGAAAGAGCAAATCATCTGACAGTTACTTAAAGTTGAACTTCATTTTTGTAGACAAAGTCCAAAACGTTTCCTTGGAAACCAAGCAAAATAGATGCGACAAAAATCTGTAAAAATAGCAAAAGGCACCACTTTAGGTTCTGTTTGATATATCTGCAAAGTTGTGTTGAAAATATTGAGCTGTTTTCGAGTTATGCTCCAGAAACAAAATGATTACGGACGGACGACTATATCCCCCCGCATGTAATGCAGGGGGGGGAGGAAGAGAGAGATAAAAAGAGTGTTATATATCTGAAATCACATGCTAAGAAGGCTCTTATCAAATTTATGTCCGTTTCCCAGAATTTTGGAATTTTAACCGGGAAATATGTTTCATATTGTTTGATTCACAAGTTCAACCGATTGTGCTTCATAGAAGAATATGTCTGTTATGTAACCCATCTGTAGAAGATGAAACTCACATTATGCTGATTTAAGAAAACAATACATACCAAATAATTATCTGTAAAAATATCCTTCAAGTGACTTTGTTTCCATTCTATCCTCCAGAAATGAAAATGTAATATGTAATCTAGGGCTTTATGTAAAACATGCTGTTATGCTTAAAAGCAATCTCTGATCTGAACTGTAATTTATTTCATGAAATGTCTGTAACGTGTGCTTGCATCTTTGACTTTGACTACTACCATACCTGATTAGCGACATTCAGAGTCTTATTTTTCCCTGACCAAACCCCTAAATTTCCCTGACTTAACCCCCAAATTCCCTGACTATTCCCTGACTTTTGAAAACATATCAAAATTCCCTGACTTTTCCCTGACTTTCAGAGAAATGCCAAATTTCCCTGACTTTTCCCTGACCTGTGGGAGCCCTGAAGCTATAATTGTTTGATTGGCATTCTAGAAGTTGGAGAGTCAAAAATGAAACATACAACTGTATGGATGACAACTTATTATTCATTGCACTTTTTTAGCTTGATAACGGTGTAAGAATCTATATCGAAACGTCGCTCTATGCAATAAAAAGAAGTTGTCATCCATAAAGTCGTATGTTTCATTATTAACAAGCTGTAAGGTACAATGTATCTGAGAGGCACAAATGCAGTTATCTGTGTCTTAGGTACCCAAATATTGCATTGGTTGAACATCAAATTGGCATATATATTGGTGGTGAATGTGGCACACAGTGACGTATGAATACAAAACACAACAGATATTTGTGACATCATTCAGCCCACTGCTAATACCTCGTGTGACCCCCACACACGACTGATTCATTGCTGCACTCAGCAGTATTCCAGCTATATGGTGGATATCTCTGAAAATAGTGTGGGGACCAGACAATCCAGTGATCAACATCATGAGCATCGATCTAAGCAATTGGGACCCTCCACACAAACATGCCCATCATGTCTATGAATGATCAAGGCAAATATGAATTGAAAACTAGCTAAAATCTAAGAATGTTTCTTAACATATTAAAACATATTTTTTACACGGGTGCAAGAGAGTGTGACAAAAGTACAACTTACTTATTAATGAATTACAATCAGGTAAGAAGTCTGTCATAATTTGACCTTACGTTATCACCATATGGTAACTATGGTAACACA
This sequence comes from Haliotis rubra, assembly GCF_003918875.1. Lineage (NCBI taxonomy): Eukaryota > Metazoa > Mollusca > Gastropoda > Lepetellida > Haliotidae > Haliotis > Haliotis rubra. Next base: position 255,153 of record NW_025767457.1, read on the forward strand.
TATCGTTAATATTTTCTGGTTTCACATTCCTAGCAGGAGAGTGTTCATGGATTGGGCAGCATGGGTGACCCACTTGTATAAATTGATGCAATTTGCTGTGCAGAGTTTCATCCTTGTGCACACCAGAAACATATGAACATGGCTTCTCATCCTGGTTCATACCGACTGTGTTTCTAGGCTTGTCTGCACCACACCCCTGCTTGTGGGTTTCACCAAAGTTGCAAAATGTTTGCCACATGCATCCCATCAGGTTTTTCTCTCACATTAAGGTGACATGCGATGATATAACTGTAATATTGTTGAAATCGGAGTTAAACCCATATGACTCACTCACTCTTAGTCTTCCATGTCATGAAAATCTTGTTGACTAGACTGTACGACTCTTTCAATCTTTCTCATAACTTTGTTGACTAGACTGTACGACTCTTTCAATCTTTCTCATAACTTTGTTGACTAGACTGTACGACTCTTTCAATCTTTCTCATAACTTTGTTGACTAGACTGTATGACTCTTTTAATCTTTCTCATAACTTTGTTGACTAGACTGTACGTCTTTTAATCTTTCTCATAACTTTGTTGACTAGACTGTACGACTCTTTTAATCTTTCTCATAACTTTGTTGACTAGACTGTATGACTCTTTCAATCTTTCTCATAACTTTGTTGACTAGACTGTACGACTCTTTCAATCTTTCTCATAACTTTGTTGACTAGACTGTACGACTCTTTCAATCTTTCTCATAACTCACAAGAATGAAAGCAGTGAGCACTTAGACATTATGATGTAATTTTCTGAATAAAATTGATATTTTATACTTATCCTGACTCATGCTTATTATGCTTGTCTCCTCCTTCTATGTGAATGATAGTGGAACACTTGAAAATCCCTTGTAGTTCCCTTTAAAGCGGACGTATAAGTACACTCACCCACGAGTTGCCTCCCTGGCATAGTTTCCCGCCAAAACAGTCACATGACTAACCATGCTTGTCACTCCCTCTGTAATATGCCCGACACATGGATTTACCGTGAAATCCGAAGTGCCATTAGTGGGGAGGTTGGGAGGGCTTGACATCATGTGTCAGGATAAGTATAAAATATCAATTTTATTAAGAAAATATTTTTCCTTATCCTGACTCATGATTATTATGCTTCCAGAATCCGACCGATTGGTGGTGGGTCAGGTCACCTTCTCGGATTTATTGGCTGTCCTAGATACGTCCTGTATCTAACCCCATGGGAACTATCTTACGGCACTTCTTGACAATCCATCTGCCAACTTCCATCTGCCAACTCGGGGGTACCACATCTTGTCAGACTTCTTTAAGACAAGTGAATCTACGATTCATGTGGATTTAAGATATACTAGTGTATCCTTGCTCGATATATATAATAACTAATGTAAGAAGTATCTTCTTATCGTAAGAGTTACGACCCTTCTCACATACCAGTACTTCCGTACAAGTAAAAGGTCTAAATCACTCATGTTGGTCTGTTTTAGACGTAAACATGGACTCTCAACCAAGACTCTCCAGAGCGAAGGTTATCAGCAAGTCACGTGATAAGAGGGTGAGATTTTCAATTCAACGCCTCTATGGAACCGTTAGTTGTTGTGCAACAACAAGTGGCCCCAACTGGTGAATGCCGGAGAGGCATCGGTGGCAATGTCTCTCAGGTAGTTGTTGGCAAAAGCAGCCTTCCATTATTGATGCCATTGAGCAATTCCCATGCAGAGCGAGAGTAGACGCCAAAGCTCTAACTTCGTGTGGGTTGGATGCACTCGGAGGTGGTAATCCTGTTGCTTTGTAGGCCCTTAGTATAACGGCTCTCATCCATACTGATATTGTTGTTCGGGAGACTTCTGTGGATGTCTCTGTAGACAACGGTATAAACAGGCGCTTGAACTTTTGTCTCCTTGTTCTTGTCCCGGTTAAGGTAAATTTTCAATGCTCTAACCGGACATAGAGATAAATCCTGTACATCCTCCTGTCCGAGGATTGTTGATAATGCTGATACATGGAACTGTCTATCTGGTTGACCAGGTAGCTGATTCTTTGCCACAAAATCCCATTTAAGTCCTAAATGTGCTGCCGCACGATGTCCTGTGTCGAACCGAGTTCATCCAAAATCAAGCGCATGTATCTCTGATACTCGGGCTGCCGTAGGTATCACTGGTGAGATGTTGTAGTACGCAGGTAGGGTTGCTCAGTATAACTGGTTTACAGGTATTTACCGGTTCAGTCATGAAATCAATATGTATTGCGATACGCTGATCGAAAACTGGTATTTCGACATACATTCGGAAAACTTCGTAACACTCAGAAATGTTCGGATATTTCCGTTTTTCACAACGGAAGTCAAGTTAAGTTCGGTTTTCTAAATTTTTGTTCAAGTGCTTCGCAATGTTTTGGATCTGAATGTTTTAAATATTTACTCATTAATGACCAGGTCAAGTTGCTGTCTAAAATCTCAGGGCTTTTTTTGAGAGTGGAGAAACTAGTTCAAACTAGTAACCACTGTGTTGATGTTAAATTGTTCTTTTCCTTTGTTTCAACTCGAGTATAAGTAGTTTTTTTGTTTAAAAACAAATCTTGCAATATATTGCAATACATATCACAATATATGTTTCGCATCGCAATATGAAAATTCACTGCAATACTTAAATTTCTTTTGCTGATCCTCCAGCTTAAAGGAATGTAATAAGGCCAGTAGTTCTGGTACTTTTGTCAATTTGCTGCCTGTCTTCATGGTCAAAATTGAGCTAATAGCCGCCAAGTACGTGGATAAGGTCGAACCTTTCAATCTCTTAGTCTGTCGTAGATGACATAAGTAATCCACCACTTGAGGATGAGATGCTTTCGTTGCTGTGAAACCTTTGCGCCGAGCGTATTGTTGAAACCTCTGCCATTTGTCATCATACAGGTTGCGAGTAGATCTGCGAAGAGCAGATAACCTCTCTTCCTCAAGCAAGTTTTGATACTGTCCATGCGTGAAGCTGGAACACTGCTGGATTCCTGTGAACTTGCTTGGTGTGCGGATGAACCAGTAGGTTCGGCCATTCTGGTAGTTTCAGGTTTGGCTTTCCTAGTTCTTGAATGAGATCTGGAAACCACACTCTCACTGGCCAAAAGGGAGCGACCAAAATCAGATGGAGGACTGTAGTCTGCCTGATTTTCTCGAGTACTTGCGGGATTAGAACCGGTGTTGAAGCGTATGCGTTTAGTCTTTCCCACGACATGTTCAATGCGTCTGTTGTCCATGCTAGCGGATCGGTCCCGGTGAGACGAACGTCTGCATCTGTCTGTTGAACCTTGTGGCGAATAGATCTATAAGTGGAGATCCTAGCGTCCTTATGATGAGACAAAACGCCTCCGGATGAAGCATCCATTCTGTCGGGGATGCTTGCTGTGGCCGAGACAGAGCATCTGCTAGAATGTTCTTTGCTCCGGGAATGTGACATGCCTTTATCCAATGTTCAGCTTGTCCACAATGTCGAACAGATGAAATATGAGATGTAGCAGACTTGCTGATCTTGTTGAGCCTTGTCTGTTGATGTAAAATGCCACTGTGGAGTTGTCCGTGTGCACTGTCAATGCTTTGTTGATCAGAGACTTCGACCAATGTTATAAGGCGTTGATGACTGCTTTCATCTATAGTTGATTGATGTGCAGATTTCGTTCCCTTTCCGACCACTTTCCTGCAGCTACCTTGCTCTCGAGGTGTGCTCCCCATCCTTGTAGCGACGCATCCACGTACAGATGTGTGTCGCAAACCGGCTCTTCTAAATAAGTTCCTCTGCAAACATTCGATTTGTGAGTCCACCATAACAGGAATGTTTGTAGACTCTCTGGTAGAGTTATCAACCCTGTACTGCTCAGGCGAGTATTCAGAAATCGCTACAACAGACGTAGTTGTAATCTTCCTCTACGAGTTAGGTCCTGTGCTGAGGTGAGTAGACCCAGAAGGCGCTGCCATGTTCGGAGATTCAACGGAGAGATGACTGCTTGCGGGATCATGGCTTGTATCTTGATCCAACGATCTTCAGGGACTACGATGCGATTTTCTATTGTGACGAACCTTATCTCTAGAAATTGTAGATCCTGTGTGGGTTCCAATTCTGATTTCAGTAGGTTTACTAGCCAACCCATTTGTGTTAGTAGCCTTATGGTGAAGTCCAGTTGTAACTTGAGCTGACTGGCTTCCTGATGCTCTTGAATACCGTCGTCTAGGTAGAAAGCACTGCGTAGACCTTGATGATGTAGAAAGGCGACTATGGGCTTGGTTAAACAACCATGGGGCCAAAGATATTCCAACGGCAGGACTTTCCACTGGAAATGACAACCTTGAATTTGTTGCTGTAACGATGAGACGTCTGGCGGATGACATTCGCTAAGGTGTCGATCGACTTAATCATCATCACTTCTCTAGAGTCGTGAGTGACCTCTTTGGCAATCTCTTCAATTCCTCCGCCGAAAAGAGTAGGGGCTGACCATGGGGCTCTCAGGAGTGACTTGGTATATCTTTCGCTCCAGTTGCAGGATGACAGAAGACCCTGTCTTCTTAACAGCGTAAGGCCCGCAGATGTAGATGCCAAGTGGTCTGACATGAACTGTTGATTCCTGTTCTGGGTGAGAAGTGCAGATAAGATCATCTTATCCTCTTCAGCATCTGAGTTCTGGAACTTTGCAATGAGCACCTCGCTTATTGCTCTTGACCTAGCCAGGCCGAAGAATGTGCGTCTAGTTGTGGTGTCCAACTGTGCAATCTTTTTATCATCCACTTTATATAGTTTACTGTGATTATCGTTGATAAGTCTGTAATTCTCATCCAAGTTGGGCGCTCTCATAAATGACTCCATGTGGTGAAGAGGGATCTTTGCTCATTAAAAACTGGAACGTGCTGGTTCTGTGACTTCGTTGCTTTCTCGAAGGCTAAACTGAGGCTTGCTGGGACTCCTACAATGGGTTCAATAGGCGGGTTCGTGAGCGAATCAAAGTCATTATCAAGCATTCTGTAAGTGAGTGCTTCATTCCGTAGCTTTGATGGAGATGATAAATCGAGACCACTCGCGATCCATGAAGTAACCTCTGCATCGGAGAAGATCCCATCGCTCTCTTCATCCTTGTCTGACAAGCTGTGGCTTTGCGAATCCCTTCGCGCATGCTCCAATCGCGAGTCCTTCCTAGGATCCTCCTTCGCGAAAAGATCTGTAAGATCTGCTTGATACTGACGAGGTGCGTTCACGCCTCAGAGGAGATTCCCTGGAGATGGAGCGACGACATTCTCGAACTGTATCCTCATTCATATTCACGGATCCCTCTAGACTGCAGAACGTTGTATCCTTGGTAGGTGAAGACCTACTCGAACGCTGGTGATCCTGCGTCGTGACTGCATTCGTCGAATGATGATCTGCAACTGTTGTGTTCGCTGACTGATGATCCACCAGTGCTGCATCCTGTGGAGTGGATTCCATCCTAGGTACTGCAATCGCCGAAGCTTGCTGTAACCTCTTCTCTTCGGCGAACCTCTGCTCCATCAAAGATAGCATCTGCTGGGTGAATTGCTTCATGAATGCACCCTGGTCAAAGTTCTGCGCTGATTGATGAGGAGTAGACGACGCATACGAGAACATGGACTCATCTTCTAGTCTGCGTTGTGAACGAAGTGAAGAAATGCTGATGTTCTATCTTGCACCCGATGTCTGTGAGGCTGACGGACAATCTTTAATCATCTGCTGAGGGCTGAAGCGGCTGAGGACATAGATCTGGCTGACGACGGCTGCTGCGACACCTTGCTGACTAAGGTAACTTCTGGTAGCAAAATCGGCGGGTCGTCGAAGATGTCTGCCTCTGCCGGGGGGACGATATCTTCGTTGAATGACATCTGATGAGCAGGTCTAGTAGAGCTGGAAGACTTCGAAGATGATTTCGACGCAGATGTCTTCTTCTTCTGTGAACTGACACCTGACGACTTATGCTTCTTAGACTGCGATGAAGCCAACTCAGACGACGCTGCCCTCTTCCTCGTAACAGGAGTCTGCCCCTGTGACGAACCCGGCAAATCACTAGAAACATTAGTTTCATTTGCAGATGACAACACACGGTTACTGACGTTATCTCTCGTTTTATCCGCCATGCCTCGTGATAACCTCCGCTACTTGTCCTTAGAACTTCTAAATAAGGCCAACAAATAGTTATTAAATTGGAATGAAGATAAATTTATACAATATTGACAGCGAAAGCTGGAAGAGCATTGATTAGTACAAGAAGGACAAAGGGGGTGCGGATCAGCCGCAGACAGTCGGTGCCTGCAAAAAGAACACGAATTCATCAAATGTAAACAACAAATACAAGTGATGAAAAACAACAATATTTACATAAATTTGGACATAATTCCTATATACACTGAATAATAATACAGACCGAAAACCGTATACAGCTAAATTTGGGCTTAGGGGTCGAAATATAAAAGGATATAGTGCCGTATAGGGACTCCCAAGTATCCACAACCATCCACCAGGGCGATGGAGGAGAGAGTGACAAGCATGGTTAGTCATGTGACTGTTTTGGTGGGAAACTATGCAAGGGAGGCAACTCGTGGGTGAGTGTACTTATACGTCCGCTTTAAAGGGAACTACAAGGGATTTCAAGTGTTCCACTATCATTCGCATACAAGGAGGAGACAAGCATAATAAGCATGAGTCAGGATAAAGAAAACTAATTTAAATACTCCATGGCTGTGCAAAAGCCTACTACCCTATTACAGAATCATCCATTCATGAGCAATTACAAAAACATACTTGGACACATCCAATAACTTACTTGTGATGGATATTTCAGCACTCATGTGCCCCTGCTGGACCTTCCTCTCAAGGATGAGGGACTCGATGATGCGGCCCTCCAACACCTCCGTCGCCTTCTTCCGTGTGACGTGCAGCACACACAGATTGGGGAAGCTGGAAACACAGGAACAATTTCACATCATCACTTTGGGTGTGTGACACTATGTGTTGGGGGGGAATGAGAGAGCAGGTGGTTGATAGATGGTGCTTGGATTTCTTTATTAAATCATCTACGTCTTACAGTAGTGGAGAAGATCTAAATATTTACTCATATTTCACAAAAAAGACATCCTGATGTTTGTTCACTGAACATACCAGATGTTCTGAAGAAGAAAGAGTTCTTGGTACAAAATAACTGCTTGGTTCTTCTTTTCAGAAAAAACACAGCAAGTGTTTCAAATGGTAGGAACAGAAGTAGAAATGTTGTCTGTGCCTTGTGGTTGTAAAGTAACATGGTGATGGTTTGTTCTGTAACTCAAACTGTCTGAGTCTTGTGTTTGTGAGGTGATTGTGTGATCTGATTGGTTACAGGAAAACACTTACGAAATAATGCCACTGGTTAACTGTACTTCTTGTACACAGATTCCATTTTGACAGTTCCTTCCCACGAGCTTGTGGGCATGGTGTTTGGGGTGATCCTCATCTGTCACCAGGGTCACCACAATCTTAGCCGGACCATTGTAGTTCTCAATCTGCCAAGAAATATTGACATAAGTGAGTATGGTTTTACGCCGCTTTTAGCAATATTCCAGCTATATCATGGCAGGGGACACCAGAAATGGGCTTCACACATTGTACCCATGTGGGGAATCGAACCCGGGTTTTCAGCCATGATGAGCGAATGTTTAACCACAAGACTACCCCACCACACCAATATTGACATGAAACTGGATGACAAGCATATGTCTAACACCTGGTCAGGTGCGGTAAAATGCATTCAAGATTACTGCACTTAATGACAACATGCACATGCATGTGCACTTGCATGTACTATCCTGATTTTACAGTACCAGCCCTCTGAGATATTATATTACAGTTTAACATTGATACCCCACCTAGAAACAGCACACAGAATCCAAGTCATCAAGTCCTTATTTTATTAATTTAAGCATGTTAATAAGCCTAAGCCAGGGCAACAACAATTTCCATCTGTTCATGTATCTTGGTTTCATGTGAGCCCACATGGGCGAAGGATCAAACTAAAAGCGGTGAAAACCAAACTCAGTCAGTCAGTCAGTCACGTGAACGAGGATCAAACTCCTGACCTTCTGCTCTCTGGTCTGTCCACTGACCATGGAGACACAACACATGACCATAATATTCCTGTGATGCCCTTGCATGAATAACTCTGAAGTGAACACCCTCATCTTGTTCCAAGGATATAATTGAGGTAAAATTTCCTACTTTGCTGCGTGAACACCCCTGAAGTGAGAACCCCCATCTTGTTCTGAGGATACCCTTGAGGTAACACCTCCTACCTTGCTGCATGAATACACCTGTGGTGAAAACCCACACCTTGTTCTGAGGATACCCTTGATGTAACACCTCCTACCTTGCTGCATGAATACACCTGTGGCAAAAATCCCAACCTTGCTGCTAGGATACCCTTGTGATGACTGCAACTGTCATGAGAACCCATGATGAGAACCCCTACCTTGCTGCTAGGATACCCTTGTGATGACTGCAACTGTCATGAGAACCCATGATGAGAACCCCTACCTTGCTGCTAGGATACCCTTGTGATGACTGCAACTGTCATGAGAACCCATGATGAGAACCCCTACCTTGATGCTGGGGTAGGACTTCCTGCTCTTCTCACTCTTCTCCCCCTGTAGGCCCCCATGGGAGGGACCCTCACACTCATAGCGAAAGCGGAATCCTCGCTGTTGGGGCTCCTCAACGATCTTGATGTGTGGCTGGAACTCTGGACACACAACAACATGATTATACATGCACTTATGTCTCACAGAATCAGTCTAATTACAGCTTCTTTCAAATTCACAATCCTTTAGTATTTTGTCTATCACATGATGTGTGAGTTTTTTTTACACTGCTTTTAGCAATATTCCTGTTTATCTTGTCGAGGAACACAAAATAATAGCTTCACACATTGCATCCATGAGCGTAATCCAACAGTGTCTCAGGATTGAATGCTTTTACCAAGGCCATTCCCACCACCACCCCAAAGGATTCAGCGGTGAAGGTTGTAGCCATGGTAACATGTTCAGGGCCCTTATTCTCGAAATGTTCGTAGCCCTTAGAATTCTTAATTTTGATCGTAGTCAATGTGTTAAGAATGGGCTTAAGAAGTTCATAGGGCTACGAACGTTTTGAGAATAGCTAGCCAGGTATTATTTCAAAATAAAAAGAAGTGTATGCAATCAGGCCACATTAGTCCGGTCTCCGATAATCCGATTCCCGCGCCATCTGACCAGAGACTCAAGCTGTAACCAATCTTGTTTTCTGTATAAACACATCAATTGTTGATTCATTAATCCGATGCTTCAGTCTCCAACTCCAACCATCAATTATCGGTAACGTATTAGCTAATTGTACTTGTTTTTGCTTCATTAATCCAGCTATACATACGGCAAAAGTCATATTTAGTGTAGCTGGACGATCACATGTCAACAAACTGCTTTCGTTATATTATCGGGTACGTTTTAACTAAATCACCAGTAGGGGAACGTGTGCACTGCACAGCTGATTGCTATTTCTGGCGCTGTATATGAGACAACTACACACGGTAATCTTAATCCCTGCATATTAGACAATGCCTAGCAAAAATTGTTTGTTCGTTCACTTGAAGCTATACGATGTCGTTTTCTTACCCCCTGAAAAAGAGTGACGAAAGTGTAACCATAGATAAGCCGACGCCCTTCTACACACTGCTATTTTTAGTCCTGAAAATTCGCCATATCTACGGTTATATATGGTATACGTTCATTTGTCTCTATCAGTCAAGTGAAAGGGAAGTAACGCTACTGAGGTGAGGTGAGGTGAAATTGGGTTTAACGTCGTGCTTGAGAATATTTCGCTCATATGACGACGTGCATGCTTGTGTATGAGTATGTGCGGCTGCTTGTACTAGCCCAGACTTAAGCTGGTCTTATAGTGCTAGCCCCACTGAGATACCACGCCACAGTGAAGCAAGAATACCCCACTCAGACACATTATACTGACTCCAGCCGACCAGTCCTTGTTGTACCCATTAATGCTGAGCACCAGGCAGGGACCAACAAGTACCATATTTTAACGTCTTTTGGTATGACGCGGTCGGGGATCGAACCCGCGACCTTCCGCTCTCCGGGCGGACGCTCTAACCACTCCACCACGGAGGCGGTCCAGTAACGCTACTGCAGTGTGGTGTACTGGATTTGTTTCAGCAACCGAACGTTTCACTATCCGAACATTTTTCATGAAGAACGTCACTGCTCGGATTAATGCGACCTGACTGTACCTTGACAGTGTATGTCATTACCTACCCAACGTCCCATTTCCATTCATCATATGGTAGTCGCCATTGTCCACAAATTTGGTCTGCAGGTCAACAGGGAGGTGGGACTGCTCCAGTGGAACTTCCACCGAGTCGTTAGAGTCGCCAGTGTCGTCCATCCCTGAAAACATCAGTAAAGACCCATTTATAAAACACTGGGCAACATCCATCTGTCAGCATCTGACAGTCAACATCTGACAGTCAACATCCTTCAGACAATATCCAATGATAATTTCAACACCCACTGTCAACATCCATCAATGAAATATCAGTAAGGACCCACTTATGAAAGAAACACTGGTCAACATCGAACTGTCAGCATCTGACAGTCAACATCCTTCGGACAATATCCAATGTTCAATCATTAATGAATATCAACACTTAATATCATCCATTAAAGGTTAATCTACATCCATTAAAGGTTAGTCCTCATCCATCTGCCAACATCCATTTGACAATATCCACTGATGAATTCAATATCCACCATCAATATTCATTCATGAAACATCAGTCAACACCCATTCATGAAACATCAGTCAACATCCATTCATGAAACACCAGTCAACATCCATTCATGAAACATCAGTTAACATCCATTCATGAAACACCAGTCAACATCAATCCATGAAACATCAGTCAACATCCATTCATGAAACACCAGTCAACATCCATCCATGAAACATCAGTCAACATCCATTCATGAAACACCAGTCAACACCCATTCATGAAACACCAGTCAACATCCATTCATGAAACATCAGTCAGTCAACACCCATGAAACATTCAACATCCATCCATGAAACATTCCAGTCAACATCCATTCATGAAACATCAGTCAACACCCATTCATGAAACATCAGTCAACATCCATTCATGAAACATCAGTCAAACACCCATTCATGAAACATCAGTCAACACCTATTCATGAAACATCAGTCAATCCATCAATGAAACATTAGTCAACATCCATCATGAAACATCAGTCAACACCCATTCATGATGAACACATTCATGTCAACATCCATTCATGAAACATTCAGTCAAACATCCATTCATGAAACATCAACGTAACACTCCATCCATGAACATCAGTCAACACCCATTCCATTCATGAAACAGTCAGTCAACACATCCATTCATGAAACATCAGTCAACATCCATTCATGAAACATCAGTCATCCATGAAACATCAGTCAACACCCATTCATGAAACATCAGTCAACATCCATTCATGAAACATCAGTCAACATCCATTCATGAAACATCAGTCAACAACATCCATTCATGAAAATCAGTCAACACCTATTCATGAAACATCAACATCCATTCATGAAACATCAGTCAACATCCATTCATGAAACATCAGTCAACATCCATTCATGAAACATCAACCAACACCCATCCATGAAACATCAGTCAACATCCATTCATGAAACATCAGTCAACATCCATTCATGAAACATCAACCAACACCCATCCATGAAACATCAGTCAACACCCATTCATGAAACACCAGTCAACATCCATTCATGAAACATCAGTCAACATCCATTCATGAAACATCAGTCAACATCCATTCATGAAACATCAGTCAACATCCATTCATGAAACATCAGTCAACATCCATTCATGAAACATCAGTCAACACCATCCATTCATGAAACATCAGTCAACATCCATTCATGAAACATCAGTCAACACCCATTCATGAAACACCAGTCAACATCCATTCATGAAACATCAGTCAACATCCATCCATGAAACATCAGTCAACACCCATTCATGAAACATCAGTCAACATCCATTCATGAAACATCAGTCAACATCCATTCATGAAACATCAGTCAACATCCATTCATGAAACATCAGTCAACACCCATTCATGAAACATCAGTCAACATCCATTCATGAAACATCAGTCAACATCCATGAAACATCATCAACACCCATGAAACAGTCAACATCCATTCATGAAACATCAGTCAACATCCATTCATGAAACATTCATGAAACAGTCAACATCCATTCATCAACACCCATCCATGAACATCAACACCAGTGAAACATCCATCCATGAAAACATCAGTCAACACCCATTCATGAAACATCAGTCAACACATTCCATCCATGAAACATCAGTCAACACCCATTCATGAAACATCAGTCAACATCCATTCATGAAACATCAGTCAACATCCATTCATGAAACATCAGTCAACATCCATCCATGAAACATCAGTCAACAACATCCATTCATGAAACATCAGTCAACATCCATTCATGAAACATCAGTCAACATCCATTCATGAAACATCAGTCAACATCCATTCATGAAACATCAGTCAACATCCATTCATGAAACATCAGTCAACATCCATTCATGAAACATCAGTCAACATCCATTCATGAAACATCAGTCAACATCCATTCATGAAACATCAGTCAACAGTCAACATTCATGAAACACCAGTCAACATCCATTCATGAAACATCAGTCAACACCCATTCATGAAACATCAGTCAACATCCATTCATGAAACACCAGTCAACATCCATTCATGAAACATCAGTCAACATCCATTCATGAAACATCAGTCAAACCCATTCATCCATCCATGTCAACATCAGTCAACATCCATTCATGAAACATCAGTCAACATCCATTCATGAAACATCAGTCAACATCCATCCATGAAACATCAGTCAACATCCATTCATGAAACATCAGTCAACATCCATTCATGAAACATCAGTCAACATCCATCAGTCAACATCATTCATGAAACATCAGTCAACACCAGTCAACATTCATGAAACACCAGTCAACATCCATTCATGAAACATCAGTCAACACCCATTCATGAAACACCAGTCAACATCCATTCATGAAACATCAGTCAACATCCATGAAACATCAGTCAACATCCATTCATGAAACATCAGTCAACATCAGTCAACATCCATCCATGAAACATCAGTCAACACCCATTCATGAAACATCAGTCAACATCCATTCATGAAACACCAGTCAACATCCATCCATGAAACACCAGTCAACATCCATTCATGAAACATCAGTAAACACCCATTCATGAAACATCAGTCAACACCCATTCATGAAACACCAGTCAACATCCATTCATGAAACATCAGTCAACATCCATTCATGAAACATCAGTCAACATCCATTCATGAAACATCAGTCAACATCCATTCATGAAACATCAGTCAACACGCATTCATGAAACATCAGTTAACATCAATCCATGAAACATCAGTTAACATCCATTCATGAAACATCAGTTAACATCCATTCATGAAACATCTCCATGAAACATCAGTCAACATCAATTCATGAAACATCTTCATGAAACATCAGTCAACACCCATTCATGAAACATCTCCATGAAACATCAGTAAACATGTTTCCATGAAAGACTAGATATCCATCAGCCAACATCCATCCATGAACCATTAATGATCATCAGTCATAACACTTCAACAACATCATCTGCCTGTATTATATCAACAGTATTCCTATAACTACCAAACATTTACAGTGTTAGTATATCTACCCTTACAGTATTCCTATAACTACCAAACACTTACAGTGTTAGTATATCTACCCTTACAGTATTCCTATAACTACCACACTTAAACACCCTTACAGTATTCCTATAACTACCAAACACTTACAGTGTTAGTATATCTACCCTACGGTATTCCTATAACTACCAAACACTTACAGTGTTAGTATATCTACCCTTACAGTATTCCTATAACTACCAAACATTACAGTGTTAGTATATCTACCCTTACAGTATTCCTATAACTACCAAACACTTACAGTGTTAGTATATCTACCCTTACAGTATTCCTATAACTACCAAACATTACAGTGTTAGTATATCTACCCTTACAGTATTCCTATAACTACCAAACATTACAGTGTTAGTATATCTACCCTACAGTATTCCTATAACTACCAAACATTACAGTGTTAGTATATCTACCCTTACAGTATTCCTATAACTACCAAACATTACAGTGTTAGTATATCTACCCTACAGTATTCCTATAACTACCAAACATTACAGACCTCATTGCTCTACCCTACACAGTCAAGGTTACTGCATGATGTAACACAGTATTTATGACAACAGTGTGGTGGACCACAAATGGGGGGTATACATAATATTTTCCTCATAACAAGGAAAGTTACATGATTGCTGTTTTCTTTGTACAAGATGTTATTTATAACATAATTTATAAATGGAAACCATTATTATGTCATTATATCACCCTAACATGATTGATTAACAGGACTGTTAAACTGTTTGCTGATTTAAACATTTTCCTTTAGAAACTGTTGTCCAAATCCTATGTTACTTGTCACATTTCGACCTTGCCCTTCCCGACCTCTGTGCTACAGGAAGTCTCTTGTATATGTCATGGTACAGTCAGACATTGGACCTGACACTGATAACCCTTCATTGTGTTAGCCTTACTGGGTTCTGTCATTTGTTTCTACATTTATCATCAGTATTTTCTACATGTGATTAACATGGCTATTTTCCACATGAGATTATCATGGGTATTTTCAACATGACATAATCATGGGTATTTTCAACATGAGATTATCATGGGTATTTCTATTGGAGATTATCATGGGTATTTTATCCATGAGATTATCATGGATATTTTCTAAATGAGATTATCATGGGGTATTTTCACATGAGATTACCATGGGTTATTTTCCACATGAGATCATCAAGGTGTGTTTCCTACATGAGATTATCATGGTCATTTTCTACCTGAGACTATCATGGGTATTTTCAACATAAGATTATAAAGAGCATTTTCTACATGAGATTATCATGGTTATTTTCTACATGAAATAACCGCCTCTGTGGGATCGTGATTAGAGCGCCCGGAGAGCGGAAGGTAGCGGGTTCGCTCCCCGGCCGCATCAGTCCAAGAGACATTAAAAATGGTACTTGTTGGCCCCTGCCTGGCGCTCGGCATTAATGGGTACAACAATGACTGGTCTTTTATGCTTCTCGTGTCTGAAAATAGCATTTTACGGGGTTGTGATGGATATTTGTATGAGGAGGTGGAGACCCGTGGTGTCAAAAATTGGGCGTGTCAGGTTAAAAGTATTTTGTCAAACATTGGATTAAGTGAAATATGGTTAAGGCAGGAATTACCACTAGAGTATCTAATAGTTATAAAACAAAGAAAAATGATCAGGCTATTCAGTTTATCTTTAGTGAGCTGTCCAACTCATCTAAATGTGCAACTTATAAAATATTATTAACCAGTGTCGAGATAACGGTAATAAACGATTCGAATACTATAACAATGTTTTGAAAAGAAATCTATTTACTCCGACATGGATTATGCTTCCCGGCACCGTATCTTTAGCTTTGGCGGTACTCCCCTACTCCCTTGGAAATTAGCTCTCCCGGGAAATCCGAAATATACATTTTAGCCTTCCCGGGACATCTGAAAAATAAATTTTAGCCTTCCACGACACCGCTCAGAGTCAGTATAATGTGTCTGAGTGGGGTATTCATGCTTGACTGCGGCATGGTATCTCAGTGAGCTAGCAGCTTGTCTGGGCTAGTACAAGTAGCCGCACATACACAGACACACGCATGCACGTAGTCATATGAGCGAAATATTCTCAAGTACGACATTAAACCCCATTTCACCTCACCTCTACATGAAATTATCATCTGCATTTCCAACTCAATATTATCATGATTAGTTTTTATACATAGTTCATATTCTTTATGCGATCAATCATGTTATTTCCTTATTTGATTAACATGGTTAAAACCAAACAAGGTAGTAATGATGGGAATTTTATCAAATATATAACTGTCTCAGTTTCTTACAAACAACATTTGTTTGTGCGTCAAAATATTTTCCTTATTTCTTGGCAATACCCTACAGTCAACATGATCAATGACATATGTTATGTTGAATCAAACTACACAATCAACAGCTCTTACTGAGGACAGGGCTCTCTAGTAGAAATCAATCATTTTCAATTTATGTTAAAGTATAAGAGTTGGGATTGTTTTAGCACTAACATAGCTTTGAGGAACTGGGACCTGATTTTTATTCTTTTCTACGTTCATTTCTTCATAAGACTGACTGACTGGCTGAGTTTGGTTTTTACGCCGCTTTTAGCAATATTCCAGCAACATCACGGTGGGGAACACCAGAAATGGGCTTCACACATTGTACCCATGTGGTGATTCGAACCCGGGTCTTCGGCGTGACGAGCCAACGCTTTAACCACTAGGCTACCCCACCGCCCTTTCTTCATAAGAGGGGCGGGCAGTGGGGTAGCCTTGTGGTTAAAGTGTTCGTTCATCACACCAAAGGCCCGGTTCGATTCCCTACAAGAGTACAATGTGTGAAGCCCATTTCTGGTGTCCTCTGACATGATATTGCTGGAATATTGCTAAAAGCAGCATAAAACCATACTCACTCATTCACTATTTATTGGATTTTTTTTTGTGTATCATTCCTGAATGCAGTCATGCAGTTATTCACAATGGATACCTGAGACACAGAATTAGACTAACTTCCTGGCTCCTTCTAGATGAGGACAAAGGTTAAATCTTTCTGATCGTCATGATAATTCAGTGTTCATGAATGGTGTTTCAAATTTACAGGACATTGGGTCCTGTAAGTTTCAGATGTCTGTCTGACCCATTGAAAATTCACAGGACCCATAGAATAAAATTAAACACACATTTCAGATTTAACATTTCTTATAATTGACATTGAAATTATTAACAAACATAAGATTTATAAACAGCAAACAAGGGTAACATGTCACATACAACAACGTCGGTCGAAGTTATTGTGAAATATACAGTCAGACACTGGGGCCTGAGGGTTGTAGATTTCTATCGGACCGTTGGCGAATATGCCCGCTTTGTCAGAGGGTGAAACGTTATTCGTGAACACTGATAATTCACCATTTCAAATATTGCAAAATATAGCAATTTCTATATTTTATTAGCAAATTTATTTGTCATTCTTTTTTTTATTTTGACGATAGTCAGTTTACCAGTATATTTATGAATGTTTGTTGGTCTGTTTTGAGTGTATAGCCTTGATAATTTTTGTGGACCAATGTTTTGATATAATAAGCCTAAAAGTAAAATAAACTACATGTTAAAAGCTCTCAAGAACAACACATATGGATGAAAAGTAACTGATTATTTTCAGCAAAGGTAACACACAAATGCAAAAGGCGACACAGTGATCACTCCAAAGTTTACAGTCAACTGCTGAACATGTTGTAGGAATCTAACATCTTGTGTTCTTGACTCGACAAGGTCTTTGACTTTTCAATACTGACAGAATGCAAGTTCATAAACATGACACAGCTGAAAATACTATATCATTTACAACATTAGTTACATACATGTACATACATATGCACACACATATTCAACAGTGTATGAAATAAGGCCCGTCCGACCGCCCGAGACGGTCTAGATTTCTCACGGGCGGTCTAAATTTACAGCTAGCCAGCCCGATGGTCTGGATTTTTGTAGATGTTCCATGCATCTGTGTAAATTCACCATATTTGGTCTGGTTAAATCTATTTTGGGCTGGTAACATTTTGAAGTTACTAGCCCTGATATCTGGCTGGATTTTTGGCTTATTTCATACATTGTATTCAAGGATAAAAATAGTGCTTCATTTGCATGCCATGGCATGGTAAATATGGATGAAATATACTAAAATTCTTAACATAATTCTGACCATAAAAATTCTGAAAAATGTGATAAATTTGACCAATTCCAAATATATGTTTGCGCCAAATCAAACTATTTATCAAAGGCAGTCCCAATCGCACAGCTTAAAATAGGTGTGGCCATTTTGAATGCCAGTGCACATAAGAGGAAATCCTGTTTTGGATGATAACATACAGTCCGTTTGAGACAAAATGATACCGATGAATTGCAATCTAACACAAAAACAAATAAATATAAAAGAATAAAACCAACGAGGAGTGCAATAAAAACAAGAGACCAACTCTAGAAAAAAATTGAATACTTTTTGTCACAAAAATAAAAAAGTTGTTTAAGAAACTGTCATCATTTATTTGTGCATTTTCCCAGTTTGTTGGCAACTAAAGGAACAGCACGAAAAGCGAGATGTTAGATTGCAATTCATCGGTATCATTTTGTCTCAAACGGACTGTAGTTTGTGGATTAATTTATGGGCCCAGGAGAAATGAAGCTGAAATGTTCTTGTAGGCATGATAGTGTTCAGGAACTCCAGCTCTCAAGTTTACAGGTTTACAGGTTTACATGATGTTCACTGAAACAACAAATCGGAATGTCATAATTGTTGTTATGGATCATCAAAAGGTGTTGAGACACTTATTTTCACAAAGGTATGTCTAAATTATCAGTCTTTAAAAAATTGCATTTCAATCCGACATGTATGTGAGTGCAATAATTTTGACCACTAAACCGCATTAATTACACCTTCGCCTTATTATTCATCAAGAAACTTTAGGAGTCTATTTGTACTTATGGAATTTGTAGTAAAACAAAAATTAGCAATCTCTTTAATCAGTTGTACCCTGTATTTATACCTAGTCATGAAGTTTCTCTGAGCTGGGGTTTGCTTCATTATGCTAGTTCATGTCATGGTAACATCTGATTGCATTTTTTAAAATTAGGACAGTCAACAAACTAGTAGTCTAACCTTGATTAGTTGATGACAGTACAGTTTACAGAGAAACTTTACAACAGTAGATTACCAAAATACCACAGAAAAGACAGTAACTCAACCATAAGAGGATACCACCTTACAGTTTGAAAATTATCCTTCAACTCAAACTTTAACTGTCGTGTCTCTGATAGGATAGGCATTAGGCAGCAATGGGGGTGATTTAGACAGCGACTTTCGTCTATAATTTGTATCCCATTTTTTGTCTTGACCCAGAAGTAGCTATTTGTTATATTTATGGGTAACTGTCATCATTCTTAGAATATAATACTGACAACACTACTGTATGCTAAATCTGAATAGGTGTTTCTTTTAAAAATGCACATGATAGAAACTACTTGTGGATGTTACAGTATTACATGTGTGGTCACATTAGAGAAAGGAAATTTCACACCTTTCAATAATTTGCCTAAACATATAGCAAAACACTTTAATTATTCAAATGGTGTTTTCAACTTGTTGTAGATATACAATACAACATTTGGTTTATGATTTATGACCTTGTGCATGTAATAATTCATCATCCACATGGGTTTATTAAGGCCATCTCTGAGGCTTATCTTCAGCATCAAGTTAGCAGTAATTGACAAATTTCAGTAAGATATACATAAGTAATCCAATTTTGAACAATATTGCTCTTGTTTTCCAATAAGCACTTACTTTGGAATCCAAGACAAATCCCTTGTATATTTACTTCCTGAATATACCCGAGGTTGGGTTCATTCAAGCTAATGCATAGTAAGTACTCAGTACATGGTATCTACTCATTCATAAAGGGAAATATATTGTCATGTGATTATAGTAATTATTTGTGAACAATAACTTAAGAAAGTGTGTCAGTACTGTTAATCACCTGGGCCATTCTGTACCCCTGCAGGTGGCAGACATTCTGTGAAATACACATCTTTCATGCCAAACAAACTTTGTCGTTGCATCTGTAAATCAGCCATGCTGTCAACATAGTACAATGATCACAAACACTGAGATGAATGCTCTAGTTCCAAGTCTTTTCCTCCGAAATTGACGACCTACAAAGTATACGTGTGAATTCCGAGAATCCTGTTGTGTAGTATGTAAATATAGCACAAAGCAGGAACATGAAAGTAAAACTTGCCTGTGTCTCGACCAACCAGTGGATGCTGGGCGTAGTATGAGTCTTTATTTCGTGATGTACAGAAGGCCCAGAGGGCGCATCTAATGTTGGGATGATGTCTCACTTTTCACTCGACTATGTTAGCAGATGTTGTAATTTCGAAAGGTTCTCAGCGTTATGAAATCTGGTAATTACAATTTGTATTTTTGGTCGTTACACTACATCCGCCATTGGGGATTCCTATCGGGGAATCCCCGCATTTCGTGCATTGGCCGAAACCTACCACGTGACTGGCCTCTGATTGGTCCATGAGATTATCAGTTCTATTTATAGAATAATTAGTCTCCTGTGTGCGAAGTACGCATCATGTCGGAAAGCGTACGTAAAATCTCCACAATCATTATCTCCACACTGCCCTGAGTCAGTCGAAAACGAAGACTGGGTGAAGTTGGTTCTGGAAAAACATATGCACCATTAACAGATTTAATATTTGTTTCAGTATTCTTATATGACATCGTTTTCATGATGTGCATAAATATGGAATTTTATTTTTATTCTTCACACATTTTGTTCAAAAGTTCAGTATATGTGTTTAAGTGAAAACATACCAAGGAATGAAAGATACAGATATTCATCATGCATGGCAATGTTCAACCCAAGATTGGAATAAATACACCACAAACATTTGGGTTTTCTTCATGCAGAGGTTTCAGTAAATGGTGTATTTCACATGTTTACGTATTTATTTACTACGACCATTGAGCGGCATTCTTGAGGTTGGTGAGTCAGTAATAAAGTATACGACTTTAGGGACCGTTCATAATTTATGGCTGGGGATGATGATTATTTTAAGTTGGGGTCACCCATTTTGTTCTGGGGACGAAGGGGGTCATCAATTTTGTACACACGTAATAGGGGTTGTCATCAATTTTGTACACACATACAAGGGGGTGTCATCAATTTTGTACACATGTACAAGGGGGTGTCATCAATTTTGTACACACATACAAGGGGGTGTCATCAATTTTGTACACATATACAAGGGGTGTCATCAATTTTGTACACATGTACTAGGGGGTGTCATCAATTTTGTACACAAAAAGGGGTGTCATTAAAACATATACTATGCTTAAAAAAATTATGGGAAAGTGGATGTGTGGGTCATTGATTTTGTGCATGACATGCAGGGAGGTGTCGCTTACTTTGTACATACATTTTAGAGGGGTCATTCACATTGTACATGCTTCTCCATAAAAATCATATCACACACACGCACACACTCACGCACGCAAGCATGCACACACACACCAGCCATTAATTATGAACGGTCCCTTATGGATGACAACTTCTTGTTTATTGTATAGAAACATTTCGGTTTTTACACCGTTTTCAAGTTAAGAGTTAACCATTAAAAACATTTAACCTTGATAACAGTCTAAGGATCTACACCGAAATGTCACTCTGTGCAATAAACAAGAAGTTGTTATCCATAAAGTTGTATGCTTTATCATGATAATTAAGGCTAAAAAATCTTTTAATGCAGGGCTTTCAATAAATTATGTATTTCACATGTTCATGTGTTTATTCACTAAGATCACTGAGGCTAGCAGTCCTTGTTTGATGTGTCAGTATGTGGTGTATATTCACAGGGAATGATGTTTAAAGTATGCAAACTCTTACGAGTAAAGTAATCTTGTGATATTTGTCTGATTTTAAATGCCATATTTTAAAAAACTGCCATGATCACTTTTACATTGTTACAATTAAAGCCAAACAGTTTATCAGCAAAAACGTGACCTGTTATTAGTCATCTACAAATATACATGCACATGAGTACTTCATAATTAGGGGTGGCGGTTGTTAAAGTGATTGCTCGTCATGCTGAAGACCCAGGTTCGAATCCCCCACACCTTACTCACGTCATATTGGTATCATGTTGCTGTGAGTAGTATTGCAGTTATATCAATGCATGTCAGTCTAATACAGGAGAGCCTAAAGTGATGCAGATCTAAACATTCAGCACTTTGGGTATGGTGCTGGCAAAGCCAGAATGAGTGAGTGAGTTTCGTTTTACTCCGCTCAGATATATTCCAGCTGTATGGCGGCGGTTTGTAAATAATCGAGTCTGGACCAGACAATCCAGTGATCAACAGCATGAACATTGATCTATGCAGTTGGGACACCAATCAAGTCAAAGAGCCTGACCACCCAACCCTGTTAGTTGCTTCTTACGACAAGCATGGTTTGCTGAAGATCAACTCTAACCCGGATCTTCACGGGTGACAAACCAAGAAATATATGGTGTAAACTGAGATTTGAATTTACAACCATAGCTTTTTGCCTTGTCTCATGTTGTGCACAACAAATTGTGGCAAGATATTTAGTGCACTAGTGCTGATTTTGTTCCCAGTGTTAGCCCAGTGAGATGTAATGCCACAATTCACCTTGTTTTATCCTACTCGTGTTGAGCACCAAGCAGTAATGAAAAGCTATGATGATAGTTTTTGACATGCAACTTTACTGAGACATTTAGTGTGTTTGTAGATGTATCATAGATAGTAATTTATCATTTTGGTGGAACCCACAAACAAAGGTCTAATGCTGATAAACCAAGGATCATAATACAGGTGGAGTTCATGTGTAGAACTATCATCAGCATATCCTGCACCAACTAAGGGATATAATTCTTCATTTATCCTGATTAATACCTCGACCATGGGCATCTCCCCATAATTCTGGTGCAAGAATTTATCCACTAAAATAAAGCCACTGATGCTATGTAACAGCAAGTTTGGTTATTACTGCCAGAGTTGGATGTGTTGAATCCCAGCCAGATAAGTCAAACCTCGTCTCTGGCCCCAAGGTATTTGGGACAATAGGTCTCAACCATACTTTACAAATGACGTGCAGCCAAGCCCTATGGCATATAGTAAATGCTTGAGTTATTGGTTAACAGACCTAACTTCAGGGCTGTTTCATATGGATGTAATAGCATGGGCAACAAATATGACAAGAAAAACATGTATCTAAACAATATTTATTGAAGCAGCTCATTTTCCTTCACTTTTTATAATGAATAATTTTATCATAGCACTGAATTCTGAGATTAAATGTTCCATCAACATTGCGATGTACATCTAGCCAATCATTCTGTTAATAAACTTACTGACTAGTGAATAAAGACATTCTAACATTTTATTTTCATGTTTTCTAATCACTGATTTTCTTACCAATGCAAATAGTTCTGAGAACAATTGTTTACAAAAGACTCAAGAAAGTTTTGTCAGGAAAATGTTTCAATCAAAGACCTAGGGTATTCTTTTGAATACATTTCATCTAATATCAACAGTTCTGAACTCAAAGTTAATACTTGCATGTGTGGACATCAGTATGAAAATATCCATTGTATATGGCAGTGATACACTGTCAGGAAACGCAGAAGCTCAACCTTTCTGATTATTACAGCTGTACAGAACGTTACAGTATTCAGTATCATGAGTTGTTACTTGACAAATTTATTAACTGGTTTACATGGTTTCACATTATAAGTGGAGATTGCATTGTTTTAAACATGTCATGTTTTTTAAAAAATCACATGGACTATCTTAACAATAACATTTGTACAAAAACTGTACAGGTCACTCAAACACTGCAGGTTTACACTGTGTAGGACACTGATCACGTGTTGGAGTAATCGCCATCCAGACGACTATCCAGCAGACTATCAACCAGACGACTATCCAGCAGACTATCAACCAGACTACAATCCAGTAGACTATCCAGCAGACTATCAAGCAGAGCGACTATCCAGCAGACTATCAACCAGACGACTATCCAGCAGACTATCAGACTATCCAGCAGACTATCAACCAGACGACTATCAAGCAGACGACTATCCAGCAGACTATCAACCAGACGACTATCCAGCAGACTATCAACCAGACGACTATCAAGCAGACTATCAGCAGACTATCAAGCAGACTATCAAGCCGACTATCCAGCAGACTATCAACCAGACGACTATCCAGCAGACTATCAACCAGACGACTATCCAGCAGACTATCAAGCAGACGACTATCCAGCAGACTATCAACCAGATGACTATCCAGCAGACTATCAACCAGAGGACTATCCAGCAGACTATCAACCAGACGACTATCCAGCAGACTATCAACCAGACGACTATCCAGCAGACTATCAACCAGACGACTATCCAGCAGACTATCAACCAGACGACTATCCAGCAGACTATCAACCAGACTATCCAGCAGACTATCAACCAGACGACTATCCAGCAGACTATCAACCAGACGACTATCCAGCAGACTATCAACCAGACGACTATCCAGCAGACTATCAACCAGACGACTATCCAGCAGACTATCAACCAGACGACTATCCAGCAGACTATCAACCAGACGACTATCCAGCGACTATCAACCAGACAACCAGCAGACTAGACTATCCAGCAGCAGACTATCAACCAGACGACTATCCAGCAGACTATCAGCAGACTATCAACCAGACGACTATCCAGCAGACTATCAACCAGACGACTATCCAGCAGACTATCAACCAGATCCAGCAGACTATCAACCAGACGACTATCCAGCAGACGACTATCCAGCAGACTATCAACCAGACGACTATCCAGCAGACTATCAACCAGACGACTATCCAGCAGACTATCAACCAGACGACTATCCAGCAGACTATCAACCAGACTATCAACCAGACGACTATCCAGCAGACTATCAACCAGATGACTATCCAGAATCCAGCAGACTCCACTATCAAGCAGACTATCTATCCAGCAGACTATCAACCAGACTATCCAGCAGACTATCCAGCGACTATCCAGCACTATCAACCAGACGACTATCCAGCAGACTATCAACCAGACTATCAACAGACTATCCAGCAGACTATCAACCAGACGACTATCCAGCAGACTATCAAGCAGACTATCAACCAGACGACTATCAACCAGCATCCAGCAGACTATCAGACGACATCTATCAACCAGACGACTATCAGACGACTATATCAACCAGCAGCAGACTATATCCAGCAGGGCCAACCAGATGATCAGCAGACGAGACTATCCAGCAGCTTATCATCCAGCAGACTATCAACCAGACGACTATCCAGCAGACTATCAGCAGACTATCCAGCAGACTATCAACCAGACTATCCAGCAGACGACTATCCAGCAGATCAACCAGACGACTATCAACCAGAGCAGACTATCAACCAGACGACTATCAAGCAGACTATCAACCAGATCGACTATCCAGCAGACTATCAACCAGACGACTATCCAGCGACTATCCAGCAGACTATCAAGCAGACGACTATCCAGCAGACTATCAACCAGACGATCTATCCAGCAGACTCAATCCAGCAGATGACTATCAACCAGACGACTATCCATCTATCAACTATCAACCAAACAGACTATCAACCAGATGACTATCCAGCAGACTATCAACCAGAGACGACTATCCAGCAGACTATCAAGCCAACAGACTATCCAACAGACTATCAACCAGATGACTATCCAGCAGACTATCAACCAGACGACTATCCAGCAGACTATCCAACAGACTATCAACCAGATGACTATCAACCAGACAACTATCCAACAGACTATCAACCAGACGACTATCCAGCAGACTATCCAACATGGATCCCTGTCATGCTGCGATATGTACAGCCCTGTAAAGTTCAACATTAGATTTGGTTTGCCACACTCAGTGATCAACAGCATGAGCATCGATCTATGCAATGGGATACGATGTCGTGTCAACCAAGTCAGCGAGCCTCACCACCCGATCCTGTTAGTCGCCTCTTATGACAAGCATGGGTTACTGAAGACCAACTCTAGCCCAGATCTATTCCCCTCATGGGCACAATGTGTGAAGCCCATTTCTGGTGTCCCCCACCAACATATTGCTGGAATGTTGCTAAAAAGTGGCGTAAAACCAAACTCACTCACCCACTCACATGTTGTAAGAGTAGATGAGAAAAGTTTCAGCCATGTTTGAAATCAATCCAAATGACACATGGAAACTCCCGAAGTGGGCTTCTACAGAATCATGTGTATGATGAAGGATGCTATGCTGAACATTGCTGAATATCTAGCTTCTGAACATAATTTACAGAACTCCTGCTGCCATGGTAACTGGATCTGTATGTAAACTGCATGGACCCATTGTTTGATCCAGAAATAGTGTGTAACATTCAGTCAAAATTACTCACTTGTACCACAAGAATCAGTGTGGATAGCTTTCCACCACTTTCAGCAATATTCCAGCAATATCATGGCGGGGGGACACCAGAAATGGGCTTCACACATTGTACCCATGTAGGGAATCAAACACAGGACTTCATAAACCGCTAGGCTACCTGCGATCCTTTGAACCAAATGAAATAAAAGGATTTCTGAAACACTGTTCAACTCTTCAAGACTCTTATGACTACTGTCATCCAGACTGACTGACTGAGTTTGGTTTTACTCTTCCAAGACTCTTCATT
Source organism: Haliotis rubra (assembly GCF_003918875.1). Lineage (NCBI taxonomy): Eukaryota > Metazoa > Mollusca > Gastropoda > Lepetellida > Haliotidae > Haliotis > Haliotis rubra. Next base: position 281,889 of record NW_025767457.1, read on the forward strand.
GACTGTACTCAAACACAGTCATCCAGACTGATCCTTTGAACTGAAATAAAAGGATTTGGTTTCTTCAAGACTCTTATGACTACTGTCATCCAGACTGACTGACTGAGTTTGGTTTTACGCCGCTTCTAGCAATATTCCAGCAACATCATGGTGGGGGACACCAGAAATGGGCTTCACACATTGTACCCATGTGGGGATTCGAACCCAGGTCTTTGGCATGACAAGCCAACATTTTAACCATTAGGCTACCCCACTGCCCACCGTCATCCAGAGAACAGTGAAACTGTTTCCCTAGTTTCATAACAAACTGTTCCTGATTGGCAGAATTATCTGCTGTAGAATGGGTAAATATGATAAACATATGCAGCTTTCATCACAATATCATAGAATGAAAATAGCATTACTTACGAAAGTATCAATCACTGTCCACTTTATGTAACAAATCAATCCCCGGCTCAAAAGAGTGAATGAGTTTAGTTTTACCCAACTGTTAGCAATATTCCAGCAATATCAAGGCAGGAACACCAGAAATGGGCTTCACAGATTGTTCCCATGTGGAGAATCTAAAACAGATCTCCGGCGTGACGAGTGAACGCTTTAACCACTAGGCTAGCCTCGGCTCCAAATAAAATCAAGAACTGAGTACACAGGGTCCACTTGATAATAGGAGCTATTAATACAGGGTACATCTGATTATACAAGCTGTTAATGTTCGTTTTTCTACAAATGACACGGGAACCAATAGATTCCCTAAGTTTCTAGATGAATAAGGCAAATGAAATATAAAAGCGTTTCATTTTCAAAATTACTGTTCTTACATAGTGTTTGTGTATGCGTGTTTGAGAGTGTGTGTGCGGGCATGCATGCATCCATGCATTCATGTGTGTGTTGGCATCAGTTAAAATTGGTATTCCGTTAATTTAAAATATTATTCAAAAGTTGAACAATGGGAATAAGCTGAAATTTGCATATACTGGGTAAAGCACTGGATTTCGGGTTTAATATTAAAACCTAAGCATGGGATTTCTCCAAGAATTTACCAGTACATTAAAACCACAGGCTACACACTGCCCGGACAACGAAACGAACTTGCAACTATCAGACCAGCAAAGTTTATGGAGCAGAAGTGAAACACACATGTTCCAATGGAAATGATCTGTGTATATACGAATAGATATCTTTGCATTGTTTTATTTCGCTACACTCTTGATCTCACTCTACCATGCACACCTGGGTAAAAGCATACGCACTATCAGTGAGTTGTATGAACTGTTAGACAAGTATGAACAAACAATAAAACAAACAGTCGACACCAGCACATGGTTTCATTTTCATTGCATTTTGTTGACAAAATGATTACAAAGGGACATAGTTACTTGTAACATAAAATCATATTCAAATTGTACAAAAATCACATAATTTCTAATTAAGTTATGTATGACAATAATTACATGATTTTTACATGATTTTTAATTATACACACATTATGTACATTTTCTTTCACTTGTTTACAAAAACAGCATATTTAAAGACCAGCATGACGTTAAGAAGCCATGGAAAGGATGGCCACAACACTGCCAGAGAATGACGTCATCCTTCCTATAGTGCTCACCACTTGAAAAAGAATCACTAAGTCGAACCACCTGATAATCCCCATTCAGAGTTTAACCCTGTGATACAAGACAAATGTGGTGGATATGATGACATTATCCACCTGAAGAAGGGGCAAGAACTAGCCCAGAAACGTGAAAAATAAACCAAGAAGTTGTTATCCAAAACATTTGTCTTGTATTACTACACCAACTTCTAAATGCCTTTGAAGAATCTCAATTTAACCCTGTGATAAAAACTTGACGCTGATGTCCATCACTAGCAAAATCATATTTCTTGAAAAGCACACATAATTTTTTGTCATACCTGCATAATGCCTCATAGCCAGAATGAATTGTTCTTATTCTGTAATAATAATAATAATAATAATAATAGTGCATGTTTATAATGCGCACAGACCGCCTCCGTGGTGTAGTGGTTACAAGAAGGAGCTGAAGGTCGTGAGTTCGATCCCCGAGTACCAAAAGACGTTAAAATATGGTACTTGTTGGTCCCTGCCTGGGGCTCGGCATTAATTGGTACAACAAGGACTGGTCGGCTCGGAGTCAGTATAATGTGTCTGAGTGGGGTATTCATGCTTCACTGCGGCATGGTATCTCAGTGGGCTAGCACTATAAAACCAGCTTCAGTCTGGGCTAGTACAAGCAGCCGCACATACACATACACACGCATGCACGTCGTCATATGAGCGAAATATTCTCAAGCACGACGTAAAACCCAATTTCACCTCACCTCCCTATAATGTGCACATATCCACCCTCATAAGCATGCTCTTAGTGTTAACACATTATTACCCCGGATAACCCTAGCTGCCTGTTAGGTGCTAGAAGGTAATAGTCACATCACTTATCCCACCTGGTATCCATTTTCTACTGTGTGAACAAAGGCAATTTTGAACAAACTCACTTGCCTAAGGTGAGACCATGTGTATCACATGCGCTGTTGTGGGGCAGGACTGAAGTCCTAGAAACTCTCAGGAGTCAAGCTGCCAAACACGGTCACCCATCCAAGGACTCTCCGTGCCCACTGTTGCTTAACTTTAACTGATTTGTGACCTGAGCTCTATGCACAGGACCACACACCACCACATCATCAGACACATGCAGCTCATCCTTTGACTTCTCACAGCGATATTTTGTGATCCTATTTCAAGAGGCAAGAACTATATTGTGGTACATAGGACATATTGGCTACCCTGTTTATGTGGGTTGATTGAGGCATATTGCATTTTTTTGAGTATATAATACATAAGCTATGTTAGGTGACAATGGCTGTGGGTTGTACAGCCTTGACATCCAACTGTCCCATGGAACTGAGATAAAGTGTCCCATGCTCAATGTAAAAGGAGGAGAATCGCACCAAACTTGAACCAAGCAGTGTTTGTGTCAAGTCGATTATGAGGGAGTGAGTATGGTTTAATACTGCCTTTAGCAATATTCCAGCAATATCAGCAATAAGATTGCCAATAGTTTCACGAAATGTTATTAAAATTGTATCAAGCACCGAACTGGGATAGTAAGATGAACAATATATTTTCACACAACTTCGTTTTTAACATGACACTAAGTGATAGATGGAAATCTGGATTTTGTTAGGAACTGGATGTAAGATTAATACTAAAAAAAGAGGAAATTATGGTTTGAAAGGAATGGTGAAATAGTCTTCACTCAGCTAAACAGTTTCCTTGCTCTATGTTCACTGATACTATAGGTGAAATCTTATAGCATTCCGATTCAAGGTGAGCGAGTTGTGATTTACACTATTCCAGCAGTATCTTGGGGGAAGACAAGAAATTGGCCCCGTGTGTTGTACCCATGTCAGGAATCAAACTCTGACCTTCCATGTGAGGAGTGAACACTTATACTGCTTGGCTACCCAACTGCTTCGTTCACTGAGGAATTGTTAACTGCAAGATGTATGTCATTTTGACTGTTCAGCAATATTAAATCTATGTATCCCATTAAATACAGATTTTCTATTCTTGTCAAATAACCAAGCTGTACTGATTTTAGGCAGTGAGCAAAAAGATTGGTGTGCCTCCATGCATAGACGCATCACTTACAACAAACACAAATATGATTTTCAGGTGCATGATTTTCTCACTCAGTAAACAGACTACACTCAGGATTTGGGGTACTTGCCCTTCATCAAGTGCTCATTGAAAACAAAACATAATAAAGAAACAAAATACTAAACACACTGGCCATTTTTTTATTTCTTCATAAGGCCAGGCCAATTTTATTTCTTGTTTTACGGATCCACCCGTCGTATTCTTTCCAGAATAAGAAAAAAAATAAAAAATTAGTTTTCCCTGCTCAAAAAAAAAAATCCTCATGTTTTTATTGGCCAAAGAAGTAAACTTACAAAAACAATTTTTGTAAAGTGTTTTTTGCCCCATATAAAATTCATAAATTGCCAAAAATAAAATACTTTTAGTATTTAAAAGGAAAATTATTTGACTAGTGATTTTTATTTTTATTTTTTTTCCCCTCCTGCCTTTAGGTTTTCTGAGGACAAAAATCCGTAAAACAAGAAATAAAATTGGTTTGGCCTGCTTAAGGTGAGCCTTGTTCTTCAGACCTCTTTCCAGGCAGCCATTGCATCATTATCAAGTTTTCTAACTGCACACATCAAAACTACAGACGGTCCATTTAAATTATGAAGAAATAATAAATTATGAGAGCACTATTTTAGAGACACCACACATGGGATCATTCATATCAAGTTTTAGCTCCATATGCTTTGTCGTTTAAGAAGAGTCGAAAATCTAAAAGTTCATGATGGATGGACAACTAGACAACAAAATAGTCATATGAGTTAAAAATGAATGGATTTTCTGAAATACGACACTGGATGCACCTTTTCCAAGATATTGTCTCAATAATACTTGCTGCTCACTGTTGACAATGCATTCCCAGTCAACAAAGAGCAAACAGAGATAATTCCAAGTAATGAAATATCTCTGAAGAAAAATAGTTTGTGAAACAGCTGAAGGAATAAAATGACACAAACTGTACAGAGTTTGACTAAAATGGCCCATACAACATAAACATCTAAAACTAAAATAACTTAAAAAACTAATTAGTATAGGATGGAATTTCATGGCCTGATGCAATGATTCAACATAATATTGACAAGATGGACTGAATGTCCAGTACCGATATCATCATTCATAATGAAAATATATTCAACTCAAAACAAGTTAAGAACACCCCAAGGTTGTGTTACAACATCCACAACCCAGACAAAATAACTAGTCATATGTGCAAATGGTGTTCCCTAACTTCTTCTGAGTAGCATAACTAGTTCCCCAATATTTATCAAAACGGGGGACATGGATGTGCAGATGGTTGTATGCATTAACAAGTTTGCAACATGGTTAATATTTCTTTCTCTCAAAGCAGACGATAGCTAGTCCATGGCTATTATGCAATTGTGGCTAATGTTGGGTTTCAGGGAGGTGAAATGTCTCCACATCACCCAGCTGCCAATGAAGGATAGTACTGTCAATGCTTTGAGTTGGGAGATGGGGTAAGTATATGGTGCAATTACACTTTCTTTTGGGGAGTAGAGGTGGGTCAGGGTGTGGGTGTGGATGTGTGATTGTGGGTCAGGGTGTGGGTGGGGTGTGGATGTGTGATTGTGGGTCAGGGTGTGGATGTGTGATTGTGGGTCAGGGTGTGGATGTGTGTGATTGTGGGTCAGGGTGTGGATGTGGGTGTGTGATTGTGGGTCAGGGTGTGGATGTGGATGAGGATGTGTGATTGTGGGTCAGGGTGTGGATGTGGATGTGTGATTGTGGGTCAGGGTGTGGATGTGGGTGTGTGACTGTGGGTCAGGGTGTGGATGTGGATGTTTGATTGTGGATCAGGGTGTGGGTGTGGGTGAGGATGTGTGATTGTGGGTCAGGGTGTGGGTCAGGATGTGGGTGTGGTGTGTGATTGTGGGTCATGGTGTTGGTCAGGGTGTGGGTGTGGATGTGGGTGTGTGATTGTCGGTCAGGGTGGGGTGAGGGGTGTGGATGTGTGATTGTGGGTCAGGGTGGGGTGTGGATGTGGGTGAGGATGTGGATGTGGATGTGAGGATGTGGGTGTGTGATTGTGGGTCAGGGTGGTGTGTGGGTGAGGGTGTGGATGTGGATCTGGGTGTGAGAGTGTGGGTGAGGGAGTGTGATTGTGGGTCAGGGTGGGGGGTGTATGGTGTGTGTGAGTGTCGGTGCAGGTATGATTGTTTGTATTTGTGAGGGAAGGGGGGTACTGGTGTGGTTATCAGTGCATGGATGGGTTTATGGGTGTGGGTATGAGGGTGTGGGGGTGAATGTGGGTGTGTTAATGTTGGTCAAGGTGGGGTGTGGGTGTGGATGTAGATCTGGGTGTGGGTGTGAGACTGTGGGTGAGCGAGTGTGATTGTGGGTCAGGGTGGGGGGTGGGTGGTATGTGTGAGTGTCGGTGCAGGTATGATTGTTTGTATATGTGAGGGGAGGGGGGTACTGGTGTGGGTATCAGTGCAGGTATGGGTTTATGGGTGTGGGTATGAGGGTGTGGGTGTGAATGTGGGTGTGGGTATGGTGTGAGGGTGTGAATGTGAGTGTGGGTATAGGAATGGGTGTGGGTTTGATGAGGGTGTGGATGTAGCTGTGGGTGTGGTAATTAATCAAGTCAAACTCTATGTAGGGTGTAATCAAAACAGTAGTAGGGAGTTGATTGAGGGGCTGGGGTTGGGATGGGTTAACTTTGGTGGTTATAATTATTCATGTTTGATGTATAAAACTGTAATACATTATAAGTGTAATGAAGACACAGTCTCTAAGTGGGAGTCAAGGTAAAAATTCCAGTCAAGGCTGGAAAGGGATTTTCAGCCAGTTACCCCTCTTGTTTAATAGCTACCTGCTTGTTAACCAATGGCTAATGCTATTCCCAACTGTCCACTGAGCTTTGACACTGATATTTTTAAGCACACCCCTTACTTGATTGGTATAAATTTCACACACTGCCTAGACTTCTTAAGTGACGGTTAATAAATTTGACAGACAGCCACAAGCACTCAGCAACAGAGTCTTCAACATATTCAGTGTTGGACAAAGATGGTCGACAGAACTATGAGAGATTATGACATATGTCTTCACAAGTTCATGTTTATCACAGCTTCATTGCTCCTGGCCAACATTTGATGGCAGTCTCTCAAGGTGTATTTGCCTTGTAATCAGGCTCATTATGCTTGTCATCCATCTTGTTATCAACCTCCATATCTTCGTCTTTGCCGTTGTTACTGTCGTTCAAGTCAGCATGTGCTTCCACACTTCCTTCGCTGAAGTCATCCCCTGTAGTGTCTGAATCAAGGGTGCCTTCAAATGCTGCCACAATGTACTCAAACAGGTTCTTTTTGGGCTTGGCGCCCCACCATGTCTTCTGAACAACGTTCCTGCTGTACTGGTCAATGAGTTGCATCACATTGCCTGGAACACATGGAACAGAGTGAGTGAGTGAGTGAGTGAGTGAGTGAGTGAGTGAGTGAGTGAGTGAGTGAGTGAGTGAGTGAGTGAGTGAGTGAGTGAGTGAGTGAGTGAGTGATGAGTGAGTGATGAGTGAGTGAGCAGGCAGGCATCGGCTCTAAATTGGCCTGAGTCTTGTTTGTTGTAATAAACATAGACAATTAAATTTGGACCAGACAATCCAGTGATTGACATCATTATTATCTAACTATGTAGTTGGGACATGATAACATGCATTAGTGAATCAAACTCAGTGAATCAGATTCCGTGTTTTACTACTATGAAAGAATCAAGTTGTCTTCTCCTGTTTCAAGTCATAGATATGAGTAGGACTCTACAAGTACCATACTGACTTGCCAATCAAAGGGTGTACACAGTGGGTGCCTCTTTTGCATTGAGAAGTATCTTCAAGGGATGTGGCCAATACAGTCAAACAGTAGAACATATACTGAGGGAAACAAATAAGGGAACACCACTTCATGGCAGTGTTCCTTTATTTATTCTCAGATTTCCTCCCACAGCCCTGTTCAAAGTTGGTGATGAATTCTGGAAAATATTAAAGGAACACTTGAATTTTCCTGTGTTCCTTTATTTGTTTCTCTCAGTATATTAACTTTCTAACTATGTACGTCACATACATACCAACTTCTAACCCATTTTCCTTCTGGATGAAGGCATGTATCTTGTAGAGCTGGTCTGTCAGCTCATCGTCATCAAACGTGAAGTAGCAGACGTCCCGCTTGGCAGCAGACGCAGCAATCATCTGGATGAGAGCTGAACCACAAAAACTCTTTTGATAGGCACAATGGGTTATATTTCAAAAGGAATTCGAAAGATATCTTTAGAAATAACATGGATAGAAATGTCTTCTATTATAGTGCCAATGGCAAGGTTAAAACACTCTCAGTTGCAGAAAATATTAATCTGATAACATACCTAAATTTTGAACGAAAAGATTATTTTTGTATTTTGCTGACAAGTGCACTGAAATCATTGACAAATCCCACAAAAGCTGCATCAAGTACAAGTCCAAGTTTTACCTTTCAGCCTCTTGTCCCCACCGAAGGCACCACATCCCCAATTGCCAGTACAGACCGCGGGCAGGTGCATGGCAGACTCCTCCCCACAGTGGAAGCCCACGTACGCCTGCAGTATAACCAAGTAGGTCAGCAGAAATACATAGACTCTGATAGTCCTCATTTATGGTGAAGAATTTGAATAATATTACTGCAATAACACTGTAATAATATCCGCTCTAAATAATTTGAGAGCATAGCAACATCAAGGTCAATGGTGGCACACTCTATTCAGGGAAACCTGGTTAATCCAGATCTTTCTTTGAAGTTCAGGCTTGTGGGCAATGCCAGCTAAGAGGGTTGGACTATAGCAAATACACACTAAACAGGTTGAGACTAGGATGATTGTGTAGTAGGGTTGGTGCTAAAAGGAACCCCTCAGAAGGAGAAATCCTCAAACAATAACTACTCCGAAACACTGTCATTTGGGCAACCCAGGCAAAGGCAGTCAAGGTCACAGGCTGTGCTTACCTTGTTGAGTTCTCTCTGCACACACCACTTCTGGAACTGTTTCTTGTAGTCTCGGATGACCAATGCATCTATACCAACCACCTCAGTATGCAGACGACCATTCACATCCCTGTGAAAGTGGAAAACATTTTAGGTTTTACAAGCCAAAGTGGAAGGATGCAAGAGCATTGTCACAACCAGACTGTCAGTAAGTGATTTGTATTGTTAGCATCCAATCTTCATAACTAAAGCTGAAGCACAAGCATGTGTACTGGGGCTTCTGTTTGGGGGATCTGTTCTACCCTGAATGTCAGGAATGTTCCTTGGATCTATTCTACCAAGAATGTCAGGAATGTTCTTGAGATATGTTCTACCCTGAATGGCAGGAATGTTCTTGGGATCTGTTTAACCAAGTATGGCAGAATGTTCTTGGGACCTTTTCTTCCCAGAATTGCAAGAATATTCTTGGATCTGGAATCTCAGGAATGATTTTGGGACATATTCTACCCAGAAGGGAAGGAATGTTCTTGAGATATGTTCTACCGAAAATGGCAGGAATGTTCTTGGGATCTATTCTACCCAGTATGGCAGAATGTTCTTGGGATCTGTTCAACCAAGTATGACAGAATGGTCTTGGGACCTTTTCTTCCCAGAATTGCAAGAATGTTCTTGGATCTGGAATCTCAGGAATGATTTTGGGACATATTCTACCCAGAAGGGCAAGAATGTTCTTGAGATATGTTCTACCGAAAATGGGAGGAAAGTTCTTGGGATCTATTCTACCCAGTATGGCAGAATGTTCTTGGGATCTGTTCAACCCAGTATGGCAAGAATGTTCTTGGATCTGATTTTGGGACATATTCTACCCAGAATGGCAGGAACGTTCTTGGGATATTGCATTTCTGAAAATATTTTCACACATTCTGAGGAACTTGGGGTAGATATTGAATTCTGAACAGATTCAGACAAGCTTGAAGAGGGCTTGTTGATCAAAGACAAGGATCATGGTAACTAAATATACCATATCTTATGTGACAACTCTACCAGACAATCCAGTGATTGACATCATGGTTATCCAACTATGTAGTTGTGATATGATAACATGTTCTACCAAAGTCAGCAGCTTAATATACCATATCTTATGTGACAACTCTACCAGACAATCCAGTGATTGACATCATGGTTATCCAACTATGTAGTTGTGACATGATAACATGTATTACCAAAGTCAGCGAACTTAATATACCATATCTTATGTGACAACTCTACTTACTGTTCATGTGCCACAATCACAGATAAATAACAGAAATACAACAGAAAGGTTGTCGTACCTGTCAGTTTTATCCTGGAAGTCTCCATCCCAGGCGAAAGTGTCTGCATAACCCTCGTACTTACTGAACTGTTCACAGCCTGCAAACATCCATGAGTGAGCGCGTGAATGAGTTGTTGTAGTACAGCTTTCAAATGTTTTTCAGTTACTTAGAAGCTCACTTACATATGTTTTGTGTTTATGGGGGTTTGTTTGTTTGCTGTTTAATGCTGCACTCAGCAATATTCCAGCTATATGGCAGCAATTTGTAAATAATGGAATCTTGACCAGACAATCCAGTGATCAACACCATGCACATTGATCTACGCAATTAGGATATGATGACATGTGTCAACTGAGTCAGCGTGTCTGACCATCCAATCCCGTTAGTTGCCTCTTATAATAACATACATGGGTTGCTGAAGACCAATTCTAACCAGATCTTCACGGTACAATGGAACTGGTTTGTGCAAAGTGTAAAAACACAGATGTACATAATTCCTTTTTAGCACAGATGTACATACATGTGCATACAAATTTACCTAGCATGATAAGACTCTCATTCTTATCCAGCACTTCTGTGAAAAGTCGTGTGATGATCATCTCAGGGCAGATGAGGAAGCGGATCTCCTCCTGTACCGCCCCCATCCCCAGGACTCCACCCCCAATGTACTTGTTGGCAAAATCCACCTGCAGCACAGAGAGGAATGCAAATTATCATTTTGGATGGTCAAACATCTGAAGACATCTGCCCTTGGCAAATGCTTTGCTATCTCACTAAAATCACAGCTTGAACTACAATATCTATTTCATCATCTAAGATCTGACCTGTAATATCCCCTCCACATCATCCTGTTTCTCACCTGTAACGTCCCTTCCTCTCATCTGTTCACCTGTTACATTCCTTCCCAGCATCATGGGTCTCACCTGTACCATCCCCTTCCCATCGTTCTCTATGTCTCACCTGTAACATCCCTCCTCTACGGTTTCACTTGTAACATCCCTTCCTCCTCTATGTCTCACCTTTAACATCCCTTCCTCCTCTATGGTCTCACCTGTAACATCCCTTCCTCCTCTATGGTCTCACCTGTAACATCCCTTCCTCCTCTATAGTCTCACCTGTAACATCCCTTCCTCCTCTATGGTCTCACCTGTAACATCCCTTCCTCCTCTACGGTCTCACCTGTAACATCCCTTCCTCCTCTATGGTCTCACCTGTAACATCCCTTCCTCCTCTATGGTCTCACCTGTAACATCCCTTTCCTCCTCTCACCTGTAACATCCCTTCCTCCTCCTGGTCTCACCTGTAACATCCCTTCCTCCTCTATGGTCTCACCTGTAACATCCCTTCCTCCTCTATGGTCTCACCTGTAACATCCCTTCCTCCTCTATGGTCTCACCTGTAACATCCCTTCCTCCTCTACAGTCTCACCTGTAACATCCCTTCCTCCTCTATGGTCTCACCTGTAACATCCTTTCCTCCTCCACAATCTCACCTGTAACATTCCCTCTTCCTCTACGGTCTCACCTGTAACATCCCTCCTCTATAGTCTCACCTGTAACATCCCTTCCTCCTCTATGGTCTCACCTGTAACATCCCTTCCTTATCCACGGTTTCACCTGTAACATCCCCTCCTCTATGTCTCACCTGTAACATTCCCTCCTCTACGGTTTCACCTGTAACATCCCATCTATGGTCTCACATGTAACATACCCTCCTTCTCTTGGTCTCACCTGTAATACCCTCCTCCTCTACGGTTTCACCTGTAACATCCCCTCCTCTATGGTTTCACCTGTTACATTCCTTCCCATCATCCTGTTTCACCTGAAACTCATTCTCTGTGTCTCACCTGTAACATACCCTTCCAATTAACCTCTGTGTCTCACCTGTAACATCCCCTTCCCATCATCCTCTATGGTCCCAGCTGAAGACACATGCAGATTGCTAAATTGTGTTCCAAGATCCTCCCACTTGGGAAATCTTCCAGGAGCAATGACTTTCCTATGGAATGTGACTGTACCAAGGGGCACTGCAAGGGTGAGGAAAGACAGTTCAAGTTACTGTAACAAAGGGAAAGATTGTTCTAGTTATTGTACCAAGATGAGGTGAGGTGAAAAGGGGGTTTAACGTCGTGCTTGAGAATATTTCGCTCATATGACGACGTGCATGCGTGTGTATGTGTATTTGCGCCTGCTTGTACTAGCCCAGACTGAAGCTGGTTTTATAGTGCTAGCCCACTGAGATACCATGCTGCAGTGAAGCATGAATACCCCACTCAGACACAGTATACTGACTCCGAGCAGACCAGTCCTTGTTGTACCCATTAATGCCGAGCGCCAGGCAGGGACCAACAAGTACCATATTTTAACGTCTTTTGGTATGACGTGGTCGGGGATCGAACCCGCAACCTTCCGCTCTCCGGGCGGACACTCTAACCACTACACCACGAAGGCGGTCTACTGTACCAAGAGGCACTGGAAGGGTTACTAGAGATAGTTCTAGTTACTGTAACAAGGGGAAGAGGCACTGCAAGGGTTGGGAAAGATTTTCTAGTAACTGTACAAAGGGGCACTACAAGGGTTGGGAAAGATTGTTCTAGTTGCTGTAAGAAAGGGACACTGCAAGAAAACCAAAACCCTTGCAGTAAGCCATGTAAGCTGAAAATATTAAATGCTTAACTGAAGTCCAAATTGAAAAATCCATTTTTGTTACCATGACTATTTTGATGTACATCAAAACAAAGTTATCTGATGACAAATCTGTACAATATATAAGCCTTGGCACCACTTTTTGCACCTACTTTTGTCTGTTACTCGTTTAAAGTAGTGGGTTATACATCGTAATTTCTCCATTTTCCTCCGACTTGGGTGGCCCTGGAACAATCTGCAAACAGTAATTATAGTACTGTGTTGTTACTTATCATCCAAATGGTGAAACATAACCAGTGTCTTATATATCATATGTGCACATGTGCACACATCACTTTTGCCTAGCAACCACTGTTTCTGTATTTTGTCGTCGGTGACGTCATTAAACAATTGAACGTGACGTCAATGAAGAGGGCCATCACACTTGCTTACCGTGTTTTACTGCACAAATGTACATGAATAACACGGATAATAAAGCAATTATTACACTGGAGCAAGTGTGTCACATGACTTATACGTAACTTGTGCAAAATTATGTATTGCTCTTGACCTTTCTCGGGCAGTACAAAATTTTACACTTGTTAAATATAAGACGTATGACACACTTGCTCGTGTAATATATTCTATTTATACTCTTATGTATATATGTATACTTATATTGTTATGCATTACAATTTACAGCAATGATTCGAAAACAGAACCATTTTCCCCATGATTCCCTACAGAATGACAGATCTGCATTTGCATCAAAATATTTCACAATTTATATGTAACTTGACAGCTTTTCTTGTGTTCAAGCATCTATTTTAAACAAAGCTGAAAAAATAATGACTGCTGACTGAAGGACCCAGATCCTACTGAGCACTGACTTGTAACACCCTGTCAAGACCCTAAAAACCTCGAAACAGGGTATGATCACCAACAAAGTCGCACACTATGACCACCTAACTACCGATTTGGTCAGCTCTCACAAGTGGGGCGGTGGGGTAGTCTAATGGTTGAAGGGTTCACCCGGGTTCGATTCCCCAAATGGGCACAATGTGTGAAGCCCATTTCTGGTGTCTCCTGCCATGATATTGCTAGAATATTGCTAAATATTGACTCACTCACTCTTACGACAAGTATATGTTGAGGGTCTATGTCAACCAAATACTAGTATAACACAGCTTTTACTTACACATTGAAGTTGATCTCCGGATAATTTGAGTACTCTGCGTGCGCTGTCTTGTATTCCGGCGAGGAAACGTACAGAAGAAGGCGTTGGCAAGGAGACAAGCTATTTGTTGTTGACTCAAGGTTATAGAGTGTGGCTTGCCCTGCTTCAGTAGTGGAATAGGCTGGGGAATGGAAGGTCAACAGTCTCAATGTACAAACATGCGAGTGGGTGAATCCAAATTTTCAGTCCTTATGGCAATATTTAGGCTATACTGTGACTTGACAAAATAACACGTTGTACCAGAGCATCATGATGATCATGTTGAGTTGTGCCAGAGCATCATGATGATCATGTTGAGTTGTACCAGAGCATCATCATGATGATGTTGAGTTGTACCAGAGCATCATGATGAGTTGTGTTGAGCATGTACCAGAGCATCATGATGATCATGTTGAGTTGTACCAGAGCATCATGATGATCATGTTGAGTTGTACCAGAGCATCATGATGATCATGTTGAGTTGTACCAGAGCATCATGATGATCATGTTGAGTTGTACCAGAGCATCATGATGATCATGTTGAGTTGTACCAGAGCATCATGATCATGTTGAGTTGTACCAGAGCATCATGATGATCATGTTGAGTTGTACCAGAGCATCATGATGATCATGTTGAGTTGTACCAGAGCATCATGATGATCATGTTGAGTTGTACCAGAGCATCATGATGATCATGTTGAGTTGTACCAGATGTTGCATGTTCATGCATCATGATCATGTTGAGTTGTACCAGAGCATCATGATGATCATGTTGAGTTGTACCAGAGCATCATGATGATCATGTTGAGTTGTACCAGAGCATCATGATCATGTTGAGTTGTACCAGAGCATCATCATGAGTGATCATGTTGAGTTGTACCAGAGCATCATGATGATCATGTTGAGTGTACCAGAGCATCATGGATCATGTTGAGTTAGAGCAGAGCATCATGATCATGTTGAGTTGTACCAGAGCATCATGATGATCATGTTGAGTTGTACCAGAGCATCATGATTGATCATGTTGAGTTGTACCAGAGCATCAGTTGTATGATCATGTTGAGTTGTACCAGAGCATCATGATCATGTTGAGTTGTACCAGAGCATCATGATGATCATGTTGAGTTGTACCAGAGCATCATGATGATCATGTTGAGTTGTACCAGAGCATCATGATGATCATGTTGAGTTGTACCAGAGCATCATGATGATCATGTTGAGTTGTACCAGAGGATCATGATGATCATGTTGAGTTGTACCAGAGCATCATGATCATGTTGAGTTGTACCAGAGCATCATGATGATAATGTTGATCATGTTGAGATCACTGTTGTACCAGATCATGTACCAGCATCATTGATCATGTTGAGTTTGCATCATCATGTTCATCACCTACCCATGCATTGTACCAGAGCATCATGATCATGTAGAGTTGTACCAGAGCATCATGATGATCATGTTGAGTTGTACAAAGTCATGTGATGATCATGTTGTACCAGAGCATCATGATGATCATGTTGAGTTGTACCAGAGCATCATCATGATCATGTTGAGTTGTACCAGAGCATCATGATCATGTTGAGTTGTACCAGAGCATCATCATGATCATGTTGAGTTGTACCAGAGCATCATGATGATCATGTTGAGTTGTACCAGAGCATCATGATGATCATGTTGAGTTGTACCAGAGCATCATGATGATCATGTTGAGTTGTACCAAGAGCATCATCATGATGATGATGTTGAGTTGTACCAGAGCATCATGATGATCAGAGCATGAGATTGAGAGCATCTGGATGATACTGTGATGTTTGAGTTGTACCAGAGCATCATGATGATCATGTTGAGTTGTACCAGAGCATCATCATGATGTTGAGTTGTACCAGAGCATCATGATGATGTTGAGTTGTACCAGAGCATCTGGATGATCGTGTAGAGATGTACCAGAGCATCATCATGACCATGTTGAGTTGTACTCGAGCATCATCATGGTCATGTTGAGTTGTACCAGAGCATCATGATGACCATGTTGAGATGTACCAGAGCATCATCATGATCATGTTGAGTTGTACCAGAGCATCATCATTATCGTGTTGAGATGTACCAGAGCATCATTGTGATCATATAGATTGCTCCAGACTTTTCCAAAAGATACTTACAGTTGTGCACAGCAAAGGCAGTTGTAATGCTAGCTTTATCATCTTGGGAAGAGTGTCGGAAAAGAAGTCATTACGCTCTTCTCTCCTCAAATACTGAAATACAAAAATGTTTTCTTCAGAGTATTTTATACTTATCTTGACTCAAACCAATTGGTTCTCTGTCCCTTTACCTGAGATATAGTGGAAACGTTCTGTGTTCCGTAGATACAGTAGATACATCTCAGCTGTGAAGGCACCCCCTAACTACATACTCAAGCCCCAACTCTATTCTCTTTCATAATGGTCCAAACAAAAAAACAATGAACGTATATTCTCATTCCGTCTTAATATATGGAGTACCAACTACGATTGGACTTACTTAGAGACAACAAGCACATATTGCTTGGACCAACTCCCCCATGGAGTCACATTCATTAATTAGCTGTTTAATGTATCTGGGTTATGATGAGAGAAAGCTGGGATACATACGTCTAGAAAGTACTGCTTCAAAGATGAGAAATCCCACTTCTTGGAATACCTCTGGTTGTATGTTAAGATAGCATCCTGAAAAGATACAAAACATCCTGATAGTGACAAGGGAGGGAGTCATTGATTGGTAATTTTACTATCCATATATCCACCCAAACTAAAAAGATATAAAATCTGACACAAGTTAGTGAGCATGACAAACACAATTAATGCGAACACTTCAACCATTAGGTTTCTTCACTGTCTGACACAAGATTAGTGAGTCGGCATGGCACAGACAATTAATGCGAACACATTAACCATTAGTTTTTTTCACTGTCTGACACAAGATTAGGGAGTGAGAGTGACATAGACAAATCTAGCAAACACTTCAAACACTAGTCTTTCTCACTCACTCGGACACAAGGTTAGTGAATCGGCATGGCACAGACAATTAATGCGAAAACTTTAACCATTAGTATTTTTCACTGTCTGACACAAGATTAGTGAGTCGGCATGGCACAGACAATTAATGTGAACACTTCAAAAACTAGTCTCTTTCACTGCCTGACACATGACAAGCCATTGTTAACAATTTTAGTTAACAGTAGTTCATTAAAATACCAGTGAGTGAGTGAGAGAGTTTAGTTTTACGCCGCACTCAGCAATATTCCAGCTATATGGCAGCGGTCTTAAAATACCAGTTAAACATGAAGCCAACAACATCATACACACATTTTTTCTAATATGGATAACATGCCATAATGTTCATAACTTTTGTACAATATTCATAGGTTTCTAAAGCAGGGTATTATCAAATAAAGACAAAGGAAGGGAATTTCTCAGGTCTTCAAATATATATGACAAACCTCCAATTCAAAAGGGCCACTGATTTTTCCTGACAAAGCTTCTTCAATGAGACCCCAGCGTTGACGAAGTGTTGTTTTCGCTGTCTGCAATGAAAATATTAGACAATATGTATTACACCTTAATTAATTTTATACCCTTTTAATGTTAGGAAAACATTTACTGTATTTCTGAATTTTGGAAAATGTTAGGCATGAACCCACTTAAACGACGCCTATACTAAGGTAAACTTGGGTAATTCATCACGTACATGTGTGTCAAATGACTTGCTGCTAACGTGTAGACAAATGTAACATATGTTATATTTGGGACTACAATTTCCTAATAAAGTACAGATTCTAGTACATTTGTTGGGTTGAGTCCCATCCGGGCTCCGAACCCACACCCTCACAGTCAGGCACCTAATCGCCAGCACACAGTCAGCCGCCTAACCCTCTCATCCACTGCAACCTCCACAAAAATGGAAGTGGATAACTGATAGTCTAGACTGCGGACTTTGTGTACCCCTCTGATAAGTGTAAATTGGCACGACTCCCACGGCCGAAAGCTAAGATTACACAAAGCCATTTAGAAAGTGGTCAAATGTAACATGATTGGGATTACAATTTCTTTGTGTGCTGGCGATTAGGTGCCTGGCGATTAGGTGCCTGGCGATTAGGTGCCTGGCGATTAGGTGCCTGACTCTGAGGGTGTGGACTCAACCCAACAAAAGTACTAGAATCTGTACTTTACCAAGAAAGTGTAATCCCAAATATAACATATGTTACATTTGACCACTTTCTAAATGGCATTGTGCATCTGTGTAGACAAATGATACTCATAAACATACAATGATCAGGGATATTCAGGGACCTGTTAAGATTTGCCTTGTTTACAAACCCCACACTTAGAAATTTAGGAATTCCATGGGTACATGGTGTCTAAACATACTGATAAACTGTCTGAAAATATGCCTTAAAAGATACTAAATCAAGTTTGGCATCAGCTTTTATCACCCACACTTTTCTGTAAATTTTCCAACCAAAGGTAACAAGTGATATGTAATATTTAACTAATTATTAATCTTATGTGTGATAAGGAGTGGACACAAGATTAATATCTAGTAAAATTATTGGGAACATTTTTGGAATAACTTATTTCACTTCTGCCTTTTTGAGAATGATTCAATATTGCAATAGTCAGCAACACAGAGTTATCTCATCTTGGTTTCAAATGGGTTGAAAGAATAATTATCTCACCTTGGTTTCAACAGGGTATTCATTCTGCGGCGAACAAGGCATACGCACATGATCCTGATCCCATTTGTCCATGAAGCTTGCAGGATAGGGTGACGGAGGTTGCGTATCTTGGTCAGAGAACTGATACTGAAAACGGAATAATTCCATGCAGAAAATATCCCTTGGTTCAATATATTACTTTTCATCAGTATATAATTTTCCATTTCACATTTATGGACTATTTCAAAGACTTAGTTGCAGTGGTGCTGACTTCTCAAAGCTGGAAGAATTTCTGATGGAAACCTGGATATATTACAGTGTGGCTCATATCAGACCTGTTCACATTGGTCTGTCTGTTTGTTGTTTAACACTTCACTCAACAATATTCCAAACATATGATGGTGGTCTGTAAATAATCTCGTCTGGACCAGACAATCCAGTGACCAACATCATGAGCGTTGATCTACGCAATTTTGACCTATGACATGTGTCAACCAAGTGACCACCCGATTCCGTTAGTCGCCTCTTATGACAAGCATGGGTTACTGAAGACCAATTCTAACCCGGATCTTCACGGGTCTGTTTACTTTGAACTTTAAAAAATTATCTTGCATATTCCACTTTTGACCTATGGTCCTGTGCTCAGAGCGCAGGTCACGAATCAGTTGAAGTTAAGCAACGTCGAGCTCGGACAGTCCTTGGATGGGTGACCCATGTTTGGCAGCTTGACTCCTGAGAGTTTCTAGGACTTCAGTCCTGCCCCACAACGAAGCACATGTGGTACATGTGGTCTCAACTCAGGCAAGTGAGTTTGTTCAAAATTGCCTCTGTTCACCCAGCAGAAAATGGGTACCCGGTTGGATAAAGTTCCTTCTAGTGCCTAAGAGGCAGCTTGGGTTATCCGGGGTAATAAGAATCGGATTCTGATTAAGCGAGGCCAGCAATCACTTGGTGTTTGGAGACTGTGCGCTATAGAAGATGACTAATCATTATTATATACTAGAGCAAGGGTTGAATAGATCACGTTCCTGCTTTGCCTCCTCGGTGTTCCCGTCTATAATATAGTCTGGATAAGCCACCCTGTGATTGATATCATGAGCAACATTCCATGAGGTCGAGGTATGATGAGTCAATTTCAAATTTCACCGAAGCGATCCTGCACATCAGAAATATGAAAATGGCAGCTGGCAACTTACTGGCAGTTTGATAAGCACTGTATGGTCTTTCCTGTTCAGAGGTTTCACCAATCCTAAACAGTTTGGGGTTGTCTTCAGGTCTGTCAGCTTAATGCCCTGTGTAAAAATCATATATAATACACTGTAACATGGCTATCTGGAAAACATGAATAATAGAACATTTTTTCTTATCTTTTCATCATCAACTGATCAAAAATCAAACTCAGGTGGAAATTGAATAGGGAGTGTTAATCCCTCAAAGTCCCTCACATTCTCTTCAGATGTTGCTACAGCAAGACTCTTGGTGCCCTGTGTCAGCCATTAGGAAGCAGAATTTGTTTTTATATTTTCATTTTTACAAGGGCTGGCAGAATAAAAAAGAGAAACAGTCTTACATGATCAGGATAATCTCTCTGTTACGGCCATTAACTCACTGGCCAGCTGTAAATGACATGGAGCAACTCAACCTAAAGATACAGTGAAATGTAGTAACTCACCCTCCAGCTACAGTGACATGTAGTAACTCACCCTCCAGCTACAGTGAAATGTAGTAACTCACCTTCCAGCTACAGTGAAATGTAGTAACTCACCTTCCAGCTACAGTGACATGTAGTAACTCACCCTCCAGCTACAGTGAAATGTAGTAACTCACCCTCCAGCTACAGTGAAATGTAGTAACTCACCCTCCAGCTACAGTGAAATGTAGTAACTCACCCTCCAGCTACAGTGAAATGTAGTAACTCACCCTCCAGCTACAGTGAAATGTAGTAACTCACCCTCCAGCTACAGTGACATGTAGTAACTCACCTTCCAGCTACAGTGACATGTAGTAACTCACCCTCCAGCTACAGTGAAATGTAGTAACTCACCCTCCAGCTACAGTGAAATGTAGTAACTCACCCTCCAGCTACAGTGAAATGTAGTAACTCACCCTCCATCTACAGTGAAATGTAGTAACTCACCCTCCAGCTACAGTGAAATGTAGTAACTCACCTTCAAACTACAGTGAAATGTAGTAACTCACCCTCCAGCTACAGTGACATGTAGTAACTAACCCTCCAGCTACAGCGAAATGTAGTAACTCACCCTCCAACTACAGTGACATCTAGTAACTCACCTTCCAGCTACAGTGACAAGTAGGAACTCATCCTCCAGCTACAGTGAAATGTAGTAACTCACCCTCCAGCTACAGTGAAATGTAGTAACTCACCCTCCATCTACAGTGACATGTAGTAACTCACCCCAGCTCAGTGAAATGTAGTAACTCAGCTACAGTGACATGTAGTAACTCACCCTCAAGCTAGTGACATGTAGTAACTCACCCTCCAGCTACAGTGAAATGTAGTAACTCACCCTCCAGCTACAGTGACATGTAGTAACTCACCCTCCAGCTACAGTGACATGTAGTAACTCACCCTCCAGCTACAGTGAAATGTAGTAACTCACCCTCCAGCTACAGTGACATGTAGTAACTCACCCTCAAGCTACAGTGAAATGTAGTAACTCACCCTCCAGCTACAGTGACATGTAGTAACTCACCCTCCAGCTACAGTGACAAGTAGGAACTCATCCTCCAGCTACAGTAAGAAGTAGGTACTCACCCTCCAACTACTCTCTCGCTGCAACATGCTGGGTTTCTTGTTTGGGATATCAATTTCCATCACTCCATCCAGGGAGTCTTCAGAAGCTTCTGTTTTCTGGGAGCTGCAAACGCAAGTAAAAACTGCCATTCAAGCACCAATGTATGTTGCCAAGATGAAACATCCCCTCAGTGACACCTCCTTGGTCATCCAACCAGTCAAGAACAACTGAAGTAAATGTTGCTTTTTGCTACAGATAGCCATTTTCTAGCCGTATCACAGCAACCTGCAACTAACTGAGTCTATGCCTACTTGCAGGATTCCCTGAATGGTCCCAAACTTCTTTACCAGCAACATGTATTGTGAATCAATTGACTTAACCTCCGCAGGTGAAAGCAGTATCTCTCGATGTTCATCTTTGGTCCTTAATGTTAAAGATAACAATTTACCTGTAGATAACAAGTCAAGGTATATGCTCAATGAAACACAAATTTTAAACAAAGTTATAAAAATGTCCAGTTTATAACATCACTTCCAGGAGAAACAAATGCCCAATTTTCATTCAACTCACAATCTTAACAAGAAAGGTTATAAGCTTTTTCTCTGCTTTAACAGCAGTATTTCAGCTATATGAAGGAAGCTTATAAACAACTGATGGTGGATCAGACAATCAAGTGATTGATACTGTGAGCAACAATCGGTGACATACTCTCCTGGTTCTCCAGGGGACATCTCATACTGCTGGGTCGGTGCATCCGCATCAGACTTCTCCTTTGGGGGATCCACCGAACTCCCATCTGCTTCAGGATTTACTTCACTAGCTTTCTCTTCAGTGGGTTCGGTTTCTAAAACAAACAGCATACAGTCATTTTCATCCCTGCCTACTGTAAATGTGGTCAGTGAATGAGTTTTGTGCCCTATTGAGCAGTAGTTAAGTTATGTCAAAGTATTTGAGCCTCATGTGGGATCTAAGCCAGATTTAACACTGTCATAGACTTTAACCCCTTTGTGAAACCCATGACCACAGGTATGGAGCTGACAAACCAAGAATAATGGGGTGAATTGGAAATTTTATTATAAATTGTATATTTATATACTTATCCTATCTCACGATTTGCACTTCTCTCTCTTGCTTCGACGCTGAGTGGAACGAATGAGAACTTTACCTGTAGGCCTCTCTTGTCCCTACGCCTGTGTTCCCCAGGCTCCTCTCTTTATAGGACAGGTCCTTAGTCCCTGGCTAAGCGTGCAGCACGTTCCCCTGTCTACCCATGTGACTACCTCAGAGTGATCATTCTCTTCTTGGAGCCAATGACAGTTATACGTAACCGTCGTAATCTGAGTAGAGGGGAGGCTGGGTGGGCATCCATCGCGTGAGATAGGATAAGTATATAAATATACAATTTATATTAAAATGTCCAAATTTTTAAACTTATCCTATCTCACGATTTGCACTTATCCCACGGTTGGATGGCGGGTCGCAGATTACCCTAAGTCAAAAGGCACTGACAGTATATACCGTATATGACCGTCTATAAGACGACCCCATGGATAAGACGACCCCCAAACTTGATCCTTAAAATCAGTGTCAAAATGGCATGTTTCGTGCATAAGTCGATCCCCGCGATGGGGTCCTAATCGCGGCAAACACAGACCACAGACAACTGGCAGTTACCAATAATTATAACTTTGGTCCACATTATTCAAAGAATTCACTGTCATATATATTGTGTCTACTCACGGATCGAAACGAAGTGTAGTTGACAGAAAATGCATAATATATTTTGCTTCTCTAAATATCATATTTATTGTAGCAACAAACTGGCTTGCTTATTTTACCCCATTCAACAATCACGAACTGATTACCTCACTCGCTTTCCATTGACTGCTAGTTTACAGTAACATCGGTAAAAATGTGTGAATTTAAATGGCTTCCTCAGTGATTTTACCCATTCCATGTGCTTACCACGCTCATGAGGGTCCATGATAACCTTAGTGTTGATTATATATATGTTACATAAAAACTGTAAATAAAATTACACAATGCTAGGATATATTTCTTTGGGTAAATAATAGTATTCTGTATTATATTTTACTGACGACTGCGTCAGAATTCATCCCGTTATATTATTGTGCATGTTTGAACTTGTTCGCCGGAAAACGTGTGCACAGCTGATTGCTATTTCCGGCTCAAATACACACGGTAATCTTAATTAATTTATAGAGCAAAAACTGTAACTAAAATTACACAATGCTAGGATATATTTCTTTGGGTTAAATAATGGTATTCTGTATTATATTTTACTGATGACTGCGTCAGAATTCGTCCCGTTATATTATTGTGCATGTTTGAACTTGTTCGCCGGGAAACGTGTGCACAGCTGATTGCTATTTCCGGCTTTGTGTACGAGACAAATACGCTCGGTAATCTTAATCCCTGCAAATAATACAATACGGTACTGTATAGGCTAATGACAACCGTAGATAGCAATGAACAAGGGAGGCCGGATCTGACTAGCATCGTACCTCTACTAGTGATGGGTTCTCCTGAACCCCTTGGCTTACTAAGCGCCATCGCTCCAATGGAGTGGGTGCTCCTGAGCAATGTGGTGTTCAGCAGTAACCCTCGCATACACAAGAAAATGCAACTAGGCAAATGCAACTAGGAAATCGGGAAGGACTCACTACACTGACGTGATTGCTCCGTGGAGTAGAGGTCAGCGAGCAAGATTGTCGAACACTTCTACATCCGTAGGGAGCAACGACAAGGTAGGCCCATAACTAACAAGGTCACTACGTGCGATGGTTAGTTCGAACCCATTGACTTACTAAGCACAATTGCTCCCAGGGACCGGGACTCCCGAGCAATGTGGTGTTCAGTCACTACCTTCACGAAACTGAAAGGACGCAGCTTAGCGAGTGTAATCAGTCGTATTACCACGATTTCCAAGGTACCCCCTGTAATAAAAGTCTAATGACTAGTATTGGGCCAGCCCCTGCTTCGAAACAACCCCCACAGACACCATCCCGAGGAGGGTGAAAGGGTAATTGAATTGGAAAACTCACAATTTCAGTACCACAACATCATCTTATGACTTCCACTCCTTACCACAGTAAGATCACATAGATGTGTATAGGTACTTAGGAGCATGAACGCTACGAAGTGTAACACTTCGGGAATGACTCACTTCACTGATGTAATTACTCCACAGAGCAGACGACAGTAAGTGAGGTGGCGACTCTCCAGAGTCTCAAATTAAATTGAGAGGAGAAATCGAAGTCCCAGAAGAATCGAAGACACAAATTTAGAAATAAAATTCAGAATTTATTCAGATTGTACACAAAGCAGCAACAATCGCAACTGGTGATCATCTGCGCTGAAGCTGATGGTTGTACCGAGTGGCGAACAGGTCTACATCTGGTTGATAACAGGTAGATCTTCGATTGGAATATCAGAAGCAGTTGTTTCCACTCCGTGAGTGACGGGTGTTTGGGACGTGACAGGGCATCGGCAATGACATTGCTCATCGAGGGAATGTGTCAGGCTTTGGTCACTGTGTTGAGTGAATCGATCAGATGATAAATTCGAAATATCAACTGAAGTAGAACTGCCGTTGACCCCTGATGTGTTATGTATCAAACTACCATCGAAATGTCTGATTGAATCAGTATATGAGTGAACCGTAGATCAACTGCTCAATGCCGAACGGCGAAAATGACAGTGCTGAATTCCAATTCGTTGATATGAAAGGCCCTTTCTCCTGATGACCACTGCTAGGCCACTTGATGGAGAAAGTGAGCGCCCCAGCTTGAGAGATGCGTCGACTTGATATCGGACTCGTGGGACCAAGACAAGTCTGCCAGGGCACTTCATAGTCACTCTCATCATCAATATTCCAGTAAACAAACAGTAGTCTGCCATTTGCAAACATTACCCACGATGCGACAAAATCCGGACACCACAGTCTTCGGTTAACCGGGCTAGTCACAACCCATAAATTCCAGGCTGCGCTATGCTGACTACTTGACAAGACATCGCTGCTGGTACCATGCACACAAAAAATGACCCATCTGTTATCTGTCCAGAAACTTGCTGATGATGTAAAACGCAGGGTGCTGAAGATGACGAACCATCTGCAATGATTGCACCCAGTGATACACAAACACGCTGTTACGAGTAGTCTGTAGTAACAAGACTCAGTGAAGCATCGTAAAGTATTCCTGGCTAGCAAGCTCATCTAATAATGCCCTATCTGGTGGTCCTAGTGCTGATATCTACGCCGAAGATAATTTCTTTGAACCGAATCATTCATCAAGGGTGAAGATTGGATGGTAGATTAAATCGGGGTCACGGAGGAATCTTGAGAACTGGAATCGTCAGACCGTCAAGTGCCGAGCGTAATATGTCTAGATGACTGCGCTACTGACATTAAATGTGAATCGATTCAGCATGGTGAAGCACATAGCTACTACCTCGGTTCAACCAGCAGAAAAAGGGAACCAGGTGTGATAAGTCAGGTGACTAAAAACTTTAAACGCCTCACAAGCCGTAAGGTAAACCGGATCAACAAATCAGTTTGTCGTGCTTAGAGCTTGCCACTTCGTGGTGAGGAATTCAGCGCCTTACAGATGTCCTGAAAACTAGGATCGTGTTGAAAACTAGCAGAGTTTGACAAATTTGGCCGTATCTAGATGCAAGTTCACGATCCTCGTTGAGGATGTTAAAAACCAGTGTTGACAAGTCCCGATCCTTCATGTTGAATGTAATAAATAGAACATCTGGTATTTTCCTCTAGGTAGCTGTAGGTGGTCGGTGAACCAAGCGATTATGTGTGTCAAATCAACCAAAACAATTCCTGCATCTTAAAGGCGACTGGCATAGCCCGAACCATGAAAACAAAGACGAAGTTCGATGTGGGTTATGTGGCTTGGGAGGCATCCCAGACACAATTTGCATAGGCTCTGGCGAACCAATAGGCTGGTAAGATGCGTCGTTTTGGAAATAAGACGAGTGGTGAATCGCCGAATTCGGGTGAATCAACTCAATTGGTACGCAAGGTCCGAGGAACAGATTATTGACGAAAGCCGACAGTTTGATGAATGCTGACGATTAAGTGATCTTGAACGGCCAGGTGAACTGGTTCGGCGATATGAAGCAGCTCGGCCTGGTGAAATGGGACAAGTCTGGCTAGTAAATCGGTTCAGCTTAGTGATCTGATTCAGAATAGTGAGCCAGAACGTTGATGTGATCTGGATCGGCGTTGTGATCTGGATCGTGACTGTGATCTGGACCAGTTTGGTAATCCGAAACGTTTAAATGATCTCAGCTGACGGAGAGATCTAGAACGATCAGATGAACCGGTGAGGTGAAATGTTCCGGCTGAGGTGAATCGTTTCGGTGAAGAAAGCCGTTATGGCGAGGCAAACCGATGATGTGAACTGTTTCAGCGATAAGAAACAGTCTTATAAATGGCGAATTGAGTCGAGGTCGTGATCCAAACGCCTTGGCGAGTCGACGTCTAGATCCAATACGCCTTGGCGAAATGGTTCAGCCTGGTGAATCCATTCGGTGTGGCGAACTGATTCAGTGTGGTGAATCGGTTCTGCGATTTGATGATGTAGATCGGCTGTGTGAGTCGGCTGGCAACACAGAGCGGTTCGATAAGGCGGAACGACGAGTAGTCATCTGATGATGCGCCAGTAAAATCATCACCTTCCGACATAGGAATCTCCAAATGACGAGCAGGTAATACTGGTCGTTGAAAGCGGGTTTTTTTGTCGGGTGATCAACTGTTGAAGTGTAACGAGCTCTGTCTGCCAGCCAACGGGAGCAAGCATGTCTATATGCTCTAAAAACGTCCTTGATAAGGGAGAACATTCCCGACAACGCTTGCTTCAGGAACACAGGTCAATACAACCCACACATGACGAGTGGGGATCCGAGGAAGTAAATATTGTTACAGTGTGCGCAAAATTACGCTACTTTGGGTTAACTTCCCATGATATATTTGTCATGTTAACTTTTAAGGAAAACTGACAACTCTCACAATATGTCCATACAGTGGTGCGACAAGAAGAAGAATGATTACTCTGAGGTAGTCACGTTTGTAGACAGGGGAACGTGCTGCACGCTTTGCCAGGGACTAGGGACCTGTCCTATAAAGAGAGGAGCCTGGGGAACACGGGCGTAGGGACAAGAGAGGCCTACAGGCAAAGTTCTCATTCGTTCCACTCAGCTTCGAAGCAAGAGAGAGAAGTGCAAATCGTGAGATAGGATAAGTTTAAAAATTCATAGTTGCAAACCCAGTCATACGATTTAACAACTTTAACAACTTGGCCACCTGGTCTCTCTAGCTCGAGGCCAAAGACCAATCAGTGAACTTCAATTAATATTGCTAAACTTTCTGGAATATTTTCCTTGTACATGTTGAAACCTTGGCAACAACGCATCACATTTGTGTCTATGAACAAGGTATTTGCTGCAAACAGTCAAATCATAATCAGTGTACACATTTAAAACATTACATGGTGACGATTCATTTGCAATTTTCTCACTTAAGTTCTGCATAAAAGTAAAAACATATACATAATGATGAAAAATGTGCACAAATGACTTTGAAGAGTTTGCTTACCTTTCTTTTGTTTTGATTCTTCTGCTTCCTTATTGTCAAAGTACTTTGATGTTTGAGGGATCTTTACATCACTACAGAATCAACAGAAAGTTCATACATACAGACAAAACCATTTGTGAATCTTAGGGCACATAGCATGTTTGCAGTTCAAACATGAGCTAAATATGAAATTTTCACTATACTGTGATCATAGAGGGATAACAGCATTTGCAGTTACATGACATTTTTCTTTGGAAAACATAAAACGGCAGCAGAAGCTTTGACACTCCTTAAGTGGTGTTCTTCCTTTTTTCGTGTTAATAATGTGCGAATAATAGAGACTTCATAATAGAGATTAAGTGAATGTACATGTATACTTGGAATACCAATTCCTCTGGAAACAATTCTTGGATCTCAGGGAAACAAAATAGTACGTTCATTCTCAACTTGCTCTAGCTATTTATATCCTTAGGGATTGTCTTGATTGTCAATGAGTTCATGTTAACATTTATGTTGATTAACCCTGTGTAATCTAACAATGAAAACCCTGAAACTTGCAAATGCACTTTCTTTGTTGCTAAACTCATCAATAATCCAGCTATCTGTTTGAATATCATCAAGTCTGACAAGCAAGCGAGTATGGTTTTTTGCCGCTTTAAGCAATATTCCAGCAATATCATGGCAGGGGACACCAGAGGCCTTAC
Source organism: Haliotis rubra (assembly GCF_003918875.1). NCBI lineage: Eukaryota > Metazoa > Mollusca > Gastropoda > Lepetellida > Haliotidae > Haliotis > Haliotis rubra. Next base: position 310,430 of record NW_025767457.1, read on the forward strand.
AAGTTACACATTGTACCCATGTATGAATTGAACCCGTGTCTTTGGCGTGACGAGCCAATTCTTTAACCACTGGGCAACCCCACCACCCCAAATCAAGTCTGAACCTGACAATCCAGTGTTGGACATCATAAGCACTAATAAACTCATATGGGATACAATAGCACCAACCAAGTCAGCCAGTCTCACCACCTCAATCCAGTAGTCAACAAGCATGGTTTGCAGAAAACCAATTCTTACTCGAATTTCATGACAGTAGCAGTGCATTAAGTGGCCATACTTTGTGTAGTTATTATACCAATAATTTCATAATTGGGTAAAATTAATCATACCTTTCCTGTGGAGAAGCTGCAGCATTTTTTTGCTGCTCTACGATCTGCAGCATCAGCAGCCTTCTGTCTCTTCTCTTCCTTTTCTTGGTTTGCCCCATCTGGGAGAAGCATGTGAATATGATGTCACTTTTCAACATACAGTGTAACCTGTCAACACCAGCACCTGTCTAATCCAGCACATTGTCAAAACCGGCATAAAATTTTGGTCCAGCCATTTTACAATGATATTATGATCATTAAAACATTGTCTAATCCAGCACCTGTCTATTCCGTATTCTGGCATGACTTTCTGGTCCCAACAAGCAATTTTAACTGTAATTAACACTGTCTAAACCAGCATGGGTATGAGCAGTCCAATCAAGGACCCATAGTCCAATACTGACTGACTGAGTTTGGTTTTACGCCGCTTTTAGCAATATTCCAGCGACATCACGGCGGGGGACACCAGAAATGGGCTTCACACATTGTACCCATGTGGGGATTCGAACCCGGGTCTTCGGCGTGACGAGCCAACGCTTTAACCACTAGGCTACACCACCACCCCTCATAGTCCAATACACTAATTAATTTTTTTGGCACGCTAGATAATCAGGAAGAAGTGGTTGCAAGGTGAATCAAACGCTCAAACCCGGGATGGGATTACCGTCTCAACATTGTTTTACTCTGTTGCACAATTACAAAATATCTAAGGCATTTCAGAGATAAAGAGATTGACGAGTGTAAATGGCAGTCATGTTGGAAAATGATCGTCACTGTCTTATCCGGCACCCTGTCTAAACCGGCATTTTATTTCATTCCCGTGGGGTGCCGGTTTAGACAGGTTTCACTGTATATAAAAATTACATATTGTCACCAGCGTTAATATTGCCTATGCCCCTTAAAAATACCTAATGGCCTGTCCTTAAACCTGACAGTGTGTTTCAATGTATCTCTTAATAAATCTATGGCATGAATGATTTAAATACAAAATGGACCAAAATGGACTTAGACTTTTGGTGCATCCACAACTTAAGTAACTAGTCCAAAACCGAAGTAGAATGAAAGTCTGTTCATTCTAGCTGGTATCATTATAATTTTCAAACGAATGATGCTGAGAGCCAGAATATGCTCAAAATGCTACACTTGATGTAAATATACCAAATGATGCCCTCCAATACTGCTGATCAAATTTTGCCAAGATCACTCTTATCACCAGACATATATACATTGATATATTTACCCATCTTCCTTTTCTTTGGTGAAATTGGTGTTGGTTTAAACTGCAAAGTCGATTGTCGAAGTTTCCTAGTGGATGATTCACTCATTGTCAGCAAATAGCATCCTGTAGATTGAAGAGGCAAAACACTCCTGTAACTTGGTGACATCAAACCATATTCACCAAAACAGTTGACCTCAAAGTTGACCAAAACCTAAATCACGATAACTTGTACAAACACAAACTAGATAGCCAGTCATTGATCACAGAGCTTGGCATCAGCATATCTATTCAAATTTACCATGGCATATTCATATATCAAACAATAGTGAGTGAGTTAAGTTTTATGCCGCTTTTAGCAATATTCCAGCAATATCATGGCAGGGGATGCCAGAAATGGGCTTCACACATTGAACCCATGTGGGGAATCGAACCCGGGTCTTTGGCATGACGAGCGAACACCTTAATGACTAGGCTACTCCACGGCCCTATATATCAAACAATAGCAAAATATATTCTTCTGTTGGGGTATAGATAAAAAAGTATTATAAACACAAGGATGCAAGTTGGCACAAGCTCCTGGGCTCAGTCTGATCTAAAGAGGTATCATGGGATATTGCAGAATTTTAGGCTGTATAGGGGTAGTCTTTAAATGTAAACAATATGCTGGCAGGCATATGATTCAGTTCAAGCTGCATCCTTGAAACCCTTTCTGAGAAGCAAAGCACTAAATATATTTGTGTTGCGACAAGTTCATAAAGGGCCTGTGTGGTACTTTTTAGTGTTTGCTTTTATTAAATGTCATACTCAGCATCATTTCATCTTTATGATGATGACCTGTAAAAAAGTGATTCAGGAGCAGACAATTCACTGATAGATACATTATGCATTGAAGCATGCTATTTAGCATGCCATCCCCAGACTTTCATAACCAGAGATTTACCTCGAGTCCTGTGTTTGAGGGTCCCTGGGACTCATGCTTATAATTTTCAGGGGTCCTGGACAACAAAATGGGGGTCCGTGAGACACTTAAATATTTTTACTAATACTGTTATTGTATTGTGCATCATGACCATCACATTAATTGTTATAGTAATGAAATTGCAAATGATACCATAACTCAGCTAGTAGCAAACTCAGTGATAACTTATTGTTACTTGATTGGAATTACAAATACAAATACAACAGTATTTGGACTTTTTCTGCATCCCTGTGGATGTGCTAATAAATTTCGTTGCGTCCATTGTGAATTTGTATGCGTATAGGACGCAGGAATGCGCATCCTGTAAAATCCCTGCATAACCCTTGAAATGGGTCATTGGTCCTTTTGTGATTTTCACCAGTGAGTGTGCATCTTCCACATGATAGGAGGAAAAGTATTGGCCAAGTTGAGGTATTCAATTTGAAAAATCACTCACAATCATACTCATCTATCACTTCTTTTTAGGGACTATGAGGAGTTTGGATATAGATTTGGTCTATGTTTGGAATAGTATGTTGCACACACTCAACATAGTGAATGTCCTGTGGGGGGGTGGGGGTGCAGCCTAGTGGTTGAAGTGTTGAACCTGAACACCCAGGTTTGATTTCCCACATAGGTACAAAATGTGTTGCCTATTTCTTGTGTCCTCTGGCATGGTATGCTGGAATATTGCTATAAGCGGTGTAAAACCTTACTCACTTACAGAATATCCTAAATATAATGTGTTGTGATTCATACAAATTGTCTGGCTAATGCATTCTGTATAACTGACTGACTGAGTTTGGTTTTACGCCGCTTTTAGCAATATTCCAGCAACGTCACGGCAGGGGACACCAGAAATGGGCTTCACTTTCTGTATAATCGCATGTCTTGAAGTGGTATAAACAAAAATGCACATGATGTCTCAGACAAATGCCCCCATACTTCCTGGAATATTACAAGGCATGGTTTGTCCCTCATATTCTACTTCTGAACCATTTATAAATGAAAGCAAGCATTTCACCTGATAATATACAAAACACTCTTGGTATGCACAGTTCACCTTGATCATATGAGCGTTTTATATACGTCCATCAGTAACGGGTGATTGTTAGCAACCTAAATAGATGGTATCTCTGTTTATTGGTTCTGATGAATGACAGTATCACTGATCGTAATTTACGTCTGATTGTGATACATTCACTGATCGTCATATATCCACTGACCACTCGTAAACTGACTTTCAAACTTACAACGCAATCTGCTGTAATGGCCAGGAAAGCAACTGCATAGTATGTAAACGCAAGAATGATGACGAAGCTAAATGATCATATGTCTTGACTTGAAGTTGAAACAAGACGGTTCTTGCGAACGCTTGCTTAATCGATAGGTAAATTCTCGGAAAACCTCGCAAGTGCCCCCAATGCTATGTAAACAAAGTGATCGCCGTAACTATTTGACTCACTTTTCAAACTGAACAGAACACGGCTATCATAAAATGCAACTCTAAGCCACCGACGAATATTTTCTGTTGCAACTGGGAAGTGTTACTTTCTGTTTAAAGCATCTTTCCCCTCTTTGAAAGTCTCGCGTGTGACTTCCGTCGATAACTCTCTACTTCCGGTCTTTTCCTAGCGGCCATTAAGACCTCAAAATGGTACATGTGATGTGCTCTTGAAAATCCAAATATATCTCTTAATATAAAGATAATCAATGTTATTAAGATAACTCACTTCATACGTTTACATCTTCACGCATTATATACAAAACTTTAAGTTTGGAAATGATTTTGTAAACGTTGTATTTATCGTGTCAAATATGTCAACAACGGTAGTGGGAATTTCGCAGTGTGTTATTGCAGATGAACAGCTATCGCTTACTCATGTATTTTATTAAAAATATGAAGAACATTTGTTTTTCATTATGTTTTCTGTAATAATGTCAGTTATTTTCCGTTCACCCTCTGACATAGCGTAATGTTTTGGATTTTAGAACGTGTCGTACGATAGACGGGGTGAAACATTTATGATGGTCTTATTTTTATTTTTATCTGATTTTAGAGCACCAGGTCAGTGATAACTGTAAAATATCGTACACAATGAAAAGTTGTGAACTGCAAATGAAAATTAATAGCTTTCTCCGTCAATTCAGTGCAGCAAACACAAATGACACTTCCCATTTAGCCTAACTAATTTAATAAGATTCCATCACATTTTCGCTCTTTTGTAAATATTAGCAAGCTTATTGGATTTTAAGGAATATATATTTGGAATTTAAATATTCCATGTCAAATTCAAATTGCCATACCGCCATGTGACAGTTTAGTCATTTTCCATAACATTAACCGAGTTTAAAGCAAACTATTGAACTCTGATAAAAAGTATGATTGGTTATCATAGCAAGAGCAATGAGTACCAAGAGTACTTTTGAGTACCTTATGTCCTTAAAAGTACTCTTGGTCACACTTCTAGCCAACACTTGGCGGCACAGACGACCCAGTCACCTGGGGATTGCAATAAGTTTTATTCTGTTGATGTGACAGACGTCTATGATTGTAGAATCCAGGGATGAGAATTTTCCGCGGAATTCCAGGAATTTCATTAGGCCAAGGGTCATATTTGTGAATCGTCTAAATCCGTATAATTTGGCCTCGATTTGGCCCCTGGCTAGTTTTCAGAGTTGTTCTCAAAACTTCATTCTCATCCCTGAGAATAGTTTGGCTTCATTATGTTTCTAGGGTTGTCAACTCGTACTCCTAGGTGTCACCATAGTGATAAACATCTGCATCAGCACTGGCATTCCTCTTACATCAATTTGACATACTGTGATATGATTGACTTACAGTTGAGCAGAATTAAGCTTGCTATCAATCACTGCTTTCTCACTGGCATTGAAAATCTGTGTCTGACGTTCGTATTCATGTACTTCAACATTTGCAAATTACTTTTTGCAGAGCGAAGGTGCGGCCACTATCAGAACGCGGAAGTTCATGACCAACCGCCTGCTCAGCAGGAAGCAGATGGTATGAATTGTTTGAAATTCATATAAAGTTATATTTATAATACCAGGATCTTGCAAAGCTACTAATGTCATTGTAATTTGTGTTCCTTGTTAATACTGCAACTATTCAGTGTTTTCATTGGGGCTGGCTAAAGAGATTGATATAAATCTTGAATATCAGCGATGAGAAGATTTGTGAATGATTATCGATATGAATATTGTGTCATTGCTACTGTCGAACAGAAACTATTGTGATGAAATATACTATTATTTTACTCCCACAATGCACAAAACTATGTCTATTCTTTTTACGTTTTGTTCATGCTTGTAACATAAGTGCTCAAAGTTAAAGATTAAGGGGCCTCTAGATGCAAAAACTATAGCAGCAAAACATATCCAGAGGACACATTTTTAATTAGCTTTTAGATTTCAGGATGTTTGTTCTTATGCTTGTACTGATTTTCCTACTGATTTCTTGTTTATTTGAAAGTGCAGTTTGTATTTCTGTTTGGTGAGATGTTTGAGGTAGAATTCTATCTGTTCTAGGTTGTGGATGTAATCCATCCAGGCAGGGCTACTGTTCCGAAAACTGAGATTCGTGAGAAGTTGGCCCGCATGTACAAGACAACCCCAGATGTCATTTTCTGCTTTAGTTTCACTACTCACTTTGGAGGTGGGAAAACCTCAGGATTTGCCCTGATCTATGACACCCTCGATTATGCTAAGAAGTTTGAGCCCAAATTCAGATTAGCAAGGGTAAGTAAAAGTTTGATGAATCGTGAATTGTTTACTTCAGTTTTGTCATTTCACTTGTTTATACTGCATAAACAACCATGGAGTGTCCCAGCTGTATGTGGTACCCCAACTTGTTGTGCTGAATTGACACAATGGTGGGGTCAAATCCATGTTCGCCCGAATGTACGTTGTCAGCATTGTACCGTGTATGTGGTTTCACCTGAGTGGTAAACATCTGAGACCATCATCACATAAGGCTTTCCTCCCATGTGAAGTTACCATGGTAGAACTGGCATACTGTTCAAAGCGGAGTTAAACCAATGTTCTTATTGTAACCATCGGCAGATATTTCCGTTGCTTAGACCTGTTAGGGTCCGGGTGAGAATATTGATCTTCAGTAACCCATGCTTGTCGTAAGAGGCGACTAACAGGATCGGGTGGTCAGTCTCGCTGACTTGGTTGACACGTAATCGGTTCCCAACTGCGCAGATCAATGCTCATGTTGTTGATCACTGGATTGTCTGGTCCAGACTCGATTATTTACAGACTGCCGCCATATAGCTGGAATATTGCTGAGTGCTGTGTAAAACTAAACTCACTCACTCACTCACTCCATGTTGCTCATGGTTATATGGTCTGATTGTTTTAGTGTGTGATCTGGCTAATGATGTGTTACACCCCATAACAAATTGCACTGATTTCCTTTATGTGATAATTGCAGAGTTCGGGCATGCTTGTTTACTGTCTGTCAGTGTCATTAAATAAATTTTTAGTTACCCTTTACTTTATCTGATCTTTTTATTAGCTGTCGTCTTTTTTATATGAAATGTTCTAATAAAGAGACCTGAGCAATTGTTTGTTTCTGTGTTTTCAACCTGAAATGTGAAACTATTTGCTACAATTATGTGGTTACAGCATGGCCTAGTGGAAGTGAAGAGAACAGGAAGAAAGCAGAGGAAGGAGAGGAAGAACAGACAGAAGAAAGTACGGGGAATTGCGAAGGCCAAGATCGGAGCTGACAAGAAGAAGGTAAGGAGTCCATATCTCACTAATAACATACATTTGTATATGATTTGGTGGGGAGTGTTAATGCTGGTTTATTCAACAGCTGGCCTGTCTCAAGTTGTAATTTGCAAATATTAGTTTCATGTTATAATATATATTTAGGGTCAGTTACTCATAGTGGACAGGTGACTTTTTGAAGTCTTATACAAAGTACAAGAAATTTATTTGGGCCCAATTTTATTTATTTTATTTTGTGGCATGGTTCAAGTGAGAGTTTAGTACTTCCTCTGTTATAGCATATGTTTAATATTTTGGATTGGATCAGTAGGAGCTGTGTTGGATCAGTTTGTTACAGAGCAAGACAGTTATCTATTGTGAAGTAGGAACAGTCCTTGATTACTTTCCACATGTATTTTGGCAGTGGGGTAGCCAATTGGTTCTGGCGTTTGCTCATCACGCTGAAGACCCGGGTTCCATTCCCAAAATGGCCACAATGTGTAGCCCATTTCTGGTGTCCCCGGCCATGATATGACTGGAATAATGCTAAAAGCAGTTCAAAACTATACTCACCCATATGTATTGATTTAACTCGCAATATTTTTATGTATAATTTATTTTGCTTTGCAGAAGTAAACATGGTGCACACACCAGGTACATGGTTTGACAGTTTCTGCACTCCAATAAATAATGCTTGTTTGATGTGATGTGAAGTGCACTAATGCTTGCTACAATAACATGCTCATCTTCATCCTGTGCAGCTTCACTAATACAGACTAACATGTTCACTTAACAGAGTTAGAGCTACCATTTAGTCCAGCAGCCTAATCAAGTGCAAGTCTGCTACAGCTTGTTTTCTCCCAGAATTTACTGAGTTAACATTAACCTAAGTCCAAGCTGTGGGCTAGGCTAGTTGAATTTAAGCTCATGGTTACTAGCCGTGGAGCAGTGAGGTAGCCAATAGGTCGCTCGTCACGCCGAAGATCCAGGTGCAGTTCCCCACATTGATGCAATGTGTGAAGCACATTTCTGGTGTCCCTGCAGTATTGCTAATATAGCTGCACAATCTTCGCTCACTCACTCACTCACTCTGTGAAGATAGTATGAGTGCACACTTGTTTGATTTACGATAGACTTGACTTGATTAGAATGCTTTCTTTGCCTAGACATTTCATATAGACATTTAACCAAAGTTCGAAAATTGAGAGTGGCTCCTTAATGATAGCTTTTACAGTCATTAAATGTTATTTCACACATTAAGGGACTACTCATAATTTATGGCTAGGGGGAGTGATGATGATGTTATGGAGAAGCATGTACAATGTGAATGACCCCCCTAAGATTTAAGTACAAAATAAGTGAAACACCCAAACCCCCACCCCCCCCCCCTGCATGTCATGTACAAAATCAATGCCCCCCATAATTTTCTAAGCATAATTTTAAACACACTTTATGTACAAAATTGCTCCTCCCCATATGTGTATACAAAATTTATTACCCTGCCCCCCAATAAAATAAATAAAAATGGGTGACCCCTTAAAATCATTTTCCCCTTCCTCTCCTCCCTCTTTCTTCTTCTCCTCTCCTCTTTCACACACACACACACACACACACACACACACACACACACACACACACACACACACACACACACACACACAACCTAGCCATAAATTATGAGCGGTCCCTAATAAGTCTGAAAATATGTAAACGATAAGTGAAGTGATGTTTTGCATGTGTTTATTGTCTAGTATTTTCATTGCATGCAGTGTATTTTTGTCTGGATAAGTTTTCAGATTTTAATTGTAATTTAACACAAGATCTTATGTTCAAAGTGGTGTTCCTTGAATACTGGATCCAATGTTCAACAGTGTTTGTCTTTACTAGAAGACGCATTAAAGGGGGTGTATATTATTACAAGATCTAACATTCAAGGGATTTTAACTTCAATACGATTTCAAATATTCGAGGGGAATTGTCTCTGGAGCATGAGCTGTTCATTGAAAGCATTTGAGTTCATTCAAATTATGGCCAGTCTCATAGTTGCTACTTGTTACAGTTGATACATACTCATGGGAACACATGAAAGTACAGGTGTTCCTTTATTTATATCCAGAATTCCACTCACATTGCAATAAAAGCATGTGAAGAACCCTGGAAAAGAGTATAGGAACACTTGTACTTTCATGTGTTCCCTTAGTCGTTTCCATGAGTATAGCTTAAAGGCTTATTGCTATTTGTTTGAGTTGATATAGCTTGATAGCTTATTGCTTGAAACATTGTGATATTCAGTTATTGTTGTGATATATTTGAATGTTGTACCACCAGTTGCTTTGACATCTTTTCACCAGCTTGCATAATAACCTTCTTTGTGTAACATCTCAGAATCTGCATTGACTTTGTAGCTGAAAGAGTGATTATACCCAAGACTGCTACATTCTTTTATAATCTTGTCAAGGTCCTTGTGTTAACATACTGGCAAACAAGGATAAGTTGAGCACCGACCTGACTATTGACCCATATTGGCATGTATGAGTGCCGCCCACTGGTGCTTACCATTGTGAGCGAAGCAGCCCCAGGTTGTCTGCGATCAAGTGTAGTGCTACACCGACCACTTGAGTCTTTTGAGCTAGGCGTGTGCAGCTGCGTGTGGAATCAATTTCATCGTCGTGCAATGCATGTGCACTAGCCTACATCTGCCCTACCTTTCACAAACCAAATGGGTTTGCTCATAGCAGTGCACCGCCTACTTCTCGTAAACGTGTTCTCTGCACCGGTCCAACTTATCCTTGTTTGGCAGTAATTGCTCTTCTCTGAGTTGTAGGTAGTCTTGTTTGAACAGGGTACGATGGGCAATAGACATATTTTCTATGGGGTATATTGATTTTGTAATCGAGGCGGTGGGGTAGCCTAGTGGTTAAAGCATTCAGGTTCAGTTCCCCATGAGTGTGAAGCCCATTTCTAGTGTTCCCCACCATGGTATTGCTGGAATATTGCATAAAGTGGTGTAAAACTGATAAATTTTGGAATATATTATCAGTTGTATTCAGTTCCAGTTCATAGTAAATTGATGCATTCAGAACTGATCCAGAATTGTTACCCTGAAAAGCTACAGGTCCATGAGCATATGCTCATGCATACCTAGCCATCCTATAGATGGAATACTGCTGAACAACAAACACACACATGCCTATTCGTACAAAATATGAATTATTGAGGAAAGCAATACACCCAGCAAATAGATTAGTTTATCAACAATGAGGTACAGTAAGTCTCCATACAGCAGGTTAATGTAAATGTTCCATCCATGACAGCTCTAACTTTAGGTATTATTGTCAAATTCAACATGTTGTTTGAGGAGCAGGGATTGTTTTCCCCCTGTTTAGAATAGGGGTATAACAGCTTATGCTTATGAATGATGTGTGACTTAGTGATTCTGTTTTGAGTATGATCTGAATATGCCTGGGAGCATGGGGTAGCCTGATGGTTAAAGCGTTCGCTCGTCACGCCGAAGACCTGGGTTCGATTCCCCACATGGGTACAATGTGTGAAGCCCATTTCTGGTGTCCCCCGCCGTAATATGGCTGGAATATTGCTAAAAGCGACGTAAAACCAAACTCACTCACTCACTGAATATGCCTGAGACTATTACCAGCAGCTGGTTTGTCTGCTGCAGATTAGGTTCCTTACCTGAAACTTGAATATTGATGAGTGCTACATTAAACTGCAAATAGTTTGTACATGGTTTCTGTATGCTGAGTTCCTCATCTCAGGAGGGTAACCCCAGTTCCTGTCTCGAGGATCTCTAACTGGATCTATTGATGAAAACTGGAGCCAGATGTTTATTCAAGGCTATTTTGTGGTGGTTTTCCAGGAACAGACATACAGTACTTGTTGCCTGGGTATTTGACTGGTCTCTTGTTTGATAGTGGATTCTAACAAATGTTCTTTTCTTGTATTTCAGTGATCAAGGAAGGAAAGATGTCCCGATGTGTACAGTGATGTGTAATCTGGGATTAAAAAAAAATTTAGAAACATCTCATGAAATGTTTGTCATGTTTGAGGTTTAGAAAACATTGATATGCAGTGATTCATTTAATAATGGATACATTGCAATTGTCTAATGATGGATGGCAGCTTATTGGTGACAAGTTGAAGTATTGAGAGCAGATGAAGATTCTGTGTTTGAGTATTACTGTTTTAAGCAGATGGTAACATTGGAGAACATATTTGTAAAACTAACACATTGTTAAACAAATGTGAGGAGCTGGAATTGGATCGGTTGAAGAGCTTGATTAATAGGTATTCAAAGCCAGGAAAGCCCTAAAGCATGGACACGTCTTTTATCATCATCAGTGTCGTTTCTTCATCCCAAGTTTGGGTTTCCCCGACTTGATATTGCTGGAACATTGCTAAAAACAGCATAAAACCATAGTCAGTCAGTCATTCCCAGATTGGGGAAAAAGATTCAATTTATTTGAAAAGCCATAATATTTGTTATGTCTATATAGCATGGGTCCCATGGGCTTGAAAAAAGCTTGAAATTTGAACTTTTGCCTCAAAATTGGTTTCAGCTTTGAAAAAGCCCTATTGCCAGTAATTTGCCCCCAAAAGGCACTAAATGAAAGAAAAAACCTTGCCATCATGTTATTTTAAGGGAAATTAATGCACAAAACTAACTTGCAAAATCTTTCCAACACAGGGATGAAGCCAAAAATAACTTCTCACATTCAACTAACATTGTTTTTCTTTAAGTTCTACAGGGATTGACAAGACGCGAATTCCTTTGTCCTATACTCATAAAAATTGACAGTGGACGCAACAAAATTTATTAGCGGGTCCACAGGAACTCAGAAAAAGTCCAAATACTTTTTGTAAAAAATCCAATCAAGTGACAATAAGTTGTAACTAAGTTTGCTACTGAAAAAAAGTACATGGATTATGGTATTATTTGTAATTTAATTACTGTAACAATGTGACGATCATGCTACACAATACACTAACAGTATTAATAACAGTATTTAAGTGTCTTTGTTGTCCAGGACCCCTGAGTCCCAGGGACCCTCAAATACAGGACTCGAGGTAAATCCCTGGGTCTTACAATTGTGATTGGGCCTTGAAAAGAGTTTTCAATAAACTTTTGCATTACTTTGGGCTTTCCTCCCATATCTGCGGTGGCCTATAGCAGTTATAGTATTAACTTCTGGGTTCTATTCCTTGTGGGTACAATGTCTAAAACCCATTTCTGGTGTCCTCCCGTGGAATGTGTGAAGCCTATTTCTGGTGTCCCCCGCCGTGATGTTGATGGAATATTGCTAAAAGCGGCGTAAAACCAAAACTCGGTCAGTCCTCCCGTGGAGTATTGCTAAAAGCAGCATAAAGCCATAGTTGGTCCTGCCACATTACACTGCACATCATACATTTAAATACTTTACTCAAATACTATCATACAGTTCTTGGAACACTGAGTGAGAATGCTGATGTTTTGGCATGTTATGAAACCTGCAATTCTATCACCATAACTTGTGCTACATGTGTGTACAGATATTTTCAAGTTGGTGACATTTGGTGCGGAACGGGTCGATGTGTTCAGCATCCTTTGCTCGGAAAATAGACAGGATAAGTTAGCCGGAACTTGTGATTTTATTGTAATTTAAAGGCCAGACTGTACCCATGTGTACATGGAATGGCTGCTGGCAGCCTCGATGATTTAAAAACATATATATATGTAACGTTACTATAAAAGTCTATGGTTTTTGTTTGTAATCTGTATGTTACACCAAGTCTGAATACTAAGATCTGATTGGTTCACGAATGAAAGATAAATTCGTTTCAGCATATCACCCTGTACACAATGTTTCATCCTTCCGGCGTTAGCATTCTATATCACTCGTTTGTAGAGAGGTATAATACGGAAGCGCTGAAGGGACCTGATGAAATAAAATTTATCTTGAGAGCACGAGTTCATATATTGAGTGCACAAGTTAATATATTGAGCGGACGAGTTAGTTTTCTTGAGCTCACAAGTTAACATCTTGAGCAGATAAGTTAGTATGTTGAGCGCACAAGTTAATATCTTGTTTAGCATCTAATGGCATTAATGGAACGCACGTTTGCTTGACTGCTGGCTAAATGTACAAACTTGTATCCTTTTTGGAAGATTTCAAACGAGGCAAAGTCGGAGTTAACTAGGTGGTTATGATGAGACTATGTAAAGTATGCAATTTTATCATGAACATTGATAATGTTTATCATGTAAACGTTCATCGTCTTTATGCTTGTCAATACTATTCTTTGTAACTGGTTTTACCACTTTTTGCTTTATAACATAAAGCAGGCTCTGGTATGTGTAATGTGATAATAAGAGTTAAAACATAAACATGAGTAGGAGTTTATTGCAGGGATGAATAGTGGTTTTACTGACTTCTAATATTGGTACATAGTATTATATGAACAGTAGCTTGAAGCTTGGATAACTTGTTTTGTGCTACGGCTTTATTATGTATATATAGTATTACAAGACCATGAAAAATGTAAACATTGAGGGTAAAACTTGATGTCAGATGTATTCTAAGTTAAGTCGACCGCTTTCAGGGAACTATTTAGCCTGTAGTCTTGGTTTGCATGTATCAGTAACTGTTTCCTAACGTGGGTACAATGGCAGTTTAACTCTGTACAATATCATATAAACCAGCCTGGTTTATCTGATCCATTAGTATGTGCACGTATAGCACATATATCGACTTTATTTCTTATTTAAATACCATGTTCCCGTTTTACTTCATCCGTTTCAATCCCGTACGTATACGTATGTGTGTTGTAGTGCATCTAACGATAACCATGTCTTTGTCCAGATCGTCGAAGTTGTCCGCAATAAAGTCTGTAACATCAGCGGGGCGGTGGGGTAGCCTCGTGGTTAGAACGTCCGCCCGTCACGCCGAAGACATGGGTTCGATTCTCCACATGGGTACAATGTGTGAAGTCCATTTCTGGTGTCTCCCTGATGAAATTGCTGGAATATTGCTAAAGGTGTAAACAGTACTCACTCACTCACTGTAACATCAGCAAATCTGGTATCTGGTGCGAAAAGAGGGACATCCACCTCAGAATACGCTTCAAGTGGCGTACTATACTATACCATGATTTTCGACAAGAAGATGTGTTATATCTTTGTATTGGAACCAAGACTGAACTAAGCATGAATCAGCTCGCGTTTCCGCTCCCCCGTTGCTTCGACATGAACTGCTTATGGAGTAGTGTATCTCAAGATACTAAGTTGAGCGCTCAAGATACTAACTTGTGAGCTCAAGATATTAACTTGTGCACTCAACATACTAACTTGTGCGCTCAAGATACTAACTTGTGCGCTCAAGATACTAACTTGTGCACTCAACATACTAACTTGTGCGCTCAAGATACTAACTTGTGCGCTCAAGATATTAACTTGTGCACTCAACATACTAACTTGTGCACTCAACATACTAACTTGTGCGCTCAAGATACTAACTTGTGCACTCAACATACTAACTTGTGCGCTCAAGATAAATTTTATTTCATCAGGTCCGTTCAGCGCTTCCGTAGTATAATGCAAAGAAAGAGACGTGTAAAAACACCTACACCGCAAGTGCTGCTCCAATTTATATTGTTTACTTTCCGTCTGACGTAAGCAAGTGCTCGTTCTATCAACAGGCTCAACCGCTCAGACTCCACCATTTACAGGTCAGATGAAACATTCTCTTATGTACTGACACACAGGACTCGAGTGTGCGTGCGTTCCTGCATGTGCGTATAAATATTTATATAAACACTTTACCGCACTCCACCGTTTCAATATATATAGAAGATGTACGATTAGGTGAACGATTTCTGCTCTTAGAAAAGGGGTTTTTTGCGTTTGACGTTTAATGCCGCACTCAGCAATATTCCAGCTGTACCACGGCGGTCTGAAAATAATCGAATCTGGACCAGACAATCCAATGGTCAACAGCACGAGCATCGATCTATTCAATTGGGATACGATGCCATGCATCAACTAAGCCAGCGAGCCTGGTCAGCAATTGTCAGCAATTTTATACTTAATATTTTACAATATTATGCTTAAAAAATATGGGAAGAGGAATGGGGTGTCATTGATTTGTACATGATATGCAAAGGAGGAGGGGGGGGCACCTACAATGTACATACATTTTTAGGGGTGGGGTCATTCACATTGTACATGCTTCTGCATCAAAATCATCTTCAGCCCCCAAGCCATACATTATAGGGACTAGCCTACCAGTTCTTGCTTTGTCATGTCAGAGAGAGTGCCGCCGAGCGCCAGGGTTGGTAAAACAAATTCTATCTTTAAACATATTTTGGTTTGACACGGTCAGGGATCGAATCACCGACACCAACTCTTTAGCCAATTAACTAATACATGTTACAACAGTCCTTCAAAGATTAGATAATGCAGTGTTCAAGTTGCTGCATCCCAGTCTAATACGACAATGTAAAAAATTTTATTTCTCAATCCATAGTTCTGTACAATTTCGTGTCCACTAGGCTGTCCCACCGCCCAGTGTCACTAGAGAATTGGTCCATACAGCAATAAATATGTGAGTGGAATTTGTAAGTGTAACAGTTAAAACATATTGAGACAGAGATGAAAAATTATGTCACATGGATGAGAGTTATCTCCCCTCGGTCGCTCCTGACAAATATGGCGGCGAAAGAAATAAGCAGACGTCTGCGTCAAAGACAAATTATAAATATCGACGGATCAAAAGTCAATTCTTACAGGTAAATAAGCTTAACATCTAACAACAACCTACGTTTTGTTTTAATTGATGTTTTACTCTGATATAAGCATTATTTGGTAGAAACGTTAATAAAGATTCCACGTGGGACGGCACGTTGCAAACTCACCGGTGACGCCTGAATTTGTACCCCGTGAAACTTAGTAAAGTAGTTTCAACTTATTTAATTTTAGTTGGGGAAAAATACATCTTCAATTTGTTTTTGTATCATTACTACACATGAGATTAAACGTTATTTAAAAAACATTCTTCCTTTACATCCAGATCCTGATTGACAGATTTATCATTTACAGAGACTTGGCTGATGGGCGTAGACTTGTGGTAAGGCCAGTACCTCCAGTCAAAAAAGAAACATGGACACCTGGGTTGTATCCCATTAGAATTATCGACCGACCAAGGACAGGATTTTGCCGGGTTCATTACAGTGGTATCTAATTGAATGACATAACCTAGTGGTTAGTGGTAAAGTGTAGAATTTCTACAAAACACTAGTACCGATTTATTCAGCGTTTGTGTAATGATAGTTTAACTAAGTTCTGCTGGGACCAGCACTAAGGTCCGAACTGTAAAGAAAACCGAATTACCCAAGGTCCGAATATGACAGATTCCACTGTATTTTGTTTGAAGATGTTTGGAACTTCTAAAACGTACTTTATCCGACAGATATTTGTAAACTGTGTTTCTGAAACTGAATTTCTGCGCCCAAAATGGGCCTTTTTGTGTTTAGTATTTTTAAAATCACAATAAAAAATCACAAAATATTTTCTTACACAAAACTTAAGAGATTTACTTTTTCAGGATGGAGCACTTCATATGACGAAGTAATTAAGGTTGAGGACATCGTTGACACTACTCCACCAGACAGACTACCACTTAGACAACTACAGATTGAAATAAAAGAAGCACTGAATAACTCACACACAGACAGCAAGTTGTTTATTCGAGTACCTATAACCAGTGATGATTTCGAGGTAATTAAACAGATTGGTGAGGTTTACCAGACCAGGAGAGACAGAACAGTGTACGTGATCTCCTCCAGACAATGTTTAGAGCCCATACTGGGAGTCGGGTGGGATTACAGAGTCATCAATGCTCAAGGTGATAACTTTTTTGTCAAAACTGACACAGTCAAGTTTTGGTTTGGTAAGCGGAGGTCACTGGTTGATTTCACAGTCTTTCCAGACCACGTAGAGGAGTGTTTCCTCGATAGAGGCTATCAACTTTCATTCACCTTTGTCAAAGCCCCAGGAAACGTGTCCCGACTGAAAGATCTCCTCAATGCCACCAGTTTATAGTCATATAGGCAAGAGTCCAGCATGAAAGTTACAGTTTTACGTCTCATCATGGTAGTCATTTCAAAACTGACGTTATTTAACATATTGCAAAGTAACTTGTGGGAAAATCAGTTGACCAAAGAAAACATGGAATCTTTCATTAGCAAGTTAGAGGACGAAATTGGTGTGTCTTATATTGTCAGCGAAAGGGAAAAGGACAATATGAAATCAGAATTATTCAGACTCAGAAAACAAGCAGCAACGTGTAAAAGGAAAGGTGGAAGGCAGTTCAGACATTTTTAGCCAATCTTTCTAAAAAGAATACAAGTGGAATGTAAGTATAGATGGACATCGCAGTGAATTAAAAGTTAATGAAATAAAACAAAACTTGGAGTGCATCATTGATAATTTAAAACATGAAAACCAGCAGTTAGAAACTAAACTAGTGGAAGCACTAAAACCCGAATGTAAACTGAAAAGTAAAAGGCTCCCAGACGGTCCAGGACAGAGATCGGAAAAGGAAAATACTAGCTGACTGTACTCACTCTTATGCAAAGAAAGGAAAAATTGAGCAGTGTAAGGATGCACTACCTTTTGTTGAAGAGGACAACACCAAGGTTTTGTCAATACTAATAGAAAAGGGTGGCAAACACGATGAAATTATCCTTGAAAAAGACAAAGAAATAAGGAAAGACAGCTTGAATAGACTCTTTGTATGTATTAGATGTGTTTAATGTAAGCAAATAATGCTTATCATGAACTTACTATGCTGTTCAAAAATCTTCCCAGATCTCACAAAATTAAAGAGACATATTCGCAGTTAAACAGTAACTTTATCATAAAGGAAACTCCAGACGGATTAGGATATGAACAGTCACTCGAGAGCGGTTACATGCTGTTGTGCCAAATTTGATCGCAAATGACCCAGATGCTTATATTGACGGGACATGTCTTAAAGTAAAAATCTCGGCAGATGGGACACGGATCGGGAAACACTTACATGATAACGTGGCTTTTACTTTTTATCCTTAACGATAGTAAATGTGGTTCTGCGCTGGGAAATTACCTCTAGCCATTGTATGCACTAGGAACGACACTATGAACTTACTCAGGCCCTTTCCAATTTAAGGAAGGAAACAGATGAATTAAATGGAACGTGGATCTCCATAGCTGGTGTACAATTGAAACTTACTCTTTTATCTAGGTGGAGATTATAAGTTCTTACTCATTGCTGTAGGAATAAGTTCTATTGCATCTCAACACACATGTATATACTGCAAGTGTTCAAAACAGGAACGTTATCGTGTCGAAGAAAAATGGTCAATGTCGGATCCAAAACAAAGGGGCGCGAATTGATTATAAGGCATCGAATAGTGACAAAATGCAGAGAAAACAAAAACTGATTAATTCTTTATCAAACGATCCTTTGTTTCCTAACATACCTCTAAGAAACGTGGTGATTGACCAACTGCATCTCTTTCTGAGGGTTACAGATAAGCTGTTCAGTCTTCTTTGTGTGTGAATTGAGACTGTTGGACAATGTAAAGACAAACACTTGTTTCAAAGCTGGCCTTGATAGAAATAAGCTTAAACACATGTCTAGACTGGAGAAACAATTAAAAGAAGCAGGGATAAACTTTGAATTTTTATCAACAAAGATACACGGAAAATAGAGTTTCGTGATTTGCAAGGTCCTGAGAAATTGAAACTCTCAAAGGTATTTAAAGCCCTCTGGAATTACTTGACGATGAAGAGAGGGCAGGCGTTATACAATCCGTCTGGGATGGGTTTCACTCCATAAACGATTTAGTGAAATCAAGTGCACCAAATGTGAATGAAGTGTCTTCTGAGATTAATTCATGGATCAAGTTGTATGTAGATGCGTATCAGAGATGTGATGTTACCCCGCATATTCACATCCTTCAGCATCATGTTCCTGAACTGATTGGAATTCATGGAAATTTGATTGATTTACACAGCAGGGGCTAGAAAAACTTAACGATATCGTAACTAAACAGTATTTCAGAGCAAGTAATCATGGAAAACGTCCTTGAAACAAATACTCCAGAAGCAAAACCGAATCACCTTGCTGGAGAATTATAAAGGGTCAAAATGAAAACTGGCACACAGTTAACTTACTAGCTAGTTCGAGTGACGTAGACTGAGTGGTCTCACCTCACAGAAGTGTTTAACATGCAGAGGAGGAAGTTTAACTAGTAAGAATTATGTTAAAAGTCTGATGTTTCCTCGCCGCGATATGCTACATGATATAGCACTCTTTGCCGACAGTCAAGTTTCTTTATTGGCATACATAATATCAAAACTTTTCTCTCTTTAATGGAACAAATGCACAGGAGCCGACTTCTGGATTACACTGTCTGCAAGAGTACAAATTCCTGTACTTTTAGTGGTTGTATTCGAGGAGGGGCTAAAACTCAGTAAGACACCTCACGCCAGAACTCAGCCTTACAACACTTTAACCTCGACTTTAACTATGACCACAGTGAGCCCTGGTGGCGAAGATGTGGGTTTGAGACTCGCATCATTCAACCACGAAAGTAAAAGAATTTGTACTACTGCAGGTAGTTTGCTTTCTTTGTATTCTTGTCTTTATGGTTAACAGTTTTATTCTTTGGAGGGTAGATATGCTCTGTCAATGTTTTTTGACATCTAATTGAGTTTGCCTATTTAATGCAATTATATTGTCTTGTTTTAAGACTTATTTTTGTTCAAGCAAGCAATTCCGTGTTGATGTCGGTTGGGTAGGAGAGCTGAATGCAAAGAAGCCGTGCTTATGCTTGCTTTTGGTTTAGATGATAATTTTCACCACATGAAAAATAAATTTATTATTATCTTTTGTTATGAAATATACCTAAGGATGAGGTATGATAGTTTCAGCTTGTGATTGCTGTGTGCAAGGTTGAGTAAACTCATGTTTGGATGAACGTTTAATATCATTCGGATGTTGTTTAGAAACCAAGATGTAAAGTGATTTGAGATAAAATATCAGTATATCACCGTGCGTCTGTATGTCCTCTCTCCTTTGAGGAAACCGTTATTTGATTTGAGAATGTTATTATGTTTGGAGCACATCAAAATCTAGTCTGTATACGAGTGTGCTTTCAAATAATGTATGCGTACATGTTTCCTATTGCTGTGAATGAATAGCAATGTCCCATGTCGAAAATAACATTGTGAATGATAGCGTTAGGTTTATTTTTTAAATGTTTACAGTTTGACAAAGACAAAAACTTGATTTTTTCCGTTAACATAACGGAAACAAAAAGTTAAACCATTTCTGGTTCGCCTTACTGTATTTACATTAAGTTTTGAGAGCTAAAAGGTAGCTGATCTTGCTTTTCGAACTTTTTTCATGTTTGTAGGGAACATCGATCAGTTTAGTGTTTTCAAATTTAGCTTCCTGGTTAAGGTAAAATACAATGAAGTCATTAGCCTCCTATGTTTCCATAAGAAATGAGTTTGTTAAAATTTTGTAGGCAATAATTACATGGGTTTTTTTAATTAAATGCTCAACACATAGATAAAACCGCTTCTTGAATGAGTTTAAGGTTCGGTGAATAAAGTTAAGTCACTAATGGGATTGGAAATTCCATTTTATGGTTCATGTTATTTAATTTTTAGCTCCACAGGCCTGAAAGGCCCGATAGGCGTGTGGCATGGCACGCAATCCGGCGTCCGGTCATCCGTCTGCTCTAACAACTGAGTGCATGGGTCATATCTAATTTGCATATTTGACCTTGCTATGATCTTTACGCCTATGTATTTGTGTGGGGATTGTTTGAGATATCCTCTTCCTCCAAACAACAAGAGACCCGAAGCTCACACTTTACATGTTCCACGTACTTTATCTTCGTCAGTGTTGCCCATGAGTAGTAAGCTGATGGTGTTTGTATTAGATATTAAAGTTGATCGCCAGCAGGCTACACAGCATAATTCACTTTCTCGCAGAGCCCGTAGCGCCGTTTTAATATGGTAAGTTGTTTGGTTTACCAATCTGTCATCAGGAAATGACATATAAATATATGTAGCAGCATGGAGTGCATTTATGTTGGATGAATTAATACAATAAAAGGAATCGCAAACATATCCTTGTGTTTTATTTTTACCTGTTTGAACCTGGATTTACCCGGAGTTAAACAGTGTTGGTGATGACAGCTACATTAGCATTATGAAAAGCAACGTGTAAAGGCATGAAACCTGTTTATTCAGTTTTAAGAGAAACTTTACATGAATGATTCTTAAGGGTAACAAATTGCATGAACACCGGTTATGTTATATTTGCAATTTTCCGTAAAAAGACGGTTTAAATATTTATGTTAGCGGTAATTAAAATATCGTATTAGGTAGCTGGAGAATTCATCTAACTACACCAGCTCGCAATGGAAACTCTATGAATAAATGACCTGTGGAAAACGAAGTTTTGCGAGCACGAAAGTCTAAATGGAGCTGAACTCAATGCTACTGAAAAGGTTATTAAAATTTTATTCGTGATGTTTGACGGTTGAAAATATCGATGAACATGGGAAATGATTAGTTGTTTATTGTAAGCTAATAACTGTAAATGTCACGTTAGGTGCATCGGAGTAACCTGTATCTTGTTAAAATGTTATTTGCCATTAACCATCAGAAGTTACTGCTTTTGGTAACGGACATGGGGATAACATGCAGAAGGGGAGATAACTCTGTCGCGAACAACTTTCAGTTGTGAAAGTGTCCCGATATGGTTATCTTGTCGTACACGTGTTGAGTGGCATTGGCAATGACCATCCCAATGTGTCTCACTTTAATACACAATTCACGAATCTAACTAGTTGAGCATTTTGATGATACAGACTACATGGCTCATCTGGACATGCGTTATCAAAACACTAACCCTGGTCAGCCAGATCCTACTCTCATGACTCTGTCTATGTGAGAGACCTGTTTTGACAGAATCTGGCTAAGTGAGAGGACACCCTTTGGGCAGAGCCTTTATTCACAACACCACGGATGCGCTTACCTGTGTCGAAGAATTGACATTGAGTTATAAGGTACAGACCATAGCAAAAAACATTACCACATTCTGTTATATGAGAGTGAGACAAATCTAATGCTCTCTGGATGCTGTTATTAAGAAATGTGCCGTAAATGGCTACCACTTTGTCGAAATCCACCAGCACAGATGTGATGATGAAAGACAAACGATAATAACATACACGAATTTCAAATTCTTACCGACATCGGGCGGATCGGCAAATGCAAAGGGACGTACATATGTACAGCAAAATGTGGTTGTGACATTAGTGAGTGCGTTAGAATCTGACGCCACATCGGCGTTATTTCAGCAATATAGCAAGACTCATGTCAACAAGTATACTTATTAGCAATCTTGTCAATCATATTATAGCATAAAAAACGGGCCATGTATATACTGGCTGTATAAGCCACCAGCAACGTCATCGGATACTCCAGCAGCATTACGACATCACCTTCGCTACTGATGTTTGCGCACAGTACAAGACAGTATTTAAGATGCTCAGTAATAAGCAGGTTGAAGAAACTCAGTCTGGTTTGATGATACATCACACTGGGGTGAATTATTCTACGGTACTCTAATCTCTACAGAGCGTTCAATTAACTCCACCGATAAATGCATTACACCATGATTTCACACAAACAGTAAATTACTCAAATACATCATTAAGATTTTGGGAAAATACCAATTTCATTCAGGTAGTGACATCCCTGTTCCGTTCATTTCGCTAGTTTTCGTTACTATTATTGACCTTTACTAACTATTCACTAACATTCAAGGCGATGAAATGAACGACATCTATTCATAAAAAAACAACCTTGATGTTTTGGTAAATACAAGGTTTAAGTTCTTTGGGATTTGTTTTGCACCTTTAACATGTGTGAATCTGGTTGTTCCATGTGTAGCTCGCTGACCACAAATCAGGCGATGTAAAACAACATTGGTTGCGAGCAGAAGGTGGATCGGAAGTACGTAACTATTGAATGTGTCGTGGACACGCCTTATGCTGGAACAGATGTTGCATGTAAGGTCTCCTCGGGCAAGAGACTTCGTTGGTGTTGAAGGGTGTCCGGTAGGGCGAGACTGTCAAACTTCAGGCGCCTTGCAACTTGGGTTGTACACTTCCATGGGAGCCGAGAATTAAAATCGATTACCCATTGATACATTGACCAGGGTAAGAATTTAGCATCTTGACCATGCTTTGGGTATGGATGTGGCACATTAATGTGTTCATTAGGTCTCAAGTATAGCAATGTGTGTTCAAAACGTGAAATGATTCCTTTACAGCTGAAAGGAATAATTTGATCAAATTAAAATAACTCGGGGACAATATCCTTCTTTTTAATTTCTCGCCTATAAATGACTGGTCTTTTTTCACTTTTCAATGCTTTGTGCTCTTTGTTTTCACGAAAATTCATCAGCCCACCCCATCACCACCCAGACATTATTTCAGCATCTTCTTGGGTGCTGTTGGACTATTTTTTCAGAAGGCATCGGCATATTTTCACGGGTTAAACTTACCATATATATATCATGCCCCAAATCCTCAGGACAGGTGTTCTAATAAGATATATGTAGTTCTTCCCGGTCGATGATGATTGGTCTAAGATATCTATGAAGTAATGTCACATTCAAAACATTTAGTAACTATATATTATAGTTACTGAATTGTCATACCCATTTTGTTCAAATACTATGTCTTCTTTGATTGGCATTCTAGAAGTTTTGGAGATGAAGAATGAGGAAGCACTACTTACTTGACAACGACATTAGAATTTATGTCGAAACGTCGCCTGTACAGAATAAAGAAGTTGTATATCCATAAAATTGTCCTCATTCTATATACTATGTGTAATGAACTATGAACTATCCATTTATTGTAAAACATGTAACGGTAAAAGAGGTCAAGTTATAAAAGACAACAACATTTATTTCCACCAAGTGATAAGGGACACTTCAGATTCTTGGTCATATATGTTGATATGGAACCGATTCGCTAAAACAACATACATGTACTAACAATTGTGAATTACAATGACATTTAGAAAGTGGTCTAATATAACATGTATTATAATTGGGATTACACTTTCTCTCAGTAAAGTACAGATGCTAGCACTTTTGTAAGCTTGAGTCCCATCCGGGATTCGAACCCACACTCTCAGAGTCAGGCATCTAATGCCAGCACGCAAAGTCAGCCATCTGAGCCACTCAACTTCCGCGGCTTCCACAAGTTGTGTGTACAGAAACTCCGAGCACTCTGCTGAAAAGCAGTTGCTGTGGGGAGCCTTACGAAGAGCTCTGCGCATTGCTTTATGTATCGATACTGGCACAGAAGACGGTTAATAGGTAGCGCACTTTCCAGAACGGAGCTTACAACAAATTGCAAAATGGCGTCGCCCAGCACATCGTGTTGCTATTTGGCTTTGGAATAGTGTAAGGTTAATTTTGTGCGAGTATTTAATGACAGTACGTCACTGTTTATGCATCTACTAAACCAGACGGTGGTGACAGACCAGATCTACTGTTCAAGTCTCACAGACAGGTTTGAGATACGCCACGCCTTACCTGTCGGAATGTGATCAGTTGTGACTGAAATTGAAACTTTCATGAACTAACCTTACAAGTAACATGTACATGATAACCTTTTGTATTAAATACTGTTAACTGTGAACATTAAAGGAAGCCCACTAATAATACTTTTATAGTCCTTAACTTTTGTAATTCATGCGTTCATAATACATTTGCCCGTGAAGGTCTGGGTTAGAATTGATCTTCTGCAACCCATGCCTGTCGTGTCGTAATAGGCGACTAACGGGATCGAGTGGTCAGGCTCACTGACTTGGTTGACACATGTCATCGGTTCCCAATTGCGCAGATCGATGCTTATGCTGTTGATCACTGGATTGTCTGGTCCAGACTCGATTATTTACAGACCGCCACCATATAGCTGGAATATTGCCGAGTGCGGCGTGAAACTAAACTCACTCACTCATAATACATTTAGTGTAGACAAGAGTGGTATGAATATTTCAGAGTCCTTTATAAATGTTTCATGACAAATATATTTTTTTTCCAGTTCACCAGTTAATAAGAGCTAAACAAAATGGCAGGTATTCATTTGAGATTGCCGAGTTTGTCTCTGAGATTGTACACTTTGCTGAGGCAGACTGAAGGGTTGTCGAACAAACTTGGTGTTGGTCAGAATTTGTTGTGCAGAAGGCTGCATGACAGCAGTGAGGAGTTTGGTCCAGAAGGAGATGCCCCAAGGAGTGGAAACTTTGAGCAGTCATTCAAGTCGAGACGAAGAAGACCAGATAAGGTTTCAAAACTTCATAATAGAGTATTCACAAACGAAGACAGAGAAAATGACAGGAAATATTTGGAGCTAGAAGTAAGGTCAGATGACTCTGATATGTTTGGTCAGTTAGGAAACACAAGGAGCTTTGTAAGGTCAAGGAGGCCTGTTCATGACACAGAGCAGGATGTGGGGGCTCGGATGAAGGAACCAACAAACTTTCAGCCTCCAGAAATAAAGACAGTCCAGAAGACTTGGAATTCTAAAGAAAGTGACACATTTGGTACTCTGGCAGATGAAGAGAGAAGCTTATGGAAAGAGTCCCTCATGTCTGAGGTTGGATCACATAATGAACGGTAAGGGAAGGGATGAAAACTCACTATCAACAACAGGTTGTTAGTGTTTTCCTTACCTTAAATGTTTATTATCCTTTCTTGTATAAATGTTTTATGGAGGTCATGTTAGAATTGTATGCATAAAATTGCGTTCCACTAATTCCAGTCTTGCATTACATTATGAAGGTTCACATTTCAAGATTACATGTTATGATTCAAATATTCAGATCAGAAATAGTGAGGAGTGAATGAGTAGGTTTGACACTTCTTTCACTGTATGCCAGTTGGTGATGAAAATCATTGACGTTTACCACTTGGGGATTCAAACATATTCAACAGTTAAGGGAGATAACTCTGTAAACCAGTGATTGCACCATTGCCTTGGTTACTGTATTTCTTATTACAAGTAAATAAATGGGAACATTTAAAGAAAATAAACCCAATGATATGAATCAGTTTTCAAGATGATCAGGATGAGGAAGGGAGGAGCCACATCCGCTTATCTGCTGGCAACAGACTCCACAGCCAGGAGTGGTACGGCAGGAAGATTGAGAAGTTTGGCAAGGCAGGACAGGTGAGGTATTTGTCTTGCAGGGTTCACTGGTTTAGAGGGGAAAGAGGAGTTGAGTAATTTGATCTATTAGCTTAGTCATTCCAAAGGAGGTTAAAAGATGGCCAAACAAAGATATGTCATCTTGGTGTCATTATATTACTTATGAGTGGAATATCCATTTAATAACTGTGGCATGGTATCTCAGTTGGTTAGCACTGGTGGTGATTCGATTAATTGAAATGATCGAAGACTGGTCGCAGTGAGTAGATTACCAAGTAATCGAACATATTTTCTCATAATCGAACACAAACAATTTTGGAATACTTGTATGTATCAACAATATTTTCACAAGGTTGGTTTTGTCTCTGTCATTAAATTTACATTTCATAAGCACTACATGATGATACCAAATCATAATTGAAGTTTTCTTAAAAGCTCCAGGAAATTTATGTTCCTAACATACTTGTCATCCTTTAAATATGTGAAATTTGCAAATGCATTTTGTGCAGTTTACAAAAAACCCCAAAGAACTACATGTTTTTTTCTTTATTGTTGTGTGTGCATTTACAAAGATAACCATTCTATTTCCACAGAGGTTACTTGTCATATCTTCCTACGAACCTCTGTTCTAATATGGCCATATTTCCCGGTTCTCGTAAAATCCTGGGTTCTTGTAAAAGCGGCAAAAAGTCGCAACACGAATTATCTCCCTTCTTTTTATCCAATCAGAACATGTGTTACGTCGACTTACATCCAGCTTGACTAATACAAGCAAATGTGGGGCCACATCAGCAGGGAATTGTGTTGATGTGACACACAAGACATTTGATGGCTAGCATGTCCATTGTCAACAGGGGCGATGGAAATGCCATTGATCTGCCATTACATGACTGAGTTCTGTCTAGAAGAAACGTTTGCGCATCGCAGGGGAAGAGGTTTTAGTTTTCCCGCAGTATATGGAAAGTACTGAGGCCTTGCGAATGATCACTTTTGAAACAACGTCGCTGATTGCACAACTAAATCTGATTGCAACCAATCACGAACCCTTAACACTCGCACCACGAAAGGGCCGTATTAGAACAGAGGTTCGTAGGAAGATATGACAAGTAACCTCTATGGGAAGAGAATGAAAGATAACAGGAACATTTTGATAAAAGACGCTAACCAATTATTTTCGATGATTGATTAGTTGTAATGAACCAATCATTAATTATGATATTTTAACCAATACCCAACTCTAGTTAGCACTTTATAACTTGTACAAGCAGCCACACAAACATATGACCATATAAGTGGAATAATCTTCAACGTGACCTTTCACCCTGTTTCATCTCACCTCATAAGTTGTTTAGAATTTTTATGTGAAAAATCTTTTGATGTACATTTATTGATTTTTTAATAATGCAAGAAAAATGTCTTAAGGATTTGGGGAGGTGGGGTAGCCTAGTGGTGAAAGCGTTGGCTCGTCACGCCGAAGACCCGGGTTCGAATCCCCACATGGGTACAATATGTGAAACCCATTTCTGGTGTCCCCTGCCGTGATGTTGCTGGAATATTGCTAAAAGCGGTGTAAAACCAAACTCAGTCAGTCAGTCTTAAGGATTTAGTTATGATAAACATATAATGGATAAGGAAACAAATTCTGTATAGATGGTTTGTCTTGTTTTTGTTCAGATTAAAGAGGCTGTGGCTGTCCTTGAAGAATGGATGCTGAAGAATGACCGAGTAATGCCTACAGCATATACATTCACAGTTCTCATTGGCTTGCTTGGGAGGGTAGGATATACCAAGAAGGCGTTCCAGCTCTTCAACAAGGTACAGTGGAAATTGTTTAAACTGAACCTGTTTGGGTCTGAAAGTGCAGTTTGTGAGTGAGTTTGGTTTTACGCTGCTTTTAGCAATATTCCAGCACCATCACGGCGGGAGACACCAAAATAACCTTCATACAATGTACCCATGTGGGGAATTGAACCCGGGTCTTCAGCGTGACGAGCAAATGCCTTAACCATTAGGCTACCCCACCGCTCCCTGGTACTGGTTGGGATTTGTGAGATTTTAGATGGAAGTAAAGAATAGAAATTCAAAATAATGTTGAAAGGAATGAAATAAATTCATGTGGTCAGATATTGACAGATATATAGATTGGTTTCGTGTCTGTTTTGACAGGACCGCCTCCGTGGTGTAGTGGTTAGAGCGTCGATCCCTGTATTTCGGAAGATGGATGTGATAACGCATTCGATCCCGAATGCGTCATACCAAAAGACGATAAAATATGGTACTTGTTGGTCCCTGCCTGGCGCTCGCCTAATGGGTACAACAAGGACTGGTCGGCTCTCAGTCAGTATACTGTGTCTGAGTGGGTATTCATGCTTCACTGCGGCATGGTATCTCAGTGGGCTAGCACTATAAAACCAGCTTAAGTCTGGGCTAGTACAAGCAGGTGCACATACACATACACACGCATGCACGTCGTCATATGAGCGAAATATTCTCAAGCACGACGTTAAACCCCATATCACCTCACCTGTTTTGACAGATTCCAATGTAGTATAAATGTAGTATGTGACTAATGATGGATAGATCAGGATGAAATGTATTCTGAAACACAATAGTTCTCATATGATAAACTAGGTAAAGAATTTGTGGAAGTCAGGTAATGAAATGCAATGCAATAATAGAAAATCCATTTTTCATTCATTTTTTCCCTAGGTTATTTTTAACTGTTCACGTTTAACTGTTACAATTCTTCCATGTTTTGCTGCTGTTTGACCTGTTTGAGCCTTTAGCTATATTCCAGCACTATCATCCGTGGGCAAAGGGCATAAGAAAAGGGCATCACATATTGACAGAATATTGAATGTACTGGTGTTTTCCAGTGTTCCGGGTCCAGTGGCTTGTGTGAACTGCATTGTGCTGTCAGATTTAGTATTATTTTTTCAAAGCGTCATTTAAGGATAGCCTGATTAATTATTATGAAAATTCAAAATCTTTATAAATATTATGAAAGCATTATGTGTAATTTCACGATTGATACATCTGTGTGTCTTAACAGACTGATTACAGAGTGACCCAGTAACTGTTAACTGATGCATGTCTTTCTATATTCACATATATTTCAGATGAAAAAAATGGGCCTACAGCCTGTAGATCTAACATACACATCACTTTTCAATGCTTGCGCCAACTCCCCGTGGTCTGAAGATGGTTTGTCAAGGGCAGACAACTTGAGGCAGCTCATGCTCACCAAGGATTATGAACCCAACCAGATCACATACCAAGCCATGATCAAGTGTTACGCCCTGCATGGAGACATCCAGACAGCCTTTAGTCTGATGGATGAACTGACCACTAAGATCCGACCCACTGCCGAAACTTTCAGCTTCCTGTTGATGGCTTGTATCTCAGACAGGAAGGCGGGATTTAAGTATACCCTGAAGGTGACCTTTTGTATTTTCATTGCTTATTACAATTATTCAGAGAAAAACAGTAGTTCAACGTATACTATATTTGGGATTACCCTTTCTCAGTAAAGTATAGATGCTAGTACTTTCATGGGTTGTGTTCCATCTGAGATTTGAACCTACGCTTTCAGCACACAAAGTCAGCGATCTAACCCACTCAGTCATCGCTTCTTCCACAGAAATTGAAGTCTGACAATAGGTGTAGATTATTGAAAATTTTAATATAAATTGTATATTTATATACTTATCCTATCTCACGATTTGCACTTCTCTCTCTTGCTTCGACGCTGAGTGGAACGAATGAGAACTTTTCCTGTAGGCCTCTCTTGTCCATACGCCCGTGTTCCCCAGGCTGCTCTCCTTATAGGACAGGTCCCTAGTCCCAGGCTAAGCGTGCAGCATGTTCCCCTGTCTACCCACGTGACTACCTCAGAGTGATCATTCTCTTCTTGGAGCCAATGACAGTTATACGTAACCATCATAATCTGAGTAGAGGGGAGGCTGGGTGGGCATCCATCTCGTGAGATAGGATAAGTATATAAATATACAATTTATATTCAAATTTTAAAATTTTAAAACTTATCCTATCTCACGATTTGCACTTATCCCACGGTTGGATGGCGGGTCACAGATTACCCTAAGTCAAAAGGCACTGACAGTATATACTGTATAGGCTAATGACAACCGTAGATAGCAATGAACAAGGGAGGCCGGATCTGACTAGCATAGTACTTCTACTAGTGATGGGTTCTCCTGAACCCCTTGGCTTACTAGGCATCATCGCTCCCAAGGAGTGGGTGCTCCTGAGCAATGTGGTGTTCGGCCCCAGGATCCAACTAGCATAGTACCTATACTAGTGATGGGTTCTCCTGAACCCCTTGACTTACTTGGCATCATCGCTCCCAAGGAGTGGGTGCTCCTGAGCAATGTGGTGTTCGGCCCCAGGATCCAACTAGCATAGTATCTATACTAGTGATGGGTTCTCCTGAACCCCTTGACCTACTTGGCATCATCGCTCCCAAGGAGTGGGTGCTCCTGAGCAATGTGGTGTTCGGCCGCAGGATCCGACTAGCATAGTACCTATACTAGTGATGTAGTGATGGGTTCTCCTGAACCCCTTGGCTTACTAGGCATCATCGCTCCCAAGGAGTGGGTGCTCCTGAGCAATGTGGTGTTCGGCCCCAGGATCCGACTAGCATAGTACCTATACTAGTGATGGGTTCTCCTGAACCCCTTGGCATACTAGGCATCATCGCTCCCATGGAGTGGGTGCTCCTGAGCAATGTGGTGTTCAGCAGCAACCCTCGCATACGCAAGAAAATGCAACTAGGCAAGTCACCTTGCTTAGCCACGACTTATCAGAGTACCCCCGTAATTACGACTAGTAATCGGGCCTGCACCTGCTTCGAGACAGCCCCCCAGACCCCATCACGAAGAGGGGAAAAGGAAACAGAATCGGAAAACTCACAAGTTTAACGTTCAGTACCAAAACAACACCACATGACTTCCACTACTTACCACAGTTAGGTCACAACGGTGTGCTAAGGTATTTAGGAGCTTGAACGCTACGAAATCCATAAAGAAATCGGGAAGGACTCACTACACTGACGTGATTGCTCCATGGAGTAGAGGTCAGCAGGCTAGATTGTCGAACACTTCTACATCCGACACTTCTACTTCTACGACAAGGTAGGCCCATAACTACCAAGGTCACTACGTGCGATGGTTAGTTCGAACCCATTGACTTGCTAAGCACAATTGCTCCCAGGGACCGGGACTCTCGAGCAATGTGGTGTTCAGTCACTACCTTCACGAAAGTGAAAGGACGCAGCGTAGTGAGTGTAATCAGTCACATTACCATGATTTCCAAGGTACCCCCGTAATAAAAGTCTAATGTCTAGTATCGGGCCAACCCCTGCTTCGAAACAACCCCCACAGACTACGTACCGAGGAGGGTGTCCCAGAAGAATCGAAGACACAAATCAGAAATAAAATTCAGAATTTTATTCAGATTGTACATAAAGCAGTAACGATCGCAACTGGTGATCATCTGCGCTGAAGCTGATGGTTGTCCCAAGTGGCGAACAGGTCTACCTCTGGTCATGATAACAGGTAGATTTTCGATTGGAATATCAGAGGCAGTTGTTTCCACTCCGTGAGTGACGGGCGTTTGAGACGTGACAGGGCATCGGCAATGACATTCCTCATCCTGGGAATGTGTCTGGCTCTGGCCACTGTGTGTGAACCACGTGAACCGATCAGATGATAAATTCGAAACCTCAACTGAAGCAGAGCTGCTGATCCTGTCGACCCCTGATGGTTTATGTACAAAATTACCATCAAAATGTCTGGTGAATCGCCCAATTCATGAATAAGCTCAATTGCTGGCAAGGTCCGAGGAGTGGATTATTGACAAATGCTGACAGTTCAATGAATGCTGACAATTCAGTGATCTTGAACGGCCAGGTGAACTGGTACGACGATAGGAAGCGGTTCGGCCTGGTGAAACGGTACGAGTCGGGCTGGTAAATCGGTTCAGGGTGGTGAGCCGGAACGTTGATGTGATCTGAATCAGTCCGTGATCTGGATCGGCGTTGTGAGCTGGATCGTGACTGTGATCTGGATCGGCTCGGTAATCCGAAACATTTAAATGATCTCAGCTGATAGAGAGATCTAGAACGATCAGATGAACCAGTGAGGCGAGGTGAAATGTTCCGGCCGAGGTGAATTGGTTCAACAGGGGGGAATCGAGCCGTTTCGCTGCTGTGAATCGAATCGATGATGTGAACCGTTTAGACGATAAGAAACAGTCTTAATGTTATGGCGAATTGAGTCGATGTCGTAATCCACATACGCCGTGTGAATCCATTCGGTATGGTGAACTGATTCGTGTGGTGGTGAATCGATTCGGCGATTTGATGAGGCGGAGATGTAGACATCGGCTGTGTGAGTCAGCTGGCATCACATCGAGCAGTTTGATGTAACGAGCTCTGTCTGCCAGCCAGCGGGGCAACCATGATAAGGAGCACATTCCGATAATCGAACACAGGTCAATACATCTGATGATCGCCAATAAAATTATCACTGTCCTACTTAGGGTCGCTACCGGGAATCTCTGGACGGACGACAATACGTCCGCAGTTAATACTGGTTGTTGAAAGCGGGGTTTCCTATAAGGAGAGCAGCCTGGGGAACACGGGCGTATGGACAAGAGAGGCCTACAGGAAAAGTTCTCATTCCTTCCACTCAGCGTCGAAGCAAGATAGAGAAGTGCAAATCGTGAGATAGGATAAGTTTAAAAATTGTACTTTGTATAAACTGTTTAAGGCTTACAGATAGGTCTGAGATGGACCAAGCCCTATCTCTCAAAATGTGTGAATACTTTTTTTTGAATATTATACCTTCAATGCGTTTTTTATATAAAGGTTCCAATCACCAAAACCAAGTTAAGCAAATACCACACTGGCTCAAGTGTTAAATGACGGAAAAAATGTGAGCTTTATCCTTTAAAACCATTACTGCATCAACATTACCAGATGTTTTTGTTCTTGTTAGATGAAAGAATTAGTCCCATACACAAAAGTATTTTTTTTGTGTTTCAAGTGGGAGTCAGTTATTGTGAATCACAGCAACCTGACAGTAATGAAGCAGAGAAATTAATGACCGATATCATGAACAATGTCTGCATGACCTGAACTGTGTTCACACAGATTTAGTTATTATGTTGAATGAATGAATATAAAATGGATGGGTTTGGGTGGACTGACTGACTGAGTTTGGTTTTACGCCGCTTTTAGCAATATTCCAGCAACATCACGGCGGGGGACACCAGAAATGGGCTTCACACATTGTGCCCATGTGGGGTTTCGAACCGGTTCTTCGGAAACTATAGCGGACGAGCTCCATTACTGGAGTCTATAGCAGGGTCCTGACACGCTATCAATCACACTTCACTTGCAACTTAACCATTATAATTTACCCACTTTGTCATGATCACTAGTCTCGGGTTGGGTGGATGGATAGATAGATGGATGGATAGATGGAATGAGTAGTTTTTCCAGATCAGTTGGTAAAAGGGTAGTCAGTGTTTTCGGAGTCATTATTGTGTTGAACGATGGTACAGATATAATTTTGTTGTGTGCATTTTTGCTTTGTGCTATTGATTCAGTGAGCATAATAACTTTGATATCATGCTGATATCCACTGTGCAGAGATCAGTTTTCATGTCCATAGACACAAAACCTATACTGAAGTCAGTTACGTTATAAATGTTGTGTCTTGGCATCTGACCAGGTTCTGATTACTTGTGATCTCATTGTGTCAGGTGTGGCGCTTTGATGAAGCAGTTCAAAGTGAGCCCTGACCTGCCTCTCTACAACCTGCTGCTGAGAAGCGTCGCGAGACTGTGGTGCAGGAGACAATGACTTCTCTGATCTGCTTCTCCTGGTCACCAGGAAGTTGACACGCATAGCCAAACTCACCCTAAGATGTTGAGGCAGAACAATACGAGGTTTCGTAAATCTGGTGAACATGAAGTTCTTGGTCAGATCAGTGATGGGGCCAGCAAATCAGGTCAAGGACCTTAGAGGGAAATCGAGAATGTTTCTAACCTGAAACAAAACACCCAAGACTCTGAAGATTGTGACCCTAAAATCCAACTATTTGAGAGAGATTCTCTTGTTCCAGCTAATCGACAGTGGTGGGAGTGTATGGAGCAGATTATTCCAGTACTGCCAACTTGGCCGAGGTACCAAATCTGTTAAGAACTGACTGTAAACTGGACAATGTAATCTCTATTAAACAGTTAAAGTATCCAGATGAGAGATTGGCTGTGATTGGTGGAATGCATGGCATCCTGGATGCCATGGCAACGATGGTGTCCAACCAGATGTTCGGCCATTCAGCCAGCTGATAGAAGTGGCCCCTCCCACAGCCTTGGCAGAGATGGCGCTTCTGCACGCATGGAAGACCTTGGTGTGAAGCCAGACATCGCCATGGTACAACTCACTCATCCATGAAGAGGTGTTTCAGGAGAGCAGAAGCCAGGGTGAGTTGTTCATCATATTGTTCATCTGGAATTCATCATCATTGCCTATTCTTGAATGGTTCTGTTCACCCAGCAGAAAATGCTAACTCGGTGGTGTAAGTCATATGACTATTAACATTCGCCTCACAGGCAGCTGGTTTATCTGGGGTAATAATGTCCATCATGTTGTCTGCGCTTGGAGCATGTCCCTGCGGCGTGGAGTTCAGCACAATATAAGTGGCCAGTTATTATTATTATTGCAATACATATAGAATCTCACCCAAGTGTCTTCTGATTTCAATTATATCTACACGAGTTGATAAAGTTACAAATATCCGAGGTTTGATATATTTGATATCAGAAGACACGAGGGTGAGATTCTATTTATCATCCAAAATCACTCTTCATTAATTTTCAATGAAAAATGTACATCTCTGAACATGGTACTGCCATTAGACTTGCAATGCAGCGATGTCATAGCATTGTGACGTCATCAAGTACATGATGTCATAGCATTGTCAGGGCATTGTACAAAATCTACTGTCAAAACGATATCTCCTAGGAGATATCGTTTGATCTCACACAAGCGATATCTCCTGTGGAACACAGTTTTGGATGATAAATTCCTTTGACAATCAACACATGAGTGCTTTTGCACTATAATCACTATCTTTAATCGATGCATCCATGATGGTGTGAGAGGGGAAACAGTGAGTGTTCACATTGGCCAAAATATCTTCTCTATGCAGGCTTTGCACAAATTTCATCCATGTAGAAAGGTTCATGACCATCTGTGAGTAATTTCCAGCCTCTTTTCATTTGTCTACTTAAAGTAGATGGCATCACCATGCATCGTATAGCAGCTGTTTCTAATCATGGCTGATGGAGAAATGTACTGAATAGACCCATAGCCATTTGATCTATAGAAAGTTTTTATTTGGTAATGAACTGGTTACATCAATCTGGGGTTTCATGAGACACAAAATTTTGAACCCTTTGTTTGGTTAATCATTGCCTTTTGTGTCACACTTTTACCCATTTTTTATCAAATATTCAGACTATTATGATTCATACTGATAACGAATACTTCTACTCATGCACACTTATTTTGATATTTATTGTTAACATGGAGTTAAATAGATTTAATGACTTTTACAACTAAAGTTTAAGAATAGTGATCTCATTTTCAAACTAGCAGCAGTATTGTAAACATATTTGTGGTCAGTTGTGTAATAATTTATATATACTAGCCACATAAAGAAACTGTGCATTGTCAAAATATTATCCCAGTTGATAAGTACGATAACAATGTCAAAGGTACATATAAACTTTAATGGAGGGATCATGAGACCATAACAAGTCGGGAGAATTTCAATTGGAAAGTCAATCACAATGACGTCACAAGTCCACAAGCGGGACAGGGGTCAAACGACCCTGTCACAAGCTTAATAACGGTATGTCCACCATCGGCATTGAGAACAGCAGTGCATCGACGACGATAGAGCCTATCAAGCGTGCAAGGAAGGCTTGTGGGATGTCACGCCAGATTCTCTCAAGTTCTGTAGCAAGGTCAAGGATGTTATCTGGCGGATGAGGAAGGCGGCGTGAGACGGCGATCCATCTCGATCCCAAACATGCCTATCGAGGGGACAGATCCGGTGAATTGCAGGCCAAGGCAGTAAGTCAGCGCTTGTGGTGTTGCAAGAAATCCATAGCAACCCTTGCCGTTATGAGGGAGGGCATTGTCCTGTTGGAATGTTTACCCAGGGTCATGGCGTCAAGAAAAAGTAATTGCCACAGGTCGAAGAATCTGATCCCTGTAGCCCACACCAGTTAAGTTGCCCTGAACAATCGCCAAAAGGAGTTCTTTGGCGTGCTGTTATTCCACCTCAAATCATCACGAACCACCACCAAAGCGCATCCTCTCCAAGACACAGGCCTGTGCATAACGTTCTCCGACGTGTCTATAGGCACGTTGACGTCCATCACTATGGGAAAAGTTAAATCTGGACTCATCTGTGAAAACAACATTTCTTCACCAAAACAAGGGTCTGCGGACATGATTTCGGCACCACATTCGGCGAGCTTGTCAATGACGTTGTGTCAGGATAGGCCGTATGGCGGGACATCGTGGTCTGATCCCGTGATGACGTAAACGTTGTCGAACTGTGTTGGGGTGGATACAGCGAAGTCCTGGGATGGTTCGGGCGAAGATGGGTCACCCTTATCCATCTGTCCTGTCTTGGTGTTGTTACCCGTGGACTTCCAGAACGTGGCCGATCGATGACGTCATTTGTGTTCTGGTAGCGTCTCACCAGTGCAGAAATGGTGTTCCGGTGGCAGTGGAAATGTGCAGCCACTTGTCGTTGACACATTCCCCCACGGACCAATAGCCGCTTAATTTTTTGAACGATCGCGAGGGCAGGGGTTGAACTTTCCAAAGTGACAGTATTGTGTTGGCATTCATTTTGCTCTGTTTCTCTTTCCCGAATGCCGCAACAACAGCATTACTGCGTCTCAAGAATCGAACCCACTGACGTCACGGGACGTGGCACGTGCATGCATGTTGGATACATGTCACTAATCTCTGAGTTTAAATCCTTATGTGTCTACACAGGTTTGATAAATTTAGATTTTAGATTTCTGTATGCACAGTTTCTTTATGTGCCTAGTATATATTTTGTGGTTATATTGCACTGTTTGAAATCAAAATATGTGTTTAATACACTTGCAGTGATTTCCATTATATTTTGAATTTGTTATCACCCCCATATAGCTGGAATATTGCTGAGTGTGGCGTTAAAGTAAACTCACTCATTCAAATTGTCTGTTATCGCTTGTTTCCTCCCACAGAGCGTTCTAGAACTGATGAGGGCGTCTGGACTCCAGCCCGACATGATGACGTTTGGAACTCTGGCCATGACATGCCGCCTCCAGAGAGATGGCATACAGTTCCTCAAAGACATGGAGGTGGGACATATTCTGTTACTATATCACTGATAATAGAGGGTATTATATCTCCATTCTGTCTCAATACAATCATGGACCCATTTGGAAATTCAATTTACACAACACAAGGGGGTGTTATCTCACCAAAATTGTGCTGATCTCAATGTGTACTGTACCCATTAAAACTTGGAATGCCTGACTCACAACCATACCCCTGCAATTGTAATGTGGATCTCTCCCAAACACTCCTTAAGAAGAGTCATTTTGGTTGGCTGTTGACTTCAAGTTCAAGCTCCACAAGTGAGTGAGTTGAGTTTTGCGCCACACTCCGCAACATTTCAGCTATATGGTGGCGGTCTGTAAATAATCGAGTCTGGACCAGACAGTCCAGTGATCAACAGCTTAAATATCGATATATGCAATTGGGATACGACATGTGTCAACCAAGTCAGCGAGTCTGACTACCCAATCCCATTAGTTGCCTCTTACGACAAACATAGGTTACTGAAGACCAATTCTAACCTGGATCTTCATGGGTACAAGCTCAACAAGATAAGATAGGGTCATATACTGACAGAAATTACCTAAATGAAACTTTAAAGTTAATACTGCCATTTGAGGATTGTCCAAAGATCCTCATGCTAATCAGGTTTATCTCTGAAACAAATAAGTTATGATTAATAATTGTGTGTGACATCATTCTGTTTGTTCCATATGACAGCATTATGGTATGGCACCAAACATTGAGGTTTTGGGGACACTGGCATATGCGAGTAATCTGGACTTTGGTTACAAGTCTGTCATCTTGAGAGAAGTCGAGAAGTATGACCTCAGTCCTAACGACAAGTTTCTGGAGGTTGTGGAACGTAGTATTGCGGAGGCCAAACGAAGAACAGTCCAAGTGGTACGTAAACTCCTTTTTACTCCCTGTGTGTGGAGTTGTGCAAAACATATGAAGACATGCAGTTGTCATTAGGGCTGGATATTGCTCCGATTTTCATATCGCTATATATTGCAATAACTTCAGAGATATTGCAATATATATTGAATTGACTGGAAGGTTTCTGGCCAAGTGCGTACATGATAAATTCATAATAGCTCTCTGTGTGCGACATCATCTTCTTAGTTGTCGTTACACCATACTTTCAGGCTCCCCGTCCCCATTGTGTATGGCTGTATGCCAATGGTTTACAGATAAATAAAATGATATAGAGCTTTTATGTGGAATATTAATTGAAGTATTGCAATAAAGTTTTGCGAACATAATGATAAAAGTAATAGTATAACATGATTTTCATGGTCAATACTAGTGTTGTTTGCTTCAACAGAGTTCACCTCAATGCAGGATGTACTTATTGTTACGGTACGAGGGTCGATCAAAAAGTACGTAGCCTAACTATATTCTCGATGTCCAATGTTTGCATAGCTTCCATTTTATTTTGAAGGAATCGTTAGCAAAGCCATATCCAAAATTTCACATGTGTGGGTAATGTGGTTAACCAGATATTTGTCATCACAGCACATTGGGGTATAATATTTCTAACAAAATTGCAGAAAATGAAAAACGATTTGTCTTTTGGTATCTCTTGGATAATGGTATGCCCTCAGATAATGTCATATAAAATATGTTCAGTATAGTATTGGATGACTTCCCGACATGATCAACAGTCAAAGATTTGGATTGCCTGATTTATATTTAGTCGGGGGCTATTTTTTAAGGACACCCCCATTTTAAACTTTCAAAGACATTGTGTCCAGATATTCAAGCTGGCACAGTTTACAATATATTGTCAGCTGACACTTGTGTGACCATTCAGTATTTAGTTTGAACCCTCGGCATCATGTATGCATAGGTGAAAACATTAGAATAAGCTATGCCCTTATGATTACGTCATCTGAAAGGGGGGATGGTTAGCGTCTCCAAAACAAGCTCTTTCAGTCAACATGAAGGGTGGAGTCACTTTAACAAGCGATTGTAATTTCAAATTGCTTTTTTATGAACTTGAATATCTATGTGTGATTCTTGGGGACTTCTGTCAATCTCAAAACACACAAAATATTGCTTGCATATTTTGTTTCCTGACGTTTTTGATGCATTTATTGTAGATTTTGTGTTTTTTGAGGGTACCAAGGTCAAACAAAATGGGGATCGAGAGACTGGAACATAGCAAAACCAAATTGCTTGAGCTTGACAGATAATATGTAGAAAAAAACAACAACATAAAAATAACTGCATTTGTATCGTTTTCTTGTTGATTCTACATACTTTTTGATCGCCCCTCGTATGTCAGTGATTCATTCAGATTCAACTCCAATATAAACATGTGTTAACATGAACTATTGCAAAATGAAACAAAAACATGATTTAGGTGAACTACTTGAGCTTAAAAACTCATGTAACCTCCCAATGCTAAGATCCTTGACTAGAATGTCATTATACAGTCCTACAAAATTTATAAGACTTAAGCTTTTATGATAATTGATAACATATGTCCCATTATGAAACAAACAAAAATAATAAAATATTTTGAATTGTGAAATGGTCCCTCAGAGCCAGAGGCTCTACTAATAAGGCCAAATAAAACATTGGCCCATTTGAGGCCACTTAATTCCTCCAAACTGTCACATATGAAACCATTCAAACCCACAAAACTTGGTAGAATATTTGGCTCTTTTGGAGCCACTTATAGAGATACTTCCACTTGTAAAATGTTACATGAAACCAACTGAAATAAAAGTATATTTGACACTTTTAGAACACATATTGTTGCCATGGAAGTCAAGGGCATATAATTTCAACTCTTGATGACCCAATATATTGCAGAATCTGAACCATATCGCGATAATCGTATCGCATATATACCGGTTTATCAGTAATATTGCACAGCCCTAGTTGTCATTACTCTACCACAGTTGTCCCTCGTCATAACGTGGGTCTTGGGGTCCATGGATAAAGTTTGCCCCATGCATGTGTTGGTTTGAATCCTGCTCACACTTACCAGTTTCCCTACACACGCTGTGTCTTTGTCTTTAGTAGGTTTCAAACTTTTACCAGTTTGGCAATCATCACTTAGATGACTTTGTGGCCTGTATCAAGATGAATGTAAGTTTAACATCTCAACAACAATTAGAATAGGGTCCTACCTACCTAAATAATCAGAACAAATTGTAACATCTATGGAATTCAAACCGAACTACCAATTTCTTCCAGGAGAAGGGCCTTGCCACAGATAACTTCCTTACCTCACAGTACTTCCAGAAAACATTTATGAAGTTCCTGGACTACTATGAAACATGGTTGAAGAAGACGAAACCAAAGCAAGAGCCACACCCATGGAGTGATTTCAGGAAAACAGTTGATAAAAGTGATGT
Organism: Haliotis rubra; assembly: GCF_003918875.1. Lineage (NCBI taxonomy): Eukaryota > Metazoa > Mollusca > Gastropoda > Lepetellida > Haliotidae > Haliotis > Haliotis rubra. The sequence goes on from NW_025767457.1 coordinate 351,747, forward strand.
GACTGAAGCTACGAACTGATCTGTGTTCATGATGATAAATACTTGAAGACAGCTGCTGTGCAATAACCAGTTAGTTTTCATATGAACACTGAGTATGTGTTATGTCTGCATGTATAGTTGTCACAACAATGTAATAGAAAAGTTAAAGGGCAAGTGTACACGAAAATTAACCTTTTGTCTTGCACTTTTCATCATAAAAGTGTTTATCAAGTAGTTTGATATCCAAACCCGTACATATATGATGACGTTGCAGTTTGAAAAACGTATACATTGTACTAAAAGTGTTACCACGTAACCAAATTGTATAACATATTCAACCTGAGTCGGTCGCCTTTCCAACAGTATACTTTTTCAGGAAACCTTAAACGTATGCGTGAGTGAGTGAGTTTAGTTTTACGCCGCACTCAGCAATATCCCAGCTATATGGCGGCGGTCTGTAAATAATCGAGTCTGGACCAGACAATCCAGTGATCAACAGCATGAGCATCGATATGCGCAATTCGGAACCGATGACATGTGTCAACCAAGTCAGCGAGCCTGACCACCGATCCCGTTAGTCGCCTCTTACGACAAGCATAGTCGCTTTTATGGCAAGCACATATGGGTTGCTGAAGACCTATTCTACCCCGGATCTTCACGGGTACTTAAACGTATGCACTACATCTTGCTTGCCATCGGTGAATGTGCCAGCATTCTACGTTTGTTACTAAAGATCTTACATAAATCGTACGATATGTCCCTCCTCTTCCACCTTCACTTTGATATCGATAGTACATATCCAAATACATCACGCAGAAAAATGCAATTTGCAGTTTTGAACACTGTTTGAAATTCGTTTTCTATGATATCATCCGCTCATTGTTGATAAAGTTTACTGAAAATTACATGCATCGTAAATCTCGCCAGTTTTGACACATTACTAAATCACCATTCACTGCGTTTTGCGTAATTTATGGTTTGTCTTAATTCAAATGTCAAATTTTACTGGGAGAATTGAATTTAAAAGAAAAAGACGTGATCATTGTGATCAGCGGTAGTTTTGTTGTTGTATGATCGAATCACCAATGCTCGTTCTGAAACATTATCGATGAACCTAGAATCGCTGAGAATGTCTTGGAAAATACGCAAACGTCAAAGTGAATTTTCAGCCATATTACATAGTGTTTATAAAATCACGTCACATGTATGTCGGTTGTGTTTCGTCCATAAAATCAACTGTATAATTCAACACCATCTTCCTTACATGAATCCCTGAATTCCTCATACAGTTCAAAATAAACTGACAAATGGACTCTTGTCACCAATACGAAGTGTTTCAGTGAAATCTAACGAAATATATCGAGGATATGAGATGCCGCGCTGTGAAAGAATACTTGTTTGAAATGTATACAAAGCCAATCTCAGATTTTACACTGTGTATCCGTTCGCCTACTTGTTGCTCATTAGTTTTAGAACATGCATGGGAAAGGTATCGTAGCAAGCGATAGTTAAATAAAACAGGTGTATTCCAATGATTTTCTAGATTCATCACGACATATTATAGTTTTGAAAGCATGACGCCATAACTGACGCAAACTCACACACAACGATGACGGTACTTCTCTTAATTTCTGACTATTTCCCTTGGTCACAATGAAAACAAAAAGAAAATAACAACCAGCAGACTGACAGAATTTTTGGACTACTTACATGTCACATTTATGCATATACGTTGCTTGAAACAACGAAAATTTCCTTCGAAAACTCCGGCGTACTCGTGTCAGTGTACACGCCATTTTGAAAAAGTCGCTTCCCGATAGTGATGTCATACGGACGTCAACATTGTTATACATATTTGGTATTTTCATTGAGACGAGGTTATGAATGAAAATACACACGATCAATCCGTCCTGCTGCTTACATTTTCTGTTCTTGTGCTTCGTGTTTTCACAAACTTCTTTTCACGTGATTAATATCAGTATTATTATCTTTTGATTTGGGACTAGACAGGAGACCAGTTTAAAATCAAGTGGCACCAATTACGTCATAATCAAAGGGCGGTAACTCTGGCCTGTTTAGCTCGGCAAACAAATACCTCATATTGGCATAACATTTCAGCACTTATTTTGAGGGTTATACTTACATTGTAAGAAAAATGAGTGTATATTTTCAAACATTGGTATTAACTAATTAAAACAGTTCACTTTGATTCACATAAGAATAAAAGTGATTTATTCGATAATACACTTCCCCTTTAACACAATTGTTTTGGTCAGTATATTACAAGATGATCTCAAGAATAGTGTCATCCTTGACACAAATACAAAGAGAACGAGAAGGTTTGGTTTGAGTAGTATTTCAGTTATATCAGAGTGTCAGCTTTATGTGGGACGAAAGGCCAAAGTGATGCAAGTGTTGAGTTTACCATTTTCAGAAACCCATAACAAGTGTCAGAAAGTAATGAATTATGTTATTTGAATTTTAATTATGAGAAGAAAATTAAGCCTTTTCCGTTTTTGCCAGTTCAACGATTACATACACCCAGCAGAAGCACCCGATTTCTTTGCTGTCGTAAGTGTGTAATTTTGATGAAACCACGTGCTGTCAGTGGTTTTTGACAGTGTGTGTGATTGTGCCTTGCCTTGCCTCGCAAGTGTTGCGGGAATGCCGAATGCCTGTCCTAAAACGTGAATGCCAGTAAACTTACACGAACTACCGGCGACTTCGTCTTCTTTTCAACAAGGGTATGGTGCTGCCAAGTACAGAAGACAGTCAGAGGGTGGTGAGGAACACGGAACAGGAAAGGTGTCTTTGTGCTCAAGACATGCACCTCCGCACAGCCAATTTATGTCCTCTGGATGACTACAGAAGTGGCATGATGGCAACAGTTTTACATACCGGTTTTTGTAATCATGATAATATGTCAAAAAAATATTGCCAGTGTGTATAGAAAAATTGCATACCATAACCATTATCTGCCTGGAATAAAATTCAGTAACAGTCTCAAATTGTTTTTCCATAATGTTCTGAACAAGTCTACAATACTTTGGCAAATTCAAATTCCTGTTTAGTGTAAATTTTCTTGTCTCCTTTCTGTTATATGTTTAACAACAAAATAAGAAAATACATCTTTAAATCATTTTCATTTCAGGGACTAAATGTTGGTCTAAATAACAAATAGGTGAGATCTGATAAGCTTTGCATTTGAGTTAAACAGGAGAACCAAACTGCAACATGCTCAATTACTCCATTAAGTATAATTTGAGAGAGAGAGAGAGAGAAATGTTTCGCTGCAAAAAACACAGACAATGACATTGTATTACTCTTTAATGAATGCAAAAGCATTATAAATTAGTTCCCAATGTACAGAATCAAGCAGTACTTGAAAGTGAAACAGTATGGACAAGATTATGCAAGCTGGAATGTCCTCTATTTACAGATGTCATGACATATTTACAACATGTACAACCAATGATGCTCAACAGAATACCCCCACATGCTGAAAGTCAAGCTAAGAACAGCTAAAAAAAGATGTGGTCCTGCGTATACAGAGAACCAGACCTACCCAGAACTGTTAGAACTGTCATGGATATGTAACAGTAATAACAACACTTCCCCAGGAGTATTTGTCATAATCCCTACAATGCTGGTCAACCCAAACTGTACTGACAATGATATATCTGCCCAGGAGATGTGGGTATAACTGATTTATACCCACATTTGGTCAAGTTAATCCCAATGAACTTATTTAGTTCTTTTTTGACATCCACTTGTCAAGGTTATCTCTTTGTTTTCAGTACACCTGTACACAGCAATACACCTACACTTTCAACAAAGGACTGAGTGACTGAGTTTGGTTTTACGCCGCTTTTAGCAATATTCCAGAAACATCACGGCGGGGACACCAGAAATGGGCTTCACACATTGTGCCCATGTTGGGATTCGAACCCGGGTCTTCGGCGTGACGAGCCAACGCTTTAACCATTAGGCTACCCCACCGCCCCTTCAACAAAGGAAACTATAGCAGTGGTCCATAGTACTGGAGTCTACAACCTGACACGCAATCACACTTCACTTGCCACTGCTGCAACATTTGTTCTATCATAATTTAATGTCCACTTTGTCATGATCACTAGTCTCTTACGTACAGCCATGTTCCTGGTCCAGACTCAATTGTTTACCGACTGCCGCCATATAGCTGGAACATTGCTGAGTGTGGCATTACACCAACCATCCTGGATATATATTAACAATTTACCAACTCATAAATATAACAAATATCCCAACAAAAAATACTGCAGTATATGTACTTCTCTGAAGAAGTCAAAGAACCTTTGTCATGTGACTATAGCCATGTCCTGCCATGACAGATTAACTATAATAATCGGAAATATCGGGCTGCTCTTTGATTTCTTTTGAGTTCGTTTTGAATGTCAGCAAACATGAATAGATATTTATAGCATAATCAAATTGAGTTTGATCAAGATTTCTTCAGACGTCATTACCAATTTGGATTTCAGAGTATGTCCACTACATGATTTATCAAACACTTGTTGCCCATTGCCAGCGTATCATGACTGACCATGATAAAACTCAGATTTCCACTATAGTCTCTTATTCAAAGCTTCATTTTTGTTCTGCTGATGTCTCTGCAGGCTTTGTGGCTGAGGATAACATCTGAAATAGACATGAATTGAAATGACATAATTTACAGTTATTATAAGTTACCCAGGCTTACCACAGGCAAGGCAACACAAACAGTCTCATGGTAAACAGACAGAATGTTAATACACATTTACACATGCACATTTTTCCATGTAAAAATTGTGATGGCCAAGGCAGTCACCAAATACACCTTTTCGTTGTCATACTCGCAAATGAATGCAATTTGCAGTAAACAGTAAAAACAGCAAATATTTCTACATTTTGGACAGACCAACTCAAGAAGAAATAATTCACTATTATCCATTTTTTCAAGTGTGATATACAATCAGTCATGGCACACATTGTTACCAAGCTCTTGTAACCATGGTAACAAGCATGAGGTACAGGAACCTACCAGTACGCTGCTCTGGAATCAGTTCAAGCGTCAATGGTGCCTAGCCAGTTTGGTATTACTCACTGGAGTATTACATTGGGTACTGGAGGATTCTGCCACACAAATCCAAACAGATATTTTAACTGAATACATCTGAGCATACTCCTCACTACACCAAATGTACCCTGCAAGCCACCTTGCCACAGCACCATTGAGCTAACTATGAGTATAGTATACTGACACACAAATCTGACAGGAGAAAACAGAAGATAGATCGCCAACAAACCTAAGTATTGTTTACTTACAGATCTAAACAGTTGAGCACCAAGGAAGTTGGATGCCACAGATGAAAGCTTCTTCTTGGCTCCAAGTTTACATCTAATGTATCCATAAAGGTTTGCACCATTCATGATGATCCCCACTATCACAACCATCTAAAAACAAACATACAAAGAATTAAATAATACATGGAGTAATCTAGGTCTTTCCTGGTTGGAAAACTTCCACAAGGAAATGCAAGATTCCAAGGCCTGCTTGAGATAGATTGATGATAAGAAATCATAACAAATTTTCTACATTCAGTGATATGACATGTCATGATCGTGTAGGAATAAAGCTAAACTTACAAACTGATGAACAAGGATCATAATGAGGCCAACACCTGGTCCAAATCTGGTACTAAACTCTTTACATCATATTGCATTACCTTACACTGGCCAAGACATCCCCAGAAAGTAAACACAAATTTGTTGCTTACTACCATAACTACTATCAGCACATTGTTTCAAAATAAAGACCATCCATACAGTAGTTGAAGACTCAGACATAGTCGTAGTAAGAATACTCTTGGTCAGCACTAGTCAAAGCATGTGTTTACACAATGCGTGACAGCAGAAGGAATGATGATACGGGCTTGGGTGCTTACCTGGTTGGCCACGCATGCGTGGCAGGGAGGTAACTCCATGTGGTGAGGGGTCGTATAATAGATAAAAAGCTTTTTATTTATTGTACAATATTTTATTAAAACATTGATACAACTGTCACAAGACATTTTCAGCCACAGAAAATGCATATATGTACCCCAAGGACGATTCTCTTCAAAGAATTGGAAACCTCCACATGTTTATCTAAATTTCAAGGACTGCTTGAGATAGATTTGTTGTCACTTTCTGGGGATGTGTTACCCAGTGTAAGGTAATGCAATATAACTGAATGTAGTGAATTTCTTATGATTTCTTATAATCAATTTGTTGCTTACTACCATAACTACTATCAGCACATTATTTCAAAATATTTCTTCATTTTACTAACTATATTTTTATATGATTAAGAACAGAAAGCCACAGGAAAGGACTAAAATGAACATTTTTCAGTTGAACTTAACTTATAAAGAATCACATAGCATGTTTTCAGTAACATCTAACAAACACAATGATGTTACTTACGATCCATTTGAGATTAAATGTGAATATTGTGCCAAAGAAAAGGATCATCCAGATGACTTCGCTGATAACTAGAGACAACCAGAAGAGTCTGGACTCCACTGCAGACACCTTGCTTCCACCTTTGTCCTGAAATGTCAACAGCAGTGTTACCATCATCTTCAGTAAAGCTACAAGTCAATTAGGACTACCCTCATTGAAATTTGGATTGTTACTTGTTCTCAGAATTCATGAAAGTGGTTGGATAGGTGAGATGGCAACATTTTAAATATCAACTGACCTTCCGAGATTCATATATCCAGTGACTTTTCCCCTCATCGTCAACATAATTCCACCATCTTAGCCCAACTAGGAGTCTGCCTGAAAGAAGAAAAGGATGCATGGTAAAGAAAACCAGAGCACACCTCTACACAGATAGTGTATTGTATGTACAGATGTTCAGGTTGATTATACAGATGGCATATTTGAAAGATTTCATATTGAACAGATACATTGAGTGAGTGAGTTTAGTTTTACGCTGCACTCAGCAATATCCCAGCTATATGCTGGTGGTCTGTAAATAATCGAGTCTGGGCCAGACAATCCAGTGATCAACAGCATGAGCATTGATCTGTGCAATTGGGAACCGATGACATGTGTCAACCAAGTCAGCGAAACTGACCACCAGATCCCGTTAGTTGCCTCTTACGACAAGCATAGTCGCCTTTTATGGCAAGCATAGTCGCCTTTTATGGCAAGCACCCCGGATCTTCATGGGTCTGAACAGATACAAATGGAACTGATATGTGAAGGAGTAAGGCTATTTAAAACAATGCATTATCCACATTAGCATGTTAATGATACTAATATTTGTTGTGTACACCACACTCAGCAATATTCCAGCAGTGACCTGTTTATTCTGTGGACTCTAAAATAATCGAGGCTGATGGGGCAAACCAGTGGTCAACATTATGAGCAACATTACACAATGGAGTACAATGGCTCACAAATATATGAAGTTGCCATGGCTGACTACTTCATCCATACTATGTCTTATGATCAGCGTCTGTTGTTGGGGACCAATTCTACCTGGAATAACTAAAATAAGTGTTTGTTTGTTGTTGATGCTGCACTCAGCAATATACCAGCTTTATGACTGCTGTCTGTGAATAATGGTGTCTGGAAACAGATAATCATTTGATTGACATCATGACCATCAAACTATGCAGCAACCAAGTCAATGAGTCTGAGAAACCAGGTCTAGTAAGACGCCTCTTACAACAAGGTTGGGTTGCTGAAGGCCTATTCTACATTGGATATTCATCAGTGCAACTGCTAGTAATGGGTCTGAGCTACCTGTAATGTTTTTCACTGTCCAGAAGTCCATTGAGAGGAGAATGACAATGACCACAAAGTTTGTTATGAAACTGCTACTGAACAGTCCACAAAGCAGGTATGCAACGATGGCACTGCCACGGAATATCATGTGGAAAAACACTGCCACTGGGTGCCTGGAAAACATGACAGTGACAAAACATATGATACAGCCATTTGTCGATTTGCATTAAGGAAACATTGACAATATTTCACATTTTTTACAAGTTGTTTTTGATTGAAATACTTTACCCCTAACTATGTCAGATAGTTAAAATGCATAAAATAGCCATTTTATAAGCCAGTGGGCACAACCAAAATATATAAAGCAAGCCTGAAGAAGATAGATGAATATCAGGCTACACACATACATCATTGCTAATATTCTTTGATATTCAGGAACATATATTCATGAGAAGTATTATTATAAGATATGAAAATCTGATCATTGCTCACTTCAACTTTTTTCGTCGATCAAGTTCATCCTCTTCACCGAAATTCAGTGGAACATCTGTTTCCTCCATAATAACCTATACAATAATACGAAAAGCAATTAAATCACCACTCGAATTTTGTTAATACCTAATTTACCTTGAAAATATGGTTGATTGATTGGCAATGGCTACTCAATCCTACTCAGATTCCCTAGGGATTCCTAGGGGTCGTGAAGGGGTAATAATACTAATATTTAGTAAATTAGTGACGGTCATTCAGTTACTCAGTCGAATAATTAGGAGAAATTCCAAGTAACACATGATTGATGATTAATGCAAGAGGCGAGTGCCGCAGCCGGCAGTCCGGTAAGCTAGTCTTGTCTTTATCACAATAGAAGTACTGGCCGAAATACATTATAGAATCGTAGCTGACAAAAAATATATTGCACGAAAACTGAGGGTCATTTTAGTTGTCACTCGCCAGTAATAATAGTCGTGACTGTTTCACGATTTACATGTAACAATAACATAATATAACGATACACTCATGTTAAAGTGGAAGAATATCTACAAGGTTCGACAAAACAATGTCAGAGATTACTTACAGAGCTAGAATCTGTCATCGTAAACCTGTGAACGTCACACCGGAAGTGAGCACCTGCAAGCGGAAGTGGGACGTATCGAAAAATAATCGTATACAGAAACGAATCTTTACTGCAGTGTAGCTTTATATGCATCTGCAATATACTCAAATTATAATAAATATATGATGATTCAATGTCATAACATAACATGTTGTGAATAATTGTAGAAATTATCTAAAAAACGAAAAAACAATCTTTTCTAATTCGATTTATTTTTCGTATCTACTACAAATCGTGTTTTTAGTGGGAAATCCCCGACACCACGTGACAAGCCTGTCTCGTCCAGAGATTGTCTCACTGTTGCTAATTTGGGTGATACACATTTCTAAAATGCCTGACCGATCATTAATTGTTCGAGGCGCTTTCGTTTTTGGAACAACACTGGCGATAGGAGTGTTAACAGAGATTATTTACCAAGGTTTGACTTGGTGGAGAACACGAAGGAAAGTAAAGAACCGTTTTTCTAAAGTTTTATTTTTCCCTGACAAAGAAGTTGCATGTAAGGCCCATTTTCAAACACGAGAAGGTTGTAGTCATGTTAACTGCAGATATTCCCACAAGGACACATCGCTCAGTGAGCTGTACAAACACCTTGGCAGGGCTGAACGCAGTCTAGATGTGTGTGTGTTTGTGATATGTTGTCAGGATCTGGCAGACATACTGATTCAGCTCCACAAGAAAGGAAAGGTGGTTAGGATCATCACAGATGACGAACAGATCGAGATGACTGGTTCACAGATATGGAGATTCAGGAAAGAAGGTGTGCATCCAACAGTTTGTTAGAAGTCTGTTGACGTTGTGAATTTCATATGTCAGGATGATCAAAGAACACCAGATGGGCCTATGCTTTACCATGGGCTCAAGGGTTAGATCTAGACACAAGTAGTGCCTTAGTTTTATCATTGTTATTAGGTGACATTGTATGCGAGATGACTGTTTGGGCAAGTAGATTTTCCTTCAAAGACTAATTAATTGTGTGTGTAAAATGTTACATGTTCAGGGTACATATAATCATTAATTGATGTGGATAATATAATGAAATCAGCTGCCACTTTGAACGTGCTGATGCTTTAAATGTTCCTGCTTCCGAACATTGTAGAACATTAGAACATTTTAGAGGAACTAGAAGTAGTGACATCTGAAGAAATGTGTTTTCAGGACTGATTTGGAAAATGCTTGATGTTGACTGGGAGAATTACATATGGTGCAGATATTATTGTTCTATAACCAAATAAGATTTTCCTTAAGAACTGTCACCAAGTGTTGATACTCTGAGCATGTTCTTTTACGTCTACTTGCCCAACGTTGGTCATGTTTTGTACATTCCATTGTTATAACAATTACTGTTGCTAACTTTGCTTACTAGACCAAACAGAATGTTACATGACCAGGGTCCCAATCCACACAGCATTTGTAACGTTAAGACCTTTCGTAACTGGACAGTTTACCATAGGCCTATGAATGTCATAGCCTTCCGAACACGTTGTGGCTGGGACCCAGGGTTTTAAACTAGTGATTAAAGTCTGGACCTGATCACTTTACAAGACTGAATGTGTTGGCATTGTTGATCTGTGTTACCTGTAGGTTTGTCAGCTTAAAATTTTATATGGTTTTGGTGATGATACTGGACAATCCTTGTATTTACATCCACTAACAATGTCAGTATTCCTTAATATCAAGGATGCAGTAATACAAATCCCACAGCTGTAACGAAGAGCTGTATGGGAAGGAAAGTGTTTGTAACAATGTAAGTATGTGAGGCATTTAAAGATGAAGCTTTGTTTGAACAATGTTCTTGTATTGTTGCAGGTATAAATGTCCGGACTGATCATTCATCATTCTTCATGCACCACAAATTTGTTATTGTGGACAAAAAGATTCTCATCAATGGTTCTTTTAACTGGACGAGGAATGCAATCACGGGCAACCAGGAGAATCTGCTCATCACAAACAACCCAGACTTTGTCGGAGCATACCAGAAAGAGTTTGAAAAACTGTGGAAAGAATTTGATCCAAGAAACTTTAACAATTCAGACTTGCATAGAAGGAAACCACAGCAACCAAACTCTTCACCAGCCACTTGGGACTGATGTTAGGATTCACTGCTGTGTTAGTTGCCGTCTTTCAGTTTCATAATTCTCGTCACATGATCGTCCATCATAGCAATTTCATTTTAAAAAACTTTTTACCGTGTTTTACCTGTTTTATTCACAATGAAGCAATACATGGATTCCCATGACATGTACATACTTTTAATGGAGTACATCAGTGTGTGACAATGAAGTGGCATTGATTGACAGAAATATACCAGCCATGCTTAATGTGTCAGATACTTCTTGCATAGCATAATGATTCATGCATACATAATTTTGTGAGGTGTATGTTGTTTTATCATATCACATTCCGATCCATATTGTGTTTTTTATTATTTTGTTCAAAGGGGGTTTTGAATCCACTTGCTTGTTCACTCACTTTGTTTATCATTAGAAAATCCTTGAATAAGAATGTTAAAAGATTGTTGAAGTTAAACATTACTATTTAGGCCTGAATGATAGTTTCATTTGATGATTGATGTACAGCGATATGTATTGTTTACTGAAGTTATAAGAAGGTCTATTTTCACTATTGCTCATCTTCATCCGGTGCACTTCTTAATGGGTTCACATGAGGCTAATAAGATATGTTCTATTTTTCAACACTTGTAAAATATACAGTTCAAAAGAACACCTGCTTGTTTCTGTCATGATTCTGCCAATTTCTAAATTTCAGTTTCTAATTAGTCAAGGTTGTTTTAATATGCCTTGAAAAAAATTGGTACAAAAATATTAGTCATCTTCAGAACAATGAAGAGCTAAAAATATATTTGTTATATAGATATAATCATCTTGAATGTTCATTCAGTTAAATGGAAAGAAACCTACATTTGCAATATCATATGGTATCCCACTGAACACAAGTTTTATTTCAATACTATTGAAAAGTCAATTAAAATCTGGAATTTTCAATTTTTGGATTTGGTTCTTCAGTAGTTGCAGAAAACATTGACATGGCAACATAAAAGTATTCAGACATGTCTTCCCTTTCTTATACTGGCATGTGCCTTTTTATTCTAATATATATACGTAAGGCTAAAACGACTGAAACGTGCTATTTGTTTTACTCATTTACTTCATTTGAAGAATAGCAGAGCTATGAGCCAATATGAATGGTTCTGTTCTGTTTTGTATTACATTTCCAATAATCAGGTTTATGAGCTTGGGCCAGTTATTGGCTCATTTTCAAATGTTAGAAGAATACTCCCCTTTGGTGAAAATAATTCCAGCCTCAGACGATGACTGACGACACCAAATTTTATTTTGGACTATAACTGGTACCATTCCTGGAAAAGCTATACTAAGGAAAACCTGAAGTGGGGACTTGAAACAAAATTCCCAACCAAGGGAGCTAACTCAACCGGCCATACTGAACTCAGATGTTTGTTTCGTTCATGGATGATAAAGAGTTCCCTCAATATTCCATATTTGATAGAATCGCACTTTCATAGCAATAATGACCTATTGGATAAGGTGTCTGCCTGGAGACGCAAGGTCGTTGGTTCGATTCCCGGACGTACGTATTCTTCAATAGCTATAAGAAGACAGCACTTCTTGTTACTCGGCCAAAGACGTGTCCTCTCGGAGTTTGTACATTGTATCTGTGTTGGAGGTCCATATAAACCGTGAGTGAGTTTAGTTTTACGCCGCACTCAGCAATATTCCAGCTATATGGCGGCGGTCTGTAAATAATCGAGTCTGGACCAGACAATCCAGTGATCAACAGTATGAGCATCGATCTGCGCAATTGGGAAACGATGACGTGTGTCAACCAAGTCAGCAAGCCTGACCACCCGATCCTGTTAGTCGCCTCTTACGACAAGCATGGGTTACTGAAGGCTCATTCTAACCCGGACCTTCACGGGTCCTATGTTAAAACCGGAATTTGTACAATTGGACACACATGCATGCGCACGCAAAACATGAGCATGCATATCGCTTTTTAAATGCATTAATCTTGGACTGGACGTTAATCCCCACTGACCTGTGTTGATCCGTATCAGAATTGGTTTTCAGCAACCTATGCTTGTCGTAAGAGGCGATCGGGTGGTCAGGCTTGCTGACTTGGTTGATACATGTCATCGTATCACAATTGCGTAGATCGATACTAGTGATCTTGATCACTGGATTGTCTGGTTCAGTATCGATTATTTACAGCCCGCCGCCATATAGTTGGGATATTGCTGAGTGCGGCGTTAAACAACAAACAAACAAACCATTTTCCCCCATACAACGGGGGACACAGATAATGTGTCTTCCACCGTCGGGATTCGAACTGGGGACATGGGCGTGGTCGTCCACGGAGTTCCCAAACACACTGCTCAGCAGAATGTAAAACACTGGCAGCTGGCACTTCGTTGTCGATACTTTACTGAGAAGTTTATATAAATAAACTAATAAACTTCTCAGAAGTAGGCTTTACAAGCGGGATTATCCATACACTGGTGAAGCCCAGTGGTTTAAGTGTTCGCTCGTCACGCGATGACCCGGAATCGATTCTCTGCACGTGTACAATGTGTTAAGTCCATTCATGGCCTCCCCCACCGTGATATCACTCGTTCATACATTGGCTAATCATTTACTCTGATTATCGATACGTCCATCGAGGATCCGTAAGAGGCGACTAACGGGATCAGGTGGTCAGGCTTGCTGACTTGGTTGAAACATGTCATCGGTTCCCAATTGCGCAGATCGATGCGCATGCTATTGATCACTGGATTGTCTGGTCCAGACTCGAATTTTGCAGACCGCCGCCATATAGCTGGAATATTGCAGAGTGCGGCGTAAAACTAAACTCACTCACTCCATCGAGGATAGGTTGAGGCACCACAGCACCCCACCCTCTGAGTTGTCAATATACCAATAACACCACCAGATGCGAACCGCAGTGCCACATCAGGCACAACGATTTTCAAACATTCTTCTTTGAGACGTGGGTGTAGCCAGGAAATCTGTCTTTTGTTTTATGTGTTGAAGACCAATCCTTCTGAGAAATAAAGAGGTAACGAAAGTTTAATTTATCTTTTTTGAAAAGTATTATATTATGACTTGACTGATAACGTTCACAAGAGGCATCCCAATGGTGGCCTGAGAAGGAAATCATATGTAAAACAGAATGACCAATATAAAAATATGTTTTCAGGAATCTTGCAATATTTAAAATTGTTTGCTGTTAAATCATTAGTAGCAGTACTTACCTGAACGTTCTGTTTGTCATTATAGAAATGTGTGAGTATCAACTATGTGAAGATACTTTACGGATGACAAGTCCCTTATTGTATTAAGATGCAACGTTTCACTCTTGCTTGAAGCGGTGTAAGAGGTGAGGTGAGGTGAAATTGGGTTTAACGTCGTGCTTGAGAATATTTCGCTCATATGACGACGTGCATGCGTGTGTATGTGTATGTGCGGCTGCTTGTACTAGCCCAGACTGAAGCTGGTTTTATAGTGCTAGCCCACTGAGATACCATGCTGCAGTGAAGCATGAATATCCCACTCTCAGACACATTATACTGACTCCGAGCCGACCAGTCCTTGTTGTACCCATTAATGCCGAGCGCCAGACAGGGACCAACAAGTACCATATTTTAACGTCTTTTGGTATGACGCGGTCGGGGATCGAACCCGGACCTTCCGCTCTTCAGGCGGACGCTCTAACCACTACACCACGGAGGCGGTCGAAGCGGTGTAAGAATCTGTACCGAAACGTTGCATCATAATATAATAAAGATGTTGTCATCCATAAAGTATATTGCCTTTATTATTAGTTTTAAAGTTGATGATATAGATATATTAACCTTCGAAAATGTTGAATAGTCTAGTTTTGATCCGATGCACGAGCGTTTTCAGCTGTTTATAAAACGTGTCATTTATAGGTACTGCAGTATGTTCAATTTGCTTTTAAATGTGACATGTAGCGAGGCTTGAGTTATGTTGTTAAGGCAAATGTGTGATGCTGAGGACGTTGTCTCGCGATACCTGTGTAACATGAGAAACAGGTGAAACTTAAACATTGGATGTGTCCAAGTCGTCAGTGGTGCCGTAATTCGTGGAACAGTTGCGTCCCTTTGGACACTCAAGAAACCGACGTGGGTTCGAACCGCGTTTCACCCCTGTTATGTTCGTAAGTTTGTCAGCATTATGTCCTTACAAAATGGTTTCACAAAAAGTGGTAAACGTCTGAGAACAACATTACTTCGGGCTTTCCTCCCACAATCAGCAGACACGCTGTTATATGGCTAAAATACTGTTCAAATGTGCGGTAAAACCCACTCACTCATGTGAACATTGAATACACAATGCCATTAAAAAATGGTCAAATGTAACATATGTTATGGATCACACTTTCTTAGCAAAGTACAGAATCTAGTGCTTTTGTTGGGTTGAGTCCCATCCGGGATTCGAACCCACACCCTCAGAGTCCGGCACCTGATCGCTATCAACCAAAGTCAACCAAAGGTACTAGAATCTGTACTTTACTGAGAAAGTGTAATCTCAAATATAACACATGTCATGTGAACATGTTAAATACCATTGACAATAGATTTACAAAAGCCAACTTGAGGTATCATAGACCTGACCATCGTCAGAAAAATGGCTCATTTCCTCACAGTTTCCAATATCCAGTACTGTTGTCTCATGTCACCCCTTGAGATTTCAAATCCGTAAGGGCAAACGTAACGCATATCAACAGTGTTTCAAAACTCTCTGTAACTTCACAGTTTGACATTTTATGATAGGCCATACACGACCTACAACACCCTTAGTTTCACGTTTAGCACTATTCCTAATGGGATTGGGCACAGACATGTTCACTTTCTAATTTCATGCAACAGTTCAGCATGCGTCCACGCCATGTTGTAGTTCCACCCACTGAAGCGACGGGATAATTGCAGTTGTATAGACATATAGAAGCATACCTCCAAGGGCCTTCATGGATACCGCGCCTGCTGACAATTTCCCCGAGATGCAATGAAATCCCCTTTAAGCACGGCGCTAACATCAGACCAAAGAGTACTCTTCTGGAAGACAGTTTTGATTAGTCACAACGTACTACTATCACAGAATCATATAACGTTTTGGTGGAAAGTCGCATCAGCCAAAGGTTCCCCTGAGACACCACTTACCAGTAAAAGTGTTTCGTTTCACCCATTGCTTAAAACCTATCACGAAAGTGAATTTTTGGTGGACAGTTTTGTGACCGTCTAAAATTAGGAGAATGCCCTTTTAATCACTTTACTTGACGTTGCCCCGCAACGTTCGGGCCAATGTCATTGCCATTTTGGATTAAAAACCTTTCATCTGGTCTTTGGAGAGCGGTAAGGCAACCTATCACGATTTTCTATCACTAATATTCTTAATCGAATTGCGGTCTTATCACAGGGCGCCTTGAAGCGTGACATATAGAAGCTTTCTGGCGCTCTCCCTTCATCGCTGGGACGGCCTCTGACGTCTCAAGTTGTCTCGTCCCCCAGAACACTTTCATCATACTGTAGTTACTCTGGTAAAAATACAGCCATTGGCTTTTGGGCTTAAACATTACTTCCCCACATATACAAAGCCTCATTATGTTGTATTTCTCATTGACTCGAGGCGGAGACGGTCTATATGTTTGTATTTAGAATTGTGTGTATATTAGAGACGATGGGTTTATGAAAGACGCTGTGTATATATGATGGAAGGTGTGTGTATTAGAGATGCTGTGTGTATTGGATGTGTGAATATGAGGGAAGATGTGTGTATTAGAGATGGTATGTGTATTGGATGTGTGGATATGAGGAAGATGTACGTTTTAGAGATGGTATGTGTATTGGATGTGTGAAAATGAGGGAAGATGTGCGTATTAGAGATGGTATGTGTATTGGATGTGTGAATATGAGGGAAGATGTGCGTCTAAGAGATGGTATGTGTATTGGATGTGTGAATATGAGGGAAGGTGTGCGTATTAGAGATGGTATGTGTATTGGATGTGTGAATATGAGGGAAGATGTGCGTATTAGAGATGGTATGTGTATTGGATGTGTGAATATGAGGTAAGATGTGCGTATTAGAGATGGTATGTGTATTGGATGTGTGAATATGAGGGAAGATGTGCGTATTAGAGATGGTATGTGTATTGGATGTGTGAATATGAGGGAAGGTGTGCGTATTAGAGATGGTATGTGTATTGGATGTGTGAATATGAGGTAAGATGTGCGTATTAGAGATGGTATGTGTATTGATGTGTGATGAATATGAGTGTATTAAGATGTGTGTATTGGATGTGTGATTAGAGGGAATGGTATGTGGTATTGTATTGGATGTGTGAATATGATGGAATGTGTGTGTATTAGAGATGGTATGTGTATTGGATGTGTGAATATGAGGGAAGGTGTGTGTATTAGAGATGGTATGTGTATTGGATGTGTGAATATGAGGGAAGGTATGTGTATTAGAGATGGTATGTGTATTGGATGTGTGAATATGATGGAAGATGTTTGTGTATTAGAGATGATATGTGTATTGGATGTGTGATTATGAGGGAATGTGTGTGTATTAGAGATGGTGTGTGTATTGGATGTGTGAATATGAGGGAAGGTGTGTGTATTAGAGATGGTATGTGTATTGGATGTGTGAATATGAGGGAAGGTGTGTGTATTAGAGATGGTGTGTGTATTGGATGTGTGAATATGAGGGAAGATGTGCGTATTAGAGATGGTATGTGTATTGGATGTGTGAATATGAGGGAAGATGTGTGTGTATTAGAGATGGTATGTGTGTTGTGTGTGAATATGAGGGAAGGTGTGTGTATTAGAGATGGTATGTGTATTGGATGTGTGAATATGAGGGAAGATGTGCGTATTAGAGATGGTATGTGTATTGGATGTGTGAATATGAGGGAATGTGTGTGTATTAGAGATGGTATGTGTTTTGGATGTGTGAATATGAGGGAAGGTGTGCGTATTAGAGATGGTATGTGTATTGGATGTGTGAATATGAGGGAAGGTATGTATATTAGAGAGTGGTATGTGTGGATGTGTGAATATGAGGGAGATTAGAGATGGTGTATGTGTGATTATGTGTGTGATTATGGATGTGTGATTATGAGGGAATGTGAATATGTGTGTATTAGAGATGGTGTGTGTATTGGATGTGTGAATATGAGGGAAGGTGTGTGTATTAGAGATGGTATGTGTATTGGATGTGTGAATATGAGGGAATGTGTGTGTATTAGAGATGGTGTGTGTATTGGATGTGTGAATATGAGGGAATGTGTGTGTATTAGAGATGGTGTGTGTATTGGATGTGTGAATATGAGGGAAGGTGTGTGTATTAGAGATGGTGTGTGTATTGGATGTGTGAATATGAGGGAAGGTGTGTGTATTAGAGATGGTGTGTGTATTGGATGTGTGAATATGAGGGAATGGTGTGTGTATTAGAGATGGTGTGTGTATTGGATGTGTGAATATGAGGGAAGGTGTGTGTATTAGAGATGTGTGTATGTGTATTGGATGTGTGAATATGAGGGAAGGTGTGTGTATTAGAGATGGTGTGTGTATTGGATGTGTGAATATGAGGGAAGACTGTGTGTATTAGAGATGGTGTTAGTAATATTGTGTGAACATCACGGTGTGGGACACCAGAAATGGGCTTCACACATTGTACCCATGTAGGGATTCGAAGGCGGGGCTTCGGCGTGACGAGCCAACGCTTTAACCATTAGGCTACCCCACCGCCCGTGAATATGAGGGAAGGTATGCGTATTAGAGATGGTATGTGGTATGCGTATTAGAGATGGTATGTGTATTGGATGCGTGTGTTTTTAGACGGTGTGTATTTTGAAACGGTGTGTGTATAGGGCGACGGTGTGTCCATTGGGGGCTATATGTTTATTACAAATTGGATGTGCATGAGGGACGTAGTGAGTATTGGATTGGTGCCTACGCTACTGATAAACATCTAAGCAAATAATGTAGTTTTCACATGGATAAGATCTGGCTGGATGTAGTTGGCAGTGCATAGGAATTAACCATTTCGTTTTGTCAGATACAATAAATATCTGATTGAACATTCTTCATGTGATCCGAGTCTTTAAAGAGCATCAATATTTTTTAATATATGTTCAAAGTGATTTGTATCAAATAGAAGAACGGCCCGAATACATTATCCCTGTCGTACTCCAAAAGTGAGTTCCAATGTGTAATTCGTGTCTTGATGTTAAAGCCAATGGTGATGGCTGCATATAGACCTTAAGGCTATCTCTTCCGATATTTCACCAAATACATGGAATATAGAAGTAGACACAGTCGAACACATGTCAGCATTAGCCAATAGATCTAGTAAACCAGGGCACTTTAAATACTCTCTGGGTCGCCCATTTGTACTAAGTCTCTACATCAGATCGTTCTCATACACGTATCCTGTCATAAATGTGACACATTACTTCTTTTCGAATTAGGCCCGTTACTTTCTTTTATTTAGTTCATAAAGAATTTGAAACTATATATCGGATCCCCTGTGTAATGGAATACTGCTTTCGTCACCACTTTCCGTAACCTGCAAGAAGATGCGTCTCTTGAGAGAGGCATGAGTCGCCCTTCGACTCGTCTCGGAATGACATGAGTGACCTTGAATGTTACTACTAGTGACGAAGGGCTCTTACCGTAAAGCGATCTCAACGCCATGTTGGCGAACGTGGCTTAGAGCATTCGTGGCAGATCGCTCTGTAGAAGACCTTACCATACACTGCATCATACGGAAGCCAATTGCTAATGCCATCTTTTTTTATAATCTTGAAAATAAATTAACGAAACTAAATGGAGAACATTGTTGATTATCTTATATTATCTTGAGAATCCTAAATAAACCTAGTTCAACTTTATGACCGAAGGCTTCACTTATGCTCTAAGTTGATACTGTTGTCAGATAGGAACGTAATTTTTCAAGTTAGCTGCTCGAATTTTCAAAATGTAAAGTTTGTGGCCTTAAAGGCTTTGTAGGATACAGTATTGAAGCCTGGAGGTGAGAGACTGTGTGTTGCAGACCCTGTGCATTTATTGGGGGAGATACTGTATGTGATTCATCCTGCCTTCTCTTATATCAGGGTCGTACTTCGCCAGCAGTAGAAACGCGTGCCAACACTGTTAAAAAGTTCATTTTACGTTGCAGATCAATGCGTTATTTGAGCTTCAAATTCGCAATGAATATGCAGAAGATAGTATTGGGTCGATAGGCAAAGCCTAGAGACACACCGGTTTCTTGCGTGCCAGAGACAGTAAACAGACAATGAATATTGAAGAAAACAATGCCAAGATGAGTGATGGACAATACCGACCCATCATTCAATGTCCTTCTGTGGTTCAGATCGAAAGTGCCAAAAGGGCTCCAATTTCCCTTTTAAGTCTGAACTTTAACACTTGTTGATATCCTGGCCTAAATGGCTGGAGCCATGACGTTATATGATCATATCTCTGGGGTTCTTCAACCAAACATGCCGCTGGCTTCGGTAGGTGTTGGAAAACCTGATAACGTAACTGTTCGGTTTCTTTACAAGTAATTTACACTATACATCTTATCAGCAGGTCCTAGTATTTGCACAAGGAGATCCTCGTGCGGGCTTTAAGCGGTCAGTGTCACAGTGTTGTTTTCCTATACCACAGACGCACAGAAGGCGGTGGTTGTTTGAGCTGCCCAATATGCCAGCAAGCAGAGATTGTGAAGTATTACGTTAGTTTAGAAAGTGATTTCCATTTCACTGTACAATTTACATAATTGATGTTGTGTTTAATGGGCAGGCTACGCTTTCGACATTTTGGTAACAAAAACATTTGCAAACTTGTTGTTGAAAAAGCCGAAGAGCCCTATCCAATTTAAGAACTTTAATGAATAATTAACCTTTTACGGCAAGAGCCCGATCTGTTGGGAGCACAAGCATCACGGCTTCCAATTGAAACATTGCTCATGAATTTTCATAACCGACTTATTTCCATTCAGATGGATTTGAAAGCGTTGATAATGTGAAACACATTGTTTTTGTTCCGTCCATATAATTATGTATTCTATTTGCGTTTGAAATCAATATTATACAGTTAACATTCCGACATTGTCGTCCCTGTACTTCGTAATTCCTATTTGGATTTTGATCAGTATCAAAGTTTGATTTTAAATAATAACAAAACTATTATCTGATAGTTAACCCTATTATCATATCATAAAGAAATTGTTCGTTTGTGCATGATTAAAAAACACACTCCTCGATCTGGAGTCAACGCAGGCATTGAAAGGCCGAAATCTAGTCTATCTCTGTAGTACGAACCCCTATATTTCAGAAACTGTTTATCCGATCAATAACCGTTACGACATAAAAACGATACCAGTTTTACAAGGTTTCCATTCTACGTTTAATAGCATGATCAGAAGCGCTAAAAATATGTTTTTTAACAGCTAGAACAAACTGCTGCCTGTCACAGCCCAGTGAGTTAGTAGTTGGTACGACTCTCTCACAAATCAGTGAAGATATATATCCGGAATATATATCTCCATTCAACTCTCATCCCCACCGCAACAACAGCAGTCCGAAGCTCTTGAAATTGTGAAACTTGAGAGTTCCTATGTAGAAATAGTACTATTTAATCTTATATAACATTTTTTCACTATATGTTTGTAAACAGTATTGACTGAGTGATAATGGTTTCTGGCCGTCTATAATATTTGATGAGTCCCTACTTTCTGGCAGTCCTAGATAAATCGATAAAAAGTGTATGTTTTTTTACATCCTCTTACTTGTTGAAAATGTATCACCCGGCTCTTTGAAATACTCCAAGGAATTTCCAGTTAATAAAAAACACCTCTCTGTAATCGAAGAAGGAAATTATCTTTCTCTCAAGCTTCGTTTTTTAACCGCCTTGCAATCTTTTCTTTTTTCGCCGTTTGTTTGCTAGTAGAATATATGTAGGACCATTATGTGATAACAGTGCAGATAAATGGGCAGATATCCGTGAAGTTATAGAGGACCATTAGGTGCTTACACTGCAGATATCTGTGAAGTTATAAAGGACCATTAGGTGCCTATACTGCAGATATCCGTGAAGTTATAGAGGACCATTAGGTGCCTATACTGCAGATATCCGTGAAGTTATAGAGGACCATTAGGTGCCTATACTGCAGATATCCGTGAAGTTATAGAGGACCATTAGGTGCCTATACTGCAGATATCCGTGAAGTTATAGAGGACCATATCCGTGAAGTTATAGAGGAGGACCATTAGGTGCCTATACTGCAGATATCCGTGAAGTTATAGAGGACCATTAGGTGAAGTTATAGAGGACCATTAGGTGCATACACTGCAGATATCCGTGAAGTTATAGAGGACCATTAGGTGCCTATACTGCAGATATCCGTGAAGTTATAGAGGACCATTAGGTGCCTATACTGCAGATATCCGTGAAGTTATAGAGGACCATTAGGTGCATACACTGCAGATATCCGTGAAGTTATACAGGACCATTAGGTGCATACACTGCAGATGTCCGTGAAGTTATACAGGACCATTAGGTGCTTACATCACCGATATCCGTGAAGTTATACAGGACCATTAGGTGCTTACACTGCAGGTATTCGTGAAGGTATACAGGACCATTAGGATCCGACATTGCGAAGAGATTTCGTTCTCCACGATCCGTAGCTCTTATAACGCACAAGAAGAAGGAAATTTACGTGAAGCGGACCTGAGTTTCTAACTGCAGCTAGCACTGATGTGACTGCGATTTTGAATATAGATCCTTGCCAAACTCGCGTTTACAAGATGCCTTTTGAGTGGTTGTTGACATCAAGCTCTTGAAAGAAAGAAATTTACGATAAAAGAGATTGAGTTGGCGACATCACTTCCCCAAAGAAGCGATGGCGACGAACTGATCCAGGGTATTGATCATTAAAGAATGGAGATGTAATACTCTGGATAATCGAAGATGGCTGCGATTGCTTTGATAAGAAACTCAACACTGGCTTACAACGCAGGAAAACACGTTTGAAAAAAATGACTGTTCAAAGTGAAGCTTAATCCCAACAAAGCCTGTGAGGAAATAATACACTGTTTGAAACTGTGCTCTTAACATCAAGGACACGCTACGCGTGGAAACTGACGCGTGAGAACTGAGAAATACAGTATTGTTAGAAAGTGTTTTGTGCCGTCTTTTTCTGTCTTTTTCTACTGTTAACATATCGCCATTTGGCTGATATACTGAAATGACAATGACCACGCTTTGTGTCTGAAGATGACAAGTTTTTAACACGAAAAGTATTAGTATTTTACACGGTACTTGCAGCTTTCCGTACCTTCGCTCATGGAGCTGAAAAGTCTGGCATGTGTGTTCCAGCTGTGGGACCCATGGAAATCCAGGTCAGAATGGATCTTCAGCATCCTATGCATGTCTTAATAGGCGACTAACGGGACCGGATGGTCAGACTTACTGGCTTGGTCGATGCATGACATTGTACTCCAGTTGGGTTGATCATGTCAATCACTGTTTTTTCTGGTTGAAAACTCATTATTTACAGACCTCCGTGAGAGAGCAAGAATATTGCTGAAAGCGGCGTTTCACAAACAAACATTTGTTAATGGATCTCAGTTGTGAGCTTTATTCATGGTCCGCCACGTAGAAAGATTGTTCAGTACAGCTGAAGAGTCTTTCTTTGTTATAGACATTTACTACCGTCAGATCCACTTATTGTAATTAGGGTTTCAATGGGCAATGCGCAGAGAAAGCACAGCTGATTAAACATTAAGGTCATTAACAAATGTGATTAATCAAGGGTGAACATTGTAAACTTTGATGCAATTTATCAAGTAACCTACAACGATCGGCTTTTCTTTGGTAATTATTTTGTTTTCAGTTTAAATTAAAATGCTCTGGCAATAATTGTGGAGTTACTTTATATTCACGATCTGTTGAAATTCGTAAAAATTGTATTTCATCAAATGTTAATACTTCGCTGCAAAAAGCTCCATCAAATCACAAAATGCTTCCAATCTTGAAACTTGTATAAGATTCTTTGGTTGAATAAGAGCCTCAATGCTTGATTCCCAGGGAACGAATTTCGTCTCATGTCGGCTCTGAAACAGCAACACATTATTTCCATTTCTTATTGAGCACATTTTCTTTTCTTGATGGTAGCCGCACAACCCAAGAGACGAAGATAATGGATTTGTGGTTCTTAAAGGAAGCGACGGAGCGCCATTGCCTTCTGCACCAAGGTTGAATTATCAATTCCCTCACCTTTTATCATTTCTACTGATGGTCATAAAGATCAAAGCCCATTCAGATAACAAATCACCCTTAAAAATTATTTAATATCTTTCGGTCGACATTGCCAACATAGAATAAATAAACTTGTGAATGGAGACTGGATGATGGATGATTTCAACTATTACAGCAACGGGCACTGCATTCTAATATGTTGGTTTTTGCATTGTCCATCATGTGATCATGTGATGCACCCAATGGTGACGAATATTTGAGAATGCTACTGCCAAATGTGAAGCATCAATTCAGTTAAATGATGTCAATGTTATGCTGAAAGTCCTTTTCCCGTAGTGATTCCCTTTTTGATTTATTGGCGAAATTGCTTGTTGAAATGTTTCAGCTTTCATTAGCCTCGCCTGTTCATCCGCTAGCACTGAATCTAATATAAAACGCCAAGGACAGACTAATCACTCTCAACTATATGTCGAAACATAAGCATAATTGAAAGAGTGATTGATGTGATTTACTTTCAGGCATGGAGGGTGAAGGCTGAATATTGGGTCAATCAGTTCAGGTATGTAGCTATGGTGATGGTATGAATTAAAAACTCTTTCACGTGATGGGACTACAATGCTACTTTAGTATTAAACGTCATGGTCAGAGAGTAACCTGCTTCAGTTACAGATCCTACTGGTCATAACAGGCAAAATAGTGACGAAAGTTAAATGAACTGATCACCGAAAAGCGTTGATAATACCAGATGTTCGTGAAAACACATGTACTCAAAACTAGGTTATTCACACAAATCACTCATGGTTGTAACGAGGGTTTTTCTCCAAATAAATTTCCCAGAAATCATTTAATATACAGAAAAAACTTTATATGTGAAGCTTATCAAGAACATAAGTTCAAATCTCCAGATTTTCTTCGTCAAGCAATTTTTATTAAATATTTAATGTCCAAAATCATTCTCCCAACTTTTTGCCTGTTTGGAAACAATAATAATGATAATAACCATCCTCGCGAGAGTAAAAAGTATAGTTAAACAACTTTAGTGGCAGAGAGGCAGGTTATGTCATTTCAATTCACCGTCATGATTTGCAAAGTAGAGCAATGTAGTGCAATTTAATTGCAGTGATACCTCCGATCGAACTGATATCAAATATAACCTTTTCAACAGTTGATTCAAGTTTGTAGTCGTTGATAAAAAAATCAGTTTTCTAACTTTCTGACTGTGTTGATCGGATTGAATATGACTTTGTTATGGTCATGTTATAACACTTGTAGCAAAATGTCACCGATAATATACAGGATGATAATCAAGCCACTACCAGAATATACAACCATTACCCTTATATACCACTATAACCAACAACTACTATCCTAGTTTACCACCAGGGTGTAACCACTAGACTAGTTAAACACCAAAACCTACAAGCACTACCCTAGTTTACCACCATAACCAACAACCACTATCCTAGTTTACCACCAGGGTGTAACCACTAGACTAGTTAAACACCAAAACCTACAACCACTACCCTAGTTTACCACCATAACCAACAACTACTATCCTAGTTTACCACCATAACCAACAACCACTATCCTAGTTTACCACCAGGGTGTAACCACTAGACTAGTTAAACACCAAAACCTACAAGCACTACCCTAGTTTACCACCAGGGTGTAACCAGTAGTCTAGTTAAACACCGAAACCTACAACCACTACTCCAGTTAACCACCAGCACCAATAACCACTACCCCTGCCCAGTTAACCACCAGCACCAACAACCACTACCCCAGTTAACCACCAAAACCTACATAGTATGGTGATCTACCTTCAGTTGTTGGCGATCAATAGTCTGTTCTTATATTGTATCGTCCTCTG
This sequence comes from Haliotis rubra, assembly GCF_003918875.1. Taxonomy (NCBI): domain Eukaryota; kingdom Metazoa; phylum Mollusca; class Gastropoda; order Lepetellida; family Haliotidae; genus Haliotis; species Haliotis rubra. The sequence goes on from NW_025767457.1 coordinate 377,835, forward strand.
CAGTTAAACTATTTTTGATTTAATCACTAGTTTTAGATATATATCTGTGATACTCTAGTTGTTTTACTGTCTTTCGTTGACAGGTGTTTATAATTTATTTTTTTGATTATTATAAATCTATAATTTGTTTTAGAGTTACGATATGGCTGGAAATATTGTCGATGTGACTTTAAAATCCTAACTCCCTTAACTTAACTCCACCAAATACAACCATTATCCTAGTTTACCACCAGAACCAACAACCACTATCCTGTTTTACCACCATAACCAACAACCACTACTACCCTGTTTTACCACCATAACCTACAACTACTATCCTAGTTTACCACCAGGGTGTAACCAGTAGTCTAGTTAAGCACCGAAACCTACAACCACTACTCCAGTTAACCACCAGCACCAATAACCACTACCCCAGTTAACCACCAGCACCAACAACCACTACCCCAGTTAACCACCAAAACCTACATAGTATGGTGATCTACCTTCAGTTGTTGGCGATCAATAGTCTGTTCTTATATTGTATCGTCCTCTACAGTTAAACTATTTTTGATTTAATCACTAGTTTTAGATATATATCTGTGATACTCTAGTTGTTTTACTGTCTTTCGTTGACAGGTGTTTATAATTTATTTTTGATCATTATCAATCTATAATTTGTTTTAGTTACGATATGGCTGAAATATTGTCGATGTGACTTAAAATCCTAACTCCCTTAACTTAACTCCACCAAAACTTACAACCGTCCACCACGGTTAATCACACAGTTATTCCTTGAGACAAATATTAAAGAATCTTTCTTTAAACATTTGAACGACTGGGTCACGACTTTATAATTTAAACTATATTTAAAGAAAAACCCTTTCATGTGGGAAAGTATAACCTTTTCAGCGATGGATTCACGTTTGAAGCCGTTCTTTAAAATGAGCTTTCAAACTTTATGAATTATGTAAATACGACATGTAGTAGTTGTGTTTGATCGAGTTGAATATCACTTTGCTTCAGTCATGTAATAAAACTTGTTTCAAAATGTCACTGATAATATAAAGGATGATAATCAAGCCTACTACCACAGCCTACAACCATTATCCCAGTTTACCACCAGAACCTACACCCACTACCCTGTTTTACCACCATAACCAACACTCACTACCCTGTTTTACCACCATAACAAACACCTACTATCCTGCTTTTCAACCACAATGTATAACAATTAGTCTAGTTTAGCACGAAGACCTACAACCACAACTCCAGTTAACCCCCAGAACCTACAACCACTACCCCAGTAAACCACCAGAACCTACAGCCAGTACCCTAACTTACAGTCACTACCCCAGTAAAGCATCAGAATACAATCAATTCCCGAGTTAACTTAATCAGAGCAGGTGCGATGTGGGTAGCCTGGCTGTTAAAACGTTGGCTCATCAAATGGTAGTGGCGGAAGTGGTACTGGAAGTACTGGAAGTACTGGTGGTAACCCCACCTACAACTCGTCCATCGAGCTCGCTGATCACAACGCTGTCCAACTACAAAACCAGAGACCAAGCCGCTGCTAAATGTGGCTTGCCTAATGAGGGTTAAACATCTTGCTACGTACGCCCCTAAATATAAGGTCATGTCTTTTCAAACCCAATCCTCTTCAAATTGACCGGAAATTGGTGTATGCGAGTTCTGATAAGCAGTGCCTTGAAAAAAGCAAAAGCAAAGCATTAAAAGAGGGAAGTGGGTCTCCGCAGCAAGTAATTAAGTGTGACCAGCTCTCTGAAGCGTTGTGTTTTCATTCAGCTCAACCGCTTTTTACCCGCCTTATTTACTCACGTTCCTCCAAGTACCTCTGTGACTACACTCTCCAACATTGAGGCAAGAAACCAAGAATCAGAATTCATTGACTTTCTTTCTAACCTCTGTCTATAAGCATAAACATCTCTCGGTCTTCATCAGTCTAAAAAGAGGGTTTGAGTTTTCACCTCAGGGCGTCTGAGAAATTGTCTTGGCTTACGTGTGTTGTGTATTAAAGGGTTTGAATCGATTTTACTCAGCAAGATGGATCAGTTCTATAAGTTAACTTCCCACTTCCACAAATGTGATTGTTCCATAGTTCAGTCTTTTCCTCGCTGCCATTAATGTGGTGTGAGTAAATGGCTCTGCAATACTGAAGAAACGATTCGTAGTCTGCTCCGTAGATTCTTTGGCTCCGGCTATGGTTACAATTTTACAAGGTATACAGTAATCATGGTCTACATAGACATTGTCAGAGCACTTGTTCCCTTTATGTTGTGTGTATAGACCACATATCGATTGAGCATGCGGTAAAATATGTTTTAAGAACGTTTGTATTGAATACGTGTATCCTGGCGTCTTTGTATATAGAAAACAGTCAGATTGATGTTGACATGGAGGCAACTGTGGAATAAGTAACAATATAGGGCTGATTTCAGACATGGGATTTGGGGGCAACTGTGGAATAAGTAACAATATAGGGCTGATTTCAGACATGGGGATTTGGAGGCACCTGTTGAATAATTAACAAAAATGTTCATGTCAGACATGGTGGCGTAGCCACCTGTAGACTGTAGACTGAGTATGAATGCTGCTGAGGTCGGGCATTATATTAATTAGTCTTCTGTCACTGCAACTGAGGTAAGACTTTGTTCCGTCTCCTGTACAATGCATTTTTAAGTAATGCTTTGAGTGATGGAGGAGTCTTCAGGGCAACATAATCTCACAGACATTATATATTTGTATCCACAATCAGCGTAAACTCAATAATGATGATAGTGATGAAAATGATGATGAACATTCATTTTGTTGCACTTTTTTCTCGTATATCATGGCTCAAAGCATTTATCATTCAGTAGAGATATGGAAAATGTGTCTGGATCTTATGCCACCTACGACTGTCGCAAGTCAACATTTAGATATTGGAGTTACTACCTTTCTATCCCTACGAAATATTTGTGAATGGGTCCGCTGCATGCAATTACATCGGTATTTATGGTAATATATAGGCCATGCTAACGTGGTATCAGCCGCATCAAATGCTGCGCCGTTTTGAACAGAATTACGTACCTGTGTCGACTGTTATCCAAAGAAATCACGTTCTTCATACCCCAATCCGTATCTCCACACTCGTCTTATTCTCGAGTTTTTGTATTTCTCACATCGATAAACGTTATTTACATCTCGAGGTTGCAGTTAGTAATCATTTTTTAGAACATGCACACACTTTCCTCTAGTTGCTCTTCTGTTAGTTTTTAGAATTTTCTTCTGCCAACGAAAGAGCAGATCATTGTTTGAAATATGCACACAATAGTTCTTCTGTTTGCTCTTCTCTTACTTTTTAGAGCTGATTTCAGTCGGAATTGCCGTCAGTCTATTTCCCAACAATGAATGCTACTGATCCAAATCGATCGCGACAAATTTATTATCAACATCGCTATTTTGGCCAAAGGAAAGTCAGTGGGGAGGGTTTTCCTTTCACCAGGGAAGCGTTAAAACTCAATTATTGGATTTCAGAGAATTTGGCATGAATGATTCGGTTCCGCAAAAAAGTAAAGAGCAAAATATCACGTTATGGGAATCCAGCAGGAAACATGGCGCTCGCACAGGAATTAGTCTGAACATGGAGTGTGTTTGAGTTCCGCCACTGGTGTCTCTGAATACAATACCCGGACCATCTAGACGAACAATAATACCATTAACCACCGTAATGTCACCGACGCAACATTAATGGGCAACGGTTTTTATCAATAAAAATACTTTTTGTCTAGTATGCCAAACTTACATCGAGGTTACTATTTCCATCTTTTTGTGCGATGCGGAATACATCAACGATGTTCCCTTGTTAACTACAGGTAGTGACTTAATTTTTATAGAGTTCATAATGACACGATTTAATCCAAAACTTTCATCTTAATCTGATTTTGGTGTCCAATTGTGTAATGTGATTGGCTGCGTGAGGTCACGTTCTTGATTGTGACCAGTCACTATCCTTATAGTAGATGAGGAAACAACCAATCTTTATAAATAAAGTCATTTGTTACAAGTGCTAACATACTGCTGGCAAGGTAAAGGTAATGTTAATGATGTTCTGAGCTTTCGAACCATACCCAACATCAAATGAATCTGCTCGAATTTGTTCATACAAAGCTTCAAAAACGGAGGTATTTGCAGGTGTTGTTACCGAGTCGAAAGCCACTGTTCTCGGGAATTAGGCGGCCAAACAACTTATTAAAATATTTAAATGGTACTTTTCCGTTTACGTAAACCTGAAAATATATGAGAAATAGGCAAGAGGATATTATGACATCTTTCAGCTGGAAACAACCACCACAGGTATGAATGTGTAAGATTGCATTTTCATGAGATAGAATTTTTTAAAGTGTGGTTGTATCATTTGCATTGATGATAAAATAACGTTCATATTTCTCAACAATAGAATTAGGCCTTTCAAATGGCATATGACGTGTGGTAGCAATGATGCGATACAAGCTGCTAAATGTAGGCGTCATCTCAGTTTCTGGGAACTGGTGTCATAGCAGTAAAAGCTTTTGATTGACTGGTGTCGAAAGAGTTAAAGACACATCTTGTTTCTTTCAGAGTGAGATACTTCTCATATGACTGTATATTTGTTCTACATGGATTAATTAATATTGCAATTAAAAATAAAGTTAAATTATATTGTGCATTCATTGACTATCGAAAAGCATTTGACTATGTAAATAGACATGCACTTTGGTGTAAATTATATAAGCTTGGGATAAGTTCAAAACTTCTAACTCTAGTTCGAAGTATGTATGAGGGGGTTAAGTCTTGTGTGAGGCTGTCCAGTAATATTCATTCAAACTTTTTCATGTCGTCTATTGGTGTCAGGCAAGGAGAAAATCTGTCGCCGATTTTGTTTTCATTATTTATTAATGATATAGTAGAAGAACTTTCTTCTATTGATGACTTGGGAGTTGTTATTTCTTATGTACGTTTACTTCTGTTGATATTTGCTGATGATATGGTGCTCTTTAGCAATAGTGTTAAAGGTTTACAAGACGGTTTGGATAGGATGTTTACTTACTGCACGAAATGGGGCTTGACCATAAATACCGAAAAAACTAAGGTTGTTATTTTTCGTAAAGGGGGTAGACAAAGCAAGGCTGAAAAATGGTCCCATAATGGTTCACCTCTTGAGGTAATCAATAATTTTAAATATCTAGGTTTAATATTTTCAACAGGTGGCAGTTTTTCACAAGCTCAGAAAATCTTATCAGAACAAGGTTTGAAGGCACTTGGTTCATTGTACAATATATTCAATGATAATGCGTACATTACTCCAGATATTCAGTATCAGTTATTCCAATCAGTTGTTTCTCCTATTCTCTCATATGGTTGCGAAGTTTGGGGCTTTATGGAAGCTAATGCTATTGAAAAGGTACACTTGAAATTTATGAAACACATATTATATGTCAAAATGTCAACTCCATCAACTTTCTTATATGGAGAATTGGGTACATTCCCTTTGAAAGTTATTCGTCTTGTCAGGATTATCAAATATTGGCTTAAGATTTTGAGAAGTAAACCAGATAGATATATAGTTTTGATGTATAATTCATTATTGAATAGTTCAAATGAGAACCCTGATGTTGAAAACTGGGCAAGTTTACTGAGAGATACGCTCTTCAGGTTTGGTTTTGGCTATATTTGGGTTGCCCAATATGTTCCTGAAAGTTGAGATTTTGTGAGAGAATTTACACAAAGGGTTAAGGACATTTATTCTCAAATGTGGAAACATCAATTATCAACTTTAAGTGAAACTAGATTGTATTTCCATATTAAGGAAACTCTGTGCATCGAGAAATATTTAACTAATATTGATGTTAGGAAGTACCGAATTGCGTTTACACGTTTCCGACTTAGTTCACATATGCTTATGATTGAAAAAGAAAGATGGAGTGTGCCTAAAATCCCATTTGCCAATAGATTATGTCCCTTTTGTACTAACGAAATAGAAGATGAGTACCACGTACTCTTGATTTGTCCAAAATATCGAGAAATACTTAAACAGCATTTAAGTAATACTTTATTGGAAAATATAAGTATGTTTAAGTTTATCAAATTGTTAAAAGGTGAAAACAGTTTTGAAGTACTGAAAGCTGCAAAGTGTATTTATCATATCTTAAATGAAAGAAACAAAGTTGAATTTTTGTAAATCGTCCATACATATCCTCACTCTTGGGCTATAATGATAATAACAATGTGATTGCTCTCTTTATATACGTACATCGCCATGTGCACAGGCAAAGATTCAATATATATATATTGTATTGGTCTTTGACCTAATAAAAATCTTGTCTTGTCTTGTCTCATAAAGGAAAACACTGTATGCGGTACGCCACCCCTAATATTTTAGACCTTGGGAAAAGTAGCGATACCTCAACATCATCAGCGAGCTCAACAACAGTCGGAAAACATAGACAAAAAAGGAATACAAATTTTACAATTTGTACCTCGGGTTGATGGTTGTTTCATTCATTACACAGGGATATTCCAGATACATAATGCGAGCCTGTAATTACTCGGGTCTGGACCAGACAAACTGCAGAGGACCAGTTTTAACCTGGAAGCCCTATGGGGCGAACTGGAGTAGGAGCAAAGCGTTTATATAATCAAACCACCCTCTCTTTCTGATTAGTCAGAAGGGAGCTTCAATTTATGAATTTACTTGTGGTTAACATGAATCTTGAATAAAACCTATGAGCTCTTAAGATTTGATGATATAGATCTAACATGAAAATGATGTGTATAAAGGGAAATATGACAAATTAAAAGTTGATATGTGCAGAATATTGTATGAGGAATCACACACGGAATGGTTTACCATTAAATCTTGCTTGACTGACTTAGTATACACATGACACCATATCCCAGATCGATGATCATGCTGTTGATCGCTGGGTTATTTCGTCCAGACGATTATTCACAGACCGCCGCCTTATAGCTGGGATATTGCTGAGTGCGACGTGAAACAACAGCCAACCAAACAAGGTAAGGCTAACATGAAGAAGAAGGACGAAAATGAAGAAATAAGTCAATTTCACTTAAAAAAATATTGAAATTTAGAAATTAAGAAATTTGTTATCGGTTGAACGTTTGACTTTCAAGTTTAACATTTCTTATACACACATTTGATTTGAAAGTCGAAGTCATGACGTAGCTTGGAAAGAAAGTTTCGCCACTTACACTATTTAGGCCTACAAACTTTACAACAAAATCGATGCAACTAATTGCATCACAGATACGCTTAAATATGACAATATGCGTCATTGGCACATTCCCTTTGGACAGTGAACTGCAATGCATCGACAGGTGGCTAAAATGTGCCCCGTTTGATATAGTCCTATGACATGTCGCCACAAAGTAACAGAGCATGACAGTTAATGTCTGATGAATGATAAAAATTATATCTTTATATTAGCTAATATCTTTATCCTGAACATTTCCCTAATGCCCCATAGCCATGGGTCTGTTTAAGGATAATCTACTGGATCAGTACCAGTGGTAAAATTTAGAGTTTTTGGTATCTATTAACGCATTTATTATCCCTACCAATCTTGTCATCAACAAATTGTGAACCCCAAGAATGAAAATCTACACACCACAATCTCACACACTATTAGATCAAATCAGGTGCAAAAGCAAGACAATGTGGTGTGATGAATTCCTAAAGCTCCACGTTATTTCCATTAAGGAACATGGACACGATATTTTAGCACGACAATGCTAGACAACTAACAGCATTAGTCCTTTGGACCAACAATGTACAGGTTCTCTCGTGGCCCTCTAATTCGCTTGATCTAAACCTGAGAGAAATCTGTGGGACGAGTTGGGACGAGAAGGTCATCCTGAACCTCAACTCTCTGTACATGCACTATTGGCCGAGTGCGCTAACATTGCTTATACAGTGAAGGAATAGGACTGGAAGGTGGCAAGCACATTTAGCCTTTGTTATTTTCCTTGTACTGTCTTCAAATTGGAAACATGCCCGTGGTTGCCCTCTTTGTAATCTGTAGTTACTAACCATCTGTGTTCAGATTCAGATTAATATTTTATGGTGTTTGGAAAGATTTTTCGTGGGGCTGCTGAAACCACGTACCACGACACATATCAACTAAATATGCAAACATGAAAATTGGCGTTTTTCATTTATAACATCAGCTGTATGGCTTTGATCATTGCTATTGTACAAGCCATTGCGTTGCCTAAGTTTTCTAATTGACTACTGATACTGTTCCTATCAGGAGCAACCGCAAGCAGGGATTGTCTGTTTATTTATTGGTATTATGTCCTTGTGGACCGTGTCGTATATGCGGCTGCACGATATTTCATAATATCTGCCCATGTTCAAAGTTGCCAAGATGCATTCTTACATTGATTTGTAAGCATTGCTGTTTGGAGATTGGCTTTCAAATATTCAAAAGCTAAGAAGGTAAGATAATCTTAATATGATGGCCAGAAATATTAAAGCTGTTCATTACAGTTAGATCTAACATGTCCACGCCAGAAAACAAGTTTCGATTATCATCCACCGAAATCGATTCCACTTGGCACAAAGGGCAGTAGAGTGACGACTTAGGTAAGGGTGTCATTAAGTCATTGAGTTCAAATGTGCAAATTTTTTGCTTAACCATTATTTAGGATATAATTATATACTTGAGATTAAATCTGCTATCTTGATAATGAAACGGAAGAGAAACGACTATTGATAGTTGAGAGTCTGGAGGATGAAAAAACCCAAGTATATGTCGCCGGTTGGTTATACCACAGAAGAGATGATAAAACACTTGCCACTCTCTTGTCTTTGAATAATGAGACTGCTATTTCTGAGTGTTCTGTTCTCGTGGTAAAATAACACCTTTTATTGTTTCCTAAGATAATTGAGAGATGAAAAGAAGTTTGACACAAGGCAGTGGTTGTTTGAGCTGCCCAATAATCAATGTATTTTTTTGTAACTGACAATGTCTAACAACCCAGCCTCACATGCGTCCCTTTACCCCCTGCTCCGTTACATGGCCGACACATATGAAGATACATGACCATTGGGTGTCCTCTATAAGTAACAGAATAAAAACTAAACAAACAGAAAAATGCAGTCATACTTCAATATTGCTTCAATTTTCATATGTGCATTTAAAAATATTTTAAATCCCATGTTGTCTCATCTCATCAAAGAAAACATGCAGTCGCCACTCAAACACAATTTGAAGGATGCTTTACAGAATGGTTTGAAATTTGATGTTTCATTCCTGAGTGCACACAGCTCTGATCCAGGAGAGGATGACTGGCAGGATCAAAGGCATAGTCATCCGAGGATACAGAAGTGACATATTAGAGGAAGAGTGATGCTTATTGTCATTTACCATTAAAACCGTGCAATGCCGTTATTTCAAAATGAACACCACAAAGCCATTTGGGAAATGAATTGACACAGATGACCTGATTCTGTCGGCACTACTTTCTCGTTGTTTTGTTGTAGATACGTCAGTTACTGGAAGGTTTTGTTCTTACTACTCCAGTTCTTGCATGCTTAAAGCTGTTATTGGCGCTGTTGAGGCATTACATCCTGGTTGTGAAAACAAGATGGCGACTCCTTCTCTAAAGTAAGGTAGCTCCGATACGAAGTACACTTAGTGTGAAATAAAGCATGCGTTTGTTGTGTCCAGGTGATTAAGAACTAGATTGGTAAATTGATTTTAAAATGTTTGCAGCTAATCGTAGTTGTTGAAAACCGTTGTAGATGCAATATTACACATTGGCAGACGTTCGCAGGACTGAGAATACAATGTTGTTAGAAAATGTATTTTGCCGATTGTCTTTTTTCTACTGTTAACATATCGTCATTTGGCTGAAATACTGAAATGACAACGACCGATCTTTGTCTGAAGATGACAAGATAAGTTTTTTTCTATATTAGCACTTTACACGATACTTCCACCTTGCTGTATGTTCGCTCATCAAACAGAAAACTCTGATTTGTTACGCATGTGTGTTCTAGTTGTGGGGCCAGGTTAGAACTGATCTTCAGCAACACATGCATGTCTTAATAGGCGACTAATTGGACCGGATGGTCAGATTTACTGGTTTGATCGATGCATGTCATTGCACTCCATTTTGGTTGATCATGTCAATCACTGGTTTGCTTGGTTCAGACTTTACAGACCCGCGTGGTATAGCAAGAATGTTGCTGAATACGGCGTTTCACAAACGAACATTTGTTAATGGACATCAGTTGTGAGGTCTATTCATGGTCCGCCGCGTAGAAAGATTGTTCAGTACAACTGAAGAGTTTTTCTGTGTTATTGACATTTATTTCCATCAGGTCCACTGATGTACCCACTTATTGTAATTAGGGTGTCAGTTGGCAATGCGTGGAGAAGCACACCTGATTAAACATCAAGGTCATTAACAAATGTGATTCACCAAGGTCAAACATTGTAAACTTTCATGCCAGTTGTCAAGTAATCCACAATCATTGGCCTTTTTTTCAATTCGGAAGTTTTTGCTTTCGGTTTAAATTAAAGTGTTCTGGCAATAATCGTAGAGTTACTTTATATTCACGATCTGTTGAAATTCGTAAAAGTTGTATTTCATCAAATGTTAATTCTTCGTTTGCAAAAGGTTCAGCAAATCACAAAATGTTTCCAATCTTCGGTTGAAAAGGAGCCTCTATACTTGAGTTCACAAGTTTCGTCTCATGTCGGCTCTGAAACAGCAACACATTATTTCCATTTCGTATTGAGCATATTTTCTTCTCTTGATGGTAAAAGCACAACCCAAGAGACGAAGATAATGGATTTGTGGTTCTTAAAGGAAGCGACGGAGCGAAATTGCCTTCTTCACCAAGGATGAATTATAAATCATCTCACCTTTCATCATTTCTGCTGATGGTCATAAAGATCAAAACCCATTCAGATAACAAATCACTTTTAAAATTATTTAATATCTTTCCGTCGGCATTGCCAACATAGAATGATAAATTGTGACTGGATTATGCATGATTTCAAATATTACAGCGACGGGCAATGCATTCTAATAAGTTACTTTTTGAATTGTCCATCATGTGATCAAGTGATGCACCCGATGATGACGAATACTTGAGAAAACTAATGCAAAATGTTAGGCATCAATTCAAATACATGATGTTATGATGAAATCCCTTGCTCCGAAGTGCTTCATTAGCGAAATTGCTTGTTGAAATGTTTCAGCTTACTTTAGCCTCTTCTGTTAATCTGCTAGCACTGAGTCTTATATAAAACTTACTGACTGAATAGATGTGATGGCACTGGATGTTCAAGGAAAACATGTACTCAAAACTAGGTTATTCACATGAATCATTCATGGTTGTATTTGTAAAGAGTTTTTTTTGTTATAGGAATTCCAAGAAGAGTCAATAATAGTTCAAATCTCCAGGGTTTCTATATCTATGGTTATTTATTTAATATTTAATGTTCGAAATGATTCTTTTATCAGTTTCCAGTTTGTGAATAATAATGATTATAACCACTCTCTTGAGATGAAAAAGCTTCAGTGGCAGAGAGGTAGTTGATGTCGTTTCAATTCAATGTCATGGTTTGCAAAGCAAAGCAATGTAGTGCAATTTCATTGCTGCGATACCTCCGAGCGACTACCGCTTGATCTCCCTTAGGCGATACCACCATTGGGTTTTGGGTTTTAAATTATTTTATTATTTAAATTTTTTGTGAAAGTCTTTTTTGCTACGAAACGTGATTTTTGCCTCTTGGCGTTTTTCTCAAATTGTCTACCATACAGACTGTAATGGTATTGTTTACTTGAGTCAATGTGTGAAAAATATAACCTTTTCAACGATGTTGCTGTTCATTAAAATCATCTTACTAACTTTCTGAATGAGTTATCTAATTACGACTTGTAGTAGTTGCGTTTGATGAAGTTGAATATGACGTTGTTATAGTCATGTAATAACAATTGTTGTTAAATGTCACTGATAATTAACCACAATATTACCACAATCTACAACCACTGCCCTAGTTTACAAAGTACAACCACTAGTCTAGTTTAGCAACAAACCTACAAATACTACCCTAGTTTACCACCATACCATACAACTACTACCCCACTTCACCACCACAATGTATAACCAGTAATCTAGTTAACGACCAGAACAGACAGCCACTACCTAGCTTACCACACAGTGTACAGTCACTACCTAGCTTACCACACAGTGTACAGTCACTACCTAGCTTACCACAGTGTACAGTCACTACCTAGCTTACCACACAGTGTACAGTCACTACCTAGCTTACCACACAGTGTACAGTCACTACCTAGCTTACCAAACAGAGTACAGTCACTACCTAGCTTACCAAACAGTGTACAGTCACTACCTAGCTTACCAAACAGTGTACAGTCACTACCTAGCTTACCACACAGTGTACATTCAGTACCTCAGTAAAGCATCAGAATATAATCAATTCCCGAGTTAACTTCATCGTATCCAGTGCGATGTGGGTAGCCTGGATGTTAAAGTGTTGGTTCGTCAAGTGGTGGTCGTACTGGAAGTGATGTTGGTAAACCCACCTACAACTCGTCCATCCAGCTCGCTGATCACAATGCTGCCAAACTCTACAGCCCCATAGACCAAACCACTGCTAAATGTGGCTCACCTAATGAGGATTAAACATCTTGCTACGTACGCCAATGCCCTTTAAATAAAAAATCATGTCTTTTCAAACCCAATCCTCTTCAAATTGACCGGAAATTGGTGTATGCGAGTTCTGATAAGCAATGCCTTGATAAAAAGCAAAAGCAAAGCATTAAAGGAGGGAAGTGGGTCTCCGCAGCAAGTAATTAAGTGTGACCAGCTCTCTGAAGCGTTGTGTTTTCATTCAGCTCAAGGCGCTTTTTACCCGCCTTATTTACTCACGTTCCCCCCAGTGCCTCCGTGACTACACTTTCCAACATTGAGGCAAGAAACCAAGAATCAGAATTCATTGACTTTCTTTCTAACCTCTGTCTATAAGCATAAACATCTCTCTGTCTTCATCAGTCTAAAATGACGGTTCGAGTTTTCACCGTAGGGCGTCTGAGAAATTGTCTTGGCTTACGTGTGTTGTGTATTAATGGGTTTGAATCGATTTCACTCAGCAAGATTGATCAGTTCTATAACTTAACTGCCCACTTCCACAAATGTGATTGTTCCATAGTTCAGTATTTGTCTCACTGCCATTAAGGTCGTGAGAGTAAGAGGCTCTGCAATATTTAAGAAAGGATTGTAGATTGTAACGGGCCATATAGATGAACATTAATCATGGTGTATGTACACATTTTCAGAACACACTCCTCTTTTGTTGTGTGTATAGATCCAGTATCGATTGAACACACGATAAATTTGTTTTAAGAACGTTTCCGAAGGTGTTTCCTGGCGTCCATGTATATAAAATTCAGTAAGGTTGATATCAGACACGTGGATTCAAAGGCACCTGTGGAATAATTAACAATAAGGCTGATCAATGTTTAGATTTTACAGTTCCTACCTTCCTATCTCCCGAAATATTTGTGAATGGGCCCGCTGCATGCAATTACATCGGTATTTATGGTAATATATAGGTCATGCTGAAGTGGTATCAGCCGCATCAAATGCTGCGCTGTTTTGAACAGAATTACGTACACATGTCGACTGTTATCCCAAGAAATCACGTTCGTCATACCCCAATCCCCAGCTCTACATTCTTCTTATTCTCGTTACAGGAATGGACTTTTGTATTTCTCACATCGATAAACGTTGTTTACATTCTCGTGGTTGCAGGTAATAATCATTGTTTAAAACATGCACACAATTGTTCTTCTGTTTGCTCTTCGCTTACTTTTAGACTTTTCTTCTGTCAACGAAAGAGCAGATTTCAGTCGGAATTGCCGTCAGTCTATTTCACAACAATGAATGCTATTGATCCAAATCGATCGCGACAAATTTAATATCAACATCGCTATTTTGACCAAAGGAAAGTCAGTGGGGAGGGTTTTCCTTTCACCAGGGAAGCGTTAAAACTCAATAATTGGATTTCAGAGAATTTGGCATGAATGGTTCTGTTCCGCAAAAAGAGTAATGAGCAAAATATCAGTTGTAAGAATCATGGGAAACACGTCGCTCTCACAGGAATTAGTCTGAACATGGAGCGTTTTTTCAGTTGCGTAATCCGCCACTCGTTGACAATGCCCAGATACTGTTGACGTCCGGGCCATCTAGAAAAGCATCTAGAGATAGTACCATTAGCCACCGCAATGTCACCGTCGCATCTTTAATCGTGAAGGTTTTATTTTATGTCTGAAGCTGGTGAGGAATTATTGGTATGTTTGAAGGCTGTCCAATTAAAAGTGTTGTGTTTTGAAGCACGTGGGTGTGGTGCCAGCTGATGGTTTTAGGTTTGGGTTCTAAGTCACGATCCAAAACCTCTCGTCGGTTACACTGTAACGGGATAATTTTACATATACATTTCCACTAAATTGACCCATTTAACATATTGTTTTTATATGAATTAAAAAAGTAATAACTAAAACGAAATACCTATAAAAGTTGCCGAACTTATATCGAAGTTACTTTTTCCATCTTTTCGTGTCAGTCGAAGCTCGCAACCCAACACAATGCATCAACGGTGTTCAATTTGCAAGTACAGGAAGTAATGTAATGCATATGAAGTTCATAATAACACGATTTCAGTTTCAAAGTTCATCTAAATCTGAAATCTAAATCAATTGTTGTAATGTGATTGACTGCCTGAGGTCAAGTTCTAGATTTTGACCAGTCACTATCCTTAAAGCAAATAGAGAAAGAACTAATCTTTATAAATAAAGTCATTTGTTACAAGTGCTAAAATACTCCAGGCAAGATTAATGTTTTTGATGTTCAGAGTTCAAACGATATAAATCTTCCCGTGTGTTATTCACAGAGAGTTCGAAAGAGGTATTTGCAAGTGTTGTATCATCTTACCGAGCGGAAAGCCACTGTTATTGGGAATTAGGCAACAAACATGTTAATCAAAATATTTTTATAGAACTTTTTCCGATTACGTAAACATGAAAATATATAAGAAATAGGTAAGATGATATGATATATTACAGTTGAAAAAACACACACCATGGGCTTCACTTTATCTTTGTTTTATCTGGAAACTAAAATTCTGTGAGCTTGCATTTTCATTTGATATACTTTTTTAAAGTTGTGGTTGTATTATTTGAATAATATCGTAAACATAACTTTCATTTTTCTCGACAGTAGAATTAGGACTTTCTAATGACACATGACATGTGGCAACAATGATGCGTTACAAGCAGATAAATGCAGTCGTCATCTTAGTTTCTGGGAACTCGGTGTCTTAGCAGGAAAAAGCTTTATATTAACAGCCTCAACCTTCATCATCCGGTTACCATGACACTTTGATATAAATGTCACCAAGCCAGAACTTTCGATCCACTGTGGAGGTGGGGCAAGGGTTTTGAGGAGGTGACGACGATGGGTGGGAAGTGGTTGCAGTTAACATTTAAGGTGTCTGAGTGAGTGAGTTAGTACACGCTGAATAGCCGAACTGGATCCGCCGATGCACGGAGTCGCATTGTATACAAAGGCATACGGTGTTGGCTGCAGAGAACCAGTTCTAACTCGGAAGACCTACGGGGCGAAATCAAGCCATAATCAAACCACGTCACTTGCTCATTAGTCAGAAAGGTTCTTCAATTTATGAATTTCCTCGTCGTTAACAGGAATCCTGAATAAAACCTCCGACTTCTGACAGATTTAAAGTTAGTCATTGAAAGGTCTAAGTATAGTTATTACATTTAGTCCGAATCCCGATATTTCAGAGTGAGTGAGTGAGTGAGTAAGTGAGTTATTTAACGTCACATCGGCAATATTTCAGCCATATCGTGACGAGAACATATGTGACATTGAACGATATTTCAGAAACTGTTCATCGAATCAATAACCACTTCGACATAAGAACGATACCGGTATTTCAAGGTTTCCATCTTGCGTTTAAATGCATCAGAAACTCTGAAAATAGTTTTTCCCCAAAGCTAGAACATATTGCAGCCTATTTTACTTATATGTTAGTAAACAGTATTCATTGAGTGATTTTTTCTGGCAGTCTATAATATTCCACCCGTGAAGATCTGGGTTAGAATTGGTCTTCAGCAACCCATGCTTGTCGTAAGAGGTGACTAACGGGATGGGGTGACCAGACTCGCTGACTTTGTTGACACCTTGTCAACGTATCCAAACTATGTAGATCGATGCTCATGCTGTTTATCACGGGATTGTCTGGTCCAGACTGGAATATTTTCAGACCGCCGCCATATAGCTGGAATGTAAGCTGGGGTTAAACAACAAACCAACCAACCAACCAACATTCCATTTATATTATTCCATTTGTTCCCATTCTTTGACAGTAAATAACTGTCTCAATAAAAAGTGTAAGTTTCTTACATGCGCTTACTTGCCCGGTTGAAAATGTATCACCCGGCTCTTTGAAATACTTGACGGAATTTCCAGTAACTAAAAAACACCTCACTGTAATCGAAGACGGAAATTATATTTGTCTCAAGCTTCATTTTTTACCGCCTAGCTATTTTCCCTATTTTTCGTCTTCTTCTGTGTGTCTGTAGACTATATGCAGGACTGTTAGGTGCTTACACTGTAGACACTGTTTTACAGAACCATTTGCTGCTTATATTGTAGATATCCGTGTGTTTCAGGGCTGTCTGGTGAAGAACAAAGTTTATAGATTGACATCGCAGTCATACTTTGATAATACTTCAATTTTCGATATTTAAAAATATCATTAATCCCATATTGCCTCGTCTTGTCAAAGAGAACATTCGGTCGCCACTCAAATTTGATTTCAAGGATGCTTTACGGGAGGATACAGAAGTGGGGTATTAGAGGAAGAATGATGCTGACTGTCATTTACCATTAACACTGTGCAATGCCGCCATTGCAAAATGAACGCCACACTGCCATTAGGGACATGAATTGACACAGCTGACATGATTCTGTCGCTTCTACTTTCTCGATGTTCAGTTCAGATGCGTCAGTTTAAGAAAGGATGACTTTATGACTCCAGTTCTTGTTTTGAACTGTTGTTGGCGCTGTTGAAAAATTATATCCTGGTTTGGGTAAACAAGATGGCGGCTCCTTCGAAAAGGCTAGGCACCTCTAATACAAAGTACACTTTCTGTGAAATAAGGCATGCGGTTTTTGTGTTTAGGTGATAAAGAAAGAGATTTGGATTTGTTGTAGTTCCAACATTGCATATTGCCAGACGTTCGCCAGGATCCGTAGCTGTTATAACGCAAAGAAACACTGACATTAACGTGAAACGGAACACCAGATAGTCCAACCGCAGCCAAAATCGATGTGACCGCGATTTTGAATGTTTATCCATGCCGAACTTGCGTTCACAAGATGACTTGTGATTGGTTGTTGACTTTAAGGTGTTGAACAAAAAAGGTTTATGATAAAAGAGTGAGTGAGTGAGTGAGTGAGTTGAAATTTAAAGTCACATCGGCAATATTTCAGCCATATCGTGACTAAAACAAGTTTAGAGTTCACCATAAATAAATTGTGTAAATTATAAAAACCTGTCATCGAAGGACAGTAAAACCGACTAGAATATCACAGTATCAAGAAATAAAACTAGCATTTCTTTCTAAAATTGGATTTTATATTTGGACAATACAGTATAAAAGTGAGCGAGTGAGTTAATATTTAACGTCACATCGGCAATATTTCAGCCATATCGTGACGAGAACATTTGGTATTGAAATGAAATATATGTATATTATAAAAAACCTGCCGAAGAAGGACAGTAAAACAACTAGAATATCACAGATATGTTTGTAAAACTAGTAATTAAATCTAAAACGTTTTAACTATAGGGGAAAAACAATACAGTATAAAAATGGACTATAGATCGCAAACAACTGAAGGTAGATCACCATACCAGGGACTTATGATAAAAGAGAGTGGCGATGGCGACGAACTGATCCAGGGTATTGATCATTAAAGAATGGGGATGTAATACTCTGGATAATCGAAGATGGCTGTTGTTGTTTTGATAAGAAACTCAACGTGTACGTTGCTAACACTGGTTTGTAAAGCAGGAAAACATTCAGGAAAAAATAATGACTGTTCAAAGTGAAGGTTAATCCCAATAAAGCCTGTGAGAAAATAATATACTATTTGAAACTGTACTCTTAACCTCAAGGACGCGATAGGCATAGAAACTGACGCGTGAGAACTGAGAATACAATGTTGTTAGAAAGTGTTTTATGCTGACTGCCTTTTCTCTCGCTGTTAACATTATCGTCATTTGGGTGATATACTGAAATGATAACGACCAAGCTTTATGTTTGAAGATAATGTTTTCGGAAATATTAATATTAATATTACACAATGCTTTCAGCTTGCAGTATGTTCGCTCACGAAGCTGAAAACTCGCATGTGTGTTCCAGTTGTAGGATCCATGAAGAGCTACATTGTCCTAATAGGAGAATAACGGCGCCGGATGGTCAGCCTTGCTGGCTTGGTCGATGCATCCTAGTGGCGTAGATCAAGGGGCATGAAGTAAATCACTGGTTTGTTTGGTCCAGACTTGATTATTTACAGACCCCCGTGAGATAGCAATAATGTGGCTGAATTTGGCGTTTAACACACAAAAATTTGTTAATGGACCTCGGTTGTGAGGTCCAATCATGGTCCATTGCGCAGAAACTTGTTCAGTACCATCAGATCCATTTATTGTAATTAGGGTTTCAATGGGCAGTGCACATTGAGTAAGTGAGTTATATATTCCAGTTATATGGCGGCGGTCTGTAAATAATCGAGTCTGGATCAGACAATCCAGTGATCAACAGCATGAGCATCGATCTGCGCAATTGGGAACCGATGACATGTGTCAACCCAGTCAGCGAGCCTGACCAGCCGATCCCGTTAGTCGCCTCTTACGAGGCAGTGCACAGATAAAGCACAGCTGATTAAACATCAAGGTCATTAACAGATGTCATTCATCGAGGGAAAACATTGTAAACTTTGATGCATTTGTCAAGTAATCCATAACGATCGGCTTTTTCAATTCGGGAATTATTTGGCTTTCAGTTGAAATTAAAATGTTTTTAAAAATAAGCTATACTCGTAAAGTTACATTATATTCACTATGTGTTGTCTCCTGAAATTCGTAAAAGTTGTATTACATGAAATGTTGATGCTTCGTTGCAAAAAGCTCCAGCAAATCACAAAATGCTTCCAATCTTGATACATGTACAAGATTCTTCGGTTGAAAAGGAGCCTCTATACTTGATCTCCTGGGATCCACTGATGTACCCATTTATTGTAATTAGGGTGTCAGTCGGCAATGCGTGGAGAAGCACACCTGATTAAACATCAAGGTCATTAACAAATGTGATTCACCAAGGTCAAACATTGTAAACTTTTGTTTTCGGTTTAAATTAAAGATGCTCTGGCAATAATCGTAGAGTTACTTTATATTCACGATCTGTTGAAATTCGTAAAAGTTGTATTTCATCAAATGTTAATTCTTCGTTGCAAAAAGCTCCAGCAAATCACAAAATATTTCCAATCTTCGGTTGAAAAGGAGCCTCTATACTTGAGTTCACAGGTTTCGTCTCATGTCGGCTCCGAAACAGCAACACATTATT
Source organism: Haliotis rubra (assembly GCF_003918875.1). Lineage (NCBI taxonomy): Eukaryota > Metazoa > Mollusca > Gastropoda > Lepetellida > Haliotidae > Haliotis > Haliotis rubra. The sequence goes on from NW_025767457.1 coordinate 397,563, forward strand.
TTCATTTCTTATTGAGCACAATTTCTTCTCTTGATGGTAAACGCACAACCCAAGAGACGAAGATAATGGATTTGTGGTTCTCAAAGGAAGCGACGGAGCGCCTTTACCTTATCTTTCGGTCGACATTGCCAACATAGAATAATAAATTTGTGGATGGTGACTGGATGATGGATGATTTCAACTATTACAGCGACGGGCACTGCATTCTAATATGTTAGGTTTTGCATTGTCCATCATCTGATCAAGTGGTGCACCCAAATAATGACGACTACTTGAGAAACGATTGTCAAATGTGAAGCATCAATTCAATTAAATGATGTCAATGTTATGCTGAAAGTCCTTTTCCCGAAGTGCTTCAGTTTTCAATTATTGGCGAAATTGCTTGTTGAAATGTTTCAGCAGACCTTAGCCTTGTCTGTTCATCTGCTAACACTAAATCTAATATAAAACTTCAAGGGCATAATCACTCTCAACTATCTGTCGAAACATAAGCATTATTGCAAGAGTGGTTGATGATTTACTTTTAGGCTTGGAAGGTGAAGGCTGAATGTTGGGTCAATGTGTAATGAAACTATGTTGACATTATACATGTTAATCCCTTTCACATGATGGGACTACAGTGCTGCTTTAATATTAAACGTCAAGGCCAGAAAGTGTAACCAGTCTGGGTTTTCTTCGGAAACAGATCTACTGGTCATGACACTGGTCGTAACCGGCAAAACAGTAACGAAAGTTGAATGAACTGATCACTGAAAAGCGGCGACTATGTGAGAAGTTCGCGATAAAACATGTACTCAAAACTAGGTTATTCACACAAACTAATCATGGTTGTGAGTGATTGATGTCTTTGGATCTACTTTAAGGCTTGGAAGGTGAAGGGTGAGTGTCTATGAGTTATCGTTGACGTTATAACCATTTTAAACATATTCACATGATTGGACTTCTGTGCTGTTTAACATCAAGCGGCAGGGCCAGGCCAGTAACCACTCTCGGTTTTCTTTCATGACGACAGGGCCAGTCCATTGGTTTCAGAACCATTGGTCAGAACAGGCAAAATAGTGACGAAAGTTAAATGAACTGATCACTGAAAACGCTGATGACACCAGATGTTCGCGAAACAATGTACTCAAAACTAGGTTGTTCACACATATTATTCATGGTTGTGTTTGTAACGAGGGGTTTTCGCCAAACCAATTTCTCACAAGTAATTTATTTCAGTCTTTAGATATCAACAATGGGCAACAAGAGCCAGTAAAAGTTGTAATCTCCAGGGTTTCAAAATACTTATTCTAATTATTCTAATTCGTAAACCAGTTTGTAAACAACAACCACTCTCTTGAGATTAAAAAGTATAGCTAAAAGCTTCTGTGGCAGAGAGGCATGGAATTGTTTACTTGAATCAAGTATAAAAGATTATCTCGAATATTTAAGCATTTGGATCACGACTTTACAATTTTAAAGTAACAAAAACCTTGAAAGTGAGAGAGATATGACCGCTTCAACTATTTTGCTGTTCATTTTTCTTACTTTCCGAATACGTTATCTAAATATGACTTGTTGTAGTTGCGTTTGATAGAGTTGAATATGACTTTGTTACAGTAATATCACTTGTTGCAAAATTGAGTTGAATATGACTTTTTTAATGTAATATCACTTGTTGCAAAATACATACATGCATACAAACATTTGTATAGCGCCGATATCCAGTACAACTGCTCAAAGGCGCTTTGTTTTCCCTCGATCATTGGATATCCATCACAACGGCACATCGTATTTTTTCAATCTCAACTCCCTGGGGATCATACAACTCTTGCTGCCTACTAGGCGCACCGAGTTTATGTGGCTTTTCCATCCTTACGAGGTACCCATTCACAGCTGGGTGGACTGGGACACATAGTCACTGATAATGTAAAGGATAATAATCAACACAATATTACCACAATCTACAACCACTACCCTAGCTTACCACACAGAGTACAGTCACTACCCTAGAAAAAAAAAAATCAAAATATAATCAGTTCCTGAGATAACCTCATAGGATCCGGTGCGATATTGGCAGTAGGGGTTAAACATCTTGCTGCGTACTCCTGTGCCTTTTAAAAAAAAGTTAAGTCTTTTAAAACCTAATCCACTTCAAATTGACCGGAGACCTGTGAAGATCCGGGGAAGAATAGGTCTTCAGCAACCCATTCTTGTCATAAAAGGCGATTAACGGGATCGGGTGGTCAGGCTCGCTGACTTGGTTGACACATGTCATCGGTTCCCTATTGCGCAGATCGATGCTCATGCTGTTGATCACTGGATTGTCTGGTCCAGACGCGATTATTTACAGACCGCCGCCATATAGCTGGAATATTGTTGAGTGCGGCGTAAAACTTAACTTACTCACTCACTCAAATTGACCGGAAAGTGGTGTATACGAGTTCCGATAAGCAGTGCCTGGAAAACAAAAACAAAAAACAAAGCATTAAAAGAGGGAAGTGGGTTTCCCAGCAAGTAATTAATTGTGATCAGCCCTTCGAAGCGTTGTGTTACATTCAGCTCAACCGCTTTTCCCCGCCGTCTTTACTCAGGTTCCTCCAAGTACCTCTGTGACTACACTCTCCAACATTGAGGCGAGAAACCAAGAATCAGAATTCATTGACTTTCGTTCTAACCTCTGTCTATAAGCATCAACATTTCTCTGTCTTCATCAGTCTAAAAAGAGGGTTCGAGTTTTCACCTTAGGGCGTCTGAGAAATTGTCTTGGCTTACGTGTGTTGTGTATTTAAGGGTTTGAATCGATTTCACTCAGCAAGACGGAGCAGTTCTATAACTTAACTGCCCACCGCCACAAATGTGATTGTTCCATAGCTCAGTGTTTTTCTCACTGCCATTAATGTGGTGTGAGTAAGAGGCTCTGCAATGTTTAAGAAAGGATTGTAGATTGTCCGGCTCCGTAGATTCTTTGGCTCCGGCTACCTTACATATAGATGCACATTAATCACGATCTACATACACATTGTCAGAACACATTTTCTCTTCTGTTGTGGATATAGATCCAGTATCGATTGAGCACGCTGTAAAATAAGTTAAAGAACGTTTGCATTGAAAACGAGTATCCTGTACATAGTATACAGTCAGCGTAAACTCAATAATGATGATAGTGATGAAGATGATGATGAAAATCAATTGGTGTTGCACTTATCTCTTTGCTCAAAGCAGAAATATTAAAACATATCTGGATCTTATGCCACTTAGCAAGACTGTAGCAAGACAGCATTTAGATATTGGAGGTACTTCCGCTCTATCCCCTACGAAATATTTGTGAATTGGTCCGCTACATGCCATTACATCATCATTTATCCTAATAGATAGGAGGTCACGCTGATGTGGTATTGGCCACATCATTGCTGCGCCGTTTTGAACAGAATCACGTACCTATGGCGACTGTTCTTCATACCCCAATCCCCAGCTCTACATTCGTCTTATTCTCATTACAGGAACGACGTTTTTGTATTTCTCACATCGATAAACGTTGTTTATTGTAGTTAGTGATCATTGTTTAAAATATGCACACAACTGTTCTTCTGTTTGCTCTTCTCTTACTTTTTAGAGCTGATTTCAGTCGGAATTGCCGTCAGTCTATTTCACAACAATGAATGCTATTGATCCAAATCGATCGCGACAAACTTAATATCAACATCGCTATTTTGGCCAAAGGAAAGTCAGTGGGGAGGGTTTTCCTTTCACCAGGGAAGCGTTAAAACTCAATTATTGGATTTCAGAGAATTTGGCATGAATGATTCTGTTCCGCGAAAAAAGTTAAGAGCAAAACATCACGTTATGGGAATCCAACAGGAAACATGGCGCTCTCACAGGAATTAGTCTGAACATGGAGCGTGTTTGAGCTGCGTAATTCGCCACTGGTGTCTCTGAATACAATACCCACAGACTGGTGAGTTACAGACCATCTAGACGAGCAATAATACCATTAACCACCGTAATGTCACCGGTGCAACTTTAATTGGGAAGGTTTTTATCAATATATCTCTGAAGTGGGTGAGGAATTGTTTGAATGTGTGAACGTTCTCCGATTAGCAGTGTTGTGTTCTGAAGCTGGTGCGTATGGTGCCAGCTGATGATTTGAAATGTAGGTGATGGTTTTAAAGGTACTAAGTTACGATGCTAAACCTCTTGTGGGTTACACTGTAACGGGATCATTTTCCTAATAAAACACGCATATGTCAAGTATATTAACCCATTAAACCCGCCAAGACATCAAAAGTCCCCAGACACGTCAGGTCGGACCAAATTCATATCTAAATGATATGTATCTTTAGGAACCTACCTGTCATTTAATAAACTCATTTAATAAACCTACCACTTTTCTCCATGTCAAACAACACATATTACATTTTAGTGCACCAAATTTGTTATAAAGATATAAAGTTATTAACAATTTTCGCATTGTTGCTGAAAAATATGAAATTTTGTCCACATGCTTCGGCAGCGGGTTCACATCGGAATTGCCAAAGAGCAAAATAAGTATGTTTTGAAAAATGTTTATTTATGTTAAAATTATAAAAGTTGCCAAACTTACATCTAAGATACTATTTTCATCTTTCCGTGCGATCTTTCGTGTTGGTCACAGGTCGCAACCCAGCACAATACATCAGCTATGTTACATTTTTAAGTACAGGTAGTAATTTGATTATAAAGTTGATGATAAGACGATTTAACTCAAAGCTTTCAATCTAAAAGTTGTCGGTATCTATTGCTGTAATGTGATTGGTTGCCTTAGATCAAGTTCTTGACCAGTCACTATCCTTATAGCAGATGGAGAAAGAACTAATCTTTACGTCATTTGTTACAAGTGCTAAAATACTCCAGGCAAGGTAACGGTAATGTTATTGATGTTCAGAGCTTTCAAACAATGCCCAACATCAAATGAATCTTCTCGGGTATTATTCATAGAAACTTCGGTAAAAGAGAGGTATTTGCAAGTGTCGTCTCATCTTACCAAGCGGAAAGCCACTGTTATTGGGAATTAAGCAAACCAAACAACGTATTTAGAATATTTAATAGTATTTTGTCCGATTAGGTTAACATGAAAATATATAAGAAATAGGTAAGAGGATATTATAATATCTTACAATTGGGAAAAATCGCCGCAGCTTTTGCTTCATCAATGGTTTATCTCGCATTTTCATTAGCTATAATCAGATTTAAGTTGTGGCTGTATTATTTGAGTGAGTGAGTGAGTGAGTTAGAATTTGACGTCACCTCGGCAATATTTCAGCCATATAGTAACGATAAATGTTTTAAATAAACAATTAATTAAAGTTGCTAAATAATCAGTCATCGCAGGACTGTAAAATAACTAGAGTATCACAGATGGAGTCTAAAACTAGCATGAACATGTAAAACTATTTTATTTACGAAGACAATACAATATAAAAACAGGCTATAGATCGCCAACAACTGAAGGTAGATCACCATACTAGGAACCATGGGGACTTACATTACTTTTGCTACCTGCATGGACCCTAGTTGGATTTACACCATCCCTTCAGCAGCTGGCGATTGTAGGACAAGTTTAGCCAAAATTTAAATGAACAAATATACTACGTTTAAAAATCGGGTAAGCAAAAAGTTAACTTTGAAAGTTTTGGGACTTACGTACCCTCTCAGGAGGACAATAATTTTACGCTACTTCAACCCCCTTTGAGGGTACAGCCACTAACAATCTCAGTTACTAATCTAAACTACCAATAATAAAATATGTATCTATTTACAAATCTGTTAACAAATCTAATTTTTTTTAAAATGCAATAATTAAATGAGAACTTATAGTACTAAAAAGATCCTTCATCGTTTGGAATTTGAAATAGATATCCCTTGTGATAGAATATTCAACACAGTCAAGCAGGACATGCTTGACCGTGATTCTTTCATCACAAGGGATACAAAACGGAGGATCCTCACCTTTTAATAGGTACTCATGAGTATATCTTGTGTGGCCAATACGACATCGTCTTATAATGACCTCCTCAAATCTGGACTGACAACCCATGTAGGTGTAACCAATGTAGGGTTTTATTGCATGTAATTTATTAATACCTACTTGGGTGTCCCACTTCTTCTGCATCAGATCACGGATGTAAGTGCTAATGCTAGCTTTGTAATCAGAGTATGGAATCAGAAGTGGTGTCACAGATTTGTTGAGTGCTGCCTTAGCAGCAAGATCAGCCATTGTGTTCCCAGAGATGCCAACGTGGCTGGGTAACCAACAAAAGACGATGTCGCATTGGCCAGTAGCAAGTTCATTGTACAATTCAATAATTTCTAATAAAAGTGGATGTTTGCAAGAAAGATTTTTAATAGCCTGAAGACACGAAAGAGAATATGAAAAGATGATATATTGTTTATATTTACGGTATTAATATATTTAAGAGCTGTTAGTATTGCATTTGCTTCTGCTGTGAAAATTGAACTGTCATTGGGTAATCTGGAAGATATTGTTTTGGACCCAATGACAGTGGCACAAGCAACCGCGCCACCATCCTTGGACCCATCTGTAAATAAGGATTTATATGTATTATATTTACTTTTTAATTGATTATATTCTTGTTTATATTGCAAGTCATTAGTTTCTGATTTTTTAAACGATGTTAGTGTAAGGTCAACTTGTGGTCTAACCAATTGCCAAGGAGGAGAAGAAAGAAGTCGGGAAGGAGCTATATTTTCCAGCTCAATGCCGCCAGCAGTAATGAATGGCTTAATCCTGAGCCGAAGAGGCGGAACAAAAGAAGATTTCTTGTTGTACAAATGCTCATAAAGAGGATTAAAGATGCTGTGAAATGCAGGATTAGACTCGTTAGAATATAGTTTGGTAATATATTGTAATGATAATTTTATACGGCGTTGGGTAAGAGATGGTTCATCTGCCTCGACGTAGAGACTATCAATAGGAGATGTTCTGAATGACCCAAGACAAAGTCTCAGACCTTGGTGGTGGACAGAATCTAATAGTTTTAGGTTGCTTTTACAGGCTCCACCATATACGATGGAGCCATAATCAAGCTTCGAGCGGACCAGTGATCTATATAGGAATAGGAGGGTAGTTTGGTCCCCTCCCCACTTTGAATTAGAAACGACTTTCAATAAATCGAGTGCCTTCAGGCTTTTAGTTTTTAGGGATTTGATATGTGGAAGGAAAGTCAAATGGGAGTCGAAAATTAGACCCAAGAACTTGGCCTCTTTTACAACTTTAATGAGAATACCATTTAAAAATAGTTCTGGGTCCTTATGAGGCTTATATTTCCTACAAAAGTGTATACAATTAGTTTTGGAGTTAGAAAATTTAAAGCCATTCTCAAGACACCATTTATTTATTTTATTTAAACAGAACTGCAGTTGTCGTTCAATAGTATGCATATTTTTACCGCGACAAGAGATATTAAAATCATCCACAAATAATGATCCATCAATTGAATCATTAAAAACTTTTGATAAACTATTTATCTTTATACTAAACAATGTGACAGACAAAATACTGCCTTGTGGCACACCCTGATCCTGATTATAATTGTCAGACAGGGATGAACCCATTCGGACTTGAAATTGCCTGTCGGTTAAAAGTGTGATATAAAAAGAGGTAAACGACCCCTCAAACCAAAATCATGTAAATCCTTTAAAATGCCATGCTTCCAGGTGGTATCGTACGCTTTCTCGAGATCAAAAATATCGATACGGCATGTTGTTTAATTACTATTGCATTTTTAACAAAGGATTCTAGTCGTACCAGATGATCAATGGTACTACGGTTTTTCCTGAAACCACATTGAATATTGGTTATAAGGTTATTGGTTTCAAGATACCATGTTAGTCTATTATTTACCATTCGTTCCATGGTTTTACAGACACAACTCGTTAAAGAGATTGGTCTGTAATTCGATGGATCAGTATGATCCCGGCCGGGTTTTGGAATAGGGACGACAATGGCATTACGCCATGAAGTTGGGAAATTCCCTGAAGTCCATATTGAATCAAAAATATTTAGCAATGTTTCCAAACATGGTTCGGGCAAATGCTTCAGGAGCTGATAGTGGATATCGTCAGCCCCTGTTGCTGTATCATGAGCTTGCCCAAGGGCGGTATGTAGCTCATGTAGTGAAAGTAATTCATTATAATCTTCACCACTGTCTGAGTTAAAATTTAACCGTTTCTTCTCTTGTTGTTTCTGAAACTTTTGAAACTCAGGGACATAATTGGATGAAGATGAGTGCTTGGCGAGAGTTTCACCAAGTTTATTGGCAATGTCAGTTTTATTAGTTAATAAATTATCACCATCCTTCAGATGGTGAACAGTAGATTTAGAACCTTTGCCCTTTATTCTTTGAATCATGTTCCACACCTTTGACATAGGTGTGCGTGAATTTATTTTAGAAACATAATTTCGCCAAGACTGACGCTTATTTTGTTTAAAAGCACGTCTAGCCTTAGCATTTAAAATTTTAACTTTGTCTAGATTATGGACAGTAGGATGTCGGCGACAATACTTTTCAGCTTTCTTCCTACACTCTCTGGCCTGTTTACATTCATTATTGAACCATGGCTTACGAATGTGTGGAATTGCAGAGGACTTTGGTACAGTTTGGTCAGCAATGTTGTTCAGTATATCTGAAAATAACTGTATAGGATCTTCGCTGTTCGCAAAAATGTCATGTTTTAAGTGATCAGTACATAGTGTCTGATATAATGACCAGTTAGCCCTGGCAAAATTCCGTCGTCATAAAGGCGGATCATCACCAGGGTTGACCGCTTTGAGAAATGGTGGGGAAGTGATCACCCCCACATAGGTCATGATGTACCCCCCCATTCAAATTCATTATATACGTTGGAATCGGCGAGTGATAGATCCAGGGAAGAATATGTTCCCGTAGCTGGATGTAAATAAGTGGCTGAGTCATTAAAAATACATAGATTATTTTCAGAAACGAATTCCTCAAGGATTTTACCTTTTGTATTAGTATGGTCACTTCCCCAAAGTGGGTTGTGACCGTTCATATCGCCCATGATGAGGCATGGCTTCGGAAGCTGGTCATATAGGTTTTTAAGATCCGACTGTCTAATATCAGAAGAGGGAGGAATGTATAAACTGCACAGGGTCAATGCAATATGCAGGGTGATGCGAACAGCAACAGTTTGAAGATTTGTACTAAGATGGACAGGGCTGTGTATTATCCCTTGCCGTACCAAAATGGAAGCACCTCCAGTTGCTTTGTCTCCTGGAGGAGAGAAAGAGGGATAATCACTATACCGTCTCAGAATAGAGTTATCTATATGTTTTAGATATGTCTCTTGGAGACATATAGCTGACGGTTGAAAATCCTGTGTTAGTAATTGAATCTCGTTGAAATTATTTTTTGAGTCCTCTGCAATTCCATTGAATTAAAGTGGACAATTGAGTCATGGTGCTTCAATTGGTGATCTTCCGCGTGAATATGAGGAAGTGGAGCTCCTCCGTGTGTCCTGAGAGGACGGTGACACCTCCATATCTAGAGGTTCAAAGGGGTTGTCAAAAGGAACCTCTGAAGGTATTGGGACAGTTGGTAATTGTTGTTTCCTGTTTAATTTTTTCGCTTTCTTTTGGGGCAAATGACCAGTGTTAGACTGTTTAGCTGACGCTTGTGATGTCTCTGGCTGAGTCTTAGTCTGAGAGTCTGATGAAGACTGAGAGCCAGATGAAGTCTGAGATCCAGATGAATCCTGAGAGGCAGATGGAGATTGAGTGGCTCGGGATGTCGATGGTAAGACTGAAGCAGAATTCATGGGCTTCTCTGACTTGACCCAAGTCAGATCTGTTTGACAGGTAACAGAGGATGTCACTACAGACCGAGTTACTGCAGCAGAGTATGACAGATGTAATGGGGTCGAATTCTCAATTTTAAAGAGTTTTTTAGCGTCAAGGTATGGGATGTTATTTTCGCATTTTAGCTTCATTATTTTTGATTCCGTTTGCCAAACGGGACAGGATTTGGATGAAGAGTCATGTGGACCAGAACAGTTTGCACATTTAAACTCTTGGTCACAGTCTGTGTTTTCATGATTGCCACCACAGCGATGACACACCACAGAGCCACGACAAGAGTTGGACCCATGACCAAATTTCTTGCATTTATAACACCGGAGTGGACTGGGGACATACACATCCACTCCGATATTAAAGTATCCTGCCTTAATTGACTGTGGAAAAAGATGCACGGGCAAACGTCAAGAGATAGGTATTAGTTTTCACAAGGGTACCCTCTCTCTTGACGGCGAAACGTTTTACAGCGGTTACACCTTGATCTACAAGCTCTGCAGCAATATCATCCTCTGACATGTCGAACAAACAGCGAGCTCTGTCGCGAATGATTCCTCGACATGAATTTAATGTTCTGTGCACAGACACAGCAACCTCAATATTGGCAAAAGTTTTGATGGACAAAAGATTGAGAGACTGCTGTCTCCGTGCACATTCCACCAGAAGTGAACCACTACGGAGACGGGTGACGTTCTTAACATCTCCACAAAATCCAGAAACAGCCTTAGATATCGCAAAAGGATTTAGTTTTATAGGCAGAAAATCAGTTGCCTCAAACACAAGGAAACGAGCCCATGAGTCAGAATTCGAAGAAACAGTTTTGAAGGGTCATCAACATGTTCGAAACGTCGCTTTTTTCGTTTCGCAATGAACCAGATGGAGTGGGATCCATGATAAGTGTAAATAGATTCGGCACCCCTGCTCCCCACCCACCACGGAGTGTCAACAAGGACAGTGTCGAATAGCACCGGATCTCCTAGATGCTTACACCAGGGATACAGGGGTGTTATACTCCAGAGATAAAGACATGAAAAGCCATGAAAAACTAAAAGAATAAATGCCAGGCTGGTTCGGCCGATGATATCATTCCCAAAAATCACAGATTTCAGAGATCTAATACCACCAGATTGGCCCATGAGCCACCGCCTTCTGGCATAGGACTCTAGGCAATTTAAATTTATCAAAAATTAGTACAATGTAGATCAAAATAACCAAAACCCAATGATATCGTATTGTGCAAACATAGTCACCATGCACAGGGCTTGGCGTGACCAGCCGATTGATAGAACCGGGCCAGTTCTACCACCCGTCTAGGTGAAGTAAGGGCCAAAGTGGTGTGTTGGGCAAAAGGAACACGGTTCCAGGCTCCCAGTGCCCTCAACCACCAGAATCCCGTCCTCCACCGACACAGGGGCGCAACCCACGGCAAACGGGTTGGTGGACCAAATATACCCCCGGGTCCACAACGGGGGGTCGAAGAGCGCTTAGCGTTACCCAGCACCCACCACGAGGAGGTGGCTCTTCACGGGTGCCTTGTATTATTTGATATGATAAAAATATCTCTCATATATCTATCAACAGTAGAATGAGACCTTTCAAATGACGCGTGACATGTTGTAGCAGTGATGTGTTACAAGCTGATTTGCAAATGTAGGCTTTATCAATCATGGCACAGCAGTTAAAGCTTCTGGTTGACTGGTGTCGACAGAGATAAAAATACACCTTGTTTCTTTCATAGTGAGAAATCCTCTCATGAAGGAAAAGAAGTCTAAATCCTCCAAACTGTGTTCAGTACACCATCCCTAATACTTTCGAGCTTGGGAAATGTAGCAATACCGCAGCAGCAGCAGCGAGGTCAAAGGCAGTCGGGGACACATAAAAAAGGAATACATTTTTATATTTAATTTTTTTTTTTTATTATTCATTCAAAATCAGTAGATACAAATATACAAAGTACATGATGCAACAACACTTCTACACCGTAAAACAGAAATTCATATGGGTTGGCATTACACATATTGGAATCTTCATTAAGCTGGGAATGTGTGCAGTAGAGATGACCATTTTCTGTCAAATTGTAATATGTTTTGATTCTTACTGGCAATAAACTTTTCTGTCTTGAAAATATCACTCAATATTTTTACAAATGTATCCAGTGATAACTTATTTTTTTTAATACTTGATATATGGATATATTTTTTACTGACAAGAAGGGAATACAATTTTCACAAAATGTACATTTATGTTGTTTGCTGCTACCATAGCACCAAAAGCCGGATAGTACACCATTGAAATAAACGTAAATACAGTAGGAAATACATGCCATGACCGGATTTACGTATGTTTTCAGATATTTCCTAATTTCGGGCATATATTTCATATGAATCTATACTATTGAAACATATGCTCATCGTACATTTTCGTATGCACAAGTACCTCATTCATGTATGCCATGACCGGATTGTCAGGTATTTACAAACATGAATTGCAAAACAGATACCCCAGTAAATACATGATCATACAATATTTCCGATGCATTCCTTTGAATTTCAATGGGTGCTGACATTTCCGATTCCGAGTTTACTCAGGTTGGAAACATGTAAATTTTCAAATTTGCAAATTTTTACACACTTATAGATATTTATGTATCATACCGGATTTCGGGGGTATGTATATGAACGGTTCATACAATTTCATGTTACATGCGCTCAGGCAAGATGATCATTTGTTTCCATCATGTGAATTACTTGGTTCATGTAATTTCATTTTCACACATTTTAGTACGTTTGAAATCAACGTTCACGTGACCTCATTATTCTTACCATCACCTGACTAAGAAAGCAGTATTGCGCAAGCTAACATGGCTTATTAAGCTGCACTCGCTCTTGCTACCAGTATCAGTTACGCTTTGTCTGCGGTGTTGGCAAATCTTGTGAGTGGTGAACAAAAGGGCGATGAGCAGCCCCTTTGTCCTTGCAAGTGTCCCTAGCTGTCCCAACAGAATAGCACTTTATCTCTCCTGGAGCACAGCCAAATACGCTACACGAACCAACTCGTAATTTCATAAGTCTGTTCAGCTGTCGCATCACTACTGTAAAATATTATTTGGCAGTACATAACTGGAATATTATTGCACTGCATGTGACCTTTCTTAATAGTCTCACAGTGCCTGAACCATGTTATGTCTCCTTCCGTTCAGCCTTTGCTGTAATAACGCCATACATAAAATTAAAGTTGTCCACATTTGTTTCATTAACACAAACGTACACGACAACAAACAACGCCATTTAAAATTATATTCTTTGAGACATGAAATGAAAAATAGCATTTATCGTGTAGCGATTATGGCCGGATAGCACAGGCGGATGCGTTCTCTGAGTATACCATAGACATGTTGGACCTCCGTGCCTTTTGTGAAATTCGTCTTGATTGGCCTGTTTAGATTGACGATCCATAAACCCAGATTCCGAAAGGAAATGTCACACACGTAAATGTGATGTTCCATTGCTGTAATTTTCCCTGTCGGAGAAGTCCTTCTCACAAGATATATATTCCGTTGTTTGGAGCAGGCCTATGATAATGCGCATGTGCTGGTCAACGCGTATCTACTTCCGGGAAGTGTCGCGCCAGTGCGGCAAATGTCAAGAATGCTGTCAAAACAGCGATACTGTTGTATTTGTAGTAATCATTGTAAGAAATTTGCGAATGGCCGGAAGATCACTATGCAGGATTCCCTGCAGATATACGACTGAGAAGGGTTTGGATTCAAAGATGCAAGCTTGTCCGTTCCAACTTCAAATACACAAGAAATGACAGCACCAGATTATGCTCGGAACACTTTTACGGCGGGAGGGACCGAGTAAGCTTCATCCTTGCCAACTGTTTTCCCAAAGAAGACATTCAAACTTTCGGTAAGATTGTTTGTGAAAAAATTTAGCTTAAAAGCAGATGGTATTTCGTATTATCCATCAAAGTGATAAAGCAAGGCTTAGGAGGTTAGTCGTATCGTATCATGTAGACTAGTACACATACAGATCAAGAATTGAGATAAATTTGACTTTATTATGTGAATTCCAAATGAAATATGAAATAATTACGTGCATGTTATTAGAACAATATTGGTAAGTTGGTAACCTTATTCCTTTCAATGAATCCATCCAAACATTGGCATTGCAAAAAACGGTTTTAATTCCTTCATGTCATTATTATTTTCTAAATTCTGGAAAATTAGTTGACATTTTCCCCTGATTACTGCATACATTTCCAAATAAAAAATGAGAGTTGATTGGTGATCATTTTATCTTCTTTTACAGAATGTGTCCCATCTTGTCCATGGAACTACATGTGAGACCGATTTGGATCATGGTCTTGGTGAGAACATGGATATTGATGATGTTAATGAGATTGCTTTGCATATGGAGGATACAAGTATGTGTGATGTGTCAGCAGAGAAATCAGATTCTCCTGCAGGACTTTTATCAAGACTTGAACGTTCCCTTAGTCACCATGACTACTGTGGTTCCCAAATGTTGACCAGTCTCTCTGTGAATAAATGTACCCAAACATTTTCGGAACCTGTTACATCAGCTGGAGCTCAGACATTTGACAATGAAATTATCTATTGCAATGCAAGCACTCAAACATATGATTCATTGATGCACAGTGTTGGTATTCAAGTTGACAAACCAACATTGACCTATGAGGATATCAGGTGCTCTGATGAAAGTGTTATGTTCTACACTGGAGTTCCAGATTCATCAACATTTGAGGCTTTGTTTGATGAAATGTGTGATGATGAGCAGGTTTACTCTGACACATCTGATGGTGGGAGACCACATGCTTTGAGGCAGATAGATGAATTTTTCATGATTCTAATGAGATTGAGATTAGGACTGTTACTAGATGATTTGGCATACAGATTTAGAATTTCACGTGCAACATGCGGCAGACTCTGCAACAAGTGGTTTGACTATTTGTATGTTCAACTCTCGTTTTTGGTGCAATGGCCAAGTAGGGAGAATGTTAATGCAACAATGCCAGATTCATTTAGTACAAATTACCCAACCACTAGAGTTGTCGTAGATTGCACAGAGATATGGACAGAGACACCTAGTTCACTTCAGCTACAGTCACTTTTATACAGTGACTATAAGTCACATATGACCTACAAGGCTTTGATTGGGATAAGTCCAGCTGGTGTTGTAACATTTTCTTCAGATTTGTATTGTGGTAGTATCAGTGACAAACAGATCACCAAACTTAGTGGCCTTGTTGAATTGTGTGAGGAAGGTGATGCTATCATGGCAGACAAAGGTTTTCTCATCTCTGATTTTACTACACCTAGAGGTATTGATCTAATCATTCCCCCATTTAAAACTAAAAAGCAACAAATGACTCAACATGAGGTGAATGTAACCAAGAAAATTGCCAGTTTGAGGATTCATGTTGAGCGGCAAATGGAACGAATTAAAAACTTTCGCATCTTACAAGGTACTATTCCCATCACAATGGCTTCCCAGGTAACAAAAATATGGCATATATGTGTTTGTTTGACAAATTTGCAACCACCTCTTGTTCTTAAATGATATAAATTTGAATGAATTTGTTCGGGGTTCGGAGTACATGTAACTTCAATGATTTGCAGATTATTTCTTGAAATGTTAGAAGACTTAAAAAAACTTAAACATAATGACTTGGTGAATTATTTTAGTTTGTTTGACATAGTCAGCCTTTTTTTAGACCTTCATTAGGCCTGCAACATATTTTTCAGACATTTTTCACTTTGGTCTCTTTGAAACGCTTAGGAATATTTTGATAACGGTCAGGTAACCCCCTGTTATTACAAGCTACTAATTATTACCTCAAGCCCTGTTCTGTTAGCTGTACTCACTCCACTGCAACTGGATTAACTACTACTATTAACTAACTTGTTAGGTCAGGTGTTGGTTGTGAGTAGGTGTCTAACAGAACTTATAGATAGGTATAGATAATAGAGCATCACTGCTCAGTGATCATTATTGATCAGTAGATGATCACTGTTGCTAATAATTGACAAAACAAATACGAAGATTCTATATTTATTTACATTCACAAATATATTAATTCCTGTCTTGACACATTGTCTGAATGCAGTGTCAGGTAAGTTGTTTTACACAACATCCGCATTGTCCATCATATGTACAATGACACACAGGTATATATTGTCAATAAGAACATTTACATTTTTTACAAGAAACCTATTTTTTTTGCTTTATCTGTAGTATGTGAATGCCATTAGAACATTACTATAAAGCTGACAAATTTGTAGCTTTATTGGTAGAGCATGTCATTCAACAAATGTAATATTGACAAATGTGTTAAATACTGAAATAATAGTGTGCTTGAAAATGTGCCTTTCTTTATTTTTATTATACAATGCACCAGTTATGAAAGGATGTGAACTGTGAACAGTTAACCTTAAAGGGAGATAATTTAGCAAAACTACTTTGTAGTGCGTTTTCAGTTGTGGCAGGTTTTAGTGATGCTCTAGGTATCCATATGCAAATACCAAATTGTGATGTTTCATATTATTAACGTTTGTCTTTACAACATATATACTGGTACAGAGGCCTCAATACTACAAGAAAGATTTCACTTGACTCTGTAGCACTGAATGGTTCAGGAAGTTCCATAAGTATATTATCTCTCTAGCTGTTAAACAGCTATCCATGTTGTTGAAAGTGAGTCAGTATTGATCTGCACACAGTTATCAGTTCACCAATAAAATAATTTTAGTGATCTGTTTGTGTTTTTGTTATATATACATATTTAAAAACACTACTAATTGATCTTCAAAGCTGATAATTATTATAAGCCATCAAATAAGATGGCAAAAGATTTTAAGAACATTTAGCATGCAGAATAAAAGCACTTAAATACAAGGGATGAAGCAATTTAGTTACAGACAAGTCTGTTTCTTGTGTCATAGTGTAAGTGATTTCATGGTACTTGCTTTCACTGTAAATGTACAATAGGAAAAAATATTTATATTTGGTTATATTCAAGCACTTGAACCTACTCAGTGGATTGGTATTCTGCACATGCTACATTTAATTCAAACACTCTTTTGAGAACTTTAGGCAAACATTCTAGAAATATGCACTTGTCATTTTCACCTTGTGTATTCAAACACTTTTCAAGCAAGCATGAACTCTTTTTCATTAAACATTGCCATACTGTTTCAACAATGAATGTGAACTGGTCAGCACAGGCAATCACTGATACATTTATAGGAACACTTGAAATCTTATTTAATTATACAGTGGAATACCCCTTTTCACTCTTCTTGAGAATAATTCTGGAATTACATTAGTCAGGTAAAATTTGTTCAACTGGGGCAGCATGTCATTCCAGACTTTTTCATCAAATCTGATTCTGTCAACAGTCCACCCATTCAAAGTCCAAATCATGAAATCACACCACAGTCTTTCAGTAATAGCCATTTGACCCTGAATTTGGTAATAATATCTATGAGACCTTTTAAGACGAACACGGTCATTCTCATCTAGGGAACAGTAGAATCTAGGATCCTTGGCACACTCCTTGGGCTCCATCCATTTCCAGTCACAGCGTGCAGGACACTTTATCTCAAGAACACCACCAGTATGTCCATCATCAGTCTGTATCAAACCATCAGGGCTAGCACCAAGGTGTGGATACTTTGGATTAACAATAAGACCACATTGTTCCACACAGACACAGTTCTTGTTTGCTGTTTGATAGACCTTGCGTGCTGCAGGTTCATGACTGGTTCCCCATTTACAAAAAAGTAACATCAGAAATGTCTCTGTAGCCACAAATATCTTTAAGAAGATTATCTGGCTTTGTGTCACTGCGCATCAACACAACATCTCCAAAATTAGAAGAAGTAAGTCTTTCACTTCTGGCAGCTAACCATAAGTCGTTTTTATGCTGACCTCCTGTTAATGTCTTGATACAATGGGCATCTTCCTCTGACACATGCATACAATCAAATAATACCTGCATTTTTTGCTGACAATCAGTGGAATGAAGATCTACATGGTCACAATATGAAAAGGAAATGTTATGAAGGGGAGGCAGAGAGGGTTTCATGTTTGATGGCGTAGAAGTGTCTGCATAAAACTTTAACCAGGCAGCATTGGAATTCTTACTTTCAAGTTTCTGTTTAAATCTCTGACAGTTGACAATGGGTTTAATGTAATCTGCTTTTCATTACCAATCTTATCACACTTCTCTGAATTTGAACAATTTTCTATCACTGCTTT
The DNA here is from genome assembly GCF_003918875.1 of Haliotis rubra. NCBI lineage: Eukaryota > Metazoa > Mollusca > Gastropoda > Lepetellida > Haliotidae > Haliotis > Haliotis rubra. Next base: position 415,698 of record NW_025767457.1, read on the forward strand.
CCTTTCATGTAGAACAGAAGATGACTTTCTAAAATTAACATCTTGTGATCTTTTTGGACTAAGTTTCCTCTTGCGTGGGTTATTCCACTTGCATGGTTGGGATGTGCATGATGTAGTACCGGCTTTCCTCCTTGTTGTCACATCAACTAAACAGTGGCACAGTGCTGCAATGTGATTGCAAGCCTCACCAGCCCTGAAATATGTATATAAAAATAAATAAATTAGGAACAAATCTCAAATTTTGTTTACATCATGATTATTTGAAATCTTTTCTTCATACTATTTACTAAGAAATGAATTCTCATGCTTATGAGTACAAATTATATGTTACACATATCCTGGGCACTGTTAAGGTTTGCTTGCCTTGAAATTTATATCTCCTGGTGGGGTGTGGCTGAAGAAATTCTTTATGGAGGGAGCAGAAATATAAGGTATAATATTAAATAAGAAAAAGACAAAGAAGGACCACTTACCCAGCTGCACAAGTGCAGTCTGCAGAGTGAATCTTGCCTGTAACCTTTGACAAACAAATCCATGCAATGTGGTCTGGGCATTCTTTCTTGTTGCTCGTAGGCAGTGATGGTATGACTTTGCATCGCACGATGGCATGGCTACATACGTCTGAGACGGGGCTAAACTCAAGTGAATGAACATGTCCGTCTTCAAAATATACGAAAGACTTATGCTGTGGCTTCACGTTCATGGTGAGAACAAAGTAGTTATAGACTTCAGTCTCTGAAAAATCAGGAATGGCACTAGTGTCCCGTATCCAGACTGTGAGATTCTGCGGATCAGGAATACTCTCGCCGAGGGGGTGTTATCAACTTGTTATGAAGTGGTCGAGTCGGTAGATTTGCAAGCTTTGTCGCGCTTGCATTTGTTGGATAACAAAGTCTGCTTACCCCGTTCGCCCTCTCAACAAGCTCAGAGTTCTTACCAGTAACATATTGGCCATGATCGCGGAGGTACGCTTTCAGCTCTGTAACTTTCATGACCTCTATCTCGGTCACCAAGCAACGTATCAACAGACGCCATTGTTGCTAAGTACGTCCCGGAAGTTGGAGGTGTTTCGCGCCGGAGTAAATAGGAAGGGGAGATAACTCACGTTTTGAGAGAGGCCAATTACGCCCCAGTGTTGCTAAACATCTTGCAGACCTTTATCCTGACATAGACGCAGACCTCGCATGTTCAAGTTCAGATCTGACAGGTGCCGAAAATATTGATTCCGACAAGAATGCAAGATTACAGTGGGTTATTGTTTTCCTAAGTAAGTGGGGTGCTTTCTACAACATTGGAGATAATGGTATTGTTGTCCTTCTGATATTCCCCCGAACGGAAGCTCTACCCTTTTAGGGTACAATGTGTATGTTACAGATTTGTAGGGAATAGTCTTAAGGCTTTTCTACTTTGACCAGGATTCTCCCAACTTGGTTAGTATCTTGCGGACGTATATGGAGAAAGTTCGAAGAATCTTGCTGTATAAATACAATCATAGAAATACCGCTGTGTTTGAAAAGTACCCTCAATCCGATAGCCAGTGAGATTATTGTGAAAGATCGCAATATGTATCATCATAAACGGGCCCAGATAAAGGTACATGTAATTCATTCCTACATTATATCCTTTTATAGACACGGGACATGGTTGTTACAGGTAGGGCAAACACTTTCTTCTATAGGTATCTGCCGGTTTCACGCTACATACATGTATTTAGATTATTGAGAAAAATAGCGACGCATGTTCCCCTCCATGACACATATAATTGTTTAGATACCCAGTGATTAGGGATAGCGCTGCAGCAATTGCAACTTATTGAAATTTACGACATACACTATCATCTGCAGTAGTACTGCCATACATAGCATCGTATTTATTACTCTCTTACATAAGGTGAAATATCACAGGGTTGTCATGGTAACGATAATTTGACATACTATTTATTGTCTTATTGTTTTATCTGCGATTAGAATTTAAATCAGTTTTGACGTGAGCATGATAATAGAAAAGAAGCTGTAAAACGAATATTAATGTGATCGAACCTATAGGCCTTGGTAAAGGCGAGTTTCAAGCCACCTAAAAAACCTTCATGATAAATATCTGCTAATCCGTGGCACGATTCCAACCATATCATGAGCATGTGTTTGTGAATCATAATCAAATAGTCATGTTACAAGGCATCCATGCCGCGTCAACAACACATGGAAACGCACGAGAATTGCAATACGGGCCCCTAAACCACTTATATTCCGTGACCTGGAGACACATGTGATTGAGCGTATGTAGGGACAGGTAAAACCACAGGTAGACAAAATGAATACACGTGCTGTTATATTTTTGAATTATGAGTAAACATTCGTCCTTGTCACGGGATAAATGTATACTTCCAGTTTCAACCAAATGTACATACGACGGAGAACGAAATCTAGGTTAAGCTAGTTGACCCAAACAATGGTCTGTTTTCCAAATATTTTGTTTTCCATATCTTGTCCCAATCTGTATCCAGAGACCATATAATAGTCTATTATATTGTCTCTCCTGTATCATAGTCACAGAACGATATTATTTCCCCTTCCGCCCAGCCCTTACTGTAATGCTTACGCCCTAAATGAAGCATATTTAGATATTCCCAGGTTCAGCGGAAAACTCACTGCAGGGTTCGGGTTACAGACTAAACATACCAAACACCCATGGCTTGCGGGGGACATCTTCAGTAACATTTACATCTGCCAACTCTGAATTTGCAAGTGGGGAGGCAATACGCCAATGAGACTAAGGGTCCTGTACCATGTTTGTGAAATATCTATGATGCCTTATATGAAGTCTATAATCTAAGCAAGTCTAGCTAAAAGCTTTAAGTCACTGCTTGAAGAAAGGCTCCTTTAGAAATTTTATTTGGTAAATATTAGTATTTCACTGACACATTGGAAAACACATAGCAACCTATAATTCAGTGTGACTATGATTAAGCCATCACTGTAAAACACAAGGGTTATGTCCTTTGAGTTAACTGACAGGCTTTCGGTATCAAATATTTGGAACCCCGGCCAAAGGTGATGTAATGCTGTCTGGAAATATGGCGTTTTTGTAATGCTTTGGTTGTACTTAATGATAAGTGATTGTTAAATGTACAAATGATGTTTTTGAAGGATAATCTCAACTTACTCAGAGACTTTGCACGTGTTTTCCCCCACTCTTTCCACACCCATCCTTCATGTTTGTGACATGATATGCACACTGAAAAATTAAAACAGGTATAAAAATAATAACTGTTTGCAATCTTTACCCAATTTAGTTTTCCATTTATTTAGCAATTTTCAGTTTGTATTATTTCCTGGAAATTTTGTACGAAGGTACATTTAACAGTTTCACCCAATAACAGTAAAGCATACAGATAATACGTTTTGGTACTTTGATAGATTAATAAGTTCACAATATATTATATAACAAATCAGACAGCAAAATGCAAAAATTAAAAACGCATGAGCAACATAAATGATGTCAGGTAGTAAGCTTTCAATAATTATTGAAACTGCTTAGTTATCTAACTTTATGAACTAATTGCAATCACTAGAGTTTTCTATAAACTACCCAAGAGATGGAATCAAAATAGGTGTACAGTATATTCTGTTGGGTAACTGAAATTTGAGAAAACGTCCGTATGGGACAATATCTGTATTCCGAATCAAAAAGGGGCCATCCCACGTAGTGGTGTAACGATTCATCGATATTATCGATGTTTGCATAGTCAACTATGCGATACGAATGCATCAATAGAAAACACATTTAGGCAATACATCAGGATATTTATATCGCGCGACGGTCCGTGATACATTGATGTATCGCCACAAGAGACGATATATCCCGATACTACATAAGTACTACTTAAAGTTGTAAGGAATATTGCATTAGGAATAGGAAAGGAGTCTAGTGAATTCTAAAAACAAACTGAGCCTTATAGGAATTTGTTTGTATTTGTTACATAAACAAAGGAGTTGGTGTAGAAGTGATAGAGTGTGAACATTTTGTCAAACTCCGTGAACTGTAAAATACTTGTCTTCAAGTAATTACAAGTACAAGTAATTGAAATATGTTCTATATAGTTGTTTGACAAATAACACCATTTATTCACAACTATGACTGATGTCTTAGCTTTGTTGAGAAAGAGAACAAAGATAAGATACAATTTAGACAGCAGACTTAAGAGTTTTGAAATCTGATATAAATTACATTGAATTGTTTGTGAAATAATTGGTGTAGAAACACAACTTCCCAAAGGAAACTTCAGTTTCAAATTTATTTTCAGGTGTGCTGAACATATTTGGCTGTACCTTCTTCAACATGAAATGATGAAATGTTATTAGATCAACAGCTCTTTAAGTGTGTGTGTGAATGTAACACAGGTTTTAATGAATTTAGAACTATTTTCAGTCACGATATGGCTGAAATACTGCCACTGTGACTATAAATTTTAACTCACTCACTTACTCACTCATGATATATCGTCTCGCCTCATTAAACTGGTATCAGGATATATCGTCTCCCCACTTAGACTACGAAACACAGCTCTAATACCAAGTATGTGCATATTTACCAATTTGCAACAGTAATTTACATCGGGAATCATTAATACATTGTAATCATCATTTTTGAAAGTATAGATAATAAAATTTGTGCAGCTATGATCATGAGTATGATAACTCATACAAGTGTGGACTAAAATTAGGGACCTACTGGATCATGTCTGTGTGAACACACCTGTCTGTGTTTTATTGCAAGAAGCAGTCTCTCCTTGTATGTCATATATAAGGAGTGTACCTAAGGTCAGTTATTTAAACTATAATGTAATTTCCATCACAAAAAGTATTACCTACTAATCGGAAAGGCTTATCTGTACCCCACCGCCACCAACCCACCCTAGGCCTACCTCATCCCACACCCTCTCCCTCTCACACACATGTACACACACACTCCCTAACATATATATCGCTCTGGTCCATAGACCCAATATTTGAACCTTTTAAGCAGACATCATGTGTATGTCAAGAAAGGCAGGCACGTTAATAGTGTTGCTCAGTCATGGGTATCACTTCGCCATGTGTTTCTAATGATCTCCGTGCATTATGGCGTGGTCCGACGCGCTAACGAACCCGATGTGACAGTTACATTACAGAACCATTGAAATACATGTTAAAGTAGTGTTAATCTTGTAACACTATATTTACCCATTACCAACCATTTGCGCGTGTACTAAATATATGACAAACCTAACCCTGGTCATACGAGATTTCAAAGGTATTAAAATGCATGTCCTTCAATCACTCACAACATTTACATATGTTACACATGCTAGAAAACATGAAAACAATGGCCAAATTTACACACCTGTGAAATCCATGTAAATACAGAGTTGAATGTTCGTTTATTTTAACACCCCTTTAAACGTGTGTAAATCTGACAGCCAGATGATACGTAGATTTCAAACGTTGTTCATATGGCCGCCGGATGAAACGTATATTTCCTAAAGTTAGTAAATTTGGGTAATACAGTCATTTTGTGTGGTGTACATGCAGAACAAAGACATATTCTAGATGTATAATGCGAGTCTGTAAATAATCAGGTTTGGACCAGACATACAGTGGTTGATCTTAACAACATTTCATTATCAAGCAACACTGTTTACCTGATTAGCCAGAACGTGTTATCAGTTAACAGTAATATTGAATAAAAACTCTGAGCTCTCAAGACTTGATGATAGATGTAAATACTGTGCCCAGAGGGAAATATGACAGATATAATGTTTAGAAGTTAATATGAGCAGAATATTCTGTGATATTAATTCCAGAACTCAAACGGTAACCACGTTTCCCTGACAACCTTATCTATACAAGTTAAAATGTAATCACTACTCTGGAGCCAGCAGTGCATCTTGTCGGACGAAAAGAATACGTTACTGTGGAACATTTATAGCCCGGAAGTACTACATGGTTAATGAACTGAATTTGGGGAAACCACGTTTGTGCTTGTGAGAATCAGGCACCAGTTTAAACTATATTCCCTTTCTAATCAGTCACAAGGATACCATGCAAGGCATCGTATACCATTAAATAACATCGACCATGAATGAAACGTCTCAAACGTTTGCGATGCATCAAGGATGCAAATACTGAATGTGAAGAGGAAAATATATCTCTTTCTTAGTTACTATGCAAAAATCTCAAGCAATGAAACGGTAACCACGTTTTCTTAGACAACCCTACCTAACACGAGTGTGTGAAAGAGTTGCTTGGATTTTACCCTGAAAGGCTACATGGAATCCGGGAAAAGGATTTCAGCATGCCTGTGTACTACAGCCCTGCCCTAAATCGGACACGAATTCTTCTTGTACGAAACATTCTCTTCCTATCACCAAGTAATTACTTGCAATGAACCAGATTTCCTCATCTTTCTTATTCCACTGAGTAACAATGATGTTACAATGCTATCAATTTTCATTCATAATTTTCAAAAGCCTCAGGAATAATTTTCTTACTCGTGAGAGCAGTGTCCGTTAACTATGCCAGAAGTATTTTAAAAATGTCATGTCCGCAAACATCTAAGAAGAAAAGTCTTGTGAGAATCAAGTTACTTTCAGTTCATGATATTTACGGCAGTTGATGCTGTGTTCGTGTCAAATCGCTGTTTACAGAAGACTATGTTAGTTGAAGCTGTCTACCAAGGTGTCTAACTACGGTGTGGGAGGAGTGAGTGAGGGAGTGAATGAGTGATCGCCACTTTGAACAGTATTCCAGGTATATCATAGTGTGTCAGCTTAATGTAGGATGAACATTTACCACTCTGGTGTGAGAAGAAACTGCAATGGTCCAGGTGAACGCAGTATTACGGGCCCTGACATCTCTGTCAAATGAAAGTAAGGAATGGCAAAAATCACAACACGGACTGCACCACACCATGACACCAGGTGTGACACCACCTCTCTCCTGCTAACCATCACAGAATGTCCCGTCTGAGTATGAGGTATGCAATGAAGAACATGGGTTATATAGACGTTGTGTTGATATGAATGAGAGTTATACTTTCACTTGAACATGTTTAGGTATTTCAACATTTTGCTTCACACATACATATGCAAACTTGTTGTTGAAAAAGCCGAAGAGCATTATCCAGTTTAAGAAATTCAATAAATAATTATCCTTCTACGACAAGAGCCCGATCTGTTGGGAGCAGAAGCATCACGAATTCCAATTGAAACATTGTTCATGACTTTTCATAATGGACTTATATCCTTTAAGATGTATTTGATAACGAAAAACACATTGTTTTTGTTCGGTCCATATATTTATGTAATTATGTTTACATGTTTTATGATTTGTATCCTATTCTGTGTTTAAAAATCAATATCATATAGTTAACGTTCCCTGTGTTTCATAATTCCTATTTGGATTTTGGTCTGCATCACAGTCTGAATAATTAGTGATTTTAAAAAATAGCAAAACTATTATCTGATAGTTAACACTAGTATCATACAAGTAATTTTTCGTTTTCTCACGAATAAAAACCACGCGCCTCTATTGGGAGTGAACGAAGTTATTGAAAGGTTGAAGTTTCATTTTAGTTATATCATTAGTCCGAATCCAGACATAGATAACCGTCTCAATAAAAAGTGTATGTTTTTTACATTCTCTTACTTGCCTGGTTGAAAATGAATCACCCAGCTCTTTGAAATACTTGAACGAATTTCCAGTTGATAAAAACACACATCACTGTAATCGAAGAAGGAAATAATCTTTGTCTCAAGTTTCTTTTTTGTACTGCCTTGCAGTCTTTTCGTTTTGGTCTTTTGTTTGTCTGTGGAATATATGTAGGACCATTATGTGCTAACACTGCAGACATCCATGAAGTTATTAATACAGGAGCATTTGGTGCTATACGTAGATATACCTGAAGTGATACAGGACCAGTAGGTGCTTACACTGTAGATATCCGTGAAGTTATAGAGGACCATTTGGTGAAGCGGAACGCGATTTATGTACGAACAAGTGTTTGCATCTATACCGAAACGTCACATATATTGCAATGAAGCAGTTGGCAACAAAAAGACTTGTTCCTGTTTATCATTAGAGATTCTAAATGTCACTTAAAGAAGGTCTTTTAGGTGTTTTCACTGTACATATTCGGAAAGTTATACTGGACCATTAGGGTGAATACACCTAGTAATCCAGGTTGGCAGCATGTCAGCAGCAATGTGATATTTGTTACGGACAATGTCTACAACCTTCGCCTTACCCGCATCCTCGATAATCTCCAGGGTTGGTTACATCATGTCCCTGGATGCATCCACGGCTTGGTCCGATGATGCTGATCCAACCAGGTGTCTACGCTTTGACGGACAATCACAACTCACTTTTGCTTCTTAAATTATCAACCGTTTAAACTTGGCAACACAATTGATGCAGAGGTACTCTGAAAGAGGTAGAAAGAGTTCTTTCATACATTCTTTTAAAGTTTCAGATCTGTCAAGTTGTCTGTATTATTTCCCCCACAAAAATCCAAGTGGCGCTGTGAACAAACCTTCGCGACTGCAACCACTATTTTGTTGACACTGGCAAGCTCGGATGTAACGGCGGCTTAGCTGATTGGCTACTGTGAGAATGCGGAGCCAGCAAAGGGAGGTAATATAATTATCGGGCTAAGCCGTGGATGCATCCAGGGTATAGTGGAGAGTGATCGTAACGTATACCCTGGAGATTATCGAGGATGCTTTACCGCTGCTCCGTTCCGTTACATGGCGGATACCGTTGAAAATACACGACCATTGCGTGTCATGTACAAGTAGCAGAGTATAAACTAAACTAACAGAAAAATGCAGACATACTTCAATATTAGTTCAATTTTAATATGTGCATTTAAAAATATTGAAAACCTGTATTGTCTCTTCTCATCAAATATAACATGCGGTCGCCACTCATTCATAATATCAAGGATGCTATATGGTAACGGTTTGAAATTCGATGTCTTATTCCTGTGTGTTCCAGCTCTGATCCAGGAGAGGATGACTGGCAGGATCAAAGGCATAGTCATCCGAGGATACAGAAGTGCGGTATTAGGGGAAGAATGACGCTTAATGTCATTTACCATTAAGACCGTGCATTGCCACTATTTCAAAATGAACACCACAAAGCCATTTGGGAAATGAATTGACACAGATGACCTGATTCTGTCGGCACTACTTTCTCGCTGTTTTGTTCTAGATACGCCAGTTAAAGGAAGACTTTGTCTTGCATGCTTAAAGCTGTTATTGTCCCTGTTCAGGCACTATATTCTGGTTTAGGAGAACAAGATGGCGGCTCCTTCGAAAAAGCAAGGTAGCTCCGATACGAAGTACACTTTCGGTGAAATAGAGTATGCGTTTGTTGTGTCCAGGTGATTAAAAAGACATTGGTAATTTGATTTGTAAATATTTTATAATTTGTAACTAGTTGAAGTTGTCGAAGAGCATTGTAGATCTAACATTGCACATTGGCAGACGTTGGTTACATTCGCTACGCTCCGTTGCTTGTATAACGCATAGGGACACTGGACAATGACGGGAAACGGAAAACCAGATAGTCTAACCACAGCTAGCACCGATATGACCGCGATTTTGACTAGATCCATGTTGAACTCTACTTCACAAGATGACTTTGATTGGTTGTTGACTTCAAGCTGTTGAACGAAAGAAGTATACGATTAAAGATATAGAATTGGCGACATCTCTTCCTCAAACAATCGATGGCGATGATCTGATCCAGGGTATTGATCATTAAAGAATGGAGATGTAATACTCTCGATAATCGAAGATGGCTGCGGTTGCTTTGATAAGAAACTCAACGTGTACATTCTTAACACTGACAATAAACGCAGGAAAACATTTTGGAAATAAATGACAGTTAGCTTAATCCTGACAACGCCTGTAAGAACATAATACACTATTTGAAACTTTACTCGTGTTCTGAAGGTCACGATACGCGTAGAAACTGACGCGTCAGAACTAAGAAATACAATATTGTTGTGCCGACTGTCTTTTTCTACTGTTAACATATCGCCATTTGGCTGATATACTGAAATGACAACTACCCAGCTTTATGTCCGAAGATGACAAGATAAGTTTTGTAACTCGAAAAATATTAGTATTTTACATGGTACTTGCAGCTTTCCGTACCTTCGCTCATGGAGCTGAAAAGTCTGGTTTATTTCGCTTGTGTGTTCCAGCTGTGGGACCCATGAAGAAGAGCCAGGTTAGAATGGATCTAACAAGCTATGCATGTCTTAATAGGCGAGTAACGGGACCGCATTTTCAGACTTACTGGCTTGGTCGATGCATGTCATTGCACTCCATTTTGGTTGATCATGTCAATCACTGGTTTACAGACTCCCGTGAGATAGCAAGACTGTTGCTGAATGCGGCGTTTAACAAACATTCAAAGCATCCTGTTGTGAGGTCTATACATGGTCCGCCGCGTAGAAAGATTGTTCAGTACAGCTGAAGGGTTTTTCTTAGTTATTGACGTTTATTACCGTCTGATCCACTGACGTACCCAGTTATTGTCATTAGGGTTTCAATGGGCAATGCGCATACTAAGGACAGCTGATTAAACATTAAGGTCATTAACCAATGTGATCCAGTGATTCAAGGAAAAACAATGAATACTTTGATGCATTTGTCAAGTAATCCATAACGATTGGCTATTATTCAATTCGGAAATTATTTTGCTTTCAGTGTAAATTAGAATGCGTTGGCAATACTCGTAAAGTTACTTTATATTCACGATCTGTTAAAATTCGTTAAAGTTGGATTTTATAAAATGTTGATAAAAGCTCCATCAAATCACAAAATGCTTCCAATTTTGAAACTTGTATAAGAATCTTCTGTTGAAGAAAAGCCTTTATACATGTTTCCCCAAGGAACGAACTTCGTCTCATGTCGGCTCTGAATGTGAGTGAGTGAGTGAGTTTAATTTTACGCCGCACTCAGCAATATTCCAGCTATACGGCGGCGGTCTGTAAATAATCGACTCTGGACCAGACAATACAGTGATCAATAGCATGAACATCGATCTGCGCAATTGGGAACCGATGACATGTGTCAACGAGTCAGCGAGCCTGACCACCCGATCCCGTTAGTCGCCTCTTACGACAAGCATAGTCGCCTTTTTTGGCAAGCATGAGTTGCTGAAGATCTATTCTACCCCGGATCTTCACGGGTTCAGCTCTGAAACACCAACGCATTATTTCCATTTCTTATTGAACACATTTTCTTCCATTGATGGAAAATGCACAACAGAAGATACCAAGATAATGAATTTGTAGTTCTCGAAGGAAGCAAGGGAGCGTCATGGCCTTCTTCACCAAGGATGAATTATTGATGACCTCACCTTTAATCAAATCACAAATCACTTTTTAAACCATGTAATAACATAGAATAATATATTTGTCAATGGTGACTAGATGATTGATGATTTCTGTTACAGCAACTTGTAATTCATTGTAATAGTTTACTTGAGAAAACTATTGCCAAATGTGAAGCATCAATTCAAGTAATGTCAATGTTATGCTGTAATCCTTTTCCCCGAAGTGCTTCATTTGTTGAAATGTTTCAGCTTACCTTAGCCTCGTCTGTTAATCTGCTAACACTTAAATCTAATAGAAACATTCATGGACAGAGTATAATCACTCTCAACTATCTGTCGAAACATAAGCATTATTGAAAGTGTGATTGATGACTTGTGATTAATTTTCAGGCTTGGAAAGTGAAGGCTGACTGTTGGGTCAGTGAGTTAGGGCATGTAGCTATGTTGAGACGTTATACATTTTCAGCACTTTCACGTGATGGGACTACAATGCTTATATCAAACGTCTTCCGAAACAGATTCCACTGGTCAAAACAGGCAAAATAGTGACGAAAATGAAATGAACTAATCACTGAAAAGCGTTAATGACACCAGATCTTCGCGAAACAATGTGTTCCCAAAACTAGGTTATTCACACAAATCAATCATGGTTGGGTTTGTAACGAGGTTTTTCACCGAAACAATTGCTCAGAAATCATTCAATACATACGGAAACTCAGCTTCCAGTCTTCAGATGTCAAGCATATGAACAAGAGCCAGTAAAGGTTCCAATCTCCTGGGTTTCAATAAAGAGAGTTTTATTTAATATTTATGTCCGAAATAATGATTCCAATTTAATTCCCGTCTGTACACAATAATAATATAATAATCTCTTGAGATGATAAAGTATAGCTACAAAACGTTAGTGGCAATGTGGTAGTTGAAATCGTTACTATTCAACGTCCTGGTTTGCTAAACAATGTAGTGCAATTTCATTGTAGTGATACCTCCGAGTGAACACCGCTTGATCTCCCCAAGGCGATACTAGTTTGGGGTCATAAATCATCCTGTTTTTTTGTGAAACCTTTTTTTTCGCTTTGAAACGTGTTTTTCCCCTCTTGGCATTTCTCTCATCCCAAATTGTCTACCGTACTAACTGTAATGGAATTGTTTCTTCATCCAAATATTTAAGAATCGCTCTTAACTTATTTTACCATTTGGGCTACGAATGTATAATTTTAACTCAAAAGACCCTTTGATGTGGAAAAATATAACTTTTTCAACGATTTGCTGTTCATAAAAGTCACCTTTCGAACTTTCTGACTTGTAGTAGTTGCGTTTAATTGAGTTGAATATATAATTTGTTATAGTCATGTAATACAACATGTCACTGATAATGGAAAGGATGATAGCCAACCATAATATTACCACAATCTACAACCACTACCAAGTACAGACACTAGTGCGGTTTAGCAACAAACCTACAAGCACTTCCCTAGTTTATCACCATAGCCAACAACTACTATCCTACATTACCACCACAGTGTAGGACCTGTAGTCTAGTGTAGCACCCAAGCAGCCACTACCGTAGCTTACCACACAGTGCAGTCACTACCACAGTAAAGCATCAGAATACAATCAATTCCCGAGTTAACCTCATCGGATCCAGTACGATGTGGGTAGCCCGAATGATAATCGTTGTCTCGTCAAGTGGTAGTGGCAGAAGTGGTACTTAAATTAGTTTGGTAACCCTATCTACAACTTGTACATCCAGCTCGCTCAATGGCACTAAAGGCCAAGCCACTGCTAAATGTGGCTCACCCAATGAGAGTTAAACATCTTGCTACGTACGCCAATGCCCTTTAAATATAAAGTCATGTCTTTTCAAACCTAATCCTCTTCAAATTGGCCGGAAATTGGTGTATGCGAGTTTTGAAAAGCAGTGCCTTGAACAAAAAAGGAAAAGCAAACCATTAAACGAGGGAAGTGGGTTTCTCAGCAAGTAATTAAGTGTAACCAGCTCTCCGAAGCGATTTGTTTTCATTCAACTTAACCGCTTTTTACCCGTCGTCTTTACTCACTACATTCACTGAGACTACAGTCTCCAAAGTGGAGGCAAGAAACCAAGAATCAGAATTCACTGACTTTCTTTCTAACCTCTGTCTATAAGCATAAACATCTCTCAGTCTTCATCAGTCGAGTTTTCACCGCAGGGCGTCTGAGAAATTGTCTTGGCTTACGTGTGTTGTGTATTAAAGGGTTTGAATCGATTTCACTCAGTAAGACGGATCAGTTCTATAAGTTAACTTCCCACTTCCACAAATGTGATTGTTCCATAGTTCAGTCTTTTCCTCACTGCCATTAATGTGGTGTGAGTAAGAGGCTCTGCAATACTGAAGACTGACTGACTGACTGAGTTTGGTTTTACGCCGCTTTTAGCAATATTCCAGCAATATCACGGCGGGGGACTCCAGAAATGGGCTTCACACATTGTGCCCATGTGGGGAATCGAACCCGGGTCTTCAGCGTGACGAGCCAACGCTTTAACCACTAGGCTACCCCACCGCCTGCAATACTGAAGAAAGGATTCGTAGTCTAGTCCGTAGATTCTTTGGATCCGGCTATGGTTACAATTTTTCAAGGTATACAATAATCATGGTCTACATAGACATTGTCAGAGCACTTGTTCCCTTTTTGTTGTATGTATAGGCCAAGTATCGACTGAGCATGCGGTAAAACAAGTTTACACGTGACTGCAACTGAGGTAAGGCTTGGTTGTTCCGCCTCATGTGGAATGCATCCTTGAGTGATGCCTTGAGTGATCGAGAAAGCTTCAGGGCAACATAATCTCACGGACATTATATATCTGTATCCGCAATCAGCGTTACCCCCATAATGATGATAATGATAAAGATGATGATGATAATCAATTGGTGTTGCACTTACACACACGTATTTAGATATTGGAGTTACTTCCGTTCCTATCCCTACGAAATATTTGTGAATGGGTCCGCTACATGCCATTACATCATCATGTATCCTAATATATAGCTCACTCTGATGTGGTATTGGCCACATCAATGCTGCGCCGTTTTGAACAGAATCACGTACCTATGGCGACTGTTCTTCATACCCCAGTTCCACATCCTTCTTATTCTCATTACATGAACGACGTTTTTGTATTTCAAACATCGATAAACGTTGTTTATATTGCAGTTAGAAATCATTGTTTAAAACACGCACACAATTCTTCTTCTGTTTGCTCTTCTCTTACTTTTTAGACTTACTTATTTTTTCTTCTGCCAACGAAAGTTCAGATTTCAGCCGGAATTGCCGTCAGTCTATTTCACAACAATGAATGCTATTGATCGTAATCGATCGCGACAAATTTAATATCAACATCGCTATTTTGGCCAAAGGAAAGTCAGTGGGGAGGGTTTTCCTTTCACCAGGGAAGCGTTAAAACTCAATAATTGGATTTCAGAGAATTTGGCATGGATGGTTCTGTTCCGCAAAAAAGTAAAGAGCAAAACATCACGTTATGGGAATCCAGCAGGAAACATGGCGCTCCACAGGAATTAGTCTGAACATGGAGTGTGTTTGAGCTGCGTAATTCGCCACTGGTGTCTCTGAATACAATACCTAGATACTGTTGACGAGCAATAATACCATTAGTCACCGTACTGTCACGGCGCAACTTTAATCGGGAAGGTTTTTATATATCTCTGAAGTTGATGAGGAATTAATGATATGTTTGAACACGGTGGCAGCTGATGGTTTTAAACGTAGGTACTCAGTCAGGCTCTAAACCCTCTTATCTGTTACACTGTATCAGGATCATGGTACCTCTTAAACCGTATGATATTTCAAGCAAATTAACCTATTAAACACCAAAGTAAACCTGCCAAGATGTCAACAATCCCCAGACACTGCAGGCCCGAAAATTTGCCATACCGTAGTCACATCAAAATGATATATATTTTTATGAACCTCCCTGTCATATGACTCAGTTATTAAAACAGATAAACTATATCACATAAAATCATAAACGATTTCTCGAAACAATTCTCGTACACATGCTTCGGCAATGGGTCCACATCGGTCAAAGAGCAAAATAAGGATGTTTTATGAATAAAATTCAGTAATAAATAAAATCAACAGTTTTAAAAATAAAATCATTAACAAATATTTCAAGAATATTTTTTTTCCGATTACGAAAACAAGAAAATATAAATAAGTAGGTAAGATGATATTTTGACTCGCTTTCTGTATGGTATGTCGTGTTAATTAGAAGAAAATTAATTTAATTTGTAGTTATTTGAATCATACGATAAAAATAAGTTCAATATTTATCAACAGTAGGAATACTTCAAATCGTGCTATGTGTCATCGGTAATTAGGCAAGATGATATTATGATACCTTCCAGTTGAGAAAAGCCTCAGCAGTTTTCCCTTCCTCTGTGGTATATCTGGATGTTATGAATGTGTCAGCTTGTATGTTCATTAGAAGTAAACTTATTTGAGTTGTGATTCAATTATTATTATAATAATATACTAAAACTAACTTTCATACTTTTATATTGATCAACAGTAGGAGTATACCTTTTAAATGATGCATGGCAAATACGTGTAGTTGCAATAATGTTTTTCAAGCTGATAAGTGTTGGCTTCATGTATCATCTCTGAGTCTCTTGGACTTAAGGTTGATTGGTTTCGAAAGATTTTTATAATTTAATTGCATTAATTTTTTTATAATTTGTAATCTTGTTAAAGCTACGATATGGCTGAAATATTGCCAATGTGACTATAAATCTGAACTCACTCACTCACTTGATTAGTGTCAAAAGAATTAAAGACACACGCACATTTTGCAAATACATACGTAAGGTTATAATGACGTGGCTGTGAAAGAAATTTTCCCCCAGGTTTACTATTTAGGCCTACAAATTTTACAACAGTATCGATGCAACTAATTGCATCACAGATACGTTTAAAGATGGCAATATGGGACATAGGCACATACCCTTTAGACAGTGAAATGCAATGCATCGGCAGGAGGCTAAAATGTCCCCCGTTTGGTATATTCCTATGACCTGTCGCCACAAGGTTACAGATCATGGCATTAAATGTCTGATGAATGATAAAGAATAATATCTTTGTATTGGCTGATATTTTAATCATGAACATTCCCTAATGCTCCATAGCTATGGGTCTATGTAAAAATAATGCATTGGATCAGTACCAATGGAAAAATATATGCTTTATTGTTTTACGTATCTATCATCCCGTCCAATACTGTTATCGACGAATTGAGGACCTGAAGAATGAAAATCTACAGACCACAATCTCCGACACTATTAGAACAGATCAGTTGCAAAGGCAAGACGACCTTGCGCTATTGTGATGTGATGAATTCCTACCCATCCACCGATATGGCTGAGATATTGCCGATGTGACGTTAAACATTAACTCACTCACTCCCTCTTACCCATCCACGTCATTCCCATTATGAAACATGGGTACGACAATGCTAGAGCACTAACAGCATTATTCTTTTGGACCATCAGTGCACATGTTCTCACGTAACCCTCTTATTCGTTGGATCTATGGGACGACTTGGGACGATTGCAATAACGTCCCCTGAACCTCAACTGCCTGTACATGCCTAGTGGGCTTTCATTGCTTATACTGTGATCGGCCAGGTTTGTTTGTTTGTTTGTTGTTTGACCAGACAATCCTCTGATCAACAGCATGATCATCGATCTACACAATTGGGATACGACGATATGAGTCAACGAAGTCAGCAAGCCTGACTACCGGATTCCGTTAGTCGCCTCTTACGGCAAGCACGGGTTACTGATAATCAATGGACTGTCTTCATATTTGAAACATGCACATTTTGTCCTGTTTGTAATATGTAATTACTGACCAAGTGTACAAATGTACCGTAAAAGATTTTTGTTATTCGTTTCTTGTGGGGTGTTCGGAAATAGTTTCAGCTTTAATGTGCGCCTGTTAAAACAATGTAACACCACATATATTGAATGAAAATGGAAACATTATAATTGGCGTTTTTCATATTGTAATAGCAGGTTTATGGCTTTAATCATTGTTATTGGAAAGGTGAAGTTACCCAAGATTCCTAATTGACCACTGATATCGTTCCTGTCTCGAGCAAACAGAATTGTTGATTTATTGGCGCTATGTGCTAGTGGGCCATGTCATATATGCGACTACACGATATTCTCTGCCAATATTAACCGTTACCAAGAAGCGTTTTACATTGAATCGTAAACATTGCTGTTTCAAGACTGGCTTTCCATTATTCAAAAGGGAACACTTTAAGATAATCTTAATATGACAGCCAGAAATGTTAAAGCTGTATAATGCAGATAAATATATAACATTACTCCAGAGAACAACCAGTTTCGATCATCATCCGCCGAAATCGCGTCCATTGGGCGCAAAGGGCACAAATATAGTAATGAATTCCGCATGTTTTAATATATGGCATTGTATGGACGGTTGGTCAGACTCGCTGACTTGGTTGACACATGTCATCGTATGCCATTTGCGTAGATCGATGCTCATGCTGTTGATCACTGAATTGTCTGGTCCAGACTCGATTATTTACAGACCACCGCCATATAGCTGGAATACTACTGAGCGCGGCGTAAAACTAAACTCACTCACTCTTATCAAGGTTGGACAGAAGAGAGGACTAACGATGTTTTACTGTGCAATGTCTCATCCGACTTTCTGTGATTAATTTGTAGATTTTTCAACGCCTTTTCAGCACATTGACCTCTGTCTCTGTTTCTAATTGAGACATCTAATCGGCTATCCTCTGGTCTTGAAGTGTTGGGTTGTAGGTTGGGCGATTTAATGTCATCAAAAAATTTCAACTTTGCTAGCTTTTTGCTAAATCAGTCTAAATAATGAGAGTGCTATATTTTTGTGTTGTGTTCTCGTGGTAACGTAACTCCTTTTATTGTTTCTTATGATAATTGAGAGATAAAAGAAGTGTGACAGAAGGCAGCCGTTGTTTGAGCTGCCCAATATGCTAGCAAACAGAGATTGTGAAATATTATGTTAGTTTGGAAACTGATTTGCATTTCGCTGTAAAATTTACATAATTGATCTTATCTTTAATAGGAAGGCTATGCTTTCGACATTTTGTGTAGCAAAAACATTTGCAAACTTGTTGAAAAAGCCGAAGAGCCCTATCCAATTTAAGAACTTAAATGAATAATTAACCTTTTACGGCAAGAACCCGATCTGTTGGGAGCACAAGCATCACGGCTTCCAATTGAAACATTGCTCATGAATTTTCATAACCGACTTATTTCTATTCAGAGAGGTTTGAAAGCTTTGATAATGCGAAACACATTGTTTTTGTTCCGTCCATATAATTATGCATTCTATTTTTCTCGATATTTTGTTTTAGATACGTCAGTTACAGGAATCGGGACTTTAGGACTCCGGTTGATGCTTAGAGCTGTTATTGGTGCTGTTATGACATTATATCCTGGTTTGGGAAAACAAGATGACGGCTCCTTAAAAAAAGTAGTTTCAATCTGGAATCCTTACCACAACGAAGCACACTTTCTATGAAAGCATGCGTTTATTGTGATTAGGTTAAGAAAGAAATTGTTAAATTGATTTAAAAATGTTTTATGATTTGTAGCTAATTCGTAGCTAGTTGTCAAAGAGAGTTTTGGATCCAATATTGGCAGACGTTTGCTACGTTCTGCTACAGTCCGTAGCTCTTATAACATATGGGAACACTGATATTCTAACACTGATATGACACCAAGTAGTCTAACCGCAGCTAGCGCCGATGTGACCGCGATTTTGTATGTAGATCCATGTCGAACTTGCGTTAACAAAAAGCCTTTTGATTGGTTGTTGGCTGTTCAACGAAAGACGTATACGATAAAAGAGAGATGAGCTGGCGACATCACTTCCCCAAAGAAGCGGTGAGGACGACCTGATCCAGGGTATTGATCATTAAAGAATGGAGATGTAATACTCTGGATAATCGAAGAAGGCTGGGGTTGCTTTGATAAGAAACTCAACACTGGCTTACAACGCAGAAAACACTTAGGGAAAGAAATGACTGTTCAAAGTGAAGCTTAATCCTAGCAAAACCTGTGAGAAAATGATGCACTATTTGAAACTTTACTCTTAACCTCAAGGACACAACAGACGTGGAAACTGACGCATGAGAACTGAGAGATGCAATATTGTTAGAAAGTGTTTTGTGCCGACTGTCTTTTGTCTCGCTGTTAACATATCGC
This sequence comes from Haliotis rubra, assembly GCF_003918875.1. Taxonomy (NCBI): domain Eukaryota; kingdom Metazoa; phylum Mollusca; class Gastropoda; order Lepetellida; family Haliotidae; genus Haliotis; species Haliotis rubra. The sequence goes on from NW_025767457.1 coordinate 435,364, forward strand.
CATTTGGCTGAAGATGACAAGATAAGTTTTTAACTCGAAAAATGTTAGCACTTTATATGGTACTTTCAGCTTGCTCAATGTTCGCTTAGTGTCCAGGTGTGGGACCCATGGAAATCCAGGTTAGATTTGATCTTCAGCAATCCATGCCTGTTTTAAAAAGCGACTAACGGGACCAGATCGTTAGACTTACTGGCTTGGTCTACGCATGCAATTGCACTCCATTTTGGTAGATCATGTCAATCACTGGTTTGCTTGGTTCAGACTTGATTATTTACATACCCCTGTGGTATAGCAAGAATGTTGCTGAATGCGGCGTTTAACAAACATTCAAAACATCAAGTTGTGAGGTCCATTCATGGCACGCCGCGCAGCAAGATTGTTCATTACCGCTGAAGAATTTTGACATTTATGTCCGTCAGATCCACTGATGTACCCACTTATAGTAATTAGGGCTTCAATGGGCAATGCGCAGAGAAAGCACAGTTGATTAAACATCAAGGTCATTAACAAATGTGATTCATCAAGGGAAAACAACGATTGGCTATTGTTCAATTCGGAAATTATTTTGCTTTCAGCTGAAATTTTAAAATGCTTTTAAAAATAGGCAATACTCGTAAAGTTACTTTATATTCATTTTGTGTTGTCTCTTGAAATTCGTAAACGTTGGATTTCATCAAATGTTGATACTTCGTTGTAAAAAGCTCCATCAAATCACAGAATGCTTTTAGTCTTGAAACTTGTATAAGATTCCTTGGTTGAAAAGAAGCCTCTACGCGTGATCCCCTGGGAACGGGTTTCTCTCATGTCAGCTCTGAAACAGCAACACATTTTTTTCATTTCTCATTGAGCATATTGTCTTCTTTTGATTGTAAACGCACAACCCAAGAGATCAAGATAATGGATTTGTGGTTCTTAACGGACGCAAAGGAGTGCCATTGCCTTCTACACTAAGGTTCAATTATCAATCACCTCACCTTTTATCATTTCTACGGATGGTAATAAAGATCAAAACCCATGCAGATAACCAATCACTTTTATAATTATGTAATAAGATAGAATAATACATTTGTGAATACTGACTGGATGATGGGTGATTTCAGCTATTACAGCAACGGGTAATGCATTCTAATATGTTTTGCTTGTCCATCACTGTGATCAAGTGATGCACCCAAAGGATGGCGAATACTTGAGAAAACTACCATAAAATGTGAAGCATCAATTCAGTTAAATGATGTCAATGTTATCCTGAAATTCCTTTCCCCGAAGTGCTTCACTTTTCAATTATTGGCGAAATTGCTTGTTGAAATGTTTCAACTTTCATTAGCCTCGTCTGTTCATCTGCTAGCACTGAATCTAATATAAAACAGAGAAGGACAGAGAATTATCACTCTGAACTATCTGTGGAAACATATTAAGCATAATTGCAAGAGTGATTGATGATTTATTTTCAGGTTTGGAAGATGAAGGCTGAATTTTGAGTTAATGTGTCCTGAAACTATGTTTCTGGATAAACATTTAAAACATCCTATTTCAGAAACACAGCTTTATCAACATAATCTCTTCAACAAACATAAATGTTATAAATAATTTATGCCTATTTTTATATAATGTTGGGAAAATAAGATATTCAGATATTTTTATGTAAAACGCATGTAACTTCTTATCATATTCATGAATGTATTTTGGGCCAGTGGCCTATTACTGAATACAATGTCTGTCTGAAACTATGTTGACATTACACATTTTAACCTCTTCAAACAATGGGACACCTGTGCAACTTAAAAATCAAACGTCAAGGCCAGAGAGTAACTAGTCTCGGTTTCTGCCGAAGCAGATTCCACTGGTCATAACACTGGTCGCAACCAGCAAAACAGTAACGAAAGTTAAATTAACTGATCACTGAAAAGCGGCGACGATATGAGATGTTCGCGATAAAACATGTACTCAAAACTAGGTTTTTCACACAAATCAATCATGGTTGTGAGTGATGGATGACTTGTGATTTACTTTTAGTTTTGAAAGGTGAAGGCCAAATGATGTGTCTATGAGTAATGTTGACGTTATACATTTTAAACCCTTTCACTTGAAAGGGGACTGCTGTGCTACTTTAATATTAAAGGTCAAGGCCAGTGAGTAACGAGTCTCGGTTTTCTGCGGAAACAGATATCACTGGTCATAACAGTGAAAATAATGACGCAAATTAAAACGAACTGATCACTGAAAAGCGGTAATGACACCAGATGTTCCCGAAAAAGCATGTTCTCAAAACTTGGTTATCAGAAATCAATCATGGTTGTGTTTGTAACAAGGGTTTTTTGCCAAAACAGTTTCTCAGAAATCATTTGATACATAGAGAAACGCAGCTTCGAGATCTTCTGATGTCAAGGATATCAACAAGATCCAGTAAAGCTTCCAATCTCCAGGGTTTTAAACAAGGGATTTGTATTTAATATTTTATGTCCAAAATCATTGTTCCAATTTTATTCCACTTTGTATAATAATGATAATGATGATAATAAACACTCTCTTGAGATTAAAAAATATATAGCTTAACAAGTTCAGTAGCAGAGAGGTAGTTGATGTTTACATTCAACGTCATGGTATGCAAAGCAATATAGTGCAATATTTCATTGCAGTGATACATCCGAGGGAATACCGCTTCATCTCCCCAAGGCGATACCAGTTTTGGGTCATAAATCCTCTTGTTTTTGTGAGACCCAGTTTTGCAGTGCTTTTTGCCCTCTTGGCGTTCTTCTCATCCCAAATTGTCTACCGTACTGACTGCAATGGAATTGTTTCTTGAGTCAAATATTAGTGAATCTCTCTTAGTATTTTAGCATTTTGTTCACGAATTTATTAATTTATGCTGAAAAACCCTCTGAAGTGGGAAAAATATAACCTTTCAATGATGTTGCTTTTCCTTAAAATCATCTTTCGAACTTTCTGAATTAATTATCCAAATACGACTTGTAGTCGTTGCGTTTGATCGAGTTGAATATATAATTAGTTATAGTTATGTAATAACACTTGTCGCTAAATGTCACTGATAACACAAAAGATGATAATCAACCCCACTACCACAATCTTCAACCACTACCCTAGTTTACCACCATAACCAACTACTACTATCCTACTTTACCACCATAACGTATAACCAATTTAGCACCAAAACCTACTACAGTCCCAGTTAACCACCAGAACCTACAGCCACTACCCCAGCTTACCATACAGTGTACAATCACTACCCCAGTAAAACATCATAATATTATCTATTCCCGAGTTAACCTCATCGGATTCTGTAAATATGTGCTGTTGATAGATGTGTTTTACTGATTGGTAGTTTTGATTAGTAACTTAGATTGTTAGTGGCTGTACCCTCATAGGGGGTTGAAGTATCGTAAAATTATTGTCCTCCTGAGAGGGTACGTAAGTCCCAAAACTTTCAAAGTCAATTGAAACTTACCAGGATTTTTAAACGTAGTATTCTTGTTATTCTAATTTTGGCTAACATTTCTTACAATCGCCAGCAGCTGAAGGGATGGTGTAAATCCAACCAGGGTCCATGCAGGTAGCAAAGGTACTGTGAGTCCCCACGGTCCCTGGTGTGGTGATCTAGCTTCAGTTGTTGGCGATCTATAGCCTGTTTTTATATTGTATAGTCCCAATAGTGCTATTAGTTTTAACTTCCCAAACTAGTTTTAGTTGTAATTCTGAAATTCTAGTTGTTTTACTGTCCTTCGTCGACAGGGTTTTATAATATACATATATTATAAAACTCTTGAAAGAGCTGTGAAGATGCAAGTTAGTCAGCACTTGAGTAAACATGACCTCTATCACAAATTCCAGTCCGCCTATAGGTCATTCCACAGCACGGAAACAGCCCTGCTCCGTGTTGTTAATGATTTGCAGTGGAGCGTTGACAGGGGGAACTCAGCCGTTCTTGTTCTCTTGGATTTATCGGCCGCGTTTGATACGGTGGATCACCAAATACTTCTATCAAGACTTCAGTTCCAGTATGGATTAAATGATATGGCTCTTCTGTGGTTTAGGTCCTACTTATCAAACAGGACTCAATCTGTTGCTGTTCGTAATGCTCAGTCGGCTGAAGCTATTATTCTTTGTGGTGTACCACAGGGATCGGTTCTCGGTCCTGTATTGTTCTCTATGTATACCAAAGAACTTGGTGATCTGCTTTGTAAGAAAGCTACTAATCATCATCTTTATGCTGACGATACTCAGTTGTTTGATGGTATTACCATGGGCTATGACAAGAGTTCTGACTTGACCAGAATTGAAGATGCCATTGACCATATTGGTTCGTGGATGTTCAATAACAAACTAAAATTAAATGAACACAAGACAGAGGGTATGATTGTTGGCACAAGAAACGTGTTAGTAAAATCACAACATGTTGAGTTGAAAGTTGGAAACATGGTCATTCAGCCTTCTCTACATGTCAGAAATCTTGGCGTCCTACTCCAACCTGACCTCTCCATGAAGAAACAGATTCTGGATCTGTGCAGAAAATGTTACTTCCATCTCCGTAACATTGGACAGATCAGACATCTCCTGTCACAGGATGCTGCGGCTGCCCTGGTGAGAACACTGATTCTCTCACGACTTGACTATTGCAACAGCTTGTTGGTTGCAGCTTCACAAGAGTCCATCCAAAAGCTCCAACAAATCCAGAACACAGCTGCCCGCATAGTTACTCTCCAACCAAAACGCTGCCACATCACTCCCATCCTGTTGTCTCTTCACTGGTTGCCTATTGAGGCTCGCATTGACTATAAGATCCTTACACTTGCTTATCAGTCCATTCATGGTATTGCACCAGTGTATCTTCAAGAACTCCTCTCTCCTTACATGCCAACAAGAACTCTGCGTTCATCCTCGGCTAATCTGCTCTATGTACCAAAGTGGAACCTCAAATCATTTGGCTGCAAGTCTTACCAGAACATGGCATCAGTCAAATGGAATTCCCTCCCTGATGAACTTAAGCTGTCTCCAACCCTTGAAAACTTTAAGTGCCATCTCAAAACCTTTCTTTACAAAAAGTTCTATGGACTTCAATAATGCCTTATTGATTGTTAGCGCTATGAGCATACCTGGTGTGGAGTTTGGCGCTATATAAATGGACACATTATTATTATTATTATTATTATTTTCGGCGTGACGAGCCAACGCTTTAACCACTAGGCTACCTCACCGCCCCCTATAGAACCAGAGACCAAGCCACTGCTAAATGTGGCTCACCTAATGAGGGTTAAACATCTTGTTACGTACGCCAAGGCCCTTTTAATAAAAAGTCATGTCTTTTCAAACCCAATCCTCTTCAAATTGGCCTGAAATTGGTGTGTGCGAGTTCGATAAGCAGTGCCTTGAAAAAAGGAAAAGCAAAGCATTAAAAGAAGGAAGTGGGTTTCACCGCAAGTAATTAAGTGTGACCAGCTCTCCGAAGCGTTGTGTCATTTAGCTCAACCGCTTTTTACCCGCCTTATTTACTCACGTTCCTCCCAGTACCTCTGTGACTACACTCTCCAACATTGAGGCGAGAAACCAAGAATCAGAATTCATTGACTTTCGTTCTAACCTCTGTGTATAAGCATAAACATCTCTCTGTCTTCATCCGTCTAAAAGGAGGGTTGGAGGTTTCACCTTAGGGCGTCTGAGAAATTGTCTTGGCTTACGTGTGTTGTATAATAATGGGTTTGAATCGATTTCAGTCAGCAAGACGGAGCAGTTCTATAACTTAACTGCCCACTTCTTCCACAAATGTGATTGTTCCATAGTTCAGTCTTTTTTCTCACTGCCCTCTCCGGCCACCCTTCTAGATGAAACTTAATCATGGTGTACGTACACATTGTTAGACCACATTTCTCTTTTGTTGTGTGTAGAGATCCATTATCAATTGAGCCCTCGGTAAAATAAGTTTTAAGAATACGTGTATCCTGGCGTCCATGTATGTAGAATTCATTAAGGCTGATGTCAGACATGGGGATGTGGAGGCACCTGTGGAATAATATATAATTATAGACTGGTGATGAGGTCAATGCCTGTTTTTTATATAGACCCGCGAAAAGCAATATTGACCGACTTTGTCCTCGGACAATATTGCTTTTCACGGGTCCATAAAAACAGGTATTGACCGAATTCACCAGTCCATAATTGTTTGATTATGTAATTACCGAAAAAGCTTCTAAGAACCAAAACATGTCCATTTAGTCAAGAAAAGTAATTATATTTTCGCTACAAACCAATGACGTTATGTCAACAATATTGTGACATGTAAACAATAGAATGACGTCATAGCTGATCTATATTTAGTAACTCAAGTCAGTATGACTTTTGGTCGGACCTGGCTTGGAGTCAATATGCTTTTCTGTCGACGGTCACGTGACCGCCTGTAGACCAATCAGATAGCCGAACAAATATACTTACATAATAACTGGCAATAATCTTCACGTCAGACATGCCGTCCTAGCCCCCTGCAGATTGTGTCAATGCCGCCGAGGTCGAGCATTATATTAGTTTTTTATTTAAACATATTTTATTCACTGAAGAAATTGATTGGCCCTCTCTCAATATTTACAACAATTATATTTACATGATTTAAATGAAATATGCATAAAACAGAAACAAAGAAGCTATACATGAGCGATCTTGAGTTTGAGAATATAACAGTTTAAGATGAACAGAAGAATCGTTTAGTTTGATTGATGTAATGATTGACATGTTTGAAGATATTCAGAATCTTCTCAATTGAGCGGTCTGCATTGCCATATAACATGGGATGTATATCTAGTAAATATCTATTTTGTAAAATGTCACTTATGTTAGCTAACAACGTTTCTCTATGTGTTTTATAACGGGGTCAAGCCAAGAAATAATGATTGGGCACAGTATAATTTTCAGCATTAAGTAAGTTATAATGAGCATTATATTAAATAGTCTTCTGTTGAAAACACTACACATCAACTAAGGTAGGACATGGTTGTCCGGTCTACAGTAGAATGCGTGTTTGAGTGATGCTTTGAGTGATGGAGAATGCTTGAGGGCAACATAATCTCACAGACATTTTATATTTGTATCCACAATCAGAGTACACTCAGTTATGATTATAACGATGACAATGATGAAGATAGAGTAGAGATATTTATACAGTGTCTGGATTTGAGGCAACGAGCGACTGTCGTAAGTCAACGTTTAGATATTATAGTTACCACCGTCCAATCCCTAGGAAAAAATTGTCAATGGATCCGCTTCATGCTATCATATAGCAGCATATCATTTGAACAAGATTACGTACCTCTGCTGACTGTCATCCAAAGTAATCACGTTCTTCATACCCCAATCCCAAGCTCCAGATTCGTTTTCTTCTCGTTACAGGAATGAAGTTTCTGTATTTCTCACATCGATAAATGTTATTTACATTCTCGTGGTTGCAGTTAGAAATCATTGTTTAAAACATGCACATAATTCCTTTTCTGTTTGATCTTCTCTTACTTTTCAGGATTTCCTTCTGTCAACGAAAGAGCAGATTTCAGCCGGAATTGCCGTCAGTCTATTTTACAACTGTTGATGCAAGAACTACAGATACGAAAAACTCGCACCATTTAACAAAGTTTATTCACTGGAGCATATTCGTCATGTTCATTTATTCACGTTGTGGCATTTGGTTGTACTGATGACAATTTGGCAATATAACCTTGACGACATTGAAGTCCACATGTCAAGGGACGGTTAGAAACTGTCGGCACAATACTACACAAATCCATGAATTGGTAACATTAAAGCTGGTCTCTTCCATTAGCCTTTAGATAGACCAGTGTTCATTAAATGGCAAGGTTCATTAAATGGCGAGGTTCAGAAACTAAAAAAGAAACAAAAAATACCTTACTAAATATGCTTTGACAAACAATACCATAAAACAGTTTCTGAAACAAGTTACTTACAGCAGCATAACTTTAAGGCATAATTACTGCTGTGTTAGTAGTTACATTGGCTGAATAATAATTCAAATGAAACATGAATTGAGAATAGAATTATTTCTGCAATGAAATGCAAACATTACTTTAGAATTCAAATTCTTATTCAATAACCATAAGCATGATAAAATACTATACTCAAAATAAGTCATTACTCAAACACCTTCAGAATTGACAGATAACCTCAAATACATGAAATAAACTTACATTTGTGTTCCAACACTCTTGTCATTCACACCAGAGACCATCTCTGTTAACACATCTGTACACCTTGAGGCCTTCCACTGTTATGCCATGTGGCTGGATTGCATGAACTGCACATGCTTTGGGTCACATGACCACACACTGCCCTGGCTCCCCTCTAGACTTACTGCTAGGCTCTTATTAAATACTGATTACATGGAAAGACCACTGAAATTACTTCTTGCTTTTTGGTAACTTGTTAGAATATAATTGAAATATAATTTAAATGACAGAAAACTACCTTTGGAAAAGAAAATTATAAAAACAATTTGCAATTAGCATTGAAAACAAAATCTGCATTCACAACAACAATGAATGCTATTGATCCAAATCGATCACGACAAATTTAATATCAACATCGCCATTTGGGCCAAAGGAAAGTCAGTGGGGAGGGTTTTCCTTTCACCAGGGAAGCGTTAAAACTGAATAATTGGATTTCAGAGAATTTGACATGAATGGTTCTATTCCGCAAAAAGAGTAAAGAGCAAAACATCACGTTATGGGAATCCAGCAGGAAACATGGCGCTCTCAAAGGAATTATTCTGAACATGGAGCGTGTTTGAGCTGCGTAATCCGCTACTGGTGTCTCTGATTACAATATCAAGAGACTGTTGACGTATGGACATTCCATAAGAGCAATAATACACCGACGCAACATTAATGGGGAATGGTTTTTATGTATCTTTGAAGTGGGTGAGGAATTATTGGTATGTTTGAACCATGTCCAATTAGCGGAGTTGTGTTCTGAAGCACGTGAGTATGGTGCCTACTGATGATTTAAATGGTGGTTCTTAGTCACGATCCAAAACCTTTAATTTGTTACACTGTAACACGATCATCGTAACCCTAAATATGCATAATATTTCCACTAAATTAACCCATTCACTTCAGGACAGTAAAACCGCCATGACGTCAAGAACCCCCATACACTGTCGACCGAAATATCGGTCAGGACGTAGTTATTTTTAAATATATGACTCATTTGTTCAATCTGTCAATCAATATCAGACAACTTATATTACATTCCACGATTTTTCGCAACGTTATAGAATGAACAATTCTCGTACACATACTTCACATTGTATCCACATCGGAATTGTAAAAGTAAATATACAGTACTAAATAACAAATTACAGGTGAAAAATAAAAGTTTCCAAACATACATCTAAGTTACTATTTTCATCTTTTCGTGCGTAGTGTAATGTCAGCCATATCGTGACGAGAACAATTAATGATTATATCATTAATCAATCAAATTAGAAAATAAAATCCTGTTGACGAAGAACAGTAAAAGTACTAGTGCATCGCAGATATTCACTTAAAACTAGTAATTAAATCTAAAACATTTGAACTAGAAATGACATGACAATGTAAAAACAGGCTATTCCTGAAGGTAGAACAACTAAAGGTAGATCACCATACTAGGGATCATGGGGACTTACAGTACATTTGGTTTCTGCATGGACCCTACCTGGATTTTACTCCCCTTCCCCCCCTTTCAGGTTTTAGCAATGTTAGGTAACCAAGCCATAATTTAAAAGAACATGTATCAAACTTTAACTAGTAGTTCTATTTCTTTTAAAAATTCAGTGATTAAATGATAATTAACATTAAAAAGATCTTTCACTGTTTTGACACTGACATATTTATCCCTTGTGCATTACCGTAAGATCCACTGATATACCCACTTATTGTATTTGGGTTCAATGAGCAATGTGCAGAGAAACCAGAGCATATTAAACATTAAGTTCATTAACAAATGTGATCCATCAAGGGAAAACATCGTGTACTTTGATGTCATTAGTCAAGTAATCCCCAACGATTGGTATTTTCCAATACGGACATTATTTTGCTTTCAGCTTAAATTAAAATGCTTTGGAAATACTCCTAAAAGGTAATTTATATTCACGATCTGTTGAAATTCGTTAAAGTTATATTTCAAAAACTGTTGATACTTGCAAAAGAGCAAGCAAATCAGAAAATGCTTCCAATCTTGATACAAGATTCTTTTGCTGAAAAGGAGCCTCTACACTTGATTCCCGGGGAACGGGTTTCGTCTCATGTCGGCCCTGAAACAGCAACACATTATTTTCATTTCTTATTGAGCACATTTTCTTCTCTTGAGGGTAGCCGCACAACCCAAGAGACCAACGATAATGGATTAGTGTTCTTCAAGGAAGCAACGGAGCGCCATTGCCTTCTGCACCAAGGATAAATTATTAATCCCATCACCTTTTATCATTTCTGCTGATGGTCATAAAGATCAAAGCCCATTCAGATAACAAATCACTTTTAAAGTTATTTAATATCTTTCCGTCGACATTTTCAACATAGAATAATAAATTTGTGAATGGTGACTGGATGATGGATGATTTCAACCATTACAGCGACGGGTAATGCATTCTAACATGTTGTCCATCATGTGATCAAGTAATGCCCCCAAGGGTGACGAATACTTGAGAAACTTAATGCCAAATATGAAGCATCAATTCAAATAAATAATGTCAATGTTATGGTGAAATCCCTTTCTCTGAAGGGCTTGACTTTTCAATTATTGGCGAAATTGCTTGTTGAAATGTTTCAGCTTACCTCAGCCTCGTCTGTTCACCTGCTAGCACTCATTCTAATATGGAACTTCAAGTGCAGAGAATAGTCAACTATCTGTCTGAAGTCAGCCCTATTGTTAATTAATCCACAGGTGCTTCCATATCCCCATGTCTGACCAATCTTACTATATTCTATGTACATGGACGTCAGGATATACGTATTCAATGCAAACGTTCTTAAAACTTATTTTACCGCATGTTCAATCGATACTGGGTCTATGCACACAACAGAAGAGAAAATGTGCTCTGACAATGTACGTTGACCATGATAAAGGTTCATCTACATGGGTGACCGGAGCCTGAAAATCTACAATCCTTTCTTCAGCATTTCAGAGCCTTTTACTCACACCACATTAAGGGCAGTGTGAAAAACACTGAGCTATGGAACAATCACATTTGTAGAAGTGGGCAGTTAAATTACAGACTGATCCGTGTTGCTGAGTGAAATCGATTCAAACCCATTAAGACCCAATACACGTAAGCCAAGACAATTTCTCAGACGCCCTAAGGTGAAAACTCGAACCCTCCTTTTATACTGATGGAGACCGAGAGATGTTTATGCTTATACACAGAAGTAAAAAAGAAAGTCAATGAATTCTGACTCTTGGTTTCTTGCCTCAATGTTGGAGAGTGTAGTCACAGAGGTACTGGGAGGAACGTGAGAAAAGACGTACGGCGGGTAAAGAGCGGTTGAGCTAAATGACACAACGCTTCGGAGAGCTGGTCACACTTAATTACTTGCGGTGAAACCCACTTCCTTCTTTTAATGCTTTGCTTTTCCTTTTATAAGGCACTGCTTATCGAACTCGCACACACCAATTTCAGGCCAACTGGAAGAGGATTGGGTTTGAAAAGACATGACTTTTTATTTAAAGGGCCTTGGCGTACGTAACAAGATGTTTAACCCTCAGGTGAGCCACATTTAGCAGTGGCTTGGTCTCTGGTTATGTAGAGTGATGCGAGCTAGATGGACAAGTTGTAGGTAGGGTTACCACCACTAATTCCAGTGCAACTTCCGCCACTACCACCTGACGATCCAACACTTTAACATCCAGGCTACCCACATCGCACAGGATCCGATGGGGTTAACAGGGAGATGTTTATGCTTATAGACAGAAGTGAAAAAGAAAATCCTTGGTTTCTTGCCTCCACTTTGGAGAGTGTAGTCACAGTGAATCTGGTGAGTACAGACGGCGGGTAAAAGGCGGTTAATTTGAATGAAAACACAACGCTTCGGAGAGCTGTCACGCGTAATTACTTGCTGGGAAACCCACTTCCCTCTTTTAATGCTTTGCTTTCTTCAAGGCATTGCGTATCAGTAGGGAATTATTCATCATTATCTATCAGCCAATAGAATGTTACTTTTCTTTATCACCCGCCAGACATTTAATGTCATGTTCTGTGACAGGGTATTGAACTTTACAAAACGGGGTATCTCTCGATGCATTTCACTGACCAAAGGAAATGTGTCCATGATGCATATTGTCAGCTATAAACATATCTGTGATATAACTAGTCTGAAATGTCTGATGAATGATAAAGAATAGTAACTTTGTATTGATAATGATGAACATTTCCCTAATGCGTCATAACCATGGGTTCAATTAAGGATATTGTATGGTATGCATCATCACCAGTGGACAAATAAATGCTTTCCAGAATTTGGATAGATTTCCGTTTATCATGCCTACTATTATTGTCATCGACAAATTGACAACCCCAAGAATGAACATCTACAGACCACACTCTCCCACACTATTAGAACAAATCACGTTCAAAAGCAAGGCGACCTAACGCTATTGTGATGTGAAATTCATATAGGTCCCCATTATTCCCATTGTGAAACAGGGGCACGATATTTTAACACGACAATGCAAAGTACAAACAGGATTATTCCTTTGGACCAAAATGTACAGGTTCTCCCGTAACCCTCTCATTTATAATTCGTTGGATCTATGGGACGAGTTGGGACGATTACAATAGCGTCATCCTTAACCTCAACTGTCTGTACATGACAAGTGGGCTTTCACTGTTTATACTGTGATCGTGTGGTTGTTTAACACCTCACTCAGCAATATTCGAACTATATGGTGGTGGTCTGTAAGTAATCGAGTCCGGACCAGTGATCAACAACGTGGGCATCGATCTACACAATTGGGATACGATGACATGTGTCAAGCAATTCAGCGAGCCTGACCACCCGATCCCGTTACTCGCCTCCTACGACAAGCATGGGTTACTTAAGATCAATTCTAGCCAACATGTTCAAGGGTCTGGTCGACAATGACAGGAAGGTTGCAAGTCATATTGGAAACGTGCCCGTGGTTGTCCTGTTTGTAACAAGTAGTTACTCATCAATTGTACAGATGTACTGTAAATGCATTTTACTTGATATGATGATTTGGGTATTCGTTTCTTGAGGGGTGTTTGGAAATAGTTTCAGCTTGAATCTGCGTCTCTTAAAACCACGTGGGACCACATATATTGAATATAATTCACACATGATAATTGGCGTTTTTGATGTTATAATCATTGCTATTGGAAAAGCCATCGCGTTCCCCAAGTTTCATAAGTGACTACTGATATTGTCCCTGTCTGGAGCAACTGCAGTGCAACCGGAAGCAGGGATTGTCTGTTAATTTATTGGTGTTATGTCCTAGTGGGTCTATATACGGCTGCACGATATTCTCTGCTAATATTCAAAGTGTGCCAAGACGCATTCTTACATTGATTCGTAAGAATTGCTGTTTGGCGACTGGCTCCAGTATTCAAAAGGGAAGACCGTAAGGTAATCTTAATATGACGACCAGAAATAAAAAAAAACTATACAATACAGATAAATATAAAACTCTAGAGGACAACCATCCGCGGAAATCGATTCCATTGAGCGCAAAGGCCAAAATAGTGACTAATTAACTTAGAATATGTAATGTGGCCATTCTTATCAAGGTCGTCCATAAGAGAGGATTTCCTAACGAGGTCTTACTGTATAACGTCTCATCTGACATGTTTTATATTTTCAGTGATCTTTGTCTTTTCAGTTCTGTGGTAAAATCAGAAACTAGTGATTTACAATATAGACAAGAATTTAATCAATTAAAAACTAAATATAATACATACAAATCCTTTTTTACAGATGGGTAAAAGGACGGTGGCGCAGTGGCCTGTGCCACTGTCATTGGATCCAGAACAATATCTTTTAGATTACCGGATAACAGCTCTAATTTTACAGTAGATGCCAATGCCATCTTAACAGCGCTTAAATATATAAAAACATCCTAAATATAAACAATATATAATATTTTCAGACTCCCTTTCGAGCCTTCAGGATATTAAAAATCTTTTTTGTAAACATCCACTTTTAATAGAAATAATTGAATTATATAATGATCTTCTGGCCAATACGACATCGTCTTCTGTTGGTTACCCAGCAACGTTGGCATTTCTGGGAACACAATGGCCGATCTTGCTGCTAAGGCAGCACTCAACAAATCTGTGACACCACGTCTTATTCCATACTCCAATTACAAAGGAACCATTCGATTCTACATTCGTGATCTAATGCAAAAGAAGTGGGAAACCCAAGTAGGCATAAATAAGTTTCCTGAAATTAAACCAACTATCGGTTACACCTACTTGGGTTGCCAATCCCATTTGAAGAAGTCATCATGTGACGATGTTGCATTTGCCACTCAAGATACACCCACGAATAAGGATCCTCTGTGATGTATCTCTTGTGATGAAAGAATCCCGAGCGAGCATGTCCTGCTTGACTGTATTGATTTTTCCATCACAAGGGATAAATATTTCAATGTCAAACCTGTGAAGGATCATTTTAGTAAAGTTTAACTATCATTTGATAATTGAGTTTTTAAAAGAAATAGAGTTGATTGATAAATTTTGATTTGTATGTTTTGTGAATAGATAAATGATATCTTATAATCGGTAGAATAAATTAGCAACTAAGATAGTAAGATCTCTTCAATTGAGTGGTCTGCATTGTCATATAAAATAAGACATATATCTAGTAAATATCTATTTTGTAAAATGTCACTTATGTCAGCTAACAAAGTCTCTCTATTTTTTATAAAACGGGGTCAAGCCATGAAATAATGATATACATTTTCACAAAGACATCCACAAGAACATTATGGATCGGTTATAATGTTGATTTTGTACAAATCATAGTTGAGCGTACATTGTATCTTATCTTATCTTGTATGTAAAATATTTAGCTTTCGTATACCAGATGAATAGTATGATGGGCACTATTACACAATGTTTCAATAGTTCTTTTAAATGATGGAATGGAGCTACAGTTTCATATAGTTGATGGGAGATTGATGGCTTTTAGAGTTGAGGGAATAAATGAAGAGGCTGAATATTTAAGTCTTGTATTGGGCACAGTATAATGTTCAGCGTTACGTAAGTTATAATGAGCATTATATTAATTAGTCTTCTGTTGAAAACACTACACATCAACTGAGGTAAGACGTGGTTGTTCAGTCTACAGTAGAATGCGTCTTTGAGCGATACTTTGAGTGATGGAGAATGCTTGAGGGCAACATAATCTCACAGACATTTTATATTTGTATCCACAATCAGAGTAAACTCAATAATGAAAATAACGATGACAATGATGAAGATAGAGTAGAAATATTGATACAGTGTCTGGATGTCGAGCAACCAGCGACTGTCGTAAGTCAACGTTGAGATATTGGGGTTACCACCGTCAAATCCCTACGAAATATTTGTGAATGGATCCGCTACATGCTATCATAAAGCATATCATTTGAACAAGGTTACGTACCTCTGCTGACTGTCATCCAAAGAAATCACGAAATCTGTATTTCTCACATCGATAAACGTTGTTTACATTCTCGTGGTTGCAGTTAGAAATCATTGTTTAAAACATGCACACACTTTCTTCTAGTTGCTCTTCTGTTAGTTTTAGGATTTCCTTCTGTCAACGAAAGCAGATTTCAGCCGGAATTGCCGTCAGTCTATTTCACAACAATGAATGCTATTGATCGTAATCGATCGCGACAAATTTAATATCAACATCGTGGGGAGGAAAGGAAAGTCTGTGGGGAGGGTTTTCCTTTCACGATCTAAGCGTTAAAACTCAATAATTGGATTTCAGAGAGTTTGACATGAATGGCTCTGTTCTGCAAAAAGAGTAAAGAGCAAAACATCACGTTATGGGAATCCATCAGGAAACATGTCGCTCTCACAGGAATTAGTCTGAACATGGAGCTGCGTTATCCGCTACTGGTGTCTCTGATTACAATATCAAGAGATTGTTGACGTATGGACATTCCATAAGAGCAATAATACCATTAGCCACCATAATGTCACCGACGCAACATTAATGGGGAATGGTTTTTATGTATCTTCGAAGTGGGTGAGTTATTATTGGTATGTTTGAACCTTGTCCAATTAGCGGAATTGTGTTCTGAAGCACGTGAGTATGGTACCTACTGATGATTTAAATGATAGTTCTTAGTCACGACCAAAACCTTTAATTTGTTACACTGTACCACGATCACCGTACCCCCAAATATGCATAATATGTCCTCTACATTTACCCATTCACTGCAGGACAGTAAAACCGTCGACCGAAAAATATATGACTCATTTGTTCAATCTGTCAATCAATATCAGACAACTCATATTACATTCCACGATTTTTCGCAACGTTATAGAATGAACAATTCTCGTACACATGCTTCGTATTGTGTCCACATCGGAATTGTAAAAGTAAATATACAGTACTAAATAACAAAAATACAAGTGAAAATTACAAGTTTCCAAACATACATCTAAGTTACTATTTTCATCTTTTCGTGCGTAGTGTGATGTCGGTCACAGGTTGCCTCCTATCGCCAAGTAATTACTTGGTCAGATTTGTTCATCTTTCTTTTTCTACAAAGGAAGTTACAATGCCATCAATTTTCATTCACGCACATGGTGATTATTTTCGAAAGCCCGAGGACAATCTTTCACTCGTGAGAACCGTGTCCTTTAACGATGCCAGAATTATTTAAAAAATGTCGTGTCCGTACACACCTAAAATAAAAGGAAATGTGGTGAGAATTAAGTTGATTACAGTTCATGGTATTTACGGTAGTTGATGTTTCATGCTGTTGAAGTGTCAGATTACTGTTGTTAGAAGACTATGTTAGTTGAAGCTGTCAACCAAGGTTATATTGTCAAACTAGAAAGTGTAGGAGTAGTGAGTGAGTGGGTGAGTAAGTGGGAGAAGGAGTGAGACTTAACGCCAAACTGATCAATACTCCAGGAACATCATGGCGCGTCCGTCTTGTGTGAGAAGAAACTGCAATAATCCAGGTTAACGCAGTAACTGCGGAATAGGGGTACTGGTATCGCTGTCAAATGAAAGTAAAGAATGGAACAAATCCCAACACGGACTGCATCACACCATGACACCAGGTGTCCAGAACAATGCTCTTCTGCTAACCATCTCAGAGTGTCCCGTTTGATTGTGGGCTATACACGGAAGACCACGGAAATGTTTTACTTATGAATGAGAGTTATACTTTCACTTGAACACGTTTATGTTTAGAATTGAAAACAAGAGAAAAAACCCGGGTTAGAATTGGTTTTGAATAACCTATGCTTGTCGTAAGAGAAGACTGGGAAGGTGGAATAGCCTTGTGGTTAAAGCGTTCGTTCTTCACGCCGAACACCTGGGTTCGATTCCCCACATGGGTACAATGTGTGAAGCCCATTTCTGGTGTCCTTCGCCGTGATATTGTTTGAATATTGCTAGAAGCGGCGTAAAACCATACTTACTCACTCACTCACTCACTAAGAGGCGATTAACGGGATTGATTGACACAAGACATCATATCCTTTGCGTAGATTGATACTCATGCTATTGGATTGTCTGGTCCAGACTCCATTATTCACAGACCGAAGCTGGAATATTACTGAATTCGACGTTAAACAAAAAACAAAGAAACAAACAAAACAAACAAATGAATAAGTTAGGTTATAATGACGTAGCTAAGAGAGAAAATTTTCCCCCAGTTTTACTATTCAGACCTACAAGCTTTACAACAGTATCGATGCAACTAATTGCTTCACAGATACGTTTAAAGATGGCAAAATGGCACATGGCCACATACCCTTTGGACAGTGAACTGCAATGCATTGATAGTTGGTTAAAATGTCCCCCGTTTGGGTCCAATTAAGTCCAATGACCTGTCGCCACAAGGTCACAGATCATGACATTAAATGTCTGATGAATAGTAAAGAATAACATCTTTGTACTGGCTGATATTTTATTCACGAACATTTCCCTAATGCTTCATAGCTATGGGTCCATTTAAGAATATGTATTGAATTAGTACTAATGGAAAAATATATGCTTCATGGTTATACGTATCCCGTCAAATACTGTCCTCGACGAATTGAGGCTCTAAAAATGAAATGTGTATGAAAATCTACAGACCACAATACCCCACGATATTAGAACAAATTAGGTGCAAAAGCAAGACGACTTAACGCTATTGTGATATGATGAATTCCTACAGCTCGACATCATTCCCATTATGAAACATGGGCACGATATTTTAGCAGGACAATAATGGACCACACACATTATTATTCCTTTGGACAATGCACAGGTTCTCTCGTGGCCGTCTTATTCGCTTGATCTAAACCTGAGAGAAATCTGTGGGACGAGTTGGGACGAGAATGTCATCCTGAACCTCAACTGTCTGTACATGCACTATAGGCCGAGTTAGCTAGAACAAAGGGTAACTCGTCAGCTGCCGAAAGATTGTTGCTCTATACTTGATTCCAGGGAACGGGTTTCGTCTCATGTCGGCTGAGAAACAGCAACACATTATTTTCATTTCTTATTGAGCACATTTTCTTCTCTTGACGGTAAACGCACAACCCAAGGGACCAACGATAATGGATTTGTGGTTCTCGAGTGAAGCGACGGAGCGCCATTGCCTTCTTCACCGAGGATAAATTATTAATCCCATCACCTTTTATTACTTCTATTGATGGTCATAAAGATCAAAGCCCATTCAGATAACAAATCACTTTTAAACTTATTTAATATCCTTGGGTCGACATTTTCAACATAGAATAATAAATTTGTGAATGGTGACTGGATGATGCATGATTTCAACTATTACAGCGACGGTAATGCATTCTAATATGTTGTCCATCATGTAATCAAGTAATGCCCCCAAGGGTGACGAATACTTGAGAAACTTAATGCCAAATATGAAGCATCAATTCAAATAAATAATGTCAATGTTATGATGAAATCCCTTTCTCTGAAGGGCTTGACTTTTCAATTATTGGCGAAATTGCTTATTAATGTTTCAGCTTACCTTAGCCTCGTCTGTTCACCTGCTAGCACTCAATCTAATATGGAACTTAAAGTGCAAAGAATTATCAACTATCTGTCTGAAATCAGCCCTATTGTTAATTATTCCACAGATGCCTCCATATCCCCATGTCTGACCAATCTTACTATATTCTATATACATGGACGTCAGGGTATATGTATTCAATGCAAACGTTCTTAAAACTTATTTTACCGCATGTTCAATCGATACTGGGTCTATGCACACAACAGAAGAGAAAATGTGCTCTGACAATGTACGTTGACCATGATTTATGTTCATCTACATGGGTGACCGGAGCCTTCAAATCTACAATCCTTTCTTCAGCATTGCAGAGCCTTTCACTCACACCACATTAAGGGCAGTGAGAAAAACACTGAGCTATGGAACAATCACATTTGTGGAAGTGAGCAGTTAAGTTATAGAACTGCTCCGTCTTGCTGAGTGAAATTCAAACCCATTAAAACCCAATACACGTAAGCCAAGACAATTTCTCAGACGCCCTAAGGTGAAAACTCGAATCCTCATTTTATACTGATGAAGACAGAGAAATGTTTATGCTTATAGACAGAGGTTAGAAAGAAAGTAAATGAATTCTGATTCTTGGTTTCTTGGCGGGTAAAAGGCGGTTAAGTTGAATGAAAACACAACGCTTCGGAGAGCTGTCACACGTAATTACTTGCTGGGAAACCCACTTCCCTCTTTTAATGCTTTGCTTTCTTCAAGGCATTGCGTATCAGTAGGGAATTATTCATCATTATCTATCAGCCAATAGAATGTTACTTTCCTTGATCATTCGCCAGACATTTAATGTCATGTTCTGTGACAGGGTATTGAACTTTACAAAACGGGGTATCTCTCAATGCATTTCACTGACCAAAGGAAATGTGTCCATGATGCATATTGTCAGCTATAAACATATATGTGATACAACTAGTCTGAAATGTCCGACCCGAGAAGATCCGGGGTAGAATAGGTCTTCAGCAACCCATGTGCTTGCCATAAAAGGCGACTATGCTTGTCGTAAGAGGCGACTAACGGGATCGGGTGGTCAGTTTCGCTGACTTGGTTGACACATGTTATTGGTTCCCAATTGCGCAGATGGACGCTCATGCTGTTGATCACTAGATTGTCTGGTCCAAACTCAATTATTTACAGGCCGCCGCCATATAGCTGGGATATTGCTGAGAGCGGCGTAAAACTAAACTCACTCACTCACTCTGAAATGTCTGATGAATGATAAAAAATAGTAACTTTGTATTGGCCGATAATGATGAACATTTCCCGAATGCGTCATAACCATGGGTTCAATTAAGGATATTGTATGTATGCATCATCACCAGTGGACAAATAAATACTTTCTAGAATTTGGATAGTTTTCCGTTTATCATCCCTTTTATTCTTGTCATCGACAAATTGACAACCCCAAGAATGAACATCTACAGACCACACTCTCCCACACTATTAGAACAAATCACGTTCAAAAGCAAGACGACCTAACGCTATTGTGATGTGAAATTCATATAGGTCCCCGTTATTCCCATTGTGAAACAGGGGCACGATTTTTTAGCACGACAATGCAAAGCACAAACAGGATTATTCCTTTGGACCAAAAATGTACAGGTTCTCCCGTAACCCTCTCATTTATAATTCGTTGGATCTATGGGACGAGTTGGGACGATTACAATAGCATCATCCTGAACCTCAACTGTCTGTACATGACAAAACTTGGTGAGACATTGGCCAAACATTCTTCCTCGTCTAATTATGTACCTGAATTCCAAAAATATCAAAAACAGCAAGATAAGAAAGCTTTTAATTTCAATTCAGATAATGGGGAAGATTACAACGAAACCTTTTCAATCCACGAGCTTCATACTGCTCTTGACCAGGCTCATGATACTGCTTCCGGAGCTGAAAACGTACATTATCAACTCCTGAAGCACTTACTAGACTCATGTTTAGAGACGCTCTTATCTATTTTTGATGATATTTGGACATCTGGAAAATTTCCTTCGTCGTGGCGCGATGCTATAATTGTGCCCATCCCTAAACCTGGACGTGATCATACTGATCCTTCCAATTATAGGCCAATTTCCCTAACTAGCTGCGTTTGCAAGACCATGGAACGGATGATAAATAATCGACTTGTTTGGTACTTGGAAACAAATAACCTTATAACAGATATACAATGTGGTACTGTCGATCACCTAGTGCGTTTGGAATCATTTGTTAAAAATGCTCTAATTAATAAGCAACACGCTGTGTCTATCTTTTTTGATCTTGAAAAAGCATATGACACTACGTGGAAATATGGCATTTTAAAAGATTTACATGGCTTCGGATTGCTAGGCCGTTTGCCTCAATTTATAGCTAACTTTTTAAAAGACAGACAATTTCAAGTCCGCGTGGGATCTACCCTGTCTGATCATTACAATCAGGATCAGGGTGTCCCACAAGGCAGTATTGTGTCTGTCACATTGTTTAGTATCAAGATCAACAGTTTATCCAAGGTTTTAAATGATTCAATCGATGGATCACGTTTTGTGGATGATTTTACTATTTCTTGTCGTGGTAAAAATATGCATACTATTGAACGACAACTGCAGTTGTGTTTAAACAAAATAAATAAATGGTGTCTGGAAAACGGCTTTAAATTTTCTAAATCCAAAACTAATTGTATACATTTCTGCCGTAAATACAAACCGCATAAAGACCCTGAACTATCTCTAAATGGCACACCCATCAAAGTTGTTAAGGAGGCCAAGTTCTTGGGTTTAATTTTTGACTCGCACTTAACGTTTCTGCCACATATTAAATCCCTTAAAACTAAATGCCTGAAGGCACTTGACTTGTTGAAAGTTGTTTCTAACTCAAAGTGGGGAGGGGATCAAGCTACCCTCCTCCACCTATATCGATCATTGGTCCGCTCGAAACTTGATTATGGCTCCATCGTATATGATGGAGCCTGCAAAAGCAATCTAAAACTACTTGATTCTGTCCACCATCAAGGTCTAAGACTTTGTCTTGGATCTTTTAGAACTTCTCCTGTTGACAGTCTCTATGTCGAGGCAGACGAGCCAACGACGTATATAATTATCTTTACAATATCTTACAAAACTATATTCTAACGAATCGAATCCTGCATTTCCATGTATCTTTAATCCTCTTTATGAGGATTTGTACAACTAGAAATCTTCTCTTGTTCCGCCACTGGGGCTCAGAATGAAGCCATTCATTACTGCTGCCGGCATTAAGCTGGAGAATATAGCTCCTTCTCGTCTTCTTTCTTCTCCTCCTTGGCAATTGGTTAGGCCACAAGTTGACCTAACTCTGACGAAGTTTAAAAATCAGAAACAAATGAATTACAATATAAACAAGAGTATAATCAATTAAAAGTAAATATAATACATATAAATCCTTATTTACAGTTGGGTCCAAGGACGGTGGCGCAGTGGCATGTGCAACTGTCATTGGATCCAGAACAATATCTTCTAGAATACCGGATAACAGCTCTATATTTACAGCAGAAGCAAACGCCATCTTAACAGCTCTTAAATATATTCAAAGACATCCTAAACATCAACAATATATAATCTTTTCTGACTCTCTTTCTTGCCTTCAGGCTATTAAAAATCTATCTTGCAAACATCCACTTTTAATTGAAATAATCGAATTATATAATGATCTTGCGACATCGTCTTCTGTTGGTTGCCCAGCCACGTTTTCATTTCTGGGAACAGAATGGCCGATCTTGCTGCCAAGGCAGCACTACACAAATCTGTGACACCACTTCTTATCCCATACTCTGATTACAAAGCTGCTATAAGATCTTATATCCGTGATCTGAGGCAAAAGAAGTGGGACAGCCAAGTAGGTATCAATAAATTACATGCAATCAAAACTTATATCGGTTACACCTACTTGGGTTGTCAGTCCAGATTTGAAGAGGTCATCATACGACGATGTCGTATTGGCCACACAAGATACACCCATGAGTACCTATTAAAAGGTGAGGATCCTCCGTTTTGTATCCCTTGTGATGAAAGAATCACGGTCAAGCATGTCCTGCTTGACTGTGTTGAATATTCCATCACAAGGGATATCTATTTCAAAGTAAAAACTATGAAGGATCTTTTTAGTAATATAAGTTCTCATTTAATTATTGCATTTAAAAAAAAATTAGACTTGTTAACTGATTTGTAAATAGATACATATTTTATTATTGGTAGTTTAGATTAGTAACTGAGATTGTTAGTGGCTGTACCCTCAAAGGGGGTTGAAGTAGTGTAAAAGTATTGTCCTCCTATGGTGATCTACCTTCTGGTGTTAGCTTGTTTTTATATTGTATTGTCCAAATAGTGCTATGAATTTTAATTCTCCATACTAGTTTTGGTTGTAATTGTGATATTCTAGTTGTTTTACTGTCCTTCGTCGACAGGTTTTTACAGTTTACCATTACTTACTATGTATAACATTAATTGTTCTCGTCACGATATGGCTGAAATATTGCCGATGTGACATTAAATTTTAACTCATTCACTCACTGTACATGACAAGTGGCTTTCACTGTTTATACTGTGATCGTGTGGTTGTTAAAGCCTCACTCAGCAATATTCCAGCTATATGGTGGTGGTCTGTAAGTAATCGAGTCCGGACCAGTGATCAACAACGTGGGCATCGATCTACACAATTGGGATACGATGACATGTGTCAAGCAATTCAGCGAGCCTGACCACCCGATCCCGTTACTCGCCTCCTACGACAAGCATGGATTACTTAAGATCAGTTCAAGGGTCTGGTCGACAATGACAGGAAGGTTGCAAGTCATATTGGAAACGTGCCCGTGGTTGTCCTGTTTGTAACAAGTAGTTACTCATCAATTGTACAGATGTACTGTAAATGCATTTTACTTGATATGATGATTTGGGTATTCGTTTCTTGAGGGGTGTTTGGAAATAGTTTCAGCTTGAATCTGCGTCTCTTAAAACCACGTGGGACCACATATATTGAATAAAATTCACACATGATAATTCGCGTTTTTGATGTTATAATCATTGCTATTGGAAAGGCCATCGCGTTCCCCAAGTTTCATAAGTGACTACTGATATTGTCCCTGTCTGGAGCAACTGCAGTGCAACCGGAAGCAGGCTTTGTCTGTTAATTTATTGGTGTTATGTCCTAGTGGGTCTATATACGGCTGCACGATATTCTCTGCTAATATTCAAAGTGTGCCAAGACGCATTCTTACATTGATTCGTAAGAATTGCTGTTTGACAACTGGCTCCAGTATTTAAAAGGGAAGACCGTAAGATAATCTTAATATGACGACCAGAAATTAAAAACCTATAGATAAATATAAAACTCTAGAGGACAACCATCCTCGGAAATCGATTCTATTGAGCGCAAAGGCCAAAACAGTGACTAATTAACTTAGAATATATAATGTGGCCGTTCTTATCAAGGTCGTCCATAAGAGAGGATTTCCTAACGAGGTCTTACTGTATAACGTCTCATCTGACATGTTTTATATTTTCAGTGATCTTTGTCTTTTCAGTTTTGTGGTAAAATCAGAAACTAATGAATTACAATGTAGACAAGAATTTAATCAATTAAAAACTAAATATAATACATACAAATCCTGTTTTACAGATGGGTACAAGGACGGTGGCGCAGTGGCCTGTGCCACTGTCATTGGATCCAGAACAATATCTTTTAGATTACCGGATAACAGCTCTAATTTTACAGTAGATGCCAATGCCATCTTAACAGCGCTTAAATATATAAAAACATCCTAAATATAAACAATATATAATATTTTCAGACTCCCTTTCGAGCCTTCGGGATATTAAAAATCTTTTTTGTAAACATCCACTTTTAATAGAAATTATTGAGTTATATAATGATCTTCTAACCAGTACGACATCGTCTTCTGTTGGTTACCCAGCAACGTTGGCATTTCTGGGAACACAATGGCCGATCTTGCTGCTAAGGCAGCACTCAACAAATCTGTGACACCACTTCTTATTCCATACTCCAATTACAAAGGAACCATTCGATTCTACATTCGTGATCTAATGCAAAAGAAGTGGGAAACCCAAGTAGGCATAAATAAGTTTAATGAAATAAAACTATCGGTTACACCTACTTGGGTTGTCAGTCCCATTTGAAGAAGTCATCATGCGACGATGTCGCCTTTGCCACTCAAGATACACCCACGAATAAGGATCCTCTGTGATGTATCTCTTGTGATGAAAGAATCCCGGTCGAGCATGTCCTGCTTGACTGTATTGATTTTTCCATCACAAGGGATAAATATTGCAACGTCAAAACTGTGAAGGATCTTTTAAGTAAAGTTAACTATCATTTAATAAATGAGTTTTTAAAAGAAATAGAGTTGATTGATAAATTTTGATTTGTATGTTTTGTGAATAGATAGTTAGTGGCTGTATATAGTGGCTGAGGTTAAAGTACTGTAAAATCATTGTCCTCCTGAGAAGGGACGTAAGTCCTAAAACTTTCCAAGTCAATTTAGCTCTACACATCTTTTTAATCGTAGAATATTTGTTGTTTTATTATGGCTAAATATCAGTACAATCGCCAATGGCTGAAGGGATGGCATAAATGCAGCTAGGGTCCATGCAGGTAGCCAAAGTACTGTAAGTCCCCATGGTCCCTAGAGTGGTGATCTACCTTCAGTTGTTTGCGATCCTCAGACTTATTTTATATTGTACTGTCCTAATTTGAAATCCTATTTTAGAGATAAACGATAGTTTTATTTCTTATTACTGTGATATACTAGTTGGTTTTACTGTCCTTCGTCGGCAGGTTTTTAGAATTTGCGCATTTATCATAAATTTACAACTATTTTAAGTCACGATACGGCTGAAATACTGCTGCTGTGACTAAAAACTTTAACTTACTTATTCACTCAGTTTAGGGGTACCTATTTCGGTTTCTAATAGAGACTACCCGTGAAGATCCGAATTAGAATTGATCTTCAGTAACTCATGCTTGTCGTAAGAGGCGACTAACGGAATCGGGTGGTCAGCCTCGCTGACTTGGTTGACACATATCGTATCTTAATTGCGTAGATCGATGCTCATGTTGTTGATCACTGGATTGTCTGGTCCAAACTCGATTATTTACAGACCGCCGCCATATACAGCTGGAATACGGCGGCGTAAAACTAAACTCACTCACTCCCAAATATAGACTGGTTATGCTCAAGTGTTGGTTTGGCGAATTAATGCTGTCCTCAAACTTGTCATTAAGTCATTGAATTGTGCTAGCTTTATGCTATATTCAATGTTAGAATATAACCAGACAATTGAGACTGATCATGTACGACACGTCTGTTATTCTGATGATGAAACGGAAGAGAAACAACTTTGATACTTGAGCGTCTGGAGGATGAAAGGGCCCAAGAACATGTCGCCAGATAGTTACACCGCAGTCGACATGATAAAACACTAGCCGCTCTCTTGTCTGCCGCTCTTTTGTCTTTATATAATGAGAATGCTATTTCTGCGTGTTCTGTTCTCGTGGTAAAGTGACTATTTTGATTTCTCCAGCTGATAATTGAGAGATTAAAGAAGTGCGACATCGTCATGCACAACGTCATGAAAGTGAATTAGGAGATTTCTCCAGGTCAGGTTTCCTGAAACAACATTTCTGTCTAAAATTTGCTTTTTCCGCCATTTCAAATTACTATTTTAAAAACAATTGTCAGACGGTTGGGTGTCATTGTCTGACAACTTGTTGGAGCGTCCTTTATTTCTGGATGTTTTCAATCTTTTAAAGAGCAAACGTAGACAAATATGCCTAATAATTACACTGTGCAGTCTGATGATACTGTCACAGAGTGACGTCATACACCTCTGTTTTGGACTACTTTCGTACAATGTCAGTTGGGTGAAGATGCAGCTTTTAGTTGTGCCACAACAATTTACATTATGACATTCATAACCTTAATTGGTCATCCCTCAGTGTCAATTTTTATTTTCTGTCCATTTTTATCCTTTCAAGCTTTCAAGAAGTTTTATGGAAGAGATGTGGAGGAAATTTCCCAATTTGATGCATCAGTGACAAAAATGATGTCCGATGCAATTCTCTATTTTGTCATATGCCATACGTTCCCGAATAATTTCAGGTGAACAATTGACTACACTTCGGATTTATTTATGGGTGCCACCGGTGGGGCAGGTTACGCTCACGTTTTCACGAACACCTGGTATCATCACTATTTCATAGTGATTCATAAACACATGCTCTGTCATCGTATCGCATGGTGACAATCACTGGATTGTCTGGTCCAGACTCGATTTGT
Source organism: Haliotis rubra (assembly GCF_003918875.1). NCBI lineage: Eukaryota > Metazoa > Mollusca > Gastropoda > Lepetellida > Haliotidae > Haliotis > Haliotis rubra. The sequence goes on from NW_025767457.1 coordinate 462,920, forward strand.
TTACAAACAACATCGTTCAGCTGTAATACTGCTGAAACAATTATATACTCATGATATAGTCACATTTGTACAATCGCCTCTGCTTTTAGCAGAGGCTTCTTATAGATGTGGAAAGGGTTTTGTCGCTCCTATTGAGACTTACATGTATGTGTGTGTCTTTCGTTTAGAGCTGTGTCTAAGCATGAATTAGCGAAAGCATAAGAGAGCACTGTTTTGCACAAGCCTAGAGTCTTATGCCCAGAAGGCGGTGGCTCATGGAGCCAATCTGGTGGAATAGTTACTTTTTGATTATTCTACTTGAGTATATCATCCGGGTATCCTTGGTGCTGCAAGTCGGAGATCCGCTTGTTTTTAGCATTGTCCTTGTGATACTCCGTGGTGGGTGGGGAGCTCGGATGACGAACCTTGAAAACTTAACCATGGCTTACGAAACCCCCTTGAAAAAACCAAACGTCCACTGGACACTGATCCAGTTGATAATGATCAACGACTGTCCACGTCTATTGAATACTGGCCACGATTTCTTGTAATTGAAACTGTTGACAAGACACCATTAAAGTTGAACCCTTTTGCCATATCTAAGGGTATTCAAGGCATTGCCGGTGAAGTTAAAAATATTAAACGTTTACGTTCCGGTGCTCTGCTGGTTGAGTGTGGAAAACGGCAACAAGCCGCCAACCTTATGAGTACAGAATCGTTTGTCGGCGTTCCAGTCACAGTCACAGCTCATAAAACTTTAAACACAAGCAAAGGAATCATCAGAGACCGTGATCGATTGTTTGCAGATATGTCAGAACTTGACCTTGTCTCTGAGATGAAAGATCAAGGCGTACTCTATGTAAAACGTTTCACAACCCGGAAAAATGATGCTGTTTTAAAAACCAATACCTACTTGTTTTCATTTTCTTCACCAAATGCTCCAAAATCTCTTAAAGCAGGTTATTGTAACATCAATGTAGAAACGTACATTCCGAACCCTCTAAGGTGTTTCAAATGCCAAAAGTTCGGTCATGGCGTCAATACTTGCACATTGTCTGTTGTATGTGCTCACTGTGGTGAGAAGACACATACAACAGAAGATTGTGACAGTACTGTCAAAAAATGTACAAACTGTGCAGGGGATCATTCCTCTTACTCTAAAAGCTGTCCTGTTTGGAAACGTCAAATGGAGATAAATAAAATCAAATTCACCCAAAACATTAGTTTTGCAGATGCAAAAACTAGTTCAAAGCTCAGAGCATAAAGAGAGCTATGCTTCTATCACCAAAACACCGTCAGAAGCGACAACTAGAATAACAAAATCATCTGCATGCTGTCAGACAACCTTGACCTGGGTTAAATCTGAATCTCCTCTGATATTCTCACCTGCAATATCTACACAAACTGCAGAACCACTTCCTGGTACGCCCCAAATCCAATCAGAACCATCTTATGACCGTGACACTTCTCAGTCAACTCAAAGGTCTCAATCAACGCCAAACGTTCAACCAATCGTTAAAAACAAAGGCAAACCGAAGCCAGATTCAAAGAAACAAAGTGGCAGAGCCCCCAAGGGGTCAGATGATAAAATCAAGTTATTTAACAAATACGGATCACTTGAGGACATGGACGTGTCCGAAAACGTCCATTCTAGGGCACATAGCTTGTCGCCCTCGAAAACGGTGCGGGGTAGATCCCCAATTAATCCGCCTAAAAGATAGGTCTATCTACCAATATCGTGCAGTGGAACTGTAGAGGACTCCGGACAAATTTTAATGAAATACAGCTATTAATCCAGGATTTAACACCATCAGCGTTCTGTCTGCAAGAGACGTATCTGAAACAGACAGATAATTTTAACTTACGTCAGTTTGAAGCCTATAATTATTTTTCCCCTCCAGGTGATAGAGCCACTGGAGGTTCTACTATCCTTATACGACAGAATGTTATTCACAGCCCTGTTACTCTTAACACTAATCTCCAAGCTGTTGCAGTGCGACTTACTCTGGGTGTAGCATTTACGTTATGCTCTCTGTATATTCCGCCTTCATCGAACCTTCAGCTGACTGATCTTCAATCACTCTATGATCAACTCCCAAAGCCATGTGTTATTATGGGTGACCTAAACGGTCACAACCCACTCTGGGGCAGTACTAACACTAATACTAAAGGCAAAATAATTGAAGATTTCATTTCCAATAATGACCTGTGCATATTTAATGATGATTCAAGCACCTATCTGCATCCTGCAACTGGCACTTATTCTTCTCTAGATTTGTCTCTTGCAGATTCTAACCTCCTGAATGAATTTGATTGGTCTGTTCATAATGACCTTTGTGGAAGTGACCACTTCCCAACTATCCTTTCAGAAATAACTCCATCTGATTCTCCATCGTATACAAGATGGAACTTTTCGAAGGCTAACTGGTCTTTATATCAAACTATATGTAAATCGAAACTGCGACCTGAATGTTTCAGTGATATAACTGATCCCATTCAAACTTTTGCTGACGTTTTAAATGAAATAGCTGATGAGTGTATACCAAAGTCCTCTACGACTCCACATGTACGAAAACCATGGTTTAATACAGATTGTAGACAAGCCAGAAAAGCGAGGAAAAAGGCAGAGCGTTATTTCCGCCATCATCCAACTGTCCATAACTTAAATAAATTTAAAATACTCAATGCAAAGGCGCGTCGTACCTTTAAACAAAACAAACGACAATCTTGGAGAAATTATGTCTCCAAAATTAATTCACGTACGCCAATGTCCAGAGTATGGAACATGGTTCAAAGAATTAAAGGCAAAGGTTCAAAATCTGCTGTTCACCATCTTAAAGATGGCGATAATTTAATAACTGACAAATCTAAAATTGCAGATAAAATTGGCGAAACTCTTGCCAAAAATTCATCATCGGCAAATTATGTCCCTGAGTTTCAGAGATATCAGAAGCAACAGGAAAAGACAAAACTTAATTTCGAATCACATAACGGTGAAGATTATAATGAAGTGTTTTCATTACATGAGCTACATACTGCTCTTGAGCAAGCTCATGACACTGCAGCGGGTGATGACAATATACATTACCAGCTACTGAAACACTTACCTGAACCATGTCTGATGACACTTTTAGATATATTTGACCAAATATGGACGTCTGGAGAATTTCCTCCTTCATGGCGTAATGCCATTGTAGTCCCAATACCAAAACCTGGCAAGGATCATACAGATCCGTCGAATTACAGGCCGATCTCTCTAACTAGCTGTGTTTGTAAAACCATGGAACGTATGGTGAATAATAGATTAACTTGGTATCTTGAAACCAATAACCTTATAACAAATATTCAATGTGGTTTCAGGAAAAATCGTAGTACCATTGATCATTTGGTACGTTTAGAATCCTTTGTTAAAAATGCTATAGTAAATAAACAACATGCTGTATCAATTTTCTTTGATCTTGAGAAAGCTTATGATACAACCTGGAAGCATGGCATTTTGAAGGATTTACATGATTTTGGTTTGAGAGGCCGTTTGCCTCTTTTTATATCACAGTTTTTAAAAGACAGGCAATTTCAAGTCCGAGTGGGTTCAACCCTGTCTGACCATTATAATCAGGATCAGGGTGTCCCCCCAAGGAAGTATTTTGTCTGTCACTTTATTTAGCATTAAGATCAACAGCTTATCCAAGGTTTTAAACGATTCAATTGATGGATCACTTTTTGTGGATGATTTTAACATTTCTTGTCGCGGTAAGAATATGCATACTATAGAACGGCAACTACAGTTGTGTTTAAATAAAATACATAAATGGTGTCTTGAAAACGGCTTTAAATTTTCTAAATCAAAAACTAATTGCATACATTTCTGCCGTAAATATAAACCACATAAAGACCCAGAACTATTTTTAAATGGCACTCCCATCAAGGTTGTAAAAGAGGCCAAGTTCTTAGGTCTCATTTTCGACTCCCATTTAACTTTTCTTCCGCATATCAAATCTCTAAAAACTAAATGCCTGAAGGCACTCGATTTATTGAAAGTCGTGTCTAATTCAAGGTGGGGAGGGGGATCAAGCTACGCTCCTACACCTTTACAGATCACTTGTCCGCTCGAAGCTTGATTATGGCTCCATCGTATATGGTGGAGCCTGTAAAAGCAACCTAAAACTCTTAGATTCAGTCCACCATCAAGGTCTGAGACTTTGTCTTGGGTCTTTCAGAACTTCTTCTGTTGACAGTTTTTACGTCGAGGCAGATTAACCTTCTCTTAACCAACGCCGTATAATATTATCTATACAATATATTACAAAATTATATTCTAACGAGTCTAATCCTGCATTTCACTGTGTCTTTAATCCTCTTTTTGAGGATTTGTATAACAAAAAATCTTCTCTTGTTCCGCCTCTTGGGCTCAGAATTAAGCCATTTATTGCTGCTGCCGGCATTGAGCTGGAAAATATAGCTCCTTCCCGTCTTCTTTCTTCTCCTCCTTGGCAGTTAGTTAGACCAGAAGTTGACATAACACTTACAACATTTAAAAAATCGGAAACAAATGAATTACAATATAAACAAGAATATAATCAATTTAAAAGTAAATATAATACATATAAATCCTTATTTACAGATGGGTCCAAGGATGATGGCGCGGTTGCTTGTGCCACTGTCATTGGGTCCAAAACAATATCTTCCAGATTACCCAATGACAGTTCAATTTTCACAGCAGAAGCAAACGCAATACTAACAGCTCTTAAATATATTAATAAACACCGTAAATATAAACAATATATCATCTTTTCCGATTCTCTTTCGTGTCTTCAGGCTATTAAAAATCTTTCTTGCAAACATCCACTTTTATTAGAAATTATTGAATTGTACAATGAACTTGCTACTGGCCAATGCGACATCGTCTTTTGTTGGTTACCCAGCCACGTTGGCATTTCTGGGAACACCATGGCTGATCTTGCTGCTAAGGCAGCACTCAACAAGTCTGTGACACCACTTCTTATCCCATATTCTGATTACAAAGCTAGCATTAGAATCTACATCCGTGATCTAGATATACTCATGAATATTTATTGAAAGGCGAAGATCCTCCAGATTTGAAGAGGTCATTATGCATCCCTACTAATTGATGAAAGAATCACAGTCCAGCATGTCCTGCTTGACTGCATTGAGTATTCCATCACAAGGGATAACTATATCAAAGTAAACACTATGAAGGATCTTTTTAATAATGTCAGTTCTCATTTAATTATTGCATTTTTAAAAGAATTAGATTTGTTAAGTGATTTGTAAATAGATATATATTTTATTATTGGTGGTTTGAATTAGTAACTGATATTGTTAGTGGCTGTACCCTCAAAGGGGGTTGAAGTAGCATAAAATTATTGTCCTCCTGAGAGGGTACGTAAGTCAATTTAAGTGTACCGGGTTTTTAATCGTAGTATTTTTGTGTTTTTAATGTATGGCTAAATCTGAGCATCAACGCCAATGGCTGAAGGGATGGTGTAAATCCAGCTAGGGTCCATGCAGGTAGCAAAAGTAATGTAATTCCCCATGGGCCTTAGTATGGTGATCTACCTTCGGTTGTTGGCGATCTATAGCCCGTATTTTATATTGTATTGTCTTCTTTAATTGGAATATTTTAACTTTGCGCTAGTTTTATATTTATAACTGTGATTTTCTAGTCTTTTTACTGTCCATCGTCGACAGGTTTTAATCTTCAAAATGTTTCTACTTTTATTGTATGGCTGCAATGTTGACGTTCGTCACGATATGGCTGCATGAGATATTGCCGATGTGACGTTAAATATTAACTCACTCACAATCAATGTGATAAAAGTTGTTTATATGCTCGTGGTTGCAGTTATTGTTTAAAACATGCACACACTTTTTCTAGTTGCTCTTCTCTTACTTTTTAGGATTTTCTTCTGTAAACGAAAGTGCAGATTTCGGTCGGAATTGCCGTCAGTCTATTTCACAACAATGAATGCTATTGATCGTAATCGATCGCGACAAATTTAATATCAACATCGCTATTTTAGCCAAAGAAAAGTCAGTGGGGACAGTTTTTCTTTCACGATCTAAGCGTTAAAACTCAATAATTGGATTTCAGAGAATTTGACATGAATGGTACTGCTCCGTAAAAGAGTAAAGAGCAAAACATCACGTTATGGGAATCCAACAGGAAACATGGCGCTCTCACAGGAATTAGTCTGAACATGGAGCGTGTTTGAGCTGCGTAATTCGCCACTGGTGTCTCTGAATACAATACCCAGACACTGTTGAGGTACGGACCATATGGAAGAGCTATAATATCATTAGCCACCGTAATGTCAAGGCGCAACTTTAATCGGGAACGTGTTTTATATATCTCTGAAGTGGGTGAGGAATTATTAATATGTTTGAACACTGTCCAAATAGCAGTGTTGTGTTCTGAAGCACGTGGGTGTGGTGCCAGCTACCAGTCACTATCCAAAACCTTTTGTGTGTTACACTGTAACAGCATCATGGTACCACTACCTAACACATTTTTTAGTCAGAGAACTTGTCTCTTTTACTGTGAGAATCTTCTCTGGCAGAAAAACAAGTCCAAATTCTCTACACTGTATTCCGTATTCCATCTGTCCCATTTTTTAACTTGGGACAAGTGGCGAGACCAGAGTGAGTGAGTGAGTGAGTGAGTGAATATGGTTGAACGCCGCTTTTAGCAATATTCCATCAATATCGCGGCGGAAAACACCAGAAATGGTCTTCACACATTGTACCTATGTTGGGAATCGAACCCGAGTCTTCGGCGTGACAAGCGAACGCTTTAACCACTAGGCCACCCCACCGGCCCATTCGCCATCCGGTTACCGTGACCCGTAGTCAACCATAACATTGTTCATGACCTTTCAATCCCTGGTTGTACAACGGTTTTGTAAAGGAGGTGATCAGTCAGAAAGGTTCGTCAGTTCATGAGTTTTATGAGTTTACTCACCGTTAAAAAACTCATGGCTTTTGCTACCGTAAACTCGGTTAGATGAAAGTAAATATTCGACAAAGACAATTGAGTCTAATTACGTACGACACGTCTGCTATCCTGATGATGAAACGGAAGAGTAACGACAATTGACAGTTGAGCGTCTGGAGGATGAAAGGACCCAAGAATATGCCGCCGGCTGGTTATACCAAATGATCAAACACTTGCCGTTCTCTTGTCTTTATATAATGAGAATGCTATTTCTGAATGTTCTGTTCTCGCGGCGAAGTAAGTCTTTTATTGTTTCATATGATAATTGAGAGGTTAAAGAAGTGTGATTGTGTCCAGATGTAACCCTGCACTAACGTATTAGCAAATGTCCTGAAAAAATGATATCTATCGGAAATATTCGATTTCCGGCTTCGACGTACGTAAAATGCGATTGTCACGCGGTTGGATGTCATAATGAAAACATCTGGGAGCGTTTACCACTAGATGTTCTCAATATGGAAAGAACAAAAGTAGACAAAAACAGTTACCCTATGCGGGCCGATAATAATAAATAATACATTCAAACACAGTGTACTGACTTCTAGCCGAGCCGACTTTTAGTCCTCAAAAGGTCCCCTTTGTGCCGAGTGCTACAATCTCTTAACGTCCTTTGGTTGATGCGGTCATGTATCAAACCCGATTTTTCCACATTCTGACCAACGCTCTATCAACTGGACCACGGATTCGGTCTCACTCGTGAATCTACGGAAAAAGGTATTTTTTACAATAAACTATATCATTGTAAAATATGGCTACTTTAGATGTTACCAACAGCCACAAAGCCAGCTGAGTCCTCAGTGAAGTGGTCTCCGATCTGCGGGTAGACCACGGGGACCACTTAAAGTGTGAGGAAACTCAGAGGTCTTAAACGTTTACCATAGGAGTATAACGTGGTGCTGGCATGCAAGGTTCAAAACTAGGCGAATATTGGATTCAAAGTCTCGATCAGCAGATTCTGTTTAAGTGCAGCTACTCTGAACAGCGAAATGTGCTTGCCTACCCAACCACTGCCACTTATTATTAGCAACATTACAATACATAATACCAATCTGCAAGCTGATAGTACTCGTTTTTAAAGTATTCAGGTCAATAATGAACGAGTAACAATCTGTTTAGGTCGGACATAATCTGCTGAGCTGGTCATATTTTGACGTGCTTGACATATCTCTGACAAGTGTACTAGACAAATAGTGTTACTCATTGGAATCAAACCCACTATCAGCAGATTCAGTTAATGTTAAGTAAATCTGGACAGTGCAATACAGTGCCTGCTTACCCCACCAATGCATCTTATTATTACGAGCATTACAATAGATAATACCAATCTGCAAGCTGATACAAGTCGTACTTAAAGTATTCAGGTCAATAATGAATGGTATTCATATGGCGTTCTCTGTTAAAAGATAATCATCATCAGACAAGCAACCAATATGTTGCAGAAGCTGACCCACAAAATTCTCAGCAGAGAAAGAGATTCTGCTAGATCTTCACGCCTATTTCCGTCTGTGTTTGTAGTTATGTGATCCTTTGATTTGCTGCCCTGTAGGCCACCGTTTCAAATTGTAAAGGTCAACGCGTTGCTTGTGGGGGTCGGGGGAATAAATAATACGACATTCGACGGATATTACCTGGCTATAGAAGCCATGTTACGATGCCCTGACTCTAGAAACGCTTCTCAAGCGAGTAGCCAGAACATATGACAGATGGGCATTAATCCTACAGTGAATCCTTACAATAGAAGATGAATATAATCAATAAATACTGAATATGAGACAGGGGATATAATTTCTGAGTAAAACCTGGAAGGGATAAATTGATCCAACCTACTTAATCAATTTATATATTTTCTGTTTTGTCATCCGCCGACATAGCTCATTCTGCGTGTGGAATTAATATCCGAATTATGGATTCCACACAATGGAATGCTATTGTACTAGTTTATTTATCCAGGCTAAAATCTTTATAGCACCTTCAATGTAGGATGGTTTCTTTATTCCTAACACGACGTTTTTTAATTTATGTTATTAGTCGTCCACGCTATTCATACTCATATGTTGGCGGAAGATGGGGCACGACATTGAATCATTAAATTGATGTCGGCAAAACGTTTGTATTCACACTGTGCTCTTCAGAAGTGGCTCTGTTTCATGGTTCTGGCAAGGTTTCAGAGCTGTGTGTGGAGGCCATGAAGAGCAGTGTCTGAGCATCAATTAGCGACAACATCAGAGATCGAGGGCAGTTTCAACGTGACAGCTGGACTTAAATGCTTTGGCACGTCTGGCCCGATTTAGCCAAGCTGTGCACAAGCTGATTTGTTTCAAACCTTGTCGTATGACCTGTATACAATTGGAAGACAGCTGTAGTGAGATTTTAGGGTAATATACTAGTATTGAAATGTTCCCATTAGGAGACACAAGATTTATTAACAAGAAGGAGCTGTTTAGTGAAAGTGTTTTGTAGATATATGATATTTTTACACGAACCATTGTTTGATCCCTCAACTTCTAGGCTTTAGATACACATGGACATATGGATGACATTCCAAATTTCACGCATCAGTAACAAATATTTTCAATTGCATTTTCATATTTTGGCTTATTTCCGTGTTGTCTTGGGTGAAGAATGTATTTGCCCTTGCAAGTGTTTGAGATATTAAGACAGGAAACGATTCATTTTCGCAAACACCAGATGCAATGACCTTTTATTTTGATATAATATGCTTGTGGTATTTTCGGAATTGCATGCCTTCAGATTATTTGAAATATTTAGATAATAGATCAGCAATGTGTTATCCATTTTCCCCACGAGTGTTTTACAAAAGGAATTTGTTATAAAACGGTGTCTTGCACTGACCAGTGCAGTAATTTATACAATATTCATTTAGACTTCAACGTTAAGGAATTTAAAAACAAAACTAAACCAAAAAAGGGGCTTGTTTGTTGTTGAAAGCCACACTCAGCAACTGTCCATGTACATTGTATATGGTGGCGGTCTGGGAAAAATTGAGCAGACAATCCAGTGATCCAGCATCGATCTTCAACGTGCCTCAACCCAGTCAGCGAGCCTGTTACTCGTTCCGTTAACCGTCTTTATAACAAGCATGGGTTGCTGAGGATCAATGCTAACCTGGACATTCACGGTCATAGAAGCGAGGAGTGTTATTACAACACCTGTAGCTGATCATTCAATCAAGACTAATCTCTTAAGGTGCAACTTGACAATAAAATCGATGCTCGAGGACATTTGACATAATGTTCATTCACAAGCTCTGAACCTTTACAATACCCCGATACGAGTCCATTGCTCTATTTGAAACGTATTTACCCGTGAAGATCTGGGTTAGAATTGGTCTTCAGTAATGCTTGTCGTAAGAGGCGACTAACGGCATCAGGTGGCTATTTTCGCTGACTTGGTTGACACATGTCATCGTATACCAGTTGCGTAGATCGATGCTCATGCTGTTGATCACTGGATCGTCTGATCATGATTCGCTATATACAGACCGCCGCGATATAGTTGGTATATTGCTGAGTGCGGCGTAAAACTGGACTCACTCACTGAAAGGTATTGTCCCTGAGATAGACCATAGGCAACTGCAAAACGCTAGGACATATTCAAGTAAACTACATCAGCTATACAACCTTTACATGCATGCGTAGCGTCTAGGCATATCTCTTGTATTTTGTGACAAATGTATGTGTCTATCGGGTGTAGATTATCCGTCTGGTAGAGCAGACTTTGAGGAATACGTTTACACAGTAATGCCGACTCCATCATTCGATGACATGCCAATACGAAAATGTTCTGGCCGTACCTAATGTTATTTAACACTGTTTAGTGAAAGTGTGTTGTTATTAAAAGGGGATCTCTTCACGGGTGATTTATGAATAAATATACACACCAGCCATTCGTAATCCAACAAATGTATGAGTGAGTGAGTTTGGTTTTACGCCGCATTTAGCAATATTCCAGCAATATCACGGCGGGGGACACCAGAGATGGGCTTCAGACATTGTACCCATGTGGGGAATCGAACCCGGGTCTTCGGCTTGACGAGCGAACGCTTTAACCCCTAGGCCCATAATTGGATGACCTCGTCATAAAAGTATATGATGGACGCAGTGAGCACATGTAAGTAACACATAAAATGACAGAATCATTTACGTAAAGGCGATAAAAATGGCAAAATTATCATTTTAAAGACAATGTCGTTAACACGTCAATATATTTATGTCTTTGTGGTAAAAGAATACATCACCATCGACTCCATAAACATTGTATATTTCTATATTCCACACATCATGAAAATTTCATCGATGATGGGCACTGCTGAAGAACGTATGTTATTACGACAGACGTCATACTGTGCATCACCTTCAAGGAAGTTATGTCTATGAAATCCTTTTAGCACTGTGGCAATTTTATCAGGAATACGATTGTAGTGAGTGAGTGAGTTTAGGTTTACTCCGCACTCAGCAATATTCCGGCTATATGGCGGCGGTCTGTAAATAATCGAGTCTGGACCAGACAATCCAGTGATCAACAGCATAAGCATCGATCTGCGCAATTGGGAACCGATGACATGTGTCAACCAAGCCAGTGAGCCTGACCACCCGATCCCGTTAGTCGCCTCTTACGACAAGCATGGGTTGCTGAAGGTAAATTCTAACCCGGACCTTCATGGGTGAATACGATTGGAAGTATAGCACTATGAGATAGATTGATGTTGCTCGTGACTTCAGTGCAATGGTGTCGGGAACATACAACAGACAGACACTTACGTCAGTCTCCTCACAGCAATGTCTTTAAGAGACACGCACCTGTCTTGTTGTCTTGCCGACAAACTTGACTTTTAAAGGCTTCCGGCACTGTGCACATGAACACAAGTGGGCATGTTTCTTGCATTTGCACAGAGCATAATCTTTCTTTTGAAATATAATTCCAAACCTTACATATCAAAGGCATACGGAAATAATTGCTTCAGACTTCATTCCTCTAATTTCTGCTCTATGTTTGACTTAACTAGAAACAGCCTACCATTGACATTTGCCAAGCCATTGTGTTACCGTTGTCCTCGACTGCGTTGTAATGGTCGACCATTCTGTTAGGATGATTGGGCGTAATAATGTGGATAATTTGTGTTTCACTTTGGTCATCTTATCTCAGTTGGTAGATGACAGAAAGGCGGCTGTTACACGGAACGTACAACGTTCAATTCTTGTTGCTATATTTTCAGTTTCATCATGCTTTATACTCTTGACGGAATATCAAAAGCTACATGCAAAGGTCAGCGTCAGTTTGTAATAACAGTATTGAAATGTTACAGCACAGCCAGATTTCCCACACCGTGATCTAGCTGAAATATTTCTGAAAGCAGAGTCTTCTTGTATTTCTTTGACAGTCAAACCAGCTCATGCTTTCTAAAGCTGAAACAGGTATATGACCGGCGTGTCTGAGGCCCTTAATGTATATGTATACAGTCTACCAATTAGCGTCATTGGCATATGAGAAACTAGAGGCCAGTTTTAGAACATATGACGTCGAGTACTGTCTTTATTGATAGCCTGGAAAGGTGAAAGGCATTGGTATATTTTGCTAGTGCAAAACAATCCTTACACAGGATAGTCATAAGTTTAAAGGCAGTTTTGGTTTTTAATGATGGCCAGGCAAAATATTTCGTGTGTAAGGTTAATTCCATAGCCAAATCTCAAGGCCCTTTTAAACGGGTTTGCCTATTTGTATCTTTGAGCTCTGAGTATGCGACGTATAAATCCCACTGTCAAAAGGCCTTCAAAGCACTGCCTGTACCATTCATGGTATCATAGACCTGAGAAATTCACAAGAATACAAGAATAGAGACAGAGAAACATTTTACCGACCACTAAGATATAGGATGTCAGGATGATTGGGAGTAATAATGTGGGTAATTTGTGTTTCTTCTCTCAGTGGGTAGATGACAGAAAGGCGGTTGTTACACGGAACGTACAAGATTGTATCAAATCAGCCGGGATTTGTGTCATTTTTTTGTATATTTTCAGTTTCATCATGCTTTTTTATTCTTGACGGAATAGAAAGGGTTACAAACGCAGGTCATCGTCAGTTTGTATAACAGTATTGCAATGTTACAACACAGTCATGATGTCTTTTTTCCATGAAGCACTTTTATAACACATTCGTGATACAGGTATATTCATTTACTATCTGATACACCCCCACCTTTTGAAAATGACTTAAGACCACATTGAAGATTTTTTTATTTGCGTCGGCGGAGCCAAGGGGGTTCGAACTTAAAATTCCTGGATCCGCCCATGTGATATTATCTTAATGTACTGCTTTTGATGGGTCATGTTGTTACAGAGACATGATCTCTGATATCGGTCTCCGTCTGTTTGTTTGTTGTAAAACGCCGGACTCAATAATATTCCAGCTATTTGGCGGTGGTCTGTAAATAATTGAGTCAGGACCAGACAATCCAGTGATCAACAGCATGCGCCTCGATCTACGCATTTGTGGGATAAATCAAAGTGTCAATCAAGTCAGGGAGCGGCCAGATCTTCACGAGTGTCATCGTCTGTAACGGTCACCGACTTAGTGAAACGTAACAATGGTATGTGTCGTGGCGTTACAAAACTCGTGATGATAATGCTATACTGAGGTGATAAGGTTCAGCTGTATTTTCGCACAGCTAGAAGACTTATGTTAATGTCGTATTTACAAGACATTCTATGTTCCAGATCAGTGCTACCTTTCGTGTATGTGTGTGTGTGTGTGTGTGTGTGTGTATCTGTCATTCAGTCCGTAAGCGAGTGAGGAATCTGCAATCTTGCAGCTTTTTTGCGCGTAATATTTTATGTTAATAACATTTCAAAGGCAATTCCGTATTTTGACTTGTATCATACTTAATTAGATTCATAGTAAATAAAATCACGCGTTGTTTTCGTGTAATAAATGAAAGATTGTAATGAGCCTGGGCCTTGCCTTTGCATGTGTTTATGATAGTTGTCATACTGTTATATTTTTTTTTCGAATTCCTGGTATATACTGCTCACCAAGAGTAGTGGATATTGTAAAGTCGAGACAAATAAAAGCAAACGTATGTTTAATTGTTATTGGGAAACAATGTTCATGTGGAAATAAGGATGTCCAGCACCAGTTTTAAACAAATTAACTTTGATAACGATGCAGATGTTTTTTTGTACATACCGCTAAGTTCACCAGTAGTGGTAACCGAAATGTCACAAACCGGTTAATAACGGGTTGGCCCACCATTAGCTGCCAAACAAGAATGACATGAATGAGGAGACCAATGTCAACTTGAGGAATCCTTTGCCATTCCTCTTGGAGTGCCACGCCCAGTTCTGCCAAGTCCTGACATGGGGGTGCCACCCCTGCACTCGTCGTCCGAGCATATCCCACACATGCTCTATGGGGGAGAAGTCGGGAGACATAGCTGGCCATGGAAGATTTTGGATTTGGTGCTGCCGGAGATGATCAAGGACGGTGAGCCCTGGCGTTATCATCCTGGAAAATGAAACCTTGTCCATGGCGGCGTGCAAACGGCAGGACGTGTGGCGTGACTATAGACAGCAGTGACTCTCCCATGGCAGATGTGGAGATCGGTCCTGCCCGTCATCGTGATCCCACCCCACACCATAACAGACCCATAACAGATACAGCGGATATCGCAAACAAACTTGGGGAATCTTTAGCCAAACATTCCTCCTCATCAAATTACACACAAAAATTTAAGAAATTTAAAGACCAGGCAGAAAGAGAGAAACTTAATTTTAATTCTGATAACGATGAGGACTATAATGAACTTTTCTCCTTACATGAATTGCACACTGCTTTAGGGGACAAGCACACGATACAGCAACAGGGGGTGATAATATTCATTATCAACTGTTAAAACATTTTCCAGATACTTGTCTTGGAGTACTATTATGTATCTTTGACAACATATGGACTACTGGTAATTTCCCTTCTTCATGGCGGAATGCTGTCGTCATTCCTATACCTAAACCTGGCCGGGATCATACAGATCCTTCTAATCATAGGCCAATATCTCTTACCAGCTGTTTATGTAAGACCATGGATAGAATGGTCAATAACCGACTGATATTGTACCTGGAAACAAATAATCTTCCAACAAATATTCAGTGTGGTTTTAGAAGAAATAGAAAGTACCATAGATCATTTAGTTAGATTGGAAACGTTCGTAAAGGATGATATCATCAAGAAACAACATCCTGTATCAATATTTTTCGATTTAGAAAAAGCGTATGGTACGACCTGGAAGTATGGAATTTTAAAAGATCTTCATGAAATGGGTTTGAGAGGCCGTTTGTCTCAATTTATATCTCAGTTTTTAACAGCTCGGCCGTTCCAGGTACGTGTGGAATATTTTTAATCAATTAAAAATTAAATATAATACATGCAAGGACTTATTTACAGATGGGTCCAAGGAAGGTGGCGCAGTGGCTTGTGCCACTGTTATTGGATCAAAAATAATATCTTCTAGATTACCTGACAACAGCTCTATTTTCACAGCGGAAGCTAATGCCATACTCACAGCTCTTAAATATATTAATAAAAAAACTAAATATAATCAATACATAATATTTTCCGATTCTCTTTCTTGCCTTCAGGCTATTAAAATTTTGCCTTCTCAACATACACTTTTAATTGAAATCGTTGAATTATATATTGATCTGGCTACTGGCCAATACGCCATCGTCGTTTGTAGGTTACCCAGCCATGTGGGAACCTCTGGTAACACAATGGCCGATTTTGCTGCAAAGGCAGCACTCAAGAAATCTGTGACACCACTTCTTATCCCATATTCTGATTATAAAGCCGTGATTAGATCATATATCCGAGATCTAATGCAAAAGAAGTGGGACACCCAAGTAGGTATCAATAAATTACACGAAATTAAACCAACTATCGGTTACACCTACTTGGGTTGTCAGTCCAGGTTTGAGGAGGTCATCATGCGACGATGTCGCATTGGCCATACAAGATATTCACATTAATATTTATTGAAAGGTGAAGATCCTCCATTCTGTATCCCTTGTGATGAACGAATCACGGTCAAGCATTTCCTGCTTGACTGCATTGAGTTTTGCAGCACAAGGGATAAATATTTCAGTGTCAAAACACTGAAGGATCTTTTTTATACTCTAAATTATCATTTAATACTTGGTATTTTAAACATAAATTTTGAATAATATGTTTGTAAATATATAAATGGTATTTTAAACATGGTAGTATGAATTAGCAACTGCGATTGTTAGTGGCTGTATCCTCAAAGGGGGTTAAAGTATCGTAAAATATTGTCCTCCTGAGAGGGTACGTCCCAAACACTTTCAAAGACAATTTCGCACAACCAAACTTTTTAATCGTAGTATTTCTGTTATTTTAACTTTTGGCTAAATCTTCCTACATCGCCAGCGGCTGAAGGGATGGTGTAAATCCAGCTAGGGTCCATGCAGGTAGCAAAAGTAATGTAAGTCCCCATGGTTCCTAGTATGGTGATCTACCTTCAGTTGTTGGCGATCTACAACCCGTGTTTAATATTGTATTGTCTTCTTTAATTAAAATCTTTTAGTTTTACATGCTAGTTTTATGTTCATATATGTGATTTTCGAGTATTTTTACTGTCCATCGTCGACAGGTTTTACTCTTCAAAATGTTTTCATTTTTTATTGTATTAATTGTTTTCGTGACGATATGGCTTAGATATTGCGATGTGGCGTTAAATATTAACTCACTCACTCACTATAAGAATTTGTATAATATAATATGAATAAACAAAAACTGTTCATGAATCGAGAACGTTTTTCTTGAATAGTTCTAAATATTACTTCAGTTCGCTACCAGTATTCAACGTATGTCATGCTCAATTTAGTTTTCAGCGGAATCATAACAAAGGCCACCAAAACCATGGAATCCAACATGTGTTGTCTACCCTCGCGTGTTTTACTCGATGGAAATCATGATAGGTATATAATCGTTATCCCTGTCTTACATTAGCATCTCAACAGACCAAATAAAAACAAATTCCGTGAAATCTCTCAAAGAGTGAAAAGGAGTATTAAGGACAAGGAGTGGGTGAACAAACGTTCAGTAACTTGTACAATAGGCGGCGAGTTCTCTAGACATTACGTCAATAATTGGTTCAACTCGTGAAAGTCGTATTCTGACATCCTTGATCTCGACATTCGTTGGCGAACACCTGCTTTCACCACATATTTTCAGCGTTCCTGCCCTAGGCGCTTTTTCACTATTCGACTGGAGGAATCTACTTTGACAGATAACTGAGACAGGTTACTTTCTGGCCTTGGCGTTTAATATTCAAATATCATAGTTGTCCATGACCTACAGAGCGGGTTTGAAATATTATAGGAACATTATTTCATGCCAAAAATCACTACTATACTATACTTCAACGTTCACCTTGGGACTTAAATGTATCCCATTATTTCAGTCTAATTTATTATGTCCCCTTGGAAATACATATTTCAACATGTACATCAACATTTTACAATTCGTCTTACTTAACTTAAAACCCACAAAGACACGTAAAGTTCCTGGTAAAAAGTGTTATTCAGATACCCATGATTGTCGTATGAGGCGACTAACGGGATCGGGTGGACTGGGTTGATGCATGTCATGATCTCCCAAATGCGTGGAACTATGCTCATGATGTTAATCACTGGATTGTCTGGTTAAACAACAAACAAACATCACACATCCCATATTCACTCACATGGCCAACTACCTTCTGTCTACTCTTGGCGTGGTTATGTGCAGAGTTCCGCCTCAAGGATTCAGCAATGTACACAAAAAATTGTGGAATCACTAACGCTTTGAAGACGTTAGAAACAGATTCTATTTGTTTCATCTCAGGTAAAATCTCACATACACTTACTTCTATAAACATGGACCATAATGGTGCAATAGATACTGGTGGCCTCAGATTTGTCAAAGGGTACACTCGTATTTCCAATCCAAGTTCCTTCTGAGAAGTAGACATAACAAACTAATGAAAACAGATATTGCAAATAGAGAGAGGTCACATAGCAAAGAAGCGTGAATACGAATGGAGATCTAACGGAAAGGATGGTGACAATACCGAGGACAAAGAGTCCCCACAGCTGTGTTGAAACATTACATTTTATTTCCTCATCTTTCTACACGAAAATGCGTAAAAGAAATGCTTTTGTCAGCTTTCTGCTAAGCCATTCGCGAAATATCCCCGCACACATTGACAAGCTATCCAGAAATTGTGAAGAGCCCTTAAATAATCCAACACAGACATCATCTGCACCAGCAGCATTATATGGAAGACGAGGCACAGGCAATCCTACACCAGCCATACCCCATAGGACACGCTCTATAGGACACGCTCTACAAGATCAAATACAAAGATCGAAGACACGAAGAAGATCAATCGGTGTTTAGAATAACATAACGTTTGGCTTCTGCTGTAAAAATATAAGAGCTGTTATCCAATATCCTAGAAGATATTGTTCAGGATCAGTGGCATTTAACACTCTGTGACTGAGTTCTTGTTTATACGCTAATTCATTTGTTTCCATTTTTTAAAATGTAGTTAATGTTAGGAGTCTTGCTTGGCCGAACCAATTTATACAGGCGAGGAAAGAGAAAACGGGAAGGAGCTATATGTTCTAGCTCAATGCCAGCAGCAGAAAGAAAAGGTTCCACTATACCCAAGAATTGCTTGGAACCAAAGGAGAAGGCTTCTTGTCAGATCTTCATATAGTGGATTAAAGACTTCATATGCAGGGTACTCATTGGAATAAAGTTTAGCGTAATATGCAAAGTTAATTTTATGCGGCGTTATTACAAGAGATGAGCTCATCAGCCTCGACGTTGTCAACGAATTCGAAGTTCTTCTCTAGACCTTGGTGGTGGACAGAATCTAAAGAAGTTTTACCCAAATTACTGTTGCAGGCTCCACCGCCAAACGATGGAGCCATAATCAAGCGTCAATGATCGATATAATTGTAGGAGGTAGCTTGATCCCTCCCCTACTTAAATAAACGACTTTCCAAAGCAAGTCAAGTGCCTTCAAGCATTTGGATTTTAGGGACTTGATATGGGAAGAAACGTTAGATGCGAGTCAAAAAAATTAAACCCAAGAACTTGGCCTCCTTTACAACCTTGATGGGAGTGCCATTCAGCGTCTTTTATGCAGTTTATATTTTCTACAAAATGTATACAATTAGTTTTGGATTTACAGCTATGAAAGAACGTACATCGGTGAAACATCAACATCTCCGTCACTAAAAACCACTGATTATCTGACAAAACAAAACACCAAATCCGCCATCTGAGTTCACATGCAAATAACCTACAGTCATGAGACTAAGAAAGCCTAAAGAAACAAGTAATCAAAAAACTTTTGTAAGCAATAAACACGAAAATATTCAATCTAAAGAGACCAACGTCATTCCCCGCCCCATCAGGTTACCATCACTTCGTCAATCAGAATAACAGAGTGGGATCCAGTGTAACACTCTGTAAGTAAACACCACCTACAGGAACTCCTCAAAACAGCTAATGTCTTTCTTGATACTACGTACTGCAACATCATCTAAATTCAGCTTACATAATTGAATACAGCTCATTCACATGTATTTAGTATGATATTATTGCGCCAAATCTTCGCGTTGTTTAGACTTTATTGCTTCATCTTCAAAAGTATTTCTTTTATAGATTTAAGTAAAACTGCATAGACATTGGTTTGTCCAAATTTTACGTTTATCTAAACCTGAAACATATTGATAATGTGACCTTTCTTACAACTGTAAAGATTTTTTGTCTATTGTTATAAAATACTGGAATGACAAAATTTAGATATAATCACGGTTGTGGTAATAGAATAAGGTAGAAACATAGCAATTAAATGAAAGAACATGTTGACGTCCATTTTTGTCATCAACATCGAACGAATGTGGAATATGAAAAAGTATTCTTCGTCAATATATGTTTATATGTAACCCCTAAAGTTAATAATTTCAAGGTGTAATTATCATCCAAAAATTCCATGTGAAATAAAACAGTTGGCAAAACCACGCTCAAAATGGGTATAATAATATGCCACAATAATAATAATAGTATATACCCTCTCTTTCGGATTCCATCTTTAACCACCAAATCATCAACTCAATGACTGATGTTATTAAACACCAGATTCCGGGGGGATACATTTTGCAATGTCTTTATTGAACCACAAGAGAACGTATGTGACTAGATTTAACAGCATCGAGTCTGCATTCAGAGACAACGTAGCAACATTTCTAAGAGGTTGCACTTGGTGAAATGGATTTTAACGATGTGCATCCTCATTAAACTAATGTAAAACCCACACAAAATGTACATGTGTAATTACACATTTTCTTCACAGCGTAAAATCAATATATTTTGAAAGCATTTGCCTTTAACATTCACAATATTGAAAGCCACGTCTGAGGAACGAGGGAAGAAAAACAAAATTGTGAAACTGGCAAACTGTCTGTTCAACGTCATGTTCACCCGAGATCTGTTTCAAGTGTCAGAGTACCTTCTTAAAACCATTCTGCTTATAACTGCAGAACGAGCAAGACAATGTTTAAGACAAACCATGTTGCAAGCCTTTAACAACCAAACAATTACGATTCTCCTACATGTACGTTACCTACCGAAAGAAGATGACAGTAAGTGTTGCACTTGCGCAATCAGAGACAACATAGCAACATTGCTAAGAGGTATAGATAAAATGGATTTTGACCGTCTGAATCCTCTTAAACCTAACGTAAAACCCATACTCCAGAGCTTAATTTACATGTGAAATTACACACTTAGGTTACGCAATGTAAAATCAGTTTATTTTTAAAAGCATGTGTCTTTCACCGACATGCGGTGATCTTGAACACCACGACTGAGGGATGACTGATATGAATTAGAGTGTCTGGTTAAAGTCATGTTAATCCTGATGTCATGCTTCAAGTGTCAAAGTTCCTTCGTAAAACCATGTTTAAGGTAAACCATATTCCAAGCCTTTAACAACATAACACTCACGATGCTGTTCACAAACCTATACAGAGATATCATCATGTCAGTACGAACGTGCGTGGTAGTACAGGCAGTAGAATACAAGAGCAGTGATTATAACAATACAAACAATATAGGTCATGTTCACATCTCAGTAACAGGGAGGGTTAAACAGAGAGGCTATCCAGGCAATGATCATCACATACATTGCTGGTCTTCGGGTGGCGTGAGATGTTATGTGAGCTGAGAGGCAATAGCCTTATATACTCGACAAAGAGATTCTTCTAAATCTGGCAAATTCTAAATATGACACACGCCGCCGACCAATGGATATACAGGTACAATACATCAGGTGAAACCTACATCTTTCCAAACACTGAGACTAATTTATTCATCATTCTTGAAATTGACAGTATTCCAATACCAATAGAAATTATAGGTTATGTAACATGTGTAACGTTAACATTGCCTATGTGGAGGACGAGTTTCATTTTCTTCTGGTCTGCCATTGATATAGGGACATTAGGCAACTACATATACCTTGCAAATACTGTACATAACCAATATCTTAATGTCAACTTCTAATTGTGAATCATTAAGAAACGTATCTATGTACATCCATAAAGTACAAAGAACATGACTTGAGTCACACCATGTGCCTGTTTGTTTTCAGTCTCAACAGCAGCCACGATCACAAACACATCATTGTCTCCGACCGATAACATGGTCTTTTGTTAATTGGAACATGTGTTGGAGATGTTGTTCCAGTTTGACGTTTTATTATCTGGAACTAACTATGTTGCTGAAAAAAGTATCACTACCAAGTATTGAAGTTAAAAGCACTTAAACATAAATAGATCAAACCATCTTTATATATGCATTGGTAACACGTCTTGACAATTGATTATTGTATTGTAGTCATGGGCCGATGGCCTACACTATTTCTGTAATAAAGGATTGAATTGAAATACCGCTCCCTGTTTCGTAATAATATCAATGTAGGCGTCAAAACCGTGAGGTCAAACAGAAGAAATACACATTAGATGATCAGATGAACATTTATGTTACCAAGACGACGGCAGAAAATACGCAGAAAATACTATTATATATTTGCGCTCAGTGACGTAACCAGCCACCTTTTGTGTCAAGGAAATAACTGACATAAGTATGATGTTGTTGAAACCTTTTGCTAAATTTCTGCTATCACAAAATAGAGATTTCACAAAATAGAGGTACAAGTAGCCGCAGTAGAAATACCAGAAACATTCATATTTAGAGGCTAGGTTTATTCCAAAATGCCAAGAAAGTCAAGTACGCCAGATTGAGGGAACTAAGATGTGCATGCCTCAGCAAACTGTGGACTGAAAAGAGAATGAATCACAAGTGGACCTCATATGTGTCACATTTACTGTCGAACGATAACCCTGTATTGTAGTTACATGTAGATATTGAGTGAAGGGATGGATGTGGAGGAAATATGAAAGACAAATACATTTCAAAGGATCAGACCTTCACTGAGGTCGATGAGAAAGAGCATGAACATAACACGACACTTACACAAGAGCGGAGACCATTAAAAACTGTCTTTAAAACCTTAACTAGAATTCGTCTCCAGAACTCCAGAAGAAAACGAGTTAATGTTGTAATATTTTTATGTTGATTTATAATAACCATCTTGCCTGATTGGGATTCCGATAGCTGGTAATACACCTGTAGCCTATTGTCTTCCATTTCCAATTAGACCTGACTTGTTCAAGTATTTCTGTCACTGACATCGATCTTTATCTGTAAGGTAGAGCAAATGAGAGTGAAGAGGTAATATGATTCATAACATCAACAGTTCTTGGAACACAGTCTTAAAAATGTTGCCATGAACTAAGCCTCACAAACACACTAAGTGTTCAACATTTCACTTCTGTACACATGACCAAGCTCATGCTTTTCACTATTTGGACCTGTAACAAAATCAGGTTCTATTCTTGTTCCTAGACGAACAATTGCCCTTTACATGTGTTTATGGCGGGCGCTACTGGTAGCGAACATTTGGGCGAATACATGGTATCGGAACTTTTGGATAGTCATAAATACATGCTCATAAAAGAGTCGGAATTATACAAAATGCTGTCAGAAACTAATGTTGTGTCTCACACACTCACACACCAAATATTCAACATTTCACGGATGTGCACTGGATCAAGCCCATGCGAGTCCCTAGTTTTGGTTCCAGTGTTGTTGTTCTTAGTTAAAGAAATGCCTTGCCTTTGTGTATCTGGCGCTCGCTGCTGACAGGGCATGGTGCACTAACATTTTGGTGAATACATGGTATTATCACTATTTGATAGTGTGTCATAATTACATGCTCAAGAAATAGTCGGAACTGTACAATCGACATTTCTTTTGAATATGGAAGGGTTCTCACGTTTATATTTACGCAAAAGTGGGGTATGTTTTCAAACATGCTGAACGTTTTCATTAACAAGAGGTATTATGACTGATTTGCAGTGTTACTTCCATACAGTTCTCATAGCTGTGTTGCTTTTTTGTCAAATGTTATTCTATGGCGTTGGCGTTTTAAAATTCCATTTTTAGCATACATTACTTTTACTCATGATTTACAACATTTCCAATCTAAATTACACCAGTTCTGAAGGGTTAATGTATAATCTGGATTAACGCGCTACTTCTAATGTACACGATATAACATCAGTTATGTGTTAACCTTTTTGTGTGCATTGTGCTTTCTAATGGATCTGAACAGGTATTTCCCGGACAAAGCCCTCTAAGTATGGTAATAGACCATTCCCAACTCGTAAATCAACCATGATGGTATGGTACTTCAGGCAATCACAGCGCCGCATTTCGTTCGTAGTTTGACATGTATGGCAATTACCTAAAAATATATAATGTCCATTTCCTTTTGCAAAATTCATGCCTTTTTTAAAAAGAATTTGCGTTATCAATGCAGATAATCAAATGAAATATGCTAATTTAGACCAACACTATATACGACAAAAACGGAAATAGTAAATGTGAGTTCAAGCAAATGAACTGTGCCAGATGACTCGGCTTATGCATATTTTGAAGCTGTTGATGGAACAAAAGTCGCTGCAAATATATCACTTTTAAAATATGTATGGATATTTCACCAGAGTCTGATCAACAAAACCACCATAGAGCTTATACCTTAATCAGAATAGGAGACATTAAAACTGGTTTAATTGACTCTGGACTGACATTTATTCCTCTTTGAAGAGATTTACAAATACTAACGCAAACCCTTAACATAGCCATAGTGTACCTGCTAAAACGCAAGGGCCATTTTTCATTCCGAATAGATCTACACGTGTAACATAGGAATATGTTTGTGAAGGTCTATGACTTTGAACAGCATTCTACTATATCGTTGGAACTCAACTTGACATATTCCGAGGCAGCTGTGGCTACCAGGGAATTATTCCAGATAACTACCATTTTTGTGTTTTCCTTTTACCATCATTCTTGCACTTCTAAAACCGCCTTTGGAAGAAACTCAAGTGAAAACCAATGGATTTAGGGTAGCATCAAGTTATTAGCGTCAGTTAGCATCATGGCGATAGCCAGTTCTCTCTATCCATCTAAATCAGTTCTGTTTAGTTGTCAGCATACATAACAGGGAACGCTAGGCAGCCAATGGCTATGCTCATCTACAGTTAAACTAATTCCACTGACGCCAACTTATAGACTTCAAAGGACACAGGGGACTCAAAAAGAAGATAATGTTTTCAATTTCTTTGCTAGTGGGCATCAGGTTACAGAAAGGCAGTTGTTGCTGTTGTTCTTGTTGATGATAATGCTGATGCTGCTGCTGCTGATGATGTTATTGTTGTTTGCTAATTTATATATTTAAACAAATATACTTCACATATTTGAAGACGTCATTGGCACAGAGAACACGATTTGAGTTACACCATGTGCCTGTTTGTTTTCAGTCTCAACAGCAGCCACGATCACAAACACATCATTGTCTCCGTCCGATAACATGGTCTTTTGCTAATTGGAACGTGTGTTGGAGATGTTGCTCCAGTTTGACGTTTTATTATCTGGAACTATCTTGATGCTAAATGATGGTTTGAAGCAAAAAATACACATTATGTCGATAAAGGCTTCATTTGGTTCGTGTATTTCTTCTGAGTAAATAACAGATATTCCCAAAGCTATACTCCTGAAAACCATGGTTAGCTCAGTACGGTAATAAGGCCAGTGGAGTGATTCGGATTATCTGGAAGAGGGAATATGATGGCGCCAGACAGCGCTGGAGAAATTATCAGATAGTTTTGCCAGATGCTTGTCCAAATGTAACGCACAGAATCTGGACGAAGACACAAACGATTGTTATTAATAGAGAGAAAGGATAAACGTATCTTACACAACGCAAGAGGAAAAATGAAATGGTTCTGAAACTGTTTGAGCATAGAATATCATTGATGGTTTATTGATATTGTCAAACCGAAGGATTCAAATAGAAAAAGCATCCATGGTTAACACTCATAGAAAACTGTGTGCAACAGGCAATCGAGACTCGGTATTCTCTCGGTATATCACAGCGAAGTACCATTTTCTAACTCATATTAGAATCTGTATAATAGTATATTTCGATTTGCATCCGTGCTACAGCAGTCAATGAGAGGGTTAGTTGAACCTCGTTCTCTATTTAATCACCTCCAGGTTAAACTACATGTACATCCATGTATATTGCCCTATTGTCTGTGGTTGTTGAAGTCCAATGGTATATGTTACATATTAAATGTGTAAATGCAGGCAATATCTAGAGGCACCAGATTCCCTGACAGTTACTTTGCAACTGTCCTTGTGCACAGAAGCTAGTGAGAGATTCGTGTTCTCACAATGGTTTACTTAGATTTTTCCCGGTAAACGTTATCCCGCTGTCATTGTTCTTTAACACATTATGAATATCAAACACCATGGACGCTTGTAAACATATGTAAAGTGGGTGGACATGTGCGTTTGTGAATGTGGTTTACATGAATATGGAAACAAACAGTTTTTTCATAGCATTTGTGTATTGAATACAAATGTATTGATCACTGAAGAAGTCTGGTTAACTCGTCCTATACTGAATTAAAAAGAAGGTTGATTAAGTTGAAGTGTTAATTGAAACGTGCACATGTTTACTTATAATTATTTTCACAGAGGCTTATTTCCAATTTAAGTCACATCAAACCCCTTGACCATGAAGGTTTCAAATACACCAGACCATTGTTTAGTTCTGACCCAGTATACTAAGTGTGGTAAGTACTAATAAAGATGTTGTATAATGCAGTGTGGCCCTCTGTACTGGCGTTTGCTTTGATTTCTTTCTGAACAGCATTTCCAATACTCTCACGTTTGCTTTTTTCGTTTCCGAACCTGTTGAGCATTATTGTTTCCCCAATGTCATGTTATACTTGACTTTTGAGAAACAGTCAACAGACATGATAACATACTACCTTTGCTTACAACATCTTATATCTTAGCGGTCGGTGAAATTTCTCAGGTCTATGATGCCATGAATTTTACAGGCAGTGCAGTGCTTTGAAGGCCTTTTGACAGTGGGATTTACAAACGTATATGTCGCATACTCAGAGCTCATAGATACAAATAGGCAAACCCGTTTAAAAGGGCCTTGAGATTTGGCTATGGAATTAACCTTACACACGAAATATTTTGCCTGGCCATTATTAAAAACCAAACTGCCTTTAAACTTATGACTATCCTGTGTAAGGATTGTTTTGCACTAGCTAAATATACGAACGCCTTTCACCTTTCCAGGCTATCAATAAAGACAGTACTCAGCGTCATATGTTCTAAAACTGGCCTCTAGTTTCTCATATGCCAATGACGCTATTTGGTAGACTGTATACATAAAACTATACATTAAGGGACTCAGATACGCCGGTCATATACCTGTTTCAACTTTAGAAAGCATGAGCTGGTTTGGCTGTCAAAGAAATACAAGAAGACTCTGCTTTCAGAAATATTTCAGCAAGATCACGGTGTGGGAAATCTGGCTGTGCTGTTACATTTCAATACTGATATTACAAACTGACGCTGACCTTTGCATGTAGCTTTTGCTATTCCGTCAAGAGTATAAAGCATGATGAAACTGAAAATATACCAAAAAGAATTGAACGTTGTACGTTCCGTGTAACAACCGCCTTTCTGTCATCTACCCACTGAGATAAGATGACCAAAGTGAAACACAAATTATCCACATTATTACGCCCAATCATCCTGACAGCACGGTCGGCCATTACAACGCAGGGAGTCGAGGACAACGGTAACACAATGGCTTGGCAAATGTCAAGGGTAGGTTGTTTCTGGTTAAGTCAAACATAGAGCAGAAATTAGAGGAATGAAGTCTAAAACAATTATTTCCGTATGCCTTTAATATGTAAGGTTTGGGATTATATATCAAAAGAAAGAGTTTTCTCTGTAAATGCAAGAAACATGCCTACTCGTGGAGACTCTGTTTATGTGCACAGTGCCGGAAGCCTATAAAAGTCAAGTCTGTCGGCAAAAGGACAGTTGCGTGTCTCTTAAGGACATTGCTTGGGAGGAGACTGACGTAAGTGTCTGTCTGTTGTATGTTCCCGACACCATTGCACTGAAGTCACGACCAACATCAATCTATCTCACAGCTGTTACTTCCAGTCGTATTCCTGATAGAATTGCCACAGTGCTAAAAGGATTTCATAGACATAACTTACTTTAAGGTGTTGCGCTAAATGGCATCTGTCGTATTAAAACTACGTTCTAGTGTCCGTGATATATATGAAATTGTCATGATATTAGGAATGGGTTGTCTTTAAGATCTTAATGCTGTCATTTTGATTGTCTTTAAAAATGACTCTGCCATTTTATGGGCTGCATATATATGTTCAATGCGGCCATCATATACTTGTAAAACTAGGTCATACATGTGTTGAATTACGAATGGTTTGTGTGTAATATTTATTCATAAATCACATATGAAGAGATGACCCTTTTGATAACAACACAAATACATTAAACAGTGTTAAATAACATTATGCGCTACCAGAATATGTTGGTAACAGCATGTCATCAAATGATGGATACGGTACTACTGCGCAGTATTCTTCCAAGTCTGCTCTACCAGACGGATAATCTACACCCGATAGACACATATATGTTTCACACAATACAAGACATGCCTAGACGCTACGCATGCATGTAAAGATTGTATTGCTGATGAATTTTACTTGAATATATCCTTGAGCTTTGCAGTTGCCTATGATCCATCTCAGGAACAATTCGTTCCACATAGAGCAATGGACTCGTATCGGGGTATTGTGAAGGTTCAGAGTATGACTAATGAATATACATTATGTCCAATGTCCTCGAGGTATCGGCTTTGTTGTCAGGTTGCACCTTATGGGAACAGTCTGTGATCGAATGATCAGCTACAGGTGCTGTAATCATACTCCTTGCTTCTACGACCGTGAAGGCCCAGGGGCCCGTTTCACAAAGCGATCGTAGCGCTACACTGTCGTAAGTCTAATCTGAGAGGGTACGTAAGTCCAAAAACTTTCAAAGTAAAATGTTCACGTACTAAGTTTTTAAACGTAGTATTTTTGTTCTTTTAAATTTCGGCTTAATTATCCTACAATCGCCAGCGGGTGAAGGGATGGTGTAAATCCAGCTAGGGTCCATGCAGGTAGCAAAAGTAATGTAAGTCCCCACATGGTTCCTAGTATGGTGATCTACCTTCAGTTGTTGGCGATCTATAGCCTGTATTTTATATTGTACTGTCTTCTTTAATTGGAATATTTTAACTTTGCTCGCTAGTTTTATATTTATATCTGTGATTCTCTAGTCTTTTTACTGTCCATCGTCGACAGCTTTTAATCTTCAAAATGTTTCCACTTTTTATTGTATGGATTGATTTCGTCACGATATGGCTGAGATATTGCCGATGTGACGTTAAATATTAACTCACTCACTCACTCACTTTGCAGTGAAGGCACTTGTAATCTCAGGTACATGTAAGAGTGGCTTTCCATCTGTTCTCCTTTTTGTTGTATACCTTGCCCAGAATTGATCTTTGATATGGAGGCATGCTGGAGCCAGTTGCAATGCCAGGTACATCTCGTCGTGTTTGTTGTTGTTGCTACTGCTGCTGTTTTATTGTATCTGATCGTGTACAACCCAGATTCTTTATGGAGCACTAGTATCTCATGTCACTGAGTATATAAGCTTTCTGGCTTATTTTAAACGAAGACTCTCCCCTCAGAGATAAATGCACATGTACCATATGTAACATGTTACAAATTCAGGCTGAAATCTTTTTAGCCCATTTACCAAACATTTTCATTAAACCGTTTCTTATTGCTACTACGTCTTGTGTCTCCCTGTGGGGACATGCCACATTACTGCTCCACAATGTCACTGCTTTTGTCCCCAAATTTTACACAAGACGTACGACAACACCTGAAACAAATCAGCTTGGCTAATCCGTGCGAGCTGTGCCAAACCATTTAAGTTCAGTTGTCAACAGACCTCGATCTCTGATGCTGTCACTAATTGATGCTCAGACACAGTTCTTCATGAGCTCCGCACACAGCTCTCAGGACATTATTGAAACCTAGCCAGAACTATGAAACAGAGCCACTCCTGAAGAGCACAGAACGCTGTGTGAATACGAACGTTTTATTGCAGACGTCAATTTATTCATTCATTGTGGTGCCCCATCTTCCGCCAACATATGAGTATGAAGCACGTGGACGCCTAATAACATAAATTAAAAAACGTCGTGTTAGGAATAAAGAGAATATCCTACATTGAAGGTGCTACCATAAAGATATAAGCTAGGATAACTCAAAAGAACTAGTACAATATCGTTCCATTGTATGGAATCCATATTTCGGATATTAATTTCACACGCAGAATGAGCAATGTCGGCCGTTGACAAAACAGAAAATATATAAATTGATTAAGTAGGTTGGATCAATTTATCCCTTCTGGGTTTTAATAAGAAATTCTATCCCCTGTCTCATATTCAGTATTTATTGATTATATTCATCTTCTATTGTAAGGATTCACCGTAGGATTAATGTCCATCTGTCATATGTTCTGGCTACTCGCTTGAG
Organism: Haliotis rubra; assembly: GCF_003918875.1. Taxonomy (NCBI): domain Eukaryota; kingdom Metazoa; phylum Mollusca; class Gastropoda; order Lepetellida; family Haliotidae; genus Haliotis; species Haliotis rubra. The sequence continues at coordinate 493,118 of NW_025767457.1, forward strand.
AAGCGTTTCTAGCGTCAGGGCATCGTAACATGGCTTCTATAGCTAGGTAATATCCGTCGAATGTCGTATTATTTATTCCCCCAATCCCCACAAGCAACGCGTTGACCTTTACAGTTTGAAACGGTGGCCTACAGGGCAGCAAATCAAAGGATCACATAACTACAAACACAGACGGAAATAGGTGTGAAGATCTAGCAGAATCTCTTTCTCTGCTGAGAGTTTTGTGTGTCAGCTTCGGCAACATATTGGTTGTTTGTCTGATTATGATTATGAGAACACCACATGGATACCATTCATTATTGACCTGAATACTTTAAATGCGACTTATATCAGCTTGCAGATTGGTAATCTATTATTGGTAATTGGTATCTATTGTAATGCTCGTAATAATAAGATGCATTGGTGGTGTAAGCAGGCACTGTATTGCACTGTCCAGATTTACTTAACATTAACTGAATCTGCTGATAGTGGGTTTGATTCCAATGAGTAACACTATTTGTCTACTACACTTGTCAGAGATATGTCAAGCACGTCAAAATATGACCAGCTCAGCAGAATATGTCCGACCTAAACAGATTGTTACTCGTTCATCTGTCTTTGAAAGCAGGCAGGCATCTACTGCACAAGTTTCAGTCTGACTTCGCCACCTTTCATTGGTAATGTCTTTCGGTCCTACCTCTCACAGTTGTATTGCGAGAATAAAACAAGGTGAGGTGAGGTGAAATTGGGTTTTACGTCGTGCTTGAGAATATTTCGCTCATATGACGACGTGCATGCGTGTGCATGTGTATGTGCGGCTGCTTGTACTAGCCCAGACTGAAGCTGGTTTTATAGTGCTAGCTCACTGAGGTACCATGCCGCAGTGAAGCATGAATACCCCACTCAGACACATTATACCGACTCCGACCCCACCAGTCCTTGTTGTACCCATTAATGCCGAGCGCCAGGCAGGGACCAACAAATACCATATTTTAACGTCTTTTGATATGACGCGGTCGGGGATCGAACCCTGGACCTTCCGCTCTCCGGGCGGACGCTCTAACCACTACACCACGGAGGCGGTCTAGAATAAAAACAAACATTCTTTGTACGCTACAACCTCTTGTGTTCTTTGAAGAGTGCCAGAGGTTTTGATTTAACCTTGGCCTTGGCTTTGTTCATTTACAAGGTTGTTGCTATGCTATACACAATACATTTAGTAAAGTAAAATTAAAGAGAAAACTGTTTCCTGCAGTCTTGAATTTAACAGCAGGGTGGTTATTGTGCTTGGCGTTGGGTTAAACCAATAAACACGAAAACTGTCGCCCATTTGTCCAAATGACCAGACGAGTCTACAGAGTGGGAACAATGATGTCATTAAATGATTGTGCATGCAGAGTTCTAGAACTGTATTCAATAAATTAAGGTAATGTTTCAGGTGGCTAGACAAACAGGTTTTTGACACACGATAGATTAAGGAAAGCTGAGCCAATATGCTATTCAGCATCCCAAGTGTGGCTCTGATTCATCCCGCAACAAGCTAATGCTATCATTTGTCGCTAGAAGCGCAGTGAGACATACTTTTCCTTCAGGCAAGGGACGATGCACAACTGAGTTACAATTGATGGGGAGATCAGAACGTTCGCTTGGGGCTTTAAATGGCAAAAATGGTCTTTAAATCAAATCTTCTTCGATTTGAAACGCTAAAAGGCAAAGAACAAAATCTTAAAAGCACATAAAAGAACAGATTATCCTTTCACGTAATGGCAAGTGTAGAATTTAACTTTAGTTTGTAGTGAAACGTGCACAGTGAAATGTTTGTGACATAACTAGTATTTAAAGAGATGATCACTCTCTCTAATTATCAACAATTCAGTGTTGTGCATTTTACTGTGTACTTTGGTCACACTATTCTTATGACATTATACTTTATTTAATTCACTTACCATGGCGTTATATAGAAAAGAGATTTTGTGTCGTTCCATCAGTTCATTATAACCCTCATTTGGACAAACTTAACTATTCGGCTGGTTGGTTGGTTCGTTGTTTAACGCCGCACTCAGCAGTATTCCAGCTGTATGTCTGTAAATTAGCCGAGTCTGGACCACGCAATCAAATGAGCAACAGCACAAGCATAGATCTACGATGACATGTGTCAACCAAATCAGCGAGCCCGACCACCCGATCCCGGTAGTCGCCGCTTACGGCGAGATTCTAACCAGGATTTTCACGGGTCTATTCGGAAAATCGATTTCATGCGCAATCAACTGCTTTTTTCATGCGAAGACGCATCGCTTTGGCACTGAGTCTTCATTTACATTGAAATAAACTTTTATGTCTGAAACATTCACATTCTCAAAGGTTCAAAATTATTCCTAACAATAATTAAATTATACCATATATCCAATGTTTCCGCGTTACTGCTTTTATGTTCCCTTTGATGTGTCAACTGTGAAGATACTAAACCGATTTGACGTGGGAATACCTCCTTTCACTACAGTTTCATAAAATAAAAAATATATAATTAAAGGAAATCAAATGTGTTTTCTTTTATATTTATCACACCTCCAGTTTTCCAAACATCAATACAAAATTTGGATGACAATCAACCAGCAGCGAAACCATTACAAAATCTATTTTCTGCATGATGAATACGCTTTCGCCAAGTCTCTATATTTTCAAAAGGCTTCACTTTACAAAATTCCTTTTACGTGAAGCTAAAAACACCAAAGGCCAACGACCTCAGAACATTGTTATTGAAATGCAACCCTCCTATTCATGACAGTAGGCGGTTACAGAATTATATCTAACCTTTCAGAAAATAGTTGACAAGTGACGCACGCTTGATGCTTGACTTTGAATGAGGGTATAATTATTGTTCTCTGTTAATATGTTGCAGACATTTCAGGGAGCTTTATGGGAGTTATAATCAGTAAATTACGACAGAAAAAGAATTTGACCACATATCTATCAACATCGAAAAATAGAAGGCCGTAATCAGCTTTATTTTCACTCTCTGACTGCTTTGGTAATGCCGGTAAATACACTTTATGCTCTCTCTGGAAACTTAACTTATGTTTAGTGTTGTTAAGTACATGTATCTTAATCTAAATCAAAGTATAGGTATATGTCACTATGTCTTTGAAGTATGATTCTCATTCAAGAGTTTAGAGGTTTGTGGGACTCGGTGTGCACTTCAAGTTGCGTCCATTGACCACGACCGAAAGCTATGGTTACGTGGGAATGAATCCTGGTTCGCCACGATAATGTTTCTCGATCCGTCAGCAACGTACACGTGGGGATAGAACAGGGAGAAAAACCAAGTAGATACTTTTTAAATTTGGAATTTAGAAATTTTCTAAACAAGTCTATATCAGAAATTAAAAAACCCCGATGGAACAACCATTAAAGATCAGGAAGAAATACTAAAGGACACCCAAACCTTTTATAAAAAAAACTTTATAAAAATGAAAACTGCACACAAATTAATCTTGACTCTTTGTTAAACAAATACGATATACAAAAACTAAATGAAGACAGTGCCGCAACTTTAGAGGGAGAACTGACATATGGGGAAACCCTAGAAGGATTGAAAAAAATGAAATATGAAAAAAGTTCTGGACCAGACGGTTTTACAACAGAATTTCTAAAATTCTTTTGGATAGACTTAAACAAATTCTTGATAAATTCTTTAAATTATGCATATCAAAACGAAAATCTATCAGTTACCCAGAAACAAGGATTAATTACATGCCTACCAAAAGAGAACAAACCAAAACTATTTTAAAAAACATTTGCGGCCAATTTCTCTCCTTAACACATCATATATAATTGCATCTGCGGTTATAGCCAATAGAATGAAAAAGATACTGCCACTATAAATAAATGATGATCAAAAAGGCTTTGTACCAGGAAGACATATTGGTGAGGTCACAAGGCTGATATATGATCTAATGGAGTACACAGAATCTTATCAAATTCCAGGAATATGAGTTCTAATTGATTTTGAAAAGGCTTTTGGGTCAGTTGATAGAAATGTTATACTAAATGTGTCAAGATTCTTTAATTTCGGACCGAGTTTTCAGAAGTGGATTAGGACTTTTTTTAAAGATATGAAATCCAGTGTACTTGTAAATGGATTTGCGAACACCTTTTTTCCTATAGCCAGAGGTTGTCGTCAAGGAGATCCGGTATCACCATATATTTTTATCTTATGTGCAGACATTTTGGCTATACTTATCAGAAATAATAAAAATATAAAAGGCATTAAAAAGGAAGTACTGAATATGTTCTTGAACAATTTGCTGACGATACTTCCCTACCTTCAGCTGGTACTGAGAGTAGTCTATATACCTTGCTGAACACTTTATCTTTCTTTGCAAGGTTTTCTGGCTTGAAAATTAATGCTGACAAGGCAAGACTGATCTGGATAGGTTCTAAGAAAAGACGTAGATATAAAATCTGTAAAAACTGGAACTTAGATTGGACTCAAAGTAACTTTAAGCTACTGGGTATTATGTTTGATGTTGACCTTGACAAAATGGTGAAACTGAATTATGATAATAAATTTAAAAAGATAGAGAATGAAATGAAGTTATGGTCAATAAGAACACTTGCTCCAATCGGTAGAAATGTTATTTTGAAATCACTATTACTTGCAAAATTAAACCATTTATCTTCCTCAATTCCATCACCCCTAGATGAAATAATAAATAAATTTCAACAAGACTGTTTCAAATTTGTATGGAAAGACAAACCTGATAAAATTAAAAGAGATGTATTAGCTATGCCACCTGAATATGGAGGAATTAGTGGCCCACTCATTAAGAACATTATTTATGCACACAAAATATCAAGGATAAAAGATTATATCCCAGTAGCTGCAAATGGAAAGCATTAGTGGAAAATTGTATACCTAACTACAGAAGGCTTTGGTTAGCTGATCCTGAATATATGGAAAAACACATAAAACCGTACTTCAGAAATCCTTTTGGAAAGATGTAATCTCTGCATGGGGATCATATTTACAAAAGCATTATAAGACACTAAACTATGACATCTTAAAATGACATGTTAAACCAATGTGTTTGGTTTAATTATATGTTTAACATAGGTAACGAAACAATTGTTATAAACAATTGATACAATGCAGGAATACACTTTATTTATGATCTATTGACCCCAACTACAGGGGAATTCTATACTTATGAAGAACTACAAAAATATGTCCAGTTAAAACAAATATCTTAAGATATCATAGTATCAAATCTTCCATAATTGCCTGCTTAAAGAGAAGACAAATCACTCTTCCCAAAATACTACCATTTTCTCCAATACTACCATTCAATATATCAAAACTTAGTCTAAGGGGTAAAGGCCCCAAAACTATTTATGTTTCTTTACTTGACCCCAATTACAATAAGTCATATGCACATAAAAATTGGGAAAGTGTCTTTGAAACACAGTATGATAACAAAATGTTACGAAACATATATATGATGACAAATCGATGTACAACATGTAGTAACTTGAAATGGTTACAGATGAAGATATTATATGATATTTAACCAACAAACAATTTCTGAAATAGAATCGGTCTAAAGGACACACCTTTATGTACATTCTGTTCAAAGGAATTAGAAACAAGTGTCCATCTACTCTGTAATTGTTGTCATGTTAAAAAGATTTGGGAGAGTTTGACCAGATGGCTAATGACTGTAACTGAAGGCAACACTGACTTTAAACCAGAAAACATCTTACTTGGATTTAAAGGGAAACATAATAATTCATTAAATGCAATATGTCTTGTTGTGAAACAGGTAATATGCACAAAAAAATGAAACATGTTCCAAATTTCAAGCATGTAGTAAGGGAGATATCAAAATACTATGAAATTACAAAATATAATGCCCTTCACGGAACTTTAGGAGCAGGGTGTATATTTAAGGTATAGTGTTTATCAGGGCATTTTAGAATTTTATGAAGTTTTAATTGTAATGAGAATAATGACATGATGTTTAGATAAAAGCGATAAACCCCTTTTTCCATCTGTCAAAATGGTTGAATTTCAGTCAAAATTTGGAATATTTTACTCGTTTCTGTCAATTTCGTGTTCGTTTAAGCCTAAACATCATGAACTAGTGTTCGTTACAATGGATCAATAACTGCACTGTCGTGTCACTGGATTTTCTGGTCCATCGATATTGATTGATTTTCTGGTTTGCGTACATGCCACCGTCACATGGCAAAAGACCTGGTTGCGGCTTCCGGCATAATGCTTACATGTTTAATAAAATTTCGGGTGTTACCTGTAGGGCAGGGTCTGCTTAAACAATTGGGGAACACCAGGGGTCATCACTTATGTTCAGTGGCCCATTCATATTATTTATCGGTACTTTGCCCTCTACGCCAAATGGAATATGTCTGAATGTTGTTTGTTTTCTTGCATCAATGTTGTATATGTTTTTGAACTGGGTCGATGTTTCTGCTGGTGAACTGAAGTCTCCAACTTTTATCATAAGCCCAGTAGCATTCATCTATGTTGTGTTACTTGAAAAGGAATGTTTGGATTAAATTAAAACTGGCTGGTTCGTGTCGATGGTGTGTACTTATGGATAATGCATTGGCAGTGTGATCAGTTTAATATCACATGAGATGGATGAGTCGGTGTGTGCGGAGTTAACATGTCGTCGGTATTGCTCAACCATATAGAGATCACTTGAGATGAAGGGTAGAAAGGGAATTTGACAAATGTATAATCTTCACGTTGTCGCGAGACATCAGCAGGTGCTTCCATGAATTGATCTAGACGTGAGTCAAACCATGGTAGATTGATTATCTTGTTGATGAGAAAATCAAGATGACCTTTATGGCGACTGAGACAATGAAATAGGAGTGATGGAAAACGGCGCCAACACGAATCAAATACTAATGTGATCAACTCTTGCGTATAAATATCCTATTAATGCTTCATGTTATGGTGAACCAGGTTTCATATGATAGGGCCAAACGAATGTTGTGGTAAATCATTTTTGCTCTAATTAATCATAGTTTATGCACACACCCTAATGGCCTCATACTCATAGACCATCTCGCATCAAATCACTCACACAACGACCTACCTTGAACACAAACTGAGCCTCACATATTTACACACATTGTACACAAAACCTCACACATCATGCATTGCCAAACTTAGACATTCATGCAATCAGTCATTTACGGCATATATGCAATCAATCATGCTACCACTCTTGTTCATGTAGACATGGGGTTTGATTTCAGAAACGAATTAGAAAATGTATAAACCACATCTTGTGAATAATTTTCTTGCCCGACAGTTTGTGTTTCAACATACGTGTTACATAACAGTTTGTAAGGACATTTGTAATATGTCGTGGGTAATATATATATTACCCATATATATATATATTTATGGGTAATATATTATATATATAATTACCCAGTGAATTAATATAAATTACCCACGACATACATACACACACACACACGGGGCCGTGGTTCCAGTTTCACTTCTCCGTGCTTGTGGTCCTATTTCCAAACGCTCGGGGGTCTCAGTGGATCAGAGAACTTCATAAATCAATAAATCAATAAACCGAGGACTCCTGTCCTGATATACACTAGTAGGAGTGAGTAGGTCCCGTGAAATGGCCCAATTAATCCCGTAGAAAGACGCCGATCAACAAAAGAGGGTCAATGCTATTGCATAATCTCTTATTTCTTCCACTTACATTCTTTAAACTAACTGATTGGTTGAATGTCTTGATGCCATTTGTCTCTGTGTTCCATTCAAAGATCTAAGGCGCCGCAACTCTCTATACATGGTTGCGTGCTTCAGGCGTGTAAGAAACATATGACTGTGTGGTCGAATATGTATCAGATTATTGTTTGTCAGTAGTAAATCTCTATGAATTTCCTCCCACAGTGACGTGATATATTTGAAATATGTTCAAAGAGACTTTGCAAAAACTTACTAACTCTTTTGAAACATACTGGACATGTCCAGTTGAAACCCTATTAATTGTTTGCCATCCCAATCCCTAGCTCCAGCTTCATCAGAACTAATATACTGACATAATATCAACTGCCTGTCTGAAAAAATATGTCTTTAGAATGAATGTATTCAGTCCACATCAGTAAATAGTTCAACTAATCAGCCTTTCATATAGCACTGAGCCAATCAAACTTGGCATCGTGAACAATTAGTGTTCTTTGAGTTGTAGCACTACCAGGTAGGTTTTATAGATATTTCAATCAACGTATGATGGAAGGAACACTGAATGGCCGGAAGGTCTCATAGATCTTTCACAATCGGAAATTGGAATGCCATAAAACACCAATTATCTGCTTCTACACTCTTTATACATTTTGCTAGAGTCTGTTTTCATGTATGCCAAATCACTTTAAAAACCGAAACATACTGAATACCCTAGTGGAAAATAGATTGATGCGTTTGATGCTACATCCCCTGGTTCAGTGTCAGTCCCCAGTGCCTGATGTGAACACATTAATTCATGAGGGTAGACTCACATCCATTATCCTTGGATTCTGTCCTCTTTCTGTGACAGGCATACAAATGTATATCTCTAAAGAATTGACATTTTAATGTAGTCACGCCATTGAGAAGGTCACAGGATTTCGACAATGCCTTACATACACGACTGGTCATTGGTGTTTGCCGGAATGTATAATGATTAGCGTCATCAGCAGTCATAATGTGGTTCCTTGTTATTTCTACATTTATTCAGGACGTTGCCAAACAGAATAACGTAACGAATGTTATGCCAATGTTGACACTCATCATAAGCAAATTAACAATTTTAATGTACTTCAGTGTTCTCCATTTCACATGTCTTGCTCTTTGGATACAAGTACCATATTGGGATTCTGGGTTACAACTGGTCTCTAGCAATCTACGCTGCACGTAAAAGGCGTTTCTCAACATTTCACTGGATGTTCTGGTTCAGACATGATTATTTACAGGCCGCCTCATGTGGCTGAAATATCGCGGCGGTAAACGAAAAACATTCAGACATAACGCAACGAAATCGCCAAAGCGAATTATCTAGGTTTGGGGACTGGCTGCAAGCAACGTTCCGGGAATGCAGGTCAGTGTCGATGATGCCTCCATCCATGAAGCTCTCTTTGACCAGTGTAGCCATCATCCTTACGGTCCAGAATGACATCCTGTCCCTTTGGGACTGGCCGACCCATACACGGCTTGCGATGAATGATGAGACCATCAGTGTATTCACATGGAAATTATCAGCTGTAATATATGACTTTTAATGAAGTTGGTTCTCGGTGAAGCGGTGGAGAGTACTGTTTTCAATTAGTCATGTATGATAAAGGTATTGCTAAAGACGAGGCACAGGAAAGCTAAAGTTCCTACTTGAATATCCATCCGCCTTTAATACTTGACTAATTCATTGCAAGGAACTGGCAATCTGCAACGTGATATACGAGAATGGGATAATTGATCGGATGTCAGAAGCTTTTGAACGCAACGAGCTGAAATAATCGAACTCATATCTCCTCATATAGGTAACATTAGGTGTTAAGCTTTTTTCTGAAAGTATTCGTCACGTTCCTTAAGTTTTTCCATCTTCCAAAGGTGAAATATCCTATCTTATTTCACTTACTTTTCACTCTCATTTTTGTTGTTGATATAGCCGTTTAGCATTACGTTATGTCCACAACAAAAGATTTCATGCATATTCATTTCCTTCTATGCGAATATCAGAACTTAATCACCAAATTTCTTATCTTAACTTTATATCGTTATTACGAAGACATTTATACTGCTTTGAAAATGGTGACCTACCTTCGGTGGCTGGCGATCTACAGCCAATTTTTATGTTGTAATGTCCTACATAGTATCTAATTTTAAGTTACATGCTAGTTTTCAATCTCTTACTGTGATATACTAGTTGTTTTACTGCCCTTTTATGACGGATTTTTATACAATTAGAATTCTAAAGTATTAACTGTTCTAGTTACGATATGGCTGAAATATTGCCAAAGTGACTTTAAATTTTAACTCACTCACTCACTGCTTTGAAAAAAGCCCAGATTCTTCAGATTTTCTTTATTTGCAATACAGTGACATATGCCAGTAGGTTGCTATTATGAGCCGTACACAGTCAGGGACCAAGGATACGCAACATGTAGGTACGTTCTCGGCGTTATATAAACTCAGGTCTTTAAGTATCTTATTTTCACTCATTTTGCGAGTAACCGTAATTGAGCTACCGTACAAATAATGCATTGACGAATTAGTGAAACGTGACTTTCTTAGGGAAGTAGCGACTAACGGGATCGGGTGGTCAGGATCGCTGACTTCATTGACAGATGTCATCGGTTCCCAGTTGCGCAGATCGATGCTCATGTTGTTGATCACTGGATTGTCTGGTCCAGACTCGCTTCTTTACAAAACGCCGCCATATAGCTGGAATATTGCTGAGTGCGGCGTAAAACTAAAATCACTCACTCACTTAGGGAAGAACATTACAATAGCATGGTCGTGAGTAGTCTTGAGTACAGGGTCATAAATCAGGTGATCGCGAAGAGTCCTTGGCTACTGAGCGTTCTGGGGCCTCGTCCTGCTCCATACTGAGGCACATATAGAACATACCTTTGTTCGAAATATGCCTCTGTTCACCCAACAGTGAATGTGGTTATAAGGTGGCGTAAACCCTCCAGTGCCTCACAGGAAGCTTTGGTTGTATATTTCCAAGGGTGTTGATAATGAAAATCGCTTTGAGCATGCTTTAGGTTTAGAATTGACCAATGTGCACTATGTTAAAACAACATGCATACATGTAATGATGCAACCTTTATCTGTTATTCGCCAGGGTGTACTCTTGACATTAACGTTGATCCTGAAGAATCGCATGCAGTTTCTTTAACCTGGTGTTTCCAGAAAATAACAAATAATAAACATTGTGCATAACATGAACAGTTATCTGAACCCGTGCATTATTGTTAATATTAGTGTTCTGCCATTATAGTGTTCCACTTGTAGTCAATCTTACAGTGTCAGATCAAACCCCAGTCAAGAGATCAGGTTCATCCTTGAAATCAGTCAACAAGCATGCACTGAAACCTTTCTTTTCTACTTAAATCGTCTCATATCTGGGAAATAAGGAATCCGTGCACAAAGACCACATGAAATCTGAGTAATATAGTATGACCAGAAATTATTGAGAATTTTAGGAATATGTTTAATTGGATTTCTAGTTTAAACAACCTTGACCAGCTATCAAGTGCTTGGTTTCATTCAAGAAAGACAACTCCGTTAATCCTTTTTCATTAGTTTGTGAAGAGTTATCCCCCTTTGTTTACTTGCTAGCAGACGACATTTTCAGCGATCCTCAGTTTGGATGATTTAGAGAAGAGGAAGTTGATTTTAGAGTATTATAACAAGGACATCAGATCAGCTAAAGTGATTTCAAGTAGAACAGGCATCCCTTTGTACACTGTTTATCGTGTTTTGAAAAATATTGCAAATGGATATGACATTGAGCACCAGGGAGGCGCAGGTAGGCCCAGAAAAATTGACTGTCGGTGACGGGAGGTGGCTTGGTATTCTTGTTTCTAAAAACAAACGGAGTTTAGAAAACTTAAGGCTGGATATGATTGATAGAGGAACTGTGGCTGTCTGTAAGGAGACAATTAGAACTGAGCTGCATGCAATGAGTTGGCAGAAAAGTCGATGAATTCCATCACCGATCATGAAACCTGAACAAAAGGAGCGAAGGTTGAACTGGTGCTTACAGCATAGAAATTTTAACTGGGACAATGTGATTTTCTCGGATGAAAGTTCTATGTGGCTGTTTCCTAATACACTGAAATTCTGGACCAAATAAACTGAAAAACCTTTGTATTAGCGCCCAAAGTACAGTCCGAAATATAACGTGTGGGGTAGCATATCTGTGTTAGGGGCAACGCCCCTCTATGTATTTGAAGGGAATATGAACAGTGAGCGGTACACAGATATTCTCGAGGGACATTAACTTCCATCTGCTCACGTGTTCTATGGAAAGTTTTGAATTTTCCAGCAGGACAACGACCCAAAACATCGTTCATCTTCTAAAGCGCACAGTCCCCAAACACCAAGTGATTGATGGCGGCGCGTAATCAGAATCTGATTCTTATTACCCCGGATAACCAAAGCTGCCTGTTAGGCGCTAGAAGGTTATAGTCACATGACTTTATCCAACCGGGTACCCATTTTCTGCTGGGTGAACAGAGGCAATTTGGAACAAACTCACTTGCCAAAGGTGAGACCATATGTATCACATGTGCTTCGTTGTGGGGCAGGACCATTGGTTAGATCCATTGATTGAGTGATGTCTACCAAAGAACTATGTAATTGTGCAGCAATATAAAAAGGCCTGTAGGTAATCAACTCTGAACCAGACAATGTTTGGCCAAATGTTCAATCATCGTGGAAATATTTACTGCTGGAATATTTATAATAAAAGCAGTGTTTTCTTTAATTTCTTGATAACCACACCAGATTGTGCTTTCTAAATTTGAAACAGGTATATGACCGGTGTGTCTGTATGTCAGTTGATGTCTACAGTCTACCAGTTAGCGCCACTGGCACATGAGACATCGGAGGGTATTTTGGATCATATAACACATTGTCTTTGAATCAATCATTCCAAGGATAGTCATAAGGTAAAAGCCCGTATTTGGTTTTTAATGATAACCAAACAAACATGTGAAAAACTGTGAGAAAAATTCATATCCATAGCTTGATCTCAAGGCTATTTGGAACATTTGTCTCCTTTTACCTATGAGCACTGAGTATACGACATATAAATACGTGTTGTGTTAAAAGACCTTCAAAGCAGTGCCTATACCTTTAGTGTCATAGATCGGAGAAATTCACAAGAATACAATACAGTCAAAGAAACATTTCACCGACCACTAAGACATAAGCGTCTCTTACAAGTCAAGTATAACATAACATTTGGGAAATAATAATGCTCAACAGGTTCGGGAACGAAAATAGCAAACGTGAGTGTATTTGAAATGCTGTTCAGAAAGAAAGAAAAAAGAAAGAAAGAAGAATTTTTCAAGAATACAGGCTAAGAAATATTTTACCAATAACCAAAGTTATAGGCAATGGTAGTACGTTACCATGTCTGTGGAATGTTTCTCAAACCATAATGCCCAACAGGTTCGAAAACGAAAATAGCAAACAAGAGGGGATTGGAAATTTGGAAATCAAAGTAAACCCCTGAATCGTCCAGTACACAGAGCAAAACTGCCTTATGCAATGTCTATATAAGTACTGTGCTCACTGACCATACTACACGAAAAACTAAGATCTGGTGTATTTGAAATCTTTTTGGTCGTCGAGTTTGATGTCCTTTACATTGGAAATGAACCTCTGTGAAAATAATTATAAGTAAACATGTGCATGTTTCAATGATCACATCAGCTTAGGCAACCTTCTTTTGATGTAGGTAATCAATACAGAACAAGTTATCTAGAGTTAACCAGACTACATCAGTGATCAATACATCGGTATTCAATACACCAAAGCTGTGGAAAACGTTTGCTACCATATTCTGTAAAACACATCCACACATGTCCACATACTTTAGATACGTTTGATCACGTCCATGGTGTTGGATATTCACAATGTGTTAAAGAAGTATCAACACGGGATCAAAAGTAGGGAATCTAAGTAAACCATTGTGAGAACATGAAACTCTCACTAGCTAAGTAGTTAACAGAGAACGAAGTTCAAATAAACGTCTTATTGACTGTTGTAGCAGGGATGCAAATACAACTTTCTTATTACACAAATTCCAATATGAGTTAGAAAATAGTTCTGTGATATAAAACAGCAACGTGAGTGAATACCGATTCTCGACTGGCTCTGTTTTTATATGTGCAAAGTGTTCTGTGAATGTAAACCATGAGCACATTTCCTATTTGAATGCTTCGTTTTGACAATATCGATAAACCATCAATGATTACCTATACTTTAACAGTTACTATTTCCTCTTGCGTTGTGTTATATATTCATCTTTTTCCCCTTTCCGCGCGATGCGGGGGGATATAATATTAGGCTCCGTCCGTCCGTCCGTACGTACGTACATACGAATTGGAATATCCTAAGAACCGTTGACTAGATTCTTTTCATACCTGGTACGTAGGTCCATCATTTCAAGGTTACAAGGGTACTTTAACGTTTTACCCTTGTCAGCGAGACATCTCAAGAACCGTTCACTGGATTTTGGTGACCTTCACGTAAGGTCACGGCGACACTTTGAAGATTTCAGCATGTTAACCTGCTTGTTAAGTTTGTCAGCGAGATACCTCAAGAACATTCACTGGATTTTCTTTACATTTGACACTAAGCTTTCTCTAGGAAACGCGCAGGTCCCAGTCGATTTTGGTGACCTTCACATATTTTTCAAGGTCAGGGCGACACTTTGAAGATTTCAGCATGTTAAGATTGTCAACAAGATATCTCAAGAACGGTTCACTGGATTTTCTTCATAGACTTTCAAGATTTCTCTTAAATGTTGTTTGATAAGCAATTTCATTACTTTTTTCATATTTCATACACTAAGACATTTATGTCAAGGTCAAAGTCTTGAAAATATTTGTGTGTTTGAACAGCTACAGAGCAAGATATCAAGAGAGATTGACTGGTCATGGTTTAGTTGACATTTAACTTCATCTTAAATTACGACCTTCACTTTCATTATTTTTAACTTTGACTTGATAATTTGCGGCGGGGGGTTATGTCACCTTAGTGACAACAGTCTGTCTTTCTATTTATGACAGTCGTTTCTGTCTTTGCTCAGATTCTTTGCATAACATTTGGACAAGCATCTGGCAAAGCTATGTCATAATTTGTCAAGTGACATTATATTCCGTCTTTCAGATAATCATGGTTTTCATGAGTATAGCTTCAGAGTAACAGATATTTCCTCAGAAGAAATACACGAACTAAATGAGGCCTTCATCTGCACACTGTTTTCGTGACTTCAAACCATCAATTAGCATCATAGACAGTTCCAGATAATAAAACGTCAAACTGGAACATCTCCAGCACAGGCTCCAAATAACAAAAGACTATGTTATAGGATGGACACAATGATGTGTTTGTGATCGTGGCTGCTGTTGAGACTGAAAACAAACAGGCACATGGTGTGACTCAAATCGTGTTCTCTATGTCAGTAAGAATCTTTAAATATATGAAGTATATCCGTTTGAATATGAAGGTAGCAAACAACAACTACAACAGCAGCAGCAACAACATCATCAACAACAACAATAATAACAACACTTCTGTGACCTGAAACCCACCAACAAAGAAACTGAAAATATTATATTTTTTTAGTCTCCCTTTTTTAAGGCCTTTATATTTAGGCGTCATTGGAAATTATTTAACTGTAAATCAGCATGTCGACTGGGTGCTTAGCCTTCAAATGTAGAAATGTGAGTGTCTTGGCATTATCATTCACATTAATGATAACTATCATTATGGGACGTATGCTGACAACTAAACCGAATTGATTTAGATGAATAGAAAGAACTGGTTATGGTCATGATGCTAAATGAGGCAAATAACTTAACGATACCCTCGTGAATCCATTGGTTTCCACTTGAGTTTCTTGCAAAGAATGTTAGTGAAACGCTAGGTGGAGTTGAAAAGGAAAAAAAGTGGTAGTTATCTTGACTAATTCCCCACCATCTCCATCTGCTTGGGATTTTGTCAACTTGGGTTCCGCTGCGATTAGGTCATATCACGTCCTGAATGGTTTTCTAATTCATAGTCCTTCATAAACATATGCGTGATACACATGTAACCTGAATGTAGAAATGGGCTTTGCGTTTAGCAGGTACACTATTACTATGTTAAGGGTTTGCCGTTAAAGTTTTATTTGCATATCTCTTCACAAAGGAATATATGTCAGTCCAGTGCCAGTGTCACCAGTTTGATGTCTCCTTTCTGATTAACTTACAAGCTCTATGGTTTTGTGAGATGGGTAGAGAAGGATGTAATATTATACCAAATAACCGGGTTCGTCTCATACGTTTGCCCTTCGCCATTGATGGTCAATCGCCATCTGTTCCTTTGGTGATGTTTCATCCGTCGATGCAAAGATAATCTTCATTTTAAGTCGATCACATATTGCCTAAAGGACTACCGGAATATGAGTTTCAAGACTTTATATGAGCCTCAGAGGCCAGTGAAGGTTAATCATCTGCTGTTAGGCCCATAGGCATTAACAAATTAAATTTCATTTGAAGTACATTTGACTTTAAAGAAAGTCAGGGTAATTGAGAGACATGATAACAATTGCCTTTTTTCTACTATGTGAGGTTTAGTGTGTGTCACTGTTTTCATTGCAACATATGTTATATATTTTGGGATTACACTTTCTTAGTAAAGTACAGATTCTAGTACTTTTTGGGTTGAGTCCCATCCGAGTCAGGCACCTAATCGCCAGCACACAAAGTCAGACGCCTAGACCGCTCAGCCACCGCGGCTTCCACAACAAATGGAAGTCGGATAACTGGTAGTCTAGATTGCGGACTTTGTGTACCCCTCTGATAAGTGTTAATTGGCACGGCTCCCACGGCCGGAAGCTATGACATACACAATGCGATTTTAGAAAGTGGTCAAATGTAACATATGTTACTAAGAAAGTGTAATCCCAAATATAACATATGTTACATTTGACCACTTTCTAAAATAGCATTGTCTATTTCATGTTTTCATTGCGTTTTCAACCGCCATGTTGGGAATTGATGTTGACCATCCATCAAACATTATCAGGAGGACACAAACTTGACATCGAGGGCATGCAAATCTGTACAGCGAGGCCTTACACAAATCCGCCTCCAGTGGTTCCACCTAAACATGAAAAAGAATAATTCTCTGAGTAAGATAGAAATCGTTTGGAGGTCATAACGTTGCAGCGACATTTGTTATATCAACAGCTTCAATACATGCATAAGTCAAGTCATCTGGGATACGAAAACATTTGTTTGAACTTCAATTTTATTATTTACATTTTGTCGTGCTGGTATAGTTACCATTTTTTATTTACACGATTATCTGCATTGGTAACACAAATTCTTTTGAGAAAAAGCGTGAAAGTTGCTAAAGCAAATGGGCATTGCAGTCTTTTTAGGTAATTACCATACATGTCAAACCACATACGAAATACGGGGCAGTGATTGGCTGAGGTACCATACCATCAGGGTTGATTTACGAGTTAGGATTAGTCTATTACCATACTTAGAGGACATGTCTGTGATATCGCTGTTCAGATCCATCAGAAAACGTAATACACGCAAAAAGGTTAACAAGTAACTGATGTTATGTCATGTACATTAAAAGTAGGGTGTTTATCCAGATAATGTATTACCCTTCAGAACTGGTGTTATTTTGACTTGAATGTTGTAAATCATGAATTAAAGTAAGGCAGGCTACAAATTCGAAACGCCAACGCAATAGAAAAATCAGTCTCTATCTGATTCCTCTCGAAATAAAAAAGCAAAACAGCTATGAAACTACAAGGAAGTATAACTGCAAGTCCGTCATCACACCTATTGTTCATGAAAGGGATCAGCACATGTGAAAACATGGCCTGCTGTTACGTAAGCAAAACGTTCCAACCCTTTTATGTTTAAAAGAGTGAGTGAGTGAGTGAGTTAGGATTTTAAGTCACATCGGCAATATTTCAGCCATATCGTGACTAAAGCAAGCTGTTTAAAAGAAATCTCGATTTAAAATTCTGACTCTTTCATGAACATGTATTTATTCGCCAAATGTTCGCTACAAGTTGCGCTCACCTTAAACACATGTAAAAACAAGGCAATTTTCCATCTGAGAACAACGTCAATAGAACATGATTTTCTTATAGGTCCTAAGAGGGAATAGTTGAGTTGAGTTGGGCTTTATGTCACATCGGCATTATTCCAGCCATATAGTGACGAGATCAAGTTTGCATTTATTACCATTCTAAGCCAAGACAGGTACATTGCTCTTCATCACGAGGGAATAGTATGGACTTGATCATGTTTGTTATCCTGTAGTTCTAAAGCTCTTTTCAGCAAGACGAGTTCAGGTTTAAAGACAGTGTTTAATGGCCTCCACTATAGTGTTATTGTCGTGTTTACGTTCATGCTCTTTCTCATTTTCACGGACATAGACCCCTCATTGGCCTCAGTGAAATTCTAATATTTGAAATGTATTTGTGTTTCATATTTCCTTCAGATCCATCCCTTCGCAAATATTCTCTGAGTATCTACATATAACATATCAATGCAAGATTAGCGTTCGATTGTGAATGTGACACATCCGACGTCTACTGGTGATCCATTCCTCTTTCAGTTTGCTGAGGCACGCACACCTATGTTCCCTCAATCTGGCGTACTTGACGTTTCATGGCATTGTGGAATAAACCTAGCATTTATATATGACAGTTTCTGGTATTTCTACTGCGGCAATTTGTACCTCTCCTTGTGCCAGATGCATAGTCAAATGGTGTTTTGTTGAGACTTTCATCTGTGTCCAAATTTACTTCTGTCTCCCAAACTACAAACCCTACAATTGATGCTTACATTCCCTGATGTTGGACGCTGCTATTGTGATTGCTAGATCTAAGTCAAGGATTGTTGCACGAAATGCTGGTTATTTGTCTTTCACTGTAGACATCTTATCTCAGAGCGTAATTTACGGAGCAGCGGCGATTGGAATCATGCTGCAATCATTAATGATAATTTTACATCTATCTTCTCAGGATGGTAGGGATATATATGAATATGCAAGTGTAGCTTTTCATCAGGAGGAATTGCTTTAGTTGATAACAGAATTAAAAATAACCATCATCGTATTGTCATTATACATAAATCACATCTTCTTGTCAAAACTCAGGGTATAGTATAGTACGCCACTTGAAGCGTATTCTGAGGTGTATGTCCCTCTCTCGTACCAGATACCAGATTTGCTGATGTTACAGTGAGTGAGTGAATACGGTTTTACACCGCTTTTAGCAATATTCCAGCAATATCACGGTGGGGAACACGAGAAATGGGCTGCACACATTGTACCCAGGTTGGGGAATCGAACCCAGGCGTGACGAGCGGACGCTTTAACCACGAGGCTACCCCACCACCGCGCTGATGTTACATACTTTATTGCGGACGACTTCGACGATCTGAACAAAGACATGGTTATCGTTGATGCATCAAAATGTATTCAATGCGGTTTAATCGTGAAACAGGATACTGTACGGTCGTTGTTGGACCCGAATGGTGTTGAATTTCGCTCAGGGCACTGTCTTCATCGACGTCTTTATTCTTCAACTTCCTGTGTTGTTAAAACATGTTAAATAAACTACAACACACATACGTATACATAAGGGATTGATACGGAAGAAGTGAAACGGGAACACGGTATTTTAGTAAGAAATAAAGTCGGTATATATGCTATACGTGCACATACTAATGGATCAAATAAATCAGGCGGGTTTTAAATGATATTGTACAGAGTTAAACTGCAATTGTACCCACGTTAGGAAACAGTTACTGATACATGCAAACCAAGACTACAGACTATAGTTCCCTGAAAGTGGTCGACTTTACTTCCAATACATCAGACATTAGTTTTATAATTAAGATAATTAAATTATAACACTCAATGTTTACATTTTCATGGTCATGTAATAATATATATACATAATAAAGCCGTAGCACAAAACAAGCTATCCAAGTGTTCATAATTCTATGTTCCAATATATAAGTAAGTAAAAACTATTCATCCCTGCAGTAAACTCCTACTCATGTTTATGTTTTAATTCTTATTATGACATTACACATACCTAGGCCTGCTTTATGTAATAAAGCAAAAAATGGTAAAATCAGATACAAAGAATAGTATTGACAAGCATAAAGACGATGAACGTTTACATGATAAACATTATCAATGTTCATGATACATTTGCATACTTTTACATAGTCTCATCATAAATCACCTATAGTTAACTCCGACTTTGCATCGTTTGAAATCTTCCAAAAGGATATAAGTTTGTACATTTTAGCCAGCAGTCAAGCAAATGTGCGTTCCATTAATGCCATTAGATGCTAAACACGGAGTTGAGCGCTCAAGATATTAACTTGTGCGCACAAGATACTAACTTGTGCGCTCAAGATACTAACTTAATTGCGCTCAAGATATTAACTTGTGCGCTCAAGATACTAGAATTGTGCGCTCAAGATATTAACTTGTGCGCTCAAGATACCTTAATTTAGTGCGCTCAAGATACTTAACTTGTTGCGCTCAAGAGTGGAACAATAACTTGTGCGCTCAAGATATTAACTTTGAGCTCATTAAGATATTAACTTGTGCGAATACAGACAAAACTGTTACATGTATGCAAATGTTCGAAGGCATGCAGAATGCATTTTCTTCCTGTAATGTGGGTATTCTAAAAATATATATCTTCACGTTGTCAATGTCTTTACTATTCAGAATATTCATATACATGTAGTTAGAGTGGTTTTACGCAGCCTTTAGCAAAATTTTCTATCAATATCGTGGGGGACACCAGAAATGGGCTTCACACATTGTACCCACGCGGAGACCACACATTGTACCCATGTGGAGAATCGAACCCGGGTCTTCGGCGTGTCAAGCGAACGCTTTGAGCACTAGGCAACGCCACCGCTCTCACATAGTTAAAGCTCTATGTTCTATTATGAAGGACTTGATAAAAACAGCATTGTGTGATAGTAAACATTTAGTAACAGCTTTCAACCACATCATATTCCTGGCAATGATTTCGTAGAAACGGGTGTTTGGTTTCCTCACTGAGTGTAAATATATACAAATCTGTTATGCTCATGACTGTACTCTTGGTAACATGAATGACCATCTTACCATCTAACGTGAATTGTTTCTGCTTGACCTCAAGGTTTTCGCTTCGACATTGATGTCAACATGCTCTCTCTCTCTCTCTCTCTCTCTCTCTCTCTCTCTCTCTCTCTCTCTCTCTCTCTCTCTCTCTCTCTCTCTCTCTCTCTCTCTCTCTCTCTCTCTCTCTCTCTCTCTCTCTCTCTCTCTCTCTCTCTCTCTCTGCTCAGCCCTTCCTTCAAAGATGGATTACTGTTACTGAGATGTAAATATTACCTTCATTGTCTTTATTGCTTCAGTCACTGCTCTTATAATATACTGCCTCGGATTTCTTACTGTCACACAATTTTGTACTGCCAAAGTGATATCTTTGTATTGATTTGTGAATTTCGTTCATTTTAGAATACAAGTGTTAATTGCAGCACAGTTCTTTGTTTTTGTTGGTTTCAGACATGGTTCTTTCACTGACTCATTCCCGTTTAACCTTTTTGTTTCAACTTGGAAATCAACACGTAACAGTTATAAACATATATTCGTCGAAAGACACAAAAGGGCAGAGCACACTTACTGTTGCCTTCTTACGGTAGATACAGTACATGTAATATCGTGAGCGTTTGGATGTTAAAGGCTTGGAACGTGGTTTGCCTTAAACATTGTCTCACTCATTCTACAGTTAGAAGCGGAATGGTTTTATGAAAAAACTTTGTCACTTGAAACGGAACTCTGATGAACATGACGTTAAACAGACAGTTTGCCAGCTTCACAATTTTGTTTTTCTTGCCTCTAATTCATATCAGTCGTTCCTCAGTCGAGGCTTTCAGGGCCATCACATGTCATTGATGGAGGACCCGAAACGATGTTGTGAAGGTGAAAGACACATGCTTTCAAAAATATATATTGATTTTACATTGTGAGAACTAAGTGTGTAATTACACATGTACATTTTGTGTGGGTTTTACATTAGTTTTATGAGGATTCACATCGTTAAAATCCATTTCACCAACCTCTTAGAAATGTTGCTACGTTGTCCTTGAATGCAGACTCGATATTGCTAAACCTAGTCACATACGTTCTCTTGTGGTTCAATAAAGAAATTACAATTTCAATGTATCCCATGAATAACACTACTGGTGATTGAGTTGATGATTTGATGGTAAAAGATGAAATCAATAGAATGTTTTGGCTGAACTATTACTAGGGCGGGAGAGAGTGTATACCTATTTTGAGCGTGATGTTAGCTATTATATTTCACATGGATTTCTGGATGATAATTACACCTGAAATGATGAACTTTAGGTGTTACATATAGACAAATGCTGAAGAGGAATACGTTTTCGTTTTGAACATTATTTCGATCTGGATGACAAAAATGGACGTAAACATGTTCATTCATTCAATTGGTAATTGAATTTCTATCGCCATAGCTGTGATTATATCTAATTTTTGGCATTTCAGTTATTTTTAATAATAGATAAATATTCTTCATAGTTGTAAGAAAGGTGACATGATCAATATGTTTCAGGTTTCGAAAAACGTAAAACCGCATCTGTCAATAGCTATGCAGTTTCACTTAAATCTATCAAAAAATACATTTGTAGATGCATCAATAAAGTCTAAACCAGGCGAAGATTTTGGCGCAATAATATTCAATATTCAATAATATTCAAGTGCTAAATACCAGTACATCATGAAGCGAATAGTCACTTAACACTCAATCATCTCATTCACAACAACCCGGCTTGTTTGAAATCACAAAGAGCTTCATATACAGTAGAAGTTAATTCGTCAGATCGTCAGAATTCGGAACATAAGACTGATGTGTTTTTCATCTCTTCCGTGAGGAATTTCCTGTGAGTAAGCAATAAACGCCGCCTGACAGGTTAAGCCACTCTGTTTGTTTTCACTGCTATTAGTGGCGGCCAAAGAGACAGCTGGCAGTTCCGGCAATTACTGATTGCGCGAATAATTGACCGCGCGACGTAGTCTAAACTGTCAATTCCGCGAAAATTTCACCACGCGAAAATAAGTACGTTTACAGTACATGTGAATGAGCTGTAATTAATTATTAAATTATGTAAGCTGCAAGGTTTTGCTTATTTGTACTTGGCTTTGTTAATGACTACCATTAAGTTGAAATTAGAAGCAGTATGAAGTATCTAGACAAAACATGTCTTGTGGAGTTCAGTTTCATTGTTCTGTGAGTGCGATGTTTCGGCATTAATGCTAGAACAGTGATTAACAAGTCCGTAAGACGCGGGTATTAAGTTAAGACAGCATATACAGATAATAACACAACAAGGAATGGTGTCTAATGATAATAGTGAATGGAACCAAGTGAAGAATCCCGTAATACCAAGGTGATTGCCCATGTATGTGGTGTTTAGTTACAGAGTGTTACACTGGATCCCACACTATTATTCTGGTAGATGAGGTGATGGTAACCTGATGGGACCTTGGTCTCTGTATAGATTGAATATTTTCGTGTGTATTGCCTACAAAAGTTTTCTGATTACTTGTTTCTATAGGTTGTTCTTGGTCTGATGACTAAGGGTTAGTTGCATGTAAACTCAGATGGCTCATTTGGTGTTTTGTTTTGTCAGATAATCAGTGGTTTTCTGTGAGGCAGATGTTGATGTTTCTCCGATGTACGTTCTTTCATAGCTGCATTTAATCTTGTAGAATGTGTCTCATGGGGTATGGCTGTTTTCGAGTTGCCTATCTCTCGATGATTGTCTTCCATATAATGCTCCTGGTGCAGACGATGGCTGTGTTGGATTATTTAAGGGCTCTTCGCAATTTCTGGATGACTTGCTAATGTGTGCGGGGGTATATACGCAAATGGCTGAGCAGAAAACTGACAGAAGCAATTCTTTTATGCAATCTCGTTTCGAAAGATAAGGAAATAAAAAGCATGTTTTCAAGAAAGCCGTGGGGACTCTTTGTCCTCAGAATTCGTACCATCCTTTCCGTTAGACATTCATTCGTATTCACACTTTCCCGTGATGTAATCTCTCTTCGACTTATTTGTATTCTATTTGCAACATCTGTTTCATTATTTTCGTATGCCTACTTCTTAGCCGGACCTTGGGTTGGGAATACGCGTCAACTAAGGTCGGAACAGAAACTCTGGACAGCAGTGTCAATATCGCATTATTATAGTCCATTTTACAGAAGCAAGGGTATAGCCATTGTACCTAAGATGAAATAAATAGAATATGTTTCCAAATGATTTCACAAATCCAGTGATTGGCATAATGAGCAAATATCCACGCGAATGGGACACGATGACATGCATGAACCAAGTGAGGGAAACTAACCTCCCGGTTCCGTTAGTCACCTCATACCAGTAGGATGGGTAGCTGAAGAATATTTAGAAATACACGTATTGAAAAAAGGTATTCTTTATTTATGAACAGTTTGTGTGTATTCATTTTGGGTTAATATATCGCTTGAAATGCAACGAGCCTAATTATAAGAGTGAGTGAGTGAGTTAATATTTATCGTCACATCGGCAATATTTAAGCCATATCGTGACGAGAACAGTTTATAATCATATTAAAGATCAATAAAGTTAGAAATTAAAAACCTGTTGACGAAGAACAGTAAAACTACTAGTGTATCACAGATATCCATTTAAAACTAGCAATTAAATCTAAAATATTGGAACTATAAATGACAATACAATATAAAAACAGGCTATAGAGTGCCAACGACTGAAAGTGAGTGAGTGAGTCTAGTTTTTAAGCCGCACTCGGCAATATTCCAGCTATATGGCGGCGGTCTGTAAATAATCGAGTCAGGACCAGACAAACCAGTGATCAACAGCATGATCATCGATCTGCGCAATTGGGAACCGATGACATGTGTCAACCAAGTTATAGTCTGTTTGCAGTGAAAACGTAGCGATGAATGTCACTTTAACCCAAAAATTAAACAAATAAAGTGAAATTAAGACTGCGAATCCTCATGATTTTACCTCGCCAATTGAACATTTAAATCTCAGAATTGTATTCGACTTAGGATAAAAGTTGTTTAACAAACGATCATAGTTTCACATGGCAATAATTGGTTTGTATTACAAGGGGCATGCACATCAAATGAAAACGAAAACGACAAGGGTTGTTATAAGTTAACGCTCTTCACGTACCACACGTGCATTTGTTTCACTGTTCCAACTACTGCGCTTACCCCCTTGTAACACAAACCAGTGCCCATAATAAACAGTAAAAGGAAAAAAACCCACGGTGCTCTCATATTCTGTCATATCGATTTCTTGAGCTAGAAGATATATTTGAATGAAGTATAATATATCCCTTTCCAAATTGTTTCCCTAAATGACTCTTAGTTCATGTGTATTCTAACAAAAGACGAGGATCTTGTAATATTCTGGAGTCTTTGGTGTCTTCAGCATTGTCCAAAACTAGAATAGAGTCAAAATAGAGTTCTGCATGACATTGTGAAAATAGATGGCATTATGCGTTGCCTTTTGTGATTGCCTGGAAAGTTGAAATGCATTATTACTCTTTCTCAAATGAAAAAAAGTAAAGATTCTTATATAGCATTATGAAGATGATTACTCTTTGTACAAATTGCCAGGTAAATTGGTAAGATCGTTTATCTGGGCTAAATTGCCTTGATAAATCCCTATGTATTTCAACTGGATTAACTTTGCTTCTATCAATGCCTTTACGCCTATGACAAACACAGCGCTAAAAATACCTTATTAGAATCGGTCCAGGGAAATGATGCGGTATTGTGTACATATGTTGAATTTCAGTATATGAAACTACCGTGAAGGAGCTAACTCCTTCGTAGGTATCCTCTCTTTGCTGACACAGTATGACAGGGATTCCAGTAGGTGGCATGCAGCATGAAAACATCTTTGAACATCTTATTGCGTTAACATTGTAACTGTACAGTGGAACTATATTTTTGATGATCGGATGAATGACTGAATTGCGTAGATTGACCCTTATTATGTCAATCATTTGATTGTCTGGTCCAGGCTAAAATGTCTACATACCGACTTATAACTGGAATATGCGCGCAAAGATAAACAGCAAACACATGTCTGAAATTCGGGTGGTTGGCAGCCATTGAAATGAGGCGCTCATAAAATATGATCACTTTCTGGGCGTCTTTCGATTTCCATGTACCATTTACCATGGAACGTGTAACGTCAGTGGAACGTGTTTTCAACCGAAGGTCAGCATAGTGTTTAATCATGTGCGGGTAGTAGAGCATTCTTTCGGAGAATAAAAGCTTTATGGATATATGGACAATCTTTCTATATGTGTTTTACTGGAATTATTCATCAATGATATAAACTTATGCATTTCAGGATGTACATAATAATATTTCTTTATATATCTGCATTTCTTAACGCTACTTGCAGTATGCTGGGCAAACAAGCATAAAAAGTGAAACTCATCTTCGACCTCGTGTAAGTTGCACATTTGGCAGATTCTACTTTCTTTCTCAATACCTTGGTATCTCCTTGTTTCCTAGTTTCAACATATAAATCAAGCATCATGCGAATGGAGCAGCGGAATCTCGCCAATGAAGATTTATATTTCCTTATGGTCAAGACTGAAAGATAATTGGATTTTTAACAACAATAACAAGATTACTCATTTGTTTCCACTCTAGATATCGGTTAGACGAAGACTGAAACAAAGTACCTATTGAAGAGAGAATACATGGCATTCTGATGGCATATACTCTTGAGTCCATCTCTCCTCATTTTGTCTTGAAACTGTTTGTTTCACAAGTTTTCTGGGAATTGTTTATTTCAATTCGGCTGTGGAAGCCTTGCATATGTAGCAAGACCCAGTTTCCGATGAGTGAGTGAGTGAGTGAGTTGGGTATAACGCTGCTTTGAAAGTTGAGTTATATCACGAGTTCTTTTTCCTATGCGCAACGATGCAGTGTAAATGGTACCTATGAAAGATACCTATCTTAAAACATTGCCTACATTGCAGTGTCAGTGCCCCGTCACATGTTATACTTTATCCTCGTTGTGTCTTGTGTGTGTCTTGCTATCTAATGATCTGTCACAACGTTGCTTTATGGACAATAGAGATGTGGGATACAGAAGCTCTGTTATCACTTTGTAACTATTCACGACTAGACATGATAGTAGAATACAGAAATATCCACTTTGATTCTGTGCCATTTAGTCACTTTATAGGTTTCCAATGCAGATACCTAAAAGCTTACTGAACTGTCACGCACCTGCTCCGTGATTACAGCTGTTTGATCCAACTGTTGTAGAGCATAGATAACTATGTCTAGATAAGCTGGGGGCAGACACCATAAAACGTCAAACGCCATAAAGGAATCAGTCTCGATTACTCGACGAAATTGGTGCCATTATGTGTAAAGGCACAACAGCATGGAAAATTAGATGAATTGACCGCTGGAAATCAGGGATGACACCAGATGTTCACTCAAAGGATAACCCTGCATTAAAAGTATTCTTCTAGTCCTTGCACCACACATACCATCTGATGACGGCATTCAAGTGATGGTCAAGAAATCAATTTAGACCATTCATTTATTTTGTTGAAACTAAAGATATATGTTCATTTTTATTGGCGATGATATTTTTCAATAGGTACGTTTTGCTTCAACACAGTATGTATTCTCAGGACGATGCTGTGTGATTGGGTGTTTGTGGAATAATAATTTTCAGGTAATAAAAAATGAGATGCCATGAAATACTATCCATTCTGTTAACATATTTTCAACAACTTCCATTCTGTCATCAACGTACGAGAAACGTTTTAACGTCATAAACTATGTTATTTTGAGTCACATGGAATTTAAAGTTACATCTGCTTGGTTTTACCAACACAGTGACTATTATCTAGTTCAAAAATGTATTCCTAACATGTCATACATGGCTTTGTCCAATACATTGGTATTCAACCAATACTGAAGATCCGGGTTAGAATTGGTCTTCATCAGTCCGTGCTTGTTATAAGAGCCGACTGGCGGGATCGGGTGGTCAGGCTCGCTGACCTGGTTGACACATGTCATTGTATCCCAACTGATGTCAGTGACCGATGTGATATAGCTAGAAAATTGATGAGTGCAGCGTTAAACAACACTATTGATATCAAAATCATCTGGCGTGTGGCGCCTTATACGTTTTGTAATTTGGATGCAAGTATTTCTTAAATCAAGCCATAAACATCTTGGTAGTGCAGTATTAAATAGCTGAGATTACAGATGCAAGATTAGCAAAGCAACAGAGTAACGCACCCGTGAAGATCCCGGTTAGAATTGATCTTCAGCAACCCATGCTTGTTGTAAGACTGACGGGTTCGGGTGGTCATGCTCGCTGATTCGATTGATACATGTCATCGTATCCGAATTGCGTAGATAGTCTGATCCAGACTCGTTAATTACAGACCGCCGTCATATAGCTGGAATACTGCTGAGTGTGTCATTAAACAACAACTAACCAACCATCCAACCAACCAACCAATCAACAGAGATCCGAGGGACAACGGTTGTAATGACGTGGTTGTGCTGGAATGGAATAGCCGTGCTTTGTTACAATGTGCCTTACAGCAAAGTGAATGCATCTGCTTGTAAATCAGTTCCTTCACGCCGATTCCCGAGCAACAATGAAGAACACGAATAAAAACAAACAAATATCTCTCACACACACACACACACACACACACACACACACACACACACACACACACACACACACACACACACACACACACACACACACACACACACACACACACACACACACACACACACACACACACACACACACACACACACACACACATCAGTAATGATAAGAAAGCTCGGTGCTAACAGGTGTCTCTCCATTGTACGATTCTGACCGCACCATAAGCATGAATCACCAACCTAACGTAATGATACGAGTGTTCGCTAAAACCTAAGCCTATCTTGCCCTTGTAAAATATTGCCTGGTCGCTTTGACCGTCTCGTCTGTTTCATATATAATCTAAGCATAAGATTCAGTATCCCCGCAACTCTAGCTTTTGGTGTTTACATTTCAACTTGCAAGGTACATTTGAGGATGCTCTTTCACGAAGATTTCGAAGAGTCTCATCTCACACGGCTCTTGTTCACAGAGATTCGACACATCTTCCCAATCAAATCCTCCGTCAGTATTCACATGAGAAGTAGGCTCCAAGCCAAAGAGGACAGGCTTGCAAGCCAACGATAGCACACACTCTGGCCTTTTCCAGATTAAGATATATTTCCCCCTCTTTGTCAACAGACGACACTAAACTAAGGGACATCCATATTCATGAATGTCCAATTACCATACTGTAAAAGATTTTAAGTATATTTTTATGTATTTAGGACGCGTGGGGTCTTGACACTGTTATTTAGAATGTTCTTGTCATTAATCTTCAAAGATGACTGAATTGAATCATCATTCAAGCGCTCAGGCTATTAAATCGCAACAATGCTTCCAGTATCTAAAGCTATGACATACTTTAAGAGCCAATCTTAAATTTACATTAATGTCAAGAAGATGCTGGTGTTGTACAGATTCTCACACTGTCTTGGGTTCATTGTGAACACATGCTTCACTGGGGAGTGTTTTCCAAACAAACGTGACACTATCAACAGAAATACACTGTTACCAAAT
This sequence comes from Haliotis rubra, assembly GCF_003918875.1. Lineage (NCBI taxonomy): Eukaryota > Metazoa > Mollusca > Gastropoda > Lepetellida > Haliotidae > Haliotis > Haliotis rubra. The sequence goes on from NW_025767457.1 coordinate 522,670, forward strand.
CTGTCAAAACATGTATATCCCTGAATGATGACAATCTTTACACAAAGCCTCACACTTATGTGAATAACAAAATCAAACAATATGATTGCCTAAATTCTAAAAACAAACTAAATCAAACCAAACCAAACAAACCCTTTTGTATGCAAGATATTGATCTTACGGTTTTAATGGTTTGACAACTGATTCAACAAAGACTTGGTGAGTATATAGGACCCCAAACACCTCTGTGTGTCGTATAAAGCGAATAAATGGATCGGATATCCAGGTTCGATGGTGTGATCTATTACAAATCACCTTATCCCAATTCATGCTGATGATGTCAATCATTGGACTCTCTAGTTCATACTTGATTAACTACAGGTTGCCTCATATGGCCGCAGTATTACATAGAGCCGTGATAGACAACAATTAATCAATCAGTCAACCAATCAACTAATCAACCAACTAACCAATCAATTCATTTATCATCATCGATACTGGATGCTAGAACCCTTATGGGTAGTGTTTGTGCAGACCAACATCGATTACACCTGTATCTATGAAAGGTTATACGATGAAGTAGTGCAACCACTAACATAAACTGGTCAAATCTTGCACAAATGGCTTTATTATCTATGATGATTGAGGAGAAAGGTGGAAGTCGAAGGTACTCGTAAAATCGCAGTTTGGCCATGTTACATAGTTCTTTAGTCAGCAAGGGTTACTAAAACGCCATTCAGTCATGGGCTGTGTCCTTTCAGGAGACGTTCTATGGAATTTGGGATCTCATAGACTCACAAATATTGTGGTAAAAGATACCTATAATATGCCACTTTTATATCCTGTTATCCAGTTATTAAACTACTTTAAGCAATATTGAGGATAATAATTATGTGAGCCGTATTTTTTGTTGAGCGCTTGTTTAACTAACATGGACCAGGGCTGAGTGAGAATGGTATTCCAACAACCGGGGACACCGGAAATGAGGTTAACACATTTTACCTGTGTGGGGTATCGAACCCGGTTATTTGGTATAATATAACATACTACTCTACCCATCTCCAGTCATATCCCATGCTTAACCATCTCATTTAAATATATAGATTGATATAAGGCCAAGTAACTGAAACTACTCTTACTGCTCTGAAAGGTGAAAAGTCAAGTAGAGCAGATAGCTATGTAGTATTACTCAGATTTCATGTGATCTTTGTACACGGATTCCTTACTTCCCAGACATGAGACGATTTAAGTAGAAACGAAAGGTTTCAGTGCATGCTTGTTGACTAATGTCAAGGATGAACCTTTTCTTGTCTGAGGTTTGATCTGACACTGTAAGATTGACTACAAGTGGACGCTGGACTACTCCAGTCACGAAACTGGTTAACAGATCCTCGTCCACCACCCACTCAATACAACTTGCGTGAGCTAAAGAAGTATTTGTAGCAGCCTGCAACATTGGACTGAGGAGACGTTGGTCAATTGGGTGATTCTGCTGACAGCTCAAGTTCTGCTCGTACATCCACTTTGCATTGTAATTCGAAACTTGATGAACACCCAAAATCTGTCAATATTGCCCCACTTTCCTGGATTAATTTATTGCCTTTGTGGTATTCACATAGCTTTGAGCATAGAATGAAAGGAACATGTGACGCCACAGTTGCCTCACTTTCAGCCTTGAAAACTCTATAATGGCAGAACATTAACTCTTTCAACACCAGTCAACCAGAGGCTTTTACTGCCATGACACTGACATCTCAGAGACTCTGAGGTCATAGATGGAGCCTATATATGTTTATCAAGGAAAATATCAGCTTGTAAAAGATTATTGCTCTACATATCATACACCATTTGAAAGGTCTAATCCTACTGTTTATAAATATGAAATTTATTTTTGATCATATTATTCAAATAATCCAACTACAACGTAATTCATTTATTTTTTAATGAAAATACAAGCTTAAAAATTTACAATGTCTACATAAACCACGAAGGGAGCAAAAAATGCGGCAATTTCTTCCATTTGTAACATGTCATAATATCCCCATACCTTTTTCTTCTATATTTTCATTTTTACGTAATCGGAAAATTATTTAAAAAAAGATTTCTCAAATAATATGTATGGTCGTCTATTTCCCGATATCAGTGACTTTCCGCTCGGTAACGTGATACAACAGCGGGAAATACCTCGGTTTTCGAAGCTTTGTATGAATAACACAAGAGGCGATTCGTTTGATGGCAGGTATCGTTCGAAAGCTCTGAACATCATCAATATCATTGTTCCCATGCCAAGAGTATTTTCACAGTTGTAAGAAGCGATTTTATTGGATAAAAATTGGTTTCTAATGACACTTTTTTCGCCACAGTCTGATATAAGGATCGTGATTGGTCAAAATTGTACACGTGACCTAAGGCAGCCAATCATATTACAGCAATGGATACCGTCCCCGTAAACGAAAACTAATGAGTCTGAACTTGTTACGCAATAAATCACCACCTATACGCATGTTATGGGACTTAGTGGACGTATCGTGCTAGGTTATGGCCTGTGACAAATATGCTTCATGCATATATTTTAGCATTATACATCGTGTCCGAGCATGAAGTTCGAGTCGACGAAAGCCGAGATGTCACTTGAATTACATTATACGATCGCTCAAAAAAGATGGAAATAGCAAGTTATAATGTACGTTTGACAACTTTATGAGTACTGTTGTGGATTTTATTCTTCAGTTTATTCAGTTTGTTTAATTATTTTCTCGAAACATCGTTACTTTGCTCTTTGACAACTTTGCCGTGGACCCTTGCCGAAGCATGTGTCTGAGAATTGTTTTTTTTCAATAACATTGCGAAAAATAGTTTATAATTCTAATCCTGTCGATAATATATGGTCATTTGAAATTTAATGAGTGTTTTCAGACATTGTGAAAAGTGACAGATTTGATAAATGAATCATATGTTAGTTAGGTTCCTAAAATTATAGATCATTTTGATGCGACCACTGCCTGGTCGGTTTTCCGGCCTACGGTGTCTGGGGACTCGTGACGTCTTGGCCGGTTTTCCGGCCTACGGTGTTGAATGGGTTAATATTAAGAATAATTCATGGTTTTAGATAACTGCTCATACCCCTGTTATACACAGTCTCTGTCATTTGTTACTAACATTGGAAACAATGTGGATTGTGACACAAGGTCAAAGCGATATATCAGGATCAACGTTGATTTTAAGGGTACATATTGCTTGATATCAGATATAGGTAGCGTCAATACAAGTATGTATATTGTTATTAGAATGAGCATATTTTTGTTGCGCCAAATAAAAACCTAGAGCATGTTCAAAGCACTACGTTATAAACTCGGTCAGTGATTCAGCAGCATTCGTTCGATTTTCATTCCGAAATCAGGGGGGAATATACGAAGCAGGGCGAAGCAGGACCTAATTTGTGGCTTGCGCTGCACTCAAGACCAATCGTCACCACGCTGTTGTCATGTATCTTCCCTAAGGAAGCCATATTTCAATAAGTCACCAATGTATTATTTATGCAATAGCTTCATGTGTTATCTCAAACGTATATTGTCTCAATTCCTACAATTTGTAGTGAGTGTTCCTCTCATCCATATCGTGAATCGAAGGTGTTACATGCAGCAGAAACTGGAAACAGGAACATGGGATTCCGGAAGGGCTACACAGAGAAGAATGGATGGTGTGCTGTAAACAATTAGTGTTTCACTCACAACCAAAGCCCAAGGGGCTGAAAGGTGACCTGACTTGCCTCATTCGATTTCATTTGAGGCCGAAATGTAAAAGGTGACCTCTCTTTCTTCTTTTCTTCTCAGTTAAGAGTTAATGAAGTAACCACTTCCTCATCAGAATTACTTACTTCCTTATCAGTTTAAAAGTTAACATGTCCCCGACAAAGCTTCAATAATTTTATACACCCTTTAGGTTCACAGCCTACTGTTACAAGATGGATTACATTGACTTAAATTGCTATTTTGAAGAATATCACTGACCTCTAAAACAGGCATCGCCATCCACAAAAGTGTAAATGAGATCTGTGAAGGCCTGAGTTTAAATAGCGCGTAGCTATATGTTGCGTATCCTCGTTCACCGACGGTGTAAGGCTCATAATGTCAACTGCAAATAAATAAAAATCCAATCAATCTGAGTTTAGGCCTTCTTCAAAGGAGTATAAATGTCTTCGTAATAAATATAGACAATTAACTTAGGAAGTTTGATTGATAGCTTCTGATCCCCGCATAGATTGAATTGAATGCATATAAAATGTTTCGTTGTGGACATTACATGATGTCAAAGGGATTATCTACAGGTAGTGACAAGTAAGTAAGATAAGCTGGGATCTGTCACCTTGGAAGATGGAAAAACTTGAGGAATGTGATCAAGTTCTATCAGAAAAAGGGCTTTATACCTAATGTTATCCATGGAGATATAGGCTCGATGATATCAGCTTTCAAAAGCTTCTGACATCCGATCAAAAACGCATTGTCATATATCATAGTACAGATTGCCAGTTTCTTGCAAATGAATTATGTATGAAAGCGGATGGAGTAAGTAAGATCTTCAGATTTCCTGTGCCTGTTTTAAGCAAAACCTTTATCATATATGACTAATCGAAAGCGGTACTCTCCGCCGCTTCACCGAGAATCAACTTGATTAAAAGTCATATATTACCGCTGATAATGTCCATGTGAATACACTGATGGTCTCATCAATCACAAGCCGTTTATAGATCAATCAGTCCCAAAGGGACAGGATGGTTACACAGGTCGTAGGGTGCTTCATGGAGATTTAAGATTTCCGATAAGTTCCTTGCAGATATCCCGCGTCCTTATAGTTTTCCGATATTTCAGCTATATGAGGCGGTCTGTAAATAATACTGTCTGAACCAGACAATTCAGTGAAAGGGGCACGATGGCGTCCCCGAGCCTGACCACCCTATCCATTGAAACGCTTTTTACGTGCAGCGTGGATTGCTGGAGGCCACTTCTAACCCGGAATCAAATTATCGGTTAGGTGACATTGTCATGAATACTGCATGCAATTGTAGTTTGCATTTGCTTTCATGTTTTATGGGTACGAAGTTTTTCAATTTTCAAAATTCAGATTCAAGATTTGAAAAGGGATCTCTGTCTATAAACGTCATTGACTGTATCACGGTATGATACGAAGGGGGTCCCCAAAGTTTCCGGCCCAATCATGAAAAATACGATATGCACGGAAATCGTTCTACCTAATTTTCACCCTTGACTTCTATACACTTGATCCAACGTTTCTCCAATATTTGTAACCCATCCGAAAAAGCACAGTTTGTCACGTGACCCTAAAAAGCCCTCCACGGCAGTAATAAAGTGCTCATTTATCTCACATTTGCGACCTCAGAGCTCAGATGTGAGCCGAGGAAGGAGTCAGAGGGCGAGAATATGCTGGACATGGGATGATCTTAAAGCCACAGTCCTGTGCAGCGCTGACTGCTACTTGAGCAATGTGAACTTGCTGAAAAACAAAAATATAATGATGCAAAACTGTCACCAAAACCATATTCTCTTTGGAGACGTTATCTACAACAACGCAACACTTGTCACGTGTTATGTCACTAGATAACCATATTCTGTTAGTGAATCAAGTGAATCGATACCTAACTTCCATATGAACATCTCGGACAATTCTTGGGTTGGGGAGTGTTGCATCACAATTCTTGGGAGATCACAAAATACTTTAATATTTTCCATAAGGTAACGATTACACCACGATTTACTTTTTCCTTTAAGCATATACACGCATTACCCGTCAAAACAACGAATGTTTTTGCCATATGCTCAATTTAGTTATGCACATGCATTTCCTTGCATCTTTTGTTGAAATATTAAAGCTAATGTTTACGCAACAAAGAATGAGTTTCGTAAGTCTTATAATTTGTTTTATCTGACAGCATAATTATCACAGATCTAGTCTTGGCTCATTTCACATGCCCATTTCTTGTTTCCCCCGCCGTGATGTTGCTGGAATATTGCTAAAAGCGGCGTAAAACCAAACTCAGTCAGTCAGTCATTTCACATGCAATACGCTCAACCTTTTAAACATTGCTGAGCTATTTCCCTCTTGACTCAGATTGATTTCAAGCATATACAAAATGAAGTCCTTATTCAGGTGAATGTGTAATGTCTTCATCAGATTACATTCATGTATCCCTAAATGCGAAAATAAAACGACGAATATATCGTTTTGCATTTTCCTATAGCCAGAAGTATTCAATAAATGTAGAAATGACAAGGAATCCAATTATGATCTTTCATCTGCTGATGGAGCTAATCATTGCAAACACGAAAATACATTCCGACAAGCGCCTTACACTTCCAAACACCAATGACCATTATTTGGACCCGTTGCATGTCGTGCATTGTCGAAATCCTATGAACTTCTCAATGGCGTGACTACATTAAAATGTCAATTCTTTAGAGATATATACATTTGCATCTCTGTCACAAGAAAGAGGACAGAATCCAAGGATAATGGATGTGAGTCTACCCTCATGAATCAATGTGTTCATATGAGGCACTGGGGACTGGCACTGAACCAGGGGATGTAGCTATACCAGTAACACCATAAACGCATCAATCTATTTTCAACTAGGTATGCAGTATGTTTCGGTTTTTAAAGTGATTTGGCATACATGAAAACAGACTCTAGCAAAATGTATAAAGAGTGTAGAAGCAGATAATTGGTGTTTTATGGCATTCCAATTTCCGATTGTGAAAGATCTATGAGGCCTTCCGGCCATACAGTGTTCCTTCCATCATACGTTGATTGAAATATCTATAAAACCTACCTTGTAGTGCTACAACTCAAAGAACACTAATTGCTCACGATGCCAAGCTTGATTGGCTCAGTGCTATATGAAAAGCTGATTAGGTTGAACTACTTACTGATGTGTACTGAAAGAGTTCATTCTGAGGACATATTTTTTTAGGCTGTTGATATTATGCCAGTATATTATTTCTGATCATTTGGTGAATCGATTTGGAGCTGGGGTTTGGGATGGCAACCATTGGACATGTCCAAGCAATATAGAAGACATTGTCCTTTAAATCTTAGTAAGTTCTTGTAAAGTCTATTTGAACATATTTCAATTATATCACGTCACTGTGGAGGAAATTCATGGAAGTTTACTACTTTGGTAAAATCAATGCTATTGCTGACAAACAATAATCTGGTACATATTCCAACACACGATCATAGGTTTCTTAAACGCCTAAAGGTCACAACTATATGTTGTTATTTGCAGCGCTTTAGACCTTTGAATGGAACACAGAGAGAAATACGATCACTACATTCAACCCATTTGTTAGAAATGACAAATTATGCAATAGCATTGACCCTTTCTTGGTGGCTGACGTCTTTCAACGGGATTAATTGGACGATTTCAAGGGACCTACTCACTCCTACTCCTGTATATCTGGAGAGGAGTCCTTGGTTTATTGATTTATTGATTTATGAAGTTCTCTGATCCATCGTGACCCCCGAGCGTTTGGAAATAGGATCACAGGCATGGAAAAGTGAAATTGGAACCACGGCCCCGTGTTTCCAGTATCAACATGCAATCCCACAGTTGCCTTGTGAACATATATGCGGGAGGACCAAATCCCATTATTTTAAGTTGATCATTCATCCACCTTCCACTACTGCTTTTCGGTTTTTTCTTACTTTGATGGTTATTTTGCTGTAGTATAGTATGACCAGAAATGATTGAGAATGTTAGGAATATGTTTAATTGGATTTCTAGTATAAACAACCTTGACCAGCTATCAAGTGCTTGGTTTCATTCAAGAGAGAAAACTCCATTAATCCTTTTTTTTTATTAGTTTGTGAAGAGTTATCCCCCTTTGTGTACTTGCTAGCAGACGACATTTTCAGTGATCCTCAGTATGGATGAGTTAGAGAAGAGGAAGTTGATTTTAGAGTATTATAACAAGGACATCAGATCAGCTAAAGTGATTTCAAGTAGAACAGGCATCCCTTTGTCCACTGTTTATCGTGTTTTGAAAAATATTGCAAATGGATATGGCATTGAGCACCAGGGAGGCGCAGGTAGGCCCAGAAAATTGACTGTCGGTGACAGGAGGCGGCTTTGTATTCTTGTTTCTAAAAGCAAACGAAGGAATTTAGAAAACTTAAGGCTGGATATGATTGATAGAGGAACTGTGGCTGTCTGTAAGGAGACAATTAGAACTGAGCTGCATGCAATGGGTTGGCAGAAAAGTCGAGGAATTCCATCACCGATCATGAAACCTAAACAAAAGGAGCGAAGGTTGAACTGGTGCTTACAGTATAGAAATTTGAACTGGGACAATGTGATTTTCTCAAATGAAAGTTCTGTGTGGCTGTTTCCTAATACACTGAAATTCTGGACCAAACAAACTGAAAAACCTTTGTATCAGCGCCCAAAGTACAGTCCGAAACGTAACGTGTGGGGTGGCATATCTGTGTTAGGGGCAACGCCCCTCTGTGTATTTGAAGGGAATATGAACAGTGAGCGCTACACAGATATTCTCGAGGGACATTTACTTCCATCTGCTCACGTGTTCTATGGAAATGTTTGAATTTTCCAGCAGGACAACGACCCAAAACATCGTTCAAAGCATTCACAGGCCTGGTTTCGGACCCAAAATATGACATTATTTGATTGGCCAAGCTATAGCCCTGACCTAAATCCAATAGAAAATGTTTAGGGACTTATGAAGGAAAGTGTCAATAAGAAAAATCTGACAAATATTGCTGAAATGAAAGAAGAGGTGGTCCGATATTGGGACAGCATGGACCACGACTTTCGAACTTCTTTGATCAGTAGTATGCCCCGCCGCATTGAAGCCTGCATTGCTGCCCATGGTGACTTGACAAAATACTAACTGTTCACCTGTCTTTGAATCTGGAGTTATGTTCTGCAAATATTCACATTTAATACGTGAGAAATGAGTTAAAAAATTAAAAAAATTACAATCTTTATATTCTCAATAATTTCTGGTTGTACTGTACATAAACAGTGACGTAGCAATAATTCTTTTTTCATTCTTGAAAAACAGCTGCGGCGAAAAAGCATATAGAGAGAACATGTAGAGGCAAAACATGTACATATGACATCATCGATAATTGATGCTGACGTCGATAATGCCCCCATCAGCAAGAAAAACGACGACAACGACCGCAGCAATAGCAATAACATGAGAACTATGTACCCACGTGCTTACCCATATCTATGGTTCTACACATGACACACACAACACACACACATTCAATATCTATATGTACGCATTACCCACGTGGTTCTACACATGACTTTACAAACTGTGATTAAACACATATGTTGAAACCCAAACTGTCGGGCGAGGATAGTGTCAACAATATATGACTGACTTACATATTTTCTAATTCATATCTGAAATCAATAAACCCCATGCTTACAACGAAACATGAACAAGAGTGGTAGCACGAATTATTGCATGTTTGTCGTAACAAAGACTAATTGCATGTATGTATGTATGTATGTATGTATGTATGTATGTATGTATGTATGTATGTATGTATGTATGTATGTATGTATGTATGTATGTATGTATGTATGTATGTATGTATGTATGTATGTATGTATGTATGTATGTATGTATGCATGTATGCATGTATGTAAGTATGTATGTATGTATGTATGTATGCATGCATGTATGTATGTCGTAGCGTGCATGAATGTCGAAGTTTGTGGATGCATGATGTGTTAGGTTTTTTTTTTTAAACGGAGACTTACATATTGTGTAAGTGTGTAAATATGCGTGGTTCAGTTTGTGTACAAGGATGTCGTTGTGTGAGTGATTTGATGCGTGATGGTCCGTGAGTATGAGGACTATTAGAGTGTGTGCATACACTATCATTAATTAGCGGAAAAATGAGTTACCACATCATTCTATTCGTCCTATCACATGAAACCTGTTTCCACATAAACTGAAGCATTAATATGATATTTACCCCGCTAGAGTTGATCGTATTAGCATTTGATTCGCGTGGGCGCCGTTTTCAATCACTCCTTTTTCACTGTCTCAGGTCGCCATAAAGGTCATCTTGATTTTCTCATCAACAAGATAATCAATCTACCATGATTTGACTCATGTCTCGGCCAATTCATGGAAGCACCTGCTGATGTCTCGCGATTATACATTTGTCAAATTCCTTTCTACCCTTGTTCATCTCAAGTGGTCTATATGGTTGAGCAATGCCGACGACATGTTAACTCCGAACACACCGACTCATCCATCTCATGTGATATTAAACTGACCACACAGTCAATGCATTATCCGTAGGTACACACCATCGACACGAACCAGCCAGTTTTAATTTAATCCAAACATTTCTTTTCAAGTAACACATAAGTCAACATAGATGACTGCTACTGAGTTTGTGATGATAGTCAGGGACTTCAGTCCACCAACAGAAACATCGGCCCAGTTCCAATACATATACAAGGTTGATGCAAGAGAACAAACAACGGATTCCATTTGGCGCAGAGGACGAATGGGCCACAACTGCAGGTGTTCCCCAAAAGTTAAGCAGTTTTTGCTCTACAGGTACCAAACGCAATTTGTATTATAATAAGCATTACATTTTGTTTGCCAATTACCATGAAATCAGACAATCAATCAAGATCGATGGACCAGAAAATCCATGTGCAGTGTAGAGACCGATTCTTTAGAATTAACACTAGTTTAGGACGTCCAGACTTATACGGACAGGAAATAGACAGAAACTGGAAAATATTCCAAATCTTTACTGAAATCCGCACATTTACTTGCTTGGCACATGCTACACTCATGTACTCGCTTATTTCAAAACACATGGTTAATATCCAGCTGATACGTCTGTTAACTGATTTGTTATGGTTCAGGAATACACATAGACACATAATACACGTATCGACTCTTGCCACCACTCAATATACCTTTAATATTGATCTAAGTTACACAAGCTGTTTTCTTCACTTGAAGGCTTTGCCGTTCTAGCTGATAAATTGAATCAGATCCATACGTAGATTTATGCGGGTTCGTGACAGAAATCAATATATGTTTCCAGACCCTATTTAGTCATGTCAGTTTTAATTTGCAACGTTCACAGGAAATAAATATCACTGACACTGCTACTGAAATACTTGAACGTGTTTATTATGCTACCAACACTTATGAATACAATATGTGGAGTATGTGTGATGATGATCATTTGGCTCATCTAGGTGTTATATGTATTTTCACAGAACAGCATTTCTATTTTAAAGCGAATTCTTTTCGTCCTGAGACGAAATGTTTGTATTTATACATACCAATACAATGAAACGCACGACCCAACCAAACCAACCTCAAACAACACCCCTTCCAAAACCCCAAAACACATCAACCAAAAAACAAAACAAACAAACAAAAAACCACACACAGAAATATGTTTAAAGGACAAGTAAGAGAAGAAAGCTCTCTATCCAGAACCAAACCAACAAAGTACTAAAAACATCCATGCTGGTTTGGCTGTTCTCTAGGACACACCAGCTTACGCTTGACGTTCACTATAGTTGTAGTAACTACAATCCTGTTTTACAATGGACAACACTGCCCTGTAACAATGTTTTGGTTAAGATGAACACACAGTGGCTGATGTTTGGGCGGAAACTTGTTACAGTGCATTTATACTTATTGACATATTTACTTATACTGAATATGATATCATTCCGATTGGATGAGATGTACCCACGTCAGGTAAAGTACTCCTGTTACAATATATACTGAGTCAAAAAAGAAACTTCACAAAATGTAATTTGAAAAATAATGAATAATTTTTTTCTGATGATACATCTATGTATCCGAAATGGGATCCCTATCTTTCCACTCTAGAAAAACGTTAGCAAAACCAACTCAAACCCATCCATTCGTCGTGCAAATGATGTTAGTGCCAAATCAGGTTTTGCACGTGCAGTCGATCACGTGATCTTCGCATCGAAGTTTTCTTCATATGCACGTGTTTGCATTGGCCTCAAGAATTGAAAAAACACTTTTAAACCACAGTTCTAAGGGTACTTGAAATGCCACGATTGTCAAATGTGCAACGTGAACGTGCCGTTGGCATGTTGCAAGCGGGAAGATCAGTTATTGACGTCGCAAGAGCAATGGGATGCAGCCGTCGTACTGTGTATGACTTGCGAGGTCGTCTACAACAAACTGGCACCACTTCTGATCGCCCAAGGTCGGGTCGTCCACGTGTGACGTCACGAGCAGAAGACCGTCAAATCGTCCTACGTCACCTACGTGACAGATTTCTGCCGGCTACACGAACCAGGGCTGAGATGTTTAGAGGTCGACTGTCCTCACAGACCATTCGAAATCGGTTGCGGGCTGCCAATCTCCATTCTCGACGTCCATATCGTGGGCCAATATTGACGCCGTTTCATCAACGTCAACGTCTGCTGTGGGCCCAACGCCACCTCCGATGGACCCAGAGAGACTGGAATCGAGTCGTCTTTAGCGATGAATCCAGGTTTACCCTCAGATTCGCGGACGGCAGGCATAGAGTCTGGAGACGACGTCGTGAACGGTATGCCCAATGTTGTGTACAGGAAGTCGACAGATTCGGGGGCGGAAGTTGCATGGTGTGGGGTGCTTTCTGTGGGAACAACCGTTCCCGACTTCTGGTCATCCGTGGAAACCTCACAGCTGCTACTTACCGCGACCAGGTGCTCACCCCCTGAACTCGTTCCTTTCATGGCGGCTCATGGCCCAGGTCTACAGTTCCAGCATGATAATGCTCGGCCGCATACCGCGATGTTGACACGAAATTGCCTTCAAAACGCTGGAATCAACGTCATGGACTGGCCATCGAGGTCCCCTGACCTTAATCCAATAGAGCACGGTTGGGATACACTTGGGAGAAGGCTTCGTGGTCTTAGGAACCAACCTCAGAATTTGCAGGAACTTGGCGCTGCCTTGCAAGAGCAATGGCGCAGAATCCCCAACCACGTGTTCACAAGCATCAGGCAGTCGATGAGGAGACGGCGTTTGGCAGTGGTGAATGCGCGGGGCGGCCATACACGATATTGAACTGAGACATTTCGCATTTTTATTCTTGTGACTTGACATTCTGTATACCCATGTTTTGGAACGGCGGTGTAGCCTAATGGAACTGATTATGGCACTGTCAGTGTATCGAGTACATCACACAGATCTCAGCAATGAAATAATAACAATTTAACCATCTTACCATCTCTTGTTCTTTTATAGTGCCCTGAAGAAAGAATGTGAAGTTTCTTTTTTGACTCAGTATATATCAAAACAATGTAGATATCCAAGAACAGTTACATTTACAAGCACAAGTTTGTGTGACCGTCAGGACAAGATGGGGTTTCGACACGTTTTTGTGTATATTTGTTGTTGTTGTTTACAGCCACAGGTAGCAATTGTTTCAGCGTTATGGCGGCGAGTTGGAAATAATCGTGTCCGGACCAGACAATCCAGTGATTGACGTCATGTGCATCGTGCATCACGTTTACATGCATCAACCAAGTCAGCATGATTGACCACACAATCCAGTTGTCGCCTAGTATGACAAGAATGGGTTGCTGAAGAAGAATTCTAACCATTAACTTCATGGACTGTTTTGACACGTGAAAAAGGCTAGTAAAAGTGTCTTAAAACATTTACAATCAAATTACGGGAGACTCCACATGAACACTCCAAACGTGTCAGGGTGCACTTGCCCTGGTATAGTCCGTTTGGCTCAAAATCGGACCGATGAATTGCAATCTAACTCGAAAACTACTAAACACATAGTACTCAATGAAACACTGACCATAATCAAAACATCAGAGCAAAGAGAGGAACAGCCACCAGGTGTGCAAAGAAGGATGGAGACGGCACAGCACAGGTTAATGAATCAATCACTTTGTCGGTACTTGTGCACGTGCTTCGCGTACAACTGGCCGTTCCTCCCTTAGCAGTCCTCCCTCGTAACAAATGGTGAACTGAGTCAAAGTTGTAATGATAGTTTGTTAAACAACTTTTCTATTTTTATGTAATATATTCTGCAAAAAAATCACAGAGTTGGTCTGATGTTATGATTATGATTAGTGTTTCATTGAGTATTCTATGTTTAGTTGTTTTCGAGTTAGATTGAAATTCATCGGTCCGATTTTGAGCCAAACGGACTATAGGATGTACCAATAGTGAGGGAGTTGGGTTGAACTTCGCTTCACTCCATGATGCAGGTGTCAAACCTTTACCCCTTTGGTGAAACCCACGTGTATGTTGCAGACAGAACCAGATACATTACTGAGGAGGACCTGGATTCAATTCCACGTAGCCACGAGCTTTCTCTCGTGGCTAAGCAACGCAACCACTATTTGTGAATCCTCCAAACCTCTAAACTCATGAATGAGGATTATACGTTAACGTATTTACCTCAACGTCATCGTGACATATACCTATACTTTGATTTAGATTAAGATGCATGTACTTAACAACACTAAACATAGGTTTAGATTCCAGGCATAAAGTGTATTTACCGGCATTACCAAAGCAGTCAGAGAGTGAAAAGAAATTGGATTTCTTCTATTTTCCGACGTTGAAAGATCTGTTGTCAAATTCTTTTGCTGCTATGTTTAACCGATTAAAACCTCCATTAAAGATCTCTGAAATGTCTGCTACATATTTGCAGAGAACAATACTTAATCTCTCATTCAAAGTCAAGCGTCAAGCGTGCGTCATACGTCACTTATTTACTCAAAGACTAAATATAATCTATAACCGGCTAACATGAATAGGTGGTTTTGCATTTCAATAACATGCCCACGTTTAGATTCAACTTGATGCACTAGAGAATGTGTATATATAAATCCATGTTGTGAAGTCATTGGCTTTTGTTTATAGCCTCACATTAAAGGAATTGCGTAAAGTGAATTCTTTGGAAAATAGAGAGACATAAGCTTTAACGATAATCTGTTCCACTCACTGCATCAAGATAAATCTTTTAAACTTTTGTTGCTGCCGAACACAGCACAAGATGTCGCACGTCTTCCAGTCAGAGGAGGTAACAAATGCTGAAAGATGCGTTCTACTCAATATGGACAGTTATGACACAAACATCATGCCATCATTTATGAAATTGCTCTTTTAGACATACCCACAAGTATTTACTGGATAACTTGAATGCATGATTTGGTTGCATTGGTCGGTTGGTTCGTAGTCAAAAGCAACACTCAGCAATATTCCAACCATATGGCGGCGGTCTGTAAGTAATCGAGTCTGGACCAGACAATCAACAGCATGAGCATCGATGTACGTAAATGGGATACAATGACATGTGTCAACCCCGGCAGCGAGCCTGACCATCCGATCCCGTTTGTCGCCCTTTACGACAAGCATGGGTTGCTGAAGACCAATTGTAGCCCGGATGTTCACGGGTCTTGGCGTACTGTTTTCTGTCGCGTATGAAACAGTAGTAAAGACGTGTATAAAAGCAGTGGGCATCATACGCTGTGGTTATGTAGAGGTTCAAACCTGAAATGTCCAGTTGATAAGTAGTGTCACTGCCAAGGACACCTGTGTGACCTGTGCGTGAGAGACCTTTCTTGCAATGGTATCGGTGCTGGTTGATTGTCGTCCCCAAATTACATTCTGTATTGATGTGTGTCAAACTGGAGGTGTGTTAAATATCAAAGAAAACACATTTCTTTCATTCTATATTTTTTCATTTTATGAATCTGTAATGAAAGAAGGTATGCCCGCATCAAATCAGTTTCACAGTTGGCACATCAAAGGAAAACTATAAGCAGTAATGCGGAAACATTTGCTGTACGGTAAAATTTAAATATTGTTAAAAATAGTGTCGAATCTTTGAAAATGGGTATTTTGGAGACATAAAAGTTAATTTCAAAGTGAACGAAGAAATGCATAAGGAACCATCGTCCTCCCATGAAAAAATCAATTGACCGTGCATGAAATCGATTTTTCCAAATAGTTTCTAGTGTGTCCAAATGAGGGTTATAGTGAACTAATGGAACGACACTTTCCAAATCTAGGTGACTTGCAATAACGTTTCCATAAAACGGCATGATGAGTGAGTTAAAGGTTAATGTCACAAGAATAATGTAACCAAACGCACACAATAACTGCACTGAATTGTGGACTCATATTTATGGAGTTCTCTTTAAATGCTATTTATTTTACAAACGTATCCCTTTGCACGTTTCACTACAACTAAAGTTAAATTCTACACTTGCCATTACGTGACAGAATAATCTGTTCTTTTATGTGCTTTTAAGAATTTGTTCACAACGTTCCAGCGTTTCAAATCGAAGCAGATTTGATTTAAAGCCCATTTTAGCCATTTAGAAGCCCCAAGCGAACATGCTGATCTTCCCATCAATTGTAACTCAGCCTCATCCCTTGCCTGGAGGAAAAGTATGTCTCATTGCGCTTCCAGCGACAAATGATAGCATTAGCGGGTTGCGGGTTGAATCAGAGACACACTTGGGATGGTGAATAGCATATAGGCTCAGCTTTCCTCAAGCGGTTTCGACAATCTACCGTGTGTCAAAAACCTGTTTGTCGGGCCACCTGAAACATAACCAGTTTTAGAACTCTGCATGCACAATCATTTAATCATTATTCCAACTCGGCAGACTTATCTGGTTACTATGACACTTTTTTGTTTATGGTTTAACCAAAAGCCAATGACAGTAACCACCCAGCTGTAAGAAACAGTTTTCTCTTAATATTACTTCACTAAATGTATTGTGTATGGTATATTCTAAGATGCCTAGCGGTTAGAACAATCGAAAAAAACAAACATTATCAGACAATAAAGGTATAGTTTTTTGATGACGTAACAATTGAATGACGTTATCCCGTCACTGCGCCATTCTAGTGTGCCCCCTCGTAATCGAACCATTTTACATTACGTCACAATGTAAGCGACGTCACGATGCATGTCAGTTGTCATCGCCTCGTACGGCCTCCTACAGTAAACTACACCGTTGCATCCAGTTTCTTGGTTTGCTGTTGCTTCACGCAGCTAGCATCACTGGTGGAAACATTACGTTTATGTTTTACGACGGTTAAAATGTGTCATTTCGACTCACAAGTTTTCAGCGACACGGTAACGTTCGTAATGTTTACATTCCCACAATGCAATTGTGGAATGTCGCTTGACTACTCAACTTCCTCTGGATGTACTGATCTAAACTTACGCTGGTAGTAGAAATGCAACGATCATATTGCCCCATATGGTTTACGTTAATGACAGATGTAATTAAAATAATTCAGAGAAGATATTTAATCCGAACGTAAACCGTCATCAAACTGTTATCATTTGTTTTTTTCTGGTAACGTTCGTCTTAACGTAGGGGGCAGACACATCAATAGAACAGCGTGCCAGTTAGCCCTGTGCGAGGATTCTTAATTTAGGTCACCGACACCGTCGTTTGTTTTCTGCCTTAAATTAATCGTAATTATCTTTAGAAAGTATTAAATTTGGCACTATACATGGTGGTAGAGCGAAGTGTATTTCTTAAGCAACAACCTTGTAAAATCATTTACTGACATCCCACCTGTCTTCTTATTTGGACACCAAGGCAACCAACTTTATTGGTTAAGCAAAAAGCCAAGGACAGTAAGCATCCAGTACAATGCAAGACTGCAAGAAACTCTGTTCCTCTTTCCCAATTGCGCAGACCGATGCTTATGCTGTTGATCACTGGATTGTCTGGTCCAGACTCGATTTGTTTCCTATAACCAAACTGTTTGATTTCAATGAACATGAGTGAGTGAGTGAGTGAACTTCAGTCATATAGTGACGAGAAAGGTTTTCCATACACAATAAATAAGTTGTTAAATAACCAGTCATCGAAGGATTGTAAAATCAATGAACATGAAAATATATGTCAAGAATAGCATTTGAAACCAGGTTGTAAGTATGTCATGCCTTTTCATATTTTATGGAATTTGTCAGAAAATATATGGATATTTTCTTGCATTGGCGTTTCATACTTGCTAAGACGAACATTCTGAAATTCTCAAACTCAGGTCATATGAATTTAACATTGCGGGTCACGGTCGTTTACGAATTCGGTTTTAGATATGTTTTTTATTGAAACTAAACAAAACACAAAATGATACAGATAGTCCATTCCGTTGACAGAACACAGGCATTTGAATAATGTTTCCTTTTCGTCCAATGTCAATATTCAGTCTTATTCAAATTCACACATTTATATGTTATCGTTCCATAGTGCTGTAGAGTGCTGGGAAGGCAATGCCACTACTGTAGTCACTACATTTCTAATAAACCTGGTTTTACTATTTTCTCTTAAATTCAATTAGGCTGTGTAGGGACGTAAGCGGCAGCAGGAAAATAATGTCTTGTATGTCTCAAAGAATCACTACACACAAGCTGTATTATAGTCCGGTATAATCCTTGATGATTATACTAGACACGACAACACCCTTCTCCCATCCCATCTGCCTTTTAAAAAACAGAGTCGTATGTACAATTGTGACTATATCATCAGTATGTGTTTGTCTGACGCTGCATTCAGCAGTTTTAAAAATGTACAAGTCTGGACCGAACAATCCAGTGACTGACACCATGTATACGATGATAGAACATCTTCTGAGCAATATTCTTATGACGCTCTTGGTAAAAATAGAATGCTCGAATGTGCCTCAAAAGTTGTGAAATATTTCACAGGCTGGAGCTGTTGGAATATTCTGCTTGGGCATATTCTGACCCCATGCCAACAGTGGACCATGGTGCAAAACCTTGAAGATGTCTTAGTAATTGATGAATATAATTTGTAACCACGTGAAGTATGCCCTTCACTCTGATATATCATTCTCCAGATCTGGCAAGGTTTTAACAGGTGTTCCAAAACATGACGAGCATGCTAAAAGGATGTCACATCAAATTGCGAGCAACATTGTCAAAGACTCTAAAAATGACGTTAGAAGCCCGTGATCAGCAACAGAATCCCATTCATGGCCTGACAGGTCAATTAAAGCTGTGCACATCATCATAAATATCCGGGAAACTGGGAAACAACAGGATCTGTTTATCACGTGTGCAGACACTTCTTTAGTGCCACAGCACCCAGACCGGAAGTTGTAACGATCCACTTGAACTGAAATAACAGCTTTATTTTGAGAGTGAAAACAAACCATTCCCAGGAAGCACACGCAGAAATCTTATATATGTGGCTAAGAGAGTACTATGTTACAGCAACTGATATAGATAGCCTTGACAAAATCATTTTTTCTTATTAACGACGAAGCCTTAAAACATGATAAGATGTTCATGTTATTTCATATTCTTTCACATGCATTTAAAATTCCTAGCTTTCATTTGGAAATTCATCCATGTTATGTATATTAACTTTTTCAAAAATCGTTTCTTACGTCATACTATGTGCATACAAATGCCAAATTTGGTTCACATGTATTTTAAAACTATTTTTGCAGTCGCCTTAGTATTGTGAAAATCTGTCATTGTTTTGACACATAGGACATGAGCAGTCTGGTAGTATCCAGGGAATGTATGCATTATATATGAGTCTAGGCAGGAGACGAGATCGGTGTGTGGTTTACGTAGCTTCGTGAATTCATCTCGCCAAAAATATTTCTATTCTGTCAATAATCTTTTATACGATTCGTGTTCACGTCTGCTAAAGAAAAAAAATACATTGAAAAATACATCTGCATAAGGCATTTACCTTTTTACTTCATTTGATTTTTTGACACCAGAGAAGCAGACTATTGCTCAAGTTACACAATGACGTTTATGATCGCAAACATTCGTCAAATATTTTTTATGAAATTCGTTGCACATAGTAGTTAACAAATGCTGTCTTTACGATTGAAAATATTCAGTTATCATGCTGACAAGTCATCACATCTTAAATGATCAATTATACAAACCGACACTTTGAATACGAATATGATTGCATTCTTATTATCCTTTATTTTCTTTTTGTTAATGACAAGTAACAAAATAATATACGCGGGGCGTCCGAAAAGCAGTCGGCCTAACTATAGTTTTGATGTCCAATGTTAGAAACGCTTCCATTTTATTTTGAAGGAATCATGGGCAAAGCCAAATCCAAATTTTGACATGCAATGTGGCTACCGAGATATCAGTCATCACAACACATTGGGGTATAATATTTCTGTAAAATTTGCAGAAAGTGAAAAATGATCTGTCATTTTGTCCTTCTTGGATGATGGTATGCCCTCAGATAATATCATATAAAATATGTTCAGTAATGTCATAATCAACATTCTAAGATTTGAATTGCATGATGTATATTTAGACGTGGCTGTTTTTATAGGACCCCCGATTTTAATCTTTCGGAAACATTGTGTCCAGATATTCACGCTGGCACTGTTTACAATATATTGAGTGCTGACACTTGTGTGACCATTCAGTACTTAGTTTTAACCCTTGGCATCATGTATGAATACGTGAAAACATTTGAATAAATTATGTCCTTATGATTACGTCATCTGAAAGGCCGGGGTGGGGGTGGGTGGGGTGTTGTCGCTTTAACAAGCGATTGTAGTTTCAACTTTCATTTTTATACACTTTAATATGTACGTTTGATTCTAGAGAACTTCTGCCTATCTCAAACACACAAAATGTTTCTTGCATATTTCGTTTCCTGAAGTTTGTGATGCATTTATTGCAGATTTTGCGTTTTTAGGGGGGTACCAAGATAAAGAGTCAAACAAAATGGGAATCGTGAGGCTGGAATATGTCAAAAGCAATTTGCTTGAGGTTGATAGATACTATGTAGAAAAATAAAATATAAAAACAGCTGCATTTGTATAATTTTCTAGGTGAGGCCGACTACTTTTGGGACGCCCTTCGTAGTTACGGAACAACTGTCAATACACATGTTGCATGCTGCGAACCTAAGAAGTTACAAATACATGTATGTTGCCTCCTACCAGTATATATACCCACCAGTACTACATTACATGCACTATAGCACCATGGCTTCTCAGTATTATGACTAACCACATAATGACAAATATAACTTCCAGTACCTTTCTGAATCCACCACGCTCACAGTGGTTGAATGTCTAGTGAACAACTAAACATCAATAATATAATGACCCATATTATGTTATAGCTCATGGCTTGCATTCACCTGGACTATGTTCCCTGGTGAGATGTGCTTGTTTTGAGGTATAATCAGCGTCCGGCGTCTACCCTTTTCATTCTTCCTTCTTTGATAACATCAAATGTTAATTGTAATAACAATGATAATAACCATATTACAATGCACACATCTGAATATTCTTAAGTAAAGAAGGTTAGTTTCGCATTTGTATAGTTCTATTTTTGTCATGATGAAATAATATAATGGCAGTAACACCATCAATAGCCTACGCCTCAGAATTGGAAGGAAAATGTCAGAACAATGTTCGTTGTACATGCACTCTCTCCTAAAGGCTTTAAACATCATTTCATTAATTTCATGATATCATCATTACGATTTCAAAGTTCATGACACTTCACAAATGCACTCACGAACACTATACCTGGATCAAATATCCTGCTCTTAATCAACAGCTTATTGAACACCCTTTCATTATCTCTCGAAGAATTACGTGAAAGGGCAAAATCCAGTCTGGCTGTCACTACAGATCAATGAATTGTTCCCGGATGCAGCGTTAATCAGCACACCATTGCTTTACCACCTGCTGCATCACTCCAACCATTATCAGCTTCCCTTTCTGCTTCATCCATTGTGGTCTCTAAGGGAGTTAGTAGATGGGTAGTTCTACGAAGGCCAGAGCCCAGGGCAGATGGTGCTATAGATAAACGTTGTGATGCTATGTAAGTCATAGTGGATGACAAATGTCATGATCAGTTTCCATGGCAGCTTATGGTAAGACATACTGATGACCAATAATGTTTTTGGGATAAGATGTATGTCTTTTGTAAATATAAGGGGTCTTCCTCTGGCGGGATCGATTATGTTAAACATTTCTTCAAAGGGTAACCCAACTTCGCATACTTTTTGGATGGATCTTCGCTTTCCCGACCTGCTTTTTTAAATTGATTCTTGTTTTAGTTTTGCAAACTAGCTGATAATTACTATCAGATCCATAGTTACTTTTACTGATATTGGATGACATTTACATGTACCTGCATTTTGTAACTACATATTGTTACGTGTCTATTTCCCAGCTGAAACAATAAGTTAACCCAGAAATCCATGGGCAAAATAATCCAGCCTGAAGTCCAAAAGCAAGCACGAAAGAAAATTAACACTTCAGTCCTCCTCACATTTACTAGTTTAGAAATCAATACAAATTAGACCCATGAACATCCGGGTTAGAATTGGTCTTCAGTAACCCGTGCTTGTCGTAAGAGGCGACTAACGGGATCGGGTGGTTAGACTCGCTCACTTGGTTGAACCATGTCATCGTATTCCGATTGTGTAGATCGATGCTCATGCTGTTGATCACTGTCTTGTCTGGTCTAGACTCGATTATTTACAGACCGCCGCTATATAGCTGGAATATTGCTGAATGCAGCGCTAAACAACAAACCAACCAACCAATAGAAATTACTGCAATTGCAATTTCAGCCTACAATATAGTGGCAGTAACAAATCCAATGGCAGTTAAAAATTAGAAAGCAGTGATTATAGCAAAAACATCAATGACAATAATATTTACCTAACAGCACGCCCACCTGATGTCTGCTGATTTCCCATTGACAATCTATGTGATATTGTGTGAGCACTATCCCTGAAAGGCCTGGCAGAAAGAAGAATATTTCCTGAGGATGGAGATGAGAATATATTTGTTCGAATTAATCAAGATCTAAGCACAGAACCGACATACAAATATCAGCTTCAAGGTTTTGCTTGTGGTACACACGATAATGTGAACGAGATATTGACAAAATGAAGCAATTCTTGCCTCTTTCGAGTCTGAATCCAATCTCAAGTTGGTCAGCACCTTTCTAGGGGGATTAATTAGCCCACACTGTTGCGTTGAGCTTCTATTCCTTTAGCTTTGAATCCATCTGGGGAGGCGTGCTTCGGCTTTGATTGATATTGATTTGTGACGTTTGACGATCCACCACGGCGCCCAAGGATGGGGATAATAGATAACAAGCATTGAGGAGTTGGAATACAGCCATGGCTTCAATGTTATAAATTACCCATATCAACATCTAACACGTTATATGTGGGATTATACTTTCTCAGTAAAGTAAAATTTGTTTGGCTGAGTTCCATCCGTGATTCGAACCCACACCCTCCGAGTCACGGACCAAATCGCCAGCACACAAAGTCGGCAGTCTAACACGTTCAGTCACCGCTTCCATAAAATTGGAAGTCGGACAACTGGTAGTCTTGACCACGGACTTTATGCACCCCTCTGATAGAATTTAGAAAGTGGTCAAATGTAACATATTATATTTGGGATAGAATCTGTACTTTATTGAGAAAGTGTAAACCTAAATGTAACATGTGTTACATTTGTCCACTTCTAAATGGCATTGTGTATTCATATCGGCATCCTCTTGACGAGTCGCGAGTGATCTTGGTGTCATATGCCATGGTCCCTAGTATGGTGATCTACCTTCTGTTGTTGAAAATTTATATTGTATTGTCCAAATAGTGCTATTAGTGTTAACATTCCACGCTAGTTTTAATTCTAATTGTGATATTCTAGTTGTTTTACTGTCCTTCGTCGACAGGTTTTTATAATATACATATATTCCATTTCAATGTCAAATATGTTCTCGTCACGATATGGCTGAAATATTGCCGGTATGACGTTAAATTTTAACTCACTCACTCACTCACTTGTGTCATATGTACCATCCGGTCATGTCTGATAACAACTTTGGTGAACCAAGCTAATTGTTTAACATGATCAATATATGAGTTATGACTAAACATATTCTACCATACGTTACATACTTTATTTTTTACTGATTCTCTAATGATCATGTCAACACACGATGTCAACATGAAGGTTTTCACTGTAACCCTATCCTTCAAATCATCTGAGCAATGAACGTTTCTCACAATGTACAGAATCCAGTGAGCTGGAGAAGTAAGCAGAGGCATTCATGTATTTGTGTTTATCTCCCTAATGAAACACCAAGCTTTAAGCCCAACACGCAAAATATGTTATGTAATAGCCTGTTATGGAATTGAAACGAACATCATTTTGGTTACTGATGCGTCAGATTTGGAATACCCTCAACATGGCTACCATAAACTATTTTGAAAATGTTGAAAAGCCCTTGAATGCTGTGACCCTTTTTGCAAAACACATCATTCATGTCTTGGTGTTAAGTTTCCCAGTGAAACATCACGCAGGTGTTTGAATCAACAGAAACACAATAATTGCATCCTGGTTGTTTTGTGCTATTCTCACGTCCCTTCCGTTTATCTTCATCATTAGGAAATTAGCTAATACATTATAGCAGCTCGCTTCGTGTTTGAGAAACTGAGAGGTAGTTAGGCTGTTTACATATGTGGGTTAGTAGGGTGTTGGGTTAGCGTTGATCGTTGTGTAGTGGAGAGAGTGGTTGACTTTGTGTCTCGCGTGGTCAAAGGCTTTGGGGAAGTTGTAACATGCCACACAGCCGTTTTCTCTGTTTTCCAATGATTTACTCATTCAGTGGAATATTTCTGTCAACTGATGCACTTTAAATTAATACATAAACAACAAAGTTGTTCGTATAGAAGTAAAGATACAAACTTTTAAACACATTTTTTTCACATAGTTTCCCAACACAAATAATTTGTGATCTCATCATCTGAATTTCGCCTTTTTTGCTGGTATTGATTTCAAATAACTTGATTTGTTTAGCATTCCTTTCCGCTATGGGGGCTGTTGTGTAACCTGGAAGTTAAAGCTTTCACTAGTCATTCCAAAGTTCCGTGTTCGATGCCCTTCATGATATTGGTGGCATATTGCTAAATCAGTTCACTCAATCCCGCCTGTGTCATTGATGAGTTCTGGATGATGCCCCCTTGTGCAGTACTTTAGTTCTTATCATGGCGTGTCTGCTTTGTGTGGGAGAAAACCCCGAGGTGATGATACGTTTTAAGTAATGAAGGACGTTTAACTCTTTCGTGGAACCCACAGACATGGGTAACTTGTCAAAATAACCGTGGCGAACCGGAATTTCTAGTCACATTCATATTATTCATTGGCGCGCTGAGACGACCGATGTGCCTTCTGTGGTATCAATAATAGTATGCATTGATTATCTTATGCTGTGGAGCATGACCTTGTGACTACATTCAGGAAACCTCCGCCAGACACACCGTTGATGTATATTCCTCAAACGGAATAATTCTGATTTGTCATGCCACATTTGATCTTCATGCGTGCTGAATGTAATTCCCGAAGTCTACAACAACGTACTGTATGATATTCAAAGTGTTTATCAATCACCATTATCGTTTGTGATCACGAACTAACGCTGACGTTTAAGTGTATCACATATCATAACACACCATGTGATAAGAACTCATTGATAGTTTCAAAAGTGCACAGGGAACTGTTTTGTTTTATCGATGTTGAGTTCAAATCACTTCACACCTGGTGTTACGCATTTGTCATTATGGGCTTCAAAAAACCTCAGCACGAACTAATCATAAACACATCTAATGACGTTAGTAATACATAATGATGACACAATGTTTAAACCTATGTATTGCGTCTATGGCATATATAGATAAATGCTCTGCAATATCATTATACCACAGATATATATGCATAATAATAGCTGATGACATGAATTGTTTATCGCTGTTACTGTTACATTGCTGTTACAATATGAATTCTTATCAGCTCAATAATATCTTTGATAAACTGAGATTGTTTTTGGTAAATCTCAACGTGTTATACTGTCTTTATTAGATGTATTCTCGACAAGCAACAGCTTCATTATGCAATTCATTTTAACATATACCGTAGTTAAACACATCAACATCATTGGATGCTGGGCATGTCGGGAGTAAGGATTATGTTCAGTGGCTTCATTCAGATAGGCCCGGGTAACTAAAAAAACATATATAAATCCCAAATGCTGCATTCAACTAGATAAATGGAAACTACATGACGTACATTTTGACTCATAAAAGGAAGTATTAAATTTGGACATAGATTCAAATGATTTTCAAAATTGTAGTTGCAGCATAATGATGAATATGATTGACACGTGGCAACAGTATGTATTACTCGGGCAGACACTAGTATAGACAAGTGAGAAGTCGATCATCTCATCAATTCCAACTCGTCTGTAGATGAAACCTTCCAGGTTAATGTATGTTGTCTTCCTGCTCCGGATATTGTCTGGCTGTCAACGTATGGTTTAACCAATACATTTCATGGCTTGTATTATCATTTCAGACGCCATTATTCTGAATAATGCATAAAGTAAAGAGAGAGGTAGAGTGGTGAGGTATATTTTTACAGTGTATAATGGAGACAAAACATCGGTAATGGGACGCCTACACAGCGTGATCATTTGACAAGATGTTGCTGTGTCTCCTGGAAGTCTGAGCTCCACTTGATAATCTGATTTCCGATGTCTGTTTACTGTTTTCAGAGGAACGACAAACTACAAATAGGACTAAATAACAAGAAAGATGACATTTCTTTATGTCGAGCAACATATCATCAGATCATCTGTATGCAATTGGTTCTGAGATAACATCAGCCACGCTGTTTCCACGAGCCTATACGACTATCAAATGTTTTGCAAGGAGGGTTACAGAATTCAAGGGATTTGTAAAGTTTCAAAATATTATAGGAAGCCATGTTAAGGATATTCCAAATCTGACGCATCGGTGACCAACACGATGTTCGTGGCGATTCTATAGTGGGAGTATGTTCACGTTGTGGTTCAGATGAATACTTTACATGCCTTTGTACGTATTTATGATGGGTGGCAATAGTGGGGCAGGGATACTTTCACCTTTCGCGAAGATATGTCATCATCATTATTTGTTATTGCTTCATGTTAATGTAATAACGTCGTAATCCTGCCCCATGTGTCAAGGAATGAAGATTTGTCATGAACTATGTCACAAAGGATAATGGTATGCAAATTATATAATGCAAAATGGTTTGATGATTGAACTTCCTTTTAAAAATTCCTTACAAACCACTTTTAAATGGCAGATACTTTGTTATTCACATACGAATTTAATACAAGATACTTTGTTATTCACATACGAATTTAATACAATTATCTGCTACTGATACTCACGTACTTTAACTTTCTATATTAGTGTACACCATTTCCTGCTGAGGAACCAATGTGTAACTTGATTAAAGTCAGATTTCCTTCAGTGAAATAATAATAATAATAATGAGAATATTTATAACGCGCCTTTTCCAGGCTAGAGATCCTGCTTTAAGCGCACAATCTGATCATTATTACCCCGGATAACCCAGGCTGCCTGTTAGGCGCTGGAAGGTTAATAGTCTCACGATTTTAACCGGGTACCCAAATCCTGCTGGGTGAACAGAGGCAATTGTGAACAAACTCACTTGCCTAAGATGAGACCACATGTATCACATGTGCTTCGTTGTGGAACAGGACTGAAGTCCTACAAACTCTCAGGAGTTAAGCTGCCAACACGGTCACCCATCCAAGGGCTGTCCGAGCCCAACGTTGCTTACCTTCAACTGATTTGTGACCTGAGCGCTATGCACAGGACCACGTGCCACCACGATGGTGTAGGAACCGATGTGTGAGTAAATCCCTTCGTGCAGTCTTCCAGTCACATGAGGGCGTGTCATCTTACCTGGCCGAAGTGGCTTTGGTCTCAGAGTAGAGCGGCTTACTGTAACTGCAGTATTTTTTAAAGAGGTGTTAAACCCAACCCATTCATAGGCTTGTCTAACTTACAATAACTTACGGCTAAATGAATTAAATGAGATTACAAAGTAACAGCTAATCTATCCATGAGTAATTTGCAAAACCCTTACATATTAATTTGCTGAGAATCTGTAAAACCAAACCGCACCTTCATCATTATGTTTACACATCGTCTCTTGGCTTGGATGGAACGTGCTACATGCACCAGAGGTTCGTCAGAGCGTCAGACTCGAGGGCTCTATTTCGGGCAACAAGACTACGCTGACTAGTCACCGCTAGGTCAGATAACGCGTATGATTCAGACAGTACCATGTTGTCACTGGGTAGTATTTTCCACTGACGTTCTACACTTGTTCAGACTGCCAGGAAAGATTCAGACACGATCCCACAGACTCAGGAGAAAGATGATCTCCCACCTCTGTGTGAAAACTTGAGTTTTGCCAATTTCAATGAATGTAGGTTTATAAATACCTTTTTAGAATGAATGATGAAGAAATAATTATAAAAATATCGATTCAAAGCTAAACCTGTACAAAAATCATGATTAAGAACAATATTTACTGACGTAATGTTAAACGTTAATGAACTCAGACTCTGTTGCCCATCCCAGACTGCAGTCGATAACTTTCTTCGGTATCACTGCCCACGGACACATCCTGGAGGGAGTACAGCCAACCTGTCTGATACTGGTTTTACCTCAAGAACAATTCCGATCAAAAAGAAAGACAAGAGTGAAAGGACTCTTGGTGTTATCCACAATCCGGGTGGCGATGTATTTGTACTCAACTTTCACATACAACAAACATTGTGAGCCTAGTGGCATAGGTTGTTTATTGTTTTTTTAACATAATGCCCTACGAATTCCACACACTCTTGTTAACGGCGCAAGAGTGATTTAATCCTATGTGGTGTAGAAAACGTCCACCTAGTGGTGTAATATGTCCTCCTCAGCAGAAATGAAGTCATTATCATCTGGGTTTCTCATGGTGCAAAATCAGGTGAAATAAGTTTAGTGTACAATGAAATCAGAGCCACTGTCCTGTACGGCCGCCATGGTGATAACAGACAGGTGCAATGTTCTAGTTGAACAACACACATTTAGAGCATTTTCAACGCCGTTTCGTTGATATTGTCAAAGATCAGAATATTATTGACAATCCATTGTCTGTCCTTTAGGGAGTCGTGTGCCATGAGAGTTCCTTGTTGGATCTCAGAAAGCCAAAGCCACCACCTTGCCAGGTGACAGACAGATGTTACCCTCTCTGAAGGAGACGTTAGCCATGTCTGCTTTCATTGTTTTTTTTCCTTTATTCTCTCGCTGGTTGTGGTGAAACCAAGACTCATCAACGGTAAAAGAAATTCAGTCGGGTCTGCTTCAAAACGACATAAAACTTAAGCCAATGTTGTCCATTATCATCGACAGAGATTACCTATTCACTATGATGAGAGTAAAACATGATAACTCTGTAATGATTTGAAAATTTATTTAATTTTAGAATACATTTGTTAATTGCAGCGTATATTTTTGTTCTTTGTTGGTGTCACACCTAGTTCTTTTATGTTCTGATTACCGCTTAATAGTACGGCTTTAACTGTTTAGTAACAACCTGAGCATATATAAAAGATACACGTTAAAAAGTATATTTGCATCTGACATCATCATTACCCCAAGGAAGAAAAAACGGGCCTGACTACAAACACAAAGTCGCGAGATACAGACAGGAATGGCCAATCCAAGGGCAAGATGACTATCTGAAAACCAACCAAAGCCAAACCCCTTTTCTTCATATCGTCGTGGAAACTCTATAAGTCAAACAAGTTTCAGTCAGATCTCTGTGTTAAACAATGAATGTATGTTAAATCTAAGAAAATAACTGCTGATTTTGGCAAAAGCCTCAAGGCAAATAATAGTGAAGTGTAGAGCTATGTTTTTATACCATGTTTAATTCCAGTCTGGTTCCGGAATGTAACATGTTAGTTGAGTAATGTCTGACCTAATTGCTTACTATTTGTCTAACATGAGATTTGAAATACTTTTTCCGTGATTGTAAGAAACGCAATTGTGTAGACATTTGATAAGCCATATCAGATGTAAATAACTCCTTAAAGCATGTGCAGATTCGCTGCTTGAACATTTACAAAGCCTTAATACTCTATGTATATCAATGTTACAGTTTGACAAAACATATTATGTTTGAAAAAAAAAAAATCCTGAAAATACACGGGATATATTTACCTCAAGGTTTTGTTTTTAAAAAAACAACCATACAGTTCAGCTCCTCTTTTCAGAGAGAAGTGTATGTTCTGAAGGAAACATTGTAACTAGATTTCAGTATTGAAGCCTCACCAGATCAAACATGCAGCTTTCAGCGACTCCGAAGATTAATCAGTAATTAGTTGTGGCATAATAATCTAACTTAGTATTGCATTTATACAACTCTTAATTAATTTACAGTCAGCAATGACTATTTCTGTTAGAATAGTATACCAAGTCAGTTTAAACTGCTCCTATTCCTTTTTCATTTGTGTCATTGTGTAGGTGATTAATAGCATTGCAGGTTTGTACAATTACAAAACCTAGACAGCTCGATTAGAAAGTCACCTGACAGAAAGAAGCATCATTGCTGCAATTTGTTTCCTTTGCATCGATTTCTCAGCCAGACACAAGCTCGGTATATACATCAACAGAATTACAATCCCTCATTCCGAAAAGTACTCATGTTGATCTTTGTCATCAGACAAACAGCTAACTGCAGTTACCTTCCTGCTGGGGCCTGAGATGAGACTGTGTATGGCTTTTGGTCTGTATTCGAGCAAAGTCCAGTGTCTCTGACACTTCCACATTTGTTTACCATGATTTGTTTCTGTTGCACCACTAATACATCTGACTCCATCCAATCTGACCCGTGGAGATTACAGGTAAGAATATAGGTTCTCTGTAGTCAATGTATACTACCCATCAAAAGTTTAGACTCACTTAAAGCACTCACTATATGTTATATATATATATGGTTACATCGAAGTTGAATGTCTCCACTAACTTGGGGAACCAACTGCACACCTTATGCAGATTAACCGCATGGGGATCATGCATCAAATTGCCAAAAGGCATATGGAAATATCGTGAATGTGAGCAGCTGTGTTTTGGTGTAAAGGTTTGTTAAGAATTCGCCAATTTTCACTGAGTTTCATCACTTATTGAACTCATGACAATAATCTTTGCAACGTTACGAGTATGTTTTACAATACATCAGTTCATGTGTAAACAGTACCTTTAAACAGTGTGGAATATTTTGCAAAATCTAGTTTGGAACAGTTGACAGAAGTTAGTGGCTACATTTAGTGAGTCTAAACATTTGATGGGTAGTATATATCGTAGAAGGGGATTAAATTGATTGGGTTGTTTGTCTCGGTGATACGGTTGATGGAGTGTCATCGCATTACAGTTGAATTGCACATGGTACTTAATCACTACATTGTCTTGTGCAGACAAAACAATGTTTTGAGTGATTAATTCGTAAGTCAAACGTCAATTCGAAACAAACAAACAAACAAACAAACAAACAAACAAACAATCAAACAAATTGTACTGACAAAGATACGACAGAATGTTATCTCAATATTGCAGTATTAAACTTCATCAATTAAGATACATTTCTGTCAAAATCTACATTTCTAAATACCAACAGAGCTGAAAATGTCATAGTGAACCCACGTAACCAAGGGCGAACCTATAAAACGTTACAATGACTTTGGCGTGTAATTTTCGTTTTATGTTCTGTTACGTATTGATTCTCATGTTGAAACCAAACGTGTTAACCGGGAATCAGTCTAAAAAGACTAGGTTTGAAACAAACAAACAGCAAAGAAAAGTGATGTCATAAACAATTGTACTGAAATCAAATGTTCACAAATTAATACAAAGGTATCAATATGGTAGTACTACATAGAGCGGCAGTACACATTCAGAGGCAGTATAATGCAAGAGGAGTGATTACAGCTATGAAATAATAATGGTAATATTCTCCTCACAGATCAGTAATCGAACTTGCAACTTGATAGAGACAGGGTGTATGATGATCACATAAAGTGCTGGTCTTCTGGTGACTTGAAATATAATGTGAGATAAGAGGTAATAGCTAGCCCCCCACCCCCTACCCTATACACACAAAATTAAGTTGTTAGGAATTTATGTGCTGAGGCAGTTCTTCCTATTATATGCTGTACACCTTCTAAATATCATAAAAGTCTAAATATGTCTTACCAAACTGCCCTCACTAACTCTACAGGTACAACAGGTGAAACAATATTGCAAACCTTATAACACTGTCTCATAACACTTCTCAGGCAATAGTGAACATATGCGCAGAAGGTTGTGGGCAACATTCACTGTGGTTGGGTAGAGCCTCAAACCTTGACTGTCCAAATGATGCGTGATATCAGTACATGTATCTTTGGAGTTCCTCCAACGGAAAGTGTTTAAGTCTGTGCAAATAATTAGACTTTAGATAGAACCTCTTTTAATGACATTGCAGGTGTTTGCTTGTAGTCGTCTAATTATGTCTTTTATGTAAAGTATGTGTTGATGTTGTTTGGTAGATTTCAAGAGTATCACATACTCAAACAACATTAAATATCTTAGTTTTTCTGGGCGGTGGGGTAGCCTAATGGTTAAAGCGTTGGCTCGTTGCGCCGAAGACCCGTGTTCGAATCCCCACATGGGCACAATGTGTGCAGCCCATTTCTGGTGTCCCCCGCCGTGATGTTGCTGGAATATTGCTAAAAGCGGCGTAAAACCAAACTCAGTCATTCAGTCAGTCTTAGTTTTTCATTTTATGAATCTGTAGGACAGGCAGGCATTCGCGCGTCAAATCACTTTAATGTGTTCACTGTTGATTCCTCAAAGGAAAACTGAAAGCAGCAATGTATATATCCTCTGAAACTGTACAGAATGAGTAAAGTTAAGTGCCACAAATCGATAAGTAACCATATTCCTCCCACGAAGAGCATCAAATGATTGTTTTCCGGTAGCTTCTTTAGAATGAAAATTATAATGAACTACAAACGGCAAACCACAATATCAACATCTAAATGACTCTCTAACGATAGGATTTCTTTTCTATCTTTCTTTATCTAAGTGAGTGATTTAAAATTTTAACTTACATCGATTTTACACAAAACCCAACGTATTTGGCAAATTGAATAATACGGACATGTGGCGTCATTTAATGCAATAAAAGTTTCATCTGCAACTGTAACTGACTTAAATTCTGCACCTGCCAAGAGTCCTGCATTAAAAAGACATCACTTGAAAGGTTATCAGAACGTTTTGCAAGAAATTAAAACAATATGTCTGGTCCAAAGCAATACTTTCCACAGTTTCAATTCAGAGTACAAATATGTAAATATGATTAAAACAATTTTTGCCATTTCAAATTCCGGAATGAACATATTGATCTTCCCATTAGTGTATCATCCTTTGCAGGAAGGAAAAGTATGTCTCACTGCGCATTTTGATATAAAAGATAACAATAGCATGTCGGGGTGATTCAGAGATACACATGGGATGCTGAATAGCATATTGGCTCAGTAACCCTTAAGCAGTTTTAAAATTGATCGTGTGTCAAAAACCTTTTCGTCGGGTCACTTGAAATGACATTACCTTCACTATTACATACAGTGTTAGGACTCTGTATACACAATCATTCAATGATATCTGTAGGCATGTCTGAAGTTTTGGAGGCTGAGGCCATACTTTTCAAACATTTTTTGTTCATCGGTTCGTTGATTTCAAAAGCAATAACCAGAAGGTATGCCATTCGTAAATATACATGTATTTGCCAGACCTTCCCGTGGATTGATTGGAAAAGAGCAAATGATTTACAAGAAACTTTTTTTCTCTAAAGTAATGTTCACTAAATGTATTGTGTATAGTCCGAACCACTGAATCAATCGTGTTAGAAGAAGAAGATATAATCCGAATGAATGAATGAATGAGCACTTTAGGATGTTTAACAACAGCCCATTATACCAACCGTTAACTGTTTGATCTAAATGAACGAGAAACCATATCAAGTGCAGCTCTTGCAACCAAGTTGTGATTGTGTCATGAATATTTTAACTGTGCCCTTCACGCTAAACGGTATCTGTGAAATCTGGTTCTTGTTTTTGCACTTGCTATTGTGTTTGTGTGTTTTTGTGTATCCAATATAAAGATAAAAGACTATAATCAAGACAGATGAATTTCTCGAAATCAGGCCATTTGAGTCTAGTATTGTGGGTTGAAGAGAGAGCAGGAATGAACAAGGTAATGTAGCATATATGAAACAAAGAAATAAAGTAAACAATGTGAACTGTCACGTTTAAGAAAGGGTCAATGTTAATATCGATGATCTACTATCGGTATTACACTCGAATGACCAACCTTCTTCCTGGGAAATATTACGCTATGTGGCAAAGATTCCGAAACATCAATTTCAGCTTTGAAAGAAACTGATAATGGTTAAAATCATTCGTTGATATCGACAAAGCTGAACAAATATATAATCTTTTTGAGTTCAGAACACGCATGGATTAGAATTTGATAGATTTTCCATTTCGTACAAAATGTAATTTCACAATTTGGTAATAACTCAAGATGAAATGCCTGATATCTTTAGTCTTGCCCTTCAATAAAGTCTCAGGCCACTTAAACACGTAAAGGACAATCGTTATGCCATTTTTCAAGAAAGGTGACCGCACTATTTTAGGAAACTGTAGGTAAGTATCTCGAATTATTTGTGTTGGGAACGTATGTGAAAGAATTGTGTCTTCAACACTTGTACATATACTTCTATACGAACAACATTATTGTATAAGTATTAATATACGGTCCATTAGCTGACTATTTCATTAACTATTTCACCAATTGTGTACATCATGAGACAACAGAGATACCTTTATATGGTATTTTACTAAGTATCTAAGGCCTTTGACTACGTTTTCGTTTTTGTTTTTTTTCATGCCACATTCAGCAATATTCCTGCTAAATGGCGGTGGTCTGTACATAATCGAGTCTGGACCAGACAATCCAGTGATCAACAGCATGAGCATCAATCTACGCAATTTGGATACAAGGACGTATCAATCACCCGAGACTGACCACCGGAGTCCCCTCTTACGACCAGCATTGGTTGCTGAAAACCAAATCTAACCCGGATCCCCACGGGTCCCTTTGACTCCGTGAGTCACAAAGGGCGCATTTTCAAGCTAGAAAGGTATGGTATAAGAGAAGCGTTATTACGTAACTACTCGTAATATTTTGTATTTGCTAATCGATCACAGAGGAGAATATTGGAGGCTACAAGATCGTAGAATAGAACGGAATCTCTGAATTTGGTATGAATAAAAATGAAGACATGAATTTGATAAAGTATATTTTTAGTGGTATACGTATACACTGAAAATATACTTTATCAATTTCATGTCTAAACAAATATGCGTAAACCTTTCGATATTCGGAAAATATCACAATCTGTTGTACGAAAATAAACCTTTCACGTGATTTTTTCCCATTCAAAATTACTAATTTATTTGGAGATTTATTATTTAAACACAAATGGATTTGTTCTTTCTGTAATTCAATTGTGAAAATAATAAGCAGAGTCTCAAGTATGAAGAAGATTTGTACCAAATCCCATTAACTTTCTGTGTATAAAATATGGTTAAACAAAAACATGCCAAACATTTTAATCGAACACTATATGTTTCACACAATGACTGGTGTCTGTAATTTCTATGAACTCTCAAACCATCTGGTTCTGAAACAGCCAGAATCATATGAATGACAATGAAGCAAAACTGCTTTGCAGTTGGAAAGCAAATATAGACATGAGACTGTGTAGAGTATTTACTCTGGTTATTTATTGCCTTAGGCAGACATGCATAGAATAGATGTTGGCACATAGTGTTAAATCAATAGCGTACATCATTGGTTACAGCTCCTGGATTTGGGAGCTTCCTGTACAACATTAAAACTCATTTTCTGAAAAAAGGTGACATCAGGCTTTAACTGATCTACTGTACATTAAATGCCATGTTTAAAGGGTATATGCGTCTTTTTGATGGTTCTTTTTGCTGTTGAAGATTAACACAACACAATATTGTTCAGATCTTTTATCCAATGTCAATTTGAAATCGCATGCATCCAAACCGAACACGAATATCTTGTTTTACGTGTATACAGTTAAACGAGACAGCATTCTGTAATACTGCTCTTGCTATACATTTCTAAAATCTGGTTGTGGACCAGCAACCTAATGATTTATTGCCGTCGCCATGCAACATGGATTTTGTTCCTGTTAAATTCAATGAGGCTGTGTTGTGGTTATATGCGTAGGTAATGATATGTCTCTCCGTAGGTCCTTAAAGGGCTTCAGTGACCGTTGAACTATATCTTGTGTGTAATTCCTGGATGGGAGATAATGAAAAGCGGTGAAAATGAATTTTGTTGAATGAATACATTTATAAGATGTGCTTAAATCTGACATATCCTTCTTCGGGTGAAGCAAAGGTTTGTAAAAGGTGTTCCAAAACAGGACAGGAATGGGTAAAATGCCTCAATAACATAACTATACCATTCAAACACCACTACATAAATTGTTTGATCAAATAATGACACATATCAGGCCAGTATGTTAACTGAGGAAGACATCTGCCAAAATTCATCAGTATTATCAACATTTCAACTGAAAGAAAATGCATTTTGGCGTTTTCTGAGAAAACACAAAGTGAAAAGCTTGATAACATCTTTGTAAAATGGGGGTTGGGGGGAGGAGTAAAACATTCAGACAGGAGTAGGCATCCCCATGGGCACCCCTCTTATCGGATCTCTTTCCGTGTGCATATGAATCAGAATTTCTTCTCGGGTTGGTGAAACAAAACAAGGTAATTTGGCCAAGAAAAAATACGCTTCATGTTTATGTATATCTATAATTATCTAATGGCCATTTCCCTTCCACTGATTTACCCTTCTGAACTTGAAACAAAGAAACAAGAGAGACCGTCTCATGCGTTTCATATTAAGATCTATGAGTAAAGATTCAGTGTGGCAAAACTCTCTACAGATCTGTGTGACAAGAGGAATGATTTCAACTTCCCAAAAGTGAACTTTCCCTTCATGTCGAGCAATACAACTGTGACATTGCTGAGGGTAGTTGTTAAAACAAACAGGCAAACAAAGAAACAGATATATTTATAGTCGGAAGTGTAAATCATCTGTTAAAGCAGAACTCATCATCTGAAGTATCTGGCAAACGTTACGCCCAGTCTGAAATAAGTTATATATTGCTGGAATAAACATTTCCCAGAAACTACGCGCGCATATCCCATATGTAATATGGTTTTGATAATACAGAGAATCAAAAAGATAGCTTTTACGAAATGGACATTTCTATTTGAGGAGAGGACTGTTATCTTTTAACATTTACGATTTTTTACTATAGAGGGATATCTTTCATTTTTTTCATTCATTCATACATTCATTTTCATATGCATTTAATGTCACTAATGTAGCTTTCATTTGAACATTTTCCAGCTTATGTACAATATTGTTTTCAAACCCGTTCCTTTGGTCATTTAAATTACATAAAAACTATTTGTTCAAACACATTACAGTTGCCTTAAGATGTAAATAGTACCGTTCGTCATTGTAAATGTTTTAAAATCTATCATTATCTTGACGTATACTACACCAGTAGTATGATATTTCCCAGGGAATGTATGCATTATATATGAGTCTAGACAGGTGCTATTTGTGTTGCAAGGCCCATGTGATTAGTGCGTGTTTTATTCAAGCCTGTGAATTAATATCACATAAAAATATTACTATTTTGTTTGACGTATATTAATGTCTATGATTTTGGAACAGAAATAAATGTAAATAAGTACGTAATGTAAGTATAGGTATATGCCGTCTTAACTCATTTGATCTTGTCAGACATCACGGAAGCGGACTATTGCTTAACCTACATAAAGACGTTTTCCACGGTAGTGTATTTCATTTCATCGTAAGCATTCGGCATATTTCTTTATCAAATTGGTTGATCATAGTAGTTAACAAGACGAAGTAAAATGTTTAAGACGGAAACTGTTCAGATGTCCCGATGAAATGCAAGCATGTGTTCAATCATTAAAGAAACACAATTGCAGATTTTTTTATTACCATTACTCATATGTTCGGTTAATGACATATAATGTCTTATAACTAATGGTTTGCATTCACCTGCATAGTCCCACTCCCTGATGTTATGTGGCATAACCAGTATCAACAATTGCTATAAAATACTTTCATTAATTTCAGGATATCACCATTACCATTCTAAAGTTCATAAACATTTTCAAATGCACTGACGAACGCTATTTCTTTGCATACACCTTGCTATAAAACGTCCCTTCGTTAGCTCTCGTAAAATTATTTGAAAGGGCAGAATTCAGTCTGGCCGTCACTACAGATCAGAGAATTGTTCCCAGATTCAGCGTTAATCAGCACTCCATTGTTTTTCCAACTACTATCTTATTCTAACCATTATCAGCTTCCCTTTTGCTTCATCCGTTGTGATCTGCACGGGAGTTAGTAGGTGGTACACACATGTCGGTTTCCATGGCAGCTGACGATATGGTAAATTGATCTTTGACATACTAATGCTAGTCTGAAAACAAAGCATAATTCTAATGTTACCGATAACATGGGATGACATTTATGTCTTTATTGAGTAAAAGGGTTCTTTGTCGGGCAGGAGATGTAATCAGTTATGTAAAACACATTATAAAACTGTTATACAGAGTAATCATATAATGTAATTTACTCTGACAAACCCATTTACGTACGTAATAGACATATCTGCCAAAAGCATAGTCCGTCGTACGAGTTTCGATCCTATGATAGGTATATTTTTATTCACAAACTGTGCAATGAAATGCAGTGCTAAAAATTGTAGAGTAAATGTGTAACAACATGTATAGGTAATTTGTCATAGCATGACTTAATAACTCTCATTATATGAAAGAATCTGGGTGCTCGTTTGCTTTACTATATCGAGTCTAATATTAGAATGCCAAGAAGCAGAGTCAAAACAACCCTTCAATCAAGACATCCTTCAATTTCTTAAAAGAAGAATTATGTTTTGAGTAGATTCAATTTGGAGATTGTTTTCAGGATAACTGCATGGCGAGTCGGATAAAAATTATGCTCGCTTGTTTTGTACTTTTCTCTACAGCAAAATGAATTTCAGGATTCAGTTTTATTGTCGAGTTATTTGTCAGGTTCCGAAATCATGAGATTCTGATATGTAAAAAGTATGTCCTGGCTAACAGTTCCACTGCCTACATGTAACTGTTGACAAACCTAGTGTAACTTTAGGCCAAGATATATATAAATGTACTCATCAGAAACACAAAACATACGTGAGGCTGATGGAGAACAAGATCTGCCTCCAGAGGTTTAGCATTACTTAAAACGCATTTCCATGAAACTTGACTCACGACAGAGTGCATGTAATCACATTGTGACACAATAACCATGTAAAAGATCAAGTAGATCAGGAATCACTTTGAAACATATGAGGGGATTGTTTTGCTCACGGGGGCATTATTTTCAATAACAGCAGTCCCATGTGCTATGATTCTGAATTCACTATTTACCATTTCTGATGATAGTGTTCTCAAATTCCATGTTGATTTATTGAGCATACGTCTCAGCTATGAGATCAGTTGGGCAGCATCATAGTTAAAGTGTCTCCCCTAAGTCGCAGGATCTGTTCCCCACACAGGTACAACATGTGAAGCCCATTGATTTCCCCACTGTGATATTACTGAAAATATTGCTAAAATGGCTTAAAACCAAACCCACTTACTCTTAACTACAGCAGCAGTGAGTAAACCTGTTTTAATGTCGTTTTTAAAAGTGTGTCAAATACTATCACAAGCATGGCAGCTTGATGTTGAGGAAACCCGGAAGGGATGATGATTGTTTAGTGATGCAGGTCTTGGAGGTTGATCGCATAGGTGGAACCCATGGAGACGGCTAACCTGTAGACATTATCATGGCGCGCCGAGATTGCAAGCCGTGATCACAATCACAATATTATTCATCGCGGCGCCGAGACGACCCATGTTCCCTCTGTGCCATCAATGTCAGAACACATTTTCATATGTTATTGGAACTACTACAGGAAGTTACTATGCAGCAGTGCATGACGTCGTGACTATATTCTGGGAACATTCGCCAGACACAATGTTGATATATATTCCTGCAACGGAAGAATTCTGTTTAGTAATGGCGTGTTTGACCTTTACGCGTGCTTGAAGAACTGCTCGGGTTTGACACCAGTGTACCGAATGGTATTCAAAGTGGTCATCAACCAGAATTGTCGTTCCTGATCACGAACTAGAACACTGGCGCTTACGTAAATGATATTTTATCATCAGCGATGGTCCAAAAAAACTGTGTTAATTTCAAAGAAGAGAAATGGGAGTTCAGTTGTTTCGTCGATATTGAGTTACCAGTTCAACGCACTTCATACTTGAAATAATGCATTGGTAACTGAATGATGGAATCAATATACAGAAAAATAACTCGCCTGGCAAGATTATCGAAGTGGAGATAACTGACATGAGGTTAAGTTTTAATGATGACATTAACAACATAACTATTTGAAATGTGAAATGTTGAATGTACTCCACACACCATTAACTAATTAACTAATGGAGTTAGTTACACAAACAGCCAATTCCCTTTCATTGATTTACCCACCTTAACTTGAAATAGAGGAGTCTAGTGAGATCAGCTCCTGTGTTTCAGATTTGATCTATGCAAAACGTTTCTCTTAGACAAAGAACTCTCCACAATACGGTATGACAAAAGGGATGATTTAACTTTAGTCAACTTAAAGTCTCTTCATGTCGAGCAATTTTCCAACAGGCCCTGCCTTTGGTGTGGAAATTTAACAACATTTGATTATTTTGACTTCCATACTTTCCCGATTATTTTTTCCAGTTGAACAACTGACTAGCCATTGCGTGTGTTTATGACGGATGCTGTCTGCAGGACAGGATATATTGTAACTGGTATCATCCCTCTATTCAATATGATTCATAAATGCTCATGTTTCAGTCCTAATTGTACATTCGTGATTTCTTATTGAAAGGGTCGTGTCACTTTTATTATAATAATGTTAAGACAATTGTTTTGCACATGCGCCATATATGGAAACATCTTTTTCATAACCTTATGGATAATGTTAAGACAATTGTTTTGCACATGCGCCATATATGGAAACATCTTTTTCAATAACCTTAATGACATATGGGTGTAAATATATAATATGCATTATGATACCATGGCATTTATGCTTTATTGCTATCACAAAAAATAGACACGAACATGGATTGCGATTACACACATGATCATGAACTCGCCATGCTTTATATCTCTATTACTAATTGTTCAGGTGAACAAATGACTAGACTTAGCATATGTTTATGACGGGTGCCACGGGTGGGGCAGGATACGCTCACCTTTTCGCGAACACCTGGTATCATCACTATTTCATGAGTGATTCATAAACACATGCTCTGTCATTTTATCGCATGATGACAATCAATGGATTATCTGGTTCAGACCCTATTTGTTTACAAACAACATCATACAGCTGTAATACTGCTGAAACAAATATCTGCTCATGATATAGTCACAATTGTACAATCGACTCTACTTTGGCAGAGATTTCTTATGAATGGGGAAAGGGTTTATTCGCTTCTATTTGTTATTTCCAAAGCAACAGGTTGTCTTTGTTAGATAATCTTGTCAAGATATGACACTATATGTTATTCGCGTCAACATGATTGACACAGATTACAAAGCACAGTCATCTAGGCGCTTCAGGATTGTGTTTACAGACACTGTTCAGTAGGACCTATGGTAATTAAAACTGAACGAAACAGTACATTTAAATAAAATAATAACACAAAACACACACATTTTGATTGCTATAAGACAACATTATGGCTCCAAATGTCCTTCAATGTTGCGAATAATTATTTAGATGACTTGATGGTTTCAGAATATTTATCACAAAGATGGACACAGTCAAGTGAGCAGTCATCAAGTCCAACTCGACTGTGGATGCTACCTTCCCTGTTATTGTAGGTTGTCCTGCTGCATCATCAATCCACAATTTTCTTGTTCTGAAGAGCGAAAACTCTCCATTTGAAATGATGTTAGCGACGGTCTAACTCCCGCTTCCGGACTGGTTCCCGACACAATGTGCGACAACTTGGCACATGTAAAGACAGAGCCAAGCTCGCGTTCTGCTTTTGCACCTCTATTGCAAAACGGTCGTTTACAGCTAAATACTTTTAACTGACACATGTTTTCCCCGTGATTGTTAGTTTAGAACAGCATTATTTGTTTAATCTCTAAGTGCAAAACGAATTGACACAATTGGAGATAACAGGAAAAATCCATGAAAATCGGTGTATTGTCACAAGGTAGTGTAAGTCTCGGGTAATATTGCATCGATGAAATAATGAAAACTCGCGTTATTCGTCAGCCCATATTCGCATCCTGTGACAGGCCTTTATCGTTTATATATACTTGTATATCTATAGGTAATTGAGGAATTTAACAGTTGGTTATTTATAAAAAATGCATTCTGTGCCCCCTACATCTGGTTTCAATTTTGGTTTTAGATGTTGACAATAGGTTTATATACTTCATATACCATGCCGTTATCATCTACGTTTGTCGTTTGCAGCAGATATGCAGTAATGTCAGTCTGAATTAAAAATGTGTCCAGTCAGGGTTATGAGTAATTGTATATGTTCATATACTGATCCATTTCTAACAATAATTTGATACTAATTAGTGAATAAATAAGACTTGGCTCAACAAACAACATATTATACTGACTACTCCAGAGCATATGTTCGATACATAAATATATTTAAATGACGAAAGTATTTTCTTATGCTAACAATTATTTGATAATAAATTATATATTCCATCACAGACCATCTACTATCTGGCTATAGCTTAATATCCTCATTTCCTGTTTATTACGAATTCATATGCCATAGAAATTTTTATTAAAATCAAATATCGTTGCAATGACATAAATTCCAATTCATCCCCATAATCATTTAAAGTAGAATTGTTTTGTACATATATTTATATGTTTATTTTTAACAGATCATACCATGGCATGCAAGCGTAATGTAATATTGAAGTGCACATGCATCATCATACAAAAAATATCAAACAAAATTACAACATTGTGCAATGAATATATATATTGACGTAAAGGGAAATAAGATCGACACTATGTTTTTCTTTGAGAATTTGAAAAATCAGCTTACAGCAAAGAAACATAAAAAACTACGTCTAGTAATAGGATAAATGTGAGCTTTGTCATGACTATTATAACCATCTGATCATTGTGAAGGCAGACTGCAAGCGGAGATTGCAAGGCAGTAAAATATAAAACCATTTGATGTTGACAACTCTTTAACAGTCTCATTAAAGAGACTTGCTTGACGACATTAGAATCTATGTCGAAACGTCGGCTTTCACAGAAGAAAGATGTTGTATATCCACAAAAATA
This sequence comes from Haliotis rubra, assembly GCF_003918875.1. Classification (NCBI taxonomy): domain Eukaryota; kingdom Metazoa; phylum Mollusca; class Gastropoda; order Lepetellida; family Haliotidae; genus Haliotis; species Haliotis rubra. The sequence continues at coordinate 566,244 of NW_025767457.1, forward strand.
TCATCATTCTTCATTGTATTATATGTAAGTAATGATTGACAATATTTATCCGATAATGTTTATTTCACAATGAACAATGTTTATCACCTCCCTCAGTTATATATATACCTGCTAAATATGTGGGTTGTCAAAATTCCGAATATGTACATGCCAACGAAATTCACCCGTTGCATGCACGACTTTCATATTTCGCGTACCGCATCAGCTACCCGCCGTACTGAATTGCATACATATAGCCTACTCGGTGTAAATACGACAGAGATTTGTGTACGTGTGCTATGAAAATATGCCTCAGGTTTAAAGAGTGTGATATATAAACATCTAGTGGAAGAACGGAATGCAGAACGTCAACAAAACCTGAAATGAATGATCAGCTAATTCAATCGCTTCGAACAGCCATTATGTGATTCATTATTGCAATATAAGCAATCGTGACCCTCACTGATATATCATGAAATCAAGGAACAAATATTTCAGGACATAGCAATAGACATATCATCGTATAAGGGAAAAGCGATACTGTCCATACATCGGCGTGAACGTTACCGATAAAGGAGAAGGCAATATATGTTAAGTGTCTCTAAGTGTCTCTAACAGTAACGGGTCGCATTGCACATACATGTGCAGTCAGGTTAAGGTTGGATCGTTCGGATAAACGCAACTGGCGGTTTAGTGAAGGGAAGAAAATTAAAAGATATCACCATTTCCAGCTTGTCTGTAAACGGATGATACCTTCAACGTTGACGTATTGTGTCCTGTTGCGCCGGATATTGTCTTGCTGTCAACCGCTGTTTTTAAGCAATACATTTCTTCCTCCATATTATCATTCGAGACAACATCAAATCTGAATAATCCGTAAGACGGGAGGTACAGCGTTGTTGGTGTATTATGGCAGTGTGGGACGCCTCCATCGTTGGCATGATCTTTGGACAACGAGATGCTTCTAGGTCAGCCAGTTACCTGAGCTCCGACGTTAAGATCATAATTAGTATAGTGCATACATGTATTTGTATGTTTGACGTGTGGTAGGTTTGGACTGAAGACATGCAAGCTAGGACAGTAAGTAGTAAACGATTGCCTATGTATGGTATGAAACACCATTGTATGTATCTGGGAAGTAGGTTTGTGGTCAGTCAGGTTGTGTAATATAGCTTGGGATTATATAAGAAGTGATTTGAAAGGCGAGAGTTTGCAACCAGTGGGAAGAGGTGTGTGTTTGTGTCAGGCTGGGTGTTTCTCCAGTATTTTCCGACTGGTGTGAGTATTAAAAAATCATATTAGTTATGTTTTAGCTAAATATGACACTTAACTATTCGGTAAGACTTCCGCCCGTATCCCCTCTAAAAAAATAACGATGAGGAAATATTTCTTTCAGTAACATTGTTAGAATTCGGATATGCCTTTCAGTATGTTCAGATACAATTAAAGAAACATGTTAAAACTCATCCTTATCAGATGAGGAATATATCTTCAGGTGATATGATTTGACAAGAATGAGATTTAAAGGGGGATACGGGCGGAAGTCCAATAAGTGACATCTCAAATGTCTGGGGACAATGATATGTTCCACATGTAAGACATGTTTTTTAGACACAATTTGTAATGTTATAGTACTCTGAGTGAGTGAGTTTAGTTTGACGCTGCATTCAGCAGTATTCCAGCCATATGGCAGCAGTCTGTAAATAATCGAGTCTGGGCCAGACAATAAAGTGATCAACAGCATGAGCATCGATCTGCGCAATTGGGAACCGATGGAATGTGTCAACCATGCCAGCGAGCCTGACCACCCGATCCCGTTAGTCGCCTCTTACGACAAGCATGGGTTACTGAAGGTTCATTCTAACCCGGACCTTCATGGGTATATAGTACTCTGAGTGTTGATGTGAGTGTATGTGAATGATGGGACAGATTATGCGTGATGTGTGATTGTGAGGATAAGTTTGTGAGTGATTGCATGAATCATTTTAAGCAAGGAAGGTTTAGCTTTTTTCTGGCATTCTTTTAACCATCTCAACTCCTTGGGGAGTATTCAACTCATGCAGCCTATTGGACGCAGCGAGTTATCACACAGCCTCATCCTCACAAGGTACCCATTTGCAGCCGAATGAACTGGGACACATAGTCACAGTATTTTGTCCAATGATACTGCACGTTACTATACCCGAAACTAGATGTCTGCACGTGTTCGTGTGCCCACCATCTGGTCACCTACCGTCGGATGAGTGGGTTCTTTGAAGTGCACTGGGTTGTGTACTGCACACTAGGGGTTGTGACAACACTGAAAGAGGTTGCAAGTAATGTTAGCTCCAAGGTTTTTACACCCGGTCACAAGTGGAGATCGATCCAGGCACCATCGCTTACTAGCGCAGCGCCTTAGACAGCTCGCCCACCATGCCCCAGTGACATCCGCTTGATAATCTGGTTTTTGATATCTGTTTACACTGTTTTCGGAGTAACTGCAAACTATGTATAACTATGTCATACTCTCTTTACGAAGATTCCAAAGAAAAGATACTGTATGTCTCTGGCTGAAGGCATGATGAAACTTCAAAATACACTTCGTTTAAAAAGCTATATATATATGGTTACATCGAAGATTGATTTCTCCACTAACTTGGCGGGACCAACTGCAAACATTATGCAGATGAACTTCACGGGGATCATGCATCAATTCGCTGAAAAACGTGCAAATATCGTGCATGTGAACAACTGCGTTTTGGTGTAAAGTGTTGTTAAGAATTCGCCAATTTTCACTGATTTTTATCATTTATTGAACTCATGACAATAATCGTTTCAACGTTACGACTTTGTATTGCAATACACCAGTTCATGTGTAAACTGTACCTTTAAACAGTATGGGATATTTTGCCAAATTTAGTTTAGGACAGTTGCCTGAAGTAAGTGGCTATATTTACACTACTGAGTCTAAACGTTTAATAGGAAGTATATTTTAATATAGACATATGGAGGATAGTCAAACATTCTACGTATCAGTTACTAAAACGATGTGTGATGCCCTATTCTCACTTGTACTGTTATGTTCCATGTTTGTTCAGTGGAACACTCGACTTGCCTTTAGTTGTTTTGTGACGGGTTCCATCTTGGGACAAGGATACGCTCAGTTCGTTTGCGAAGACATGGTCTCACCACCCTTTGATATCGCTCCGTGAAGACCTGCGTATGATAACGCCGTAATCACACAAAAGACACTTGTGACTTATAACAAACAAGAATGAAAATGCGCCTGATCAAAGTAACCTTAGAGGAATTTCAGACAAAAAATATTCAGGAAAGTGTCAGGGATTAAGGCTTGAAAAGACCACATTGACTTGTTACAAGGACAGATTCAGATGAGATCCCATCAATTCGGTACGCTTCGACCTCTGTCTGGTAGTTTGATGTTTTCCAGTTCAGGGTATGTTATGCGTGCAATACACGAAACACACATATACTGATGCATAATCGATCAATATAAATGGTATCGATATACCGTAATAAAAACATATACTAATAAATGTTATGGATAATAAAAAAGATATCAATATTTAAGGTATAGCAAAACAATTACTTACAAATGTTATTTATTCGCGTAATGTTAAACGTTAATGACGCCAGACGCGCCTTCCCATCCCAGTCAGATCTCAGTTAATACCTTTCTTCAGTATTTATTGGTCTACGCTGTTGCATGAAGCCGTTACTGCGCCTGGGACTCACCAGTCACTAATTACTGGCAACATGCTCGACAATGAGAGGGACACTTGGGACCCATTTCGACCAAAAAGGAATAAGAAGAGTGAAAAGACGCATGCTGTCGCTGTTACCCATAATCCGAATAATGGTGTTCGTCTGCTCCAAGCTAACACAGAGCTGTTTTCCTGCAAAGGTGTTAGCTTAAACAAATAAAAATAATATTGGCCACCAATGGTCATTCGGGAGGTATTCTATCAGAAAGTGACATAATTTGTTCCATTATTATAAGAAAGCTTTGCTAAAGGCAGACCATATCATGTTGTTACGAATCACTATGAATTTGTCATGTTTGCCAAAGGTTGAATGTATCCGACCAGGTGGCAAACCATCACAAACAGGTGCAAAGGCAAGTCAAGTGTTCACCCGAAGACACATATGGAACACATACGAAACGTGAATGAGGGTATTTTCATTTGTTGGTTGTTTGTTTGTTTGTTTAACGCCGCACTCAGCCATATGGCGGCGGTCCGAAAATAATCGAGTCTGGACCAGACAATCCAGTGATCAACAGCATGAGCATCGATCTACGCAATTGGGACACGATGACAGTGCCAATCACGTCAGCGAGCCTGACCACCCGATCCCGTTAGTCGCTTCCTACGACAAGCATGTGTTACTGAAGACCAATTCAAGCCCGGATCTTCACGGGTCAGAAGCCTGGTGAATAAGTTGAAACATGATATACAACGTCATCACTAGCGAAAAACCCTTGATTATATTTTGAAAGGGATTCCATTTGACGTAAGAGGCAAATCTATTACGATTATATGAATGGATCGCTGAGTTCATGTCCAGCACTACAGGAAGTCCTACCACTCACTGTGTTTGTTGTCTATGGCCACACAACATCTCACTTGGAATTCAGGCAGAGGAAATAAGAAATGCTGAAAACGGCGTTGAACTCGAATTGGACAATTTTGATAGAAGTATTACATGATCTTTACGGATTGCTTCCATATTCCCTCAAATAATTACTTTGATAATTCAAATAATTTACAATGAGAGGACGAATACTAAACTTGTGTAAAAATGGTAAGGTGTTTATGCATTGTCGATATTTAGAGGTTCAGACCAGGGCCTCCTTATGCAAAGCACTAAGGTGATCGTAAGTCACTTAGGTAACCTTAGTGCAATGTTAAAGAATGGGAGTTAAGGTTAACCTTGGTGAAGGTTGCTTCGTGAAAGGAGGTTCTGGACTGTCCAGCTGATGAGTGATGTCACTGTCATCCTGTATCCGAAGAGGTCGAATCTCTGTATTATGACTGTAGATCTTAAGACTGTTCTGATGACAGTACGCTGCAGTTAGCCTTTCGTCTCCCAATTACATTTTCAATAGAAATTCTGTTTTGATGTTGTGAGACATACTTCTAGAGTATTAATTATCGAAGAAAACACATTTGACGTTCATCAGTTTCTATTTTATGAATCCGTAGGGAAAAAAGGTATTTTCACATCAAATCAGTTTAATATGTTCACTGTTGACGCATCAAAGGAAAACTAAAAGCAGCAATGCGAAATAATCGGATGTAGAGTACAATTTAAATATTGTTAGATTTGATTTCGAACCTTTAAACTATTGGGAAGGGAAACGTCTAGAATAGAAAACTCTATTTCAAAGAAGAATCCTCTTGAACTCTACAAAAGGTGTAAAGGATCAGTGCCACAAATCAATAAGTAACCATCTTCTCCCCATGAAATCAAATGAATTTTTCTGGATAGTTTCACGTGTGTTCAAATGAAAGTTATAAAGTACTACAAATGGAAACGATTCTGTTGATATATAATTGACTTGGAATAGCATTTCTGTAAGCGCAGTAGTGAGCAAGTTAAAATTTGAATGTCACATCGGTTTTACGCAATGACCCAAACGTACTTAGCAAAATGCACAACACTGACATGCAGTTTTTTATCAAGGGAGATGGATCACCTAGTTGAATTCAACTTATGTCGCTAACGTTTTCTCCTGCAACTGAAACTCTACACCTACCAAGAATTCTGCAGTTCAAAAAGACATCACGTGACAGGCTATCAGAACGTTTTGATTGATGTTACTCTGGCGGTCATTTAAATAATCTTCTCAAGTTCTCTCATGTGCTTTTAAGCGCAAATTTCTTCAAATATGACTGTTCAGAAGCAAATCTTTCTCGCATTTCAATTCGAAGCAAATTAGATTAAAAGCCCATTTTTGCCGTTTCAAATCCTAAGCGAACATGCTGTTCTTCCCATCAGTAGTAACTCAGTTGTACCTCATCCCTTGGCCTGAAGGAAAAGTATGTCTCTTTATGCGCTTCCCGCGACAAATGATAGCATTAGCATGTCGCGGGTTGACATGCATTTGGGATGCTAAATAAAATATAGGCCCAACACCCCATCAGTGGTCTCGTCAATCTGTCGTGAATCAAACGCATTTCGTCCGGCAAAGTGAAATTCGTGAAGTTTTATTACGATGCTAAGTAATTGTTATTATTATCATTATTATTACGATACGATATTTATATAACCCACATATCCAGGCAACTAGTGCTTGCTCAAGGCGCTGGTATATTTTCCCTCGATCATTGGATGTCAATGTCAACGGCACATCGTGATCAGTCTCAAGTCCCTGGCGAGTATGTAAACTCTTGCAGCCACTAGGGTGCACCGAGTTATTGTGGCTTTCTCATCCTAACGACGTACCTATTCACAGCTGGTGGACTGGGACACATAGTCACAGTACTTTGTCCAATTCACTGCACGTTGCTGTACCGCAACTAGGTGTTTGCACGTATTCATGTGGCCACCATCTGGTCATATACCAACGGATTCGTGGGTTCTTTTATGCACAGGGTTGTGTACTGTACACTAGGGTTGTGACAACACTGAAAGAGTCTGCACACAAAGTTGACTCCACGGTTTTACACCTGGTCACAGGTGGGCTCGATCCCGACACCTCAAGCTCGCTTGATCACTAGCCTGGCGCCTTAGCCAGCCTCGCCCACCACGCCCCCAAATTGTTTCCTGTTTACCGTTCACCTATTCAAAACCAAAAGCCAAAGACAGTATTTCCGTTGTTGAGACCATTTTTTCGATTGATTAGTGGAAAATCATAATATCGCAACGGCTGTTTCCCTCTGAAAATTCTTGATGGAAATGGTCCTACAATTGCCTCGGCGGCTGAACGGATGGTGTAAATACAACTGGGGTCCATGCAAGGAGGAAAGGTACAGTAAGTTCTAGTTTGACATCGGTCCTAGTATGGTGATCTACTTTCAGTTGCTATCGATCTATGGCCTATATATAGTTGTTGTCAATTAACAGTTTACTTCATCCTAAATGCTCCCAAACTAGTTGCCGATGTTACTGGATAAATTTTAACTCAGTCACTCATTCTGATTAAATGTATCTTGTGCAGTTCCTGCGTGCAATTGCATCGGTCTTGTAAAGAGAGTGAAATGTCTGAAGTACATACCTGTTCCTAAATACTGCACAGCCTGCATTTGAGTGTTATGGAAAGTGTGTTTTGTAATTTGTAATTGCAAATTGTAATATCACATTGATTAAGTGATAATTATTATGGGTCACGATGTTTAAAGTTTTGAGGTGGGTTTTGTCGCATCTCGCATCAGATATGTTCAATGGCAATGCCAGGCTGATTTGTATCGGCACATCTTTTCGATAACGCTTCAGTTGCCTCCCGTTTGGTTTCTGTGGACTTCCTGTTTGAAGGTTTGACGCTTTCGGCCGTAAACGTTCCGGAGAGAATAATGAGGAGCCTGTGTTTGCTAGGAATGCTCGAGTGAACCGTGTGGCAGGTTTCTATATAAAGGTTTTGCCGGGCTTGCTGCGCCAAAGTGGCGGTAATTATCACATCACTGGAGTTATACACTACTCTTCTGTCTGCCATCGTAAAGTTGTTCAAAATTCAATATCTGTCTGACCGTGTTTGCCCATTCGTCTACTGTCACTGTTAAACAGCCTTCAATCAGTATATCTGGTTCTTCACCTCTGTAAATGTCAAGACTCTGGGTGAGTTAATATTTATAGTATTTGTGACCCAATATCTTAGATTTTGTGCAATCGTCACTATTATACTAGATATCATTCATTGTAGTTTGTTCATTGTTTATTTCAATATATTATTGAATATTTCCAGTTCTGTGTTCTATTTTGCTGGATTTCAAAGGGACTTTTAAATCTTTTGTCACGGCAAACGGCTAACCTGTAACATGAGTGAGCATGTTCTTACATTGTGTAGCTGTTATGTCTTTCAGTATGTTCAGATACGAATTAAAAGAAACATGTTCAAACTCATCCTTATCCAGATGAGGAATATATATCTTCAGGTGATATGATTTGACCAAGAATGAAGGATTTAAAGGGGATACGGGCGGAAGTCCAATACATGCACATCTCAAATGTCTGGGAGCAATGATATGTTCCACACGTAAAGACATGTTTTTAGACACAATTTTGTAAATGTTATAGATACTCATTGTAGTGAGAGTTTAGTTTGACGCTGCATTCAGCAGTATTCCAGCCATATGGCAGCAGATCTGCTGCAATAATCGAGTCTGGGCCAGACAATAAAGTGATCAACAGCATGAGCATCGATCTGCGCAATTAGGGAACCGAGTGATATGTGTCAACCATGCCCTTGGCGGGCTGACCACCCGATCCCGTTAGTCACGCCTCTTACGACAAGCATGTGTTTACCTGAAGGTTTCATTCTAACCCGGACCTTCAATGGGTAGCATATAGTATACTCTGAGTGTTGATGTGAGTGTATGTGGAATGATGGGACAGATTATGCGTGATGTGTGATTGTGAGGATAAGTTTCTGTGAGTGATTGCATGAATCATTTTAAGCAAGGAAGGTTTAGCTTTTTTTCTGGCATTCTTTTAACCATCTCCAAGCTCCTTGGGGAGTATTCAACTCGTGCAGCCTGTTGGACGCAACGAGTTATCACACAGCCTCTCATCCTCACAAGGTGTACCCATTTGCAGCCAGAGTGAACTGGGACATAGTCACAGTATTTTGGTCCAATGATACTGCACGTTACTATACCCGAAACTAGATGTCTGCATCGTGTTCGTGTGCTCACCATCTGGTCACCTACAAATCGGATGAGTGGGGTTCTTTGAAGTGCACTGGGTTGTATACTGCACTAGGGTTGTGGACAACATTGAAAGGGTTGCAAGTAATGTTAGCGGCCAAGGTTTTTACCCGGTCACAAGTGGAGATCGATCCAGGCACCATCGCTTACTGAGCGCAGCGCCTTAGACAGCTCGCCCACCATGCCCCAGTGACATCCGCTTGATAATCTGGTTTTGATATCTGTTTACACTTCGTTTCGGGTAACTGCAAACTATGTATAACTATGTCATACTCTTTTACGAAGATTCCAAAGAAAGATACTGTATGTGTCTGGCTGAAGGCATGATGAAACTTCAAAATACACTTCGTTTAAAAGCTAGACTCACTTAAAACACTCAATATATGATATATATATATTCCGAGCTTGACTTTATGACTTGGAAGGAGAAAATAGTTTTAGTGGTTACCAGGGAGCTGTGAATGTGTTGGGAAGTCGTGGTTTCATGTTTTGCAAGGCGTGGCGTGGCGTGTATTATGCTCGCTGGCATGGTTGACACATTTCATCGGTTCCCAATTGCGCAGATCGATGCTCATTTACTATATATATATATATATATATATATATATACATACACACACACAGACACACACACATATATATATATATATATATATATATATATATATATATATACGCACAAAATGTCCAAAATAGTACAGGTGTTCAGTCATAAATATTCCATAGATAAATAAAAGCAGAATGCTCTTTTTCTTTCAACATGTTTCGCTCCTTCACGAACGAAACATGCTGCAGAAAAAGTTTTATTTTTATCTATGCAATATATATATATATATATATATATATATATATATATATATATATATATATATATGGTTACATCGAAGATTGATTTCTCCACTAACTTGGCGGGACCAACTGCAAACATTATGCAGATGAACTTCACGGGGATCATGCATCAATTCGCTGAAAAACGTGCAAATATCGTGCATGTGAACAACTGCGTTTTGGTGTAAAGTGTTGTTAAGAATTCGCCAATTTTCACTGATTTTTATCATTTATTGAACTCATGACAATAATCGTTTCAACGTTACGACTTTGTATTGCAATACACCAGTTCATGTGTAAACTGTACCTTTAAACAGTATGGGATATTTTGCCAAATTTAGTTTAGGACAGTTGCCTGAAGTAAGTGGCTATATTTACACTACTGAGTCTAAACGTTTAATAGGAAGTATATTTTAATATAGACATATGGAGGATAGTCAAACATTCTACGTATCAGTTACTAAAACGATGTGTGATGCCCTATTCTCACTTGTACTGTTATGTTCCATGTTTGTTCAGTGGAACACTCGACTTGCCTTTAGTTGTTTTGTGACGGGTTCCATCTTGGGACAAGGATACGCTCAGTTCGTTTGCGAAGACATGGTCTCACCACCCTTTGATATCGCTCCGTGAAGACCTGCGTATGATAACGCCGTAATCACACAAAAGACACTTGTGACTTATAACAAACAAGAATGAAAATGCGCCTGATCAAAGTAACCTTAGAGGAATTTCCAGACAATAAATATTCAGGAAAGTGTCAGGGATTAAGGCTTGAAAAGACCACATTGACTTGTTACAAGGACAGATTCAGATGAGATCCCATCAATTCGGTACGCTTCGACTGACCTCTGTCTGGTAGTTTGATGTTTTCCAGTTCAGGGTATGTTATGCGTGCAATACACGAAACACACATATACTGATGCATAATCGATCAATATAAAATGGTATCGATATACCGTAATAAAAACATATACTAAATAAATGTTATGGATAATAAAAGATATCAATATTTAAGGTATAGCAAAACAATTACTTACAAATGTTATTTACTCGCGTAATGTTAAACGTTAATGACGCCAGACGCGCCTTCCCATCCCAGTCAGATCTCAGTTAATACCTTTCTTCAGTATTTATTGGTCTACGCTGTTGCATTTTAGCCGTTACTGCGCCTGGGACTCACCAGTCACTAATTACTGGCAACATGCTCGACAATGAGAGGGACACTTGGGACCCATTTCGACCAAAAAGAAATAAGAAGAGTGAAAAGACGCATGCTGTCGCTGTTACCCATAATCTGAATAATGGTGTTCGTCTGCTCCAAGCTAACACAGAGCTGTTTTCCTGCAAAGGTGTTAGCTTAAACAAATAAAATAATATTGGCCACCAATGGTCATTCGGGAGGTATTCTATCAGAAAGTGACATAATTTGTTCCATTATTATAAGAAAGCTTTGCTAAAGGCAGACCATATCATGTTGTTACGAATCACTATGAATTTGTCATGTTTGCCAAAGGTTGAATGTATCCGACCAGGTGGCAAACCATCACAAAACAGGTGCAAAGGCAAGTCAAGTGTTCACCCGAAGACACATATGGAACACATACGAAACGTGAATGAGGGTATTTTCATTTTGTTGGTTGTTTGTTTGTTTGTTTAACGCCGCACTCAGCCATATGGCGGCGGTCCGAAAATAATCGAGTCTGACCTGACAATCCAGTGATCAACAGCATGAGCATCGATCTACGCAATTGGGACACGATGACAGTGCCAATCACGTCAGCGAGCCTGACCACCCGATCCCGTTAGTCGCTTCCTACGACAAGCATGTGTTACTGAAGACCAATTCAAGCCCGGATCTTCACGGGTCAGAAGCCTGGTGAATAAGTTGAGACATGATATACAACGTCATCACTAGCGAAAACCCTTGATTATATTTTGAAAGGGATTCCATTTGACGTAAGAGGCAAATCTATTACGATTATATGAATGGATCGCTGAGTTCATGTCCAGCACTACAGGAAGTCCTACCACTCACTGTGTTTGTTGTCTATGGCCACACAACATCTCACATGGAATTGAGGCAGAGGAAATAAGAAATGCCGAAAACGGCGTTGAACTCGAATTGGACAGTTTTGAGAGAAGTATTACATGATCTTTACGGATTGCTTCCATATTCCCTCAAATAATTACTTTGATAATTCAAATAATAAACTTGTGTAGAAAAGGTAAGGTGCTTATGCACTGTCGATATTTAGAGGTTCCTTTTACACCCACTGGAATCTGTCTGAAAACAGGTTATTCTTTTTATATTGGAGTTCATTATTTCTGTTTTTGTTGTGCATTTTCACTTTGAACTGATAAGACAGGTAAGGTGAGTTTACTGTTGCAGGTTACAGTCGTTAAGAAATTCGGTGATGCATACCTCAAACCAGACATCATCATCGAGTATACCTTGGGATTCGAACGAATGTTTATTTTAGATGCTTAGAAAATGAAACCTTGTCGTTTAATGAACAACTGGAATCTTTGAATGTACATGCAATGAATTTTCTCTGCTTCTATTCGTAGTCAGGTTAGAAAGGAATTACAAACATTGAACACATGGAGATTGCGTAGCCTTCTTATACTCGATGAGGCATCAGGCACAAATGCACCGAAAACAAGATTATCGTTGTTTTAGTTAAAATATATTAAATTTGGCTATGAATGGTTCGTCCACATGTAGAGATAATATCAGCTGCAGAAGACATGGAAAATAGAAATAAGTGGCAGCAAAATGTCTCCCCATGGATCGTTGAAGGTCTTCTGAATAGCATCAGCATAACCTTTACAGGATCAATTGTACATTTGAATTCATCTCAGAATGTTGCATAAAAAATTTGTTCATTTGACTCTGTAATTCCTGTTGCATTGATGTTTATGCTTTACAAAGGCTCTCACCAAATGACAGTCACTACTGATACTATGTGCAAGGATCCATAGTGCTGGACACGCAGATAAGAAAGTCACCGAGACAGACAAGATGCTGGCCTGATAAAACCTGCAGATTGTACTTGAACACAACTAGAAACCCACAACGAGCCATGATGAAACGTGATGAGGAATGTTTAGTAATGAATACATTTTTCAAATAATAAATGAGGAGCCAAGATGTCCACCACTCTGACATAGTCTACTCCAAACGTGGTAAGATTCGCAACAGGTGTTCCAAAAGAACGAGCATGATTAAATAATTTTACACTAAACTGCGAGCAGTATTCCCAAAGACTGGAAAAATGATGTTAGAAGCCCGTGAATCAAAACTGGATCCCTCCAGGGGTTGACAGTTCGATTAAAAGCAGTGCAAATCATCCGACATATCCGGCCAACAGTGAAGCAACAGGAACTGTTTATCACATGTAGAGACACTCCTTGAGTGTCACATCACACCAACCGGAAGTTGTAAAGTCCGCCTGGTCTGAAATAACAGCTTCACATCGTGAGAGAAAACAAACCGTTCCCTAAATAATCGCACTAATCCCATATTTTTGGCATGTCAGTGAGGTGTTTTTCGTACAGCAAATGATTTAGAATATAAAGGTTTGATAGCCAGGTGTTAGAGAAGCACGTGCACAAGTGCCCACCAAGTTATTGATTCATTAGCCTGTGCTGTGCCGTCTCCATCCTTTCGCGCACACCTGGCTGTCCCTTTCTCTGCCTCCTCCTCACAACAAACAGTGAACTGTGTCAACATTTTTAATGATAGTTTCAAGAACTTCAAATATAAGAAAGCTGTTGGGCATTAGTAAATGATAAACATGTGTACTATTTATATTTATGTGGCAATTTTGTACAATGATAAAATTTGCAATTCATCGGTCCGTTTCTGACTCAAACGGACTGTAAAATGTTTCATCTACACTGGTTCAGACGGTTAGGAGAAGATAATTTTTTATAACGGCGAGTGAGTGAGTGAGTTTAACTTTACGCCACACTCAGCAATATTGCAGCCATATGTCGGCGGTCTGTAAAGTCTGGACCAGACAATCCATTGATCAACAGTATGAGCATCGATCTACGCAATTGGGATACGATGTCATGTGTCAATCAAGTCAGCGAGCCTGACCACCCGATCCCGTTAGTCGCCTCTTACGACAAGCATGTGTTACTGAAGACCAATTCAAGCCCGGATCTTCAAGGGGCAGACGCCCGGTGAACAAGTTGTGACATGATATACAACGTCATCACTAGCGAAAAACCCTGATTATATTTTGAAAGGGATTCCATTTGGCGTAAGAGGCAAATCTATAACGATTATATGAATGGATCGCTGAGTTCATGAGATCATGTCCAGCTCTACAGGAAGTCCTGCCACTCACTGTGTTTGTTGCCAATGGCCACACAACATCTCACATGGAATTCAGGCAGTGGAAATAAGAAATGCTGAAAACGGCGTTTAACTCGATTTGGACAGTTTTGATATAAGTATTACATGATCTTTACGGATTGCTTCCATATTCCCTCAAATAATTACTTTGATAATTCAAATAATTTACAATTAGAGGGCGAAGAGTAAACTTGTGTAAAATAGGTAAGGTGTTTATGCATTGTCGATATTTAGAGGTTCAGACCAGGGCCTCCTTATGCAAAGCACTAAGGTGATCGTAAGTCACTTAGGTAACCTTAGTGCAATGTTAAAGAATGGGAGTTAAGGTTAACCTTGGTGAAGGTTGCTTCGTGAAAGGAGGTTCTGGACTGTCCAGCTGATGAGTGATGTCACTGTCATCCTGTATCCGAAGAGGTCGAATCTCTGTATTATGACTGTAGATCTTAAGACTGTTCTGATGACAGTACGCTGCAGTTAGCCTTTCGTCTCCCAATTACATTTTCAATAGAAATTCTGTTTTGATGTTGTGAGACATACTTCTAGAGTATTAATTATCGAAGAAAACACATTTGACGTTCATCAGTTTCTATTTTATGAATCCGTAGGGAAAAAAGGTATTTTCACATCAAATCAGTTTAATATGTTCACTGTTGACGCATCAAAGGAAAACTAAAAGCAGCAATGCGAAATAATCGGATGTAGAGTACAATTTAAATATTGTTAGATTTGATTTCGAACCTTTAAACTATTGGGAATGGAAACGTCTAGAATAGAAAACCTTATTTCAAAGAAGAATCCTCTGGAACTCTACAGAAGGTGTAAAGGATCAGTGCCACAAATCAATAAGTAACCATCTTCTCCCCATGAAATCAAATGAATTTTTCTGGATAGTTTCACGTGTGTTCAAATGAAAGTTATAATGTACTACAAATGGAAACGATTCTGTGGATATATAATTGACTTGGAATAGCATTTCTGTAAGCGCAGTAGTGAGCAAGTTAAAATTTGAATGTCACATCGCTTTTACGCAATGACCCAAACGTATTACCCAAATGCACAACACTGACATGCAGTTTTTATCAAGGGAGATGGATCACCCAGTTGAATTCAACTTATGTCGCTAACGTTTTCTCCTGCAACTGAAACTCTACACCTACCAAGAATTCTGCAGTTCAAAAAGACATCACGTGACAGGCTATCAGAACGTTTTGATTGATGTTACTCTGGCGGTCATTTAAATAATCTTCTCAAGTTCTCTCATGTGCTTTTAAGCGAAAATTTCTTCAAATATGACTGTTCAGAAGCAAATCTTTCTCGCATTTCAATTCGAAGCAAATTAGATTAAAAGCCCATTTTTGCCGTTTCAAATCCCTAAGCGAACATGCTGTTCTTCCCATCAGTAGTAACTCAGTTGTACCTCATCCCTTGCCTGAAGGAAAAGTATGTCTCTTTGCGCTTCCCGCGACAAATGATAGCATTAGCATGTCGCGGGTTGACATGCATTTGGGATGCTAAATAAAATATAGGCCCAACACCCCATCAGTGGTCTCGTCAATCTGTCGTGAATCAAACGCATTTCGTCTGGCAAAGTGAAATTCGTGAAGTTTTATTACGATGCTAAGTAATTGTTATTATTATTATTATTAATATACGATATTTATATAACCCACATATCCAGGCAACTAGTGCTTGCTCAAGGCGCTGGTATATTTTCCCTCGATCATTGGATGTCAATGTCAACGGCACATCGTGTGATCAGTCTCAAGTCCCTGGCGAGTATGCAACTCTTGCAGCCACTAGGTGCACCGAGTTATTGTGGCTTTCTCATCCTAACGACGTACCTATTCACAGCTGGGTGGACTGGGACCCATAGTCACAGTACTTTGTCCAAATTCACTGCACGTTGCTGTACCGCAACTAGGTGTTTGCACGTATTCATGTGGCCACCATCTGGTCATATACCAACGGATTCGTGGGTTCTTTTAAGTGCACAGGGTTGTGTACTGTACACTAGGGGTTGTGACAACACTGAAAGAGTCTGCACACAAAGTTGACTCCAAGGTTTTTACACCTGGTCACAGGTGGGCTCGATCCCGACACCTCAACCTCGCTTGATCACTAGCCTGGCGCCTTAGCCAGCTCGCCCACCACGCCCCCAAATTGTTTCGTTTACCGTTCACCTATTCAAACCAAAAGCCAAAGACAGTATTTCCGTTGTTGAGACCATTTTTTCGATTGATTAGTGGAAAATCATAATATCGCAAGCAACTGTTTTCCCTCTGAAAATTCTTGACTAAATGGTCCTACAATTGCCGGCGGCTGAACGGATGGTGTAAATACAACTGGGGTCCATGCAAGGAGGAAAGGTACAGTAAGTTCCCATGGTCCCTAGTATGGTGATCTACTTTCAGTTGCTATCGATCTATGGCCTATATTGTGTTGTCAATTAACAGTTTACTATCCTAAATGCTCCCAAACTAGTTGCCGATGTGGCGATAAATTTTAACTCAGTCACTCATTCTGGACTAAATGCATCTTGTATAGTTCCTTGCAATTGCATCGGTCTTGTAAAGAGAGTAAATGTCTGAAGTACATACCTGTTCCTAAATACTGCACAGCCTGCATTTGAGTGTTATGAAAGTGTGTTTTTGTAATTTGTAATTGCAATTGTAATATCACATTGATTAAGTGATAATTATTATGGGTCACGATGTTTAAAGTTTTGAGTGTGGGTTTTGGCTCGCATCTCGCATCAGATATGTTCAATGGCAATGGTATTTGTATCGGCACATCTTTTCGATAACGCTTCAGAGTTGCCTCCGTTTGCTTTGACTTCCTGTCTTGTGTTTACGATGGCTTTCGTGAACGTTCCGAGAGAATAATGAGGGAGCCTATGTTTGCTAGAATGCTCGAGAACTGTGTAAGAGCTATATAAAGGCTGGTTGTTGCGTTGTGCGGCGGTAATTATCACATCACTGGAGTTATACACTTCTGTCTGCCATCGTAAAGTTGTTCAAAATTCAAGTCTGACCGTGCTTGCCCATTCGTCTACTGTCACTGTAAACAGCCTTCAATCAGTATATCTGCTCTCACTGTAAATGTCAAGACTCTGGTGAGTTAATATTTTATATTTGTGACCCAATATCTTAGATTTGTGACTCAACTGCATTGTACTAGATATCATTCATTGTAGTTTGTTCATTGTTTGTTCAATATATTATTGAATATTTGTCTGTGTTCTATTTTGCTGGTTCAAAGGGGACTTTTAAATCTTTTGTCACGGCAAATTATTAATCGTAACATGAGGAGTATGTTCTACTACTGTGTAGCTGTTTTGTCTTCAGTTTGGCTCATGGAACAGTTCGTAAATGTGTCGTGCTTTTCATAATTTGCCTTTTACGTCCAATGGAATAACCTGTCAGAAAACAGGTTATTCTTTTATTTTGGAGTTCAGTATTTCTGTTTTGGTGCATGTTAAATATGAAGGTATAAGACTAATCAAGCTGGATGTACTTCTTACAACCATGTCAGGTAAGTGTACTGTTGTTACAGTTGTTAAAAAATTCGGTGATACCAAACTTCGTCATCGAGAATACCATGGGGATCTGACTAATGTTTATTTAGCTGCTTTGAAAACGGAACATTGTCGTTTAATAAACAACCAAAATTGTGTGAATGTGCATGCAATGAATCTCCTCTAATTCTGTTAGTAGTCAGGTTAGAAAGGAATTACAAGCATAAACAAATGGATACAACGTATCCTTCTTATAGTCGTTGAGGCATAAGGCCCAAATGCACAAAAATGAAAAACCCCAAGTTGACACGTAGTGTTAAACATACAGTGTGCATCATTGGTTACCGTGTCTGGTTTTGAGAGCTGCCTTAAAGAGAATCATGAGACTCCGTAGTTTTCTAAAACAACTGACATCTGGCATAACGCAAGACAACTGATCTGAGTTTTAGTACGACATCTAATGAGTATGTGTGGATTTCTGGCGTTTTTCTGTAGGCAAAATAAACATGAAATACCACAGTCCGTTCAGATTACATAGATGCAAACATTTAGAGAATGTTTCTTATCGTCCAAATTACCACATCTCAATAAACCTAGTTTTTATATTTAGAAATAAATTCAATTTGGTTGTGTATCGTTCGACCATATGTAGATATATCAGCTGCAGAAGACATGGAAAGTAGAAATTGGTGGCAGCAAAATCTCTCCCCATAGATCGTTGAAGGGCTTCTGAATAACACCAGTGACTGTTGAAAATTGAAAGATATCTTGTGTAAGACGATTATTGGATCTCTGACAACATGCACGCTGGTATCAATTATGAAACTGGAAAATGAAGTGCATTATATCCCTGTATAATCCTGGATGATCATGGCACGGTGAGAAATGACAAGGTTTGTATTTGCTGAAGTGTGTGGATGTCTTTGTCAGCAATATTCTCACAATATCGAACCAAGCCTGTTTGGGTCATTTCAACCGTTGACGTAATTGGCAGAACTTACATTCAGCCAGGTCAAAGATGTAGATACGGTCCAGGTAATTACAATGTAGCTGTCTGGGTACTTTGTATTAGGAATTTATACAGAAAGACTCTCTCTACGACAATCAACTATAAAATGTTAACTGTTTTTCGATATTAAGACCTTATTATAGTATTTCTAGAAATTATTGAGAAATTTGTTTTGGCAAATATCTAATACATGTATATAAACTATAGACGTTTTACTTAAAAGAATATGTTGAGATATGATTCTCTTGCAGTCTAAGTATCTTTTCAGTACTGTGTGAGACCTCCCTGTCCTGCAATACACGACTGAATGCGCCTTGGTACACTACCGATCAAAGTTTGTAGGAAATCGTGTGACAGCGTATCCCAATATTCGACCACTTCTTTCTTCATATCCACAATATTTCTAAGTCCTTTTTGGTGTATTCTGCCCTTCATTAATCCACACACATTCTCAATAGAGTTAAGATCTGGGTTGTAGCTGGGCCAGTCTGAAGCTTGAACATTTTCGTCAGGCAACCACTATTTTGTGTAACACGGCACGTAGTGTGTTTTGGGTCGTTATATCATGCTAAAATCTGATTAACCTTATAGTGTTCGGGCCGGTGGAAGGAATGGTTGATCATTTAAAATATCAACATATCGTTCCTTTGTCAAATTTCCAGTGCGAATATAAAGGCGTCACTCCACATGATGACATCCCACCCAACAGGTGAAATTTCGGGCTATGTTTTGGGCGTTGGTAGTTAGGTTTCACGGTATCTTTCGTCCACATTTTCTCACAGTTCGGAAAAAGCCAGACAGAACTTTCATCAGAAAAGAAAATATTATCCCAATCTTGATTTTCGTGAGCCCTACTTCAGTTTAAACGTCTTTGTTTTTGGCATCTTTCATCAATGGTGACGGAATTCGGCGCTTTTTCACGCAGTTAAGTCTTTGTAAGTTTTGACTAAGGGTTTCATTACATACCTGAGGACTTTCTCTTTTATCATCTCATTTCTGATATTCTCAACGCTTTTCAATTTTCCCCTACTCACAATCTGACCAAGTCGTCGGCGATCCGTAGTACTGAAGTTCCTTAGCCTCCCTGTCTTTGTCTGGTGCTCAATCCCAACTCCTGAATGAATATTTTTCAAAGTTCTGTATACTGTAGACAGAGGAATGTTATGTCAACCAGCTAACCCTTTTCTGGTAACCTGTACTTTGATCAAGCAATTATACAAATGAATTCGTCTTAGAACGTTGCACAAAGAAATATATTTTTTGACTCTTCTGTGCGAAACCTCTCACCAAATGACAAGCGATAAGTATCAACAAACCAGCCATAGTACAATAATACATTTGAAGTTAGAAGCCTTCAGAACATTAAAAATGAATATCATGGCTAATTTTGTTTTTTATCTGTAAGACTGTAAATAGTCAAATCTGGATCAGACAGTGCAGTCACCGATATTATGAGCAACGATCAGTTGTGCTTTAAACACTGATAAGAAAGTCACCGAGATAAGTCACTGGCCTGATAAAACCTGCATAGTGTACCTGTACTCAATTTGTAACTCACAACGAGCCATGATGAAACGTCATTGATGAAAACTTAGTAATGAATGCATTATTTAAAAAAAATAATGAATAGAGATAGATGAGATAGATGTATCTATCTGACATGTTCTACTTCAGACGTGGTAAAGATTCGCAACAGGTGTTCAAAACAGAACGAGCATGATTGAACAATTTTACATCAAATTGCAAGTAGCGCTCTTGAAGACTGTAAAAATGATGTTAGAAGCCCGTGAATCAGAAACTGGATTCCTCCAGGGATTGACAGTTCGATTAAAGCAGTGCAAATCATCAGAAATATCCGACCAACAGTGAAGCAACAGGAACTGTTTATTACATATGGATACACTTCTTGAGAGTCACAGGACCCAAACCGGAAGTTGTAACGATCCGCCTGGTCTGAAATAACCGCTTCACATCGTGAGAGAAAACAAACCATTCCCTAAAATACATTCAGAAATCCCATATTTATGGCTTGTCAATAATAAGTTTTTTTATGCAGCGATTGCTATAGAAAATAAGACTTGATATAGGATAATCATTATTTATTTTGGAGAGGACTTTTGGAATGGGAATATATGATTCTTTCAAGCTGTTATTTTTTGTCAAAATAAAAGACAAATGCGATGACAGTTACACAATCGCGAGCCATTCGTTCGTACATGCGTTCTGTCGTAAAGAGCGTTCGAAATTATTTCCGTATTATTAGGTTATCAGGATTATGATTTTACAGTTTATTAAAGTTTCCGGATACATACATTCTATTCCTAATCAATAGTTAGTGAAAAAACTTTCATTCTCTCTCGAACAAGTACGAAAAAGGCAAGAATCCAGTCGGGCTGCCACTGCAGATCAGTGAATTGTTCCGGGGATTCAGCGTTGATCAGTACTCCCATTCTTTCCCACATGCTACATAATTCTACCCATTATCAGAGTCCCTTTTCGCTTCATTCAATGTGGCCTTAATTAAGATGATGATATCGGTAAATGTCCTTTACATGAATGATACTGTGGAAGACACAAAACAAAACCTAATTCTGACCTTACACGTACAATTATTTGGATAAAATGTATGTGTTTTGTAAGCAATTTCAATTTCATCACACAGTATAACGGTAGAACAACGGTTTATTCTTACTATGCAGGCAGCCAGGGTTCGATTCCTTAAATGAATAAACATCGTAATAACCATGTCTGGAGTTTGGACATGGATACCCCGGAAATCAGGTCCAAACCGGGATTCCAAGCCGCAATCATAAGTATATTCATTGTGGCGCTGAGATGACACATGTCCCCTCTGTGGCAAAAGTGACAGAATGCATTGATTATCTGTTATTGAAACAACTACAGGATGTTTCTAATGCACTGGAGCATGACCTCGTGACTACATTGAGGGAAGCTCCGCCAGACACAGTGTTGAAGTATATTTCGCAAAACGGAAGAATTCTGTTTTGTCATGCCATGTTGACCCTTCATGCGTGCTGGAAGTATTCGTATTCTACAACAATGTACCGAATAGTGTTCTAAGTGTTTATCAGTCAACAAATCGTTTTTGATCTCGAAAGAGAACACAAACTTTTAAGTGAATGATAAATCGTCGTTAGTTCAAAAGTGCAGAGGGAACGTTTGTTTGCCGATGTTGAGTTACAATTTCAAAGAATTTCACACTTGGTGTAACGCTATTATGCATTGCAATTACCGACATGAATTCCTATATCAGTTCAATTATTTGTTCAATTGGGATTGTTCTTGTTTGATGTTTTCCAGATATTACAAATCTGCATTTAGGAAGTCATTGCAACATAGTTAAACATGGATGCCTGGATGCTGAGCATATCTGAACTATGTTTAGTGACTCTTTTCCGAAAGACCCTTTGGGTAACCAAATTTAAATATATCCCAAATTAGAAATATCCATGTACATTTTGACTGATAAAATAGAACACTAAATACGGACAGACATTCGAATTGCCGCCAGCATGATGAAATAAAAAATATGATTGAAATGTGGAGCCCTATTTATCATTCAGAAAGATACTTGATTAAGAAATCATGTCAAGTGAGAAGGCGATCATCTCATCAATTCCAATGACGTTTCATCATGGCTCGTTGTGGGTTACGAGTTGTGTACAGGTACACTGTACAGGTTTTATCAGGCTAGTGTCTGATATCGGTGACTTTCTTATCTGTGTGTCCAGAACTATTGATCTTTGCTCATAATATCGGTGACTGCACTGTCTGATCCAGATTTGACTATTACAGTCTTACAGATAAAAACAAAATTGAGAATTGGCCATGATATTTACTTTTAATGTTCTGAAGGCTTCTAACTTCAAATGTATTAATGTGCTATGGCTGAGGTTAGTCTCGAAACTCAAGAGTGGTTTGTTGATCACTTATCGCTTGTCATTTGGTGAGAGGTTTTGCACAGAAACACCAGCGCAACAAAAATACACAGTCAAATAATATATTTCTTTGTGCAACGTTCTAAGACGAATTCATTTGTACAATTGTTTGATCAAAGTACAGGTTTACCAGAAATTATTGAGAAAATCTTTGTTTCCTAATACTGATAATAGAATTTTAAAATAGGTGTTACATTATGTAGTAAGGTACTCAATGGGAGACAACTCTTGTAGGCTGAACCTTACTACATCAAGAGTTATCTCCCCTGGTGTAGCAGATGGCTTCCTTTGTTGACATGGCAGATTTGACAGCAGAAGAGAAAAGAAAGCTGGTTCTAGGTGATTTCGAAAGGGTGTGACTAATGCAAAAGGGTTAGCTGGTTGACATAACATTCCTCTGTCTACAGTATACAGAACTTTGAAAAATATTCAGTCAGGAGATGGGACTGAGCACAGGACAGGAGCAGGGAGGCTAAGGAAGTTCAGTACTACGGATCGCCGGCGACTGTGAGTAGGGGAAAATTGAAAAGCGTTGAGAATATCAGCAATGAGATGATAAAAGAAAAAGTCTTCAGGTATGTAATGAAACCCTTAGTCAAACTTTACAAAGACAATTTACAATTTTCAACGGCCACTGGTGCTATTCAGAAGCCCTTCAACGATCTATGAGGAGACAGTTTGCTGCCACCTATTTCTACTTTCCATGTCTTCTGCAGCTGATATATCTACATATGGTCGAACGATACACAACCAAATTGAATTTATTTCTAGATATAAAAACATAGGTTTGTTGAGAGGTGGTAATATGGACGATAAGAAACATTCTCTAAATGTTTGCGTCGATGTAATCTGAACGGACTGTGGTATTTCATGTTTATTTTGCCAACCAACAGAAAAAAACGCCAGAAATCCACACATACTCATTAGATGTCGTACTGAAACTCAGATCAGTTGTCTTGCGTTATGCTAGATGTCAATTGTTTTAGAAAACTACAATGTCTCATGATTCTCTTTAAGGCAGCTCTCAAAACCAGACACGGTAACCAATGATGTACACTGTATGTTTAACACTACGTGTCAACTTGTTTTTTAAAATATTTTTGTGCATTTGTGACCTGGAACAGTACACTCACCTGACATGGTTGTCAGAAGTACATCCAGCTTGATTACAGTCTTATACCTTCATATTTAACATGCACCAAAACAGAAATACTGAACTCCAAACAAAAGAATAACCTGTTTTCTGACAGATTCCATTGGACGTAGAAGGCAAAACATGAAAGGCACGACACATTTACAAACTGTTCCATGAGCCAGACTGAACACATGTTCTTCTTCTCTGAGACCAACCAGCTACATGGTAGAAGAAAAGACTCCTCAAATGCAGGTTCCGAAGAATTTAGGAACATGTATGTACTTCAGACATTTGATTCTTTTTACATGACCGGTGCAATTGCAAGGAACTATGCAAAATGCGTTTAGTCAAGAATTATCAGAGGGAAAACATTTGCTCGCAATTTTGTGCTTTTCCACCAATGAATGGATAAAATGGACTTAAACAACGGAAATATTGCCTTTGGCTTTTGGTTTGAACAGTGAACCGACAAACAAAACAATTATTTAGCATCAGAGTACAAATAATCAGACATGGCTTCGTAACGGGAAAAAACTCTGATGTTACTAAATGAATGTGTACGCCGAATTCTGGAATCGTATGAAATGGTTATATTTCACGTGGCCAGACGAAATGTGTTTGACTCACGACAGATTGACGAGACCACTGATGTGGAGTTGGCCCTACATTCTATTCAGCACCCCACGTGTATGTCAACCCGTGACATGCTAATGCTATCATTTGTCACTGGAAGCGCAACGAAACATACTTGCCCTTCAGGCAAGGGATGAGGTAAAACTGAGTTACTATTGATGGGGAGATCAGCATGTTCGCTTAGGGATTTGAAACGGCAAAAATGGGCTTTTAATTTAATTTGCTTTGAATTGAAACGCGAGAAAGAATTGCTTCTTAACAGTCATATCTGAAGAAATTTTCGCTTAAAAGCACTAAGAGAACTTGAGAAATTATTTAAATGACCGTGAGCGTAACATCAATCAAAACGTTCTGATAGCCTGTCACGTGATGTCTTTTTGAACTGCAGAACTCTTAGCAGGTGTAGAATTTAAGTTTCGTTTCAGTTGCAGGGGAAAACGTTAGCGACATAAGTTGAATTCAACTAGGTGATCCATCTCCCTTGATAAAACGCCGCATGTCAGTGTTGGGCATTTGGCTAAATACGTTTGGGTCAAACCGAAAACCGATGACATTCAAATGTTTACTCGCTCACTATTGCGTTTACAGAAATGCTATTGCAGGTCAATTAGATATCCACAGAATCGTTACCATTTGTAGTTCTTAAAACTTTCATTTGAACACACGTGAAACTATCCAGAAAAATTCATTGATTTCATGGAAAGACGATGGTTACTTATTGATTTGTGGCACTGATCCTTTACTCCTTCTCTACAGTTCCAGAGGATTCTTCTTTGAAATAAGGTTTTCTATTCTAGACATTTCCCTTCCCAATAGTTTAAAGGTTCGAAATCAAATCTAACAATATTTAAATTGTACTCTACATCCAATTATTTCGCATTGCTGCTTTTAGATTTCCTTTGATGCGTCAACAGTGAACATATTAAACTGATTTGATGTGAGAACACTTTCTTTCCCTACAGATTCATAAAATAAAAACTAACAAACGTCTAATGTGTTTTCTTTGATATTTAATACTCCAGTAGTATGTCTCAGAACATCCAAACAGAATTTCTATTGAACGTGTAAACTGCAGCGTACTGTCATCAGAACAGTCTTCAGATCTACAGTCATAATACAGAGATTCGACCTCTTTGGATACAGGATGACAGTGACATCACTCATCAGCTGGACAGTCCAGAACCTCCTTTCACGAAGCAACCTTCACCAAGGTTAACCTTAACTCCCATTCTTTAACATTGCACTAAGCATACCTTAGTGACTTACGATCACCTCAGTGCTTTGTGAAAGGAGGCCGTGGTCTGAACCTATAAATATCGACAGTGCATAAACACCTTACCTTTTCTACTCAAGTTTACTAATCGCCCTCTCATTGTAAATTATTTGAATTATCAAAGTAATTATTTGAGTGAATATGGAAGCAATCCGTAAAGATCATGTAATACTTCTATCGAAACTGTCCAATTCGAGTTCAACGCCGTTTTCAGACATATTTTTCACGAACTCAGCGATCCATTCATATTACTGTAATAGATTTGTCTTTTACGCCAAATAGAAACCCTTTCAAAATATAGTGATAAGGTTAAATATCATGTCACAACTTGTTCACCGGGCATCTGACCCGTGAAGATCGGGGATAGAATTGGTCTTCAGTCACACATGCTTGTCGTGTGGGGCGACAAACGGGATCGGGTGGTCAAGCTCGCTGACTTGGTTGACACATGTCATCGTATCGCAATTGCGTAGATCGATGCTCATGCTGTTGATCACTGGATTATCTGGTCCAGACTCGATTATTTACAGACCGTCGCCATATAGCTTGAATATTGCTGAGTGCGGCGTTACATAAACCAACCAATGCCCTCATTCACCTGTCCTATGTGTTCCATGCGCTTCTTCGGGTGGACACTTGACTTGCCTTTGCACCTGTTTGTGACTGTTTGCTTCCTGGTCGGATACATTCAACCTTTGGCAAACATGACAAAATTGGTAGTGATTCGTAACGCCATGATATGGCCTGTTTTAGCAGAGATTTCTTATAATAATTTTCTTGTGAAATATCTCCCAAATGACCATTGGTGGCCAATATTATTTTTATTTGTTTAAGCTAACACCTTTTCAGGAAAACAGCTCTATGTAAGCTTGGAACAGACGAACACATTATTCAGATTATGGGTAACAGCGACAGCATGCGTCTTTTCACTCTTCTTTTTCCTTTTTGGTCGAAATGGGTCCCAAGTGTTCCTCTCATTGTCGAGCCTGTTGCCAGTACTTAGTGACTGGTGAGTCCCAGCCGCAGTAACGGCTTCATGCAACAGCGTAGACCAATAAATATCTTTTACTTATTTTACCGCCGACAACTTTGGAATACTAAGGATGTACTTCAGGATATTTAACAACTGCCCACTATACTAACCGTTTACTGTATGATCTAAATGAACAAGTGCAGCTCTTGAAACCATGTTGTGATTGATTTACGGCTTTTTTAACTTTGGCCTTTGCGCCAAACGGAATCTGTTTGAAAACTGGCTCTTGTTTTGAACTTGTTATTGTGTTTGTGTGTTTGTGTGTATCCAATATAAAGATAAAAGACTATAATCAAGACAGATGAATTTCTTGAAGTGAGTCTAATATTGTGGGTTGAAGAGAGAGCAGGAATGAACAACGTAATGAAGCAAACAAGAAACAAAGAAATAAAGTACACAATATGAACTGTCATGTTAAAAAAAAAGTCACTGTTAATATCGGTGATCTGCTATTGGTATTGCACTCGAATGACCAACCTTCTTCCTGGGAAATATTACGCTAAGTAGCAAAGATTCCGAAACATGAAACTGCATTTCTTCTTGAACGAAAATGATAATGATGAAAATCATTTGTTGATATCGACAAAACTGAAAACCCAATTTGAGTTCATAATATGCATGGATTAGAATTTGATAGATTTTCCATTTCGTACAAAATTATGAACTAAAGAAATATATATATTTTCAGCTTTGTGGATATCAACGAATAATTTTCATCATTATCATTTTGTATCGTTCCTACAAAATACCTGTTCCTAAATACTGTACAGCCTGCATCTGAGGAGTATTTTCTACTACTATGTAGCTGATTGGTCTCAGAGAAGAAGAAAATACGTTAAGTTTGGCTCATGGAACAGTTTGTAAAATGTGTCGTATTTTGCCTTTTTACACCCACTGGAATCTGTCTGAAAACAGGTTATTCTTTCATATTGAGTTTATTATTTCGTTTTTCTTGTGCTTGGTCACTGTGAACTCATAAGACTATAGCCAATCTGGATGTACTTTCTACAGGCAAGTCAGATGAGGTTATTGTAGCAGGTCTCAGTCGTTAACAAAATCGTTGATACATATGGCAAACAAAACATCATCATCGAGTATACCTTGGGAACAGAACGAATGTTTATTTTAGCTGCTTTGAAAATGAAACCTTGTCGTTTAATAAACAACCGGAATCCTATGAATGCACATGCAATGAATCTTCTCTGATTCTGTAGTCACTTTAGAAAGGAATTACAAGTTTAAACAAATGGATACTGCGTAGCCTTCTTATAGTCGATGATGCATAAATGCACAAAAAGCAAGTTGACACATAGTGTTAGATACACATGGTGCATCATTGGTTACCGTTTCCGGTTTTGAGAGCTACCTTGCAGATAATCATGAGATCCGCAAACTGCAAGTAGCGCTCTTGAAGACTGTAAAAATGATGTTAGAAGCCCGTGAATCAGAAACTGGATTCCTCCAGGGGTTGACAGTTCGATTAAAGCAGAGCAAATCATCAGAAATATCCGGCCAACAGTGAAGCAACAGGAACTGTTTATTACATATGGATACACTTCTTGAGTGTCACTGCACCCAAACCGGAAGTTGTAACGATCCGCCTGGTCTGAAATAACCGCTTCCCACCGTGAGAGAAAACAAACCATCTTATAACCAAGTCAGGTGAGTGTACTGTTCCAGGTCACAGTTGTTAACAAATTCGGTGATAGCAAACATCGTCATCGAGAATACCTTGGGATCCGGACGAATGTTTATTTAACTGCTTTGAAAACGAAACATTGTCGTAAACAACCAAAATCGTGTGAATGTGCATGCAACGAAGCCCCTCTAATTCTGTTATTAGTCAGGTTAGAAAGGAATTACAAGCATGAACAAATGGATACAACATATCCTTCTTATAGTCGTTGAGGCATAAGGCCCAAATGCACAAAAATAACATAAAAACCAAGTTGACACGTAGTGTTAAACATACAGTGTACATCATTGGTTACCGTTTCTGGTTTTGAGAGCTACCTTGCAGATAATCATGAGATCCGCAAGAAAACTGATCTGAGTTACATTTCTAAATACTAAAGGGTATGTGTGGATTTCTGACGGTTCTTTTTCTGTTGAAGGGAAAGCAAACGTGAAATAACATAGGCCGTAAATTCCGTTACATAGACGCAGACATTAAGAGAATGTGTCTTATCGTCCAAATTACCACCTCTCAATGCACCTTGTTGTTTTTGTTAAAATATATTAAATTTGGCTGTGAATCGGTCGACTATATGTAGAGATAATATCAGCTGCAGAAGACATGGAAAGTAGAAATAATTGGCAGCAAAATGTCTCCCCATAGATCGTCGAAGGACTTCTGAATAGCATCAGCATAACCTTTTACAGGATCTCTGATAACATGCACGCCGGTCTCAATTATGAAACTGGAAAATGAAGTGCATTATATACCTGTATAATCCTTGATGATCACAAGAAAGGGGAATGCTGTGCAAAAGTTTTATATACGACACGGTAAGAAATGACAAGGTTTGTATTTGCTGCAGTGTGTGGATGTCTCTGTCAGTAATAAACTCACAATATCGAACCAAGCCTGTTTGGGTCATTTCAAACATTGACGTAATAGGCAGGAAGTCATACCAAAAAGACTCTCAAACTAGAAACCCACAACGAGCCATGATGAAAAGTCATGAGGAATGTTAGTAATGAATGCATTTTTCAAATAATAAATAGAGGCACATGTCCATCACTCTGACATATTCTACTCCACACGTGGTAAAGATTCGTAACAGGTGTTCCAAAACAGAACGAGCACGATTAAACATTTTTACACTAAACTGCGAGCAGCATTCCCAAAGACTGTAAAAATGATGTTAGAAGCCCGTGAATCAGAAACTGGATCCCTCCAGGGGTTGACAGTTCGATTAAAGCAGTGCAAATCATCCGAAATATCCGGCCAACAGTGAAGCAACAGGAACTGTTTATCACATGTGGGGACACTTCTTGAGTGTCACATCACACCAACCGGAAGTTGTAACGATCCGCCTGGTCTGAAATAACAGCTTCACATCGTGAGAGAAAACAAACCGTTCCCTAAATACACGCAGCAATCCCATATTTATGGCATGTCAGTGAGATGTTTTGCATACAGAGAATGATTAAGAATATACGATTTGATATGAAATAATCATTATCAATTTTGGGGAGAACTTTAGTAATGGGAATGTATTATTCTTCACACATTCGTTTTTCCACTTACGAGTGAACATGATTCAATTTTCTTTTTATAATGTGCATTTAAATTAATATCTTGTAAAAATGTATCCATTTCATGTATTATTAATCTATTAAGTTGTTCTGTTTTTGTCACAAATAGCTAAATATGATGACACAATCGAGAGCCAAAATTACTACGAATATTCGTATATACATGCGATCTGTCTTAAAGAGCGTTCACATATATTATCGTATTTTCAGGTTATCATGATTAAGATTCTACAGTTTATTAAAATGTCCGGATAAACACTAAACCGTGAGCATACATCCTACTCCTAATCAATAGTGAGTGAAACATCCTTTCATTGTCTCTCGTTAAAGTACGAAAAAGTCGAGAATCCAGTCTGGCTGTCACTGCCGATCAGTGAATTGTTCCCGGATTCAGCGTTAATCAGCACTCCCCTTCCTTTCCACCTGCTACATAATTCCACCAATTATCAGCGTCCCTTTTCGCTTCATTCATTGTGGCCTTACTGGAGTTAGTAGTTGAGTACTACGTAGACCAAACGCAGAGCCCAGGGCAGATGATGGTATAGAAAAATGTCCTTTACATTAATATGTAAGTCATAGTGGAAGACACATTGTCGGTTTCTATCATGGCAGTTAACGGTATGGTAAATTGGTCTTTGACACACTAATGGAACTCTCAAAACAAAACCTAATTCTAACCTTACACACAACATCTCTGGGATAAATGGGCTAATGTATGTGTTTTTTTAAAGTAAAAGGGGTCTTTTTGGACACATAATTGATTATCAGAATCTTCGAGACAGCGATTTCAATTTTATCACACAGTAAGACGGTAGCACAAAATCCAATGGGAGTTTAAAAAAAGTGTTAATAACACCGACGACAATAAAATTCACCTCTCACCACGCCGACCTCATAGTTTGATGCATGGTTCATCCCTATTGATAGACTGTGCAAATTGTGTCCATGACGACACTGCCTAAGGTGCAGTTGGGAATATATTTATTCGAAGTAATCAAAATCTAAGCAGAGAACAACAAATATTAACTGTAAGCTTTTGCTGGTGGTACATACGATAATCTGAACAATATGACACCAATCTCAAATCAGCATCGTTCTAGGGGGATTAATTATCCCACATTGTTGCGTGGAGCTTCTATTCCTTTCACTTTGAATTTATCTGTCAAGGTGGGCTTCATCTTTGATTGATATTGATTTGTGATGGTTGACGATCCAACATGGTCTCTATGGATGGGGGATCAGATAAATGGCGTTACAGCTTCATGAACATCCACTTGACGAGTGTCTGATAACAACCAAGATGAACACAAACCGAAATTACAAGTTACTGTATTACATGGCCATTACAACAAATGACTACACATATATAATTATTATTCTACCATACAGTACTTACTTTTATCTTATTTCCCAACAGATAACATGATCATATGTTGTTTTTCACTGTAGCACTGTAGTCCATCAGATCATTTACAAGACAATATACAGACGTAAATGAGTTGACTTATGCTTCATTTCATGTACATAAACAAGAATATGTAGTTAAGTCAATTTTCCCAATGAAGATTCACGTAGGTGTATGAATCAACAGATACATGAACTCTGCTTCCTGGTTGTTTTGCGGTGTTCTCAGTTCTTTTCCATTTATCGTCAGCATCATAATTATTTTATATATTGTATTTGCAGATTTTTATAGTACAGATGACATGTCACATATAATGAGTAGAGGGTTGACAGATGTATGCTTTTAGCACTTTCATGTACATAAACAAGAATATGTAGTTAAGTAACGATACTAACATCAGAATCTACACATCTGTGAACATATATGTATATTGAAGTACAGTCTTTGCTTATAATCAGAAATGTTGGATTTAGACTTTATGAAAAACTAATATTATATCAGACAAAACAAAGTATGCAAAGAAGACCAAAATTTTGTAAATTTATCACATGAACAGGTTGTGAAAGCAATACATTTTGAGGAGTAATAGTATTGGTTGCAAATTTGCGGTGTTCTCAGTTCTTTTCCATTTATCGTCATCATCAGAAAATTAGCTAATACATCACTGAGCACGCTTCATGTTTGAGACACTGCGAGGTATTGGGCCTGAATTCTCTATTTACCATTTCTGTCAGTATTGTTCAAATAACGTGATCAGTTGTTTAGCATCCCTTTCAACTATTGGGGCGGTGGTGGAGCCTGGGGGTTAAAGTTTTCACTTGTCACCCCGAAGTCCAGGGTTCGATTCCCGAAATGATTAAAATTGGTCACTAGATTTACTCAATCTCAACCATGTCATGTGATATGGGTTTGCATATTGCGGGAGAAAACCACGACGTGATGATAAACCTTAGTTATAGAGGATGGTTACCACTGGTAGACTCCGCGGACATGATGTGCGCGGACAGGTCGAACCGGGATTTCAAGCCGCAATCATAAGTATATTCATTGTGGCGCTGAGATGACACATGCCCCCTCTGTGGCAAAAGTGACAGAATGCATTAATTATCTGTTATTGAAACAACTACAGAATGTTTCTAATGCACTGGAACAAGACTTCGTGACTACATTGAGGGAAGCTCCGCCAGACACAGTGTTAAAGTATGTTTTTGTCATGCCATGTTGACCCTTCATGCGTGCTGGAAGTACTTCTCGAATTGTACAACATGGTACTAAATGGTATCCAGAGTGTTTATCAATCACCATTATAGTTTTGATCAGGAACTAGAACACTGGCATTGAAGTAAATGATATATCATAATGATCGATATGATAAAAATCGCTGATAATTTCAAAAGAGCAGGCCTAGAGGGAACTGTGTTGTCATTTCAAAGCATTTTATACCACTTGGTATAACGCAGTTAGTGTTCCCCCTAGGATTCAGAAAGGGCAGGGTAACTTAAACAAAAAGGGCACTTCATAATCTAAAAGGGCACTTTGGTGAGGATTATTGAAAAAATTACAATAACAAAATGTATATGAAGTCAAATGCTCTTATAATTTTATTTCTTTCTAAAGTTCATTTATTACTCTTCTCATTTTGTATTTTAAGATCAAAATTTGGGAAAAAAAGCATTTCAAGTCATTAATCTGTTGTCACATTTGTTTACAATTTCACAAAACACGCAAACAACAATTTACAGTTTTGTTTTCTTTCTTGCCAAGCATCTGTTCACAACTTCTTTCAAGTCAATGTCTGAAACTGACGATGCATTCAGACTAATCAAGAGAAGTCTGTTGCAATTTCGAACACTGAGTCTGTTTCTATGATCTGTCACAATCAGTTTCACTTTTGAGAACACTCTCTCAACTTCAGAAGTGGACAATCACAGTTGCATGAATGGACAGTAATTGAACAATGTTTGGATTCAAGTTTCCAAGTTGAGGCTTGAGTCTTCAAAATGGTGGAGGGTGAACTGGTGTCAAGCTCCTTTACTTGACTCCACTCAATCTGTGTTTCTGCCCTTGGTGTTCATTTAGAACATAATGAACAAAACATCATTCCCTTCTTTTTGTCATCATCTGAGTACCTCGACCAGGGACGGTTTTGTTGCCACTTTGTGTCAAATGCAGTCTTGTGACCACCATCTTTCTTCTGTGTTGGATTAACTGACTCTGTCTCGTGTGCCCTTGAATTTTCATAGGAAACTACCTCTGACTCGTCTAAGTCCGGTCTGAAAAAATATATACAAAGTTAATATACCATATTCAAAATATTCTTAGATATTAAATTTGCAATCATAATTATTAAAACAAAAATACACACAATAATACACCTGAACGTAAGTATCTACTGTGGAGAGCTTCGACAAGGGTGTGGCTTCCCATTGTTTGAAATCGTAAAATAGTTTTACTCCTTCAAGACTTACATTTTTATGAAATCGACAGTAAACACTAAAAACAAGGCTACCAAGTGAAGCTGTTATGCAAGCTGTATTAACTATTTCATTTCCCAGGACAAACAACAAAATAATTCAAGATCAATTTCAAATTGCCGATGGATTCAAAATGGCGGACATTTTCGAGTTTCAGATTTTCACCTAAACAGCACAGTCACATGAATATCGGTCCCCCGAACGTACCAAAATACATCCCATGTAGTTCACACATCGTTATCTTTAATAAATGAAGGTCTTATTTGAAAGGCATGTGAAATTGAAAGGGAAATCAACGGCCTAAAAATCACGAACTTAGAGGCACATACCTGTTAGGAGCAAAGAAATCTATTAGTCGGCGACACTTCCTTGCTTCAACCTTCACCGCTTCTTCTCTTTTCCATTTGATTCTTTCCTTGGTAGGCATTGTGATTTGTAAAGCGAATTAAACACATTTGACTTCGCCATGGTTTAAATGCCAATTTCCTAATCATTATCAAAACAATTTTGCGTCTCCCCTTGAAAGGGAGAGAACTCCGTCCTTAATAAAATCCGGAAAATACACACGGGTTGTTGTAAAATCAAGCACAGCTGGAAAAAACTGGAATTGAGTCGAAAAGGGCAGGGCGCAAAACAAAAAGGGCAGGGCGCAAAAATCAAAGGGCAGGGCGCAGCGCCCTCCTAAATGTGCCTAGGGGGAACACTAGCAGTAATAGGCTGTAATTACCCGCACGAATTACTGCATCAGTTTCTTTTTAAACAATTGAGATTGTTCTTGTTCAACCGGGGCGGTGGGGTAGCCTAGTGGTTAAAGCGTTGGCTCGTCACGCCGAAGACCCGGGTTCGATTCCCCACATGGGCACAATGTGTGAAGCCCATTTCTGGTGTCCCCCGCCGTGATATTGCGGGAATATTGCTAAAAAGCGGCGTAAAACTAAACTCAGTCAGTCAGTCAGTCAGTCTTGTTCAACCCGACGCATCATGCTGTCTTTGTTTGTTGTTTTCTAGATATAACAACTCTGCATTTAGAAATTCATTGCATCATATTTAGTTAAACACATTAAAGTCAGATGAGCATGTCTGAACTAAGGGTTCTGTTTAGTTGCTTTATTCCGAAAGAACTTTTAGGTAACCAAAAACTGAAATATATGTATATCTGCAGGTACAATTTGACTGATAAAATGAAGCATTAAATTCGGACAAATGATTTCCAAAAATTGTCGTCAGCATAATAACATATAGATATGATTGGTATGTGGCAACA
The DNA here is from genome assembly GCF_003918875.1 of Haliotis rubra. NCBI lineage: Eukaryota > Metazoa > Mollusca > Gastropoda > Lepetellida > Haliotidae > Haliotis > Haliotis rubra. Next base: position 601,244 of record NW_025767457.1, read on the forward strand.
CTATTTATCATTCAGAAAGACACATGTTTAAGAAATTATGACAGGTGAGAAGTCGTTCATCTCATCAATTCCAACTCGCCTGCGGATGAAACCTTCCATGAGAATGTATGTTGTCTTGCTGTCAAAGGATGATTTAAGCAATCCATTTCATGTTCTGTATTGTCATTTGAGACGGCATTATTCTGAATAATGCAAACAGTAAGGAGATAGGTAGAGTATTGAGGACTATTTCTACAATATAACACAGACAGAACATCTGTAATGGGACGTCTACATAGCGTGATCATTTGACGAGGTGTTGCTCTGTCTCCCGTTAGTCTGAGCTCCCCTGATAATCAGATTTCTGATGTTTGTTTACTGTTGTCAGAGGAGCAACAAACTGCGAATAGGACTGAATGACATGAAGGATGACAGTTCCTTATGTCGAACAATATTCCAGAAGCTCCAACCTCTGGTGTTATTATTTCAAACGTCCTGAGACGTACGTCTCTTGCTCATATGTTGTTTGATCAGGGTTACAGCATTCGACTGCTTTGTAAAGTTTTAAAAATGTTTGATGGTAGGCATGTTGAGAATATTCAAAATTTGAATTCAGTGATGAAAATGTTGCGCAATATGTTCACGTGATGGTTCAGGTGAACACTTGAATTGCCTTTGTTTGTGCCGGGTGGTATCAATGGGACGAGGATACTTTAACCTTTTGCGAAGGCATGACATCATTAACGTTTGATATTGCGTCATGAAGATGGAGATTATTACACGAACAAGTCTGCCATACGCCTTATTCGAAACGAGTGCGAAATTTAGTATTGCCCTTAATTTTGGCAATGCATAATTTTACACGAGTTTTGTATAATCTGTGTGGCACACTTGCGAGTGTGATAATTTCTTTGTTATCCATATTATTCATGTAAATTTGTGCAGTAAAACACGATAAGCGGGTGTGACGACCCTCCCCATTAACGTCACGTTCAATTGTTTAATGACGTCACAGACGACGAAATACAGAAACTAGGTGATTGCTAGGCAAAAGTGATAAGGGCACACATGACATATATATGTGTTCAGACTCGATGACGTAGTCTTGTGTTTGGTTTCGTTGTTGTTTAACGCCACACACTGAAATATTCCAGCTATGCGGCGGCGGTCTGTACACATTCACTTCTGGATAAGGCAATCCGGTGATCAACAGAATGAGCATCGATCTACGCAATTAGGATACGATGACATATGTCAACAAAGTCAGCGAGCCTGACCATCGATCCCGTTATTCAGTTGTGGATAGGTTTTTTCTTTCTGAATGTCAAATAGATGAGGTGGTTCACTGGTCACGTTTACACTCAGCCTTTTGGACATTGGATGACAGTGAGGGAAGTAATACATTGCAATAATTCTTTCAATGGAGTAAGAAATGATAGTATGGGTTAGAATCCAAGATGGAACTCAAACCCAAAAGTACTAGAAGTTGTACTTAACTGCTAAAGTGTAATCCCAGATATAGCATATAATAAATCCAACTTTTGAATTGCAATACAATGTTTTAGAATAGTGTTTCCTTGTCAGCTGAAACTACTTCTGTTAACTTTTTGATATATTTTGCGCCATTATGTACGTGATTAATGGATTGACAGGTTGGTACAATTACACAACACGATTAGAAATGCCACCTGAAAGAACTGAAACGAATATTACGACAATTTGCTTCCGTTGTATTGATCTTCCAGTCAGTAACAAGTCTATAAATCCGACTTATTACAATTCCTCGTTCTAAAATGAATTATTCATGTTGATCTTTGTCACTAGTCAAATAGCTAACTCTTCATGCTGGTGACTGAGTTGAGACAGTATATGGCTGTTGGTCTGTATTTGAGGTGAGGTGAAATTGGGTTTAACGTCGTGCTTGAGAATATGTCGCTCATATGACGACGTGATCTGTATTTGGGTGTTATTGTAGTCTTTATGTCCGTTCTATTCCGCCACGTACACACGCGGTATCTTGCAGTCTAGAAGAGAGTGTCCCTCTCATTGTCGAGCATATTGCCAGTACTTAGTGACTGGTGAGTCCCAGGCGCAGTAACGGCTTAATGCAACAGCGTAGACCAATAAATACTGAAGAAAGGTATTAACTGAGATCTGACTCGGATGGGGAGGAACTCCTGGCGTCATTAACGTTTAACATTACGCTAGTAAATAACATTTGTAAGTAATGGTTTTGCTATACCTTAATATTGATACATTTTTCATTATTTGTATCTTTTACTTATTTTACCGCCGACAACTTAGGAATACTAAGGATGTACTTTAAGATGTTTAACAACTGCCCACTATACTCACCGTTAACTGTATGATCTAAATGAACAAGAAATTATATCAAGTGCAGCTCGTGAAACCACGTTGTGATTGTGTCACGCCTTTTTAAACTCTGGCCTTTGTGCCAAACGGAATCTGTTTGAAAACTGGTTCTAGTTTTGAACTTGTTATTGTGTTTGTGTGTATCCAATATAAACATGAAAGACTATTATCAAGACAGATGAATTTCTTGAATTGAGTCTAATATGGTGGGTTGAAGAGAGAGCAGGAATGAACAAGGTACTGTAGCAAACAAGAAACAAGGAAATGAAGTACACAATATGAACTGTCATGTTAAAGAAAAGGTCACTGTTAATATTGGTGATCTACTATTGGTATTGCACTCGAATGACCAACCTTCTTCCTGGGAAATATTACGCTAAGTAGCAAAGATTCCGAAACATGAAACTGCATTTCTTCTTTGAACGAAAATGATAATGATGAAAATCATTTGTTGATATCGACAAAACTGAAAAAACCCAATTTGAGTTCATAATATGCATGGATTAGAATTTGATAGATTTTCCATTTCGTACAAAATTATGAACTAAAGAAATATATATATTTTCAGCTTTGTGGATATCAACGAATAATTTTCATCATTATCATTTTGTATCGTTCCTACAAAATACCTGTTCCTAAATACTGTACAGCCTGCATCTGAGGAGTATTTTCTACTACTATGTAGCTGATTGGTCTCAGAGAAGAAGAAAATACGTTAAGTTTGGCTCATGGAACAGTTTGTAAATGTGTCGTATTTTGCCTTTTACACCCACTGGAATCTGTCTGAAAACAGGTTATTCTTTCATATTGGAGTTTATTATTTCGTTTTTTCTTGTGCTTGGTCACTGTGAACTCATAAGACTATAGCCAATCTGGATGTACTTTCTACAGGCAAGTCAGATGAGGTTATTGTAGCAGGTCTCAGTCGTTAACAAAATCGTTGATACATATGGCAAACCAAACATCATCATCGAGTATACCTTGGGAACAGAACGAATGTTTATTTTAGCTGCTTTGAAAATGAAACCTTGTCGTTTAATAAACAACCGGAATCCTATGAATGCACATGCAATGAATCTTCTCTGATTCTGTAGTCACCTTAGAAAGGAATTACAAGTTTAAACAAATGGATACTGCGTAGCCTTCTTATAGTCGATGATGCATAAATGCACAAAAAGCAAGTTCACACATAGTGTTAGATACACAGTGTGCATCATTGGTTACCGTTTCTGGTTTTGAGAGCTACCTTGCAGATAATCATGAGATCCGCAAGAAAACTGATCTGAGTTACATTTCGAGATCTAAAGGGTATGTGTGGATTTCTGACGGTTTTTTTCTGTTGAAGGGAAAGCAAACGTGAAATAACATAGGCCGTAAATTCCGTTACATAGACGCAGACATTTAGAGAATGTTTCTTATCGTCCAAATTACCACCTCTCAAAGAACCTTGTTGTTTTAGTTAAAATATATTAAATTTGGCTGTGAATCGTTCGACTATATGTAGAGATAATATCAGCTGCAGAAGACATGGAAAGTAGAAATAGGTGGCAGCAAAATGTCTCCCCATAGATCGTCGAAGGACTTCTGAATAGCATCAGCATAACCTTTTACAGGATCTCTGATAACATGCACGCCGGTCTCAATTATGAAACTGGAAAATGAAGTGCATTATATGCCTGTATAATCCTTGATGATCACAAGAAAGGGGAATGCGGTGCAAAAGTTTTATATACGACACGGTAAGAAATGACAAGGTTTGTATTTGCTGCAGTGTGTGGATTTCTGTGTCAGTAATAAACTCACAATATCGAACCAAGCCTGTTTGGGTCATTTCAAACATTGACGTAATGGGCAGGAAGTCATACCAAAAAGACTCTCAAACTAGAAACCCAGAACGAGCCATGATGAAACGTCATGAGGAATGTTTAGTAATGAATGCATTTTTCAAATAATAAATAGAGGCACATGTCCACCACTCTGACATATTCTACTCCACACGTGGTAAAGATTCGTAACAGGTGTTCCAAAACAGAACGAGCACGATTAAACATTTTTACACTAAACTGCGAGCAGCATTCCCAAAGACTGTAAAAATGATGTTAGAAGCCCGTGAATCAGAAACTGGATCCCTCCAGGGGCTGACAGTTCGATTAAAGCAGTGCAAATCATCCGAAATATCCGGCCAACAGTGAAGCAACAGGAACTGTTTATCACATGTGGGGACACTTCTTGAGTGTCACATCACACCAACCGGAAGTTGTAACGATCCGCCTGGTCTGAAATAACAGCTTCACATCGTGAGAGAAAACAAACCGTTCCCTAAATACACGCAGCAATCCCATATTTATGGCATGTCAGTGAGATGTTTTGCATACAGAGAATGATTAAGAATATACGATTTGATATGAAATAATCATTATCAATTTTGGGGAGAACTTTAGTAATGGGAATGTATTATTCTTCACACATTCGTTTTTTCCACTTACGAGTGAACATGATTAAATTTTCTTTTTATAATGTGCATTTAAATTAATATCTTGTAAAAATGTATCCATTTCATGTATTATTAGTCTTTCAAGTTGTTCTGTTTTTGTCACAAATAGCTAAATATGATGACACAATCGAGAGCCAAAATTACTAGGAATATTCGTATAATATGCGATCTGTCGTAAAGAGCGTTCACATATATTTCCGTATTTTCAGGTTATCATGATTAAGATTCTACAGTTTATTAAAATGTCCGGATAAACACTAAACCGTGAGCATACATCCTACTCCTAATCAATAGTGAATGAAACATCCTTTCATTGTCTCTCGTTAAAGTACGAAAAAGTCGAGAATCCAGTCTGGCTGTCACTGCCGATCAGTGAATTGTTCCCGGATGCTGCGTTAATCAGCACTCCCCTTCCTTTCCACCTGCTACATAATTCCACCCATTATCAGCGTCCCTTTTTCGCTTCATTCATTGTGGCCTTACGGGAGTTAGTAGTTGAGTACTACGTAGACCAAACGCAGAGCCCAGGGCAGATGATGGTATAGAAAAATGTCCTTTACATTAATATGTAAGTCATAGTGGAAGACACATTGTCGGTTTCTATCATGGCAGTTAACGGTATGGTAAATTGGTCTTTGACACACTAATGGAACTCTCAAAACAAAACCTAATTCTAACCTTACACACAACATCTCTGGGATAAATTGGCTAATGTATGTGTTTTTTAAAGTAAAAGGGGTCTTTTTGGACACATAATTGATTATCAGAATCTTCGAGACAGCGATTTCAATTTTATCACACAGTAAGACGGTAGCACAAAATCGAATGGGAGTTTAAAAAAAGTGTTAATAACAAAAACACCTACGACAACAAAATTCACCTCTCACCACGACGACCTCATAGTTTGATGCATGGTTCATCCCTATTGATAGACTGTGTAAATTGTGTCCATGACGACACTGCCTAAGGTGCAGTTGGGAATATATTTATTCGAATTTATCAAAATCTAAGCAGAGAACAACAAATATTAACTGTAAGCTTTTGCTGGTGGTACACACGATAATCTGAACAATATAAAAACCAATCTCAAATCAGCATCGTTCTAGGGGGATTAATTATCCCACATTGTTGCGTGGAGCTTCTATTCCTTTCGCTTTGAATTTATCTGTCAAGGTGGGCTTCATCTTTGATTGATATTGATTTGTGATGGTTGACGATCCAACATGGTCTCTATGGATGGGGGATCAGATAAATGGCGTTACAGCTTCATGAACATCCACTTGACGAGTGTCTGATAACAACCAAGATGAACACAAACCGAAATCATAATTTACTGTATTACATGGCCATTACAACAAATGGCCACACGTATATAATTATTATTCTACCGTACAGTACTTACTTTTATCTTATTTCCCAACAGATAACATGATCATATGTTGTTTTTCACTGTAGCACTGTAGTCCAGATCATTTACAAGACAATATACAGACGTCAGTTGACTTCTTCATGTGTTGGTGTAAATTTTCCCAATGAAGATTCACGTAGGTGTATGAATCAACAGAAACATAAGCTCTGCTTCCTGGTTGTTTTGCGGTGTTCTCAGTTCTTTTCCATTTATCGTCAGCATCAGAATCTTTTTATATATTGTATTTGGAGATTTTTATAGTACATATGACCTGTCAACTATAATGAGTAGAGGGTTGACAGATGTATGCTTTTAGCACTTTCATGTACATAAACAAGAATATGTAGTTAAGTAACGATACTAACATCAGAATCTACACATCTGTGAACATATATGTATATTGAAGTACAGTCTTTGCTTATAATCAGAAATGTTGGATTTAGGCTTTATGAAAAACTAATATTATATCAGACAAAACAAAATATGCAAAGAAGACCAAAAGTTTGTAAATTTATCATATGAATAGGTTGCGAAAGCTATACATTTTGAGGAGTAATAGTATTGGTTGCAAATTTGCGGTGTTCTCAGTTCTTTTCCATTTATCGTCATCATCAGAAAATTAGCTAATACATCACTGAGCACGCTTCATGTTTGAAACACTGCGAGGTATTGGGCCTGTTTACATATGTGGGTTAGTGTGGTGTTTGGATAGTTTGGAACTAATCCGTGTTGTAGTGGAGCGAATTGCGTGCCTGACCAACAGAAGGTCAAACGATTCGAACCCTACACACGTTTAAATATGGTTATTGTTATCCGGCCTTCTCTCGGCATGTAGGGGCCTGATCGGCTCGACATCAGTAAAGTTTCTGATGGGCCCCGGTATGCTTCTTACAAGGGGTAAACCGGTGTTTGGTTCAAATTGTGATAGAATTCTTCACTAACTCAGCTTTGAAAATACATGCTATTTTGACATCCCTGTTATATCAACTACAATGTACCTTGCAAAGATATGTGGCATTATCATCTGAATTCTCTATTTACCATTTCTGTTCGTATTGTTCAAATAACGTGATCAGTTGTTTAGCATCCCTTTCAACTATTGGGGCGGTGGTGGAGTCTGGGGGTTAAAGTTTTCACTAGATTTACTCAATCTCAACCATGTCATGTGATATGGGTTTGCATATTGCGGGAGAAAACCACGACGTGATGATAAACCTTAGTTATAGAGGATGGTTACCACTGGTAGACCCCGCGGATATGGTGTGCGCGGACAGGTCGAACCGGGATTTCAAGCCGCAATCATAAGTATATTCATTGTGGTGCTGAGATGACACATGCCCCCTCTGTGGCAAAAGTGACAGAATGCATTGATTATCTGTTATTGAAACAACTACAGAATGTTTCTAATGCACTGGAACAAGACTTCGTGACTACATTGAGGGAAGCTCCGCCAGAAACAGTGTTAAAGTATGTTTTTGTCATGCCATGTTGACCCTTCATGCGTGCTGGAAGTACTTCTCGAATTGTACAACATGGTACTAAATGGTATCCAGAGTGTTTATCAATCACCATTATAGTTTTGATCAGGAACTAGAACACTGGCATTGAAGTAAATGATATATCATAATGATCGATATGATAAAAATCGCTGATAATTTCAAAAGAGCAGGCCTAGAGGGAACTGTGTTGTCATTTCAAAGCATTTTACACCACTTGGTATAACGCAATAATAGGCTGTAATTACCCGCACGAATTACTGCATCATTTTCTTTTTAAACAATTGAGATTGTACTTGTTCAACCCGACGCATCATGCTGTCTGTGTTTCTGTTCCCCGCCGTGATATTGCGGGAATATTGCTAAAAGCGGCGTAAAACTAAACTCAGTCAGTCAGTCAGTCAGTCTTGTTCAACCCGACGCATCATGCTGTCTTTGTTTGTTGTTTTCTAGATATAACAACTCTGCATTTAGAAATTCATTGCATCATATTTAGTTAAACACATTAAAGTCAGATGAGCATGTCTGAACTAAGGGTTCTGTTTAGTTGCGCCATTCCGAAAGAACTTTTAGGTAACCAAAAACTAAAATATATGTATATATCTGCATGTACAATTTGACTGATCAAATGAAGCATTAAATTCGGACAAATGATTTCCAATAATTGTCGTCAGCATAATAACATATAGATATGATTGGTATGTGGCAACACTATTTATCATTCAGAAAGACACATGTTTAAGAAATTATGACAAGTGAGAAGTCGATCATCTCATCAATTCCAACTCGTCTGCGGATGAAACCTTCCATGAGAATGTATGTTGTCTTGCTGTCAAAGGATGATTTAAGTAATCCATTTCATGTTCTGTATTGTCATTTGAGACGGCATTATTCTGAATAATGCAAACAGTAAGGAGATAGGTAGAGTACTGAGGACCATTTCTACAATATAACACAGACAGAACATCTGTAATGGGACGCCTACATAGCGTGATCATTTGACAAGGTGTTGCTCTGTCTCCCGTTAGTCTGAGCTCCCCTGATAATCAGATTTCTGATGTTTGTTTACTGTTGTCAGAGGAGCAACAAACTGCGAATAGGACTGAATGACATGAATGATGGCAGTTCCGTATGTCGAACAATATTCCAGAAGCTCCAACCTCTAGTGTTATTATTTCAAACGTCCTGAGACGTACGTCTCTTGCTCATATGTTGTTTGATCAGGTTTACAGCATTCGACTGCTTTGTAAAGTCTTAAAAATGTTTGATGGTAGGCATGTTGAGAATATTCAAAATTTGAATTCACTGATGAAAATGTTGCACAATATGTTCAAGTGATGGTTCAGGTGAACACTTGAATTGCCTTTGTTTGTGCGGGGTGGTATCAATGGGACGAGGATACTTTAACCTTTTCCGAAGCCATGACATCATTAACGTTTGATATTGCGTCATGAAGATGGAGATTATTACACGAACAAGTCTGCGATGCGCCTTATTCGAAACGAGTGCGAAATTTAGTATTGCCCTAAATTTTGGCAATGCATAATTTTACACGAGTTTTGTATAAGCTGTGTGGCACACTTGCGAGTGTAACAATTTCTTTGTTATCCATATTATTCATGTACATTTGTGGAGTAAAACACGATAAGCGGGTGTGACGACCCTCCCCATTAACGTCACGTTCAGTTGTTTAATGACGTCACAAACAACGAAATACAGAAACTAGGTGATTGCTAGGCAAATGTGATCAGGGCACATATGACATATATATGTGTTCAGACTCGATGACGTAGTCTTGTGTTTGGTTTGATCGTTGTTTAACGCCACACACTGAAATATTCCAGCTATGCGGCGGCGGTCTGTACACATTCGCTTCTGGATATGGCAATCCGGTGATCAACAGCATGAGCATCGATCTACGCAATTTGGATACGATGACATATGTCAACGAGCCTGACCATCCGATCCGTTTATTTAGTTGTGGATAGTTTTTTTCTTTCTGGATGTCAAATTGATGAGGTGGTTTCACTGGTCACGTTTACACTCAGCCTTTTGGACATTGGGTGACAGCGAGGGAAGTAATATATTACAATAATTCTTCACAACAGAGTAATAAATGATAGTGTGGGTTAGAATCCAAGATGGAACTCAAACCCAAAAGTACTAGAAGTTGTACTTAACTGCTAAAGTGTAATCCCAGATATAGCATATACTTAATCTAACTTTTGAATTGCAACACAATGTTTTAGAATAGTGTTTCCTTGTCAGCTGAAAGTACTTCTGTTAACGTGATTAATGGATTGACAGGTTGGTACAATTACACAACACGATTAGAAATGCCACCTGAAAGAACTGAAACGAATATTACGACAATTTGCTTCCGTTACATTGATCTTCCAGTCAGTAACAAGTCTATAGATCCGACTTATTACAATTCCTCGTTCTAAAATAAATTATTCATGTTGATCTTTGTCACTAGTCAAATAGCTAACTCTTCATGCTGGTGACTGAGTTGAGACAGTATATGGCTGTTGGTCTGTATTTGAGGTGAGGTGAAATTGGGTTTAACGTCGTGCTTGAGAATATTTCGCTCATATGACGACGTGATCTGTATTTTAGTGTTATTGTAGTCTTTATGTCCGTTCTATTCCACCACGTCCTACGCAGTCTCTTGCAGACGAGAAGAGTCTTAGTGACATTTGTGTACTCTATTGTGTCTATCTGACTCGATCCGAACTGATTTATATGTGGAGATTCCGGGTTTGAGCGAGTTACATCGGTTTTACAAAATGACCAAACGCATTCAACAAAATGCATAACGGCCGTTTTATCAAGGGAGTTACATCATCTCTTTGAATGCTCCTTATGTCACCAACGTTTCCCTCTGCAAATGAAACTAAGCTTTAATTCCACACATGCCACGATTGTTACATTTCAAAAAGACATCACGTGACAGTCTATCAGAACTTTTCGATTGATGTCATTTAAATAATCTTCTCAAGTTCCCTTATGTGCAAATTTGACCGTTCAGAAGCAATTCTTTCCAGAGTTTCAGTTCGAAGTAAATTTGATTAAAAGCCATTTTTTGTCGGTTTAAATCCCCAGGCGAACATACTGATCTTCCCATCAATAGTAACTCAGTTGTGCCTCATCCCTTGCCTGAAGCAATATTATGTCGAATTGCGCTTCTAGTGACAAATGATAGCATTAGCATGTCGCGGGTTGATTCAGGGATACCTCTAGGATGTTGAATAACATATAGGCTCAGCTTCCATTTAGCGGTATCGACCATCTATTGTAAGTGAAAATCATTTCGTCTGGTTACATGAAATAACATCATCTTAACCATTGCATACAGTCTTTGTTGATAACAATGTTCCCATTCTGAAGCCATGCTTGGATATCTGGACACCGACACACTTATTGAATGTTTGCATTTACGGTTTTACTATTTACACAAAAAGTCAAAGAAAGTAAGTATTCCAGTTGTTAAGTCCATTTTTATCTGCCCGATGTCTCCATCCATTGACTAGTAAAAAAGAACAAAGTCGCAAGCAATTGCAATATCCCAGCGATATGGCGGCAGTCTGCAAATAATCGAACCTGGGCCAGACAATCTAGTGATCAACAGCATGAGGATCGTTCTACTCAGTTGGGATACGACGACACGTGGCAAGCGAGCCTGACCACCCGATCCCGGGATAGTTCTTGGTCATTGCACCAATTTTGTGAGAAGAACAAAAGTTCTCTGACTGCAGTACATATCCGTTCCTAAATACTGTATATCCTGCATATGGCACACCAAGCATGGTCATCGAGAATAAAGAGGGATTCGAATCCATGATCATCTGGTTTGATAAACAGTCGGAATCTTGTGCATATGATGCAGAAGGGACAGAATGGAAGTTGACACATAGTGTAAATTACACAGAGTGCATCATTGGTTACCGTTTCTGGATTTGAGAGCTACATTGCGGATAATCATGAGACAGTAGTTTTCAAAAACTGTTGACATTTGGCATAACCCGAGACAACAGATTCTCCAAATTGTGCATACGAGATCTGATTTTATATGCGGATTTCTCACGTTTTCTTCCCTTGAAGGGAAAATATTCATGAAATAACACAGGCCGTTCAGATTACGCAGACACAGACAGTTAGAGAATATATATTTAAATGTACACAGTTAAATTAGATATTGCTATATAATGCTGCTTTAAATGTAGAGTTCTGGAATTATGCTATTAGACAAACCTTCCAATAAACCTAGTTTCCTAAAAATGCAATCACACTGTGTGTCGTTCGATCATATGTACAGACAATATCAGTTGTAGAAGGCATGGAAAAACGAAAAATGTGGTAGGAAAATGTCTCCCTGTAGATCCTTGAATTTTTTCGAATAACATGAAAGAACGTTGAAAATTGAAACCTCGTGTGTGTGATTAAACGATCCCTGGTACCATTCAAGCTGCTTTCAGTTATGAAACAGCAAACTGCAAATATAATATTATACCCGTATGATACTACATGAATTCAAGGAAGGGAAATGTATTGCAACACTATATGTAAGACACGGTAGGAAATGACCAGGTCGGCATTTGCTGAAGTGGATGGCTTTCTCTCAGCATTATTCCTGGAATATTAGGTCGGCCTATTTGGGTTATTTGGATCGTTGACTAAACGGGCAGAATTGACAAATGAGCCAAATTGAGACCGACCAGATGATTAAATGTAGCGTATGTTAAATGAAAAGGAAATAATCACCTTTCCATGACAATCAAATCTAAAATGATAACTTTTTTTTTATAGAATTGAATTTTATCAGTTTAAAAACAATTGCACATCTGAATTCGTATCAGAACACTGAACTGGGAAGTATATTCATTTAACTCTGCAATTTTAGTTACGCTCGTGTTTATGCATCCAAAATTAATATTTTGCACTGACGTTTTCTCCACAAATGAGAAATGATAGACGATCACCACAAAATAAAATAAATTTAGAAGAGAAGCAAAGCCACGCCAAAAGCTTATATTTACATATTACAAAGGTACATATCCAGAGTGGGCCATGATGAAATGTTAGAAAGAATGCTTAGTAATGAATAAATGCCATAATTATGACAACCAAAAGCCTGCCTATCACTTTGACACATTCGTCGCCAGATGTGGCAAAACAGGATGAGCGTACTTAAATGGTTTCACATCGAAGTGCGAGCAATATTGCCAAAGACTGTGAAAACGATGTCAGATGCCCGTGAATCAGCAACTGCATTCCTTCTAGTGGATGACAGGTCGATTAAAACAGTGCACACAATCGGAATTATGCAGCGAAGGGCAAAGCAAATGGAAGTGTTTATCACATGTGCAGACACTTCTTTAGGGCGGAAACACCCACACCGGAAGTTGTAACGATCCGCATAAGATAGCCGCAACATGTCGTGAGAGAAAACAGACCAAAGTGCGCGCACAGATATCATATGTATGACTGATATCGATTGCCTTTGTAAAATGGCAAATGTGTTTTGGGAGAGGATTTTAAGAATGAGAAGGCCTAAAACATATTTTACAATACATGCATCTATTCATAACTGACAGACATACTTGTATAACATTCATTCATATGTGTTAATGAAATGCTAGATTTCCTTTGGAAATGTATCCATTATATCTACATATTTTTACGCGAAGGATTTCTTTGCATCTTTTAACATCCATAAGATGCCAAAGCGTATATGTTATTTATTATCATAAAGCTATTAACAGAAACATATTGCAGTTGACTTACGTTGTAAGATAATAAACGACTCTCATTCTCTACATCTGAAGTCTGATATTTCCTAGGACCCGTGAAGGTCCGGGTTACAATTGATCTTCAGTACTGACTGACTGAGTTTAGTTTTACGCTTCTTTTAGTAATATTCCAGCAATATCACGGCGGGGAACACCAGAAATGGGCTTCACACATTGTGCCCATTTGGGGAATCGAACCCCACTAGGCTACCCCACCGCCCCTGATCTTCAGTAACCCATGCTTGTCGTAAGAGGCGACTAATGGTATCGGGTGGTCAGGCTCGCTCACTTGGTTGACACATGACATCAGTTCCCAATTACGCAGATCAATGCTCATGCTGTTGATCACTGGTTCGTCTGGTCCAGACTCGATTATTTACAGACCGCCGCAATATAAATTAAACTCACTCACTGATATTTACTAGCGAATGGTGTATGTCGAGATAGGTGTTTGTGCCGCCAGGGAGAAGGGAACTGTGAGTGTTTTAGGATTTTGATTTCTTCTCACATAATCATTGTGCGATTCTATCAATATTCCTTTGCATCAGGTGTCTTACTGTTTTCTTAAAATAAAAGACATAGTAGCATCTAAGTTAACGTGTACTTACGTCATGTTAATATGGTTTTCGATTCTACTTCATTTGAACTTATCGGACACCACTGAAGCCAAATGTTAATTTTATCATGGTATTATTCATCCACCGTAGATCGTCCATACATGTATACATTGTTTATGTTATTGGTCTCACAGAGTAGTAAACAAGACTATCACCATATCGCTGGGAAGTTGCTGAGTGCGGATTTAAACAACAAACAAACAACCATGCAATAACCATGACTGTGCTCAGCCGAAGAAAGAACGATTCAAATCCATCACGTTGACAATAAATCATACAGGAAAACAACTCTTATTAACAGAAATCTTATCAATTGAGTAGTATCCAGAAGTTATCAATGAGTAATTGGTTGAAGATGATCAAGATATCAACAGGATCCAAATGCAGGCTTTAACACATGACATTATGTCCAATACTCCTGGCTTGCTTTATCAGCATGATCCGAGATGTAGCTGTGCTCTGTATTGTCTGTACAAGCACCGTATCCGACCTCTGCTGATTTTAATCTTTCATGATTGGTAATAGCCGACGTTAACTGTAATGCTAATTTAGCGTTTCTAATTAAACTGAAGAATGAAACCAAAGAGACGTCCACGCCACAGAGAGACACTGTATCTAGATAACGTGATATTGAGTTTCTGTCATAAACAATGATTGACGTCAAATATATTTCGAAAAAATGAAACTATGTGGCATGATATCGCCATAATGTCAGTCATCACTGACAATCGCCAAAATATGTATATAGTAATATAGCAAAGTTAATACACCTGAACTTCCTAGTATTCTAAAGGATAATTATATTGTTAGTTCGAGCGCCAACTAGTGATCTGAAACGCCCAGAGCCTGAAAGGCAATGCGACTGTAACAGATAACTGACATGGTCCAGAAAGGTGGATGAGCTCTGTACATGCTCATCTGAAGAATTTGAAGGAAATGGTTCTTTGATAAATCTGATTCGTTCCAGAGACATGACTGGATATTGAGTCTCAGACAATACTTTCTTAGAACAGTTCAAAATATTTCATTTCAGAACATCAAACATGACCACTGAATGTCCTCAGCTGTCTAATCTGCAGATTTTTGTGAATGTCACCATGACAAGAACATGCACACAAGATCAAATAAACTGCACGAGAGAAAAACATTATGACCTGGAATTATAAGCAGCACCGTTAGCCAACGGCCATGTGCAAAACTTTTTAGAAACTTGGAATCTACGTAAAAGGGCATTATATTGATGCGCACAACTTTCATATTACTTTGATTTACTCTTTTGACAGATAAATTGTGGATATCTTAATGCACATTCCACAAGCTTGACTTAACATTGGCCTTCGGAGTGAAGGAGTGAGAAATTTTTAACGCCGCCTTGCACAGTATTTCGATTATATCACGCGTTGTCAGCTTCAACTTGGAGAAAAGCTCCAGGCCTTTGGTGAAACTCATGTGCATAATAATGCGTTGACAAGCCTAGAAACATAATTAGAGTGAACACCGTGATTCAAACACACCATCATGCTTGTAGGTTTTCCGAAGACCGTGTCAACTTTCTTCCGACACAAAATGCCGATAACACTGACCGTTAACGCCAGAGATTAATCACTCTCCTATTTATGCCAAACTAGATTTCATAGGCGACGTAGAAAAGGCCAACTGACCATGACATTTATATAAATGGATGATTGGAAATCTGTGATGACACCAGGTGTTCTCGACAAAAGGATACCATAATTTTATGTTAAAGTGAGTGAGTGAGTTTAGTTTTACGCCGCACTCAGCAATATTCCAGCTATATGGCGGCGGTCTGTAAATAATCGAGTCTGGACCAGACAATCCAGTGATCAACAGTATGAGCATCGATCTACGCAATTGGGATACGATGTCATGTGTCAATCAAGTCAGCGAGCCTGACCACCCGATCCTGTTAGTCGCCTCCTACGACAAGCATGTGTTACTGAAGACCAATTCAAGCCCGGATCTTCACGGGTCAGACGCCCGGTGAACAAGTTGTGACATGATATACAACGTCATCACTACGTAAATCAAGAGCCATTACATTGTAAAATAAAGCGTCACAGTCATATTAAAAATTGGAGGGGAGACTCTTAAACAAATAGCAGCATGTTGGGAACAGGCATGTTAAATGTTTCATCTTCACTGGTTCAGACGGTTAGGAGAAGATAATTTTTATAACGGCGAGTGAGTGAGTTTAGCTTTACGCCACACTCAGCAATATTCCAGCCATATGGCGGCGGTCTGAAAATAATCGAGTCTGGACCAGACAATCCAGTGATCAACAGCATGAGCATCGATCTGCGCAATTGGGATATGATGACATGTGTCAACCAAGTCAGCGAGCCTGACCACACGATCCCTTTAGTCGCCTCTTACGACAAGCATGGGTTACTGAAGGCACATTCTAACCCGGACCTTCACGGGTCGAATGTTATGTTAAATGTTTTGGCATGTATATTGCAGAGAGTGAGTTTAGGTTTACGCCGCACGCAGCTATATGTCGGCGGTCTGTAAATAATCCAATCTGGACCAGACAGTCCAGTGATCAACAGCATGAGGAACGATCTACGCATTTGGGATACGATGACATGTGTCAAACAAGTCAGCGACAATATAACAAAGTGGAAGGAGAGTATTGAAAAGTAGTCTAGTTCTGCTCCAGAAAGGAGCACTACCACCGAATTCAATCAAAGTCATGGAAACGCAAAAAATATTTTATTCAGAAATGGAACTACCAAAAGGCACCAGTTTACCACCCGACCTATCTATGTGCCAAGTTTGGTGAAGAAATATTGAACGGTTTTTATGTTCTGCTCCGGAAAAGACGAATGTGCACAGAGGGACGGACGGACGTCGTCCATTTTAATAATGGGTGATAATAAGCTGGAGTCCAGGGTGATTTGTGAGAGCGAAAAGGTGTGATAAAAAGCATCCAGTCGTAATGCTAGATTTACGTGTGGGAATCAGTAGTGATGAGTATGAAGTGAACACAGGGGGCACCACTAATCCACTTCCTGATATGTAATTATAGATCTAAGTACACACGTGTTGTTTCGGTGGGAATTGACGACAGTACAATAGAATGCCCAACCTTGACTATCTTCCGAAATGGATGAAACGACTAAAATAGCTGTAAAATATTATGAATGGTCCACCGAAAATGAGTGTTGACACCCGGTGTTCGCAAAAAGGGTCTAAGACCGCACATCTCATGACATCCTTGATCTATAAGAATTTTTCTGAAGGTTACACAACACATAATCTGAATCTGTAGTCTAAGAAGCGTTCGTCAGTGCAGATTGAATCATCTGACAGCTGTGATTGGATGAAATTTGTAAGATGAATATGTGACAACCATCTTCCCATGAA
This sequence comes from Haliotis rubra, assembly GCF_003918875.1. Classification (NCBI taxonomy): domain Eukaryota; kingdom Metazoa; phylum Mollusca; class Gastropoda; order Lepetellida; family Haliotidae; genus Haliotis; species Haliotis rubra. The sequence goes on from NW_025767457.1 coordinate 618,790, forward strand.
ATGCAGGTCACACATCAAACAGATATTTCTGGGTATTTTTAAGCTTGCTCAAAAGAGAGTTCTCTTATGAGCTTTTAAGCGAAAGTTTCGTCAAATATGACTATTTAGAAGCAATTCTTTCTAACGTTTCAGTTCTAAGTAAATGAGATTAAAACCTGATTTTGCCATTTGATATCCTCAAACGGACATGCTGATCTTCCCATTAATTGTAGCAGAGTTATGCATCATCCCGTGCCAGAAGGAAACGTATGTCTCATTGCGCTTCTTGCGACGAATGAAAGCATTATCATGTCGCGGGTTGACTCAGCAGTACATTTGAGATGCTGGAGTAGATACTTGTATTTTTAGAGGTTTAACTCTACCTATTCTACAAGACCAACCGTTTAACTGTTCGATCTCAGTGAAGAAGAAAAATCTGTGAAGTGTGGGTCCGGGAACGAGTTTGTAAGTGCAGTTTGCTATTTACGCAAATGAAATCTGTCTGAAAACAGGTTATGCTTTCATTTTGGCGTTGGATATTTGTGTTTTGCTTCTGCATGTTCAATATTAACCTTTAAGACTGGTCAAAACCACGTGGATATATAAACAGTCGGAAACTTGTGAATGTACAGCGGGTGGCCACAATATTACGTACATTGTCCATATTTTTTAGTAAGTTTAGAAATTAATCTTACTTTGAAACGATCGCGTTTGAAAACTAACTCTCTAAACGTAACCAATCTTATCGAAATAGTAGAACCGAACACGCCCTATCGTCACGTGACATTCACGCGACTGAAAAAAGTCGTCTGCTCGCTTCCGTCTGCTATTTTGGTCGACATGGGAAAATCTCAAGACTTGCCTTCGGCCGTTAAAACTATTATTGTAGAACGATATCAGGACGGCCAAAACTGTTCAGCTATTGCAAGACATTTCGGCTTGCCCAGAAGTACTGTTTATTCTTGTGTAAACCGTTTTCAACGAAGAGGCTCGATTGAGAATCGCCATCGAACAGGTCGTGCTGCAAAGGTGTCACGGAGAGGTAGGAGACAGTTGTTTCGGATCGTGAAAGACAATCGCATCGCACCTTGACATGAAATTACCAACATTTTTAATAGGGGTAGAAATTCCCCTGTCTCACGGAGGACAATTAGACGGGTTTTACATGAGAATAAATTTCACAGGCGTATCGTTAGAAAGAAAATAAGAATTCGAGAGAACAACATCAGAAAACGTCTCGCATGGGCAAGAGGGCAAAGGTACAAAACTGTGGATAATTACTGGAATAGAGTAATATTCAGTGATGAATGCAAAGCTATTCTTGGAGAAAATAGTCGTGTCTATATTTGGAGACAGCCCGGCGAAGAGTACCTACCCGAATGCCTGTGTCCAGGTCGGCAGCCTCGAGTGGGTTTGATGATATGGGCTTGCATTACTTGGCATGGTGTCGGAACTTTGACTGTTGTTAACGGCAACATAAATGCCCAGAAATATATAGACATAATTGATTCTCACCTCTGGCCTGTTGTAGCACGTCAGTTTCCTGGAAATAATTATATCTTCCAAGACGACAATGCCCCTGTGCATCGGGCCCGAATTGTACAGAACTATAGACAAAACAATGGCATAAATGGCATGGTATGGCCTGCACAATCAGCGGATGCAAATATAATTGAAAATTGTTGGTTGATGTTGAAAAACAAGTTGGCCGCACGCCGACAACATATTCAGTCGGCAGCTTATCTCGAGAGAGAAATCAGGGATATCTGGCAAAACACGCCGGTTAACTACACACAGAACTTGTACAGATCAATTCCACGGAGAATAGTGAAAATTCGGAGGAACAAGGGTCATATGACCAAGTATTGAGGTAAGTCACCCTTTATTTCATGCTCTATCACCATTTGAATAAACCGCGCTGACAGGAGGCGTCGCACTCGGCCGCCATCAATGTACGTAATATTGTGGCCACCCGCTGTATATGCAGCGAATCTTCTCTGATTCTGTTCGTAGTTGGAAAGGTGAGGTGAGGTGAAATTCGGTTTTACGTCGTGCTATTCGCTCATATGACAACGTGCATGCGTATGTGTATGTGCGGCTGCTTGTACTAGCCCAGACTTAAGCTGGTTTTATAGTGCTAGCCCACTGAGATACCATGCCGCAGTGAAGCATGAATACCCCACTCAGACACAGTATACTGACTCCGAGCCGACCAGTCCTTGTTGTACCCATTAATGCCGAGCGCCAGGCAGGGACCAACAAGTACCATATTTTAACGTCTTTTGGTATGACGCGGTCGGGGATCGAACCCGCAACCTTCCGCTCTCCAGGCGGACGCTCTAACCACTACACCACGGAGGCGGTCAGGTTGGAAAGGTAGTACAGGTATGAACATGTGCATACCACGTAGTCTGCTTATATAATGATCGTTGCGCGTGAGGTAAAAGACACAAATGCACAACATGGAAATTGACTGTATAGTTTAAATACATAGTGAGCCGTCGGTGACGGTTTCTGGTTTTAAGGTCTACGTTGCAGATACTCCTGAATTTCCACGCTTTCAGTATGACATTTTAAGGGTTTCTGGTGTTGTTTCTGCTGATTGTGTTTGTTTCTTGTTTAACGACGATCTCAACAATAATCCATCTATATTGCGGTTTTTCTGTTGAAGGAAAATATACATGAAACACGGTGTAATAGAGGTCGTCACTTCCGTTCAGATAACACAGACATTTAGAGAATATATATTGAAATGCACACAGTTAAAATTAGATATTGCTATATTACGCTGCATTACCTGTAGTGTTCTGGAATCCGTTTTCAGACAAACCTCCCAATAAAGCTAGTTTTTCTTAAAAAATCAATACGCCTGTGGGTCTTTCGATCATATATACAGACAATATCAACTTCAGAGGACATGGACAATAGAAATATGTAATAATGAAAGGTCTTCTCGTAGATCCTCGAAGGGCTTCTGAATAGCATGAAAGACCGTTGAAAATTGAAATGTGTGTGTCGATTAAACGATGCCTGATACCATTCAAGCTGGCCTGACTTGTGCAACAGTAAACTGCATATGTATTATATCCCCGTATAATGCTTGGTGAGTACAAGAAATGGATATAATTGTAACAATTTTATGTCAGACACTGTAAGTGAGTGAGTGAGCGAGTGAGTTAAGATTTACAGTCACATCGGCGATATTTCAGCCATATCGTTACTGTAAAAAGTTATGAATTAATAATAAACACAATTAAATTATGAAAACCCTGTCGACGATGGACCGTAAAATAATAGATAATAATAATAGAGAATTAAAACTAGCATGTAACTGTAAAATTAGACATTTTAAGTAAACTGTTTCATATTTTGATCTATGTATAAAGATTCAGAGTGACAAAAACTCTCGACTAGGCTGTATTACAAAAGGGGTGATGTCAACCTTCCAATAGTCAACTTCCCTTTCATGTTGAGCAATATTCCAACAGCTCAAGCCTTTGGTATTTACATTTCACAACTTTTGAGGTGCAATCAAGCGTGCTCTTCAGAATTTCAAAGAGCGTCATGCCACTTTTGCTCAGAAGTTGTTTGATCAAGGTTACAACTTTCAAGGCCTCCGCAAAAGCTTTCAAAAGTTTTATGGTAGACATGTGGAGGAAATTTGATGCATCGGTGACAAAAAATAATGTCTGATGCAATTCCCTATTTTGACTTATACCATACGTTCCCGAATTATTTCAGGTGAACAAATGACTAGACTTTTTATGACGGTGCCACCGATGGGACAGGATACGCTAACCTTTTCGCTAACACCTGGTATCATCATTATTTCATAGTGATTCATAAGAAAATGCTCTGTCATCGTATCGCAAGGTGACAATCACTGGATTTTCTGGTTCAGATCCGATTTGTTTACAAACAACATCATACAGCTGTAATACTGCTGAAACAAATATCTGCTAATGAAATAGTCACAATTGTACAATCGACTCTGCGTTTGGCAGAGATCTCTTTTGAAATCTATTAATTTTCTATTGACAATACAACTTAAACATCGGGCATAAGATCACCAGTAACTGAAGGTATATCACCATACTAGTAACCTTGGGGACTTACAGTACCTTTACTACCTGCATGGACCCTAGCTGCATTTACGCCATCCCCTCAGCCACTGGTGATTGGAGACAAAAATAGTCATAAATTAGATACACACATATTTTTACGATTAAAAAAGTTTAAATTTACTTTGAATGTATAGGGACTTACGAACCCCCCGCGAGGGACACGGTAAGAAATTGAACAGAATGGTAAATGCTGAAGTATGTGGCTGCAGCAATATTCATACCGTTGACTAAACGGGCAGAACTTACAAATGACCCAGGTCAAAGAACTCGAGACCGACCAGGTTTTGAAATGTAGCGTGTATTACATGTCCTCATGACAATCAAATGTAAAATGTTAATTATTTTCCAGTATTTGATTATATCACTTTGTTCAAACAATTACACAACTCAGTTCGTCTCAGAACATTGAACAGGGAAATATATTCACTCTGCAATTTTTGTTGTGGTTGTGGTTTATATACGTAGACGATAAATATGTTTCAAAAATATTTTCTCAACAAATGAGAAGTAATAAACGATAACCACAAAATGCATTTGAGTTACAAGACAAAGCCCAGCTGCAGCCAAAATTTACATAAATCAGCCAAAATTCATCTGCAGTGATATCAGTGACGTATGTTATAAATGAGCAACGGTCCGTGGTTCTGGACACTCAAATCGGGATGTCAAGTCAGACAAGACAAGAACTTTATTGTATTTCAGGCCTCCGGCCCACATACAGTTTAGAGAGTTATGCCCCACATACATTTTACAGAATTACATGTAAATATTTTGTACAAGTCAATAGTTTGTAACTAAATTTTCAGAAATTCATCTCTTAACTTACTGGCACGTTTCATAAACAATGACAGATTTCGGATATTTTGTTTATTGCAAGGCCATATATAAATTCATAATACCACGGAGGTAGGGATGTCACCGATCCAGATCCGACCTGATCTGAAAACCGCGCAGAGGTCACTGTTGCACATTCGGACTTCTATATCTACCAAAAGCCATGATTAAATGTAATGAAAAATGCTCAGTAATAAATAAATACCATTACTGTAATAACCTGAAGCATGTCTATCAATTAGACATATTCTACTCCATATGTGGCAAAACCCGATGAATGTGCTTAAAATGTTTCACATCAAAGAGGGAGCAATATTGTCAAAGACTGTAAAAATGCTGTTGGAAACCCGTGAATCAGCAACTGGATTCCATCAAGGGGATGACAGGTCGAATAAAGCTGAGCACATAATCAGAAGTGTGCGTCCAACAGCAAAGCAAAGGAACTGTTTATGACATGTGAAGACACTTCTTTGGTGTGGAAGCACCCAAACCGGAAGTTGTAACGTTCCGCCTGGTATGAAATAACCGCAACATGTCGTGAGAGAAAACAAGCCATTCTCCAAAGTGCACGCACAACTCCCATATTTATGACTTACGTGTCAGCAAAATGCTCTTTTTTAATACAGCAACTGATATTGATGGCCTTTGTGGAACAACCAATGTGTTTAGAAGATGAATCTAAGAACGAGAGTATTGTACAATACATTCATTTATTCATCATCCAGATATACATTTTGCAATATTCATTCGTATTATTTACTAAAAACTAGCTTTAAATTGGAGTTTTATCAATATTGGTTAACTTCTCAATAAGGTTTTCCCAACGTCATTTAACATACCAAAAAGCCAATGATTACATTTCCAATAATTATTTTTTTTAAACATACAGTTGCCTTACGTTGTAACGATTTCGCCCCTTACTGACAAGAAACTTCTGTCAATGTCATTGTGTTGACATACTCTACATCTGTAGTGTGATATTTCCCAGCAAATGTATGTATGTCCGGACAAGAGATGAATTCATATTACATAATCATTTTACCATTCTATCAATAAACTTTTGCAGGACGCAGGACGTTAAAGAAACCGCTGGATTTAAGTTAATGTGTTTTGTTTTGTCGACTATTATGATGGAATAACCTTTTATCCATCGTGGACATTCCATAAATATTTGTTCCGCTAAAACTTGGGAAACAATAGTTTCTCCGAACAGTTTTGCACTTACCCAGAACTCGTTATATTTCAGAACATCAAATAGATGTCCTCAGCTGTCTAATCTGCAGATTGTTTGTGAACGCCATTATGGCAAGAAGATCAGAAAAAACTGCTTGAGACAAAAACAATATAATTTGAATCATGAGCTTCACCGTTAGCATACGTGTGTGTGTAAACTGTTTTAGAAATTTGGAATCAACACGAAAGACATCACATTGATGAGCATGACTCTCATATTACTTTGATTTATTGTTCTGAGAGATAAATTTTGTACAGCCTTAATACACATTCCACTGCTTGGCTTTTATCAAGAATGTCTGCCAGTCGACATTGATAATATAGGCTGTAGGGGGCAATCGGTGATAGGTTTATTTATAACTTGACCCTCGGATCAAATGAGTGAAAGAGTGAAGATGTTATAACACCGCCTTGCTCAGTATTTCGAGTTAACCATGTTTTGTCAGCTTCATGTGGAAGGTAAGCGCCAGGTCTATGGCGATTACCACTTTGGTGAAACTCATGGGCATAATTATGCGTTGACAAGAAACAGAAACATAGGATGAACACCGTGATTCAAACTCATGATCATGCTTGAAGTTTTTCAGAAGACCATGTCACCTTCCTCACCACAGAAAATGCCGAAAATATTGACCGTTAACGCCAGAAAATAACGCCGTCTGAAGTTAACGCTTCAGACGACGACGTTAACGCAAAAGAATAATAAGTCTCGATTTTCTGCCAAACAGGTGCCATTACGGATAATGTGCCAATTGACCGTGACAATTATCTTAATGGGTGATTAAAAACCTGTGATGACACTAGGTGTTCTCGAAAAGGGAAACATTAACCTCACCATGAATAACTGCAGTCCTGGACGGTATGTGAGAACTAGAAAGCGTAAAATAAGCCAGCCAGACGTTATGCTAGATTTGGGAGTGATAAACACCCACGGCTTGAAATTGTGTTTTCCTCAGCTGTGAGTAGAAAGGAATGAATGCAGTGTACACTAATCCACCTACTGACATGTAATAGCTATGTGTGTCGTACAACTGTTCGTTGTCAACTGCATCGAGGTCGTTGTATTTTGTTGCATAGCAATACGAATGTCAGTGTATGTACTCCCTTGATGGTGACTCAGTCAGCGGGAATGACTTCATTATCAAACGTCTGACAGCGCAAAGAGATTACCCAGTCATGGCTACACTCAGAAATAGCTGTCAAAAATATAAGAAAATATATATCATTGCTTATTCATGTGTTCATTGTATGCTGATCTCAGAAAAGGTTCTCTGATGAATATCATAGCCGTTTTCCGGTTTACTGTTTCTACTGTCATGTAACAATTAGTAGATTGATCAGAAACTCCATCCTTCCAGTTGGAGTTTGGACATTTGAAGGTCTAATTGAAATTCAAATGCGGAGAAAAAAGTATACGTACACTAGAAAGGGAACATGAAAGTCTATGAATTGTTCCCCTCACCTCGATGAAAAAGGGTAGATCAGAAGATAGAACGACTCCGCCTCCACTTCCTTCAGTTTTTCATCTAAATTCCCCTTTCTCTGTTGTCATAACGACTTCATAAACCTCACAATCAATAGCAAGAATTCCTAATCATATATATCTGGGGTTAACGTAACGACTGTTCCACGCAATAGTGTCGACCAATTTGTGTTCTAGAAAGTACTGGCTTGAGATTGGACTCATATCGAATAGACAGGGAGGCTTGCTTCATTGTTTGAATACCTCTTTCCATTTGCCGTCTTTACTATAAATAAAAGTTAAAACACGAATTATATTGATCGTTTTATCCTATTGTACCTTCTTGAATGTGCACCTCTAACAATTTCGTTAGGTAACGATTTGCAAAGGGGACATAGGAAAGTGTATTGAACAGACAGACAATACAATCACTGGGCACGTGAAACAATCAGTCAGGGGTGTTCTATAGCCTGTTTTTCTATTGTATCGTCCTCTATAGTTAAAGTATTTTAGATTTAATTACTAGTTTTAATTATATATCTTTGATAGTCTAGTTGGTTTTACTGTCCTTTGTCGACAGATAGTTTAATTTGATTACCTTGTTTTCATCGCTATATGGTTGTAATATTGCCAATGCGATTTAAAATTTTAACTCAATCACTCACTCAATTTCTTAAATAAAGCCATAATTATTTAAAAACAAACTGAAAGTTTCTTAAAGTTTCTAGCTTATTGGTGTTAAATAGGATATTCATTTTATACATATTTGGTCTCATATAATAATGCTTCTTAACATATTTTAATTACGTAAAAAGAGCGAGAATAGTTAAACATCTCAAAGTATTACAAAAGAAAACATCTCAAAGTACAGGATGTTTTAAAACTATGAAATAAGTAACAATCTCAAAGTATCAATTAAGAAAGCACTTCAAGAACAATGCTCATTAATATGAAAAAATAATGTATGGCCATTTTGACTTTTTCGTATGACCATTTTGACTAGGGGTTGTCGCCATTTTGACTTTTTGACTTTTTTGTGTGGCCATTTTTTCGTGTGGCCATTTCGACCTGTTCCCTACATACATATATGTAGTTTTGGGCCTCTGGCCTACACTAAGTTAATTCAGTATTCATTAGGAACTAATTTAATTCAGTATTCTTTATCGGTCTTTTCATTGTTTGCTCAAATCAGTCGTTTTCCTAATGTGTATCTATTTCCCAATGTTCTGATCTAGCTGCTGGATGCAACGCCATCCCATTGGACTCACCTTACAGTTATATGCACCCAATTGATCATTTACTCTAAAACGAGAAACGCGCAAACGAAGAAAAATGGAAACATGTGACGGAGTTTTGGTGATATTCATACATGAATACCAAATATGAATTTCCCATGTCTGCATGTAACGGGAGTGTATTTGTGCGGGTAGAAAGTACTGTCATAAAACACGGAAAAAAGTGTAAAATGCGCACAAACGCAACTGCGTGGAGGCATGGCAACCAAACACACAAACGTGAAACTATGCCTCGATTGACAAAACCTCAAGGCTACACGACATCATCTGACTGCAGACAGGTGTCTCAGCTTCAGTCGCAGCTAGGGTTTTCCAAGTGTCGCCAAGCAGCAATATTACAAGATTGTGGAACCGTTATCAGACGCAGGGACCAACACGTGGACAATCCAGATCTGGTCCACCACGTGTCACAACTGCAAAACGATACAGGTCCAGCTACGTGCTAGACTTACCACTGCCTTGGATTTCAACCAATACAGTGAGGAACCGTCTAAGCGCCGAAGGTATTTGCCCGTGACGACAAAGTTTGAGACATCAGTCTGACTGATTATCACCCTCGGCTACGACGGCAATGACGTGTCTTGACACACAGTAAGGGCACAGCAGCAACGGACACGTGTTTGGTTTCGTAAAGAGTCACAGTTTTTGCTTCTTCGTACAGGCGGAGGATGTGTTTATGCTCTAAAGCATGACAGGTTTGGTTGTGGGAGTGTAATAATTATCAATGCATGACCTTACTGATACATGCAGTCACATATAAGTCATGTGTTAACTGCATCGGTTGCCTGGTCTCTCTGCGACATGCAGCCACTTTGTCATATGTCAACTGCATCCAAAGAAAACTTGTTGATATGTTAACTGTATTCATGAAAACGCGACATAGCGGCAGTCGTGCATATTATGTTGAAGGAACATTCTTAAAAATCAACTGTTGCCATTTTCAAACGGATACATAATTTATATAAATATTTTTTAATAATTACGACTCGATTTAACTTGTTTGACGTGTGGGCAGACGTGTGGGGAGATAATAATACTTCCGATGTATCTCAGAATCCCAGATGAGCACTTTTGACATTGTGGTGTCACGTTTGTCACATCTCACGTGAATTACGCCTGACACTTACAAATACAAAATGTTTGTTGAAACTACTCCATTTCCCAGTTATGAGGTGTTAAGTGCATCATATTAACTCAACATACATAACATCATGTAAAATGTTAACGCACTGCCTAGATCTTCCATGCTATACGTTATTGACTCTCCAATTGGGGATGTGGTGAAACATTTAAGAAGGAAGACAAAAGCATTGAAAGGGCTGACAGATTTGAATGTTCAAATCAGATTGTAAGTGTTACGAGTTGAATCCGCAAGTGGAACTTAAAAGTTAACCCATAAATCGGTATTAACAGGACTACATTGTGAAGTCAGAAATGTGTGGCAAAAGATCCGTGAATGATTACATTACAAACATATTCCACTATATTGGAACACTATGCTGTTTACATTCCAAAAGGTAGAAGCTATAATGACAATAAGTCAGTGCACAATACGAATTTCCCGAATAATGTCAATGTCAAATATCTTGATTGTGGCACGTGCCCCGTACTTGAATTTGAAATTAAAAGGTATCAGTTTGCGAGTGTGTTCAGACAGGCATATACAGATTATCTTGTATAAAGTCCACCATTACACAGATCGTTTTCTCAGCATTCTCAGCTAACACATACTTTCATTTTCAACAAACTGCCCAGAACCGCTGAACACAGAGAGAGCACATTTAAACTTGACTCCATATAATAAGGTGTAATGCATTGAATATGAAAGTTTGTTTCTGCGCTTGTGCAGGATCCTTACGTATCAACACTCACTCTGTTATTTATCATTACATTAATCAATTTATATTTACATTATCTGTAACTCAGTTGCTTATGTGGTTTGCCAAAAGTAGTATGTACATTAAAAATTGCCCTTTAAAGACACACCGTGAGACAAGATAACAGGTTCATTCTCCTGCAAGCAAAAGTCGATAGGTCTATAACCATAACACGGACAGGTGCACAACGAGACGCTGCTGCTGCTATGATAAACTGTGATCAAAAAGCAATCATAAAAAATGTATTGTTCTTCATAATTGAATTTCAGATCGTGCTGCATCCGTTGTCGAGATGTCCTAAACTAGGCAGTAAGTTCTTTCTACAACATCTCTCTACACTTTGGGCGTCCAGGCAGTGGCTACACTATCATTATCAGATATTTAAGCTTAAGTCCGCAAATAGGATGGATGCTTGGAAACTACGGTGAAGCGGATGAGTGTATAGGCTGGTAAGCTTTACATTGTGGGTTACTGGGTGAATCAGAGATGTGTTGTTGAGACTTGAGTGATGGAACATAGATGATTAGCAATCGAGATGGAAGTGATGCTCATGATAGTCACAGGGGACGTGACATCAGTAAAGTATTACTTTACTTTACACTTAGACAGGGAAGAGTATTCCTCTTGAGCAATCACATTTGGACATTTCGCTAAAAAAACACGCAAAAGGGCTTGAGAAGATTATTCAAATCTTTGTCCGCTTTTCTAACCAATTATTTCAATTACAAGGAACTGTAATGTAAAATGTGGATTGTATTTGGTAATGCATTACAATCAGCGATTTTCGAGATTAATATTAGTTTTCGTTGCCGAAAGGCAAATGGTAGCCCTCAGAAATGTCAATGGATTAGAATGTGATTCTGATGACGATCTGTCGATATTTCATAATTTAAATATGCCTCTTTCAGTGGCAATCATTAAAGTTGATAGATTTTCATGCATGTTCAAAGAAAAGTTGATCATTTTCCTAATAACATAACGTGGAAAACCATCCAATCTTTATTCATTCACAGTAGCATGGAGTTAAATGTTGCTTTTATCTGTGCGTCATATCGCTGAGCGTCTGCTTGATGTAAGAGAAACACCCTATAAAACGTTTTCTACTTTTTTCAATCCTACAAATGAGAAAGGCAAAGAATCATTATCGGTGCAAATCTACTGTTCGATCCAACGAACAGGGAATCTCGTCACAATAAGCCGTGGCGCTTTAAAACACTGGGTCACATATTCCCATTTGGCTCATGTATTGACTTGGCATGACAATTACTATTCCGAAATGAATTGAAACACCCATTTTTCCTCTTCGCAACCAATATTTCTGGATGATATTTGAAATTGTGTTCTTCAGTTTTTATGAATGCGGTTCGTCTTTACATTGTCATAAACTCTGAAGGTTACCGTGACCTTCGTCGTTACACATATCAAGGCAGTTTGTTGAAAATGTAAAAAGAAAATGTCATCTGTTATTTACTGAGAATAAATATATGAAATGGGACTTCATCACAGATAACATCTCTCTGCAACAATTAGAGAACTTTTTGTGTACACCGAAAGGACAGAGTACGTGTTTTGTATAATGCAAACCACATGTCTCGATGTCTCATTTTGGTAGCTACCAATTCAATGCCTCCTGTAAGAAGCTCACGTTACGTCAATAACAATGAATTCCATTGTGATGTCTGGTATACAAAACTCACATTACGTTAAAGAGCGACATTGAAATGCCTCGTATCAGAGAATGACATTACGTTGAAGAGTGCAAATGTAACATCTAGTAGATCGGTGTGAAGGTAAAGACAGCATCGTTAACTGTAACTGCCGATATCAGAAATTCTCGTTTTGAACAAAGAACCTAAATTGGGTAAGTATACTATTAAAAAAAAGAAACGCATAACCCAGAAATCTGTTGCGATAATTTTGTATGTTCAAAAATGTATAACTCGTCCACAAATAGACTTTAGGAAATGAATTTTTGCATCAGTTTAGAAGAAGGAAATACCTATACAACTAACTGGATACTTTTAGATAACGGAGACGCCATGGTGACGACGTAGCACGGGCCCGACGCTGTGCTCTCACCCGTGGCCTTCCGATCACGCATATGTAGTACCCGGATGTACCGATCGATCTTGGGCTACAGTGGTGACTCGAGGTCTGTCTGTACGGGAGGGTAATTTGTTATGCCTGTTTGGTTGTACCGAGCTGTACGCCATGATATCGTGCACAGACTAACATTCATACGCCTGGCAACAGAAGATTGGTTATCTGCAGCGTGCTTTCTTTCAATGGCGATGTTCCGTGTCACAGCGTCAAGACGTGGCGTAGTGATTTCACCTTGAAACTCTTTCAAAACGAATGCCGATTTCCGAAAGTAATCTGGATTTTTATAGTCAGACAGTGCATGCTCTTTGCTGCACAATCTGAACTGGAAGGTGATTTCGGTTGCGTTGTGGTGATGCCTTTTTAATCCTTGTAAGAAATCCCATCAATATCAACATTTTCAGGTAAAGTCGAGTTTTTACTTGTGCAATTGTGTAAAAACATTTTATCATCACTATTGTTACACATTTTGACGATTGTTTGAACACAATAGGCAATTAATAGATTTTAAAAACACGCCCATGCGTTTCTTTTTGGGATAGTATAGATACACCTGTTCATACCAAGTGGACCATCAAATGAAATAATAACACAATTGATTGTACTTTTAACATTTCATGACAAAATAAGACAAGCAATGGTCGTTGACTGTTAAAATGAGCGAAATTGCCACAATCAAAAGCAATTTTTGCAACGCTTATTGACAGATTTTCATTCTTTGAGCTAATTATTTCAAGGTATGGAATCCATCGGGAACGTGCATAATTCCAAACAATTTAAATGGAATTACGTCATGATGAACTGCAGGTGTCTCATAAGGAAAATATCAAAAAGTTCGCAACAACAGCTGTGGTAAACACATTTAAAATAAATGGCTAGACTGTGAAAAATAAGATGGATTCCTAAAGGCCATTTCAAGAATCATCTGCTTTTAATATTATGTTTGGATGAGCGAGTTGTTTGGGACAACGCTGTTTTAGACAGTGTTGCTGATGTAAAATGGCTCGTCAGCTTCATACGACCATATAGACTCGGCAGTTTTGCAGTGCGATGGGAGTACCTGTTCATGTATGAACTAACTTCAAAATGCAAACTGCCATTAAATAATTACAGATGAAAAAAAGTCATAAAAATATAACTCACGTGACCCAGAGGTCGTTTTCATACTGGATACACATGCTCTAGAGAATTACAGTTCTATTTCGACATTCATAATTTCATGGGGTGATTTAATATATAGACATATATGGATTTAGTGGTAGGTCGAATGTTGATGCATTTATATAATGATGGCTATGGGAAATAATACACTAATGGTAAAAAGGGACTGTGCTCACATAAAGTATAAAATGTTATGTTATGGAAAATATCAACAGAATATTTTCTCGTTCGTGATTGGTAACAGCTGGAGGATTTAAAAAGTGTGAAGCAAAATTTGTCCCTCTGCGCTAGCGTAACGGCTGCTTCTGGTCCTGTCGTAGGCCACGTTCCGTCCCATACCAGGCATTTTCGCAGAGAGACATACAAGGTCTGGAGAAAGAGTACTGCAATGCTATGCTGCCTCAATAGGTTTGTGACAACACTTGCAACGTTTTGGCAGGCATCATCCAGGCGCAACATGACTTTACGTCCCTTCATTTTCAAAAAGGGTAGCCGATGTCGCGTTGTACTACACTATTGAAAGGCAATCAACAATGATGAGCCGTGTTCTCCCATGAGTTGAGATGCCTCCTTATACCATAACCCTCCACCCCTAAATGACGTTACTTGAGTATTACGATGTGCTGGAATGTTGTCCTGGACGCTATACAAGACCATCGGAGGAATATCTATCCATCAATAAATCCATCTTTCATTCCATCCATCCATTCATCGATCTATCCATCTCCAATTCCTTTCCTCTCATTCACCCAAACGAGACAGCAATAGAAAAAACAAATGAAACCGTCTCATCTGTTATATCGTTCATATGCATGAGATCAAAGTCTCCATAAGATAGTATGACTGCCAACAGTCCACATTCCCTTTATGTTGAACAGTATTTCAACAACTCTTGCCTGGTGTCTACAATATGGAACTTTAGAGGTGCAATCGAACGACGAAATCCTGCTCTACAATAAGATTCTCATTCTTGTCGACTGTCACATTGAAGTCATCACTAATCATTGCACCAACATTGTCTCGCTATTCGTACTTGTAGATGGCAAACAGCTGGCTTAAAATACCCATATGATTCCAGGATTGAGAATGCAAGATACGACTGTACCAAACAGCCGTAAGTACTTCGATATGAAAATAACATATATGAAAGTTCATAACGCACACGCTTTTAAGATTAATGTTACCTGTACCTTTAATGCCTCTATAACAATGATCGGGGTCCTTGCAGCAGCCCGACCAGCAATTGCATGGACTTACGATTCATCAAAGTATGTCCCGGAAATAATCTATCTCTGTCAGAATGAGAGTATAATACCGGGAGTGACTCATTCGTTACAACGTAGGAAGAGAACACCATATTAGTGGGAGGAAATTGTATAATGGAATTTTGGGACATAAATTCAAACACATTTTTTGAAGATGTGTAAAAACATTGACAACGAAATATTACGCTTTTAGGAAATGGAACATATCCCATAGATCACGGACAGAATGCCGTTGCTGTAGTGGCGTTTTTCGGACATCATAACTGCTACTCTCCCTTCCCTGATTCAACATAAAGAACACAGCTCACGATCACATCAACCACAATGCATAAATGCCCATGACCATCACGATACAGATTTGTATATGACAAACACATATCAAATATATTTTTAAGATGAATAGAATTCTTTGCCTTCACTTAAAGACCCTACCGTCAGATTTAATATAGTTGTGACACCAATGTGTCGTACGTGACATTTATCAAATTACAATGAACCGATTGTATAGTTTTGATATTTGAATTCTTCCATTACCTCTTAAATATTGAATTATGTGACGAACATGCCACGGATATTCAGGATTAAGACCGAGACCGAGACTCAAAACAAATATACATTTATGACCAGTAAAAGTGATCTGATATAAACTTGCTTCAATGCTGACATCCCTGAAGTGTCAAAATGAACGAGCTAGCAATTTAAAGTCTTAGAATAAAGTAAGTCTTTACATGGGTGACCTACACCTGGTGTCTCCGTGATACGCGTCTATAACAAACATCGCTTATGCCTATAGTCTGTCCAAGCTTGGTCTGCCCGCTCAATGATCAAATTAGAAACATATCACAGGTTAATTGCACTATCACAGAATCTCATAAAGACACGCCTTGCAACGTAAACAGATTGGCTGTTATGAACCATCCGACCTTTCCACACCACCAAAGTAAAATACAAGGCACGAATACTGTACAAAAAGGTAGCACCCAAGTCGGTATTTTAGACAAAAAGAATCGACAATGTGTCTGCCATTAACTTCGATAAAACCTTTTACACGTGCACCTAGAATTGCCTTGGCGTCTATTCAAAGCAATTACCTCAACCAATTTTCAAGTGTCGACAATTATTGTGCATCTTCATCACTTCCTAGATGATCAATGATGTCTAGACATACGGTATTTGTGATCAGCCAGGTCATATGGTGTGACAGCGTTCATAAAGCCTCAAACGTTGTTAGTATGGCTTGTATCAACAGTAATACACCTGTGCAAAAAACGACACACGAGTTCGTTATTTCACATTCCTTGTTATTTAGCTAACAAGTTCCATCTCGGTTTTAGACCTATGTACGACCTCATTTCTTTCACCATTGTCAAGATAAATGCGCATCTTCACCTCATCGTTTGATCGGAGTTGAGAAACCGTATAGTGTCGCATGTGGAACTGATTACATATTTCAATATGTTGAGACTGTACCAAGCTGTACAACCTCTCTCTCTCAGCGTGTGTGTGTGTGTGTGTGTGCGTGTGTGCGCGTGCTTTTCGACACTGATGTCGGAAATGTATTATTGTCCTCCATACAACTTTTGAAAGCTTATCTGAGGCCCTTGAATGTTGTAACCCTAATGAAACAACTACAAAGCACATGTCGTATGGCACTCTTTGTTGTGCTTGAATTTTATGTGGTAAACCAGAATGGCCTATTTGACCAGGATTAAACAATACCATTTAAGTAGCTTTAATCCTAAAGCTTCAATTAAACGCGAAATTCCCTTGCTTTGATATTGCCAAGCTGAGTAGAGACTTACATGAATTACGAAAACGATCAGCAAGGAGGGGAGCACCATTAGTGTCCATGGGTGTCTAAATCTTCCTTCAATGCCCTATCCCCCAGATGTCAGGTAAGCGTTGTATAATAGGAAGTCCAGTATATATGACAAGGAGTAGCATACATATTATTGTTCTCTCAGTAAACTTCAGGTGACATTTCATTTACGTTTTAACAAATGTCCCTAAACCTTTGAAGACAGAGATCTAACTAGTGCTGTAAGGATGAATGAGTGAATCGTTTCTTTCAGTTTACCGTGGGAGAAAGCGATGTTAAAAAAGTTACATAATTAAGAGTGAGGGAGGGATAAGGTGGCCACGATATTGTCTCTTATTGGCATCAATGTTTGTGCTTTCAATGACCAGTGACTGATTCAGTGAGGGAATGTGGTTAAACATTACTTAAAACATACAGTGCCAACTGTATATGGGAGGAATAATGCAGGTCTCAGCCGTTTACCTCTTTGTGCTGACAAAGATAGAAACATAATTGAGACTAACCGGGATTTGAACCCACGATCACAGGTTTCTGGTGTACCCATAAAACGCGACATTGCACAGCGAATTGTATCGTGACGCGCCTACCCATTGACGTACAATATCGATATCAATATTCTATATGCTGCAGTAAGATAAAATATGCACTGGTAAATACTAGCGCTTCCCACTTAAATTGAGTGAGTGAGTTAGGTTTTACGCTCCTTTAAGCAGTATTCCAGCAATAGCACGGCGGGGGACATAAGAAATGGGCTTCACACATTGTACCCATGTCGGGAATCGAACCTGGGTCTTCGGCGTGACGAGCGAACGCTTTAACCACTCGACTATCCCACCACCTCTTGCCCCTATAAATATATAGCATGTGAGAGCTATGCCATGGTATAGGTTGATATACAGGTAGGATTTTACAGTCCTTCATGCTCAAAGCATGTTTATTAATATATAACACACTAATACATTCAGAAATGTGCAAATTAAAGTATGTGTACTTAGATATATACGTCAATGACCGATAAACGGATTATCAGTTATTACGTAAAAACGGTCCAGCAATGCGGCTAAACAAACACTCGGAAACTGCTGTGTGTCTGTGGGATACAAAAGGTTCTGGCATAAATACTACAATAACACTCAACTGCAGACTACGAGACATATATTGTCTCTTAAATCCTACCGAGAATTCACCAGCACGGAATCAGCTTCAGTTGGCTCTTTGTCTAATGATGAAAATCAGCAGGAGATAAGTCACACATGAGATCAGCGCAAAACAATTCAGAAGGAGGAAGTGTAATTCTGTTGATTTATATACCTCCCTGTTGTCTGATCGGGAAATCGATGGCAAGGAACAGGCCTGAGGGCCTGAGGCGAGGCCGTTTCTTTATACAATCAGTTCACTTTTTCTAATGGGGTTGTCTAGTGGACATCGTAAATGTAGAAATCTCTCTATTAATAACGCCGGCCTTCATCTGAATTAGGAAACAGTAACTGGAGCTTTAACCGGTGCGGATACATAACCCCATAAGAATTAATGAAGGCAAACCGACTCGGGAATGTGTAATACGAAATGATTAGGAAATAACTGGAAAGCATCAAAGAAGTACACCAATATTGACTGATGGCTATTCTTGTTTAATTTTTAGAACAATATTGCATCTTTTATCATTTTAAATATATGATATGGTTGTACATGATTTCGTAATTAATTTCTAATATATCTATATCTATCTGTTTGTACACACACAGATGCAGACATACACACCACACAATCCTTATCGCCATATTGTGGCAGCAATGGTATCGTCGAATCGATGGTAGAGTGCATCAAATCTCCACTGTCTTGAGATAAAACCCTCGCCATAGCACACTGAAAATAGACTTCCAACAACATTAATGTCATGGTATCACCAGTACTCGACTTCCCCCTTTGCTTGCCGCCCCAACTGCTACCAAAACGTCTACAACAATATGATTCCCTGCTTGTAACTAAACGTTAAACTGTCTACATGACAAAATCATGTTTGCAGTTCTATATCACATCTACATAAAACATCAGGCCATTCCAGCTCTTTGTCACCACATTTCTCAGAATAGTAACATATATTCTTCATCACACAAACATCACATTACAGGTTGTCACTTAATTTTCTCTTTATGTAGGCGGTGTATCAATAACCCGAAAGACCCATTTGCCTTCAAATATGACTCCGTCGACTTTTACATTCAGTCTAGACTCATCGTCTGTATGTTGACACGTCTGAATCGTGATCACAATATCGCCATGCAGACATACAGATTTATGTATTTGTTTAACATTTCCAGCTTATACACAACAATAGAAATGTAAGACTCAGAAAACCCTTACTTGTGGACTTGTGCATAACACGACCAAGTCAAAACATCGTAGAGTGACCTGTTCAACGTTTCCATGTGCACGACTATTCATCTTACTCCATCGTGTTGATTTACGTTTGGAGGTCAACCTGTTTTTCCTGCACGGTATGTGTTTTTGAAACAAACGATTTCAGTCTTCCGTTTTGAATTTCTGTTTAGGTCAAGCAAGATACCCCCTATATCAGCGTCTGGGGTTGCTGCCTTTCACACATTCGATGACACCATATCCTATTTAGTCCTTTCTAACGAATATATTTTTCCCACATAAAATCGATTTTCTGGACATGGCAGCTATAATTGATCATATTACTTCGTCCTTTTTTTTCAAATCATTGCATCACATGTTGTGATGAGAAATGACCACTTTGTAGATGTGCATTTGTTTGCAAATCAGCTGGAAATAGGCATTTGTGTCAATGGTGTCAGTACGCTCTGACATTAGTTGATGAATATTCTCATTCCCCTATTACATGAGAGGGAAATATATTCTGGCCTTGGTGTTGAACTCTTCTCTGGCTGTTTACTTACCTCGGATTACCTGGATTGCGTAGAATAGGACATCCCGGACACAAGGCATTTGTCATGATGAGCTGGCTTTTTATAAAATGTTTCTCCCAATTCCGTGACAGATATACAAATATGAATCCTTAAACGCATGAACCTTTCAGTAAAGATGCATTTAATGCTTGTTGTTAGTGCCAGACTGGAGTTGTCGTTCCTCCATCAGCTACAAACAATCAAATTGGCCCAAATGGTAACAATTGATTTGTTTTATTCCCTGAGCTTCCTACGTGATCCATGGTAACATTCCCATATCGATAGCGCAAATTTAAATGGCAACATTGTGCACGTTACACAGATCAAATATTCATGGAGCAATTTCGTTCAACTTAATATCCTGGTTTTAATTTCTATTTTATGTTCTAAGGAAGCCAGTTCCATACTGTCTTATTGCAGCCTGAAAGTGCTTCGTTGCTGAAGACAAACGTGGAGATGCATTATTGCGTGACAATGTGTCCTCTGAAGGCTCAGCATAAACAGGCTGAAATATGTGTGCTGTTGCTGGCATTACCTAATATCAATTCCTGGGACGATTGCTAAGAAATGAAGCGAGATGGATTGTGACTAAGCGGGGGATTCAGCAATTATCTTAAGTGATTCCTAAACAGCTTAATGTTTGACCTTCGTGTATCCCATGTACTTTGTCCCCAGGCTGTGTATCTTGATTCTGGCCATGGTGCTGGTGAGGTATGTCTGGGGCCCATCTGAACTAAAATCCAGGTCTGCTTCGACTGGGTTGGCCTCAAAGTAATAAATGGCTGGGTGAGGTTACAGCTGATACTTAAAGTGACTTGAATGTCTTAGTATGGCTTGTTTAACGTTGTTATGGTACTTTATAACACTGTGCTATCATTTAAGTTTTAAATAAGCTTTTGGATGTTGATGAGATGGGAGCACCGGGTGAACTGAAACATGGGACTGAAGACTTTTCCTTGACAATAACAAAAAAGAGAAATGCAGAATACTTACACAAAGGTGAAGCAAAGATGAATGCATATGTGCTCAAAGGAGATGATTCTGATAATGCTAAATAGTCGTAATTATATATCAGTATGAATATTTATAGATATTCAGGAATAACACATGGGGAAAAGATGTCAGTCAAATAGACAATTCCCTTCCAATGATTTAAACACATGAATAGCAGATAATAGTGGAAACATCACATGTTTCGTATTTAGATTATGCATAATTCGTAAATTCAAGCGGGACAGCCTCAGCTTCACAGCAGACAACTCTCTCTTTAAGTTGCAATATACTCCAGCATCTTCAGCCTTTGATTTCCACATTTCAACCAACCAACACACAATTGATTTGCTTGGATTGTTTGACGTCATTACGAAAAGTAAAGCGATGAGGTAATATTTGATCCAGATATATATGTTACATTT
The DNA here is from genome assembly GCF_003918875.1 of Haliotis rubra. Taxonomy (NCBI): domain Eukaryota; kingdom Metazoa; phylum Mollusca; class Gastropoda; order Lepetellida; family Haliotidae; genus Haliotis; species Haliotis rubra. The sequence continues at coordinate 640,284 of NW_025767457.1, forward strand.
TATAAAACGAGGCACAAGGCAATTTTATGGTTGTGTTATTGATTCAAGAGAGTAATGACAGTTTCACCTGCTACGAGGACATGCATATTCCACATACCAAAGCACCAACGACAATTCGGGTTCAGCGTCAACCAACATAATGATAATTAAGAACATATTGCCGAGTTGTATTGCGATACTAGCAAGAATAAAGGAAAAAAGTTTGCAAAACTTAGCATCTACACCGCAACGTCGCAACCATTGCAATAAAGATGTTGTGTATCCATAAAGATCGTTCCTGTTCATCATTCCAGCTATTAAATGCCACTCAAAGAAGTTACAGTTTGGTAAAAGATGAAAAGGGAAGGGTGTCTATATTTCAGCAAGTATTATCATGCAGGCAAAAGGGTAATCGTTCACTAACATTCAGAAAATACCACCACAGCATAGTGGTCAGACACTAAATGAAATTAGGATATAGCATTGAGCATAAAAAATATAAAACATCAAGTTCACTATAATCTGAATTACTCGATGTCACTCTGGAACCCGTATCGATTCGGAAATACTGAGGTCATGTTAATGACAAACGTTGAAATCGTGTTGCATTGTTCGATGGGCGTAAGACAATATGCATTTGGAGTCAATGGCATGAGTGGCACCATTCCATTAGAACCATAATACATACATAAAACAAGCCTATAATAAAACGAAAGTGCATTGGAGCTCGAGGCCATTACATATATAACGTTATATCGGTTCTCCCGAGAGTTCGAAAGTGTGACAATGTAAACTTTAGCCCCTTTGTTCACATACCATGGTCAGAATGATACAAAAGTGGTAGCAGTCCCGGCTACATGTCGACGAATTAACGACATACATGTATATAATGAAACACACTTATCATTACTTCACCCGATTTATCGCAACAATTCCGAACAATGCTGCTCCAAATGACATGCTTGATGTAAGTAGTGTTACAGTTATACGAAGAAACCTGCCAACAGTGTTTTCATTATTATATCGAACTCCCAATCAGACAACAAGGAGGTATATCCATCAACAGTTATTACACTTCCTTCCTCTAAATTGTTTTGGGCTCTTCTCATGTGTGCCTTGATATTCATCATCAGACAAATAGCCATCTGAACCTCGCTTCGTGCTGCTGTAATCTGGCTACGATTTAAGAGATATTGTGTGTGTAATAGATTTCAAGTGTTATTGTAGTCTTCATGTCCACTCTATGTCTCATCTTACAGACACAGCGCCTCTAGCAGCAGCAGGGAGAGTTTGATTGGAAATATGTTTGTTGTACCATGTAGTTTCTTGCCTCGAGAGCCTATTTGGTGTCACCCACGGAATTCCCGAATGCATCTACAGCATGTAGATCTTTATTATTCAGTGACATTCTTCACATTCATAATACACTCAATTATCTTCTTTTTCTGGTCCACTGGAATACCTATATGGTTTATATGGAGATTAAAACAAGATTGATCGAAAATAACAAATCAATACATGTATGTTTTACTCATGAATTTGTTATTTCAGTGTAAAATAACAAATATGGAAATACTTTACGTCTGTATGTTTGACACTGTGCTTTTAGCCTATGTCGTTTAATGACAGTGTGAAAATACAGTAGTGAATAGAATGTTTTGGTTTTCTGTCGAATGCAATACACATCTCACAGAGCATCCTGCCAGTTTGTAGCATCCTGTCATAAAGAATACTTATATTGGTCTATTTAGGTATTTTAAGTGAAATGTAACTGAGTGTTTTTCGTTGTCAAAACCCCAACCAATACTCTATCTCACTGTCTAAGTTACCCTACAATTAAGGTATTACTAACCATCTGTCATTCATTGACATAATATCAAGGTCGGTATGAACCATTTTTTGGCATTTTGTATTATAATGACAAGGTGCCACCAGGTAGCTATAGCTTTGTCTATACATTTTCAAGTCGTTAGTCACAATGGATTTCGTTTTCACATCTGTGTGACAAGTGTGGCAAACGCCAAAGCGATTCCCAAAGAGATATTTTCTGCATGGTTTTCGGTATTTCGGTCTTCAGTTCCCATTGGTCCATATCAAGTCAGGCTATTCACTCACAAGACGTGTTCAGTTCATGAACACCTAGGTCTATACTGGACACAGACGGTTTAAATAGCTGTCTTAATGTTCTTGCTGATTGTCTTCTCTGAGTGTTGCATGGTAGGTCCAGCGAATATGACAAGAAGTAGCATATATAATATTGTTCTCTCAGAAAACATCAGATGAGATTTCATTTAAGTTTTGTCAACTGTTCCTAGACCTTTGAAGACAGAGATCTAACTAGTGCCGTATGGATGAAGGAGTAAATCCTATACGTTTGCCGTGTGGAATAGCAATGTGCACAAAATGACATAATTAAGAGTGAGCAAGGAATCAGATGGACATGATATATTCTCTAAGTGGCATCATTGTTCGTGCTTTCAATGGTCAGTGACTGATTGAGTGAGTGAGTTTAGTTAAACAACGCTTGAAACAATATTCAGACTCATACGTTCACTACTTTGTGAAACCCTCGAGAGCGGGTATGGCGCTGACAAAGTTAGAGACATAACTGAGACCAACCAGGATTCGAACCCACAATCACAGGTTTCTGGTGTGCCCATAAAACGCGACATTGCACAGCGAATTGTATCGCGTTAGACGTCTCAAAATGATGCACAAGTTTCAGGCGTTTACCACTTTTGTGACACCTACGAGAGCTGGTATGCTGTCTACAAACATTGAAAGCAAAACAGGATTCGAACACACAATGATAGGGTTCTGGTGTGCCAGCGACTGCAGAGGAACTTGCATCGCAATTGGCGTCTCACCGACCTAGCACCGAGCGATGACTGTCGATGTCAATATTGTACATGCTGCAGTAAGATTTTATATGAACTTGTACACACCAGTGCCTCCTCCAATAAATATATAACATGTAAGGGGAATGACATTTATAGGTTCATATACGACATAGGTAGGATTTACAATATTTACAGTCTGTAAGCGTAAAGGAAGAATACATTTGCTTTATGTTCGAAACATGCATATTTAAATATCCGTTTGCTACACTGTATATAGGGTGAGTGTTGCAATAATCATACATTCAGAAATGTTTACAATACGTGTACATGTTCTTAAAGACATACACAAACGATTATGTAACTGATTATCAATCATTACGGCCTAGCAATGCGGCTAAACAACACTGAGGAACTGATATGTGTGTGGGGGATACAAAGGTGCTGGCATAAATACTACAATAACTCTCAACTGCAGACTACGAGACATATATTGTCTCTTAAATCCTACCGAGAATTCACCAGCACGGAGTCAGCTTCAGTTGGCTCTTTGTCTAATAATGAAAATCAGCAGGAGATAAGTCACACATGAGATCAGCGCAAAACAATTCAGAAGGAGGAAGTGTAATTCTGTTGATTTATATACCTCCCTGTTGTCTGATCGGGAAATCGATGGGAAGGAACAGGCCTGAGGCGAAGCCACTACTTTATACAATCAGTTCACTTTTTCTAATGGGGTTGTCTAGTGGACACCGTAATTGTAGAAACTTCTCTATTAATAACGCCGGCCTTCATCTGAACGAGGAAACAGTACCTGGAACTTTAACCGTGCGGGAACATAACCCCATAAGAATTAATGAAGGCAAACCGACTCGGGAATGTGTAATACGAAATGATAAGGGAATAACTGGAAAGCATCAAAGAAGTACACCAATATTTATTGTTGGCTATTCTTGTTTAATTTTTAGAACATTATTGCATCCTTATCATTTTAAATATATCTAATATATCTATATCTATCTGTTTGTAAATACACACAGAGATGCAGACACACACATACACACGCAATCCTTATCGCCATATTGTGGCAGCCATGGTATCATCGCTCGCCATATGTTCGAATAGCACACTGAAAATAGACTTCCAATCACATTAATGTCATGGTATCACCAGTACTCGACTCCCCTCTTTGCTTGCCGCCCTAAGTGCTACCAACACGTCTACAACAATATGATTCCCTGCTTGTATGCAACGTTTCCAACTAAACGTTAAACTATCTACATGGCAAAAACACCAGTCTGCAGTTCTATATTACATCAAGATAAAACATCAGACCATGTCACCTCCTTGATGTATGTATTTGTTTAACATTTCCAGATTGTACAAAACAATAGAAATGGAAAACTCAGAAAACACCTTTCTTGTGGACTCTATAACACGACCCAGTCAAAACATCGTATAGTGTCCAGTTCAACATTTCCATGTGCACGACTATTCATTTTACTCCATCGTGTTGATTTACGTTTGGAGGTCAACCCGTTTGTCCTGCACGGTAAGTGTTTCTGAAAGAAACGATTTCAATCTTCCGTTATCAATTTCTGTTTTAGCCAAGCAATATACCCCCTATATCAGCGTCTGGGGTTGCTGCTTTTCACACATTTGATGACACCAAATCCCATTTAGTCCTTTCTAACGGATTTATTTTCCCACATGAAATCGATTTTCTGGACATTTCAGCTATAACTGATCATATTACCTCGTCCTTTTGGAAATCTTTGCATCACATGTTGTGATGAGAAATGACCACTTTGTAGATGTGCATTTGTTTACAAATCAGCTGGAAACAGGCATTTGTGTCAATGGTGTCAGTACGCTCTGACATTAGTTGATGAATAATCTCATTCCCCTATTACTTGAGAAGAAAATATATTCTGGCCTTGGTCTGTTGGCTGTTTACTTACCTCGGATTACCTGGATTGCGTAGAATAGGACATCTCGGACACCAGGCCTTTGTCATGATGAGCTGGCTATTTATAAAATGTTTCTTCCAATTTCGTGACAGATATACAAATATGAATTCTTAAACGCAAGGACGTTTCAGTAAAGATGCATTTAATGCTTGTTGTTAGTGCCTGACTAGAGTTGTCGTTCCCCCATCAGCTACAAACAATCACAATGACACAAATGGTAACAATCTATTGACTTATTTTATTCCCTGAACTTCCTACGTAGTCCATGGTAACATTCCTATATCGATAGCGCAAATTTAAACGCAACATTCTGCACGTAACGAAGTTCAAATATTCATGGAGCAATTTCAAGTTAATATCCTGGTTTTGATTTCTATTTTATATTCTAAAACCCGAGTTCCATACGGTCTTATTGCAGCCTGAAAGTGCTTCGTTGCTGAAGACGAAAGTGGAGCTGCATTATTGCGTGACAGTGTGTCCTCTGAAGGCTCAGCATGGACGGGCTGAAATATGTGTGCTGTTGCTGGCATTACCTAATATCAATTCCTGAGACGATTGCTAAGAAGTGAAGCGAGATGGATTGTGACTGAGCGGGGGATTCAGCAATTATCTTAAGTGATTCCCAAACAGCTTAATGTTTGACCTTCGTGTATCCCATGTACTTTGGCCCCAGGCTGTGTATCTCGATTCTGGGCATGGAGCTGGTGAAGTATGTCTGGGGCCCATTTGAACTAAATTCTACGTCTATTTCCACTTGGTCGTCCTCAAAGTAATGAATAGCTGGTTCACGCTGTAATTGATAATTCCAATGACGTTAATGTTCTTGCATGGCTTGTTCAACGTTGATATGGTACTACACAACATTGTGGCATCATTTAAGCTTTGAATGAACTTTTGATGTATGTGGATGGGAACTGAGCAGCAGTTGAAATTCATGTAATCATAGAGGACACCGAAACAGGAACATGGACGCTGAATACTTTTCCTTGACAATCAACAAAGAGAAATGCAGAATACGTACACAAAGTTGAAGCAAAGATGAATACATATGTGCTCAAAGAGAATACTGAATAGTCGTAATTAAATCAGTATGGATGTTTATTAATGTTCAGGGAATAATACATTTGGAGAAGATGTTGTCAGTCAAAATGTTAGATAGACACTCACCTTCCAATGATTTAAACACCTGAATAACAGATGCCAGTGGAAACACTAGACTTTGTTTCGTATTTAGATTATACATCATTCGTAAATGACAAGACTGTATTTCCGCTTCAACTTTCCAGTCGGAACATACTCCAGCAACTTCAGCCTTTGATTTCCACATTTCATTATGTTTAATATTTATATCGCCAAGCCTAACAGAAACCAGATGGACAACATGTGAAAAGAAAGCATGTTCGTATGTATTATCTTCATCCAACACAATATGGATTTGTTTTGATCATATGATGTCTTTAAGAAAAGTAACGCAAAAATAAACGTGCTAATGTTTTATCAAGATATATCTATTTCATGATTAAAAACGAAGAAGATGGCACAAGAAAATTTTATGGTTGTGTTATTGATTAAAGAGAGTAATGGCATTTTTATCTGCAACAAGAACATGCACATTGTACAAAATAAATATGTATTTATATCTGACAGCTGGTCAAAATGATGATCTCTTGTCAATGAAAATCTCATTTTCTAAAACCGACAGTGTGTAAAACCAAGACCTTACACTTAAATGATATTTCTGATTGCTTTCAGTTTACCTTGAACACAAATGTATATTAATGAATTCAAAGCGTATGACTCATTGCTCCGTTTCGTGCTCAGTTGCAATAATGGGTTTTGATGCATATTTGGAATACTGTTCATGGCAGTTTTCCAACTTATGTCATTCGCAAATCGTGACATACACCAACAAACCGTATGAACCTGTTTTGACTGATATAGTGTATGGATGTAATCATACTGTTAATTTTCAACAAGATATAGAAGCTGATCCTGCTCATCCAACATGTCAAGGCTCATTTTTTACAAACATCCTGTCGGGTAGTTTTCCGTTGCTTCTTCTGACATCGATGGCAGTATTATTTGCATGAGAAAACACCCTCATATAACAATTTGTGGTGGCGACGATTCTTGTTATGAATTATCTGTGGTACACAAGTGGGGGTCGTGTCAGAATTGGGCCACATGTCCTATGAGACGACTAAATAGATCGCGTTGTCGGGCATTGTGAATTGGTTGATAGCATTGTCACCGTTCCCCAAAGGCGTCTATTGATGTTTATATCATTCCCGTCAAGTGTAGAGTCGATACTAATGTACGGTTGTTTTATCGATAGAATAGTTCTGAGGTAGGTAAATATTACCGGAACTTTGTACCATGTATTTTTTAGGATATTCGATTATGATCTGCTTAGTGTTGTGACTAAACGCAGCCCTATTTTACACGACAGAAGGGTATTTGTTGTGAATAGTTCATTACAAAACCTAACCATAAATTTTGTGCATTTTCCCTTAAGGCAGAGACCACTGTTCAAATTTGATATAATATATCTGTCATATCAGGTGTTAATGTATCACCGTCGGTTGTGATAACACGACGAGACTATTTTCTATCATCCAAAACAGTGTTCCACAGGAGATATTGCTTGTGCGATATCAAGCAATATCTCCTAGGAGATATCGTTTTGACAGTAGACTTTGTACAATGCCCTGAAATCATGATTTACATGACTCAATTCAATTCAATTCTTTATTGTATGAAAGGCCATAGGCCCATATACAAAAGAGATACATCTTGACAATGGCATATATAATCAACTTTCTAACTAATCAATTCTTTTCTTAACAAAAATGCATTGTAGATAAATAGAGCAACTTTGTGTTGTTTTGGAGGTTCTTTGCTGAAAAGTAAGGAATACAATAGATTAACGTTGATTTGAGATAAAGACAGTTGCGGTAGATACTTATTTCTTAGATTTTCATATACAGGACAAATAAACATAAAATGGAATTCGTCTTCAATAATGTAACAGAATGGACATAATCTTTGTTTTTTTTCGATAGAAACATATCTTCCACGGTTAATTAATAAATCATTAAGGCCTAATCTAAATCGTATAAAAGCATTGCGAATATTTCTGTATTGAAGGTGAGCAAGATAACACTCTGGCTCAAGCAACGACTTAAATTGACGATATGAATCATATCTAGAACTTTCATTAATAGTTGAATGCCATTCCTGCTTAAACATATCACACTGGTATGACGTCAAAACTGATGACGTCACAATGCTGACATCGCTGCACTGCAAGTCGAATGACAGTACCGTGTTGAGATATGCACATTTTTCATTGAAAAACTAATGAAGAGTGATATTTGATGATAAAAAGAATCTCACCATCGTGTCTTCCGATATCAAATATATCAACACTCGTTGATAAAAGTAGAAATATCCTCGGCAAGCCTCGGATATTTGTAACTTTATCAACTCGTGGTGATATATTTGATATCAAAAGACACTCGGGTGAGATATTTGATATCAAAGGACACTCTATGTATTCAGTTATGTTCTGCTTAGTGTTGTATATCCACTCGTGAATTGTGCATTACAATATAACCACATCTTATCTTTGCTAATGTTGGACAAACTACTGAAGTATGCTGTCAGTCAACACTCTTTGCATTGAAACGATATGTTCACCCTTTCGAGACATTTAAAAACAACGGCATTTCACGCGCTTCCGAATATCAAAATATATCCGAGAGCGTGACTACCGTTCTTACCACACTTAATACCTACCACAATACGTGACTTGTACTGTCGAGACAGATGTATTTTCAGCCTATCTCAAGGGCACCAGTGACGTTCGATTACTTGGACCAAAGAACCAAAGACAATTTCATCAACGTCAACCGACATAATGGTAATTAAAGAGTATGCGAATATATATTACCTAGGAAAAAGTCAAAACTTTGTAAAAAGATGAAATGGGGAGGGTGTCTAAATTTCAGCGAGTATTACTATTCAGGTAATAGGGTAACCGATCACTTCAAACGCTAACATACAACCACAGCATGGCGGTCAGACACTAGGTGAAACACAGACATACCATTGAACATGGCACTGGAAAAATATCAAACGCCTACTTCACAATATTCCGAATTACTCGATGTCGCTCGTAACCCGCATCAATTCGGAAATACTAATACAAAAGTATAATGCTTTGTTCGATGATGTAAGAAAATATTCATTTGGGGTTAATGTATTGTACATAATAACGTATCTGAACTAAGGTATACTGCGGCACCCTTCCATTAGAAGCAATACAAACATACAACCTGCAAAGCCTACCTTAGCACGAAAGTGCATTGAAACTCGGGGCCATTACATAAATAAGGTCATATCGGATCTCCAGAGAGTTATCAATCAGTCTTGGAAAGTGAGATAATTTAAACTTTGGTCTCTATGCATTTTAGGTCAGTGTACACATACACTGGTCTGAATGATGCAGAAGCTTTTCGCGGCCCCAGTTACTCTTCATCTTATAAACGTCATAATGAAACACACATATTATGTCACCCGATCGCAACAATTCCAAACATGTCTGTTCCAATTGACATGCCTTGAAGTGTGTAATTTGGATATATATATATATCAAATTCCCAATCAATTTCAAAATCTTCTCATGTGTGACTTGATGTTCATCATCAGACGAATAGCCATCTGAACCTCGCTTCGTGCTGATGTTATCTGGCTACGATTAAGAGATATTGTGTGTAACAGATTTCAAGTGTTATTGTAGTCTTCAAGTCCACGCTATTTCTCATCTTACAGACACAGCGCCTCTAGCAACAGCATGGAGAGTTTGATTGGAAATGTGTTTGTTGTACCATGTAGTTCCTTGCCTCGAGAGCCTAGTGTCACCCACTGAATTTCCGAGAGCACCATATGCATAAAGTAGACCAATATGATACATGACATTCTTCACATGAATAAGAAACGTAATTATCTTCTATTTCTGTGCCATTGTAATACCTGTAGTTTATTCAGATATGGAAAATATATTTACCTAAAGATATAAATTGATATTTCACTCGCAAATGAAATGTATATCTCAGTGTCAAGTATCACTTTGAGCTGGAAATACTTTAAGTCTGTCTGATTGACACTATGATATTTTAAATTATGAAATAGAGTAATAAATAGAACATATGGCTTTTCTTGTCGACAAAATGCTCATGTCACAGAGCCTCCTGAGAATTGTAGATCTTCTATGTCACTTTGTAGCATCCTGTTATAGAGACCACTGGCATTCATCTGATTTGGTATTTGTACTGAATTTTAACTCTTGTCTCACAATTATATTGTCAGATTCACCACGTGTACTCTTGTATTATTGTCTCGAATTACTGTCATGGTAGTACTAATAATCATGAACTTACTATTTCAACAGCACCACTGTACGATAGACGGTTAAAGTGGATACGAACCTGGCCCCCTATAATCTGAATGATTAGGAGAACGTGCAATTACAGTACAACCAGAAATTATTGAGAATTTAAAGATTGTACATTTTAAAATTTTTTTCACTCATTACTCACGTATTAATGTGAATATTAGCAGAACATAACTCCAGATTCAAAGACAGGTGAACAGTTAGTATTTTGTCAAGTCACCATGGGCAGCAATGCAGGCTTCAATGCGGCGGGGCATAGTACTGATCAAAGAAGTTAGGAAGTCGTGGTCCATGCTGTCCCAATATCGGACCACCTCTTCTTTCATATCAGCAATATTTGTCAGATTTTTCTTATTGACACTTTCCTTCATAAGTCCCCAAACATTTTCTATTGGATTTAGGTCAGGGCTATAGCTTGGCCAATCTAATAATATCATATTTTGGGTCCGAAACCAGGCCTGTGAATGCTTTGAACGATGTTTTGGGTCGTTGTCCTGCTGGAAGATCAAACAGATTCCATAGAACACGTGAGCATGGAAGTAAATGTCCCTCGAGAATATCTGTGTACCGCTCACTGTTCATATTCCCTTCAAATACACAGAGGGGCGTTGCCCCTAACACAGACATGCCACCCCACACGTTAAATTTGGGACTGTACTTTGGGCGCTGATACAAAGGTTTTTCAGTTTGTTTCGTCCAGAATGTCAGTGTATTAGGAAACAGCCACACAGAGCTTTCATCTGAGAAAATCACATTGTCCCAGTTAAAATTTCTATGCTGTAAGCACCAGTTCAACCTTCGCTCCTTTCGTTCAGGTTTCATGATCGGTGATGGAATTCCTCGACTTTTCTGCCAACCCATTGCATGCAGCTCAGTTCTAATTGTTTCCTAACAGACAGCCACAGTTCCTCTATCAATCATATCCAGCCTTACGTTTTCTAAACTCCTTCGTTTTTAGAAACAAGAATAGCAAGTCGCCTCCTGTCACCGACAGTCAATTTTCTGGGCCTACCTGCGCCTCCCTGGTGCTCAATGCCATATCCATTTGCAGTATTTTTCAAAACACGATAAACAGTAGACAAAGGGATGCCTGTTCTACTTGACATCACTTTAGCTGATCTGATCTGATGTCCTTGTTATAATACTCTAAAATCAACTTCCTCTTCTCTAAATCATCCATACTGAGGATCACTGAAAATGTCGTCTGCTAGCGAGTAAACAAAGGGGGATAACTCTTCATAAACTAATGAAAAAGGATTAACAGAGTTGTCTCTCTTGAATGAAACCGAGCACTTGATAGCTGGTCAAGGCTGTTTATACTAGAAATCCAATTAAACATATTCCTAAAAATCTTAATAATTTCTGGTCATACTATATATACAAGGAGAATATCATATCCACCACTTACACAAAATACCTAAAGTACCAAGTGACCACCTGTTGTCATAAATATGATGCATAATTTGTATGCACAAATGTTCAGGGCCATGGAAACTGAGCCATGTCAAGTTGCTCAGTCAAAGATCTACGCTACTCGTAATTCATAACGTAATATTCACACGTGAATTCGAAAAATAAAGAACTAGATAGGATACATAAGGAACAATGACAAAGATAAACCAACTGATAGTTTTAGGCAAGCACCTATGCTCATGCACTAAGGATTTAAGAAACCAGTTAACAGTTGGACTTGAGCAGCGAGGGTCGTGCAAAGGTCGAAAATACACGTTAGCAGCGCTAATAGTGACCTGTCAGTTCGAATACACAGCGGACCCAACCTAATTACACAGATGGTATTACAAATCTACCGAGGTCAATATTGCCACGACGCCTGTCTACATAGATTAGCAGACATCGGATCGAAACGCCTGTTAGGTAACCAGCTGGGCAGGAACTTCGGTTGTCAAACTTCTATAACTATATCCATCATGATAAGGTGCAGCGTTTTCACTTGGAAATGTGCATGCACACGAAGGCCCAAGTGGCATATTACTTACCACCTGGATGGTAAGCAAATACCTTTGGGAAATTCACATACGTGTAACGTACACAAGGAATAAATTCCTGCAGAATGTTGACATGACCTTGCAATTTAGGTCCCACAATAGTTTTTGCATGACTTCATTCCCTCAGACACTAAAGATGAATAAACTATCGGATGCCACCTTGGCACCCTTGAGGGTTGTGAAAAAAAAAGATTTTTTAAAAATGACCCTCTTTTGAGAATCGGCAACATTTTGGTGGTTACAAAGAACACACTATGAGCTTTACAGTGATTAAAGGTGTTGTATCTTCTTAATATACAAAATGTTTTCACTGTTGCTCACACATGATATGTGAGTTCTTTACAGTATTTAAACAAAGGGAATTATGGGTTATTTTAAAAAAACCCTCTTTTATCCAGACAGTATGCAATCAATACCATTTTACTCTAGAATAATGTTCTAAAAGTAGATAAAAGGCAATTATTTTGTTGTGTAATTTCTGACATGAATATAGTTGATTTATACCCGAAAAACAGGGCAAGGATGTTATTAAACTAATTGTATGGATAATAGAGTGTTTTTACAACATCTATTCAGGGCTTTAATCTTATGGTTTCATAGAATCTTATGCATGAAGTATGAATATGATTATCCATTTAAAGTTGTTACTTACAATGCTACAAAAGTGAAGAACTTGCATCATACAAATAATTACCCAAATCAATTTGAGTATGTATTCATGAGTGAGAGTCATAGGCAAAGTCTGTTTCAGACTTTTGGCACAATGGATTTGAAATGTCAGTCACTTTCATTGAGCACTCTAAGGGCAGCTCTGGTGTGCTGGTTATAGCACATCCTGTACATTCACAGAACATTGTACAGGGAAGTCGAGCAACAGCACATCCACACTTTGCTGAGGTGCAGTTTTCACAACAACATCTCAGCAGTTTGAGAATGGAGTCGGGAGCTGATGGGGTCCCTGGTGGAAGCAAAACTGGAAGCAAGGTCTGGTTGAGAGAGCATTTCTTCTTCCAACTTTTGATTTCCACATCTTGAATCGAAGCTCATGCATTGAAGATGCAGTGTGTCCATAACTTGCAGACAGAAATGACACAGATTCTTGTATGATGTCTTCAGTGGAAGCAGACAGATCCCCAACATGATGAAGATTGTAATTACCTTTCACAGCAGTAGATTTCCCAATACCCCAGCACTGAGCCACTGTGTCACAGCCTGTAAGGGCATGAACTGCAAGAAGTTTGGGAATAATAGCAGAATGTTTCTCAGCTGTGGCCTTAATGTCGATGCACTTCTTGTTCACAGATGACGTTGACTCCATGGATAGCTGACATGTTGATTGTTGGCACAGGTAGAAATGTAGCAGCAGCACGAACACATCACTGTCATCACACACCACTGTAATAGATGCATTGGTAAGTGACTCTGCAACAGATACCACTTGCTGTATGATGATAACATCAGCCTCCTCTTGGGTTGTCCTGAGATCTTGTCGATGAATTAATAAGCCATTATTGACCTCCACAGGTACCGGGGACCTTCCAGTTAAAACTAACTTGTGTGTGCAGACTTTCAGTGATTCTCTTATCTCTTGGATGCAATCTACTACAAGATCTATCAATTGAACTTTGTTTGAAGTAACTGTGAGTAGAATCTTCTGTGGTCAGAGATATCATTTGACAAAACACTGCAAGTATGAAGACTCAAGGCCCATGTCTTCAGAGTGTTTGGCTTTAAGGGGATGCCAATGATGCCATTGGGACCCTTTCCATATTTCATGAATGTAGTCTCAATCATCATGTCTGTCCATATCCCATTCCAAGTCCCAGGTGTATGACGCGTGACATGTTCCCCTTTCAGAAATTTCTCAAATAGTTCTGGATTGAGATCTGCTGTTCTAAGATAGTACAGGCCATAACGTGCATAGTTCTGATGTCCAACAGCAAAGAAGTAGGGCATCATCAGCTTCACTGCAAGCAAATGGAGTGGCCAAGCTGCTTCTTTCTCAGCTCTGACAAACTGTAGCACCAGTAAAACTGGCTTGATCAGCATATCGAGCCACAGTCTTGTTGTTCTGGCTTGTCTTGCTCTTTCTTCCAAGATGCTAAATAAGTCATCTGGCGTGGATACCTCTGTTATCACGTTCCGTAATAGTTCTTCAACTAGAATTCTTAAGGCTCGTAAATTTTGAGGATATCTCTTTCCTGACATCATGTTTGCTACACTTCCAAAAGAGCTTTCAAGAATATCCGACAGTCCACTTCCAGCCATCAGTGTGCCAACACATCCAATAAAGTTCATAAGGAAGTGCATTCCTCCTAGGCGTAGAAAGAAATGACTGAATCTTTCTGGGTATACCCATGTTATGTGAACTGCCACCCTGTAAAGTTGTTGGTCACATGTGAAAACAACAACATTTTGTCCAACTTGTTTAGTCAGTTTGTCAGCTTCCTTCATAGCAGTTAACATGGTGTCAGGGTCAGCTGGTTTCATGTCTATCAAAGGAGTGTAAACTGATGTTGTTTTCGACCTGACTGTGTGACCTTCCCTTTTGTTCAGTGCACTATTATAGCCGTTCCATTCTGGACAGGAGGCATCTTGAACAACTTTAAACAAGAAGTCCACATCCCAAACAGTTGCACGTGATGTCGAGACTATCTGCATGGCTACAATTTTCAGTGGTTCCACTGTCTTCATGATGCAGTCCTTAGGCATGTTTGGCTTTTTGGAACCTGTGTATCGTTCTACTGTGATTTCATCATCCACTTGCTGTGTCATTTCCTCTTTCTTCATCCGACGAAATGTATCATTGTCACCAGTGTTCTTGTCATCATCAAGTGTCTGAGTTAGAAGCATTGCAAGAGCATGTGTTGATTGGAGTCCATTTTGGCTGGAAATGTTGGCATCAAAGTTGTCGACTATGACTTGTACAAGGGGAGTTTCTCTTGGTGATTCCAACCTTAATCCTCTAGATGTGACATCATTTGATGCAAGGGCTGCTGACGTTTTGAATCGAAGAACTTCATCATAGGTGCACACAATACCAAACTTGTTCAATTCTTGAATCAGATCTTTTCCATTCATGAATACTCCAAGACTTGTCTGCAGTGGTGTTGGTTGCTTTTTCAGTAGACCAGTAATCATATTACAAATCATCAGGACTGGTAGCGCATGTTCTTCACCTTGGAGAATGTAACTCAAGAGTTCTTGAAATGTTGGACTACAACTCTCTCCTGCAATCTGACAGTCTATTCTTTTTTTATATTCCTCTTTGGAAAGCGGTATTTCTTTAGTCTCTCGTCGTACCTGTTTGGAAATTTTCTTCATGGAAGAAGTCAAATCATCATCTTCAGTTTCATCAAGGACCACCTTAAGGGTGTCTGTTGCAGTTTGCCGGAAGACAAGAATACTGGCTATTCCTTTTCCTCTTAGAATAATCAGTTCATCGGCAAAACACCTTGATATTTCTTCAATAAACTGTCTTTTTGAAAGCTTGACACCACCACTCTCTAGGTACTGGTTGTATACTTCTGTGGAGTTTCTGATTTGTTTCCGATCAGCATTCATTGATCTAATCACATAATAAAATTGCTTCATCTGAGCTTGACTCAGTTCCTTTCAATTTTGAAATGGCTAATCGAACAGATTTAGGGGCCATAAAATTTGTACGACAGTTGTCATGATATCTTATCCTGACGTATATCACATGTGCCAAAAATTATATTCTTGAAGGATCTTTGGCCATCATCCACGGTTCTGCAAAGGATAGATCTCTTCCATCGTCTAGGATTTCTAGAGTCTTTCTCAATTTCACATGGGCTCCCACAGAATACACAATGTTCGAGAAAGTTGAAGTCAGCAGCTGAATCTGAACGACGGCTTCTTTTTTTTGGGTGTTTCTAACAGGCATATTTCTGAACATGATTTTGTAAGTCTTTTAAGATGTGTCTTTGATGTGTAAGTAGATACACAGTTTTTGTGGTAGAATAATCCATTTTGTTCAAAATAAATACTATTTCGTTCACTTTCTAAATGCAGGTCATCCTGTCGGATCTTGCTAGCATCAATAATAGATGTGATACGCTGTGTCGTCGAGTTTGTTGTCAGTTTCTGATTTGGGGTACTACAGCAGCCAACTATCTTAAATATACATTCCTCAACACCAGTCTGAAATTAAAGAAACAAAAGGATATATTATTTCTCTTAAAATGTGCAAAAATAAAATATTGAAGGGTAGTTGAACAAGGTATATTGAAAGGTATAACACAATTATGACAAATGTTTTAAATATTTACAAACCAAATACATATACAATATCATTCTCTGCAGACTGTACCAGTTATCAATTACTTTTAATTAAAATTATGAAGTATCATATTATGTTATAGTACCTTACTGGGCACATATTGCCACAAAATCTGGTTCATTTAAGGTTGATGTAAATCATTGTCATGACTATAGTCCACAGGAAAATAGTATCTACAAATCCATACTATCACTAAGATCAATGTTGTTATTCAGTTTGGAGAAAAAAATAATTAAAAACTTTTCTCTACTTGCATAGTCAATACAGCCCAGTGGCTGTATGATTTGTTGTTCAGAAAGTAGTACACACAGTTTTCATCAAACTATCAATTCAAAGGAATGGAGAACATTGTTTGCAAACATGAATATATGAATGCAGATATAAGTGGTTCTGATAGATTTCAACATCAGATGAAGTTTAATGCAGCTTTCCACTGATGTAGATACTAAGCCTAGCAGACGACGCTTCACTAGTTTGCATTTTGATCTGAATTATTTTTATCACATATCTTTCAAACAACTACTCTGATTTACAATGTTGCACATGTTATAAATCAGTTGGACAACAAAAATGATTTACCATTGTGTCATATTATTTGTGCAGATGATGTTACAGTTGAGTAAACAGACTTCACAGGAAGTACTCCATTTTGTGCTACTTACCCAACAACTTATTGTGCCTCCACGTGGTCCTCTGCTGGCGCTTGAGATGTCAAGGGTGCATCTTAAAACATGTTTTATTCAAAACCCTCAAGGGTGCCAAGTTGGCATCCAGCTGCTTTATGATCTACATATATTATACTTATAAAATCAGCAATAAAATACTGTGGGACCTAAAATGCAAGGTTAGGACTGAAAATTGCTTTTAGCTACTGGACTACATGTCCCTCGTTCTGAAACCCCCTTCTGACTTCATCCCTAAACTTTCTTTAAACAGATGTTCCTGCCAGAAAAAATAACTATTGTTTAAGATTTCTGCTGAAACCCACTGTAAGATTTCGACAAAACAAGCATTTATAAATCAATATCGAACACTGATGATAACATACATTTATAAAAACAAGCAAATGCATACATTCCCACCCATGGCCACTAGAAAGACCACCACTTAACACAGGAAAGGTAACAGTAATTGTTCAGACCAGCCCCCCCAAAAAAAAAAAACAAAACAAAACAACAACAACAAAGAACCACCACCCAAAACGGCAACAAACCCCCAAACAAACAAATATACAAAAATTTAAACCCAAAACAAAACAAACAAAAAAACTTTGGAACAACATTAATTAGGAGATGAATTTTAATTTGTTAGAATGAATACAGGACTTTGACCGTTAGTGGCATCACCTTCAAAGGGGGTTGAAGTAGCGTAAAATGATTGTCGTCTTGAGATGGCATGAAAGCCCCTCTTCATTCAAAGATTTTGTTTCATGCTACATATTCTTAATCGTAGAATCATAGTTCTTTTAGTGTTTGGCTAAACTGGGATAGGATCGCCAACGACTGAGGGGATGAGGTACATCTAGCTAGGGTCCATGCAGGTAGCAAAAGAATTCCCCATGGTCCCTAGTATGGTGATCTACCTTCTGTTGTTGGCGATCTATAGCTCGTTTTTATATTGTTTTGTGTTAAATAACAAGAATGTTTTAGATGTACAAACTAGTTTTATATCTAAATTTGTGATCTTCTAGTGATTTTCATTGTCCTTCGTCGACAGGTTTATAATTCAACAATGTATTTATCATATATTTCGAATTTGTTTTGAGCTGGTTATATTGCCTCTGCGACTTTAACTTTTAACTCACTAACTCACTCTGATGTTCATTTTAATGCATTTATTTCCTAAAGGTGGACAGTAGTATGACAATGCTGAACATAATTCATCACCCGTGTCTTTTGATATGGGAAATGTCAACCAAAAGTAATGATCCATTAACAAAGACTCGATGGTCATTTGAAACATTTAAAACAATTGTAATGAATCCTCTATGTTATCGGTTATGTTCCTTGTTCTGCAACTAAATGTAAGAGCCGGAATGGATACATTTTGAGTCGTGCATTACAACATTGCAATAAGCAATACAAGAAACTCATGTCAACAGTATGCTCTCAATCAAAACGCTGGACATTTAAACCAATAATTGTATCTATGGATAAAAAAAAACCCCAAAACAAAACAAAACAAAAACAGAAACAAACTCAAGTTATCGACAAGGAATGTTCAAATAAGCTTCAAAGAAAAACAGATATCGGAGAATCCCGATTGCTGTCTTGGACATATTTCAGATATTACCAGTATGTGTGTACTCTTGGCGGAAATTATGTTACCTGTTCTGCAAGATGATGTCCATATATGTGACTACGGTTCTTCAGTATCAATAATGTGATTCTAAAGGTTTTTAACACAATAGAGACTCCCACAACATTTGTCAAACACATACAGTTACATTATCCAACGTACGTAGGGGATTCAATTTGTAGTTACAAAGTTCGTTATTCCGGTGAAAGGGTAATGGTTCACTGACATCCCTGACTGACTGACTGACTGAGTTTGGTTTTACGCCGCTTTTGGCAATATTCCAGCAACATCACGGCGGGGGACACCAGAAATGGGCTTCACACATTGTACCCATGTGGGGGATTCGAACCCGGGTCTTTGGCGTGACGAGCCAACGCTTTAACCACTAGGCTACCCCACCGCCCCCTCACATCCCTGAAATACCCCTGGCCACCAGCATGGATGTCAGGCACTAGGTTAAACACAGATATAGTATTGAAACATGTCACTGGCGAAATATCAAACCTTCAATTTATGACATTTTGAAGAATTTATGTCCTTCTGATATTTTTATCAATTCTGAAGTAATGAAGTCATGTAAATGCCAAGCATTTAAATCACAATGCGTTGTTTGATGGAGGTAAGAAAATAGTTTCGAGTTAATGGATTGCACAATAATGATATTGTATTTGCCCTGTGAGACACTGTTGCACCCTTCAGTTGGAAACACAATACTTACATAAAACAAGCATAGAATAAAAGGAAAGTGTATAAAAAATCAGGGTCATTACAGTATATCTAATCTCCCGAGAGCAGTCAGTCATTCTTGGAAAATGGGACAATTAAAACGTTGATCCCAATGTTGTTGCAGTCAGCGTCCACATACATTGGTCTGTACAAGCGGTAAGCGGACCCAGTTACTTGTCACCTGATGAACGCCATAATAAAACACGATTTATCACAAGTATTCCAAACCAAATGGTTTGATTTGAAGTGTGTCCTTTGTTTATCTGTTACGCAATGTATTTTGAAATGTTTCCACAGGGCAGATCATGACTGATCCAAATATTAGTGTTTCCGAAAGAAAACAAAGAGAGTATCATTGAAAAAGGGTATGGCATTTTGTAACTGTTAATTGAAGAAACCTGGCCACAGTTTGATCATTATGTCAAATTCCCAATCAAACAAAAAGGAGGTATATACATCAACAGACATTACACTTCCGTCCTTTAACTTGTGTTGGGCTCTTCTCATATGTGACTTGATATTCATCATCAGACAAATAGCCATCTGAACCTCGCTTCGTGCTGCTGTAATCTGGCTACGATTTAAGAGATATTGTGTGTAATAGATTTCAAGTGTTATTGTAGTCTTCATGTCCACGCTATTTCTCATCTTTACAGACACAGCGCCTCCAGCAGCAGCATGGAGATTTTGATTGGAAATGTGTTTGTAATATCATGTAGTTCCTTGCCTCGAGAGCCTAGTGTTACCCAAAGAATTTCCGAATGCATAGTATGCATAATGTAGAACAATATTATTCATGACAATTAAATGATAAAAGTAATTATCTTCTACTTCTGTGCCATTGTAAAGCCTAGATAGTTTATTCAGAGATGGAAACGATATTTACCTAAAGATATAAATCGATATTTCACTCATGAATTAAATCTATATTTCAGTGTAAAATAACACTTTTAGATGGAGATACTTTAAGTCTGTCCGATTGAAATTCTGCTTTTTAACTATGACATTTAACAACAGTTTGAAAATACAGTACTGGATAGATCATTTGGCTTTTCCTGTCGAATTAAATTCTCATCTCACAGAGCCAGTCTGTAGTATCCAGTAATAGATACCACTGATATTGGTCTAATATGGAAGTTTAATTGAATTTTAAATCATATCGTACAATGATATTTAATGTCAAAATTTACACCAGTGTCTTAAGGTATTGTTGCCGCTCAGTGTTATAATACCAAGATGATCAGTACTGTAGACGGTTAAGGTGAATACGAACCTGTTTCATTCGTTGACATTCTCTGTTGTAATGAGAATGATGGTTTTATACATGTTAAGTTGTTACAATGGATTTTGTTTTCAATATGTGTGGCGAGTGTGACAAATGCCAACGCGATTCTGAAGGCAATAACGGCGAGTAAAAGAATCTCATTACACAACAGAAAGCTCTATCGATTTGTATTATTTCACTCCATGAATTGTAAAACAAAACAATTCAGTTCGCGATACCTTATCATTTTTCTCTCAAAGAACACTGAACGTAAGTGACTACTGCCAATACTGTGACCTCATTTCAGCTGTAGATTATTCATACTGTGACCTCATTTCAGCTGTAGATTATTGGCGAGAGGAAACCGTTTTAGTTATATGTGTAGTTATTGTCAGTGGTTATCAATTAAGTGCATGTACTGAACAGTTAGAAGATGAGTTTTCTAGAACTGTTTGTCGTTGGAAACTTTAATGTCATCTGTAGGTAATTAGTGGGCAGTTTTGATCCTCCTTTGACTTAATCAGGTATTACTGCACCACTTCATTCTAGTGAAATGTTTAACTTATTTTCTCAGAATGTTCTAGCCTTTGTCAAGGATAGTTGTATTGTCACAAGGCATAAATTCTGTAGGTTTAGTGCCTGTATAATATTAAACTTTTAAGGGGGCTTTTCAATTCCCATATCTATTCAAGCCAATGGTATTCACTTTCTAGACGTGTTGAGTTCATGACCTCATAGGTGTTTATTGGTCTCAGTCTGCTTACATGAGTGTCTTGCTTCTCCGAGTGTTGGATTCGTCATTTATGTATCACAGCTAGTTCGCCGTTGCTTGATAAACAAGCGTGCATGTTTCTTACTCACAAATGACCATCGTTCATGGTAGTTGCGCTCAACCGCTTCAGACTGCCTCTATATTGTCAAATTGATCGAGCTAGTAGTAATAACACTGCAGCTTTTACAATTATGTCTGCAATTTCGATATATACTTGTATTCACACCCTATTCAAGAATTAGTGTTGCTACCCTTGCGGTGTACATGATCATGGCAGGCGTCATCGCTTCTGGGTACGACGGATAGCTGTACCTCTATGAGCGAGACAGGTGAACCTGTCTCTAATTTACCTGCAAAACTCGCTTTTGTTACCTATTTGGGAACTTCTGCTTCGAACACTGGCCTATATTTTGTTCGGGACATGCAACACAGAAAAATTTTAAAGACCCCGATTATTAATTTTTCTGCCAATTATGGTTGATTCGACGTATTTGACCCACTCCAGTATCGGCACCCGTGAAGAGCCAACTCCTCGTGGTGGGTGCTGGGTAACGCTAAGCGCTCTTCGACCCCCCGTTGTGGACCCTGGGGTATATTTGGTCCACCAAGCCGTTTGCCGTGGGTTGCTCCCCTGTGTCGGTGGAGGAAGGGATTCTGGTGGTTGAGGGCACTGGTTCCAGGAACAGTGTTCCTTTGCCCAACACACCACTTCGGCCCTGATTTCACCTAGACGGGTGGTTGAATGGGCCCGGTTCAACCAATCGGCTGGTCATGCCAAGCCCTGTGCATGGATTATTTATATGTACTTGCACAAATTTGATTTGTAATTGTTTTACTTTTGGTCTTGGCTCACTTGTTCTTGTAAAACTGTTTGATTTTGACATATGGTGTTTAGTAATTTACCTAGAGTCTTCATGCCAGAAGGCGGTGGCTCATGGGCCAATCCGGTGGTAGAATTATTATTTTAGTTCTTCTGCTTGAGTATATCATCCGGGTATCCTTGGTGCTGCAAGTTGGAGGCCCACTTGTTTTTAGCATTGTCCTTGTGATACTCTGTGGTGGGTGGGGAGCCCGGATGATGAATTCTATACAATAACCATGGCTTACGAAAACACCCCAAGAAAGACAAAGCGTCAACTTGAAACTGATACTATTGATACTGACCTCGGACTGCCTACACCAATCGATTACCGGCCACGTTTTCACAGTCATTGAGACTGACGATCACACACCCTTGAAATTAAACCCTTTTGCTGTGTCCAAGCGTATCCAAGGCATTGCTGGGGATGTGAAGAATATTAAACGATTACGTTCTTGTGCACTGTTGATTGAGTGTGCCAGAAAGCAACAATCAAACAACCTGTTGAACACCAAAATGTTTGTTGGCATTCCGGTGACCATCACGGCCCACAAAACACTCAACACGAGTAAGGGTGAGAGAGACCGTGATCGATTACTCGCTGACATGTCAGAATTAGATATCGTCTCTGAGATGAGAGATCAGGGTGTACTCTATGTGAAACGTTTTTCAACTCGTAAAAATAATGAAACCTTCAAAACCAATACTTATCTGTTTTCCTTTTCTCTACCTTCAGCTCCAAGATCACTTAAGGCAGGCTATTGTTATCTAACTGTTGACACATACATTCCAAATCCTCTCAGGTGCTTCAAATGCCAAAAGTTCGGCCATGGTGTGAATTCTTGTACATTGTCTGTTGTGTGTGCTCACTGTGGTGAAAAGACACACACAACAGAAGATTGTGACAGTACTGTCAAAAAATGCACCAACTGCGCAGGGAATCACCCTTCTTATTCTAAGGACTGTCCTGTTTGGAAACAACAAATGGCAATTAATAAAGTAAAGTTCACGCAAAACATCAGCTTTGCAGATGTAAAAAAACAAGTTCTAAGCTCAGAACAAACTGAAAGCTATGCTCCTATTGCCAGAAGAACGCCTGAAACAACACCTAGAGTAGTTACGGTATCCACATGCTGTCAGACAACCTTGACTTGGGTGAAAACGGATTCCCCTACCATTTTGTCATCTACTACCTCTACTCAATCAGACTCACTGCCTGGTATATCTTATGACCGTGACACTTCTCAGTCAACTCAAAGATCTCAATCAACTCCAATCTTTAAACCAATCGTTAAAAACAAAGGCAAACCGAAGCCAGATTCAAAGAAACAAAGTGGCAGAGCCCCCAAGGGGTCAGATGATAAAATCAAGTTATTTAACAAATACGGATCACTTGAGGACATGGACGTGTCCGAAAACGTCCATTCTAGGGCACATAGCTTGTCGCCCTCGAAAACGGTGCGGGGTAGATCCCCAATTAATCCGCCTAAAAGATAGGTCTATCTACCAATATCGTGCAGTGGAACTGTAGAGGACTACGGACAAATTTTAATGAAATACAGCTATTAATCCAGGATTTTACACCATCAGCGTTCTGTCTGCAAGAGACGTATCTGAAACAGACAGATAATTTTAACTTACGTCAGTTTGAAGCCTATAATTATTTTTCCCCTCCAGGTGATAGAGCCACTGGAGGTTTTACTATCCTTATACGCCGAATGTTATTCACAGCCCTGTTACTCTTAACACTAATCTCCAAACTGTTGCAGTGCGACTTACTCTGGGTGTAGCATTTCCGTTATGCTCTCTGTATATTCCGCCTTCATCGAACCTTCAGTTGACTGATCTTCAATCACTCTATGATCAACTCCCAAAGCCATGTGTTATCATGGGTGACCTAAACGGTCACAACCCACTCTGGGGCAGTACTAACACTAATACTAAAGGCAAAATAATTGAAGATTTCATTTCCAATAATGACCTGTGCATATTTAATGATGATTCAAGCACCTATCTGCATCCTGCAACTGGCACTTATTCTTCTCTAGATTTGTCTCTTGCAGATTCTAACCTCCTGAATGAATTTGATTGGTCTGTTCATAATGACCTTTGTGGAAGTGACCACTTCCCAACTATCCTTTCAGAAATAACTCCATCTGATTCTCCATCGTATACAAGATGGAACTTTTCGAAGGCTAACTGGTCTTTATATCAAACTATATGTAAATCGAAACTGCGACCTGAATGTTTCAGTGATATAACTGATCCCATTCAAACTTTTGCTGACGTTTTAAATGAAATAGCTGATGAGTGTATACCAAAGTCCTCTACGACTCCACATGTACGTAAACCATGGTTTAATACAGATTGTAGACAAGCCAGAAAAGCGAGGAAAAAGGCAGAGCGTTATTTCCGCCATCATCCAACTGTCCATAACTTAAATAAATTTAAAATACTCAATGCAAAGGCGCGTCGTACCTTTAAACAAAACAAACGACAATCTTGGAGAAATTATGTCTCCAAAATTAATTCACGTACGCCAATGTCCAGAGTATGGAACATGGTTCAAAGAATTAAAGGCAAAGGTTCAAAATCTACTCTTCACCATCTTAAAGATGGCGATAATTTAATAACTGACAAATCTAAAATTGCAGATAAAATTGGCGAAACTCTTGCCAAAAATTCATCATCGGCAAATTATGTCCCTGAGTTTCAGAGATATCAGAAGCAACAGGAAAAGACAAAACTTAATTTTGAATCACATAACGGTGAAGATTATAATGAAGTGTTTTCATTACATGAGCTACATACTGCTCTTGAGCAAGCTCATGACACTGCAGCGGGTGATGACAATATACATTACCAGCTACTGAAACACTTACCTGAACCATGTCTGATGACACTTATATATAATTTTGACCAAATATGGACGTCTGGAGAATTTCCTCCTTCATGGCGTAATGCCATTGTAGTCGTAATACCAAAACCTGGCAAGGATCATACAGATCCGTCGAATTACAGGCCGATCTCTCTAACTAGCTGTGTTTGTAAAACCATGAAACGTATGGTGAATAACAGATTAACTTGGTATCTTGAAACCAATAACCTTATAACAAATATTCAATGTGGTTTCAGGAAAAATCGTAGTACCATTGATCATTTGGTACGTTTAGAATCCTTTGTTAAAAATGCTATAATAAATAAACAACATGCTGTATCAATTTTCTTTGATCTTGAGAAAGCTTATGATACAACCTGGAAGCATGGTATTTTGAAGGATTTACATGATTTTGGTTTGAGAGGCCGTTTGCCTCTTTTATATCACATTTTTAAAAAAGACAGGCAATTTCAAGTCCGAGTGGGTTCAACCCTGTCTGACCATTTTAATCAGGATCAGGGTGTCCCCCAAGGAAGTATTTTGTCTGTCACTTTGTTTAGCATTAAGATCAACAGCTTATCCAAGGTTTTAAACGATTCAATTGATGGATCACTTTTTGTGGATGATTTTAACATTTCTTGTCGCGGTAAGAATATGCATACTATAGAACGGCAACTACAGTTGTGTTTAAAAAAAATACATAAATGGTGTCTTGAAAACGGCTTTAAATTTTCTAAATCAAAAACTAATTGCATACATTTCTGCCGTAAATATAAACCACATAAAGACCCAGAACTGTTTTTAAATGACACTCCCATCAAGGTTGTAAAAGAGGCCAAGTTCTTAGGTCTGATTTTCGACTCCCATTTAACCTTTCTTCCGCATATCAAATCTCTAAAAACTAAATGCCTGAAGGCACTCGATTTATTGAAAGTCGTGTCTAACTCAAGGTGGGGAGGGGATCAAGCTACGCTCCTACACCTTTACAGATCACTTGTCCGCTCGAAGCTTGATTATGGCTCCATCGTATATGGTGGAGCCTGTAAAAGCAACCTCAAACTCTTAGATTCAGTCCACCATCAAGGTCTGAGATTTTGTCTTGGGTCCTTCAGAACTTCTCCTGTTGACAGTCTTTACGTCGAGGCAGATGAACCTTCTCTTAACCAACGCCGTATAAAATCATCTTTACAATATATTCCAAAATTATATTCTAATGAGTCTAATCCTGCATTTCACTGTGTCTTTAATCCTCTTTATGAGGATTTGTATAACAAAAAACCTTCTCTTGTTCCGCCTCTTGGGCTCGGAATTAAGCCATTTATTGCTGCTGCCGGCATTGAGCTGGAAAATATAACTCCCTCCCGTCTTCGTTCTTCTCCTCCTTGGCAATTGGTTAGACCACAAGTCGACCTAACATACACATCGTTTAAAAAATCAGAAACCAATGACTTACAATATAAACAAGAATATAATCAATTAAAAAGTAAATACAATACATATAAATCCTTATTTACAGATGGGTCCAAGGATGGTGGCGCGGTTGCTTGTGCCACTGTCATTGGGTCCAAAACAATATCTTCCAGATTACCCAATGACAGTTCAATTTTCACAGCAGAAGCAAACGCAATACTAACAGCTCTTAAATATATTAATAAACACCGTAAATATAAACAATATATCATCTTCTCAGATTCTCTTTCGTGTCTTCAAGCTATTAAAAATCTTTCTTGCAAACATCCACTTTTATTAGAAATTATTGAATTGTACCATGAACTTGCTACTGGCCAATGCGACATCGTCTTTTGTTGGTTACCCAGCCACGTTGGCATTACTGGGAACACATTGGCTGATATTGCTGCTAAGGCAGCACTCAATAAATCTGTGACACCACTTCTGATCCCATACTCTGATTACAAAGCTGCTATAAGATCTTATATCCGTGATCTGATGCAAAAGAAGTGGGACACCCAAGTAGGTATCAATAAATTACATGAAATAAAACCCTATATCGGTTACACTTACTTGGGTTGTCAGTACAGATTTGAAGAGGTCATAATACGACGATGTCGTATTGGCCACACAAGATATACGCATGAGTACCTATTAAAAGGTGAAGATCCTCCGTTTTGTATCCCTTGTGATGAACGAATCACGGTCAAGCATGTCTTGGTTGACTGTGTTGAGTACTCCATCACAAGGGATATCTATTTCAAATCCCGATCTATGAAGGATCCTTTTACAAAAATAAATCCTCATTTAATTATTGCTTTTTTAAAAGAATTAAATTTGTTAACAGATTTGTAAATAGCTAAATATTTTATGATTGGAAGTTTGAATTAGTCACACAGATTGTTAGTGGCTGTATCCTCGAGGGGGGTTAAAGTACTGTAAAATTATTGTCCTCCTGAGAGGGTACATAGGTCTCAAAACATTCAAAGTAAATTTCAACTTTCCGTTTTTTAATCGTAGAATATGTGTAATTTTAATGTATGGCTAGATATATCTCAATTGCTAACAGCTGAGGGGATGCTGTAAATCCAGCTAGGGCCCATGCAGGAAGCAAATGTACTGTAAGTCCCCATGGTCCCTAGTATGGTGATCTACCTTCAGTTGTTAGCGATCTATAGCCCATTTTTATATTGTGTTGTCCCCTATAGTTCAAATGTTTTAGATTCAATTACTAGTTTTACATATATATCTGTGATACTCTAGTTGCTTTACGGTCCTTTGTCGGCAGGTTTTATAATCTCTATATATATTCTATTTCAATGTCAAGTGTTCTCGTCACGATATGGCTTAAATATTGCCGATGTGACGTTGAATAATAACTCACTTACTCACTCCAGTGTCCTTTTGAATTCAAAACACAAAACTTCATGTTTAAAATTGACGGTATTATTCATTCATTGTACGTGTTTGGTCATTTACCGCTTTCACGATTTAGTTGTTTGCAAGACGATTTCTGGGTTGACCTCGTTTCACTCAGGTTTTATGTGTACGAATGAAGCAGGTTTTCTTCCCGAAAATCTTTATGATGAGGAGAAAGTTCAGTTATATATAAGGAGAATATCCTATTCAGCACTTCCACAAGATACCTTGTTGCAAATACGATGTACAACCGGTCTGCACCCCTGAACCATACCGGGTGCTGCATCTCAAGATGCTGGATTAATGATTACGCCATCTACGCTACTCGTAATCCATAGCGGACGTGTATATTCACACGTGAATTCGAAAAATGCATAACTACACAGACTTCATTTGTGTGCAAATAATACCTACTTCTATGTAAATGGCCACAATCTCCAAACTGTGTTATACGGAATACCTCCGGCAAACAACAACGTCAATAAGAACATAATAGAGTCCCTGCATCAATACATCTTTAAGTCTAAACGATTTGACAAATTATACTAACAATTATATGCAATCAATTAATGAAGTGTAGCTGCAGGCTCAATGTTTATAAGCACCTACAACACACATATATGATTTAATTTGTCGGTTTTTGTATCCAGTTCTTGTGTATTTTGTTTAAATGATATATGTACTGGTGAGGTATTGATATAAGCAGAGTTCTGCTTGTTTACCAAACCAGATTCTCTAGGAATAAAAATGTGTTTAAACCAAACCATAAACGCTAAACAAAGCTACCATGCTCAAGCTCTAAGGTTTTTAAGAAAACTATGAACAATTAGACTCACGCAGCACGAGTTCGTCTAACGGTCGAAAATACGCATTAGCAGCACTGATAGTGACTTGTCAGTTCAAATACACAGCGGACCCAACCTAATTACACAGATGGTATTACAAATCTGCCGAGATCAATATTGTCACGACGCTGTCTACATAGATAAACGGACATCGGATCGAAACTCCCGTTACGTAACGTGCTTCTATATGCCCAGCTGCACCGGCACACCTCGGCCTTAGAACTTCTGTAAGGTAGCCAACACTGACTGAAAGGCGAACTGAAATGTTTGCAAATATCGCTTTGAGATTATATAGAGGTTCCATACATGATGAGCGACAGAGCGAGGACAACAAAGGCAAACTACTCTACCCCGGCAACAAGCCAAAATTATTGAGATTTTTTCTTAAATAAACTTCAACCAATACGAATTATGATCGCTTTAAATAGCATGTGTAATAATGACATCCGTCATTATATGGTATATGTGTACGAAAGACCCAAGTGGTATATCAGTTACCACCTGACGGATGAGTAAATAACTCTGTGACATTCACATGTAATATATACTATACATGAGTAATAAATATACAAATCCCTCGTTCTGAAACCCCCTGATGACCTCATCGCTACACATTCTCAAAAAAAATTCCTGCCAGGAAAATATCTCCTGCTTAAGATTTATTGCAGCCATTATTCGATTTCGACAAAACATAGCATGTATTCAACTGACTGACTGAGTTTAGTTTGACGCCGCTTTAAGCAATATTCCAGCAATATCACGGCGGGGACACCAGAAATGGGCTTAACACATTGTGCCCATGTGGGGAATCGAACCCGGGTCTTAGGCGTGACGAGCCAACGCTTTAACAACTAGGCTACCCCACCGCCCCAGCATGTATTCAAGGAACAGTGAGTGTGTACTATGTCCACCACTAAACACAGGAACGGAAAATTTATTGTTCGCTCAAAACAAAAGAACAAAAACAACAACAAAACACTAACAAAGTAAAACAAATCATATGCGGAATCATATGCCTAGTCTGCTCAGGGATTTGTATCGTACATCACATTTGTCGGTGATGCGTCAATAGTGGAATTGTCCTTCTCGTGTAAACAATATACTCGTTGAAAGCTTTACTGGGGCATTTTAAAGTAATGTCATCGGATTCTGCGTTTGTAATTTCTTATATCCAAATTGACAGTCGATGTGACTTCTCAAGACACTGATAATTATTTAAAATGGTGTAATTACAATACTATGTACTTTCATTTCATTTCATCATTTTAGATGAACTAATTTATCCCGTTAACATAAATATGGATGAACTTATAATATAAAAACAGCACTGTGAAGGCTCAATGTAAATTCTGAACTGAGTGAGTGAGTTTTACGCCGCACTCAGCAATATTCCAGCTATATGGCGGCGGTCTGTAAATAATCGAGTCTGGACCAGACAATCCAGTGATCAACAGCATGAACATCGATCTGCGCAATTGGGAACCGATGACATGTGTCAACCAAGCCAGCGAGCCGGACCGCCCAATCTCGTTAGTTGCCTCTTACGACAAGCATGGGTTACTGAAGATCAATTCTAACCCGGACCTTCACTGGTCGTAAATTCTGAAAGAAGAGACAGATATATTTTAAGTCTCAAGGCTACGAGTAACGTTTGATGGATTGGACCAAAGGAAAGGACTATACAGGTCCAACGAGAAAATATTGTCCTGCTATATTGAGATTTTGCTTAGAAAGAAGAAAGATAATTTATAAGATGAGTATTCATTTACGTGTATATTAATTAGAACACTTTTGCAGTAGCTACATGCAATAGTTATGAAAGTCTTCTCGATATCCTATAACGCTAAGCATTGGATAGAAGGAACATCCAACAGATGAAACTTGCACGTCGTGGTAAGATAGTATGAGTGAGTGAGTGAGTTAAGATTTATAGTCACTTTGGCAATATTTCAGCCATATCGTGACTTTACCAAATTATAAATTCATAATAAATGCAATTAAATTATAAAAAAATAACTGTCAACGAAAGATGGTAAAATAACTAGATTATCACAGAGAGAATGTGTAATCCCAAATATAACATAATTATGTTGCAAAAGACACACGTGAATTCATTCATTCTTCAACCTATATGCATTGTGGGAATGTAAACATTGCGAACGTTGCCGTATCACTGTTTAATTGTGAGTCGAACTGAGACATTATATCCGTCGAAAAACATAAGCGCAAAGTTTCCACCAGTGATGTTAGCCGAGTGAAGCAACTGCAAACTAAGAAACAGGGTGCTACGGAGTAGTTTAATGTAGGAGGCTGTACGAGGCGATGACAACTGACATGCATCGTGACGTCGGTTACCGAGAAGGCAGAGGAGAATGGCGTAATGACGTTAATACAGTGTGACGTTATGCAAAAAGTGTACCACAGAACAAAATTCTTCCGCAACCTCTTTATGAAACCGGTTTCGCTTTGAAACCATAAAAATAACAAAAAAATACGCTATTTTGTCAATTTAATGCATGTAAGACGTGGGTAATAAATAAAATACCACACTCGGTCTCATTACATACGAATTATACGAAACTCGTGACCTTCCTATGGAAGGACACTCGTTTCGCTCGAACAGATACCATAGGAAGGACACTCATTACGTATGCTTCGTATGTGATGAGACCTCGTGTAGTATTCTCTATGTACATTCATATCTATCGTGGCATATAAATATTTCAACAAACACAAGAGTGACAACAAAAGATGTGATGCTGCCTGTTGTGCAACTAATCATCATGTTCTATGGTTCTTCAGTATCCCAGATATAATTGGAAAGGTTTTACAAAACACAGACTCCCAGAACAATTTGCAAGCACATGCAATTACAATACGCACCGTAGGTGAGTGAATTTGTATTTAAGTATGTTTGATTATTCCGGGAAAAGGGTAAGGACTCACTTACATTTCTGAAATACCCCGACAGCATGATGGTTAGTCATTCAGTAGAAGTAAAATATCCTCTGAACATGCAATTTGTAAAATATCAAATGTCTTCTTCACAGTATCGATGTCCTTCTGAAACCCGTATCGATTTGGAAGTACTGAGGTCATGTAAATGCCAAACATTTAAATCGTAATGCTTTGTTTGAGGGATGTAAGAAAACATGCATTTCGAGATAATGGATTGTACAATAATAACGTTGTTTCTGAACTGCTGCACCCTTCCATTAGAAACTAATCCTCACATGAAACAAGCCTGGAGAAAAACGAAAGTACACTGAAACTGAGGGCCATTACAAAAATAAGGGTAAATCGGTTCTCTGGAGTGTAATCAGTCACAGTTGAAAGTTGACAATCTAAACTTTGGCTCCAATGTTATTGCAGTCATTGCCCTCATATATTAGGGCTGAACGATATAGAACTCTAACACATGACATCACCTTAACGATGTAATTGTTATAGGGACTAATCCAGGACAGCTATCGTCCAAATATTTAAAAACTAAAAACTATGTACTCAAGACATGTGAGACTTTATTGTAATTATTTATATGATGCTAATCTGTATTCTACCCAATCCTTATCACTTCCGCATTGTACATCGACTTGTCAGGCAATTAATTACTGTATGTGACATTATAACCTTTATTGGCATCCCCCTTGGCCGTGTCTGTCATCACATCAACTAGTCAAGGAAGTGCTATTGTATTTCTATCTGTCAATTGTTGAGTCATCGCCTCACCATTGTTGTCAAAAACTGTAAAAACTGAGTATGCTCACATCCATACGGTGAAGGAGGACAAGTCTGGTATTCCGACTATCTGTGTAGGGACGTCCACGAGCGGGATAATGTTGCTCGTTGGAAACTCCATAGGATTGAGCAGGTAATCCGCTCACCTCGTTTATGTCTTGTATATTTGTTTGTTATGTAACTAAAGAAGTTTGAACTCAACGTATTCCTCCGTCTTGTCAACGTATTGTACGTACACTTCATCTTAATTATGAGCTAATTTCCCAGTCGACGCATATACCACGCGTTGACATAATGAAGAAAGAAAGAAGATTTTGTACATGAAGGTATCTATGACCAATCGCTTAGCGATGTATGAGAGACCGTAAAACGTATTTAAAGATATCAAAAGATTTGACACAATAAACGGTATTAAGACAAATAAAACATTGTATCATCCCGATACATCTTAGCAATACATAGCAATCAAAACTGCCTAAATCGATTGCTATGAAGTGTGTCTTTTGTTTACTTATCACGTTATTTAAAAATGTTCCCATTTCTGTATTGGGCAGATCAAGATTTATCCAAATAATACAGATTTACGGGTTTCTAAAATTGAAATTAAGACAAAAAGAGATTATCCATCATCATAAAATTGGATGTTTTCCTGACAGTTAAATGCAGAAACCTGGCTACAGTTTTATCCTGATATCGATTTCCCAATCGGGCAACAAAGAGGTATATAAATCAACAGATATTGCAATTGCTCCTTCCGATTTGTTTTGGGATGATGTCATGTGTGACGTATCTGCTGCTGATTCATCATTAGGCAAATAGCAGCCTGAAACTCGCCTAGTCCTGGTGATATCTGGCTTTGATTTAAGAGATAGCTTGTGTGTTCAGGACTTCAGGTGCTATTGTAATCTTTCTGTCCACACTATTTCTCATCTTATCGACACAAAGCCTCTTACAGCTGAAGAAATATTTCGATTGTTGTAGCACGGTTTCCTTGTCTCGTGTTTCAAACAACGAACATGTCGTACCTATTTAGAGTTACACCCATAATTTTGTGCATCGTATAAACCAAGTTTATTGTGTGGCATTCTCTATTTAAATGATAAAAGTCATTAACTTCTACTGCTGTGTTATTGTGACATGACCCTTTATAATGTAAGTAGAGACGAAACATATGTTTATCTGAAAATATAAATGGATATTTCCCTGGGAATAATACTGTTTTAGATGTAATGTTTAAGAATGTAAATGGATATTTCCCTGGGAATAATACTGTTTTAGATGTAATGTTTAGGAATGTAACATCAGTGTGAAAATACGGACGTAAATAGGATATTTAAAATTGGCTTTTCGTGCCGAGAAACATCTTCATCTCAGTGGGCGTCCTGAAAAGAAAGAAATATCTTCTCTTTTGATATTTAGCATTCTGTTATTAATACCACTTATATAATGTACAATGAAAATCCAGGTGATATTCTACACTTTTCCAAATCGATTGAAAAATACAAACAACCCCAATGTAATGAATTAAATAATAATTCAATAGCACGTAAACAATGATGATTATATCCACACTTTGATTGATACCAATAGCTCTGAATAGGTGTCTCTCACAAACGTATTCTGTAATATGAGCTTGATTAATGTATTAATACAACCCCATTTAGCATTTGGTTATGGTGCAGCATGTTCAGTTAAACATAACATCCACATGCTTAATTTATCAATAATATCTTGATGTCAACATTGTAAGGAACTGTTTACATTTTATTAAGTATATCATACTTGGTCTCACGTGTGTTATGTATGTTTTTCAGTTTGAACAGATGCACATCTTTAAGAGAAGAAAGAAGGAGGAATAGATTTCTTTATCACAACAATTACCATTGACATCAAGAGCAACACAAACTGAAACATCTTCAGATTTCTGGTGGTCAAGCAATATACATTGCAATTGAAGAAACAGCAAGTCATTGAAGTGTTGTATGTACAGTTATAAAACATATTAAAGCCCTACACATCATCCTTTGGACACTTGCTGGAACAGGAAATGCTTGTAACCAGCAAGGTGTTGTGGAAAGTCTTGGGACATCTTGGGACTCTCAGATAATTCAGTGAGAATTTAGATGAGTGACCATGAAAGAACATTTGTATTCCAGATGATACTGTTACAGTATTTTTTCAGGTGTAGCATCTGGGAAATGCAAAGAATGTTTGATATGTTATGAGTAATTATGTGTTTGGAATAAAATTGCAGAATAGTTCTAAAACTTGTTTATTGTTTTTTAAGTGTGGATAAAGCAAGCACAAATTGAATGGTTTGGAAGATTTCTGCTTTTAGCCATGATATTGATTTGACAGTAAATATACAATGATGGATGTAGGAGATTAGATTTTCGGTGTATATAGCAAAGGTTTCCAAGTGAGAGAGTTGGGTTTTACACCGGTTTTAGCATTATTCCAGCAACATCATGCTGGGGAGAGCAGCAATGGGCTTCACACTTTGCACACATGTGGGGAATCAAACCCGGGCCTTCAGTGTGACAAGTGTCAACAGTTTAACCACTAGGTTACCCTACTACTCCAGTTTCCATGAAAAAACATGCTTACCAATGAAAAGTTAAACTTAATCAATGGCATAGGCATGTGATTCTACATGACATGCAATTTTGTTGAAATATGAAATTCTTAGTTTTTATTTGCTGTAAGATTACAACACTGGTTCATAGCACAATAACCAGTACACATTATTCTTTTCCACTATTTTAAAACATATTGGTCGAACTGTATAGTGGAAAATATGGAATGCCAGTTACCAACCTTGGCCTCATTGGCAGAATATTTGGAGTATATAAGTTACTAAAAATGGGTGAAAAACACTATATTACATGACAAGTAATCATACTCATGCTGCTATCAGCCAGTGTCTGCAGAATCTACAGTCATGACATAGTATATATGCACATTTAGTTTCCCCATGTATTGATCAGTATATTTTACAATATAGGAAATGTCTTGAGTGATTACTCCATATTTTGAGTGTATTTGGTCTTGCATTTTTGCCAATTGTGACTTGAAGGTGCTGTGTGCTGCTTCATATTTTGCTTACAGCATAGCAGAACCTCACCCCTGCATAACCAAGAACTAAGTAACACTCATGTACTTTCGATCATAGAACATAGTTCACTCACTCCACATCTAGTACAAAGTGTAATAAATATTGTCCAACAACCAGTTTATATATATCACCTCTAAAATAATGTTTACATAATTTGATAAATAATTGTTTCATGATGAATATTCATATGGCTGAGAGTTTTCACATTTTTTGTTTTGAATATCTGACAGTAGTAACCGAAATAATTGTAACCATGCCATCAAGGTTATTTTGTCGAGCTGTTGATTGATTTGTGACACTATGACTTCTTGTGTGAATAAAAACGTCGCCATAAATGGGAAAGTTCATATATTTATAAATTTTTATAATGTTACAAGAACTGCTATTTATTCCAAGCATTGGGAAAGACAGGGCCATTTTGCACATTAGAATAAAAATGCCCCATTAAAGGGGCAAGGGCAGTGGCCCATTCTAAATTCAGAAAATGGCTAATAATCCTGAAATTGTCGAAGGTCTCCATCCCAATCCCTGTATTCAATATATCATTATCAGTATATTTACAGCATGGCAAAGAAACAATTTGACACATGCAGATCCCTGTCATCTATCCAAAGTAAAATTTATAATGCATTTTCTTTCACATTTGCAAAACAACAAACAATTTATTTCTTGTATCTTTGAGTCATTCTGTCACCTGAACTTGCATACAGTCATCCCTTGGACTTGGAAGAGAGTAAAAATATTAAGCCTACCAACTAGTTTACAAAGTACTTATATTAGTACCTCAAGTATATATACACATGCATTTTACATTGCATAAAGCCAATTGTCTCTATTGAATATTTTGTAACTATTCCAAATTAAAAAACTATTTTTTACATATAAATATTGATATTTGTTAGAAACTATTTCATCTCAAATAGTTTCTAACAAATATAAATATATTGAAAATGTAAAAAATAGTTTTTAATTTGGAATAGTTACAAAATATTGCTGCAGCATAACAAATGTATTTAGAAAATAAATAACAAATTAAACAAACAAAAATATTCTAATTTGGAATTACATACTTTAATTGAAAAGGGAAATGACAGTCAATGTGGCCAAATATGAATAGAACATCAACTTGATAAAGTTGTTAACACATGGCTGTTTTATGCATAGCAGTATATTACTTAATAGTTTTATTAATTCAATATAAATACAGATTACTCAAATGCATTTTACGTTAACCATGTCATTGATTCCCGAAATATGTTTTGTGACAAACACTGTCCGCGATACTGAAAAGAAACACCTTTAGCGATAGAACTGCACTGGTTGTCAAAACTATATTATAGCTAAAGAAAGGTACTCATATGTTTTCGAATTGACTCATGGTTGTCGGTTGTCAGTAAGGAACCGATAATCCTTGAAGGAATAATAATGTTTCGATCTTATCGTCCCCAAAAGATCCAATAATTACGACTGTCACCAGCTGTGACAGTCAAGCATGGTAGTACACTTGGTCCGGTCTAGTAAGGTCATATTAGGCGGTCGCGCAATTTGGCACCACAACTGGTTCTTGCGTATTCGCTTGCCACCGGAAATCTAGTAGCGGAAGTAGCGCCTCGCGAGACTTACGGGCCCTATTGTCTGACGACTACAGCCCAGGGTTCGTGCAACTGCTGCATGGGATTGTTCAGCAACTGCTGCATGGGATTGTCCAGCAACTGTTGCATGGGATTGTCCAGCAACTACTGCATGGGATCGTCCAGCAACTGCTGCATGGGATTGTTCAGCAACTGCTGCATGGGATTGTCCAGCAACTGCCGCATCGGATTGTCCAGCAACTGCTGCATCGGATTGTCCAGCAACTGCTGCATCGGATTGTCCAGCAACTGCTGCATCGGATTGTCCAGCAACTGCATCGGATTGTCCAGCAAGTGCCGGATTTGTCCAGCAAGTGCCGCATCGGATTGTCCAGCAAGTGCTGCATCGGATTGTCCAGCAAGTGCTGCATCGGATTGTCCAGCAACTGCTGCATCGGATTGTCCAGCAAGTGCTGCATCGGATTGTCCAGCAAGTGCTGCATCGGATTGTCCAGCAAGTGCCGCATCGGATTGTCCAGCAACTTTTTCATCGGATTGTCCAGCAAGTGCTGCATCGGATTGTCCAGCAACTGCCGCATCGGATTGTCCAGCAACTGCTGCATCGGATTGTCCAGCAAGTGCTGCATCGGATTGTCCAGCAAGTGCTGCATCGGATTGTCCAGCAACTGCCGCATCGGATTGTCCAACAACTTTTTCATCGGATTGTCCAGCAACTGTGCATCGGATTGTCCAGCAACTGCCCAGATTGTCCTTTCGGATTGTCATCGGATTGTCCAGCAAGTGCTGCATCGGATTGTCCAGCAACTGTTTCATCGGATTGTCCAGCAAGTGCTGCATCGGATTGTCCAGCAACTGCCGCATCGGATTGTCCAGCAAGTGCCGCATCGGACTCTTGCTGCATCGGATTGTCCAGCAAGTGCTGCATCGGATTGTCCAGCAATCTGCATCGGATTGTCCAGCAAGTGCTGCATCGGATTGTCCATCAAGTGCTGCATCGGATTGTCCAGCAACTGCCGCATCGGATTGCTCATTTGTGAGTTGCGGCATATTCGCCTTTTTTACTTAAGTTTTCCTGACTAGATATGTCTATGCGCGTGAAACGCAACATATTCACTAACTATTGTGCCGAGGTATTTTCTCGATTAAAAAGCAGAGGTTAACCATGAACTTGGGTTTTATACGGCTTTGGGCATCACCTACGCTCTATTTCACCTAGTTGATGTGTGAGGATAACTCGCAATGAAACGAGTTTAATCTCATTTTTTTCCCAAATCCCGGAAACCTGTGTGGTGACGATAAACCGCAATTATACACAGGGCGAATATAATATTCAGTAGGGGCGGTGGGGTAGCCTAGTGGTGTAAAGCGTTCGATTCCCTCATGGGTACAATGTGTCACCCGCCATGATATTGTTGGAATATTGCTACAAGCGGCGTAAAACCAAACTCACTCACTAGTATTCAGTACACCTGCAAAATACCTAATTTATTGACTCTTTGAAAGTCTGTAGTTAAACAGATACACAGTTGTGTGAACCCGTGTTCAGGTCGCAGGAATATAAGCCATACAAAGTGTGACATGTACGTAATTAACGATTACCTCACCTACGCCTGAGCAACGTCTCTCCCACAGAGGCGCCGATTGGTAATTTAAAGTACACGTTAATATTCTCACATGAAATCGACAAATAAATAACTGGACATGTCGACTGTATGAGGGCACAATGATATGAATAAAGGATATGTACTGTGCATCAGATGAAACTTGTGATCGGTTTGTAGGATAAAAGGATATGTTAACAGTAAATATTGATTGGTTGTCACCTTTCGATGTAAATGTACCGGCTAGCATGGCTTTGTTGAAACAATTATTGCAGGATCAATATATCACACATGAGCGTGAAGAGTTAAGACGTTCCACTAACACAATTACTAGAAGCTGTACTTTCCCAAGAAAGCGTAATTCTAGTGAGTGAGTGAGTGAGTGAGTTTAGTTTTACGCCGCACTCAGCAATATTCCAGCTATATGACGGCGGTCTGTAAGCATCAGGACCAGATAATCCAGTGAACAACAGCATGAGCATCGATCTGTGGAATTGGGAACCGATGACATGTGTCAACCAAGTCAGCGAGCCTGACCACCCGATCCCCTTAGTCGCCTCTTACGACAAGCATGGATTACTGAAGATTCATTCTAACCTGGACCTTCACGGGTCCGTAATCCCAAATATAACATACTACATTTGATCACTTTCTAAATGGCTATTTCTAGACTACCAGTTGTACGACTTCCATTTTTGTGAGGCGGCTGACTTTGTGTGCTGGCGATTAGGTGCCTGACTCTGAGGGTGTGGGTTCGAATACCGGAAGGGACTCAACCCAACTGCTAGAATCTGCCTTACTAAGAAAGTGTTATCCCAAATATAACATATGTTACATCCGTGTATTCATAATTTTGTCACGTATGAACAATTAAAAGTAAAATTTGATTATGAATTGAATCTAGGTGATATTCAAAATTGTGGACGTGCAGTGAGTATATTGAGTATATTTATCCCCAACTTAGAAACATCTGTTAAAGAATTATCCAGATGTCCCTCAAAATGCTACCAACTATGACTCGAGGCCTC
The DNA here is from genome assembly GCF_003918875.1 of Haliotis rubra. Classification (NCBI taxonomy): domain Eukaryota; kingdom Metazoa; phylum Mollusca; class Gastropoda; order Lepetellida; family Haliotidae; genus Haliotis; species Haliotis rubra. The sequence goes on from NW_025767457.1 coordinate 680,418, forward strand.
CATTGCTTGTGTGAGTAAAGCCTGCATATTTGGCATGAATGAACTAACTGACAGCTGAAGTATTAATTTATTAATGTTACAACGAAGCTGAAACATTAAGCATTTAAGTGAGCAATTAACAGTTGGACTCGCAAGCGTGAGTATGTCTAAAGTGCGAATATACACGTTACCAGCATTGCTAGTAACTTGCCAATCCTGATGCACAGCGGAACCAAACAATTACACAGACGGTATTACAAATCTCAGGAGATCAATATTGCCACGACGCCAGTCTTCAGAGATTTACTGACACCGGGCCGAAGCACTTGTTACCTAACCACTATCACGGACCCGTGTTCTGGAGACTAGGGTGTTGCGAATAGTAAATAAAGAACGAATAGACAAAGTGGCAAAGTGTTCTTCGTTTTATTATCACTAGCTGTATATAGCTAAAGAGAATTAGTGAATCATCGCATTTAGCTTACTACAAGACCATTAAATCTTTATTAGATGTAGAGTTTTATGTCTCAAATGTACATTTTAAAGAATATAGACGATATTTATGTTTACTTAGACTTCATCACCTACCCCTTCTGTGTAATGTAAGACGAAAAGATGATAGTTATGCCTCAACAATATGTAAAATGTGTAACAGTAATGTCCCAGAGGATGAATTACATTTTCTTTTTGTCTGTGATGTATATGTAAGGTTACGTAGTATATATTTACCAAATTTTGATCAATGTCCAACTATCATTAAGTTTAAAAAAATAATGCTATGTAATAATACCAGTATTCTTCTTAAAACTGTGCAGTTTATTAAGCATGCCTTCGTGATCAGATCAAATGTGTGTAAATAATGTGTAACATTGTATATTGCCTTGTCTAAAATGATATTTTGTATCCTATGATTGTACATGGGCCGATGGCCTACTTACAGAAAATAAATTCATTCATTCATACAGCTAAAGAGAGGCAATCTAAAGTATCTAAACCAACAGATGGTGGTCACTGATAAATAAACAATGAACGAATTTGCAAGTTCGACAACTAAGCAACTGTTAAACATGCAAGGCACGCCAGAACATTGTTACATGTAACATATTATATGTTATTTTGGCATTAAACTTGCCCAGTACAGGCTGTAGTACCTCTTAGTGAGTTTAAACCCTATGCAGGATTCAAATCCACACTCTCAGTGTAAGGCATCTTATAGCCTGATTATGGCTTCTTGACGTCAAACATTGAAAAGGTACCTACTTGATAATCCGTATAAGATGACTTATTCGGTGATCACTGGAAAAGGTAGATATACGCTATTCAGTAAGCTCAGTGCGGTAACGAAAAGGTAGATATACGCTATTCAGTAAGCTCAGTGCGGTGACGAAAAGGTAGATATATGCTATTCAGTAAGCTCAGTGCGGTGACGAAAATGTAGATATACGCTATTCAGTAAGCTCAGTGCGGTAACGAAAAGGTAGATATACGCTATTCAGTAAGCTCAGTACGGTGACGAAAAGGTAGATATATGCTATTCAGTAAGCTCAGTGCGGTGACGAAAAGGTAGATATACGCTATTCAGTAAGCTCAGTGCGGTAACACCAGAAATAAGTCAGGAAAACATCATAACTCCCAACAAATTACCTACTGGCGAAGCTAAGTTCGACTGACCATCCATTTGCAGAACAACACGTCAAGGTCCAACGAGTCCTGGCAATAAGTACGCTCGGAACCGCTGAGCCATATAAGTGGAATTTGGAGAAGATAAGCCATCCCCAAACTGGGAGAACTGATTGCATTCGGGAGTAAACAGAAATTTGTTTACTAAGTAGGGAAAACACGGATAGCAAACGAAGTATAATACTAGTATTGAGGATAAAGGTATCCAAATGCGACCCTGAATTTAAGCTACCTCAGTGGCATAAACACTTACCGTCAGATATGTATAATTAGTAAGGAGATAAAAATGCCTTTAAATTTTTGAGAGATATCGTCTTCACAGAACTAAATAATCACTCTGCTGCATGAAACTCAAAGTTACTAAACAATTTAAACAGATTAACAAGCTTACATATGCATGGAAGATAACACACACATTATTCAACATGTGATACGAATGAAAAATAGAATGATAGAGAATAAAATTTACAGACCACAATTTCTACTGGGACAGACCATTAAGGTAATAAGGTATCTCTATAGACAGACCAATAACGTAATAAGGTTTTAACGACCCGCTGTCGACAAACGTCTGTATGCACAGTCGGACAATGTATGTAAGAATACGCATCTGTGCCTAGGTGGCGACAGAGCGTGGACATTGAAGCGGGACAACTTCGCTCGGGTAGTCATTTGCTTCTAAATAAACCTTAGACATTGCCCTGAATCTGCAATTTAATTAGCATACGTAATATGTCCATCGTGATAAGGTGCAGCGTTTGCATTTCCGCACTTGTAATAGCCATAAACACACAAAAACACACTACAATACAAAAACACACACGCATGCATGCACACACATGACAATATAGATAACAAAACAAACATTTCCGTAATCATAAGAAATCATACTTAAAACAACTTGCTCTTCCAAAATCACACACATGACAATATAGATAACAAAACAAACATTTCCGTAATCATAAGAAATCATACTTAAAACAACTTGCACCGTCAAAATCATGACTATTGTGTTATGAATCAATGCCAACCACCGCTGATACCAGGTCTTCGCGAAAACGTGCGTGCATCCTGCCCTCTGAGGCCCAATCCTTCACAACAAATGTAAACGCAAATCAATTGTTCCTTTGGAAAACAAAACAACCAAAACCACGGTTGCATGTGTAGTCAACACAGGGAGTTGCACCGGACATCACAATTGTCCCTGATGCGTGAACATGTCTTCACAATACTTATTGAAAGCATTTTACGAGCAATTGCACGCAATGTCACCGATAAACTAGTATTGTGTTGTTTCATCTCACAACTGACAGTCCCAACACTGGCTATTTGTGGCAATGTTGTATTGAACTAAAACACTATGTATTGTTTTCTATTCTGTTATGTATTGCTTTTGTATAGCAAAAGTATGCGGCAGAATGGTATACACCTCGATTTGATCATGTACTAAAATTATTTCAATGCATAAAACCTATGCTGATTTGGGATAAATCACCAAAGTATGCAGTCAGTCAAATGCAGTGCATTTAAAACAGTTATTGTACTTCTCAATGAATTGAAAATAAATCAACCAACCAACCAGGTTACCAACCAATCAGCCAAACCAACCTCGAACCAACCAACCTTTTACTTGAAAATGAACTCCAAACGAAAACAGTGTGGTATGGAGCGTTATCGCTGCTGTTACCACATGTGATACCTACCACTATATATGAACTCCCGATGGCTGCACTCTCAACCGTGAAGGATCCATATCAAATCTCATTTGTGTTGAGACAGGCATATTTTAAGCCTCTCTCAAGGGCACGAGTGACTTACATGGCTTGGATCACGACGATACAGGTTCAACGTCAACAAACAGCATGAGGGTAAGGCTCACGTATATCTCTGATATTTTCCCAGACCATGACGGTCAGGCACTAGGTAAACCTATGACACAGCACTGAAAATGACACTGGTAAAATATCAAGCGGCCTCTTTGCTATGCTTTGAACTTGTTTCTGTGCTTCTGAACACTCTTCGTTCCATGGTTATGTAAATGCCAAACGTTTCAGTCGTAATTCATTCTGTGTTTGGTGTAAGGAAAAAGCATTTCAAGTTAATGGACTGTACAATAATTACATCAGTGGTATTGCTGCACCAGAAAAGACAATACACGCATAGTGCAGAAAAATGGAAGTGCAACAAGTCCGTGGAAGCATAGAGGGTCCATTAGAGAAATAATACTCTCGAGTATAATCAATCACTCTTGAAAATTAGGACAATTTGATTTTTGGCCCTAATGTTGTTTCAGCTTCTACACACAGTGGTTTGAGAGCTACAGAACCGGTACGGGAACCCAGTTAATGCCAAGTTAGTATCATAATAAAACGCACTTATATTATGACCTGAAGTAGCACAACTAGGCAGACCCGAATGTGAGGCGTTAAAAAGTGGCATTTTTTAGGTTGTGTTTTTTTAATGTTTCTATTTTTCTGCTGGCAAATCAAGATCCAAGCAATTGTTATGAATTGAAAAACACGCTACTAGTGGGAGACACTGTACTTTAAAAAATGGGATCACTTTCTGACAGTAAAATAAAAGAACCTGACTTCAGGTCCATCATTACATCGATTTCATAATCGGACAAAAAGGAGGTACATAAATCAACAGACATCGCAATTCGTTCTTCTGAATTGTTTTTAGTTGATGTGTGACTTATCACATGCTAGTGTTCGTCATCTGATACATAGTTATCTGAAGCTCGCCTGATATCTGGGTATGATTGAAGAAGTATTGTGTGTGCGCTAAGTGTTCTTATAGTCTTCATGTCCACCAAATAGCCAATCTTGCAGAGACAAAACCTCTGGCATGCAGTTGCAGATGATTTTGATTTGAATGTGATTTGTGTACGATGTTTGTCCTTGCCTCGTTTTACAAATCAGAGATATGTATTTTTGTATGTTAAGAGAATTTGGACATACATATTTACAATGACATTAGCTGCCAATATACCAATAAACCTATATTGCCGTCTCGTATTACTGTAAGGTATTATGAACGTAGATATATTACCAAGATGGTGCAGAACCATGGTGCTATACATAACGGTAGCATCAAATGCGATACTGTTTCAGCCGTTGACATTCTCTAGATAATACCGAGGATTTGCGGAGCCATAAAGGCGTTGTTTTAGTTTGAAGGGAAATACCATGTACCTATATGGACATGTTTCACTTTTCAACATTCTCTATTATCTAATCAGAACCAAATCTTATTCTATACATATTCAGTTGTAACTTAAAACGTCTTTAGGTTTCAATCTGTGTTACGTGTGTGTCGCAAATGCAAGATCGATTCGAAAACGTATTCGTACCAGTACCGGTTATGGGAATAAGGACTTGTTTCGTTGACATTATCTTTATAATGACAAGGTGTGTTCTATGCATATTTTAGTTGTTGCCTCTATTCCACATATTTTGAGTTCTTTGAGAGGCATTTTAGAAGTTGTTAAGATGAAGGAAAACTAACTTCTATGGATAGTCAACTTCTTTATTGCAATGAGTACGACGTTTCGGTGTAGGTACTTAGTTTCCCCCCATATATAAACTAAAGTGCTGCCATTGCCTGGTGTGACGAACAGTCAATGGTAGGTAGTCGAGTTTTCCAGGATGATTTTGTATTGGAGTATACGCGTGTAATCATTTATAACTTTTTTGTTTTGTTTTTGTTGTTTATTATTGTTGTTATTTTTCTACCCAAACATAACTATTTATATTGTTTCTTTGTCTGTTTGCGTAGCACCGCACACAACAATATTCCAGCTGTATGACGGTAACCTGTAAATAATTGCGTCTGGACCAGACAATCCAGTGATTGACATCATGAGCATCGCTCAACACAGTCGGGATAGATCGCAAGTGGAATCAACGAATAGCTTCCAACATGATTCACGAATCAAGCACAGATAGACGGCATTATTAAGGACATTCAATAAAAACAATATCCTGAACAGTCGTGAATGCATTGACATTATTTCAAGGACCTGTTACCTATTGTTGCTACTACATATTGACCCCTTGTATATTTATTGATTATATATGGTCTTGTGGGTGGTGATTTCGCAAGTTACTTCTGTTCTAATTTGAAAGTAAGCTCGCAACAGTATTTGGTAGACATGCTAAGCTTGAAGGAGCTTGGGCAACGTCAAGATTTTATCTCGACATGCAGACAATATTGGACGAGAGCCCGAGAAGAAGCCGGTGCTACCACAGATCGGTGAAAAGCACCAAGAATGGGTTAGATGAATGCACACCTGCTGGTATAAACAGGTACACAGTTTGAATTCACCGATGTTCATGGCCGCCTGAATACTCAGGTTTGCTTGATGATTTCACCCATTTCCGTTGAAAAAGTAACAATACTGAAGCTTGAAACAAAGGTCATTAAAATTTGAATTCCTGAGAAGTCCAACTGTTGTAAACATTTTGTAACCCGTGCTGCTGAATGCTGGTACAAGAAGTGGGTAATTACAATCTGTTCATAAATACATTTAAGAAAAGATTGAGATATGTGCTTACACAAGATTGGTTTGCATTACTTTCTAAGTCCCCCACATTACAATTATAGAGCGATTATAAATCCTCATTAAGGTGTGAGAAATACTTGTATTTTTACCAGCTCCAAATTGGAGAAAAGCCCTTAAAAATACATTAAGAATTCTCACATACAGACACTCTGGCGCACTAGAGTTTACAGATGGTAAGTTTAATTTGTGTTCTGAAGGATTTGATGATGAATACTGTGTGTTTTATATATGAAGGCTTTTAGCGATATACGTTCATGATATATACATGTACATGTATACGATTAAAAATATCTAACCATGTGTCCGTCTATATCACCTGCTCACAGCTTTAATAACGTCATTGTGTACATTATGCATTCTTTGTGTGGCTTTCTTGTGAAAAGAAGTTCAACTTGAGATAATCAAACGTGAAATGGGATAGTCTATTTACAACTTGAACTCAAACTGTCTGATCATTTGTAGTATGAGGCTTGTGGCCAGAATATACGCCATAAATTCTGTTTTCTTCTGTTCCAATGCTGCTGAATCGTGTGATAACGACAAACAAGTGCCGATTCGAAGCTGCTGATTCATTATGTCGCAGTTGATGACATCAACGGTCCTTCAGGATGCACTGCCTGCAATTTAAAACAAACCATATTCTTTTGGAAAGATAGACTAATAAAACAAAGCAAGAAGAACAAATTAATATTCGCAACAACTCTCTCCCTGTATCACGCATAACACCGTTTGTCATATATTATTTATGATTGCATATCTGGGAAACACCACTTTTGTCAGTTGGGTGCCAACAATTCCCCTGTATCATATGAGCAAAACAACTTAGATTGCCTGAAGTACGTATCCCGCCGATGATGTAATACACAGAGTACAGAGTATGATATATGTATAGAAGGACTTTAAATTATTGCATTTCCTGCCTTCCTCTCTCGTGACACGAAACAATCATTTCCTGTAGGGCCGAGGGTATTTTTGCCGTACTCACGGACACCTGGTGTCATAGTTGCAATGTTATACTTGTTGACGAGGGTATTCTGTGTTCTGTTTTATATGATGTCGTAAATCGATGTGTAGGGATGAGTCACTCACAAAGAAAAAAAAAGAATCAAACCATTAATCAGAGATATGGCAATCTCAATCAATTTTTCTTTATTTTTATATGACAATATGAAAGTTCTACATTGTCCAGCAGGAGTTACATATTCGCACACTTTCTACGTTCCACTGCATGGAATATGTGCATATACAGAGTGCTATTATACCATGTCATGATTATTGTAATCTTAATACATGCGTACCTTTGTATATCCGTGAAAGCAGTTATGAGAATGGGTTACTTTTGTTAGAAGAGTCCCATTCGGCCTTTGATGAGTATGACCTTAAACATATTTAGCTCTTATTCATTCGAACATCTTTGTCTCCCCCCGAGATCGTCATACAAAATTACGTGCGGTAGGGTGGAAGAAGGCCCGGGTTCGATTCGCCACAGGAATACAATGTGTGAAGCCCATGTCTGTTGTTCCACGCCTCGACATTGATGGAATATTGCTAAAGGCGGCGTAAAACTAAACTCACTCATACAAAATTGCGTTAAGATGGAAACCCTGCCTGGCGCTCGTCATTAACGGTATGAACCGGTGACGGACCGGCTCATGATCAGTGCACTCTGTCCGCGAAGGATGCCCATGTTAAAATGATGCGGCATAGGCTCTCAGTGGTCTTGCACTATACACCGGTATTAGTCCGGATTACTACAAACAGCTTCGCAAACACGTAAATGAACGTCACTGTGTGACTGAAATAATCTTAAACGCAACGTTGAACCCCATATCATCTCACCCCATCACTAAAATCATTGTAAAATGGCCACACACATAAATAGATTTTATCAAGCGAGAGTGTTTGGTGATGATCAATATCACGTAATAGGAATAAACATTGTGATTTGAGCTCCTTGGCGAGATGAATACATAACGTATTTTTCTAATACAGGATATTGACCATTCCCAAATATACACACGTGATAATCTCTTTATCGTGAATCGTAATTTCTAAATTCTATCTTCGAAAAAAAATATTCTCATCTCTTACAAACGGTGTTTGAACATGTGAATTCTTCCTGGAATATCCGAATTTACGCTTTAGTCACATGCTCAGTGATTTGTCATTCAGGCAGTGACAACAGACCACCATTGGAACTTATATTTTGCAGTTGCTTAACTACCACGTAGGCAAAAAGACATAATATTTCAAGACACTGTTTTGAGTTTGAGCACAAATATATCTTTGTTAGTGAAGTATTTTTTCATGGCAATGCATGCTCCACCCGATGGAATAGTGAGTGAGTGAGTTAAAGTTTAAAGTCACTTTGGCAATATTTCAGCCATATCGTGACTAAAACAACATATAGATTAACAATAATTAAAGATAGAGTATAAATTCCTGTCAACGAAGGACATTAAAACAACTAAAATATCACAGATACAAATGTAAAACTAGTAATTAAATCTAAAACATTTAACTATAGAGGACAACACAATATACAACTAGGCTTTAGATCACCAACAACTGAAGGTAGATCACCATACTAGGGACCATGGGGACTTACAGTACCTTTGCTACCTGCATGGACCCTAGTTGGATTTACAACATCCCTTCAGCTGTTGGCGACTGTACGAATTGTTAGCCAAAATTAAAATAACAAGAATACTACATTTCAAATCCTGGTAAGTTTAAATTTCCATTGAAAGTTTTGGGACTTACGTACCCTCTCAGGAGGACAATAATTTTACGATACTTCAACCCCCCTGTAAGGGTACAGCCACTGATAATCTAAGTTACTAATCCAAACTACCAAAAATAATATATATATCTATTTACAACTATTCATCAAAATTATTCTAATAATTCTAATAATTCTCTAAAAAATTCAATAATTCAATAAAAACTAACAGTACTAAAAAGATCCTTAACAGTTTTAACATTGAAATACTAGACCGTGATTCGTTCATCACAAGGGATGCAAAACGGAGGATCTTCGCCTTTTTACAAATATTCATGAGTATACCTTGTATGGCCAATGCGACATCTTCGCATGATGACCTCTTCAAATCTGTACTGATAACCCAAGTAAGTGTAACCAATATAGGGTTTTATTTCATGTAATTTGTTAATACCTACTTGGGTGTCCCACTTCTTTTGCGTCAGATCACGGATGTAGGTTCTAATGCTAGCTTTGTAATCAGAGTATGGAATAAGAAGTGGTGTCACAGATTTATTGAGTGCTGCCTTGGCAGCAAGATCGGCCATTGTGTTCCTAGGAATGCCAACGTGGCTGGGTAACCAACAAAAGACGATGTCGTATTGGTCAGTAGCAAGATCATTAAATAATTCAACAATCTGAATTAAAAGTGGATGTTTTAAAGAACGATTTTTAATAGCCTGTAGGCAAGAAAGAGAATCTGAAGAGATTATATATTGTTTGTATTTAGGGTGTTTTTCAATATATTTTAAGGCTGTTAATATGGCGTTTGCTTCAGCTATAAAAATAGAGCTGTTATCTGGTAATCGAGAAGATATTGTTCTGGATCCAATGACAGTGACACAAGCCACTGCGCCACCATCATTGGACCCATCTGTAAATAAGGATTTATATGTATTATATTTATTTCTCAATTGACTAAGTTCTTGTTTATACTGTAACTCATTAGTTTCTGATTTTTAAAATGTGATTAATGTTACGTCAACTGCTGGTCTCAACAATTGCCAAGGAGGAGAAGAAAGAAGACGAGAAGGCGATATATTCTCCAGCTCAATGCCGGCAGCAGAAATGAATGGTTTAATTCTGTGTCCATGAGGCGGAACAAGAGAAGACTTTGTGTTATACAAATCATTATAAAGAGGATTGAAGACACAGTTAAATGCAGGGTTAGACACGTTAGAATATAGTTTGGTAATATATTGTAAAGATAATTTTATACGGCGTTGGGTAAGAGAAGACTCATCGGCCTCGACGTAGAGACTATCACCTGGAGAAGTTCTAAATTATCCAAGACAAAGTGTTAGGCCTTGGTGGTGAACAGAATCAAGTAGTTTAAGGTTGCTTTTGCAGGCTCCACCATATACGATCGAGCCATAATAAAGTTTAGATCGCACTAATGATCTATATAAGTGAAGGAGGATATATTTGATCCCCTCCCCACTTTGAATTGGAGACAACCTTTAACAAATCGAGTGCCTTCAGGCATTTAGCTTTAAGGGATTTAATATGTGGCATCAATGTTAAATGGGAATCGAAAATTAGGCCCAAGAATTTTGCCTCCTTTACAACTTTGATGGGAGTGCCATTTAAAGATAGTTCTGGGTCCTTATGAGGCTTAGATTTTCTACAAAAATGTATACAATTAGTTTTTGATTTAGAAAACTTAAAGCCGTTTTCAAGACACCATTTATTTATTTTGTTTAAACATAACTGCAGTTGCCGTTCAATAGTATGCATATTTTTACCACGACAAGAAATATTGAAATCATCCACAAATAATGATCCGTCAATTGAATCATTTAAAACCGTTCATAAACTATTGATCTTGATGCTAAACAGTGTGACAGACAAAATACTGCCTTGTGGGACACCCTGATCCTGATTGTAATGATCAGACAGGGTGAACCCACTTGGACTTAATTGCCTGTCTTTTAAAACTGTGATATAAATAGAGGCAAACGGCCTCTCAAACCAAAATCATGTAAATCCTTCAAAATGCCATGCTTCCAGGCCGTATCATAAGCTTTCTCAAGATCAAAGAAAATTGATACAGCATGTTGTTTATTTACTATAGCATTTTTAACAAAGGATTCTAAACATACCAAATGATCAATTGTACTACGATTTTTCCTGAAACCACATTGAATATTTGTTATAAGGTTATTGGTTTCAAGATACCAAGTTAATCTATTATTCACCATACGTTCCATGGTTTTACAGACACAGCTAGTTAGAGATATCGGTCTGTAATTAGACGGATCTGTATGATCCCTGCCATGTTTTGGTATTGGGACTACAATGGTATTACGCCACGAAGGAGGAAATTCTCCAGACGTCCATATTTGGTCAAATATATCTAAAAGTGTCATCACACATGGTTCAGGTAAGTGTTTCAGTAGCTGGTAATGTATATTATCATCATCCGCTGCAGTGTCATGAGCTTGCTCAAGAGCAGTGTGTAGCTCATGTAATGAAAACACTTCGTTATAATCTTCACCGTTATTTGATTCGAAATTAAGTTTTGTCTTTTCCTGTTGTTTCTGATATCTCTGAAACGTTTGTCGTTTGTTTTGTTTAAAGGTATGACGCGCCTTTGCATTGAGTATTTTAAATTTATTTAAGTTATGGACAGTTTGATGATGGCGGAAATAACGCTCTGCCTTTTACCTCGCTTTTCTGGCTTGTCTACAATCTGTATTAAACCATGGTTTTCGTACATGTGGAGTCGTAGAGGACTTTGGTATACACTCATCAGCTATCTGCTTTAAAACGTCAGCAAAAGTTTGAATGGGATCAGTTATATCACTGAAACATTCAGGTCGCAGTTTCGATGTACATATAGTTTAATATAAAGACCAGTTAGCCTTCGAAAAGTTCCATCTTGTATACGATGGAGAATCAGATGTAGTTATTTCTGAAAGGATAGTTGGGAAGTGGTCACTTCCACAAAGGTCATTATGAACAGACCAATCAAATTCATTCAGGAGGTTAAAAATCTGCAAGAGACAAATCTAGAGAAGAATAAGTGCCAGTTGCAGGATGCAGATAGGTGCTTGAATCATCATTAAATATGCACAGGCCATTATTTGAAATGAAATCTTCCAGTATTTTGCCTTTAGTATTAGTGTTAGTACTGCCCCAGAGTGGGTTGTGACCGTTTAGGTCACCCATAATAACACATGGCTTCTGGAGTTGATCATAGAGTGATTGAAGATCAGTCAGCTGAAGGTTCGATGAAGGCGGAATATACAGAGAGCATAACGTAAATGCTACACCCAGAGTAAGTCTCACTGCAACAGCTTGGAGATTAGTGTTAAGTGTAACAGGGCTGTGAATAACATCCTGCGTATAAGGATAGTAGAACCTCCAGTGGCTCTATCACCTGGAGGGGGAAAATAATGATAGGTTTCAAACTGACGTAAGCTAACATTATCTGTCTGTTTCAGATACGTCTCTTGCAGACAGAACGCTGATGGTGTGAAATCCTGGATTAATAGTTGTATTTCATTAAAATTTGTCCGTAGTCCTCTACAGTTCCACTGCACGATATGTTAAGATAGACCTATCTTTTAGGCGGATTAATTGGGGATCTACCCCGTACCGTTTTCGAGGGCGACAAGCTATGTGCCCTAGAATGGACGTTTTCGGACACGTCCATGTCCTCAAGTGATCCGTATTTGTTAAATAATTTGATTATCATCTGACCCTTTTGGGGCTCTGCCACTTTGTTTCTTCAAAGAATCTGGCGTCGGTTTGCCTTTGATTTTAACGATTTGTTGAACGTTTGACGTTGATTGAGACCTTTGAGTTGACTGAGAAGAAGTGTCACGGTCATAAGATGGTTCTGATTGGATTTGGGGCGTACCAGGAATTGGTTCTGCAGTTTGTGTAGATATTGCAGGTGACAAAATCTGAGGAGTAGACATTGCAGGTGACAAAATCTTAGGAGAATCGGTTTTGATCCAGGTTAAATTCGTCTGACAGCTTACAGATGATTTGGCTATTGGTGGAGTTGAATCAGACGATGTTTTGGCTATGGATGCATAGGCTTCCTTAATTTCAGATCGTAAGACAAGCTTTTTGGCATCAGTAAAACTAATGTTTTGGTTGAAGTTGATCTTATTGATCTCCATCTGCTGTTTCCAGATCGGACAATCTTTGGAGAATGATGATTGATTGCCTGCACATTTGGTACATTTCTTAAAGTCACTGTCACAATCTTCTGTGGTATGTGTCTTCTCACCACAGACAATGTGCAAGTACTAACACCATGACCAAACTTATGGTGTTTGAAACACATTAAAGTATTTGGTATGTAGGTGTCAACATTAATGTGACAATTTCCTGCCTTTACTGATCTGGGAGCATTTGGGGTGGAAAACGAAAACAGGTACGTGTTAGTCTGAATGGTTTCCTGGTTTTTACGTGTTGTAAAACGCATAACGTATGTGACCCCTTGATCTTTCATTTCTGAAACAATATCAAGTTCAGACATGTCGGCAAACAACCAATCTCTATCTCTGATGATTCCTTTACTGGTGTTCTATGAGGAGATACTGATACTGGAATGCCGACGAATGTTTCAGTAGTCATCAGGTTAGTTGCCTGTTGTCTTTTGCTGCACTCAACGAGTAATGCACCTGAACGTAAACGTTTGATATTTTTAACGTCACCGTCAATGCCTTGTATGGCTTTCTGTATTGGAAAAGGTATCAACTTTAATCTTGTGCTATATTGAGTCTCAATCACGAGAAAACGTGGCTAGTAATCGATGGATGTGGACAGTCGTTGGTCGTTACCATCTGGATCAGTGTCAAGTGGACGTGTTTTTTTTTTTAAGGGGGGTTTCGTATGCCATGGTTAGTTTTTAATGGTTCATCATCCGAGCTCCCCACCCACCACCCATCACAAGGACAATGCTAAAACAAGCGGGTCTCCGACTTGCAGCACCAAGGATACCCGGATGATATACTCCAGCAGAAAAATTAAAAGGTTAATTATTCCACCAGATTGGCCCATGAGCCACCGCCTTCTAGGCATACGACTCTAGGTAAAAACATGAAAGTGTGTATTTGAATTTCTGAAGGTTAAAACATTCGCCGAGACTTAAAATTAGCATGTTACAATTCTCAAATTTCTTTTTGCAACATTACATAATGTAATGCTCAGGGCTTGGCGTGACCAGCCGATTGGTTGAACCGGGCCCATTGAAGCTGAAGGTAGGGCCGAAGTGGTGTATTGGGCAATAAGAACACTGTTCCTATGCCCTCAACCACCAGAATCCCTTCCTCCACCGACACAGGGGCAAACGGGTTGGTGGACCAAATATACCCCCGGGTCCACAACGGGGGGTTGAGGTGGCTTTTCACGGGTCCCCCGATCGAATAAATACCGTTTATCAAAGGGAAGCTACGAGACAGCACATTGGTTTCGAGCCTGGTCTTTGCATGAGAGATCAAGAGACGGGTAACATGAACAGTAAACCAAATACCAATCGGACATGTGTTCTCCCGAATTCAACTGTTATTAAATCAGGAGATTCAAATGACGTCGAGGACCAGAGATCTAGAAACAACTATTGAAACTCCTACCCCTAAAACCCTCGCTAAATTGCAAATATCCAGTGTTACCAGCGCTTGAGATATGTCTCAGCTATTTCCAAGCTAGACACCACGTTTCGGTATCCCAGACTGTTATACTGCTAATGATATCAATTAGCCCAGTAATTTGTCGTTGCAATTCCGACTCGGTAGCCAGCAGAAAACACCATGTTTGTAAAAACCAAAGGCATTACCTACATGACCCTCTATGATCCATAGTGGAATATGAATCGAAATATCGAATTGGTACAAATAGTGGATACATTTGAGTTTATAGAGCGAGACTAATTAGTTTATTCAATTTGATTAGGATATAATTAGTTTGTAAAATGATACACAGTTTATTGATGATGGCTGGTTGTCCTCCGGCGGTGATGTTTTAACATTATACTTCTGTAACATGAGCCAAGCTACATTCGTATCTATTTCTCTAATTAGTTCTGCTCTTCAGCAAGCAATCGAAACACTGCACCCATCGGACTATTGCATCTTGTCAGTGAGACGTTGGCGATGCTGATAGCGTCAACGTGTGACTAAGAGCAATAATTAAGCTATTTGTTCACTTCATATTGTTTGGTTAGATTCACAGAGGGAAAAACATTGATGAGTGCGTGGTTTCGGTTTTCGGCCGCTTTGAACAATATATAAGTTAATACAATTCTAAATTGTTTTACTGGATTTTTTATTTGCTTACTTGCATATAGAACAATGCTTTTGTCAGTACAATTGTGCCTAAACTACCATATGTGTTTTTCTGTATGTATGGCACAACTGCATGGACAATTTCAACATGGTTTATGCTTAGTTACATACTGAGATAATACAAATTGACAAATTGAATGATATTCATCTTCAATTCAAACAGAGTTATACAGAAGATATTCTCGAATTCCTTGGCATATCACTGATATCAGTATGTAGTCAAATTTCAATTGAGAAACATCCAAATTACCTCATTTAAATAATTAAGGACAGGTCATATGTACAAAGTATATTATATGCCATGGGAATATTATAGAAAAATGGACGAATGTTTTATTGCAGCGATGGGAATTACTTGATTATTGACGTCGATTTCTTGTTTACCTGTTTTGGGAAATTATCATCAAGGACCGACCTGTTTGTGAGATTAGCTAACATGGTTTGACGCTAACGGATAACTGAAGCGGCATGGATCGCCACAAAGCTGGGGACGCAACAATTATCTTAATTTATTTCCCAATACCCTCTTATCGACCTGACCCGTGAAGATCCGGGGTAGAATAGGTCTTCTGCAACCCATTCTTGTCATAAAAGGCGACTATGCTTGTCGTAAAAGGCGACGAAGGGGATCGGGTGGTCAGGCTCGCTGACTTGGTTGACACATGTCATCGGTTCCCAATTGCGCAGATCGATGCTCATGCTGTTGATCACTGGATTGTCTGGTCCAGCCTCGATTATTTACAGACCGCTGCCATACAGCTGGAATATTGCTGAGTGCGGCGTAAAACTAAACTCACTCACTCACTCACTCAGTCACTCTTATCGACCTTCGTGTCCATCTTCGCTCTTATTGTGTTACAATGGGTCTGTATAAAGAATCATCATGCTGGCAGGTCCCCATTTCATCACGTCATACAACATACGTATCTCATTTCCCTTTAAATTGTTATGAGTCTCAAATATCCAATTTGATCATACCTCTTTGTCTAATTCATCTTGGGATTTGATTTTAGTTTGTTACACACGTAGGTTCCGTCTTGCACTGATATTAAGCTTAAAATATTCTTAGGTATTTGGACAGGCGTATTTGCTTGGACACATCGAACATGAGTTGCATACTTAGTGCTTGTTGAGCGATGGAACACATTGTATTACCAGAGTCGGGGTCATATATATAATATAATACCTTGCGAGTGACCGAGTAGGTGGGTGGGTTGGCGGGTGAGTCAATTAAGTAGAAGGGAGTTAACGGTGCTTTGGACATTAATCCAATGTAAGGCGTTTCAGCTATGTGTGGAAGGAACGTGACGCAAAATCCAGACGTTTCCCACGTTGACTGACTGACTGACTGAGTTTGGTTAGACTCCCACAACATTTGTCAAACACAGACAGTTACATTATCCAACGTACGTAGGGGATTCAATTTGTAGTTAAAAAGTTCTTTTATTCCGGTGAAAGGGTAATGGTTCACCTCACATCCCTGACTGACTGACTGACTGACTGACTGAGTTTGGTTTTACGCCGCTTTTAGCAATATTCCAGCAACATCACGGCGGGGGACACCAGAAATGGGCTTCACACATTGTACCCATGTGGGATTCGAAACCGGGTCTTCAACGTGACGAGCCAACGCTTTAACCACTAGGCTACCCCCCGTTGACGATACCCACGAGCATGAGTATGGTGCTGACAAAACCAGGAAAAGTAGCCGTCGCGAACCGTGATTCAAACCCGCTTAACCTGATTTCTGGCATGGCCAAGGGACGCAACTCTGTACTACACATTGTTACGCCTTAGACGACTTTGCTAGCGATGACCCATATACAATTAAATTACAATGTCAACTGTGAACTGATAAACATAACAGCAATTGCTGTTAACAACTGAGCCTGCTACATAAAGGCAGATATCCTGTTACCGTTATACTGTTATCAGTATTTACATTTGAAAATAATATTTCATATTTGTACATATCAACAGAAAACAGAAAAAACACTATATGACTTTGTGTCGTTATTACATTGCTTAGAGGAAAAAGGGAACAAAATGTCATTCATCTACTTTTCTGTTTCGTGTATTCACAAATTAGACATGAGCTTAAATATTATCAGTTGGCGACCATCTTCCTTCATTATACTTTAATGTGAGAAGACCGCACCTTAATTTGATATGTAATCTGCAGTTGTTCACAGAGCCAGTCTTATGTAGGCGTCCCAACAGTGCGAGTACTGTCTGTGAGGCGACCGAATGGTCTCTCGTGTATCTTGTCAAAACGTCCCGTGTGACCAGGCCCCGATATGCGGCCCCGAAATCGATCCTATTGATGTATATGGAAGCAACTCGGAGACAAATTGGCATTTATTTAATTATTTGGTTCATTTTTTTAAAACAATTCTTCAGTTGAGATTGAAATACACACTATGAATTTTCAAAAACATGACATCTGAAAGATCAAATGGAAATCATTTCTCCTGCTGACATAAGATGAAGTTTATTTCCTTCCTGAGGTTGAAACAAATTATCTTTTACGCTTTCAAAGTAAGTGGTGTCACTGAACCAAAAAACGCGTGACAATCTTGGAGTGGTCATTAGTCTTTAGAAGATATCAGTTT
Source organism: Haliotis rubra (assembly GCF_003918875.1). Lineage (NCBI taxonomy): Eukaryota > Metazoa > Mollusca > Gastropoda > Lepetellida > Haliotidae > Haliotis > Haliotis rubra. The sequence continues at coordinate 698,319 of NW_025767457.1, forward strand.
AGTTTGTTTTTCATGGTGCTATGACATGTTAACCACGATTCCGTATTGATGTTGTTTGACCTCAAGAGGACTAAATGTCAAAGGAACCACATTACTTATTTCACCAGCCTAGGCGGAAATTCGTCTATCGTCCATCCATTTATCAAAGCAAAATCAAATACAGTGACACTTTGATACACAATATTATTTGAATAGTACTAAATTTCACTTCCTATCATTAAGACATTGGAGTGCGGTGTAAAATAATGCATGCATTGTCGCAGTTTTTATTACCTTAGGAACCGATTCTCTGATCTTCAAGAACAGATAACATTTGTAAAATAACACGTGTTAAAAAGTCTGGTCATCTGTAACGAGAGCAAAAACTATCACGCCAGGCGGGTAAAGGTCAATACGTTTCGTTGAAAGAAACATGTTTATTTATGACGGACTGTTTGTAACTTATAACTTAGGAGTGAGTTAGTATGATTTTACGACTCTTTTACACTATTCCGATAATATAACGGCGGCGGATGGCCGAAATGGACACAACATGCTGTGCCCATGTGGGGAATCGAAACTAACTTTCGGCATGGATCGGATATTGGAACCTCACAGAAAATGAACTACTATTAATCAGTCGTTGCGACGGCCCAGGTTGCAATAAGGTGAACGCTTTATAACTAGCTTTGTGATGTTGTGAGGTCAAATAGGAAACGTTAGTGTTTAGTCATTTTCGCTGATTGAAAAAGGGGTAATAAGAAAAATAAAGCACTTGCTTTGTTCTTGAAGTTAGTTAATTGATAAATGTGTGCCATGCATCCACACAGTACGTCCACGATGTTAATTACTGTTCTCTGTATATTTAATCAACTATCCAAATAGTACTTTTAGCAGTGAAATACATGTATTACTATTTGCATAAACGGCGGGAGCTCTTTATGTAAGTATATATGTAGTATTGAAGTAGGTTCCGAATGCCCTGTAACAACAAATGTCAGTTTTTGTATGTAGTTAAACAGGACAGACGTTCGGGTATTTAACAGCGAGGTTGATTTTTTTTAACGCCATCAGCAATATTTGGCATGTATGGCCTGGAAATGGTCAAATTGGATTCTGTGAAATAACACACAATGTCATACAATTTTGGGATACAATGACATTCATACAATGGCATTTTGTGGCAGACCGCTATTCAAAAGGCATATATGATACTATACATTTTTTCAGAAGAAGAGGAAAGTTTATTCGTGAATAATACATGACTCAAAGGTCGTTTAGATGGCTTATAATATGATGTGCACAAGCAAACAAATACATATTTCATGTATGATTACAAAGGCAACAAATGATAACATTTTAATGATAGATTCAATGCTGGAAGACAGAAGATTACGAACGTGACCAAAAGCCATATTTTACTTCCATCTTGACGGAAATGTTGGCGCTGATCATATGGAATCAGACCTCACACAAGGTCCATACTTGTCTGAAAAGCTTAACGTCCCTAGCGACAAACGGTTGGATGACTAAGTTGTTGCCTGTTGTCAAGTATGCCTGAGGATGACTGGTGTATAGCTTTACCTTCCCTAGGCGGTCTGTGACGATTATCCTGATGTCAGATACATTTAACGTGACATCTAAAGTGCCCTTATAGAATGCGTGAACATCAGGTTTTCTTGATATCCGTTTGTTAAGGTTCATTTAGAAACTTCTCAGGTTTGTGTCGCTAGAGTTTTGGCGCCCACAAGAATCATTGGTGGTATGTGGCAAAATACATATATGCTGACAGTATTTCAGCCATATTGTGGCGATATGTATAAATATTGAAAGTGTGACAATAAAGTTTAAGTCATCCATTCAAATATATATCTCTTTTATTGCAGAAAGCGGTTTCAAATTCCGCGATTTCCCCGTCCTTTGTCAAAGAAGTTAAACTGTCCAATCTGAGGAACGCTACTAACGAGCATCCACATCGGACCATGCGGGAACACTACTAAAGGTTACATGAGAAATACTCGCTATAAAAGTCCTGTTACTCAGGATCACCTGCGATGGTATCTGAGCAGGACAAGCGGCATGTCACCAAAGAGTGAGACAGTGGGTAACCCAGCTGGATAAAGTGAGCGGAACCAAATATTTATCCTGTGTAATGGACAGTGTTATTGACGTGAAAAACCGATAACCTCGGTATTATGATTCGATAAACATGCAAATGAGGTAACTTTGTAGGAAGTTGAAGTCATCCGCGCAATGTCTACTTGCGCAATGGCCGCCTCTGTGGTGTAGTGGTTAGAGCGTCCGCCCGGAGAGCGGAAGGTCGCAGGTTCGATCCCCGACCGCATTTATTTTTGTTGATAAATGTGGCTGAAAATTATCTAGGACTATATGATGAATATTGTTATCATATCCGACTTCTAAATGTCATGAGGGTGTGTTTTTGACAATAATGTCACATTAATTAACATTTAGTTAGTTTGGGTCACAAAAGTTTAAAGCCCCGAGTGGGATTTGAACTAACATCTTGAATTTAGGCTATTTAATTTCACCTGTTAAGAGAGTAAGCTAGGGAGTTAGAGTTGCCGCCTCTTTGTTGTTGTTGTTGCTTCCGGTGGAGAGAAGGACCGAGAAGCTCTATGATGATTGTGTTGTGGCGTGGATTAAGCTAGAAAAGTTGAGAACTGTATAATAGGTATATAAGAGATGGCTGTCGAGATGTAGCGCTCATCTGTCGGCTAACATCGACGTTTCCAGAGGTATCGTCTACACTTCATTCATTTTTTTATCTCTGTAATTTCTAAACCGTAACACTATAGTACTTTCAGAACCGACCCGCCTTAAGCAAATTAAGGATGACATTACATTTAATCTATAAATAATTTTTACTCTCATATCGTGAATATATGGAACAATATATGGAACACATACCTCATAGATTTGATGGGAAGACTCGCAGTGAATAATCATAATGTTTGCAGTATGTAATTGTTGAGATCATTATGTCGATCAAATTATCCGACCAAAACGATCGGAGGATCATGTTAGGTGACTTGGTAGTTTGTGTGTCCTCTTATCCCAATAGGACGGATTGTTGTGGTATGCGAGTGCGTGTTGGTTTTGCGTGTGCGTGTGCGCATGTTGTTATTTGTATTGTTTAGGGAGTAAGTGAGTTTGTTTTCGGCGCTTTGAATATATTCCAGTCATAGCACGTGTCTAATGTAGGAGAACATATTTAAACATTCGGTGAAAAGTGCTAGCTGACAAAAATCGAACGCCGCAATTCACTATAGAAAGTAGAACCCCATGGATACGCCAGAAATCTATTATTGAGGATTCGAATTCCAGTCCGCCCCGATTATGTTCCAATATTCATCATCGCAATACTTCCTCCTACATTCATTTATATGAGGTGAGGTGAGGTGAAATTGGGTTTAACGTCGTGCTTGAGAATATTTCGCTCATACGACGACGTGCATGCGTGTGTATGTGTATGTGCGACTGCTTGTACTAGCCCAGACTGAAGCTGGTTTTATAGTGCTAGTCCACTGAGATACCATGCCGCAGTGAAGCATGAATACCCCACTCAGACACATTATACTGACTCCGAGACGACCAGTCCTTGATGTACCCATTAATGCCGAGCGTCAGGCAGGGACCAACAAGTACCATATTTTAACGTCTTTTGGTATGACGCGGTCGGGAATCGAACCCGCGACCTTCCGCTCGCCGGGCGGACGCTCTAACCACTACACCACGGAGGTGGTCTTCATATATATGAAGTAATGTCATACGGGCTTTACAACCAACTCACTCATAAATCTAGGAGATTAGCCAAGACGTGAATCTTCCCCAAGACTAGAGGTTTCTGGAACGTCTGAAGGATGCTACTCTGTACACCGAATTGCGGTGTACAGCTGATGACCCATCTACTGATTGGCGTACCTTATGAAAGGTTGGTAAGTAATGCCCCTAGGTTCTCTTCAGCTCCACATGACATTCTATTATTCTTCAAAACCTGCGTCTGATGAAAGCTGGCAAGACGACTATGAAGATTATAGGACCGGTGCAAGTATTTAACTCGTCCAATTATTGCTTGATGACATACTCAAAGGACTATATTCAGATTCCATAGCAAAACGTTTACGTGTACGCAACAGGACAAAGCAACGGTAATTTGCGTCCATTTGCACAATGCGATCTTAATGTCACGATATACTTTAAACAAAGGCTTGCACTATCGCTAAAATAGCTTTGTGCAAGTGGATCCTGGTGGCATGCACCTGAGGGTGAATGAACCCATATGACGACCCCAGCGACATCAGTCCTCAACTACACAAAACATATCACAATGCATAAACTAGCTATCACATACAAACTCACATTGGAGTCGGTGGATTGTTGAATGTGTGTGCCATGATCAATGCTTGTTTGAAACATTCATGTAAAGGTCACCAGTGTAGATCTGCACACCTTAACCATCTTAGGATCCGCTGAGAATGGGTTTGAATCTCGGATGAACAGACTATGAACGTTGGTCTATTACCATCATAACCTTTCTCGATCATCTTGAAAAAGTGATACAGGTGCTCGATCTACTGCACAGGTATACGGAAATTCTGTGATGTATTGCTGAAATCCGAAATCTGAGTGAATGTTGAAGATTGCTCAGATAAATTAAATCAAATAGCTGAGCTTATTTTCCGTCCCCGTCGAGACCTAGGATAAATTATGCCTATATAATATTGCTAAGGTTTAAAAGCGACCAAGCTGGTCCAGGTAATCGTACACCTGCTGCATTGCTCATCATATCAACCACTAGTTTGCCAAGCGTAGATTCAACGGTTAACACTTTCTCAACCGTTGTGATACAGTTAGAATACACCTGACAGTCGACAACAAACAAAATTGGCAATTTCCTTAAATTAGGTTTGTTGTTTGTATGGGTATAGAACTGTTACTGTAATACCAAAAATTAGGTACATTAACGTTGTGGCAGCAGCAGCAAGGCAGCTACAATCTACAATAATATGGTTCGGGATGGTAATGATATGGTATGAGAGAGACCGAATGGTCAAACAAAAGGGACTGCCTGTCGTTTAACATGAGTATGTACCAAAATAACGAGAAGTCCATAATAGGAACCATAATGAGAAATTCTGTTTGCAATATATTTTTAATTTCCTTTTCGTTCTATATTTACATGTCACATTAACCGGTTCTTTATATTACACGTGACACTAAATATTATCTTCGTTATTTTTTAAACAAAAAAGCCAACGCAATACAAACCGGCTAAATCAACACAAAATTGACTCACCTATCCGCACGAAGCTTTGATCTACCGCTAACCGTGTGAAGGGAAGTGCGAGAGTCCCACGTGTTTTGACACGAGACGTGGTGTCATATGTATTTTTGTGTCTAATATAGCTTCTCTAAATATCATATTTATTGTAGCAACAAACTGGCTTGCTTATTTTACCCCATTCAACAATCACGAACTGATTACCGCCTCGTTTTCCATTGACTGCTAGTTTACAGTAACATCGGTAAAAATGTGTGAATTTAAATGGCCTCCGTATTTTACCCCATTCCATGTGCGTACCACGTTCATGAGGGTCCGTATAACCTTAGGGTTGATTATATATATTTTACATAAAAACTGTAAATAAAATTCTTTGGGTTAAATAATAGTATTCTGTATTATATTTTACTGACGACTGCGTCAGAATTCATCCCGTTATATTATTGTGCATGTTTGAACTTGTTCGCCGGGTAACGTGTGCACAGCTGATTGCTATTTCCGGCTTTGTGTACGAGACAAATACGCACGGTAATCTTAATCCCTGCAAATAATACAATGCCCAGCAAAAACAACTTATAACTTAAAAGGTAAATAATCTTGTCCAGTGATGTTTAATTGCAAATTTGACGTCTCTACTGACAAAGTTGTCTTCTGTTGTTTGTTCACGCGAAGTGATACGATGTTGTTTATTCAGTCAAAGCAATAAAAGTGCAGTGTGTCGATATTCAAGCCAGTTATGTTGTGATGCTGTTTTTGAATGTCTATACATGTATAATAAACGCTTGATGATCATAAATATTTTGGATTTTCCTTGAGGTGTATGAAAACCAAAAATCCAGATATCCGGATATTCAATTATCCGGACGATTTACGTAAAAACGATTTTGTCCGGATATCCGAGGTCTCACTGTACATAACTTTTACCCAAAGGTTCACATAAAATAGTTTCCAACGATTTAAATTACAAATAATTCTACGGTTTATATCATACAATACATTGCTCTACAAGTCAGGTGGCGTTTGCGCAAAGGTTTTCCGTGAAACATTTCGCAACGCTATGTATCGAACAATTTACAATACTTTGCTTCACTTGGATTATACCTTTAATGTTACGCACGCCTCTTTAAAACACCGGTTAGTGGGGGAAATAGCAAGGAATGAGGTCCCGGACTTCTGAGCAAACATTGGACGTTTGCAGATGTACCAGGGAACGATTGGATGTCATCTTCAGCCAGCATCCGAGTCAGTTGCATTAACACAACAAGCACATGGATGTCATTTTCATTTGAGAGTAGAGCATATATCTTTCTTTTACATAATTTCACATACACTGAAAGAGACTTTTGTGAGTTGGCTACATTGAGTGTAAAACGACCAATTTGACGGTTTACAGCCTTCCGATTTCCGATGGGTAAAGATCTGTTGGGTACCGTTGGTCATACTTCTTTGGAAACATCTTTCATTACATAAAACATCCATAAAAAGTACCTGTTATTGTTACAACTCAGTGAACACTAAATAATCAATCAGTCGGAATCTCATGGGTACACTGTTTTGTGAAAGGCTGAATGATGGAACAGATTACTGGCGTGGACTGGAAGTGTTTTTCGTTCGGACGCAGTTGGGTAAAAGAGCAATATAACGAGTGTTAGTCACTGCACGAGCCCGTCGGGACATCTCTTGGATCCCAATGACCAGTTGCAGCAGGAACAGCCACCGACATTTATTAACATTGGATTGGTCCTGTCTTAGAATCAGGAAGGTCTTCTCTAAAGATCGCACCTGTCTGAGGGTTTGATGTATCCTGCTTGTAACTCATTGAAAGTGATACCTCCTTTGAAAAATATTGCCCACGGAGGCATTTAACTGGTGGTGCTGATGAAAATGCGTTGGAGATATTAATCACGTCCATTGGGGCAACGATCCCTAAATATCGACTTCAAGATTTTATTTACGGTAAAGAAGATAATTTGGAAGAGATATTGACAAAAATGAAGTGATTCTTGCCTCTTTAACATCCAAAACCAATCTCAAGTTGGTCAGCACCTTTCTTGGGGATTAATTAATCGAAACCTCCACTTCCCTAATTCTGGATCCATGCTGGAAGGAGTTCTTCAGCTTTAATTGTTATTGATTGTGAGGTTTGGGGCTATTGCCGCCAACGAGGATGTGGGAAATTAGATAATACACATAGATAAGAAGGAGCCATGATCCGCGGGTTACCGGTATCTACATTTCTTTGCTGATTTGCCATTCTATTGAAAACAACTGCACTGTCTGCAGCTTTCTTATTACGTTTAAAAGACATCTCCCATAGCGACGCCATTCGTTAACACCAATAAATCAGCGTTTGTGCTTCTGATGCATGTCGAAGAGCTGGCAGACTTACTCCTACATATTATCTGTGGAATTTGTATCAAGTGCATCCTCGAACATATCTGCGACGAACACGCACTTGTTCTTGTCTCACTTGCCTCCTCATGTCATGTCATTTCGGAAATACTTTATTATGTTCGAATAAGTGTCCGTGATAATGTTAGGTACAGTAAGAACCATGCAGTCTAGTAAAACCCCCAACAGAAATGCTGTCTTAACGATAAGTTTGTGTAAGGTGTGTGTAGTTGTGTTTAGTTTTACGCCGCAATCAACAATATTCCAGCTATATGACGGCGGTCTGTAAATAATCAGATCTGGACCAGACAATAGAGGGATCAACATCAATCTACGCAATTGGGATAGGAGTAAGTGAGTTATTATTTAACGTCACATCGGCAATATTTCAGCCATATCGTGACGAGAACATATGTGACATTGAAGTGGAATAGATGTATATTATAAAAACCTGTCGACGAAGGACAGTAAAACAACTAGAATATCACAATTACAACTAAAACTAGTGTTGAAAATTAAAACTAATAGCACTACATGTATTTGGACAATACGATATAATAAGTGGCTATAGATCGCCAACAACTGAAGGTAGATCACTAAACTAGGGACCACTAGTACTTTTGCTACCTGCATGGACCCTAGTTGGATTTATATCATCCCTTCAGCCGCTGGCGATTGAAATCAAATTTAGCCAAAATTAAAATGACAAAAATACTACATTGAAAACAGCTGGTAAATTTAGATTTCCTTTGAATGTTTCGGGACTTACGTACCCTCTCAGGAGGACAATAATTTTACGCTACTTCAACCCCCTTTGAGGGTACAGCCACTAAAAATCTCAGTTACTAATCTTAACTACCAATAATAAAATATGACATGCTTGAACGTGATTCTTTCATCACAAGGGATAACAAACGGATGATCCTCACCTTTTAATGGGTACTCATGAGTATATCTTGTGTGGCCAATACGACATCGTCGTATGATGACCTCTTCATATCTGGAATGACAACCCAAGTAGGTGTAACCGATAGTTGGTTTTATTGCATGTAATTTATTGATACCTACTATGGTGTCCCACTTCTTTTGCATCAGATCACGGATGTAAGATCTAATAGCAGCTTTGTAATCAGAGTATGGGATCAGAAGTGGTGTAACAGATTTATTGAGTGCTGCCTTAGCAGCAAGATCGACCATTGTGTTCCCTGAAATGCCAGCGTGGCTGGGTAACCATCAAAAGACGATGTCGCATTGGCCAGTAGCAAGCTCATTATACAATTCTAGAATTTCTAATAAAAGTGGATGTTTACAAGAAAGAATTTAATAGCCTGAAGACACGAAAGAGAATCAGAAAAGATTATGTATTGTTTATATTTACTGTGTTTATTAATACATTTAAGAGCTATTAATATGGCGTTAGCTTCTGCTGTGAAAATAGAGCTGTTATTTGGTAGTCGAGAAGATATTGTTCTGGATTCAATGACAGTGGCACATGCCACCGCGCCACCATCCTTGGACCCATCTGTAAATAAGGATTTGTATGTATTAAATATATTTTTTAATTGATTATATTCTTGTTTATATTGTAATTCATTCGTTTCAGATTTCTTAAACTTTGTCAGTGCTAGGTCAACTTCAGGCCTCACCAGTTGCCAAGGAGGAGAAGAAAGAAGACGGGAAGGAGATATAATGTCCAGCTCAATGCCGGCAGCAGAAATGAATGGTTTAATTCTCAAACCAAGAGGCGGAACAAGAGAAGGCTTTTTGTTGTACAGATCATCAAAAAGAGGATTAAAAAAACAGTTAATGCAGGATTTGACTCATTAGAATATAATTTTGTTACATACTGCAAGGTAAATTTTATACGGCGTTGTGTAAGAGATGGCTCATCGGCCTCGACGTAGAGACTGTCAACAGGAGAAGTTCTTAAAGACCCAAGACAAAGTCTGAGGCCTTGGTGCTGGACTGAATCAATTAGTTTAAGGTTGCTTTTGCAGGCTCCACCACATATGATGGAGCCATAATCAAGTTTCGAGCGGACCAGTGATCGATATAGGTGTAGAAGGGTAGCTTGATCCCCTCCCCACTTTGAGTTGGAAACAACTTTCAACAAATGGAGTGCCTTAAGGCATTTGGCTTTAAGGGATTTAATATGCGGGAAAAAAGTTAAATGGGAGTCGAAAATGAGACCCAAGAACTTAGCTTCCTTAACAACCTTGATGGGAGTGCCATTTAAAAATAGGTCTGTGTCCTTATGCGGCTTATATTTTCTACAAAAGTGTAGACAATTAGTTTTTTATTTAGAAACTTTAAAGCCGTTTTCAAGACACCATTTATTTATTTTATAAACACAACTGCAGTTGCCGTTCAATAGTATGCATATTTTTACCGCGACAAGAAATATTAAAATCATCCACAAAAAGTTATCCATCACTTAAATCATTTAAAACCTTGGATAAACTGTTTATCTTGATACTAAATAGCGTGACAGACAAAGTACTACCTTGTGGGACACCCTGATCCTGATTATAATGGTCAGACAGGGTTGAACCCACTCGGACTTGAAATTGCCTGTTTCTTAAAAACTGTGATATAAAAAGAGGTAAACGACCCCTCAAACCAAAATCGTGTTAATCCTTTAAAATGCCATGCTTCCAGGTTGTATCGTATGCTTTCTCGAGATCAAAGAATATTGATACAGCATGTTGCTTATTTATTAGAGCATGTTTGACAAAGGATTCTAATCGTACCAAATGATCAATGTTACTACGGTTTTTCCTGAAACCACATTGAATATCTGTTATAAGGTTATTGGTTTCAAGATACCATGTTAATCTATTGTTTACCATTCGTTCCATGGTTTTACAAACACAACTCGTTAAAGAGATTGGTCTGTAATTTGGTGGATCAGTATGATCCCGGCCAGGCTTTGCTATTGGGACAACAATGGCATTACTCCGAGAAGTTGGGCAATTCCCTGAAGTCCATATTTGATAAAAAATATTTAGAAGTGTTTCCAAACACGATTCAGGTAAATATTTTAAGAGCTGATAGTGTATAGCCCCTGTTGCTGTATCATGAGCTTGCTCAAGGGCAGTATATAACTCATGTAGTGAAAATAGTTCATTATAATCTTCACCATTGTCCAAGTTAAATTTAATTCTGTTCTTTTCCTGTTGTTTCTGAAACTCCGAGACATAATTTGATGAAGACGAATGCTTGGCGAGAGTTTCACCAAGCTTATTGGCAATGTCAGCCTTATCTGTCAATACATTGTCACCATCCTGGACAGTAGATTTGCAACCTTTGCCTTTTATTCGTTGAATCATGTTCCACACCTTTGAAATAGGTGTGCGTGAATTTATTTTGGAAACATAGTTTCGCCAAGACTGACGCTTAATCTGTTTAAAGGTGCTTCAAGCCTTGGCATTTAAAATTTTGACTTTATCGAAATTATGGACAGTAGGGTGTCGTCGAAAATATTTTTCTGCTTTCTTCCTACTCTTTCTGGCCTGTTTACAGTCATTATTAAACCATGGATATGTGAAATTACAGAGGACAGGGATAGTTTCATCAGTAATATTCTTCAATTTAAGAGAGAATAATTGAATCGGATCTAGAGCATTGTTAAAAAAGTCAGATTTCAAGTTGTCAGTACACAGTTTCTGAAATAAAGGCCAGTTGGCCATATTAAAATTCCACTGATTATTCAAATTCATTACATATGTTTGGATCTGTGAGAGACAGACCAAGTGCAGAATAAGTTCCAAAATCAGGATGTAAATAAGCGACTGATCCATCATTTAAGATACATAAATTATTATTGGAAATGAAGTCTTCGATGATTTTCCCTTTGTTGTTAGTATCGGTACTTCCCCACAAAGGGTTGTGTCCATTAAGATCACCCATGATAATACAGGGTTTGGGAAGCTGGTCGAATAGATCCTGCAGATCGGACTGCTGAAGAGCCGAAGATTGAGAAATGTACAAAGAACAGAGCGTGAATGTTATTTGTAAAGAAAGAGGGACAGCAACAGCCTGAAGATTGCTTTTAAGAGGGACAGGGTTATGAATAACACCCTGCCTCACCAAAATAGAAGCGCCACCAGTGGCTTTATCACCTGGGGGTGAAAACGAATGATACGAATTGTACTGACGAAAATCAAAGTTATCTGTACTTTTCAGGTATGTCTCTTGTAAACTAAAAGCAGATGGTTTAAAGTCTTGGGATAATAATTGTAAATAATTAAAATTGTTTCTAAGGCCTCTGCAATTCCATTGTATAATATTATGTGAGCAACTCATGGGGGTACAATAGGAGAACGTGGACGAGACGAAATCCCTTTATGCTGAGATGACTGTGAGGGGCTTGTCTCCATATCTAGAGGTTCGTAGGTGTTAGTGCAGTCAGTGCAGTCAGTGCCATCCTGATTGTTACTACAACGGGAGCACACTTGGGGGTTTCTGCAAGACCTCGCACCGTGACCAAATTGTTGGCATTTAAAACAGCGGAGTGGATTTGGTATGTACACATCCACTTCGATGTTGATGTATCATGCTTTGACAGAAGATGGAATCTATGAGAGACCAAACGTGAAAAGGTAGGTGTTTGTTTTAATGGTGTTGTCACCTTCTCTCCTAGTGAACCGTTTTACAGACAGTACTCCTTGTGATTTCATTTCTGCCACAATCTGCTCTTCAGACATATCTTAGAGGCACTTTGCACGGTCACGTACGATGCCTCTACATGAATTTAGCGTCTTGTGCATTGATACGACAATCTCAGTATTGGCAAAATGATGAGCCTTCAGGAGATTTTGAGACTGTTGTCTCCTTGCGCATTCCACAAGAAGAGAACAAGACCGGAGACGTGTAACATTTTAACAGTTCCACAAATGCCTTCAATGAATTTTGAAATAATGAAAGGATTGATTTTGAGGGGCGTGCCATCAATTCCATCGACAACAAGAAATCGTGGCCAAGAATCAATATTGTTTAAGGATTCCTCATCAGAAGATGTTGCAGCATCAGTATCGATGTGCCTTCTTTTCGTTTTTGATCTGGAACCAGTGGGTAGTTGGGTAGCCATAATGAAAGATATATTCAACACCCTTGCTCCCCACCCACCATGGAGTGTCAACAAGGACGGAATTGCAGCGGAAGCCAACTACAACACCAGGGCTACGAGGATGCTATACTCCAGCAAGAAAGACACAGGTAGCTATAATAGTCAAACATAGTAAAAGGTCAGGCTGGGCCGGCCCTAGACAATTACCTGATGACAAATAGAACCCGGAGGTCATTAATGCCAGATTGGCCCATGAGCCACTGCCTTCTGTCATAGGACTCTAGGCAAAGTTGGAATATATTCTGAAGTTGGTGGTTTCCATATTAACCACATGAAATATCAGTATATACAGGAATTATAATTATCCATGCTCAGGGCATGGCGTGACCAGCCGATTGATAGAACCGGGCCAGTTCTACCCCCCGTCTAGGTGAAGTAAGGGTCGAAGTGGTGTGTTGGGCAAAAGGAACACTGTTCCTGGCTCTTTTGCCCCCAACCACCAGAATCCCCTCCTCCACCGACACAGGGGCGCAACCCACGGCAAACGGGTTGGTGGACCAAATATACCCCCGGGTCCACAACGGGGGTTTGAAGAGCTCTTAGCGTTACCCAGCACCCACCACGAGGAGGTGGCTCTTCACGGGTGCCAAATGGGATAGGATGACATGTGTCAACCAAGTCAGCGAGCCGGACCACCCGATCCCGTTAGTCGCCTCATACGACAAGCATGGGTTATTGAAGATCAATTCTAACCCGGATCTTCAAGGGTCTATGAGTGTTGTACATCTAAATGAATTGTGATAAGCATTTGATTGAAAAAACACCCAACAACACATGACAACACAACTATATAACCTGTTGACATTCTAATGGTTTCAAAATCAGCCCTGAAGCCGAAACATAGTACTGTGTTTGAAAGCGTTATTGCTGTTGTTACCATATTTGATATCAACTAATGTGTACTTCCTTTGGATGGACTCACAAGCAGAACAGCGAAGGATTCCTTTAAAATCTCACTTGTGTTGAGACAGGCATATTTTCAGCCTGCCGCAAGGGTACGAGTGACGTAAACGGCTTGGATTACGACGATAAAGGTTCAACGTCAGCAAACATCATATGGATAAGGCTCATTGATATCTCCGAAATACCCCAAGAACATGATGGTCAGGCACTGGGTAAAACTATGACTGAGTATTGAACATGACACGACCTCTTTACTGAACTTTTGATGTGCTCCTGAACATCATGTCGAATCGTTCGTTCTATGGCTATGTAAATGCCAAACAATTCAGTCGTAATCCCTTGTTTGGTTTGTATAAGGAAAAAAGAGTACAGAATAAATGGAAGTGCAACACGTATAAACTAAGTACATAGAAAAAAGAAAGTTCATTGAAGCAAAGAGGGTCCATTAGAGAAATAATGGTACATCGTTTCTCTCGAGTATATATCAGTCACTCTTGAAAATAAGAACTATTTCATTTTGACCTTTGTTTCAGCTTCTACACACACTGGTTTGAGAGCTACAGAACTGATACGAGAACCCAGTTAATGTCATCTTTATGTCATAATGAAACGCACTTATAATATGACGTGATGTATCGGAACCCATCCGACATTTGTTAGGTTATTTTTCAATGTTTCTATTTTTTCTGATGGCAAATCAAGATTAATCGAACTATTTGTTGTATCGGGCTTCGTAAATTGAACAACATGCTACCAGTGGAAGACACTGTCATTATAAAAATGCGATGTCTTTCTGACAGTTAAATAAAGAAGCCTGGCTGCAGTTTTATCATTACATTGATTTCGTAATCGGACTAAAAGGAGGTACATAAATCAACATAAATCATAATCCGTTCTTCTGAATTGTTTTTAGTTGATGTGTGACTTGTCCTCTACTACTGTTCTTCATTTGATACATACATGAAGCTCGTTTGAAATCTGTATACACACAATGACATTAGCTGTCAGCACACCAATACTCCTGTATTGCCGTCTCGTATTAGTGTTAAGGTATTATGAACACTGATATATTACCAAGAACCATGGTGCTATATATAACGGTAGAATCAACAGCGATACTGTTCCATTCTTTGACGTTCTCTATATAATACCGAGGAGTTGCGTAACTATAAAAGCCGTACGTTAGTTTGAAGGGAAATACCATGTACCCATATGAACACGTTTCACTCTTTAACATTCTCTATTTTGATATCAAGATGGCATAAGTCATAATTTGTTCTATAGATAACCTACAAACGTTATTAGGTTTGAGTGTGTGTTACTTGTGTCGGAAATGCAAACTGGATTCCAGAGGAAATAACAGCAACAGTTTCATATTACCATGCAGTGATGGTTACTTCTCTGCGACCCAAAGGAACCATCAACGATGCACGTCATATCGCCAATATGTAATGTTGTTACTCTTATGAATTGCACAAATCATATGGTTAGTCAAACTTTATTTTTTTCTCACCCAGCACGTTACCTGGTTTATATGGAATCATAGAAGGGACACTGTCGCGTTGTCACACTTTGTTCATTTTTAACTTTGAACTTAGTGTTGTAAGGGTGACGACCCGGCAACTCGAAAACGCATCACTTCCACGATTCGATACATTTAGGGTATAGATAATGTTATGAATGGGTTATTTCAGTGGCAGCAAACATTTTGTAAAATGTTTTCCAGTGTTTATCTCTGGTTGCAAATAGTTGAACTGCCAGTAAAACGTATTCGTACCAGTACCGGTTATGGGAATACGAATCTGTTTTATTTGCTGACATTATCTTTATAATGCTGACATTTGTTCTGCACATCTTTATAATGACAAGGTGTCAGGCAGCTATGCGTTGTTCTGCACATATTTACCTCTATTACAAAGGTTTTAGTGTTAAATCTGTATGGCATTTGTGGCAAACGCCATCGTGATTCTGAAGGAAACAACAACGAGTAAATGATTATCGTAACACAACAGTTCATGTCATGTTATAAGAAGCTGAGGTGTAAATCTGTAAGGCATGTGTGGCAAACGCCAAAGAGATTAAGACAGCGAGTAAAGGATTATTGTTAAACAACAGTGGACGTTATTATTAATAAGTGATGTTTTACTGCGTGTAATGTAAAACAAAACACATAATATGGTTCGCTAACATTTGATGGTTTTCTCACAGCACGCTGAATGTCAGTGAGCACTGCCGATGTTCGTGTTAACTCACTTCCGTCATGGATAGCGATGTGTGGAAATACTTTCAGTGGCGAGAGGAGGCTGGTGTAGTTATATGTGCAGCAACTGTCAGTAGCTACAAATGTATAAAGTGCTGCAGTGAATCCTTTGCCGGATGTGAAGAGCAGTCAACGGTAGCCAGTGGGACTTACAGAATGGTTTTGTTTTGGAGTTGTTCCCCTTGTGGTGCACAGGAACATGCTACGCATGTAGTCATTTAGAGCTAGTGTTGTGTGTGTGTTGATTATTCTTGTTGATAATTTTCCATCCTGCCCCAAACATCAATATTCATATTATTTCTTTGTTTGCTTGTTCAGCACAATATTCCAACTGTATGACGGCGGCCTGTAAATAATCGAGTCTGTACAAGACAGCAATGTCATTGACATCATGAACATCGTTGGGATACGATGACATGCATAAACCAAGTCAGCTACCCGACCAAGCAATCCCGTTAGTCTTACGTCAGCCATGTGTTGCTGAGCACAAAGTCTGACCTAAAACCTATTTTGCTACAACATATTGGCCCTTGTATATTTATTGATTATAAATGGTCTTGTATGTGGTGATTTCGCAAATTACTTCTGTGCTAGCTCATTTGGAGGTTAAGTTCTAATTTGAAAGTAAGCTCGCAACAATAGTTGGTAGACATGCTAAGCTGGAAGGAGCTTTGAACAACGTCAAGATTTTATCTCGACGTGCAGGACAATATTGAAGGAGAGCTCGAGAAGAAGCCGGTGCTGGTGAAAAGCACCAAAAAAACCCAACAAAACAAAACAAAACCAAAAACGGATCAGATGAATGCACACGTGCTGTTATAAACAGGCACACAATTTGAATTCCCCATGGCCACCTGAATACGTAGGTTTGCTTGATGATTTCACCCATCTCCTTCGAAAAAGAGACAACACCGAAGCTGATAACAAAGGTCATTAAAAGTTGAATTCCTGAGAAGTCCAACTGTTGTAAACATTTTGTAACCAGTGCTGCTGAATGCTGATACAAGAAGTGGTGTAATTACTATCTGTTCATAAATACATTCTAGAAAGGAATAAGATATGGGCTTACACAAGATTGGTTTGCTTTTCTTTCCAAATCCCCCAAATTACAATTGTACAGCAATTATAAATCAACATTATTGCCAGAAAAATACTTCTATTGTTTTCTAGCTCCAAACTGGAGAAGAGCTCTTACAACATTTAGATCTGAATTAAGAATTCTCACTCGCAGTCACCCACACAGTCTGATAATCTGTAACATTGGGCTCATGGCCAGAATATACGCAATGAATTCTGTTCTGTTCTGTTCCAATGCTGCTGAATCGTGTGATAACAAAAAACAAAAAATACAAATGCCGAGGCTTCTGACGCGTTATACCGCGGCTGATGACATCAACGGTCCTTCGGGGTGCACTGCCTGCAATTTGAAACAAAACATATTCTTTTGGAAAGACAGAATAACAAAACAAAACAAGAAAGAACAAATTAATCTTGGCAACAACTCTCTCCCTGTATCATGCATAACATCGTTTGTCATATATTATTTATGATTGCATATCTGGGAAATATCACTTTTGTCAGTGGGGTGCCACCAAATCCCCTGTAACATATGAGCAAAACAACTGTGATTGCCTGAAGGGCGTATCCCGCCGATGAAGTAATACACAGAGCACACAGTATGATATATGTATAGAGAGACTTTAAATTATTGCATTTCCTGCCTTGGTCTCTCTTGACACGAAACAATCATTTCCTGTAGGGCGGAGTGTCATTTTCGCCGGTTTCACGGACACCTGGTGTCATAGTTGTAATGTTGTACTTGCTGGCGAGGGTATTCTGAGTTCTGTTTTATATGATGTCGTAAATCGATGAGTGGGGATGTCTCACACACAAGGAAAACAAAGAAATAAAGAAGCAAACCATTGGCCGAGAAATGTCAATTTCAAACAATCTTTTTATAAGTTTATTTTTATAGGACAATAATTATAACAGTACTACATTATCCAGCTGGAACGAAATATTGACAGATTTTCTACTTATATTACTATTATACACATGCTCTAAATACATGTTTGCCATTGTATATATTCAGTTATGAGCATGGGTCCCGGATTGTATTAGAAGAGTCCCATTCGACCTTCGGTAGTTGTGGCGTTGTACAAGTTTAGCTCTTATTCATTGCAACTCCTGTATCTTGTGGATAGAATGTCTGCCCCGAGAGCGTCATACAAAATTACTGGCGGTGGGATGGCCGAAGACCCGGGTTCGATTCCCCACATTGGTACAATATGTGAAGCCCATACCTGGTGTTCTCCGCCGTGATATTGCTAGAATATTGATCAAATTGGCGTAAACCTAAACTCACTCACTGACTCCTACAAAATTACATAAGATGGAAACCTGTTATTCTGCTGGCGCTCGTCGTTAACGGTATGAACCAGTGACGGACCGGCTCAGGATCAGTGTACTGCCTGGGATGCCTGTGTTAAAATGATGCGGCATAGGCTCTCAGTGGTCTTGCACTATAAAACCGGCATTAGTCCTGACTGCTACAAACAGCTTCACAAACACGTAAATGAACGTCACTGTATGACTGAAATAATCTTGAACGCAACGTTGAACCCCATCTCATCTCACACCATCACTTAAAATCATTGTAAAATGGCCACACACATAAATAGATTTTATCAAGAGAGAGTATTTGGTGATGGTCAATATCATGTAATAGGAATAAACATTGTGCTTAGGGCTCCTTGGCGAGATGAATACATAACGTATTTTTCTAATACAGGATATTGACCATCTCGAAATACACACACGTGATAATCTCCTTATCATGTAACGTAATTTTTAAATTCAATCTTCGAAAAAAATATTCTCATCTCTTACAAATGGTGTACGAACATGTTTAATTATTCCTGGAATGTCCGATTTTACGCATAACCACATATTCTTTGATTTGTCATGCAGACGGTGACAACAGGCAACCATTGGAATTTATGTTTTGCAGTTGGTTAAGTAACACATGGGCAAGAAGACGTACTGTTTTAAGTCTTTGAGCACAATTATATCTTGGTTGGTGATGTTTTTATTGATGGCAATGCATAGCTCCTCCCGAAAGAGTAAGTACCCTTTATTAAAGTGAAGTTGCGAGACGGCACATTGGTTTCGAGTCTGCTTGGTCTTTGTATCATAGATCCACAGACGGGTAATATAAAACGTAAACCAAACACGAATCGGATGTATTTCAAGACCAGGAGACTCAAAAGAGGGCCAGAGATCTAGAAACAACTATGGAAACTCAAACTCCTACAGCCCTCGCTAAAGTGCTACCAGCGCCTGAAATATGTCTCCAGTTAGACGCCAATTTTCGGTATCTTAGACTATTGTATTGATAATGATATCAATTAGCAAAGCAATTTGTCTAGATACCCAATGATCAATTTCCACTCGGTAGCCAGCAGAAAACGCCATGCTTGCAAAAACCAAAAGCATTACCTATATGACCCCTCTGTGATCCTTAGTGGAACATGAATAGTAATATTAGATTGGTTCAAATAGTGGCTATATTTGAGTTTACAGAGCGAGAGTAATTGTGGATTTAGTTTATTTAATTTCATTAGGATATAATTAGTTTATAAAATGATACACAGTTTATTGATGATGGGTGGTTGTCCTCCGTCGGTGATGTTTTCACATTATACTTCTGTAACATGATACTTTCGTATCTGTTTCTCCAATTAGTTCTGCTCTTCAGCAAGCAATCGGAACACGGAACCCCTCGAACGATAGCATCTTGCCAGTGCGACGTTGATGATGTTGATACCGCCAACGAGTGACTGAGAGCAAATTATAATTAAGCTATTTGTTTACTTCATATTGTTTGGTTAGATTCAAAGAGGGAAAACCATTGATGAGTGCGTGGTTTCGGTTTATGGCCGCACTGAACAATATGTAAGTTATTTCAATTCTAATTTTTATCATTAGATTTATTATTTGCCTACTTGCATATAGAACAATGTTTTTGTCAGTAAAATGGTGCCTAAACTACCATATGTGTTTATCTGTATGTATGGCACAACTGCTTTGACAACATGCTTAGTTATATACTGAGGTAATACAAATTGAGAAATTATTCATCTTCAGTTCAAATAAAGTTATACAGAAAATATTCTCGAATTCCTTGACATATCACTGATATTAGTATACAGGCCAACTGCTATTGAGAAACATCCAAATTACCACACTTAAATAACTAAGCTGGCACGCTGTGATATAATTGGAATACTGTTTAAAGTTTTCGGACTTCTGGCCATTCTTTCAATAGTCGTTGCCAATATTGTAAAGCTTAAACTCTGGATACACGGTTTATTTGCATTTACAAACATATAAATGTTCTTCTTTCTTTCAAATTAGTATAGACCCCATATATCTGCCGCATATGACACCATTGGATATATTTTAATATGACGCTCTTTGTTATTTGTTTCATGATGCAAGCTCTGAACGATCCTCGTTATATTACCATGTTATAAAGTTTGTTTGTCAACACCAGATACAGTGCAGTTGCATAAATAGTAACAGGAACAGTTGTACAAAGTATATTGTATGATGTAACTTACCCTGCTATCATAAATTTGAAAAAACCCTAAATCATTTATGAAGATGCAGCGAAGATGCGGTTCATTTTTAATCTGCAAAAATTACTGCCACTAATGGGATCACGTTCGATGGCATTTATGCACAGAGCGATACACATGATGTTGATCACTGGATTGTAGGTATAGACTCGTTATCAAAAACAATGTCATATGGCTGGAAATTTGCCGAATGAGGCGTTTAACAACAAGAACAACAAACAACAAACCAAAAACCAAGCAACTGACTGACTGACTGACTGAGTTTGGTTTTACGCCGCTTTTAGCAATATTCCAGCAACATCACGGCGGGGGACACCAGAAATAGGCTTCACACATTGTGCCCATGTGGGGATTCGAACCCGGGTCTTCGGCGTGATGAGCCAACGCTTTAAACCATTAGGCTACCCCACCGCCCTCAAAAACCAAACAAACCAACGCTAACATTTCTGAAAAACTCGAAGTGAAAAGGGGCTCCAGTCAGGATTATGGAAAGAGGGAACAGTGTTTTATTGCAGAAATGGGAATTGATAGGATATTGACTTTGACTTCGTGTTACGTCTTTTGGGAAATTATTATCAAGGACGGACCGAAGTTATCTCAAAGTAAAAAGACCTGTTTCTGAGATTACCTAACATGTTCTGAAGTAAATAGAGAACAGAAGCAAAATGTATCGCCACAGAGCTCGGACCTCAGCAATTATCTTAATTGATTTCCTAACACCCACGTATTTGACCTTCGTGCCCATCCTTTCCCGTATTGTGTGACAATGGGTCTGTATAAAGAAACATAATGCTGGCAGGGCTCCGTTTCAGCACGTCATACAACATACGTATCTGATTTCCCTTTAAATTGTTATGAGTTTCAAATATGCAATTTGATCATACCTCTTTGTCTAATTCATCTTGGGATTTGATTTTAGTTTGTTACACACGTAGGTTCCGTATTGCACTGATATTGAGCTTAAAATATTCTTAGGTATTTGGAAAGGCTTTTGTGCTTGGACACATGGAACATGAGTTGCATACTTAGTGATTGTTGAGTGACTGGACACACTGTAGTACCAGAGTCGGGGTCAGAGTGTTCATTATACGAAGTTAACTGAACTATATGTATATAGGATACTTGGTGAGTGATTGGGTGGGTGGGTAAGTTAGTCAATTTAGTAAAAGGGATTTAAAGCCGCTTTTGACATTAATCCACTTTCACGGCGAGTCAGTTATGTGTGGGAGAAAAGTCACACAAGTCTCAGACGTTTCCCACTTTGGCGACACCCACGATGATGAGGAAACCAGGAAATGTAACCGCCGCAAATAGTGATTCAAACCCACTAGCCCTGGATTCTGGCATGATCAAGGGATGCATCTCTGGACAAAACATTGCTGCACGTTAGACAACTTTACCAGCCATGCCCCATATACAATTTAATTACAATGTCAACTATGTACTGACATATGCAACAACGCTGGCTGCATCAAAGACTGAACCTGCTAAATAAAGAGAGATATCCTTTTATCAGTATTTACATTTGAGACAGATCTTTTAAATGTGTACACATTAACAAGATAACAGAAAAAACACCATATGGCTTTGTATCGTTATTACCTTGCATGGAAGAAAAAGGAAACAGAAGATCATTCATCTATTTTTCAGTTTCCTGTATTCAGGAATTTGACATGAGCTTTAATATTATCAGTTGACGACCATCTACCTTCATTATACTTTAATGTGAGAAGACCGCACCTTAATCTGATACGTAATTTGCAGTTGTTCACAGCATCCTGTAGGCGTCCCTACAGTGTGAGTACTGTCTGTGGGGCGACCGAATGGTCGCTCGTGTATCCTGTCAACCGTCCCGTGTGACCAGGCTCGATGCTATGGATATATATGGAAGCGTCTCGGAGATTTATTTATTTAATCAGTTGGCTTATGTTTTTAGAGAAATCTTTAGTCCAGATTGAATACACACTATGACTCTAAAGAAAGACGATATCTGGAAATTATTTCCTGAACGTATTGACGTGAATTTAGTTTTACGCCGCTTTAAGCAATATCACTGCTGCGGACACCAGAAATGGGCTTCATTGTACCCATGTGGGGAATCGAACTCGTGTCTTTGGTGTGACGAGCGAACTCTTTAAACACTAGGCTACCCCACCGACCAGAACATATTGAAGATCAAACAGGTACATTTCTCTTGCTGACGTACAATAAATTTATTTCATTGAAAAAACGGAAAACAAAAATGTTAACTTTTCACAATAAGTGGTGTCACTGAACCACACATCGCGTGACAGTCACGGAGTGGTCATTACTCTTTTGAAGGTATCAGTTTAGTTTGTTTTTCACGGTGTAATGACATGTTAACCACGATTCTGTATTGATGTGGTTTGACTTCAAGAGGACTAAATGTCAAAGGCACCACATTATTTATTTCATCAGCCTGGACGGTATTACGACGGAATTCGCCAATCGCCCATCGATATTTCAAAGCAAACGCAAACACAGTGATGATACATGATATTATTTGAATGGTATTAATTTCACTTCCTATCATTAAAACATTGTAAGTTGTAGGAAGATGCAAGCATGGTTACAGATTCCATTACCTAAGGAACAGATTCTCTGATCTTCAAGAACAGATTACATTTGTAAAATAATACGAGTTAAAACGCCAGGTCATCTGTAACGAGAACAACCACTATCACGTCAGTATCACTGTCCAGGGAGTGAAAACAAAGGCGGGTAAAGGTCAATACGTTTCGTTGAAAGAAACATGTTTATTTATGACGGACTGTTTGTAACGTATAACTTAGGAGTGAGTTAGTATGGTTTTACGACTCTTTCAACACTACTCCGATAAGATAACGTGGTGGATGGCCGAAATGGACTTCACATGCTGTGCCCATGTGGGGAATCGAAACTAGCCGTCAGCGTGGCTCAGATATTGGAACCTAACAGAAAATTAACTACTATTAATCAGTCGTCGCGACGGCTAGGTTGCAATCAGATGAACACTTTATTACTAGTTTTGTGATGTTGTGAGTTCAAATAGGAAACGTTTGTGTTTAGTTAATTTCTTTGATTCGAAAAGAAGCAATAAAAAAATAAAGAAATTACTTTGTTCCGCAAGCAAGTAGATAAATGTGTGTTTTACATCAACACAATATTGCAACGCCGTTAATTACTGCTCTCTTTATAATCAACTATCCAAATCCAGTACTTTTAGCAGTGAATAATATGTCTGACTATTTGCTTAAGCGAAAGCGAAGTGAGATGAGACTATATGAGGCCTTATTCTTCATGCACTGAAACATCAAATGCCAGTTTTCGAATGTGCTTGTAGTTAAACAGGAGACAGACGTTCGGGTATATAATGGCGAGGTTGATTTAAACATTGCTGTTTAACGCCATCAGCAATATTTGGGATGTATGACCTTGGAAATGCCCAAATTGGATTCTGTGACTGATCGTGAAATAATGTGCAACGACAGGTAGTGTCCCATGTTTGACAGCGTCTTGGTCGCTGATCCCTTAAGTTGTGAAGTTTCGCTGTCAAAACTGTGATAACTAGCCGTACCAATTAGGGGTAATTATGTAAATGCAATCAACTGAGAGAAGTACAGAAGTACAGCTCTATTGGTTCCTATACCTATACCAGTAATATGGAAAACGGGCACGAGAAGAGCTGAAAAGTGTACCAAAGATTTAGGAGAAAGAAAGGAGAAAGACTTTGGATGCGTATGAAGAAGCAACACCTCAAGAGATTGAAGCCCGACTTCAGATGTATGAGAGTATCAAGTCAAGTCTGTACAGACAAAGAACCAAGAAGGTCCCCGTTCTGCAAAAGACGCCCAAGAGCTACAGCTTGATGGAGAATGGGCTACAACAGACCAAAGAGAAGACTTTCTACTAATATATGACAACAGCGGTAGTAGGATCATTATTTTTTAACTCTCTCTAGTTTATCCAGATTGTGTGAAAGTGATACTGTTTCAATGGATGGCACTTTCAAGATTTGTCCCAAAATATTTTATCAAGTATATATCATCCTCTTCCATTATAAGTTATACAGTACTTTGCCTGAGCTTTTCTGTCTCCTTCCGGATAAGACCAGTGCCACATACCGTCCGGTAAGCTCACTGTCAAAATTGGGACAACTGGCTAGATCAATTACAGAAGTGTGAAATTTCATACCATTTTGGGATACAATGACATTTTTGAAGGCCGCATTCCAAAGGCATATATGATACTATACATATATGAAGAAGAATATGAAGAAGAATACGTTTACTCGTAAATAATATACGACTCAAAGGTCGTTTACAGGCTCTAATGCGCACATGCATTAGAGCCTGCATAAGATATACAAACAAATGGCAACATTTTAATGATAGATTCATTGCTGGAAGACATTACTAACGTGACCAAAAGCCATATTTTACTTCCATCTTGGCCGAAATGTTAGCGCTGATCATATGGAATCAGGCCTCACCCAAGCTCCATACTTCTCTGAAGAGCTTAACGTCCCTAGCGACAAACGGTTGGATGACTTAGTTGTTGCCTGTTGTCAAGTATGCCTGAGGATGACTGGTGTATAGCTTTACCTTCCCTAGACGTTCTGTGACGATTATCCTGATGTCAGATACATTTAACGTGACATCTAAAGTGCCCTTATAGAATGCGTGAACATCAGGTTTTCTTGATATCCATTTGATAAAGTTTCCTTCACCCAGCTTTGTATCGCTGGAGTTTTGACTCCCAGGGAAGCATTGGCGGTATGTGGCAAATGATACATATACCGGCGATATATAGAGAATCTCACCTAAGTGTCTGCTCATATCAATTATATCAACACGAGTTGATAAAGTTACAAATTACTACGTTTGTCAACGAGTCTTGATATAATTGATATCAGTAGACACGAAGGTGAGATTCTATTTATCATAAAAGATCACTCGTCATTAGTTTTTCAATACAAAATGTACATTTCTGAACACGGTACTACCCTAAGACTTGCAGTGCAGCGATGTCATAGCATTGTGACGTCATCCAGTTCATGACATCATAGCATTGTCAGGGCACAAAATCTGACAAAACGATATCACCTAGGAGATATCGTTTGATCTCACACAAGCAATATCTACAGTGGAACACAGTTTGGGGTGATAAATATAAGTACTGCCGGTGTGATAACAAATTTTAACTCATCCACTTAAATATAATGTATTTATTGCCGAAAACGGTTTCGAATTCCGAGATTTCACGGGTCTTTTGTCAAAGATGGAAAAAAAGTGTCCAAGCTGAGTAACACTACTAACGAGCATCCATATCGGACCATACTGGCACACTACTAAAGGTTACATGAGAAACACTTACTAATAAAGTCCTGGTTACTTGCGATGGTATCTGAAATCAACAAGCCACATGTTGCCAAAGAGTGGGACAGTGGGTAACCCAGGAAAAAGTCAGCGAAACCAAATATTTATCCTGTTGTATGGACAGTGTTATTGACGTGATAAACCGATAAACTCGGTATTATGATTTGATAAATATGCAAATGAGGTCATTTTGTAGGAAGCTGAAATCATCCGCGCAGTGTCTGCTTGATCAATATTTTATTGACAAATGTTCCCCACTGGTTTCGGAAGGGGACTTTCCAGAGTGTGTGTGTGTGTGTGAGAGAGAGAGAGAGAGAGAGAGAGAGAGAGAGAGCACATGTGGCTATATATAATCTGTCACTATATGATGAACATTGTAAGTCATATCCGATTACTAAGTATAATTCTTCGAGAACAGACCCGCATTTTTCAAATTAAGAATGAAATTTCATTTAATCTATGAACAGATGTTACCCTCATATCGTGAATTTATGGAAAACATATGCCATCGTTTTGATGGGAAGACACGCAGCGAATAATCATAATGTTTGCAGTATTCTTGAGAGCAATATGTCGATAAAATTATCCGACCAAAAGGATCGGCTGATGATATCAAGTGACTTTGTAGTTTGTGTGTACTCTTGTCCCGATAGGACGGATCGCGGTGGTATGCGTGTGCGTGTGGGTGTGCATGTGCGTGTGCGTGTGCGTGCGTGTTCATGTGTATATGTGCATTGTTAGGGAGGAATTGAGTTTGGTTTTCGGCACTTTGGATTTATTCCAGTCATAGCACGTGTCTAATGTAGGAGAACATATCTAAATATTCTGTGAAAACTGCTAGCTGACAAAAATCGAACGCCGCAATTCACCACAGTGAATAGAATCCCATGCGTACGTCAGAAATCTATTATTATTGGTTTGAATTCTTGTTAATACCGATTATGTTCCACTATTCATCAGCATAATGATTCACCAGTGACCTCGGCGTGTACATATCTGTCAGGTTCAAGTATTTATCTTCATTTATGATTACAACAAAAGAGATGAAGAAACCATCAGGCATGATACTGGGACGCATGGGAAGTTAGATACTGAAGGGAACCTTTTACATAAGACATATACAGCGGGATTAAATTTAGATTTGATTTAGATGGCTACTGCATAAAAACTCAATTCGTGAGAAGAAAATAATTTTTATAATAATATTATTATTAAATATACAAGACACCAACGCTCTCTGCAGGTCCGATGGAAGTTGCGAAAGAGATAATTGTCTGGTGACCTGTTGGGGCGTTAACAATGACTCGAAATAATCGAAAATATGTATCCATTGACACCACGTAGTATTGATTGCTTGTGCTGAAGTAAGTTAAACAATATATGGAGAAGGGGTCATTGATACTGACCGTTTGAAACACCTGTCGACACAGTAATTGATCCCCGAGGAAACCTCATGTAACAAAATGATTAGATTAGGAGTGAGTGAGTTTAGTTTTACGCCACACTCAGCACTATTCCAGCTATATGGCGGCGGTCTGTAAATAATAGAGTCTGGACCGGACAACCCAGTGATCAAACACATGACCATCGATCTGCGCATTTGGGAACCGATGACATGTGTCAACCAAGTCAGCAAGCCTGACCACCCAATCCCGTTAGTCGCCTCATACGACAAGCAAGGGTTACTGAAGATCAATATTCTAACCCGGATCTTCACGGGTGATTAGATTAGGACAATACGTGAATAGAAGACGAGGACATAACACACTCCATGGAAATTCCATGACGCCTGATCCGTACATATCCTGTTAATTCTACGCTATTTGACTACTTCACAAAATACGCTCGTTTATGCCGTGGTGTGGGTTAAACCATTACTTTAAATGGTGAGACAAATCATGCTGTTGCCATTGTCAAGAATTGAGAAGGGTATACCGATCCATGTTTATTACATTAGTTACTGTTCTTGCCGGAATATGTCTGTGACATGACGAGTAAAATGGTAAAACATTTCACCTAATTGTTTCTTTTGCGCTAAGTGTAAATTCTTGACCACATATTTAGTCTGTTTCTTAGACGTGACGTGAGATACGAGTATATGCATCTTATGTCTTAAATGTAGTGTGAGATGCGATGTACATGTGCTTGCTAACGCTCGGTCACAACATCTACTGAATCTGATCAGAAACATTTGAGTACAATGACAACATTGTGTTTCAGTGAAAACCCTCAAATTATATTTCCTGTTAATGTAGCTGCATGCCCAGTCACCTTCTATAAGCCTCATCCGTGATGCCTTTCGGAGAAGACCGGTGGAAAGTGAACTTCATGACATCCACCTATCATCTTATGAGTAACCATGAGCAATATGGAATCCATTTTGATTTTCGTCGTTTTAGGAAAAATGGCAAGATATGTGTAATGGAAAGTTGAACATATGTTCCCAGATGTGCGAAATATTGAAAGGTGAACATCCCCAGGATGGCACTTTACCATTCTATACAAATTTGTTTGTATTTTTAAAAATCTATTAATTACCAATTGTGTTCAAACAATCGTCAAAATATGTAACATTTACACTGCGGTGTTAGCTACGATACAGATATATATGACATTTATTCTTGACTTATAACCCTTCACTGGCATATCGTTTACAACAGCAAAAGAAATGTCTCATCCTATCGATTTTCCGAGAAATAAACATTTTGTGTTCTCGTACGAACTGGAGCAGTTCTTAAAATGCGCAGTTGCTTTTCGAGCTAACATCTAAGAAGTAAGGAATCGATTGTGATGTCATGATGTATTTTTACGTGATACATTGACACCTTAACGTACAGCCAGGCCTGAGATCAACGCCTCAGTATTACAGTTACGCACCCACGCACGCACACACACACACACACACACACACACACACGCACGCACGCACGCACGCACGCACGCCAGACGCACACACACATTGCTGTGTTGAATCTTATTTTCAATAAACGTTTTCACTATAAACTTGAAAAATAGAAATCCGCTGTTGAGTGTGCTGCTTTGTCTCTTAATCGTTCCATGATCCGCTGACCATGCGCTTCAGATTCCCATTTCTTTTACATGCCAGTATTCTTCAGTTTCACACGTGTAGGAGATAAGTATAGCTTGATTATTTTCCGTAGTTATATTACATGAACAGTAAGCTTTGGTTTCTAAGTTTCACAATTGTTGGTCACAATCTTTCGAGTTTACAACGACTCTTCCTAATAAGTTGTTTAAATACATAAAATTCATAAAATGCTTTGTGGTAAACATGTCGATGACATTCAAAATGCGACGCAATAGTGACAATTAATTATGTCCGATGCAAGAGCCTATTTTCCTTTCACAAATGTTCCCCTGTTTTCGTCAGGCGAATGTCATCATCCTTTCGCGAACACTTGGAATTGGAATCATCATTATCTGTGATTTATTAACAAATAATACAGTCGGAATTGTAAAACTAGCTGTTTTGGCAGAGATTTCTTTCACAAAATGAACCGGCTTCACAGGTATTTACTAATACGAACCAAGTGTTAAAAACACAAAAACACCTTCCACAATCAGTCTAGGTGCTACTTTTTATTTAAGGTTGATAATAGACATCAAGTTGACAAAAAACCCAAAAGCAACTAAGTCCAGACTAATGCCTGCCCCTGCGGGTGTACTATGGGCTACTGATTGTATATATCTACTATGCCATACTCCACTCCCTTGTAGTTATTATGCCATATTATACTTTATATTATACCAGCAGATCCACTCCATTGTATTTATTGTGCCATACTATATTGTAATTATACCAGCAGATCCACACCATTGTATTTATTATACAATGTATTGTATGTATGTATTTACTATATTGTATATTATACCAGCAGTTCCACTCCATTGTACCACACTTATAAAATTTTGTATATGCTCCACTGAAATAAATAAAAATATTTTAAAATACCCCAAAAAGTCCAGACTCAACTCTGACCATAGTTATCTGCAATTACATTACCGATCAATGATACTCAACACTCATGGCAGTATATATCAAAGCATGATGAACTGGTGTGTCTGGACGAAACATTGCACATAAAACGGTACTTGTAATACTGGCGTTTCTCGGCATTTCTTACTGAGCAATTGCTTTGTGAAGTTTATTCCGCTATTTCACAACATCACAGGTGTTTATGACAGCAATAAGAAAATACAATCGCGTTTCACAAAATATCTTCTGAGTTTTAACCTGGGAGAGAGCTGTATGCGAGGATGCCAAGATACATGTTTCAGTATTCCAGACAGACGAGCTTCTAAAGTTTTCCCAGTTGCTGATAACATACAAGCTTGAAAACCATGCTAATATTATATTAACTGTGTAATTATTGATTTGTATCGAATAACTAACAATGCATATTGTTTGGATAAAAGTGACATGTTAAGTGAGTGTGAGCGGATGATTAATTGATTGCCCTGTGAATTCGATTCAGCAGGAATTGGGTGAAGGTAGTCATATCCATAAAATGTCAAATTCGATATACTCGAATTGGCTACTGTTCACTCCAGTTACTATAAATAAATACATATAATCCGAACATCATTTCTTACTTCTGAATGTGAACCTATGAGTGAGTGAGTTGAGTTTTACGCCGCACTCAGCAATATTCCAGCTATATGGCGGCGGTCTGTAAATAATCGAGTCTGGACCAGACAATCCAGGGATCAACAGCATGAACATCTATCTACGCAATTGGTAAGCGATGACATGTGTCAACCTAGTAAGCGAGCCTGACCACCCGATCCCGTTAGTCGCCTCTTACGACAAGCATGGGTTACTGAAGGTTCATTCTAACCCGGACCTTCACGGGTGTGACCCTATGACTGACATGAAGCCTTTATATAGCTGATCATGTTAATCCTAAAAACACCGATGCTGAAGTTTCCAAAGGTCATGTTAAGCAAAACGTACTATCCCTATATTCTTGGCTATTTATGTTTATTTATCTCTTTTCCTCCAACATGAATATTCATAATAATTTTGTTGCGTTTGCTGTTTAACGCCACACTCAACGAGGTAAGCTATATAACAAGGGTCAGTGAAATTTTCAACTGTGGACCAGACAATCCAGTGATTGACATCATGAGCATCGATACCTGAAGATGACATGTATCAACCTGGTCAGCGAACCTGACAGCTCGATAATGTTTGTCGCCCATTTACAGGCCTACCAAAGAAAACTTTCCCACTGTGCAGAAAAACGCAGAAAACCCCACATTAATCGTGGAAATAGAAACATAATCATCATCATCATATCATCATATATACATTTGTATAGCGCCGATATCCAGCTCCGCTCAGCTGCTCAAAGGCGCTTTGTTTTTCCCTCGTTCACTGGATGTCAATCTCAACGGCCCATCGTATTGTCAATCTCAACTCCCTGGGGAGCATACAAACTCTTGCAGCCACTAGGCGCACCGAGTTATTGTGGCATTCCCATCCTTACGAGGTACCCATTCACAGCTGGGTGCACTGGGACACATAGTCACAGTACTTTGTCCAAGTTCACTGCACGTTGCTGTACCCGCAACTGGGTGTTTGCACGTATTCATGTGGCCACCATCTGGTCATATACCTACGGATTCGTGGGTTCTTTTAAGTGCACAGGGTTGTGTACTGTACACTAGGGGTTGTGACAACACTGAAAGAGTCTGCACACAAAGTTGACTCCAAGGTTTTTACACCCGGTCACAGGTGGGCTCGATCCCGTCACCTCAAGCTCGCTGGATCACTAGCCTGGCGCTTTAGCCAGTTCGCCCACCGCGCCCACATAAACCTAGTACCTCGCTACTGAAACAGTCAAAACGGCAACTTTATATCGCTAAAAAACTGGATAAAAAAACGAAGAGCCTGCAACTTTGATTTTTCGCATGTACCCATGGAAGAGGAAGTCTCGACCGCATGTTAACATTTTTCAGCTTGGACAAAAGTTACATTCCCTTTATAAAGTATTTCTGTTGTGTTATTTGGCATTTGACTATGAAACTGCAACATTTTTATCAGCGAACTTTGACCTCTACTGCGCATGCGCATTACGATCCGCGCTTCTTTCAAATTTCCGAGCACTTGAATGGCCTTGCGTAGAAACAGTATTAAATATGTCGAAATAATTGCTGTCAATCATTTGATACCAATGGAAAGTAAACTCAACAAGTGTGCACACAAGTATGATGATGATGATAAATGCCAAATGACACAACAGAAATACTTTAAAAAGAGAATGTAACTTTTGTCCAAGCTGGAAAATGTCAACATGTGGTCGAGACGTCCTCTTCCATGGGTACATGCGCAAAATCAAAGTTGCAGGCTCTTCGTTTTTTTATCCAGTTTTAGCGATGTAAAGTTGCCGTTGTTACTGTTTCAGTAGCGAGGTATTATGTTTATGTTGCTATTTCCACGATTAATGCACAGTGGGAAAGGTTTGTTTGGTAGGCCTGATTTACGACATAGGTCACAGTATTTCCGATAATGTAACCAATGTAATTTTCGCAATATTTTCCAAAAACTCAATCCATCTGAGACCTGCATAAATAACTGCAGTGATGTCACAACAGACACTGGGGATGTTTGTGGAATGCTACCTAACGTCCACACTGGTTATCTGTTTCACATCACACTTACCTTAGTGCAGGTGGCTTTCTATTACAACAATAACTTGGTTAATGTGATTATAATAGGAAGGCTTTGTATGTATTCATGTATATGTGCATTACATTGAACCAGTCTTCATATTGGAATATATTTTACTACTCATCTGCAAAACATCCAACGGTAACGGAAATAGATATACCAAATGCAGTATACCAAATGCATCTTAATCCACACAAGGAAACTATCTCAACATATCAAACAGATGCCATTCCCTGCGTCTTCTTTATGATTTAAATTCATATTAGCAACCGTGTTTGTGCAAAAACGACTGGACATAATTTATGATCCTACCATGATAAGAAAAAGGTTGACTTCCTTCTAAGCAGTTTTCTTTCTCCAATATCCGTTTTGTTTCCTCCTAGGCTTATTTACTGTGTTTTACCATATGTGTACATGTTTTTAGCAGATATTTCTTACTATTATAAAGCTGTTTTAGATATTATCTAAAATACACATTTGAAACATTTGAATCAAGTAATTTCCTTTTCAAAACGTGACCTGTTGAGGGCAGTAAATCACTCCCGTTCCCCAAACTGATGTCCATTCAAAGAAAGAAAGTGTTCCTTGCATCCGAAAAAGTCCAAATATGCTGATTGTTGCGTGCTGAAACATGCATAGAAATCTTTCTTGGTGTCTACGGTTCTGTCAGTTTCATGCATGAGATATATTTATGAGGTAACATAGGCGGATCCAGAAATTTTCAAAGGGTGTGTGTGTGTGTGTGTGTGTGTGTGTGTGTGTGTGTGTTGGGGTGGTAGAACCCCACCTTGGCTCCGCCATTGCACAACATTAACTTCAATGTGGTCTTTAGGCATTTTCAAAAGGGGGGGTCGAACCCCCCCCCCCTCTGGATCCGCCAATGAGGCAACATGAAGATGGAAAGAGACCATCATGGATGCATTTATTGACGACGAGCGCCTTCTTTCTCCAGGGAGTTTCTGATACTAGCAATGTAAATACCGTTAACCTAAGTTACCGTTAGTTTTAGGTCCGAAGTTAGTACCAATATATGTCTGTACATTAGCTCATGATATCATTTTATTCTACAGCAATATTCCGGCGGTGACTGTAAACGTACTGCTTTTGATAGATGTTATTTGTCATAGATAATTATAGCATCACACACCCTGGTCCATCAACGGGCTTCAAAGGCAGTACCGTCCATAACTGTGCTGATGAATCATTACTACCATACATGCTATTTGGCCATGAGCTGAAACATTTGGCACCATGATGATAACGATTCAATGTTTAATCCCAAACATAGCATTCAGTGTTATATATTATCAGCAACAGAAACGGGCTTTTGATACACAACCAGTGACACAAGATTCTGAGCAGGGTGAAATTACAGAAAGAAAGTTTGATCCAAAATGATACAATGCCGTGTTTCGAGTTATTATGCATTATGAGGCAACATCGTGATGAATCTGTGCTCGTTGAAGTTGAAATATGATCATTTGGAATGCATCATTCTGTGTATAGCTCAGCTATTTCGGATTGACTGAAACTAAATATGTCTATTCTAAATGGACAAAGAACTTAGGTAATGTACTATTCAAAAACGGAAACGCATAACCCAGAAATCTGTTGCGAAAATGTTGTATTTTCAAACATGTATATCTCGTCCACAATTAGACTTTAGTACATGAATTTTTACATCAGTTTAGAAGAAGGATATATCTAGACAACCAAGTGTATAATTTTAGATAGTTGAGCGCGATGGTGACGACGTAGCACGGGGCCCGACGTCGGGTCTCCTGGCTCTCAGTCCAATCTCCCTCAATCTGTTCCGTACAGTTTGACCGGATATCCTCCGAAGTCCAGGCACCCTGGCTGCTGTGCTCTCACCCGTGACAGTACGATCACGCAAATGTAGTACCCGGATGTACCGATCGTGGGCTGCAGTGGTCACTCGAGCTCTGCCTGTACGGGGAGGGTCATTTGTCATACCCGTTTTGTTGTAGCGAGCTTCAGGCTGTGCTATCGTGCTCAGACTAACATTTAGACGCCTGGCAACAGAAGATTGGTAATCTCCAGCGTGCATTCTTTCAATGGCGATGTTCAGTGTGGCAGCGTCAAGACGTGGTGTAGTAATTTGACCTTGAAACTGCTTCAAAACGAATGCCGATTTCCAAAAGTAATCAGACTTTTTATAGCCAGACAATGCATGCTCTTTGCTGCACAATTTCATCTGAATGTGATTTCTGTTGCCTTGTGGCGATGCATGTTTTAATCCTTGTAAGAAATCTCATCAAAGTCAACATTTTCAGTCGAGTTTCTGCTTGTGCAATTGCGAAAAATCATGTTATCAACACCTTTGTTACATATTTTGACGATTGTTTGACGACAATATGTAATTAATAGTTTTAAAAATACAAAACGCCTATGCTTTCCGTTTTGGGATAATATATAAACTTATGCTGAATATTGGGCCTAGAAGACGAGAACTGTACCATTCTGCATAGCCCTGTGAAATTTTCCATATCTTGGATGATGTTTATTAAGCATAGTTCATTTGCGTTTCCGATATATTTGCTAAAAACGATATGATCAAAACATCTGCCATCGTAATAACGTGGTATCGCGTTAATTAAGGATTTTAATCTTATGACGTTCAGTGTACATTTCTCATTGTCAAGGCAACTAATGAGACTTAATTTTTATCAATGTCATAATACTCAACCATTTGTGTGTGTGTATGTATGTGTGTGTGTGTTTGTGTATGTGACATACTGATACCTATGATGTAATCGGATATTGTGGGTGGAAACTGCTTATAGCAAAGGTTTTAATGACCATGGAAAAACTTTTATTGCTCCATTTAACACACTTATCTATCACCTCAAAAATTACTATTTACGTAATAAGAGTAATTGTTCATAATGTTGACAGCGCATAAATGAGTAATGTTTAATCGTGATTATTAGTAACTCAGGTATTAAACAAAGAATGTATATACCTTTTATGACATGTAATGCCCTGTCGTCATTTTGAATACAAATAACCCGTGAAGATCCGGGTTAGAATATTGATCTTCAGTAACCCATGCTTGTCGTAAGAGGCGACTAACGGGATCGGGTGGTCAGGATCGCTGAACTGGTTGACACATGTCATCGGTTCCCAATTGCGCAGATCGATGCTCCTGCTGTTGTTCACTGGATTGTGTGGTGCGGACTCGATTATTTACAGACCGCCGCCATATAGCTTATATATTGCTGAGTGCGGCGTAAAACTAAACTCACTCACTTAATTCAATACAAATATTTTGTTAAAGGGCTTCCGATACTTTAACACAAAACAATACGAACAGACATCCGTCATGTCCCTGCGTGGAGGAAGTACACCGTTTCTTATTAGGCTGTCACAAACGAGGAAAGGTTACAGTTTAGCAACCATAAAAAGACTCGTATCGAATGTATAACACAATGGAAGATCAAGTTTCAGTATGATGTCCACGTGCGTCTTGACAAATGGGCTGAAAACGAGTCTTCAAATGTAGGCAGAACATCATAAATAACAGCTGCGTAGGCAGACGGTGTAAAACGCTTCTTTTATATTAAGTAAGGATATAGCACAGCTATTGTGTGCGAGAGTATGTTCTTTATTTAGCCTGACTCAAGGAAATGAATTTGTGGAAATTACGGTCTAATATCTAGGCCAATTGGAAAAGTCACATTGTCGTTTTCAATAAATATTTGAAGTATATAATTAAGTATACTCCGACTATGAATCTCTAAATATAAAACACCACCAGAATATATTAACCAGTCTCGAATATCAGTCGAAACAGATTCCATTCGTTGTAAAAGGTCAAATAGCGAAGAACATGAAATGAAGGGGGACTGAACCAGATAGTTTACTTTTGAATGGACGATTACTGTTTGCCTCCTGACTGACAGTGCACCTCTTGCCATGTCATGAAATATTTTCAGTACTATCGTTTGTTACATCAGTTCAGAAAACTGTACTTCACATACCACAATGGAATGTAAACCCAATGTGCTTGGCGCCAACGAAGAACGTGAACATTGACCCCTTAGCTTCTGTGATACTGTGTGTTTTGCTTGTCCATTCCAGTAAGCAAGGATACCATTGCTTGTTTGGACCATACTGTTTTAAATCGACGTTGGATTTAAGTAGTGCTTAATTACTTCTCATGAGTATACTAGTACACTAGTTGTAAGAGAACCAACATACCCATGCCACAACTTTCAAAACCTGAGTCACGTTGGTGTTTCGTCCAACTTTAACTGACGTGCCGGGGTTTCTGTTTGACACTGGTCGAATTAATGGACGCGAAACTGCAGGGATTCATCTACACATTGTTGTCAAGAGACTCACAAATAAGGCAATGATTAACACGGAGATACAAGGTAGACAAAAAATAACGTATTCCCAGCAATGTGCACGACGCCCGATACATACAGATCCTATTAAGTCTGTGATATCTGCGGCATTACAGTTTTCTTATTGGGAAGCACACGCGAATGTTCGGAGCACTTTTCGTAAATAGTACCACAATTTCGTCCACACTGTAAGACCCAATCATGTCTAACTGAATGGACTGAAAGAGTGGAATGCATGGCGTTTCGTATCGTCTGTATATCTATTTTCATTTATATTCCATTTATTCACATGGATAAATGTTTTTATAATATACGAAAAAAACTTTCTTAAACTGTCTCTTGCCATAAAATGCGTAGCTACAGGTAAACACATATTCAAATATAGTATGACCAGAAATTATTAAGAATTTTAGGAATATGTTCATTTGGATTTCTAGTATAAACAACCTTGACCAGCTATCAAGTGCTTGGTTCCATTCAAGAGAGACAACTCCGTTAATCCTTTTTCATTAGTTTGTGAAGAGTTATCCCCCTTTGTTTACTTGCTAGCAGACGACAATTTCAGTGATCCTCAGTATGGATGATTTAGAGAAGAGGAAGTTGATTTTAGAGTATTATAACAAGGACATCAGATCAGCTAAAGTGATTTCAAGTAGAAGAGGCATCCCTTTGTTCACTGTTTATCGTGTTTTGAAAAATGTTGCAAATGAATATGGCATTGAGCACCAGGGAGGCGCAGGTGACCCAGAAAATTGACTGTCGGTGACAGGAGGCGGCTTGGTATTCTTGTTTCTAAAAACAAACGAAGGAGCTTAGTAAACTTAAGGCTGGATATGATTGATAGAGGAACTGTGGCTGTCTTTAAGGAGACAATTAGAACTGAGGTGCATGCTGGCAGAAAAGTCGAGGAATTCCATCACCGATCATGAAACCTGAACAAAAGGAGCGAAGGTTGAACTGGTGCTTACAGCATAGACATTTTAACTGGGACAATGTGATTTTCTCGGATGAAAGGTCTGTGTGGCTGTTTCCTAATACATTGAAATTCTGGACCAAACAAACTGAAAAACCCTTGTATCAGCGCCCAAAGTACAGTCCGAAATTTAACGTGTGGGGTGTTTTGAAGGGAATATGAACAGTGAGCGGTACACGGATATACTCGAGGGACATTTACTTCCATCTGCTCACGTGTTCTATGGAAATGTTTTGAATTTTCCAGCAGGACAACGACCCAAAACATCGTTCAAAGCATTCACAGGCCTGGTTTCGGACCCAAAATATGACATTATTAGATTGGCCAAGCTATAGCCCTGACCTAAATCCAATAGAAAATGTTTGGGGGCTTATGAACGAAAATGTCAATTAGAAAAATCTGACAAATATTGCTGAAATGAAAGAAGAGGTGGTCCGATATTGGGACAGCATGGACCACGACTTTCTAACTTCTTTGATCAGTAGTATGCCCCGCCGCATTGAAGCCTGCATTGCTGCCCATGGTGACTTGACAAAATACTTACTGTTCACCTGTCTTTGAATCTGGAGTTATGTTCTGCTAATATTCACATTTAATACGTGAGTAAAGAGTGAAAAAATTAAAAAATTTACAATCTTTAAATTCTCAATAAATTCTGGTTGTACTGTACTAGCAATATCGTCAGGCATATTCGCTGACATTGTATGTAGAGATTATGTAACACAAACAGCATTTTACGATGTATCACGATGAATCCTGACATCAGCGGGTATTTCTTCGCCTCCATTTTCTTTTACTAACGATCATGTTGTATGTTCCTATACCTCGAACGTTATGTCATTTTTTTTTATCAAAACGCATCAAAATGGTCAACCGAAACCTGAAAATACAAACAAGTAACACCACATGAGAATCCATGGATCGAAAACAGCATCTTTTGGTGATTGGGACCACGAGAACAGCAGTCGGCCAGTTAGTGGTGCTGTTTCGTCACGACGACATCGTCAGGAGCGGCAACTATACTGATTATGACCTAATCTGAGATTCGGAGTTGGTTGCTTCAGCGACAGGTGAATTAGGGGTAAAACAAAGCTAACAATGTCCACATGGACGCTTTGCTACCCTCAACGTTTTGCATACTGGTGTGGGCGACATTCTCGCACATCAATCCAAACATGGTTTATTTAACAAACATGCGAGTTGACGGCAAAACGCTATTATCATAAAATCTCACAGCCGCACATTGTTTTCTGAACCACGCTGACGTCATCGCTTGGTACGACAATGCTAAACCACTTGTAACTCGTGTTCAAGCAGCATTCTGTCGGATCCACAATGTTGACCTCGATACTCCTGGTCTCTGAGCCACAGTATACTGACTAACAACCTACCTGTTTTCCCCCTTTCTGACACGCGCAGGACAGGATCACAAAATGTCATATCATTAAGCGTCTCTCAATGACGCAGTAATTGTTCGGACTATCGACCTTCCGCTCTTCCACTACACCACGGAGAATATCGTGTCAGGCAGATTTTGACGCCAATGACGGTAGGTAACATCTCTTAACAGTTTCGTTTGCTGTCGAATGTGTTGATGTTTGACAAGCATCCACTGTTGTCCTGCTTTTATATCACATTTTAGATGTAAGTGTGTGTTACTTCTTCACATCAACCACATGTTTATTCTGTTTTCTGAGGAGCACGGTACATCATGGGAGAGGCATGTATGTTTAAACTGCTTTATGTCAAATAATCAGCAGTGTCAAGGATCTATGTCAAGGAACTGTAAAAACATGGCTCATCACATCATTTCCGATTCTTCAGGTACAGAAAACATGACTGTGTGAACAAACAAAAGATAATCATGTATAATATTGTGATCTTCTTTGTTATACTAGTTTTAGCAGCGATGCATCTTGTACGATTGTACTCACAAGACTCAAAATGTCTGCATAATACCTGAATAGAGTTAATTTGAGGAAGCAATTATCTCACCTGACTAAGTTCACTTTCATCTTGCTCAATGGCGTGAATTCATTCAGTGGTTAAACTGTTCGCTTGTCACGACGAGGATTTGGAACAGACATTAAACATTAAATATAACGTGTGAAGGACATTTGCGCTTATAAATGATAAATATCCTTTTACAATAAGTTATATTTCGGAGAAATCCTGCTCAATGCAAGCCACAGCCCGTACATTCCATACGCTTCAGTCATTTATATGTTTGGATAACTCTTCAGGTCATAATAACATCGTCACAAGCAGAGAACAAGAACGAGTAAAATTGGTACACCTCAGCCGTCTACTGCGGAAAGGTTGCAGACAGTAAGTATGAGCAACGCTGGATTGTCAGTGAGACTACTTTCCAGTCAGGTTGGCCAGCTTCCGACTACTGGTAGGTTGATAAGAAACATTCACCGCCTGACCACATAACGTGAAGGACATGCAACCGTGGGGCGTCTGTATGCGACGATGCTGCCCTGATGGAACCGATACCCCGCCATCCATTAATACTACAAGTACGGTATTGAAAAGGACGCAACCAATCTCACAGAAACGTAGGAAATCAACTGAAAACAGAAGTATATCGTGCAAGTGGACATATCATACGACCTCAGCAAACAGCTGATTGTGGGGCTGCTCATTTTGTTTGGTGGTGACTCGCCACGTCACTGAGGAAGGTGCACTTGTGCAACGCGAGTAAGTGGCACATGACAGAGCTCCCGTATAGGGGCTCTAAATAGGAAGATATCATACAAAGAACTCAGTCCAGATGACCATGTTGGGAACATTTTAGGGCGTCGTTTACGTCAGAGACTTTCCTCCGGGAGTTGAACAGACTACCTCTGAGACAGATTCAGCGCCTAATACATCTGAAAGGTCTGAAAGTTTAATGATATTTCCAGGACTGCATTTGAATAGCGTTTACTGTTGCTTTTTCGTGGTATCCTCCATAGTCAATGTACGTTATGCCTCATTTTATGTCCTCTTTTCAAATCATTAAATTGTCACCGAGTTATATATTTGTTGTTTCTTTTTTCAATATAATGCCTGATGCACAATTAATTCACTTAAACATCAGTCACAAACCTGTATTTGCAATTGCAATAAAGTACGGCCATATGTTACTACTCTTCTGAAAGGTGTTGCGATACTTTCTTTCTTGTGTATACGCTCTCCTTATTTTGCCTTTTACTTCTATGGAATCTGGTTTCTCATCTATTGGAGACGAATAAATCTATGGTGTTTGACTTTTAGAATTTTAAAGAAGTCGTAAATGTGTCAATACACAATACATCACAATTTCAAATGTCATGTAACATCGATAATGCAACATTACTCGTTTTTCGAGACCGAATGGTTCTTAAATGGGAGTCATATCTACCTTTCTCTCGGACATAAAATCGAAACATAACATAGTATTTCCGACATGACAATGAGAAGGCAAGTTAAACAAGGAGAATAAGTGCGTGTTGGTCGCGAATATGTTCGAGGATACAATTAATACAAATTCCACAGACAATATGTTGGAGTAAGTGTGCCATCTCGTCAACATGCCTCACACGGACAAACGGTGATTTATTGGTGTTAACGAATGGCGTCGGTATGGGCGATGTCTGAACGTTATCAGAAAGCTGCATGCAGTGCAGTTGTTTTCAATAGAATGGCAAATCACCAAGGAAATGTAGATAAAGGTAACCCGCGGATCATGGCTCCCTCTTATCTATGTGTGTTATCTAATTTCCTCCATCCTCGATGGCCACAATGTATCCCCAAACCTCACAATCAATAACAATTAAAGCTGAAGAACTCCTTCCAGCATGGATCCTGAGTTAGGGAATAAGAGGTTTCACGCAACAGCGTCGATTAATTAATCCCTTAGAAAGGTGCTGACCAACTTGAAATTGGTCTTGGATGTCAAAGAGGCAAGGCTTCATATTTGTCAATATCTCTTCCAAATTATCTTCTTTACCGTAAATAAAATCTTGAAGTCGATATTGTTACATCGTTGCCCCTATGGACGTTATTAATATCTCCAACGCATTCAAAAACAGCACCTCAAGTTACATGCCTTGTGGGCAATGTCTTTTAAAGGAGGTATCACTTTCAATGCGTTACTAATATCAGGGACTCAGGTTACATCAAACTATCAGACAGGTGTGATCATTAGAGATGACCTTCCTGAATCTAAGACCGGGTCAATCCAATGTTAATACATGGCTGTTCCTGCTACAACTGGTCATTGGGACCCCTTTGTCTGGATATGTCCCGCTAGTATCGCGTAGTTGCCAACCAACACTCGTTACATTGCTCCCGTTCCTTAATTGCGTTCGAACTGTGCAGTTTAAAGGTGAAGCTGTGGTGCAGTCTTGTCTATAAATTTCTATGAACAACATTTCTAGTCAACGCCAGTAATCTGTTCTAATATTCAGCCTTTCACAAAATAGTGTACCAATGAGGGTCCGACTGATTGAAATTAAGTTTGTACTCACCGACAACAATAGGTATCTTTGTATAATTGCCTAGACCAACACCCGTTCCTCACTCCCTCCCAAGCCGCGTTGAGAGGGGGCGAGTGTAATGTTGATCCACCCCTACGAATATAGGTTTCTGGCATGGTTAAAGTCTCTGTACACCGAAATGCGAAGCTTTAGCTGATCGGCCACTTGTGCCCCTGTTAGAGAGTACAGCTGTTGACTCATCTACTGATTGGCGTACCTCATGAAAGGTTGGTAACTAATGCCCCTAGGTTCTCTTCAGCGCCACATGACATTCTACCATTTCGTCAAAACCTGCGCCTAATGAAAGCTGGCAAGATGGCTATAAAGATTATAAGACCGGTGAAAGTATTTAACTCGTCCAATTATCGCCTGATGACATACTCATAGTACTATATTCAGATTCCATAGCAAAACGTTTACGTGTACGCAACAAGACAAGGGAACGGTAATTTGCGTCCATTTGCACAATTCAATCTTAACGTCCTGATGTACTTTAAACAAAGGCTTATACTATCGCTAAGAAAGCTTTGTGCAAGTGGATCCTGCATGATGGCATGCACCTGTTGGTGAATGAACTGATATGAGGAACCCAGCAACTTCAGCCCGACACTACACAAAATTATTACAATGCATTAACTAGCTATCACATACAAGCTCACATGAATTGGAGCCAGTGGATTGTTGAATTTTATGCAGTGATCAATGATCGTTTGAAACTGTCATTAAAAAAGTTTCCACTGTAGATCTGCACACCTTAACTGCCTTAGGATCAGCTGAAATAGGTTTGAATCTGATATTAACAGACGTTGGTCTATTACCAGCATATCCTTTCTTTGTCATCTTAAAAAAGTGATCGATCTACTTCTCTTTGGCATCTGCTGCACAGGTATTCGCAAATTCGATGATGTATTGCTTAAAGCCGTAAAATGAGTACAGGTTGAAGACTGCTGTCAGATAGAGTAAATTAAATAGCAGAGATTATTTTCGGATAAATTATGCCTATATACCATTGCTAAGGTTAAACAGCGACCAAGTTTGTCCACGTAATCGTACACCAGGTGTGGTGCTCATCATATCAAGCACTAGCTTGCCTAGCGTAGACACAATTGTTAACATTTTCTCAACCGTCGTGATATAGTTAGAATACACCTGACTGTCGTAAAACAAGAAACAAAAGAGGCAAT
The DNA here is from genome assembly GCF_003918875.1 of Haliotis rubra. Lineage (NCBI taxonomy): Eukaryota > Metazoa > Mollusca > Gastropoda > Lepetellida > Haliotidae > Haliotis > Haliotis rubra. Next base: position 742,026 of record NW_025767457.1, read on the forward strand.
ATCCTTAATTTAGGTTTGTTTTTTGGTATTGGTATAGAACTGTTACTGCAATGAAATAGGTAATTTAAATTAGTTGCACCTGCAATGCAGCTACAGTCGGTGTTTCAATAGTATGGTTTGAGGTGGTATAATAATAATGATAATATCAGCGTATGAGAGAGACCGAAAGGTCAAACAAAAGAGACTGCTAATCGTTCAACACGTGTATGTATTTAAGTAATGGCAAGTCCAGAATAGGAACCATATTGAAAAAAGTTTGTTTGCAATATATTTTAAAGTTGCCTTTCGCTCTATATTTACATGACACATTAACCAGTTCTTTACATGACAGTTGGAGTTAAAGATTATCTTAGATATTTTTTTTAAAAAGAGCCAACGCAATGCATAACTATTTCCCGGTTAGAGGGAAAAAAAGCAAGGAATGAGGTTCATGTTCAAGACGTCTGAGTCAATGGAGGTAAGCAGGTGCACCAGGGAACGATTGGACGTGACCTTCAGCCAGCATCCTAGTCAGTAACATTAACACAACAAACACATGAATGTAATTTTCATCTAAGAGTAGAGTACATTGCTTCCTTTTAAAGTCACTTCCAGTACACGGAAAAGAGACATTTGTGAGGGCTACATTGAGTGTAAAACCACCAATTTGACGGTTATCAGCATTCCAATTCCCGATGGGTAAAGATCTATTGGGTACCGTTGGTCATACCTCTTCGCAGACATAATTCATTAAAGAAAGCATCCATAAAAAGTACTCAGTGAAAACTAAATAATCAATCAGTCGGACCCTCATGGGTACACTGTTTTCTGCAAGGCTGAATGTTAGAACAGATTACTGGCGTGGACTGGAATTGTTTTTCGTACAAAGTTATAGACAGGGTGCACCACAGCTTCACCTTTAAACTGCACAGTTAGGACGCAGTTAACTAAAGGAGCAATGTAACGAGTGTTGATTGGCCACGTCGCGATACCATCGGGACATTTCCAGACAAAATGTTCCCAGTGACCAGTTGTAGCAGGAAGAGCCACGGATACTTATTAACATTGGATAGGTCCAGTCTGAGAATCAGGAAGGTCATGTCTAATGAGCACACCTGTCTGCTTGATATATCCTTTGTCCCTAATGCTAGTAACTCATAGAAAGTGATACCTCCTTTGAAAGACATTGCCCATGGAAGTTGAGGTGCTGATGAGAATGCGTTGGAGGTATCAATCACGTCCATTGGGGCAACGATCTAAAAATATCGACTTCAAGATTTTATTTACGGTAAAGAAGATAATTTGGAGGAGATATTGACAAAAATGAAGCGATACTTGCCTCTTTAAGATCCATAACCAATCTCAAAATGGTCAGCACCTTTCTTGGGGATTAATTAATCGACATTGTTGCGTGCAATCTCCTCTGTCCTAACTCTAGATCCCTGCTGGAAGGGGTTCTTCAGCTTTAATTGTTATTGATTGTGAGGTTTGGGGATACACATGTACATTGTGGCCATCGAGGATGGAGGGAAGTAGATAACACACATAGATAAGAGGGAGCCATGATCCACGGGTTACCAATATCTACATTTCCTTGCCGGTTCCTAGTCTGGTGATTTGTCACTCTTTATTGAAACCTTCCACGCTAGTTTTAATTCATTGTGATATTCGCCCTTCGTAGTTTTGTAATTACACTATAAAGCTCGCTCATTTGCAGACACCATTCCTAAACACCTCTATTGATAACTTAAAGCTCGTCCTTCAAACACCGTTTGTTTGCCCTGTCTGAGGCATGTTGACGGGATGGTACATTTATTCCAACATATATCTGTTGGATTTGTATTAATTGCATCCCCGAACATATATGCAACCAAAACGCACTTGTTCTCCTTGCCTCCTCATGGTGATCTCGCAAATGCTTTATTATGACCGATATTATGTCCGTGAGAAGGGCAGATATAACTCTCATTATAGCATAGCAAGAACCATATGGTCTAGAAACATCACACAGACATGTTGTGTTATCGTTGTATTTTGTAGTTTATGAACCACTGGTAAAACTACAGAAGCTCGTCTGCCTGGAATGCCGAAGGATATATTATTCATTCTCGTATACAGCTATCTCCCCGCTTGAAACGTTTTTGAGAAACTGATTTTGTGTTATTGCTGCCATAAACAATTGTAATGTAATACGGGGTAATGAAACCGGGTCAACGACATGACGGGCGAACACTTGGACCACCAGGCTACCCCAGGCACCTAATACTACAATGGAAGAAGACAATTTATGCATAGATTTAGTAGGCAACAGTCACGTTTTGACACACGTTTAAACCAAAATAAATTTTACATTGCTCACTCTCAAACACTGTTAAATATGATGGATAACCATCACATACTTCATGGGGCAGTATTGTTCTGTTCTCAAAGAATAACCACTGATTGGTCGAACAAGAAAAAATATGTTTTCCAGATGGCACAAATAGCGTTTCAGGTGTCACCGTTTTATGTATAAGCACGTTTTCTGTTGTATTGATGCTACTGGTGTTTTTGGTTCTGTTAATTGTGTGTGTGTGTGTGTGTGTGTGTGTGTGCTTTTGAGGCTTTGATATTAGGCTGTATTTAAAGGAGGCGTTGTGTCTCGTAAAAATACATCATGACATCACAATCGATTCCTGACTTCTTAAAGGTTAGCAGCTCGAAAAGCAACTGCTCTTTTATGGAACTGCAACGATTTTAAGACCAGCCCGTACGAGAAGTCATTTGTACACAATATGTTTATTTCTCAGAAAATCGATATGATGAGGCATTTGTTTTGCTTTAGTAAAATATATGCCAGTGAAGGTGTTATAAGTAAAAAGTAAATGTCATCATGATCACGTCTAATATATCGTAGCTAACACTGCAGTGTAAATGTTCAAAAACAACGTAATGCATATAGAGGATATATTTTATTTTCAGCTTTCTATATGTCGTACATCTGTGAATGTAATTTTCAACTTTCCATCAAAGAGACGATTCTTCCCGAAACGACAAAAAGTAAAATGGATTCCACATTGCTCATGTTTAGATGAATGCCATGGAGTTCATTTATCACCGGTCTTCTCCGAAAGGCATCAGGGATCAGATCAGAAGGTGCCTAGGCATGCAGTTACTATGAAGGAAGATATAATTTGAGGATTTTCATTGATACACAATGTTGTAATTGTACTAAAATGTTTCTGGTCTGATTCAGTAGAGGTGGTGACGGAGAGTCAAGAATAATTTGGAAGCTTTGTAGAACATTGAGATTAATCCAGCATATGATAGAACCGTCCAGAAAATATTAAGATTATATAACTGAGGAAGCACATGCATATCGTATCTCATATTACATCAAAACCGGCACAACGAGACCAGCACCTTTCACTCACTCTGGATTGTCAATCAGGTTCTATGTTGGAAGCTTGAATGATGAAAATGATCACAGCTGCTTTTATATCATTTTGCCACTGTATTTGTACAGCGATTGAAGTCCTTCGTAAGTCTGATGTTAGATGTATGCTGAGTTTCTATTGATTGTTTTTTCCTCAGTGGATCGTTGCTGTTATTTCCTATCCAAAGCTGGATTGATAAAATGTTTTCAAATTGCTGTGGAAAGGTGTCGTTAACATCTCATGTGTTGATAGTCTTTGTAGAGTTAGACAGCAGAACCAAACACGTCATCTATTTCCGTGTGAGACCAATACGATTCATGTTGATTCAAAGGTTGTAATTCGAATGTGACATGGTTATAATTATGTGGTGGTACCATCTAAACTACAGACTAAAATGTAGTCACGAATAGGTGAATGCCATGAAGTTCACTTACCACCGTTCTTCTCCGGAAGGCATCACGGATGAGGTATGCAGTTACGTTAACAGGAAATATAATTTGAGGGTTTTCATTGAAACACAATGTTGTCATTGTACTAAAATGTTTCTGATCAGATTCAGTAGGGGGTGGTGACCGAGAGTCAAGAACAATTTGGGAGCTTTCTGGAACATTGAGATTCAAGATTCTCAAGTTAGCAAGCACATGTATATCGCATCTCACATTACATTTAAGACATAAGATGCATATCGTATCTCACGTCACATTTAAAAAACAGACTAAACATGTATTACACTTTGCGCAAAAGAAAGAATTAGGTGAAATATTTACCATTTTACTCGTCATATGACAGACATATTCCGGCAAGAACAGTAACTAATGTAAACACGGATGGATATACTCTTCTCAATTCTTGACATTGGCAACAGCATGGCTTGTCTTACCATTTACACACCACGGTATATTGTGAAGTAGCATTTGCGTGGCATTCATCTATATAAAACTGTTATACTGAACAAGAAAACACCATTCCCAAAATAACGTAGAATTAACATGATCAGGGCCCCTATTCTCGAAACGTTCGTAGGCCTAAGAACTTCTTAAAACCGTTCTTAGCGCTTACGAACTTTTACTATCCTATTCTCGAAACGTTCTTAGCCTTACGAATTCTTAAATTTAAGAAAAAAACTAAGACAGCTAGTAGGCTGTCGTAACTTGAGATACGCAAATTAAAGATGGCTGCGTTGATTGTTTTTATGAATGAGGAATATTTAAAGTGTAACCGGGAGAGAGTTTACAGAAACAGGACGAGATATTTGGATTTGTTGGACGACCAAGAGTTAGTTGCGAGGTACAGGATGTCTCGCCGAGCGATAGAGCAACTATGTACTTTGATCAGGCCCCACCTGGAGAGACAGACGCAGCGTTCTGTGCCCCTTGATGCAGAGTTGCAGGTGCTTGTCACCCTTCGCTATCTGGGAAAGGGGGGGTTTCCAGTCTGAACTAGCTGACCTGCACGGGGTTTCCCAGCCGAGTGTGTCCCGGTCTATATCTTCCTGCCTTCACGGGTTTGTCGGAGCGTTGGACTTGATCAAATTCCCGATCGACGATCAAGCGCTTCGGCAAGTGAAGGCAGGATTTTACAGGATAGCCGGGTTCCCTCGTGTTGTTGGAGCGATCGACGGGACACTCATCCCCATCACTCGACCGGCTGCCGACGAAGAAGCGTTTGTGTGCCGCAAAGGTTTCCACGCTTTGAACGTTCAAGCCATTTGCGATTCAACCTTGCCATACCAAATGCGATTCAACCTCTGAGGTACATCGTACCAATTTATAGGATGCTACAAACGTTTGACCTTACACTAACCCAATGAAATTGAAAGGCCCAAAAGGTTGTATCTAAGGGTGGGGGGCACTACTCTTGTCAATAAGGTTTCTCTGAAACAAAATGCATTCATCGTTATTTCAAAATGCACAAATTTATAATATCATCGATTTACGTGAAATGTAAATGGCATATGTCTTTGACCTTCACCTTAAATGCTAACCCTGCTGGGCGATGAAATTGAAATATGCAAATATTCAGTTTGATAAAATTAAGTAAAAAAATAAAATAAAGCTATTTGAAATAAATTGGAAACTGTTCCATATATGTTTTCCTAGCATGTCATAATTAATTGTCTCTGGAAAATATACTGTTATAGTGACTCAATTTTTTATAAAATAGATATGCATGCAGATCTTGGTTGTTGACGCCATATGTCAACCCAAGCCCAGGGGGTGAGGAGGCCTACAACAGAGCACACATAAGGACAAGAAACACAGTCGAGAGAGCTTTCGGCTTACTTAAATCAAGGTTTCGGTATGTGAAGTAATTGACATTTAATTATTAATTGCATGTACTACTATACATGTATACTGTATGTAATGTTGAGAATAAAAAGTAATATTTTGAGTGTGCTACATATCTTTTTACTCCTTATATATTTATAAGCAATTAAGTAATGATCTAATGTAGAGAAAAGTATCAAAAATAGGGGTTTTTGTATGGTTTTGCCCCCACTTTATAATGAAGTTTGTGTTCTTTGTTTAGTTGCCTGCACAAAACAACTGGGTGTCTGCCATTCCAACCAGCCAAGGCGAACAGAGTTGTGTATGCTGCCTGCCAACTGCACAACTTCTGCATAGATTTAAGGGAGCCAGTCCCCCCAGAGCTAGAGGAGGAGGGAGCAGACGAGGGGCCCAGGTACCAGGGACCCCAGGCACAGGATGGATATGCAGTCAGGCGGAAGCTAGTACAGGACATATTCACATGAAGGTGTGTGTTAAAAAGTATTGCAATTAAGAGTATTACAAACAACAAATATGATATTGTGTGTCATCAACTGTTTAATTTGTGTTGTTTTCAATTCAACTTTTTTACATGTAAAATGGACTGAATCTAGTATCACAAAAAGGTTTCAAAAAGGTATGACAGGTGACAAAAACAAGTCAGATTCATTTGAAGTCTGCTGCCTCAGGCAATGGAGAATCTCCCTCTCCACAGCTAGGCGCTCCTTCTCTACAGCCAGCCGCTCCTTTTCTGTGGCCAGGAGATCCCTCTGTACACAGAGCTTCTCCCTCTCCACCTCCAGAATGCTCAGTGACAGGTTCTCACTTGACCTTGCATCTGTTGAAATAAAGAAATGTCATCATATAATGACAATTATAAAATAATAGTCTGAAATCAAATAAGACATATTTAGACTGAATTATTCCTTAACAGTACCCAATAGTGGAATGTCATTTCGACAAAAACAAATTGATCATTGACTAACATAGGTTTATAAACTCTATAGTTAAAAATAGATATCACAAGAGTTGTATTGACAATTGTATTGTCTAAGATACAGTGTCCAGACATTGATATCATATATCGTGTCACTCCACATGTAAAGTTCTTACTCACTTGTGCTATACTTGACTCTTTTCTGCTCACAGGGCAAGACGATTTCAACTGAAAATGTAATTGTTCATCATTTACATTGGATATTAGGTTACATATTTATATAAAATAAGATAAACATGTTACTATCACATTGACTTGGCTTGATGCTATGTGTACTTGCCAATGAGATATCTGAGGTAATTTTTCATGTGTTTCTTAAATCATCATTTTTTCACTTTTCATGTGTTTCTTAAATCATCATATTTTCACCCTGACCTCAATTATTTATCTTATCATTTACATCACACCATACATAGAGAAATTAATCAGAGGCACACAAGTTTATTACACATTGAGTAATAAAGAAATATAATGAACAAAATGTGATATTTTCAATGTGCGAGTAATTCAATTATTTCCTTATTGTTCTTCACATGTCTGTTTTCATTTACATATTGATTTGTCTTTTTCACAGTGACGATTACCTTCTGAGTTCGTGAGAGTGGGATCACATTGCTGAAACTCGGGTACTGCTGCTGATGTTGTCGCTGATGATGTTGGAACTGAATCCTGTGTGTCACTTTCCTCTGGATAGTTTGCCATGTCTGGTTGTGGCACTATAAGGATATTTTATGAAGTATTTGAATTAAAAACATCTAATAGTAGTGAGAACACAAGCTATCCTTGTTGAGACATAATTTCTCTATTTGGAGAATTTCTCAGCACAGCTGAAATGACAAATATCTTCTATTCATTAACGTACCTTTTAATGATATGGTTTTGTTAGATTAGCAAAAGGGACTCATCGCTATTTACATGATTTTGTACTGTACTGTACTGAACTGGTTCATTTTACTGGATTGCGAGTATATACTCACATTCACAGGCTTCACTTTCCAGCCCTCCTTCTATGCCCTGAACCTGACATGCAGGAATGATGGAGATGATCTGAAAATATAAAAAATTGAAATGATTGAGATGTGCATTTAAATGACACATTCTAATAAATACCTATAGCTATAGTTGTTTTGTAATTCCAATGATTTCCCATATTTCTGATTGACAGACAATATATTCAGTAACAAAATTATAAATATTTCATATTGGATTAAAATTGATAAGAACAATTTATCATAGATAAAATAAATTCATAACATTGCAACTACTCATTACAGAAAAGATTGCTAGTGAATGATATTGATTAATGGTTAATATTCATTTATAGGAGTGTGATAAATACTGACCTTATTTTCAAACTCAGTGAGATCAATAACAGTATCAGGCAGACCACCCCCTGTCTTACTCTGCTCCTTTTTCTGGTGTGCTGCCTTCTTCCTGGTGATACTCCTTTTAAGTAAAAATACAGCATTAGTTATTTTTCATTTTGATTGTGTTGGAATATGTTTGTTCAATTTTCCAAATTTAGTCTCCGTTGTAGAATTAAATAAGTATTGTTACATTTGTTTTTCTCTAGGTGATATCAATGTATGTGAATTCATTACTGCTGAATAATTGTACATTAATTTATGATTATTATTGTCAAAATGCCTTAAATATTGTAATAATAATAACTTTCTTTCCTATTCATATTTATATCATCAATATTCTTAAAGAATTGTTGTACAAATCTGTGATATATATTTTTATCCAACTTACATCATATTTCCTACTAATAAATGTGGTGAAACTTATTCACAGTAGTCTTGTTTTATCTGTCATAAATAAATAAATTCCTTTTTTAATTCATCCTTTGTGATTCACTACGATAAAGAGATCAATTATTTATCCATTAAGTACATCTAGATTGCTTGTGCAATTTATGAATAGATGAAAAATATTCACTACATGAACTTAGAGCCAATGCAAAAAGATGCAGAGGTGGACAGTTTGTAAATGTGTTCATTCACTTTTTTTATGATTTGTGACTTTTCACTGATGAAAACATACATGTTCATACAAATGTTAAAATGCTTACTTCAGGTCAGCCCATTTCTTTTTAGCCTGGGGAACATCCCTGACAGTTTTCCCATTGGCATTTATTCTGTAAAGTAATATAATTGGATGAAACAAGGGGAAACACATAACAGGTTTATTTCAGGAATACAATGTATTTATCATGAAATTTAAAAACAACCCACAAACAATGTCAAGGGGATATAAAAAAAATAACAGATACAAACAACACTTGATTATCTTCAAGAAATAGGCATAAATATATCTATGCTATGAATTGGATGTAACTCAAAACCTTATATCACTAAATAAAAACACAATATTTAGTATTAAATTCATATGTAACGACAACGGATATCATTTTTGGATTTTACATTTGCACTAATTTTCTATAAATAAAATTATGTAAATGGTTGGTTGGCACTTACTTGGTCACGATGTCCGTCCATAATTTCTTCTTCTGTGAAGCCGACACCTGGGACGAAAAGTGTCCAAATAGAACGCCATAATTGGACTTTATTTCTTCTATCAGGATGTCCACCTCTGTGGCGGACCAGTTGGACGTGCGCTGCTTCCTTGAAGGAGTGCTGGGAATGCAAGACTCCATTATCCGGGATATCGTCTGCCTTGTTTGTAAACATGGGAATTCCCTCGTGCTTGTGACGTCACGGGAAAACCCCCTACTCAATCTCCCTTTGAGACAAAAGAGTTCCTTTCGTAACTTACGAAAATTTACTAAAACGTGACTAGTCGTGTTGGGGCTACGAACTCGATAAGAACGTTTCGAGAATAGGTCGTAAACATTTTCTTAAGAATTCTTATCTTTGTGCGTAAGCAGTTAAGAATTCTTAGGGCTACGACGTTTCGAGAATAAGGGGGGATCAATTAAAGTGTCGCCAGTTATTTAAAACAGCGAGAATCTATCTTCTCCATATATTGTTAAACTTACTTCTGCACAACAAAGCAATACTGCGTTGTGGCATTGGATACACATTTTTCATTCTTTCGAAAATAATGTCAGGGCCATTGTTAACGGCCCGACAGATCACCAGGCAATTATATCTTGCGCAACATCCATCGGACCTGCAGACAGTGTGGGTGCCTTTATGTTTATGTTTAATGTTTAATACTAATGTTGTTATAAAACACCTTTTCTCCCCATCTATTGATTTTTTTATGCAGTAGCCATTCATCAAATCTAAATCTAATCCCGCTTTATGTAAAAGGTTACCTTCAGTTTCTAACTTCCCATGCGTTCCAGTATCATACAGTGTACATACGATAGTTTCTTCCTCTCTCTTGTTGTCCTCAGAAATAAAGATAGATGCCTGAAGCTGACAGAAGTGTAGACGCCGAGGTGAACCACAATGCATATTTTAGCAAACAACGAACATGATCAACATACCAGGAATAAATAAATGGCCTGTGATGCCAGGAATAATGCTTATTTGATCAACACTGGAGAATAAGATTAAGGGAAAATACAAATTTCATTGACAAAGAAGACGTCACGTTTTGACATGGAAATCTATCTTGAACAAAGGTTGTTTAGTCAAAGGTACAACATTCAAAGACTCAATCAAACTTTCAAAACGTTTTCTGAAAGACATTTGGGGTACATTTCTAAATGTGACGCCTCAGTGACCAAATTGATGAACAATGCCTTTCCTATCATTAACTTGTACCAAGTGTTCCTGGCGTTTTTTAAGGGAACTACCAATATTCCCCTTGAAGTTGTTTGTGATGGATGCTGATGGTGAACAATATACTCATCATTTCATGAGCACCTTCTATTAGTAATATTCCATAGTGATTTAGAAAGCGTGCTTATGTTATACCATCGATTCTGGTCTTCTCTGGAGATATTCTTATGAATATAGAAAGTTTTGTTTTCTTTGCTCAGTGAAGTTGGAAATATGGTAATTTAACTTCAGTGTATATGCATACAGAATGCATATTATCGAAATCTAATTATTATTGAATTGCAACACTGACGAAAAACCACTGACGGTCCGTGTATAGTCATTTTCTACATGAGATTAAACATGTAACTGGCATTAACACAAGATGACTATGGTCATGATGTTATAAATTCCACACACGTGTGGAAACAAGATTGATTATATTGCATTCATTTATCAATGTATGAGGATTTAAGTATGCTTTAACATGCAAGCAACATAAGAATATAAGATTGACAGATGCTGTTTCAAGTGATTTAAATAAAACTAAAAAAACAACAAACAAACAAACAAACGAACTGAAAACAAAATAAAACAAAACAAAGAAACAAACATGAAAAACAACCAAACAATCATCCCCACTTCCCAGAACAAATCAGAAACAACTTCCCTTATACAACATGGAGAGTTCTATGGGCGACGTTTCGGTGTAGCTTCTAACACCGTTATCAAGCAAGTCACTTGCGAAACGTCGCTTATATTATATTAAAGGAGTTGCATATCCATAGAACTCTCCTTGTTGTTCATTACACCAATTTCTGAATGCAATTCAAAGAAGTTCCCTTATACAAAACATGAAAAGGTATGAAATGTTGGTTTCATGTACACTGGCAACCTGTTCCTTGCATTTCAACAGTTAAAAGAAGATCGTTTTGATTCAACTGATGCCTGCAGGCAACATCATAACCTGTCGGATTATATCATTGTGCATGAACACACATAAAGGTGATCAGTAGAGCTGTAATCTCAAGTTTATCCAAACAATCATTAAGTTATCAAATGATTGATGCAAGCAGTTAGTTTGCTTTGGACTTTCACACTTTAGTTGACTTGACTATTGTCTCGTGTAATTGGTGTTGGAGACGAGTGAACAATCCATTGTTACAGTTAACAGTTGTCCGTGTGACGAGAAGGGCGTTTGGATCTAAAATTCGGATATGGTTGTGAGTTGACAACACTTCATGTCTATATGAGCAGCATTTTCTAAATATATAAAATTGGGTCGGACGGTTGGTTCACAATATATTTTTTTTAAATTAAAAAATCTATATTTGTTCTTATCATCGTTTGCCAGTTTAGGAGTGGCTATGGGAAATCTGAGTGTGGAAAATAACAAAATGCCTGTCTTAAAAACTAATTTATGCTGTTTCTTTGGTTTTCAGGAAAACGAAATATATACGGCAAAATTATTTCTAGAACAATATCCAGACTTCATATCCATAAGATGCAAGCAAGTTTTATGATGTTTATTAGATTTTTTAATACATGATAGTATATTAATAAATGCTTTCTGGTAAAGTTACACTTGTCCTCTCCTTGCAGTCTACATCCTAGCACTGATACAAGAAGGAAGGAAAGCAGTCGGTTCGTATCGATGGAAAAAGAAAAAATTACAGGGTAAGACAAATTACAAGTTACTAGTCATCTGTTTACAATTAAAGATTTTCATGAATATATCGATTAAAAGTGTCCTATTTCAAATATAACAAGGCAGATAACATTGATCTGATTCATTTGCACGGATTCTGAAGGTCATTTCAAGTAGTTTGGTCTGGAATGCAATTCCTACGCACCTATAGCTTCACAAACGCAAATGTTTACAGACAAAGAATGCATCATGTTTTGAGATGAATTGTACATCAATTTGGCACACATCACTCATGTATATCATCTCGAAATATAAGGTTTCCAACATATGCATGTAGTACATACCCATATGTGATACAAATGTGATTTTGTCTTATTAAAAATGGTATAAACATAAGGTTGTCTTGATGGGAAACAGGCAACAATGAAATACATCTAAATACAATTTTGATATAATTACCAGAAATAATGTCATTACAGTGTAATGAACCATGTTAAAAACATAAAATAAGCAGGAAAGTAGGGATACCAGGGCATATACTTGAAAAGGGCAAATCAAAACCAACCAAAAATCAATGAGATTACACCAAACAGGTAGTGCTTAATATAATTGTAAGTAAGGATTGTGATACGCCAGCTATATATAACCGAGGCACTTTCGTAGGTTCATTTTCAATACATAATAACTGAATATAAATAGACTTATTCCGAGTGATTGCACGCCAACAACGCATACATATCTATCATGGTGCTTCTCATGAGGATTTCATAATGAAATGGATACAGCGTGGTACACACTACCTACTTCTGCTCTTCTCGAAGGAAAACTGCAATTTTCAATTCCACAAAAGCAACAAAGAATGAAAGGGTTTTTAGATTGAACGCGTCATGTACATTTAACACGAAACACAGTATGGTCTCATGTTTCATCAACCTCCCATCCAGATTCAACAGCGGGCATTTTCACTGTGTGCATATTATTCGTAGTCTCACTTTGTTTATCAATAGGTTGTTTCAATTCCTCATAACGATGTAGCGCTTGAAGTGCTGAACCCGTTACGGCGTCTTCATTTCCTGTGAATTTTCAATCTTTAGGCACGTCGCATGTATGTAACTATTAATCACTATCTACAGAGTGTGAATAGATATGAAGTTACGTCGCTTTCAGCAATATCACAGCGAGAGACACCAGAAAGTGGGGAAGTTGGGATTCGAACACGAACGCATTAACCATTGGCTACCCCGCAACCCAATAATTCACTATGTTGTGATAATATGTAATAGCAGTCAGGTGGTGGTCCTCAGATACTCGTTGATATACCGTACCTGAAGCTGTGGAAATCTAGACTTGCCACATTTTCTAGACTTGCGTGGTCTTTCTTGGATATATTTGCTTCAGGGTCTGTATGACAGACTACCGTAGCTTGTGCTGCCATATTTCAAATGGCCCTGGTACAAGTCAGGATTTCCATGGTTGTCTATCGTGTTTGTCACCTTCGCTAATTGGGACATCAGCTCAGCAAAATGTCAATTATTTCATTGACAGTGAAGACGTCACCTTTTGAGATGGAAATGTACGTTAATAATTTGTTTAAACTGTGTGCCATATGAAATATAATCCGCGGACGTGAGTGGAAAATAGAACATGATATCGGAGAAAGATAACGGCCATTTAGATACTAGCCATAAATGTAATCCTTCTTTGTTGTCTTCTCATACGTTATTTGAGCTTAGAATTGTGTTTGAAATAGTATGTTTTGATTTATTAAATTTCTTTGATAAAGTCTTTGATAAAGTATAAGTTATAGGTCCCATAGTTATAAAATGTATAATTCTTGAAGCAATTACAGGTTTTCCCAGTAATAATGAGTCATGTGCCCAGATGATCTCTAGAAAAACTGTAAAAGTGTTTCAAACACCTTGCTAAATTTAGTATACTTCTTCACATTGACATACGAAACACTACCTGTGCGTCGAAACCGTTAATATAACAATGCTTACTTTTGAAATAAATTGATGACATTGTTTAGTTTGAACACCTAGAAAAGACTCATAGGTAGATTTTTTGTGGTAGGAAAAATATGACATTATATCAAAATATCGCCTGCGAACGTGTATGTGAAAGCAAGATCAAACTATGTGAGCTGTGTTCTTTACTTTTTTCGGGTGAATCCTGGTTTACTGAGGACGTCCTTGGCAGTCCTTGTTGTAGACGGAATGGGAGTTTACATGCTGTTAAACGTAAGTGTTATTTTCGCTCCGATATGGAAGTCGTTTTGTGTTTCATGATAAAAAAGCTCAGTCATATGTATGTTAAACTATTAATCTCGTGAAAATATAAATATCAGTAGCTGAGACACCTTTAAGCTATAGGTAGAAAAGTTTTAAAACGTATACTTATTGAAGCAATTACTTGTTTACCCGATAATAATAGTCGGGTGCCGAGAACACAAATAGTCATCCAGAGTAACTGTATAAATGAAAATATATAATATCAATAGTTGAGACAGCTTTATATTAGAATATAACCTACACTTTAGATTAGACAGGCTTATAGTTTGATTTTAATATATATCTTCCTGTGAATTTATTGGTAATAAAGTAATGAAACTTACACTTATTGAAGCAATGACAAGGCACTTTTTATTGAATATCCCCTACATTCTAAATGGTATAATATATACCTTAACGCTGTAAAAGGTAGATTTGTGAACACTTCGCGAATAAATTTTGTGAAAGTTGGAGAAAAACGTTTCTGAACTGACATTGACTGTACAATAATATTGATGGAGGAATGTCCGGATCTTCATCAACCATCAACCTTCCCCGAAATGCACCAGGGAATGATTGGATGTGACCTTTAGCCAGCATCCGAGTCAGCTGCATTAACACAACAAACACATAAATGTCATTTTCATCTGAGAGTAGAGTATATTGCTGTCTTTAAAAATCACTTCCCTTACACTGAAAAGAGACAGTAGTGTGATAATCAATCAGTCTGACCCTCATGGGTACACTGTTTTCTGAAAGGCTGAATGATGGAAGAGATTACTGGCGTGGACTGGATATGTTTTGCGTACAAATTTACGGACAGGAGTACACCACAGCTTCACCTTTAAACTGTAAAGTTTTAGGCCGCAGTTAAGGAAAGGAGCAATGTAACGAGTGTTGGTTGGCATCTACACGATACATTCCCAGACAAAAAAGATCCCAATGATCAGTTGTAGCAGGAACAGCCACGTGCATTAATTAACATGGGATTGGTCTGGTCTTAGAATCAGGAAGGTCATATCTAATGATCACACCTGTCTGACGGTTTGATGTTTCCTGTGTCCCTGATGCTAGTAACTCATTGAAAGTGACACCTCCTTTGAAAGACATTGCCCACAAGGCATGTAAATTGAAGTACTGATGAGAATGCGTTGGAGATATTAATCACGTCCATGGGGGCAACGATCCTATAATATCGACTTCAAGATCTTATTTACGGTAAAGAAAATACTTTGGAAGGGATATTGTCGAAAATGAAGCGATACTTTTTTTATATATTTTTTTAATTTATTTTTTTATATCGACTTCAAGATTTTATTTACGGTAAAGAAGATAATTTGGAAGGGATATTGACCAAAATGAAGCGATACTTGCCTCTTTAAGATCCAAGACCAATCTCAAGTTGGTCAGCACCTTTCTAGGGGATTAATTAATGACATTGTTGCGTTAAAACTCGTCGCTAACTCTGGAACCATGTTGAAAGCAGTTCTTCAGCTTTAATTGTTATTGATTGTGAGGTTTAGGGATATATTGTGGCCACCCAGGATGGGGGAAAATAGATATCACAAACTGATAAGAGGGAGCCATCATCCAAGGGTTGCCAGTATCTACATTTTCTTGCTGTTTTGCCATTCTATTGAAAGTAAATGCACCACCTCAAGCTTTCTGATTACACCTTACCCGTGAAGGTCCGGGTTAGAATATTGATCTTCAGTAACCCAAGCTTGTCGTTAGAGGCGACTAACGGGATCGGGTGGTCAGGCTCGCTGACTTGGTTGACCCATATCATCGGTTACCAATTGCGCAGATCGATGCTCATGCTGATGATCAGTGGAGTGTCTGGTCCAGACTCGATTATCTACCGACCTGCCGCCATATAGCTGGAATATTGCTGAGTGCAGCTTAAACCTAAACTCACTCACTGATTACACCTCCCTCATACCGACACCATTCGTCAGCATTGATAAATCCTGCACCGTTTGTCCTGTCTGTGGCATGTTGACGACATGACGCACTTACTTCAAACATAGTATCTGTTATTTATATTAATTGCATCCCCGAACATATTTGCGACCAACACGGATTTGTTCTCCTTGCCTCACTTGCATCTATACAGTAGACAGAAAGCCTCGCAACACCTTTGAGAAGAGTAGCAACATGTCATCGTAGTTTATGGCAGCTGGAAGTTTGTGAGTGATGTATATCTGAATGAATTATGCAGCAGGCGTTTGAGTGAAAAAGAAACAACATGACAACAAAATAGATTACTTGGTGACAATTTAATGATTTCAAAAGAGGACATGAAATTAACCAAAAACTACATTGAATACGGGGCATACCAGAAAGAACAACACTGTTCAAATGCAGGTCAATACAGTCATGGAAATATAAGTGCAAAATGTTCCCAACGTGTTCATCTGGATTGAGTTCTGTGTACGATGTCTTCCTATTTAGAGCCCCCATACGGGAGCACTGTCATGTGCCACTTACTCGCGTTGCACAAGTGAACCTTCCTCAGTGACACTAGTTTGTGGCGAGTCATCACCAAACAAAATGAGCAGCCCCACAATCAGCTGTTTGCGGAGGTCGTATGACAGGTCCTCTTGCACGATATCCTTCTGTTTTCAGTTGATTTCTATCGGTTGTCTGTTCTTCACATTATGTGGTCAGGCGGTGATTGTCTCTTATCAACCGACCAGTTGGACGGAAGCTGGCCAACCTGACTGGCAATTTGTCTCACTGACAAATCAGCGTTTCTCATACTTACTGTCTGCAACGTTTCCGCAGTGGACGGTTGTGGTGGACCTATTTTACTCGTTCTTGTTCTATGCTTGTGACGATTTTATGATTATTGTTCTCCAAGCAAGATTTCTCCCAAATATAATTTATTTTACAGGATAATTATCATTTATCACTGCAAATGCCCTTCACACGTTATATTTCATGTTTAATGTCTGTTACAGATCCTCGTCGTGACAAGCAAAACATTTTAAAACCACTGGACTAACCCATGCCATTGTACAAGATGAAAGTGAATTTGGTCAGGTGAAATAATTGCTTCCTCAAATTAGCTCTATTCAGGAACAGGAATTATGCAGACATTTGCACTTTCATAGGACTTGTGAGTACAATCATACAAAATGCATCCCTGCTGACACTAGTATGACATAGAAGATTACAAATAGTATTTGTGATTAAAGTTTGGTTGTTTGTTCTGTATCTAAAGAATTGGAAATGATGAGATAAGCCATGCATTTACAGTTCCTAGACACAAGTACATGTACTCCTCATTACTTGAAGTTAAGCAGTTTAAGCATACATGACTCTCCCATGATGTACCGTACTTCTCAGAAGAAAGAAAGACATAAACATATGGTTGCTGTGGCGAAGTAACGAACGCTAACATCTGATGTGTGATATAAGAGTTGGACAACATCAACACATTCCGCAGCAAACGAAACGGTGAAGAGATGTTACTTTCTATCATTGGCATCAAAACCTGTTTGACACGATATTCTCTGTGGTTTAGCCTTGTAGTGGAAGAGCGGAAGGTCGATATTTAAAACAACGACTGCGTCATTCATAGACGCTAAATGATGTTACTTTTGTCAGCCTGTCAGAAATGGGGGAAAACAAAGACTGGTAAGTTCATAGTCAGTATACTGCGGTTCAGTGGCCAGGGATATCGAGGTCTATATTGTGAATCCGAAAGAAAGCCGCTTGTATAAGGGCTACGTGTGGTCTAGCGTTGCCGTGCCAAGCGATGATGTCAGCCTGGTTCAGGAAACAATATGCGGCTGTGAGATTTCATGATAATAGCGTTTGCCGTCAACTCGCCTGTTTGTTAGAAACACCATGTTTGGGTTGATGTGCGAGAATGCCACCCACCGAAAAAACTGTGAGTATGTAAAACGTCCACAGCAGCAAAGCGTCCATGGGGAAATTGTCAGCTTTGTTTAACCCTCACTTCACATGTCGCTCAAACAAACAACTCCAATCTCAGAGTTGGTATATGCAACATACTTGTCACTCATAACGAGTCATCGTGAAGAAACAACACAACTTAAAGGCCGACTGCTGTTCTTGTGGTCCCAGTTCTCCAACGATGCTGTTTTCGAGCCAATGATTTTCATGTGGTGTTACTTGTGTGTATTGCTAGGTTTCTGCTATCCATGTTGGTGCGTTTTGTTATCATTGGTGCGTTTTGATAAACCAAAATGACATGACGCCAAAATTTCGTTTGAGGTATAAGAACATTCGACATACACGATAAAACACACAAACGAAAACATACCCTCTGACGTGATACATCGTAAGATGGTATCAGTGTTACATAATCTCTTCGAACAATGTCAGCTACAATGCACAGTGATTGCTAGTATTTAAATGTGTTTACCAGAGGTATCCTGTGGCTTCGCATTTTATCATAGGTAACAGTTTATGAAAGTTTGTCTAGGATATTTGTAATTTGACAGCAAATAAAACAGACAAGAGATGTATTGCAGAGGTTCCGTCACGTCTTAGACCTGATTGGGTCTCACATTGTGGACGAAGATTAGTCAGTCAGCGGACTGACAATCCTAATGTACTATTGTGGTACTATTTACGAAAAGTGCTCCGAATATTCACATGTGCTTCCCAAAAGGAAAACTACAATGCCGAAAATATCGCAGAATTGATTGGATCTGTATGTATCAGGCGTCGTGCACATTGCTGGGAATACGTTATTTTTTGTCTACCTTGTATCTCCGTGTTAATCAGTACCTTATTTGTGAGTCTCTTGACAACAATGTGTAGATGAATCCCTGCAGTTTCGCGTCCATCAATTAGACCAATGTTAAACAGAAACCCTGGCGTGTCAGTTAAACAGGTGCGAAACATCAATGTGACACAGGTCTTGGAAGTTGTGGCATGTGCATGCTGGCTTTCTCGCAACTAATGACTTGCTCCACATATACACAGGAGCAATAAATAAGCACTACCTGAATCCAGTCCGATTTAAAACAGGCGAGTATACTTAGAATGCTGGAATGAACACCTAAAACACAATATCTCAAAAGCTGAGGGTCGCATGCTCACTTGCTGCGTAAACAGTTTTCTGAACTGATTTAACGGACGACAGTGCTAAAATATGTTTCATGACGTGACGTATACTTTCAGAAACGCCTGTACTTGCTTCATATATACTCATGAGAAGTAATTAAGCACTACCAAAATCCAACGCCGATTCAAAACAGTATGGTCCATACAAGCGATCATACCTTAGCATACCGAAATGGACATGTAAAACACACAGTATCACAAAAGTTAAGGAGTGCTTGTTCACGTGCTGTGTAGGCGCTAAACACATTGGGTTTACATTCCATAATCGTGATATGTGAAATACAGTTTTCTGAACTGATTTAACAGACGACAGTATTTCATGACGTGTCAAGACGTAGACTTATGTAGAAAATAGATCATGGCACGTTATTGGTATGCACTCATCATAAATGTCATGAGGCAAACAGTAATCGTCCATCCGAAAGTAAACTATCTGGTTCAGCCTCCATTCATTTCATGTTCCCCGCTATTTGGCCTTTTACATCGAATGGAATCTGTTTCGACTGATATTCGAGAATGGTTAATATCCTCCTTAGTATCCTCATACGTGTTATAATTAGAGATTCTTAGTGGGAATATACTTACTTACATACTTATTGGCAACGACAATGTGCCTTTACCAATCGGCCTATATATTGGACCCTAAGTCCCACAAATTCATTTCCTGTCTTGAGTCAGGCTAGATAAACGGCGTACTCTCGCACACAGCTGTGCTAAATCCCTACTTTGTTTAACAGAAGCGTTTTACACCGACTGCCTACGCAGCTGTTATTTATGATGTTCTGCCTACATTTGAAAACTCGTTTTCAGCCCATTTGTAAAGGCGCACGTGGACATCATACTGAAACTTGATTTTCTATTGTGCCATTCTCTTATACTTGTTTATTCGAAACATTTGCTCTTTTGTGACAGCTTAATATAAAAATGGTGTACGACCTCCAGTGATGTCTGTTCGTACAGTTGACTGTATGAAGTATCGGAAGCCATTCAACAACATATTTTTATTGAAAAACGTCAAACAGTCATAATATATCTGAGTTACTATTAATCACGATTTATTACACATTCATGCGCTGTTAACTTACAAAATTCAATTGTAATTAGTGAGGTGATAGATAAGTGTTAAATGGAGCAGTGGTCATTAAAATCTTTGTTGTAAGCAGAGTCCATA
Source organism: Haliotis rubra (assembly GCF_003918875.1). NCBI lineage: Eukaryota > Metazoa > Mollusca > Gastropoda > Lepetellida > Haliotidae > Haliotis > Haliotis rubra. Next base: position 762,611 of record NW_025767457.1, read on the forward strand.
TACAATATCACAAGTATTTGTATGTCACATACTCAAACACACACAAACACACTCACACACACGTGGTTGTCTTGACAATGAGAAATGTACACTGAACGTCCTAAAGTGAAAATCCTTAAATTAACGCGATCATCCGGTATTACGATAAACGTTGTGTTGATCAAAATCGTGTTTAGAAAATATATCAGAAACGCAAATGCTCTATGCTTGTTAAAGGCATGCAAGAAATGTAATACTTTACAGGGCTTTGCAGAACGATACAGTTCTCGTCTTCGCAGCCCAATATCCAGCATAAGCTTATATTTACGCAAGTGGTATATCCATTTAGTATAGACATATTTAATTTCAGTCAATCCAAAGCACCTGAATTATAAACAGAGGAATTCCAAACGATCACAATTCAACTTCACAACTCAGAGATCTATCACGGCATTGCCTCATAAAGATATTAACATTGAATAAATATTGCCTGTTATTCACTCTTAACTTCAGTTCTTCCTGAAGGGAAACCGTAATGTCCGGTTCCAGAAAGAAACGTAAAGATTATTAAAGGATATTTACATTTTAGGCATCATGCACATTAACTCGAAACACGACATTGTATCATTTTGCATCAACCTTTCTTTCTCTAATTTCACCTTCTTCAGAATCGTGTGTAGCTGGTTGTTTATCCAAATACCGTTTCCGTTGCTGATAATATACAACACTGAATGCTATGCTAGGGAACACACGGTGAACCGTTATCATCATGGTGCCAAATGTTCCAGCTCATGGCCAAATAGCATGTATGGTAGAAATGATTCATCAGAACAGATATGGACGGTGCTGCCTTTGAAGCCCGTTGATGGACCAGGGTGTGTGGTGCTATTATTATCTATGACAAATAACATCTATCAAAAGCAGTATGTTTACAGTCACTATTGTTATATAATGACGTAGCCATAGTACACGCTAGCATGGCTTCATTTGTTCCCTGAGAAGTAACTATGCTCACCTTGTCATCCCTATCAGGCTGAAAATCAAAGAGCTTCTGAGTGTGCATAACACGCCATGAGGAACGATCTGTCATCTACTCAAGCATATTTAAAGCTCTCACTGCTACTTACTCACTTCCAGTTAGAATAAAATGATATCATGAGCTTATGTACAGACATATATTGGTACTAACTTCGGACCTAAAACTAACGGGAACTTATGTTAATGGTATTTACATTTCTAGTAAAACTGTTTCAGAAACTGTGTGGAGAAAGGAAGCGTTCGTCGTCATCAGTAAATGCATCCATGATGGTCTCTTCATGTCCCCTCATAAATACATGTGATGCCCGACACCAAGGAGAATTCCTACGCATGTTTCAGCACGCAACAATCAGCATATTTGGAATTCTTCGGATGCAAGGAACACTTTCTCTTTCTTTACATGGACATCAGTTTGGAGAAACGGCAAATGATTTACTGTCCTCATCAAGGCACGTTTTGAAAAGGAATGGTAGGATCATAAATTATGTCTAGTCGTTTTTGCACATACACGGTTGCTAATATGAATTTAAAATGATAAAGAAGACGCAAGGAATGGCTTCTGTTTAATATAGTTTTTTGTGGTGGAATATGATGTATTTGGTATATTGTAAATACAAAGTTACATGTAATATATTTCCCTTACCGTTGCATGTTTTGCAAATGAGCAGCAAAATATATTCCAATATGAAGGAATAGGGCACTTTCTCGACTGGATAAATGTAATGCATATATGAATGAATACATACAAAGCCTTCCTATTATAATCACATTAGCTAAGTTATTTTTTCGAATAGTAATCCACCTGCGCCAAGGTAACAGATAACCAGTGTAGTCGTTAGGTAGCATTCCACAGACATCTCCAGTGTCTGTGGTGACATCACTCCAGTTATTTATGCAGGTCTCGGATGGATTGAGTTATGGAGAATATTGCGAAAAATACGTGGGTTACATTATCGGAAATACATCACAGACTGCTGTAATATAGCTTAACTATAGTTTTGCGGCGTTAAACAGCATATACAAACAAAATTATTATGAATATTCATGTTGGAGGACAAGAAAGAAGTAAACTTGAATAGCCAAGAATATAGGGATAGTAAATTTTGCTTAACATGACTTTTGGAAACTTCAGTATTGATGTTGTCATGGTTAACATGATCAGCTATATCAAGGCTTCATCTCAGTCATAGGTTCACATTCAGAAATGGGAAACGATGTTCGGATTTTATGTATTTATTTATAGTAACTGGAGTGAACAGTAGCCAATACGAATTTATCAAATGTGATATTTAATGGATGTGACTACCTTCACCAGATTCCTGCAGAATCGAATTCACAGGGCAATCGATTAATGACCCAGTTGCGCATTATTCACTCACCTTAAAATGTCACTTTTACCCTAACAATATGCTTTGTTAGTTATTCCATACAAATCGATAATTACACAGCTGATACCATATTAACAGGGTATTCAAGCTTGTAGTTTATCAACAAGTTTAGAAGCTCGTCTGCCTGGAATATTGAAAGATCTCTCAGGTTAAAACTCAGAAGATATTGTCTGAAACACGATTGTATTTGTCTTATGGCTGTCATAAACAATTGCGATGTTGTGAAATAGCTAAAAATAAAATGTTTTTGTTTTTTTATGCTTTAAGAAATATTCTAGCGCTATGACGGCAATGAATACCAGAAATCGCATACCAACATGGTGAATTTCTTTGGCATGACAGGAGAACTTTGGGCCACGAGGCACCAAATACTACAATGGAGAAACAATGATATAAAGATTCCGTAGGCAACAGAGAGAGAGAGAGAGAGAGAGAGAGAGAGAGAGTGAGAGAGAGAGAGAGAGAGAGAGAGAGAGAGAGAGAGAGAGAGAGAGAGTGAGTGAGTGTGTGTGTGTGCCCGCGCGCGCGGGGTGGGGGTTACCTGGATGAGTAAGTGTAATGTTGTAGCTCTAGCTTTATCAGTAGTTGTATCACGTAAAATTACATCATGACATCACAATCGATTCCTTTCTGCTTAGATGTTGCTCGAAAAGCAACTGCGCTTTTATAGAACTGCAACGATTTTAACACCAGCTCGTACGAGAACACAAAATGTTTATTTCTCGAAAATTCGATAGGATGAGACATTTCTTTTGCTGTAGTAAACCATATGCCAGTGAAGGTGGTATAAGTCAAGAATAAATGTCATCATTAGCACGTCTAAAGTATCGTAGATAGCACCGCAGTGTAAATGTTCAAAAACAACATAATGCATGTTGGATGTTATATTTTCAGCTTTCTATATTTCGTACATGTTGGAACGTAATTTTCAACTTTCAATTAACAAGACAATTCTTCCTGAAACGACAAAAAGCAAAATGGATTCCCTATTGCTCATGTTTATTCATAAGAGGATAGGTGAATGCCATGAAGTTCAGTTATCACCGGTCTTCTCCGAAAGGCATCAGGGATGAGGCCTTCAGATTGTGCCTAGACATGCAGTTACTATGACGGAAATATAATTTGAGGGTTTTCATTGAAACACACTGTTATAATTGTACTAAAATGTTTCTGGTCTGATTCAGTAGAGTTAGTGACCGAGAGTCAAGAACAATTTGGGAGCTTTCTGGGACATTGAGATTCATGATTATCTAAGTGAGCAAGCACCGTATCTCACATTACATTTAAGACATAAGATGCATATCGTATCTCACATCACATTTAAGACACAGACTACAGATGTAGTCAGGAATTTTCACTTTGCGCAAAAGAAAGAATTAAGTGAAATATTTGACATTTTACTCGTCATATCACAGACATAAGAATAATAATAATTAAAGTAAACATGGATGGATACACTCTTTTCAATTCTTGACATTGGCAACACCATGGCTTGCATTACCATTTAAAAGTAATGGTTTAACACACACCACGGTATAAACGATGTTGTTTGTGAAGTAGCCTTTGTGTGCCACGCATCTATATAAAACTGTTATACTTGACAAGGACACACCATCCTCAAATAGCGTACTAGAATTAACTGGATATGTACGGATCAGGCGTCATAGAAATTGCAAGGAGTGTGTTATGTCCTCGTCTTCTATTTACGTATTTTCCTAATCTAATCATTTTTGTTACATGAACTTTTCTCTAGGATCACTCACAGTGTAACCAGATATTTAAAACGGCCAGATTCTATGACACCTTCTCCATATATTGTTAAACTTCTGCACAAATAATCAATAGTACATGGTGGCAATGGAAAGATATTTTCGATTATTTCGATTGTTAGCACCCTAACAGATCACCAAGCAATCGGTATCTCTTGTGCAACTTCCATCGGACCAGCAGATAGCGTTGGTGTCTTGTATATTTAATACTAATGTTCTTATAAAAAATCTTCTCACCAATTGAGTTTTTATGCAGTAACCATTCATCAAATCTAAATGTAATCCCGCTTTATTTGTCTTATGTAAAAGGTTCCCTTCAGTATTGAACTTGCCATGCGTCCCAGTATCATACAGGATCGCTTCTTCCTCACTCTTGTTGTCCTCATAAATAATGATAATTGCTAGAAGCTGACAGTAGTGTAGACGTCGAGGTGAATCACTATGCATGTTTCAGCAGAACAATCAATATGGTCAATAAACCAGGAAGAAATAAATGGCCTCTGGTGTCAGGAATAATGCAGATTTCATCAACACTTTGGAGAATAAGATTAAAGGTCACATGCAACCAAAAAATCAAACATAATTAATACACAATTATCACTTATTCATGACATATAATATACATTGCTGATTATGAAAAAAACATATAAACAAAATTTTAAGCGTACAATCGCAAATCAAAAGTGCAATATTTGTACTTGGGTTTACTTCCCTAGAAACGAAGCAGCCGGGATACCGAACCCAGTCAGATCGGGTGGGTGTGCACTCAAGTGTAACGGCTGGTTCATTTGCCGATGCCCTCACGGCTCATTGTGTGTGTATATATAGAGATGTTGGGTTTTGTAAATACATGCTCATTTTTTGTGTATAACATTTTGCAATCAACAGACATCATAACATGTCATGTGTACAAGTATCACACCTGCCTGTCTGTGTAATTACATAATGTGACAGAGACCGAACTCGGGCCATAAATCGTTTTGTTTATGGGGTATAGCCTGATAGGTGTTGAGTTCAAATTGCATGTGGTCCGTGATCGAAGTTGCGTATTGAATATTGTCATTAGCAGACAGACAGGCAGACACATAGGTGTCAATAAAACAGACATTGAGTTTTGTCTGTGACAACGACATATCTATATCACAGTTAGAAATTCTGTCAACGCTAAATAATGACATTGCTTTTAAGTATCGAACTGAGAAAGTGACTCGGTAAGAACAGGATACACCCGTAGGCACCTTGCATTATTAATATTCCATTGTGATTTAGAAAGTCCTACTTACGATATACAACCGATACTGGTCTTAGGAGATATTTCTTATGAATATAGAAAGGGGTTTGCTGCTTTGCCGAGTGAATAAATTTTGAAACATGGTAATTTAACTATATGCATACAGAATGCATAATATTGCAATTATTTAAGTTTTCGATACCACAAACCATTGACGGTACAAATGTACGTGTACACTGCTACATCTAAAAGGCAATATAAACCAGACTCAAAGTTACAGATAATGGAAAAGACCTGTAAGACCTGTCTTACAAAATAACTGATATATTCGGTTTATTTGGTATTCAGGAAATTGGAAATATATATATACAGCAAGAATATTTGTTTTCAAATTTGCAGATTTTAAATCAATGAAACAGATTGTACTGCAAGCAATAGCAGCAGGGAACAGCACAGAAAAGCAGCAGACAACATATCCTGAATCAGCTGTTACTGTGTCACAAAGTTAGATACCTCAGTCATTAATACATTTTTGTTCTATTCTTAAATACATGATAGTGTATGTTTATGTAATGTAAGAAAGAAGAATGTTAAGACCCAGCGCTTTGCTTGCTTGTTAATTTTCACTTGTCCTCTTCCTGCAGCATTCATTCCAGCAGTGACACAGGAAGGAAGTATTTGAATGAGCAGTCGGTTCGAGCCGGCAGAAATGATAAATAACCACGAGTTTCAGTATCTGGTCGGCGGCAAATTTACAGTCAGTAGGGCGATGAGAAACACAATTTAAACTCAAGCCTGTTCTGTTTCTCAATGAGAAGCGCATTTGTTACAAGGTACTAGTCATCTGTACAATCGCACATATATTTCCATGAATATATTGATTACAATGGTCCTATTACAAATATAACATAATAGATGACATTGATCTGATTCATTTGCACTGATTCTGAAGGTCTTTTCAGGTAGTTTGTTCTGGAATGCAATTTCTACGCACATGTAGAATATATACGAAAACGCAAATGTTTGCAGACAATGAATGCGTCACGTCTTGAGATGGAAATGGACATCTGTTTGGCTTATATAATTGTGTTATATAAACTTACATTGAAAGCAATAAATAATCAGATTTGGTATCAGGTTTCCAACATGTACATGTCGTGCATACCCATATGTGATACATATATGATTTCGTCTTTCTGGAAAAAAGTATAAACATAACGTCTCCTTCACGATGGGAAACAGGTACTTATCATTAACAACGAAATACATCTACATGCATTTTTATATAATTACCAGTAATTATGCCATTAGAGTGGAAGGTCATGAACCACGTGGAAAATCATGGGGTAAGCGGGAATATAAAAATGTTAGGGGAAGTGAAAAGGACAAATCAATATCAACCAAGAATTAATGAGATAACCCCAAACAGGTAGAGCTTCATGTAATTGTAAGTAAGTTTTGTGAATACCTACCGGTTCAATGTGAAATATTAATCTACATCAGCTACATTTAGCCGAGGCACAATTGTTGTTTCAAATTCAGTTTAAGATAACTGAATGTATACAGACAGATTTCGAGTGAACAAATACAAACATCATGGTACTTCTCGTCAGGATCTCATAATGAAATAGCTACAGCGTGTTACACACTACCCACTCCTGCTCTTCTCGAAGGAAAACTTGCACAAAAACAGCAAAGAATGAAACCATCTTTAGATTCAAGGCTTCATTTACATTAAACACGAAACGCGGCATGGTGTCATTTTCCACCAATCTTCCATCCACTCTCAACAGCGGGCAATTACACCGTATGTACATTCTTCATAATCTTACTTTGTTTATCAATTGAATGTTTCAGTTACTGATAGAGATGTAGCACTTGAAGTACTCAGTCCATGCTGGGTTATCATTTCATGATCATTCTCAGGTCTTAGACACGTGACATGTATGTAACTATAAGTCACTATCTAGAGACGGTGTGTGAATATTAATTTATGCCGCGTTTAGCAATCTTCCAGCAATATCACACCGGGGTCACCAGAAATGGTCTTCACACGTTGTATAAATGTGGAGAATCGAACACGAACGTTATAACCACTGGGCTACCCGCAACTCCCATTATTTACCATGTCGTGATAACAATGATATATCTACAGCAACAAAGCGGCGGTCAACTGATACTTGTTGATGTTCTTGTTGGTATACCATGACTTGTGCTGCCATATTTCAAATAGTACACATCACGATTACCATAGTTGCATATCAGTAATGTGTGTGTTACCGTGTGAAGTCACATTAGTGTTATCCACGAAAGCTTACCTATTGTTTGTAACATAATTATGCATATCATTTTTCTCATATACCTCATGGGCATGTCTGTCATTTGCCTTGGCATGTGTGGCATTTTGAACAGAATGTTTATATAGGCTGAGGTGAATGCACGCAGTAGTGTGGCCTTTTTCCGACCTAATGGCAAGGTGAACCTGCTAACATGTTATTGCCCTGGACTCCCTGGAGCAAACAGAAGCCTTTATCACCGAGTGCACCAAGGATGGTTTCTAACCCTCTTTAGCTGTCCTCATAAATACATATAATGCTTGAAGCTGACAGAAGTGTAGACGCCAAAAGGATTTATCATGCATGTTTCAGCACAACAATCAGCATGAAAGGCCCTTTTGAGCGGATCAATACACCGGGAATAGATGGCGCTTGTGGCTATAGGAATACTCGCGATGTAAACAACACTTCGCTAATTGGGACATCAGTTCAGCAAAAAGGCAATTGTTTTATTGGCAGTAAAGACGTCACGTTTTGAGATGGAAATGTACGTGAGTCATATATTTCAACTATGTGCCCTATAAAATATGATCCGCAGACGTGAGTGGAAAGTAAAACTGAAATCGGAGAAAGATAACGGCCATTTAGACATTAACCTTAAGATTAATGATCCTTCCCTGTTGTCTACTAGCGTAAAACTGTGTTTGAAATAGAACTCGTAGAAAACGAAATTTATGTTCTGATTTATCATATTTCTGTGAAGTATAAGTTATAGATAGTAAATTTTAAAAACTTGTACTTATTGATGCATTTACATGTTTATCAGATAATAATGAGTCCCAAATCACAAATGTCTTCCAGAAAACAGTATAAATATTTCAAACTCCTTGCTAAATGTAGAAACAATTTATCTTCACATTCACATACAAAACACAAACTGTGTGTCGAAACCGTTAATATAACAATACATACTTTTGAAATAAATTGATATTTAGTTTGAAACGACTCATAGGTAGATTTTGTGGGGTATGAAAAATATGATCTTGTATCAAACTCTTACGTGGGAACGTGTATATGTGGGCATTAGAAAGCTGAAGCTAATTATGTCAGCCGTGTGTGTCATGTTATCGAGCAAATCAAGGTTAACGTTTGGGTCCTTGACAGGCACAACAGCTGCAGCGTATGTCGTAGACGGAATGAGAGTTTACATGCCTGTAAACATGAGTCATTCTCGCGCCTATATGGACGTCGTTTTTGTGCTTCGGGATGGTAACCCATGAGCACAAATCTCAGTCAGTTCTCTGTAAAACTATTTATCTCATGAAAATATAAAATATCAATTTCACATTTTCATTGAATATTCCCTACATTTTTAACAAAACTCGTCGAAGACTAAGTTTATGTTTTGATCTATTATATTTCGACCTGTGAAGTTATTGGTAGTAAAATTTTAAAACTTATATTTATTGAAGCAATTACCAGGCACATTCGATTGAATATCCCCTACATTCTAAACGGTATATATATAACTTAACGCTGTAAAAGGTAAATTAGTGAACACTTCGCGAATTCATATTTTGTAAAAAGGTAGAAAAACGTTTCTGAACTGACATTGACTGTCCGCTTGTACAGTTGAGGCCATGTACGGATTTTCATCAACCATCAGCCTTCCCCAAAATCCTTGAACACCAACATCCGAGTCAGTTATATTAAGACATTAAACACATGAATGTAATTTTCATCTGAGAGTGGAGTATATTGCATTCTTTTAGAACCACTTCTCGTACACTGAAAGGAGACATTTGTGAGGGCTACTTTGTGTGTAAAACCACCAATGTTACGGTTTACAACATTCCAATTCCCGATGGGTAAAGATCTATTGGGTACCGTTGGTTATACCCCTTCACAGACATCATTCATTACATAAAGCAACCATAAAAAGATACCTGTTATTGTTACAACTCAGTGAACACTAAATAATCAATCAGTCGGACCCTCATGGGTACACTGTTTTCTGAATGGCTGAATGAGGGAACAGATTACTGACGTGGACTGGGAATATTTTTCGTACAAAGTTATAGACAGGAGTGCACCACGGCTTCACCTTTAAACTGCACATTTCGGACGCAGTTAACTAAAGGAACAATGTAACGAGTGTTGGTTGGCAACTACGCGAAACCATCGGGACATCTCCAGACAAAACGTTCCCAATGTCTGGCTGTAGCCACTAATTAACATTGGATTGGCCTGGTCTTAGAATCAGGAAGGTCTTCTCTAATGATTACACCTGTCTGACGGTTTGATGTATTCGAGTCCCTGATGCAAGTAACTCATAGAAAGTGATACCTCCTTTGAAAGACATTGCCCACGGAGACTTGTAACTTGAGGAGCTGATGAAAATGCGTTAGAGATATTAATCACGTCCATGGGGGCAACGATCCTAAATATCGACTTCAAGATTTTATTTACGGTAAAGAAGATAATTTGGAAGGGATATTGACCAAACTGAAGCAATACTTGCCTCTCTAAGATCCAAGACCAATCTCAAGTTGGTCAGCACCTTTTTCGGGGATTAATTAATCGACTCTGATGCGTGAAACCTCCTCTTCCCTAACTCTGGATCCATGCTGGAAGGAGTTCTTCAGCTTTAATTGCTATTGATTGTGAGGTTTGGGGATACATTGTGGCTACCAAGAATGGGGAAAATTAGATAACACACATAGATAAGAGGGAGCCATGATCGCCGGGTTACCTTTATCTCCATTGTCTTGCTGATTTACCATTCAATTGAAAACAACTGCACCGCCTGCAGTTTTTGATTACATTTAAAACACCTCTCTCATGGCACACTTACTCCAAGATATTATCTTTGGGATTTGTATTAATTACACTCTCGAACATATTTGCGACCAACACACACTTGTTCTCTAGTCTCACTTGCCTCCTCGTGGTCATGTCGGAAATTCAATGCTATATTCGATATTATGTCTGTGAGAACGGTAGATATAACTCCCATTTCAGAACCATTCGGTCTAGAAACCCCCCAAGAAATCCTGACATTTGAAATCGTATGTTTATTACGTATGGACGCATTTAGGACGCCTTTAGAATTCAAAACGTCCAACACCAGAGACTAATTAGTCTACAGGATATGACAACCAGATTCCATGACGTAAAAAGCGAATAAATGTATACCATATAAAAAAAGTATCGCAACACCCACATGTAGGGGAGTAGTAATAGTTCGCCATAGATTATGGCAAGCTTGTGCGTGATATATATCTGAATGAATTGTGATAAGCATTTGATTGAAAAACAAACAACATGACAACAGTGAGTGAGTTAGTGATTGAGTGAGTGAGTTAAGATTTTAAGCCACTTCGGCAATATCGTGACTTAAACCAAGTTATTATTTCATAATAACTCATGGTAATTTATAAAAGAAAATGTCCGCGAATGACAATAAAAAAAGTGGAATACCACAGATATAATTGTAAAACTAGTATAAACATCTAAAATATCTGAACTATGAAAGAACAATGCAATAAAAACAACGAGCTATAGATCGCCAACAACTGAGGGTAGATCACCATACTAGGGACCATAGTTTAACAACCGGACAAACCCACGCCATTGTGCAAGAATTAGTCAGGTGAAAACCCAAATTAACTCTAGTCAGGAACCGTGCAGTCATTTTGAACTTTAATGATGCTAGTGAGTACCAACGTATAAGTTGATTCCTCGCTGCTTACACCAGTATAACAAAGAGTGATAAATATATTTTGCTTGTCCACACATTTTGTCTGAAGAAACCGTGAAGATTCGGGTTAGAATTTATCCTGAGTAACTCATGCTTTTTTGTAAGAGGCGACTAATGGGATGGGGTGGTCAGACTCACTGACTTGGTTGACACGTTTCATCATATCCCAGTTGTGTAGATCGATGCTCGTGATGTTGATCATTGATTTGTCTTGTCCAGACTCGATTACTGACAAGCCGCCACCTTATAGTTGTAATATTGCTGAGAGCATAGTTAAACAACAAACGAAAGCTAAAGAATCCGAAATGATGTAGTGGGTCATGTATGATCCTTGACGTGGATTCTTGATCACAAGTACTGCTCGGTGCTTCAAGTAAAGCTGTTAAACATGCACCCCTATGTCATGATGTACCAAACTCCTCAGACGAAAGGAAAGCATAAATATAAATTTGAAGCGTGAAAAGTAATGCACACTTAAAACACACCCGGTGTATATATTAACAGGACAACAGTGGATGCGTGTCCAATATGAAGACATTTGACAGCAAATAAAACAGACAAGAGATGTATTGCAGAGGTTCCGTCACGTCTTAGACCTGATTGGGTCTCACATTGTGGACGAAGATTAGTCAGTCAGCGGACTGACAATCCTAATGTACTATTGTGGTACTATTTACGAAATGTGCTCCGAATATTCACGTGTGCTTCCCAAAAGGAAAATTACAATGCCGAAAATATCGCAGAATTAATGGGATCTGTATATATCAGGCGTCGTGCACATTGCTGGGAATACGTTATTTTTTGTCTACCTTGTATCTCCGTGTTAATTATTGCCTTATTTGTGAGTCTCTTGACAAAAATGTGTAGATGAATCCCTGCAGTTTCGCGTCCATCAATTAGACCAATGTTAAACAGAAACCCTGGCGTGTCAGTTAAACAGAGGCGAAACACCAACATGACACAGGTCTTTGAAGTTCTGGCATGTGCATGCTGGTTCTCTCGCAACTAATGATTTGCTCCCCATATAGACAGGGGCAAAATTAAGCACTACCTGAATCCAACGCCGATTTAAACCAGGTGATTATATCCTAGCATACTGGAATGAAGACGTAAAACACACAATATCTCAAAAGCTGAATGTCCCATATTCACGTGCTGCGTTAGCGCCAATCACATTGGGGTGCAAATTCCGTAATTGCAGTGTGTGCAGCTATCTGAACTGATCTAACAGACGACAGTACTGAAAATATTTCATGGCATGGGAAGATGCACACTTTCAGAAAATGCACCATGGCGCGTTACTGGCATGCATCCAGCAAAATTGTCATGAGGCAAACAGTAAAGTAAACAGTTTTGTTTTAGTCTCCATTCATAACCTGTAGCCCGCTATTTGGTCTTTTCAAACGAATGGGATCTGTTTCAACTAATATTCGAGACTAGTCAGTATCTCCTAGCAATGACGTTTTATAATTAGAGCTTCATGGCGGAATATACTTACGCATATACTTATTTGCTACGACAATGTGCCCATAAGACAGTTATACCCACAGATTTATTTCCCGTCTTGAGTGAGGCTACATAAAAAGCATATTCTCGAATACAATAACTGTGCTTTATATAAAGAAACGTTTTTCATCGTCTGCCAACGCAGCTGTTATTTATGTTCTGCCTACATTTGAAGACCTGTTTTCAGACGCACGTGGACATCATGCTGAAACTTGATCTTTGCTCGTTTGTGGCAGCTTAATACGAAATGGTGTACTTCCTCCACGCAGTGACATGACGGATGTCTGTTTTGTGTTGACTGTATCGGAAGCTCTTTAACAACATATTTGTAATAAAAATGACGCCATGCAGCCTAACGTCAAATGTCAACGACAGGGGATTGCATGTTTCAAAAGTATACATTCCTAGTTTATACTATATCTGAGTTACTATCAAAGAAGACTTATTACTCATTTACACACATGGTTGTGTATTTTGCGATATGACATTGATAATGTCTCACTAGCTGCCTTTACAGTGAGAAATATACTCTGATCGTCGTGAGGTAAACATCCTTAAATTAATGTGATAATACGGTTTTACAATAAAAGGTATTTTGATTAAATTCACTATTAACCGTAACTCTTCCTGAAGAGAAACCGTAATTTCCGGCTCCAGAAAGAAACGTAAAGATTATTAAGGAATATTTACATTTTAGGCATCATGCACATTAACTCAAAACACGACATTATACCATTTTGCATCAACCTTTCTTTTTGTGATTTCTTCAGAATCTTGTGTCGCTGGTTGTTTATCAAAAATTTCTGTTGCTGATAAATATAAAAAAACTGAATGCTATGCTAGGGATTACACAGTGAACCGTTATCATCATGGTGCCAAATGTTCCAGCTCATGGCCAAATAGCATGTATGGTAGTAATGATTCATCATAACATATATGGGCGGTGCTTCCTTTGAAGCCCGTTGATGGACCACGAGTGTGGTTCATATATTATCTTTTACCAATAACATCTTGGAAAAGTAACATGTATATAATCACTAGAGTGGGATAATGACGTAGCCATAGTTCACGCCAGCATAACGTCATTTGTACCATGAGTAGTAATTATGTCTGGTATTGGAGAAGGAAAACAGTTTAGATATTAGCCATGAAGTAAGTCAACCTTTTTTCTAATCATGGTAGGAATATAAATTATGTCAAGTCGTTTCTGCACAAACAAGATTATTAATATGAATTTAAAACATAAAGAAGACGCAAACGATGTTTTCTGTTTAATATGTTTTTTTATAGTTTTTGCGGTGGAATACGATGCATTTGGTATGTTTCATATAAAAAGATGATTGATTTCCCTTACCGTTGGATGTTTTGCGATATGAAGGAATAGATCACCATTTCGACTGGATCAATGTAATGCACATATACATGAATGTATACAAAGCCTTCCTATCATAATCCCATCAGCCAAGTTATAGTTGTAATGGTAAGCCCCCTGCACCAAGGTAAGTGTGATGGGAAACAGATAACCATTGTGGGCGTTAGGTAGCAGCCAGTGTTTGTCGTAAGGGGCGACTAACGGTTTTGGGTGCTCAGTCTCATTAATTAATACATGTCACCTGCGGAGATCGATGCTTATGATGTCAGTCACTGGACTGTCTGGTCCAGAGCTGATAACTGACAGACCGTTGCCATATGCTTAACTATTGTTGTGTGCGGCGTGAAACAATAAACATAAATAGCCAGAAATATAGGGACAGTTAATTGTGCATAACATGGCATTTGGAAACTTCAGTATCAGTTCATTAACTACAGCTATCGCCCTGGTTAAAACTTAGAAGATATTTTGTGAAATGCGATTGTATTTGTCTCATTGCTATCATAAACATAACTAAAATAGGGGTGGGGTATGGTTTTCCGACGCTTTAAGAAATATTCAGCACTACGGTAGTGAACACCAGAAATCGAATACAAATATGGGGAATTGAAACCGGGTCTTCGGCATGATGGGCAAAACTCTTGGACCACTAGGCTACCCCACCACACCTAATACAGCAATGGAAGAAAACAATTTATACATAGATTTAGCACACAACCGTCACGTTTTGACACACGTTCAAACAAGAATATACGTTTTAAATTGCTCACTCTGAAACACTGTTTATTATGATTAATAACCATCACATCACAGTTGAGGCTGTATTGTTATGTTTTCAAAGAATAATCACAACTGTTTTATAAGATGGCACAAATAGAGTTTAAGGAGTGTATGTGTGCGTGCGTGCGTGCGTGCGTGCGTGCGTGCGTGTGTGAGTGCGTAAGTGTAATGTTGAGTCGTCGATCTCAGGTTGTAGTTTAAGGGGTCTTTGTATCATGTAAAAAATGACCATGACATCGGAATCGATTCCTTACTATAACATCATACAGCTGTAATACTGCTGAAACAAATATATGCTCATGATATGGTCAAATTTGTGCAATCGACTCTGCTTTTAGCAGAGATTTTTATGAACGTGGAAAGGGCTTTGGTGCTTCTATTCCTAAATGTTAGCTCGGAAGGCAATTGAGTTTTATAGAACTGCCACGATTTGAAGACCAGCTCGTACGAGAAGACATTTGAACACAAAATGTTTATTTCTCGGAAAATCGATAAGATGAGAGATTTCTTTTGCTGTAGTAAACGATATGCCAGTGAAGGGTTAAAAGTCAAGAATAAATGTCATCATTATCACGTTTAAAGTATCGTAGCTAACACCGCAGTTTAAAAAAACAACGTAATGCATATAGGATGGATAATGGATATATTTTATATTGTGCTTTCTATATATTAGGTGAGGGTCATTGTGTATATTACTTCAGGGAACATGATTTCCAACTTTCCATTAACCAGACAATTCCTCCTGAAAAAAGCGAAATGCATTCAACATTGCTCATGTTTATTCATAAGGGGATGGTTGGATGCCATGAAGCTTATTTTCCACCGGTCTTCTCCGAAAGCGACCCGTGAAGGTCCGGTTTAGATTATTGATCTTCAGTAACCCATGCTTTCCGTAAGAGGCGACTTACGGGATCGGGTGGTCAGGCTCGCTTACTTGGTTGACACATGTCATTCGCAGATCGAAGCTCATGCTGTTGATCAGAGGATTGTCTTGTCCACACTCGATTATCTACAGACCGCCGCCATATAGCTGGAATATTGCTGAGTGCGGCGTAAAACTAAACTCACTCACTCACTCACTCTCCGAAATGTATGAGTGATGAGGCCTCCAGAAAATGCCTCGGCATGCAGTTCGATTGACGGAAAGTATCCGAAGGGGTTCATTGAAACACAATGTTGTACAAAGATGTTTCTGATGAGATTCGGTAGAGGTGGCGAATCAAGAACAATTTGGAAGCTTTCTGGAACATTGAGATTCAAGATATTTAGATTATGCAAGTAAGCAAGCACATGCATATCATATCTCATATTACACCTGGACCGGCTAAGCGTGACCATTACTTGTCACTCACCCTGGATTTCCAATCAAGTCCTATTTTAAAAACTTGAATGTTTGTTACCAGGTGAAAGGTTTTAATGATCATCACTGCCTATCATCATTTCGTCACTGGAAGCGTTGCCAAGGACGGCATCTATTTCCACATAAGACAGATACTATTCATGTTCATTCAAAGGTTGTAATTCGAATAGGACATGGTTATAAGCATGTGGTATTATCATATTTTAAGACACAGACTAACAATGTAGTCAAGAATTCAGAATTTGCACAAAATCTCTTTATATCACAGGCATATTCCGGCCTATTCCGGTGTATATACACTACTCGATTCTTGACATTGGCAACAGAATGGCCGGTCTTTCACCATTGAAAGCAATGGTTTAACACACACCACGGTATAACGAACGTGTGTTGTGAAGTAGCATTTTCGTGCCACACATCTTTTTAAAACTTTTATACTTGACAAGGAAACACCACCCCAAGATTTAACAGGATATGTCTTCGACATTGTAAGGAATGTCTTATGTCCTCGTCTTCTTTTAACGTATTTTCCTGATCTAATCATTTTGTTACATGGGATTTCCTCGGGGATCAATTACAGTGTCGCCAGGTATATAAAACAGCCAGTATCTACGACACAGTCTCCATTATTGTTAAACTTACTTCAGCAGAAGTAATCAATTCTACATGGTAGCAATGGGTACACATTTTCGATTATTTCGAAAAAAATGCTAGAGCATTTGCTCACACCCCGACAGCTGACCAGGCAATAATCACTTGCGCAACATCCATAGGACATGCAGTTAGCGTTGGTGTCTTGCATATCTAATGATTATGTTCTTACAAAAATTCTTCTCTCCCTACCACTTGATTTTATATGCAGTAACCATTCGCCAATTCTAAATTTAATCACGCTTTATGTGTCTTATGTTAAAGGTATCTTCAGTTTCTAACTTCCCATGCCTCTCAGTATATCTCAGCAGACAATAAACATGGTCAATAGACCAGGAATAAATAAAGGCCTGTGGTGCCACGAAATATGCGTATTTGATCAACACTTTGGAGAAAAAAATTAAGGAAAAATATATATTTCATTGACAAAGAAGATGTCACATTTTGAGATAAAAATCTACCTTGTGCAAAGGTTGTTTGGTCAAAGATACAACATTCAAAGCCAAGATCAAACTTTGAAAACGTTTTATGATAGGCATGTGGAATACATTTCTAAATGTGACGCCTCAGTGACCAAATTGCTGACCAATTCAATTCCTATTGTTAACTTGTACTATATGTTCCTGTATTATATTTTTAGGGGAACTATTGATTTTCCCCGAATGTGTTTGTGATGGATGTCAACGGTTGTGAAACATACACACATCGTTTCGTGAACACCTCGTACTATTGGTATTATATTGTGATTCAGTAAGGCCTGCCAATGATAAACAACCGGCACTGGAGATTTTTGTTATGAATATAGAAAGGGTTTTGCTGCATTGCTAAGTGAGTGAAAGTTTGAAACATGGTGATTTAGCTACTCGTGAACAGATTGCATTCAATTGAAATAAATTAAATATTTATTTTTCCAATTACAGCTCTGATGAAAAGCCAGTGATGGTACGTGTACAGTTGAAACACACATGTAGAAACAAGAACGTAAATGTGATATTTATTTATTAATTCCAAGGATTTAAGTATGTTTTAAGTGAAAACAATATAAGAATATAAGATCAACTGCAGCTGTTACACGTCATTTAGAACAAACATGAAAAACAACCAAACGATAAAAAAAATGAACAGAGCATGAACATATATTATACAAAACATTAAAGGTGTGAAATGTTGGTTGCATGTATTGCTGAGCCCCGCATTTCAACAGTTAAAAGGAGATCGGCTTGATTCAAATGATGTCTGCAGACAACATCGTGATCTGTCTTGTTAAATGATTGTGCATGAAAACACATGAAGATTATCAGTAGATTTGCTAAGTTAGGTTTATCAAAACAAGTATCAAGTTTCAGTTATCAAATAATTGATACAACCTTAGTTTGCTTTGGAGCATAGTGGACTTTATCATTTTAATTGACGTGATTATTGTCTCGTGTAATTGGTGTTGAAGACGAGTAGACATTCCTTTGTTACACTTTAGTCATGTGACGAGAAGGACGTGTGGACCTAAAATGACGAGATCTCTGATTTGGCTGTCAGTTGACGATACTGCATGTCTCTATGGTCAGCATTTTAAAATTATCCTGCACGTATGGGCTGGATGGTCTGTCGGTTTATATTAATAGAAATGAGAAAATGTAAAGTACAGATATGTTAAATAGTCACTCCTATGCAGGCAAAATAGAGCATAATCAAGGTTACAGATGATTTAAAAGACCTCTCGTACAAAAATCTAATATATTCTGTTTTATTTTAAATCCATGACAATTATTGCACTGCAAGCAATAGCAGCAGATAACAACAAAGAAAGCAGCAGAGAACATTAAAATAGCTTGAATTAGCTATTACTGTGTCACAAAGTTAGACACCTCGGTCAATAAAAGCGTTTTTTTTATTCTTTAATACATGATATAGTATTTAGATGAAATGTAAGAAAGAAGAATGTTCATACTCTGACAAGCGCTTAGTCTTCTAGTTAATTTACACTTGTCCTCTACCTGCAGCCTCCTTCCCAGCAGTGGACACAGGAAGGAAGCATCTAAATGAGCAGTCGGGTCGAGCTGGTGGAAATATACTCTCCCAAAAATGAAACGCATCATGAAAATAGCAATTTCATGTGGCAATGAATTAAAACGCGATTCATTTTACAAAAGGATTTGCTCTGTTTATGAGTCCTATGGTGTTTATGTTTTGAAACATCACAACAAAACGCACCATCCGTAAAATACCCGTATTTAACAGCATGATTTTCAATTTCGGCGTGTAGTGTCACAGAATACACAATTCACATGCAATGCACGTGAAAGTTGGGTATCAGATAGTCTCAATGATGGGTATAAAAAGTTGATCGCTGTTCGTCGATTATTCACTGTATTTGGAATATTGTTGACGAACGCAAAATGCCACGTCTAAGTGAAGCCAACCATCATATCGCCATTGGTGTGCTTGAAGCTGGCCAGTCTCAACGTGCAGTTGCCCGACGCATGAATGTTCACCAAAGCACCATTTCACGGCTCTGGGAGAGATATTGCCGGCAGAATGCGGTGGCAGATGCCCCTCGTAGTGGGCGACCTCGAGCGACCATCCGGGATACAAATGTCATTTTGCCTTTCTAAAAAAGTATAAACATAAGGTTTCTGTCACGTTTGGAAATAGGTACTTATCATTAACAACGAAATACATGCATTTTTATGTAATTACCCAATTTCACAAAAGCAAAGGATCTTTACATTCAAGGCGTCATTTACATTTAACACGAAACACAGCATGATGTCATTTTCCATCAACCTTCACTCCACTCTCAACAGCGGGCAATTGCACCGTGTGCACTTTCTTCATAGTCTTCCTGTTTTTATCAATAGACTGTTTCAATTACTAATAGAGATGTAACACTTGAAGTGCTGGGCCCATGCTGGTCGATCATTTCATGACATGTATATAACTATAAGTCACTATCTAGAGACAGTGTGTGAGTATGAAATTACGCCGCGTTTTGCAATCTTCGAGCAATATCGCAGCGAAATGGTTCTCACACATTGTATCCATCTGGGGAATCGAACCCGGGTCTTCGGCTTCGTCTTCGGCAAACGTTATATAACCACCGAGCTACCCCGCAGTTTTCCATGTTGCCCACCAGTAACGCGTGTGTTACCGTGTCAGTCATAGGACTTCTATCCACGAAATTGGGTGGTGGGTAGCTATAGGTTAGTGGTTAAAGCGTCCACTCGTCATGCCGGAGACCCGGGTTCGATTACCCACATGGGTATAATGCATATAGATGCATATAATTCTTCTAATATGCCTCATGGTCATGTCTGCCATTTGCCTTGGCATGTGTGGCATATTGAACAGAATGCACAACAGGTCCATGCACATAGTAGTATGGCAGTTTTCGGAGCTAATGCCAAGGTGAACCTGCTAACATGTTATTGCCCTGGACTCCCTGGAGCAAACAGAGGCCTTTATCACAGAGTGCACCAAGGATGGTTTCTAACCCTCTTTAGCTGTCCTCATAAATACATATAATGCTTGAAGCTGACAGAAGTGTAGACGCCAAAAGGATTTATCATGCATGTTTCAGCACAACAATCAGCATGAAAGGCCCTTTGAGCGGATCAATACACCGGGAATAGATGGCGCTTGTGGTTATAGGAATACTCGGGATGTAAACAACACTTCGCTAATTGGGACATCAGTTCAGTGAAAAGGCAATTGCTTTATTGGCAGTAAAGACGTCACGTTTTGAGACGGAAATGTATGTGAGTCATATATTTCAACTATGTGCCATATAAAATATGATTGGCCGACGTGAGTGGAAAGTAAAACTGACATCGGAGAAAGATAACCTCCATTTAGACATTAACCTTAAGATTAATGATCCTTCTTTGTTGTCTACTAGCGTAAAACTGTGTTTGAAATAGAACTCGTAGAAAACGAAATTTATGTTTTGATTTTTTATTTTTCTTCCTGTGAAATATGTGTTATAGATAGTATAGTTTTAAAACTTGTACTTATTGATGCAATTACATGTTTACCCGATAACAATGAATCCCAAATCAGAAATACCAGTCCTTGACAGGCACAACAGCATATGTCGTTGACGGAATGAGAGATTACATTCCGGTTAACATTGTGTGTCACTTTCGCGCCGATATGGAGGTCGTTTTGTCTTTCAGGATGTCAACGCAAGAGCACAAATCTCAGTCAGATGTCTGTTGAACTATTTATCTCATGGAAATATAAAATATGAATAGCTGAGACACCTTTTTATTGAATATTCCCTACATTTTAAATAAAACTCGTTGAAGACGAAGTTTATGTTTTGATCTATTATATTTCGACCTGTGAAGTTATTGGTAGTAAAATTTTAAACTTTATACTTATTGAAGCAATTAGAATATAACTTAACGCTGTAAAAGTTAAATTAGTGAACACTTCGCGAATTCATATTTTGTAAAAGGTAGAAAAACGTTTCTGAACTGGCATTGAGTGAGTGAGCGTAGCAATATTAGAGCTATATGGCGGCGGTCTGTAAATAATCGAGTCTGGACCAGACAATCCAGTGACCAACGACATGAACAGGGATCTGCGCAATTGGGAACCGATGACATGTGTCAACGAAGTCAGCGAGCCTGACCACCCGATCCCGTTAGTCGCCTCTTACGACAAGCATGGGTTACTGAAGATCAATATTCTAACCCGAATCTTCACGGGTAGAACCGACATTGACTGTCCGATAATTCAGTTGAGGCAATGTCCGGATCTTCACCAACCACCAGCCTTCCCCAAATGCACAAGGGAACGTTTGGATGTGACCTTGAACCAGCATCCGAGTCAGTTACATTAAGACAACAAACACATAACTGTAATTTTCATCTGAGAGTCGAATATATTGCTTTTTCTTTTAAATCACTTCTCGTACACTGAAAGGAGACATTTGTGAGGGCTACATTGAGTGTAAAACCACCAATTTGACGGTTTACAGCATTCCAATTCCCGATGGGTAAAGATCTATTGGGTACCGTTGGTCATACCTCTTCGCAGACATCATTCATTACATAAAGCAACCATAAAAAGTACCTGTTATTGTTACAACTCAGTGAACACTAAATAATCAATCAGTCGGACCCTCATGGGTATACTGTTTTCTGAATGGCTGAATGAGGGAACAGATTACTGGCGTGGACTGGGAATGTTTTTCGTACAAACTTATAGACAGGAGTGCACCACAGCTTCACCTTTAAACTGCACAGTTCGGACGCAGTTAACTACAGGAGCAATGTAATGAGTGTTGGTTGGCAACTACGCGAAACCATCGGGACATCATCTCCAGACAAACGTTCCCAATGTCTAGTTGTAGCCACTAATTAACATTGGATTGGTCTGGTCTTAGATTCAGGAAGGTCATCTCTAATGATCGCACCTGTCTGACGATTTGATGTATTCTGAGTCCCTAATGCAAGTAACTCATAGAAAGTGATACCTCCTTTGAAAGACATTGCCCACGGAGACATGTAACTTGAGGTGCTGTTGAGAATGCGTTGGAGATATTAACCACGTCCATGGGGGCAACGATCCTAAAAATCGACTTCAAGATTTTATTTACGGTAAAGAAGATAATTTGAAAGGGATATTGACAAAAATGAACCGATACTTGCCTCTTTAAGACCCAAGACCAATCTCAAGTTGGTCAGCACCTTTCTAGGGGATTAATTAATCGACATTGTTGCGTGAAACCTCCTCTTCCCTAACTCTGGATCCATGCTGGAAGGAGTTCTTCAGCTTTAATTGTTATTGATTGAGAAGTTGGGGATACATTGTGGCCACCGAGGATGGGGAAATTAGATAACACACATAGATAAGAGGGAGCCATGATCGCCGGGTTACCAATATCTACATTTCCTTGCTGATTTACCATTCAATTGAAAACAACTGCACCGCCTGCAGTTTTCTTACATTTAAAACACCTCCCTCATTCCGATAACACCGATAAATCACCGTTTGTCCGTATGAAGCATGTTGACGAGATGGCACACTTACTCCAAGATATTATCTTTGGGATTTGTATTAATTGCACTCTCGAACATATTTGCGACCAACACACACTTGTTCTCTTGTCTCACTTGCCTCCTCGTGGTCATGTCGGAAATACTATGTTATATTCGATATTATGTCTGTAAGAAGGGTAGATATAACTCCCATTTCAGAACCATTCGGTCTAGAAAGCCCCCGAGAAATCCTGACATTTGAAATCGTATGTTTATTACGTATGGACGCATTCATTACGCTCTAAGAATTCAAAACGTCCAACACCAGAGACTAATTAGTCTACAGAATATGACAAATCAGATTCCATGACGTAAAAAGCGAATAAGTGAGAATGTATACCATGGAAAAAAAGTATCGCAACACCTAGGAGAGTAGTAATAGTTCGCCATAGCTTATGGCAAGCTTGTGCGTGATGTACATCTGAATGAATTGTGATAAGCATTTGATTGAAAAACAAACAACATGACAACAATGAGTGAGTGATTGAGTGAGTGAGTTAAGATTTTAAGCCACTTCGGCAATATTTCAGCCATATCGTGACTAAAAACAAGTTATAATTGCATAATAAATCATGGTAAATTATAAAAACATGTCGGCGAAGGACAGTAAAAATAATTGGAATACCACAGATGTAATTGTAAAACTAGTATAGAAATCTAAAATATCTGAACTATGAAAGACAATACAATAAAAACAACGGACTATAGAACGCCAACAACTGAACAGTTTAATGTGTGTTCCAGATGCCCTTCTGGAAAAGCAAAATAGTTTAACCACCGGACTAATCCACGCCATTGTGCAAGAATTAGTCAGTTGAAAACCCAAATTAACTCTAGTCAGGAACTGTGCAGTCATTTTGAAGTTTAATGATGCTAGAGAGTACAAACGTACAAGTTGATTCCTCGCTGCTTACACAAAGAATGATAAATATATTTTGCTTGTTCACACATTTTGCCTGAAGAAACCGTGGAGATTCGGGTTAGAATTTATCCTGAGTAACCCATGCTTTTTGTAAGAGGCGACTAATGGGATGGGGTGGTCAGACTCACTGACTTGGTTGACACGTTTCATCATATCCCAGTTGTGTAGATCGATGTTCGTGATGTTGATCATTAATTTGTCTTGTCCAGACTCGATTACTGACAAGCCGCCACCTTATAGTTGTAATATTGCTGAGAGCGTCGTTAAACAACAAACGAAAGCTAAAGAATCCGAAATGATGTAGTGGGTCATGTATGATCCTTGACGTGGATTCTTGATCACAAGTACTGCTCGGTTCTTCAAGTAAAGCAGTTAAACATATACCCCTATGTCATGATGTACCAAACTCCTCAGACGAAAGGAAAGCATAAATATAAATTTGAAGCGTGAAAAGTAATGCACACTTAAAACACACCCGGTGTATATATTAACAGGACAACAGTGGATGCGTGTCCAATATGAAGACATTTGACAGCAAATAAAACAGACAAGAGATGTATTGCAGAGGTTCCGTCACGTCTTAGACCTGATTGGGTCTCACATTGTGGACGAAGATTAGTCAGTCAGCGGACTGACAATCCTAATGTACTATTGTGGTACTATTTACGAAATGTGCTCCGAATATTCACGTGTGCTTCCCAAAAGGAAAATTACAATGCCGAAAATATCGCAGAATTAATGGGATCTGTATATATCAGGCGTCGTGCACATTGCTGGGAATACGTTATTTTTTGTCTACCTTGTATCTCCGTGTTAATTATTGCCTTATTAGTGAGTCTCTTGACAAAAAAGTGTAGATGAATCCCTGCAGTTTCGCGACCATCAATTAGACAAATGTTAAACAGAAACCCCGGCGTGTCAGTTAAACAGGGGCGAAACACCAACATGACACAGGTCTTTGAAGTTCTGGCATGTGCATGCTGGTTCTCTCGCAACTAATGATTTGCTCCACATATAGACAGGGGCAAAAATTAAGCACTACCTGAATCCAACGCCGATTTAAACCAGGTGATTATATCCTAGCATACTGGAATGAAGACGTAAAACACACAATATCTCAAAAGCTGAGGGTCCCATATTCACGTGCTGCGTTAGCGCCAATCACATTGGGGTGCAAATTCCGTAATTGCAGTGTGTGCAGTTATCTGAACTGATCTAACAGACGACAGTACTGAAAATATTTCATGGCATGGGAAGATGCACACTTTCAGAAAATGCACCATGGCGCGTTACTGGCATGCATCCAGCAAAATTGTCATGAGGCAAACAGTAAAGTAAACAGTTTTGTTTTAGTCTCCATTCATAACCTGTAGCCCGCTAGTTGGCCTTTTCAACCGAATGGGATCTGTTTCAACTGATATTCGAGACTGGTCAATATCTCCTAGCAATGACGTTTTATAATTAGAGCTTCATGGCGGAATATACTTACGCATATACTTATTTGCTACGACAATGTGCCCATTAGACAGTTATACCCACAGATTAATTTCCCGTCTTGAGTCAGGCTAGACAAATAGCATATTCTCGCATACATTAACTGTGCTATATATATAAAAAGAAACGTTTTTCATCGTCTGCCAACGCAGCTGTTATTTATGTTCTGCCTACATTTGAAGACCTGTTTTCAGACGCACGTGGACATCATGCTGAAACTTGATCTTCTATTGTGTTACACATTCGATACCATTCTTTTATGATTGCTGAAACAAAACCTTTGCTCGTTTGTGGCAGCTTAATACGAAATGGTGTACTTCCTCCACGCAGTGACATGACGGATGTCTGTTTTGTGTTGACTGTATCGGAAGCTCTTTAACAACATATTTGTAATAAAAATGACGCCCTGCAACCTAACGTCAAATGTCAACGACAGGGCATTGCATGTTTCAAAAGTATACATTCCTAGTTTATACTATATCTGAGTTACTATCAAAGAAGACTTATTACTCATTTACACACATGGTTGTGTATTATACGATATGACATTGATAAAATCTCACTAGCTGCCTTTACAATGAGAAATATACTCTGATCGTCGTGAGGTAAACATCCTTAAATTAATGTGATAATACGGTTTTACAATAAAAGTTGTTTTGATTAAATTGCTTTTAGAAAATATATTGGATGCATTCCAAATGATCACATTTCAACTTCAACGCTCAGAGATCTATCACGTTATTGCCTCATAACGATATTAACATTAAATTAGTGTACCGTGTTATTCACTATTAACCGTAACTCTTCCTGAAGAGAAACCGTAATTTCCGGCTCCAGAAAGAAACGTAAAGATTATTAAGGAATATTTACATTTTAGGCATCATGCACATTAACTCAAAACACGACATTATATCATTTTGCATCAACCTTTCTTTCTGTGATTTCTTCAGAATCGTGTGTAGCTGGTTGTTTATCAAAAGACAGTTTCTGTTGCTGATAAATATATAAAACTGAATGCTATGCTAGGGATTACACAGTGAACCGTTATCATCATGGTGCCAAATGTTCCAGCTCATGGCCAAATAGCATGTATGGTAGTAATGATTCATCATAACAGATATGGGCGGTGCTGCCTTTGAAGCCCGTTGATGGACCACGAGGTATGGTTCATATATTATCTTTTACCAACAACATCTTGGAAAAGTAACATGTATATAATCACTAGAGTGGGATAATGACGTAGCCATAGTTCACGCCAGCATAACGTCATTTGTACCATGAGAAGTAATTATGTTCACCTTGTCTGGTATTGGAGACGGAAAACAGTTTAGATATTAGCCATGAAGTAAGTCAACCTTGTTCTAATCATGGTAGGAATATAAATTATGTCAAGTCGTTTCTGCACAAACAAGATTACTAATATGAATTTAAAACATAAAGAAGACGCAAAGGATGGTTTCTGTTTAATATGTTTTTGATAGTTTTTGTGGTGGAATACGATGCATTTGGTATGTTTCAAATAAAAAGATGATTGATTTCCCTTACCGTTGGATGTTTTGCGATATGAAGGAATAGATCACCATTTCGACTGGATCAATGTAATGCACATATACATGAATGTATACAAAGCCTTCCTATCATAATCCCATCAGCCAAGTTATAGTTGTAATGGTAAGCCCCCTGCACCAAGGTAAGTGTGATGGGAAACAGATAACCATTGTGGGCGTTAGGTAGCAGCCAGTGTTTGTCGTAAGGGGCGACTAACGGCTTTGAGTGCTCAGTCTCGCTGACTTGGTTAATTAATACATGTCACCTGCGGAGATCGATGCTCATGATGTCAGTCACTGGACTGTCTGGTCCAGAGCTGATAACTGACAGACCGCTGCCATATGCTTAACTATTGTTGTGTGCGGCGTTAAACAGCAAGCTATAAACATAAATAGCCACAAATATAGGGATAGTTAATTTTGCATAACATGGCATTTGGAAACTTCAGTATCAGTTCATTAACTACAGCTATCGCCCCGGTTAAAACTAAGAAGATATTTTGTGAAATGCGATTGTATTTGTCTCATTGCTGTCATAAACAATTGTGATGTTGCGAAATAGCGGAATAAATAAAACGAAAATAGGCGTGGGTATGGTTTTTCGACGCTTTAAGAAATATTCAAGCATTAATACGGCAGTGAACACCAGAAATCGAATACCAAAATGGGGAATTGAAACTGGGTCTTTGGCATGATGGGCAAAACTCCTGGACTACCAGGCTACCCCACCGCACCTAATACAACTATGGAAGAAAACAATTTATACATAGATTCAGTAGACAACAGTCACGTTTTGACACACGTTTAAACAAGAATATACGTTTTAAATTGCTCAGTCTGAAACACTGTTTATTATGATTAATAACCATCACATTCTTTATGAGGCTGTATTGTTATGTTTTCAAAGAATAATCACTGATTGCTCCATCCAGAAAAAGAAAAAACAACTGTTTTATAAGATGGCAGAAATAACGTTTAAGGAGTGTATGTTTGCGTGCATGTGTGAGTGCGTGCGCGTGGGTGTGTGAGTGCGTAAGTGTAATGTTGAGTCGTCGATCTCAGGCTGTAGGTTAAGGGGTCTTTGTATCATGTAAAATTCACCATGACATCGGAATCGATTCCTTACTATAACATCATACAGCTGTAATACTGCTGAAACAAATATATGCTCATGATATGGTCAAATTTGTGCAATCGACTCTGCTTTTAGCAGAGATTTTATGAACGTGGAAAGGGCTTTGGTGCTTCTATTCCTAAATGTTAGCTCGGAAGGCAATTGAGTTTTATAGAACTGCCACGATTTGAAGACCAGCTCGTACGAGAAGACATTTGAACACAAAATGTTTATTTCTCGGAAAATCGATAAGATGAGAGATTTCTTTTGCTGTAGTAAACGATATGCCAGTGAAGGGTTGAAAGTCAAGAATAAATGTCATCATTATCCCGTCTAAAGTATCGTAGCTAACACCGCAGTTTTAATGTTCAAAAACAACGTAATGCATATAGGATGGATAATGGATATATTTTATATTGTGCTTTCTATATATCAGGTGCGGGTCATTGTGTATATTACTTCAGGAAACACAATTTCCAACTTTCCATTAACCAGACAATTCCTCCTGAAAAAAGCGAAATGGATTTAACATTGCTCATGTTTATTCATAAGGGGATGGATGAATGCCACGAAGCTCACTTACCACCGGTCTTCTCCGAAAGCGACCCGTGAAGCTCCGGGTTAGAATATTGATCTTCAGTAACACAAGCTTTTAGTAAGAGGCGACTAACGGGATCGGGTGGTCAGGCTCCCTTACTTGGTTGACACATGTCATTCACAGATCGATGCTCATGCTGTTGATCACTGGATTGTCTGGTCCACACTCGATTATCTACAGACCGCCGCCATATAGCATGAATATTGCTGAGTGCGGCGTAAAACTAAACTCACTCACTCACTCTCCGAAAAGTATGAGGGATGAGGCCTCCAGAAAATGCCTTGGCATGCAGTTACATTGACGGAAAATATCTGAAGGTGTTCATTGAAACACAATGTTGTTCAAAGATGTTTCTGATGAGTGAGTGAGTGAGTTTAGTTTTACGCCGCACTCAGCAATATTCCAGCTATATGGCGGCGGTCTGTAACTAATCGAGTCTGGACCAGACAATCCAGTGATCAACAGCATGAGCATCGATCTGCGCAATTGGGAACCGATGACATGTGTCAACCAAGTCAGCGAGCCTGACCACCCGATCCCGTTAGTCGCCTCTTACGACAAGATAGTCGCCTTTTTATGGCAAGCACATGGGTTGCTGAAGACCTATTCTACCCCGGATCTTCACGGGCCAAGAACAATTTGGAAACTTTCTGGAACATTGAGATTCAAGATATTAAGATTATGCAAGTAGGCAAGCACGTGCATATCATATCTCATATTACATCTTGACCGGCTCAGCGTGACCATTACTTGTCAGTCACCCTGGATTTCAAATCAAGTCCTATGTTGAAAACTTGAATGTTTGTTACCAGGTGAAAAGTTTTAATGATCATCGCTGCCTATCATCATTTCGTCACTGGAAGCGTTGCCCAGGACGGAATCTATTTCCACATAAGTCCGATACTATTCATGTTCATTCAAAGGTTGTAATCCGAATATGACATGGTTATAAGTATGTGGTATTATCATATTTTAAGACACAGACTAACAATGTAGTCAACACGGATGTATAGACACTACTCGATTCTTGACATTGGCAACAAAATGGCCGATCATTCACCATTGAAAGCAATGGTTTAACACACCACGGTATAACGAACGTGTGTTGTGAAGTAGCATTTTCGTGCCACACATCTTTTTAAAACTGCTATACTTGACAAGGAGACACCACTCCAAGATTTAACAGGATATGTCTTCGACATTGTAAGGAATGTGTTATGTCCTCGTCTTCTATTAACGTATTTTCCTGATCTAATCATTTTGTTACATGGGATTTCCTCGGGGATCAATTACAGTGTCGCCAGGTATTTAAAACAGCCTGTATCTATGACCCCGTCTCCAGTATTGTTAAACTTACTTCAGCACAAGTAAGCAATACTACATGGTAGCAATGGGTACATATTTTCGATTATTTCGAAAATAATGCGAAAGGATATGCTCACACCCCAACAGATGACCAGGCAATTATCTTTTGTGCAACACCCATTGGACCTGCAGTTAGCGTTGGTGTCTTGCATATCTAATGATTATGTTCTTACAACAAATCTTCTCTCCCTACCACTTGATTTTATATGCAGTAACCATTCGCCAATTCTAAATTTAATCACGCTTTATGTGTCTTATGTTTAAGGTTTCTTCAGTTTCTAACTTCCCTTGCGTCTCAGTATATTTCAGCAAACAATCATCATGGTCAATAGACCAGGAATAAATAAATGGCCTGTGGTGTCACGAATTATGCGTATTTTAACAACACTTTAGAGAGTAAGATTAAGCCAAAATATATATTTCATTGACAAAGAAGACGTCACGTTTTGAAATAGAAGTCTACTCTGTGTAAAGGTTGTTTGGTCAAAGATACAATATTCAAAATGCCAATCCAATTCCTATTGTTAACTTGTACTATATGTTCCTGTATTATGTTTTTAGGGGAACTATTGATTTACCCTTGAATGTCTTTGCGATGGATGCCAACGGTTGTGAAACACACACTCATCGTTTCGTGAACACCTCGTACTATTAATATTTCATTCTGATTTAATAAGGTCTGCCAATGATAAACAGCCGACACTAGTCTTAGGACATATTTGTTATGAATATAGAAAGGGTTTTGCTTCATTGCTAAGTGAATCAAAGTTTGAAACATGTTGATTTAACTACATGTGAAGAGATTGCATACTATTGAAATTTATGTTTTCAATTACACCTGTGTTCAAAAGCCAGTGATGGTACGTGTACAGTTTGTGGGCATTATGTTA
This sequence comes from Haliotis rubra, assembly GCF_003918875.1. Classification (NCBI taxonomy): domain Eukaryota; kingdom Metazoa; phylum Mollusca; class Gastropoda; order Lepetellida; family Haliotidae; genus Haliotis; species Haliotis rubra. The sequence continues at coordinate 793,692 of NW_025767457.1, forward strand.
CAGTTTAGACACACATGTAGAAACAAGATCGTTAATGTGACATTTATTTATCAATTCCAACGATTTAAGTATCCTTTTAAGTGAAAAGAATACAAGATTAACTGAAGCTGTTTCAAGTCATGTAAATTACCCCCCCCAAAAAAAATCAACAACAACAAAACAAACAAACAACAACAACAACAAAACAAAACAAAAACAAAACAAAAAAAGCATAAAAAATCTGAACAAAGCATGAACGCACATTATACAAAACATTAAAGGTATTCCCGCATTTCAACAGATAATTAAAGAAAATCGGCTTGATTCAAATGATGTCTGCAGACAACATCGTGATCTGTCGGGTTATATGATTGTGCATGAAACCACATGAAGATGATCAGTAGAGTTGTAAAGTTAGGTTTATCAAAACAAACATTAAGTTTCAGTTGTCAAATGATTGATAAAGCATTTAGTTTCCTTTGGAGTATAGTGGACTTTATCACTTTAGTGACTATTTTCTAGTGTAACTGGTGTTGAAGACGAGTAGACATGCCTTTGTTACAGTTTACTCTTTAGCCATGTGGCGAGAAGGACCTAAAATGACAAGATCTTTGTTTTGGTTGTGACCTGACTACACTTAATGTATATATGGGCATTATGTATTTTCTATATTTGTATCTACTGATTTGGATGAATAAAAAAGTGTCTCTCCGGACTGCTGTGATTTCCGAGTCGAATTGTGGTGGTCAGGGCTTCCAGAACTGTAACTGGGGTCCTAACCAATGTAAATCGGGACGTTGTAAATGTTATAAAGCGGGACTGAAGTGTAATATCCGGCGTCATAAAAGTCTATCTTTTCCCATACCCTGTACGCGCATTATAAATTTGCTCTTTCACTATAGGCTGGCAGGAGTTTCCCGAAATCCCTGAGACAATATTTCAGTAATCTCATGAAATCCAGCAGGGAACAGCACAGAATAACAGCAGAGAACATAGCCTGAATCAGCTGTAACTGTGTCACAAATTTAGACACCTCGGTCATTAAAAGGTTTCCTTTATTCTTTAATAGATGATAGTGTATTTAGAAGAAATGTAAGAAGAAGAATGTTGATACTCTGGCTAGCGCTTAGCCTTCTCATTAATTTACACTTGTCCTCTTCTTGCAGCCTTCATCCCAGCAATGACACAGGAAGAAAGCATTTGAAATTAGCAGTCGGGTCAAGCCGGCGGAAATATATGTAAAAAATATTTTTTCATCGGCTCGGCGCACAATTTACAGTCGGTAGGGCGATGAAAAACATGGATTTAAAAAAAGGTTGCCCTACGTATGACCATCCATGTTTCACTCAAGCCTGTTTCGTTTCTAAAAGAGAAGCATATTTGTTACAAGTTCCTAGTCATCTGTTTACAATCGTACATATATGTCCATGAATATACTGGTTACAGTTGTTCTATTACAAAAAATATCATAAAAGATGACATTGATCTGATTCATTTGCATTGATTTTGAATTCTTTTCAGGTACTTTGTTCTGGAATGCATTTCCTACGAACCTTCGACATAACTTCGAGAAACAGCAAGAGCTAAACTTTGTTATTCAAAAGAAAACGCAAATGTTTACCGACAATGAATGCGTCACATTTTGAGACGGAAACGTACATCTTTTTGTCTGATATCATTCTGTTGTATATATACTGACATTGAAAACATACACGTTGTAAAATTAGCAGCTCAAAGAGCATTGAAGTCTTGGAGGATAAATAAGTTAAATACCAACGCACAACATTATGTATATACTATGTATACAACTTTCAAGTATAGAAATAATCAGAATTGGATATCAGGTTTCCAACATATACATGTAGTGCATACCCATATGTTATACAAATGTGATTTCATCTTTCTAACACAGTATAAACATAAGGTGTCCTTAACGTGAGGAAATAGGTACTTATCATTAACAACGAAATACATCTACATGCATTTTTATATAATTACCAGTAGTTATGTCATTGCAGTGGAAAGTAATGATCAACGTGGAAAATTATGGAGTAAGCAGGAATGTAAAAATGTTAGGGGAAGTAAAAAGGGCAAATCAACATCAACCAAGAATCAATGAGATAATACCAAACAGGTAGAACTTCATGTAATTGGAAGTAAGTTTTGTGAATACCTACCGGTTCAATGTAAAATATTACGTTACATTCAGGCACAATTGTTGTTTCAATTTCAGTTTAAGATAACTGAATGTATACAGACAGATTTCGAGTGAACAAATACAAACATCATGGTACTACTCCTGCTCTTCTCGAAGGAAAACTGCAGCGTTTAATGGCACAAAAGCAGCAGAGAGTGAAGGATCTTTAGATTCAAGGCGTCATTTATATTAACACGAAACACGGCATGGTGTCATTTTCCATCAATCTTCCATCCTCTCTCAACAGCGGGCAATTACACCGTGTGTACATTCTTCATAATTTTACTTTGTTTATCAATTGAATGTTTCAGTTACTGATAGAGATGTAGCACTTGAAGTGCTCGGCCCATGCTGGGTTATCATTTCATGATCATTCTCAGGTCTTAGACACGTGACATGTATGTAACTATAAGTCACTTTCTAGAGACAGTGTGTGAGTATTAATTTACGCCGCGTTTAGCAATCTTCCAGCAATATCACACCGGGGTCATCAGAAATGGTCTTCACACGTTGTATCCACGTGGGGAATCGAACACGAACGCCATAACCACTGGGTTACTCCGCAAATCCCATTATTCACCATGTTGTGATAATAATGATATATCAACAGCAACCAAGCGGTAGTCCGCTGATACTTATTGATATTCTTGTTGATATACTTTCAAATAATGCAAATAACGATTTCCATAGTTGCATATCAGTAACGTTACCGTGTGAAGTCATAGGACATCTATCCGCGAAAGCTTACCTATTGTTTGTAACAATTGCATATAATTCTTCTAATATGCCTCATGGGCATTTATGTCATTTGGCTTGACATGTGTGGCGTTTTAAATAGAATGTTTATATAGGCTGAGGTGCACGTACGTAGTAGTATGGCATTTTTCGGACCTAATCGCAAGGTGAACCTGGTAACATGTTCTTGCCCTGGACTCCCTGGAGCAAACAGAGGCCTTTATCACCGAGTGCACCAAGGATGGTTTCTATCCCTCTTTAGCTGTCCTCATAAATACATATAATGCTTGAAGCTGACAGAAGTGTAGACGCCAAAAGGATTTATCATGCATGTTTCAGCACAACAATCAGCAATACACCGGGAATAGATGGCGCTTGTGGCTATAGGAATACTCGGGATGTAAACAACACTTCGCTAATTGGGACATCAGTTCAGCGAAAAGGCAATTGCTTTATTGGCAGTAAAGACATCACGTTTTGAGATGGAAATGTCTGTGAGTCATATATTTCAACTATGTGCCATATATAATATGATCCGCCGACGTAAGTGGAAAGTAAAAAACTGATGTCGGAGAAAGAAAACGGCCATTTAGACATTTGCAATAAAATACATCCTTCTTTGTCGTCTTTCTCGTTCTTAAAGTTCTCAGAAGTTATTTCCCGTTATTTTCCTCATATCTGCGTTTGAAATGGAAACCGTATTCGTATAAGGCAGTTTATGTCTTGATATATTCTACTTCTGCCAGTGAAGTGTAGGTCACAGGTATTATAGTGTTTAAACGTATCATACGTATTGTAGCAAATACATGTTTACCCGATAATATGTGCCGAGATCGCAAATAGTCATTCAGAAGAACTGTGTATAAATGTTTCGAAACCCTTGCTATTATAAGTGGGTTTTGTTACAATTCATCTTCACATTCTAATAACATGCACAACCTGCTCGCCGAAACAGCAATACTTAATTTTGAAATAATTTTATATTTAGTTTGAACACCTTGAAACGACTCATAGGTTTTATTAGGTGTATGCCTCGTAGAATCGGGGAGTGTCTTAAGTACAGAGGCTTTTTTCACGCAATATTGTTGAGTTTTACGTTTTATGGTAAATGACGTGATGGACAGTAAGGCGCTTTGGGCAATCATTTGACAAAACAAATCTGTGGTCAAAGACTAAATCAAATGTCACTCAGTCAGATGTACCAGTTACACTGTTACATTATTTATTTCGTTAAATATATAGAATAGCAACAGTTCTGGTAACCTTGCCCCAAGGCTGTACTAAACCTATGGATGTATACTAGTAGTAATTCTATCCTTTAAAGTAGCACGTCTAGATAAACGGACATTACAGTCTACGGACGCCAGTCTGTTAGTTGTTTTTAAAAAAAATTCATTTAAACTATTAATTATTACCATAGAGACTTGTGCAAGTCTAAAGTTCTGGCAGATTTCTCGAATATCACCTTCTTGTTTCAATGGTATAGATATCATTACGAAAGTCAATGTTCGCCTTGTCTAGAGAAGCACTTTGTCATTGATACACAATGGCTATGCACATCCAGATGTTTTTGTCGATGTACTGACTACTGGCTGACATATAGTCCCACCCTGGGGACCGTGACTTGGATCATATAAGTGCCTTATATACACGGGAGACAGTTGCTTCCATCCAACAGACGTGACGATAACAGTTCTGTGACAACAGAGAAACTTTCAGATGCAATTATCAGTGTTTGTACATCTAATGCCGTGAACTACTCGAAATTTAATACGATTGTAGCCAAATGACAGCGTCTATTTGCATACAATTATTATTTTTACCCTTTAGTCCTGTTGCATGTGCTAATGAAACGTCGTAGGTTTTAATTTATGCCTCTTGAAAGAAACTATCGATCAAGAAGGACGGACGTTCATTAACATAGGACCGGACGTGTGCTCCCTTTTTGCAAGCACCTGCGCTCATTATTGTGACAGTAGCTTTGTAATCGGACATATTTGAAAATGTCAGGTTCAGTGATGGTAGTCAATTTAGGCAACGGATGACGAGTGTGGCTAACCTTCACACGGGAGTGGAGGTACCGGCAGGGCAGGACATCCTGATATTGCCTTGTGTTACCATTTTGTGTCACATCATGAGCACGAGTATGAATAAAACATCATAACCCTGTTTTATATACGTACGCGCACACACATGTGTGTATGTATGTGTGTATACGTATTTATGTATGCATGCATGCATGTGTGCGCGTGCATGTACGTGTATGTGTGGCTATGTGTGCAGTCGTGTCGAACAGTTTGTGTGTATATCTATGATGTAAGTGAGTGAGTGTAAGATTTAACGTCACATCGGCAATATTTCAGCCATATCGTGACGAGAACAATTAATTTTATGCATAGTAAGCAATGGTAAACTATAAAAACCTGTCAACGAAGGACAGTAAAATAACTAGATTATCACAGATTCGAATTTAAAACTAGTAATTAAATCTAAAACAGTTTAACTATAGATGACAATACAAGGTAAAAACAGGCTATATATTGCCAACAACTGAAGGTAGATCACCATACTAGGGACCATGGGGACTTACAGTACATTTGCCTCCTGCATGGACCCTAGCTGGATTTACACCATCCCCTCAGCTATTAGCAATGTTAGATAATCTAGCCATAAATTAAACGAACATATATTCTACGATTAAAATAGTAGTAGGTTTAAATTTACTTTGAATGTTTTGGGACTTACGTACCCTCTCAGGAGGACAATAATTTTACGCTACTTCAACCCCCTTTGAGGGCACTGCCACTAACAACCTAAGTTACTAATCAAATCTACCAATAATTAAAATACATATATGTACAGAACATATTATTCAAAATTCATTCATTAAATCAATTTCTTTTAAAAAGCCAATAATTAAATGAAAATTAACAGTGTTAAAAAGATCCTTAACTGTTTTCACATTGAAGTATTTATCCCTTATGATGGAGAATTCAACACAGTCAAGCAGGACATGCTTGACCGTGGTTCTCTCATCACAAGGGATACAAAACGGAGGATCCTCACCTTTCAATAGGTATGCATGAGTGTATCTAGTGTGGCCAATACGACATCGTCGCATGATGACCTCTTCAAATCTGGACTGACAACCCAAGCAAGTGTAGCCAATATAGGGTTTTATGTCATGTAATTTATTAATACCTACTTGAGTGTCCCACTTCTTCTGCATCAGATCACGGATGTAAGTTCGAATGCTGGCTTTGTAATCAGAGTATGGAATAAGAAGTGGTGTCACAGATTTGTTGAGTGCTGCCTTGGCAGCAAGATCGGCCAAAGTATTCCCAGAAATACCAACGTGGCTGGGTGGCAAGATCATTATATAATTCTATAATTTCTAATAAAAGTGGTCGTCATATGAGCGAAATATTCTCAAGCACGACGTAAAACCCGATTTCACCTCACCTAATAAAAGTGGATGTTTACAAGAAAGATTTTTAATAGCCTGAAGGCAAGAGAGAAAGTCGGAAAATATTATATATTGTTTATATTTAGGATGTTTATTAATATATTTAAGAGCTGTAAGTATTGCGCTTGCTTCTGCAGTGAAAATTGAACTGTCATTGGGTAATCTGGAAGATATTGTTTTGGACCCAATGACAGTGGCACAAGCCACTGCGCCACCATCCTTGGACCCATCTGTAAATATGGATTTATATGTATTATATTTACTTTTTAATTGATTATATTCTTGTTTATATTGTAAGTCATTTGTTTCCGATGTTTTAAATGTTGTAAGTGTTAAGTCAACTTCTGGTCTAACTAACTGCCAAGGAGGAGAAGAAAGAAGACGGGAAGGAGCTATATTTTCCAGCTCAATGCCGGCAGCAGCAATAAATGGCTTAACTCTGAGCCCAAGAGGCGGAACAAGAGAAGATTTTTTGTTATACAAATCCTCATAAAGAGGACTAAAGAGCTATGATGTAAGTGTCTGCGTGGGTGTGTACGTGTGTGCATATATCTATGTTTATGTTTTTAGGTAGAAAGAGAGTAATACAGTTGAGGCTGAGAGTATAAAGAGTGAAATGGACTTAAAACACATATATCTAAAATGCAAATGTTAATCAATGACACATTGTTTGTGTGCAATGCTCTCATAAATCTACTCAAAGTACTTAATCAGAATATAAATTGTGGAAGCGAATCGTTTTACCGCCATACGTAGATACAAGTACAATGAACAAACTTTAAAATGGGTATTGTCAAGTGTATTGAATTATTCACATGATTCTAATTGTAGTAACGATGAATTTTACATGTTCGTGCCTCGAGAAGTAATGCAAATCTCCCCAAACGGAGAAAAATGATGGAGGTGTATGACTGTATAGATTTTCACTCCAGTTGCAGGATTCAGAACCAGCACGCAGAGAGTTGTCTGTAACAGCAAATGGAAGAATGTTTATAAGAACAGAGCACACGTGCACGCGTTTATGAAGGTAGAGAGTACATGTGCCTGTATGAAGATGCCTTTATGAAGAACTAGCATATACGTATGTACGTCTACATGGATGAATGGTTTGGTGTAGGGATGATAAGTAGCACGTAACGTCCTTTCTTGAAAATATTTTGTCTACCTTGGTTAAGATTGCATATGAACTACAATGAAGTACAATAAAGTTAGGAAGATTGTCATACTATATTAACGGCTCAACTGCATGATACATAAACTGTCGAACAACATCACGTGAATTTATAAACAACATATATAAAGTGTCCATAAAAGACACTTGGCATTGATGGGATATTCAGATTCAACAAACAAAGCAAGTCTTTTGTCTGAAAGGACATTTTTGATATTGTGAACTAGCTGCATAACAATATATACAAGGAGGGGATTTACTGCAGAGTCTTACCCACTTATCTCTCATGATAAATTAACGGGGAAAAGCATCCTCTAAACAAATGGGTTTTTTCAGGGTTGGCAAATGTATTTTGATCTCACTTTGTAATGGATGTGGTCAATTTGTTCAAGTTGAAGGTAACTCATTCCCGGGTTTGTATAGTAGACAATAAGAGGAATGTACTTGATATGACACATCACGTGTTGATGCGCATGCCACCCGATATCGCTATCTTTACATTGAGGTTTTCACACTTTCACACTCGCTGGCACTTACTCCGGTCGATCTGATAGCAGGTTAGGCTTAGTTGATAATGGTGATTGCGCGTATTATCGCTGACGATGTCACTCACTGGATTGTCTTGTGCAGACTGGATTGTCTGCAGTCTGCCGGCACGGGGGTTGATCATTGCTTCGACGTTAGGCAATAAACTAACTCGACGTTAGGCAATAAACCAACAAACACTGTTTCAATGTAAAATTGTTCTTGTATCACTGGTAGAGCAGAACATACTGCCCTTTTCGCAAACACCAGGTATCATAAATAATTATCAGAGATACATTCATATGATATTCATGAATAATCTATTTTGCTTTTTCGCACTGTTGAATTTATTTGGCAGAATGAATTCACTGGCAATGAATGTGCAAGATCTCTGACGCATATATAGTCTTTTCAACTAATTAAAATCAATGAGACGATACATTTTGCAGAACTGAATCAATGACTGCTGGAGAATATAACTAGCATTGCAACGTTTGCACAATTCATATGTTCCATTCGTTCGGATTTCTTTCCCAGGAACAGTCTTACATTTCACATATGATGGTGCCATCCCAGCAATAAGTATGAATAATATATCCATTTGTCGAGGAACATTCCCGTTAAAGAGGAAAAAAGAAATTACGTACCAGAACAATGGTAAAACGTTCGAGGGCAAATAAGGAAGTATTTTTTAAATTCGGTTTAGTTTTTTTTACATACTTTATTTTTTAGACCAGTTGCAAGTTTAGTAAAGGCGATATGTCATGGAGAAAGCAGGACTGGTAGTTTGGAAGGTATTCTAGTGACGGTAATTTACAGCACCATCTGCCGGCGAGTCTGTTTAATGAAATAGTAGGAGAACAATGCATCAGAAAACTAGAAACTCACAAAAAATGCCGAACACCTTTTACTGAAACCATTTTTGTCAGCGTCAGGATACGAACTGGCGAAATCAATATATTTTATCCCACACTTTTTGTCTCTACACCATGTTCAGCCACACTTTCCACAAGAGACAAGAAAGTGAACGGAAATGAATACGGTTCCTTGTAAAGGATCTGGGCTTCCAGTAATTGGCTCAGCATTTACTTAAAGAAGATAGCAGAACTTTATCTCCGTTAATTTACTACTGTAAATATATTTCTATTTATCTTAGTTGACATTTTATCGATATTGCTAGTATATGCAGTAGGTGTCATTTGTAATTATCATGAGCCGCACAAAGGTCACCTCCCTCTTTTCTGTGTAGGTTCAAATGTCATGTCAAATGTTCTCATTCAATTAAATGTGAAAAAATATAACAAGGCTCACGTGGGACTTGTTATAAAAATGGATTCTGTACAATATCCGCCAGAAAAACAAATAATCATCAGCAATACCATTAAACCAAAACCTTTGTTATATCTTTCCTAGAGATTTTTGCTCAGGTTGCAAGGGATGTTTCGTTTCACATGTCACACACAGTGGCTGTTTGATGGTCATGCCAAGTAAAATATATATGCATCAGGAGTTAGTGAGGACCATTTTCTTTGAGCAATAGCTGTAAAGATAAAAGTAAAAAAAGTTCCAAATTTTCTGAGAATTTTGTCAAGTTGATACGGATTGGAACGTAAAGGCAGTGTGCGACCTTTTTCGTGAACACTAACGCCTTATTTATGGTGATCAATGCACATAATGTTAACCGCTTGTTAAGTCATTTACGCACGATGGAGTCTGTTTCGTAGGATAAGACTGGTATTCTCTCTCGTTGACGTTTGATATTTAATTTTACTGTCTACCTTCCACATGCGTAGTGACTGATGATAGTGAGTTAGTGAGTTTAAGTTTTACGTCGCCTTTAGCAATATTTCAATTGTACCCATGTGTGGAATCGAACCCGGGTCTTCGGCGTGACGAGCGAACGCTTTAATATTAGGCTACCCTACCGCCCCTGATAGGACTAGTACATACATATCACTGAGAAAATAATGAGTATCGTGTAACGCCACTTTTAGCAACAATCACGGCGAGTGACACTAGAAATGAGCCTCACACATTGTCATGCTGGTTGGTCTGTTGTTTAACGACGTAATCAGCACTATTCCAGTTTTATGGCGGAGGTCTGTAAATAATCAAGTCTGGACAACCCAGTGACCAATAGCATAAGCATCAATCTACATACTATTAGGATAGGATGACATGTCAACCAAGTCAGCAAGTCGGACCACCCGATCCTGTTAGTCGCCTCTTACAAATATGGGTACTAAACACCAACTCTAACCCGGATCTTCACGGGTACATTGCCATGTGGGGAACTGAGCACAGGTCTTTGGCGTCGCTTAACCACAAGACTACCCAACGGCTTTGTGAAAGGAGTTGTCATACTTCAGCTTGGTTCCGGTGTGTTCTTGTTGGTTAGGCTTCTTGGTGAACTCTTGGTCAGAGTAGAACCAGCAACCAATGTTAGCAATAACAGGCAGTTAGTGGATTGGGTGGTTAGACGGTGCTCTTGTTTTTGTTAAATTTTCATCTCCAGAAACTGAAAATGATTCTTATGGTGAAACATAACCAGTGTCATATGTATCATATGTTCACATGTGCACAGATCAATTTTGCCTAGAAGCCATTGTTTTTGTATTTCGTTGTCTGTGACGTCATTAAACAATTGAACGTGACGTCGATGAAGAGGGATGTTACACTTGCTTACCGTGTTTTACTGCACACACGTACATGAATAAAATGGATAATAAAGAAATGGATAATAAAGAAATTACGACACTTACATGTGTGCCATACCACTCGAAACACTTGCTTGTATAATAATCTCTATTATTATTATTTATTATTATAGGATATTTATATAGCGCACATATCCACGCAACTAGTGCATGCTCAAGGCGCTGGTATTTTTTTCCTCGATCATTGGATGTCAATCTCAACAGCACATCGTATTATCAATCTCAACTCCCTGGGGAGTATACAACTCTTGCAGCCACTAGGCGCACCGAGTTATTGTGGCTTTCTCATCCTAACGAGGTACCCATTCACAGCTGGGTGGACTAGGACACATAGTCACAGTACTTTGTCCAAGCTCACTGCACGTTGCTGTACCCGCAACTGGGTGTTTGCACGTATTCATGTGGCCACCATCTGGTCATATACCAACGGATTCGTGGGTTCTTTTAAGTGCACGGGGTTGTGTACTGTACACTAGGGGTTGCGACAACACTGAAAGAGTCTGCACACAAAGTTGACTCCAAGGTTTTTACACCCGGTCACAGGTTGGCTCGATCCCGACACCTCAACCTCGCTGGATCACTAGCCTGGCGCCTTAGCCAGCTCGCCCACCGCGCCCCCTTGTATGCATTATGTACATATATTGTATATATAATGTCAATACTCTGTTTGAATTAAGGTCTTTATATTTAGTATGTCGACATGTATTCGTATGACCTAATACCAATATGATCCCTCACCCACCCACTTACGTCCAATCCCACGCATAACGTAAATATCTCATGTAAAGATATAGTTTATATTACATTACTTTCCCGTTTGGCTGTTCCTTTAGGTCATATAGTTTTGATTACGGCATCTAAGATCTCCCTTTACCACGAGTATCGCGAAAATGTAAACGACAAAAATACTTTCAAATGAAAGATATAAAAGACAAGAATAATCAGCTTATGCATGGCATCTTTTCTCTGTTTGGTGATGCTGTGATCCTTTTATGTGCCCAAACTTTATTTAAAATGGCAATGAGTTAAATTATTTTGTGTACGTAAAATTAACGTTATTAATGGACAGGAAAACAACTTTATTCCTCATCTTGCAGATATTTAAATTGAAGCCGGCTCTTTTCCAGTCTGTCTTAAATTGAACAGAAGTAAATCTCCTTCATCGACATGTAAAACGAGTAACGCAATAAAGTTTGTCTGCACGAAATTTAGAAGTAAATATGTATTTAAGTACCTAATTACTAGACATATTAAGTACATTAACTTAGCAATAACCAATATGACATGTCTAGCCGACTCCGCTTTAATGGAGAGATGATCTTAAAATGGCACTAAGTACCCTCCATAGACGCTGATGACGACGGGGACCCGGAAGCCTAGATATATGGAAGTTCACGTAGCCAGGAGTGTTTACTTTGCAGTATCCGTGTATGCTGGAACGCTGGAGAATGTATAACCAGAATGAGGTTTGTGATTACAATATATTTCGGACCCAGAAAGGGCTTGCACCGAGAACGACGCCACTTCACTACGCCTCTTTTATCGTGTTCATGACTTTACACCCTCCTCGTAAGAGGCGACCCGTGAAGGTCCGGGTTAGAATGAACCTTCAGTAACCTATGCTTGTGGTAAGAGGCGACTAACGCTATCGGGTGGTCAGGTTCCCGGCTTGGTTGACACATGCGCAGCTAGATGCTCATGATGTTGATCACTGGATTGTCTGATCCAGACTCCATCACTCACAGACCGCCGCCATATAACTGAAATATTGCGGCGTAAAACTAAACTCACTCACCCACTCGTAAGAGGCGACTTACGGTGGTCAGACTCGCTAACTTTGTTGATACGTGTCATCGTATCCCAATAGCGAAGATCGATGTTCATGCTGTTGATCACTAGTACTGGACTGTCTGGTCCAGACTCGATTATTTACAGACCGACACCAAATGGTTGGAATATTGCTGAGGGCGGCGTTAAGCAACAAACCAACAAACTTTACATCTATGCTTGTCGTAAGAGGAAAAATAACCGGGGTAATCACCTCGTCTCGGTATTTGTGACCGTTACTTTTGTTTTCAGTTACTGATTTAAGTACGCCAGCGACTGAATCGCGCATTGGCGGCGTTACACATCATGCTTTCATTCACTTTACGTCGCAACATGTCGGTTAACATGCTGGATAATATTTCATGAGTCTCGTTTAGATGACTAGATAACATTTTATATCATCATACCTATGGTTTCAGGTGTCGAATCCACCTATTTCATGGGTCCATAGATGAATATATTACAAATCATCACCTATTTCAAGTCGCCATGGTCTCTATGCAGGTGCAAAAGCACTATAAGTCGCCATGGTCTCTAGTGTCGAGATCTTCCTTCAGTTGTTGGCGACCTATAGCCCGTTTTTATATTGTATTGTCTTCGTAAATAAAATAGTTTTGCATGTTCATGCTAGTTTTAAACTCCAGCTGTGATACTCTAGTTATTTTACAGTCCTTCGATGACTGATTATTTAGCAACTTAAATTTATTGTTTATGTAAAACATTTCTCGTCACTATATGGCTGAAATATTGCCAAGGTGACGTTAAATTTTAACTCACTCACTCACTATGGTTTCAACACTACTTTTGCCCTGCACGTTAAATCAGGTAGTCTATTTTCAGGTACGTATCTGCGTTATAGAAGGACTTTAACACGTATGAATGTCGTGGCTTGAGGGGAAAAATAATGCCGGATCTGTTTCAAGGGCGTCTTCGTCAATGACCTCTATTTTCACCCATCCGTATGTCACTCTCTGAGGAGGTCAGGCTGATCGCTTTCCCGGACACCCGGTTTCATCACTTATGGTTTACCAGTACACTTGAGCGTAGTTGTCCTATTTTGTTTTCACTCAGACAGATTAGATTGCCCTGAAGGAATGGACTTGTTTTATTATTTCGCATATCATGACCAAAGTGGTTGAAGCTGTTTGTACGATAGAGGCTGAATTTTATTGGAAACCTTAATTGGTTCTCTGATGTGTCTGTGTGAAAGCCACAGGCACTAAACAGCTCATGAAAAAGTATAAAGGGTATTCAGACAGAATGGGTTGGAATCTCTGTGACCTGAACATTACAAGTACAAGACTCACCTTCTTGTGAGGTTAGGGATGAATAAATTTGTCTATGTTATCCTTATTTCATATAGATACAATGCATAACCCCCTCACCCCCCAACACACATACGTACATACATATACCCATACATACACTCACACATATACACATACATACACTCACACATACATATACACACACACATTTACATACACACATACATTCACACTCACACACATACATACACTATCACAAATAGTTGTCACACACACATACATCAGACACATACATCACACAATGCTACACACACATACACTCATCACACACACATACATACACACACACACAGCACATACACACACACACATACATACACTAATGGTCACACACATACATACACTCACACACATACATATACACACACACATACATACATACACTCACACACATACATACACACATACACATACATACATACACATACATACACACACACATACATACACATACATACACACACATACACACATACATACACTCACTCATACATACATATACATACACATACATACACACATACACATACACATACATACATACACTACATACATACATACACTCACACACATACATACACTCACACACATACACATACATACACTCACACACATACATACACTACACACACATACATACACTCACACACATACATACATACATACACTATACATACACACACATACACTACACACACACATACACACATACACACACATACACTCACACATACACACACATACATACACATACATACACATACATACACTCATACACATACACACACTCACACACATACACATACATACATACATACATACATACACACATACATACACATACATACACTCATACATACACACATACATACACTCATACATACACATACATACACTCACACACACACACACATACATACACTCACACACATACACATACATACACTCATACACACACACATACATACACTCACACACATACATACACACATACACACACACATACACTACACACACACACACATACATACACACATACACATACACACACTCACACACATACACATATATACACTCACACATATACACATACACATACATACACACATACATACACACATACATACACTCACACACATACACATACATACACTCATACATACATACATACATACATACACTCACACACATACACATACATACACTCACACACATACATACATACATACACTCACATACACATACACACATACATACATACACACATACACACACATACACACATACATACATACACATACATACACACACACACATATACATACACACACACACACATACACATACATACATACATACATACATACATACATACATACATACACACATACATACACACACACACACACACACACACACACACACACACACATACACACACACACACACACACACACACACACACACACACACACACACACACACACACACACATACATACATACATACATACATACATACATACATACATACATACATACATACATACATACATACATACATACATACATACATGGAAGGAGAAGGAAAGTATTGAAAGGTTTTAATGCTCCGGAAAGGTGCACTACCAAAATTTCAGTCAAGGTAAAACTTGTTGCCATGGAAATGCAAAAAATATTTTACATTAGTAACTAGAAATCCCAAACTACCAAAACCCACCAGGCCACAACCAGACCTCTCTATGTGCCAAATTTTGTGAAGAAACATTGAACGGTTTCGAAGTTTTGCATCAGAAAAGAACACTACCACCCACTGCAGTCGACGTCAATGTTGTTGCCACGGAAACGTAAAAATATTTATTCAGAAATCCAATACTACCCAAAGTGGGGTTTTAACACATAATTTAGGACGCATAATACTCAATGATACTATTTTATTTTATATTGAGTAAGCTGTTGATAAAATGTTGCTCTCTTGCTCTTGTTAAGCTTGAATGTGTATGGGTGAGTTTAGTTTTACGCCGCTTTAGCAACATTCCAGCAATATCACGGCGGAGACACCAGAAATAGGCTTACCACATTGTACCCAAGTTTAGAAACGAACCAGGTCTGACGAGCGTGCCACCATGCTACCCACCGCTAATACTAGTATTTGACTCATAGAACATACGTAAATTTCATGTCTCGTTTTCATTTTGTGGAGTGCATTATGCCGCGCAGCAAACGGATGTGAATTGGCTTTAAATGCATTCGTTCGATTCCCATAAATTTGGACAGTCTGTGTCTCTACAATATGCCCGGAAGCATAATTTGAAATTTGAATAGAACAATTGGATTTCGACCCCAACCCCTCTTATGGTGTGGTCTGAATTGTTAAAATTCACTGTGCTCTTGGCTACGATCGAGTGTGTTGAATACTCCATCACAAGGGATAACTATTTCAAATCACGAACTATGAAGGATCTTTTTAATAATATCAGTTCTCATTAATTATTGCATTCTAAAAAGAATTAGATTTGTTAAATGATTTGTAAATAGATAAATATTTGATGAATGGAAGTTTAAATTAGTAACTCAGGTTGTTAGTGGCTGTATCCTCAGAGGGGGATTAAAGTACTGTAAAATTATTGTCCTCCTGAGAGGGTACGTAAGTCCAAAACTTTCAAAGTACATTTAAACTTACCAACTTTTTTAAAACGTATTTTTGTGATTTTAATTTTGGCTAATTTTTCTACAATCGCCAGCTGCTGAATGATGGTGTAAATCCAGCTAGGGTCCATGCAGGTAGCAAAGGTACTGTAAATCCCCATGGTCCCTAGTATGGTGATCAGCCTTCAGTTGCTGGTGATCTATAGCTCGGTTTTATATTGTATTGTTGTCTATAGTGATATCTTTTTATGATAGCGTACTAGTTTTAAATTAAGAGCTGTGATATTCTGGTAGTTTTACTGTCCTTCGATAACAGGTTTTTATTTTCTCAAATTATTGCTTTTTATATTGATATGAATTACATTGCTCTCATCACGATATGGCTGAGATATTGCCGATGTGACGTTAAATCTTAACTCACACACTCCCTCCTGGCTACGAGTTTCAATTAATATGGAAAAAGGCTTTGTTGTTGTTTTAAATGTAACAACTGGAATGAACATTTGGAATAATTCTTATAGATGACAGGCTGTCATACATTAAAATGTGCTTTAAGTTATACAATAATAAATGTAAAACATTGAACTGTAGCATTCGCCGTAATTTACCTCTCGTTAAGAAGCTGTAGCAGGTGCTTGTGAAGCACACTCGTTCCATGACGCTGCTATAAGACCGGTAAATGTCACTTGATGTCTGAATCTAAATGCTTTGTACAGTTGATGTCGTGATTATTTACACATCACCAACACCTTAAACCTCTTCTCCATTCTCTGAGCGAAGCATCTCAGACGTACAATGTGCGCCCTTCATTTATGGGCCCACGGGAGCAGACATTTTCAGAGCCATCATTTAAATAAGGAGACACTTGGGGTTACTTTACACATCATATACATCTTAGGACATAATGCAAGTCGACACTTAATAATGCCCTTGAAACGCAGTCTATTTTGTGTGATGCGCTGTTAAAGTACCTAGCGTTGACGGAACAGATTCATCACCATGTAATCCACGTTATAGTATTGAAGTTCCAGTCGTAGATGCATGCCATTTTTCTGATATTCTTGTGTTACTAACGCTGCGCTGCTGCTATGAAGAGCGTACATGATATGTCAAACCATCGGACATAGCCAACGTATTTACTATTTCATAAGTTAAAGGGACACACCAATTACAATTTGCATCAATCTGGAGATTTCCTCCAGGAACCTTTGGTATGCATAATCAATGTTCCAAAATGTAAATGAATAATACGTTAAAAGTTATAATATATACTAAGCAGCAAAAGAAACGTCAGTTTGGAATTTTCCTTCCCAGAAACGGATAACTGTAAACTCATTTAATGTTTTGATTGTAAAATTTTGACATCTCCAACTTAACCTGAGCAAAGACATTCCTTCCCAAATTCAGAATGGAACCCAGGAAATGGTCTCAAAAACGCAACGGTAAGGTTTTCTCCGTGTTTTTCATGCAGCTCATGCTGCACGTGCTGTTCACAAGGACCAACCCTATAAAATGCACCCACAAACCTGGTTGAAACATTCACATAACAACGTCAACAGTATGCCGCTACTCACGACAGCTGAGAGGAACCAGGCGCTAGGAAGACTTGAAGCTGGCCACACTGCACAAGCCGTTGCCAATCATTTCCAGGTCAACGTTCGGACCATCTACAGGCTGCAGCAACGTTTCCAGGCCACCAACACCACACATGATCGCCCCCGTAATGGCAGACAAAGGGTGACCACAAGACGACAAGACCGTCATGTTGTGGGACAGCATGTACAGAATCCCTTCATGCAGGCATCCGAAACAGCACGCCAGACAGTGGGAACACACGGAAGACGAATCAGTACTGATACAGTACACCGACGTCTTAACAGCAGGAACCTCCATTGCCGCAGACCTTACCGTGGACCTATCCTCACCCCTCGTCATGGGCGTGAACGTCTACAGTTTGCCCTACAACACCAAAACTGGCGATACAGGCAATGGAGAACTGTTCTGTGCACAGATGAGAGTCGGTACTGCGTATCAACTGCAGATGGCAGAACAAGAATATGGCGACGACGTGGCCAGCGGTAATCAGACCAATGTGTTATGGAAAGAGACTCATGGGGAGGTGCAACCATCATGGTATGGGGTGGAATAGGCATGAACCAGAGAGTCGGTCCTTTGCTGTTCCAGAACCTTGGTCCAGGGAGAGGAGGCGGCATCACAGCGGTGCGCTACATCGACCAAGCTCTCAGACCCCACGTCATATCACATTTCGCACGTCACCGGAACAACATTTTCCAGCTTGATAACGCCCAGGCCCATACTGCCAGAGCTACACGGGACTTCCTACAGCAGAACGGTGTCAACATTATGCAGTGGCCAGCCCTTAGTCCTGATTTAAACCCAATTGAACTTCTTTGGGATGAAATTCAGAGGAGACTGAATAATGTCATACCAAGGCCGAACACAGCCGATTTATTGCGCCAGGCCTTTCTCAGAGTGTGCCAGGTGCCAATGGCCCTCATCAATCGATTGGTGCACTCCATGCATAGACGCTGTGCTGCAGTTATTGCCGCTCGTGGTGGTCACACTAGATACTGAAGTCAAGAGTCTGAATGAACTGCAAACGTACACGTAATGTCTTGGAATTGTGTTGAGTTATTCATTGATGTGCCAAGATATTGTACACAAAAAATGTTTTGAATCCACTTATTATGTCCATTTCTGTAATGATTTGATTACAGTGCCTATCTAATTTTGAATTCGAACTGACGTTTATTTTGCTGCTGAGTATATTTATGAAAACCTGAACTGAGGAATAGTAAGGAAAATTGGTGCTGACATTCCTGACCCACTTCAAGAACAATATATTATATTCATCAGTCTCTTAATCAGTTCTATAACGTGCAGCTACTGACATAAAGGTTAGGTCGTCACTGTTAATACAATTATCTCTTCCATGTAAAATTATTCTGGGTTAATTTGATCTGACAATTCAGAACGGCAAGGTGAAAACACATGGGAGTGTTACATATATCCAGGATTGTGCCAATGTTCCTTTACATTGGTGCTGTAACGTCATCACACTGGGAATCCTCAGTATTGTACTTAATACATATTTTCCTCTGTTTTGTGGGTGTTCGGAGATATCAACAAAACACTTGAAATAATTTTGAGAACTCCCATTCTCAGAGACACCAGTCTCGATTATCCGTCGAAACAGATATTACTAGGCGAATGAAAAACGGGGTGAAAATAAGGCTTTGGATGTTGTATCGAGATCAAACAGCTATTGAGAACGATTCGTATGATGCTCTTTGAAATTCTAGTTGAAAGACACCTTTGAACACGAGTGCCCTAAATGATGCAATTCTTGGTCACACACATGAACAATCAATGTGTTTTTGTTAACGTCAGGTCATTGTGGAGCTGGAGCTAAGTAGAGCAACTTACGATTGTAAATGTTATCGTCTCTGAAGCCCGCATCAAGTATTGTAAATGTATAGCTCTGTACACTGTGTGAGTCTCTTCAAACATAAATAGCATGTAACGAGGTGTACATTGTAATGGTTTTTCTGTTTTCAAACCGGTGCTACTAAAGCATGATGAAACTGATTAAACTGGATAACATATCATGGTTTTAAACTGTTCATATTGAACAAACATGTTGATCAAATTACGCATATGACACAAATGTGCTCAGAACACCACTTACATCAAATAGCGAGTAGTACTTAAACTTTCTTTTACTGAAGTTTCTTTCACTGAAATAATAATGTTAACACATTCTTCTAATAGGAGTCGAAATACTTTAAATTAATATCGAATACTGATTTGTCAGTGATCCATTATTATTGTGTTTGTCGCTATTTTGCCGTTTAGCTCAATGGATTCAGTTTCGACAATCGAATCTGGTTATCCTCTGATGTTGAGTTTAATTTGCAATATGATGCTGCAAATGTTTTTGCTTCTTTAGTCTATGTTGTACAGAGCAGTACATATATCACCTCTACGTGAATTGTTTGATCGGCGTTTTATAAGTGAGTACGTCAATAATGAAGCTTTCGATTTTATGGACAACTCCTTGTTTATTGCTTAGTGCGACGGTGTAGATTTTTACACAGTTATCAAACGAAAACTTTGAGCTTGATAACGGTGTCAGAACCTACACCGAAACGTCGCACTAAGCAATGAACATGAAGTTGTTATCCGTAAAATCGTATGCTTCATTATCACCTCAATGTCGGACTGACTGAGTATGGTTTTATGCCGTTTTAGCGATATCCCAGCAATATCTTGGCGGGGGGACACCAGAAATGGGCTTCACAAATTGTACCCGTGTGGGGAATCGAACCCGGGCTTTCGGCATGACGAGCGAACCCACTAGGCTACCCCTTCACCCCATTTCAATGTCGTAGGTAAGAGAGGAAGATCTTAGACATTAACCGCTTTGATAAAGTCTTCGTGTTACTGAAATGTTGCAGAGACATCAGGGATGATAATTGGGGGCGAACGTGGATTCGAACCTATATTGAGGGCTCATAACAACCTTAAGGAATATGGATATACATGGTCAGATTTTACGGTCCGCTAAAAAAACTTCGAAGCACAATGACTGTCAGGGTGTGAATGATTGTGTAACCGGTGTATCATGACATGCTCAAAGGACCAAATGCTTAATCGGGCAAACAAACAGTTACGGTGCAAATTGTGTGAGTGCCGAATGCTACTTGTAAGGCAGGATACGCTTACCCTTTTCGCACACACATGCAGTCATCACTGGTTTTCAGCAATCGTTCCATCTATATTTTTTACCTCTAATTTACCTTTTGAAACCAATGGAACGTTTTACACATTTGGTATGTGATGTTATTGGGGATGGGGAATGTGACAGTGATGATTTTTCTTTAAAATATCGTTTACCAATCATGCATCATAAAAACCTGAGACTTTCATGGAGATATCTAGTATGAATTCCCTAAGAGCTAAAACAATCTTCGCTCTGAAGATGAATCACCATCCCTGCTGGGGAAATGATGCGGTTTCAATTGAACACCGTCAGTAAATCTTTTGTTGAGGAAATTGGTCTTTTTAGGTGCCCGAGTGTCTAAGCAAGATGTGGAATTTTTTTCTTGCTTCACTATGCCCACGGTTTCAGGAAGATTACCTTTTTGCCGGAAATATGCTTGTTTTTAAGTTCAAATTCCTCTCATACCAACACGATCCAGAAAACAAATGCTTGATGTTCAGTAATACATGTATGACTCTCTGTCAAAGCAGTGTGACGTTAATGGTGCTCTATCGAGTCTTTCTGAAAAAAAGACGCGCAAAGATAATGACACGTTCTGGCCCTCTTGAAATGACAACTGGTAAAGAAACACTTCTGATAACAAAAAAAGCAGTTTCCCATTCAGAAATAATTGTCAAGGTGACAAAAAGATACATTATCATCTCTTGAATGACCCTTTGATGATCGGTTTTGGTGGAAATATTAAATCATAAATTTGATGTTCTGGTGACATTTTATGAACATGATTTTCAGTTAAAGACAACACAATGGTTACTTAACAGGAAGCGATCAAATAAAACCGACAAAACCCTTTCCACATTCATAAGAAATATGTGCTAAAAGCAGAGTCGATTGTACAATCGAGACCATATATGTTGATCGCAAACAAAATGAGTCTGGACCGGACAATCCAGTGAGTAATTGTCACTATGCGATACGATGACAGAACATGTGTTTATGAACCACTATGAATCATCAGGGGCCGCAAATCGCGGAAGGTTCCCCACTTCCAAGTGTACCATCATGTCTTTGAACCAAGGAAGGAGTCTACGTTGTGAGTTAGAAAATCGGATTCGCCCTGACAAAAAAGCCTTGGTTTAGCAGAACCTATTCCCATACATGTATACATTTACATGTGAGACATATATTGATCTGGTATATCCTCCCACATAACACTGCTCCGCTCACAAACATCCGGAACTGGTGTTCGGAGTGGCATAATCTCCAATTTACTCACCCGCCCTTACGATCAATCCTATTTAGTTAGCTCCAGCCATAAATATTTTACCCCTCAACCGTTCGGTGGAAATGTGCCCTTAGATTTGGAATATCACTTACAATTACAGTCTTAAACAGGCGAAATACAACGCGAAAATCTCAGACAACTCGTGAATATATTGTGACAAGTACAAGAACTATTTTTAAAGGAAGTGTCACAGAACTCGTGGGCATTGAAATCGTGGGCTTTACAGTGAGATCAGCCTGCCTATGGTATGAGGAAGTGATAAGATACGCTGGCATGGCCACGCTCTTGTTTTAATATGATCTCAAGAGCTTCAAACCAGCCGCGGTTACGCAACCTGCCTCACGGCTGTCTCCTGTCGCTCGTGCGCATATACGGTTTCGTTCAATCGATGTGGAAGCATTTTTATAGTACTCAGCTTATCATTCGACGAAACAGCTGGTACAAGCGCCCAAGCACCAGACCGACATGTTAACCATTGAAGTGACACTAGCAATACAAGGAATAAAGTCGTACAAACAGCGTGCATTGCTGCGGGATAGGTTTCTCAGTGAAATGTTTGAGTTTTAGTTTCATTCACTCTTATTGTTGCTAAAACCCCGCCGAGCAATATTCCATCTATAAATGTTCCAGTTTGGACAACACAATCTAGTCACTGAAATCATGAAGATCGAATTTAGCTATGTTGTAAACAAGGGTCAGCACAGTCCGGGCACCATGAAACCTAATTAATCAAATGACCGAACATGTGAATTGCTTCTTGCGATCATCATTGTTGGTACACCTACACAATGCCGTATACCTACCAGCCATATTGTTTAGTGTCACGTCACCCTAACCCTAACGCTAACCCTAACTCTAAACCTTACCCTTGCCCTAACCCTAAACCTTATCCTAACCCTAAGTAAACGCGCGTGCTTTCAAAGATGGCGGAAGGTATCCGGTATTCTGTAGTCTTACCCCATTGTTAACTTAATACACGAGCATGCCCATTATGGGAAAAATAGCATGTGAGTGAGCAAATCATTGGCATGACAAGGTTTGATTACTTGAAGGATGGCAATAAGACATTTACAATCTTAGGCTATTTACATTTAACCAATATAAAGAGTATCAGCATTGCCAAAGGTTCACAATACCAGTTACATATGTTGCAAAGGTTTAGCATGAGAGTTGATACAAATATCATAGCGCCGTATATTTAACATTAACGATTATTTGCCGGTTACTGTTAATGAATCGTCAAATTACATTACGTCAACCAGTGCCACAGCGTTAAACTTGTGCCTCTCCTGGACGTGGTGAGTAATTGAGTATGTGTTTACACCGCTTGTAGCAAACCTCCAGCAAAATCACGGCGGGGGACACCAAAATGGGCTTCACACATTGTACCCATGGAGAATCGAACCTGGGTCGTCGGCGTGACGAGCGAACGTTTTAACCACTAGATTACCCCACCGCCCCCTCCTGTATACAGCTGACATACAGTACGCATTAGGAAAATTCTCGACTGAGACTTCAACGCCAGTTCACGTTCCCGGGTAGTGGTAATCGTTATCTCCATTCCACCCGTTAATATGGTGCAGCAAACCGACAGGTACATGTACTTCCGTTTCGCCGTGACATAATAGATTAACTGTACTACCACTTGAATTGGGGTAATCCGGGTGGAGCTATTTCTGGATACCCACTAACCTATTAATCTCAAGTGGGTATGCGTTCGAGGAGGGGAAATTATACCCCTACTTGTCTCCTGGTAGTTGAAACGTTCGCACGTCATTGCGAACTTTGTACATACTCGATTCAATCTGTGAACCCCAGTCGCGTTGTCCCCGCCATGATAAGGTTGAGACATTGTTAAAGGCGTTTAGCCACATAAATCCACAGTCCTTGGAGGATATGACACGACAATGTTCGTCTTGTCGGTCAAATACCACCGGGCGATGACAGTTCACCCGCGCTGAGTAGATGACACATGGTAAACAATGTACATTCTATCATGTTATATTTTCCACACAGTCGCAGTAAATCGATGTGGAGTTTAGTCGGGCAATTGAGCGATGACATCAGAAAATAATCAATACCTCTGTTAAGCAACTCACCCGGGTTGTGAATTAGCCAAATCAGATATGTCATGTATCAACTAGTGGCTGTAAGCGCTGGGACCTAAGCTGTTGGTTAGCACTGGCAAGAGACGTACATTCCGACCAGCCCGACCTAATACTGCATACACCAGTCACCAGACAAAGCCTTCCTCGATATTTCCATTACATATGAACTTCTTTCTCCGAAGCATCTAAGGAAACTCCATATCGCTGAGGCTTCTGTGAAAAGGAAGTAAAACGGAGCTTGGTTACAGTTTCCTCTGAGGGAAGCCGAGTCCATTCTTCCCACAGGGCGCTGTACAACTCTTCCATGCATTTGGTATTGATTGTTGGTCGTCCATTCAATAGGCGGATGATAATGGGCAGTCCCTTCGCTGTACACAGTGAGGCAGCCGTACTGTGAGTGGAGAGAGGGGAAACTTACGCTAAACTACCAAACATGCTTAAGTCTTCCCGAATGCTTGGTGTCATGGGGAAGTTTTGTTTCTACCAAACGAGCAGCCTCCATGAAAGTCGCCCTATAGCGTGGTATTGATTCTGTCATGACTTAACGCTATTGTTGAAAGAACACAACAATCCCTACAACGCTGACGACGACTGGAGGATCTATCCTAAACATGTTCCTCTCACCATCGACCATTCATTTTACCCATTGTGAGGCGGGGCAGGGACTTCCTGATATTACGAAGGACACAGATATGGAAGAATTGTGTAGGAGACTGCTGAAGAATGGCGAAAGTCCTAAGCTACAGGTTGCAGAGAAAGATGGGCAGTACTTCACCCTCAACAACACTCGTCTCCAAGTGTTTCGGTGGTTGGAGAGTGCTGGAAGGTGTAAAAGGGTTAAGGTGGACCGGGTACCATTACGGGTGATCCCGGAGGGAATTCGGAAGCTGATGACTGTTGGGGGGATGAAGGACGGCTTGGATGAAGGTGAGTGCTTGAGGAAATGGGGGCTACAACGGCAGCTTTATCGGCTTAAGCTAGGTCAATATCCTTATTGTATGGCAATCTCGATATTAATATTTACCCTTACTTTGTCAATATGTGGCATCTGGTCTATACTGGCTACAAACTCTGTATTTATTCGCTATAGCGATAGCTCAGTAACCCCATATGCACATTTGCTTTGAAACCACTGTGTTGTCATGTCTATAATCTTAAAGGCCTTCTGCTAGAGCAGAGATTAAGTGCTTCGCAGAAAACACAGCAAGAGGTTTCCTGATGTGTTGAGAGTTTTCTTGGTGTTTTCAAGTCCTTACGGTTACAGCTGTGTCTAAACGTACACATGACCCATCCCGATTCCCTTCCCAAATATGTACCAGGAACTGCATATGTATTGTGTACACTTTACGGTAATCATATATGGATTATTCTATGTGAAATGACTATCAATATTTGGGCTAAATTTCCAGCTCATTACCCCAATGGATCAGTGGCTGATGAATGTTGGAACCAGAATTGTTGTCAAACTGGCCCTTGGGTGAGAGGAAAGCCCCGAAGACTCAATAAAAACACGTTATTAACTCTAATGAGTTTGTAAGTCATTTTCTTGCCATGTTAATCGTTTACCTGGGTTAGGCCAAGTGTATTTTCCAGAATGAAAGGAGCTTGTGTACCAAATTGAAGAATTCTCAGTATTTTAGGACGATATATTTGTCTTTAGATGTATACATGAAAGTACATTTTACAAAGATAGTACGTATCAGTTTTAGGATGCCGATATTAATATTAGGAGGTATTGATCTATTACATCTCAAGAGTTGACATGCACCTAACACGATCACGACTATTAAACATGCTTACGCGTACTGTAGTAAATCATGTGAAGTAGGAGTAAGCTTTGCACCGGGTATAGCTGGTTCTATATCTGGAACACAAATGCTGTGAAAGGTTACACTTGTTGACCTCAAGTTAATTTATAACATACAGCTTAGTATTGAAAAAAAATACATTCAGTTACTCGTCCTTTCAAGACCAGTCGTGAACTGAGATGAATAATCCCATGAGAAATATTACACTTTCCAAAGCAATATAATCATCTCTTAGGGTTTTAACATACTTTGCAGTATCAAGGCAGTCTGTCATAATCGAGTCAAATCAGTGGTTGATATTATGAAGTACGACGCCATTTGTATCTGACCACCCGATCCAATTTAATCGCAAGCAATAGAGAGCTTTGTATCGATTTATACTCCCGTACAACCAGTATATTATTGAACTGCGATCGTATAGTAAATGTCCAGTTGCTATACACCGATACCCATAAGCGTAATTAATATTTTAACGTATATAACATTGAACACAATTCAAAACAAGGTTTGATAGATATAATGCCAGCCACTTTTCTCATATCATCCTTTCCAAATGATGAATTGGCGCTCTAGCATTGAATTCATGTCTATCATCTCGACTTAAAGTGCAAATGTCATTTTCGCATGGAAGGCCATTTATCATGGACCAGACACCGCTTGGGTGTCACTGCTCAATAAGGTGGTGACATTTCATTAACTTTCTCCTCCACTGGATGTTGGAATTTCCACATGTCTGTCGAGAGTTCCTGTAAATATCGCTCTGATTAAAGGATTTACTGAGTATTAATCTCCCCAGCTTAAAAGGAAAGAATTCTGTGACTGTGCTGGTTTGTGACATATATAGCCGTGAATCAGCGTGATGATCCTGTAAAAATTATAGTAACAAAACCCTTTCTATAATTCATTTTGCGATTCCATTGTTCACCTTCCCATTATGTCGAGCAATATCCCATCAGGTACAGCCTTTGAAAACTATGTTTGAAATACATTTGAACATCATTCAAGGGAGCTCATTCAAGGGAGCATGCTCATGAAAGAGCATCATACGACTCCTGCTCACAAAGTACAGCTTCCAAAATGTTTTATGTATATCACTTATAGCAATGTTCATACTTACATCTCGATAGCATCCATACATAACGCGTATGCTCGAAACTCTAACGTTATTACAGTGGTAAGTAAATCAGTGTGCACTACAGCTCTAGCTGCCCGTGAGGCGCCTCATCCCACCGGGTACCCATTCACTACCGTGTCAACAGAGTTAATTTTGAACACAGGCCTAAGGTGAGACATGTGGATGACTTTCCCCAACTTGACGCATCAGTGACAACCTAATGTTTTTCCCATCTTCACTTGTACCAAGTCTTTCCATGTTTATGTGCGTGAATACTTGACTTGCCTTCGCGCGTGTTTTAGACTTGGTACCGCAGATGGGAAAAATATGATTACATGTTAGCGAACATCGGGTACCATTATCATTTTATAGTGAATCCTGTGCATACAAAATAATTTATAGACCTTTGGAGAGACTTCGTATGATTCCACTATATCCATAAGGTCACAGTACCATCTTTGACTACTAACTATATGAACGTGAATGCGTACTGCTTGTTTAACGTAGGTAAAATAGGCATTTAATATAAAATCACGCTTAATAGTGCGTCGATGTTAAAATGATTCACTATAAAAACTTGTCGATCTGGTCTCCACGGTCTCTATAGTACTGTGACCTCACTTTGCTGCTAGCAATCTATAGCCCACTTTTATGTTGTGTTTGTCAATAGAAAAGGTTACTATTTTCCTCGAACTAGTATTGATAATATGTGTGCTATTCTAGTAGTTCTACTGTCCTTCTATGAATCTTTTCATAAAGTATTCTAAGATTTATTCTTAATTTATGAATTTCTGTCGTCACGATATGGCTGAAATATTGCCGTTATGACGTAAAAGCTTAACTCTGCAGTATCAAGTGCTAGTGTATGATAATACCGAAATTGGGAGCGGGGATGGGATTTCTACTTCATGACATTCACTTGTTTTCTCTGAAAATAGAACCAGAAAAATATTCATCATGCATTTACAACACAAACCCTGTCCGGTAAGAACCTTAAACACGTTTCACCATACATTCCGAAAATCATAGCGATTACTAACCATACACTCCACGCTACAGCGTTGTGAAAGTGTGTCTGTATCCAGTATCAAAGATACACCAATTTCATTTTAGCCAACAGAGGCTTCGGGATGTTGGAAATACTTATCGAAATTTGATTAGTATTACTGGTTTCCTGTGGACTTTGCGGCGTTGTTTGGGGCAAACAGTTAATTTTCCAACATGCTCATGAAGACTAATGACATGACCACGCAAATAATGTCATTTAGCCGATGGATCCCTGGGTCCGCCAATCTGGCATATCCCGCGTCTGTACAATGTGCCTATCCTTGTCAGAGCATAATGGACAGATATTATCTGACGTATGATATGTCAAATATCCCCTGCCGAGATAATCAGCTCCAAGCGGCATGGCTTCCTTCGCTTTGTAGGTAACGGGAATTAGATTTGTCACATGACGTAATGCAGATCTAAGAGAAATGACAAGCCATGGCCTTGGGACTTGCCGTATCCCACCGTGCTTGCCGTCACTTAGCACGGGCATATGCCACATGATTCATTTGGAAGGGAATGTTACAAGTGAAATTAACTGGCGTCTGACAATCGGTAGCGCTTCCATTAACATGAAGCGTGTCTGATATCAAAACCAGATGTAACCTCAGATGTAACGTTCATTCTTCTGTCAGAGACAAGGCTTGTATCGCCTGAATGGCGTTTTGAAGTGTTTATCTGAAGGATGAATATTTTTATAGAAACAGGAATAGATGACACATAGATCTGATGTATTTGACTGGAGGTTGTGTTGATGCATGCCCCCATCAATAGAGAGTACCCGTATATGTTTCAAGGTTCCCATTCACCAAAAGAGACACAAACATACAAGAGGACCCAGTGTAAGCTCATTATTAGATTATAGGGTCATTGGTCATGTCATCATATATTTCTACTGACATAGTATTACACTGAATTTCGAATACCTTCAAATGCCATTGTTGTAATAACAGACGCGTGTGTCAGATTCGAAATGCCCATAAATCTTTTATATTTGTACCAGGAATAATCCATAATGATATCGTTTAGTGACTGTCGGAAGTAGGTCTCGGATGCAACATCTGGCACAGAGTAATGAAGATGATATACAACCGATGCAGTCAAAAAACCCAACATACCTCGGTATGTGGTTATATTGGATTTGTGTTTGCTATTCAACTTGGAAACTGGGTTTGGCAATGAATAAATGGATGCTAATGTGTCTGTATTACATGTTATGAAAATTATGTTAATCATGTTCATACAAACACGATGCTCTGTAGACGACACTTAACGCTACAGAGGCTATGTACATATGCATGTGTTTCACGACCAGCTGTTGTCAGCATCTGGGACACAGAAAGACCAATGCTATGCGCAAATTGACAATGGCGGGTAACACTGATACATTAGTTTAATGGACGTACATCTACAAACAAAACAACCCCCACCCCACCCCCACACACACATTCATATCTCCATACGCACACAGACTGACAGACACACAACACAAAAACATTAGGTCTAGGCCAAGCTCATGACATTTATATATCTCCACGAGTGATTCATACACTTCAGCCTACGTCAAACATGATATTTGTTTTTAGTTTCTGTATGGTCTATATTCAAATCCGTTGTAATAAACAAAGCAATTTTTTGTTCAATGTGCAATAAAGGTACACAAGAACACGACGCCTTATTGCTGGTAGATTCGTATATTTTTATAAATAGATGCAAATTTCGTAATGCCATAATTTGTGTTTAACACAACGAACATAATGTTGCGTTTCTATGGAAATAACGCAACTGATGTTCGTCTATAATGTAGGCGATTTAATGAGCGCTTCAAGTGGAGCTGATTTGCACTCGGGGTTGCGTTCATGTGTAATTGGCTGGGTGTTTATGACGCACAACTAAACCCGTGACGTGTTTTCTTTATAAATAACAGAAACTAGCTGCCTTGGGACCAATATTGTATTTGTGTTTTGAAATGGGACCAAGATCATACTTGTTGGCTGGTGTGGGGCCAAGATCATATTGGTTTGTTGGTATAGGGCCAAAAACATTTATGTGTTGGCATATGGGACCGATATCATATTTGTGTGTTAGCATGGGACCAAGAACACATTTCCTAGATGGTATAGGATCAAGATTACATATGTGTGTTGGTATGGGACCAATAGTATATCTGTGTTGGTATGGGACCAAGAACATATGTGTTGGCTGGTGTAGGACCAAGATCATGTATGTGTGTTAGTATGGGACAATATTATATCTGTGTGTTGGACAAAAAACTGCATCTGTTTGTTGGTATGGGACCAAGAACATATTCCTGGGCTGGTAAATGACCAAGAACATAAATGTTGGCTGGTATAGGACCAGGATCATGTGTGCGTGTTGGTATAGGAAAAGGATTATATGTGACCAAGATCATATTTGTGTTTTGGTAATATGTGCACATTGTGTGCAGCAGCATGTAAAAGGATACGGTGTGCGTGTTTGCACGTGAACAGGGTCACTGTGTCTTCCTTTGTAAATATAAGGGAATACATCATATGTGTAATGCTATATACATATGTGCGAACTGATACAATGTTTGGTGCGCTACTGCGTTTACCTGAAATATTCGCTGTGGATATTTAAGCAGTATACAATATGATGCATTTATGGTATCTTTATGGTATCTTTGTACAGCAGGAAATGTTCACCGTGTTGCTTTAGCTGTCTGGGTGTGAGGGTGTGTGGAGCCATCGCTACTCTGTGTCAAACATTCGTGTTGTCAAATCTTGACTAAACAAGACGCTTTTAGATGAAATGAGAATGAGATTGGCCAATTTCACTGCCTTTTCTGGAGCCCTTTTCCCATGAGAATCGCCATCTAATTAGACCTGAGACATAGCCAGACTGAAAGCCGTTGTCCACGACGGCAAGAGACGAAGTGATCAGAGTGTGGTCAGAGCTGTTGTTGTCGCCACCGCAGAAACTCATATAATTGTTTTGTGTTAATACAGGCGACGCTGATCAGCCTGCCGCAACCTCGCAGTTTATGTAAGACGCTTTTGTGTTCTGTGCACAGGTTTGTTACTAATGAGTCTTGAATTTGTGTGAGGTCAAATCCGGTTTATTAACGACCACGTTCAATGTTGAGCAGCGTCCGTCTAACACAAATCGGGGTACCTTAAAGGTTGTTATAAAAGTTTATTTTACATTCGCCATTCATCCCTGAAGATTATTATGCCATTAGTGTTTGTTTGTCATTATTGTTAACATTGCTCTCAATAACTCCTTCGATTATTTCAGTGTAAGTATTTCCTGCACAAAAGAATCTTCATATTTCTCATTTGTACTCAATAAAGGTACTGTTACGTCGTGATAATTTGGTTTGGTTGTTGTTTAACGCCGCACTCAGCAATATGGCAGCGGTCTGTAAATAATCGAGTCTGGATCAGACAGTACAGTGATCAACAGCATGAGCATCGATGTACGCAACTGGGATATGATGACATGTGCGAAACAAGTCAGCGAGCCTGACCAGTTAGTCGCCTCTTACGACAAGCATGGGGTGTTGAAGATCAATTCTAACCCGTATCTTCACGGGTTACGTCGTAAGAGGAACGACATGCCACGACAGTATACGGGACAGTTGGATTGATTGACTGATTGACTGATTGAACATATCTTCATATTTCTCCTTTGTACCCAATAAAGGTACTGTTACGTCGTGATAATGTGGTTTGGTTGTTGTTTAACGCCGCACTCAGCAATATGGCAGCGGTCTGTAAATAATCGAGTCTGGATCAGACAGTACAGTGATCAACAGCATGAGCATCGATGTACGCAACTGGGATATGATGACATGTGCGAAACAAGTCAGCGAGCCTGACCAGTTAGTCGCCTCTTTCGACAAGCATGGGGTGCTGAAGATCAATTCTAACCCGTATCTTCACGGGTTACGTCGTAAGAGGAACGACATGCCACGACAGTATACGGGACAGTTGGATTGATTGACTGATTGATCCGTAAGAAATATCTACCACAGCGACAAAAGAATTGTGTCGATTGTACAATTCTGACTAAATCACGTGTATGTGGCAATATTACAACTGTACGACGCCGTCTGTAAACAATCGAGTCTGGACCAGACAATCCAGTGATTGACACCATGAGATACAATGAATATACCTTCAAATAATGATAATATTAGGTGTTACGAAAACTCAACCGTTCCCTACCCCCACTGTAGCACCCGTCATAAACACCTTTTAGTAATATTGTCTGGGATTTCTTTATTCAACTTAATTAGACGTGAAATGCCACTTCCATTCCTCTCCATGACTGAAGTTTACCATTAGTAAAGGATTCATTATGTATGACCCTGTGTTGTTCTGGTGCTACTTCTCGTAACCGATGGTTACACTGACAGCTAGGAAAACTAATTAGCAATAACAGACTGAGACATCCTCGTCGCCTTCATGTGCTATATTAAGAACCTGCCAACACCTTCACTAGTGACGGCTATTACCTGAAAGGATATTGCTAATGTGTTTGAAATGAGGCACGAAGACGTTGTCAAATTCTATCTAAAAGTATATCACCAATACGAGGAAAGTCAGTAAATAATTATTACTCTTTATTGTAAATTAATGAACAAATGTATTCTGTGAAACAGTGTAACTACATTTGTGACGTTTAGAGCAATTATTATTTACATGTTTGTATTTTGTGCTCATATACCTCCGTTGCGCCACTATTGTGCAATAATCTGATTGTGATCGTTCTACTGTTATAGTGAAGACACACATGCCAATTTACTTCTCTGTATCTGTGAAGACCCGGGTCAGTAATGTATGTTGTGGAGACTAACAGTATCGTGTTATCAGACCCCCTGACTTGGTTGATGCTTGTCATAGTATCGTTGTTGCCTAGATCGATGCTCAGGTTGAGGTTCTTGAGCGGCTTTTAGAAGTTGGTATTCAAGGAAAACACAAAAATGATGGATGACAACATCTTTTTTATTGTATGTCACAATTCACCTGACGA
Source organism: Haliotis rubra (assembly GCF_003918875.1). NCBI lineage: Eukaryota > Metazoa > Mollusca > Gastropoda > Lepetellida > Haliotidae > Haliotis > Haliotis rubra. The sequence continues at coordinate 827,413 of NW_025767457.1, forward strand.
AGGGGCAAGGAATAGCCCAGAAACGTTGTGACATACAAAAGAGAAGAAGGAGTCATCCATAATATTTGTGTTTTAGATGCTCACGTTGTCAATGACTGGATTTTCTGGTCCAGACTCGATAATTTACGGACCGTCGTCAAATAGATAGAGTGGAATATTGCTGGGTGTGGCGTTATGCACACAAACAAAACAAACCATTTGTTATATATTAGACCTAAGTGTGAAGACAAATGTGTGTTTCAACTCAGCATTTGATAAGACATGAGTACGGGAACAATCAACAAGTCGATCAACAGCTAGATATTGTATATATTTACTATGTGTTAAACATTGTAACGTCTACAGAACTGTTGGTGTAAAGCCATGCCAATGCCGTGACTAGTTCTAGTCTCAAACGGTCGTGCGACGAAGCAGGCGCTTGAATCCTCGACAGCTTTCACTATACGGATCGTCTTGCCGGAGCCTGCATGCATATCTGTTGATAACATTGAATAATATGGTAACATTGATTATTTAGTATAGATGTGGAACAAGTTATCAGAAAAGACAAATGTTTTAGTGCTTTAAATCCATTCCCTGCGCTTTTCATGTGGTTTGAGAAACACCAACGCTTACATTCCGCATGTGTGTGTGTGTGTGTGTGTGTGTGTGTGTGTGTGTGTGTGCGTGTGTGTGCAGACACGGTTTGTATGATATCAAAGGTTGTTGCTTCATTTAGTCCATGTGAAAAGTGTTATATGTTCTTTATCGTAAAGTTTTATCCTTCAACTCCTCATGGCGTAGCGGTTTTGTGCAGAGAATTCAAAATGCCCGTTTTCGACAATTAGGATGTTAGGGTTATTTGCCTTACCATAAACTTCATATATCCACTGCAGATACTTTAAACAGGACAGTCCATCCTTGTATATATTGTATACATTGGCTGAAAAATATATCAAACATGCCCATCCCAAAATACTAAATGTTCGGCCCCAAAGTTATTCTCATAATTGATACCTCATGTGCCACAAATCAGTTGCCAGCGTGGGAATACATTATCTGGCATGAGTGAGTGAGTATAGTTCTACGCTGCAGTTAGCAATATTCCAGTAACATCACAGCGGGGAAATGTCAACTCCAGGGATTTAAATGGTTTAAATATATTGTCCTCAAAGGATACGTCACTGTATCTTAGCAGTTTCACCAGTACACAGTGGACACCTGAATTGTATTCATGTGGCGAATCGAACCAGGGTCTTCATCGTGACGAGCGAACGCTTTTAACCATTAGGCTACGGCACCGCCCTATCTTGTATGAGAAATATAGTCTCCTGTGTTGTCATAAATGATCGATCATAAATAGTGTACAACTCTTACCAGAATAGAATGTTGCTACTTATCCGGGGTTTAGGCGGTAACCAATTACAGTATTCTCATTAACTATCCGTTATGTTACATAATATATGATATTCATGTGTATTTGGATTATAACCCTGGGGACCAGGTTTAGTATAGCTCCCAACCACTGCATTGCTTGTCGTAATATAAATCTACATCGGATCGGGTTATACATTCCGTGACCTGTTTGACCGCGGGGTGTCGCACCCGATAGCGTTGGACGTACGCGTTGTTCATGACGCGAACCACAATCATATCTCAACCCAAATGAGTCATAATTTAGAGAAGTGATTTAGCTGGAAATGTACTGAGTGTAGCCTAAACGAAGCCCACCCACCAACCAACCAAGCAAACAACGATTGGATCTGCAATTGGGTCCATCTTTTACGACAGCTACCAACTACAGTCATGTTTGATATTTCATCGGTCTTCGTCTTAACCATTCATTACTTTCAGAAAATTCATTCGTTTATTTCTAATATATGACATTACTTGTCATGTGAGATTTCTCCCGTGAACAGCATCAGATACACCCTATGTTCGGACGGCAGTGAACCCTTACTGGCAATAAAGGCAGCGCCTGTCACTAGATCTCATCTGCAGTGACGTCCACAGACATAGCTATTATTTTAGTCTCGGTGAAGGAAGTACCCTTATCGTATAAACTATCAACCCATCCAGCCTAATACCTCACGTTTACAGGCGTCTGTAGGAGGCAGGGGCGTGATAGGACTAGGTTATTCCGGTGCCATCTAAACCCAGGTTTGGAAAGCATTTAGACGGATCGCGATTGCCCTAATGCATAATGGAAGGCTTTATTCTTGGAAGGGAATTTGTTATTTTGTTGTAAATGGAAAACGTCTATGACCATTGTGAATGGTATTATTCTAATGTGAACTGAGTCCATTTGTGTCCCAGTCGGTCCTTCTCTATGGCAGAGATGGCAAACTTGTTCGATGCTGCAAATGAACATAAATTGATTTCTGGTCAACGATGTGATGAAGGATCAATTTTGCAATTTCATCAGGTGTCAGGTAAATTCCTCACTCATACTACAACTGACTAATCCTCTTCATTTGAAGTAACCCTTGATGTTGTACAAGATGTTGGAGCTAAGCTGAGGCAGTATGTGTATTTAAATCTTTATAAACCAGTAAAGCCCTTTTTAACTGGGAAATTATAAAGAAACAATACGCCCTGGCATCTGTCCAGGTTATATTAACACGGGGTGTTATAACAAGGTTCTGTTTCTATGAGGTTCCTTTTGATACATTGGGAATCGATTAATTACGAAGTTCTACCCCTTCGTTAGTTTGTTGTCGATATTTGAATAACAACGTTAAATCAGCATAAAAGGTACACACAATAAACTATGGTTATGCACAAAAAGGACCACTAATTCTGGTTCGTTATAACCGTAGTTCGAGATGCGCATTTCGAATAACATGGTGGTGGTGTGGTCCTGTGCATAGAGCGCAGGCCACTAATCAGTTGAAGTTAACCAACGTTGGGAGCGGAGAGTCCTTGGATGTGTGACCGTGTTTGGCAGCTTAATTCCTGAGAGTTTCTAGGACTTCATTCAGTCCTGCCCCACAACGAAGCACATGGAGACATGTGGTCTCATCTTAGGCAAGTGGGTTTGTTCAAAAGTGCCTCTGTTCACCCAGCAGAAAAAGGGTACCCGGTGGGATAAGTCATGTGGCTATAACCTTCTAGCGCCTCACAGGCAGCTTGGGTTATCCGGGCTAATAATGAACTGTAGAACTCTATTTTTTATTTGTATGCGCTTTGAACATGCACTTGGTGTATGGAATTTAGTGAGAGAGTGAATTTAGTTTTACGCCGCACTCAGCACTATTCCAGCTATATGGCGGCGGTCTGTAAATAATCGAATCTGGACCAGACAATCCAGTGAAGTACGCATTGTTATAACATATAATCCGGGCCCAAGTAACAATTCCTTACATCCGTCTTTTCTTTACATGCGTGATCGCTATAGACGTAGTTATATATTTTGTGATGTGTTGTCAGGGTAAAAGCTATAAGTATGCAAACATAGGCAAGGTTTCTGCACACAAGATCTGATTAACGTGGTTCCACTGCATTGTGCAGTGTGATAACAGCGTGTCATCTTTAGATTCCTCATCATGTACGCCACTGATACCACATTACGACCAGATAAGATTGTTAAACAGATGATCACACATTTGCTATCAACTGTCATCTGAATGGTTGCTCATGCCCACTTGACAAAGCCTGTTCGTTGTCTTCACTCAACTACCGCCTTTGGACGGAGAATACCACTGTTCAAATAAAGGAAACGAAATCAATCAGCTTTTGGTCTTGAAAGCCCTGTTTCTTCAGGTCCGGTGGTTTCTGATGTTACCTCGTGCAGTTCATTGATTCAATTGTATGCCAACTGCATTGAGACAAATCAGATGAAATTGGCTTCAATCCGGGAACGGAAAGGACAAACAGTACGCCGGGGGAGAGACTCACAGTGTACAGAGTTCAAACACAGACGTAATCGTTAATTAACTCTTAGGATGTATGCTTTTAATGGGTATCTTGGTCCAACAGGTATACGGGAGCAATTTGTTAGAGTGGGGAAATATATTGAGGTAATGATCCGGAATACAAGCAGCCAATTACACTCATCCGCTTTTTAAAGCATTTTTATGAAGACGGTTATGTCGGTGAAAGATTCTGCTCGTAATCCGAAACATGGAGAACTGATTGATACCGTGCCGCAACGATTGATACTGGGTAATGAAGACTTGCACTAAGCAATACATCTTCCACACTCTGTATAACAAGACAAGGCATAGGAGAGACCCCTTGCTCCACACGAAGCGGTGCCTAGATTGCAATCAGTATGATCAGTCTTGATTTGGCTCCAGCTGACATCTTGCAGAGGTATTTGCTCAATCTAATTTCTTTCTTTGTGATCAACAAATCAATAGAGTGTGTGATGGCACCTTGCACATTAAATATGCTGTGTATTGCATTCAGGTCACGTTCTGTAATCGACTATCATCAAGACGGGTCTTCCGATTTTTCCACCGATGGTGCTAGACTACAAGAACCACAGACGCTCATGCTTAACTATCTCAGAACCATTGATCGGTAGGAGACAGTGAGGGGGCAAGGGGATCCTAATATCACGCGTTGGCAGCAATATAAAAAATGAACCATATGATGAAGTATGTTTTTAAGGTTATGACAAATGAATAGAACTCCTATGGTTTAAGACTTATATGTTTTTGTGTATTTGTTCAGACAGAATTGCTGGTATTCACAACACTAGAGGAAATATTTTAAGTGATAAAAAAAATAAGTGAATAAAGTTCGGTTGCCATGTGAAATAAGAGAATGCTATGTCAGGTCACTTAATATAAAATGATCCCAAGAGCTCATCAGACAATCAATCCTTTCTCAATTCGAGAAGAAATCCAATACTGAAAACATGTTCTACAGCAAGGCCACTATCTCGTACAATTATTTGCACCAGCATATAAAATGTCTGTGATCTTTCAATGTAACATCTGGATTTACTTCTATACCTCCAAGCTCAAATAAAGCGTTGAGCTGCAATAAAACCCTGTGGCTTACATAGTACATCAACATCACCATCTGTTTGATCTTCTCAGATGTCTGGATTTACGGTCGTCGTTTTCCGGTGTTATGTTCCTTTAGGCAAATCATGGTACTTAGCCATGATTTTCCGAAGTCATTCGGAGCAGACATTTACATGCACGTTTAATTTAAGAAATGATCAAACGCAAATTGTCGACTACATGTTTCCGTTAAGTTCCTGTACAGCGTTAAGTGCGAATATTAATTTACAGGATATTTATGAGGTTATTGGTAAATATCACAACCAACAACCTATACATATAAAAATATCTTGTTAATCGACTGTTATTAAATCTTAGCCTTTTCAATAACGTTCTTCATATTGTACACTTTAAGGTTTTGAAAGAGGACACTTTGCTGTCAATTGTACGCGACATGTTATAGCGTCGCGAAGCGATGAGACAATTAAGACCACACTGACAGTTAGATGAACGCTGGGAGCAGACGCATGGGCAATGCCTTAGGTGCTATCTCTGACGTGGCTTTGATGTAGGACTTTTACGTACTCTACAACTCCATAATGTCTTGGAGCCCATAGTCTAGTGCGTAGACAGCGGTATGTTGGGATGCTGAAAGCATCAAACTGTTCAGAACTCGTGTAATTAAAGTACGCGCTTTGATGTCAGCCCCGAAGAATTCCTGTTTTCTATTGATTAAGGAGAGTCTGTGTTCTGTTTGATTTTTATCATTAGATTGAGCCGTTTAAGACTAAACAGTGTTTTCCTGTTCTTCATATGCTGTTTTGAATATCTACTAGATAGAGGATGCTCAATTAGTTGGTTTAAGTTAATATACTATGGGCGGCATATCTTCGAATAAATATCTTTTGAACGAGGAGGGTTAACAGCCTTTAGAACAGAAAATACGCCTGTATATAAGAGTGAGTGAGTGTGGTTTTACGCGCGCTAAACAATATTTCAATAATATAACAGCGGGAGACACCAGAAATTCACATTTTCACACAATGGACTTGCACACATGTAGGGTCGTCGGCGTTACGAGCAAACGCTTTAACCACCACCCATGTATAGTCATACTGACTTGTTAATGCCAGAAAACATCCTGTGTCGTGTATCCACCCGGACAGCTACCCTGCTGGAAACGTAAAATGGCAATGGAAATATATGGATCACTGTCGATCAGCGCTGGTGCAAAGTGTTGGCAAGATAGGGTAACCATTTCTTGCCCTACCGTTAGGGTCCGCCACACCGCATAAATATATGTTTGTGAGTGTAGAGTTGGTAAGACACAGTTATAACGAACTTAGAAGGTGGCCTGAGTGGCTACGTGCTTTCCGCAGGTCGTTACTAACTCCATCATCTTCGACAATGTTGGACATCAGTTACCTCTCAGTGTGAAACTCAACCGGGGAAATAAACACTTGATGACGCATTCATAACACACCCTTCCTTGGAATCAATCGAAATGTCTCCCGACATCGAAAATATTTGAAGTTCAAACATGTCCTGCGACTGACTTTATCAGTGGGGGTAAACGTTTTTACTCTCCCAGTGTAAACGTTGCTGGGATAATTTCCCGAGTCATATTTCACTTTTGATAGCATGAGCTGACATTTATTTCACAGAATGTCTCCATGACGCCGTTATATTAAATCAGCGGTAATAGAGGTATAGGCCAGTGTTCCTCCCGACTCAATTAGCGTCGAGTTCCCGGCGTCATGCACGGCACTGCCTACCGAGTATCATGTGAATGCCGAGAGCCTCTCTGTGCTCGAGTGGAATTGAGCATCAGCCAATTCCAACTCAACTTTCTAAGGAATCTAAAGAATATGTTCCACTGGGAATAAGTGCGTGTGTGAGAGGGGTCGCTTTTTGCCGCAAATGGCGCTCGTAAGTGACGTTAAGACTAATATAAAGTTGCGAGGAGATAACGGAAGGCCTGCGATCGTTACCAGGCAAATCAACTTGTTGGTTATTGGGCAGAGGACATGGCTAGAGATGAGGTCCAGCATCACAAGTTTAACGTCAGCGAGGAGTTGGGGGGCCTAGATTAACAACGGGGATCAATTTGCTCTCATAAGATGAGGCTGGAGATTAGGATATTGACGCAGAGGCTGTATTGATATATTCCCCAATCCATGTCATTGTTGCAACGCCAGCAGACAAGGTCAACACCATTCCGTGTTAAGGCGGTGTCAAGGAAGTAGGGCTGACGTTCTTCAGACGCCATGATAAAGTCATGAACATCCATACACTGACGTTGAACGGTTCTATGTGCTTGTGACATTCTTCAGTTATATCTAGAGATTTCATTATTAAGAACCATCGAGTTAAACATTCACGAGTATAATGGGAAACCAAAAAGGTCATACGTAAGCTTGAGACGGCCCCCTACGTGGAGTAGCCACTTCTTGGAGTGTTGATGGTAGATCGATGCGATGAGCAGGGGTTACATAATTAACATGGGGAGACAGCCACTTGGCCCAACAAGTGCCAACACTGCCTGTGTAATCGCTCACGCTCGACATACCAGTTTCGATCACTGAAAGCGATACAATCCAAGTCTCCCATTAAGACTGCGAAAGAAGACAGCCTTGGAATCAACAGCATCAAGCCCGAATTGATGCGAGGTGGTCCTTGAGGATCATATTACAAACAAATCACACGAATGTTCTTGTGGGTTGTAGAAAGAAGCTTCATTTGAATCTGTAAATGATACTTCTAGACACAGAGGTGCATTAAACTTTATTTATCCCTTCTTCACATGTGTGTGGGCATCTTGAAATCCCACAGAAGCTGAATACTCTGTGGAGACGCATAATTTAATGATTCAGACACGACGTTACCGTATCTACACCGCAAAGTGATTCCTTTAGCTGTAGCTCAAAAATCAGTGATGGTATAATTTAAGGTCCACCTACGATAATGTTACGAGTCTTTTGCCCCGCTGGTCTGAGTTAATAGGAGTCACAGTGGAATGCAAAACCGCACGACAAAGCCAGAGCAGTAAAATGTCTGTGTTGATATTCCTTCATTGAAACGAACTGAAGTAATTCTGAGTGAGTGAGTGAGTGAGTGAAGATTTATAGTCACATCGGCAATATTTCAGCCACATCGTGACTAAATCAAGTAATTCATTGATAATAAATAAAGTTATATTATAAAACCTGTCGACAAAGGACAGTAAACACTATATAGATTATTACAGATAGAGATATAAAACTAGCATGTGAATCTAATGGGTGAGTGAGTAAGTTAATATTTAGCGTCACATCGGCAATATTTCAGTCATATCGTGACGAGAACAATTTAATTTAGATCAATATGAAAATCAATAAATTTAGAACGGTAAAACCGGTCATCGAAGGACAGTGAAATACTAGAGTATCACAGATATAAAACTAGTACGCTATCATCAAACTAAATCACTATAGACAGTAGAAAATAAAAACGGGCTATAGATCACAACCAATTGAATGTAGACCACCACACTAGGGACCATGGAAACTTACATTACTGTTGCTACCCGCATGGACCCCAGATTTACACCAATCCTTCAGTTGTTGGTGTTTTCTAGATCGAAGTTATTCTGAAGAAGGCGCGTCTTTCTGAACATAATACATTCCCGTTAAAAACACAGGTGGTTCTTCGGGGATCCATTCATGTTGTTTTCATCACGGTTTGGCCCTAAGGAATCTGTCTCTTCATATCGTAGTGACTGACTTTCCCGACGTTGACTTTGTGAACATGAATTGACATGATATATGAGAGGTATGGTATTGAGCTTCCATGTACGTTCATAATGAAATGAAGTGAATTTACTAAAAACGCAAAGCTGTGTGAAACAGTATCACGCGAAACACGTCCGATACTTCGTTTCTATGGTCATCCCGAGAAGATCCGGGTTAGAATTGGTCTTTAGCAACCCATGTTCTCTGTAACAGGCGACTAACGGTACTAACATTGCTGAGAGCGGCGTTAAACAACAAACAAGCATTATGCCAAAAGTACAACAGTCAACGGAAGCAGGCCTCAATGTTTGCAAGAATGCTTTACGAACAGATTTTTAAAGATATGGATATACTATTGCAGAATCCACGAATATTGCAAAAGAATACAATCATATGCTTATGGCTTCTTCATTGTTCATTATTGTCTAGGTGATTCACCGTTTCATTTAGCTTCTACGCCCAGTGGAATCTGTTTTGGCAGAACACCCAGACTGATTGTTATCAGATGTTGACGTGATATACTTAGTAAGACGTCCATGCCGCCGAAGACTCAGCTTCGATTCCCCACTGTATAAAGCCATTTAGTTGTCCCCTCTAATGCTTAAACACTGCGAAAAATCGCTCCATGGCATTATCACACACTAAAACGTTTAGGTTGCAGTGAGTTGATATTACTGCGAGGCATAATTCCTGCAATGTCAGTCGTATAAACGTGTCAATAATCTACAAACTCAGTTTTTCTTCTTGTGTTTCAAACACTGAATCCTTCTTTTTAACTCGCTCGTCAATAATTACGGAGTCTCGTTTCTTACTTCAAAACCTCAATGCCTCCAAGATTATAAACAAAAAAACACACGTAATTAATTGCCCGCAGCCATGGCATCAAGCCAGATGACCTGTCCAATGGTGACAAGAGCCCGCTGAGTGACACCTGCAAGACTTCAACGGCCTTGATGGCTAAATCAGCATTTGCATTGGAGGCTACAGGCGACAACGGCATCGACGGCAAATTATCTGAACCATGTTTACAGATACTTTGTGAAATGAACTCACAAACAGTCGACATATGATGGACACATAGCTATTGAATACCTATATGCTATACAGCACTAACGACGATAATATTGATAAACAAAGTTTTGACACGCCAGGGATTGTTTCTTACATATGGTTCTCCTCCATAATGAGCCTACAAAGGTCATCTGGTGTCTTTCATATATGGCATGCTCATCAGTGTGTGTGTGTGTGTGTGTGTGTGTGTGTGTGTGTGTGTGTGTGTGTGTGTGTGTGTGTGTGTGTGTGTGTGTGTGTGTGTGTGTGTGTGTGTGTGTGTGTGATGACGAATCACACCAACGGACCAAATATTTCCAATTCAGTTGGTTATAGTGGTGAATAGTTATGAATTGTTACGGTAAAAAAAGCACTTTTAAAAAGCAATTGTCCACCACAGGAAATTCCTTGTTGCAATGTTTTACCCAGTTATATTTGGGCTCAAAGTCTATTTTTACAAGATCCCCGATTTCACTTTACAACCTCTATCCGTGAAGATCCGGGTTAGAATTGATCCTCAGTAACCCTTGCTTGTCGTAAGAGGCGACTAACGGGATCGGGTGATCAGGTTGGCTGACTTGGTTGACACATGTCATCGGTTCCCAATTGCGCAGATCGATGCTCATGCTGTTGATCACTGGACTGTCTGGTCCAGGCTCGATTATTTACAGACCGCCACCATATAGCTGGAATATTGCTGAGTGCGGCGTAAAACTAATCTCACTCACCACTCACTCTTGAACCAAGCAAATGCTTCATTTTTTCCCTAAACGCTTGCACCATCTGGTTCACTTCGCATCACCCTGAATGTGTGACACTACACCGTTCGGACTAGCAAGCTTCTTTGTACACTTCCTATTTGTGCAACGTGTCTGTCTCGCTGTACATGCAGATAATCAAGCCTAGTCATCGTGCAGGGTACTGAACTCGCTATATATGTATATACCGAAGGCTAAGAAAGAATGCAGTATGTTAAATACCAATGAGCACTTATGCGTTACGAAGGTACCAGTCAGTCGTCTTAGATCCTTTTCCTGTAAAAGTTCATAGTATATTGCCGACCAGTGGCACTTCCTATCGTGTAGGGAAACAACATAGATAACTGGCTTTTTGTATCTCTCCAAGATTCGTCAGATTTCGCATTAACACCTTGGAATAGGATTTCCCATGTGGTACATTTGTTCTGTTTTTAAAGGACTGCGGAAACACAAGTTTTCTTTCCTACCAAAGATGATAGACACATATCTTTTCAGCAGAGTTTGTGTTGTTGAAACTCGTGTCAGAAACTCAGTGTTACGTGAAATGCCACTTCTCAGATGTAAGCATATGCTTCAGAGCAAACGCTAAAGAACGTACGGCCTGATATTTAGCACAAGCACATCTTACTGTTTCAGAACAGTGACTCTATGTCAATGTACGTTTACTTCAATAGAGCACAATTCTAGATTTGACGCTTGTTACCAACATGATGCCCAATGCAATTACCTATTGTAAAAGGTGAGCACTTGACTTGCCTTAGCATGTGTTTGTGACGGGTGCCACCGGAGGGTCAGGATATGCTCATTCTCTTCATCTCTTTTTGATAGTGATTCGTAAACACATACATAATAGAATATACTTTTGAAAATCGATCCAAGATAATGTGAAACTGGTACAACACCGCATATCATTATGGGGCAGTTAGAGTTCGAGTCATTAATTTATCCCACTAACAATTTCAATGACAATTTCAACTCATCAATTGACATTCTACATTTTTAAAACGATGCTTAGCTGCTTCGCTCTGGCTTCTGAAGACAATTAACCTGTTTTGTTACGTTCCCTTCATGAGCCATATCCCTTCACTGGCGCTGGTGCAGGAGAATTGCTCCCTCTGGCGCCCTGTCCGGCTATATTGAGCTTGTATTGACCATCTCCCCTGGTATTGACTAGGGAGCAAGTGATACCAGACAATGATTAGGTGGGCAGGCTGGGCTGGGGTTTCATAGATACAAACTCGGCTCACTTAATACATATTAATTCCGTTTAACCTGCTGGGTGAAGGCGACATAAATGGCAATGGCTACTTGTATAGCGTTTGCAAAAAGATGAGATGACGGTGATTTGTTGAATTGGGTACATATAAATCGAATTTTGATTATTCGAAATTTGATTGTGGAGTGGGAAATCAACGAGTTTCGAGACACGTTCAAAATTGGATTTTTTCCATTTGTTAACTACTTAGAACTGTGCGTCAAAATGATTTCCTGTTGGAAAATAATGACACACATATAACAATATAGTTGTGGATTTAAATATTATATGTATCTGTTCGTGTATGTAGTTTTGTGTGTGCGTGCGTGCGTGCATGCATGCATGCATGCATACATTCATATATGTATGGTTGCAGATTAATTATACTCAACACTATAGAAAAAACTTTATGGATAACAACTTCTTTTTATTCGTGAGTGCGACGTTTCGATACAGATTCTTGTACCGTTGTCAAGCATAATGGGACATGAAGAAGGGATGTAACAATGTAACAAAGAAAACAACATAATTAACATAATTGGCTAGGCAGAAAGCTGATGAAGCCAGAGAGTAGACAAAGGACAGGCGTGGAAGCCAATGATGTACAAATAATAATGAGGTGTTTATACAGCAGAGTTTATACAGTAGATTGGGCTTGGTGGATGAGTGAAGTATCCTTGGTCTCGGTTGATGGTGGGCTTTTGGCGTTTGATGTGGATGGCTTCGGTGAGCTTCGGTGCGTTTAGTGAAGTCTGTTTGTTTGTTAGAGAGAATGGTGATGTCAGACCACTCACGAATAAAAAGAAGTTGTTATCCATAAAGTTTGTTTTATATTGTACTTCCCAACTTCTAAAATGCCACTCAAAGAAGATATACTCAACACGCCGAAGACTCGATTCGATTCCCCATATGAGTGAGTAACTATGGTTTTACGCTGCTTTTAGCAACATTTCAGTAATATTACGGCGGGGACACCAGAGTTGGGCTTCACACATTGTACCCATGTGGGGAATCAGACCCTTCTGTGCGACGAGTGAACGCTTTAACCACTAGGCTACCCCAAAGACCAATATCCATCGTAAACACGTTCTATATTGAACTCGTGCATTGGTCATTGTGAATATTATCCGATTTGGCCTAAGTTGTCTTATGTTATGCTAAAATCAAATTTGTGATTTGTAACCCGTCATGATTTTGACCATCGTGAATGATCTTCAAAGATAACGACAAAACCCCTTTACTGTTCATAAGAAAACTAAGCCCTTGTTTATTATGTGTTTTTTATTATGTGTATGTTTTTTATAATAAATAAGTTTTAAACCAAATTACTTTATAAAAACGTAAAACCATGTGGAAGAATTCTTGATCGATGTGTGTACATACCGCTAATGCCTCCATACAGTTAAATGTGCTTTAAATAAATACTTATTTCCACAAATGTACTTATAAAATCATTCTCTGCAAGATTATGTTTAGGAGAAGCATTTACATAGGCTGATGCAGCCTGTTTGCTGATCCTTTTTCCTTTTTGTAACTTAATCATGTTAAATGTTTATCACATGTCTTTCGGGAAATAAAATACTGTTTAAATCAAATAAATACTTTAGCTAGCTGATATTTGCACTGTTTACATATCTTGTTATCTCGTGAATACGCCTGTGTATATATGTTGATGATTAACACCTCACTCATCAATAATTGCTTCCATGAACCTGTCTCATAGGGGTTCTAGTGCCGTATTACTGTGTGATAGGGGCTCCTATTAGCATGCTACTGTGTGATATGGGACACAATATTACTGTTTGTAGTGGTACCTAGAACCAAACTACTGTGTGATAGGTGATCTAGTACAACATTACTATAGGTAGTGGTACGTAGAACCATATCATTGTGTGATAGGTGATCTAGTACAATATTACTATAGGTAGTGGTACGTAGAACCATATCAATGTGTGATAGAGGTTCTTGTACAATATTACTGTAGGTAGTGGTACCTAGAACCATACTACTGTGTGATAGAGGTTCTTGTACAATATTACTGTAGGTAGTGGTACCTAGAACCATACTACTGTGTGATAGAGGTTATAGTACAATATTACTATAGGCAGTGGTACCTAGAACCATATCGTTGTGTGATAGAGGTTCTAGGTACAATATTACTGTAGGTAGTGGTACCTAGAACCATACTACTGTGTGATAGAGGTTATAGTACAATATTACTATAGGCAGTGGTACCTAGAACCATATCGTTGTGTGATAGAGGTTCTAGGTACAATATTACTGTAGGTAGTGGTACCTAGAACCATACTACTGTGTGATAGAGGTTCTAGTACACTATTACTGTAGGTAGTGGTACCTAGAACCATACTACTGTGTGACAGAGGTTCTTGTACAATATTACTGTAGGTAGTGGTACGTAGAACCATATCATTGTGTGATAGAGGTTCTTGTACAATATTATGGTTCGGTAGTGGTTCCTAGAACCATATTACTGTGTGACAGGGGTTCTAGTGCACTATTACTGTAGGTAGGGGTTCCTCGAACCATATTACTATGTGACAGGGGTTCTAGTACACTATTACTGTAGGTAGTGGTTCCTAGAACCATGTGACAGGGTTAGGGGTAGTGGTTCTACTGTGTGACACGGGTTCAGTACACTATTACTGTAGGTAGTGGTTCCTAGAACCATATTACTGTGTGACAGGGGTTCTAGTACACTATATGTAGGTAGTGGTTCCAACCATTACTGTGCGTAGTGGTTCCTAGTACACTATAACTGTGTACTAGTACTGTAGGTAGTGGTTCCTAGAACCATACTACTGTGTGATAGAGGTTATAGTACAATATTACTATAGGCAGGGTACCTAGAACCATATCGTTGTGTGATCTAGGTACAATATTACTGTAGGTAGGTTCATACTATCTGTGTAGACATTACTGTAGGTAGTGGTACCTAGAACCATACTACTGTGTGACAGAGGTTCTTGTATTCTTACTGTAGGTAGTGGTACTGTGTGATAGAGGTTCTTGGATAGTGGTTCCTAGAACCATATTACTGTGTGACAGGGGTTCTAGTGCACTATTACTGTAGGTAGGGGTTCCTCGAACCATATTACTATGTGACAGGGGTTCTAGTGCACAGTAGTAGTGGTTCCTAGAACATATTACTTTGCTACTGTGGTAGTGGTTCCATATTACTGTGTGACCATATTACTGTAGGTAGTGGTTCCTCGAACCATATTACTGTGTGACAGGGTGTAGTGATATTACTGTAGGTAGTGGTTCCTAGAACCATATTACTGTGTGATAGGGCATCTAGTACACTATTACTGTAGGTAGTGTATAGGGAATCTAGTATCTATTACTGTAGGTAGTGGTACCTGATAGAGGTTCTTTTACAATATTATGGTTCGATAGTGGTTCCTAGAACCATATGACTGTGTGACAGTGGTTCTAGTATACTATTACTGTAGATAGTGGTTCCTAGAACCATATGACTGTGTGACAGGGGTTCTAGTACACTATTACTGTAGGTAGGGGTTCCTAGAACCATATAACTGCGTGATAGGGGCTCCTATTAGCATGGTACTGTGCGTTAGGGGTTCTTGTACTCTGTAACTGTGCGATAGTGGATGCCAGCAACATGCGTCTGTGTAATAGGTATTCCTGGTTCTACTGTGTGACAAGTATTCTTGGTTCTACTGTGTGATGGATATTTCTGGTTTCATGCTAAGTACTGTATGATGGGTATTACAGGATTCACGCTACTTTGTGATAGATGTTCCTGGTACCATGCTACTGTGTAATAGGGGATCCTGGTACCATGCTACTGTGTAATAGGGGATCCTGGTACCATGCTACTGTGTAATAGGGGATCCTGGTACAATGATACTGTGTAATAGGGATCCTGGTACAATGCTACTGTGTAATAGGGGATCCTGGTACCCTGCTACTGTGTAATAGGGGATCCTGGTACCATGCTACTGTGTAATAGGGGATCCTGGTACCATGCTACTGTGTAATAGGGGATCCTGGTACCATGCTACTGTGTGATAGTCGTTACTGGTACCATGCCACTGTGTGATAGTCGTTACTGGTACCATGTTACTGTGTGATAGTTGTTTCTGGTACAAAAAGAGTGTGATAGTCGTTATAGATACCACTACGCTAGTGTGTAATAGGTATGACTGGTTCTTTGTTACTGTGTGATAGATGTTCCCGGTACCACGTTACTGTGTGTGATGGTTGTTGCTGGTACCATGCTACTGTGTAATAGGGGATCCTGGTACCATGTTACTGTGTTATAGGGGATCCTGGTACCATGTTACTGTGTGATAGTTGTTGCTGGTACCATGCTACTGTGTTTCTATGGTTACTGGTACCATGTTATTGTGTGATTACTGTGGGATAGGGGTACCTGGTACAATGCCACTGTGTGATAGTCGTTAGTGGTACCACACTATTGTGTACTATGCATTACTGGTTCTTTGTTACTGTGTGATAGTGGTTACTGTACCATGTTACTGTGTGATAGTTGTTCCTGGTACCATGCTACTGTGTAATAGGTATTCCGTGGTTCTATGTCACTGTGTGATATGAAACACTGGGCCCCTGTACCACGTTACTATACGAACAGAAATTAATATCGAAATGTGTATATGGCTTTACGGATACCGCTGTATTTAAATACCTAAAGTACCTAAATTTAAAATACATTCTGATGTAGAAACGTAGGATGTACGTAATCAAATAGATTCATTGTAGAACACCGTATACACAGCCTCCAACAAATACCAGCAAAACAAGCAAGACATGATCATCACTACTTGCATGAAGTTCAACAGTCTTGAAACAAGGGAGGCGACCGTCTGGTGCTGGAGGTGTTGCAAGATGCCCCGCATGTTCTGTCTTGTCACTCAC
Source organism: Haliotis rubra (assembly GCF_003918875.1). Classification (NCBI taxonomy): domain Eukaryota; kingdom Metazoa; phylum Mollusca; class Gastropoda; order Lepetellida; family Haliotidae; genus Haliotis; species Haliotis rubra. The sequence continues at coordinate 844,100 of NW_025767457.1, forward strand.
GTGTCCGACATGAGTTTCAGAATTGCAATAACGGCCAAAACACGTAGTTATTTGATCAGCTTGGATTCATCCTCTCTCAATCGTAATTGCAAATGTGTTGCCATTCCCTTTATGTAAACTTGACTGACGTGTAATTTGGCGTTTTTTTGTTCCCTGAAACAGCATATAACCCTCACAGAATAGTCGCAATTGCAAAGAAGCCTGTAACATGCTGGTTGCGCACATTATAAACTAGTCCCTGAAAATGAATAAAACATGTCAACCAATACCAAATAATAGCGGTTGTATAAGTTCATCTTGACGATATCCATGTGACGCAGCTTGGGACTGCTTATGGATTCCTTGCCAGACATCAGCTCAAGGCTGTAGCTTTATGTAACTGACTGAGGTTAAACAATGTCAACATTGATCATCAGTTATGATCTAGCTGTAGTGATAGTATTAATCAAAACGTTATGAGCGCACAGAGGAGATTGGGTTGGATTCAGGCCACGGCAAAGAGATTATGCAGTAACGACAATATTCGCAGTGATTATTCCTCACGGTATGGTGTTCATGTCGATGGTGACATGGTGAGGAATTTGTTTGTCCGAATTGGATGACTCAACCTTCTTATTACATACAACATACAACACAGACACAGACACACACACACACACACAAACAAACAGAAAGACACACACGCACAGACTGACACACAGAAGACACTAACAACACCTTACCACCAAACACACACACACACACACACACACATACACACAAACACTCGAGCACACGGTTCATGTCACACATGTACATATAAAACACACACATGCACACACAGAAACAAACACAAACAGAAACAGACGCACATAAACCAACACACATTCCCTTCTACACACACAAACACGTTTGCATAAGACACACACATGCGCACTCCTTCGCATAAACACATATACAACACATACACATACAAACACGTAAGCATGTACGCACGTACACACGAACACAGACACAGACACAGACAAACACAATTGATATCTGGTAACAATGTCTTCCAAAGTATGATATTTACACAGTTTTATGTGTTGTAAGTGGGGCGGTTCGGTTGTTGGTGTTTGGTTGGCTGTTGGCCTGAGTACTACATGACCACAACGTTTGGTTTTATTAACACATATTGATTATTCTCTGTGTTCATCTCCATTTAACAACGCGAATACAGATGAGGATGAAACATGGGAACGACGAACATTCCATGGCGTCAACTATGTTCTCCTAGCAACTGTGATGTTGAGCACTAAACAAACATCGCTAGTTGATGCGAAACTTGTTATTGATTATCTCAATTGATAACATCCAATATGAATCAAAGATTACCAGTAATACGATGTTCATGAAGACTAACTACAGTTTGTAGTATGGGCGAGGGAATGCGAGGCGGGTACCAGTATGTCATTACTTGCCTGCTTGTAAGGATTGATCCAACACAAATTCTGTTATCGAACGGGGCAAATCTATCCTTATTAGCCGACATAAGCGTGCACTTGCATTGCTTGCTTGTCAATCACACGTTCCCATCATGGTGAAACAAACTGTATAGTTGGGAACATGGTTCCAGTTTAATTTGGTAATTAAGGTGACTACACTTTGGAGCATGATGTCAGCTCTGGCTCAGTTATATCACGAACGTAATTTATTTTCTTGTTTGGTGCTCAAATCTTTCAGCGAATCGGTTTGCTATAGCAAATCACACGTGATAAAGACGTGGTGTATTGGTAAAATCTATAACTTGAATGATGTTTGAGAGAGTGAAAAGATTGAAGTATTTGAAGTCAAATGGGATCATTATGTTACAATACCCACACTATTACTGCACTAGATTCAGGGTTTCAGTCAGATGTAGTGTGCTGAAAATAGAGTTGGAAAACTCACGTTTCTTTTGACAGATACGAAAGGACAGACTGTAATGTAATGTAATGTAATGTAATGTAATGTAATGTAATGTAATGTAATGTAATGTAATGTAATGTTATGTAACATATTTGTAATGATAACTGATGATGTAGCGGAACAGTTTGGTGAGAGTGTAAACTTGAAATGTAATATGATAGCTTCGAAAGGATGATATTCAGCATGTGATATTTTACAGTTGAAATTATACCATTCATGGTGTAATATAACACATTTGTAATGATTAAGCTTTGATGTAAAATTGATACATATGTGAGGATGAACCACACCAGTAGCGAATCGGTTCGCACCATGTAATAATAAGTGGTCAAAAGTTTCATAATATAATGTCTTAAAGTAATGATAAAACTCGCGATACAATGTCAGAGAGCTGTGAGAGTAAAACGTAATATAGAACTGTAGTGGTACAAACTGTTAAAACTAGAGACAAAGTATCACATTGTGGTAATGGTAAAACTCATGATATAAATTGTACATTCTAATACAACATGAAGCCAAATGTTCATAGAATATCCATGTGTCGTATGCTTGCAGTGAACTATTTTCCTTGTCAACAGACGAAACCAATATATGTAATTATTGTCAGCCTAATACGTACGACGATATCACTGTTCGGATTGTGATCAATGTATCATTGAACGCGTCCAGAATTCATCATTATTTACGTTATGACCCAGTTAGCAAAAAGAGTAAGCGAAGCCTGGCGCCGTGTAATGAAATATTGACCACCCCACCACCGACTACTATGTACCAGGCAACGACTTCAATGTAGCAGGCAACGACTACCATGCACCGGTGAAGGGAGACGTACATCGACATTGCTATCTACTTTGGAATAAGATACACTGATGTCAACTGTTTTAACACTTGCTTTTTCGTTTAAATTGTTTAAGTGGCTAATGCTGTTTTCATATAGCAACACTTACTTATATTTTTGTGGAAATTGTGTGAGTGGCGTGTGCTGCCAGTTAGGCTGGATAGGCTTACCTTTCCCCGAACACCTGGTGTCATGGCTAATCATCAGTGAGCCATTCATATTATTGTCTTTTATTCGTACTGGATTCAGTTACGCCGATAATCCGCTGTTAACGTTTCGAATTCACCTATTGACCATTAACACATCTGTATGCCATACATAAAATGATGTACCAGCAGAAGATGGAGAATGTTGAAACATCATTTTGTCATGGTGTCCTTTTACTTCCAAGGAGTGTGGCCGTCCTCTGTCAGGTTGGGTGATGCATCTCCGTGATGTGTACATGTTTTGTATTGTTGCTTAATCTATACCTGCTTTTAACAGAGATTCTTGATATAGGAAACGGTTTTGTTTCGTTGTATACAAAGACACCAGAAGGTACGGCTTTGCCAACTCCTGCATTATATTGACTTTATGATGTACTTTCTGGAAAGAGTTTTGTATGAAATTTCGGGTTAATCTTTCATGGATAATTTGCCGAGATACTACAGCAGACCCCTACGATTAAACCTGTTTAATCTTGGTTATTGTAAACGGACCAATAACACTCAATCTGTCAAAATGGTTGCTTTACTAGATCGTTTACTTGAATTTTGAAACGACACACCACATGAGGTTGAAAATATTGCAATTATTGTGTTTCATCGAAGATCACGCGAGATCACGGTTCTGACATCAGGAATTTCTATCATCAACAGAAGTTCCGGTATTGTAGTGTAAAATCAGCATGTTTAATCATAGTAACCGACAGCCTGAGAACCGGCAGAAATTCTGCCACCTTGGCAAAGAAGAGCATCCTTTAATTTCCGTAACATTTTGCAACAATTTATGAGGTAAACTTTATCACCTTCCGGTAGTTATTATCGTCAAGGGGAACGGGAATTATGACATTAGAAATCTTCCGTTGGAGATTGATTTACCATATCTTGAACCAGCTTACATAAAGAGCGGAATGAGCAAGACACCGAGATATTAGGATAAGGTTTTAGTATTTGAGATGACGTAAAAGTGACGTTGTTGTAGAGGAATGCACAGAAAGTTCCGATAATATTTCTGCTTGTTCACGAGGCAAGGTTATTGAAACACACACCGATATAATCAAAGGTCGATGTCAGGCGCGTTTATTACTTCTTGCCACAGGGCAATGATAAACGAAGTAATCTTAACAGCTTTTACCACATGTAAATCAGTTGAATCAATGTTGCCACGTCAACTGATCATTAATGCTCTTCAGTTGAACATCATACATAAATACGCTATTTCGGGCAGTGGTTCACGTAAGTGCGTTCGATCGTCCTTCTGGTTCAGATTGTAAAGCCCATTCTGGGTGTTTGGATTGGTTTTGTGGGTGCATGAAAGGTCTTCATTTTGAATAGCTTTGGGTTCTGAGATTTAGAGCAGGACAGATAAGAACAGAGTAGAGCAGGATAGAACACAATAGATCTAAATAGGTTAGAAAAAACATGGTGGGTCGGAGCAGAGAATGGCATTGCAGACCGACCAGGGCACACCGAAACATGAGCAGAGTAGAGTTGGGAAGTGTTGTGAACTTTAGATGAAAAGGCTATGGTACTGCAAAGCAGAGCAGTGCAGGGTCGTGCTGTCTGGAATAGATAAGAGAAGAACAGGGCATGCATAAGTAAAACGTATCTTAACAGAGCAGAATATGGCGTTTTTATGCCGACCGGAATAATCCAGAACTGAACCGTCAATTGTTTTCCCACACCACAGACAATCCGGAATATGAATAAAAAACTCCGCGGAGCCTCACTGAGCACCTGTCTCGATTGTCAGAAATATCAATATGACAACCTTTATTTGTCACGCCTACGTTATGAAGCCTACTCATCCACAGCTGATAGTATGTTATTGGGATTCTCATTGTGAAAGTAGTTCGTTCGTCAGCTAATTAATATAGGTAAACACAGCCTAGTGCACGTTACACCAATGTCGAGCCGAGAACGATACTCCGAGGTCAGATCAATTCAGTCTGCGAGAGCAAACATTTGATTCCCGTGTCTGTGATGGCAAAGACTGCTGTAGACAGTTGTGACAAAGCTGCTAATTACGATGAGTGATACGAGTGCCATTGACTGCAGACAGGGTGCTCCTCGCGTAAAGATGGGGGAACTTGACTCATCTCCCCTCAACTTCCGAGTGAAGAGTTGATTTCCTCCACTGATTATCTCGCGGAGACGACCCATCAGCACGTACGTGTACTGGGAGCTGAATTTTTGTGTGCAGTATTTGTTATATGTAGGATATGCCAACGCTATGTCTCAGATACAACCGAGAGTGTTGGGTTTACTTTCTAAGACCATGTTCAATAATTCAGTACCCAGATTTGGAGGCTAAAGCGTAATGTATTTGGGTTTTTGAAGTTTTGAGTGTTTTTAAGCCGGGGCTATACCGCCCGGAGCTGAATGTCAGTTTGTAATAAGGGCGGGTTTAGGTGCAACAGGAATGCTGCCAACGAGAAGGACAGAAATCGTGGTGTTGTGGATCTGGAATCGGATGGTAACATTATTTCTCTCGAAAACAGACGTTTGATTTACGTGAAATGACATTGACATTGGGCCCACGTCTCTTTGTTGGATATCCTGGGTTTAACACAGGCGAGGAAAGCTTTTCCAAGATCTTCCTGTCAGTATTTTCGTGATGTTTGAAGCTCACTGCTGTCTTTCTTTGAACTTTAGGATTACAAGACACAGAAATGTAGAAAACAGCGATATTTTACCGGCGAACTAAATATATAGCATGAATCGCTGCTTGTTTTCATTTAAATGAAATTCAAAGGGTAAAAAAATCAATTAATTGTAATGGGTTTTTAGGATCAATACAAAAAACTGGTACTGGATGTTGTATTGGTAAAAACAGTATCAAATATTTGACTGTGTAGTTCAGAATTTCATGATCGTATGATGTGACACGGCTCAAGTACCTGCATCGTAATCAGTGTTGCGCTAACCTGTTCGAGTAGAACTAATTTATGTAGACAATTTCCCATCAAAGTGGCAACATTTTATTACAAAGTGACTGCAGTTTAGGTTCGTTAAAAAGTTTTTTTGATCCGCTGTATCAAACTCAAGTGGGGCTTTCTTCAGCGTGAGGAGTATGCGTGATTGATGGCTAAAAGTGATTGCAAAAGCAACGATTCATGTGAAGGACACAAAAACTTACCAAGACAGTCAATCTAAGTGTTAGTATATCACAGTAAATTGAAGTCATTAATCTAAGTTAAAGTGTGTGTTTTCCGCGATGGAACACAAACAGGCAAATAAACAAACAAACAAAACACACATACACACAAACACACACATTCACTCAAGTATATATTTGTGGATTTATCAAATGAAACCATCAAAGTCTTTCGTTATATTTATATATAAATCATTCTATAAGTTTCTTCTTCTTCTTAGTCCATGATAAAGATGGAATCTAAGTGACTTGTCAAGAGAAAAGGGCAACGTCTAGACATTTAGCTTCAGGGACTTGGATGTAAACATGGTATTTATATATGAGTTGATCCAAGGGTTGCATATCTTTATTGTTGTTGTCCTAAAGATCTATCTTAATGCCAACTGATCCAAGGGTTGAATATCGTCGTGACTGGTGTCATTAATCAACATTTTAATTTGAGCTGACTCAGGCTTTGAATATCTGAATGACCAACAGTATGAAGCAAATGTTTCTTAAAACCTTTTATAATATACTGCCAATTTTCAACAACGACCATGATAGGTGAAAATAAGAACATAAATGCTTGCAACGCAATGTTTAAGGACACTGATTTCAGTTAACAGTACTTGGCTTCAGAATAATAGATATATCCATGTCAAAAGATAAGTAGAGTGTATCAAAATCGTATTAGTTGTGTGTTCATATGACAGGCAGACATTGTATTTGCATGAAGCCAATTAGACCCAAAGTACAAAACAGCTTTACAGGTACGATGTTAAAGAGAGTTATTTCGTAAGGGAAGAGAAACAAGTGCTTATCTTACCGGGAAGATATAAAGTAGGATCCATTTGTTAACTGGCATATTATTGGTAATGAATACTAATTATCATTTACAGTTTTGGGATGGAAATATTTCAGCTCACTATCGGTGAGCACACAGTGGAAAATAACATGTATTCCGTCTTCAGTCTATTTATATCAATTGCACGAGACAGTTTGATCGTCATAACGTACTAAACCTATACGAAGAAGCCTATATGCCAAGAGTGTTATGGTCACTTCTAGACACATTTGGGCGTGTTGTATGTATGCAACCAAAGTATTGCGTAGTAAATAGGTCTTGACAGTACGTGTTCCCCGCGTGGTATTATGGAATATTGCTAAAAACGGCGTAAGATTATACTCACTCACACATGTAAAACATCCCTGAGTTAATCCTAAACACTTTGTCTGGATGTCTGGGGTTGACGAGGTGAATATTACAACCTACAAATATAGTGCTGACACAAATTCACTCTGAGATCACCCTTCCTGTTTGGAGACTAATGTCAGCGGTTGTCTCATTTCCAGCTCAATGTAATACTTGATGATTTCAGTTAATCTGCAGGTCTGGGTGGTGATAGGTCGAGTTTCCGGGGGCCATGTTTCTGATACGGCGGCAGTATGAAGACGGCCGAACACCTGCAGGCTCAGCCAGAGCGCCACTCTTACACCCCCACTTTCCCGCCAAGATTAATTCTGCTCCATTGACCACTAATACTTCACCGACAGACAGTTTTCACGAAGGGTGTGATTGAGGCCAGAGTTCAGGCTGAGGGAAATTACTTGACGCAAACTGAGCTCTAGGGAGAAGCTATATTGTAGCATCTGACACGACACAAATTAGGCAATTCCGTATGTATTTGATAGTGGATGGATGATGAGAAGAGTCCCTAGCCCACAGCACCGAAGACAGCTAAAGCAACGCGCAACGGATATCAGCCAATCTGCTTATAGCTCCATGTCTGATAAATAGCTTAAATATTGCCACCAATACGTTTTCTACAGTGCTGCCTCGTTCTTTTTAATCTATTGCTTTAAGCTGGTGTGTGTTTGAATGCGTTTGGGCGGAGTAAAACGTGTTGTATAGTTACACTATACATCTTGTCCGATTCTTAAGAACGCCATGACCTTATCGGTATGTTTTAGAGTAGTTGTCATGTCTTTGCAAAGAAAAAGTCAATATTGTCTCTAAAGCAGACAGTTCAAACATTAAGGGAGAATGGTAGTCACACACGCACTGAGATAAAACCACATTCGTTGAGTTTGCCATAAAGCTGACAGATTCAATAAGCCCAAGAGCGTAAGTTACATTTTGTTCTTAAAAGTGTCTGGGTAAATATGGACTCTCAAGACCACAGCTTTATCCTTAGTGTTGACACAGTCGTTTTCCTCTTCCCACACGTATGTTTGGATCTGTGAATTTGGACATTTGAACGTCGAGGCACAATAGCGAGAAACTCCGGAAAATATATTTCCATCCATATTCACTTATAAAAAACGTCTACCATCTTTGACACCTTGAGATAAAAGAGCAGAATGTTATGCCACCATATTTCACGTTCGCACATCTTGAAACCGCCACAGTCTCCCCGGTGCCGTAATCACGGGCAATTTGGCGTTAGTGACGCCTGTTTTCACACGTTAGCCGCCCAGAAACTCGTCAAACGACGTTCGCAAAACCCCCTTCATTGTGCTGTCCTAGTTTAGCCGCTAATGCGTTTGGAGGTGGCTAATACCGCATCTGAGCCCTCGGTTCTGACCAGGTCGGCGTTCCCTGTCATCTGACCTGTAATCCACCTGTCCAAATCTGATTGCGGTCATCGAAGGCATAGATCAATACACAATGTCCATAGAGAAGGTCAGAACGTGTGTATTAACTCGGCAACCAAAACAATGACAAAAACAGACATCAAAGTATGCTGCGTCACGTATGCTTCATTGATTTGGTATTTGCAAAAACGCTTAGGGCAAGCTGTGTGAGTGAGTGAGTGAGTGAGTGACTACCCCACCGCCCCGGCAAGCTGTGTGACAGGGAGATAATAGTTTTAATGCTTCAGTAGATACACGTTGATTGTGGTTCATACATTAAGGAATTGATATATTTGAAAAAAATAATTCATGAACATAATCTACTAGACAGCTTTCAGTTTTTCATTTTTTCAAATAGTGGGGGATTCTCTGTTCCGAATATTTCATAGCTTGATATGTTGAAAAGGCTTGTTACGAGAGGGCATAAAGGGTTAACGCATATGACGTGGAAAAATGAAAATGTAGCTCCTTCCCGTAGCATCATAACATATTTGTTCTTTTGAAAGAAGTAGCATGTGCTTGAAAGTGCGTGAGTATGGGTTTACGCCGTTTTAAACAATATTCCAGCAATTTCACGGCAGGGGACACTAGGAATTGGCTTCATACATTGCACCCATGTGGGGAATCAAACCCGTGTCGTCGGTGTGACGAGCAAACGCTTTAACTACAATGCTACCCATCGCCCAATATATGCGTGATAACCCTGTGTGGTTGCCTTAAGAACAAGAAAACACAACACAGTCATATAATATGTATCATCCTGGTTACGTCTACTGTACCGATAGTATATACCTCTTCGGATGACACTCTAATGACGTGTGTGTCTTCGGAGGTCATACTTGTTCATGCATTCTTTACAGTAAATCCATATCACATTTATATGTAGCTCTCTCAAACAGCGTAATCGAATTCAAGTGTAACATCTCATTAGCATCAATGCGTTCTATAGCGACGACAGAAAGTTATACGTTATAATTGCTCGTTGGTACGATCAGCGAAGTTAGGTATTGATCACATAAATGATGAAAAAGCTAAGGTTAAAGTAAGGTAGGTCTTTAGACCTACTATTAAAATGGCCATGTGTACCTGAATTCAAAGCGGGATGCTCAGGAGCTTCAGCCACGACTGGGTATATTTATGCCGCAATCCCTGCCGGGAGAAACCTCTAGCTATTTGAATGTTCCTAATGAAATAGATCAGGATCAATACGATGATGGGCGACCACAAAATGGTAGTCTGGATGTATCCCCCGTTTTCAATATGAATCTGATTTTTTAGAAGAATAAAACTACTCTTATTTTCCACAACCTTGATACGTTCCGAAAGCATGCATACATGTACTTATGGATGTGTGTTTCATATTGGTTGTTGGGGATTATCTGATACATTATTTACTCGATATTATTACAAACTGTAGACTGGGCCAGTTGAGTGAGGTATATGCTTGATGTTAAATATTACATGAGTTTGGTTGGTTTCCGGCAAGTGCCGCCACAGGGACATATATCACGCGATATAAGCAATGTTATAAGCTGGCGTACACTTCATCAGTGTGCACATGCCATTGTGTCAATCTCTGGGGAGTCTGACAGAACGAACGGGAGGGTGTCAGGGGGACTATACAACGAACGCCGGGTCAGTCGCCATTAGCTTGCTGTAAGTGAAATACTAATCCTCAATTTGAGGTGGATCCGAACACAGATCCTCTCAAGAGACATGAGCGGCGTGAGGTCGTCAGGAAATTGTCAGGCGTTTCTCTCGCCTTCCATCTGACCCGAGGAGTCAATTGCGTCTCTGCTCTCACTTTTATCTGAAGAAATTAATAGATAAATTCGACCTTTTGATGCGCCTCTGTGCCTTAAGGGAGCTTTGGTGGGATTACCACAGTCCCCAGCGAAGCTTGAGAGATCCCTGGTGAACGACTAATGCCAACTGTCTCATAGACGTTTATTAACATGCCACCAGACTTGCCAAGATTTACTGCTGCCATTTAAATCGAGGCTTTGAATTTTGAGCAACCCGCACAACTCTTGAGACCCTGAAATCCCCTCGTACTTAGCGAATGATTGATATAGTGGGCTTGACGTTACAAGGCGATGCATATGAAGGCTGACACATGATTAACATGTTTGCAACAACCCTTTCTTTATAAACCCATTCAACAGGATTAACAGTTTAATACAGGAAATCTTCTTCATTAACAAGTGCCCTACAGAAAACTGTATTACTTCCAAAGCGTTTTATTAGGTACCGCCATTGTCAATTAATGACACGGTATATTGTCTTTTATCTGATTATCAGTTTCCCTAAATTGGCAGAGATTTATGGTTCCATCTGTTGCTTGGCATCGGTGTATTATTGCAAGGCAATAACAATGCCAGTTGTCAGGCAGATATACTGTCAGTTTTACGTACTAAAACACCAATAAATTACAACAGGATATTGCTGATATTCCTTGTTATCTTCCCGTACGTCCAGCTTCGGGAATTTATGCGACATGAAAACGGTACCGATATAAACATTTCACACCTCTGGAAACATACTGGGGATTCAGTACAGTTTAGTTTATAGTTGACTGTCATGAAATCCCGCCATTAGTTTAACGCACCGAGAGAAAAGGTTTATTATGTGACTATCTCTATCGTAGCATTTGTAGGTTCGTCTCTTGGAAGTATTTCTCTCTTAATGTGGAGATAGTGGGCATAACTTCAAGGGGACACTTGATGTAATGCAGCTGTTATTGAACGCATATTACAACATAACTCTAATTGGATTGGGGTGGTGAGGTAGTCAAGTGGTTAAAGAATATGCCCCATAATGTTAGAAGCCGTGTAAAACCATACTCACTCACTCACCATACCTTTGACTGAATGCACCAGTTAGGCCGAATACAGCTGCCATGTAACCATGGGTTGCATGCACAATTAGTACTACATACAATGATATTACTGTAATGTTGCTAAAAGCCGTGTAAAACCATCCTCACTCACTCACTCACTCATCCACCCAAACCCATCCATCCAACCATTCACTCACCATACCGTTGACTGAATGCACCAATTAGGCTAAATACAGCTGTCATGTAAACATGGGCTAGACTACTAACAGAACGCACGCTTAACACTGCATACAGCAACGATCAGAGCGAAGACACAATGCACACAGACAACAAAACCAAGCTTTAACCACAACATAGGAAGAATACACATACAAACCGGAATCAATGGCCAATCAATATAAGTAAATTCTCAGACATGCAATTCTGAGAGAACACAAGAAGAGTTCCCCATAAAACCTCTCAGTGCCATCACTGATTGGCTGCTAATGAGCTTCTTGTAGATATTGTTCCGGTTCCTTGCTAACAGGATCGAGTGCACCAAGGACTGAGATACTTCCCTGTGCTTTCAGACGATATCAGGTAATTTGCAGTTGCCATTAGTAACAAACAGCTGCAGTACCATTCAGTATTGATGCATAGACGAGGAGAAATATGACCTCGTATGCACTAACGTACTTTTAACGGATGGCGTGATGGGTAAATGCGGTCATCTTAAGCACAGCGTGAATGAGTGAGTGTTATTGCTTAAGGCCATACTGTATAAAGACAGGTAATATCGTAGGCGTTATTTAAAGACTGTCAAGCAACAATTTCCCCTTCATTCAAATATTGAAATATCGTGATACGAAAGAAGCATGATGTTTGTAAGTGAATGAGTATGATTTTACTCCTCTTTTAGCAATATTCCAACAATATCAGGTCTGGGGACACCAGAAATGGACTTCACATATTGTACCCATGTTCGGAATCGAACCCGGGTCTTCGGCGTGACGAGCCAACGCTTTAACCACCGTCCCCATGATTTCTTAAATACCGTAAGGATAAACATAAACATAATGTCGGACGTTCTGACTATGGGCATCCTGTGACATCATGACATCATATATGAAAGTATCAATAGTGGGTGAGTTTGTAGTTTTACGCCGGCTTTTAGCAATATTCAAACAATATCGGGGGGGAGGGGGGACCAATGGGCTTTACACATTGTACCCATGTGGAGATCAGAACCCGGACTTTAGGCGTCACCCGGCTCACTCACTCACTCACTTACTCACTCACTCACCTAACATTATGTAACATAAATATTCAATGCATAATCTTTGTATTGCTGTGAAATATTTAGTCCTGAAAATGATGCATCTGTGCAATGCAGGTAGTATTTATATATGTTATTAGCTAACTGATGATGATGACCCTTCGATATGAATATTAACGATGTCCCATTCTTTTATTAATAATTTCCATAATTACAATAATCAGCTTTCAAACTAACCCTTAATCATTACACACATGAAAATTGTTGAAAAATAAAGTGAGTTTTGTTTAGCTAATGATGTAGAAAGCATCTTGTATTTATAAATATTTGAAGAGTTTCCCTGACATTTTAAATACTCCCCGTACTTGAGGGTTTAGAGTAGTTCTAATCAGATGTGGTATGGATGAAGCAGGATAAAATAGCACGCGCAGTCCGCCGTGTAATGAATAGCCTCAAGCGGTTCGGGGGGATATCTGTCAGTAGATGGGGAATAACATCACATGTCACATGCTTCGCTGCTCCACAACTCATCACATGACAATTAAGTGCAACTCGATGGCTGCAGGGAGTTTTGGATGTTTTTCGTCACTGCAAGCACCCAGATAAAATAACAGTCCTGGAACTGTTTTTATTGTTCATTGATATAAACTATAGGAAAAGATGAACTAATGACCTATATACTAGCGAAAAAAGTAGCTGTGCGTCACATGAAGTGCCATAAATGTTACGTCATTGAAAATAGCGTCTGATCAATGTTTTATTTTGACATGCATTATGCGAAAATATGTCAGAACTATTGACCTATATGGTAGAAATAAATGGTTGTGCTTCATATAAAGTGGCATAAATGATACGTCATTGAAAACGGCGTCCGATCAGTATTTTATCATGACGAATTCATTTATAAAACCCACACCTGGTAACAGGAGACGCAGCAGCAAGGTCAGTGTCGACTGTGACCAATATTTACACGGGGCTTGGAGCGCACTGTCTTTCCGTTGATGACACTCGAAGATTGGAGATGTTGTTCCAAATTTCCACCAACTATCTGTTCACCTGGGATAGCGTTACTGGCTGATTCAGGTTCAGCGTTTGCTGGTTAGAACATTAGCTTGAACAATCTCGACACAAGAGCGTATGTTGTTTCCCATCATTAATGATGAGTTGCGTTCTCCCATAATGCCACCCTGTAGAATTACATTTCCGACCCTTAAGTGACGACGTTGAGTAACGCAAGCGTTGCGGACGCCTGTGGACCCTTGCACGACCACCTATGGACAGCATACTGTACCAAGCTTCTCTTCAGAATCTCAGATACAGTCTACGCCTAGTTAAGCGTGCCCGACGAATCAAAACTGATACAACATTGGGTGTGTCGATGAATGTCGGGGTGGATGTTATGTTTCCCCAACCGGATGCATTCGATTCTGCCACTAATTTAGAGTTAGTCCAGGAATTTCGTAACCTGGTAATGTGGTTAAAGTTTGGTGTCGATTTGTAGATGCACCAACGGGATAGGGTTGAGATTGTTATCTGATCTCAAACGTTGATGGTCATGGCAATGCAGATAAGATGTTTCGGAAGGGATGTGTTGATGAACATTAAAATGTCTGACAACTTTATTTTCATGCATACCAATGACACATAGGCGTTGATTTTAAACAAGTTGTGGCATTGCCTAAGCGTATTTCAGGCTAGTCAATACTGTGCCTGAGTTGCGTTCTCCAACCAAACACGCCGACATCCGAACTGTGCGCCATGCTAACTTGACGCGCAAACTGTGAATCACAACCACAAAGTTGGCTGAGCAGATTTCCTCATGAAGAGGAATAGAAGCATAGGAAACTGTGACTTCAGTTTCACAACTTTGAAGTATTGATGCTGATATATACACACAGTCATGTATATCTTCAAAAAGATAAATCTGACACCAGTTCTTCGAATCTCAACCTTCGTAACAATGTCTGTGATTTCAATTTCCCAATTAATGATGCTGATATCTATGTATGCCTACCGAAAAAGATCAACTGACAGCATTTTATTTCAACATAAAAATCTGTCATATAATATATTCTCTTCAACAATTGTTTTATGGTAGAGGGAAATCTGCCCCGATGGTGTCGCCACAAAAATAAATATTTCAAATCTGCTTTTGTCAAAGGTTACATTGACCTTTAAGATATTGAAAGCGTTTCTGTTGGAAGGAGACTTTTGTTAGAGGCAAGAATACAAATACCGGCTGACCTCTTGAAGTACAAGAATTAAAGTCATTCTCTCTATATGGCATAACACGAAATAAAATGAGTAGTAATTATGTCTATTACAAAGATTACACATGATTGCGTTCAAGGGTTTCCACATCAAAAGTATATAATTGACTCGTACTCCATGTTAACGATAGCGGCGTAATCACTGATCGTGCCAAAGGCGAGTAAACACCATTCAACGCTTCAATCAATGCACATCACAAGCAGAGGGAATTAATGGATATGGGAGTAAACTTGACGCTGTAACATCTTCTTAACATCTACCAGCGCCGAAATCGAATCTTTTCAATCTTTTAGAAGAACATCAAACACTCTGTGTAAGCAGTGCGTTCTCAATACGTTCTCTTGCCAACGCTGCTATTTTTGCCCGCTTATTAAACTCTGACTGAAAGGCCAACGGATCCTGCATCAGTACCGTCTGCGAAGAACCTGTCTTCACCTTTTCAGTGCTCCAGCTCCACATCCTGTTTTGAAGGCGACTTCCTTCTATGAAAAATATCCATATTCCCTAGCAGAATGACTTAATACTCTTGTGTCTTCGTCATACATTACAACATACTTGTAAATTCCATCCTTTCCGGAGAAGATGTACCAGACTCAGATTCTGTATATATCTAATAAGAATGGATGTTTGTCTATGAGGTTCACATCTCAGAAGTTGTGCATGCCTTTAATGTTACTGCCGAACCAAAAGCTTCCTTATTGCTAATTAAATACTATAAAGGGACTGGTAGAAGAACATTTCCATTTTCAGAGCAACAAATATGCGCATGCGAATCCCAGGATGCTTGTTATCCAGGTTTCTCTGATTTGATATTCCAATCAGTAGTTTTGTCTTTCTTCTTACTTGCCCATTTTCTATGAGCGACAGATTTGTGATTCAATTGTCATACAGAAAAAAGTTTGACGTTTAAGATCAATCCAAGTGGTGGGTGTAAAAACATATATGATATGTGTATGGTGTTGGTGATAAATGTCAGCCTCGCTTTTTGACGTTATCAATTCTCGTGGGAGCTTTATATGCTTCAGGTTTGGCAGGAAATCAATAGAGTGTCTATCTTACCTCTGATGTTTTATACATATCCCATACAGAACGGGTTATATTTTTCGGAATATTCACTTTATAGGAAACGCTGTTTGTGCTTGTATTGATTTGTCAAATGCAGTTCTTTTAAAGGGGTTGACAGTTCAGGTACTCCTAGCTTGAATTACAAACACACGTGTTGGCTTCACGGTGTCGAAATATGCATGTTTGTGTCGGTTAATATGTAGCCTTGTTTATGAGTCAATAATAACTTTATCTTCAAAGAGACAATGTTAGTTTCAAACGAATTTCAGTATCTTGGAGTATGGTTCCTCATGAAATGCGTGGGTGAATTGCATCCCCAAAGAAAGTGTCAGTTCATAGGAGTGTAGTGTGCAGCCATTAATCCTGTACTGTTCCATTTGCCGTATTTGGACAAACGTACAGAATTAATGAACACAGTGGTCCATTGACGTTTTTTTGTTGATGAGATTTCTAAACTGTGCTATATCAAATCTCTTGATTATATTCCCAGGTGAAGGTCGGACGAAGACAATCACGTATAAACCAGTTGAACAACGTAAAACATGTTGGAGTAACGACGACGACGACGATATGGAGGATGGCAACGGCAGCGACGACTCGGATGAAGAGGATTCAGACAGCGACGTAGGCAAGTGATTGCATTATGTCATAGAAATGTTCAGTTTGACATTTGTTTCAGGTATCCAAATTAATGGTTTTTAATCTAGTGCTAAGCTCATGTCACATCAAGCAAGTGCTAAGGAACGATATCACTGCATTCTCTTGATCTTGGACGTTTCGTTTTTCTAACTGTGTTGATAATGTGCTTTCTTGAGTATCATCTGTCGAGGCATTATTAGATATATTAAGACTAAATGCGGCGTTTATACTCAAAAGATGATTGTAAAATGAAGCCCTGTTTTTATATTGTTAATCAACCTTTCAGGAGGTGAAAATAATGGCCCCGGGCGATCTTCCGATGAACAATCTGGAGAAGAAGACAGTCTCCTATAGGTTTCCATAGTGATAAAACTTTGACGATATTCCTGAACTTCAAACTATCCAATCAGAGAGGGTCTAACCGCTTGAGCGGGATGGATGTGATGGCTTTCGGTGAAGGATGACCCAGAAATCCTTAGGTTAAGATTACCCAAAGAAGCGCTTGGAGATCCTGGAAATTAATCACACAATCTTATTCAAATGAGAAAACAGTTTTAATGGGACTAATCCCATTTGTATGGATGTTTTTGTTGCCAAAGCCCCATACGTGTACAGTTTAGCGCCACTGATGTCCATTCTGTGCGTTTTAATCATGTTATATTGCTTCGTGGAACTGCTAGAAAGGGTTGGAGACGTGGGATCCTAGGCAGAGCCTGGCCAATCAATCAAGCAGGCAGACTCGGCTTCAGAGACAAATGTGGACTTGGATTCATCAGACTGGACTTGTTGCCGGCAAGGGAACAACCCAGTGGCGTTAACACTGGCTGAATATGTGGAATGACCCGAGGTTGTGAACTAACAAATTTCAGTGCATGTCATCACATGGAATCGGATATGATCGAAGACGCTGTTGACATTCACATTTGTCAAAATATAATAATTCCAGTTAGTCAAATATGAACGTGTATATACCAGATTATCAGTATTTCCTGTAAATTGACATTTGTACATAATGACACAGTTGTGTTATCATTTCTTTACACTCGCAGAAATAAATACGTATTAGTGTTGACAGCATCATTTAACCTTTCTATGGCACTGCACATTAATCTATTTCAGAGCCATGCAGGTATGAGCCAAATTCCCTAAAGAGTTAACCAGACACTGTGAAAGGTTAAAAGCTGTATCGTGACAGAGTATTAGTGACATTGCATCCAAAGCCGAGCCTGTCTGACTGTTCTTTGGAAACGTTCTAGATCACACAAAAAACACAATAGAGAAAATGAATTCCTTAATTATATAAGGATATCGGTTGTTGAAACACGTGATATTCGGATATCAGCCTATAGAATTATCGGGAGGTTTGTTTTATGGCTTGTTTAACGCCGCTCTTAGCAATATTCCAGCTATATGGTGGCGTACTGTAAATAATCAAGTCTGGACGAGACAATCCAGATATCAACTTCATGAGCATCGATCTTCTCAACTGTCATGTGTTATGTGTCAACCAAGTCAGCGGGCCTGAACATCCGATTCCGTTAGTAGCATGGGCTCCTGAAGACCCGGATCTTTATGGGTCTATCGGGAAGTCGGCCCACGAGGGGGTTTTGCAACTCACGTGTTGCCTGTCTTGTCAATGTTGTAGCCCGTCTATTATAACATCCCCCTTCTATTATAACATCCCCCTTCATTGATGACACGCGGTATGTATTGTTTCAGTAAAGTAACAAGTAACATACGTCTACAGTCGAGAAACAAGCACACGAGTCTACTGTCGAGCTTTAAAATAATATGCATTTAGCATTCATGCATGGCAACTATCAAGTGAGTAAATGCATTTAAGTGAACAATATAAAGGCAAAGGGTTGGATGAATGACAGAGCATGTACTTGCATCCATAAATCCACTGTTGAGCAGTACCATCATCATTGTCATGCTATGACCAGTGAGCCGGTACTGACTACGATGCTGTCTGTATATGCTTGTCCCATCACAGCTTGCAATACCACATGGTCTTCTGGTGTTGACACATGTATAACACACGCTATCGACTTTGTGGAAGTACTGACATAAATGGCATGAATATGTTCAATGTTGCCATCGGTCTAGTGAGGATTTGCATTGACGACATCGACATAGCGTCGACTCTATGTCTTCTGTCAAGTCAATTATATCAATCTAGAGTTAGTTGTGCTGTTATCAATATATCTCATGGCTGGCGGTATTCAAAAAGGAACATACAGTCTTATGCTTGGTGGTATGTATTTACCAACACACAGTCTTATGCTTGGAGGTATGTATTAAACCAACACACAGTCTTATGCTTGGTGGTATGTATTAACCATCACACAGTCTCATGCTTGGTGTTAGTTTTAACCAACACACAGTCTTATGCTTGGAGGTATGTATTAACCAACATACAGTCTTATGCTTGGAGGTATGTATTAACCATCACACAGTCTCATGCTTGGTGTTAGTTTTAACCAACACACAGTCTTATGCTTGGAGGTATGTATTAACCAACATACAGTCTTATGCTTGGAGGTATGTATTAACCAACACACAGTCTTATGCTTGGTGGTATGTATTAACCAACACACAGTCTTATGCTTGGTGGTATGTATTAACCAACACACAGTCTTATGCTTGGTGGTATGTATTAACCAACACACAGTCTTATGCTTGGTGGTATGTATTAACCAACACACAGTCTTATGCTTGGTGGTATGTATTAACCAACACACAGTCTTATGCTTGGTGGTATGTATTAACCAACACACAGTCTTATGCTTGGTGGTATGTATTAACCAACACACAGTCTTATGCTTGGTGGTATGTATTAACCAACACACAGTCTTATGCTTGGTGGTATGTATTAACCAACACACAGTCTTATGCTTGGTGGTATGTATTAACCAACACACAGTCTTATGCTTGGTGGTATGTATTAACCAACACACAGTCTTATGCTTGGTGGTATGTATTAACCAACACACAGTCTTATGCTTGGTGGTATGTATTAACCAACACACAGTCTTATGCTTGGTGGTATGTATTAACCAACACAGTCTTATGCTTGGTGGTATGTATTAACCAACACACAGTCTTATGCTTGGTGGTATGTATTAACCAACACATGCTTGGTGGTAGTCTTATGCTTGGTGGTATGCATAAATGAGCACACAGTCTCATGCTTGGTGGTATGTATTAACCAACATACAGTCTTATGCTTGGAGGTATGAATAAACCAACACACAGTCTTATGCTTGGAGGTATGTATTAACCAACATACAGTCTTATGCTTGGTGTTAGTTTTAACCAACACACAGTCTTATGATTGGAGGTATGTATTAACCAACACACAGTGTTATGCTTGGAGGTATGTATTAACCATCACACAGTCTCATGCTGGGTGTTAGTTTTAACCAACACACAGTCTTATGCTTGGAGGTATGTATTAACCAACACACAGTCTTATGCTTGGAGGTATGTATTAACCAACACACAGTCTTATGCTTGGAGGTATGTATTAACTAACATAAAGTCTCATGATTGTAAGCATGCATTTACCACCACAAAGTCTCATGATTGGAGGTATGTATTAACCAACACACAGTGTTATGCTTGGAGGTATGTATTAACCATCACACAGTCTCATGCTGGGTGTTAGTTTTAACCAACACACAGTCTTATGCTTGGAGGTATGTATTAACCAACACACAGTCTTATGCTTGGTGGTATGTATTAACCAACACACAGTCTTATGCTTGGTGGTATGTATTAACCAACACAGTCTTATGCTTGGTGGTATGTATTAACCAACACACAGTCTTATGCTTGGTGGTATGTATTAACCAACACACAGTCTTATGCTTGGTGGTATGTATTATGCTTGGGAGGTATGTATTAACCAACACACAGTCTTATGCTTGGTGGTATGTATTAACCAACACAGTCTTAAGCTTGGTGGTATGTATTAACCAACACAGTCTTATGCTTGGTGGTATGTATTAACTAACACACAGTCTTATGCTTGGTGGTATGTATTAACCAACACAAAGTCTTATGCTTGGTGGTATGCATAAATGAGCACACAGTCTCATGCTTGGTGGTATGTATTAACCAACATACAGTCTTATGCTTGGAGGTATGAATAAACCAACACACAGTCTTATGCTTGGAGGTATGTATTAACTAACACAAAGTCTCATGATTGTAAGCATGCATTTACCACCACAAAGTCTCATGATTGGAGGTATGTATTAACCAACACACAGTGTTATGCTTGGTGGTATGTATTAACCAACACACAGTGTTATGCTTGGTGAAATGTTTTTTTGTAATCAGTGTTATGATTGGCGATGTGTATTAACCACCACAAAGTCTCCTGATTGGAGGTATTTATTAACCAACATACAGTCTTATGCTTGGTGGTATGTCTTAACCAACACACTCTCATGCTTGGTGGTATGTATTAACCAACACACTCTCAGGCTTTGTGGTATGTATTAACCAGCACACAGTGTTATGCTTGATGGTATGCATTAACCAGCACACAATGTTATGCTTGATGGTATGCATTAACCAACACACAGTGTTATGCATGATGGCATGTATTAAACAGCGTACAGTCCTATGCTTGGTGGTATGACTTTACCTGGATTGGACAACAACATTGGAGTTAACAGTCACTAGTCACCACACACGTTACGATATGAAGTTTGTTTGTTGTTTAACGCCACACTTAACAGTATTAAAGCTTTTAAGACGACGGTCTAAAAAAAAAGAGTCTTCGCTTTTGGGATACCAGGGCATGTGTTAACCCTTTCGAACGTGACCATCCCATCCCCTTAGTCGCCTCTTATGACAAGCATGGGTTGCTGACGACAAATTCTAATTCTGAGAGAGTGAGAGAGTGAGTTTAGTTTTACGCCACAGTCAGCAATATTCCAGCTATATGGCGGCAGTCTGTAAATAATCTAGTCTGGACCAGTCAGTCCAGTGATCAACAGCACGAACATCGATCTACGGAATTGAGAGAGGATGATATCGGTCAACCCAGTCAGCGAGTCTGACCACCTGATCCCGTTATTCGCCTCTTACAAGCATGGGTAACTGAAGATCAATTCTAACACGGACCTTTACGGGTAATTCTAATCCAGATTTTCACGGGCCCGCTACTATATTAAGTTGGACATTAGGTGACCTCTACATATTATTGCATTACACATTCAATCACATCCATGCGGTATAACAATTATATACACATGGACAAAAGTATCGCAACACCTGTCATATTTAACCCCCATATGGTTATTGATATTCATGACATTATTTTGTTTGTTGGTATGATTACTTTGAGCCTATGGGCGCAACATACATTAATTCTAGATTGGCACCTGCTTCGATCAAAGGCCAGCACCGCGTGCAATACGTGCACTCGTAATTAAGCAAATATCAAGCTCGATAAGTTAGAACATCAATTCATTTCGTTGTAGATAAACAAGTATAGGGTCTACTCAACTGACAACTGCTCAAAGATTCAAGTTTGTGGTAGGCGGAATGTTGGCATATTATTGGAGGCTGTCGCAAGAGATGTTGGTTGTCATCCATCGACTACACGTCTACTGACCAGAAAACATCAGCAAACTAATGACTTGAAGGACCGTCAGAGTTTGGGTCGAACACGAGTGAGGTGAGGTGAAATTGGGTTTAACGTCGTGCTTGAGAATATGTCGCTCATATGACGATGTGCATGTGTGTGTATGTGTATGTGCGGCTGCTTGTACTAGCCCAGACTTAAGCTGGTTTTATAGTGCTAGCCCACTGAGATACCATGCCGCAGTGAAGCATGAATACCCCACTCAGACACATTATACTGACTCTGAGCCGACCAGTCCTTGTTGTACCCATTAATGCCGAGCGCCAGGCAGGAACCAACAAGTACCATATTTTAACGTCTTTTGGTATGACACGGTCGGGGATCGAACCCGCGACCTTCCGCTCTCCGGGCGGACGCTCTAACCACAACACCACGGAGGCGGTCCAAACACGAGTGACGATTCCTTGGGAGGATACATCTCTTCTCAAGAATCACAAGACTTCATCTGTTTATGCCAAATGACGTGTTAAATTTTCCGAACACACGGGCATGGTCTTCATGGACGACAATTTTGGTCATATCGTGCACTTGTCGTTAGTGATTTCAGAGAAACGGTGGCAACTCTACCCGCCAGGAATCCAGATCTCAATCCCGTCGAGCATGCTTGGGAAGTTATGAGCCCGAGTACAAAATCTCGATGCACTGGAACAAGCTCTCTATCATGAATGGCGCGCAATGCCTCAACGTCAAATTCAACCCCTGATACAGTCAGTGAGGAGGAGGGTCAGGGGTGTTTGACATGGTGCTCGGTTATCGACATTAACGTGATTTCTTGAGAATTGTTTGCCCGAATCTTGAAAATGACCGCACTTGTTAACGTCGTACGACCATAGATATCAGCAATACAGAATGGATTCTTTGCTACTACAGTTTTCCGTTCTTTTCGCGTTTAGATGTGCCAATTGATTATTCCTTGAGGGTCAGGTTATTCTGATAGTAGGTCAAATTGAGGTTTCGATAAGTTCCTCTGCCATAGTAATGGTAACATATTGATGCTGTGACAAATGAATGAATATCGACCCCTTTTCATTGCATGATGATGATATCCGATCATTCGTACATGGTATGACATTAGACTGCTCACTATTGTCTCTCTATAACTAATGCTTGAGGTGTCGGTATTGTGGTGGTGCTAGTTACGTTTCGGGTTCGGATTAGGTTTAGGGTTCGGTTCTGGTTAGTGTTAGTGTTAGTGTTAGTGTTAGTGATGTTAGTGATGGTGTTGGTGTTGGTGTTGGTCTTGGTGTTGTGTGGTGTCGGTGTCGGTGTTAGTGTTAGTGTTGGTGTGTTGGTGTTGGTGGTGTTGGTGTTGGTGTTGGTGTTGGTGTTGTTGCCGGTGTCGTCGGTGTCGGTGTCGGTGTTGTCGTGTGTCTTAGTGATGGTGTTGGTGTCGGTGGTGTTGGTGTTGATGTTGGTGTCGTCGGTGTCGTCGTGTCGGTGTCGGTGTCGGTGTCGGTGTCAGTGTTAGTGTTAGTGTTAGTCCTAGTCTTAGTGATGGTGTTGGTGTTGGTGTGTCGGTGTCGGTGTCGGTGTCGGTGTCGGTGTCGGTGTCGGTGTCGGTGTCGGTGTCGGTGTCAGTGTTAGTGTTAGTGTTAGTGTTAGTCCTAGTCCTAGTCCTAGTCTTAGTGATGGTGTTGGTGTTGGTGACGGTGTCGGTGTCGGTGTCGGTGTCGGTGTCGGTAGTCCTAGTCCTAGTCCTAGTCCTAGTCTTAGTCTTAGTGATAAGGTTGGGCTTGTACGTCTGTAATTGTGTTATTACACAAATAATTACCACGTTTAGAACAGATTATAAATTAACGAACATCCCTCACTTCATGTGTAAATGGTCTTCCCTTTTGGAAAAGAGATATATTGGCGGGGTATTTTTCGACCAAACGTAATATGAGGGCTCGGTTAGAACAGGTCGCAAGTTTGGCCAAGGAGAAAATATATAATATTATTCCTGTTTCATTCATGTAATTTAGCCGAAGGTTGCAAATATGTTCAGGTAATAATTTTGGTCCTTTGGCTTTGGTTACATTTACATCTGCAATTAGTTAGCTAAAGACAGTTAAAATGTTCTTTGTACATTTGTTGTAGTGATATAATATCGTTTGAATGAGCATCATTTGATTGTCATTGACTCCAAAAGCATCACAATACACCAATCCTTACTTCGCTGGTTATATTATATAGAAATACATCCCTTACAACTATTTGTGTTGGAACACATTGTTATGGACTTCAGCTGAATCGTAACAGAAACGCTATTATAATATAATTATGATAGTGTTTCACAAAAACATCCGTTGCCTTGTACCAACTGTGATCCATCAAAACAGGCGTATGATACTGTCGAAATCGAAATTATGATTATGGAAAGGGTTTTAACGCGTTATTTACCAAGAGAAGATGCTATACGGCTGTGCATACGCAAAGAGTTATTTTTCTTTTCATGTTTGATAACCTTAATCAAAATGATGATATATATTACCTCCTGCAATATTGTCATTATGTTCATATTGAACATCAAACGCAACACGCAATTTGTGCATTATCAATCTCCCCATGTATCTCCATCAGACAATGCATCAGCTTTAAATGGTATAAGTAACCTTCTTATCTGCTGGGTTGCACTACTTCAAATATACGGAGACGGACGTCTCCTTGACAAGCTGAAAGTCGTTCCAAAATAATGAACCTTTGGGCGCATGACCTCTTTCCCCCTAAGGACCCAGGCAAAATCAATAGCTTAAAACGATTTTTGTGAAATCTCTAAATATTCCATAATAAACTGTCAGCATCACATCTACAGCTGAAACGTTCGGCGCCATGGGTCCCGTTTACAACATGGAGGAGACAACCTCTAATGGCCGTCTCATGATTACGCACAGACGATCTCGCCAATGATGAACAGCTCTGTCAAAAATTACTTCACTTCCCAGTGGTATATCAACCTTGTATTAAGTAGCGTCGGAATGGCTTTATCCCCCAAATAAGATATTTCTCCCAAATGACGAATCTCCGAACTTTTGAAAAACTTATTACATCAGTTTCAAGCTTGGCCAAGCATGTTCAGCCGAATGGGCATCTCAATGTTTGGTGCGTCTTCAGCGAGGAATACACCGGTAATTCAATTTGGCTGACGGCGTCCGAAAATGAGCATCATCTACTCGTTGGTTAACGTAAATATGATTAATGCTCGTCTCTTGTGTGGACGTCTGGCCAGCCTGATGCCACGCAGGCTTCTGCACTCTAGGGGATGCACGTAAGAGGGGAGAATATTTTTAGGGAAACGATTTTGTAAGTGGACGTTTATGAAAAAAGATATTACATATTGTATTCTTGAAGGAAACACGATGGATAGTGTCTGGCAGATGACGGTGTTTGAGTTCTAAGTATGGCATGCCAATGTACAAATTTGCATGGAACAAGATTCCGTGGGGCTTGGGTAATTGAAGATAATTTAAACAGCGTTTCGATGTTTGAAAGACCAAGGTATAAATAAGCAATACGTCTAGTGAAAATAGCGATGGTAAGTCAGTATGACATGACTTTAAGTCTATTTCTTGACATCGCCAATGGGGGTTAATCAACTGCATTATACAAAAACATCAAGTACATCTCATGCATGTTGGTTTAGTGTCTGACCCATGAAGATCCGGGTTAGAATTGATCTTCAGTAACCAATGCTTGTCGTAAGAGGCGACTAACGGGATCGGGTGGTCAGGCTCGCTGACTTAGTTGACACGTCATCGGTTCCTTATTGCGCAGATCGGTGCTCATGCTGTTGATCACAGGGTTGTCTGGCCACTCGATTATTTGCAGACCGCCGCCATATAGCTGGAATATTGCTGAGTGCGGCGTAAAACTAAACTCACTCACTCACTGTTATAGTGTCTTAGCTTATCCATTGTCACATACAGTTATAGTGTCTTAGCTTATCCATTGTCACATACAGTTTTGTAACTCAAAATTGACTTATCAGAATCAGAAGCAACACTTCCAAGCAGCAAAGGGTATCATTTTTGTAAAGTCCACTTCTCGTAAATTTAAATGCATTTGGTAATAAAAGTTAAATGCATTTGGTAATAAAAGTGAAATGTGATACACATTCTGGTAAGTTATTCACATTTTGGAGAGTTCATCACATCTGACTACGGCTGTATGCTTATGTCATCCGGATAACTGGGGGATAATCTGCAATTCATGAATCGTTAGTCATTCTCTCAGTATGAGATAACACCTTACAAGCTGTGAACTTTCGGCCTTGCGTTAGGTAAGTTGTACATGTAGGTTGGCAAGGGGTCGCACAGTGTGTATATTACACTGTAAAACACATACGGGAGCCCCAACAACAATTGAATTTACCCCCATGTTTTTTCTTTTACAACAGTCTACAAATGAATGAAGATTGTCGCAATATTGTTAAGTGACTTTGTGACAACAATTTGTTTATGTTTAGGCTATGTCCCTTAAATATTCTAAAGCCAGTGCTGATATGACTGGAATGCGTTGCAAAGAGGAATTGATCAAAACGTCATAGATAAAAAATATAAAGTACAACGAGAGAGTGGGGTTTTAACGCATCACGGACGGTATTCCTGTCATATCAGCGTGTCGGCTTAATGTTAGAGGAATGCCCTAGGTGATAAACTTTCTCAGACGGACAGGCATGATGCTTACCAAGCTGGAAACACTATCGGTGATAACCGGTATTCGAATGTTGCAAGCGTACCCAAGGGACGCAACTCTGCAGAACGAATTGCGTTGCCCTCGCCGAATAGATCACTCGTGCCCCCAAACATGGCAACATGGTGCATGTTCACCCGATCAATTTCAACTGAAACTAATGGGTGAGTTTTGTTTTACGCCGCATTCAGCAATATTCCAGTTATATGTAAAAAATCGAGTCTGGATCAGACAATCTGATCAACATCGTGAGCATCGATGGTGGGATACGATGACATGTGTCAAGCATGTCAGCGAGCCTGACCACCCGATCCCGTAAGTCGCCTTTTACGACACGCATGGATTACTGAAGATTAATTCTAACCCGGATCTTTACGGGTCCCAACTGAAATTAACTTTCACCAAACTGTGCGTTGCCCCTTTCTTGTGTGTATTCGCAGTTAGAAACTATAGTTCTTAAAGATCCATACTGTCTCCGTGATGTAGTGGAAACAATGGCTGTCAGCAGGGCAGAAAATCTGCCGCTCGATCGAACAACGTCGTTCAGGAAGTACGTTTAAAAATGGAACTTGTTTTTACCCTGCCTGGCTTAAAGGATAATACGACTCGTCGGAGTGCATAGTCAGTATCGCGGGTATCCATGTTAAACTGCAGCATTGTATTTATACGCATGCTAACACTACAAAATAGATATTAGTTGTATTAGTTAGGACAAGTACAAGTCTTTTGCTATATAAGTGCCATAATTTTGAACGAGGCACTGAACTCCATTTCACCTCACCTGACAAAGGTATAAATGAAGGCGTCTGTGTGATCACAATATAGATAATAGCATACACACACACACACACATACTAATGAGCACATTAATTAGGAAACTCCTGCTACGACATTTTTTCCTTGAATAGATCGTATTTCAGACATCATTAGGAACGAGAATCGCTACACAACCTTGTCAATCACACAGGGAAACGGTCAAGAGTGACAAACTGTATTCAGTTTATCAGTCGCCGTCAGCTTTGTTTATTCAACAGTTAATCAGATTTAAGATGGAAAATAACTCTTGTCATCTTTCTGAAACTAAACTCAGTATCCTACATTCACGTCGTGAGTGTTTGTGCGCGTATTTGCGCACTATGATATATTATGAGGCCTGAAATAAGCTGTTCTGTCAGCAGAGACGCCGTCGATGCCGTTGTCGCTGTTGACTTCGATGACAATGCTGCTTCAGCCATCGAGGCCGTTGAAGTCCTCCAGGTGTCACGCAGCAGGCAATTGACACTACCGGACTGGTCAAGTGACTTGATGCCAAGGCTGCGTGTAATTAATTACACATTTGTTTATAATCTTGGAGGCCTTGAGCAAGTGAAGTAAGAAAAGAGAATCCATAATTGTATGGAAGAGCGTTAAAAAGGATTCGGTTTCGGAAACACAAGAGCAGAAACGGGGTTTGTGGTATACAATGCACTGACACGTATTTATAAGACTGAATTTCCAGTAATATACCTCCAAGGAATAGAATTATGCTTTGATGCGATCCTTTGCAATATCCAGAGATATCCCGTTAGGATCTACCTTTTTAGGGTATGGATCATAGGGGTTCAGCGCAATAATATCGGCCTCTACTGTCCAAACATAAACAGCACATATGGAATACAGAGTGAGTGAGTTTAGTTTTACGCCGCATTCAGCAATATTCCAGATATATGGCGGCGGTCTGTAAATAATCGAGTCTGGACAGACAATCCAGTGATCAACAGCATGAGCATCGATATCCGTGTTTGGGAACCGATGACATGTGTCAACCAAGTCAGCGAGCCTGACCACCCGATCCCGTTAGTCGCCTCTTACGACAAGCATAATCGCGCCTTTGTGGCAAGCATGGGTTGCTGAAGACCTATTCTACCCCGGATCTTCATGGGTATGGAATACAGAAAATGAATGTAGACACCGTGTTCTAAAAAGGGAATATGGTTGACCTTCATTTCCAGTATCTTCCATCATTCACACAATTTGCATAGACATGTAAGTATTTGTTTGCTGCCTACCATACGCGTTGGAATCTTGTAATTCCCTGACGAGGATGAGTCAGACAGTCTGGCATGTATTCATCACCAGAATCCGTTGCAGGCCAAATGCCTTCCGATATTATATGACGCTTCAAACATTGCTCCGCAATGTCTGTGTATACATCTTGTGGTCAATACAGCTTGTTATTATTCCTCTCATCAAATCCTCAACCATGTTACAGCTTTCTTAACCTTAGTTTACGTTCCGTCTCAAAGCTAATGCAGATCAGAACCGATGTTAACACAGTCCAATGAAGACATCATGACTAGGAGGTTGTCTCAGACACTGATATCCTGGCCAAGGGAAGGCGTCTAATTTGATAACCTTCATTATCTATCAATATATGTGCCGGGGAATCTATTGTGTTGTGCATAGGAGCACGGCCAGTCTCTTGTGTGCCTGTAATTTCATATTGGGATATGGGCATATCAGGGCTTTGCTTCTGGTAACATGATCCAGGCCAACGGTTTAGCTTCGAGCTTGAGCACAGCCCAGATGGTAATCCTATTAAACTGTAGAAAGTAAATTTAGTAGGACTAAATACATAAAGAGCTCTCGTTGCTTGCCGTGTTATTGATACTTGTGAGGTATCTTGCGTAGAAGCACCATAACTATGTGAATGGACCCCGCTGTTAATTCTGTTTCAGGTGATATTTCAAGATCTAAGTGGCTGTTCTTGAATCTAATCTAGTCTATTTCGGGAGAAGGCTGCTTTCACGAAAATACTACATGTTTATGTTACATGGCCTTGGTATTTGTGTCCTACTAGAAAGATAATTTACACATTTGTATCGAGAAAAAGTCAATATAATCGGGTATACGTATCTTTGTGCTGCCAAAGCAAAATAGTCTAAGACTGACTGACTGAGTTTAGTTCTACGCCGCTTTTCGCAATATTCCAGCAATATCACGACGGGTGACACCAGAAATGGGCTTCACACATTGTGCCCATGTGGGGAATCGAACACAAGTCTTCGGCGTAAATAGTCTAAGAATAATACGTGTTACACAAACAGAAGAATGTTCAACAGTAAACACAATACGCAGTATGAGCATGACTCAAGGACGACCAATCAATGTTATTGTGACATAAGTACCATTCACGACAACAGTATCGTCTCTGTTGCGTCAACAATGGTTGCTAAATGTCACATCTCACAATACTTTATGGCGCGTGAAATCACGCGCTTCGCATGAATATTATTTTCGTACTAATAACTATAAATTCTTACCATTTGGAAAAAGGATGATCTGGCTCATCAGTTCAAATGACTTTTACTTAGGGCCGTGAATAATGCTACAACATTATGTAAAAACAAAATGGGGGATCGCGGTGGGCGAGCTGGCTAAGGCGCCAGGCTAGTGATCCAGCGAGGTTGAGGTGTCTTGATCGAGCCCACCTGTGACCGGGTGTAAAAACCTTGGAGTCAACTTTGTGTGCAGACTCTTTCCGTGTTGTCACAACCCCTAGTGTACAGTTCACAACACTGTGCATATAAAAGAACCTACGAATCCGTACAGTGCTGGATATCCGTTAAAGAGGGTCTGCAAATATAAACCATACGGTTGCATCACTGACTATAAAATATGTTTTTTTGTATTGTGTATAAATACAACAACAATGATGATGTGTCCTGCTTTCATTTGCAACACATGGAAAAGAATAAAACATTTTTCAGAGATACCTATTACGTTAGCAGAAACCAAAATAGTAGAGTGAGTGAGTTTAGTTTTAGACCGCACTCAGCAATATTCCAGCTATATGGCGGCGGTCTGTATAATCGAGTCTTGGCCAGACAATTCAGTGATCAACAGCACGAGCATCGATCTACGCAATTTGGATACGACAACATGTGCCAACCAAGTCAGCGAGCCTGACCACCCGATCCCGTTAGTTGCCTCTTACGACAAGCATGGGTTACTGAAGATCAATTCTAACCCGGATTGGTTCCCAGCAAGGATTAGACCGGTCAATTGAGGCAACCAAAGGAATCGGTTGGTCCGGCTCGGTGATTAAGAGCATGACGATTGTCATCGTGCCCCAGACGCCGAAGATTGTTGCTCATACTTTCCATCAAGAGATTGTCTGGTCCAGGCTCGAACATTAAATTTTCATTCCCTTCGACGGAACACAGCAAGCAGAAACACAAACTTGGCGACACTAGTGTGTGTTAGCCACTTCTTCAGGAACACCATACGTTCGTAAAGCTTCAGCATGTTTTTTTATGTTACGTTTTCGAGGACCTCTGGTTTCCTTAGAATATAGTGCTCATTTGTGTTCTTTTTCTATGACATAATTATATCGATCAATATTAGATCAATATAATTGCATGGCTGTGAGCATTACTTAACTAATCCGTCCAATCGAATTTCGCAACTCGTTTGCATTTTAGGCTCAGTAGAACCTATTTTGTTGGATAATCGAGACTGTTTATGGATTAGCGTTGACGTTTTATATCTGCAGATTACGAATGCGATACTACAATGAAGTGCATTTATTGCATTGAAATAAACACTTAAAGGCTGGAGAGATAAACAACGCATTCGTCTTCACTGAAGAGGTTTTCTTAGTTTGGCATCTATTCAGAGCTGATGTTTTTAAGGAAATTTAGATTTAAATGTTGAGGTGATTCAATTTCCTTGCATCCTAAGTGATGACAACATTTTCAATGAAGAACAATAGAGACGCAGTTGCAACAGGCTTGTCATCCCTTCAAAACAGTTTTTTCATATAAAATTCGATATCTTGGACGACATTTCAAATTTGAAATACACCACTGAAGTTTAGACTTTATACAATCCTGTAGCTGAAAATGTAAACAAGGTGTACTTCCTTGTTTATGTACAAGGGCGCACCAATGACAATCGGTCAGGAATAGAAGATAATTGGAATCAAATCTCTTTCCGATTGCTTTTGCATTTTTAAAGGCATTACGGTAACGAATGACACTTTAATAGTGGACATTACCTGAAACACACACACTTCCCACAATTGCTTGTTTTCTGTTAATGGAAAATCGATTGAATTCGGCTTTGGTCAGGGGGTATAAAACATTTACGATGGCCGTCAGTAAAAACGGTCTATTCGGTAATGAGAAACACAAAACCCCGTCGTTCTAAAAGGTCAAACATTGTCACACCATAGTGTGTGGTCATTTTATTTTCCCTGAGGGGGAAACAAAGATAAACTGAAACCCATGTCTTTTCAATTTATACCCAAGCGATACCGACATATCTCCTCAGCGCCCATGAACACTGTAGTTGTTTGTGAAACGAGTTGAATCCTAAGTCGAAAAGCAATAATCAATGAAACGCCATAGGCCAGTGGTTCATTTCAGTCAGCAAATTCCGACCGTAATTCATCCTTCAGGAAGGAAATCGTGAATAGTGACTGAACATGTGAGATTTTACGAATGCTTCTATATTTACCAATCTGCCTCGTATCGTTATTCACGATTCCACCTAAAATGGTACAAATTGCTTCACTCTGAACCAAAACATAATTTAATTTTATACATGTGGCATATGAGAGACTAAACACAGAGCAGATAGAGTGGAAACGAAGAGAGTCTAGATACCAACCAGATAGAGGTAACAAGAAGGGAGTTTAGACACAGACCAGATAGAGGGAACAAGAAGTGAGTGTAGACACAGACCAGATAGAGGGAACAAGAAGGGAGTGTAGACACAGACCAGATAGAGGGAACAAGAAGGAAGTATAGACACAGACCAGATAGAGGGAACAAGAAGGAAGTATATACACAGACCAGATAGAGGGAACAAGAAGGAAGTATAGACACAGACCAGATAGAGGGAACAAGAAGGAAGTATATACACAGACCAGATAGAGGGAACAAGAAGGAAGTATAGACACAGACCAGATAGAGGGAACAAGAAGGGAGTATATACACAGACCAGATAGAGGGAACAAGAAGGAAGTATAGACACAGACCAGATAGAGGGAACAAGAAGGGAGTGTAGACACAGACCAGATAGAGGGAACAAGAAGGAAGTATAGACACAGACCAGAAACAGGGAACAAGAAGGGAGTGTAGACATAGACCAGAAACAGGGAACAAGAAAGGGGTATAGACTCAAACCAGATAGAGGAAATAAGAAGGAAGTATAGCCTCAAACCAGATAGAGGAAACAAGAAGGAAGTATAGCCTCAAACTAGATAGAGAAAACAATAAGGAAGTATAGACTCAAACCAGATAGAGGAAACAAGAAGGAATTATAGACTCAAACCAGATAGTGGAAACAAGAAAGAAGTATAGACATAATTATATCGATCAATATTAGATCAATATAATTGCATGGCTGTGAGCATTACTTAACTAATCCGTCCAATCGAATTTCGCAACTCGTTTGCATTTTAGGCTCAGTAGAACCTATTTAGTTGGATAATCGAGACTGTTTATGGATTAGCGTTGACGTTTTATATCTGCAGATTACGAATGCGATACTACAATGAAGTGCATTTGTTGCATTGAAATAAACACTTAAAGGCTGGAGAGATAAACAACGCATTCGTCTTCACTGAAGAGTTTTTCTTAGTTTGTCATCTATTCAGAGCTGATGTTTTTAAGGAAATTTAGATTTAAAAGTTGAGGTGATTCAATTTCCTTGCATCCTAAGTGATGACAACATTTTCAATAAAGAACAATAGAGACGCAGTTGCAACAGGAGGAAATAAGAAGGAAGTATAGCCTCAAACCAGATAGAGGAAACAAGAAGGAAGTCTAGCCTCAAACCAGATAGAGGAAACAAGAAGGAAGTATAGCCTCAAACCAGATAGAGGAAACAAGAAGGAAGTATAGCCTCAAACCAGATAGAGGAAACAAGAAAGAAGTATAGACTCAAACCAGATAGAGGAAACAAGAAGAAAGTATAGACCCACTCAAACC
This sequence comes from Haliotis rubra, assembly GCF_003918875.1. NCBI lineage: Eukaryota > Metazoa > Mollusca > Gastropoda > Lepetellida > Haliotidae > Haliotis > Haliotis rubra. The sequence continues at coordinate 878,216 of NW_025767457.1, forward strand.
AGATAGAGGATACAAGAAAGGAGTCAAGAAACAGACCAGATTTAAGGAACTAGAAGAGGGTTTATAGACACAGATCAGATTAAGGTGACAAGGAAAGAGTCTAGACACAGCCCAGATTGAAGGAACTAGGAGAGAGTCTTGACACAGATCAGACACAGGAAACTAGAAGAAACTCTATACACAGATCAGACGGAGGAAACTAGAAAGGGGTTTACACACAGTCCAGGTAGAAGGAACAAGTAGAGGCCATCAGAAATCTTTATTTTTATTTTCTGACTTATAGCAATTATATCATAGTAATTCACGCTGATTTCCATTGTTTGGGACACTTGATCCTCAGATGTATGCCGTGTGTCCTACTGTGGTGAGATGACGCGTGTTTGTGAGGGCAGTTGCCTTAATACCCTGCGATTTAAGACTTTCAATATGTAAAAAGGGAAGTATATGTAAGTAAAGTCTATTTTCATAATTTTGACTCTTATGAAATCGTCAAACAAATGTGGTGTGAACCACATTCATTCATTTTTTGTTACCTGTATTGTCACATATTCATCAAACTTCGATTGATGTTCTTAATCTGAAGTGTACGTGCTTTATGCTTTGTAGATTATGGGACTTCGAAGTTCTCACTTGTTGAATGCATTCTAATCCATTATGGGTTCATTCACGTCGGATAAAGCAACAATAATATTATTTTACTTCAATCGCCAGTCTCACTTTCCCCCTGAACCAGATTCAATTGGGGTAAAAGCCACCATTGTCTGAACATGGATCGGTAGGAAAAAAATCGAAAAAATAAATAAAAAAAATAATGAAGACAAAACCATCTGAATAATGTTCTTGATTCTCATTTATTGTAATTCTTATTACAATTTCTCGCGTTCTTTGGACTTGTGGCAGCGACTGATGATAAGATAAACATTTTAGATGACGATGCGGTACGTGTTAGGTTCGAGTCGGCGGTGTTGGAATGAAAAAAAAGTGTGTGTGTGTGTGGGGGGGATCGACAATAACGATGGGTAACACAGAAAATAAAAATGCTGCCCTTAGTGTTGACACCGACGCCAAAAACATTTCATTTCTCAACTTTTCCACTCTCTAATGGTCACCCTGAAACTACTTGACATTAGTTGTGAATAGTTTCTACTGGAGTACAATCTAAAACAGAAACCCGTGAAGATCCGGGTTAGAACTGATCTTCAGGAACCCATGCTTGTCGTGAGAGGCGACTAACGGGATCGGGTGGTCAGGCTCGCTGACTTGGTTGACACATGTCATCGTATCCCAGTTGCGTGGATCGATGCTCATGCTGCTGAATATTTATAGACCGCCGCCATACAGCTAGAATATTGCTGAGTGCGGCGTAAAACTAAACTCACTTAATAATAGTGAACAAAAACACGCGTACAACCCTTAGTTATCTTGTGAATGATGTCATAGATCACGCCATGGTGTGTTTTATAACTGTGGTGACACGTGTTTCTGTGTGAAGCACACAGGTCATAAATCATTTTGAGGCACAAGTTCAGCAACGTTGGCCATTGAGAGTTGTTATGGCTTCAGTCTTGCCCAACAATAAATAATAGAAACCTGCCCAACAATAAAACACCTGTGGTGCCAATGGAGGCAACGGTGTTTCACACGCATACGACGGGCAGCTCAAGCAAGGTTAAACGACAACTTCGGTTACCTCGTAAGGATGGGAAAGCCACATTAACTCGGTGCGCTTAGTGGCTGCAGGAGATGTATGGTCCCCAGGCAGTTGAGATTTATAACACGAGATTGACAATCATCGAGAGAAAAAGAAGTCAAGTAAGCTGAGCAGCTGAGCTGGATACTGGCGCTATACAAAAATGTTAGCATAAATAAAATAAATTACCATGATTGCCATGCCTGTTGTCAATGGGGAAGGGACACTACTCTTGCAGTCCTAGGGACATTTTGAATCGGTATTCGTTTTATTGCGTCCATAGCCGTTAAACCCACGATTTCGGAAAATAGTATTGTTGGGATCGTATAAATGATGCGCCCTCTATAAACATATATTCATAACATATGTTAAAATATTGACAGCTTTCAGCAATAATCCAATAATTTCACGACGTTATACACAAATGGAAGTATTTCTAATTCTCTAGTATGTGCAAAATATTTGATGAAAATTGAAAATTGGGTTAAAGCGCCGTTAAAATTAAACATTGTCGATTTCTTATCTTTTTAGCAATTCACTTGAATTTTCTGATCAATATAAAATCGAAATATGTCTTACCACTATAATCCCTGATTTTTGCCTTCAGTGGACTGATTCCCCACAAAATATTTGGAGTTGGTCTTTTGTCCAGTTAAACAATAAGCGGTTTTGAGAACCGAACAAGTATACAAAACTTGAACAGATATATTGAATGCTAAATAGCTGCTCTTCGTTTAGGAACAATTGTTGTCATTTACAATAACGCCCCAACACAAATGAGCTCAAAGTAGGTATCGTAGCTTTGTTCCATCTGCGATAAGATTACGACAGTTACGAAAATGTATCTTATATTAAACTCAATGTATCTTATCTTTTGATGTAAGATTATAAAATGTATAGTAGCTAAGATCGCAGTTTAAATCTAGACCCAGTTCATTTGGCCTGTCAATTAGTTCGTTGATCATGCCCAAGTGATGGAATTAGAGTTGGGAGTTCATGTAAAGAATGCCGATGGTCAATGCGACTAGTGTGTTTACTCTTCAGGTGGATGGTGAGTTCTTTCATACAAATACGGCTCTTCATCTCTAACTTGCTTGTATCATTTGAAGAGAAGTAAAATCTGTTTCGAAACGCCACTTCCAGGGGCTGCTTATTTTCATCATATTTTATGTTTAATGTGTAATCTAACACAGAACCTTTAAATTCAGCATTTCAAATGTATTTCATCTCGTTCTTGTTATCTAATATTTTCAGCAATTAACTTCTTTCGAGAGGCATTTAGAAGTTGGAGCAGTAAGGAAGGATAACAATATATGGATGAACAACTTCTTTATTGCTGTGAGAGCTATCCTTAACATATCAAATTTATAGCAGATCCGGGTGTTGACACGATCATTTATTAGTGTGAAATTAATATCAGGAGGCATTCCAAACATAGTTAATCATACACACGACAAACACATTAGCTCGACTCCCTCCCCGGGTGTAATTTGTGGAGAGAATCTCGTTGTTACTTGACAGACCGTAATAATGCTAAAACAATAAAGCCCTATTCAAAATAACATATTCTTTCTGAATGCAACTTGTCCGTCTCAACATCTCATGTATTCTATCGTGCCTTAAATGAACCCACTTTCATTTCCTGTGTAATTTGTTTGCATGGAACTGAACCTCCTAAATTGCTCTACTGCCACCCGGACGTTGGCTGTAATGGAATGAACCCCTTAAACGGCCCCTCTACCATATCAAACTAACTGTATTATATCGGATTTAACGGTGCCTGTATTACCCGAGCATGGACCTTTAAAATGGTATCTGTGCTATCCCTGTGTGCTATTGGAATTTCGACATGTATACACGAATGACCTCGTCATGAATGTATTGTAACGAACCTTTAGAATTGTCTCTCTACTATGACGGTGTATTGGGATTACTAAATGACTCGACAGCTACCATCTGGATGTCTGGATTGTACCGGGCTTTGTAAACGGCCTCACGTATATATCAATGTTACCTTTATTCTTTTAAGCGACTGGAACGTTTCCTAAATGCTTCCTAAATATCTCTACTATCTTTCCCATTTTGCCCACTGAGTCTCCTAAATGTTCCGGCTACCATTCCAATATCCCCTGTAGTCCACTGTCCCTACTAAATGATTTAATACCATCCCGTTGTTGTCTGTATATTTTCGAGCCTCCTAAATAGTCCCTTCCCAAGTATCATGTTCCCTGTGTCATTTACTGAGGAGAGATCGGTATCCCTGGATTTTCGTGGTGTTTATCTTGTCCTCCTCGAGACGTCTGGTGCTTAGAGAATCATTACAGGTCGATCACCAGGTCATCGCTGAAGCCCTCAAGCCTTAGTAATGTGTAATCTTGATTTCGCTGAAAACTGTTGGCAAAGAACATGATTCAAAGTAAGAAAATGTTTATTGGAGATGGCACTATTTTTAATTTATGAATTCATATTGATTCATCTGTTGACATACAGACTGCTTTTACAACAATCGTAGTAGGGCGTCGATAAGTCACTCTGATCTATTTGGATATCAACTGAATTCGTGAAACTGGTCACATGTCGCGTGAGAATGTGTAATGAAATTTGAAGTTGATACTTTGACAATTATGATATACTACCCATCAAAAGTTTAGACTCACTAGTGTAAATGTAGCCACTTACTTCGGTCAACTGTTCTCAACTACATTTTGCAAAACATTTCATACTGTTTAAAGGTATTGTTTACACCTGAACTGGTGTATTGTAAAACAAATTCGTAGCGTTGAAAAGATTATTGTCATGAGTTCAATGAATGATGAAACCCAGTGACAATTGGTTAATTCTTAACAAAACTTTACACCAAAACGCAGCTGTTCACATGCACGACATTTGCACATGCTTTTTCAGCAATTTGATGTATGATCCTCGTGCAATTCATCTGCATAAATTTTGCAGTTGGTTCCCCCGAGTTAGTCGAGAAAGTCATCTTCGATGTAACCTTATATACAGTACAATCAGAAATTTTTAAGAATTTAAAGATTGTAATTTTATATATTATTTTTCACTCATTACTCACGTATTAAATGTGAATATTAGCAGAACATAACTCCAGATTCAAAGACAGGTGAACAGTTAGTTTTTTGTCAAGTCACCATGGGCAGCAATGCAGGCTTCAATGCGGCGGGGCATACTACTGATCAAAGAAGTTAGAAAGTCGTGGTCCATGCTGTCCCAATATCGGACCACCTCTTCTTTCATTTCAGCAATATTTGTCAGTTTTGTCTTATTGACACTTTCCTTCAAAAGTCCCCAAACATTTTAGGTCAGGGCTATAGCTTGGCCAATCTAATAATGTCATATTTTGGGTCCGAAACCAGGCCTGTGAATGCTTTGAACGATGTTTTGGGTCGTTGTCCTGCTGGAAAATCCAAAACTTCCCATAGAACACGTGAGCAGATGGAAGTAAATGTCCCTCGAGAATATCTGTGTACCGCTCACTGTTCATATTCCCTTCAAATACACAGATGGGCGTTGCCCCTAACACAGATATGCCACCCCACACGTTAAATTTCGGACTGTACTTTGAGCGCTGATACAAAGGTTTGTCAGTTTGTTTGGTCCAGAATTTCAGTGTATTAGGAAACAGCCACACAGAACTTTCATCTGAGAAAATCACATTGTCCCAGTTAAAATTTCTATGCTGTAAGCACCAGTTCAACCTTCGCTCCTTTTATTCAGGTTTCATGATCGGTGATGGAATTCCTCGACTTTTCTGCCAACCCATTGCATGCAGCTCAGTTCTAATTGTCTTCTTACAGACAGCCACAGTTCCTCTATCAATCATATCCAGCCTTAAGTTTTCGAAACTCCTTTGTTTGTTTTTAGAAACAAGAATACCAAGCTGCCTCCTGTCACCGACAGTCAATTTTCTGGGCCTACCTGCGCCTCCCTGGTGCTCAGTGCCATATCCATTTGCACTATTTTTCAAAACACGATAAACAGTGGACAAAGGGATGCCTGTTCTACTTGAAATCACTTTAGCTGATCTGATGTCCTTGTTATAATACTCTAAAATCAACTTCCTCTTCTCTAGACCATCCATACTGAGGATCACTGTAAAAGTCGTCTGCTAGCAAGTAAACAAAGGGGGATAACTCTTAACAAACTCATGAAAAAGGATTAACGGAGTTGTCTCTCTTGAATGACACCACGCACTTGATAACTGGTCAAGGTTGTAAATACTAGAAATCCAATTAAACATATTCCTAAAATTCTCAATAATTTCTGGTCATACTAAATATACATAATATATAGTGAGTGCTTTGAGTCTGAAAGTTGGATGGGTAGTATATCGTGAAAGAGTGAGATAACGCCAATATCGAACAGCATTTTGGTTATATCACTGCGTGTCAGCTTGATGTGTCACGAACCAGTGTTAGACGGTTGCTACTAATAGCAAAGATATAGGGATGAGAAACCTAGAAACACAACCATGATCAGACAGAACTCTGGAGTCGAAAAGACGATATCTGGCACGACCCAGGGACGCATCCGTAGACGACTGGATTTCCAATGTATTTTGGTAGCTGGGAACATATGATTAAGAAACAGCATTCTCGTGTTGTTACACGTACCAAGGCTATGATTTAGATTGCAAGGTAAATTTAGTCCATGCACCAGTCTTAATGATACTTAGCTATTACTGTTTTTGCATTCATACTTACGCAAGGCCGTATCACGTTGACATCATAACATTATAGATAACCAAAGCCTAAGCTGTGTTTTCTCTGTCGCCATATAATGTTACATTGCTCTGTTTGACATGCCGTAGGGCTTAGTCTTCTGTTTCATATAGAGCTTCAGTTCCTTATAGGCAATAACAAGAGCTTCTCGTTTAATCATACTTATCCAGATGCGTAATGTGCCGCTGAATCTTCCTCTCACATGTTAAGCACCACAGATAGTTTTACAAGATCCTGGGTTTGTGAAGTGTAAGCCTTCGTACACACATTTAGATAATAAGCTTAGCGTCTCAAGTAATGTTCCTAAACCCAGTTGGATCTATACTCCAAGTGGATTTAAAGCTGCTTCAGTATAAATAGCTTTATGTTGTCATGAAATGTCTGAGTAGACATTTATGTTATAAGCTTAATACATCACGTGTTGGTGCCGGTGATGAAAAATGTATATTTGAAAATACAATCTCGTAAAACAACTGAGAAATACACATGCATTATTTACACAAAATGTCTTAATGAGTTCGACATTCATAGCCAAATGTTTTCTAACAGAAATTGTTATTTTCTGCTCCTAACGACTGTTGAGCCAGACGGTTCCAAAGAGGCAAGCTGGGTAGATGTTTTGCACGACATACAAGCGAAACACGTGACTTATGTCATTTTTCGAAAACCACTGGTTTCCATTCTAATAAATAATGATCAAAAATATATTAGATATTTCACAGCCTATTTCTAACCATTTCCGATAAAGCAACGTCATGTGTGGTCAAATGGGATTGACTGTTCACCTAGTATAGAAATACAGATGTATACAAAAACACGTGGTGCCAAGCCGCGGTTGGTTTTCTTTGTGGGACTGAGTAGGTATTTACGTGGGCATCTGGAGCAAACACATTGCGCCATAGCACTTTCTGACTAGGTGTAATTGAATATGCACGTTGACATTCCCACGTGAAGCATTTAAGTAAATCCAATATTGATGATAACCAGACAGCTTCGTGTGTTGTACGGAAAACGGCTAATACGAGGATTTTTATCTGATATCCTTCTACCTCTTTTTCAGCACCGAGAACAAAACAAATAAAACTAAACGTCTGCGTATTTATCGGATCTAATCGCTTCTTCGAAAAACCCAACACACAATCCTTAAGGAGTTTAGTTGTGACAAGGCGGTGGATTATTTTTACAGATTGCTTTCTCCGGAATCGCGTAGTGATTATAATTGATGCTGTTATGTATTGTATTTAAATGGGTCTGTCATGTCTTTACTTTACAATATAATCAATATCAACTTGCTTCAACTGAGATTTCTTAGGCTGAGGACTCAAACATGGATTTTAAGAAGGATTTGGGAGATTTATATCTGGGTCCGGGCTAACACACATAGCCAGCAGAAAACCGATTGTATTTTACAGTCACAGATGTATTTTACAGTTGCGCCCGTGGTAGGTGCAAATGATCAAGTAATGCGTATTCGTTTAAGTAGATAATTTGCAACGCCATTGCACACAGCTTTAAATATTCCCAGTGGCCGACTGATATTACTGTTACAACGTAGCCTTCCATGATCTCATGTTACAAGTCCAAACAACAGAGTCGGCTTACTGATTGCAACAGAAGATCAGTGTGGAGATTTGGGTTGAGTGAGTGAATGGGTGAGTGTGATGGAGCTTTCGTCAGTTCTTCAGTAACATCAGCTATTTTCAGTGACAATTTGAACTTCATACAAAGTTGTAGCCTGTCAGCATCCATCCTGTGTTTGTGGGATTCACGTTGATACAACAGATAAACTGTCCATAGTTTCACTCACTTGCACATAGAACTACTGGACAGAGAATGGTGGAGTCGTCGGAGCCAAATAGTCCTATCAGTTATAGGCTGGGACCCTGTTTCATAAAATCTAAAATTGGGTAATCTAACATCATATCTGACTGGCTGACTGAGTTTAGTTTTACGCCGCTTTTAGCAATATTCCAGCAATATCACGGCGGGGGACACCAGAAATGGGCTTAACACATTGTGCCCATGTGGGGAATCGAACCCGGGTCTTCGGCGTGACGAGCGAACGCTTTAACCACTAGGCTACCCCATCGCCCCACATCATATCAATTTAGGTGTGCATATCTGTGCCACATAGAGCGCTTCGAATACGTTTTGGAACCTGACAATGAATATGACTAGGAATGTGCACAAAGTATGTGGTGAACTTAATCAAGTTTTAGCTTGTTTAAATGCTGATTTTGGTATCACTTTTTTTCAATACACTTTAAAGCGAAAAGCGTATGCGACTTGCTAATAACGGTTATGTCGTTAACAACTGTATCAAATATGTCTTATAAGCATAGATAAAAAGCAAATCCGAGAGAATAACGACGACCTGATATGTGTAGGAAGAGTGCTCAACACTAGTCCTCCATACTTGAAGCTGCACAGCTATAGCCCGTTTGGCTCAAAAAAAAATATACATAAAATACTCAATAAAACGCTGATCATAATCAAAACATCATACCCACTCTGTGAGGTTTTTGCAGAATTTTTGTCCTAAAAATAATAAAGTTGTTTAACAAACTATCATTAACATATTGACACAGTTCACTGTTTGTTACGAGGGAGGAGTGCAGAGAAAGGGACAGCCAGGTGTTCGAGAAGCACGTTCACAGACAAAGTTATTTATTCATTAACCTGTGCGATGCCGTCTCCATCCGTTCTCGAACACCTGGCTGTCCCTTTCTCTGCACTCCTCCCTCGTAACAAACAGTGAACTGTGTCAATATGTTAATGATAGTTTGTTAAACAACTTTTTTATTTTTAGGACAAAAATTCTGCAAAAACCTCACAGAGTGGGTATGATGTTTTGATTATGATCAGCGTTTCATTGAGTATGTTATGTTTATTAGTTTTTCGAGTTAGATTGCAATTCATCGGTCCGCTTTTGAGCCAAACAGACTATAAGCAATACTCCCAGGTACTAATATCAGATGGCAATTCTTGTTTTGTAACCTTTTTGCTTTATAAATTCCATCTTAGCTTTAAAATGCAATCAGACGATTTTTTATGACACTACAAAACCGAATCCATTAAAGTTGAAGTGCAGAGTTCAGGAAAACAATCTTCAGGATGGTTTGATGCGATTTCACCACTTCAATGATGACCAGTGAAAAACCAAAGGTACCTTTGTTTCACATCAATTCAATGCCTCTGGCCGTTTCCGTAGTGACACACGACAACCAGTCCCCAAGATATATGGATTCGAAGCTACAACCTACTGTCCCTACAATCCATGGCTGCTGCAGGGACAGTTTGACGATTCTTATGTATCTGAGGCATCGTGAGCGAGACGCCCAGTCCGACAGCCAATCACTACAGCAGGAATTCAACCGGGACGTCTCCAGTGGGCCAGAAGTCACTGATGGCTCACAATCCGTCAGCGTAGACAGGTCATTAATTTCCGATGATTCACATTTCCTTTTTCACTGATCTTATGGTAGGACATGCGTCTAGGTGACATTTGCGCCAACCCATGTTTAGTTGAAGGTGCATGTAGTAGATCTAGAGGCAGTGGCAGTGGCCCGGGGATGGAATAACGTCTCCAGGGAAGAACTGGACATTGTGATGGAGGGGTACAAGAATGACAGAAACTACAACTAGAGAACTTACAGAAAGAACGTCTAAGGGTTTTTGAACAGGACAGCTCTGACACGATAACGCCAGACAACATGTTGTTAGAGTTGCATAGCAGGTCTGCCTGATCAATGATCTGTCACCAATGATAAATTGTCTGTCTGGGATGAAGTGTAAAGGGGTTTGTAACATCTTTCACACCCACCAACAGCGTTGCAGAAACGACGTCTTTTCTATCTCATACATATATGGACTGTCGGTGGGGCAACCCATGCTTAAACCTTTCGTGAACACCTGGTGTCATCACTGATTTAAATTGGTTTTTATAGCCAGTTTGCCCTGTACACCTTATAAAATCTTGTTCTCAAGATGGTCATGACTTGGTATTATTTTACACTCTCGTTATATACTCCCCATCAAAAGTTTAGACTCACTAGTGTAAATGTAGCCACTTACTTAAGTCAACTCTTCTAAACTAGATTTTGCAAAATTTTCCATACTGTTTAAAGGTACTGTTTACACATGAACTGATGTATTGCAAAACAAATTCGTAACGTTGAAAAGATTATTGTCATGGTTTAAAAAAATGGTGAAAAATTGGCGACTTTTTAACAAAATTTTACACCACAACACAGCTGTTCACATGCACGATATTTGCACATGCTTTTTAGTAATTTACTGCATGATCCTCGTGCAATTCGTCTGCATAAAGTTTGCAGTTAGTTCCCAAAAGTTACTGGAGAAATTCATCCTTGATCTAGCCACACATATATGCATAACATATAGTGAGTGCTTTAAGTGAGTCTAAACTTTTGATGGGTAGTATATATTTAACATTTAGTGGTTTCAGTAAAGCGAAGGTTCAGGCCTACATCAATGTACAAGGGGACACTTGTTACAGACTGTGTGTCCCTGAAGCCCTCCTCACCGTGTGACATGTTTGCAGCATGCATTGCAGTTTGAAATGTACGAATCGTTCAGTGCAAATTTACTTTTTCACTAAAGCTACATTGTAAATAATTAACCCCGCACACGCGTACAAAACACACGTCGTTGCTGGTATACAATTCGTCTGAATTCACTAAATGTCACAGTGTTACAATACAATGACATAATCAACCAGTGCGGATGTAGAAAGAGAGTGACTTGTTGACAAGTTTCAGACATGAACCTTATCCCAGTAACTTGAAATCTCTGTAAATCCTCGGTATTTGTAATTCCAAATGCTTCATGGCAATTGTTTTTTGTAAACTGATCTTTATGTGATCTCACAATATTTTGCATGTATGTGAGTGACTTCGATTCTAATTAGGATTTTGCTTGCATGATCTCATTTCTCCAAGGCACCTTAAACACTGCGATTTTGTGTAATTGAGCCAGAGTGTAATCTTCAAACAGATTTCATTTTCTCCGTTAATTAATGTTTAATTTTCTTTATTACTTTCAAATGCGGTCACAAAATCCATATCGTTTGTGTGAGTTCTTATTGTTGTCGCCACAGTCAGCAATATTCTATCTACACTACGGCGTCCTTTAAATAATCGAGTCTGGACCAGACAAATCCATGTTTGATATTATGAGGAATAAATACGACGCAACTAGCTATTCCGACCCATAGTTTACTGGTGACCTGTTATGTCCTGGATTGCCCACATAGAAACTGTATAGCAAGTAAGGATTATACTCCGTGCCATTTAAAAAATATCAAGACATCATTAACCTTTGCTGAAGGATGGGTCCACAAGCACAAGTATTTAACGTTATCGACTGGCGAGAGCAGTTCTTGATGTGTCTTGACTTAATCATAAAACAAAATCTCAAGAAAGAAAAAAGACTTATTTATCTAAATTTGGAATTTGCAAAGCTGTTCGTAGCTCCTATACTTGAACTTAGCCCTTGAACATAGCCATACGATAGTCGAAGCACTAAGATCGCTCGTCGGGGCAGGGTCCGGTTGAGGTTGGTGGTAAACATGTGGCGGACTTGAAATAATTTAAATTCAACTCATCCCTGACAAATGTAAGTCTCCGACTGGAAATACTTTTTTTGAAATGTTTCTCTTCCCGATCTTATGTCTTTAGTTACTAAAGGTGATCACATATATACAGTGAAACCTGCCAACACCGGCACCTGTCTAATCCGGCACACTGTCAAAACCAGCATAACATTTTGGTCCGGCCATTTTACAAAGATATTATGATCATTAATGTCTAATCCGGCACCCTGTCTAAACCGGCATTTTATTTCGGTCCCGTGGGATGCCGGTGTAGACAGGTTTCACTGTACTAATATCTCCATATGTCTACATGTATCCACAACGACCTGATGTTGTTATAGCAACAATAGTAGCCTACATTGTTGATAGGTAATAAAACTAACGAAACCGTTATCTGATTCATATTTATATCTATACATTACGATTCATAATAATAAAATAACATCGACAAGGCTGTATGATCGTATGACATCCTTCCCATTATGTCGTGTAATATTACTGCTGCGCCATCCTTTAGCGTCTTCATGTACAATGCTATTTCTGTGACGATTCATGCCAACAGCGTCTTACGACTCTTGCTTGAATTTAAAGTGATCAAGATTAATGCATTGAAGGCTTCAGTGAAACTGTCAAAAGGTTTTAAGTCAGACATGTGCACGAAATGACCTGACGATATTACCCTTTACGTGAAGCAAATGCATATTGTTTATTACTAATTCTGGTGTTTCTAACTAAGCGGCATCGTGTGTCTGGTCTCACATATTAATGCAACACGAACCACCACGCACCTTACATTATTCCCAGACAATTTAATTGCAACATGTTTGTAACCTTTTTGTTTGGTATTCACGGCAGTGTAGAAAATAGATAATCTGATATGCGTAACTGTCTATTTTGCAACACGATCTCCATGTCATTATATATATTCCAGTCAGACGGTTCCGGAGAACATGAGATTACCAAGTCTCTGGCACCAATGTTGGGCAGTCTCTTGCTTTGTATTGACACAAAGATGTCATTGCATTCGACCTCACGTCGTTGGCGTTGGTACAATGGACAGCAATAAATAGTGTTTTAGGTTCATGGGACAGACACATGTATCTTCCGGTTGATAAACCCAAGCATATTTAACACGTTTCTTCTGTAATCTTTAGTTGTCAGAACAATGACAAATACACGCCATTGCCAAGAGTTGATTACGCACTGGTTCCTTGTCTACATGGGAAAAAATGCACTAAAGCATACTGTCTCGACAATGAGATGTCAATCATGCCCGTGAGTTAGTTCCCATATCGCGTGTGGAGTTGTGTAAATGGCAACCAGGGTCTTCTTTTCAACAGAAGTCGATAATTACTTAACTCGGAAGAAATTTCTTATGTTGATGACTTTTCAGCGATTGTAAAGGCTTTTCACAGAGTGTCTCAAGGACATCTCATTCGAATGACATTATATTTGAAGAAAGTTTTTGAAATAAGCAGTAGACTGGCAATAATGGTTGCCTGGCCTGGTGGTTGCACACGTGCTAAGAGTAACAATACTTCGAAATAAACAATTCGACTTACGAACTTAACTGTATGTCAGCAATGATGAAACGGGTATGTTACGGAGAAGTACAACTTTCGCATTTGGTCAACGTTTCCCTGTAAATGCACAAGTGACATAGACGTGGGAAGGTAATGGTTTATTTACCTTGAATGGGAATTGAGCGAAAACCAAATAGTCTTAATTAGTCTAAGAAACAACTCTTAGTTACCATGCACTAAAAGATACACAGATAATGTATGAGCATAGATAGCCTGTTTTTAAGGATTTTAATAATTCTCACAATAACTTATTTAACAGAATTCGTTAATATCCCTGTGGTTGAGGTATTACCGATCGCATATTTTGAAACACCCATGCATCGTCATCACTTTTTATTGTTTTGTTCTCAAATTTTAGACGTATGATTCTTATATAAAATATGTATGCATTTGTGCCACAGAAACCAGTTTATTTGTAATGTTTTGTTTTTTTCTAAATGCAAAATTTATGAAATTATCAAGTGAATCCCAAGAAAATGTTAATGTCAGATCAAGTAGTAACTGTGTTACCTAATTGCTACCTAACATCTGATATCATGGATGTTTGAAAAAAATATCAGGTTTGTCAAATGGCGGCTGTTTGTCCATAATGTCATGCAACATTTGGCAGATTGTCAAAGATGTGTAACGTGACGAAATGGCCGGCGAGGTTGCATTTTGGACTTTCCTTCGATTTGTTGAAGTACTTGCAAGTTGTATGTAAAATTTAGCAATACTTATTGTTAAGTTGGGTTATCAAACTACCATACGTTGCCGCAAACCTCTTACTGGTCTATGTTGACTTGTTCGTCTTTGGTGATCAGGGTTTTCGGCTCCTATCGACCAGGTGTCGGCGGTTGTTAAAACTCTAATTAGTATAGCATCCCTCGGTCGTTAAAAAGCCCCATTCAGTTCTTTATCGAGGTATTCCTTGGCAAACGTACTCGTCGAATCATTATATATCTTAAAATTTAAGAAGTTATTGAGATGTATTTAGTTTATTACTGTCACGTTATTGATAATTGTTTTATAAGCTGAGGCTACTTCTCACCTTTACAGTCCTTGACTTTAACTTAATTGCAAGGTATATTACATTATGTCCCCAGGCAAATGTCTCAACTGATTAGATTAACTGTTCCACCAGCCTCCTTTAAGCAGTATAGACTGACTGAGTTTGGTTTTTACACCGCTTTTAGCAATATTCCAGCAACATCACGGCGGGGGACACCTGAAATGGGCTTCACACATTGTACCGATTGAGGCATTCGAACCCAGGTCTTTGGCGTGACGAGCCAACGCTTTAACCACTAGGCTACCCAACCGCCCCCTTAAGCAGTATAGAACTATTAAAGTTTAATGAAAGAAGAAAGAACATGGAGTTAAACAGAAGGCAGGTGCTACCGAGCATAGCAGGTTTTGTTTATACTGTTCAAACATTGAAATATGTGACATTTTATCATGCCTCTGAATGTGGTACTGAACGTTTCAGTTGCTTATGTCACTGCAGAAAGAGGTGCTGCGTTGATAATAACACTGCTGTAGGATACATATCGTTTGACAAGGAAACTGTAGTAAAGTGGTAGAAATGATGCTTTCCCTGTTTTAGCATGTGAGTGAGTGAGTGAGTTAAAATTTATCGTCACATCGGCAATATTTCAGCCATATCGTGACGAGAACAATGACTTTTAAACATAGTAATGAATGGTAAATGGTAAAAACTGTCAGCGAAGGACAGCAAAATAACTAGATTATCACAGATTCGAATTTAAAACAAGTAATTAAATCTAAAACAGTTTAAATATAGATGACAATACAAGGTAAAAAAAGGCTATATATTGCCAACAACTGAAGGTAGATCACCATACTAGGGACCATAGGGACTTACAGTACATTTGCTTCCTGCATGGATCCTAGCTGGATTTACACCATCCCTTCAGCTATTAGTAATTTTAGATAAGCTAGCCACAAATTAAACGAACATATATTCTACGATTAAAATGGTAGTAGGTTTAAATTTACTTTGAATGTTTTGGGACTTACATACCCTCTCAGGAGGACAATAATTTTACAGTACTTGAACCCCCTTTGAGGGTACAGCCACTGACAATCTAAGTTACTAATCTAAACAACATATCATTAAAATACATCTATCTACAGAACATATTAATCAAAATTCAATAATTAAATCAATTTCTTTTAAAAACCAAGAATTAAATGAAAAGGAACAGTATTAAATAGATCCTTTACAGTTTTAACAGTGAAATATTTATCCCTTATGATGGAGAATTCAACCTAGTCAAGCAGAAGATGCTTGACTGTGACTCTCTCATCACAATGGATACAAAACGGAGGATCTTCACCTTTAACATATATGGCCAAGGCGACATCGTCACATCATTACCTCCTCAAATCTGTACTGACAACCCAAGTAGGTGTAACCAATATAAGGTTTTATTTCATGTAAATTATTAATACCTACTTGGGTGTCCCACTTCTTCTGCATTAGATCACGGATATAAGATCTAATGACGGCTTTGTAATCAGAATATGGGATCAGAAGTACTGGTGTCACAGATTTATTTGGTGCTGCCTTGGCAGCAAGATCGGCCATTGTATTCCCAGAAATGCCAACGTGGCTGGGTAACCAACAGAGGACGATGTCATATTGGCCAGTAGCAAGATCATTATATAATTCAATAATTTCTAATAAAAGTGGATGTTTGCAAGAAAGACTTTTAATAGCCTGAAGGCAAGAAAGAGAATCTGAAAATATTATATATTGTTTATATTTAGGATGTTTTTTAAATATATTTAAGAGCTGTTTTAGCATGTGTTTCTGTTGATAATGTAAGGTTATGTTACAGATGGTAATGTTAACGAAACACCAACGCCAAAGCATTTAGTGGAATCATAAAAACTAAATAGTGCAGTGGAGCTTTCTTATGAATACTGATGATTATGGTAAGATATTTGTCGCTTTTCTTTAGAAATGATTATCTCATGAAAAGCAATTCGATGAAGTTTCTGTAGATATATCGTGTGGCTTTCAATAATGTATTTTTTCCAATCCAACCATATTCTTACTCTGATTCGTCAAGTCTTTAGTTATCTCCTTACTGTGAGCTCCAGGCAGTGCAACGACCAGTACCATCTTTAAGTGACCGGGCTTAAACGCCAAGATCGTCAAACCACCGACCGGCACTCCAGGCAGATGCTCTATCCACTTGACCACGGATATGATTCTTCTGCAGTTGAATGTGTTAGCAGATGCGTGTATAGCTGAATTTAATATGGATCATGGCCCGAAATTATTTGACATTGCTGACTGAGTATTATCGTTTACTGACGAACATTTCGCTGCTTATACCATTACCCATTCATTAATATGGTACAATGGCGATCGTGTACAGTTTACATGATGCAGTTAAATGGTTGATGGCTGCCTTTGAAAACCATCAACAGCCTTTCTCCCTGTCTCATTCATTGACTCATTAAATCATCCACTCAATGTCCTGTAACTTGAAATCTGTATACGAACAAACAAACAGTACCCCCAAGTTCTCCGCATTGATAAATTTGATGTCCATCATAAAATAACCCCAAGAAAACTGTCGAAGAAAATTGAATCAATATAATAATGTCCGACTAAAAGATCCCAGAAAAGTTCATCTTATTGCAAATAATTTCTCTGCTCTCGAACCATCGATTCCTTTTAATTTAGCTTTTTTTACAACTCTGTATGTCTTCCAGATTAATTTCATGAAACGGATAAAGATAATATCATCCGTGTGTTCTTCAAATAACCTTAGTGTTCTGCAAATAAACCAAGCCTTTACTTGACGAAACAACAGGAATAGTGTTGAATTAAGAACCATTTTCGCTTCCTGTCGCCTGTCATGTCAGAAGAACCCGCAATTGGAACAAAGCCACCATATCCATGTTCAATCCATTCCATTGGTAGCGTTTGTTTAAACAAACATTGCTTCCTAGAGTACTTAGGGAACCCAGCGGTGCTGCCAGTCTTCCACTGAATAGAACAAATGACACATTCCTCACTGCGGTCATGCTCCCAATTATGAAAGAAAAATATAACGGAATGATTCATCGGTTAAACTTTGAAACATTAAGTAGCTTTTTACAAGCAAACAACTGTTCGGTATTGCTTGTAACATTGTGGCAACAGACTAAAATGAGTTTATTATAATGACCTTTAGATCTTCCCAGTTCACCTAATAGCGATGCGTCTTATAGTTAGAGTGATGAAATATACATTAAACATTTGCTCAGGCTTCCACTTTTGGCATCTTTACTGTTTAACTGCAAAACTCAAAGATCGATACCAAATATGAATCGTGTTTTAAACTGCATAAAATGTAAGCGTCAATGTAAACAGGTTTGATGCCGCACACAGGAAAGTTAAATGTTCACTAAAATTCACAAACGACACACCGTGTCGAGTTTCTGCAGAGATGATATCTTTATTGGAAACTCTTGGATATGTGAAATGTAAATGCATGTGTCACATTACTGAAATCAACAATCAAAAAAGGCAAACGCTTGAGCAACTGAATTAAGATCATAAAAAGTAGGTGAACAAACGGTATGATGTCCAGGCCTCAGAAACCGGTTTTCAATTCTAACTGTAATGATCTTAAATATAATACTAACTTGTTCTCGTCACGAGATGGCTGAAATATTGCCGATGTGATGATAAATATTAACTCACTCACTCCCTCCCTCAGAAATCGGTTATACAGTAAGTTAATATTGTCAATACCGAAAACGACTTTCCAGATTGCCAGATTGTTATGAAAACTACTTTGTCTTGTCCTTACCTCGATGCTGCTTGGCCAGCCTTTGTCTCGGTCTTTGCTTTTGGATTAGTCTGAATCTAGATGCTGCATTGTCTAGTCTTCATCTCGATGTTCCTTGGTTAGCCCTTGCCTCGATGTTACTTTGGCTACCCCATGTCGGGATGCTGCTTTGATTTGTCCTTATATCGATGTTGCTCGGTAAACTTTAGTATTGCCTTGACTGGTCCATGTCTATACCCTGCTTTGACTCGCTTGCCTTTGGCTAGGTGATCCTTGGTTATTCCTTGCCAAGATCTTGCATTGACTAGCCCTTGCTTTGATCTGTTCTCATCTCAATTCTGCTTGGTTAGCCTTTTTTGGATGTCGCTTTCACGAACCCTTGTCTCAGATCCTACTTTGTCTTGCCCATACGTCGATGTTGCTCGGTAAACATTAGTATTGTTTTGGCTGGTCCATGTCTATATCCTGCTTTGAATCCCTTGCTCTTGGCTAAATGCTGCTTGATTACCTCTTGTCGAGGTATTACTTGGACTGGCCCTTGTCTCGGTGTTGCTTGGTTAGCAACTGTGTTCATCTTCCATTGTCTTGCTTTTGTCTAGTTGCTTTAACGAGACTTTTTGTATCTATGCATTCGTCATAGACTGCAGAAGTACATCTTGACTGTTTCTATCATACTGGCTTTGTAATTGTGTTCTGATAATCCTATCATATAACATAACGTATAGACAATACACATAAAACTGCCATGTTTGACATGATGTGTTTACATCGCTTGACGTTAATACAGAAATAGGTACACATGCTATGATTTTATTGGAATTTGTGCCATAAGTCTACCTAACCAAATTCAATAAATCTCTTCATGGCTAACTTAATCTTGCACACACACATTTGCGATAGTTATTTCGTCCATGGAACATGCGGACGTAGGTGATGTGGGTCTCTCACGAGACTCTGTCATTTACTGTAAACGTTGTAACATTTCATATTCACTGATAAAGTATCAAGATCCCCGGGCTCATTGATTTCTCTGTGTTGAGCGACAACTGCGCCAGGAGAGACAGACTGGATAGAATGGTACTTTAGTCTTGGCAGCGATGAAACCCTCGGAATGCTGCATGTTGTCGATGGCATAACACTGTCACCATGTTATAATAGCAGTATGGAAACAAATGTGGCAAGGTTATGCGTGGGGTGACGTTTCTTGCCTTAGTCCCCATGTTGTTTACACAACTACATGATAAGCCACTCATGGACGAAGACGTGACTGTATGTGGAGTTCTTCAGGACCGACCATTTCTCTTGTGTCCTGGTTTGTGCAAATGTTTCAAACTGCTCTAAAGCCCTTCTGACGCCGCGAATTCAGCAACCCTGACCGTAAATCTTTGACCAACAGTAGCATGATACTATTAAATTGATGGGGAACGATGGGACGTTCGCTTTCTTAAATCGCCACAATTAGCGTGGGTTTGGGTAGCCAGCTGAACGGCCATTGAAACAAGAACAATTCAAAAGTCTCAGATCGACAACATTTATTTTTTAAAATCAACTTTTAGGTATTTTTTACATAATAAAAATAAAAATGCTGCCATACCATCGTTATATAACTGCTGGCGTACAATTGTGGAGAGCGCTGTTCATCATGCCATGCGTACATCGAAATATATGATAGATAAAGTAGGTTCGGGTACTTTTAATTGTAGTTTGGGGTGGTAAATCAGTGGAAGTGAATGGAGTTTGAATTTTGTTTCAGTTTATATTCCTTTCCCACGAATGGGGAAGATAATCGTGAACAACACTGAAGTGCAAAGTCAAAATTTTTGACAAAATTGAAAATCTATTTAGGACTTCATGAGCATCCACATGGTACGAATTCTATTTGTGTCAATTTGATAAGAAATCAGAATCGGTTGAAAAATTCCTGACCATGTGTCTACGAATCAATGGGCAAGAGTGATGATGGTAGAAGGTGTTCGCGAAAAGGTTGCCCTATCTTGCACACCGATGGCAAATGCCCTATCTTGCAAAGCGAGTCAAATTCTCAGCTAAATACAGCAAGAAACAACAACCAAAAATAAAAAGATACGAGGGCGTTTGGCTCAAGTCAAAATATAGAATTGCATCAAACATTGTTTTTATTGCGGGAGCTTGATATTTGGAATTGTTCTCCGAATGTTTGACATCAATCATGCTAAAGGTTTTGCGAAAACTTTGCATACAATGCTCGATCTGGTCCCCAGTACATTTGTATTGCTTGCTGAGGTCGGTAAATATGTGGTTTTGAGGGACAACGGATCGAAGGTAAGTGTTTGACCAAACTGACTTTTTTGACTTTGCTAAACCGAGCACAAATTCCGTACAGAATAGCTACAAGGGGACCATTTTACATAGTTGTAACAGTTATAAAACAAGAAGTCCAGCATTTCACTGATAATCTTCTCAGTGGACTTTCGATCATACTTGCTTTCATTTTAAGCTCTTGTAACGTTTCAACAATTTAAATATGTAACTATATATATTTATGGTCCTCTCATTGTCCATAGATCAAGGATTAGTTCCTCTTCAGGAATAACAGTGTTCTTTTCTTACATTTCAAAAGGTTAAGAAATCTGTTGTTTCTCAGTCAACACGCCAAGAACAAACAAATATAGAGAAGGCTCACTGGTACTTCAAAAGCAGCTACGGTTGACCATTCTTCTTGACAAGGACAGTATACAAATGTGTGTATGATCACATGTGCATGTAAATACATAACAACAGAATGGAGAAGGTTAGATTGTAGTTAGGTGCTTGACATATTAAAGTTGATTTAATTCAGCTGTAGCATGCTGCTCTGCGTGACGTCAATATCAATAACATGTGGCAAATAGTGAAAATATCAATCTCGCATTTCTCAAATAAACGTACGTTTGTTCAAATAAAATAAAACCTTTACTTGAAAGAAACAGGAGGAATGTTGACTTAGGAATCATATTCGTTTCCTGTTGCTCCGACACAGTCGTGCAAAGGACAACAGAAACAGGAAATGGAATAGACATGTCACAGCGGGGTTTGTTGAAATACACTTTACAAAAATATTGCTTTCTCAGAGGGGCGTTTAATTTGACCTTCAGTTTGTTGGAAGTCTTCGCTCAATTGGAACTGATGTCACATTGCATTGGAGCTAAATATAATGAAATTAGGGTTACTTTATGAAAGAAAATCGATAACATGCAGACGCTGTCGACGCTGATTTAAAAATGGGATAAAAGATAGTTTTAGTCGTTTAGCATCTAACGAGAAATAAATAAATGTAACATGATTTGCTTTCGAATGTTAAACATGGTGTCTGCTAATAGGTGATTATGGTGAGGGACGTGGCATCAAGATGTCAAGTTAGTTTGATGAAGGAACCTCCCAGTGCTCTGACGTTTATCTTATTGGCATTTCCTTGGGGTATGTGTACTTTTAAGTTTGTGCACCAGAGTATCTAGAGAGAATAAGGGTTTTCCAATGTCCTCTCCCAGAGGTAATAAACATGCCAAGACATCCTAGATTGGTAATTTCTTCTGATCTCCGTTCGATTAGGATGGATACCTTAAAACTGTAGGCCACCCGGTCCAGGTCCTGATGTCTCCTTGCCCGTGCTTGTAAATTCACGACTGTTATTAGATATGATATTACACGATATACACTGACCAAAAAAAGAAAAGTATAACCAAAATATCAGTTTACCTTTACGTGTTTGATAAAATCGGATTACACAATAAATAAAGAATGTACAACAACCAAATTTTACACAGGGTTAGGCACATGTTTCTCCCACTACATACAGCCATTTAATGCTCTAGGGGACATCTGTGTCTGTGACGGCATTGTGACAAATTTAGTACCTAGTGTGACCACAACGAGCATCGATCACTCCTCTACACCGCCTGGGCATGGAATGAGTCGTCGAATCTGGCGTTGTGGAATCCTTCTCCACTCATCCTGCAGTGCATGGCTCCGCTGTTGTAGCGTCTGTGGTTGAGGCTGGCGGCGTTGCACACGTCTGTCTAGCAGATCCCACAAATGTTCAATGGAATTGAGATCCGGCGATTTGGATGGCTATGGCAGCACATTAGCATTGTTGTTGGCAAGATAATCCATGGTAACACGTGTAGTATGCGCTCAAGCGTTGTCTTGCTGGACAATCTCTCTTCTGGCGTCATTGGCGGGAATAAGGTGACGCTGTATTATTTCATCACGGTAGCGTACAGCAGTTAAATTTCCCTGCATGTGCACCAGATCTGTCCTACCATTCAAGGATATGTATGCCCACATCATGACACTTTCACCGCCGTATCTATCGACATCACGAATACAGTGTCGAGTGTAGCGTTCATGTCTCCGTCTGTAGACACGCTTCCTACCATCATGGCGATACAACAAGAACCGTCACTCATCACTAAGCCAGATCCTCCTCCAGTACACTTGTGTCCATGGTCGAACGTTTCTTCTCCATTGCAGACGTGCACGACGATGATAGTGCCGCAGAACAGGCGCTGTATGTGCTCGCATTGGTCGTATCCCATGCTGTCGTAGGTGATTTCTGATGGTTTGCGCAGATACTCTACGAAGCCCAGGGACATTGTTGGCTGTGTATGCTGCACATATGCAACACCCGGATAAAGCGGTCCTGCGTCGGAGTTGTGACTCTTGGTCTACCAGTTCTCGGTCGATCTCTTGTAGAGTTGTGGAGTCTGTAGCGCTGACACAGGCGGGAGCTGGTACTTTGTCTCACGTTGAAGTGCCTGGCTACTGATGACTGACTTTCTCCAGCTTCCAGACTTCCAATGGCTCTGTTTCTACAGTCTTCATTCAATCTTGGCATGTTGAGGGTCGCTTATACGGAACAGCTTAGAGTGATTCGTAACGGGACTGTCAGATTTTTAGACCCACCGGTATGAAGCTTTAGTATATTGAACCTACCCTATTGCTTGTATTTGAAACCTGACAGCAAGCATAAAGAATAAATCACACAGGACGTCATATAGAGAAAGCATTACACAAGTATGATAAACATGTATGATAACTAAGAACAGTTGAACGTAATATCTATCTTCATTGCAATTATATATCTATTCGTGTTCAGTATGGAAGCTCAAGCCTGTGTACAAACAATGTAACATTTGTTTGCATGAACTAAGTTGACTAATGTTACTTCATCTTCGCTTAGACGCATTCGTTATTTTTCAGACCCATGAGGATCCGGGTTTGCCTAATAGGCGACTGTTGGGATCGTGCGGTCAAGTTCCCTGATTTGTTATTGTATCCCAGTTGCGTTGATCAATGCTCATGATACTGATTACTTGATTGTCTGGTCCATGCCTGCTTATTTACAGACCTCCGTCAAACATCTGGAATGTTGCTTGGTGCAGCGTTAAACAACAAGCAAACAAAAACAACTTCATTTTCACAGACTACTGTCTTGTCAAGACGTGACGAGAATACACAGGGAAAATACCATTACAATGGATTTTGGTATAACAGAAGATTCAGTATAGAATCTCAATGCAGTATGTTATCATACAATTACTGATGCGTCACTGACATAACAGGGGAACAGAGGAAAAACCGAATAGCTTTATATACTATTTCAGTGTTGCAACACCACATTTGTTTTATTTTTACATGAATTTTGACACATGTCATAATGAAACAGTATTTGTGTATTTGTTACACCTTACCGATGTTATGAGCCAGCTATTGTGTTATTTGTTAAATATGAAAAGGTATCCCAAATCAAAATGTGTTCTGTGTAAAGGCACCATTACAAATATTGAGGTTTATGCATCAAATCAATTGCAGAATTATAATGTTCGGCTCCCACTATATCATCAGCAAGATTTAATTAATCATTATCAAGTAGACTTGGTTCACATCACTTGAGTGTTTCCTCCGACAGGAAGCTGGCACATGGTGATTATAACTTGATTACTGTAACAGCTTAAAGCATCGTTAACCTATGGACACAAACACCTCCAGCATATATACCTTTTCACCACATGGGGCCATCTGTTTTTTGTATGTATACTGATGAGCTCTCCACATGGTCGCTCTACCACCCCTTTGTTGCTGATATTTCAAACAACTTTGTACTTGGTCCCACTACCGTCCACCGTCGCCATATAATATTGACATGCTCAGTTTGACCAGCCGTAGTGTTTAGGTTGCTGTTTCAGTCTATATGTTTACTTCGTCTGTTTTACTATTTTAGCATTTATACCCTTTGAGAGGCATACTAATCTCATCGCGTTGTCATCATAACATAAATAGACAATCGAAGCCTAAGCCGTTTTTACTCTGTCGCCATATAATATTAACATGTTCAGTTTGACGTGTCGTAGGGGTTAGTTTTCTGTTTCAGATAGAGTTTTAGTTTCTTATAGCCAATAACAAGAGCTTCACGTTTAATCATACGAATCCATCTGAACAATATGCCACTGAATGGGAAACCTGTTACAATAATAGTCTTATGTGTTCTCTTACCTACTAAGAACAACAGATAATGCAGATAGTTCACAAGATCCTGGGCTTGGGAAATGTAAGCTTTCGTACAAACATTCAGATGATAAGCTTAGCGTCTCAAGTAATGTTCCTAAACCCAGTTGGATCTATACTCCAAGTGGATTTCAAGCTGCTTCAGTATAAATAGCTTTATGTTGTCATGAAAGGTCTGAGTAGACAGTTTATGTTATAATCTTCATACATCACGTACTGGAGTCGGTTATGAAGAATCCGATGTAGGCTGATGTGATGCAATGTCTATTTGAAAATACAATCTCGTTACATAACTGAGAACTACGTAAGTCCAATTTGCACATTATGTTCTAAAGCGTTCGACATTTATCGGTAAGTGTTTTCTGAAAGAAAAGTATTGTTATTATCTGCTCCTAGCGACTGTTGTGTTAGACGATTTCAAAGAGGCGAGCCGAGTAGACGTTTTGCAGATCATAAAAAACACACACACGTGATTTGTGTCATTTAAAAAAACAAACATTGTTCGTCGGTTTCCATTGTAATCAATAATCCCATAGAACCTTTTCTAACCTGTTCTGATGAAGCGACGTCATGTGTGGTCGAATTCACCCAATACAGAAATATACAAAAATATAGCACGTGATGCCAAGCCACGTTTTCTGCCTCAGTAGGTATTTACGTGGGCATCTGTAGCAACCACTTTGCGTCATAGCACTTTCTGACTAGGTGTAATTGAATATGCGTGTTGTTTTTCCCACGTGAAGCATATGTGTAATTCTCTATTGATGATATCCAGACAGCTGTGTGTGTTGTACGGAAAACAGTTAATAACTATTTTTCTTCGGATATCCTTCTGCCTCTTTTTCAGCACCGAGAACAAAACAAACAAAAGAAAACGTCCGCGTATTTATCGGATCTAATCGTTCCCATGCAAAAAATACGAAAAACCCAACACACAATCCTTAAGGATTTTAGTTTTGACAAAGCGGTGAAGTTTTTTAGCAGGCAGCTTTCTCCCGAATCGCTTACTGAATATAATTGATGCTGCTATGTATTGTATTTAAATGGTTCTGTCATGTCTTTACTTTGAAACATAATCAATATCAACTTGCGTCAACTGAGATTTCTTAGGCTTAAGACTTAACCATGGGTTTAAAGAAGGATTTCGGAGATTTCTATCTAAGTCCGCGCTAACACACATGGCCAGTAGAAAACCGTTTATTTTTACACCGCC
Source organism: Haliotis rubra (assembly GCF_003918875.1). Classification (NCBI taxonomy): domain Eukaryota; kingdom Metazoa; phylum Mollusca; class Gastropoda; order Lepetellida; family Haliotidae; genus Haliotis; species Haliotis rubra. The sequence goes on from NW_025767457.1 coordinate 904,370, forward strand.
ACGGAGGTGATTTATTAAAACAGTTGAGACTGTGATAGTTTCAATAAATCAAGTAATGATTATTCGTTTAAGGTGAAAATGTGCAACGCTATTGTACACAGCTTTCATTATTTTTAGTAGCTGAGTAACAACGTAGTGTTCCATGTTTTAGTTACATGGCCACACAGCAGAGGGAAGGTTTGAACAAAACGCCAGACAACGACCAGCTCTATCCGTCGACATATCCGTCGAAACAGACCACACTGGATATAAAAGATAAACGGCAAAAGCAAAAGTGTTAGTGACCTAACAAACCTTTCTATGATTTTTTTGTTTCTAAAATATATAATGTTAATGTATGTTTTCACAACAAATAACATTATTCACGTTTCCTATAAACATTGTCTTCTGAGTAAATTTACTTTGTCAGCAAAATTATATTGTAACTACTTTACCAAATGTCGTATCTTGAAGTCACTTGCATGGTCTGCTGTTCTGGTGCTATACAAGCCACTAGCAACACATACGTGCATATACACGTCGTTTCTGGTATGCATTTCGTCTGAATTCCCTTAATGTCACAGTGTTACAATACAATGACATGATCAATCTGAGCGGATGGGAAAAGTAAGACATAGTGCATTGTGGACGTTTTTCAGAGATGAACTTTAGCACAGGAACATGAACATGAAATCTCGGCTAATCCTTCTTTATTTGGAATTAAATGCCAAATGTGTCAAGGGAGATGTGATTTTGTAACCTTGTCTTCGTACGATATTGACGATCTCAAAATACTCTACACGTGAGCGACATCGATTCTAATTAGGATTGAGTTTGCATGATCTCGTGTTTCCAAACTACCAAAAACAGTGAGTGCATAGACAAGTTGAATTTTCGTGGAATTACGACAGAGTGTAATCTTCAAAAAGATTAATTAATTTTGCGCCCCGCATGACAGAATCTGACAGAAACATTCAGTTAAATAATGTCATCTTTGCTACAGAATGGGTACACAAAAAGTAAAAGTTCACTGGAGAGTGCAATTATTGACATTTCGTAAATAATTCAGAAACATACTATCAATAAATAGAAAAGCTCATATTTTTAGGAATTTTAAATTTGCAACTAAGGTAAGTTTAAAATCATTGCGGACGCTGTCGAAGTGTACGTCACATAAGGAACCAAAATAGAAGCTGAACCAAATGAAGACTTCTCTTTATGAAGACGTGCTCTTTCTATGCATGCTCGTTGAATAATCATACAGCATCATGTGTCTTTGAGTCTTGCTCAAATTTGTTTTGTAAAGACTGTAACACTAGAGCCCCCCTTCCACGAAACGATCTTAGTGCTAAGGTGATCATAACACCTATACTTGAACATAAGTTTGTGATAATCGTAGATCGGATTCAAAATTCATGTCTGATGCAATTCCCTATTTTGACTTGGCCCGTGTTTTCTTCCTGGTAAACACTTAACTTGCCTTTGTGTTTGTGACATTTGGTACATGTGATCTGTCAAATAAATGCCACACATAATGCCTCTGTGTTAGCTGAGGAAGATATGCTGCCCAAACCACGCACCAGTACTGTCAAAATGTGGCTCATTTTATAATGCTACAACGTGCTCTTTCTCTATAAAACATTCATGCCAAGTGATACATTGCAGGGCACGAAAACATTCGACCAAATTGAATTATTTCATGCAGGTGAAACAAATGGCTAGAGAAACCCCAAACCTATAAGGATTTGTTTGAATTTTCTGCAATCTCAGAAAAGAACCAAATTAAATTCTGTAACATTTGATTTTTCAGCCTTGTACATCACTCTCCTCCGCGAGACATTTTCTGGGGGTCATTTTCCCTTTTCTGATGATTTGGATGTAGTCACAAAAGTTGATCACAGATATTATAACATGTCCATATATCTGCATTCATTCACAACGATCTGAGGTTGTAATAGCATTCATAATAGCTTGCATCGCTGTTGGACTTGCCCTTGCATATGTTGCTACTGGTACCACCGGTGGTGGCAGGATACGATCACATTTTCGGAAACACGCGAAAGCACATTTAAAGTGATTCATATATATATGCATATGATATCGTACTTTAGACTTTGGAGACAGGTAACTATAAAGATTTGTTTTGTCAAAAGGAATACTGTGACAGAAAAAATGACATTGTAAGAAGGTAACCTGTCCCCTCCAACCTCACGTTTATCAAATTATCCCCGTACAAACAGATTAAGACCTAGTAATATATAATTTACAGGAGGTAAATACATCTCGTATACTAACTGCTGTGTTTCTAACTATGTGGCATCGTGTCTGGTCGCGCCATATAAACATCACACTGAGATAACTAGTCATATTTTAGTGCAACACGAACCCCGCACCTAGATTATATCCCAGACAATGTAATTGCAACGTGTTTGGAGTCTTTTTGTTTGGTATTCACGGCAGTGTAGAAAATAGATGATCTGATATGTGTGACTGTCTCTTATGCAACACAATCACCATGTCATTAGATATATTCCAGTCTGACGGTTCTGGCGAACATGAGATTACCAAGGCTCTGGCACCAATGCTGAGCAGTCCCTTGCTTTGTATTGACACAAAGATGTCATTGCATTCGACCTCACGTCGTTGGAGTTGGTATAATGGACAGAATATAAAGTGTTTTGGGTTCTGTGGACAGACATATGTATCTTCCGGCCTGAAACCCAAACATACTTAACACATTTTCCCTGTAATGCTTGGTTGCTAGAACAATGACAAATCCATTTCATTGCCTCGAGGTGGTTACACACTGACTCCTTGTTGCCATGGGAAAACATGCACAAAGGCATACTGTATCGACAAGGATGTGTCAATCCTGCTCGTGTGTTAGTACCCATATCGTTGTGTAAATGGCAACCAGGGTCTTCTGTTAAACATAAATCGATAATTACTTAACGCAGAAGAGATTGCTCAGGCCGATGACTTTACAGCCATTGCAAAGGCTATTCACATATTGTCAAATGAATATCACTTCTAAAAGAACATAACATTTGAAGAACCTCCTAAAGTAAGCAGTAAGCTAGCAATAATCTGCCTGCGTAGCTAGACACGTGCTCAGAATAACCATACTTCGAACTAAACAGTTCGACAAACGAACTTAGGTGTTTGTCAGCATGTTGAGACCATCTACGCATTTGGTGATATACTGAGCAGCAAAACAAACGGCAGTTTAGAATTTTCCTTCGCAGAAACGGATAACTGTAAACTCATTTCATGTATTGATTGTATATTTTTACATCTCTAACTTTACCTGAGCAAAGATATTCCTTCCCAAACTCAGAATGGAACCCAGGAAATGGTCTCAAAAACGCAACCTGATCTCCCAGATGGTACGGTGTTCTCCGTGGTTTTCATGCAACTCATGCTGCACGTGCTGTTCACAAGGACCAGTCCTATAAAATGCACCCCCAAACCTGGTTGAAACAGTCACATTACAACGTCAGCAGGATGCCCTTCTCACGACAGCTGAGAGGAACCAGGCGCTAGGAAGACTTGAAGCTGGCCATACTGCACAAGCCGTTGCCAATCACTTTCAGGTCAACGTCGGACCATCTACAGGCTGCAGCAACGTTTCCGGGCCACCAACACCACAAATGATGGCCCCCGTACTGGCAGACCAGGGGTGACCACAAGACGACAAGACCGCCATGTTGTGCAACAGCATGTACAGAATCCCTTCATGCAGGCACCCGAAACAGCACGCCAGACAGTGGGAACACACGGAAGACCAATCAGTACTGATACAGTACACCGACGTCTTAACAGCGGGAACCTCCATTGCCGTAGACCTTACCGTGGACCTATCCTCACCCCTCCTCATCGGCGTGAACGTCTACAGTTTGCCCTACAACACCAAAACTGGCGATACAGGCAATGGAGAACTGTTCTGTTCACAGATGAGAGTCGGTGCTGCGTATCAACTGCAGATGGCAGAACAAGAATATGGCGACGACGTAACCAGCGTTACTCAGACCAATTTATGTTTTATGGAAAGAGACTCATGGGGAGGTGCAAGCATCATGGTATGGGGTGGAACAGGCATGAACCAGAGAGTGGGTCCAGTGGTGTTCCAGAACCATGGTCCAGGGAGAGGAGGCGGCAACACAGCGGTGCGCTACATCGACCAAGCTCTCAGATCCCACGTCATACCACATTTCGCACGCCACTGGAACAACATTTTCCAGCATGATAACGCCCGGACCAATACCGCCAGAGCTACAAGGGACTTCCTACAGCAGAACGGTGTCAACATTATGCAGTGGCCATCCCTTAATCCTGATTTAAACCCAATTGAACATCTTTGGGATGAAATTCAAAGGAGACAGAATAATGTCGTACCAAGGCCGAACACAGCCGATTTATTGCGCCAGGCCTTTCTCAGAGTGTGGTTCAAGGTGCTACATCAATCGATCGGTACACTCCATGCATAGACGCTGTGCTGCAGTTATTGCCGCTCGTGGTGGTCACACTAGATACTGAAGTCTGAATGGACTGCAAACGTTCAAGTAATGTCTTGGAATTGTGCTGACTTATTTATTGATGTGTCAAGATATTGTGCACACAAAATGTTTTTCATCCGCTTATTATGTCCATTTCTGTAATGATTTGATTACAGTGCTATCTAATTTTGAATTCGTACAGACGTTTGTTTTTGCTGAGTATATTTTGAAACACGCATCGTCATCACTATTTATTGTTTTGTTCCCCACATTGTAGACATATGATTATTATACAATGGTAACACCAGGCGTTTGTAAACCGGTAAGCATGTCCTGACCCTCAGGTCAAATGCATTTGTGTCTTGTGGCACTTCAAGCCAGTTGATCAGTTATGAGTGTATTTTTTTATAGAAATGTAAAGTTTTTGGAATTTCCAAGTTACTCCCAAGAAAAATGGTAATGTCAGATCAAGTAGTAAGTGGGCTACCTAATTTCTACCTAACATCTGACATCACATGTTACAGGTAATTTCCTCGATGCCCTTGTTTTGGTAATAATGATAATGTCACTATAGGAGGTTGCGTTACAGATCGTGATACACTTTAATGGAATGTGTCTTAGAGATGATAATAACACTGTAGTGCGAACTACAGCGTTTGCGTCAATGACAATGCCACAACCGTCAATGTCTTCAGTCGAATAAGAAAATAAATAGTACAGTGGAGTTTTCTTATATGTTCTCATGATGATAGTAAGATATCTGTCGCTTTACCTTCCAACTGATAATTCCATTATAACAGGCAGTTTGATGACGCTTCTGCACTTATATGCTGTGGCTTTCATTACTGTTTTCTTCTTCCCGCTCCAACCTTATTCTTACTCTGATTCGTCAAGTCTTTCGTTATCTCCTTACTGTGAGCACCAGGCAGTGCAACAAGTACCATCTTTAAGTGACCCGGCTTAAATGCCAATATCCTCAAACCACCGACCGGCTCTCCAGGAAGATCCTATATCCACTTGACCACGGATATGACCGTATTAGCAGATGCGTGGAGTCGACTTCAATATGGATCAAGCCCGAAGTTATTTGATATTGCTGACTGAGTATTATCTTTCACGGACGAACATTTCATTGCATGTACCATTATCTATTCATTAATATGGTACAGTGGCGATCGTTTACAGTTTACAGTTAAAATGTTGATGACTGCCATTGAAAACCGTCAACAACCTTGATACCTCCCTCACTGTCTCATTCCCTCACACTCAGTCAATACACTTTGATTGGACATCTTAATACGAACAAAATAAAATATCCCCAAGGCCTCGCATTGATAAAGTTGATGTATAACTTAAAATTACCCCAAGGAGACTGTCAAAAAAAATGTATCAATATAATAATGTCCGATTGGAAGACCCCAGAAACGTTCATATTGTTGCAAATTCTTTCCCTGCTCTCGATCCATCGATTCCTCTTAATTTAGCTTTTTCTCATCGCAACTCTGTATGTCTTTCAGATTAATTTAATGAAACGGATAAAGATAATATCCTCCGTGTGTTCTTCAAATAACCTGAGTGTTGTGCAAATACAACCAAGCCTCTACTTGACGAAAACAGGAATAATGTTGAATTACGAACCATCTTCTCTTCCTGTTGCTTGTCATGTCAGCGACAGAAGAATCTGGAATTGGAACAAAGCTATCAACCCATGCTCCATCCATTCCATTGTTAGCCTTTGTTGAAACAAACATTGCTTCCTAGAGTATTTCGAGAGCCAGCGGTGCTGCCAATCTTCCACTGAATAGAAGAGATGACACATTCCATACTGCGGCCATGCTTCCAATTATGAAAGTAAAATATAACGGAATGATTCATCAGTTAAACTTAGAAACTTTAAGTGGCTTCTTACAAGCTAACAACTTTTCGGTATTACCTGTAACATTGTGGCAACAGTTTATTGTGTATGACCTTTAGATCTTCCTATTTCTCCTGAAAGTAATGCGTCCATTATAATTAAAGTGATGAAAAGTACAGTAAACATTTGCTCAGGTTCCCACTTTTGGCATCTTTACTGTTTAACTGAAAAGCTCAAAGATCGATACCAAATATGAAGCGTGTTTTAAACTGAATATAATGTAAGCCTCAATGTAACAGGTCTGATGCCGCACACAGGAAAGTTGAATGTTCACTAAGATACACTAACGACACAGTGTGTCGATTTTCTGCTGAAATGATATCTTCATTGGAACCCCTGGGATGTGTGACATAAAGGTATATGTCACATAACTGAAATCAACAATCGAGAAAGCCAGATGCTTTAGCAACACATGTTAAATGTATTAAAGTGCATAGAAAGTAGGTGTTACATAGAAAGAACCTGAACACATAGTATATTGGCTCAGAAATCGGTTTTACCGAAATACAGTTAATATTGTCAATACCGAAAACGACTTTTCAGATTGTTATGAGAACTATGTTGTCTCATCCTTACATCGAGGCTGGTTGGTTAGCCTTTGTCTTAGTCATACTTTTTGATTGCAATTGTCTGCTGTGTCTCACCTACATAATAACCAGCCTGACTGTGCGAGGATCACCCGAACCCTCTCTGCTGCATACGTTTTTTAATCTGTAAAACATAATAATAATAAGAGTATTTATATAGCGCTGACGTCCATCACACAAGGACAATGCTCAAAGCGCTGTGGCAGAGTAGTTTCAGATCAGGAGGCAGGGAGTTCCAAAGGGTAGCAGCTGCATGCTGAGAGGATCTGGCATTAAACGACTTGAGTTTACAAGTAGGCATGGACAGGGGAAACTGATCATGGGAGCGGAGAGGTCTGGAGGGAGTGTAGAGTGTGATGAGGTCTTGAAGATAGGCAGGTGCCATTTTGTCAATTGCCTGATAGGTGAGTATCAATGTTTTGAATTTACTACGTTCAGGAATATGAAGCCAGTGGAGAGATTGGAGATTGGATTGGGTGATATGTGACAGGATGGTTTGCATCTTGTTATAATACGGACAGCAGTGGTCTGAAGCTTTTGTAACCTGTTGATCAACTGATAAGAAACTCCAATCAAAAATCTGTTACAATCATCAGGACGAGACACGCGGTAGCATCTTGTGTCAAAAGATGGCGAATGGATCCGATGTTTCTCAAATGGAAATAGCAGCATTTACACAACAGTGAAACTTTAGTTTCCATAGTTTGCAGTCAATATGAACACCCAAGTTCCTGAGTGAAGATGAAACAACCACTGCAGATTGACCAATGTGAAGCTTCTCGGTATCACATGTCTTCAGTCTTGAAGGTGGTCCTATAAAGAGTGCTTCTGTCTTGTCGTCGTTCAACATCAACATGTTCGATGCCATCCAATGTTAAATTCTTGAATTGGTGAGATGCATCTCTCGACCTTGGAAACAACAACCTACATCTCGATGTTCCTTGGTTAGCCCTTGCTCAGATCTTGCATTGTACAGCCAATGCTTTTACCTGTGTTTATCTCAGTGTTGCTTGAGTAACCTTTGCCTGGATCTCGCTTTCACGAGCCATTGTCTTAGATACTGCTTTGTGTTGATATTGCTAGGTAAACCCTAGCCCATGTGTATATCCTGCTTTGACTGGCTTACCTTTGACTAAATGCTGCTTGATTAGTCCTTGTCTAGATGTTGCTTGATTAGCCATTGTGTTCATCTTCCGTTGTCTTACTTTTGTCTAGGTGCTGTTGTAACAGGACTTTCTATCGATTTTGCTTGATTGGCCCTTGTCTAGACTCTGCTGTGACTAGGTACAACCCTTCTCACACAGTTGCTTGAGTGGCCCTTGTATCTAAGACGCTTTGCCCTGTCTTGATGCTGCTTGCTTAGCTTGTGTGTAGATGCTCCTTTAACCAGTCCTTGTTTCGAAGTTGCCTTGACTAACCATTGCTTAGATGCTGCCATTTGTCTTAAACTGCAAAACTTGACTGTTCCTATCATACTGGCTTGGTAATTGTGTTCTGATAATTTCATCCTGTCAGATCACATCAAAACACAGTACACATAAACCTGGCATGTTTGACATGATGGGTTTACACTGCATGACGTTAATACAAAAATGGGTACACATGCTATGACTTTATTGCCATTGGTGCCATAAGTCTACATAACAAAATTCAATATATCTCTTCAAGGCTTAGCCTAATTTTGCACACACACATTTGCGATGGTTTTTTCGTCCATGGAACATGCGGACGTAGGTGATTTGACATTTGCTTACAGAGGTTATAATATTTCATATCTACTGATAAAGCACCAAGATCACTGCGCTCATTTATTTCTCTGTCGACAGCGACAACTGCGCCAGGAGAGAACAATCTGGATAGAGCGGTTACTTTAGTCTTGGCAGAGATGAAAACCTTAGGTATGCTGTGTATTGTTATGGAATAACACTGGTACCATGTTATAGTAACAATTACAGTATGGATGCATATCTGGCAGGGTCATGCGTGGTATGACCGTTCTTAACAAAATGACAAAGTTCTTGTGTTGTTTACACAACTACATGTACATGAGATGCCACTCAATGACCAAGGGACCAAGAGCAAGACCAAATTCCTTGCAAGTTTATGTATACACGTAAATGGTAATGGATGTCATATTACTCCTTGGTCTAAGAGGAAATTACTTCTGAGGCGTTTAAAGTCTACTACTTGATGAAGCTCAGCAGCAATAGTATTGTACAAGCACACCTCCAAAATGTTCAGGGCAGACTTGGGATTTGAACCTATAAGCAAAGGTTTCTCGTACTGAGGCCTAAAAGATACAGCTTTGTATCACAAATGGCGACACCTCAGACTCACCCCGCTCGTGCCGCAAAGACTCAAAACCAGCAAACACGTGAAAAAAGATCATGAAGTGACCAACGGACACTTGGTCCATCAACATTGCATGTTCACTGGCGAACAAGAAGGGAATGTTTTTAATTCCTTGCTTATTTTGAGATGTTTAGTCTAAATGAACACAGGTGAATGCATATTTGACAAAACTGAAAGTCTCTTTTAAAGTCTTTTTAAGACTGCAAATATTCAAGCCAACTCTTTGGGTTTATGAGAATCTACATGGTACAAATGCTGTTTGTGTCACATTCATTAGAAATCAGAATCGACTACAAAATTCCGACTATATCATGGACATGTGTCTCTCAATAAATATAAAAGCTCATATTTTTATGAATTTTAAATTTGCAAATAAGGTAAGGTTAAAATCGTTGTGGTCTCTGTTGAAGTGTACGCCGCCTTCCACGAAACGCTCTTAGTGCTAAGGTGATCGTAACACCTGTACTTGAACATAAGTGAGAGTCGTAGATCGCAAAGATCAATCCGTGGAACAATGGCCAAGTTGAGTTTTTACAATGGTTTGTGGTACAGATGTGGAGGACTTTACGTAATTCGACTCGCCGGAGGCAATTCCCTATTTGGACTTCTCCCGTGTTTTCATCCTGGTGAACACTTAACTTACCTTTGTGTTTGTGACATGTGCCACTGTATCAGTGTCATTATCACTGATTTCAAAAACGCATGCTTGATGTCGTTGACAACGTATGATGGAAAATGTCATTGGTTGAATGTTTAAACTGAAAGAGAAGAAACAAAGCTGGAATAAACAGAGACAGCTGTCATCCACAATCTGGCTGTCCTGAAGGAACGCTTGTGATTTGTCTCACAAGCACCATACAAATCGTTTGACCAGAATTTGCTCTATGTGATCTGTCAAATACATGCCACATATAACGTGTCTGTGTTAGCTGGGGACGAATTCTGCCCTAACCGTGCCCCAGGACTGTCAAATGTGGGCTCATTCTATAATTCTACAACATGCTCATCCAAGTCCCCATAAAACATTCCCGCCAAGAGATACATTGCAGGGCACGAAAACATACGATAAAATTTAATTATTTGAGGCAAGTGAAACTTAATGGATTGAGAAACGTAAAAACCTATAAGGATTTGTTAGAATTTTCTGCAATCTCAGAAAAGAACCAAATTAAATTCTGTAACATTTGCCTTATTAGCCTTGTACATCACTCTCATCCACAAGACATTTTCTGTAATTTTCCGTTTTCTGATGCTATGGATGTAGTTACAAAACGTGATCACAGATATTATGACATCTCCATATATCTACAAACATTCATGACGATCTGGGGTTGTAATAGCATTAATAATAGCTTATATAGCTGTTGGTTGATAGGTAAGGATCTGATTCATATTTATATCCACACATTATGTTTCAGAATGTCAAAATAACATCTACAAGGCTGTATGATCGAAAACGCTCTTCCCATTATGCCGTGCAGTATTCCAGCAGCTCCATCCAGTAGTGTCTTTGCGTTAGTCGGGAATGCTATTTCTATGACGATTTCATGCCAACAACCTCATATGACTCTTTCTTGAATGTTATATGGTCAAGGATAAAGCATCAAATTCCCTATTAAAGCTTTCAAAAGGTTTCATTGCAGAAATGTGCAAGAAACATACATCCCATACATTTGGTGCACCACTGACTAAAATGACGTAAAATGCAATTTTTTTCAGGTGCACACTTAACTTGCCCTTGCATATGTTTGCTACTGATACCACCGGTGGTGACAGGATACGATCACCTTTTCGGAAACACGCGAAAGCACATTCAAAGTGATTCATTAATACATGCATATGATATCGTACTTTGCACTTTACTTTTAACAGAGACGGGTAATGATAAAGAAAAGGTTTTGTCCAAAGGTTTACTGTGACAGAAAAATTGGCATTGTAAGAAACTAACCTGTTCCCTCCAACCTCACGCGTATCAACGTACCAACTGCTGTGTTTCTAACTAAGCGGCATCGTGTCTGGTCGCGCCGTACCAACATCAGTCACTGAGATAACTACAGTCACATTTTAGTGCAACACGAACCCCGCACCGTAGATTATTCCCAGACAATGTAATTGCAACGTGTTTGTAACCTTTTTCTTGTGGTATTCACGACAGTGTAGAAAACACGATCTCCATGTCATTAGATTATATTCCAGTCCGGCGAACATGAGATTACCAAAGCTCTGGTACCAATGTTAGGCAGTCCCTTGCTTTGTATTGACACAGATATGTCAGTGCATTCACTTAACACGTTTTTCCCTGTAATGCTTGGTTGCTAGAACAATGACAAATCCATTTCATTGCCTCGAGGTGGTTACACACTGACTCCATGTTGCCATGGGAAAACATGCACTAAGGCATACTGTACATGTATCGACAAGGATGTGTTAATCCTGCTCGTGTGTTAGTACCCATATCGTTGTGTAAATGGCAACCAGGGTCTTCTTTTTAACGGAAATCCATAATTACTTAACGCAGAAGAGATTTCTCAAGCTGATGACTTTACAGCGATTGCAAAGGCTTTTCACATAGTGTCTAAAGAACATCATTTCGAAAAGAACATAACATTTGAAGAACCTCCTGAAATAAGCAGTAAACTGACAACAATGTGCCTGGTAGTTAGACACGTGCTCAGAATAATAATACTTCGAACTGCCAATTCGACTAACGAACTTAAGTGTATGTCAGCATGCTGAGACAGGTATGTTACGTAGTAGTACGACAATTTACGCATTTGGTGAGCTTTCCCCACTAAATGCACAAGAGACATAGACGTCCAAAGGTAATAGTTTAAATACCTTGAACAAGTTGCAGAATTGAGAGATAACCAAATAGCGTTAACTTGTTAAAAAAACAACTCTTAGTAACCATGCACTAAAAGATACATTTATACATGAGCATAGATATTCTGTGTTTTTAAAGAGTTTGATAATTCTCACAATACAGCTGATATAACACAATTCATTGATAGCGCTGAAGTTGAGGTATAATCGATTGCATCGTTGCGTGGCCAGTGATATTTTGAAGCACGCATCGTCATCACTATTTATTGTTTTGTTCCCACATTGTAGACATACGATTCTTATACAATGGTAACACCAGGTGTTTGCAAAACGGTAAGCATGTCCTGACCCCCAGGTGGTGACGTCCGCTGTTTACACCAAATGCTTAAAATATGTTTGTCATGAGTGTATTTGTTTTATAGAAATGTAAATTTTATGAAATTTCCAAGTTACTCCTAAGAAAATGTTAATGTCAGATCAAGTAGTAACTGGGCTACCTAATTTCTACCTTACATCTGACATCGCATGTTACAGGTAATTTCCTCGATGCCCTTGTTTTGGTAATAATGATACTGTCACTATAGCATGTTGTGTTACTGATCGTAATACACTTTAATGGCATGTGTATTACAGATGGTCATGTCACTGTAGTACAAACTACCGTGTTTACGGAATCACAACCGTCAATGTCGTCAGTCGAAGAAGAAAATGAATAGAACAGAGGAGCTTTCTTATACATTCGCATAATTATGGTAAGATATCTGTCGCTTTTACCTTCCAACTGATAATGCCTTTATGACAGGCAGTTTGATGACCTTTCTGGAGTTATATCCAGTTTTCTTCTTCCCACTCCTACCTTTTTCTGACTCCTATTCGTCAAGGTTTTAGTTATCTCCTTACTGTGAGCTCCAGGCAGTGCATCCACAAGTACCATCTTTAAGTGATCAAATGCTAATATCCTCAAACCACCTGCCTTCGGCTCTCCAGGCAGTTGCTCTATCCATTTGACTTAGGATATGACCGTGTTAAAAGACGACGTCAAAATAGATCAAGTCCGGAAATTATTTGACATTACTGACTGAAAATTATCTTTTACTGACGAACATTTCATTGCATCTTCCATTACCCATTCATAAATATGGTACAGTGGCGACCGTTTACAGTTATAATGTTGGTGACTGCCATAATGATTGAAAACCGTCAACAACCTTGACCCCCTCCCTCCCTGTCTCATTCCCTCTTACTCACTCAGTCAATACACTGTGATTTGAAATCGTTATACGAACAAACAAACATATCCTCCAAGGCCTCGCATTAATAAAGTTGATGTATTACTTAAAATAACCCAAAGATCACTGTCCAAAAAAATGAATCAATATAATCATGTCCGATTGGAAGACCCCAGAAATGTTCATATTGTTGCAAATTCTTTCCTTGCTCTCGATCCATCGATTCCTCTTAATTTAGCTTTTTTTCTCATTGCAACACTGTATGTCTTCCAGATTAATTTCATGAAACGGATAAAAATAATATCCTCCATGTGTTCTTCAAATAACCTGAGTGTTGTGCAAATACAACCAAGCCTTTACTTGACGAAAACAGGAATAATGTTGAATTACGAACCATTCTCGCTTCCTGTTGCATGTCATGTCAGCGATAGAAGAACTCGAAATTGGAACAAAGCTCTCATACCCATGCTCCATCCATTCCATTGTTAGCGTTTGTTGAAACAAACATTGCTTCCTAGAGCAATTAGAGAGCCCAGCGGTGCTGCCAATCTTCCACTGAATAGAACATATGACACATTCCATAGTGCGGTCATGCTTCCAATTATGAAAGAAAAATATAACGGAATGATTCATAGGTTAAACTTTGAAACTTTAAGTGGCTTCTTACAAGCTTACAACTTTTCGGTATTACTTGTAACATTGTGGCAACAGGTTAACATGAGTTTATTGTGTATGACCTTTAGATCTTCATATTTCTCCTGAACGCAATGCGTCCATTGTAATTAAAGTGATAAAAAGTACAGTAAACATTTGCTCAGGTTTCCACTTTTGGATTCTTTACTGTTTAACTGAAAAGCTGAAAGATCGTTACCAAATATGAAGCGTATTGTAAACTGAATAAAATGTAAGCCTCAATGTAACAGGTCTGATGCCGCACACAGGAAAGTTGAATGTTCACTAAGATACACTAACGACACAGTGTGTCGATTTTCTGCTGAAATGATATCTTCACTGGAAACCCTGGGATGTGTGACATAAAGGTATATGTCACACAACTGAAATCAACAATCGAGAAAGCCAGATGCTTTAGCAACACATGTTAAATGTATTAAAGTGCATAGAAAGTAGGTGTTACATAGAAAGAACCTGAACACATAGTATATTGGTTCAGAAATCGGTTATACCGAAATACAGTTAATATTGTCAATACCGAAAACGACTTTTCAGATTGTTATGAGAACTATGCTGTCTCACCCTTACCTCGACGCTGCTTGGTTAGCCTTTGTCTTAGTCATGCTTTTTGATTGCAATTGTCTGTTGTGTCTCACCTACATAATAACCAGCCTGACTGTGCCAGGATCACCTGAACCCTCTCTGCTGCATACGTGTTTTAATCTGTAAAACATAATAATAATAAGAGTATTTACATAGCGTTGACGTCCACCACACAAGGACAATGCTCAAAGCGCTGTGGCAGAGTGGCAGAGTTCAGACTAGTTTCAGATCAGGAGGCAGAGAGTTCCAAAGGGTAGCAGCTGCATGCTGAAAGGACCTGGCATCAAACGATTTGGGTTTATAAGTAGGCATGGACAGGGGAAACTGATCGTGGGAGCGGAGAGTTCTGGAGGAACTGTACAGTGTGATGAGGTCTTGAAGATAGGCAGGTGCCATTTTGTCAATTGCCTGATAGGTGAGTATCAATGTTTTTGTGAATTTACTACGTTCAGGAATATGAAGCCAGTGGAGAGATTGGAGATTGGATTGGGTGATATGTGACAGGATGGTTTGCTTCTTGTTATAATACGGACAGCAGTGGTCTGAATCTTTTGTAACCTGTTGATCAACTGGTAAGAAACTCCAAACAAAAATATGTTACAATCATCAGGACGAGACACGCGGTAGCATCTTGTGTCAACAGATGGCGAATGGATCCGATGTTTCTCAAATGGAAATAGCAGCATTTACACAACAGTGAAACTTTAGTTTCCATAGTTTGCAGTCAATATGAACACCCAAGTTCCTGAGTGAAGATGAAACAACCACTGCAGATTAACCAATGTGAAGCTTCTCGGTATCACATGTCTTCAGTCTTGAAGGTGGTCCTATAAAGAGTGCTTCTGTCTTGTCGTCGTTCAACATCAACATGTTCGATGCCATCCAATGTTAAATTATTGAATTGGTGAGATACATCTCTCGACCTTGGACACAACAACCAACATCTCGATGTTAGTTGGTTAGCCCTTGCTTAGATCTTGCATTGTACAGCCCATGCTTTTGCCTGTGCTTATCTCAGTGTTGCTTGAGTAACCTTTGCCTGGATCTCGCTTTCACGAGCCTTTGTCTTGATGCTGTTTTGTGTTGATATTGCTAGGTAAACCTAAGTCTTGCTTGACTAGCCCATGTGTATATCTTGCTTTGACTGGCTTACCTTTGACTAAATGCTGCTTGATTAGTTCTTGTCTAGATGTTGCTTGATTAGCCATTGTGTTCATCTTCTGTTGCCTTACTTTTGTCTAGGTGCTGTTGTAACAGGACTTTCTATCGATTTTGCTTGATTGGCCCTTGTCTAGATTCTGTTGTGACTAGGTACAACCCTTCTCACACAGTTGCTTGATTAGCCATTGTATCTAAGACACTTTGCCCTTGTCTTGATGCTGCTTGCTTAGCTTGTGTGTAGATGCTCCTTTAACCAGTCCTTGTTTCGAAGTTGCCTTGACTAACCATTGCCTAGATGCTGTCATTTGTCTTAAACTGCAGAAGTACAACTTGACTGTTCCTATCATATGGCTTGGTAAATGTGTTCTGATAATTTCATCATGTCAGATCACATCAAAACACAGTACGCAAAAACCTGGCATGTTTGACATGATGGGTTTACACTGCATGACGTTAATGCAAAAATGGGTAAACATGCTATGACTTTATTGCCATTGGTGCCATAAGTCTACATAACAAAATTCAATATATCTCTTCAAGGCTTAGCCTAATCTTGCACACACACATTTGCGATAGTTATTTCGTCCATGGATCATGCGGACGTAGGTGATTTGACATTTGCTTACAGAGGTTATAACATTTCATATCTACTGATAAAGCACCAAGATCACTGCGCTCATTTATTTCTCTGTCGTGAGCGACAACTGCGCCAGGAGAGAACAATCTGGATAGAGTGGTTATTTGAGTCTTGGCAGAGATGAAAACCTTAGGTATGCTGTGTATTGTTGATGGAATAACACTGGTACCATGTTATAGTAACAATTTCAGTATGGATGCATATCTGGCAGGGTCATGCGTGGTATGACGGTTCTTGACAAAATGACAAAGTTCTTGTGTTGTTTACACAACTACATGTACATGAGATGCCACTCAATGACGAAGAAGGGATCAAAAGCAAGACCAAATTCCTTGCAAGTTTATGTATACACGTAAATGGTAATGGATGTCATATTACTCTTTGGTCTAAGAGGAAATTACTTCTGAGGCGTTTAAAGTCTACTACTTGATGAAGCTCAGCAGCAATATTATTGTACAAGCACACCTCCAAAATTTTCAGGGCAGACTTGGGATTTGAAGCTATAAGCAAAGGTTTCTCGTACTGAGGCCTAAAAGATACAGCTTTGTATCACAAATGGCGACACCTCAGACTCACCCCGCTCGTGCCGCAAAGACTCAAAACCAGCAAACACGTGAAAATAGATCATGAAGTGACCAACGGACACTTGGTCCATCAACATTGCCTGTTCACTGGCGAAGTAGAAGGGAATGTTTTTAATTCCTTGCTTATTTTGAGATGTTTAGTCTGAATGAACACAGGTGAATGCATATTTGACAAAACTGAAGTCCAAAGTCCAAAGTCCAAAGTTTTGACAAAATTGAAAGTCTTTTTCTAAGACTGCAAATATTCAAGCAAACTCTTTGGGTTTATCAGAATCTACATGGTACAAATGCTGTTTGTGTCACATTCATAAGAAATCAGAATCGACTACAAAATTCCGACTATATCATGGACATGTGTCTCTCAATAAATATAAAAGCTCATATTTTTAAAATCAAGTTTAAAATCGTTGCAGTCTCTGTTGAAGTGTACGCCGCCTTCCACGAAACGCTCTTAGTGCTAAGGTGATCGTAACACCTGTACTTGAACATAAGTGAGAGTCGCAAAGATCAATCCGTGGAACAATGGCCAAGTTGAGTTTTTACAATGGTTTGTGGTACAGATGTGGAGGACTTTACGTAATTCGACTCGCCGGTGACAAAATTCCTGTCTGAGGCAATTCCCTATTTGGACTTCTCCCGTGTTTTCATCCTGGTGAACACTTAACTTACCCTTGTGTTTGTGACATGTGCCACTGTATCAGTGTCATTATCACTGATTTCAAAAACGCATGTTTGATGTCGTTGACAACGTATGATGGAAAATGTCATTGGTTGAATGTTTAAACTGAAAGAGAAGAAACAAAGCTGGAATAAACAGAGACAGCTGTCATCCATAATCTGGCTGTCCTGAAGGAACGCTTGTGATTTGTCTCACAAGCACCATACAAATCGTTTGACCAGAATTTGCTCTATGTGATCTGTCAACTACATGCCACATATAATGTGTCTGTGTTAGCTGGGGACGAATTCTGCCCTAACCGTGCACCAGGACTGTCAAATGTGGGCTCATTCTATAATTCTACAACATGCTCATCCAAATCCCCATAAAACATTCCCGCCAAGAGATACATTGCAGGGCATGAAAACATACGATCAAATTTAATTATTTGAGGCAAGTGAAACTTAATGGATTGAGAAACGTAAAAACCTAAAAGGATTTGTTTGAATTTTCTGCAATCTCAGAAAAAAACCAAATTAAATTCTGTAACATTTGCCTTTTTCAGCCTTGTACATCACTCTCATCCACAAGACATTTTCTGTAATTTTCCGTTTTCTGATGCTATGGATGTAGTTACGAAACGTGATCACAGATATTATAACATCTCCATATATCTACATACATTCACGACGATCTGGGGTTGTAATAGCATTAATAATAGCTTATATAGCTGTTGGTTGATAGGTAAGGATCTGATTCATATTTATATCCACACATTATGTTTCAGAATGTCAAAATAACATCTACAAGGCTGTATGATCGTATGACGCTCTTCCCATTATGCCGTGCAGTATTCCAGCAGCTCCATCCAGTAGTGTCTTCGCGTAAGTCGGGAATGCTATTTCTATGACGATCCAACAACCTCATATGACTCTTTCTTGAATGTTATATGGTCAAGGATAAAGCATCAAATTCCCTAATAAAGCTTTCAAAAGGTTCCATTGCAGAAATGTGCACGAAACATATATCCAATACATTTGGTGCACCACTGACTAAAATGACGTACAAGGCAATTTTTCAGGTGCACACTGAACTTGTCCTTGCATATATTTGCTACTGATACCACCGGTGGTGACAGGATACGATCACCTTTTCGGAAACACGCGAAAGCACATTCAAAGTGATTCATTAATACATGCATATGATATCGTACTTTGCACTTTACTTTTAACAGAGACGGGTAATGATAAAGAAAAGGTTTTTCTCAAAAGGTTTACTGTGACAGAAAAATTAGCATTATAAGAAACTAACCTGTCCCCTCCAACCTCACGCGTATCAAAATATTCCCGTACAAACAGATTAAGACCTAGCAATATTGCACTTTACTGGAGGTAAATGCATATTGTACACCAACTGCTGTGTTTCTAACTAAGCGGCATCGTGTCTGGTCGCGCCGTACCAACATCACACTGAGATAACTACAGTCACATTTTAGTGCAACACGAACCCTGCACTGTAGATTATTCCCAGACAATGTAATTGCAACGTGTTTGTAACCTTTTTCTTTAGGTATTCACGACAGTGTAGAAAACACGATCTCCATGTCATTAGATTATATTCCAGTCCGGCAAACGTGAGATTACTAAAGCTCTGGCACCAATGTTGGGCAGTCCCTTGCTTTGTATTGACACAGATATGTCAGTGCATTCACGTCGTTGGAGTTGATACAGTGGACAGAAATAAAAAGTGATATTTAGGTTCTGTGGAAAGACATATGTATCTTTCGGCCTGAAAACCAAACGTACTTAACACGTTTTCCCTGTCATGCTTGGTTGCTAGAACAATGACAAATCCATTTCATTGCCTCGAGGTGGTTACACACTGGCTCCTTGTTGCCATGGGAAAACATGCACTAAGGCATACTGTACATGTATCGACAAGGATGTGTTAATCCTGCTCGTGTGTTAGTACCCATATCGATATGTAAATGGCAACCAGGGTCTTCTTTTTAACGGAAATTCATAATTACTTAACGCATAATAATGTGCCTGGTAGTTAGACACGTGCTCAGAATAATAATACTTCGAACTGTCAATTCGACTAACAAACTTAAGTGTATGTCAGCATGCTGAGACAGGTATGTTACGTAGTAGTACGACAATTTACGCATTTGGTGAGCTTTCCCCACTAAATGCACAAGTAACATAGACGTCCAAATGTAACAGTTTAAATACCTTGAGCAAGATGCCGAATTGAGCGATAACCAAATAGCTTTAACTTGTTGAAGAAACAACTCCTAGTAACCATGCACTAAAAGATACATATATACATGAGCATAGATATTCTGTGTTTTTGAAAAGTTTGATAATTCTCACAATATAGCTGATATAACACAAGTCATTGATAACTCTGTAGTTGAGCTTTAAACGATGGAATCGTTGCGTGGCCAATGATGTTTTGAAACACGCATCGTTATCACTATTGATTTGTTCCCCACATTGTAGACATGCGATTATTATACAGAAGACCATGATCCAGGAGCTGAAAATTGACATATTGGTACCACTCAGAGGGACCAAAAGTTTTAGTGCTTTTTATATCCCTGTATGTCTCTATCTATGAGAAATGTATGATGGACATCTCAATTTGGTAGCTCAGACTCAGAACGAGGCTAAATTCAAGATGCACGCAGGCACGCCGCACACACACACACACACCAATTTTCAGAAAATGTCAATTCCAAGCTTTAATCAAGAGTAAAGTTCAGCAAATAGGCTGGGAATGAAAAAAAGGAGTCAAAATGGTGCTAATATGATTAAAGATTCATTCTGAAGACAGGTCTTTAATTTCAAAGAGTGAGAGCAGCTTCAAGTTCCTTAATTTGTGTAGTGATAGAGTGAGAGCACCTTCAAGTTTCTTAATTTGTGTAGTGATAGACACTGTTCCGCATCATAAACATCAGCTTCATCAGTGTCACTCTTCGGCACCTCATGGTCCTCGGATACCATGTTGTCACAAGTCTGGTCCCGACACAGTGCATTTCAGTTCATTGGTAAGGCACTGGGAACTTAGCAGGTTACAGACTGTTGTGTACTTGCAAGAAATGAACTCAAGAACAGTATCTGGAGTAAGAGGCATTTTCAAAGCCCTTATTCAACTACACGCATACACTGTATGTGATACTGTCAGTTCTTTTGGAGGCAGAGGGAAGGTCAATGCATTGAAACGTCTTGTCAACAGCAAGGAATATCAAGATCAAGAGGCTTTCCACCAACTTGGGAAGGAGTGGACTGTGCCACCAGGTTTGATCGACTCCCTTCAAGCATTCACATGCCACCTGTATGCCTCGGGTTCTTCCATAAGGGATATCAATCAATTGCGCTACCTCTTATTTGAAGTGAGAAAAGGGGCAACTGAATAAGAAAAATTGCCACCCTGCTTTGATTGTCTAGCTATGCCCGTCACGAGAGCAAACTATCAAGCTGCAATATGGAGCACCTGGATGACAGGACCCCTTGCTCCAGATGCTGTTCTTGAGTTCATTTCTTGCAATTGCACAACAGTCTGTAAACCTGCTAAGTTGTCAGTGCCTTACCAATGGACCATGACGTGCCGAAGAGTGACGCTGATGAAGCTGATGTTTATGATGCGGAACAGTGACCGGCTCTCCAGGCAGATGCTGTATCCACTTGACGACGGATATGACTGTATTAGCAGATGCGTGGAGTCGACTTCAATATGGATCAAGCCCGAAAATATTTGATATTGCTGACTGAGTATTATCTTTCACGGACGAACATTTCATTTTATCTACCATTATCTCAACTGATATGGTACAGTGGCGATCGTTTATAGTTTATGGGGCGGTGGGGTAGCCTAGTGGTTAAAGCGTTGGCTCGTCAAGCCGAAGGCCCGGGTTCGATTCCCCACATGGGCACAATGTGTTAAGCCCATTTCTGGTGTCCCCCGCCGTGATATTGCTGGAATATTGCTAAAAGCGGCGTAAAACTAAACTCAGTCAGTTTATAGTTTACAGTTAAAATGTTGATGACTGCCATTGAAAACCGTCAACAACCTTGATCCCTCCCTCACTGTCTCATTAGCTCTAACTCACTCAGTGAATAAACTGTGATTTGAAATCGTTATACGAACAAACAAAACTATCATCCAAGGCCTCGCATTAATAAAGTTGATGTATTACTTAAAATAACCCCAAGAACACTGTCCAAAAAAATGAATCAATATAATAATGTCCGATTGGAAGACCCCAGAAACGTTCATATTGTTGCAAATTCTTTCCTTGCTCTCGATCCATCGATTCCTCTTAATTTAGCTTTTTTTCTCATTGCAACACTGTATGTCTTCCAGATTAATTTCATGAAACGGATAAAGATAATATCCTCCGTGTGTTCTTCAAATAACCTGAGTGTTGTGCAAATACAACCAAGCCTTTACTTGACGAAAACAGGAATAATGTTGAATTACGAACCATTCTCGCTTCCTGTTGCATGTCATGTCAGCGATAGAAGAACTCGAAATTGGAACAAAGCTCTCATACCCATGCTCCATCCATTCCATTGTTAGCGTTTGTTTAAACAAACATTGCTTCCTAGAGCAATTAGAGACCCCAGCGGTGCTGCCAATCTTCCACTGAATAGAACAGATGACACATTCCATACTGCGGTCATGCTTCCAATTATGAAAGAAAAATATAACAGAATGATTCATCGGTTAAACTTTGAAACTTTAAGTAGCTTTTTACAAGCTAACAACTTTTCGGTATTATTTGTAACATTGTGGCAACATACCAAAATGGGTTTATTATAAATGACCTTTAGATCTTCCTATTTCTCCTGAAAGTGATGCGTCCATTGTAGTTAGAGTCATGCAAAATACATTAAACATTTGCTCAGGTTTCCACTTTTGGCATCTTTACTGTTTAACTGAAAAGCTCAAAGATCGATACCAAATATGAAGCGTGTTGTTAACTGAATAAAATGTAAGCCTCAATGTAACAGGTCTGATGCCGCACACAGGAAAGTTGAATGTTCACTAAAATACACTAACGACACAGTGTGTCGATTTTCTGCTGAAATGATATCTTCATTGGAAACCCTGGGATGTGGGACATAAAGGTCTTCCTATGGTTTTTATAGGATAAGTCTATCTAACAAAATTGTGACATAATATTTGCGATAGTTGTCATGCATGTTCACATAATTGAAATCAACAATCGAGAAAGCCAGATGCTTCAGCAACCTGTACTAAATGTATTAAAGGTCATAGAAAGTACATGTAGGTGTTACATAGGAAGAAAGAACTTGAACAAACCGTATGCTGGCCAAGGCTTAGAAACCGGTTACACCACAGTACAGTTAACGACTTTTCAGATTGTTATGAGAACTGCTTTTCCTTACCCTTACCTCGACGTTGCATGGTTAGCCTTTGTGCTAATCTTGCATTTTGATTAGCAACTGTCGTGTTTGTCGTAATAACATCTCGATATTCCTTGGTTAGCCCTTGCCCAGCCCTTTGACCTGTCCTAAGCTCAATGCTGCAATGCCGTCGCCTGGATCTCGCTTTTACGAGCACTTGTCTTAGACGCTGCATTGTCTTGCCTATGCGTCGATGTTGCTCGGTAAACCTTAGTCTTGATTGTCTGGCCCATGTCTATATCCTGCTTTGAATCGCTTGCCCTTGGCTAAATGCTACTTGATTATCCCTGGTCCAGGTGTTACTTGGACTGGCAGATGTCACGGTGTTGCTTGGTTAGCCACTGTGTTAATCTTCCATTTTCTTGCTTTTGTCTGGGTGCTTTAACGAGACTTGTCTAGGCTTTGCATGCCTAGCTACAGCCCTTCTCACACATTTGCTTGATTGACCCTTGTGGCTTTGGCTTGCCCTTGTCTTGATGGTGCTTGCTTAGCTTGTGTGTAGATGCTGCTTTAACTAGCCCTTGTATGGAAGTTGCTTTGACTAACCATTGCCTAAGATAACCATTCGTCATAATGTGCAGAAGTACAACTCGACTGTTCCTGTCATATTGTTTGTCGGGTTTGTCGTAATAACATCTCCATGTTCCTTCGTTAGCCCTTGCCCAGCCCTTTGTCCTGACGGTTTGGCTTGCCCTTGTCTTGCTTTAACTAGCTTGTGTGTAGATGCTGCTTTAACATAACCATTCGTCTTAAACTGCAAAAGTACAGTTTGACTGTTCCTATCATACTGGCTTCGTAAATGTGTTCTGATAATCTTATCACGTAATACGACTTGTCAGATAATATCAAAACACAATACGCATAAAACTGGCATACTGGGTTTACACCGCATGACGTTAATACAGAAATAGGTACACATGCTATGGTTTTATAGCAAGTTGGGCCATAAGTCTACCTAACAAAATTCAGTATATCTCTTCATGGCTTAACCTAATCTTGCACACACATATTTGCGATAGGTATTGCGTCCATGGAACATGCGGATGTAGATGATGTTGGTCTCTCACGCGACTCTGTCAGTTACTATAAACGTTGTAATATTTTCATATTCACTGATAAAGTACATGTATCAAGATCCCCGGGGTCATTGATTTCTCTGTGGTGAGGGACAAACTGCTGAAATGGATAAAATGGTAACTTAACCTTGGCAGTGATGAATGAAAACCGTAGGAATGCTGCGTGTTGTTGATGGAATAACACTGTCACCATGATATAATAACAATTGCAATGTGGAAGCAAATGTGGCAGTGTCATGTGTGGTGTGACGGTTCTTGCCCGAATGACGAAGATTCCTCGTGTTGGTTACACACCTACATGATAAGCCACTCATGAACGAAGACGTGACTGTATGTGGAATTCTTCAGGACCGACCGTTTCGTTTGTGCAATTGTCAACTGTACGTCGGTAAACGTAAGAAATAGACATGTACGTGTTTTTAGTAGTCGATATCACGATTTTTCATTTGCAACCGAGGTTCTGTAAACGAAGGTTTCAAATGTTTTAAACTGTTTGAAAGCCCTACTGACGCCCCGAATCCTGAAACCCTGACCGTAAATCTTTGAACAACAGCCGCATGATCCCCATAAAGTGTTGATCTGAACTACGTTCATGCTATCACCAAAAACACTTATTACTGGTGTAGTGACGCTTACATTTAGGGCTTATGTTATTTGAGGTCTACTAATCAGACAAAGACTTCACCCACTCAGAAAGACATCAAATAAATTTATCTTCTCCACTGGCCCAGGTTTTGACAGCATTGGGAATGATTTGTCCTGACTGGTTATGACTGTCTTACACGTTTCCTCGTACACACGTCATTAGATAGGAACGAAGACAGCTACGGTACTGTTCATTCATAATGGGAAATCGTTCCCTTTCAGTAATGGATATGATACATACTGTGATTACCTTTGCGAAGATATCGAAATTTGATAAGGCAAGTGGAGTCTGTGAATTTTCATCAAATGATTGGATGCTAAATGACGATGAACACAGCTGTACACTACAGAAAACCTTATATGATATGATATATGTAACATACATCTTTCGTTGTTATGAGTTTAAAGGTTTCTTAAAGGCTAATATTTATTCACGTATTTATTGCATCCTCAGAATATTGATACATTGTTCTTAATGAAAATGGCATTTTTACCAATATTTTGATCAACGGATATCTGTTAAAAGCGGTATGGGGGAACATGAGCCATATAAAGACAGTAAGGTGTGCTCTTGATCATCTATACATGGGGACTGTCTTGCTCAGTGAAATAAATCTGCGCCACATCACTATTCTCCTGTACCAACATATTAATGAACAGCTTGGGACATTTAGCTACTGCTATTATATTTTAATATAATTCAACCGCTTACAAATACAACTGTGATGCAGAATTGATATACGGCCATACCCACAGGTAACGAATGTAATACCTGACGGGAGAGGATGGTAGGACGTCTTCTACAGCATCATGACATACTTGCATATACCAAACCCATCATACACTTATGAAAAGTCATATTTTACACAGATCCCTCAAGTGATCATAAGTTAATCTGAATATACACTCAATGTGGTGATCTCATGACTGCGAAAACCAATTGACACTGATGCAAACAAATTACATTCGCCCCGGTATCCCAGGGACGGAGTAGTGTTTATGATGGTCTGAAGTCAACACGCCAAGAACAAACAAATATAGAGAAGGCTCACTGGTACTTCAAAAGCAGCTACGGTTGACCATTCTTCTTGACAAGGACAGTATACAAATGTATGTATGATCACATGTGCATGTAAATACATAACAACAGAATGGAGAAGGTTAGATTGTAGTTAGGTGCTTGACATATTAAAGTTGATTTAATTCAGCTGTAGCATGCTGCTCTGCGTGACGTCAATATCAATAACATGTGGCAAATAGTGAAAATATCAATCTCGCATTTCTCAAATAAACGTACGTTTGTTCAAATAAAATAAAACCTTTACTTGAAAGAAACAGGAGCAATGTTGACTTAGGAATCATATTAGTTTCCTGTTGCTCCGACACAGTCGTGCAAAGGACAACAGAAACAGGAAATGGAATAGACATGTCGCAGCGGGGTTTGTTGAAATACACTTTACAAAAATATTGCTTTCTCAGAGGGGCGTTTAATTTGACCTTCAGTTTGTTGGAAGTCTTCGCTCAATTGGAACTGATGTCACATTGCATTGGAGCTAAATATAATGAAATTAGGGTTACTTTATGAAAGAAAATCGATAACATGCAGACGCTGTCGATGCTGATTTAAAAATTGGATAAAAGATAGTTTTAGTCGTTTAGCATGTAACGAGAAATAAATAAATGTAACATGATTTGCTTTCGAATGTTAAACATGGTGTCTGCTAATAGGTGATCATGGTGAGGGACGTGGCATCAAGATGTCAAGTTAGTTTGATGAAGGAACCTCCCAGTGCTCTGACGTTTATCTTATTTGCATTTCCTTGGGGTATGTGTACTTTTAAGTTTGTGCACCAGAGTATCTAGAGAGAATAAGGGTTTTTCAATGTCCTCTCCCAGAGGTAATAAACATGCCAAGACATCCTAGATTGGTAATTTCTTCTGATCTCCGTTCGATTAGGATGGATACCTTAAAACTGTAGGCCACCAGGCCCAGGTCATTGATGTATCTTGCCCGTGCTTGTAAATTCACGACTGTTATTAGATATGATATATATGGAGGGGAGTATCTACTTCAGGGATGTTGAAGAGCAGAACCTAACCTGAGAGCAAGCATAATGATTAAACACAGGACGTCATATAGAGAAACCATTGAATATGTATGATAAATGTGTATGATAACTCAGAACAGTTGAAAGTATTTATCATCATTGCAATTATGTGAGTGAGTTAATATTTAATGTCACATCGGCAATATCTCAGCCATATCGTGACGAAAACAATCCATACAAAAAAAGGTGAAAATGGAAGATTAAAACCTGTCGACGATGGACAGTAGAAATACTAGAGAATCACAGATATGAATATAAAACTAGCGAGGAAATCTAAAACATTTCAATTAAAGAAGACAATACAGTATTAAACACGGGCTATAGATCGCCAACAACTGAAGGTATATCACCATACTAGGGACCATGGGGACTTACAGTACATTTGCTTCCTGCATGGGCTCTAGCTGGATTTACATCATCCCTTCAGCAATTGAGACAAATCTAGCCATATAGTAAAATTACACATATTCTACGATTAAAAAAGTGGAGTTTTAATTTACTGGGAATGTTTTGGGACTTACGTATCCTCTCAGGAGGACAATAATTTTACAGTACTTTAACCCCCCTCGAGGATACAGCCACTAACAATCTGATTTACTAATTCAAACTTCCAATCATAAAATATTTAGCTATTTACAAATCAGTCAACAAATCTAATTCTTTTAAAAAGGCAATAATGAAATGAGAACTGACATCATTAAAAAGATCCTTCATAGTTCGGGATTTAAAATCGTTATCCGTTGTGATGGAATATTCAACACAGTCAAGCAAGACATGCTTGAATGTGATTCTTTCATCACAAAGGATGCAAAACGGAGGATCCTCACCTTTCAATAGGTATCCATGAGTATATCTTGTGTGGCCAATACGACATCGTCGCATGATGACCTCTTCAAATCTGGACTGACAACTCAAGTAGGTATAACCAATATAGGGTTTTATTTCATGTAATTTGTTGATACCTACTTGGGTGTCCCACTTCTTTTGCATCAGATCACGGATATAAGATCTAATAGCAACTTTGTAATCAGAGTATGGGATCAAAAGGGGTGTCACAGATTTGTTTAGTGCTGCCTTGGCAGCAAGATCGGCCATTGTGTTCCCCCAGAAATGCCAACGTGGCTGGGTAACCAACAGAAGACGATGTCGTGTTGGCCAGTTGCAAGATCATTATATAATTCTATAATTTCTATTAAAAGTGGATGTTTACAAGAAAGATTTTTAATAGCCTGAAGGCAAGAAAGAGAGTCAGAAAATATTATGTATTGTTTATATTTAGCGTGTCTACCTTTTAATTGATTATATTTTGTTTATATAATAAGTCATTAGTTTTGATTTTTTAAATTTAGTAAGTGTTAGGTCGACTTGTGGCCTAACCAATTGCCAAGGAGGAGAAGAAAGAAGACGGAAAGGAGATATATTTTCCAGCTCAATGCCGGCAGCAGTAATGTATGGCTTAATCCTGAGCCCAAGAGGCAGAACAAAAGAAGATTTCTTGTTGTACAAATCCTTTTAAAGAGGATTAAAGATACAGGGAAATGCAGGATTAGACTCGTTAGAATATAGTTTGGTAATATATTGTAATGATAATTTTATACGGCGTTGGGTAAGAGATGGTTCATCTGCCTCGACGCAGAGACTGTCAACCGGAGAAGTTCTGAATGACCCAAGACAAAGTCTCAGACCTTGGGGATGGACAGAATCTAATAGTTTTAGGTTGCTTTTGCAGGCTCCACCATATACGATGGAGCCATAATCAAGCTTAAAGCGGACCAGTGATCTATATAGGTGTAGTAGGGTAGTTTGGTCCCCTCCCACTTTGAATTAGAAACGACTTTCAATAAATCGAGTGCCTTCAGGCATTTAGTTTTTAGGGATTTGATATGCGGAAGAAAAAAGATCAGACCCAAGAACTTGGCTTCCTTTACAACGTTGATGGGAGTGCCATTTAAAAACAGTTCTGGGTCTTTATGTGGTTTATATTTACGGCAGAAATGTATGCAATTAATTTTTGATTTAGAAAATTTAAAGCCGTTTTCAAGACAACATTTATGTATTTGTTTAAACACAAGTGTAGTTGCCGATCAATAGTATGCATATTCTTACCGCAACAAGAAATGTTAAAATCATCCACAAAAAGTGATCCATCAACTGAATCATTTAAAACCTTGGATAAACTGTTGATATTAATACTAAACAATGTTACAGACAAAATACTGCCTTGTGGGACAAAAAAGAGGTAAACGACCCCTTAAACTAAAATCATGTAAATCCTTTACAATGCCAGGCTTCCAAGTGGTATCGTATGCTTTCTCGAGAGCAAAGAATATCGATACTGCATGTTGCTTATTTACAATTGCATTTTGACAAAGGACTCTAAACGTACCAAATGATCAATGGTACTACGATTTTTCCTGAAACCACATTGAATATTTGTTATAAGGTTGTTGGTTTCAAGATACCAGGTTAGTCTATTGTTTACCATTCGTTCCATGGTTTTACAGACACAACTCGTTAAAGAGATTGGTCTGTAATTTGATGGATCAGTATGACCCGGCTAGGCTTTGGAATAGGGACAACAATGACATTACGCCACGAAGGTGGGAAATTCCCTGAAGTCCATATTGTGTCAAACATATTTAGAAGTGTTTCCAAACATGATTCAGGTAAATGCCTCAAGAGATGATAGTGTATATTATCAGCTCCTGTTGCTGTATCATGAGCTTGCTCAAGGGCGGTATGTAGCTCATGTAGTGAAAACAATTCGTTATGGTCTTCACCATTGTCTGATTTAAGGTTTATTCTTTTCTTCTCCTGTTGTTACTGGTGTTTCTGAAATTCAGGAACATAATTGGATGAAGATGATTGTTTTGTTAGAGTTTCGCCAAGTTTGTTGGCAATGTCGGTTTTATTAGTTAATATATTGTCACCATCCTTCAGATGGTGAACAGTAGATTTGGAACCTTTGCCCTTAATTCTTTGGATCATGTTCCACACCTTTGAAATCGGTGAGCGTGAATTTATTTTAGAAACATATTTCCTCCAAGACTGACGCTTATTCTGTTTAAATGTACGTCGAGCCTTGGCATTTAAAATTTTAACTTTATTTAAATTATGGACAGTAGGATGTCGCCGAAAATATTTTTCAGCTTTCTTCCTGCTCTTTCTGGCCTGTTTACGTTCATTATCAAACCATGGCTTACGAATATGTGGAACTGCAGAGGACTTGGGTATTTAGGTCAGCAATGTCATTGAGGATATCAGAAAACAAGTGTATAGGATCTTCGCTATTCGCAAATACTGTCATTCGTTCCAACACACAGAGCCTTATAGTTGACCATCAGCCCTGGCGAAGTTCCGTCTTGATGAAGGTGGATCATCACCAGGGCTAATTGTTTTGAGAATGGTGGGGAAGTGATCCCTCCCACATAGGTCATCATGGACCATCCATTCAAATTCATTATATACGTTGGAATCGGCGAGTGACAGATCCAGGGAAGAATATGTTCCCGTAGCTGGATGTAAATAAGTGGCTGAATCGTCATTGAAAATACATAAACTATTATCGGAAATGAATTCCTCCATGATTTTACCTTTGTTATTAGTATGTGCACTTCCCCAAAGTGGGTTGTGTCGGTTAACATCGCGCATGATGAGACATGGCTTCGGAAGTTGATCATATAGATTTTGAAGATCTGATTTTTGAATATTAGAAGAAGGAGGTATATACAAGCTGCACAATGTCAGCGCAATGTGCAGGGTCAGACGAACAGCAACAGTTTGAAGATCCGTATTTAGAGTGACAGGGCTATGTGTGATGCTCTGATGTACCAAAATAGAAGCGCCTCCAGTAGCTTTATCGCCTGGAGGAGAAAAAGAATGATAATCACTATACCGTCTTAAGTTAAAGTTATCAGTATTTTTAAGATATGTCTCTTTGAGACACAATGCTGACGGTTGAAGATCTTGTATGAGTAAGTGTATTTCATTGAAGTTTTCTTCAGTCCTCTGCAATTCCATTGAATTAGATTGGATAATTGATTCATGGTGGCTTAATTGGAGTGAGTCCACGTGAGTGTGAGGATGAACTATTCTTCCGCTTTTCCTGGGAGGACACAGTAACCTCCATGTCTAGAGGTGCAAATGGGTTCTGCGTTAGAACCCCAGGAGATGAAGGGAAAGTATGTGGTTTGTCTCTATTTAATCTCTTTCCTTTTCTTCCGTTTTGAATTTTCACTGACTGGTTTAGAAACAGACGTTTCAGATTGTTGCTCATGGTGATTTTCTGTTTGAGAAGCCGACGTAGATTGTGTTACTTTCAGAATAGTCTGAAGGGCTGACACTGAAGTAATAGGTTTATTTGACGTTAGCCATGTCAAGTCGGTCTGATAGCCATGTCAAGTCGGTCTGACAAGAAACGGAGGACGTTGCTACAGAGCGAGTGACTGCAGCAGAGTAGGTCAGGTTTGATGGAGTCTGAGTTGATGGAGTCAACATTGTTTTTGCCTCAAGGTAGGAAATATTGTTTTGACATTTGATTTTCAATATTTGTGATTCCCGTTGATACACGGGATAGGACCTGGATGAAGCGGACTGGGCACATTACAGTTTGCGCACTTATACTCTTTCTCACAGTCGGAACCCTCATGTCAATCACCACAACGATGGCACACTGAAGAGTATTGACAGGATTGCGAACCATGCCCGAAATGTTGACATTTATAACAACGGAGTGGATTGGGGACATACACATCCACTCCGATGTTGAAATAACCTGCTTTTATAGACTTTGGAAAAGAGGAACGGTCAAAAGTCAGTAGGTACATGTTGGTTTTCACGATGATTTCCTCTTTCTTAATCGTGAAACGTTTCACTGCAGATACACCTTGATCTGCCAATTCTGAAGCAATGAACCAGAAGGTGGAAGTGCCATGATGAAAGGGAAATATTCAGCACCCCTGCTCCCTACCCACCACGGAGTGTCAACAAGGACAGTGTCAAATAGCACCGGATATCCAAGATGCCGACACCAGTGATACAGGGGTGTTATACTCCAGAGAAAACGACACAAATAGCTGCATTTGTCTACCAATTTCATGCCCGACTGGTTCGGCCCAAGACAAGAAATTAGAGACATACATCATTTGGAGGTAATTATCATCAGATTGACCATGAGCCACCGCCTCTGGCATAGGACTCTAGGCAAACATGTATAACATAATTTGAAATACAAACATTCAGTGTCAAAAGTGTACAAAATCGTACAGTAATTGCATAAGAATGTTGTCCATGCACAGGGCATGGCGTGACAAGCCGATTGATAGAACCGGGCCAGTTCTACCACCCGCCTAGGTAAAGTAAGGGCCAAAGTGGTGTGTTGGGCAAAAGGAACACGGTTCCAGGATCCTATTGCCCTCAACCACCAGCTTCCCGTCCTCCACCGACACAGGGGCGCAACCCACGGCAAACGGGTTGGTGGACCAAATATAACTCCGGGTCCACAACGGGGGGTTGAAGAGCGCTTAGCGTTACCCAGCACCCACCACGAGGAGGTGGCTCTTCACGGGTGCCTGCAATTATGTATCTATTCGTGTTCAGTATTGAAGCTCAAGCCTGTGTACAAACAATGTTACAGTTGTTTGCATGAACTAAGTTGACTAAATGTTACTTCATCTTCGCTTTGACGTATTCCATTCTTTATTTTTCAGACCCATGAGAATCCGGGTTAGAATGTTTGCTGTAAGAGGTGACTATTGGGATCGGGTGGTCATGTTCCCTGATTTATCATTGTATCTCAATTGCGTAGATCGATACTCATGATGCTGATCACTGGATTGTCTGGTCCATGCCTCATTATTTACAGACCGCCGTCATATATCTTGCATATTACTGGGTGCAGCGTTAAACAACAAGCACACAAACACAACTTATTTTTCACAGACTACTGTCTTGTCAAGACGTGATGAGAATACACTTGGAAAATATAATTACTTGTACAATGTATTTTGGTATAACAGAAGATTCAGTATAGAATCTCAATGCAGCATGTTATCATCCAATGATTTGATGGGTCACTGACAATGTTGGATATCCAGCACAATTGTGATGAAGATAGGACAACCAAGACATATTCTAAGCTATTCATACATTTGGAATTTTCTGTATCTGGAGAGTAGAGAGTAGATTAGATGTTCCAACCTATATGAACAAGTTCCACTTCCAGTCCTGTAGAAGTAGTGCATTTCCTGCTCTATACATCGGCTCGGCTTAATATTCAGTCTGCACCATAAAACAATAGAACAGAAAAGGAACGAATATATAAACTATTTCAGTGTTGCAACACCAAATTTATTCCATTTTTATGATTTTCAACACATGCCATATTGGAACAGCATTTGTTACGCCTTACCGAAGTTAAGCGAGAGAGCCATTGTGTTCTTTGTTAAATACAAAAGATATCCCATTGGAAATATTGCGTTTTTGCTTAAAATTAGTTGCAGCATTATAAGAGACATGTGATACCCCCCACTACAGTCAAGCACCGTTGTGTCGAACTCTGATAACTCGATATCTCGGTTGTCTCGATATAGCATCTCGGTCCTGGCAAAATCCTTCATAATTTATCATTATTCAAGCTCTTTTAACTCGATACGGATGTCTCGATATTTCGGATATCTCGATATCATTTGATGGTCCCAACAAGCACAATTACCCTTTTAACTCGATATTTGCAAAGAAACTCGATATTCACCTACCTATCATGGGCAAGTATCCCTCTGAACAGCGGTTGTTTCCACACGGTGCGGCCTGAATCAAAGGGGTGCAGTTGTGTAAACTAATTAGGGCTAATTGAGTTGAAGGTGTCACTTGTTTATTATTTAATTAGGATTGTTTAAGAAGGGTTTAATTATGAAGTACTCACTGTTACGACTAAACACTACTGATAACGGATTATAATTTCGAATTAAAACATACTGAGAAGCGTTTTGCTTTCTTTCATTGTGATGATATGCCCTGGTCGGATGTCTCGAAGTTCGGATAACTCGATATTTTTTCTTGGTCCCTTGAATATCGACAAAGCGGTGCTCGACTGTATATCATAAGCAAGATTTAATTAATCATTATTATATAGCTTGGTTTACTTCATCAGAGGATTTTATATGTATATTTTATATAACTTGATTACTCTAACAATTTGAAGCAGTGTAAACCTTTTAATACAAACGTTTTACATTAACATTTTCAGTTTGACGAGCCGTATGGTTTAGTTTTCTGTTTCAGTCTATATTTTGTTCTGTTTTAGCATTTGTACCCTTTGAGATGCATGATAATCGTATCGCGTTGTCATCATAACATAAAGAGATAATCGAAGCCTAAGTTCTGTTTTCTCTGTCGCCATACAATGTTAACATGCTCAGTTTGACGTACCGTTGGGTTTAGTTTTCTGTTTCACATATAGTTTCAGTTTCTTATAGACAATAACAAGAGCTTCACGGTTAATCATACTTATCCAGATGCCCAATATGCCACTGAATGAGAAACCTATTACAATAATAGTCTTATGTGTCCTCTTACCTACTAAGAACAACAGATAATGCAGATAGTTTACAAGATCCTGGGCTTGTGAAATGGAAGACTTCGTACACACATTTAGATAAAAAGCTTAGCGTCTCAAGTAATGTTCCTAAACCCAGTTGGATCTATACTCCAAGTGGATTTCAAGCTGCTTCAGTATAAATAGCTTTATGTTGTCATGAAATGTCTGAGTAGACAGTTTATGTTATAAGCTTAATACATCACGTACTGGTGTCGGTTATGAAGAATCCAATGCAGGCTGATGTGATGCAATGTCTATTTGAAAATACAATCTCGTTACATAACTGGGAACTACACAAGTCCACTTTGCACAGTGTGTTCTAAAGCGTTCGACATTTATTGCTAAGTGTTTTCTGAAAGGAAAGTATTGTTATTGTCTGCTCCTAGCGATTGTTGAGTCAGACGGTTCCACAG
This sequence comes from Haliotis rubra, assembly GCF_003918875.1. Taxonomy (NCBI): domain Eukaryota; kingdom Metazoa; phylum Mollusca; class Gastropoda; order Lepetellida; family Haliotidae; genus Haliotis; species Haliotis rubra. The sequence continues at coordinate 939,340 of NW_025767457.1, forward strand.
AGGCCAGCCGAGTAGACGTTTTACACGGCATACAAGACATACACACGTGATTTGTATCAGATTTCCAAAACCCTTTGTCCGTCGGTTTACATGGTAATCAATAATCCCTTAGAACTTTTCTTGATGAAGCGACGTCATGTGTGGTCGAATTCACCCAATACAGAAATATACAAAAATATAACACGTGATGCCATGCCACGTTTTCTGCCTCAGCAGGTATTTACGTGGGCATCTGTAGCAAACACTTTGCGTCATAGCACTTTCTGACTAAGTGTAATTGAATATGCGCGTTGTTATTCCCACGTGAAGCATTTGTGTAATTCTCTATTGATGATATCCAGACAGTTTCGTGTGTTGTACGGAAAACAGTTAATAACTATTTTTCTTCGGATATCCTTCTACCACTTGTTTAGCACCAAGAACAAAACAAACAAAAGAAAAACGTCCGCGTATTTATCGGATCTAATCGTTTCCATGCCAAAATACGAAAAACCCAACACACAATCCTTAAGGATTTTAGTTTTGACAAAGCGGTGTTTTTTATAGTTGATGCTGCTATGTATTGTATTTAAATGATTCTCTCATGTCTTTACTTTGAAATATAATCAATATCAACTTGCCTCAACTGATATTTCTTAGGCTGAGGACTCAACCATGGGTTTAAAGAAGGATTTCGGAGATTTCTATCTAAGTCCGCGCTAACACACATGACCAGTAGAAAACCATTTATTTTTACACCGCCACGGAGGTGATTTATATAAAACAGTTGAGACCATGATAGTTTCAATGAATCACTTAATGATTATTCGTTTAAGGTGAAAATGTGCAACGCTGTTGTACACAGCTTTCATTATATTTAGTAGCTGAGTAACAACGTAGTGTTCCATGATTTGATTACATGGCCACACAGCAGAGGGAAGGTTTGTACAAAAGATCAACGCCAGACAACAACCAGCCCTATCCGTCGACATATCCGTCAAAACAGACCTCACTGGATATAAAAGATAAACGGCAAAAGCAAAAGTGTTAGTGACCTAACAAACCTTTCTATGATTTTTGTTTTGTTTCTAAAATATATAATGTTAATGTATGTTTTCACTACAAATAACAAATCATTTTATAATGCTACAACATGCTCTTTCAAATCTCTATAAAACATTCATGCCAAGTGATACATTGCAGGGCACGAAAACATTCGACCAAATTGAATTATTTGAGGCAAGTGAAACTAATGGCTTGAGAAACCCCAAACTTATAATGATTTGTTTGAATTTTCTGCAATCTCAGAAAAGAACCAAATTAAATTCTGTAACATTTGATTTTTCAGCATTGTAATCACTCTCCTCCGCGAGACATTTTCTGGCGTCATTTTCCCTTTTCTGATGATTTGGATGTAGTCACAAAAGGTGATCACAGATATTATAACATGTCCACATATCTACATTCATTCACGACGATCTGAGGTTGTAATAGCATTCATAATAGCTTGCATAGCTGTTGGACTGGCCCTATGTTGCTACTGCTACCACCGGTGGTGGCAGGGTACGATCACCCTTTTCGGAAACACGCAAATGCATATTCAAAGTGATTCATAAATACATGCATATGATATTGTACTTTAAACTTTGGAGACGGGTAATTATAAAGATTTGTTTATGTCAAAAGGAATACTGTGACAGAAAAAATGACATTGTAAGAAGGTAACCTGTCCCCTCCAACCTCACGTTTATCAAAATATCACCGTACAAACAGATTAAGACCTGGTAATATTGCACTTTAAGGGAGGTAAATACATCTCGTATACTAACTGCTGTGTTTCTAGCTATGCGCCATACCAACATCACGCTGAGATAACTACAGTCACATTTTAGTGCAACACGAACCCCGCACCGTAAATTATTCCCAGACAATGTAATTGCAACGTGTTTGGAGTCTTTTGTTTGGTATTCACTTCAGTGTAGAAAATAGATGATCTGATATGTGTGACTGTCTCTTATGCAACACAATCACCATGTCATTAGATATATTCCAGTCTGACGGTTCTGGCGAACATGAGATTACCAAGGCTCTGGCACCAATGTTGAGCAGTCCCTTGCTTTGTATTGACACACATATGTCTTTGCATTCGGCCTCACGTCGTTGGAGTTGGTACAATGGACAGCAATATAAAGTGTTTCAGGATCTGTGGACAGACATATGTATCTTCCGGCCTGAAACCCAAACATACTGAACACGTTTTTTTCCCTGTCATGCTTGGTTGCTAGAACAATGACAAATCCATTCCATTGCCTCGAGTTGGATACACACTGGTTCCCTGTCGCCATGAGAAGGAATTCTGTATCGACAAGGAGGGTGTCAATCTTGCTCATGTGTTAGTACCCATATCGTTGTGTAAATGGCAACAAGGGTCTTCTTTTTAACGGAAATCGATAATTACTTAACGCGGAAGAGATTTCTCAGGCCGATGACTTTACAGCCATTCCAAAGGCTTTTCACATAGTGTCTAAAGAACATCACTTCTACAAGAACATAACATTTGAAGAACCTCCTGAAATAAGCAGTAAACTGATAATAATGTGCCTGGTAGTAAGACACGTGCTCAGAATAGCAATACTTCGAACTATACAATTCGACTAACAAACTTAAGTGTACGACAGCGTGCTGAGACAGGTATGTTAGGGCATATTTGTTTTTTATGTATTGCACGTACCCACCAAATTCTGAACATGGGTCGGTCGATCGATCGTGAAAAGAAACAACCTTAATAAAGACACAATTTTCTGAATAATTTTCATGATTCTCATTTATTGTAACTGTTATTACAATATCTCGCATTCTTTGGATTTGTGGCAGCGACTTATTAGAAGATGAATATTTTATGTGACGAGGCGGTAAGTTTTTAGTTAGTCGGCGGTGTTGGAATGAAAAAATATAGTGTTTTGGGGGAGTCGGCAATAAAATTAGGGTCGGTCGGGCGATGAGAAACACAGAAAATAAGAATGCTGCCCTTACGTAGAAGTACGACAACTTAAGCATTTGGTGAGCTTTCCCCGTAAATGCACAAGACTGACTGACTGACTGAGTTTAGTTTTACGCCGCTTTTAGCAATATTCCAGCAATATCACGGCGGGGGACACCAGAAATGGGCTTAACATATTGTGCCCATGTGGGGAATCGAACCCGGGTCTTCGGCGTGACGAGCCAACGCTTTAACCACTAGGCTACCTACCGCCCCGTAAATGCTCAAGAGACATAGACGTCCGAAGGTAATACCTTGAACAAGTTGCAGAATTGAGCGATAACCAAATAGCCTTAACATGTTAAAAAAACAAATCTTAGTTACCATGCACTTAAAGATACATACATACATGAGCACAAAATACATATTATAAAACACAATTCATTGATAGCGCTGAAGTTGAGGTATAATCGATCGCATCGTTGCGTGGTCAGTGATATTTTGAGGCACGCATCGTCATCACTATTTATTGTTTTGTTCCCCACATTGTAGACATACGATTATTATACAATGGTAACACCAGGTGTTTGCAAAATGGTAGGCATGTCCTGACCCACAGATACGGACGTCCGCTGTTTACACCAAATGCATAAAATATGTTTGTCATGAGTGTAATTTTTTTATAGAAATGTAAATTTTTATTCCCAAGAAAATGTTAATGTCAGATCAAGTAGTAACTGGGCTACCTAACTTCTACCTTACATCTGACATCACATGTTACAGGTCATTTCCTCGATGCCCTTGTTTTGGTAATAATGATAATGTCACTATAGCAGGTTGTGTTACTGATCGTAATACACTTTAATGGAATGTGTATTACAGATGATCATGTCACTGTAGTACGAACTACCGTGTTTACGGAACCACAACCGTCAATGTCGTCAGTCGAAGAAGAAAATAAATACTACAGTGGAGCTTTCTTATACATTCGCATGATTATGGTAAGATATCTGTCGCTTTTACCTGCCAGCTGATAATTCCATTATAACAGGCAATTTGATGACCTGTCTGCAGTTATATCCAGTTTTCTTCTTCCCACTCCTACCTTTTTCTGACTCCTATTCGTCAAGTTTTTAGTTATCTCCTTACTGTGAGCTCCAGGCAGTGCATCAACAAGTACCATCTTTAAGTGATCAAATGCCAATATCCTCAAACAACCGGCTTTCGGCTCTCCAGGCAGTTGCTCTATCCATTTGACCATGGATATGACCGTGTTAGCAGATGCAAGTAGAGACGACGTCAAAATAGATCAAGTCCGGAAATTATTTGACATTGCTGACTGAGAATTATCTTTTACGGACGAACATTTCATTGCATCTTCTATTACCCATTCATTAATATGGTACAGTGGCGACCGTTAACAGTTATAATGTTGATGACTGCCATAATGATTGAAAACCGTCAACAACCTTGACCCCTCCCTCACTGTCTCATTCCCTCTAACTTACTCAGTCAATGCACTGTGATTTGAAATCGTTATACGAACAAACAAAAATATCATCCAAGGCCTCGCATTAATAAAGTTGATGTATTACTTAAAATAACCCCAAGGACACTGTCAAAAAAATGAATCAATATCATAATGTCCGCTTGGAAGACCCCAGAAACGTTCATATTGTTGCAAATTCTTTCCTTGCTCTCGATCCATCGATTCCTCTTAATTTAGGTTTTTTTCTCATTGCAAGTCTGTATGTCTTCCAGATTAATTTCATGAAACGGATAAAGATAATATCCTCCGTGTGTTCTTCAAATAACCTGAGTGTTGTGCAAATACAACCAAGCCTCTACTTGACGAAAACAGGAATAATGTTGAATTACTAACCATTCTCGCTTCCTGTTGCATGCCATGTCAGCGATAGAAGAACCTGAAATTGGAACAAAGCTCTCATACCCATGCTCCATCCATTCCATTGTTAGCGTTTGTTGAAACAAACATTGCTTCCTAGAGCAATTAGAGAGACCAGCGGTGCTGCCAATCTTCCACTGAATAGAACAGATGACACATTCCATACTGCGGTCATGCTTCCAATTATGAAAGTTAAATATAACGGAATGATTCATCGGTTTAAACTTTGAAACTTTAAGTAGCTTTTTACAATCTAACAAATGTTCGGTATTATTTGTAACATTGTGGCAACATACCAAAATGGGTTTATTATAAATGACCTTTAGATCTTCCTATTTCTCCTGAAAGTGATGCGGCCATTGTAGTTAGAATCATGCAAAATACATTAAACATTTGCTCAGGTTTCCACTTTTGGCATCTTTAGTGTTTAACTGAAAAGCTCAAAGATCGATACCAAATATAAAGCGTGTTGTAAACTGAATAAAATGTAAGCCTCAATGTAACGGGTCTGATGCCGCACACAGGAAAGTTCACTAAGATACACTAACGACACAGTGTGTCGATTTTCTGCTGAAATGATATCTTCATCGGAAACCCTGGGATGTGTGACATAAAGGTATTTGTCACATAACTGAAATCAACAATCGAGAAAGCCAGATGCTTCAGCAACCTGTACTAAATGTATTAAAGGTCATAGACAGTACATGTAGGTGTTACGTAGAAAGAAAGAACAAACCGTATGCTGGCCAAGGCTAAGAAACCGGTTACACCACAGTACAGTTAACGACTTTTCAGATTGTTATGAGAACTGCTTTTCCTTACCCTTACCTCGACTGTGCTTGGTTAGCCTTTGTCCAAATCTTGCATTTTGATTAGCAACTGTCGGGTTTGTCGTAATAACATCTCGATATTCCTTGGTTAGCCCTTGCCCAACCCTTTGACCTGTCCTAAGCTCAATGCTGCAATGCCTTCGCCTGGATCTCGCTTTTACGAGCACTTGTCTTAGACGCTGCAGTGTCTTGCCTATGCCTATGCCATGTTGCTCGGTAAAACTCAGTCTTGTTTGGTCTCGCCCATGTCTATATCCTGCTTTGAATCGCTTGCCCTTGGCTAAATGCTACTTGATTATCCCTGGTCCAGGTGTTACTTGGACTGGCAGAGGTCACGGTGTTGCTTGGTTAGCCTGTGTGTTAATCTTCCATTTTCTTGCTTTTGTCTGGGTGCTTTAACGAGACTTGTCTAGGCTTTGCATGCCTAGCTACAGCCCTTCTCATACATTTGCTTGATTGACCCTTGTGGCTTTAGCTTGCCCTTGTCTTGATGGTGCTTGCTTAGCTTGTGTGTAGATGCTGCTTTAACTGGCCCTTGTATGGAAGTTGCTTTGACTAACCATTGCCTAACATAACCATTCGTCATAAACTGCAGAAGTACAACTCGACTGTTCCTGCCATATTGGCTTGGTAAATGTGTCCTGTTAATCTTCTCGTGTAATATAACTTGTCAGATAACATCAAAACACTGTACGCATAAAACTGGCATGTTTGACATGATGGGTTTACACTGCATGACTTAATACAGAAATAGGTACACATGCTACGATTTTATAGCAATTTGTGCCATAAGCCTACCTAACAGAATTGAGTATATCACTTGGCTTAACCTAATCTTGCACACACATTTGCGATAGTTATTTCGTCCATGGAACATGCGGATGTAGGTGATGTGGATCTCTCACGCGACTCGGTCATTTAGTATTGACGTTGTAATATTTCATATCCACTGATAAAGTATCAAGATCCCGGGCTCATTGATTTCTCTGTCGCGAGAGACAACTGCGCCAGGAGGGAAAAATAGATAAAATGGTTTCTTAACCTTAGCAGTGATGATAACCCTAGAAATGCTGTGTATTGATGATGGAATAACACTGTCACCATGTTATAATAACAATTACGGTATGGAAGTAAATCTGACAGAGTCGTGCATGATGTGACGGATCTTGCCTGAATGACGAAGCCCTCGTGTTGTTTACACAACTACATGAGAAGCCACGCATAGGCGAAACGTAAATGTAGGGGCATGCCGTTTCTTTTGTGCCATGGTTAGATTTGCAGTTGTATCTGCACGTCGGTAAACGTAGGTTATAGACATGCACGTCTTTTTATATGTGTGGGTGCAGTCGATATCAGGATATTTCATTTGCAACCGAGGTTCTGTAAGTGAATATTTCAAATGTTTCAAACTGCTTGAAAGTCCTACTGAGGCCCCGAATCCTGAAACCCTGACCGCAACTCTTTGACCAACGGTCGTATGATACCCTTAAGGCCTAAATCTGAACCACGTTCATGCAATCACTGCTCTTAAATATTTCATCCTATATACTCGCAATTTTGTTACTAGTTCATTTTGGACTCCATTATCATAACTGGTAAATCGCATATATTTTGACAACCAAGCTTCACTCCACTGTCTAACGTATACAGGCCATCTTACAAATGACGTAAGACCAGCCTAGAGGAACCGGAACACTGCCCGACATAGAGGGAATGTCGTCACCGGAAAACCGAAGGCATCCCTCATGCCATACTGTCTCAAGGAAAGTCTGAAGTTATACGCGAAGTCTTTATGCACATGTCCCTCGTCTGGAGTTCAGGTGGTAAATCATCGTGTCTTGTTAGGCATCTATTTTTGATTATGCTCATCAAGAAAATTCAACGTATGAAGAAGTAATGGGATAAAGGGATCAAAAGCGAATTGGCTATTTGACCAATTGTTTGATTATATTCTGTTCCTGCAATCAAGGGAGATAATGTGACCGAAACTGAAGTCATAAGTTTTGACGGGATTGAAATTGATTCTTTTTAAGACTGCAAACATTCAGGCCAATTCTTTGCTTTTTTGTGAATCCACATGATACAAGTTCCATTTGTGTTAAATGCATAAGAAATCTGAATCGACTGCATGATTCATGAGCATGTGTTTACGAATCACTAGGCACGAGTAGCGGTATAAGGTGTTCGCAAAAAGGTTAGCCTATCTTGCTCAACAATGGCACCATCACAAACACTTTCAAAATCAAGTCAAGTGTGCACTGAAAACAACCAGAAAGAAACAACAACCAAAATACTAAAACTCGGAAACGTTTGGTTCAAGTCAAAATATTGAATTGTATCAAACAAACAACCAAGACATAAAACATCCTAAAGGTTTTACTGACTGCTGTATAATTGATCAGTCAACTCTGACCCTCTTTGAAATCTTTGCAGAAAATACTCGATCTGGTCTCCCATACCACTGAATTTGCTTTTTGCTGAATGTGGAAATTTAACGACAACAGGTCAAGGATACGTGTTTGTCCAAACTGCCTTGTTTTGATTTTGCCAAGCCGAGCTGAGAACATATAGAAAAGCTGGAACCGGACCATAACTTTTGCCAATGACCTTCTTTTATCGCAAACGTCTTTCCTCCAGTTTTTACAAAGATATTATATGTATTTTCTCAGTGAACTTATCTATGGTCTCCGGTTTTGTAAAAACAGATGTTCTCAGAATAATAGTGGTCGTTTCTTACAATGCAAAACGTTATAAAAATTGTTCAGAGTTGCGTCCCTTTAGCTCGCCAGAACTATCGGTTCGTGGCTTAGAATAATTTTTTGGCCCCATTTTGTTTCTCGGTATAGCCTCACCATACCCGTGATCGTAAGGTTCACCAACTTGATGAACGTCTTAGACCTGCATAACTTTGGGCTGTCCACCCTCATTACGCTGATATTGTTAGAACTCACTCAATAGGGAGTATGATTAGTCTCAGAGGCTTGTGTATGGTGGTACATTAGCTTGACCAGGCAATCTCTTTTCAAACGGATTTGCATGTTTTCAAATCGAGCACACCAGAGTGTCCTCAGGTTTTAGAGACAATCAGAACGATGATATTACTGATGTATGATTGTGTCTGATTCCGTCTCAGTATAAAGATAACTGGCCTCAAAAGTGATACCATCCATTGACATGTTAATTATACCCAGTTCTTCGGTGCAGTGATGCCTACATATAGCGCTTATGGTATTAGAAGTCTACTAATCAGGCAAAGACTGCACACACTCAGAAAGACATTCAGCAGATTTATCTTCTCCACTGGCCCAGGTTTTGATAGCATTTGTAGTGATTTGTTCTGACTGGTTATGACGTCCTTGCAAGTTTCAGCTTATACACATCTATGGTACAGTTCATTCATAATTAGAACTCGTTTTAATATAAATACGTCCTTTTAGGTAATGGAAGACTCATGATGTACACTGTGTTCACGTTTGGGAATATGTCGGAATTCGATAAGGCAAGTGGGATCGATGAATTTTCATATATTGGTCGGATGCTAAATGATAATGAACACAAGAGTACAGAAAAACATTTTGTGTTCGTAATATGATTTATTATCCATATGGTGAAACATAACCAGTGTCATAAATATCATATGTGCACATGAACACATATTACTTTTGCCTAGCAACCATTGTTTCTGTGTTTCGTCGTCTGTGGCGTCATTAAACAATTGAACGTGACGTCAATGAACTGGGAAGTCACACTTGCTTACCGTGTTTTGCTGCACAAATGCACATGAATAAAATGTATAATTAAAACTTATTACACTTGCAAGTGTGCCACACGACTTATACGAAATTCGTGGCAAATTTCGCACTCGTTTCGTATAAGTCGTATGACACACTTGTTCGTGTAATAATCTCTATTTATGTGACATATACCCAACGCTGTTAAAATTGAGTTCAGAATATTGATACATGATCTTGAAAAACTTGTCATTTTGACCAATATTCCAAAACATGATATAAGAATGACGAACTTGTACAATGTGTGAGTGTTGTATTATTTCATATCAACGAATGGCTGTTAAATACAGTATGTGGAGCACTTGAGCTATGTAAAGACAGTGTGGCGTGCAGTACCTCAGCTATACAAATAGGACTGTGCTGTCCAATGAATAAAATCCAATCACTATTCTTCTGTACCAATATATCAATGAACAACTTGGGACAGTTGCACGGGTTACTGTTGCTGCACATACAAGTGTTAAATTTTGTGTTTAACTGAATACAAATACAACTGTGATGCATAATTGATTCATGGCTGCACCAACATGTACCGACTGGCGTGGAAAGCAGTATGTCATCTAGACTGACTGACTGACTGAGTTTAGTTTTACGCCGCTTTTAGCAATTTTCCAGCAATATCACGGCGGGGGACACCAGAAATGGGCTTAACACATTGTGCCCATGTGGGGAATCGAACCCGGGCCTTCGGCGTGACGAGCCAACGCTTTAACCACTAGGCTACCCCACCGCCCTATGTCATCTAGAACCTTATGAAATACTAGCCTATACCAAACCATAGTGATCATGCACTTAATGTTTGGCTTATTAGAATATCAAAAAGTCATATTTCATAAAGATCCGTTATATGATCATAGATTTGCAATTAGTCTGAAGATACACACAATGTTATGAAATGGCTGAGAAATCCAATTGACACTGATTAAGTGTCCTCTGTATCCCAGGGCCGTGGTAGTGTATGAGGTGGTCTGACGCCAACAGGAACAAACAAGAACAAACAAAAACACATTACTGGTACCCCAAAACAATATATACGACTGAATTATAAGCGCAATGGATAATGTTCTTGACAAGGAAAGTATATAAATGTGTGTATGACTACATGTGTATGTCAATTTGTATAAGAAAAACATAATTAAAGAAAATCAAACCAATGAGAAAGTTAGTAGTAGTAGTGAGTGAGTGAGTTATGATTTGAAGTCATATCGGCAATATTTCAGCCATATCGTGACTAAAACTAGTTTCGAAATTCATGATAAATACATATAACTTATATAACACTGTCACTATCCCTTCAGCTGCTAGCGAGTGTAGGTAATGTTAGCCATTTATCTAAAAACTACAGATATTCTACGATTAAAAACGATGGTAGCTATGAATATTATGTGATTGAAGTGGGCTTACGTACCCTCTCAAGGGTACAATGATTTTACAGTATTTTTTACCGCCATTTCAAATCACAGTAAATGTTCGTTATTATTATTATTATTATTATTAGTAGTAGTAGTAGTAGTAGTAGTAGTAGTAGTAGTAGTAGTAGTAGTAGTAGTAGTAGAAGTAGTCTAGTGTTTGACATATTAAGGCCAGTCTAGTTCAGCTATAGGCTACAGTTCTGCTTGACGTCAACATTTATAATATGTGACAGACAGTGAAAATATCAATCTCGCATTTCTCAAATACACTTAAGTTTGTTCAAATAAAACCAAACCTTCACTCGAGAGAAACAGGAGAAATACTGAATTAGGGATCATGTGCGTTTCCTGTTGCTCAGACACAGACGGGCAAGGGATAACAGAAACAGAAAATGGAAATGAAATGTCACAGTGCACTTTGTTGAAACACACTTTACAAAAATATTGCTTTCTCATAGGGGCGGTCAATTTGATCTTCAGTTTGATGGAAGTCCCCACTCAATAAGAACTAATGTCACACTGCATTGGAGCTAGATATAATGAAATCAAGGTTCCTTTACGAAAGAAATTCAATAACAGCCACTTATTATTGACACTGATTTAAATATGGAATAAACGATAGTTGTAATAGTTTCATTCTGTAGTGTATTAAAATTCCCATGGTCCATAGTATGGTGATCTACCTTCAGTTGTTGGCGATCTATAGCCTGTTATTATATTGTATTGTGTTAATAGTAAGACAGTTTTAGTTTTAAAATCTAGTTTTATATTTAAATCTGTGAACTTCTAGTGATTTTTAGTGTCCTTCGTCGACATGTTTTTCATAATTCAATTCTGTATTTATCATATGTTCAAAAGTTGTTTTAGTCACAATATGGCTGAAATATATAATATTGCCGATGCGTATATAATATTGCCGATTGCCGTGATCCTCTATTTAGTATCTCATTCCTGATGTTGGATATACTTGCTCTTTTCTTAGGGGAAGCCAAAATACCAAGTCTGACCCGATCCAAATTCCTATTTTCTAGGCCTCCCAGCTCCTTTCTTGCGCTCAATTCCAGCTCCACTTTCAAATTCTTGTTACCCCTGTTGACAGTTGAAAGATGAGTGTTTGCTCTTTCTGGCGGTGTATGGACATCAGTGATAGCTCTAAAATCCACCTTCTTTTCTCTTCAGCAGCCATTTTGGACATTGATTTGGAAAATGACGTCTGCTTAAAATACAGGGGAGGTAACTCTAATCTAACATGTCTAATAAGGTAAGAAGAGTTGCTCCCCTTAGCAGAATGTCATCATCAGTGTAGCTCATGAATACAACTTGGAGTTCAAACTGGCATGAACAATTCTCAATAATTATAACTATACACGTTATTGACTGTGTGAATTCTATTTTGACCGTTCTCTCACTGTGACCAGGGGGTTGAAGCATTGTAAAATTATTGTCCTCCTGTGGGGGTACGTAAGTCCCAAAACATTCAAAGTAAATGTAAACATACCATTATTTTTAAGCGTAGAATATGTGTTATTTTACCTTATGGCTAAATTGTCTAAACTTGCTGACAGCTGAAGGGATGGTGTAAATCCAGCTAGGGTCCATGCAGGAAGCAAATATACTGTAAGTCCCCATGGTCCCTAGTATGGTCATCTACCTTCAGTCGTTAGCAATCTACAGCCTGTTTTTATATTGTATTGTACTTTAAAGTTCCAAGATTTTATATTTTAATTGCTAGTTTTAAATGGATATCTGTGATACACTAGTTGTTTTACTGTTTTTCGTCGACAGGTTTTTGAATTTCTAATTTTATTCATCTTTAATATAATTATAAAATGTTCTCGTCACGATATGGCTGAAATATTGCCGATGTGACGATAAATATTAACTCACTAACTCACTCACTCACTCACTGTGACCTCATTAGCATGTGTACGCCAGAAACGTTTAACATGTGTCATCTGCAAAACCAAATGTGGAATGATTTTCTTGCAATATTAGAAAAGTCAGTTAATCATAAAAATATCAGTTGTTAATTCACATAGCTAACTGTACTCAGTCACAATAATTTGCCTTGAGTATATTTCAGGGATGTTGAAAGAGCAGAACCTAACCACGTCTGGCACCTGACAGCAAGCATAATGATAAAATCATACAGGGCTCAGCAGGATCCATGGTTCTATTTCACGATAAACGTCATGCCGCGACAGCAATGAATACGTCTAATGGCGTAAACGAATTGTTCAAGTAAACGTGTGTCATCTTTAAGTGAAGCAATTCATAATTGTACCACATTAAAATTGTTTACGACAGCATGAATGTGTGAAAATTCATAACATTTGCAGTGTTGGATGCACACAACTCTCCCTTTTTCTGTATCTGTAGAGATACAGAGTAGATTATATGTCCAACTGGTTTGTACAAGTTCATCTTCCAGTTTTTGGTAGAATATTGCAATTCCTGCTCAAAACAGCGACGTGACTTGATATTCATTCTGCACAATAAAAAAATATAACAGAAAATGTGCGATATATATATATAAAATTGAAGATACTGAGAATATATAGGCTTACAATAGATATTTTCACGTTGAAATAGCAAAGAGTAATGTATTTGATTTTTCCTACGTTCATCGTCCTATCACTACCTTTCTCACTATCTTTGGTTCCACCACAACACATTGACAACAATTATATTGTCAATGCAACTGCTGACTTATGTAAATCATGGGAATATCGGGTAAACTGGCTCCCGTGCGACAGCTTCATTTATTTTCAGGTTTACAATAAGTCATCTCCACTGGTGTAAAAGCAGAACAATGATAAGTTTGCCGCGAACGCCTTTGGGTCAAAGGGTAAGGATGGTTCACCTAGTTTCTAACAGGTTCCTCAGACAGGACTGACTGCAGTTGGATAGCTTTGAAACATTGATGAAATTAACGAGTCACATAGGAGCATTGTATGCTAAAGTTATCGATCTGAATCTGGTCTTAAAAATATTTCTTCAGAAATCTGGAAGATCCGGGTAAGAACTGGTCCTCAGAAACCCATGCTTGTTGTAAGAGGCGACAAACGGGATCTGATGGTCAGGCTCGCTGACTTGGTTGACACATGCCATCATCTCCCAGTTGCGTAGATCGATGCTCATGATGTTGATCACTGGATTGTCTGGTCCAGACTAGATTATTTACCGAAAGCAACCATATATCTGGAATATTGCTGAGTGCGGCGTAAAACTAAACTCACTCACTCACCCAGCTTTTATATAACACGGAGCAATCGGGTTGTGTTTGTGCACAGCGTGTCAATGCCCTCAACCTGTGCTAATCATGGGACATGTTGGGGTCTTCCATAAAAAACACACTTGCATTTGCCGATCGAATGTACAACTAAAAGCCAGAGTCATTCATCTGAAGGTTCAAGCACAACCACCTCAACACAGGTCAGTGCTTTAACTGGGTCAATATGACATTGTTCAGTTGAACAGAATTTGAAGGAAAACAGATGATGAAAAAGGAAGATAAAAGAGAAACATCTTATGTAGAACACACAAATCAACATTTTTAATGTTCTGTGCCTTATTAGTTCGAGCATGTTGACAAAGATACTTCTTTCACCTTTTGGCTAACCAAAACTAGTATGTGGTTTATATACAAGTGAGAGCAACAGGCACGCCTTTCTATTTATTGCTTCCTACAGCCTCCTAAAACGTTATCGATCGTGATGATAAGCATCTGCTTTGTTTCCTACTTTGTTAATAACACGTAAATTACGTTTTCCTGTTCACATATATTGGGCGTATGGGTATGTGACTCTCACAAATGGAAATAAATGAAAGGAAATATAAATGAATAGTAGTTTTTACATTTTCATTAATTTCAGCTATTGAAGTTTGTCAGTTTCTAAATGAGTTGTTGTTTTCATGGTTAAACGTTTTTGAGGTCTGTCTTTGTCGTCAATAATTTAACGATGACAATAAAGAACGTTGCAGTTGCCCTGCAGATGTCGCGAGAAGAAATGTTAATGCTCGTGGTGACTGATTAAGATATCTGATGGATAACTTTGGCAAATTTCCTCCTCAGTTAATATATTGACCACATGCGTGGCGTTTAAATGAGTTTGGCTTTAACTTTACACAAATGAAATAAGGAAAATGAATGATTAAAGCCATTGAAACTGTAAAATGGACTTTTGGCAAATGATTTCCTATGGCCATGAGAATGCTTTTGTTGCTACAAAATAATATATTTCATTTGTTCAGGCGTAAGTCACACAATTGTGCAAAACAAGATGACATCGCCTTTCCAAGAATAACAAATGATGAAGGATGCAGAAAGAATATCAATTAGAGAAGGCGATGTACGCGAAGAATAACAAACAGCACCGGGCTTGCTGCACAAAGAAGAGATAGTGACGGTTTTCCCACACCAACAATTATGTGATGTTCTATTTCTGATCAACCGGTTTCTGTGAAAGGCAGCATCTGGAGTAACCAGTATGTTTTAGTTTTATAAAGATGACAGTGCTGCATGCTTCATAAATGAAAACAGCGTCACAGCACTATCCTCCTAATCAGATATACTGAGAAACATTTGGTTATGGTTGGTACATGATAAAGTGTTATATTGCCATTTGACACTTTACAATGAGCCACGTTGCCCTCTCACAACATGTAACAAAATATGTTCTCTAGCAAACATGGACGGCACTCGTCACCATCAGTCTTATTATGTGCTCGTATGTTCCAAACACAAGGGATTATGTACTTCAAGGTTTGCGAATTTGAAAGTCAACAAGTCATATTCTACAAACCTTATATCCCAAACGCCGTCACATATTTGGAATCTGATGATGAAGAGAACGCAGCGAACACATGTTTAAGAAAGCTAATTGACACTGAGGCACTACATCCCACGGAACCTTCTAAATAACAAATAAACACGCAGATTAATTACCATTCAAATACAGTAAGCTGCGATTAATAAATCGCAATGCAAATCTTCTTCTGGACACAAAACGTGTATAGATGTGTATATGGTCATATAGGAACGTTGATGAAAATTCTTTTGTCAAAGAACATATAACCAAGCCACTGGGAAAGTTAGATAATATTCAAGCGCTTGAAGTGTATGGCTGCTACATTTCAGTTATAAAACAGCTCAGCTTGACGTCAATATTATCAGTACACGACGAATAATGATAATGTCAACCTTGCATTTCTCAAACGCAATTTCTCATGTAACCGAAAGGTTGTTTAAACAAAACAAAACCTTCGCTTGAGTGAAACAGGAGGAATGTTCAATTTGGAATCACGTTCGTTTCCTGTTGCTCCGACACAGCCGTGCAAGGCAGAGCAGAATCAGAAAATGGAATAGAAATGTCATTGTAGGATTTGCTGAAAAACACTTTATCAAAATATTGTTTTTCTCCGAAGGGCCTTCAATTTGACCTTCAGTTTGCTTGGAGTCTTCGCTCAATTAGAACTGATGTCACATTGCATTGAAGCTAATACAATGAAATCATGGTTTCCTTTATGAAGGAAAATCGATAACAGGCATGCATTGTCGATGCTGATTTAAATAACACATTTGAGATAACACATTGTTGTGATAGTTTCAGCGATTAATATATGTAATGTGATGTTACCAATGATTTCCCCCCAACCAGTTCATGAAGAGGAACATGGCATGAGGGAACTCAAGTTTGTGTCATGAGGAAACGTGTTCAGACACTTATCCATTTCCTTGGGGAAGGTGTGTCTTCAAGCAATAGAGCATGTGCACCAGCCTATAGAGAGAGCTTCAGTGTTGTATGAATATTACCCATTGTCGTCTTCCAGACGTAGTTTGCGTAACAAGCACATAAGCGTGTCAAGACATCATAGACTGACTGACCATTGTATCATATCTCCGTTTGATTAGGATACATATTCTGAAGTTACAGTGGTTCTTATGCCACGACAGTTTTTATGAGAAGTGTCGACAACATTTGCATTAATGTTAACGAGATTTCAGCGCAAGCCCTGGATATGTCTTGCTCATGATTGTACTCTAACTGAAGGGCGAATGTCATGTCGCCCCATTCCGGCTCAAAATACGATTTATTGGGGAATGTTTGCAGGATATCTCTCACAATAGAATGTAGATATAAATATATTTGAATACCGACGATGGTTTGAATATGACTGCGTACTTGGTTAATATGAAAAAGGGAAAGATATGTATCAAGAATTTTAAAAGTGTACAACTGAAACTGTATTGATTTTATTTCAAAATGAAAGCAAGCATATTGATCAGATCAAAGAGATTTGAGCAGGATTAAGGGTTCCAGCGTTGTACATAATAACATTGGGCATACCGTTCACGACGTCGTCTCCAGACTCTATGCCTGCCGTCCGCGAATCTGAGGGTAAACCTGGATTCATCGCTAAAGACGACTCGATTCCAGTCTCTCTGGATCCATCGGAGGTGACGTCGGGCCCACAGCAGACGTTGACGTTGATGAAACGGCGTCAATATTGGCCCACGATATGGACGTCGAGAATCGAGATTGGCAGCCCGCAACCGATTTCGAATGGTCTGTGAGGACAGTCGACCTCTAAACATCTCAGCCCTGGTTCGTGCAGCCGGCAGAAATCTGTCACGTAGGTGACGTAGGACGATTTGACGGTCTTCTGCTCGTGACGTCACACGTGGACGACCCGACCTTTGGCGATCAGAAGTGGTGCCAGTTTGTTGTAGACGACCTCGCAAGTCATACACAGTACGACGGCTGCATCCCATTGCTCTTGCGACGTCAATAACTGATCTTCCCGCTTGCAACATGCCAACGGCACGACTCAGTATATGTCTCTATAAACGTCATGCAGAGAAAACATCGAAAGCGTAATATGGCGTAACAGATTTGTTCAAGTGAACGTACGCATCTTCAAGAGCAAAACCATTACTTAATTGTAGCACTTTCATACCGTTCTGAACAGCATCAATAAACAACAAAACACAGAAGAGATGAACGTCTGTATTTCTTTGCATTATTCATCCATGTTCAGAATTGGAGCTTCTGTATGTGTGAAAACAATATACTATTTGGTTTCAGGACCTAAAGGGATTGAATATTATTCCATCTTTTTTTAAAAAGTCCTTCATTCTATATTCTCCACAAACTAGCGCCTTGTCTAGACATTACGAGAATACACTGGGAATACGCTTATTTATACAGTGCACCGTATTACAGAATATTCAATATATAAAAATCAATGCAGTCATTGTGCAATGGTTGAATTCATCACTGATATAATTTGGGATATCCAGGACAATTGTGTTGAAAATAGGACAGCTGAGGCATATTAAGCTGAGCTAAATATTGATACAACATTGACCATTCCGTCTGCAGCGAGCCCTTAAGGGTTGTTTTGCCTTTCATGTGTTTTCGAAAACTAATTCAGGTAGTTCTACTTTATTCCTGTACGCACATGGATTCCCAGTGGATTGGATGCTCATGCTTATCCCTTGCTTGTACTTGAAGAGACAAAACGTAGTTTCCAAACCTACATGTATTTGTACAACGTAGTCTTCCAGTTTCTTGTAGAGGTATCTGATTTCCTGGACTACACACCGTAGAAGAGGTTACATGCGCTGGGACACGCCTTCAAATTAATGACCGATTTCCTCCATTACAATTATACCAACACAATACAAAAACCTTCATGAAGGTAACACCCCACTGTTTATCATAGTAGCATGATGTTATCAGGTATCAATCCGCTATTTTTCATCATTGTGCTTTCAAACGCTGAATGTTCGTGCACATGCCGATTCCTTTTATAACTTGTGAATATGTTTCTGGTGTGCGAAATGTTACGTTTTTCTCCTTAAGATTAATACACTGAATTACAAATTTGAACATTTAAGCCGTCTATTTCACGAAAATAATAAGCAGTTTGAGATGGAGTTGGTAATTAGTCAAATTGTTTGTTCCTGTGTAGAAAATGGAAACGGAGAATGTAATGTGAGGTCAATTTGATTAATTTCGCACTAAAAGGAATAGAAATTTATACATCACTGTACCTCGGGCTTTTGTAACATGTGTTGATAAAGGCAATGACTTAGGCCCGGCAACTCTTCTTTTACCATTTAGCATTCCACATCATATGGAATTCTCTGTGCCAATATAGACCTGTGCAACCTACTGGCACGTTGTTCAATTTATCGTTTCCCTGAAGCCACATGACGGCAGTCTGTAAGTGATCGAGTCTACACCAGAAAAATCATTAATATTTTTATCAACCAAGTCACCAAACCCGACGACCGATCCATTAAATCTCCTCTAACTTTCATTAATGGTGTTTGGGGGGTCTGAACGTCCTGCTATTTATCATTTCCTACCCAAATTCGGAAACTCTTTCTCAACAGACATGATGTTGCGTTTGGTAGGAACTTGCTCAGTATCTTGCTCAGTCAAAGGTTCATGGTTCATGTAACTCTTCGCAAAGATTTGGAAGCTGCTCTGAGAAGTCGACATGAGATATAATTCAATTCCTTGTTATATCGTTTATGTAGTCGCAGTCATGAATATGTATATGGTCGTCACAAACATTTGGTCAGTTTGCCATTTTCATTGTATTGCATGGAAACGATTAATGAAATAGTTTCTTGCATAATTTAGAAAGGACCCGCATATGTAACAGCTACATAGCCAGGAGACATGACATATCGCCTATGATTGAAAACGTTAGTGTAAGCAACGATGCAGTACGTGTTAATGATTGGTCGATGTCTGGCAGACCAAATGGTGATTAAGGGATAAGGAGAACAGTTCCTCATGGTGCACATGCTTCCTTCATCACCTCATTTAGCAGACAACCTAATGGGCATTACAACCAAATATTCGCATGGCCGTTTACTGTGGAAGTCAATTTCGATTTGTCAAGTGATACATTCATCGCTGTATAACATGTTTAATTAAATAGAACAAAATATAAGGACAGGTACAGGTTTTACATTATATTTCAGCCACAGTTATGGTGTTGGTTCGCAAGGGCGGAAAAGAGTTTGTGTTTACATATGCACGCTTTTGAGATCTGACCTGCTTTCTCCAAATAAACACATGCCGAAATGGAACGTGTGGTTGTACCCTGCAAGGGGAGTCTGTCTTCCACATGCACTAGGCTGTTGTTTTTGGGCGTTTGAATCAAACATGGTGCTGGTGTGTTTCAGCACCCTTGTTTTTCGCTGTTTTTGACAATGTTTCATTTTACTCAAACTAAACGAATATTGAATCAGTTGCTTCACTGCATGTTCTAACATGTGGTTTAAAGTGCCCATTAATTAATTAATTTATACCTTAGAGTATAAATGACTTCACCGCGTTTAAGTTTATATATGACTTCAAATTTTAGGGTGTTCCCATACTTTTTGTTTGTAGTATATATTTGGGAGGAACCCACAAAAGCAATCGGTGTCTGCTTCTACGAAACAGATGATATGCTTTCTGGATGTGTTGAGAGTTTTGGTTGTGGTGAGTGGACACTATAAGTTAGGGATAACACTGCATTTCTTGAGTCAGTATTGAGAGAGTGCTTTGACGCCGTGTTTTGCAATATTCTGGCATATCACAGCGGCTGATATCACAAATTATCTTCATAACATCTACCAAAGTGTGAAATTAAACCCCGTGTCTTCGGCCTGACTTGCGAATGACTTGCAAGCTTCGGCAAGCCGACACGGTAAGATGATCATCCACGCCCTGCTACACTAACGTCAATCCAACGAGTTGGCAATGTTACTATTTAAGTTGACGTTGGCTTTTTCTGTTATGAATCTCAACTAATCCCGATATAGAAACATATTTATTTGTTGTTGAATAGTTTTCTTTTTTGATTAATGTTTAAAACTGTGACAACACATGCAGTCGCTTTCACAAAGACTGCATAAAGTTAACACAATACGAACCAGGCATAATTCTATTCCAGCTTTTCTGCAAAAAAGGCTCGTGTCTCATCGAAATCGTTGCTCTGTTTCAATAAAGAAAAATGTCAACATAATTTTCAAACCGCGTGTTTAGGTATTAGTCCTGGATCGTTTCATTACACAGAAAATAATCATAGGATTTGGGAAAAACAAAACGTCTTCTCCAATACAAATCAAGCACAGCGTGGGATTTTCTTTTCAAAATATTTGGCATTCCATATTTCAAAATAACAAGCTTATAACTAGGACTTCCTGATACTGACTATGATTACATGGATTCGTTAAAAATACAACTGACGGTTAATATGAAAATCAATGAAACGAGTTTGGTCCGAATGAAAACAAGAACTTTACAAAAGACCTTTACTTCTTCATGACAGCTCTTTAGCCTCCCTGTAGGCATTTTTTCTTTTTCATACTTTGCTAGTTACATGTTCATACAGTATTAGCACTTGATTATCTTGAATCCACTTATAACATGCCCATAACTACGTTGTGTTTTGCACCGAATGAAATATGCTTTTGCAGATCGAGACTGATGATTCTCTGGCGTTGACGGTAGATCAAGATATCTTGAATAAATTGAACAACTCCAGGTTCGTGACTTTAGCTTTGTCATTGTAGTAATATCAAATTTCTTCATTTATGTATCATGTTTATGAGCAATCCATTCGGTTAATTATAACAGTAAACAAATGTAAGGCAAATAAACGATTGATAAGTAGCTTATCGATCTAGATGCCAACAAACGAAACACTTGATGTATTCACTCAAGTATATGTCATTACCTTCTTACCACAACCGTATGTGTATGAAAAATGGTTGGTAAGTAAGGTGTGGTGGTGAGTAAGTGTATTTATCATACTGGCTACTGACGACCATAGATTCTTCGAGGATTAAACATAGCTACCCAGACTATTGGTTTATATATATAACGTGAAATATACGGTGTACTAAAGACACGGATAATATTAATACTTCACTAACCTATTACATTTGAAATATGCAACAATACTCGGAGGAGAAGAAGTATATTTTGTTCACAAGATGAAGTGTTTGATTTGGTCAGATTGAAATATAACTTTGTCGTGGACTCCCAGGCACCGGTAAGAGAGCTTCGGTTCACCATCATCAGGATCAAATGACACTCTACATGATGTGCCTCTGTATTCTACATTTCTAACTATGACCATCACGATCAATACATTTTAATCTGAAACATGTATCCACTATACACGAGGCAGGGTGATATAATTAGACCGAATTGGGTAGTGCAGATATGTAGCATGCAAGTTACCTTTGCGTGCAGGCGCTCGTGAAATCTGTATTCGTTGATGTTAATTTTCGTCCTATTTATAGATAACTCAGATGTTGGACAGAAATGCTAACTAAGACCTAAGAATGAGTTAGTGCGAAAAACAATCCACAAAAAGAAAGGACGAACAGGCTGTTTTATTAGTAACCTTCACGACGTCCGTACAGTATGCCAATTCCCCAGTTGCAAAACTATTTGTCTACGTAGCGTTTTAAGTACACATTATCATTTATTTCATCAAATATTTACGTATGTTGAAACTGGGTATTGTGTGTGTTTCACTCCCGTTATATTATAAACCGCGCCAAAGGGGACTTTCGTGTTCTACGTCGTGTAGAACAACTAAAAGTTTAAACTAACCTCACAGCACGTTTAGGTCAAGTGTAAAGCGATTTAATATTTAATGCCTGCTGGCGAAGTAGATAACCATGAACAGAATCGATTTTCCTTCTGTACCAGACATCGGTGCCAGAGGTAAAACGCTCAGTTTCGTATGACATAAGCACTGAAGCAACGAGTAACATTTTCGCAATGAAAATACGTTTGGTCTGCACCGATATTACATTACCAAGACAAGAATAGACCGTGTTTGTTATGTTTGATGCAACCTTTTCTAGATATGGTTAAAAGCAAATGTGGTGGTACAGAATGAACATGACTGGTGCTACTGGAACTCTGCAATGACGTCATCACCGTGCACAGCAACATATAAGCGATAGTAATGTTTCAGTTGTGTTTGTTTGCCTGTGCTTTAGCGCCGCACTAAGCAATATACCAGCTATATGGTCTGGAATTAATCGAGTCTGGACCAGACAAACCAGTGAGCAGCATCATGAGCATCGATATGATGACATGTGTCAACCAAGACAGCGAATCAGACCACCCAATTCCTTTACTCCCTCTTACGAAAAGCATGTTTTCCTGAAGACAATTCTAACCGGATTTTCACGGGTATATGAAAATTAGAAGGTTTTAATTACATGACCGTAGATTACTGTGCAGCAAAAGCAATATGTAAACCATGCTGTATCCACGATTGAAAAAATACAAGTACGGAATTTAACCAATACGTTTGTGTCCAAACACTGTCAGACTAACCTGCAATATAAGAAAACATCGTCCAGTGTTTCAGGATATCATTTTCATTGTGTTTCAACACCATTATACTGTATCACAGTTTATAAAGTCAAAACACCATGAAATGTGTCTTCACACTTCATACATACACAAACTAGGTATGCGGATATCATGTGTGTTAATCCGCCCTGTGCATATAAACGACACGTTCCGTCAAATATTTAAAGATTGATCTATTGTTATTATGTTTAATGTGTGTAAGTTGTTAAACCCATATTGACCATTACTTTGTTTTTTTTGTTCACTTTCCTTGTTGTATCGGTTTAAAGTTGTAT
The DNA here is from genome assembly GCF_003918875.1 of Haliotis rubra. Lineage (NCBI taxonomy): Eukaryota > Metazoa > Mollusca > Gastropoda > Lepetellida > Haliotidae > Haliotis > Haliotis rubra. The sequence goes on from NW_025767457.1 coordinate 962,926, forward strand.
TCAGACTAACTTGAATGACAGATATAAGGCCAACCAAGGAAGAGATCTTCCAAAACAATCATGCTTCAGCACTATCAGTTTTACTCTTGAAGACATGCCCGTTCCTCTTGCGTTCTGGATTCCAAAGTCTCTTACAAATCCATATAAAAAGATATATTGTGCTTGGTCCAATAAATGAACCACCAAATCCTTGTCCCGAAGATCAATAATAATCTTTCACATAATAATTATTATTGAAGGAATGTATTTATAGTCACAAATATGAAATGAGACTAATGAATTTATACTATGCAGATTGTCCGAAACGCACTGTTCAACGTTCCCTTTACGTCGATCAAATAGCATACGAGTTTTTGTGAAAAGCTGCTTGATCAAGTTACAAGATTCAAGGCCTTAGTAACGTTTTCAAAACGATTTGGATGACGTTTGCCAAGAAACACATCAATGACAAAAACGGATTATCGATGCAATTCCCCGTGCTAATTTGTGCATATGCTCCCGTGTATTTCTTCGTGAACAGTTATCATTATTTTGTATGTGCTTGTGACAGGTTCCAACTAGACGGAACGATGCGATTACTGTTTTGCGAAAACCTGGAAACATCACTATTTAAAGTGAAAATTAAACATGATCATGACCTACTTGGATCCGTACATCCTCTGCTTTTGGCAAAGGTTTCTTGTAGCCAAGGAAAGGTTTAGTTGTTTGTGATTCATCACCTGACGCCAAGCGTGGTGGCGTCGTGTTTCCGGGTATAACAAAATTTGAAGGGTTTTGCGCAAAGGATAAGAGAGATTGAAAGCTTCGCTACTCCAACTATCATGTAGGTTTTTACGAGCCTGGAATAATAAACATTGCAGGCTTTGCTGCGCATTGAATAACAGACCACGATGTTTGTCAGCATAAAAGATAAGAAAAAGAGTCGGGTTTGAAGCATGAAGAATAACGAAATAGTGGAAAATATAATCAGTGAGGCTTTAGTTTCGCAAAGAATCACAAATAGTTTCCTGTGCCCAGAATTGCAAGTGGTGCAGGTTTTGCTGCACAAAGAATACGCGACAATGATGTCTTTTCTACGCCAAGAATAGCAAATAATGCAGGGCTTTACGAACCCCGAATAACAATAACTGCAGGTTTTCTTATGCAAAGATAGGAAGAACAAATAGTGCAAATGCTATTACTCCATGAATAACAAATAGTAGAGGTTTGTTGCTCCAAGAATACCAGATAGTGAAGATCTTGCGAAATCTAGTACAGTTACCACGAGTACAATGTTGAAATGAAGAAGCTAAGTTCCATGAGTGTCCTAATAAAGCTTAACAGCATTAGCCGCTTGTCTCACCGCGTCCCTTCTTAATCACACTTAATTACACAGGGCGAAATCTGCTAAACCGTGTTTTTCCCAATATTAGTTAACATGGGAAATCTTTTTTTTGAAACAATCCATCGTGGTGACAGTTTTCACCTTCAGCACAGAGTGAACCAAGATGCGTCATACACTATCATGGTATTCGCCCTCCGGGTGTTTTTCTTTTCAATTATAGAAATTGTTGACGGAAACTGGAACACCTGTTCTTCCTAATTCCGATGCGAATCCTTGCTTCTTCTTTACTCAATTTTCAATGTGATCGGCACTGGAAGAGTTTCCAGGCACAAGCTAATAAGTTTGGAATCTTATTTTGCATATATACCAAGTGCAAAAGTAAAGGGCACGATACAAGCTACGGAACTCCCGCATTTTACCGTACGTTCTTCTTGTCATCCGTCCACTAAACTCAATTGTTTCTTAGGAACGACTGTTTATTCGCGTATTTCTGTGGAAGGAATGGTGCCTGTTTAATATCTTCGTGTGGTTAAATACGACGTGACATTTGCAGCATTGTGTTTGTTGGTGTGGGGGAGAGGGGAGGTGTCTGAATGCTCGAGAACCTATGGATGGATATTAGTTAGTATTAGCAAGATGAAGGAAGTGTGCGTCAATTGAAGAGTTTTGTTTTGTAATAATGCGACACAGAATGTCTTCTCAGATTGTAAAAATCAAACCACTGTGAGAGAGAAGATTAACGTAACCTTCAGGGTGATCGAATATCATTCAGTTCTTGTCAAATTCAGTTTTTGCCAGTTAGACTCATGTATCCATCTAAAGTACAAATAGAAGACACCGTTAAAACCGCGTCCTCTGTTTCACGTTTTGACAAAGATTCCGAATGACATAATTGATCACCACAAGACTAAGAAAATAGGGATGACCTAGCATCGACCTGGCATTCATGTCACGTACCATTCCAGCAAATGCAGCTTTTGGTGTCTACACCTCACAATACAAAATCTGCCATTAAGCATGATTTATTTTGGCAAAGGTTGCAAAGACGGTCATACATAAAGTTGTTTGATCTGAGTTTCAGTGTTCAGGGTCTGAAAGTAAAGCTTTCCAGACTTGATGCATCAGTGACAAAAACGATGTCAGATTGGTGGTTTGTGATATGAAAAGTTGGATACATTAAGTCCAATTTGAGGCAAACCTTAAATACAAGTACTCTTGATGCGAATAACCGAACGTCCTTGGGCAATGGAAGTACTTATGAAAACATCCAAGGATGTATGACTAAATCTGTTACGACCCACATAGGTTCGTCATAATCATACTTTCTCAGTTATTATTTCAATGAGTACTCTGCTTGCTTAGAAACATAATCTCCTTTGAATTAATGATCCTGTTACAGAAGTTGAGTGTTGAAGGTTAATAGCCATGTGTTTGAGCAATTAAACTAGATGTGTTTAATCACCGTTTTTACGTACCGTCCTGTACAAGGGCAATTACAGTTTGATTACCATTAGTCTGATACGACAACAATTAGTAAAGTCAATCTGAAGGTTCTTTCTTGATATGTCTTAGCTAAAGGATGAGAGACGTGCACTCATAAATATCCTATAGTCTTCTTTGGCAGCACCTATGTTTACCAGGAACGTGTGAGTTATAAAGAAAAAGTCTAACACAGTTTGTTGAGTGAATGGTATATCTGTCGATGACAGTGATAATTCGACTTTTCTAAGGGCCATGACAGTTTATGATAGATATATTGGTGTACACTGGGATACTTTGGTTGTTACATTTGTTCAAATTCTTATGAGCGCGTTCATGTTGTTTTGAAGAGTATCACATCACCTTTTGAAATTAGTCACTAGTTGTTGCCCCAAACCCACACTGGTGGCCAGGACGCTTTCTGTTTCAGATTCTGTTTTATTGTTACACAGGTCGTATAAACACTGAGCAGAGCAGAGCTATGGTGATGGTGGAGATGAATATCATTGAGCAAAGAGTAACACGTGGAGTGAGTGAGGTAAAATTTATCGTCACATTGGCAATATTTCAGCCATATCGTGACGAGTGAGTGAATTTAGTTTTACGCCGCACCCAGCAATATTCCAGCTATATGGCGACGGTCTGTAAATAGTGAGTGTGTGAGGGAGTTAAAATGTAAAGTCACTTTGCCAATATTTCAGCCATATCGTGACTAAAACAACATATATAGATTAACAATAATTACAGATAGATTATACACATCCCTGTCAACAAAGGACAGCAAAACAACTAGAATATCACAGATATACATATACAACTAGTAATGAAATCTAAAACATTTTAACTACAGGGGACAACACAATATATAAACAGGCTATATATTGCCAACAATTAAAGTTAGATCACCATACTAGGGACCATGGGGACTTACAGTACATTTGCTTCCTGCATGGACCCTAGCTGGATTTACACCATCCCTTCAGCTGTTAGCAATTTTAGATGAGCTAGCCACAAATTAAACGAACATATATTCTACGATTAAAATGGTTCTAGGTTTAAATTCACTTTGAATGTTTTGGGACTTACGTACCCTCTCAGGAGGACAATAATTTTACAGTACTTTAACGCCCTTTGAGGGTACAGCCACTGACAATCTAAGTTACTAATCTAAACAACATATCATTAAAATACATCTATCTACAGAACATATTAATCAAAATTCATTAATTAAATCAATTTCTTTTAAAAAACCAAGAATTAAATGAAAATGAACAGTACTAAAAAGATCCTTAACAGTTTTAACATTGAAATATTTATCCCTCATGATGGAGAATTCAACACAGTCAAGCAGGAGATGCTTGACTGTCTCTCATCACAAGGGATACAAAACGGAGGATCTTCACCTTTTAATAGATATTTGTGAGTATACCTTGTATGGCCAATGCGACATCGTCGCATAATGACCTCTTCAAATCTGGACTGACAACCTAACTAGTCGTAACCAATAATGGTTTTATTTCATGTAATCATTGATACCTACCTGGGTGTCCCACTTCTTCTGCATCAGATCACGGATGTACGTTCTAATGCTAGCTTTGTAATCAGAGTATGGAATAAGAAGTGGTGTCACAGATTTGTTGAGTGCTGCCTTAGCAGCAAGATCGGCCATTGTGTTCCCAGAAATGCCAACGTGGCTGGGTAACCAACAAAAGACGATGTCGCATTGGCCAGTGGTCTGTAAATAATCGAGTCTGGACCAGACAATCCAGTGATTAGCAGCATGAGCATCGATATGCGGAATTGGGAACCGATGACATGTGCCAACCAAGCCAGCGAGCCTGACTACCCGATCCCGTTAGTCGCCTCTTACGACAGGCATGGGTTACTGAAGGTTTATTCTAACCCGGACCTTCACGGGTCATATCGTGACGAGAACAAATAATAATTATATTATAGATCAATGAAATTAGAAGTTAAAACGCTGTTGACGAAGAACGGTAAAACTACTAGTGTATCACAGATAGAGATATAATTTTAGCTTGTAACTTATACTATAATGCAAGACAATACAATATAAAAACGGGCTATAAATCACCAGCAACTGAAGGTAGATCACCATATTTGGGACCATTGGGACTTGCAGTGCCTTTGAGTTGCACGTGGAATTGTCAAATGTTTCGGAAGGATAAACATATAACAAGCGGACACATCATATTACATATTAATCATAAGAAACCCGATGCTAAGACAGAGTCCATTGTACAACTGTCTTCTGCATTGAACAAAAAAACATAAACAAAACAAAAACATGACAGCTTCGAAATAACAGACGTTGCCCGTGGTTTTCTTCTGTTCGTGAATCCAGAAATATTTTGGAAGCCCGTTAGAACTGCGTCTTTTCAGATGGGGACACCTCACTGTGCCCGCTGCTTTTGTTTAGGTTACTTGTGCAGTCAACCGTTGCAAACGGGCAGACAATAGAGGGATTAGTTACAGTCTATTAAAAAAAAAGACATAAACATTCATTATGGTGGTAAGTTGGTTTTTTTTATTCAGGTTTGCTTATAACTTCATTATATTACATAATGTATTAAGTATTATTTATACGTTGTACATGTTGTACATTCATAGCCCTACAAAATTACACACAACATCAACATATTCAAACAGAGTTTTTCTGCCCGTGAGTAGATTGTCCTTCTCTTGCTGCAATTTGTCCTCCAAGCACCTATACTTTCTTCTCTTGGGTGAATTGATTTGAAGTAGAATAATGTCTGTATGGTTCTGTTCCTTCTTCAACATTGCCACAAATTTGAATATGTTGGGATGATTGGGGCCTAACTTTTTGAGTTTGGAGTGCCAGCCTTCGAGGTGCTTTGTTGTTCTAGCCCCTGTCGTATGGTAATGGTTCAAAATGTTTCGTCCGTCAGCTTCGATCCACTGTTCTGTAAGATAGTCCGCAAACTGTTGAATCCTTATGTCATCCAAGGTCTGCAGCCACACATCGTCAATATCACATGGTCTCAGTAGGGGCAGGGCAGCAGCTCTGCGAATCAACGATTGCACTCTGTTGTCAGTCTGGAGCAGTGTCTGCAATCCAACTCTTTGGGCATTCCTCCATACATTCAGTTATAAACACTGACATGACAAGTGTTCACTCATCATTTATGATTTACAGCAGAACTTGGATCACAACTCATCTTTACTGAGAACAGACTATAACTGAAAACTACTCATGGGGGCCCGTTAATCCCTTGTTAATTCCTTAAGACAACATTCAGGTAGCGGGCACAGCGAGGTTACCTTTCAGATAGCCTTGCTCAATGCCCCGCGTCGCTCTCTTGTGGTTCTTATATACAGCCTGCTGGAGTGAGTGAGTGGGTGAGTTTAGTTTTACGCCACACTCAGCAATATTCAAGCTATATGGCGGCGGTCTGTAAATAATCGAGTCTGGACCAGACAATCCAGAGATCAACATCATGAGCATTGATCTGCGCAACTGGGAACCGATGACATGTGTCAACCTAGTCAGCGAGCCTGACCACCCGATCCCGTTAGTCGCCTCTCACGACAGGCATGGGTTACTGAAGGTTCATTCTAACCCGGACCTTCTGCTGGAAAAGATCTACTAAAAAATAGTATCATGAATAGATCATAGAATTAAAACCCTAATGGATTATTCCTGCAGTTGACTATTTTTACGTAAATGGTTCTTCCCACACATCTTCGTTAGTATCGTTGTACCGTAACTTTGTGAGACTGGTGTTATATTTTATATTTACGCAGTCCACATTGGAAATAAAAGGTATGGAAATATATTTATTGTTGTTAGACTTCCAGCATGATGACGTCGCACATTATTTTCACAACTTAATGCCCGATATAAAGACGAGAGATTTCGGTGGTGAGTGCTGTATCTAATAAAATATAAACTTTCATAACCTATGGAACAGTCTGGGACGGAATACTTGTTTATCAGTTTGTTCCACGTCCATTTAAATGCACAGGCGCATATTTAATATGTGTTATGATTGGGGATACTTTAACATTGTCAAATACAACGTTTGCCAGGGTTTAATATATCAATTAATAATACGAACCAACATAGTACTGGGAAAATACACCTTGCACGAAAGTATTTTTGCCCCCCGAAAGGACACTGCACACACACACACACACACACACACGCGCGCGCGCGCGCACGCACGCACGCACGCACGCACGCACACCAAAAAAGAAGCAAAACGTAAACAGCTACCAATAGCCGCCCCCATGACGATCAAGTGGTCCGCCCTGGACAAGTGCCAGTCAGTGGTTTTGTCGTTCAGTATTTACCCCAGTCTGATGACTGCTAACTATGTCTAGGGTTGGATAGAGTGCCATTAACACAAGCACACTCAACTATCCCTTCTGCAAGTGGTTAACCAATCTAATCCCCATTTGGATATGACACCGATCAGTAAATCCAATTTAGACCTGACAAACCAAAGACTAAATGAAACGAACAACGATTACTAACCACCACAGTCACCGAGTATGTCCACTTGTTCTAATTCACTGGGTCCATGCAGGTAGCAAATTCACTGTAAGTCCCCATGGCCCCTAGTATGGTCATCAACCTTCAGTTGTTGGCGATCACTAGCCCATTTTTACATTGTATTGTCTAAAATAGTTTCCTACTTATAAACAAAATACTAGCTAGTTGTAACTCTTTTTGTGATACTCTAGTTATTTTACAGTCCGTCGATGACTGGGTATTTAATTACTTGTATTTATTGTGTATGTACAACATTTCTCGTCACTAAATGGCTGAAATATTGCCGGGTTGACGTTAAATTTTAACTCACTCACTCTGATTCACCGGTCCAAACCATACACTATCTGTTAGTCTTCATTGTACACACATGCTCTAATATTGTACAATATTGCAATATACAGTGTTTTAAGTTTGACATGGAACAAATGTTACTCTTTCTTCAAGTGTCAGGATATCTTGTGACGTGAAGTTGCCTGTTGAATATTCAGTTGATAATGAGCCTCGATAAAATATTAATGACAGCTCACATCATCATCGATTCACGAATCAACTGGCGCTTCACTAAGGGTATTCCATACAGTGTCTATTTTGAAAGATATCACAAAGACAATGCCCGATACTGATACCACTATGTCACAAAATTTGACGAGATGACCCGATGCTATGTAATATCAATAATGCCTTAGTATAGCTTGTATTACTTCAACTAACCAATTCTGCTTAACACGCGTCCAAAAAATGTGATAGTTACTGTGTCTGCTCTTTGAGCGCTTAAAGCTTGATTTACATCGTAAAATAGAGTAAAAGAATAGAAGTAGAATAAAAGAGTTGTTGAAATAATAATTTGTAGCATTAACCTATTTTCTAAAACCAATCAGTTCTTCAATTACATGTCATATGATATTTGTGCCATCAATGTATTTTTATTCATTATCGAGGCCAGATTCTGTAATGTATCCTGATACAGGCTATGCTAATATGTCCGTTTTAAAATACAGTTTATCATATTCGAAATCTCCCAAAGTGGGCGCTTAAGAAAAATGGAAAAAGTTTGAAACCACGATACAGAACATCTCACCCACCGAGTCTATCTACGAACATATACAATAATATCCCTTGAGCCAAATACTGATGTCTGTTTATAAACCACTTAAAACAATAATCATGAGAAGTATTTCTGGAACTGTGGACGTTTGAAAGTCCACTCACATGTACAGCGAGTGAGGAATATTGCGGGTGAGTGGGTGAGAAATGTTTGCATAAAGCTTCATCATCAATACTGCAGGTACACGGAATGCGTCAGACTTCGACCTAATTACAGTAATTCTGAAGGAGATGTACATTATCAGTCAGTCTATAAAACAGTGAGATCCATGGATACAGGTCGGTTCAAACAAGTTCGGTTTATTAAGCAATCATGACACTCTTTACTGACCCTAAATGCACCTGTAGAACCTACAGATACGGCAAAGTGGTATATGCGTAACGTCATCAGCTTCATAAATATTTCAGCCCCAGTTCAATATCATGTTGACTGTAGATTAAATGCGTAGATGTCAGGATATGGCCACGATAATATATCAGCATGTTGGTATCTGATACATGTTTGGATGATCAGATGAGACGTGGGAAATGATGGCACTCGAGATATGGGCAATCTTCATTTGCTCGACGTATAGCGCTCAATTTAGTTAATTTACAGATATATGATCTTTGTAATCGTGCAATGAAAGGGTAGGTCCTTCAGAAAATCCCAACGTTAAATAAAACACTTTCCAGACAGTTTTCAAAGAATAGTTTTTCAGCTGTGTTAATTATGTTTTATTGTTCAAATGGTATTTTCAGAGGATTCGTTGAACACATCACGTATGATCGAAAGTCATGAAAACGGATGTGATGAAAACAGTAAATGAAACAATTACATTAAAACTTTCACGACATTTACGAAGGTTTTATTTTGGTGGATTATTAGGATGTCTGACACCTCTCTAGATACCTATTTGAATATCTGGTGTTTCATCCAATCAGGTACGGGCCCAAACTGCAACTGGCATTATCTAACGGTTACCGCTGCAATACTGATATCGTACTTAAATTTATCAATATATACTACTACTTAATACTACTTGTTAAAAGAACCCGTGATACTGATAGTTGATATAACTATCACACTAATGTTGTATATCTCGGCGCCTTGACGATCAACAATGTGGAATGTGATTCCTATATATGTTGAATAACATTGACGAAAACGTTTCCATATTCATAAGAGTCCATATAAGAGTGTCAGACGCCACTGACATGGAATACATTCGTAGGAAACCGTTCCTTTGCAGCATTCAAACACGAGACTGCATAGTTGAATTCTCCATAGGTTAGTGATAAGATGTAATTAGAGGCGAGGAATGTCCTGCTCTAGCGCAGTTATAAATTCAACGCATCCAAATGATGAAAAAGGGTAATATTCTTTGACACTCCTAAAACACTGAAAGCACGCCAGGCAACTATTGACACACACACTAGGTGGTGAAATTAGAATATATACTGCTTCTGAATGATATAGAGTTAAGCATTCAGTGCAGTCATACATCTAACAATAAGTGTTGATAAACTTGTGACCTGTGTTATCTGAATTGCATATCTATTATTCTAAGTTTTAAAAATGTCTATGAAACAAAGAATTATATTCTCTCCTGCTGATTGTGAACTAGCAGTTAAAAGCCACCTGTCCGTGAGAGATAACAAACGTTGTGTTCTTCATAATAAAAGAAGTTGACATCCATACATTCTCAGCTTATATTCAAACACATACTCACAAAACGAATACAAAGTGGTCAGTTGCTGCAGGAGGAATTGTATCACTATTAATATCATAACAAAATTAACAGCAATATTGAGTTTCAGAAATTCAACGAATATTTTGTACATATTTGGATGTCGTTTCATCTGCCATTTAAGTGACACACATTGACAACTTAATAATAACATTTGTTGCCAAAATTACAGTGACTGGAAATGTATCTAATATAAGCAATGCACGAAAAACAATATATAAAAAGTGTTTAAAAATAAATTCACATAGTGATGATATCACTGTTAAATGTTAATTGTTGCACTTTCAAATAGGGATGATACCAGTCGTTCATGCTACATCATACACGAGTCTATGAGTAACTACTATATACACATCATTCACTTGCGAAAACACGGGAACATTGCACAAGTAATAAATTGCTTTCGAACATTTCATTTGTCACTGATCAGCCACATTTACCAAGGCTTCGAGAACTGTAACAGCGTTGTAAGTTACGAAATGTAGACACAACAGGCTAAAGCTGCTGGAATTTTGCTCGACAGAAAGGTGAAGTTGACTATGGAAAGTTGAAGTTATACTCCTTTGTGGATAATATGATGTCAATCTGAATCGTTGTGCGTAAACTTAAATACTAAACAGATGAAACGGTTTCACTGGTCCCTTTCTTCCGTTACGAACATTACTACTTGTCCTCCGTTGAAAAAATATGCATAAAAACATACGTGCTAAATCATGACTGAGAGGAACTTTGTTAAGGAGATCCAAGTGTATGTTGGACTGGAAACATTGTACGCGTACATTCCATAATATAAACTTTTACATGCAAACTGATGCCAGAAAAGAGATATTTTCAATGTCTTTTCATATTATATCGATCAAGAGAATGTTAAAACATGTTCTCCTATCCAGTAAGCACATCTAAAGTATTTGTTTACATTCAAAGTATCTGAAAAGCAAACACAGTTTCAGCTGCACAATAACAACTGTTATCACTTACAGTTCGTTCAGCCTTAATGATAAAAGCGCACTCTAGTTGTATTCATTTCGATATCCTTACGTGCTCACCCAAAATATATCACAAGCTGAAATACTGAGTAGGATTGCCTGCAGATTACCTCGAATCATCCTCTGATTAGAACGGATGCCATGTTGCATTGTATCCGTCTTTTTCCCCTCAAATCGATGCACACCTTCCTGGGAAAAGATCTGTGGGTGAAGAACTTAATGTCATTGTGTTTATTAATTTCACCGCTGCAGCACATGGTTAATTCTTCATTTGGAGATAACTTCATGCCCTGAATTGATGTATGTTTAAGTATTCACTTTAGCATTGTTTAACGATGAAAAGGCACTTCGTTTTCATTGCATTGAGAAATTGAATCCCTGCCACGTACATTATTGTCGACGCTACTCGATAACTTCCTTCTTAGAATGTGTCAGAGATTCTGAAATCTTTGTGGGCACCAAACGTGGTAAACCAAATAATTCATGCCAGCATCCAGTCAATGTAATAGTTCCAGATTTAGATTTTCTCTTGAACTCATTTCAGCCTCAGGTACATGATCAAATCAGCTAGCTATGTACACTGTCAATGTATCATGCATTTAATATGCATTGAATTGTGGAATATATATTTTCTCCACTATGGAATAACACCGCATTTTGAAGTTATTTGGAATCAACACGTTTGCATCACGTTGAGACAAGTTGACTGTACATGTTTTGAAGTTGATCAGGAATATATCGGAGTAGTCGATTGTTTTCGTAACACAAATAGTTTAGGACAGTCAATTTACATTTCATCATTGAGATGATCATTGAGAGCTGTTTGAGATTTTCCATATAACAAATGTGTACACACAAATACAAATCGGACATACATGTGGCTATATCACATCAAAATGCCTTGAACAAAGACCTCACCGTCATGTGACCGAGTCATCATATGAGAAGGCCACTTGGTGAAATACCCTAAATACATGTGGACCCATCTCTACTTTCAGAGGAACGGTGGGGGTAGCCTTGCGGTTAAAGCGTTTGCTCGTCACGCCGAAGACCCGGGTTCGATTCCCCAGTGGCGTAAAACTATACTCACTCTACCTTCAGATCTCCAGTCGTGCAAGGGTTTTCTTTCACCATCGGAAATGTTTTATCTCATCATTGTGGCGACATTTCTGCCTGATTTTGCACAGCTTATAAAACCAACAAGCATGCTCCACTGACATAATGACAAGTTACACAGGACATCTTCCCCTGTCTTCAACATTGCAGTTACATATTGATCAAATAGGCACTGTAATCGCATTACTGGAATCCTGAAGCAGAATATTACGGTTTGAGAAACTTCGTCGGGTTATAATGGTTTAGATTTGAAAAGCGTTTTCTCGTTATTAAGATTTAAATGGGAACTTTTCTTGCGCAGCATTGCCCTTTGGGGTGAAATGCATATGGTTAAAGTTGACAACTACAGATCACATTTCACATCTGAAAAAACATTGACCTGAAAGGTGTCACAAGTCTTGATTCATGTGGTGCATTAGAGGTTGTCTTTATCAAAGTGTATCCTCCAAAGTCCAAAGATTAATCTGTTTGATAACATCTCATTTAAAACACTGCTTTGTTCATTCTGTGTTCGTCACCTGACATCCATGGCGGTGAACGAGAGTTGCTTTTGTACACAAGCTGCCTGAGGCTATGTGTAAATTTAATCTTAAAAATATATAATATCTGACAGTCTGTTGTTCAGATGTGCACATTAATGACATAACGATTGTTCTGTTGCTCTCCACTTTGAAGTTGAGTCGCAGTTCGTGATAATCAACGTCAGTATCAAAGAGCCAGAGTTGACAGCCTTGTCCATGTAATTAGTAGATTTTTGTAATTTTCGAGTTCAAGCACCTTCAAAAGGGATGCGTTTTAAAGAAAACTAAAGTCGGTTTAGAATAGGATAGGACCATGGGCTTTGTTGCTCATCTGTAATGGAATATGTCGTTTTTGCCGAAGTTTGTTGAGATGATGAAACTGTCTAAAGATATATGTTGAATTTGATCTGGTGTAGTGAATCAGACAGGGGAATCACAGAAAAGAATGGTCACATTTTTAATAGGTTTTGTTTTAATGTCAAAATTGTCAGTGAACATAAAGTAATGTACATACTATAATATTCACATCCGCTGAGGAAACTGGACAGAACCACTCATGAGTACACAACTTAACATTGAAATCGGAATATATGACGGTTCGACAAAACCCATTTGACACAATTGGTACCCATGGGGATGCCAACTTCTTGTCTAAAATTTTTGCACCACATTTTACAAGTATATTATCAATGCGGAAGTCCACACATTCACGTAATGTTTTGGTACTAAACTTTAAATGCCATTTGCTTTCATTTCTGACAAATTGTCCCGAGCCCCTGAATATTAATACGTAGGTATATCCTTGTTCACTACGTTCATCTAGAAATGCCCCAAGGATAAAAGAATGTGGACATTATCATACAACAATGTAAAATCAAAGGTTTTGCCAGAGCTGAACTCGTTCGCGAGACTGTAAACAAATCGTTTTGAGAATTCACATGGTTCTAATTCCACTTGTCTCAAATATGTTCTGTGACTACAGAAAACATTCTTCCCTTATAACATTAAGGATTATGGTTAATCTTTGAGAAAGGGATTTGGTGGTACATTTGCCGGACCCGGCAATATATATCTCTTTGTACAGATGTGTATGAAGTTTTGAAATCCAGTTCAAAAGAGGAATACACGTCTTCAGACATTCCTGGATTTTCTCACTGATACCATTTATGCAGAGTCGTGGCATAAGACACTAAGGTACGAAGAACTATCCACGAGACTGTGTGATTAGGGCAACGAGGTTAATGTTTTCCGTATCACAGTCACATTCTGACACATGGGACTTATCAAGTAGCGTTGATAATAACACATGTCAAGGATTCAGTTGAGGAGGAAGCGACTTCTTATCGTTAAATAAGGTTCAACTGAATGTTAAAACATATTTAATTTAAGGGCATGAAGTTATCTGCAAATGAGGAATTTCAACTGAGGTTCAACGGTGAAATGGGTCAACACAATCACAAGATTATCTTCCCTGTAAAAGAATTTCAAGAAAGTTGATGAAGTGAAAGAGAGGTACACAATACAGCATGGCATCTGTTCTAATCAGAAGGTGATTCGATATAATCTGTAGGCATTCCTTGTTTTCAGGACATATGTCTGGTGGCACTTAAGGGTATGGAAATGAATGCAGCTTGCGTGTCCTCTAGTAAACCGAGCTGGGACACTGTGAGTATTGACAATTTGTTTATACTTTGCAAGAAACGGAACGTTTTCACTGTGATTGATAAATTTAGAAAGTGTTTTTAAAGGAACAATAATAATTAAAATGGGTCTTTATGACATGGTTAGATTTTATTAACTGGCGTAGACAGTGTTAGACGATTCTGTGTTCCCAGACGAGTGTAAAGGTTCAAACGGACATAAAACAGTACACAAGACGACTTTCAAAAAGTCAAAATCTTCCTTAATGTCGAGCTATATTCAAACAGCGATAGGGTTTCTAGTTTACAATGATGAAAACAGGAATGATATTTTGAATGAAATGATAGTAGTGTTTTAAAGCTACAGGGAATACTAGTTTAGAACTATACTATGAGGTCTAAGTTGAAGTTCTTGAACATGCCTGACATCCCATGACTGATCGATTAAGCTTAATTCGGCGGACCTGGGCAGTCATCTTCTGCTTCACCAGAAAGTCCATGGTGCAGTATATTGTCTGGATTGATCTTGCTATAAGGTCAGAAAAGGAAGGTTAAATAAATTGCAAACGATTTACTCAGTATTGTAGAATTGATCTGTTTTTGTTCACAAGTGTATGTCTGTTTTACGAGTGTATATTATGGCTGTCCACATCATCAAACTAGAACCTCTGAATGTGTACGCTTTCTGCAATGTGGAACAAAACACATTGTTTGTTCGCCTGGGCAGGGATGTTGATCCATATCGTTTGTACAATGTAAAACATACCTTATCGCTGAATTAAACTCAACCTCCATATCTGCAATTCTAGATACGAAACTTAGCCCATTACTGGTGCGGTAGTCTAGTGGTTAAAGTGTTCGCTCGGCACCCCAGAGACCCGGGATCGATTCTGACGTCCCCTGTCGTGATATTGCTGCAATATTGCTAAACCATACTCACTAACTAACCCGATAAAGATTAGGTAAACATTGATGTTGATGTCGCCATACTGACACTAGAATTCATGTCTTAAGCCCCATTCACATGCACAAAATTTACTCATATAAGTACATTGGCACATGTCTAAATATACATAAATGTGTAATAGTAAATTTACTTTGCGTTCACATTGAATTTATGTAGAGTGAGTAAACTTGAAAGTGTAAATAATAAATGCATTAAATTGTTTCATTTTTCTCTGAACTTCAAGAGAGAAAATGTTCTCTTATCACTGGCGCTTAGGAAGACACACGCAGTATCATATATGTACTGCTCTTGCAATAGGACTGTCACAAGATACATGTAGACCTCTCTAGAAGAAAGAAAGACAGTCTGATTGGTGGAACGATATGAATAAGTCTAATGACGGCAAAGACTGGTACGATAATTTTCGAATGAACAATGTGGTTTTCGATTTTATCTGCACACAACTGCAGGATTACTTTAAAGCTAGAGACCAAGCCAACCTTTGGATATACGAATGAAAGTTGCAATTGCAATATATTAGATGGCTTCAACTTCAGAATATAGATAGAACTGTGGGGAATTTGTTTGGTATTGGGAAGTCCACTGTTTGTAAATGTATTCATTCATGAAGTGTGTCAGACCATATGTGATGTTTTGCTTCCGGAATATGTAACTTTTCCCCCCTAAATGAAGATGACATGACACAGTTTACCAACAGTGCAAATTTCCACATGTGTAAATATACG
Source organism: Haliotis rubra (assembly GCF_003918875.1). NCBI lineage: Eukaryota > Metazoa > Mollusca > Gastropoda > Lepetellida > Haliotidae > Haliotis > Haliotis rubra. Next base: position 979,055 of record NW_025767457.1, read on the forward strand.
TTTGCACCTGGTCCCGACCACATGTAAATTTGCTCCTTGTGTATATTTACATGCGTGAGTAAATGCGTTCACATGACACATTTACACCCATATGTAAAGTTTGCTCATGCGTGTATTTATACATAAGTGTGCAAACAGGTACATGTGAACGGGACTTTAAACTGAACAAAAGGAAATAAAGCCTTATTTTTTTAAGGAAATAAAAAAAACATCAGACAGGAAGCACTTATTCTTAGTTGTGTTTGAACCTTTTCCAGTGTTTCGACAAATGTTGTCAGATAGTAAAGTTTCTAAAGTTTTCATCATGTGTAATGTTGTGTAATCTTCCTTTGTTTGGCAGATTACATAGTTCCATGACTGTGTGATATGGGCATTCCATACCTTCCTTGTATACAAGACACTCTTGAATAGACATATATCAATGTATGTCATGAAACGTCACATGGGTGATAAACAATTCCACTGTATACGTTCTGCATAGCAATCACTATAAACTAAATCCCGTTCACCGATCGAGTTAGACAATTGGCAGAGAAATCAAAGCAGCTAGATTTCTTTTACCACTGGACATCAAATATCAAGTCACTCACACTTAAATCAAAAGAGATGCGTGCAAGACGCGCATTTCCCCCAACTTTACAGTACATAATCTCAATAAGCATGCTCCTCGGACAAGTTGATCGTGTGGGAAATGTGCTGCGTATATGACGATTTATAACACAGCAATAGTTCATCCCAGACACTTCCAATAACATTCCAATTAGACCAGGCAAACATACAATATCTCTAAATGTAAGAGAATGATGCACCGAAGCGTAGTATTTTGTCTGGGTGTCACCATGCTGGATATGAAGCAAATATATGAAAGCACCGATGCTGTTCTGAGGTGTAGAAATTGTTAAAAACGACACTGAGAATGGATTTTATCGTCGAGGTTCCTACTTTGTACTAATTCAGCATTTACAGTATTCAGGAGAACGACTTTTGATCCAAACATGTTTCTGTTTTGTCTCTTTGCACTAGGTTAATAAACATCTTATTTATCTGCTAATTTTACATAACAGGTGAACATGTAGTATTTGAAAGGATATTTCAAGAATTTTTCAGCAAATGAAATAGAAGTGAAGTCTTTAGGCATTGACAGTTCAAGAACTCCGATGAACATCCTGGCGATATAAACCATGTGCATGTAGATCAAGTTACACCGATGCCCATAGTTTATATAAATTGGCGAACTTTTACAGTGTTTTGAGTTATAATAATATTATAATAATATCTATGCATAGAAATACAACTGTTTGCTAAATTACGAGAACTAGGTCAAATCTAAACCAACAAAACGACACATTATGGTAAACGTAAAAGTGTAAAAGAAACATTTCTATGAATCCTATAAAAAATGAAATAATGTGTTCGTGTTTTCCATGTTTAGGGTCAGGTTCTTGACATTCCAACCATAACCACACTCTGGCATGAGATGCAAATGCCAGTTTGATTGTCCCTACAGCATGTAACAGCGATGCTAATGGCCAGTTTGTTACTGAAAAGCAATTCCTGGAGCTTAGAATGGAGTGTATGAACGTCTTAAATTACCGTTTTCTTCCAGGGAAACATGATTTGCATCCTAAACAAAAATGAGACTCCGATGATTAAATGGTGGTGCAGCAGATATGATTTGCATCTCATATGAAGCAACAATGGGCAAACTCTGCCAAGCGAAACCATGCTTTACTTAATCTTCCAAAATGATTGAATCTTAAATCTATCCATGTCAGTGAAGGTGTGACATGGACAGTTATGATTGATCTATTTGTGTAAACTGAGATGCCTTGGGCGTTGCACTTGTTCAAAGTCTTATCAGCGTTCCTGGATATTCCGTTTTCGAAAAGTCACCAATTGCTACCCCAAAGGCACGTTGTTGAATGTAAAGGGTGCTGAAAATAATCTCTGTCCTCGAGATTGTCCTTATTGTAAAACAAATTGGGTAAACACAGTCGGTCAATAGAAGCGCCCAGGTTGATGTGGTGACAGCGAGTTAGGCCGATAGCATACAGTGAGTCTTCCTATTCGATTCAAATGGTTCTTTCGTGCAGTTTCAATTTTTCCTCACAATCAGTGTCAACTATTCTTAGAAGACGTTCGTGGGCTGAATGTGATTTAGCAAGACATAAAAGTAGAAGTTTCATATATGCCTAGAATATGGTATATGATAAAAACAAATGGAAAGGTCCTATTCCATAGACATGTTTTCAACGGAACATGCACTATGCATTGAAACATGATTCAATTACATAACCATGTGGTTGCTGATAGAGGAAGTTTATCTTACTAAAGTTAAACTCCACAAAAGTTGAAGATCATGTTGATAGTGCATTTGACCGCACATTGCGAAAAAGTGTTAAATATGACTCAAGAACGGCACGGGCAAGAAGTTTAAGATTTATAACCACGGTAGACGTTTAGAAATATGTATATGACGGCACTGGCAAAAGTTGTATTTGCTAAGGAAAATCAAATTGAAGAGAAACGAACCATGGAGAAAGTTGAATGATAATCTTATGCAGAGAATTCCAGAATCAGAAAATGAAACAGAAATCTCATTTGCGGATTTGTTGAAAAACATTTTGCAAAAATATTGCTTTCCCAGGGCTTTCAATTTGACCATTAGTTTTCTCTGAGATTTCGCAATTAAAACTTAAAACATTGCATTGAAACTAATATAATTAAATCATGCTTTGCTTTTGAAAGAAAATCGATAATAGGCAATTCGTGGCACTGGCTTAAATATGGAATGAAGATAGTTTCAGCCACTAAAGTTGTAACGAGAATTAATAAATAATATGATTAATTTGCTTTCGCATGCTGCCTGTTGATTTCGCCCAGTCGATGACCTTGGAGTAGAGCATCAAGTTGTCAATTTAGTGTCATGGGGGAACTTTCGCGTGTTTTGACATTTATCATTTGCCATTTCCTTGGGGTATGTGTACTTTTAAGCAATAGAACATGTGCACCAGACTGCATAGCGAGCTTAAATGAAGTGTGAGTACTATCCATTGTCCTCTTCTAGAAGCAGCCACCGTCACAAGCACATAAATGTACGTGTGAAGACATCCTAGACTAACCATTGCGTCATACCCCCTCTCGATTAGGATACACTTTCAAAAACTATAACCCACGACGGTTCGTATGGGACGTGACCTCCACTAATGTTAACATGATCTCAACGCAGGAACCGGATGTCTGTTGCCCATGATTCTAATTTGACTGGAGGGCTTGTGGTAGTATCGTGTTGCTTCAATCTGGATCAAGATAAGTCTTTTAGTGAATGGCTGCAGGATATCCAGTATACCAGAAGTGGAGGTAACACATTTCAATATTGGCAATGGTTTGAATATGACTGCGTTCTCAGTTGACACAACACAAAAGTGCAGCGAAAGATCAATGTGTGGACCTCTGGAAGAGCAGCAATCTAACTATATTGTATGTATTATAAACTTGAACGCAACCATAATGATCCGATCATACAGGATTCAGCAGGACTCGTATTGCACTGGAAGCATGGGGCATGTACTATGGCGTAAAAGACTTCTTCAATTACTTAATTGTACACATGTAAATCGTTCGCAATGGCATCAATGCATAAAGAAAATAAAGAACAGTCTGAATTCCTTTGAATTCGATGACATACATAGACTGGTAAGAAAAAGTATTTGTATAACAGATTTCGGGACATGTAGTTCAATATGTGTAAGTCATTTTGTAGAAATACACTTTCTGAAATGTACACAGTATGATGATTTCAATCATTTTGTCATCATAATAACCATTGTTAGAAATACGATGTGTATATTGAAGTATACTGGTGGTGTTTAATTCTATGCTCAGGGTGGAAATCAGGATATCTGCTGGCATGCTTTTCGAAATTGAATTTGTGATTGATGGATTTACCTAAGGAACTGAATTGATTGAGTAAGTCAGAAAATATTCTTAATGACCTCGTCATTCTGTTGGCATCAAACCCATGAGCTTCGCTTCTCCTGTCATTTGCTTTCAAAAACCATTGTACACGGTTATACTCTGTTCCCGCTAAGCACACCAATTCCAAGCTGATTGGTTGTGCACGTTCAGCTGATTAGATGTGCACGTTTATGACCTTCTATGTACTTGTAGAGACAGGACGTAGATTACCTATTTGTACAACTTACTCTTCCAGTTGCTCTTGGAAATACCTTATTTTCTAGACTATACATCGTAAAAAAGGTTACACGCGCTGGGACATGGGGTCTATTTAAGATCCGTCCTCCACCATTGAAATTATACCAGCGTAATACTTGCACTCCAGCACATGTAGCGAGTTCATTTTGATAATCTATGTTTGTCTCCGTATTTCATAATATACTGAACAAAAATATATATATATATATATATATATAATGGCTTTTATCAATTGATTCACCGTTGCAAAATCGGTTTAGTTTTACACGATATGTTTTCGATACACCATAATGAAAATGAAACCGCTACATGTGCTGGAGTGCAAGTGTTGCCCAACACTCATCTGTTTAACCAGCTTTCACAATATCGTTGGTCTTTCTTCGCCTGGAGAAGCACATTTGCAACAATTACATTGCCCATAGAACATTCTAACGTATTTGAATTATGTGAATGCCAGGCGAAATGTCTCTCACGCGACTCGGTCATTTATTTTGCAAGTTCAAAGTTATTCCTATCCATTGGTACAACAGCAGATCAATGCAAAGTCTGATGCGAGCGACTTTGGATCTACCTGGTTCCACAGAGAAGACAGATTGGGCAACGTTGTGACCTTGATGAAGGTAACACTGCACCTTTGATCATAGCATCATTTTGTTATCAAGGCTTTACTCAACATTGTTCTTTCAGAAGGGTGCGTATCCGTGAACACTGGGGTCGTATCAACTTGTGTTACTTGTGCGAAATGTTAGGTTCTTCTCTGAAAGAATACCCTTCCATTGCATTACTTCAAATAATGTACAACTCGATGCCAGCCCCACTTGTTTGAATATTTAAGCAGGCCAGTATCACCCAACGTTTAGCAGTATGAGGTGGAGTTACACAATCGAATTCAAGTTGTTTGTTGCAACGTAGAATATGAACAACAGAGGATGACATAAGAGGACAAAAGTGCAATGATACACTTAGAACTCAGAAATAGTCATTTATGACGCACTGTATCTGATATCTTTTGGCTTTGTAAGTTATCGACTGGGCATCTCTTCTGTTACATTTTAGCCAACATTGTTTGAAATAGTATGACTGTACAAACCTGTGCGATCCTACAGCCATATGACAACGGTCTGTAAATAACCCAGCATGCACCAGACAAATCATTAGTGTTTATATGAACCAAGGCACCAAGTCTGACCACCGCCCCATTAAGTCTCCCCCCACGTTAAGCTTTCCCTCCTATATATCATTTCTTACTCAAATTCAAAAACTCTTTCTCAGCAGATACGATGTTTGCTCAGTTTCTGGTTTTCTCAAAGGTCCATCACGTTTTCCAGTGTTCACAACTCTTCACTAAGGTTTGGAGGGAGCTCTGAAAAGTCGAACAGATTTCAAACAACTCGGCAAAAGTTATAATTAAAAATCTTTATCTATCGTGAATATAATCATGATATATCACATCACTTAACAGTTTATGGTCGATACAAACAGTTTTGATTGATGTGCGGCTATTACATTTTAACAGCTGTCAAACGTCTGACCCATGTATATGAAGGTTAACTCCAATTTTGATTGAAGTACAGAGATATGACTAATGAAATGGTCCCTGGCTTGATTTAGGAAAGACCCAAGCAGTAATTTCCATATGCGTTAGCTATTACATATCTCATAGATTGAGTCCATTAATTGAAGCGCCGATGCATTACGTGTTAATGATTGGTCGATGTCTAGCAAACCAAAGGGTGATTAAGGCATGAGGAGTTCCTCGCGGTGCACATGCTACCTTCTCCACCTCATTTAGCAGCCAACATAAAGTGTATTACAAACTAGTAATTTTCATGGCCGGTTCCTGATGAAATCATATTTTTTTTGTCAAGTGAAACATTCAATAATGTATAAAATATGTGAATATAATGTAACGATAATGCCTGATTTGTGGTTTTAACTAAGTCTTTACATTTACATTTGTTTCAGTCATAGTAATGCTGTAGGTTCGTAAGAACAGAAAAGAGCGCACATACTTTTGTAGTCTTCAATGCTGACAAGATGCCAAAGAAATGTCGAAATGGAACTGGCGGTTGTATGTGCAGTTTGAGATGTCGTGAGAACAAAACTTCAAGAGTAACACTGGAAATCGGCTTCATACATTCTACTATTTGGGGAAATGGAACCTAAGGTCTTTCGCCTGACTAGCGAATGCTATGACACACCGCTTTACATAGGACATACTATCCTACTATTATATCCAAATGTCTATCTGTCTACTCGGAACACGTGCACTGTTAGTTTCTATCCTGACACATAATGTAAACAGCAGACTGAAACTGAACTTTTGCCATATTTCTTTTATAACACATGATCTCATCAGTGAATGCCAGAAAATATTTATGGACGATAAGACAGTTTGTGCTTAGCCTCTCGGGCGAATCAATATTGAGAGCATTTCGGGCTCCACTTCTTTTTTTAATTTGTGTTCTGAAGAACTTCTTCTTCAATGCTTTTGTAGAATTAAATATCTGTATATTTTCCGTGTCGAAAGTAAGTGTTTCTCAAATTGAAAAAGTAAATTAATTGGGATGAATGATACAATGATAGACTAATACAATGATTAGATACCAGATCCGAGAATTGTCGCTCTCGTGGTAACCGACGTCCTCACAATGTTAGAATTGAAGAGAACATTCCCCTTTTAGTAATGGGATTTCCCGGAGCTAACTATGATTACGTGAGTTCTTCATGCATAACAACTCAATGTCAGGGTACACATCTTTAAAATAGGTTACATCTTAGTAAATATAAATGAACTTGTCCTTCATAATAGTGATTTAGCCTTCCTGTCAACCTATCGTCCATAAGAGACCATTTAAGTTCTTTGCGGAGCTATTGATTATCTCATAACATATCTCAAGTGTTTCAATCATATAAAAAGTGTCTTCTGTCTCAATGCCAGTTAAATGCTCATACAATGTTTGCAATTCACTACGAAGAGGGACATGAATACTGACGAGTGCTCAGTGGCTATTTCTGTCAAGTTAAGAACCATTTTCGTCAGCTTACGATTCCATAGAAATCATTTCGATGACACATTATGTTGTTAATAAAATTAAAGCTAATTTAAATACAATAATGTAGTCGCAGTCAAATTCCAATATAATGTTCAAAGTGTGTTCGTCACCATGTATATTAGGGTTTAGCGGTCATAAACAGCCCTGGGAAGTCATGGATTCTAACCTGGACCTTAAAGGACTTTCCAATAATATGCTTTCGTCGAGCAGTACATAATCTTCTGGAGATTATGACGTCTACATTTTTCAATTGCTTAGATGTAAGGGCATGTACAATGCACATATTATTCAAACTTCTTGTACACAAAGATAAGGTTTACTCCCAATTAAGCTTTCCAATCGTGATTTCACAAAGTTCTGTTCGTCACAACACAGCTGCTCAGAGGACATGTTCAGTAAATATATAAGATGTAAGTGGAGGTTACTAATATACATGCGCATTTTGGGTGATCCATTTAAAACATGCCCATCACTATTTTGCCTTTTGTACGGAATGAAATATGTTTCTGCAGATAATAGAGTCAGAATATCCTCTAGCTTTGACTTTTGATCACGATTTCTTAACCAAATTGTAAAAAAATACCTACGTTCGTCACTTAAGTTCAGTCAGGTGTTATGAGCTTGTTGGTTTAACGATGATATTTACAAATTGATTGCGTAAATATCAAATGTCTTAATATATGCATTGTGTTTCAGAGCAGTCCCATCGGTTAACAGTAAACAAATGTATAGCAAAGCATCTATCAATAACAAACTAATCGGTCTTGTCACTAAAACACAAATTTCAGTTATCAAATAACTGTATACAATTATATACAATGACGTCATCTACACCATTCAGTGCACATGAAATGCAGCAGCGGGTGTATGAGAAAGTGGTTAAAGTACCACTGTACAATTATTGTCCTCATGAGGGGGTATGAAAGACCATATCTTTTAAAGTAATTCTAAGCCTACCTGGTTCTTAATCATATAATGTATGTACGTCTTTGTCTATATTCGCTAGCATCTAGCTTTTATAGAAATACTGCCGACTTTAGATTTAACTCACCCACTCACTGAGCATTCAACCGAACTGTACAGACTATTAGTTCATACCATTTAACGCGAAATGGATAGTGTACTGAAGACAATGATAGTACTGAATCTTCACTAACCAATTTCATTGAAATGTGGCATTCGTCGTCTACTGGGATGAAAAAAGTATACATGTATTTTATCCATAAGAATAAATATTTCACTTGGCCAGAGTTTAATATTAGACAGTTAACTATGTCTTCGTAATTTGAGTCCCAGGCAGCTGGAAGCTGTGAGCGGTCGTGTACATTTTCATCAGGACCAAATTACACTTGAAATACTCTGACCCCGCAGTCTGCATTTCTAACTATGACCGTCACGATCAAGACATTTTAATCTGAAACGTGTATCCACTATACACGAAGCACGATAATAGTGATAGTGCAGTTAGATAGTGCAAGTATGCTACCTGCCGGTTACTCAGCTCAAGTAATACTGTATTCATTAATGTTATCGCATTTACACATAACACATATGCAGATTGGAATTGTTAAGGGTAGGCCTAAGGAAACTAGTCAGTGGGGAAAAGTACTTATAAAAGAGGGTATGGACAGGTCACGTATATAACCGTCACGACGTCCGTGAAACATGCAAATACCACATTTACAAACGAATATCAGTTATTTCATCTAACATACGTATCGTAGAACTGAGTATTATGTCAGTGTAACAATCTTGTTTACTTTTCAAAGACCGCCCAAAGGGTCCTTAATGTTCCCAGTGTAGAATAACTTAACGTTTAGAGACACCTCACAGCACATTTACTTTACGTTCAAGCGATTTAATATTTAATGCCTCCCGGCTAAGTAGATAATCTTGAGAGGAATTGATTTTCATTGTGTACCAGACATCAGTGCCAGAGGTAAAACTGCCCATTTTCGATGGAGATGGGCAAGGATGTACATAGTGCTATGTTTGCAGTGAAATTATAGCTGGTATGCAAGTGAAAGTTCAATTATATTTGTTATGCATTAGCCAATCTACCCAAAACGTGGTTTTTTTGGAGAATGTATCGTACAGAAAGGATTTGACAGGTGCGGATAAAGAGAAGCATTTGGGAATGGAACCCATCTTAAGCCTGAGAGTCAATCTCTCCGCAAGGTTGTATAACCAGCACACTCTTACTATAAAAACGAGCTGTTAGTTACAACATGCAATTCTTCGGTAAAGTTTTCTAAAATGGTAGTAGTAGACATCTGGAGTAAACTGCACAAGGAAAAAATGGACGCATGCTGTCGTGTGTTTTAGATAAATAATGAACTTTCTATTGTATGTGCGCGTAGTGGGCGCCAGTTTCCTGGAATGTTACACTGACCTTTGTGTGAACTTCTGGAATCATTACTACAATACCTACTTAGGCCTAATCCTTAGTCATACTTTTATCATCTCGAGAGCGGTGGGGTAGCCTAGTGGTTAAAGCGTTGGCTCGTCATGCCGAAGACCCGGGTTCGAATCCCCACATGGGTAAAATGTGTGAAGCGCAGTTCTGGTGTCCCCTGCCGTGATGTTGCTGGAATATTGCTAAAAGCGGCGTAAAACCAAACTCAGTCAGTCAGTCAGTCATCATCAATGAGCTTAATGCTGATGGTAATCCAGTGTGTTCTTAATACACGTTCAGCCAATCAACAGGAGAGCCGAGATACCGGATGCCGGTTTAGAGAGCGGTAATTACTGTAGAAAAAGTCAATTAGTCTTTGTTGTGCCGAAACACGGAATAGACTGGCGCCGGATTAGAGAGCGTGTAAATGATCCTAAATTAACTAGCTTCTGCCGGGTCCAAATTCTAGTGCCGATATTGAGAGCATGTCGGATTGGAGGGCTGCCGGTTTAGAGGACTTCCACTGTTTATTTAAAGTGATTAATACCAACATGCTCATGATCCAGCTGGAATCGTACATTTTTTACTATCACAAAACGTGACTGGTGTTCTGCGCAGAGAATATGAGATAGTGATGGTTTTGTAACAATCTAAGAATAATGAAGGTTTTTATCAAGCATTGTAAACAAGCAGTGAAACTGATCTTTGGTTTTAGCCTTCAGTTCCCTTTTCGTATCTGTATAAAGTAACATTCAAACTAAATTGAATGCCAGATATTAGACAAGTATGTCAACCGAAAATTTGTGTTTGTTTTCTGTTGTCTTATGTCGCACGCTATGACAATCCAGTGGTCAACAGCATGAGCATCGATGATGTGTGTGAAACATGTCAGCAAGCCTGACCACCCAATCCCGTTAGTCGCCTATTACGACAAGCAGGAATTGCTGTAGACCAGTTTTAACCCGGATCTTCACAGGTCATCAACAGAGGAAGAAATCTTCTAAAATTACCATGCATGTTTCAGCACTATAAGTTTCTTCTTGAAGTCAATTTGATTTTTATTACATCCAGGATTACTAGGCCCAACAAATGTACCACCACATCCGTGTACCAAACAAAAGCAAAAATTAAACAGTTACAAACACCCGCCCCCATGACGATCAAGTGGTCCGCCCTGGACAACTGCTGGTCAGTCGTTAGATATTTACCCCAGTCAGACACCTGCTAAGAGTGTCTAGGGTTGGATAGGGCGCCATTAACACAAGCACACTCAACTATCCCTTCTGCAAGTGATTAACCAATCTAATCTCCATTTGGATATGACACTGATCAGTTAATCCAATTTAGAGCAGACAAACCAAAGACTAAATGAAACGAACAACGATTAATAACTGCCACAGTCACCGAGTATCTCCACTGGTTCTACTTCACTGGTCCAAACCATACACTTTCTGTTAGTCCTCATTGTAACATGTGCACTAATATTGTCAGTATTGTAATATTACAGTGTTTTAAGTTTAGCATGGAGCAAATGTTACTCTTTCTTCAAGTGTCAGGATATCTTGTGACGTGAAGTTGCCTGTTGAATATTCAGTTGATAATGAGCCTCGATAAAATATTAATGACAGCTCACATCATCATCCATTCTCGAATCAACTGGCGCTTCATTAAGGCTATTCCATACAGTGTCTATTTTGAAAGATATCACAAAGACAATGCCCGATACTAATACCACTATGTCACAACATTTGACGAGATGACCCGACCCGATGCTATGTAATATCAATAATGCCTTAGGATAGCTTGTACTGCTTGATTTGCATCGTAAAATAGAGTAAAAGAATAGAAGTAGAATAAAAGAGTTGTTGGAATAATAATTTGTAGCATTAACCTATTTTCTAAAACCAATCAGTTCTTCAATTACATGTCATATGATATTTGTGCCATCAATGTATTTTTATTCATTATCGAGGCCAGATTCTGTAATGTATCCTGATACAGGCTATGCTAATATGTCCGTTTTAAAATACAGTTTATCATATTCGAAATCTTCCAAAGAGGGCGTTTAAGAAAAATGGAAAATGTTTGAAACCACGATACAGAACAAGTAATGAGATTGTGGCTCATCTTTCCTTACTGTCAGTGAGTAACCGTAGAGATAATCCGTTTTTTTTTGGTCTGGCAAAAATGAAATCAATTCACGTCTCCGACATATGCTCGAGAGATGGAGATGTAAAATGTCCAAACAAATTGAGTGAGTAGGTGTATACGAATTTGGCTTAACTCAACCCACGACAGCTCTGCTTAATGGGATATGAAAGCCCTGATTGTCGCAGGACACGAACACATGATGTTACAAAGAAAATGACGATCTGCGTTAAGTGAATCAGGGGGATAAAGGAAGCAACTCCCACATCAGCAGACTGATGTGCCTTAAGCATCACACCCACCGGGTGTATCTACGAACATATAAAACATTATCCCTTGAGGCAAATACTGATGCCTGTTTATATACCACTTAAAACAAGAATAAAGAGAATTATTTTTGGAATTGTGGCCGTTGAAAATCCACTCACATATACAATGAGTGAGCAATATTGTGGCTTCATCAAGGTACAAGGAATGCGACATACTTCGACCTAATTACACACTAATTCTGAAGGAAATGTACATTATCAGCCAGTCTATAAAACAGCGAGATCCATGGACACAGGTCGGTTCAAACAAGTTCGGTTTATTACGCAATCATGTCACTGTTTATTGACCCTAAATGTATCTGTAAAACCTACAGATACGGCAAAGTGGTATATGCTTAACTTCGTCAGCCTCATACATATTTGAGCCCAAGTTCAATATCATGTTGACTCTAGATTAAATGCGTAAATGTCAGATTATGACCACGATAATCTATCAGCATTTTGGTATCTGATACATGTTTGGATGATCAGATGAGACGTGGGAAATGATGGCACTCGAGATATGGGCAATCGTCATTTACTCGACGTATAGTGCTCAATTTAGTTAACTTACAGATATATTATCTTTGTATTCCTGCATTGAAAGTGTAGGTCCTTCAGAAAATCCCAACGTTAAATAAAACACTTTCCAGACAGTTTTCAAAGAATAGTTTTTCAGCTGTGTTAATTATGTTTTATTGTTCAAATGGTATTTTCAGAGGATTCGTTGAACACATCACGTATGATCGAATGTCATGAAAACGGTAGTGATGAAAACAGTAAATGAAACAATTACATTAAAACTTTCACGACATTTACGAAGGTTTTATTTGGTGGATTATTAGGATATCTGAAACCTCTCTAGGTACCTATTTGAATACCTGGTGTTTCATCCAATCATATTCAAACACATAATCACAAAAAGAATACAAAGTGGTCAGTTGCTGCAGCAGGAATTGTATCAATATTAATATCATAACAAAATTAACAGCAAAATTGAGTTTCAGAATGAATATTTTGTACATATTTGGATGTCGTTTTATCTGCCGTTTAAGTGACACACATTGACCACTTAATAATAACATTTGTTGCCAAAATTACAGTAACTGGTAATGTATCTAATATAAGCAATGCACAAGAAATATATTTTTAAAAATGTTTAAAAATACATTCACATAGTGATGACATCACTGTTAAATGTTAATTGTTGCACTTTCAAATAGGGATGATACCAGTTGTTCTTGCTATATCATACACGAGTCTATGAATAACTTTACACACCATTCACTTGCGAAAACACGGGAACATATTGCACAAGTAATAAATTGCTTTCGAACATTTCATTTGTCACTAATCAGCCACATTTATCAAGGCTTCGAGAACTGTAACAGCGTTGTAAGTTAAGAAATGTAGACACAACAGGCTAAAGCTGCTGGAATTTTGCTCGACAAAAAGGTGAAGTTGACTATGGAAAGTTGAAGTTATACTCCCTTGTGGATAATATGATGTCAGTCTGAATCGTTGTGCATAAATTTAAATATTAAACAGATGAAACGGTTTCACTGTTCGCTTTCTTCCGTTACTAAGGTTACCATTTGTCCTCCGTTGAAAAACATACACATTAAAACATACGTGCTAAATCATGACTGAGAGGAACTTTGTTAAGGAGACCCAAGTGAATATTGGACTGGAAACATTGTACGCGTACATTCCATAATACAAACCTTTACATGCAAACTGATGCCAGAAAAGAGATATTTTCAATCTTGCCACAATGTCTTTTCATATCATATCCATCAAGTGAAAGTTAAAACATGTTCTCCTATCCAGGAAGCACATCTAAACTGTTTGTTTACATTCAAAGTATCTGAAAAGCATACACAGTTTCAGTTGCACAATAACAACTGTTATCACTCACAGTTCGTTCAGCCTTAATGATAAAAGCGCACTCTAGTTGTATTCATTTCGATATCCTTACGTGCTCACCCAATATATATCACAAGTTGAAATACTGAGTAGGATTGCCTGCAGATTACCTCGAATCACCCTCTGATTAGAACGGATGCCATGTTGCATTGTATCCGTCTTTTTCCCCTCAAATCGATGCACACCTTCCTGGGAAAAGATCTGTGGGTGAAGAACTTAATGTCATTGTGTTTATCAATTTCACCGCTGCAGCAGATGGTTAATTCTTCATTTGGAGATAACTTCATGCCCTGAATTGATGTATGTTTAAGTATTCACTTTAGCATTGTTTAACGATGAAAAGGCACTTCGTTTTCATTGCATTGAGAAATTGAATCCCTGCCACGTACATTATTGTCGACGCTACTCGATAACTTCCTTCTTAGAATGTGTCAGAGATTCTGAAATCTTTGTGGGCACCAAACGTGGTAAACTCATGCCCGCATCCAGTAAATGTAATAGTTCCAGATTTAGATTTTCTCTTGAACTCATTTCAGCCTCAGGTACATGATCAAATCAGCTAGCTATGTACAATGTCAATGTATCATGCATTTAATATGCATTGAATTGTGGAATATATATTTTCTCCACTATGGAATAACACCGGAGAAGTCAGCTGATGTTATCCAGTAATCTCGCATTTTGAAGTTATTTGGAATCAACACGTTTGCATCACGTTGAGACAAGTTGACTGTACATGTTTTGAAGTTGATCGGGAATATTTGGAGTAGTCGATTGTTTTCGTAACACAAATAGTTTAGGACAGTCAATTTACATTTCATCATTGAGATGATCATTGAGAGCTGTTTGAGATTTTCCATATAACAAATGTGTACACACAAATACAAATCGGACATACATATGGTTATATCACATCAAAATGCACTGAACAAAGACATCACCGTCATGTGACCGAGTCATCATATGAGAAGGCTACTTGGTGAAATACCCTAATTACATGTGGACCCATCTCTACTTTCAGAGGAGAGGTGGGAGTAGCCTTGCGGTTAAAGCGTTTGCTCGTCACGCCGAAGACCTGGGTCCGATTCCCCAGTGGCGTAAAACTATACCCACTCTACCCTCAGATCTCCAGTCGTGCAAGGGTTTTCTTTTACCATCGGAAATGTTTTATCTCATCATTTTGGCGACATTTCTGCCTGTTTTCGCACAGCTTATAAAACCAACAAGCATGCTCCACTGACATGATGACAAGTTACACAGGACATCTTCGCCTCTCTTTAACATTGCAGTTACATATTGATCAAATAGGCACTGTAATCGCATTACCGGAATCCTGAAGCAGAATATTACGGTTTGAGAAACTTCGTCGGGTTATAATGGTTCAGATTTGAATAACGTTTTCTCGTTATTAAGATTTGAATGGGAACTTTTCTTGCAGAGCATTGCCCTTTGGGGTGAAATGCATATGGTTAAAGTTGACAACTACAGATCGCATTTCACATCTGATAAAACATTGACCTGAAAGGTGTCACAAGTCTTGATTCATGTGGTGCATTAGAGGTTGTCTTTATCAAAAGTGTATCCTCCAAAGTCCAAAGATTAATCTGTTTGATAACATCTCATTTAAAACACTGCTTTGTTCATTTCTGTGTGGCACCCATGAAGGGCCACCTCCTCGTGGTGGGTGCTGGGTCACGCTAAGCGCCCTTCAACCCCCGTTGTGGACCCGGGGGGATATTTGGTTCACCAACCTGTTGGCCGTGGGTTGCACCCCTGTGTCGGTGGAGGAAGGGAGTCTGGTGGTTGAGGGCACTGGTTCCAGGAACAGTGTTCCTTTGCCCAACACACCACTTCGGCCCTAACTTCACCTAGACGGGTGGTAGAATGGGCCCGGTTCTACCAATCGGCCGGTCATGTCGAGCCCTGTGCATTCTTTGTATTTGTACAAATTCTATTTTGAACTGTATTTATTGACTTTAGGTCTCGGCTCTTTTTGTCTATACATTACTTGATTTTGACATGTGACCTATTTCATTTGCCTAGAGTCTTATGCCCAGAAGGCGGTGGCTCATGGGCCAATCCGGTGGAAGAATTAATCTTTTAGTTTTTCTGCTTGAGTATATCATCCGAGTATCCTTGGTGCTGCAAGTTGGAGACCCACTTGATTTTAGCATTGTCCTTGTGATACTCCGTGGTGGGTGGGGAGCTCGGATGATGAAACTTATACACTAACTATGGAATACAAAACCCCCCCCCAAAACGAAACAAGCGTCAACTTGACAACGAAGATGATGACGAACGTCCTTCCAACTCAATCGACTATTGGCCACGATTTCTGGTTATCGAGACTGTAGACAAGGCTCCACTGAAGCTGAACCCTTTTGCAATTTCCAAGGGTGTACATGGCATTGCAGGTGAGGTTAAAAACATTAAACGCTTGCGTTCAGGCTCTCTGCTGGTTGAATGCAGTAGAAAACAGCAAGCAATTAACCTGATGTCAACAGAATTATTTGTTGGAATTCCAGTTTCTATCACTGCCCACAGAACTCTGAACACTAGTAAAGGCATAATCAGAGACAGAGATCGACTGTTGGCTGATATGTCAGAACTAGATATTGTTTCTGAGATGAAGGATCAGGGTGTGACATATGTTAAAAGATTCACAACCCGCAGAAACAACGAATCAATCCAAACAAATACTTATCTGTTCTCATTCTCATCTCCAAATCCTCCGAAGTCTGTCAAAGCAGGTTACTGCAATATTTCAGTTGACATCTACATTCCAAATCCTTTGAGATGTTTTAGATGTCAAAAATATGGGCACGGAGTTAATACTTGTACAAAGCCCATAACATGTGCCCACTGTAGTGAGACTACTCATGTCACAGAAGACTGTACCAGTGACCTTAAAAAAGTGTACAAATTATTCAGGAAATCATTCTTCTTTCTCCAAAGACTGTCCAATCTGGACGAAACAAATGGCAATCAATAAAATTAAATTCACCCAGAACATCAGCTTTGCTGATGCCAAAAAAACTTGTGGAATCTGCAGTACCGACTGAATCATATGCATCAGTCGTCAGAACACATTCTGAAAACATGTCAAAAGTAACCACCTCGTCGATACATTGCCAAACAGATTTGACGTGGGTTAAAACTACTAATGCTCAGTTTGTTGCACCTGAACAGTCTACTCAGACCTCGACCTCTTCTATCAACACTCACTCACTCACTAAAGGTCCATCAGAGCCCTGTAGTCAGATTTCATCTGTATCCGGAGAACAATCTTTGTCTCAGTCAACTCAAAAGTCTCAAGCAAAACAAGCTCGAAGAATACTGTTCAAAGTAAAACCGACTCAAGAACAGAATCTTCAAAAGAGTGGCAGACCCCGAAGGGTTCAGATAATCCAGTCAAATTGTACAATAAATATGGATCGCTTGAGGACATGGAAGTGTCAGAAAACTTCCATCCCAGGGAACATAGCTTGTCGCCCTCGAAAAGGTGAGGGTAGATCCCCTATTAACCCACCCAAAAGATAGTTTTTTCTACCAACATCGTGCAGTGGAACTGTAGAGGACTGCGAACTAATTTCCATGAAATACAGCTATTAATCCAGGATATAACACCAGCGGTATTTTGTCTGCAGGAAACATACCTGAAACAGACAGACAATTTTACCTTACGTCAGGTTAAAGCCTATCATTGTTTTTCTCCTCCGGGTGATCGAGCCAGTGGAGGATCTTCTATCCTTGTGCGACAAGATATTATTCACAGCCCTGTTACACTCAAAACTAATCTTCAAACTGTAGCAATACGGCTTACTCTGGGTGTTGCTTTTACTTTATGTTCTCTATATATCCCCCCTTCGTCAGCACTTCAACAGGCTGATCTTCAGTCTCTATGATCAACTACCGAAGCCCTGTGTTATCATGGGCGACTTCAATGGCCACAACCCACTCTGGGGAGGTTCACACACAAACGCCAAAGGTAAAATACTTGAAGATTTTATCTTTAATAATGACCTGTGCATATTTAATGACGACTCAAGCACTTATCTGCATCCAGCGACCGGCACATACTCTTCTTTAGATGTGTCCATTTCAGATTCTTATCTATTCAATGAATTTGAATGGGAAGTTCACAATGACCTTTGTGGAAGTGACCACTTCCCAACTATTCTTTCAGAAATAACTCCATCTGATACTCCATCGTATACAAGATGGAATTTTCAAAGGCAAAATGGTCAAACTATATATCAAACTGCGACCTGAATGTTAATATACTGATCCAATTCAAACTTTTGCTGACGTTTTAAAGCAAATAGCTGATGAGTGTATACCAAAGTCCTCTACGACTCCACATGTACGAAAACCATGGTTTAATACAGATTGTAGACAAGCCAGAAAAGCGAGGAAAAAGGCAGAGCGTTATTTCCGCCATCATCCAACTGTCCATAACTTAAATAAATTTAAAATACACAATGCAAAGGCGCGTCGTACCTTTAAACAAAACAAACGACAATCTTGGAGAAATTATGTCTCCAAAATTAATTCGCGCACGCCAATGTCTAAGGTTTGGAACATGGTTCAGCGAATAAAAGGCAAAGGTTCAAAATCAGCTGTACACCATCTTAAAGATGGTGATAACTTGATAACTGATAAATCTGACATTGCAAATAAAATTGGTGAAACCCTTGCCAAAAATTCATCATCGGCAAATTATGTCCCTGAGTTTCAGAGATATCAGAAACAAAAGGAAAAGACCAAACTTAATTTTGAATCAAATAACGGTGAAGATTATAATGAAGTGTTTTCATTACATGAGCTACATACTGCTCTTGAGCAAGCTCATGACACTGCAGCGGGTGATGACAATATACATTACCAGCTACTGAAACACTTACCGGAACCATGTCTGATGACACTTTTAGATATATTTGACAAAATATGGACGTCTGGAGAATTTCCTCCTTCATGGCGTAATGCCATTGTAGTCCCAATACCAAAACCTGGCAAGGATCATACAGATCCGTCTAATTACAGACCGATCTCTTTAACTAGCTGTGTTTGTAAAACCATGGAACGTATGGTGAATAATAGACTAACTTGGTATCTTGAAACCAATAACCTTATAACCAATATTCAATGTGGTTTCAGGAAAATCGTAGTACCATTGATCATTTGGTACGCTTGGAATCCTTTGTTAAGAATGCTATAGTAAGTAAACAACATGCTGTATCAATTTTCTTTGATCTTGAGAAAGCTTATGATACGACCTGGAAGCATGGCATTTTGAGGGATTTACATGACTTTGGTTTGAGAGGCCGTTTGCCTCTTTTTATATCACGGTTTTGAAAGACAGACAATTTCAAGTCCGAGTGGGTTCAACCCTGTCTGATCATTACAATCAGGATCAGGGTGTCCCTCAAGGCAGCATTTTGTCTGTCACTTTATTTAGTATCAAGATTAACAGTTTATCCAAGGTTTTAAACGATTCCATTGATGGATCACTTTTTGTGGATGATTTTAACATTTCTTGTCGTGGTAAAAATATGCATACTATTGAACGGCAATTGCAGTTGTGTTTAAATAAAATAAATAAATGGTGTCTTGAAAACGGTTTTAAATTTTCCAAATCCAAAACTAATTGTCTACACTTTTGTAGAAAATATAAACCGCATAAAGATCCAGAACTATCTTTAAATGGCACTCCCATCAAAGTTGTTAAGGAGGCCAAATTCTTGGGTCTAATTTTCGACTCCCATTTAACCTTTTTGCCGCATATTAAATCACTTAAAGCCAAATGCCTGAAGGCACTTGATTTGTTGAAAGTTGTTTCCAACTCAAAGTGGGGAGGGGATCAAGCTACCCTGCTCCACCTATATCGATCATTGGTCCGCTCGAAGCTTGATTATGGCTCCATCGTATATGGTGGAGCCTGCAAAAGCAACTTAAAACTTCTTGATTCTGTCCACCACCAAGGCCTAAGACTTTGTCTTGGGTCCTTTAGAACCTCTCCTATTGATAGTCTATATGTTGAAGCAGATGAGCCTTCTCTTAAACAACGTCGGATAAAATTATCCTTACAATACATTACTAAACTATATTCTAGCGAGTCTAACCCTGCATTTAACTGTGTCTTTCATCCCGTCTATGAAGATTTATACAATAAAAAACCTTCTCTTGTTCCGCCTCTTGGGCACAGAATTAAGCCATTCCTGTCCGCTGCCGGCATTGAGCTGGGAAATATAGCTCCTTCCCGTCTTCTTTCTTCTCCTCCTTGGCAACTGGTTAGGCCTGAAGTTGACCTTACTTTGACACAGTTTAAGAAATCTGAAACTAATGAATTACAATATAAACAAGAATATAATCAACTAAAAACTAAATATAATACACACAAATCCTTATTTACAGATGGGTCCAAGGACGGTGGCGCGGTGTCATGTGCCACGGTCATTGATCCAGAACAATATCTTCTAGAATACCAGATAACAGCTCCATTTTTACAGCAGAAGCAAACGCCATATTAACGGCTCTTAAATATATTCAACGACATCCCAAACATAAACAATATATCATCTTTTCTGACTCTCTTTCTTGTCTTCAGGCTATTAAAAATCTTTCTTGTAAGCATCCACTTTTATTAGAAATTATTGAATTGTATAATGAACTTGCTACTGGCCAATGCGACATCGTCTTTTGTTGGTTACCCAGCCACGTTGGCATTTCTGGGAACACAATGGCTGATCTTGCTGCTAAGGCAGCACTCAACAAATCTGTGACACCACTTCTTATTCCTTACTCTGATTACAAAGCTTGCATTGGAACTTACATCCGTGATCTGATGCAGAAGAAGTGGGACACTCAAGTAGGTATTAATAAACTACATGAAATAAAACCTTATATTGGTTACACTCACTTGGGTTGTCAGTCCAGATTTGAAGAGGTCATTATGCGACGATGTCGCATTGGCCATACAAGGTATACTCACAACTACTTGTTGAAAGGTGAAGATCCTCCGTTTTGTATCCCTTGTGATGAGAAAGTCACAGTCAAGCATCTCCTGCTTGACTGTGTCGAATTCTCCATCATAAGGGATAAATATTTTAATGTTAAAACTGTTAAGGATCTTTTTAACACTGTTCATGTTCATTTAATTCTTGGTTTTTTAAAAGAAATTGATTTGATCACTGATTTTTGATTAATATGCTCTGTAAGTAGATGTATTTTAATGATTGGTAGTTTAGATTGTTAACTTAGATTGTTAGTGGCTGTGCCCTCAAAGGGGGTTGACGTAGCGTAAAATTATTGTCCTCCTGAGAGGGTACGTAAGTCCCAAAACATTTCAAGTAAATTTCAGCCTACCAGGTTTTTAATCGTAGTATTTTTGTCATTTTAATGTATGGCTAAATCTCAGTATAAACGCCAATGGCTGAAGGGATGGTGTAAATCCAGCTAGGGTCCATGCAGGTAGCAAAAGTAATGTAAGCCCCCATGGGCCTTAGTATGGTGATCTACCTTCAGTTGTTGGCGATCTATAGCCCATTTTTACATTGTATTGTCTTCTTTAATTGGAATATTTTAGCTTTGTTCGCTAGTTTTATATTGATATCTGTGATTATCTAGTATTTTTACTGTCCTTCGTCGGCAGGTTTTTATAATAACTATATATATTCTATTACAATGTCAAATGTTCTCGTCACGATATGGCTGAAATATTGCCGATGTGACGTTAAATAATAACTCACTCACTCACTCTATGTTGAATTGGATCTGATGTGAATCAGACAGGGGAATCACAGAAAAGAATGGTCACATTTTTAATAGCTTTTGTTTTAATGTCAAAATTGTCAGTGAACATAAAGTAATGTACATACTATAATATTCACATCCGCTGAGGAAACTGGACAGAACCACTCATGAGTACACAACTTAACACTGAAATCGAAATATATGACCGTTCGACAAAACCCATTTGACACAATTGGTACCCATGGGGATGCCTACTTCTTGTTTAAAAGTTTTGCACCACATTTTACAGGTATATTATCAATGCGGAAGTCCACACATTCACGAAATATTTTGGTACTAAATTTTAAATACCATTTGCTTTCATTTCTGACAAATTGTCCCGCGCCCCTGAATATTAATACGTAGGTATATCCTTGTTCACTACGTTCATCTAGAAATGCCCCAAGGATAAAAGAATGTGGACATTATCATACAACAATGTAAAATCAAAGGTTTTGCCAGAGCTGAACTCGTTCGCGAGACTGTAAACAAATCTTTTTGAGAATTCACATGGTACTAATTCCACTTGTCTCAAATATGTTCAGTGACTATAGAAAACATTCTTCCCTGATAACATTAAGGATTATGGTTAATCTTTGAGAAAGGGATTTGGTGGTACATTTGGCGGACCCGGCAATATATATCTCTTTGTACAGATGTGTATGAAGTTTTGAAATCCAGTTCAAAAGAGGAATACACGTCTTCAGACATTCCTGGATTTTCTCACTGATACCATTTATGCAGAGTCGTGGCATAAGACACTAAGGTATGAAGAACTATCCACGAGACTGTGTGATTAGAGCAACGAGGTTAATGTTTTCCGTACCACCGTCACATTCTGACACATGAGACTTATCAAGTAGCGTTGACAATAACACATGTCAAGGATTCAATTGAGGAGGAAGCGACTTCTTAGCGTTCAATAAGGCTCAACTGAATGTTAAAACATATTTAATTTCAGGGCATGAAGTTATCTGCAAATGAGGAATTACAACTGAGGTTCAACGGTGAAATGGGTAAACACAATCACAAGATTATCTTCCCTGTAAAAGAATTTCAAGAAAGTTAATGAAGTGAAAGAGAGGTACACAATACAGCATGGCATCTGTTCTAATCAGAAGGTGATTAGATGTAATCTGTAGGCATTCCTTGTTTTCAGGACATATGTCTGTAAGCACTTAAGGGTATGGAAATGAATGCAGCTTGCGTGTCCTCTAGTAAACCGAGCTGGGAAACTGTGAGTATTGCCAATTTGTTTATACTTTGCAAGAAACGGAACGTTTTCACTGTGATTGATACATTTAGAACGTGTTTTTAAAGGAACAATAATAATTAAAATGGGTCTTTATGACATGGTTAGATTTTATTAACTTGCGTAGACAGTGTTAGACGATTCTGTGTTCCCAGACGAGTGTAAAGGTTCAAACGGACATAAAAACAGTACACAAGACGACTTTCAAAAAGTCAAAATCTTCCTTAATGTCGAACTATATTCAAACAGCGACAGGGTTTCTAGTTTACAATGATGAAAACAGGAATGATATTTTGAATGAAATGATAGTAGTGTTTTAAAGCAACAGGGAATACTAGTTTAGAACTATACTATGAGGTCTAAATTGAAGTTATTGAACATGCCTGACATCTCACGGCTGATCGATTAAGCTTAATTCGGCGGACCTGGGCAGTCGTGTTCTGCTTCACCAGAAAGTCCATGGTGCAATATATTGTCTGGATTGATCTTGCAATAAGGTCAGAAAAGAA
Source organism: Haliotis rubra (assembly GCF_003918875.1). Taxonomy (NCBI): domain Eukaryota; kingdom Metazoa; phylum Mollusca; class Gastropoda; order Lepetellida; family Haliotidae; genus Haliotis; species Haliotis rubra. The sequence goes on from NW_025767457.1 coordinate 1,002,655, forward strand.
AGGTTAAATAAATTGAAAACGATCAACTCAGTATTGTAGAATGGAATCTGTTTTTGTTCACAAGTGTATATCTGTTTTACACGTGTATATTATGGCTGTCCACATCATCAAACTAGAACCTCTGAATGTGTACGCTTTCTGCAATGTGGAACAAAACACATGGTCTGTTAGCCAGGGCAGGGATGTTGATCCATATCGTTTGTGCAATATAAAACATACCTTATCGCTGAATTAAACTCAACCTCCATATCTGCAATTCTAGATACGAAACTTAACTCATTACTGGTGCGGTAATCTAGTGGTTAAAGTGTTCGCCCGGCACTCCAGAGACCCGGGATCGATTCTGACGTCCCCTGTCGTGATATTTCTGCAATATTGCTAAACCATACTCACTAACTAACCCGATAAAGATTAGGTAAACATTGATGTTGATGTCGCCATACTGACACTAGAATTCATGTCTTAAGCCCCATTCACATGCACAAAAGTTACTCATATAAGTACAGTGGCACATGTGTAAATATACATACGTGTGTAATAGTAAATGTACTTTGCGTTCACATTGAATTTATGTAGAGTGAGTAAACTTGAAAGTGTAAATAATAAATGCATTAAATTGTTTCATTTTTTCTCTGAACTTCAAGAGAGAAAATGTACTCTTATCACTGGCGCTTAAGAAGACACACGCAGTATCATATATGTACTGCTCTTGCAATAGGACTGTCACAAGATACATGTAGACCTCTCTGGAAGAAAGAAAGACAGTCTGATTAGTGGAACGACATGAATAAATCTAATGACGGCAAAGACTGGTACGATAATTTTTGAATGAACAATGTGGTTTTCGATTTTATCTGCACACAACTGCAGGGTTACTTTAAAGCTAGTGACGCCAACCTTTGGATATACGAATGAAAGTTGCAATTGCAATATATTAGATGGCTTCAACTTCAGAATATAGATAGAACTGTGGGGTATTTCTTTGGTGTTGGGAAGTCCACTGTTTGTAAATGTATTCATGAAGTGTGTCAGACCATATGTGATGTTTTGCTTCCGGAATATGTAACTTTTCCCCTTAAAGAAGATGACATGACACAGTTTACCAACAGTGCAAATTTTCACATGTGTAAATATACGTTTGCACCTGGTCCCGACCACATGTAAATTTGCTCCTTGTGTATATTTACATACGTGAGTAAATGCGTTCACATGACACATTTACACCCATATGTAAAGTTTGCTCATGTGTGTATTTATACATAAGTGTGCAAACAGGTACATGTAAACGGGACTTTAAACTGAACAAAAGGAAGTATACCCTTATTTTGTTAAGGAAATAAAAAATATCAGACAAGAAGCACTTATTCTTAGTTGTATTTGAACCTTTTCGAGTGTTTCGACAAAGGTTCCCAGATAGTAACGTTCTAATGTTTTCATCATGTGTAATGTTGTGTAATCTTCCTTTGTTTGGCAGATTACATGGTTCACTGACTGTGTGATATGGGCATTCCATACCTTCCTTGTATACAAGACACTCTTGAATAGACATATATCAATGTATGTCTTGAAACGTCACATGGGTGATAAACAATTCCACTGTATACGTTCTGCATAGCAATCACTATAAACTGAATCCTGTTCACCGAGCGAGTTAGAAAATTGGCAGAGAAGCTAGCTAGATTTATTTTACCACTGGACATGAAATATCAAATCAATCGCACTTAAATGAAAAGAGATACGTGCAAGACGCGCATTTCTCCCAACTTTACAGTACATAATCTCAATAAGCATGCTCCTCGGACAAGTTGATCGTGGGAAATATGCTGCGTATATGACGATTTATAACACAGCAATAGTTCATCCCAGACACTTCCAATAACATTCCAATTAGACCAGGCAAACATACAATATCCCTAAATGGAAGAGAATGATGCACTGAAGCGTAATATTTTGTCTGGGTGTCACCATGCAGGATATGAAGCAAATATATGAAAGCACCGATGCTGGACTGAATGCTTTCTCGTAGGCGATGTGTCACCAGCCAGGGTTATCACTCAGATACTCATGTGTTCCAATGATATCGAAACTAACCCGGGTCCACTGACTCTGGAAGAGGTTAAAGATGTTTTAATGAATGAACTACGCGAGGTAAAATCAGAAATCTCTTCACTAAAATCCGAAGTGCAATCTATAAACTCGACATGTGGACAACTTGAAAACGCAGTCAAGGAAATACGGTCTGATATCAACAATATGAAGCAAAATCAGGACTTGATATATTCGGACATCGATGCTGTGAATGATAAGGTAGACGAAATGAGCGAAAAATTATCAAAGTTTGATGAAGAGTTGGATAGACTTGAATCGATCAGTCGTCGTGATAATGTTATTATTTACGGTATCCCCGAGTCAGAAGGTGAGAAATCTATGGCCTGTAAACAAACCGTGTTGTCAATTTTCAACGAACATGTGACGTTTAAGACCTGGCAGTCCACCGACGTCATACGTGCCCACCGTCTTGGCGCCCGACGCGTTAACGATACAAAACCACAAAACCTGTGATCGCCAAGTTGCAGGTTTCGGATGACAAGGTCAGAGCGCTAAAAGCACGTAACGATCTTAAAGAAGCTGGATATGGGATCTCGAGCGACCTAACTACGCGGCAACGCCGACAACTACAGGAACTGAAAGGAACCGGAAAGTACGGATTCTTCAAGAACGGCCAACTGGTGACCAAGCAACGCACGGATAAGGACGCACCTGCGCAACGTGGAACACTAAGAACCGTGGCAAGCATTAGACGCGAGAGACGTGAACGTGAAACGTCCAGTTAGGACACTGGCCAAAGCCCGGATAGTTTACTACGGGGAACAACCAAAGTTAGCACCGCCGAAACTAAAGTACCCGTGAACACTGTGGAGGAACAATTTTTTACTTTCTTATGTTGGAATGTCAACGGACTGTTGAGTAAAATCAGTGACTTTAACTTCATCCAATACCTTCGACAATATAAGGTAATATGTCTTGTTGAAACGTTTGTCGTGTCTATCCCGAATAATTGGTTAGTAAACTATGACATTTTTTACAGTCCTGCCATTAAAGTATCCGACTACGGTCGTCTATGTGGTGGTGTATGTGTGTGCATACACCAGTCCTACAGTAAATTCTGTAAACTGATTCCATCAACACAAGATAACCTACTATGGTTACACTTGTCAAAAGAATTGTTTAAGTTGGACAGTCATGTGAATTTGATATGTACCTATATTCCACCGTCTGGCTCTTCTTACTACGGTGGTTCCAATACTAAGTGTAGTTTAGAATATTTAGAAGAATTAATTTCAGACAATTCATCAATTATTCAGGACTCTCACACTATAATTTGTGGCGACATGAATTCTAGAACGGGAGAAATGAATAACGCAAAAGTTCAAGAAAATGATGATGCAAATGATAATATTCATTTACCTTGGCCAGAGGAAGACGATACCATAGTTAATGATCGTAAATCTCATGATAAAGTTATAAATAAGTTTGGACAGTCCCTGATTGATTTTTGCTACGCGTTTGGCCTATTTATTGTAAATGGGAGAGTAAATGGGGATAGCGAAGGGGAATTTACCTACTGTGGTCATCAAGGCACAAGTGTAAATGATTATTTTATTTGTTCACCAAATTTCTTTAAGCACATTGATAAGTTCAATGTAGGAGACATGTTGAATTCATTGGAGTTAACATGTAAATTTGCTGACTCGATAGTGAGTGACACAGGTAATCTGTTTGATGAAAAGATCATTTGGAATTATTCTCTTTCTGAAATATATGTTCATAATTTACAGGAACGGTTGTTGGCCTATGGTGAGAGTTTTAGCGAGACAATCGAAGTGAACGTGAATCATGCTATTGATGACTTTGTAAAGATTATAATAAACTCCGCGGATTGTATGAATTAAAGGTTTTATTTAAATAGAACTAACAGGAAACGTCAGTCAACAAATCCACATGGCATAAATGCAAAACGAGCAGCGCGCAGAGCCCTGAGGCAGTTTAGAACTAAGCACACTGATTATCACCGCGCAATTTATTGTAGACAGAGGAATGCATATAAGACTTGTAGAAAATATAAATCTGACCTCGCTAAAGTACGACTAGATAATCTTTGTAAATCTTCAAAATCTCCTTCACAATTTTGGAAACAAATACGATCGCTACAGAATCGGGAAAAGATAACTTCTCCTATTTCTAAATCTGAATGGCTCGGACACTTCAAAAATATATTTGCAAATACTGATATATTCAACAACAATGCCACTACAATTGAAGATGATACCATATACTCCGATTACGATGATAGCGTTGATGAACAAGTTTTAGATTATCCAATAACAGAAACGGAAATAAGGGAAGCTATAAGACATTTAAAGAGGGGGAAAGCAGCTGGGCCTGATAATGTTATTATAGAAATGTTAAAATGTTCGCAAAATGAAACTATGCCTTTTCTTATAAAATGCTTCAATTACCTTTTTAACAGCGGTACTTTTCCCGCTAGTTGGTCACGTTCATTATTCCACTGCATAAAAAGGGAGAATCTAGTAATCCAGATAATTACAGGGGAATATCTCTAATGAGTTTATTAGGGAAGATACTTACAACAATATTGAACAATAGGATATCCCAAGGGGAAAAAATGCGCGATAAAATTCCAGAAACACAAGCAGAGTTTAGAAAAAACTACTCCACGACTGATCATATCTTCACTTTATATGCAATTATTCAAAAATGTCTATCACGTAGAAAACATAAATTATATGCTGCATTTGTAGACTTCAAAAAAGCATTTGATACAGTTGATAGGTTCAAACTTTGGAACTGCTTAAGAGATACTTGTCTCAGGGGCAAAATGTATTCCATGCTGAAGGAAATGTACTCAAACATAAAGTCCTGTGTCCGTTGTGAGACGGGTACAACAGACTATTTTGATTGTCCTATAGGTTTGCGACAAGGTTGCATCCTCAGTCCCATCCTATTTTCATTTTTTATCAGTGAATTATATAATGATATTGTTTCTTATGGAAAACATGGTATTCAACTGTTCCCGGATTACCTGGAAATTTTAATGCTTCTCTTCGCAGATGATGTGATTTTACTATCAGATACGGTGGTGGGATTACAACGACAACTTAACATTCTAGATAATTACACTAAGGAATGGAAACTCTCAGTAAATCTTGACAAAACCAATGTAGTTATTTTTCGGAAGGGTGGTCACATTTCTCAGAAAGATAAATGGTTTCTTGGTAATCAACTTGTGAAAACAGTTGATTGTTACACGTACCTCGGTGTTCGTTTTTATCATACCTTCAATATGAAAAAAAGTGTTTATGATCTCTCCCTACGTGCTAAGAAAGCTCTTTTCCAGTTAATACCGGTTATTTACAAGACTGGAATGTTAACACCAGGTCTATTTTTCAAACTTTTTGATGCCCAAATACAACCAATTTTATTATATGGTTCAGAAATATGGGGATTTCAACGTTTCGATGCAGTAGAAAAAATACATTTATTAGCATGTAAAAGATTTTTGGGAGTTGGATCGTCAACACTAAATAGTATGGTGTATGGGGAGTGCGGGAGATACCCACTTTACATAAATTCACAGATAAGATGTTTAAAATACTTGTTTAAAATTCTTAAAATGCCTAACCATCGTATTCCAAACTGTCCTATAATATGTTGGTTCATTTAGATAGTATTGGCAAAGTAACGTGGGCATCAAGTTTAAGATATTTATTATTTTCTCATGGTTATGGGTATGTCTGGTTAAACTAAACTGTTGGTCATATCGATGTTTTTATTAATGATTTTCGCAATCGAGCTATTAATATGTATCACCAGGAATGGCAATCACGTTTGAATAATAGCACACGCTATGATTGTTATAGGGCATTTAAAACTTTACTACAACCAGAAAAATATTTATCTGTACTTAGATGCAACGATTTAAGGTATACATTTATAAAATTCAGACTAGGTTTGCTAAATTTAATGGTAAATGAAGGAAGAAAAATGTCCATCGAGAGGAATCAAAGAATCTGCCGATTATGTAAAGATGCAGTAGAAAACGAAATTCACTTCACCTTTATCTGTAAATCTTATGCTGACATTAGAAATAAATAAATACCGGAGTATTACCTGTCAAAACTCCCCGATGTAGCTTTTAAATCACTATTATGTTCTTGCAATGAACAAAATATTAGAAATCTCTCATTGTTTATAAAACACTTCAGTAAGTTAAGAGATCAATTGTTGAAATATTAGTTAAAACTTACTTGTAAAAAAATATTTTTGTATTTAAGAAATACACTTCGCTCTACCACCATGTATAGTGTAATAAAACACACTTTTGCCCTGAACTATTATAGTTAAAGCACGAGGACGCTTGCGTCCGAGTGCTTTAACGTTATAATAGTTCAGGGCGAAAGTGTGTTTTATTACACTATACATGGTGGTAGGGCGAAGTGTATTTCTTTTCTAAGATGCCAAATTTAATACTTTCTAAAGATAATTACGATTAATTTAAGGCAGAAAACAAACGACGGTGCCGGTGACCTAAATTAAGAATCCTCGCACAGGGCTAACTGGCGCGCTGTTCTATTGATGTGTCTGCCCCCTACGTTAAGACGAACGTTACCAGAAAAAAACAAATGATAAGAGTTTGATGACGGTTTACGTTCGGATTAAATATCTTCTCTGAATTATTTTAATTACATCTGTCATTAACGTAAACCATATGGGACAATATGAACGTTGCATTTCTACTACCAGCGTAAGTTTAGATCAGTACATCCAGAGGAAGTTGAGTAGTCAAGCGACATTCCACAATTGCATTGTGGGAATGTAAACATTGCGAACGTTACCGTGTCGCTGAAAACTTGTGAGTCGAAATGACACATTTTAACCGTCGTAAAACATAAACGTAATGTTTCCACCAGTGATGTTAGCTGCGTGAAGCAACAGCAAACCAAGAAACTGGATGCAACGGTGTAGTTTACTGTAGGAGGCCGTACGAGGCGATGACAACTGACATGCATCGTGACGTCGCTTACATTGTGACGTAATGTAAAATGGTTCGATTACGAGGGGGGCACACTAGAATGGCGCAGTGACGGGATAACGTCATTCAATTGTTACGTCATCAACAAACTATACCTTTATTGTCTGATAATGTATTTTTTTTCGATTGTTCTAACCGCTAGGCATCTTAGAAAATTCTGTAAACTTTATATGGGCCGGAGGCCTTGAATACAATTAAATTCTTGTCTTGTCTTGACTGAAGTGTAGAAATTGTTTAAAACGACACTGACAATGGATTTTATCGTCGAGGTTTCTGCTTTGTACTAATTCAGCATTTACAGTATTCAGGAGAACGACTTTAGATCCAAACGGGTTTCTGTTTTGTCTCTTTGCACTAGGTTAATAAACAACTTCTTTACCTGCTAACTTTACATAACAGGTGCATATGTAGTATTTGAAAGTACATTTCAAGAATTGTTCAGCAAATGAAATAGAAGTGAAGTCTTTAGGTATTGACAGTTCTAGAACTCCGATGAACATCCTGGCGATATAAACCATGTGCATGTGTGATCAAGCTACACCGATGCCCATATTCCATATAAATTGGCGAACTTCTACAGTGTTTTGAGTAACATCTATGCATAGGCATTTGCTAAATTACGAGAACTAGGTCCAATCTAAACCAACAAAACGACACCTGTATGGTAATGTGTTCGTGTCTTCCATGTTTAGGGTCAGGTTCTTAACATTCCAACCATAACCACACTCTGGCATGAGATGTAATGCAAATGACAGTTTAATTGTCACAACAGTATGTAACAGCGATGCTAATGGCCAGTTTGTTACTGAAAAGCAATTCCTGGAGCTTAGAATTGAGTCTTAAATTACCGTTTTCTTCCAGGGAAACATGATTTGCATCCTAAACAAAAATGAGACTCCGATGATTAAATGATGGTGCACCAGAAAACATTTTTATCTCATATGAAACAATGCGTAATGGGCAAACTCTGCCAAGCGAAAGCATGCTTTTCTTAATCTTCCAAAATGATTGAATCTGAAATCTATCCATGTAAGTGAAGGTGTGACATGGACAGTTATGAGCGATCCATTTGTGTAAACTGAGATGCGTTGGGCGTTGCACTTGTTCTAAGTCCTATCGGCGTTCCTGGATATTCCGTTTTCGAAAAGTCACCACTTGCTGCCCCAAAGGCACGTTGTTGAATGTAAAGGGCGCTGAAAATAATCTCTGTCCTCGAGATTGTCCTTATTGTAAAACAAATTGAGTAAACACAGTCGGTCAATAGAAGCGCCCAGGTTGATGTGGTGACAGCGAGTTAGGCCGATAGCATACAGTGAGTCTTACGATTCGATTCAAATGGATCTTTCGTGCAATTTCAATTTTCCTGACAATCAGTGTCAACTGTTCTTAGAAAACATTCTTGTGCTGAATTTGATTTAGTAAGACATAAAAGTAGAAGTTTCATATATGCCCAGAATATGGAATAGGATAAAAACAAATGGAAAGATCCTATTCCATAGACATGTTTTCAACGGAACATGCACTATGCATTGAAACATGATTCGATTACATAACCATGTGGTTGCTGATGGAGGAAGTTTATCTTACTTAAGTTAAACTCCACAAAAGTTGAAGATCGTGTTGATAGTGCATTTGACCGCACATTGCGAAAAAGTTTTAAATATGACTCAAGAACGGCACGGGCAAGAAGTTTAAGATTTATAACCACGGTAGACGTTTATAAATATGTATATGAAGGCACTGGCAAAAGTTGTATTTGCTAAGGAAAATCAAATTGAAGAGAAACGAACCATGGAGAAAGTTGAATGATAATCTTATGCAAAGAATTCCAGAATCAGAAAATGAAACAGAAATCTCATTTGCGGATTTGTTGAAACACATTTTGCAAAAATATTGCTTTACCAGGGCTTTCAATTTGACCATTAGTTTTCTCTGAGATTTCGCATTTAAAACTTAAAACATTGCATTGAAACTAATATAATTAGATCATGCTTTGCTTTTTGAAAGAAAATCGATAATAGGCAATTCGTGGCACTGGTTTAAATATGGAATGAAGATAGTTGGAATAGTTTCAGCCACTAAAGTTGTTACGAGAATTAATAAATATTATGATTAATTTGCTTTCGCATGCTGCCTGTTGATTTCACTCAGTCGATGACCTTGGAGTAGAGCATCAAGTTGTCAACTTAGTATCATGGGGGAACTTTCGCGTGTTTTGACATTTATCATTTGTCATTTCCTTGGGGTATGTGTACTTTTAAGCAATAGAACATGTGCACCAGACTGCATAGCGAGCTTAAATGAAGTTTGAGTACTATCCATTGTCCTCTTCTAGAAGCAGCCACCGTCACAAGCACACAAGTGTACGTGTCAAGACATCCTAGACTAACCATTGCGTCATACCCCCGCTCGACTAGGATACACTTTCAAAAACTATAACCCACGACGGTTCCTATGGGACGTGACCTCCATTAATGTTAACACGATTGCAGGACCCGGATGTCTGTTGCCTATGATTCTAATTTGACTGGAGGCCTTGTGTTAGTATCGTGTCGCTCCAATCCGGATCAAGATAAGTCTTTTTGTGAATGGCTGCAGGATATCCAATATACCAAAAGTGGAGGTAACACATTTCAATATTGGCAATGTTTTGAATATGACTGCGCTCTCAGTTGACACAACATAAAAGTGCAGCGAAAGATCCATATGTGGAACTTTGGAAGAGCAGCACTCTAACTATATTGCATGCATTATAAACCTGAAGGCAACCATAATGATCCGATCATACAGGATTGAGCAGGATTAAAAGATCTTTTTCACCATACACGTCACGCACTGGAAGCATGGGACATGTAATAGGGTGTAAAACGACTTCTTCAAGTGAGGGTACAATTACTTAATTGTATACATGTAAATCGTTCACAATGGCATCAATGCATAAAGAAAATAAAGAACAGTCTGAATTCCTTTGAATTCGATGACATCCATGGACTAGTAAGAAAAAACATTTGTGTAATAGATTTCGGGACATGTAGTTCAATATGTGTAAGTCAGATTGTAGAAATACACTTTCTGAAATGTACACGGTATGGTGATTTCAATCATTTTATCATCATAATAACCATTGTTAATCTGGATATCAGCTGGTATGGTTTTCGAAATTGAATTTGTGATTGATGGATTTACCTAAGGAACTGAATTGATTGAGTAAGTCAGAAAATGTTCTTAATGGCCAGGTCATTCTGTTGGCAACAAACCCATGGGCTTCGCTTCTCCTGTCATTTGCTTTCAAAAACCAATGTACACTGTTCTCGTTAAGCACACCAGTTCCAAGCTGATTGGATGTGCACATTTAGCTGATTGGATGTGCACGTTTATCCCCTTTTCAGTACTTGTAGAGACAGGGCGTAGATTAAATGTCCCAACCTATATGTCCAACTTGCTCTTCCAGTGGCTCGTGGAAATACCCTATTTTCTGGACTAAACAGCGTAAAAACGGTTACACGCGCTGTGACATGGGATTTATTTCAGGTCCGTCCTCCATCCGTTAAATTATACCAGCACAAATTAACAACCAATATGTATTATACGATATGTTTTCGGTACACCATAATGGAATATCCTATGAATTGCTGCTGAGAAAGAGAGAGGGGGTGGGGGTGGTTAATGATATGAAAACTCTTCTGATTGTAGATCCCAAAGTTCTATACAGAATATCTCATTAGCTTAGAGTAAATGAATCATTTTTCAATACATCATGCATCTTCCTACGTTATGCTTCCACGCAGTCATGTGACTGGCATTTGGATTCACGATAACTCAAAACTGCTAATCCTCCCCGGTAATATACATATTTCTTCAGTATATTATGAAATACGGAAAAAAACATAGATTATCAAAATCAAATCGCTACATGTGCTGGAGGGCAAGTGTTGCCCAACGCTCATCTGTTTAACCAGCTTTCACAATATCGTTGATCTTTCTTCACCTGGTGAAAGACATTTGCAACAATTATATTGCCCAGGGAACATTCTGACGTATTTGAATTATGTGAATGCCAGGCGAAATATCTCTCACGCGACTCGGTCATTTATTTTGCAAGTTTAAAGTTATTCCTATCCAGCAGATCAATGCAAAGTCTGATGCGAGCGACTTTGGGTCTAACTGGTTCCACAGATAAGATAGATTGGGCAACGTTGTGACCTTGATGAATGTAACACTGCACCTTTGATCATAGCATCATTTTGTTATCAAGGCTTTACTCAACATTGTTCTTTCAGAGGGTGCGTATCCGTGCACATGGCGTCGAAAACTTACGTATTACTTGTGCGATATGTTACGTTCTTCTTTTAAAGAATACCCTTCCATTGCATTACTTCAAGTAATGTAAAACTCGATGCCAGCGTCACTTATTTCAATATTTAAGCAGGTTAATATAACTCAAAGTTTAGCAGTATGAGATGGAGTTACACAATAATGGTAATAAGTCCAGTTGTTTGTTGCAACGTAGAATATGAAAAATAGAGTATGGCATGGGAGGATAAAACTGAAATGATACCCTTAGTACTCGCAAATATTCATTTATGATACACTGTATCTGATATCTTTTGGCTTTTGTAAGATGTCGACTGAGCAACTCTTCTGTTGCATTTTAGACAGACAGACAGACATTTTTATTCAGTAAAGAGGCCTCAGACCTAAAATACAAACATCATTAAATTTCAGTTATTGAGCATATTTTAAGTTGATCTTCTTCTGCATGATAGAGGAAATGTCCAACACTATATAGAGTACTTGTGTTAGAATCTTTTAAAATATTAACAACAGACATATAGTTATATGGTTTCTTTAAAGTATCAATAAGGTATTTGTTTCTAATATCGTCATATAGTGCACATTCCAGCACAATATGATATTCGTCCTCAATAATACTTACATTATTCTTTATACAGTGGCTACACAGCCTTAGATGTCTATCAGTATTAGTGTATCTTCCTGTTTCTATGGCAATTTTAAAAATTGAACATCTGCATTTTAGCCCACGTTGTTTGACATTGTATGACTATACAAACCTGTGCGACCCTACAGCCATATGACAACGGTCTATAAATAATCCAGCATGCACCAGACACATCATTAGTCTTTATATGAACCAAGGCACCAAGCCTGACCACCGACCCATTAAGTCTCCTGCCACGTTAAGCTTTCCCTCCTATATATCCTTTCTTACCCAAATTAAAAAAACTGTTTCTCAGCAGATACGATGTTTGCTCAGTTTCAGGTTTTCTCAAAGGTCCATCACGTTTTCCAGTGTTCACAACTCTTCACTAAGGTTTGGAGGGAGCTCTGAAAAGTCGAACAGATTTCAAACAACTCGGCAAAAGCTATAATTAAAAATCTTTACCTATCGTGAATATAATCATGATATATCACACGACTTAACAGTTTATGGTCGATACAAACAGTTTTGATTGATGTGCGGCTATTACATTTTAACAGCTGTCAAACGTCTGACCCATGTATGTGAAGGTCAACTCCAATTTTGATTGAAGTACAGAGAAACGACTAATGAAAAGGTCCCTGGCTTGATTTAGGAAATACCCAAGCAGTAATTTCCATATGCATTAGCTATTACATATATCATAGATTGAGTCGATTACTTGAAGCGCCGATGCATTACGTGTTAATCATTGGTCGATGTCTAGCAGACCAAAGGGTGATTAAGGCATGAGGAGTTCTTCGTGGTGCACATGCTACCTTCTCCACCTCATTTAGCAGCCAACATAAAATGTATTACAAGCAAGTAATTTTCATGGCCGGTTTCTGATGAAATTCATATTTTTTTGTCAAGTGAAACATTCCATAATGTATAACATATGTGAATATAATGTAACGAAAATGCATCATTTGTGGTTTTAACTAAGTCTTTACATTTTCATTTGTTTCAGCCATAGTAATGCTGTAGGTTCGTAAGAACAGAAAAGAGCGCACACACTTTTGAAGTCTTCCTTGAATTCTTTGCATAATTCAACGCTGACAAGATGCCAAAGAAATGTCGAAATGGAACTGGCGGTTGTATGTGCAGTTTGAGATGTCGTGAGAGCAAAACTTCAAGAGTAACACTGGAAATCGGCTCCATACATTCTACTATTTGAGGAAATGGAACCTAAGGTCTTTCGCCTGACTAGCGAACTCTATAACACAAAGATACCCTTACGCTTTACATAGGACATACTATCCTAGTATTATAGGACATAATATCTATATGTCTACTTGGAACGCGTGCACTGTTAGTTTCTATCCTGACACATAATGTAAACAGCAGACTGAAACTGAACTTTTGCCATATTTCTTTTATAACACATGATCTCATCAGTGAATGCCAGAAAACATTTATGGACGATAAGACAGTTTCCGAAATGTTTTAGTAATATCGTGGGAGTTACTTGAATTAATTGAATAAGGGATGGATTGCGGTAGGGCTTGGGATGTTATTGCCTCAACAGGCTCCTAGTAAAGTCCTTCCTACAGAACTAATTAATAACCTGAATACGTTATGTGTGGCATGAAGTTACTAATACATCAGTTTGTGCTTAGCCTCTCGGGCGAATCAATATTGAGAGCATTTCGGGCGCCACTTCTTTTTTTAATTTGTGTTCTGAAGAACTACTTCTTCAATGCTTTTGTAGAATTAAATATCTATATATTTTCCGTGTCGAAAGTAAGTGTTTCTCAAATTGAAAAAGTAAATTAATTGGGATGAATGATACAATGATAGACTAATACAATGATTAGATACCAGATCCGAGAATTGTCGCTCTCATGGTAATCCGACGTCCTCGCAATGTTAGAATTGAAGAGAACATTGCCCTTTTAGTAATGGGATTTCCTGGAGCTAACTATGATTACGTGAGCTCTTTTAGCATTACAACTCAATGTTAGTGTACACATCTTTAACATGGGTTAAATCCTAGTGAAAATAAATGAACTTGTTCTTCATAATAGTGATTTAGCCTTCCTGTCAACCTATCGTCCATAAGAGACCATTGAAGTTCTTTGCGGAGCTATTGATTATCTCATAACATATCTCAAGTGTTTCACTCGTTTAAAAAGTGTCTTCTGTCTAAATGTCAGTTAAATGCTCATACAGTGTTTGCACTTCACTATGAAGCGAGACATGAATACTGAAGAGTGCTCAATGGCTATTTCTGTTAAGTTAAAACCATTTTCCACAGCTTACGATTCTATAGAAATAATTTCGATGATACATTATGTTGTTAATAAAAGTTAATTTAAATACAACAATGTAGTCGCAGTCAAATTCCAATATAATGTTCAAAGTGTGTTCGTAATCATGTATATTTAGGGTTAGCGGTCATATACAGCCCTGGGAAGTCATGGATTCTAACCTGGACCTTAAATGATTTTCCAATAATATGTTTCCGTCGAGCAGTACATAATCACCTCGAGATTATGGCGTCTACATTTTTCAATTGCTTAGATGTAAGGGCATGAACAATGCAAATATTATTCAAATTTCTTGTACAAAAAGATAAGGTTTACTCCCAATGAAGCTTTCCAATCGTGATTTCACAAAGTCCTGTTCGTCATAACACAGCTGCTCAGAGGAAATGTTCAGTAAATATATAAGATTAAGTGGAGGTTACTAATATACATGCATTTTGAGTGATCCATTTAAAACATGCCCATCACTATTTTGCCTTTTGTACGGAATGAAATGTGTGTCTGCATATAATAAAGTCAGAATATCCTCTAGCTTTGACTTTTGATCACGATTTCTTAACCAAATTGTAAAAAAATACCTACGTTCGTCACTTAAGTTCAGTCAGGTGTTATGAGCTTCTTGGTTTAACGATGATATTTACAAATTGATTGCGTAAATATTAAATGTCTTAATATATGCATTGTGTTTCAGAGCAGTCCCATCGGTTAACAGTAAACAAATGTATAGCAAAGCATCAATCAATAACAACCTAATCGGTCTTGTCACTAAAACACAAATTTCAGTTATCAAATAATTGTATACAATTATATACCATGACGTCATCTACACCATTCAGTGCGCATGAAATGCAGCTGCGGGTGTATGAGAAAGTGGTTAAAGTACCACTGTACAATTATTGTCCTCTCATGAGAGGGTATGAAAGACCACGTCTTTTAAAGTAATTCTAAGCCTACCTGGTTCTTAATCATATAATGTATGTACGTCTTTGTCTAGATTCGCTAGCATCTAGCTTTTATAGAAATACTGCCGATGTGACTTTAAATTTTAACTCACTCACTCATTGAGCATTCAACCGAACTGTACAGACTATTGGTTCATACCATTTAACGCGAAATGGATAGTGTACTGAAGACAAGGATAGTATTAAATCTTCACAAACCAATTTCATTTGAAATGTGGCATTCGTCCTACTGGGATGAAAAGAAGTATATTCTATCCATAAGATTAAATATTTCACTTGGCCAGAGTTTAATATTAGACAGTTAACTATGTCTTGGTAATTTAAGTCCCAGGCAGCTGGAAGCTGTGAGCAGTCCTGTACATTTTCATCAGGACCAAATTACACTTGACATACTCTGACCCCGCAGTCTGCATTTCTAACTATGACCGTCACGATCAAGACATTTTAATCTGAAACGTGTATCCACTATACATGAGACACGGTAATAGTGATAGTGCAATTAGATAGTGCAAGTATGCTACCTGCCGGTTACTCAGCTCAAGTAATACTTTATTCATTAATGTTATCGCATTTACACATAACACATATGCAGATTGGAATAGTTAAGGTTAGACCTAAGGAAACTAGTCAGTGGGGAAAAGTACTCATAAAAGAGGGTATGGGCAGGTCACGTAAATAACCGTCACGACGTCCGTGAAACATGCCAATACCACATTTACTAAAGAATATCAGTTATTTCATCTAACATACGTATCGTACAACTGAGTATTATGTACGTGTAACAATCTTGTTTGCTTTTCAAAGACCGCCCAAAGGGTCCTTAATGTTCCCAGTGTAGAATAACTAAACGTTAAGAGAAACCTCACAGCACATTTACTTTACGTGCAAGCGATTTAATATTTAATGCCTCCCAGCTGAGAAGATAATCTTGAAAGGAATTGATTTTCATTGTGTACCAGACATCAGTGCCAGAGGTAAAACTGCCCATTTTCGAATGAGATGAGCAAGGATGTACCTAGTGCTATGTTTGCAGCGAAATAACTGCTGGTCTACATAAGCAAGTGAAAGTTAAATTATATTTGTTATGCATAAAACCGAGATACTGGATGCCGGTTAAGAGAGCGTTAATTACTGTACAAACAGTCACTTGGGCGGTCTTTGTTGTGCCGAAATACGGAATAGACTGACGCCGGATTAGAGGGTGTGTAAATGATAATAGATTAACTAGCTTCTGCCGGGACAAAATTCTAGTGCCGATATTGAGAGCATGCCGGATTGGAGAGCTGCCGGTTTAGAGGACTTCCACTGTATATTTAAAGTGATTAATACCAACATGCTCATGATCCAGCTGGAATCGTACAATCATCTTGGCTTTTGGCACGAACTTCCTGTGGTATGGCAAAAAGTTTCTTACTTTTACCAAAAATGACGCACTTTTGCAAAGTGTAGTGATGTCGTGTTTTTGAATATCACAAAACGTGATTGGTGTTCTGCGCAGAGAATAGGAGATAGTGATGGTTTTGTAACACTTAATGAATAATGAAGGTTTTTATCAAGCATTGTAAACAAGCAGTGAAACTGAGTTGTTTGCAGTGACCCAAAAAATAGATAGTGGAGAAAATGCTTTTGCACATACTTCATAAATTCATATCATCTTGATCTTTGGTTTTAGCCTTCAGTTTCCTTTTCGTATCTGTATAAAGTAACATTCAAACTAAATTGAATGCCAGATATTAGACAAGTATGTCAACCGAGAATTTTTGTTTGTTTTCTGTTGTCTTATGCCGCACGCCGTGGTCTATAAATAATCGAGTCTGGATCTGACAATCCAGTGGTCAACTGCATGAGCATCGATGAGCATCGATGACCATGTCAGCGAGCCTGACCACCCGATCCCGTTAGTCGCCTATTACGACAAGCATGAGTTGCTGTAGACCAGTTTTAACCCGGATCTTCACAGGTCATCAACAGAGGAAGAAATCTTCTAAAATTACCATGCATGTTTCAGCACTATAAGTTTCTTCTTGAAGTCAATTTGATTTTTATTACATCCAGGATTACTAGGCTCAACAAATGTACCACCACATCCGTGTACCAACAAAAAGCAAAAATTAAACAGTTACAAACACCCGCCCCCATGACGATCACGTGGTCCGCCCTGGACAACTGCTGGTCAGTGGCTTTGTCGTTAGATATTTACCCCAGTCAGACACCTGCTAACAGTGTCTAGGGTTGGATAGGGCGCCATTAACACAAGCACACTCAACTATCCCTTCTGCAAGTGATTAACCAATCTAATCTCCATTTGGATATGACACTGATCAGTTAATCCAATTTAGAGCAGACAAACCAAAGACTAAATGAAACGAACAACGATTAATAACTGCCATAGTCACCAAGTATGTCCACTGGTTCTACTTCACTGGTCCAAACCATACACTTTCTGTTAGTCCTCATTGTAACATGTGCACTAATATTGTCAATATTGTAATATTACAGTGTTTTAAGTTTAGCATGGAACAAATGTTACTCTTTCTTCAAGTGTCAGGATATCTTGTGACGTGAAGTTGCCTGTTGAATATTCAGTTGATAATGAGCCTCGATAAAATATTACTGACAGCTCACATCATCATCCATTCACGAATCAACTGGCGCTTCACTAAGGCTATTCCATACAGTGATTATTTTGAAAGATATCACAAAGACAATGCCCGATACTGATACCACTATGTCACAAAATTTGACAAGATGACCCGATGCTATGTAATATCAATAATGCCTTAGTATAGCTTGAACTGCTTCAACTAACCAATTCTGCTTAACACGTCCATAAATGTGATAGTTACTGTGTCTGCTTTTTGAGCGCCTAAAGCTGGATATACATCGTAAAATTGAGTAAAAGAATAGAAGTAGAATAAAAGAGTTGTGGAAATGATAAAATATAGCATTAACCTATTTTCTCAAAAGAATCAGTTCTCCAATAACATGTCATATGATATTTATGACATCAATGTATCTTTATTCATTATCTAGGCCAGATTTTGAAATGTATCCTGATACAGGCTATGCTAATATGTCCGTTTCAAACTACAGTATATCATATTCGAAATCTTCCAATTGTCTGGTAAAAATAAAATCAATTCATGTCGCCGACATATGCTTGGGGGATGGAGATGAAAAATGTCAGAACAAATTGAGTGAGTAGGTGTCTGCGAATTTGGCTTAACTCAACCCACGACAGCTCTGCTTAATGGGATATGAAAGCCCTGATTGTCGCAGGACACGAACACATGATGTTACAATGAAAATGAGGATCTGCGTGAAGTGAATCAGGGGGATAAAGGAAGCAACTCCCACATCAGCAGACTGATGTGCCTTAAGCACACACCGGGTCTATCTACGAACATATAAAATAATATCCCTTGAGTCAAATGCTGATGTCTGTTTATAAACCACTTAAAACAATAATCATGAGAAGTATTTCTGGAACTGTGGACGTTTGAAAGTCCACTCACATGTACAGCAAGTGAGGAATATTGTGGGTGAGTGGGTGAGAAATGTTTGCATTAAGCTTCATCATCAATACTGCAGGTACACAGAATGCGTCAGACTTCGACCTAATTACAGTAATTCTGAAGGAGATGTACATTATCAGTCAGACTTTAAAACAGCGAGATCCATGGGCACAGGTCGGTTCAAACAATATCGATTTATTAAGCAATCATGTCACTGTTTACTGACCCTAAATGCACCTGTAGAACCTACAGATACGGCAAAGTGGTATATGCGTAACTTCATCAGCTTCATAAATATTTGAGCCCCAGTTCAATATCATGTTGACTGTAGATTAAATGCGTAGATGTCAGGATATGGCCACGATAATATATCAGCATTTTGGTATCTGATACATGTTTGGATGATCAGATGAGACGTGGGAAATGATGGCACTCGAGATATGGGAAATCTTCATTTGCTCGACGTATACCACACAATTTTATACCTTTCCAGACATCTCAAATAGTTAATTTACAGGTATGTTATCTTTGTATTCGTGCAATGAAAAGGTAGGTTCTTCAGAAAATCCGAAAGTTAAATATAACACTTTTCAGACAGTTTTCAAAGAAATTATGTTTTATTGTTCAAATGGTATTTTCAGAGGATTCGTTGAACACATCACGTATGATCGAAAGTCATGAAAACGGTTGTGATGAAAACAGTAAATGAAACAATTAAATTACAACTTTCACCACATTTACGAAGGTTTTATTTAGTGGATATTTGAAACCACTGCTAGTAGCTATTTGAATATCAGGTGTTTCATTCAATCAGGTACGGGCCTAAACTGCAACTGGCATTATCTAACGGTTACCCTGCAATACTGATATCGTACTCAAAGTTATCAATATATACTTTAGAAATTACATTTAGCACAGATCGTATGAAATGTACTACTTGGTAAAAGAACCCGTGATACTGATAGCTGATATAACTATCATACTAATGTTGTATATCTCGGCGCCTTGACGATCAACAATGTGGAATGTGATGCCTATATATGTTGAATCACATTGACGAAAACTTTTCCATATTCATGAGTCCATATAAGAGTGTTAGACGTCACTGACATGAAATACATTCGCAGGAATCCGTTACTTTTCAGCATTCAAACACGAGACTGCATCGTTGAATTCTCCATAGGTTAGTGATAAGATGTAATTAGAGATGAGGAATGTCCTGCTCTATCGCAGTTATAAATTCAACGCATCCAAATGATGAAAAAGGGATATATTCTTTGACACTCCTAAAACACTGAAAGCACGCCAGGCAACTATTGACACACACACTAGGTGGCGAAATTAGAATATATACTAATTCTGAATAATATAGAGTTAAGCATTCAGTGCAGTCATACGTCTAACAATAAGTGTTGATAAACTTGTGACCTGTGTTATGTGAATTGCATATCTATTATTCTAAGTTGTAAAAATGTCTATGAAACAAAAAACTATATTCTCTCCTCCTGGTTGTGAAATAGCACTTATCCATGAGAGACAACAAACGTTGTGTTCTTCATAATAAAAGAAGTTGACAGCCATACATTATCAGCTTATATTCAAACACATGGTCACAAAACGAATACAAAGTGGTCAGTTGCTGCAGCAGGAATTGTATCAATATTAATATCATAACAAAATTAACAGCTATATCGAGTTTAACAATGAATATTTTGTACAATTTTGGATGTCGTTTCATCTGCCGTTAAAGTGACACACATTGCCCACTTAATAATAACATTTGCTGGAATTTTGCTCGACAGAAGGGTGAAGTTGACTATGGAAAGTTGAAGTCATACTCCCTTGTGGTTAATATGATGTCAGTCTGAATCGTTGTGCATAAATTTAAATATTAAACAGATGAAACGGTTTCACTTGTCCCTTTCTTCTGTTACTAACGTTACCATTTGTCCTCCGTTGAAAACATATGCAAAAGAACATACGTGCTAAATCAAAACTGAGAGGAAAGGAGACCCAAGTGTACATTGGACTTGAAACATTGTACGCGTTCATTCCATAATACAAACCTTTACATGCAAACTGATGCCAGAAAAGAGATATTTTCAATCTTGCCACAATGTCTTTTCATATCATATCGATCAAGTGAAAGTTAAAACATGTTCTCCTATCCAGTAAGCACATCTAAAGTGTTTGTTTACATTCAAAGTATCTGAAAAACATACACAGTTTCAGTTGCACAATAACAATTGTTATCACTCACAGTTCGTTCAGCCTTAATAATAAAAGTGCACTCTAGTTGTATTCATTTCGATATCCCCACGTGATCACCCAAAATATATCACAAGTAGGATTGCCTGCAGATTACCTCGAATCACTCTCTGATTAGAACGGATGCCATGTTGCATTGTATCCGTCTTTTCCCCCTCAAATCGATGCACACCTTCCTGGGAAAAGATCTGTGGGTGAAGAACTTAATGTCATTGTGTTTATCAGTTTCACCGCTGCAGCACATGGTTAATTCTTCGTTTCGAGATAACTTCATGCCCTGAATTGCTGTATGTTTAGGTATTCACTTTAGCATTGTTTAACGATGAAAAGGCACTTCGTTTTCATTGCATTGAGAAATTGAATCGCTGCCACGCTGCCACGTACATTATTGTCGACGCTACTCGATAACTTCCTTCTTAGAATGTGTCAGAGATTCTGAAATCTTTGTGGGCATCAAACGTGGTAAGCCAAATAATTCATGCCAGCATCCAGTAAATGTAATAGTTCCAGATTTAGATTTTCTCTTGAACTCATTTCAGCCTCAGGTACATGATCAAATCAGCTAGCTATGTACAATGTCAATGTATCATGCATTTAATATGGAATAACACCAGAGAAGTCAGCTGATGTTATCCAATAATCTCGCATTTTGAAAGTATTTGGAATCAACACGTTAGCATCACGTTGAGACAAGTTGACTGTACATGTTTGAAGTTGATCAGGAATATATCGGTGTAGTCGATTGTTTTCGTAACACAAATAGTTTAGGACAGTCAGTTTACATTTCATCATTAAGATGATCATTGAGAGCTGTTTGAGATTTTCCATGTAACAAATGTGTACACACAAAAACAAATCGGACATACTTGTGGTTATATCACATCAAAATGCACTGAACAAAGACATCACCGTCATGTGACCGAGTCATCATATTAGAAGGCCACTTGGTGAAATACCCTAATTACATGTGGACCCATCTCTACTTTCAGAGGAGAGGTGGGGGTAGCCTTGCAGTTAAAGCGTTTGCTCGTCACGCCGAAGACTCGGGTTCGATTCCCCAGCGGCATAAAACTATACTCACTCTACCTTCAGATCTCCAGTCGTGCAAGGGTTTTCTTTTACCATCGGAAATATTTTATCTCATCATTGTGGCGACATTTCTGCCTGATTTCGCACAGCTTATAAAACCAACAAGCATGCTCCACTGACATGATGACAAGTTACACAGGACATCTTCCCCTGTCTTCAACACTGCAGTTACATATTGATCAAATAGGCACTGTAATCGCATTACTGGAATCCTGAAGCAGAATATTACGGTTTGAGAAACTTCGTCGGGTTATAATGGTTCAGATTTGAATAACGTTTTCTCGTTATTAAGATTTAAATGGGAACTTTTCTTGCGCAGCATTGCCCTTTGGGGTGAAATGCATATGGTTAAAGTTGACAACTACAGATCACATTTCACATCTGATAAAACATTGACCTGAAAGGTGTCACAAGTCTTGATTCATGTGGTGCGTTTGAGGTTGTCTTTATCAAAAGTGTATCCTCCAAAGTCCAAAGATTAATCTGTTTGATAACATCTCATTTAAAACACTGCTTTGTTCATTTCTGTGTTCGTCACCTGACATCCATGGCGGTTAACGAGAATTGCTTTTGTACACAAGCTGCCTGAGGTTATGTGTAAATTTAATCTTAAAAATATTTAATATCTGACAGTCTGTTGCTCTCCTCTTTGAAGTTGAGTCGCAGTTCGTGATAATCAACGTCAGTATCAAAGAGCGAGAGTTGACAGCCTTGTCCATGTAATTAGTAGAGTTTTGTAATTTTCGAGTTCAAGCACCTTCAAAAGGGATGCGTTTTAAAGAAAAATATAGTCAGTTTAGAATAGGATAGGACCATGGGCTTTGTTGCTCATCTGTTATGGAATATGTCGTTTTTGCCGAAGCTTGTTAAGATGATGAAACTGTCTAAAGATATGACATGTTGAATTTGATCTGGTGTAGTGAATCAGACAGGCGAATCACAGACAAGAATGGTCACATTTTTAATAGGTTTTGTTTTAATGTCAAAATTGTCAGTGAACATAAAGTAATGTACATACTATAATATTCACATCCGCTGAGGAAACTGGACAGAACCACTCATGAGTACACAACTTAACACTGAAATCGAAATATATGACCGTTTGACAAAACCCATTTGACACAATAGGTGCCCATGGGGATGCCTACTTCTTGTCTAAAATTTTTGCACCACATTTTACAGGTATATTATCAATGCGGAATTCCAGACTTTCAGGTAATGTTTTGGTACTAAACTTTAAATGCCATTTGCGTTTATTTCTGACAAATTGTCCCGAGCCCCTGAATATAAATATGTAAGTATATCCTTGTTCACTACGTTCATCTAGTAATGCCCCAAGGATAAAGGAATGTCGACATTATCATACAACATTGTAAAATCAAAGGTTTTGCCAGAGCTGAACTCGTTCGTGAGACTGTAAACAAATCTTTTTGAGAATCCACAAGGTACTAATTCCACTTGTCTCAAATATGTTCTGTGACTTTAGAAAACATTCTTCCCTGATAACATTAAGGATTATGATTAATCGTTGAGAAAGGGATTTGGTGGTACATTTGCCGGACCTGGCAATATATATCTCTTTGTACAGATGTTTATGAAGCTTTGAAATCAAGTTCAAAAGAGGAATGCACGTCTTCAGGCTTTCCTGGATTTTCTCACTGACACCATTTATGCAGAGTCGTGACATAAGGCACTAGGGTATGAATAAACGGTCCACGAGACTGTGTGATTAGGGCAACGAGGTTAATGTTTTCCGTATCACCGTCACATTCTGACACATGGGAATTATCAAGTAGCGTTGACAATAACACATGTCAGGGATTCAACTGAGCAGGAAGCGACTTCTTAGCGTTAAATAAGGCTCAACTGAATGTTAAAACATATTTAACTTCAGGGCATGAAGTTATCTGCAAATGAGGAATTACAACTGTGAAATGGGTAAACACAATCACAAGACTATCTTCCCTGTAAAAGAATTTCAAGAAAGTTGTTTGAGGAGGTCATTATGCGACGATGTCGCATTGGCCATACAAGGTATATTCACAAGTACTTGTTGAAAGGTGAAGATCCTCCGTTTTGTATCCCTTGTGATGAGAGAGTCACAGTCAAGCATCTCCTGCTTGATTGTGTCGAATTCTCCATCATATAAATAAATATTTCAATGTTAAAACTGTTAAGGATCCTTTTAACACTGTCCATGTTCATTTAATTCTTGTTTTTTTTAAAGAAATTGATTTGATTAATGATTTTTGATTAATATGTTCTGTAAATAGATGTATTTTAATGATTGGTAGTTTAGATTGTTAACTTAGATTGTTAGTGGCTGTGCCCTCAAAGGGGGTTAAAGTACCGTATAATTATTGTCCTCTTGAGAGGGTACGTAAGTCCCAAAACTTTCAAAGTAAAATATAAATTATCTCATTTTAAACGTAGTATTTTTGTTATTTTAACTGTTGGCTAAATTTTCCTACGATCGCCAGCGGCTGAAGGGATGGTGTAAATCCAGCTAGGATCCATGCAGGTAGCAAAAGTAATGTAAGTCCCCATGGTTCCTAGTATGGTGATCTATCTTCAGTTGTTGGCGATCTATAGCCCATTTTTATATTGTGTTGTCCCCTATAGTTAAAATGTTTTAGATTCAATTACTAGTTTTACATATATATCTGTGATACTCTAGTTGCTTTACTGTCCTTTGTCGGCAGGTTTTATAATCTCTATATATATTTTATTTCAATGTCAAGTGTTCTCGTCACAATATGGTTGAAATATTGCCGATGTGACGTTAAATAATAACTCACTAAAGAAAGTTGATGAAGTGAAAGAGAGGTACACAATACAGCATGGCATCTGTTCTAATCAGAAGGTGATTCGATGTAATCTGTAGGCATTCCTTGTTTTCAGGACACATGTTTTGTAAGCACTTAAGGGTATGGAAATGAATGCAGCTTGCGTGTCCTCCAGTAAACCGAGCTGGGACACTGTGAGTATTGCCAATTTGTTTATACTTTGCAAGAAACGGAACGTTTTCACTGTGATTGATAAATTTAGAAAGTGTTTTTAAAGGAACAATAATAATTAAAATGGGTCTTTATGACATGGTTAGATTTTATTAACTGGCGTAGACAGTGTTAGACGATTCTGTGTTCCCAGACGAGTGAAAAGGTTCAAACGGACATAAAACAGTACACATGACGACTTTCAAAAAGTCAAAAGTTTCCTTAATGTCGAGCTATATTCAAACAGCGACAGGGTTTCTAGTTTACAATGAAGAAAACAGGAATGATATTTTGAATGAAGTGACAGTAGTGTTGTAAAGGTACATGGAACAGTCGTTTAGAGCTACACTATGAGGTCTAGGTTGAAGTTCTTGAACAAGCCTGACATCCCATGACTGATCGATTAAGCTTAACTCGGCGGACCTGGGCAGTCGTGTTCTGCTTCACCAGAAAGTCCATGGTGCAGTATATTGTCTGGATTGATCTTGCTATAAGGTCAGAAAAGGAAGGTTGAATAAATTGAAAACGATCACCTCATTATTGGAGAATGGAATCTCTTTTGTTCACAAGTGTATATCTGTTTTACGATTGTATATTATGGCTGTCCCGGGATCGATTCTGGCGTCCCCTGTCGTGATATTGCTGCCATACTGCTAAACCATACTCACTAACTAACCCGATAAAGATTGGGTAAACATGATGTTGATGTCGCCATACTGACACTAAAATTCATGTCTTAAACTGAACAAAAAGGAAGTATAGCCTTATTTTTCAGGAAATAAAAAAATATCAGACAAGAAGCAGTTATTCTTAGTTGTGTTTGAACCTTTTCCAGTGTTTCGACAAAGGTTCCCAGATAGTAACGTTTCTAATGTGTAATGTTGTGTAATCTTCCTACATAGTTCCATGACTGTGTGATATGGACATTCCATACCTTCATTGAATGCAAGACACTCTTGAATAGACATATATCAATGTATGTCATGAAACGTCATGTGTGTGATAAACAATTCCACTGTATACGTTCTGCATAGCAATCACTATAAACTAAATTCTGTTCACCGAGCGAGTTAACAAATTGGCAGAGAAACCAATGCAGCTATATTTCTTTTACCACTGGACATGAAATATCAAATCACTCACACTTAAATGAAAAGAAATGCGTGCGAGACGCGCATTTCCCCCAACTTTACAGTACATAATTTCGATAAGCATGCTCCTCGGACAAGTTGATCGAGGGAAATGTGCTGCCTATGTGACGATTTATAACACAGCAATAGTTCATCCCAGACACTTCCAATAACATTCCAATTAGACCAGGCAAACATACAATATCTCTAAATGGAAGAGAATGATGCACTGAAGCGTAATATTTTGTCTGGGTGTCACCATGCAGTATCTGATGCAAATATATGAAAGCACCGATGCTGTTCTGAGGTGAGAAATTGTTAAAAACGACACTGACAATGGATTTTATCGTCGAGGTTTCTGCTTTGTACTAATGTAGCATTTACAGGATTCAGGAAAACGACTTTAGATCCAAACGGGTTTCTGTTTTGTCTCTTTGCACTAGGTTAATAAACAACTTATTTATCTGCTAATTTTACATAATAGGTGACCGTGTAGTATTTGAAAGGATATTTTAAGAATTGTTCAGCAAATGAAATAGAAGTGAAGCCTTTAGGCATTGACAGTTCAAGAACTCCGATGAACATCCTAGCGATATAAACATGTGCATGTATGATCAAGCTACACCGGTGCTCATAGTTCATGTAAATTGGCGAACTTTTCCAGTGTTTTGAGTTATAATAATATCTATGTATAGAAATACAACTGTTTGCTAAATTACGAGAACTAGGTCAAATCTAAACCAACAAAACGACACATTATGGTTAACGTAAAAATGTAAAAAAAACCCATTTTTATGAATCCTATAAAAAATGAAATAATGTGTTCGTGTTTTCCATGTTTAGGGTCAGGATCTTGACATTCCAACCATAACCACACTCTGGCATGAGATGTAATGCAAATGACAGTTTGATTGTCACTATTACATGTAACAGCAATGCTAATGGCCAGTTTGTTACTGAAAAGCAATTCCTGGAGCTTAGAATTGAGTGTATGAACGTCTTAAATTACCGTTTTCTTCCAGGGAAACATGATTTGCATACTAAACAAAAATGAGACTCCGATGATGAAATGGTAGTGCAGCAGATATGAAGCAATACGTAATGGGTAAACTCTGCCAAGCGAAAAGAGTTCTATGATCTATGACAGGGAAACATGATTTGCATCCTAAACAAAAATGAGATCTTCCAAAATGATTTGAATCTAAAATCTATCCATGTAAGTGAAGGTGTGACATGGACAGTTATGACTGATCTATTTGTGTAAACTGAGATGCCTTGGGCGTTTCACTTGTTCAAAGTCCTATCGGCGTTCCTGGATATTCCGTTTTGAAAAGTCACCACTTGCTACCCCTACGGCACCTTGTTGAATGTAAAAGGCGCAGAAAATAATCTCAGTGCTCAAGATTGTCCTTATTGTAAAACAAATTGGGTAAACACAGTTGGTCAATAGAAGCGCCCAGGTTGATGTGGTGACAGCGAGTTAGGCCGATAGCATACACTGAGTCTTCCGATTCGATTCAAATGGTTCTTTCGTGCAATTTCAATTTTCCTGACAATCAATGTCAGCTGTTCTTAGAAGACGTTCTTGGGCTGACTGTGATTTAGCAAGACATAAAAGTGGAAGTTTCATATATGCCCAGAATATGGAATAGGATAAAAACAAATGGAAAGGTCCTACTCCATAGACATATTTTCAACGGAACATGCACTATGCATTGAAATATGATTCGATTACATAACCATGTGGTTGCTGATAAAGCAAGTTTATCTTACTTAAGTTAAATTCCACAAAAGTGTAAGATCGTGTTGATAGTGCATTTGACCGCACATTGCTAAAAAGTGTTAAATATGACCCAAGAACGGTACGGGCAAGAAGTTTAAGACTTATAAACACGGTAGACGTTTAGAAATATGTATATGACGGCACTGGCAAAAGTTGTATTTGCAAAGGAAAATCAAATTGAAGAGAAACGAACCATGGAAAAGGTTCAATGATAGTCTTATGCAAAGAATTCCAGAATCAGAAAATGAAACAGAAATCTCACTTGCGGATTTGTTGAAACACATTTTGCAAAAATATTGCTTTCTCAAGGCTTTCAATTTGACAATTAGTTTTCTCTGAGATTTCTCAATTAAAACGTAAAACATTGCATTGAAACTAATATAATTAAATCATGCTTTGCTTTTGAAAGAAAATCGATAATAGGCAATTCGTGGCACTGGCTTAAATATGGAATGAAGATAGTTGGCATAGTTTCAGCCACTAAAGTTGTAACGAGAATTAATAAATAATATGATTAATTTGCTTTCGCATGCTGCCTGTTGATTTCGCCCAGTCGATGACCTTGGAGTAGAGCATCAAGTTGTCAACCTAATGTCATGAGGTAACTTCCGCGTGTTTTGACATTTATCATTTGTCATTTCCTTGGGGTATGTGTACTTTTAAACAATAGAACATGTGCACCAGACTGCATAGCGAGCTTAAATGAAGTTTGAGTACTATCCATTGTCCTCTTCTAGAAGCAGCCACCGTCACAAGCACACAAGTGTACGTGTCAAGACATCCTAGACTAACCATTGCGTCATACCCCCGTTCGATTAGGATACACTTTCAAAAACCATAACCCACGACGGTTCCTATGGGACGTGACCTCCATTAGTGTTAACATGATCTCAACGCAGGACCCGGATATCTGTTGCCCATGATTCTAATTTGACTGGAGGTCTTGTGTTAGTATCGTGTGGCTTCAATCCGGATCAAGATAAGTCTTTTAGTGAATGGCTGCAGGATATCCAGTATACCAGAAGTGGAGGTAACACATTTCAATATTGGCAATGGTTTGAATATGACTGCGCTCTCAGTTGACACAACATTAACGTGTAGCGAAAGATCCATGTGTTGGCCTTTGGAAGAGCAGCACTCTAACTGTATTGCATGTATTATAAACCTGCACACAACCATAATGATCCGATCATACAGGATTGAGCAAGATTAAAAGATCTACTTCACCATACACGTCATGCACTGGAAGCATGGGACATGTAATATGGCGTAAAAGACTTTTTCAAGTGAATGTACAATTACTTAATTGTACACATGTAAATCGTTCACAATGGCATCAATGCATAAAGAAAATAAAGAACAGTCTGAATTCCTTTGAATTCGATGACATCCATACATTAGTAAGAAAAGGTATTTGTATAATAGATTTCGTGACATGTAGTTCAATATGGGTAAGTCAGTTCGTAGAAATACACTTTCTGAAATGTACACGGTATGATGATTTCAATCATTTTGTTATCATAATAACCATTGTTAGAAATACGATGTGTATATTGAAGTGTACTGGTGGTTTTTAACTATGCTCAGGGTGGAAATCTGGATATCAGCTGGCATGCTTTTCGAAATTGAATTTGGGATTGATGGATTTACCTAAGGAACTGAATTGATTGAGTCAGTCAGAAAATGTTCTTAATGGCCAGGTCATTCTGTTGGCAGCAAACCCATGGGCTTCGCTTCTCCTGTCATTTGCTTTCAAAAACCAATGTACACAGTTATACTCTGTTCCAGTTAAGCACACCAGTTCCAAGCTGATTGGTTGTGCACGTTCAGCTGATTGGATGTGCACGTTTATCCCCTTCCATGTACTTGTAGAGACAGGACGTAGATTACCTATTTGTACAACTTACTCTTCCAGTTGCTCGTGGAAATACTTTATTTTCTTGACTATACATCGTACAAAAGGTTACACGCGCTGGGACATGGGGTCTATTTAAGATCCGTCCTCCACCATTTAAGTTATACCAGCGCAAATTACCAACCAATGGCTTTTATGAATTGATTTAGTTTTACACGATATGTTTTCGGTACACCATAATGGAATATCCTCTGAATTGCTGCTGAGAAAGAGAGAGGGGTAGGGGGTGGGCCGATTTTGCAACGGTGAATCAATTTATAAAAGCCATTTCTATTTATTCATATTTCTTCAGTGTATTATGAAATACGGAGACAAACAGATTATCAAAATGAAATCGCTACATGTGCTGGAGTGCCAGTGTTGCCCAACGCTCATCTGTTAAACCAGCTTTCACAATATCGTTGGTCTTTCTTCGCCTGGAGAAAGACATTTGCAACAATTATATTGCTCATGGAACATTCTAACGTATTTGAATTATGTGAATGTCAGGCGAAATGTCTCTCACGCGACTCGGTCATTTATTTTGCAAGTTTAAAGTTATTCCTATCCATTGGTATAACAGGAGATCAATGCAAAGTCTGATGCGAGCGACTTTGGGTCTAACAGGTTCCACAGAGAAGACAGATTGGGCAACGTTGTGACCTTGATGAAGGTAACACTGCACTTTTGATCATAGCATCATTTTGTTATCAAGGCTTTACTCAACATTGTTCTTTCAGAGGGTGCGTATCCGTGCACATGGCGTCGTATCAACTTGTGTTACTTGTGCGAAATGTTAGGTTCTTCTTTTAAAGAATACCCTTCCATTGCATTACTTCAAGTAATGTACAACTCGATGCCAGCCCCACTTGTTTGAATATATAAGCAGGTCAGTATCACTCAAAGTTTAGCAGTATGAGGTGGAGTTACACTGTCGAATTCAAGTTGTTTGTTGCAACGTAGAATATGAACAACAGAGGATGACATAAGAGGACAAAAGTGCAATGATACACTTAGAACTCAGAAATAGTCATTTATGACGCACTGTATCTGATATCTTTTGGCTTTTGTAAGTTATCGACTGGGCATCTCTTCTGTTACATTTTAGCCCACATTGTTTGAAATAGCATGACTATACAAACCTGTGCGATCCTACAGCCATATGACAACGTTCTGTCAATAACCCAGCATGCACCAGACAAATCAAACCAAGGCACCAAGCCTGACCACCGTCCCATTAAGTCTCCCCCCACGTTAAGCATTCCCTCCTATATATCCTTTCTTACCCAAATTCGAAAACTCTTTCTCAGCAGATTCGATGTTTGCTCAGTTTCTGGTTTTCTCAGAGGTCCATCACGTTTTCCAGTGTTCACAACTCTTCACTAAGGTTTGGAGGGAGCTCTGAAAAGTCGAACAGATTTCAAACAACTCGGCAAAAGTTATAATTAAAAAATATTTATCTATCGTGAATATAATCATGATATATCACATCACTTAACAGTTTATGGTCGATACAAACAGTTTTGATTGATGTGCGGCTATTACATTTTAACAGCTGTCAAACGTCTGACCCATGTATGTGAAGGTTAACTCCAATTTTGATTGAAGTACAGAGAAATGACTAATGAAAAGGTCAGGGGCTTGATTTAGGAAATACCCAAGCAGTAATTTCCATATGCGTTAGCTATTACATATCTAATAGATTGAGTCGATTACTTGAAGCGCCGATGCATTACGTGTTAATCATTGGTCGATGTCTGGCAGACCAAAGGGTGATTAAGGCATGAGGAGTTCCTCGCGGTGCACATGCTACCTTCTCCACCTCATTTAGCAGCCAACATAAAATGTATTACAAGCAAGTACATGTAATTTTCATTACACGGTTTCTGATGAAATCATATTTTTTTGTCAAGTGAAAGAACAGAACAGAGCGCACACACTTTTGCAGTCTTCCTTGATTTCTTTGCATAATTCAACGCTGACAAAATGCCAACGAAATGTCGAAATGGAACTGGCGGTTGTATGTGCAGTTTGAGATGTCGTGAGAACAATACTTCAAGAGTAACACTTGAAATCGGCTTCATACATTCTACTATTTGGGGAAAAGGAACCTAAGGTCTTTCGCCTGACTAGCGAACTCTATAACACAAAGATACCCTTACGCTTTACATAGGACATACTATCCTACTATTATATATATATGTCTATATGTCTACTCGGAACGCGTGCACTGTTAGTTTCTATCCTGACATATAATGTAAACAGCAGACTGAAACTGAACTTTTGCCATATTTCTTTTATAACACATGATCTCATCAGTGAATGCCAGAAAACATTTATGGACGATAAGACAGTTTCCGAAATGTTTTAGTAATATCGTGGGAGTTACTTGAATTAATTGAATAAGGGGTGGATTGCGGTAGGGCTTGGGATGTTATTGCCTCAACAGGTTCCTAGTAAAGTTCTTCCTACAGAACTATAGTACTGTCGGAAACAGAAAAAAATAGTTTTTAGGCTGTGACTCTGTATCCCTAAAATTTACGCAATTGCAAATAGCATATGTCGAAATAACCCATTTCGACCTAACTGGGCGTCCAGTGGGATGCGTAATACGATATCCAGAAAAGCATGTTTACTCGTAAAATCGGGCAAAACTTACGAATAGCTGCTGAAAATAATAGATCAGACTATCGATGGCAATTAGGTCGCTCAGCCAGGTATGAAATGCACGTGCTGCCTACAGGCACAAGGGGTCATCTCAAAGATATTTTGTGCTCTTTCATGTGTGTTGACTATGTCTCATCTATTGAATAACATCTTATGTGTCTTTCTTTCATAAAGTTTATGTTGAGATATGTAAAAGAAGATGATACTCGAAAACTATAGAAACGCATCATAGAATATAGGTGGCATGACCACCCGAAGATCGACAGGACTGGATATTATTTGTAAATTGATATGACGTGCCGTGTACCTCCCCAGTATAATTGCCCTTAAGGATTATCTTATCTTAGCTGATATCTCTATTCCCAAGCCCGACCCCAGGTTTTGCTTTTGAGGCGACCATTCCTATCTGTTTGATTTTATAGTGACAGTGAGACTGCATGGTAGCTACATGCTTAATAGTTTCAGCATAAAAGTTATCATTTTTTTACGTCAGCTATCGTTTATAATGAATCTACGTCTGATTTCAAATTGGGCATTTAAAAAGTGTCCTTTGTAATACAATATCGTCGCACACTAATTTGCATAAAGCCATGGTCTGTTCCAAATAAGTCTTTTTGGACTTAGTAAAAAAACGCATTGCTCATTTCTGCACTAATTTCCCCTCAGTTTTTCTCCGTTTCCAATCTCTCTACCACTGAGACTGTAGTTAGGCCGAACTTAGTTTAACAGATATTTCACACTTCCACATATCAACTACATAAATTGTAGAGATAAATGAGAGAATACAGTTTTTTTCTATTTCCGACGGTACTTTAATAACTAATAACCTGAGTACTTTATGTGTGGCATGAAGTCACTGATAACATCAGTTTGTTGCTTAGCCTTTCGGGCGAATCAATATTGAGAGCATATCTGGCGCCACTTCTTTTTTTAATTTGTGTTCTGAAAAACTACTTCTTCAATGCTTTTGTAGAAATTAAATATCTGTATATTTTCCGTGTCGAAAGTAACTGTTTCTCAAATTGAAAAGTAAATTAATTGGGATGAATGATACAATGATAGACTAATACAATGATTAGATACCAGATCCGAGAATTGTCGCTCTCATGGTAATCCGACGTCCTCGCAATGTTAGAATTGAAGAGAACATTGCCCTTTTAGTAATGGGATTTCCTGGAGCTAACTATGATTACGTGAGTTCTTTAAGCATAACAACTCAATGTTAGCGTACACATCTTTAACATAGGTTAAATCCTAGTGAAAATAAATGAACTTGTTCTTCATAATAGTGATTTGGCCTTCCTGTCAACCTATCGTCCATAAGAGACCATTGAAGTTCTTTGCGGAGCTATTGATTATCTCATATCTCAAGTGTTTCACTCGTTTAAAAAGTGTCTTCTGTCTAAATGTCAGTTAAATGCTCATACAATGTTTGCAATTCACTATGAAGAGAGACATGAATACTGAAGAGTGCTCAGTGGCTATTTCTGTCAAGTTAAGAACTATTTTTCACAGCTTACGATTCCATAGAAATCATTTCGATGACACATTATGTTGTTAATAAAAGCTAATTTAAATACAACAATGTAAAGACGATCGCAGTCAAATTCCACTATAATGTTCAAAGTGTGTTAGCCACCATGTATATTTAACGGTCATATACAGCCATGGGAAGTCGTGGATTCTAACCTGGACTTTAAAGGACTTTCCAATAATACATTTTCGTCGAGCAGTGCATAATCACCTCGAGATTCTGGCGTCTACATTTTTCAATTGCATGAACAATGCACATATTATTCAAACTTCTTGTACACAAAGATAAGGTTTACTCCCAATTAAGCTTTCCAATCGTGATTTCACAAAGTCCTGATCGTCATAACACAGGTTCTCAGAGGATATGTTCAGTAAATATATAAGATGTAAGTGGAGGTTACTAATATACATGCACATTTTGAGTGATCCATTTAAAACATACCCATCACTATTTGGCCTTTTGTACGGAATGAAATATGTTTCTGCAGATAATAGAGTCAGAATATCCTCTAGCTTTTACTTTTGATCACGATTTCTTAACCAAATTGTACAAATACCTGCGTTCGTCACTTAAAGGTCACATGCAACCAAAAAATCAAACATAATTAAAACACAATTATCACTTATAATATAATATACATTGCTGGTTTTGAAAAAACATAAAAACAAAATTATAAGCGTGCAATCGCAAATCAAAAGTGCAATATTTTGTACTTGGGTTTACTTCCCAAGAAACGAAGCAGCCGGGATCCCGAACCCAGTCAGAGCGGGTGGGTGTGCACTCAAGTGTAACGGCTTGTTCATTTGCAGATGCCGCCCCCACGGCTCATTGTGTGTGTATATATAGAGATGTTGGGTTTTGTAAATACATGCTCATTTTTTGTGTATAACATTTAGCAATCAACAGACATCATAACATGTCATGTGTACAAGTAACACAGCTGCCTGTCTGTGTAATTACATAATGTGACAGAGACCGAACTCGGGCCATAAATCAATGCGTTTTGTTTATGGTGTATAACCTGATAGGTGTTAATTTCAAATTGCATGTGGTCAGTGATTGAAATTGTGTATTGAATATTGTCATTAGCAGAAGGGCAGGCAGACACATAGGTGCCAATAAAACAGACATTGAGTTTTGTCTGTGACAACGACATATATCTATATCACAGTTAGAAATCCTGTCGACGCTAAATAATGACATTGCTTTAAAGTATCGAACTGAGAAAGTGACTCGGTATGAAGAACGTGTGGTGAAATAGACAAATGAAATTATATAAACAGTTAAATCGGTAATCTACTGTAATAACATATAAAAAGCTCGCGCCTGTGAAATATCAACAAAACATTAGAAAAATAGCTCACACCAAAGCCTTCACCGAATATTCACCGGACAACCCGCTTCCAAGCTCCGCGAACCTATTTCACTGCGCATGTGCTATGAGCGCATCCCAGCTCTTGAAACCACTTCAGTTCCCCCCAAGCGCTGGGGGAAAGTAAGTGAATCGTTTGAACTCCGATTTCGCGCGTTTTTTTTTATCGCGTTATTTTTCAACTTTATAAGTTGAATTTGCATTTTTGATGATTTGTTTCGGTAAGTCCATACCGAAAGGTATCAGAATCTGCAAAGCTGTGTTTTACGTTGCATGTGACCTTTAAGTTCAGTCAGGTGTTATGAGCTTCTTGGTTTAAAGATGATATTTACAAATTGATTGCGTAAATATTAAATGTCTTAATATATGCATTGTGTTTCAGAGCAGTCCCATCGGTTAACAGTAAACAAATGTATAGCAAAGCATCAATCAATAACAACCTAATCGGTCTTGTCACTAAAACACAAATTTCAGTTATCAAATAATTGTATACAATTATATACCATGACGTCATCTACACCATTCAGTGCGCATGAAATGCAGCTGCGGGTGTATGAGAAAGTGGTTAAAGTACCACTGTACAATTATTGTCCTCATGAGGGGGTATGAAAGACCATGTCTTTTAAAGTAATTCTAAGCCTACCTGGTTCTTAATCATATAATGTATGTACGTCTTTGTCTATATTCGCTAGCATCTAGCTTTTATAGAAATACTGCCGATGTGACTTTAAATTTTAACTAACTCACCCATTGAGCATTCAACCGAACTGTACAGACTATTGGTTCATACCATTTAACGCGAAATGGATAGTGTACTGAAGACAAGGATAGTATTAAATCTTCACAAACCAATTTCATTTGAAATGTGGCATTCGTCGTCTACTGGGATGAAAAGAAGTATATTTTATCCATAAGATTAAATATTTCATTTGGCCAGAGTTTAATATTAGACAGTTAACAATGTCTGGGTAATTTAAGTCCCAGGCAGCTGGAAGCTGTGAGCAGTCCTGTACATTTTCATCAGGACCAAATTACACTTGACATACTCTGACTCTGCAGTCTGCATTTCTAACTATGACCGTCACGATCAAGACATTTTAATCTGAAACGTGTATCCACTATACACGAGACACGACAATAGTGATAGTGCAATTAGATAGTGCAAGTATGCTACCTGCCGGTTACTCCGCTCAAGTAATACTGTATTCATTAATGTTATCGCATTTACACATAACACATATGCAGATTGGAATTGTTAAGGTTAGACCTAAGGAAACTAGTCAGTGGGGAAAAGTACTCATAAAAGAGGGTATGGGCAGGTCACGTAAATAACCGTCACGACGTCCGTGAAACATGCCAATACCACATTTACTAAAGAATATCAGTTATTTCATCTAACATACGTATCGTACAACTGAGTATTATGTACATGTAACAATCTTGTTTGCTTTTCAAAGACCGTCAAAAGGGTCTTTAATGTTCCCAGTGTAGAATAGCTTAACATTTAGATAACCCTCACAGCACTTTTACTTTACGTGCAAGCGATTTAATATTTAATGCCTCCCGGCTAAGTAGATAATCTTGAAAGGAATTGATTTTCATTGTGTACCAGACATCAGTGCCAGAGGTAAAACTGCCCATTTTCGAATGAAATGAGCAAGAATGTGTCTAATGCTATGTTTGCAGCGAAATTATTGCTGGTATACATAAGCAAGTGAAAGTTCAATTATGTTTGTTATACATAAAACCGAGATACTGGATGCCGGTTACGAGAGCATTAATTAATGTACAAACAGTCAAGTGGGCGGTCTTTGTTGTGCCGAAATACGGAATAGACTGACGCCGGATTAGAGGGCGTGTAACTAGCTAAATGAGAGCATCATAAATTTAACTAACCAACATTCTGCCGGGACCAAATTCTAGTTTCTTACGATATTGAGAGCATGCCTGGATTGTGAGGGCTGTAACAGTTTAATGAGGTTTTATCAAGCTTCAAGCTGTATATTTAAAGTGATTAATACCAACATGCCCTTTTCGTATCTGTATAAAGTAACATTCAAACTAAATTGAATGCCAGATATTAGACAAGTATGTCAACCGAGAATTTGTGTTTGTTTTCTGTTGTCTTATGTCGCACGCCATGACAATCCAGTGGTCAACAGTATGAGCATCGATGACATCGATGAGCATCGATGAACCATGTCAGCGAGCCTGACCACCCGATCCCGTTAGTCGCCTATTACGACAAGCATGAGTTGCTGTAGACCAGTTTTAACCCGGATCTTCACAGGTCATCAACCGAGGAAGAAATCTTCTAAAATTACCATGCATGTTTCAGCACTATAAGTTTCTTCTTGAAGTCAATTTGATTTTTATTACATCCAGGATTACTAGGCTCAACAAATGTACCACCACATCCGTGTACCAACAAAAAGCAAAAATTAAACAGTTACAAACACCCGCCCCCATGACGATCAAGTGGTCCGCCCTGGACAACTGCTGGTCAGTGGCTTTGTCGTTAGATATTTACCCCAGTCAGACACCTGCTAAGAGTGTCTAGGGTTGGATAGGGCGCCATTAACACAAGCACACTCAACTATCCCTTCTGCAAGTGATTAACCAATCTAATCTCCATTTGGATATGACACTGATCAGTTAATCCAATTTAGACCAGACAAACCAAAGACTAAATGAAACGAACAACGATTAATAACTGCCACAGTCACCGAGTATGTCCACTGGTTCTACTTCACTGGTCCAAACCATACACTTTCTGTTAGTCCTCATTGTAACATGTGCACTAATATTGTCAATATTGTAATATTACAGTGTTTTAAGTTTAGCATGGAGCAAATGTTACTCTTTCTTCAAGTGTCAGGATATCTTGTGACGTGAAGTTGCCTGTTGAATATTCAGTTGATAATGAGCCTCGATAAAATATTACTGACAGCTCACATCATCATCCATTCACGAATCAACTGGCGCTTCACTAAGGCTATTCCATACAGTGTCTATTTTGAAAGATATCACAAAGACAATGCCCGATACTAATACCACTATGTCACAAAATTTGACGAGATGACCCGATGCTATGTAATATCAATAATGCCTTAGTATAGCTTGTACTGCTTCAACTAACCAATTCTGCTTAACACGCGTCCATAAATGTGATAGTTACTGTGTCTGCTTTTTGAGCGCTTAAAGCTTGATTTACATCGTAAAATAGAGTAAAAGAATAGAAGTAGAATAAAAGAGTTGTTGAAATAATAAACTATTTTCTAAAACCAATCAGTTCTTCAATTACATGTCATATGATATTTGTGCCATCAATGTATTTTTATTCATTATCTAGGCCAGATTCTGAAATGTATCCTGATACACAGGCTATGCTAATATGTCCGTTTAAAAATACAACTTGTCATATTCGAAATCTTCCAAAGAGGACGTTTAAGAAAAATGGGAAAAGAATGAAACCACGATAGAGAACAACTAATGAGATTGTGGCTCATCTTTCCTACAACAAATGGTGTCAGTGAGTAACTGTAGAGATATTCTCTTTTTTTGTCTGGTAAAAATAAAATCAATTCATGTCGCCGACATATGCTTGGGGGATGGAGATGAAAAATGTCAGAACAAATTGAGTGAGTAGGTGTATACGAATTTGACTTAACTCAACCCACGACAGCTCTGCTTAATGGGATATGAAAGCCCTGATTGTCGCAGGACACGAACACATGATGTTACAATGAAAATGAGGATCTGCGTGAAGTGAATCAGGGGGATAAAGGAAGCAACTCCCACATCAGCAGACTGATGTGCCTTAAGCACACACCGGGTCTATCTACGAACATATAAAATAATATCCCTTGAGTCAAATACTGATGTCTGTTTATAAACCACTTAAAACAATAATCATGAGAAGTATTTCTGGAACTGTGGACGTTTGAAAGTCCACTCACATGTACAGCAAGTGAGGAATATTGTGGGTGAGTGGGTGAGAAATGTTTGCATTAAGCTTCATCATCAATACTGCAGGTACAAGGAATGCGTCAGACTTCGACCTAATTACAGTAATTCTGAAGGAGATGTACATTATCAGTCAGTCTATAAAACAGCGAGATCCATGGACACAGGTCGGTTCAAACAATATCGGTTTATTAAGCAATCATGTCACTGTTTACTGACCCTAAATGCATCTGTAGAACCTGCAGATACGGCAAAGTGGTATATGCGTAACTTCATCAGCTTCATAAATATTTGAGCCCCAGTTCAATATCATGTTGACTGTAGATTAAATGCGTAGATGTCAGGATATGGCCACGATAATATATCAGCATTTTGGTATCTGATACATGTTTGGATGATCAGATGAGACGTGGGAAATGATGGCACTCGAGATATGGGCAATCTTCATTTGCTCGACGTATACCACTCAATTTTATACCTTTCCAGACATCTCAAATAGTTAATTTACAGGTATATTATCTTTGTATTCGTGCAATGAAAAGGTAGGTTCTTCAGAAAATCCGAAAGTTAAATAAAACACTTTTCAGACAGTTTTCAAAGAAATTATGTTTTATTGTTCAAATGGTATTTTCAGAGGATTCGTTGAACACATCACGTATGATCGAAAGTCATGAAAACGGTTGTGATGAAAACAGTAAATGAAACAATTAAATTACAACTTTCACCACATTTACGAAGGTTTTATTTCGTGGATATTTGAAACCACTCTAGGAAGCTATTTGAATATCTGGTGTTTCATCCAATCAGGTACGGGCCTAAACTGCAACTGGCATTATCTAACGGTTACCCTGCAATACTGATATCGTACTCAAATTTATCAATATATACTTTAGAAATTACATATAGCACAGATCGTATGAAATGTATTACTTGGTAAAAGAACCCGTGATACTGATAGCTGATATAACTATCATACTAATGTTGTATATCTCGGCGCCTTGACGATCAACAATGTGGAATGTGATGCCTATATATGTTGAATAACATTGACGAAAACTTTTCCATATTCATGAGTCCATATAAGAGTGTTAGACGTCACTGACATGAAATACATTCGCAGGAATCCGTTACTTTTCAGCATTCAAACACGAGACTGCATCGTTGAATTCTCCATAGGTTAGTGATAAGATGTAATTAGAGGTGAGGAATGTCCTGCTCTATCGCAGTTATAAATTCAACGCATCCAAATGATGAAAAAGGGATATATTCTTTGACACTCCTAAAACACTGAAAGCACGCCAGGCAACTATTGACACACACACTAGGTGGCGAAATTAGAATATATACTAATTCTGAATAATATAGAGTTAAGCATTCAGTGCAGTCATACGTCTAACAATAAGTGTTGATAAACTTGTGACCTGTGTTATGTGAATTGCATATCTATTATTCTAAGTTGTAAAAATGTCTATGAAACAAAAAACTATATTCTCTCCTCCTGGTTGTGAAATAGCACTTATCCATGAGAGACAACAAACGTTGTGTTCTTCATAATAAAAGAAGTTGACATCCATACATTCTCAGCTTATATTCAAACACATAATCACAAAACGAATACAAAGTGGTCAGTTGCTGCAGCAGGAATTGTATCACTATTAATATCATAACAAAATTAACAGCAATATTGAGTTTCAGAATGAATATTTTGTACATATTTGGATGTCGTTTCATCTGCCGTGTAAGTGACACACATTGCCCACTTAATAATAACATTTGTTGCCAAAATTACAGTAACTGGAAATGTATCTAATATAAGCAATGCAGAAAACATATATTAAAAAAAAATGTTTAAAAATAAATTCACATAGTGATGACATCACTGTTAAATGTTAATTGTTGCACTTTCAAATAGGGATGATACCAGTTGTTCCTGCTATATCATACACGAGTCTATGAATAACTATACACACCATTCACTTGCGAAAACACAAGTAATAAATTGCTTTCGAACTTTTCATTTGTCACTGATGAGCCACATTTACCAAGGCTTTGAGAACTGTAACTGCGTTGTAAGTTAAGAAATGTAGACAGAAGAGGCTAAAGCTGCTGGAAATTTGCTCGACAGAAAGGTGAAGTTGACTATGGAAAGTAGAAGTCATACCCCCCTTGTGGATAATATGATGTTAGTCTGAATCGTTGTGCATAAATTTAAATACTAAACAGATGAAACGATTTAACTGGTTGCTTTCTTCCGTTACTAACGTTACCATTTTTCCTCCGT
The DNA here is from genome assembly GCF_003918875.1 of Haliotis rubra. Lineage (NCBI taxonomy): Eukaryota > Metazoa > Mollusca > Gastropoda > Lepetellida > Haliotidae > Haliotis > Haliotis rubra. The sequence continues at coordinate 1,044,471 of NW_025767457.1, forward strand.
TGAAAAACATATACATAAAAACATACGTGCTAAATCATGACTGAGAGGTATATGTTAAGGAGATCCAAGTGTATATTGGACTTAAAACATTGTACGCGTACATTCCATAATACAAACCTTTACATGCAAACTGATGCCAGAAAAGAGATATTTTCAATCTTGCCACAATGTCTTTTCAAGTTATATCGATCAAGTGATAGATAAAACATTTTCTCCTATCCAGTAAGCACATCTAATGTATTTGTTTACATTCAAAGTGTCTGAAAAGCATACACAGTTTCAGTTGCACAATAACAACTGTTATCACTCACAGTTCGTTTAGCCTTAATGATAAAAGCGCACTCTAGTTGTATTCATTTCGATATCCTTACGTGATCACCCAAAATATATCACAAGTAGGATTGCCTGCAGATTACCTCGAATCATCCTCTGATTAGAACGGATGCCATGTTGCATTGTATCCGTCTTTTCCCCCTCAAATCGATGCACACCTTCCTGGGAAAAGATCTGTGGGTGAAGAACTTAATGTCATTGTGTTTATCAATTTCACCGCTGCAGCACATGGTTAATTCTTCATTTGGAGATAACTTCATGCCCTGAATTGATGTATGTTTAAGTATTCACTTTAGCATTGTTTAACGATGAAAAGGCACTTCGTTTTCATTGCATTGAGAAATTGAATCCCTGCCACGTACATTATTGTCGACGCTACTCGATAACTTCCTTCTTAGAATGTGTCAGAGATTCTGAAATCTTTGTGGGCATAAAACGTGGTAAACCAAATAATTCATGCCAGCATCCAGTAAATGTAATAGTTCCAGATTTAGATTTTCTCTTGAACTCATTTCAGCCTCAGGTACATGATCAAATCAGCTAGCTATGTACAATGTCAATGTATCATGCATTAAATATGCATTGAATTGTGGAATATACAATTTTCGCCACTATGGAATAACACCAGAGAAGTCAGCTGATGTTATCCAATAATCTCGCATTTTGAAGTTATTTGGAATCAACACGTTTCCATCACGTTGAGACAAGTTGACTGTACATGTTTGAAGTTGATCAGGAATATATCGGAGTAGTCGATTGTTTTCGTAACACAAATAGTTTAGGACAGTCAATTTACATTTCATCATTGAGATGATCATTGAGAGCTGTTTGAGATTTTCCATATAACAAATGTGTACACACAAATACAAATCGGACATACATGTGGTTATATCACATCAAAATGCATTGAACAAAGACATCACCGTCATGTGACCGAGTCATCATATGAGAAGGCCACTTGGTGAAATACCCTAAATACATGTGGACCCATCTCTACTTTCAGAGGAGAGGTGGGGGTAGCCTTGCGGTTAAAGCGTTTGCTCGTCACGCCGAAGACCCGGGTTCGATTCCCCAGTGGCGTAAAACTATACTCACTCTACCTTCAGATCTCCAGTCGTGCAAGGGTTTTCTTTTACCATCGGAAATATTTTATCTCATCATTGTGGCGACATTTCTGCCTGATTTCGCACAGCTTATAAAACCAACAAGCATGCTCCACTGACATGATGACAAGTTACACAGGACATCTTCCCCTGTCTTCAACATTGCAGTTACATATTGATCAAATAGGCACTGTAATCGCATTACTGGAATCCTGAAGCAGAATATTACGGTTTGAGAAACTTCGTCGGGTTATAATGGTTCAGATTTGAATAACGTTTTCTCGTTATTAAGATTTAAATGGGAACTTTTCTTGCGCAGCATTGCCCTTTGGGGTGAAATGCATATGGTTAAAGTTGACAACTACAGATCACATTTCACATCTGAAAAAACATTGACCTGAAAGGTGTCACAAGTCTTGATTCATGTGGTGCGTTTGAGGTTGTCTTTATCAAAAGTGTATCCTCCAAAGTCCAAAGATTAATCTGTTTGATAACATCTCATTTAAAACACTGCTTTGTTCATTTCTGTGTTCGTCACCTGACATCCATGGCGGTTAACGAGAATTGCTTTTGTACACAAGCTGCCTGAGGTTATGTGTAAATTTAATCTTAAAAATATTTAATATCTGACAGTCTGTTGCCCTCCTCTTTGAAGTTGAGTCGCAGTTCGTGATAATCAACGTCAGTATCAAAGAGCGAGAGTTGACAGCCTTGTCCATGTAATTAGTAGAGTTTTGTAATTTTCGAGTTCAAGCACCTTCAAAAGGGATGCGTTTTAAAGAAAAATATAGTCAGTTTAGAATAGGATAGGACCATGGGCTTTGTTGCTCATCTGTTATGGAATATGTCGTTTTTGCCGAAGTTTGTTGAGATGATGAAACTGTCTAAAGATATGACATGTTGAATTTGATCTGGTGTAGTGAATCAGACAGGCGAATCACAGAAAAGAATGGTCACATTTTTAATAGGTTTTGTTTTAATGTCAAAATTGTCAGTGAACATAAAGTAATGTACATACTATAATATTCACATCCGCTGAGGAAACTGGACAGAACCACTCATGAGTACACAACTTAACACTGAAATCGAAATATATGACCGTTCGACAAAACCCATTTGACACAATTGGTGCCCATGGGGATGCCTACTTCTTGTCTAAAATTTTGCACCACATTTTACAGGTATATTATCAATGCGGAATTCCAGACTTTCACATAATGTTTTGGTACTAAACTTTAAATGCCATTTGCTTTCATTTCTGACAAATTGTCCAGGGCCCCTGAATATAAATATGTAGGCATATCCTTGTTCACTACGTTCATCTAGAAATGCCCCAAGGATAAAGGAATGTGGACATTATCATACAACATTGTAAAATCAAAGGTTTTGCCAGAGCTGAACTCGTTCGTGAGACTGTAAACAAATCGTTTTGAGAATCCACAGGGTACTAATTCCACTTGTCTCAAATATGTTCTTTGACTATAGAAAACATTCTTCCCTGATAACATTAAGGATTATGGTTAATCTTTGAGAAAGGGATTTGGTGGTACATTTGCCGGACCCGGCAATATATATCTCTTTGTACAGATGTGTATGAAGCTTTGAAATCCAGTTCAAAAGAGGAATGCACGTCATCAAGGCTTTCCTGGATTTCCTCACTGATAACATTTATGCAAAGTTGTGGCATAATTATAAGACACTAGGGTATGAAGAAATATCCACGAGACTCTGTGAATTATGGGAATCATGGGAATTATCAAGTAGCATTGACAATAGCACATGCCCGGAATTCAATTGAGGAGGAAGCGACTTCCTATCGTTAAATAAGGCTCAACTGAATGTTAAAACATATTTAATTTCAGGGCATGAAGTTCTCTGCAAATGAGGAACTACAACTGAGCTTCAATGGTGAAATGGGTAAACACAATCACAAGATTATCTTCCCTGTAGAAGAATTTCAAGAAAGTTGATGAAGTGAGGTACACAATACGGCATGGCATCTGTTCTACTCAGGAGGTGATTCGATGTAATCTGCAGGCATTCCTTGTTTTCAGGACACATGTTTTGTAAGCACTTAAGGGTATGGAAATGAATGCAGCTTGCGTGTCCTCCAGTAAACCGAGCTGGGACACTGTGAGTATTGCCAATTTGTTTATACTTTGCAAGAAACGGAACGTTTTCACTGTGATTGATAAATTTAGAAAGTGTTTTTAAAGGAACAATAATAATTAAAATGGGTCTTTATGACATGGTTAGATTTTATTAACTGGCGTAGACAGTGTTAGACGATTCTGTGTTCCCAGACGAGTGTAAAGGTTCAAACGGACATAAAACAGTACACAAGACGACTTTCAAAAAGTCAAAAGTTTCCTTAATGTCAAGCTATATTCAAACAGCGATAGGGTTTCTAGTTTACAATGATGAAAACAGGAATGATATTTTGAATGAAGTAACAGTAGTGTTTTAAAGCTACAGGGAATACTAGTTTAGAACTATACTATGAGGTCTAGGTTGAAGTTCTTGAACATGCCTGACATCCCATGACTGATCGATTAAGCTTAATTCGGCGGACCTGGGCAGTCATCTTCTGCTTCACCAGAAAGTCCATGGTGCAGTATATTGTCTGGATTGATCTTGCTATAAGGTCAGAAAAGTAAGGTTAAATAAATTGAAAACGATCACCTCTGTATTGTAGAATTGATCTGTTTTTGTTCACAAGTGTATATCTGTTTTACGAGTGTATATTATGGCTGTCCACATCATCAAACTAGAACCTCTGAATGTGTACGCTTTCTGCAATGTGGAACAAAACACATTGTTTGTTCGCCTGGGCAGGGATGTTGATCCATATCGTTTGTACAATGTAAAACATACCTTATCGCTGAATTAAACTCAACCTCCATATCTGCAATTCTAGATACGAAACTTAGCCCATTACTGGTGCGGTAGTCTAGTGGTTAAAGTGTTCGCTCGGCACCCCAGAGACCCGGGATCGATTCTGGCGTCCCCTGTCGTGATATTTCTGCAATATTGCTAAACCATACTCACTAACTAACCCGATAAAGATTAGGTAAACATGATGTTGATGTCGCCATACTGACACTAGAATTCATGTCTTAAGCCCCATTCACATGCACAAAATTTACTCATATAAGTACATTGGCACATGTCTAAATATACATAAATGTGTAATAGTAAATTTACTTTGCGTTCACATTGAATTTATGTAGAGTGAGTAAACTTGAAAGTGTAAATAATAAATGCATTAAATTGTTTCATTTTTCTCTGAACTTCAAGAGAGAAAATGTTCTCTTATCACTGGCGCTTAGGAAGACACACGCAGTATCATATATGTACTGCTCTTGCAATAGGACTGTCACAAGATACATGTAGACCTCTCTAGAAGAAAGAAAGACAGTCTGATTGGTGGAACGATATGAATAAGTCTAATGACGGCAAAGACTGGTACGATAATTTTCGAATGAACAATGTGGTTTTCGATTTTATCTGCACACAACTGCAGGATTACTTTAAAGCTAGAGACCAAGCCAACCTTTGGATATACGAATGAAAGTTGCAATTGCAATATATTAGATGGCTTCAACTTCAGAATATAGATAGAACTGTGGGGAATTTGTTTGGTGTTGGGAAGTCCACTGTTTGTAAATGTATTCATGAAGTGTGTCAGACCATATGTGATGTTTTGCTTCCGGAATATGTAACTTTTCCCCTAAATGAAGATGACATGACACACTTTACCAACAGTGCAAATTTGCACATGTGTAAATATACGTTTGCACCTGGTCCCGACCACATGTAAATTTGCTTCTAGTGTATATTTACATACGTGAGTAAATGCGTTCACATGACACATTTACACCCATATGTAAAGTTTGCTTATGTGTGTATTTATACATAAGTGTGCAAACAGGTGAATGTGAACGGGACTTTAAACTGAACAAAAGGAAGTATACCCTTATTTTTTAAGGAAATAAAAAATATCAGACAAGAAGCACTTATTCTTAGTTGTGTTTGAACCTTTTCCAGTGTTTCGACAAAGGTTCCCAGATAGTAACGTTTCTAATGTTTTCATCATGTGTAATGTTGTGTAATCTTCCTTTGTTTGGCAGATTACATGGTTCCATGACTGTGTGATATGGGCATTCCATACCTTCATTGTATACAAGACACTCTTGAATAGACATATATCAATGTATGTCTTGAAACGTCACATGGGTGATAAACAATTCCACTGTATACGTTCTGCATAGCAATCACTATAAACTAAATCCTGTTCACCGAGCGAGTTAGACAATTGGCAGAGAAATCAATGCAGCTAGATTTCTTTTACCACTGGACATCAAATATCAACTTAATCACACTTAAATGAAAAGAGATACGTGCAAGACGCGCATTTTCCCCAACTTAACAGTACATAATCTCAATAAGCATGCTCTTCGGTCATGGAACCATGTAAGTTAATCGTAGGAAATGTGCTGCGTATGTGACGATTTATAACACAGCAATGGTTCATCCCAGACACTTCCAATAATATTCCAATTAGACCAGGCAAACATACAATATCTCTAAATAGAAGAGAATGATGCACTGAAGCGTAATATTTTGTCTGGGTGTCACCATGCAGTATCTGATGCAAATATATGAAAGCACCGATGCTGTTCTGAGGTGTAGAAATTGTTAAAAACGACACTGACAATGGATTTTATCGTCGAGGTTTCTGCTTTGTACTAATTCAGCATTTACAGTATTCAGGAGAACGACTTTAGATCCAAACGGGTTTCTGTTTTGTCTCTTTGCACTAGGTTAATAAACAACTTATTTATCTGCTAATTTTACATAACAGGTGAACATGTAGTATTTGAAAGGATATTTCAAGAATTGTTCAGCAAATGAAATAGAAGTGAAGCCTTTAGGCATTGACTGTTCAAGAACTCCGATGAACATCCTGGCGATATAAACCATGTGCATGTAGATCAAGCTACACCGATGCCCATAGTTTATATAAATTGGCGAACTTTTCCAGTGTTTTGAGTTATAATAATATCTATGTATAGAAATACAACTGTTTGCTAAATTACGAGAACTAGGTCAAATCTAAACCAACAAAACGACACATTATGGTAAACGTAAAAATGTAAAAAGAAACATTTCTATGAATCCTATAAAAAATGAAATAATGTGTTCGTGTTTTCCATGTTTAGGGTCAGGTTCTTAACATTCCAACCATAACCACACTCTGGCATGAGATGTAATGCAAATGACAGTTTGATTGTCACTACATCATGTAACAGCGTTGCTAATGGCCAGTTTGTTACTGAAAAGCAATTCCTGGAGCTTAGAATTGAGTGTATGAACGTCTTAAATTACCGTTTTCTTCCAGGGAAACATGATTTGCATCCTAAACAAAAATGAGACTCCGATGATTAAATGGTGGTGCAGCAGATATGATTTGCATCTCATATGAAACAATACGTAATGGGCAAACTCTGCCAAGCAAAACCATGCTTTACTTAATCTTCCAAAATGATTGAATCTTAAATCTATCCATGTGAGTGAAGGTGTGACATGGACAGTTATGACTGATCTATTTGTGTAAACTGAGATGCCTTGGGCGTTGCACTTGTTCAAAGTCTTATCAGCGTTCCTGGATATTCCGTTTTCGAAAGTCACCACTTGCTACCCCAAAGGCACGTTGTTGAATGTAAAGGGCGCTGAAAATAATCTCTGTCCTCGAGATTGTCCTTATTGTAAAACAAATTGGGTAAACACAGTCGGTCAATAGAAGCGCCCAGGTTGATGTGGTGACAGCGAGTTAGGCCGATAGCATACAGTGAGTCTTCCGATTCGATTCAAATGGTTCTTTCGTGCAATTTCAATTTTCCTGACAATCAATGTCAACTGTTCTTAGAAGACGTTCTTGGGCTGAATGTGATTTAGCAAGACATAAAAGTGGAAGTTTCATATATGCCCAGAATATGGAATAGGATAAAAACAAATGGAAAGGTCCTATTCCATAGACATATTTTCAACGGAACATGCACTATGCATTGAAATATGATTCGATTACATAACCATGTGGTTGCTGATAGAGGAAGTTTATCTTACTTAAGTTAAATTCCACAAAAGTTGAAGATCGTGTTGATAGTGCATTTGACCGCACATTGCGAAAAAGTGTTAAATATGACTCAAGAACGGCACGGGCAAGAAGTTTAAGACTTATAACCACGGTAGACGTTTAGAAATATGTATATGACGGCACTGGCAAAAGTTGTATTTGCAAAGGAAAATCAAATTGAAGAGAAACGAACCATGGAGAAAGTTGAATGATAATCTTATGCAAAGAATTCCAGAATCAGAAAATGAAACAGAAATCTCACTTGCGGATTTGTTGAAAACATTTTGCAAAAATATTGCTTTCTTAGGGCTTTCAATTTGACCATTAGTTTTCTCTGAGATTTCTCAATTAAAACTTAAAACATTGCATTGAAACTAATATAATTAAATCATGCTTTGCTTTTTGAAAGAAAATCGATAATAGGCAATTCGTGGCACTGGTTTAAATATGGAATGAAGATAGTTGGAATAGTTTCAGCCACTAAAGTTGTAACGAGAATTAATAAATAATATGATTAATTTGCTTTCGCATGCTGCCTGTTGATTTCGCCCAGTCGATGACCTTGGAGTAGAGCATCAAGTTGTCAACTTAGTGTCATGAGGGAACTTTCGCGTGTTTTGACATTTATCATTTGCCATTTCCTTGGGGTATGTGTACTTTTAAACAATAGAACATGTGCACCAGACTGCATAGCGAGCTTAAATGAAGTTTGAGTACTATCCATTGTCCTCTTCTAGAAGCAGCCACCGTCACAAGCACACAAATGTACGTGTGAAGACATCCTAGACTAACCATTGCGTCATACCCCCGTTCGATTAGGATACACTTTCAAAAACTATAACCCACGACGGTTCCTATGGGACGTGACCTCCATTAATGTTAACATGATCTCAACGCAGGACCCGGATGTCTGTTGCCCATGATTCTAATTTGACTGGAGGGCTTGTGGTAGTATCGTGTGGCTTCAATCCGGATCAAGATAAGTCTTTTAGTGAATGGCTGCAGGATATCCAGTATACCAAAAGTGGAGGTAACACATTTCAATATTGGCAATGATTTGAATATGACTGCGCTCTCAGTTGACACAACATAAAAGTGCAGCGAAAGATCCATATGTGGAACTTTGGAAGAGCAGCAATCTAACTATATTGCATGTATTATAAACCTGAAGGCAACCATAATGATCCGATCATACAGGATTGAGCAGGATTAAAAGATCTACTTCACCATACACGTCATGCACTGGAAGCATGGGACATGTAATATGGCGTAAAAGACTTTTTCAAGTGAATGTACAAATACTTAATTGTACACATGTACATCTTTCACAATAGCATCAATGCACAAAGAAAATTAAGAACAGTCTGAATTCCTTTGAATTCGATGACATCCATACATTAGTAAGAAAAGGTATTTGTATAATAGATTTCGGGACATGTAGTTCAATATGTGTAAGTCAGTTTGTAGAAATACACTTTCTGAAATGTGATTTCAATCATTTTATGATCATAATAACCATTGTTAGAAATACGATGTGTATATTGAAATATACTGGTGGTGTTTAACTTTTAACTATGCTCAGGGTGGAAATCTGGATATCTGCTGGCATGGTTCTGCAATTGAATTTGTGATTGATGGATTTACCTAAGGAACTGAATTGACTGAGTAAGTCAGAAAAAGTTCTTAATGGCCAGGTCATTCTGTTAGCAGCAAACCTATGAGCTTCGCTTCTCCTGTCATTTGCTTTAAAAACCCAATGTACACAGTTATACTCTGTTCCCGTTAAGGACACCAGTTCCAAGCTGATTAGATGTGCACGTTCAGCTGATTGGATGTGCACGTTTATCTCCTTCTATGTACTTGTAGAGACAGGACGTAGATTACCTATTTGTACAACTTACTTTTCCAGTTGCTCGTGGAAATGCCTTATTTTCTGGTTACACGCGCTGGGACATGAGGTTTATTTAAGGTCCGTCCTCCATCATTTAAAATTATACCAGCACAAATTAACAAACAATGACTTTTATAAATTGACTCAGCGTTGCAAAATCGGTTTAGTTTTACACGATATGTTTTCGGTACACCATAACGGAATATCCTTTGAATTGCTGCTGACAAAAAGAGAGAGGGGTAGAGGGATGGGGGTGGTGAATGACATGAAAACTATTCTGATTGTAGAGTCCAAAGTACGATACAGAATATCTCATTAGCTCAGCGTAAATGAATCCTTTTTCAGTACATCATGCTGTGTTGCAGTGACGTGACTGGAATTAGGCCTCACGACAACTCAAACCTGCTAATTGTTCCCGGTAATATATATAGCTATATATTTGTTCAGCATATTATGAAATACGGAGACAAACATAGATTATCAAAATCAAATCGCTACATGTGCTGGAGAGCAAGTGTTATCCCAACGGTCATATGTTTAACCAGCTTTCACAATATCGTTGATCTTTCTTCACCTGGTGAAAGACATTTGCAACAATTATATTGCCCAGGAAACATTCTGACGTATTTGAATTATGTGAATGCCAGGCGAAATGTCTCTCACGCGACTCGGTCATTTATTTTGCAAGTTTAAAGTTATTCCTATCCAGCAGATCAATGCAAAGTCTGATGCGAGCGACTTTGGGTCTAACTGGTTCCACAGATAAGATAGATTGGGCAACGTTGTGACCTTGATGAATGTAACACTGCACCTTTGATCATAGCATCATTGTGTTATCAAGGCTTTACTCAACATTGTTCTTTCAGAGGGTGCGTATCCGTGCACATGGCGTCGATAAACTTACGTATTACTTGTGCGATATGTTACGTCCTTCTTTTAAAGAATACCCTTCCATTGCATTACTTCAAGTAATGTAAAACTCGATGCCAGCCTCACTTATTTCAATATTTAAGCAGGTTAATATAACTCAAAGTTTAGCAGTATGAGATGGAGTTACACAATCGATGGTAATAAGTCAAGTTGTTTGTTGCAACGTAGAATATGAAAAATAGAGTATGGCATGGGAGGATAAAACTGAAATGATACTCTTAGTACTCGCAAATATTCATTTATGATACACTGTATCTGATATCTTTTGGCTTTTGTAAGATGTCGACTGAGCAACTCTTCTGTTGCATTTTAGACAGACAGACAGACATTTTTATTCAGTAAAGAGGCCTCAGACCTAAAATACAAACATCATTAAATTTCAGTTATTGAGCATATTTTAAGTTGATCTTCTTCTCTGCATGATAGAGGAAATTTCCAACACTATATAGAGTACTTGTGTTAGTTGCCCAACGCTCATCTGTTTAACCAGCTTTTACAATATCGTTGGTCTTTCTTCACCTGCAGAAAGACATTTGCAACAATTATATTGCTCATGGAACATTCTAACGTATTTGAATTATGTGAATGCCAGGCGAAATGTCTCTCACGCGACTCGGTCATTTACTTTGCAAGTTGAAAGTTATTCCTATCCTCTGGTGTAACAGCAGATCAATGCAAAGTCTGATGCGAGCGACTTTGGGTCTAACTGGTTCCACACAGAAGACAGATTGGGCAACGTTGTGACCTTGATGAAGGTAGCACTGCACCTTTGATCATAGCATCATTTTGTTATCAAGGCTTTACTCAACATTGTTCTTTCAGAGGGTGCATATCCGCACACATCGTGTCGATGGCTTCCGTATTACTTGTGCGATATGTTAGGTTCTTCCTTTAAAGAATACCCTTCCATTGCATTACTTCAAGTATTGTAAAACTCGATGCCAGCGTCAATATTTAAACAGGTCAGCATCACTCAAAGTTTAGCAGTATGAGATGGAGTTCCACAATCGATGGAAATAAGTCAAGTTGTTTGTTGCAATGTAGAATATTAAAAATAGAGGATGACATGGGGGGATACAACTGAAATGATACTCTTAGTACTCGCAAATAGTCATTTATTATGACTGTATTTGATATCTTTTGGCTTTTCTAACATATCGACTGGGAAACTCTTCTGTTGCAGTTTAGCCCACATTGTTTGAAATAGTATGACTATACAAACCTGTGCAATCCTACAGCCATATGACAACGGTCTGCCAATAATCCAGCATGCACCAGACAAATCATTAGTGTTTATATGAACCAAGGCACTAAGCCTGACCACCGTCCCATTAAGTCTCCCCCCACGTTAAACATTCCTTCCTATATATCATTTCTTACCCAAATTCAAAAACTCTTTCTCAGCAGATACGATGTTTGCTCAGTTTCAGGTTTTCTCAAAGGTCCATCACGTTTTCCAGTGTTCACAACTCTTCACTAAGGTTTGGAGGGAGCTCTGAAAAGTCGAACAGATTTCAAACAACTCGGCAAAAGTTATAATTAAAAATCTTTATCTATCGTGAATATAATCATGATATATCACATCACTTAACAGTTTATGGTCGATACAAACAGTTTTGATTGATGTGCGGCTATTACATTTTAACAGCTGTCAAACGTCTGACCCATGTATGTGAAGGTTAACTCCAATTTTGATTGAAGTACAGAGAAATGACTAATGAAAAGGTCCGTTGATTTAGGAAAGACCCAAGCAGTAATTTCCATATGCGTTAGCTATTACATATCTCATAGATTGAGTCCATTAATTGAAGCGCCGATGCATTACGTGTTAATGATTGGTCGATGTCTAGCAGACCAAAGGGTGATTAAGGCATGAGGAGTTCCTCGCGGTGCACATGCTACCTTCTCCACCTCATTTAGCAGCCAACATAAAATGTATTACAAGCAAGTAATTTTCATGGCCGGTTTCTGATGAAATCATATTTTTTTGTCAAGTGAAACATTCAATAATGTATAAAATATGTGAATATAATGTAACGATAATGCATCATTTGTGGTTTTAACTAAGTCTTTACATTTTCATTTGTTTCAGCCATAGTAATGCTGTAGGTTCGTAAGAACAGAAAATAGCGCACACACTTTTGCAGTCTTCCTTGATTTCTTTGCATAATTCAACGCTGACAAGATGCCAAAGAAATGTCGAAATGGAACTGGCGGTTGTATGTGCAGTTTGAGATGTCGTGAGAACAATACTTCAAGAGTAACACTGGAAATCGGCTTCATACATTCTACTATTTGGGGAAATGGAACCTAAGGTCTTTCGCCTGACTAGCGAATGCTATAACACAAAGATACCCTTTACATAGGACATACTATCCTACTATTATATCTATATGTCTATATGTCTACTTGGAACGCGTGCACTGTTAGTTTCTATCCTGACACATAATGTAAACAGCAGACTGAAACTGAACTTTTGCCATATTTCTTTTATAACACATGATCTCATCAGTGAATGCCAGAAAATATTTATGGACGATAAGATAGTTTCCGAAATGTTTTAGTAATATCGTGGTAATATGTTATTGCCTCAACAGGCTCCTAGTAAAGTCCTTCCTACAGAACTAATAACTAATAACCTGAGTACTTTATGTGTGGCATGAAGTCAATGATAACAACAGTTTGTGCTTAGCCTCTCGGGCGAATCAATATTGAGAGCATTTCGGGCGCCACTTCTTTTTTTAATTTGTGTTCTGAAGAACTACTTCTTCAATGCTTTTGTAGAATTAAATATCTGTATATTTTCCGTGTCGAAAGTAACTGTTTCTCAAATTGAAAAAGTAAATTAATTGGGATGAATGATACAATGATAGACTAATACAATGATTAGATACCAGATCCGAGAATTGTCGCTCTCATGGTAATCCGACGTCCTCGCAATGTTAGAATTGAAGAGAACATTGCCCTTTTAGTAATGGGATTTCCTGGAGCTAACTATGATTACGTGAGTTCTTCAAGCACAACAACTCATTGCTAGTGTACACATCTTTAAAATAGGTTACATCCTAGTGAAAATAAATGAACTTGTTCTTCATAATAGTGATTTAGCCTTCCTGTCAAGCTATCGTCCATAAGAGACCATTTAAGTTCCTTGCGGAGCTATTGATTATCTCATAACATATCTCAAGTGCTTCAATCATTTAAAAAGTGTCTTGTGTCTAAATGCCAGTTAAATGCTCATACAATGTTTACAATTCACTATAAAGAGAGACATGAATACTGAAGAGTGCTCAGTGACTATTTCTGTCAAGTTAAGAACCATTTTTCACAGCTTACGATTCCATAGAAATCATTTCGATGACACATTATGTTGTTAATAAAAGCTAATTTATTTACAACAATGTAGAGACGATCGCAGTCAAATTCCACTATTATGTTCAAAGTGTGTTAGTCACCATGTATATTTGGGTTTAGCGGTCATATACAGCCCTGGAAAGTCGTGGATTCTAAACCTGGACCTTAAATGACTTTCCAATAATACATTTTCGTCGAGCAGTCCATAATCACCTCGAGATTTTGGCGTCAACATTTGTCAATTGCTTAGATGTAAGGACATGAACAATGCACATATTATTCAAATTTCTTGTACAAAAAGATAAGGTTTACTCCCAATTAGGGTGTCCAATCGTGATTTCACAAAGTCCTATTCGTCATAACTCAGCTGCTCAGAGGAAATGTTCAGTAAATGTATAAGATGGAAGTGGAGGTTACTAATATACATGCATTTTGAGTGATCCATTTAAAACATACCCATCACTATTTGGCCTTTTGTACGGAATGAAAAATGTTTCTTCAGATAATAGAGTCAGAATATCCTCTAGCTTTGACTTTTGATCACGATTTCTTAACCAATTTGTAACAAATACCTACGTTCGTCACTTAAGTTCAGTACGGTGTTATGGGCTTCTTGGTTTAACGATGATATTTTCAAATTGATTGCGTAAATATCAAATGTCTTAATATATGCATTGTGTTTTAGAGCTGTCCCATCAAATAATTGTACACAATTATATACCATGACGTCTTCTACCACATTCCGTGCGCATGAAATGCAGCTGCAGGTGTATGAGAAAGTGGTTAAAGTACTGTACAATTATTGTCCTCCTGAGAGGGTATGTAAAACCACGTCTTTTAAAGTAAATTTAAGCATACCTGGTTCTAAATCGTATAATGTATGTACTTCCTTGTCTAGATTCGCTAGCATCTAGCTTTTATAGAAATACTGCCGATGTGACTTTAAATGTTAACTCACTCACTCATTGAGCATTCAACCGAACTGCACAGACTATTGGTTCATACCATTTAACGCGAAATGGATAGTGTACTGAAGACAAGGATAGTATTAAATCGTCACAAACCAATTTCATTTGAAAAGTGGCATTCGTCGTCTACTGGGATGAAAAGAACTATATTTTATCCATAAGATTAAATATTTCATTTGACCACAGTTTAATATTAGATAGTTGACTATGTCTGGGTAATGTAAGTCCCAGGCAGCTGGAAGCTGTGAGCAGTCGTGTACATTTTCATCAGGACCAAATTACACTTGACATACTCTGACTCTGCAGTCTGCACTTCTAACTATGACCGTCACGATCAAGACATTTTAATCTGAAACGTGTATCCACTATACATGAGACACGGTAATAGTGATAGTGTAATTAGATAGTGCAGGTTACTCCGCTCAAGTAATACTGTATTCATTAATGTTATCGCATTTACACATAACATATATGCAGATTGGAATTGTTAAGGTTAGACCTAAGGAAACTAGTCAGTGGGGAAAAGTACTCATAAAAGAGGGTATGGGCAGGTCACGTAAATAACCGTCACGACGTCCGTATTTAATCTGCAAAAACCAGTTTCATTTTAATCGTGCCATTCGTCGTCTACTGGGATAGAATGAAGTATATTTTATCTATAAGATTAAATATTTGAATAGGCCACAGTTTAATATTAGACAGTTAACTATGTCTGGGTAATTTAAGTCCCAGGCAGCTGGAAGCTGTGAAACCAGTCGTTTCATCAGGACCTAATGATACTTGACGTAGAGTGTTTTTGAAGTCTACATTTCTAACTATGACCGTCACGATCAAGACATTTTTATCTGAAACGTGTATCCACTATACACGAGGCACGGTAAAATGATTAGATTGGAAAAGGTAGTGCAGGTAAGTCGCGTGCAGTTTACTCTTGCGTACCAGCTAAGTAAAACTTTATTCATTTATGTTCGATATTATCATATTTACAGATAACACATATGCAGATTAGAACTGCTAACGCAGGGAATGGGTCAGTAAGGATAACAATTCATAAAAGAAGGTATCGACATGTCACTTAAATAACCGTCACGTCGTCCGGGAAACATGCTGATCCCAAATTTACAAAGCTTTTGTGTAAGTAGTGTCACTTATTTCATCTAATATACGTATCTTACAACTGAGTATTATGTACGAGTAAAAATTATATTTACTTTTCAAAGACCGTCAAAGGGTCTTTAATGCTCCCAGTGTAGAATAGCTTAACATTTAGATAAACCTCACAGCACTGTTACTTTACGTGCAAGCAATTTAATTATTTAATGCCTCTCGGCTAAGTAGATAACTTTGAAAGGAAGTGATTTTCATTGTGTACCAGACATCAGTGCCAGAGGTAAAACTGGTAAAAGGAGATGAGCAAGGATGTACCTAGTGCTATGTTTGCAGTGAAATTACTGCTGGTCTACATAAGCAAGTGAAAGTTAAGTTATATTTGTCATGCATGAAACAATCCACCCTGGACGTGGTTTTTCGGAGAACGTGTCTTACAGAATGGTTGTGAAAGGTGCGGATAAGTGAAGCATTTGGGACTCGAACTCATCTTAAGCCTGAATGGTGTAGCTCTGACGCCACCCAGTGGGTCACCTATTGCGCACAACTATATGGAATATTGTAATATTGTGTAATTACAGTAAAGTACGTTTGTCACAAACACTGTTGTAACGAACTGAGGTGAGTGAGGGAGTGAGTTTAATTTTACGCCGCACTCAGCAATATTCCAGCTATATGGCGACGGTCTGTAAATAATCGAGTCTGGACCAGACAATCCAGTGATCAACAGCATCCTGCGCAATTGGCAACCAATGACATGTGTCAACCAAGCCAGCGAGCCTGACCACCCGATCCCGTTAGTCGCCTCTTACGACAAGCATTGGTTACTGAATGTTCATTCTAATCCGGACCTTCACGGGTCACGAACTGAGGTTATAACGAAGGAAAATAAGTTGTGGCATTGCATGGAGTTCAGTGAGAGGCATGATCTGTTTCATACATATATGTATGTATATATAATAAGGGTTTAGAGAGACACTCTCTGCACAAGGTTGCATACATGTAACCAGTTTGTGGTACAATCGAGCATACTCTTACTATGAAAATTTGGACGAGCTGTTAGTTATAACATGCAATTCTTCGGTAAATATCTTTTAAATTGTAGTAGTAGACAACTGGGTACGGAGGTACATATCCTCGCGTGTGTTTTAGGTAAATAATGAGCGTGTAATGAGCACCACCTTCGTGGATTGATACTCTCATCTTCGTATGAACACCTAGAATCATTACTACAATATATTTAAAGTGATTTATACCAACATGCCCATAATCCAGCTGGAATCGTACAATCATCTTGGCTTTTGGCACCAATTTCCTGTGGTTACCATTACCAAAAGTGACGCAGTTTTGCAAAGTGTAGTGACGTGGCATTTTTGAATATCACAAAATGTGACTGGTGTTCTGCGCAGAGAATATGAGATAGTGATGGTTTTGCAAAACTCTAAGAATAATTAATGCTTTTACCTAGCATTGTAACCAAGCAGTGACAACGACTTGTTTGCAGTGACCCCAAAAATAGATAATGGAGGAATTGCTCTTGCATGAATTACACACATTTCATATATTCATATCATACTGACCTTTGGTTTTAGCCTTCAGTTCCCTTTTCGTATTTGTATAGTAACTTTTAAACTAAACCGAATGCCAGATATTAGGCAAGTATGTTAACCGAAGAATGTTTGTTTGTTTTCTGTTGTTTTACGCCGAACGCCACGGTCTGTAAATGATCGAATATGGACCAGACAATCCAGTGATCAACAGCATGAGCATCGATGACATGTGTCAACCAAGTCAGCGAGCCTGACCACCCGATCCCGTCAGTCGCCTCTTACGACAACCATGGGTTGCTGTAGACGAATTCTAACCCGGATCTTCACGGGTCATCAAACGAGGATCTTCTAAATCTATCATGCTTCAGCGCTACAAGTATCTTTTTTGAAGTCATGTTGATTTCTCTTACATTCAGGATTGCAATGCCCCATACAAATTGTACATGAGAAACATTTTGCTAGGCCCAACAAATGTACCACCACAACCGTGCACCAAGTTTTAATCACAATCCGCTTTCGTCTTATTCACAAATAGCATTTAAAAGTAGTGAGCTCATACCATGCAGATTGTTGAAAACGCAAAGGATTTGCCTGATCATGAATTCTTACAAACTCAGGAGATAATAAAGGTAACTTATAAAAAAAACATCATATTTGTCAACAGTTTCTACACCACCTCCCACAAGGAAATATAATTCTAGCGTGACCCACTGAGCTCTTCCTACAAAATGAGGTGACCAACTGAAGTAGTCCAGTGAGACCATTCAGATCTGTTTCCCATTTAGACATTTGCATAAGGAGTCAGAGGGACAAAAATCTGTGCACAAGCCTTCATGACAAGAAGGATGACTGTAAGTTCCAATATCCCTTAACGTCGATCAATATTTGAGCAGCCTTTGATGTCTACGTATCATCGCCTTGAAGAAGTTCAAGTGTCATAGGGCTTTTGGTCAAAAGTTGTTTGATCGAATTTACAACACGCATGACCTCAGTAAACTTTTCAAAACTTTTAATGGGATATGTCTGGGTGCCATTTGCAAATATAACATATTAGTGACAAACCAAGTTGTCTGATGCAGTTCCCCAGCCTAACTTGTACATATGTTCCTGTGGTTTTACTTATGTAAATAATTAACTTTCTTTGGTATGTACTTAGGACGAGTTAAATCGATACGTTTTCCTTTTTGCGAACACCTGGAATTATCACTATTTAAAGTGATTAATAAAACATGCTCATAATCTGGTTGGAATCGTATACTCAACACTGCTTTTGGCAAATATTTTTTCGGCCATGGAAATGTTTAGTTGCTTTTAACTTATCGAACCTTTTAGGCCTAAATGGCGTACAAGAGATGTGACGCCGTGTTTCTGAATGTAACAAAAATCGAAAGATGTCCTGCACAAAGAATAAATTACAAGGTTTCACTACTCCAGGATTAATGCAGGCTGTTACAAATGGTGCAGGTTTTGCTACACAAAGAATAGACAGTGAAGATTCTTCTACACCAAGAATAGCAAATAATGTTGGTTCTCACGTAACGCGAATAACAACAACTGCCAACAACAGAAAGAATAAATAGTAGAAGTTTGCTGCACCACGAATAGCAAATAATGAAGGTCTTGCGAGGCCAAGAATACCTATTACAATTACCACGCGTACACCTGATCTGGAAATGATGTAGCTTAGGCTCCATATGCGTTTTAATAAAGTTTAGCTGCATTAGTCGCTCACTGTGACCGTACTTAATCACACTTAATTACACAGTACGAAATCTTCTGTGCCATATTTTCCAATCTTTAACAACAATTCATCTCCATAAAAACCTTCACTGAGAACACGGGTCAGGGTGAAGCTATATCCGTCAAATACAATTCTTGTGTCCACTTCGGGGCGTTTTTGATTGTAGAAATTATTGACAGAAATTGGAAGACGTTGCAACACCCGCATTTTAGCTTACGTTCTTCTTGTCATCCGTCCAACTGTTTCAATTTGTTGTTGGGGATGGCGTGTTCTCATCAAAGTGTTTTTGTTTTTTTAGATAATGCAACACAGAATTTCTTTTCGAATTGTGAAAATCAGTACACTGTGATAGTGATGTGTATCTTAACGTCAGGTACATACATTCAGTGGCTGATGACACGTTGGTCTGATTTTTCCGTCGTCACTGTAATAAACTAATAAAACCGCCGCATCTGTGTCACGTTTTTACGTATGCATACAGATTCCAAAGGACAAAAAAGATCCCCAAAGGACAAAGACAATAGGCATGACTTACTATCCACTTTTATCTCATATCGACTAACAGTAGATATTTCAGAAGGTATACATGTGGGGAATATTTCCAACTTTGATGCATTATGAACAATGTCTGGTGCACAAAAACAATGTCTGGTGCGAGTCACTAAGTTGTTTGTAACTGGTCCACCTGTTTGCAGGTGAACAACTGAATTTGTGTGCATTTGTCATGGGACCAGTGGTGGGGCACTATACCCTTACCGTTTTGGAAACACCTGAAACATCAATATTTTACACTGATACATTGACACATGCTTATGATACAGCCGTTCTATTTCTTATGATGATGGAAATGTTCTTGTTGCTTTTCTTGCTGAACAATCAGATGTTAGATGTGTGTCATATCTCTGTGGTGAAGATAATTTTGAACAGTCACAAATGCCATTTACCATCTTTGACTTATTATTTTACACACACCTGTCAATACGGTGGATGGTTTTCGGATACACCTGTGTCTTTTAGCGTTATTGAAATATCGCAGTTATAGTGTCAGTGCTCTTTGTAAAATGAAATATACGACAAGTTGATTCCAACTTGAGGATATCCATACTAAATTAATGTACACAAGCAAATGTCCTTGAGCCAATGGATGTAATGTTAAGCTCTTCAAAGGAAGTATGACCAAAGCATTATGACCGTCATAATAACACGTTCTTAAATATTTCAGTGTGTGCTATCTTTGAGCAGAAACACTATCTTGCTTGAAGTAAGGATCATGTTGCAGAAGCTGAGTGTTGTAATAACTAAACTAGACGTTTTTAATCACCGTTATCATTATCCGCTAGTGCTAACACAAACGGCGGCTTGATTACCATTAGGCTGTTACAACAACCATTAAAAAGTCTATCTGAAGTAAATGTGAAATCCAAGAGGTATTTTGTCGTAAATACGACATTCCGAATCGCATCTGAGACATAACTAGTATGGCTTGTGGTAACCAGTTAAAACGAAATATCCGAGTGAAGTCAACACAGTGATATGGATTATTGCTAGAAACATGATTTGAGTTGTTCAAAACCAGGCATTTTCTTTTTGTCTTAAACTAAACACAGGTGCACTAATACTTACACTACAACCGCGTGAGTGTCTGAAGTTTAACCTTATTATTTAAACGTCGCGTTATATAAAGTTATGGGTTGAATATTCGGCTGATAATGACCTTCGATGAATTATTACTCAGCGCTCGCATCATCATCAATTCACGAATCAAGTGTCACTCCAGGCTATTCTATACAGTATAGTTTGAAAGGTGTCACAAATACAATGCGTAATACTAATACTATAACGTCATGAAATTTAACTTAGTGATCCGATGCTATGTAATATCAATAAAGCCTTAGTGCGGTATGTACTTCTTCAACTGGCCAGTTTTGCTCAGGGCGTGTCGCATGTGTGACAGTTACTGTGTCAGTTGTTTAAACGCTTAAAGCTAGATTTAAATCGTAAGATATACAGCTGATATATGACACACGTAATATGTAAATGAAAACTAGATATCTAGGTTCTTCAGTGCCATTGATGCTAACAACCGTTCGAAACTATAGTTTATAATCTTAATTCTTTTTAATGCTAATGCGATTGTGGCTCATCGTTCCTACAACACATTGATGGCTCGAATCTCGGGTCAGATAAAGGCCGAAGAAACATTCGTTTTTTGGCCATCTTGACGAGGTAAATTCAATGACCTTGCTTAATCTGATGTGAAAGCCCTAATTGTCAGAGGTGAAACTCAGGACACGAACACAGGTATGGTACAGAGAAAATGACGATCGATCTGCGATAAGTGAATCATGGGCCAAAATGTAATAACCCCCTACAGCAAACTGATGTGCCTTAAACAACTGGGCTACCCGGGACCATAGCGATTTAGACAAGAAAGTCACGGACATGCGAAATCCTATCGCAACAGGCACTTAGAAAAAAACACTTCTAATTGACGTAAGACTGGTGTCTGTTTATAAACCACTTAACACAAGAATCACTAGAAGTAATTATAACACGTGTCCGTTTGAGAATCCACCCACATGTACAGCGAGTGCAGGATATTGTGTGTGAGTGGGTGTGAAATGTTTGCATTAAGCTTCATAAGCAATATTGCGGGCACACGCTGTGCGTCAGAGATCGACCTAATTATACTCATTCTGAAGGGGCTTCATACTATAAGTCAGTCCATACAATAGTGAGGTCCATGGCAACAGGACCTGATCTGTTTCCGTAGCTATCATGTCAATGTTGACTCCAAATAAACCTGTAGAACCGGCAAATTGGATATGTTTTCTTTCTTCTGCTTCACAAATAGGTACGCCCATCATGTTGACTGTAGATTACATGCGTAAATGTTTGGATATTACCATGATATTATCTCAGTATCCGGTATTTGACATATGTTTGGACAAAATAAATGACGTGTGGGAAATGAGTCCCTCTAAGCTAAGACTTCATTTGCTTGAAGTGCAATGCCACCCGTGAAGGAGCGGGTTAGAATTGATCTTCAGTAACCCATGCTTAAGAGACGACTAACGGGATCGGGTGGTCAGACTCGCTGACGTGGTTGACACATGTCATCGGTTCGCAGTTGCGCAGATCGATGCTCATGCTGTTGATCACTGGATTGTTTGGTCCAGACTCGATTGTTTACATACCGTCGTCATATAGCTGGAAAATTGCTGAGTGCGGCGTAAAACTAAACTCACCCACTGAAGTGCAATGCCACTCCTTTCCAGATACTTCAATTTGTAAAGAAATAGTTGGTGTACTTAGATATATTTACATCATAGCATATCGTCCTACTAATAGTATTCAAGCAATGAACAATGAGGTCCTTCAGAAAAAGAACGAGCAGAAAACAGAACACTCAGTTATCAGGCATTTTTCAAAGAAGATTTTTCAGCAGTGTTAGTTTGTTATATTGTTCAAATTTTGCTTTTAGAGCAGAGGATGCAGAAACAAAAGATTTTACTCAGTTTTCCCATTAAATGTGATACAGATCCTCTTCAAACAAAGTATATTCAAATATAAAATATAGCTTTCAAGTCCCTACAGTGGGAACTGTATCAATACTAAATTTGCAGTAATATTACCACCGGATATTTTCCTGAAATTCGGGTCTTCCTTTCATCTATTATGTAACTGATTCACTTTGTCCATATAATAAGAATATCTGTTGTCAGAACAGCTGGAAATATATATATGAAATGCAACAAAATATATATAAATGTTTAACAATGAATCACTGTCACACACTTGGATGGTATTATTCTCAATTAAAGATAATACCAGGTGTTCTGGATATATCATGCATACGTTTATTGTATGATAAAGGTATCAGCAGAAGGTGAACGTGTGCTGCTACACCAGAAACACCCAAGAGACAAGTTAATAATGTAGACACAAGAGGCTAAAGCTGCTGCCAGTTTGCTTGACATAGAGGTAAAGTTGTCTCTGGAAAATGTTGAAGAATTGAATACTGTCTTGACTTGTCATGGTAATAAATTATGATTTAGGAGAACTTTGGTAAGGAGACCCAAGTGTATAATAGACTGGAATCATTGTACACCTACATTCCATAATATAGACCATTCCTACAAAACCGATGCCAGAAAAAGGATGTGCTTAATTAAGATTGTCACAATGTCTTCCTATATCATATCCTTCACATGAACTTTAAAACACTTTCTCCTTTCCAATAAGCGCATCTAAAGTACTCTTTAAATTATCTGAAACGTATACACAGTTTCGGTTGCATAACAGAAGCTGTCATTACTTACAGTTAGTTCAGCCTTGATTAAAAAACGAACTCCAGTTGTGATTATTTTTCTACCCTTACGAGCACACTCAAAATACATCACGAGCTGACATACTGACTGGGATTGCCGGCAGATTATATCGAATCACTTTCTGATTAGAACAGAGGCTATGTTGTATTGTGTGCCTCTTTTTTGCACCAAAATCAATGCCTGCTTTCTGGAAACAGATTTATGGGTGAAGAACTTTATCCGATTGTGTTTACCCATTTCACTGTTGAAGCTCAGTGTTAGTTTTAGTTGAAGATAACTTCATGCCCCGAATAGATGAATGTTTCAGCATTCATCTTAGCAATATTTGGGAATACAAAGATTCTTCTTTGCATTCCGAAATTGGATAACAGTCACGGGCATTTTTCTCGACGCTACTTTCGTGATACTGAAAACGTTTTGGACAACTAATCTGGTCAGCCGAATAATTCATGTCATCATTCAGTCACTGTGATGATTCTAGTTTTATCTATTGTGCATATACTCATTCAGATCATAAATGTATTATCAAGGCAGCTAACGATAATGTCGTTGTATTTACCATTCAATGCTTACTATTGATTAGAGTAAAATATGTCTCCTGCTAACAAGAAAGAATAACTAATGTAATAAAACATAATGCATTCTGAAGGTAGTTTGAACCAACACTTTCACACTCATACCGAGGCAAAAAAGTAAAAAATTCAAGGTGTATTCTTCTAAAGTACAGAATGTTTGCAGCTGACGAGGAGTGTATCGGATATTGTTTTAGTAACACAGATAATATGGAACAGTCACTTCACATTTGGCCATGGAGGTGATCATTGAGAATCCGAAATTACATGTGTGAATATCAATTAAAACAACATTGAACACATACATCACCTTCATGTGATCAAGTAATCAGAAATGGAAGGTCAGTTGATTAAATACACTAATTGCATGTGCATTATATAGACAGATCTCTCATACACCTTGTACTCGTGGATGATGGGAGAATGTATAATGTCCCACCTTCTTGTTGTTTCGTCCTGCGTGTGATGCCTGCAAGATGCCAACCAACTGAGAACATGACAGACAGGGGAGACAGAGTGGAAGGAGATACCACTCCCATTCGGGTATTGCGCCAACGCGCTCATCTTTCAAAAAGAAATTAGTAATTTAAAATCAGCACTTACGAGGAGCAAATATGCAAGACAATGATTCGCGGGATGCTTTTTGTGTGGCAGCTACCAAGATTGTTTCGACAATAAGCATTATGTTATAGAGGTCACTCGTTAAGTACAATGGGTTGTGAAGTGGGCTATGCACATTAAGAATCGTTTTTGTCTATGTACATGTACATCACACATTATAGTCAAAAGTGATCTGTTCTGACGCAGAACTCCCTCGAAAACGGACATTTCGAGCTGTCCCTATACATACACGTCAGGAAATACGTCAACGTCAGGAAAGTTCTTTCACTGCCGGAAATGATTATCATATCACTCACACGTAAAGATGTCCCGTCATTTCTGCCTGATTTCGCACAGCTTATAACACCAACAAATATGCTCCTCGGATACGTTGGCGGCTGTGAAGGTCCAAGAGTAATTATAATACATTACACGAGAATGCTTCTTTCAGCATACAAGCAAATCTGCAAGAAAATGACAGAGGTACCATTGTGATTATGTCATAAGGATTCATGAAGAGTTGGGTAATTATGAACATACAAAAACGCTGAAGCTATTAATTGTCATGTTTTATGGCGGTTCTTAAAGCTGTAGTGTTGCCACTCTATAGTGTCATCTCCAGAATAGTTTTATTTAGATCAATCTCCTGTATTTGTCAGTAATTTCATAAAGGAAATATAGGCCTTCACACACGCACTTGTCATTTGGTTAGGTTTGCCATATTTGCCTGTCACCATCATCATTTAGTTCGTCAGGGTAGCCTGGAAGTCAATGTGTTCCTTTGTCACGCCGAAGATTCGTTGTCGATTTGTCACATGCATGCAATGGGTGAAGCCCATTGGCATTGCCTTGTAATCGTTATACCTCTTCAATTTTTCAAGCTAACACGAACAATTGATACCGTCACTGTCGTGCAGAAAGTATGAACATATTAAAACTAAGGAATGAGTGAGTGACGTGTAACAAGTTTTATTTTATTGTTTTAATAAATGTGAATGTGATTAAACTGGACTCTTTTGTTCCATTTCTCAGATGCACTGTAATGTTCAACCATAAGACCCAATGTCAGTCCATACGAGTTCTGTGCTGAAGAACATACACTGACATAGCCATAAATACTCATCCCTTACCTCCCACCTGGTGGTCGTATTTATGGCTCCATAGTGTTTATAGAATAACGCACCTTATGTGTCAGTCGCTAATGTAACTTCGTTATTAACTTATCTGGTGGTATGACTCAATAACTGTCTCATGTTTCTATTCTCTGGTCAGTTGAAGACAAAAAAGTGTACAGGTGGTATATATTTTATGCACATATGTTTAACAGTGCTGATCGGTGAAACAACATATGAACACATGTCAACAGATAATCATTCCCTGGCTTCAACATATATTGCAGTTATTCATCCTACTTATTGATCAAATGGGCTCTGTAATCGTATCATTTGAACACCGTAGCAGAATATTATGGCTTGCTTGACGTCGTCGAGATACAATAGTTCAAATATGTACAATGTTGTACAATGTTATTAAGAATTTAGTTGGAACTGTGTTTGTGCTCGTTACCTGTCAAGTAATGGCATCCATGTCATTGAATGCTCATTTTGTACAGACATCTCTTAAAGTGCAGATTATATTTAATCTTTAATACATCTAATATCTGACAGAGGCTGTCACTTTGAAGTTGAGTCACAGTTCGTGATCATCAACGTAAGTATCAAAGCGCCTGATTTGACATCCTTGTGAATGTAATTAGAATTTTTGTCATTTTCATTTTCAAGCACCTTCAAAAGGGATGCGGTTTGAAGAAAAACCAAGTCAATTTAGAACAGGATAAGGATCGGGACATGGGCGTTGTAGCAATATGTTGTTTTCACCAACAGTTTGTTAAGATGTTGAATTTCATCACCATAAAGCTATCCCTCCAGGTTCAGTGAATCGGACAGAGTGGTCAGAAATAGTATTCTGGAATGCATTTGTAATAATTATAGAGACATCTTAAAGAATCACAGAAAAAGAATGGTAACATTTCTCAATGGTTTTCCTTTAATGGCAATAGTTTCAACGGAAAGAAAGCCTTGTGCATACTAATCTTCACAACTGGGGTCGATATTTGATAAAAGCAGTTAACAGTACTATCAACTTCGTACTTCAACTTCCAGTTCGTGTTGGATTTCAAAGCTACATTAAAATCCATCCATACAGTAAGATAGATTGGTCCAGCAAATGTTCCTGCACATCCCTGTGTGATCAAGAAAGGATATTCTGTGAACTCACATCAAGTATTACATACAGGTGGAAGTAAAGTGAAGTGGATTCTCGAAAGCTCTTATGAATACGTTCAGAAACACTTTATTGCTTGTTCCATTGGGCTGTAGTTGCACTTGGTCACCAAAGATACATGTATAGTAACATCTTCATAATAAGCTGTTCAGGGCACATGTAAAGAAGGAAAGCAAAAATGTTATCTGAAGACAATACCAGTTTCCTCATTGATCAAATTTATTTTAATCTTGACATAAGACATAAGAGCAAAAAGAACCATTAACGAGGCTGTGTGACAAAAGCAGCGAATTCGATGTTTTCTGTATCACTGTCACATGCAATTTCGGAAGCAGTGACTTTTTATCCTTAAATAATTATCAACTGAATACTAAAACATGCATCAATTCAGGGCATGAAGTTATCTGCAAATGAGGAATTAACACACTGAAATAACACGCAATAAATATATGTTCTTCCCTCTATAACCTTTACAAAGAAAAAATCGGGTTTTATCGGCGCAAATTTTGCTGCAAAATTCTCTATTGCCAGACAGGAACGATGACTTCTACTTTCCAAAAGTCAAGAGTTGCCAGCATGTCCAGGAATATTCGAACAGCACTAGCGTTTACAGTTGGCATTTCCCAACTTGGGAAGTATAACGGCCCATGCTGCTACTACTAGTTTAAAGTGCGTCATACGTAGAGTGAGTGAATGAGTTAAAATTTAAAGTCACTTTGGCAATATTTCAGCCATATCGTGACTAAAACAAGTTATAGATTAACACTAAGTAATGATAGATTAGAAAATCCTGTCAACAAAGGACAGTAAAACAACTAGAACATCACAGATATAAATATAAAACTAGCAATTAAATCTAAACCATTTTTACTATAGAGGACAACACAATATAAAGATAGGCTATACATCGCCAACATCCGAGGGTAGATCACCATACCAGGGACCATGGGATCATACGTAGAAATTGTGTAAACGGTGATCCACTGTTAAAGGTCCACTGTTGAATTTCGTCAAGAAACTCTAATCTTATGCATATCTTGTTTACAATTCGTCATATGAGCGACGCATTCTTAAGCACGACGTTAAATTCAATTTCACCACACCTCTTTTACAGTTTATCATTACGTCTTGAAAAAGTGGTTACCATCTCGTAACATACGACTGAAAACGTAACACATCAGGCCATTCACAGCATCCGTTCACCTTGTAACATAATCTGTGTGAATGAGCAGGCATATAATAGTAATCAAAGTGATCCCAGCAGTTGAACATGATAAACAGCAAATGCCATTACGATATATATTAAATGTACAGTACAATACTCTGATGAACTGATACGTAAGCACTGTTTGTCGAGTAATATTTCTCATCATATACACATCAGCTGGGTTGAATGCAACCTATAGAAGTCGAGTAATAGTATTGTAAATCAGACTCAGTATGTAGAGTCCGTTGTTCAGTTGGAATTATGCGTCTTAATATAACTTAATAAGTGTCACATTATGGAGTTGAAACTCTAGTCACTGGGGAAAACAAGAGCCTCGTTCACAGTTTGATTTTCCCTGCTTGATGTGACGGTTTCTTTGTAGCTAGTTGACTGGTTAATAATTGACAAAATAGACGTATGGGTGTGTTGGACGGAGGACTCTCGGGTATGTCAAATCGTAATAGTTTACAGTATTACACAACTCAAATGAAAAAAACTCAGAAAAAAAGAGTTTTGGAATACAAGTAGTGTTGTGTCTAAAATATGTCTTATCTCTTCGAGCGGCATTTAGAAGTTGAAGTTATAAGTAAGGATAACGCTATATGGATGAACAATTTCTTTATTACAGCGAGAGTGACGTTTCGCTGTAGTTTCTAACACCGTTATCAAGCAAGTGATAAACAAAATATTGATTGAGAGGCATGTATACAAATGTGAGGAAGTGTTTGAATAGTACACTGGGAGTTAGAACTGAAATAGCATGGACACAATACCATGTTGCTTACGGTAGATAGAAACGTTAAAACACGTGAAGCCTGCCTGCAGTATGACTAAAGAAATAGTGAACGGTATGCGGAAGGTGTGCAATAGCCTTGGTTATCCTAACCAAATATGCCTGTTTATGCATAGCACACGTATCCCAAACAAGACTGATTTCCACTGGCATCACTCCAACAACCTTGCATTTCCTTTTCATAACACTGTGCGCATTGTCCACAAAACATGCTTACAGGTATAAACACGTTAATTAAAGGCGCTAACACTGTCCGCCCAAAGGGAGTTCAAGTTTTTATATAAATCGATAAACACATTTCTAGAAACATGTTTTTTGGTTGAGAGACCGAATGTGATTGTGTTCAGTCACTGTACTCTTGAGGCTCAGTGTTGCAATCTGAGTTGAGAATGAAGAGCTCTATGCCCTGAACTGAAGTATGTTTGGGAATCCATTTGAGCATTATTCAACAATGGAATGTTCTTCTTCGGCGTGACATTCCAAACTTGAGTTTCTGTGCATTGCAAAGCTATGTAAACTTTAGTCCTCTGTGACAAAATGTGTGACAGCGACACTAAAACACATAACATTTGTTAGATTTAGGGTTACACTTTCTTGTGGGTGGAGGATCCAAATCCCGGATGGGACTCAACCAAACAAAATACTAGATTCTGTACTTTACCAAGAAAGTGTAACCCTAAATCTAACATATGTTACATTTGACCACTTTTTTAAATGACATTGTGTATTCACGACACTAAACCACATTGAGAGCACTGCACCGTTTGCTTTTAGTTTTCTCTGAACATGAAACATTCATGTGAGTGATTATTATTTTTATGCACGTGACATCATTCTGATCAACCATCTGATAAATAATCAAATACTTTCATTACAATATTTCCTGATCATATGCTTGCTCATACGACTAAATATGCAACAACGTATAACAGTAAATCTACTTTGAATGAAGTAATATTAGTGCTGTCAAACTAGTGGCAATACTAGTCTAGAACGATACTGTGATGATGAAAGATTCACATTTGAGGGAATCAAGACATTTGCAAAACAGTTACAATGTTAATGAATAAGCCATCAAAATGGGTGCATTTTTAGAACGACATTTGATCAGTATCTTGACAGCTTAAAAACAAAATCATATACAGGTATTGTAGAACAATATTTCCTGATCATATGCTTGCTCATACGACTAAATATGCAACAACGTATAACAGTAAATCTACTTTGAATGAAGTAATATTAGTGATGTCAAACTACTGGGAATACTAGTTTAGAACGATACTATGATGATGAAAGATTCACATTTGAGGGAATCAAGACATTTGCAAAACAGTTACAATGTTAATGAATAAGCCATCAAAGTGGGTGCATTTTTCAGAACGACTTTTGATCAGTATCTTGACAGTTTAAAAACAAAATCATATACAGGTATTGTAGAACAGTTAAAGATATTTGGAGAGTTCTCTCTGGAACCCAAACTAAACAAAGATCAACAGACACAAATATGTTGTACCAAGATGGAAACAGTTTCATGGTTGCTTGCCTGTATTACATATGTTGGTCCGTGGTATGACGACTTTTGTTCTTGTATGCCTTGAACTTCCAAGCATGTGATAAACAAATGTTGTTCAAAGCAACCACAATAAACCGAGTCTATTCACTGATTGAGTTAGAAAATTGACAATTTCAGATATCAGCTTTAGCAAAGAAATCAATGCAGTTAAATTTGGGTTCC
Organism: Haliotis rubra; assembly: GCF_003918875.1. Taxonomy (NCBI): domain Eukaryota; kingdom Metazoa; phylum Mollusca; class Gastropoda; order Lepetellida; family Haliotidae; genus Haliotis; species Haliotis rubra. The sequence continues at coordinate 1,075,105 of NW_025767457.1, forward strand.
TTTACATGACATGGAATGACAAATCACTCCCACTTAGATTATAAAGATACGTTTGAGTCGCGCCTTTCCCCTAACTTTATGGTACATAATCTCGAAATGCAGGTTGATGGTGGGAAATATGCTGTCTATATCACGATTGATCACACAAGAATGGTCCATCCCAGACGCTTCCAATAATATTCCTATTAGACCAGGCAAACATACAGTATCTCGTAATATATGTAAATGATGCACTATTTCGTAATATTTTATCTGGATTTCATCGTGCAGTGTCTGAAGAAAAAATCGAAACAGACTGAGGCTGTTCTTAGTTTAGACATTGTCTGAAACGACACTGAAAATATATCCTCAAGTCGAAGTTTCTACTTTGTACTAATTTACCATCTACAGTATTCATAAGAGACCCTAGATCCCTAAGGGATTGTCAGGTTGATATACATCTTCGTTATCTGCTAAAGTTATACAACAGGTGAACGCATAGGGTCTTTTATGTTTTGGGGTTGAATAGTCAGGTTCCATAAATTCCATCCACGCCTGTGATTAATCACCATAACCACACTCTGTCATTGGATGTAACGCAAATGACAGTTTGATTGGCACTACAGCATGTAACGGCTTTGCTAAAAGACGACACGAGATTCCGGGAGTTAAGATTTGACTGTATGAGCATCTTAAGTTCCGTTTTCTTCAAGGGACCCGTGATTTGCATCTTAATGCAAAATGAGTGCCCAGTGAAGAAATGTTGGTGCAGCAGATATGATTTGAATTTCATATAAATCAATGCATAATGGTCAAGCTCTGCCAAGCGCGCGGAAACCATGCTTTCCTTAATCGTCCATAATTTCTTTCAGCGCCAATGTTTAATAGGAGCATGTGACGTGCTCCTGAACAGTAAACGATGAGACACAGTAAGATTATTGAATCTTAAATCTATCCATGTCAGTGAAGGTGTGATATAGACAGTTATGATTGATATATTTGTGTAAAGTGAGATGCCTTGGGCGTTGTTCTGAAAGGAAGCACATTCCGGTTTTGAAAAGTCACCACTTGCTACCCCAAAGGCATGCTGTTGAATAATAAAGGGCAGTGAAAATAATCTCAGTCCAGATCATTGTCCTTATTGTGAAACAAATTGGGTAAACACAGTCAGTCAATAGAAGCGTCCAGGTTGATGGACTGACAGCAAGTTTGGCCCGTAGCATACCGTGAATCTTCTGATTAGAACTGATACATTCAAAGGGTTCTTTCGTGCAACTTCAATTTTTCTGACAATCAATGTCAACTGTTCTCAGATGATATTTTAGGGTGAAGATCTGAATTCGATTTAGCAAGATATAAAAGTGGAAGTTTCATACACGCCTAGAATATGGAATATGGTGAAAAACAAATGGAAATACCATATTTCAAAGACATGTTTTCAAGAGTATATGCATTATGCATAGAAACAAGATTCGATTACAAAACCATGTGTTCTTGATAGAGAAAATTCATATTACACAACCTACGTGATGTGAAAGGCTGTAATCATTCGTGGTGTTGGGCATAATCTCTGCTAAATAAAGCTACTAAATAGGATTCAAGAATACGTCCATGTTACATGAAATTAAACAACAACAATTGTGGCTTCTAAGATCAACCAGTATGTAGTATTCTGTGAGTAGTAAGACGTAACGTACAATGTACTTGTAATCTCATTGTAGATATTTAATATCATGTTGTTTGTTTACTAATTACATGTTTGAAGAACAGTGTTTTAAGTGAATGCGCATTTTCGATGTCTTGCTGCTCTGTCGACTGAGGCACCGCTCTTGTTTACGTCATTCTTCCAATCCAGGTACGCCCTGATAATGCTTGACTGTTTGTCAGTACGAGACTTTCATCAAAGCAGTATGCTTATTATAGTTATTTACTTATATCACTTCTAGCTTTCATCACACGCTGATCTGAAACGAAGCGACATAACTAAAATACTGCTCGTCTCGCTGAAAAGTCATTTCCACGTGATCACGATGGATGGATCCCATTTCTGGTGTCCCCAACCGTGAAATTGTCGGGATATTGCTGAAAGACGCGCTGAACCTAACGCACGCATTGATCATTTAGAGAATAAGCGTAGCCTCTTGGGGACACCTGTTGACTCCTGCACTTTCTATAATGACTTACTGTTTACATATACAAGAACAACATCGCATAATCCAGGAGAACAAAAAAGATGCTCTGGTGATATTAAAATTCACAAGGCACTATGAACCTGCCTTGATATCCTGTATAGTAAGTTGTGAATCTTGCCAAATATCGATCACAAAAGATGCTGTAAAAGTGTCGGCGGCTCACAGCAGCAGAAGTGTTAGGGTGTGTATTCAGTCATGGGGATGCTGATCATGTTAAGCTCTGAGCCACAGATTATAATGTAACTATTAAGCTTTATTATTCCGTATTCCTGCTGTGAACATTATTTTCATTTATTAAATTTATTTTCAAATAAAAACAGATAAAAAAGTATGCTACAAACCGACGAGATAAAAGACATATGTTTAAGGATCACTACCAAAAGGTTTTCATACCAGTTGTTCTCAAAGAGGGGACCGCCTCCGTGGTGTAGTGGTTAGAGCGTCCGCCCGGAGAGCGGAGGGTCGCGGGTTCGATCCCCGACCGCGTCATACCAAAAGACGTTAAAATATGGTACTTGTTGGTCCCTGCCTGGCGCTCGGCATTAATGGGTACAAAAGGACTGGTCGGCTCGGAGTCAGTATAATGTGTCTGAGTGGGGTATTCATGCTTCACTGCGGCATGGTATCTCAGTGGGCTAGCACTATAAAACCAGCTTAAGTCTGGGCTAGTACAAGCAGCCGCACATACACATACACACGCATGCACGTCGTCATATGAGCGAAATATTCTCAAGCACAACGTTAAACCCAATTTCACCTCACCTCACCTCTCAAAGAGGTGAGCGTATTCTGCCCCAATAGTGAAACATATGCAGAAGCAAGTCAATTGTTAACTTAAACACACATATGAAAAAAAGTCAAAATGAGGAATCAGTCATCACTTTTGTCACTGTTGCGTTAAATGTCGACATATCCTCCAAATGTCTACCATGAAAGCTTTACTGAAGCCATGAACTTTAAACCATGTTCAAGCAACGTATTATGTATTACTCTCTTTGAATTCTTCGAAGAAACGCCAATGCTTAGTTGTAGTTGTGAAATGTAGACATCAACATTTAGAGCTCCTGAACTATTTCTCATCCATTTTGGCATTAGGTCTTCTGGATATTTTTGTCATTCTGAAGCTTCATACATATATCTCAATATCGAACACACGAAGCGAGATGACTGGTATCTTCTATATCTATTATAGTTCAGTACATCAGCGGAAGGGAATGGTGTATTTGGCCATTACTAAACCATATCAGAACTTCGAGGTAGCTGCAGCAGAAGTACTTGTGAAAATGTACAGTATTTAGCTTTGAATATTCCGATTCATGTGTTTAAAGAACTAGATACTTATCAGCAAAGGATTTGGGCACAATTAGTGCCCATGGAAATTACTTCTCTTGTCGTAATATCTTATCCCAAATTTAAATATGTGATAACTATGAGGAAGATATTTCACATGTTGTTTCTGAGCAAATTAAATGTACTTTCTATTTCTAAGCTTGCTTTCCCGAAATCGTAGTAAAATAAACGTAAATATATTCAGAGAGAAATGAGGGAGGGGTAGTGGTCTCAGTTGAAAAATCGAATGTTTTTACATATTGAACTTCGTTCTTTCCTGAGAATGCGAGATTGTTTGTGAGAATCCACATGGCATTAGATCCACTTGTCTCAAATATTTTTATGTAAATATGTAGACACCCTAAAGTATCCAATGTCTAATTAAAGTCAAACGTGCATTGCACCAAAATATTGAAAACTGTTCATTCTGTTACAAAACAGTCAATGGGTAAAATTAAAAAAACACTGCCTTAGTTTACGTGCCAGTTGACGTAAATGCAATTCGAGCCAATTCGTACATGTGTACTTGAAACATTTATCTTATTTATGGTCAGTCTATAAATCCTATGTTTAACTGCGCCAGTCGCAGAAGATTATGACAGCCTAACCAGTTTAAATGGAATTGATCCACGTCTCGATTAGATTTCCCATTCTGCTGATTAAAAAATAGGATAAACTCCTGAGAAAAAGTAAATTCCATTTATGAAAAACTGCAGTAGGATCATAAGAACAGCTCGCTTATCCTACAAGACATAGATTACATGTAGCCCAAAATCTACCTGTGAGGCATAATGGAATCTGCTTAGCAAGAACGTTGAGACTTCATATTTTCTGGCTTTCACGTTTTGACTGTCACAGGTTCGTATTTGGAAAGAGTATTGGCACTTCAATTATTGCTAGCGTTTTGAGAAAATGATGATGATGCAGTGACCAAAGTTTGATGGTTTGTGGGTGTGCTCCCCTCCACCTATTGAGAAACGAGACCACGAGAATGCCTATTATCACCGTGATCCTCGGATTCAAATCAAGGATAGCTGCGCAGCTACATCATCGGTGCCCCTAACAAACAGCGTGGGTTAAAATCTATTTGAATGGCATTTATAAGTGAAGGGTCATAATGTATGCACGTCAATACTAAAATTGACATTAATAAATCTTTACCCACACCACACCAATGGGCTAAATAACATAGGAATTGTCGTCATACCGCCTGGTGAAACAAGAACTCGGTCGAATCCATATGTTCGGAATAAAACAGCTAATATTACTAAAACACATGGGCGGCATGTTTGCTTCACGCCTGTATGTAATCTGTTTAACTCAAGATCATGATATAGCTCGAAAGCCAACCTACGGAGGATGCAGAATATGTTCACAATCTGAAGGCCCGGTCACGTTAACCACATATTGATATTACAGCGGGTTTCAAACAGTTCAAACAGTTCCAGTTTGCTTAGCGATTATGACATTGTTTGCCTCTTCCAAAAGCTTTTAGCCTTTAGCAAAATAAGTGAGTGAATTAATATTTAAAGTCACAACGGCAGTATTTCAGTCATATCGTGACTAAGAAAGTTGTAATTCATAAATGAATAAAAATAAAGTTACATATTATACTTACCTGTTTGCAAAGGACAGTAAAACAACTAGATTATCACAGAAATAAATTTAAATCTAGTAATTAAATCTAAAATATATTAGCTATAAATGGCAATACAATATAAAAACAGACTATAGATCGCCAACAACTGAAGGTAGATCATCATACTAGGAACCATGGGGACTTACAGTACATTTGCTTCCTGCATGACCCTAGCTAGGTTTACACTTGCAAAATAAGATATGTTACAAGGAAATAAGAGTCCCATATATTAAACACCTGGTAGCATTAAACACAGCTAAACTCTTGAAAGAGAATTTTCTGATGTACTTGTAGAATTGCCTCATGATGCAAACGCCTCATCCTACCACCAGGTCTCATTAGGATAATCGATTGTGCACAATACATTGTAGAAAAGTGGTCAAACGCATATACATATGTATATTATATTTGTGATGACGCTTTCTCAGCAAAGTACAGCTTCTAATACTTTATTTTGTTGAGTCCCATCAAATACCCGAATACCTCTCAGGCACCTATCGCCAACACACAAAGTCAGTGATAATTACTGAGAAGGTGTAATACCAAATGTAGTAAATGAGGCATTGAGATAACGGTGTTTCCTTACATATCGTTTGAATCACAGTACACCCCGTTTATGTTTTAAGGTGTGTCACCACCCGCGGATATCACTGAAACGGCCAACGTAGAAAGCTGCATCACTTCTGGCTTTTACTTCATAATGAAGCTGACACATCGTGTCATATCTGAAATGCCGCTGAAGTCGGATACTCCAAATAGATGTCAATGATGCACTGAATAGTAATATCTTACTTGAATGTTACGTGCAGTATCTGACGAAAGTACCAAAACAGACTGGAGATGTTATGAGCTGTCTAATACGATACTAACAATACATTTTCTACTTCGTACGAATTAACATCAAGAATATTCATAAAAAACTTTAGATCCAAACAGGTTTGGGCTTTTCTGTTTGCACCAGGTTAATATACAACTTTGTTATCTGCTAATTTTATACAACAGGTTAACGTGTATTTGTTTCAGGAAATTTCACGAATTTGTGATCCACTGGATTGGAAGTGAAGCCTTCAGGCATTGGCGGCTCAAGAACTCTTATGAACATCCTGAATGCTATAAACATGTGCATGTATGTACAAGCTACACCAATGTACACATTCCGTAAAGAATGCCGAGCAGTTCCTGTGTTTGGAGTTGCTAAAAGAATATCCTCCTATGAGTTTGTTATTGGGTAGAAAAAAGACATTAAGCATTGGCAATTCAAGAACTCTGATGAACATCCTGAATGGTATAAACATGAGCATGTATTAACCAGCTCAACCAATATATATATATACTCGATAAAGAATAGCGAGCAGTTCCTGTGTTTGGAGTTGCAAAAAATATCTTCTTATGAGTTGGGTAGAAAAATGACTGGTTGTCCAATTACAAGAACTATGTCAAACTTGAACCGACAAAAAAATGACATCAGTATGATGAACGTAAAATGACAGAAACAGTTCAATGAATCCTTAAAGCTAAGAAAATGGAAATGGTTTCTTCGTGTTTCGAGGATGCAAGTTCAATTTTTATGTTTAGGGTCGAATATTCAGGCTCCCCAAATTCCATCCAGGCCTGTGATTAATCACTATAACCACGCTCTGTCATGGGACGTAACGCAAATGACAATTTGATTGGCACTACAGTATGTAACAGCGTTGCTAATAGCCATTTTGTTACTGACACGAGATTCCGGGAGTTAAGATTTGACTGTTTGAGCATCTCAAATTACCGTTCTCTACAAAGGAAACGTGATTTGTATCTTAAAGCAAAATGAGTGTCCAGTGAAGAAATGTTGGTGCAGCAAATATGATTTGAATTTCATATAAATCAATGCACAATGGTCAAGCTCTGCCAAGCGGAAACCATGCTTTCCTTTATCTTCTGTAATTTCTTTCAGCACCAATGTTTAATATGAGCATTGTGACGTGCTTCTAAACAGGAAACGGTGGGACCCAGTAAGATGAATGAATCTAAATCTACCCATGTCAGTGAAGGTGTGACATGGACAGTTATGATTGATATATTTGTGTAAAGTGAGATGCCTTGGGCGTTGTACTTTTTTAAAGTCTTATTAGCGTCAGGGTTTTGAAAATTTGAGCACTTGCTAGTACGCTGTTGAATGTAAATGGCGCTGATCAAAGCAGGTCATGGTTGTTATTGTGAAACAGTCAATAGAAGCGTCCAGGTTGATGTATACCGTACAGGAATGTGTGATCCTGTCGTCCAATCATGGTACGCCCTGATAATGTTTGACTGTTTGTTCAGTACCAAATTTTCACCAAAGCAGTATACGTCTACAGCAGAAGACCTGTATCAATTCCAGCTTTTTTCATACATCAAGCTGTCCTGCTGAGACGACGCGACAAAACTGAAATACTGCCCATCTCGCTGAAACAAGGTGGAAACAATGGAAGGATCCTATTTCTCGTGAAGGATATTGCTCAAAGACGTCCTATTTACGCACTCATCATTTCAAGAATGGGCATAGCATCCTGTTGGACACCTGTTGACTCTGGCTCTCTCTATAATTCCTCAATATCTATATATAGATTTTATGGTATGTGAAACGTCATTGGGGGTCTGAAGGTTGTAATGTAACATCGAATTAGACTCCGAGTGGGTGAGTGAGTGAGTATTGCTTAACGCCGCATGAGCAATGTTGCAGCTATTCGCGGCGAGAAAATTTCTTTCGTTTTACAATACACTGAAAATATTAAAAGTGTTGTTGAAAATTACTAAAATATCAGTCAAGTATCACATTCAAGGGTAAAAAACTGATCTCTGAAATAAAAACGTAATCTTTTCATACAGTTTGATTTCTTTTAAATATGCTAAAATCAAGTGGTTAGAAACTTTATTAAAAAGTTCACATAAAGTAGGAACATCGTCATAACAACGTTGTCTAATATGGAAAAAATCAACACATTCAAGCAAAATGTGCATGATAGTAATCGGTCTATGGCAAGGGATGCACAATCGCGGATCTTCACCTTTCAATAAAAAGGAATGTGTATAGAAACTGTGTCCTATACGACATCGCCAAATCACAACCTCATCCTGACGAATTAGTTCAGTAAATGGATTCCGTCCAATATTGGGTTTTATGGAATGAAACTTATTTGAGGCTTGATCATTCCAACTTTGCTGCCACTGATCTGTTACATATTGTCGAATAGCGGATTTGAGGTCAGTAAAAGGGAAGTTAGTGTTTATTAGACCCGGACTCACAGATTATAATGTGTGAACTATTAAGCTCATTACTCCAAATTTCTGCCGTGGTATTGTCGTTTGTGAAATGTGTCTTCAAATAAAAGTGATAAAAACAAAACAAAGATTGAAATAAACAAAATAGACTAGACAATGGGCCTATGTTTATGAATCACTATCAAGCATTGTTTATACCAATTGTTCGTGAAAGCGTACTCTGCCCCACTGGTGAAACCCGTGACAATCACATAGAAAAGCATGTCAATTGTTCACCTAAACAAACATATGAAAAAAGTCAAAATGGGGTATCAGACATGATTTTCGTCACTGTTGTGTCAAATGTGAAAATATCCTCCGAATGTCTAACCTGAAGGCTTTATGGAAGCCTTGAAACGAGACCATGCGAGATGTAGACGTAAAAAAAGCTGGACACCATGGAATGCTTCTCATCCCTTTTGGCATTAGGTCTTGTTCATATTTTTGGCATTCTGAATCTTCATGCATATAACTCTAAATGGAACAGATGAAGCGAGATGACTGGTTTCTTCTATTTCTAACGCAGTTGAGTATATCAGCGGAAGGAAATGGCGTATTTGGCCATTATTAAACCACATCAGATGTTCGAGGTACCTGAAGCAGAAGTACTTGGGGAAATGTCCATTTGGTTGTTCTGAATTTTCCGATTCGTATGTATAAAGAATAAGCAAATGATCAGCAAAGGAGGGGAGCACAATTAGTGCCCATGGACTTAATATTGTCGTAATGTCTTATCCGACATATTGTTTAATTAACAAATGGCATGTACTTTATATAAGGTTTTTTTGTTGCTTATTTTCCCGAACTTGTAATAAAATAATTAAAACGTAAACTTGTTTAGAAAGATACGAGGCTTTCGTTAAGGTGTTACGGTCTGTTGTTTGTCGACATGTTTGTAGAAAGTGGTGAAATGCAACATATATTATACTCGAGATTACACCAGCTCAGTCAACATCAGATTCCAGTACAACTGGGTTGAGTCCCATCCAATACTCGAACCCATTCTCTCAGAAACTAATCGCCAATACACAAAGTCAGAGATAATTACTGAGAAAGTGTATTCCAACATATATTAATGAGGCTTTGAGATAATCGTGTTAGTCAGTCACTTGTTTGAATTCAGTGATGTAAACGGGAAGTCTGTCAGAGCAAGTGAGTCTGTTAACTCCGGCTGTAAACACATTCCAGAAATATGTGTGATATTCGAATCAACAGCAACTCAGCTAGAAGGAATGTACAGAAGGTTCACTTCCCTTTTGGAACTCTTTCGACAGAATAGTTTGTATTTCGAAGGGTCGAACTCTGTGATCCTTGGTAGTTTGTAAATGAGACTCGAATTCGATATCGTTGACCATCGTGACATGATGCTTAAACCATATTTAAACAAATAAGTGCCTCTTCGATGTATTTGGGGAAACTGAATGTGTTTCGTCTTTACCAAATGTATTACCCAAAACTGAGTCTTATTCATGTCATGTTTTATTCAGAGTCATTATATGCTCATAGCAAGGATTGTCTTAGCTTGCCGTGAATCATGTTCTGATTAGAACATATGCCACACTGTATTGTGTGCCTCTTTGCTTTTCTCTCATATCGATAGCAACATTTTAATAAAGAGATTTTCGGGTGACGAACTGATGTCGTTGTGTCTTCTGATCGTATTGTGGTTGCTTCTTGATAACTCCGCAGTTGAAGATAACATTATTGCTTGGAGAGACATGTGTTTCAATATTCAGAGAAGCATTATTTAGCTCTATAAATTCGTTTGGAGTTTCTACAACGATTCTCTGTTAGTCCGTTGTGTTAGAATGTGTGTTTATTCCTCAGTAAGCAGAATGAAAATAATGAAATTGTTACAATGCTACGTTTTCGCTTTTTACTTCTGTTAAATCACCGAATCAAAACTTGTATTGTGATTAAATTTTGTGATGAATATCCGTTTAAAAACAGATAGCATTAAGAGCATTTGCAATCTACTGATTACGGCCTATACAATTACCATGACGCATGCTTCAACAGATAAATCATGTCGGCTAAGAAATCCCATCTCCCTCGTTCTTCCCTCAATTGCTCATGTTTGCAATTTTAATGGGGGCTCGTGGCGTGAGGGGTCTTCGTGACAGAATTTTAATGTTCACCTTGACACACATTTATTTGTCTGATGATCCTCTTGTGAAGCATTTCAAGGTTCATGATGAAAACAAGACCTTCCACACTTTTCTTAAAAGGGTTAAGGGTGTTGGGTATAACCTCAATGCCAATGTCGATTTTGCTGATGGCTTTGAGCTGCTTGATGGTATAGAAATAGATGTCAACCACTGGCAGTGCTTTATGAAATCAGGCTCACGGGAAAGCTCTCGAAATGACCCTGCATAATGTTTAAGTGGAGCTACCCTGTTTGGAGTCCCTCACGTTGACAGATGTCTTAAAAGTAAAACAAAATGCCGTATCTTTCCTGCTCAGAACCAGTCACTTCACACTCGATAGCGTCAATGTGTGGTCTTGCTTAAGTAACGACAATATGAAATTAGATAATGCAGTCAGTTTAATTGTCATTGGATGTCCAGCTTTCACACAAACACACTATGATAAAGGACATAATGGCGTGGTTCACCCATTGTACGACACAGAATATGTGGAGTTCGTCATGGAAAATGATAATAAAATTTTGATATGACCCGTAGGCAGCCCAATGAAATGAGGTCTCGGACCTCGCATCACCAGGACCAAGTTGTTTGATTCGTCATTGGTTTCAGTGCCCCAGTTTTGTTACCTCCCGATTGTTTGGTTGACAGTGTGAGAATATCCGAATTAGCTGTCAGGAATACAGTCCTTCTCAAACCTAGGGTGATTTATTTGTGCGTTGCAATTTGTAGGTAGGTTTAATCATATATTTGGAAGTTTTTGTAGCCCTATTTCGAGACATATACTCAAAATGCTCTTTGTCGTAGACTTTCACTGTTTCCTTCGTACGAAGTTAGCTGAAAACAATGTCATTGCAATAGTGCTAATAGGTCACTAGTTCAAGACATTACGGAATTTGGATGATATCGAAGTACAAATGTACACCTTTAGAATAGGGTTGAACCAAACATTCCATATGGTTAACAGGCTTTAAATGCAGCATGTGGTGACCTATAAACGGGGGAGTCGCTGATGTCCTTTTATGCCTTGGGCACTGACGGAATCACCTTCACTCAATAACGTGATCATCGTTGTCTCTGGCATACCTGCTACCATCAAATCACTGACCTATAGAGGAATAGAATCGTTCTAATGGTCTTGTCAGGCGGTTGTCAGATGTTTGTTTGTTATTTATCGCCGCGCACAGCAATATTACATTGATATGACGGCAATCTGTAAATAATCAGAACAGGAGAGGACAACCCAGTGATCAACAGCATATAACAGATATCAAAATACACCTTTAGAATAGGGTTGAACCAAACATTTATTCCAGCATATCGTTATCAGGCAGTATGTGATGACCTATAAACCGGAGAGTCGCTGACGTCCTTTTCTGCCTTTAGCACTGATGGGATCACCTTCACTCAATAACGTTATCATCTTTGTGTCTGGCATACCTGTTACCATCAAATCATTGACCTATAGAGGAACAGGATCGTTCTGATAGACTTGTCAGGTGATTTTCAAATGTTTGTTTGTTATTTATCACCGCACCCAGCAATATTACAGCTATATGGCGGCGGTCTGTAAATAATCAGGACTGGAGAGGACAACCCAGTGTTCAACAGCATGAGATCGATCTACGCAATTGGGATATGGTGACATGTGTCAAGCAAGTCAGCAAGTCTGACCACCCGATCCCGTTAGTCGCCCCTTACGACAAGCCTGGTTTGCTGAAGACTATGCCTATCCCTAATCGTCAAGGGTGATTCTTAGATGAATTTGCTCAGGGAAAGATTCCACGAGATCACATAGGTTCGTTCGTCAGTCTAGTGGCTTAAATTGTGCAGAAGACGACAACGGGAGACATTTATGTCATGCTTTTCCATGAAGTTCATAATCTTCACAGGCGTATTGGGAAGCTTCACTTTCAGTCGATCGCTGTATAAAACGTGTAATAGCAATCCGTATACAGTCCGATTCCAGATATCCCTCACAGCCGAGGAATCAATGTTGGAGGCGTTTGGTACCTTTACCTTTGGACATGAAATATCAAGCCACTTATACTTAAATGACAGAGTAGCGTGAGCGACCCGCATTTCTCCGCTTCTTCTCAGTACATAATCTCGATAAGCATGCTTCCTGGACAAGTTGATGGTTGTAAATGTGTTGCTGTAGGTGAATTTAGCCTGGATGGAAATCTATAGGAATACATGTTACACGGTAATTGTTCAACACAGACTCAAGCAATTATTTCTTCAATAGAACATGTAAACCAATCTACGACAGACAGGCACAGACGGAAACAGGATACAGTGATGTATGGCATGCTGTGTGGATTATACTATACTTATATATATCTTTACGAGCCCATGGCCGACTCAGAGCCGCATCAGTGTCTGGTGGAAGCCATATTGGTAGCGGCGACAAGGAATAAACATCGCGTTCAAGATTTAATGTTTCACCTTCACAGTGACGCGCATTCGTGTGTGTGTGTGTGTGCGCGCGCGTCTTTGGATGCTTGTACTAATGTTGTTTACTAATGCGTATGATATGTGTTTTAAAATATATTTGTATTATGAAGACTGATATACCATACATGGATACTCCACTCGAACACAATAGAGCTGACCAGTTTTTACCCAATTTTACCAAAAGCCAGGGAGGGTAACAACAAGTACCATGTCTTCAACGTCTGCTGGATTGGGAGTATCGAGCCATCAACTTTCTGTTCTCCAGACCGACGTTCTCGAACAGTCTGTCCCAGGGACCTTTTAACCAATTAGATGTGATACAGTCCATGTATCTCACTTGTTCTCCCGCTGGACTCTCTGTGGTGATGCCGATCCATATTTCTCCCACTTGGTCCTGTGATGCCAAATGATGGTCTTCCTGCGTAGGTAGTCCTACGTTCTTGTTTCTTATCCACGGGGCCTGACGGCAATCTTCAAACACTGCAGTAGCCGTATTAGCGGCAGCCTATGCAAAGTCATGGTGAAACATGTCTCGTGTAATAGTGAAGGTCACTGCTTGATTCTTCATACATTAGAAAGCTGTGACGGAGATTGCTGCACTCTTGTCGACCAGGAGGCCTTATACAGGGGAAAACGTAGCCATGTTTCTCAGCACGTATGCTGTAAAACAGCCCAAACATCTTACCCAGGAGAAGAAAGACCCTTCATCAGAGATCGCGTCCGCATCCCGTAGGTGCTCTAGAGTAACCTGTGTATCAAAGATCGGTATGCTAGTCTCACTTCCATGGTGTATTATGAGCAAACTGTCGCCGGTATTGCTGGCAGTTCATTCGCTCTCTCGGTGAAAGCTAATCGCCCTTTAACACTCGGCAGTGTGCGTAATGTTAAAAACGAACATGTTAAGACTTATTTAAACATACACTGTAACTTATTGTCTGTACTCACATCTAACTTGAAAAATATCACTTTTATATCAATGTTTTTGTAGTTGAAGGAAAACACAACAGTGGAACATTCTTGAATAACATACCTGTAAAGCATGGTAAATGGTAACCCGTGCTCACATTGTCCTGCATAGGCAACCTCGCGAATCACCTCTCACTCACCATAACAAGTCGTTACCATTTCTGGCTGATTGTACAGATTAAACGGGCATGTAAGAAATTAATGCATTGAAGGGTTTCTCGACCAATGAGATCTACGTCAATCTTGATACTCAACTGATATAAGTCACAGTAGTTTGCAGAGTATGCCGCATTAGCAACAGTGTTGATGAAAAGGCGTTGACAGCGGCGTTTCCTCAACATGGAGGTAATTACATTACAGACTTATGTATCTCTTTGAAGTTCCTGAAAGTAAAGGACGATTCAAGTATGGTGTTAACGACCACCTGGCGGCACAAGTGATGTAGCATTAAACAACAGCTTTACAAAGGCAACGTCTTGTACTGTTTCATAAAGAAAATAATATGGCTTTTAAAAGGCTTTGAATATACATTTCACTCATTCGTGAGTTCAAAGAGAGAAAACAACTGCAGGCTTTGCAGGCTATAAATTAGATGCAAGCACATATTTCCAAACGTATATCTAAATTGTAGGGTTAGAATGAATGTTTATGGCACAAAATAATTACCTGTTGAAAGTAACTACTCAATATCAACCAGGAAATCGCCTTTGCATATTCATGCTTTCACATGTCTGTAATTCCTACAACCAGAATTCAAGATAATTTAAACTGGATGCGTCAGGCATACATACATTGAAATGGCATGATACATTTAGTTTACATGTCGTTTCAATTTTCTTTTCGATATATTTATTGTTTGGTATGGACATCTACATCTCATGTAATCTAGCTGTTACATTTATCTCGGCTGCATATCTAGCTTGGACAACCTTGGACACCATCATCCAACATATGTCTTCTAATTATTAGGGGCGGTGGGGTAGCCTTGTGGTTAGAGCGTTCGTTCGTCACGCTGAAGATCCCGGTTCGATTACTCACATGGGCACAATGTGTGGAGCCCATTTCTGGTTAAACCATTATTATTAATCTGGTTGGTTGAATGCCAACTCTTGCTACACCGATGATGTTGCCAGGTGATGATGTGTGAAGAAAAGATCGTTTACTTTGGCAGAACCTGATATCTCCTTGCAACACCTAAGACGCCGAATCTTCGTCTCTTTGTCCCTTGGCAATTCATGCCACTTATCAAGATGCTTTTGTTTTTTGTGTTTTTTCAAAATTGTCACACAGGCAGAATTGCCTTTTGCAAATCATCTTCTGGGTGTCATTTTCTAATCACGTGTACGTGGGCTCTCCAAATGGCATTTTAGAGAGGTATTCACGTACCCTTGCAGACAACCCTGTGTATTTTACATTTCACCCATTCTAGTCAAAAAGTGAAATATATGAATTCTTCTGAGATTTTATTGTTTTCATTGAATATTGGTTTAGACACACGCAATGTTTTAGGAAGGAAGTATGTGTAGTTGTCCACATACTTGGTTAAGCGTTTCGCTGGATAGTTTGTTGGAAGGGTATGGCGATGACGATGGATACATTGCTGAATGCATCAGATAGTATCACCCCAGATGCGGCTTTGTTGCCGATGTGACTATACATTTTAACCCACTCACTAAATATTATGCAACGTGTGAAATTCCATTAGCGAAACATATTCCTCAGGTGTAAAAGGCTAAATAGCTAAACATACCTGGATGGATAACAGAAAATAAGTTATAATATTACATATTCATAAAGACATGCCAGTACTGCCCACCACTCACACAAGTATTGGTAAAACAGTATTCATATGTCAACTCCTGACGTCGCATAGAAGTACTCCTGCCATACAGTAACCTACAACCCCACTTTTAGTTGAGGACCCGAAAGCATGCCAAGCCCCCTAATTTCGTCAGCTTCAGGATATAACTTCTAACGACTACTATTATCCTCATCACAAGGTTCAAGATGTGAGAATGAAAAAACATCTCAAACAATTAACAGATTATGCAGAAATGAAAAATGACACATAAAGACAATGCAGTGGTAAAACTCAAATTACGTAAATGCACACATCTGAAACGATATTCTACCAGAACTACATTAATCACTTCAGGGTCAATTACAATAATGACTGAAGACCGAATATAATCATACTGGCAACATATATTAAGTACAACAAGCATAGTTTACTGGAAACACTTACGTGTATGCTGCCTACAGACAATGGTCTGTTAAAAGGGAACCTTGAGATGGGAATTTGGTCTAAATTCGCTTTTCAAGTATTTCTGTTATATTACGGCGTGTCTTCTTGATATGGAAGGAAAGCCCGAAGTCTTCATTTTGGTGGAAACCACAAGCTTGAGAGTGGTGTTGGAATCAACCAAGAATCATTCAAAGGGCGATTCGTGATGGGAACCAATGTTAAATTTCATAATTTCATATCTTTAAAATACTGTCATGTTCATTTCCGACTACTCAGATGCAATGAAAGAACCTCAAATGCTTCTTTGCTTGAACTGCCAGTGAACATCCTGCTTGTTTTAGCTTGTCTTATCATGCTTGCAGTTTCGTTTACCGCGAACGGTGAAGAAAGCCCTTCCCAAACTCTTTCTTGTTAAAATAACCGCAGCGCAAACACAGTCGGTCTCGAAGAGCGTTCAAGTTGACATACTGATAGCGAAGTTGGCCTGTGGCTTACCCTCGAATCTTCTCCTGATTAGAATTGAGGCAAGAGAACATTGTGTCTAAAATAGCACTGTCATGCCTTTCCTCTTTTGACAAAAATCGATAACGACTTTTCTTGATAGAGATTTCAAGATGAATAGCTGAATTTGATTTAGCAAGGATTTTAATTGTGTTCTCACCATTTCCAAATGCACTGTTGTCAGTCCAAGTCAACATGGCCAAAGTTAGATTTATTATTCACTCAGGCACAGCATTAACTTGTCAATGTATTGTCATGATATTCTTGAAAGACGTAAGTAATTTACCATTTGTCCTGTGACTTTGCCAGTTCTTAAGTTCGTTAAAGGTATTTCCATTCAACAAAAGAGTCCTTCCATCAATACACATAATATCGTTCTATCCACTGTTCATGTCTTTTTTTCACCCGGAATGGAATAATTGATGCGACCAAGTGACAGCTGTCATTGCCAAATACGTAAGCCACTGGATTGCCTCGCGGCATGGAGTAAACCATTAGAAATGAACAATGGTTGATTTGTTACAACGGCAGAAGTTCTGTGCTGTGGGAAATTGAAATCGTATATCCTCTTAACGTTGAATCAACGTATTTCAACGATACCGTTTTGCAATGTGAAATTTAGTGAACAACGCAATGATCGAAAATGAAATAGCACTCGGTTCAGGGTATTAGTCAATATCTTATTATTTTATAAAATTTATCTTACGATAAACATAACGAGAGTTTCGATTTATCATTTTATAAAAAGGGGTATGATTTCTCCATGAATGTTTTTGTCAAATGTTATGTCAGGCTGATGATTGAATTGTGGACTTTTAGCCTAAATAAACGCAGTAACATGTGGATTCTACTTGGTGTAACGAATTGTTAAGTGGGGTTACGTCCCTTAGTTGTGTCAGGCATCCACTGAACCAGCATGTAGCGCGTTTATCATCATCCCTGAAGACATGAAGCTGATCAGCGTTAAAGATGAATGAGAGATAAGATAAGATATAGTATGACCAGAAATTATTGAGAACTTTAGGAATATGTTTAATTGGATTTCTAGTATCAACAACCTTGACCAGCTATCAAGAGCTTGGTTTCATTCAAGAGAGACAACTCCGTTAATCCTTTTTCATTAGTTTGTGAAGAGTTATCCCCTTTTGTTTACTTGCTAGCAGACGACATTTTCAGTGATCCTCAGTATGGATGATTTAGAGAAGATGAAGTTGATTTTAGAGTATTATAACAAAGGACATTAGATCAGCTAAAGTGATTTTAAGTAGAACAGGCATCCCTTTGTCAACTGTTTATCGTGTTTTGAAAAATATTGCAAATGGATATGGCATTGAGCACCAGGGAAGGCGCAGGTAGGCCCAGAAATTGACGGTCGGTGACAGGAGGCGGCTTGGTATTCTTGTTTCTAAAAACAAACGAAGGAGTTTAAAAAACTTAATGCTGGATATGATTGATAGAGGAACTGTGGCTGTCTGTAAGGAGACAATTAGAACTGAGCTGCATGCAATGGGTTGGCGGAAAAGTCGAGGAATTCCATCACCGATCATGAAACCTGAACAAAAGGAGCGAAGGTTGAACTGGTGCTTACAGCATAGAAATTTTAACTGGGACAATGTGATTTTCTCAGATGAAAGTTCTGTGTGGCTGTTTCCTAATACACTGAAGTTCTGGACCAAACAAACTGAAAAACATTTGTATCAGCGCCCAAAGTACAGTCCGATATTTAACGTGTGGGGTGGCATATCTGTGTTAGGGGCAACGCCCCTCTGTGTATTTGAAGGGAATATGAACAGTGAGCGGTACACAGATATTCTCGGGGGACATTTACTTCCATCTGCTCACGTGTTCTATGGAAAGTTTTGGCTTTTCCAGCAGGACAACGACCCAAAACATCGTTCAAAGCATTCAGCAGGACAACGACCCGAAACATCGTTCAAAGCATTCACAGGCCTGGTTTCGGTGACTTGACAAAATACTAACTGTTCACCCGTCTTTGAATCTGGAGTTATGTTCTGCTAATATTCACTTTTAATACGTGAGTAATGAGTGAATTTTTTTAAAAAAATTACAATCTTTAAATTCTCAATAATTTCTGGTTGTACTGTATATAAGATAAGATAATGCTTTATTTTGCTGTTCACGGTTGCGTATTAACATTGGAAACAAATACACTATACATTAAAAGATACACGTACATAAAACCACAAAAACGCCCATACATATGTTAAAGATGCTAAAATGTTTGGCAACAACGCCCAATATATGGGTAAAGATAGATGATGAATAAATAATAATATATTTAAGATTTAAAGCTTTAGTGGTGACATTTAATATATGCTGTGGAACATTATCACTAAAAGTATAACAAGATAATAGTTTGAAAGAATTAATAAATTATTTTAAAATGATTAACATTAAAATAATTCATATAAAACACTGATGCTTGCTGGGATGCCCTGTTTGTTCTGAATATCGGCGGCGAGATCAGCAGGATGTGAGCAGTAGTACTGTCTTGTGCACGTCTTGTGAGTGCATGAGTTCTGTCCTTCCCGTTGATCCAAACTTAAGCAGGTCGGCGGGGTAACCTAATAGTTAAAACATTCGCTCGTCACGCTGCAGACCTGGTTTCGATTCTCTACATGGGTAGAATGGGTGAAGCCCATTTCTTGTGTCCCCGCCGTGATATTGCATGGAATATTGTTTGAAGCTGCATAAAACTAAACTCACCCACTCACAGTCCAGCCTCATGCTGATGCCGAACCTAAACGTAACCGATCAAGATGGCGGACATAGACGTCAGTGTTTCGTTCATTAACACGCATCCAAACAAAGCCTCGCCCGTCGTCGCCACTGAGAACATGATAAACATCACCAGCGTCTAAATTTGGTTTATGTGTTGTCTGCATCAATGTCGCGGGGTTCCTACCTGTAACAACTGCTCACGCAAGCCGCATTAACACTTCCCGGAAATTGTACCGTCTGAAACTACCCTCGTCTGAGAACACGCAAATGAGTTTCGTGAAGTCGATTTTGAATGGTCTGAACGGAAATTCTCATGTCAGTAACAAACTCTTTATAACATGTCAATCTGTACCAATCATACATGATCTCGATCCATCAACCCTATTGACTCATTGGGTGTGTTGGTAAAAAATACGCCGATTTAAAATTAATTTGAAACTCAAATATAGTCCAAATATAGCTTCTCGGAATATGGTGATCAGTGGTTCGAATCCACGATTCTGTCGTATAATGAAAAGTGGTTTATGTGTACCTGTAAAAGATAAAGTATAAATTGAAAAGAATCATAGAGCGTACGATCGATGCATGAGTCAGAAACTGTCCAGCGTATTATTTATGCATTATAATATCGACTGTGTACAATGAGTGAGTCAAATAAAATTTAACGTCACTTCGGCAATATTTCAGCCATATAGTGACGAAAAATGCTTTTCATAAACAATGAATTTAAGTTACTAAAATCAGTCATCGAAGGACTGTAAAATAACTAGAGTATCACAGAAGTCTCTTTAACTAGCTCGACAGTGTACAAACGAGTACGGACGACACATATATCTGAACAGAAACAAAATGTTAATTCAAGTTTAATCTCACACTACAATACACGTATTTCGTTTTCTTTCTGAATTCACCGAGCATAATTTGATTAACACAAGCTCAATGATCGAGTGCTGAAGAGTTGCAATTTAAAGTCATATTGAACAAGTTCACATTGCAATACTACGATGAGGCGGATAATCAAGCTAAAACTATATGTTCAGCTTAAACATAAGCTTAAAATAATTGTTAATATCAAATGCTTGACAAGAAGTGTTATTTCCGGGATTCGATTGAAAAAGTGAATCGAAGAATTCTGCCCTCATTAATACTTTTTGAGTTGTATGGCCGCGTTTAGTTGTGTACAGGATCGAGACTTTTTTGCGAAGATTGCACGTTGTTATAAATGATACCGTATCAGTAATACAGCGCTTCCACAGTTCACAATGTACACTGGGTTTTGCATAGACTATGCCTTCTTAATGTCCGCAACACAGCGGGTCAGCCTGATTAACACATCTGGGAGATGAGCATACGAACGAGGGCAATCCACATGGATGGTCAATGTAAGTAAACTTCATAATTGTAACATAATAAGCTCCAGCGGAGATCCCTGGGGGGAAACTGCACAGTATCACCCCCATATTTATTCTGAAACATATTAACGTAAGTTAACGTCGAATGGTGGCAGACGGCTCACATTAGGGAAGACCAGCCTTCACTTATTCGGCGAAGAAAGAGTCTATTACATCTAGGAGTCTCTTCGTTGACACCGTTTGCTCCCCGCTTCCGAACATAGACAGATGCATCTTTGGACACAGTCAGTTTAATAACATCTAACAAGAACCCACATATTAATGGGTTCTCTAATAGGACTTGTGTTCAAGAGCCCTTGGCAAACAGATTTCCACGCGTAATATATTTATAACATAGCTGAAGATTGTGTATTTGTTTTATCGTGTTCAGTGCTCTCTAATTTCAACGATGCGACAATGGCCACGTCACCGTCTGTTGAGTTTTACTGCCAGTCACAACGCAAATATACTTTGCTACCACAAGTACCGTTTGAAAACATCAAACAAGGGCGTTAAAAACGTTATTTCAGCTAGTGTCGTTTGAACACATATATATGTATATACCCTGTTTTATTCGTGCTTCCTTTTTGAAGGTCCTTTCTGAAAATGTTTGTTGGATAACGTCAATATTGAGTATGCACGTCTGCCCACTTTGCCGATCCAGTGTGACATATTCTGGTCTGAGACACAGTTTCAAGTTTTCACATAATCACTGTTACGTGTTCTCCTCGTTGATTTTGAGAAGGAAGGGAATGAGAAAAAAATAACTAACTTCCCAAACAACAAAATGACATGAAATTTCCTGTGCGTTACTGGGAACTTATGAAACCCTTCCATTTTAGAACACATCAGGACATTTGCAAAATCAGTCAAAAGAATATTGTTTCCTCACCGTGCAAAGGCTTATCATTCAGTGCTTAGGCACCCTTGTCACATCTAAGCTTTGGAACAACACGTTACAGTTTGCTATCTATGGCAGTCACCTTACAACGAGAAGACCACGTGGAAGGTCAAGACTGATCAATGTCATCCATTCCAGATTTAAAATATGCTTTAAAGTGTCCCGTGTAACATGTAACTCACCAGAAGGGACGTTAAATGCAAATCTACTCTCTGAAAACTCGTTCAAAGGAACAAAGTTCAGACACTATGAGTTTATGGAGACTGCTGAACATTATCTTTTCATTTAAGTCTCCATGTATTGTTTGCACAAACCAATACATACTTATATTAAGCACACTGTGTTTAACTCGTCAATCATCTAATCATTTTGCATTGAAAGATTTTTGAAAGATCCTTAGCAAGAACCTGTCAAGGTTTACATCTATAAGCAACGTTACAGGGTATAAGCAACATTCCATTATCTAAATGATATTCGTTGATGCGGTATAATTGACACATCTTTGAGAGCAAAGCATACATGAAGATACCTTACGTTTGTTGTATTGTTTGAGTAGAGTTTCAAGCTTGCCAACAACCTGAAGACGCTACATGCATCGCAGCCGCTTGTTCAAACACACTGTGACTGATATAGAACAAAAAACATCTATAAAAAGCAGAATATATACAGTTGACAGACATTATGGTCCTCTGATTTCAATTAGTTAAGTAATGTCAAAATATGGAATGACACCCTGTGCATGTGTGCAGCGCTACTGCACGCGACACAAGGATGTTATGTTGTGGTGTTAAGTCCTTGCACAGTCTGCATTCAACACTCATCTTTGTATACATACATTGTTTTAACCTTCATATATAATCTGAAGTGTACATAATCCCTGGGTTAGACACAACATAAGACGACTGGACTCCCGAGTCCACAATATTACTTTTGAGGACCGCTGCATCTAATGCACTCAGAGAATTGGACAGTACAGCTATTAATCACACGGACATGGATTCATGAATCACCTACACTATCTTAAGCTACATGTATGACATAGTTTATGCTTGAAACATCTTTAACAGTATCTCCTGAGCATCTAAAAATCATTCAAGGGAACAAGATGAATTGTGGGGTTTTGTATGTTAACTTAAAGTTTCACAGTTTGTTGTATTTTCATGACTGTGATCCATCTATCTGTGTTTAGAAGATGGAAGCAAACAGTGTCAATGAAGAGTCTCTTAAATAAATCACTCCTGCCTCATTCACAAAGTGAAAGCTTTTCTTCCTTCCCGCTTGTAGGCGGAATTCCGCCACTCTGTGGTTACTCAGGTTAATATTCTTCAGAATATTTATGAGTGTGATAGTGTTCAGGATCCACTGAAGTTCTACGACCTTTAAGTGGGGCTTATTCTGTTCCAATTATGTAGGTCACTTACGGTGACCATCCACTTGAATCACCATCGTTTGAAAGTTCATCTTCCAGACGAAGTAATCAGGCCGGTCCGCTGTGCAGTAAATAACGGATACTTAGGTGACATTGTTTATGCATAACCTAGTATTTGCGGTGTTAGGAGACGCATCGTATTATGGCTGCTCTGGCATTTATAAAGCTCTCGTCTGTAATATCAGTAATTAAGCCTCGCTTCTTATAACGATTTTCCGATTTTCCGTTTAGAGTTAATTGAAACATGGTAGGTACATTTAGAACAAGACATTATAAGTAAAATATTTGGAGTGAAATGTTCTTGAGAAATTACTTTGAATCAGTGCTTTCGTTCTGAATGATTACATACTAAAACAAAGTTGGGGATATTCAATAAACAGGTGTTACTGTTGATATTTATATCTTTAATGGCCTAAGTAGTGTAAGAGGGACTTCAGACAGGCATTCAGATCACCATAGATTTTGTTGAATGATTGCGCCCTTCCGTCCATCGCGTCATATACCGTGGAAGATCAAACTTATTAATATCGTACGAATCTGAATTTGATTTCTCAGATTCTACGAGGCATACTCCTAATCCAACATCCCATGGGGTTTGTTCCATCCCATTCTTCCTGTAAGGCAGCACAATTCTCAAAACAACCCCGGATTCCACGAAGAAATTTCCTTCCTTCCCATTCTCCCAGTAGTTCAGTGCAACGTTTGTCGAGAGTGGTCGGTGAGGGATATCCTAGATATGTTCGATGAGTGACAAGCATGGACTGAGTGTTGGCCATGGTAGTATGGATATCGTCTCCTGCTGGGAGTACACAGTAGCAGTACGAACCCCGTGTGCCTGCGTTGTCATCCTGAAACACAACGACGTCAGTATTGGCGCATTCAGGATGTCGTCACGGTAGTACTGCCCAGTGACATATTCGTTAATAACATGCACGAGTGTTCTGTCAGTCACAGTGATACCACCTCCCACCACCACCCTCTCCCCAACACACACAAAACAAAAAAACAACCCTTAGAGCTGTCTAGCGTTCATTCAGCCGAAAACACAAAGTGTGCCCAACAATTGGTTCAGTGACACAGCTCCTGCTTGACACCAACGACGTCTTGCAGAAATGTATCATTCGATCAGTTCTGGGATAACACGTGGACGTCAGGCATGCAGGTTCCATCTGTGTAGCCGATTAGGAATCGTCTGTCCACTCACTTTAACCCCTTATCTCCCATTAGAGAAGCACTTTGACTACTGTTTCAAAGTCGTCCTGATGAAATGGTGTTGTGCGCCAGCTGTCGACCTTGGACATCAACGTTATTTGTCTCTCGATTGTAATATATCTATTGCTAAATCTGAAACGTTAAGAGCTCGTGCCAACTTCAAGACCAAAGGCTAGAGCTGTTGGAATATTGCTTGACATAAGGGACAAACTGTTTCTTGGAATGTTGTTCAAGTCCTACCTCTCCACATTCTGGATTTTAGACAGCATTTTGTCACACTCATTCTTTGACATCCTTATCAATACAGTATCAGAATGAACTTTTGATAGGGACAATAAGAAAAAGTCATTCTATGTACAGCCAAAGCCAATTGCTTTAGAGTTTCAAAATATAGATGGGGCTATTATACTGTATGTCACAAATACTTTATCCGGATCTGAAGAATGTCAATAATGGTTTTAAGGGCTGTTCATCGTCTTTGACACGTGTTTTCAGTAATTCAATTCCTGGACCCAATAATATGTTTCTGTATGGACGTCAGTATGTTGAAGCATTCCACTTACAACATTCCCGAGTGACATCTCTGTGTGAAAAAGAACCAAAAAGGAACGCCAGTAGAGGTGAGGCAAACAGATAATAATTGCTTTAGTTTAGTGAATAATTATGGCAGCGCAGGGATATTTTTGAAGCTCCGTTTTTTGTAAATTGCCATGTTATTCCAGACTGCCTGGTTCGACCACGGATTGCAGGTATGCTCGGCGATGTAAAAACATAAATACTGCAGAACCTTGGGTATGTAAAGGCTATATTTCTCATCAGTTCCATCAATTTCTTGTTTCTGAACAAGATTATAGGTCACCATATGCATCAGTGTTGGTAATTACCGATAAAAAGTATACAGTATGCAGCCACCATTACATTCCGGTACGGTGAAATATGAAGATGCTAACATTTAGAAATACATCACAGTCAGACACATCTGGAAAATATCTGAAGTTATTGAAAAAAAAAAGAATCAAAAGGTCATTTTCTATTTTCTGGTGGTTATATTTCGCGAAGGTCAGGACTAGTAAAGATAAAACTAACTTGTTTTCCCAAACACAGCGTGTGCAAATTTGTCTGTTGGGCACATTGCAGAAAAGCAAGTAGACTTTGCAATGTATACTGCTCGTACTCAACCCAGCAAATAGGGTTTACAATATGACATTTATGTAATTTTTAGGGTAAGTAGATTTTCGTTTTGAAGCTTAACCTTTTCGCCTGTCTTGTCTGAATTCATAAGTGTCATTGTTATTTCTGTGAAAGATATAACACGTATTGGTCCCATAGTGCTTGTTTGTTTCCATTCTCCACATGTATTTCTATTCGGTTAAAACAGTTGCAATGTTGTGTGATACAAATTGGTAGTACTAGAATCTGTACTGTAGGTGTTTTGTTCAGATCTGGGTCCGACATGAGAAGACGAAAAACATGATAGTGTTGCGTCATAGGCATACACAAACGTCCCCTCAACACGGGAAAACAAAGCTATCAGTGCTTTGACAGCAATTACACTTGGCTGTCGGTTAAAAGCGATATTGAATCTAAAGAGCACACATGTTTATTATTCAGCATGAGGAGAAATGATACATTGCATGTGTTGCATTGTGCCTGCTTCAAAACAACATCAAACAGGGGACATGAAAGCAGTTCGCTGACAGCCTTTCAGTAAGTAAATTAGACCGGCAAAATAAAACGTCAACGACTAATAGTCCCTTTGTAGATATCAGTTAAGACAAAAACGCTATTCGCAAGTGTCGTCTACTTTTTTCACGCTTTTCTAAGTAATATCTAATAGTATCCATTTCGTTTCTTCACATTGTTAGTTGTAGCATCCACAACTGATATCTAAGGCCAATTTGAATCAGGTTAAATCTTCAATTCATTTAAACAGTTCACAGCTGACGCATCAGTGGCATACATAGCCCCTATTGTGACTTGTACTGTACGGTCCCATGTCTTAGGTAAATAGTTGACTAACCTTTCCATTGTTATAACGGATACTGCCGGTGAGGCAGGATACGCTCACCTTTCCGGGAAGATCTGGTAGCATCTCATTGGTAATGACAAATAAACACCAGGTCTTGGTATAGTTGGAATTGTGCAATCGAATCTGCTTTCAGCAACGATTTCTTCTATGTGTGGAAACGGTTTGTCGCTATTATTTAAAACCTAAAAATGTGGTACATCTATCACGTTTTCAAAACTGCTGTGATCTAATATGGGAATGTAGCACAACAGGCTGTGTGTACACAGTGAGCTAACTACACGTCCAAGGTATTATTAAATCGCTTTGTCATGAACACCCCTTACCTTGAAACAGTGGTATATCTAAAATACATATAAGTCAGTGCAGATGGTGCATTACGAAATACGCAAAACCAATTTCATTTTGAACATTTGTGCTGCGCTGCGTCATCTGCTTGAAGGTACCACCGATAACACACAATTAAACATTAATCTTTGTACTATCCTTTAAGGAGTCAATAACAAAGTACCAACTGAACTGCAATGCCCTGAAACATATCAGGTTATCGGCGTTAATAATGATTACGTTATTGTCTTTATGACATTTTTGGGTAACATCAGGGCTAATGGATTAATATCACATTTCATTTAAGAACATATTCCAAATTGCAACACGTTAAAGCTTAGAAGAAAGGCGTAATCGATATTGGCATTTGGAGTGTCTCATCGACATCAATTCCCCGAGGAATATGACAAGAGTCGTATTTTGCAACATAAACAATTAAAAAAAACACAGCCAAAAACTACCGAACTTCAATTTCAGTTTCGATGCTGAACACAACCAAATGTCCTGTGTATAAAGGATAATATACGATACACTGTCATTTGGTACAAGGACGCTACAACTGGAAATGCAATGGTGAGTGTGAGGCAATATGTCATGCAGTGCGTATTGTGTATGTACTTTGTATATCACTAAATGGGGGTTTGTGGACGGAGGGGAGAGAGAAAGATACATCAGTGTCAATCCTGTGATGATGTGTCATCATTCACAGTCACTTCTGTACGGACCTTCGACACCGAGTTCATATCAAACGATCTATGCGCCCTACATACTCCAGATGGGTTTGCAAAAAACACAGCAGCGATCTAGGGGATCAGTTATATCGCTGCTACGATGCATTTCTGTATAAGATGATAAGGGACATTTTGTAGTAATGTCTGCAAAGAATCTCAAGCAACGGTTAAGCGTGTTACTGCAATTTATCACATCCAGTACTACTTGATATTTATGAACATGCCAATCAACTGTAGTGGTTCCCACGTATATCAGTCTATGAATCAGTATATCATCCACATAAAACAATAGTGTAACGCCGGCACTTGTCCTAATTATTACCCGAACATAATCTTTCTTCTGTTTTAGGTCTCAATTGTGCACCTACCGTAATATACTTAGTTCCAAAAGAAACGCGACATGTCCATTTGAAATAAGAACTGTTATCTAACATACATGTTTCCAGTTACTATATGCTTTATGCAGAACGCACCAAAGAAGAAACAACAGCAATGACAGTGGATTTAAGATCTGATGAAATGTTTACTGTGTCCAACCTGACGAGTCTGCATTAGACACGTTTAGAAGCTGAAGCTGATAATCGATGTAATCAGTACCTGGTATGACCACCATTATTGTCTATCACATGAGTACACCGTCTTCCCATGGACATACACAAACGTCGAATGAAAGCACGGAGACTGTTATTGTACTCATTCAATACTGCGTTCTTCAACTGCCTCCGATTTTTGGAGGAATTGGTCTTTGACGAAGGTGTCGGTCCAACTCGTCCCAGAGATGTTCCACTGGATTTAAATCAGGACTAAGAGGTGGCCAAACCATTGTCTGGATGTGGTGACTTGCCAGGAATTGTCCTGTGATAATGGCGGTGTAGTCACAGGCATGGGCATTATCGTGTTGGAACTGCAACTGTGGTCTGGGTCTAAAGAACGGGACGACAACAGGCCTTAACACTTCGTCAATGTAGCGTCGTGCAGTTACACCCCTTCCACGACCTTAACTGTTGTTTTGGAAGATTACAGATGGCACATGCCTTCCCCAGCTTATTCCACCCCATATCATAAGGGATGGCCCACCCCAGCGGTCACTTTCTAGAACACATGGGTCTCTGAATCGTTCATTTCGTCGACGCCATACTCTCACTCTCCCATCTACAACGAAGACACAACAATGACTCTCGTCTGAAAACACAACGTTCTGCCACTATGCATATCTCCAATGCTGGTGTTGGCGAGCCCATGCTAAGCGCAGACGACGGCGCCGTGGCGTCAAAATCGGTCAAACATAGGGTCTCCTACAATGTAGCCGGTGTGCTCTCAGACGTCGACGCAAGGTGTTTCCTGAAATCGGTCTGTTGCCAATCCCAATTGTCTGACGGGCTGTAACAGTACCTGGCAGCAAACGGTTGCGAAGATGTGACGTTACGATGTAACGGTCTTGCCTGTGTGACGTCACTCATGGCCTTCCATTTCAAGGTCGATGTTTCATCGAATTCGTTTGATTTTGGCGTTCAATCAGTCGGTAAATTGTCGTCCGATGTACTCCCAGATGTTGTGCAACGTTGACAACACTGGCACCAGCATCAATCATCCCAAGAGCACGTAGACGTGCTTCATTGCTCTGAACATATTGGCACATTGTTCTCTGAACCATTTAGAAAAAGAACACAACGGAAACTGCCGTCGCATCATTTAAAGGGTTCTTTCTCTGTGTTTTTCTTGAAGAAGGTATCGTATCATTAAATTCACGTGCACAACGAGTCAGGGCATGCGTTAATGTGATGCGTTTCTGTTGTTTGTTTTTTCCCACAAAAATGTTCAATAATTAGTTTCAATTGTTTTCGGCTAATCTGACGTTAAAAATCTTGTTTCAGAAGTTTAATTTCGAAAATTGGTTTCAAAGAACATTTAACATGCACCTTTTATAATTGTAAAGTTGATAAGACAATTATGGAAATTGCAAAAACAAACATGAATGTCGCGGTTCCTTTGGAACTAAGTATATATAGAGGGGCTGTGCCCTTCATGTATGAATCGATCGATGATCAAACGAAATGCATTTACACCTCAGAGATGTTACTCGGAGATAATACTTCTTTAGATTGTGTAGCGTTGCACAGTGCTGGTGATGTCAACGCAATGTCCTCCTGTGATGATCCGTACGTGAGCAATGGAATAAGTTTTGGACGCAGTGCCGGCAACTGACATTTATTGACTTAACCACGCAGTAATGATATGGAAAATGGTAGGCACGTTTCATGTCATCTGTGAAGACAACACACTGGCCTGTGTTAACGTTGTGTGCAAAGGTATCAAGATGTGAGGTTCTCTCGTTAGTACTGTCTTGTGCCCCTCCCACGGACAGTGTTTCTATCAATTCTGTCTTTCGCGGTGATCCAACCACATGCTATCACCGAAGCTCCGCTGAACCTGCCTTGCTGGTGCACATAGACACGTATCCAAACTTGTAAAGCAAAGTTCAAATCTGAATTCATATGAAAATGCAAAACACATGACCAGTATTTTCTGTCATACATGTTGTCTGTCAACTGCAACATGTGGCAGTATACGTTGCCTTTGCTTTGATCACGCATGTTAGTTGCGTGAAGTCGACTTCGAATGTCTGCCCGAAAACCCTTACATCAGCTGGCATTTGATCAGAGCGAAGGTGACTGTCACTTTGCTTTTCATTCCTTACAACCTGGGCGCTAAAGGAAGTTGCGGATCTAAGGGGTCTTCGTTCGGTTCACTCATCATCTGGAAACAAACCGTATTAACAAAGGGACTCCTAAATGTAATAGACTCCTTCCTCATCTGCTAAGGGAACTGTTCCTGCCTCTCGGGGAGACTTTGGTAACTCGACGGTTTCTTACGTTTATATATTTCGGACTATTTATGAGTGTGGCAGTGTCTATTTCTCCTAGGGTGTCACGAAACTTTTTGAAGCGTATTCTGTTCTAATTATGCAGTTCACTTACGCTTGCCATCGACTGAGTGAGTGAGTGAGTGAGTTTAGTTTTACGCCGCACTCAGCAACATTCCAGCTACATGGCGGCGGACTATAAATAATCGAGTCTGGACCAGACAATCCAGGGATCAACAGCATGAACATCGATCTACGCAATTGGGATACGATGACATGGGTCAACCCAGTCAGTGAGCCTGACCACCCGATCCCGTTAGTCGCCTCTTACGACAAGCATGGGTTCGATCCCCGACCGCGTCAAAAGACGTTAAAATATGGTACTTGTTGGTCCCTGCCTGGCGCTCGGCATTAATGGGTACAACAAGGACTGGTCGGCTCGGAGTCAGTTTAAATGTGTCTGAGTGGGGTATTCATGCTTCACTGCGGCATGGTATCTCAGTGGGCTACCACTATAAAACCAGCTTCAGTCTGGGCTAGTACAAGCAGCCGCACATACACATACACACACATGCACGTCGTCATATGAGCGAAATATTCTCAAACACGACGGTAAACCCAATTTCACCTCACCTCACCTCACCTCCTCACGACAAGCATGGGTTACTGAAGATCAATTCTAACCTGGAGCTTCAGGGGTCGCTTGCCATCGACGTGAATTACCCTCATTTTTGTGTTCATTTTCCATACTGAGTAAATAGACTGATCTGGTGCGTAGCAATTAGCTGATATTAAGGAGACGTTGCTTTTGCATAACCCCGGAGAAGCTTTGCATTACTTATTCTCCAACATTTACATTAATGCTCTCTTCTTTGTAATATTGAATGTTGCGCTTCTGTGTATTATTATGCGTCACCATTTTGGAATCATTTACACGTGTCTTGGTGTATCCACGAGGGTTACAAGACGTCTTTTAATCCGATTCAATCGCTATCATTAAGCTGTATTTACAATATCTCTCTCTATATATTGCCAACTGCACTTATATGTAATCCTTTCGTTTGATTAAACACCCGCTCTATGACATTATTTCAACTGTTCATTATAGCCTTAAAATGTCATAGTTCAGTTATCGATCAATTTTTGTAGTATTCAGTTTGGACTTTATTAAACTAAAATTGGGATGTTTGAAACAAAATGAGATATTTATTAACGTTAGAATCAACACGCCCTCCAACAAATTTCATTTCTGTGAATCGACAATCTACATTTACACTGTGATAATTAAACACAAAGCAATTCTGTATTTTGTATCGTTAGTTTCTGGAAAAGCTTGAGATATATTCTCGATTAAAGAAAAATGCTTTCAATGTGCGGGTGTCGACACACAAATCGTTAATTATAATACGGCTGAACCCGAGAGCCGTACCATTGTACGCTCGTCACGTTTTAGTGTCGTGGCTGACTTATGATATTTGACGGTAATTTCTTATCCTACGAGTACAACTAATGTTATATTATAATGACAATGGTATATTTACAAAACTAAGATTTCTACAAGGTTATACATTCCTTAATGGTCTCCAGTGTTTTGGCTTAATTATGGCTGCTGGTGATCTTAGTCCTTTTTTATTGTGTCGTTACTAATATTCGAATTTTGAAGCTTACATACTAGTTTTAGATGATTTTGATGTGCTATTCTAGTTCTTTTCATGTCCTTGTTTGACAGGCAGAGTCTCCAAATGCATATTAATATATATGATATTAGTTGTGATATGGCTGAAATATTGCCAATGTGACAAGAAATTCCTTAAAACTGTTCCCATGGTCAATAAATACCAGATGATCATGTTTTCCAAAACATATCTTTAACGTGTACAATCTGCACATATACATGTAAGAGTGAAAACAGACAAAATGCCATATAGATTTCTGTTCTTGTTCTTCGTGAGGCCTGGACGTTATTCAATGATTCTGTGAGTTTTAGAGCCCAAAGTAGGAGAGAAACTGAAGTCACCAGCTTTCACGAAATTTGTGTCTCATTAGATTGCCATTATTTCCATAACATTTAAGCGAATATTCAAATTCTTTTATCTTCATATTTACATATACGTATACTTGGATCTGTGTGTAAGTCTGTTATGGTTATGTTAAAGATATTTTATTTGGAATCTTTACCTTCGGCTTGAGAAGTTATAATTTCCCAGTATTAGTGTTTAAGCTTTGGAACAAGAATGTGGTGTGTCTCACAACATAGCACTCTTGGGTTTGGTTTGCCGAATGATATTCCTCATTGATTAACAGCCATTTGCAATGATGTGTGGTAGAAACTGTGTAGATCTTGATCAGACTTGGGAGATACGTAGACGTGAATTTAGATCTAACATCACAAAGCCAAGACCCAAAACGTGATTTTACTGCGTATGCGATACTTCCTTGTTTTACAAACGTGTTCAGGGAACTATTACTGTCAATCAGAAAGCAAGGATACGTAGCTTCCTCAGCACTCAAAACACTGTCAATGTTGAAATTGAGTCTGGTGTTACAAACATGAAGAGTACACATGTTCATTCTTCTGCATGAATATGAGATTACCCTGTATATAATTTAATGCCCTCTGCGCCGCTTGAAAACAACATCAAACAACAGAGTTACAAACAGATGTACTGTCTGGAAATATATCCATCTCAAATGCAAAAAGTAAAGGGCGTTGGAATGTGTAACATCAGCACATCCATTAAAGGCTCACTTAATGTCCTACATTCAGTCGGCTTTCAGTAATATCAATTTGTAAATGCACACTCTACAATTATAATCGTAGTGGCTGGATAACGAATGAATCCCAGCCTGTTTCAGGGTGTCTTTGCATAAAGCTTCTGTTCAATACGTTTCTTTACTCTACTATTCCAATACCCTGTATAAACAACAGTCACCAATGTAAAAGTTACATTTCTGTAATTTCAAGAACGTTCTTTCTGGAACTGTTCTGTACTTTTAAAAATATAAATTCCACACAATCACTATCACGGTTTGTCGTCGTTGGCTTTGTGTAGGGGAACTGGGAAAGAGAAAACACCTATTATCCATATAACCTGCATTTTCCTCGATAACATTTCAGACACAGCTATCATGAAGAAGTTGCACATGCTAATTACTGGAAACACACGGACCCCTTCGACTTTAGAACAGGTCAGCACATTTGCATAGCCTGGAACCAGTGTTGTACTATTTACAGGATGCTAGGTTTTGTTTAGTAAGCAACAAGTCGAGGAATAACAGTCAAACAGATAATGGCCGATGGCCATGCAAGTTTCTTTGCTTGCAAGTTTCTTTGCTGATTAGAAATAGAAATACTGAGTAAAATTATATAGAGACAGGCACCACAACAGCGTCCTTGTCGCCAACGTTTCAGCTTAGTACAATGTCTGCGCAGTTTTGTACAACGCCCTATCAGATGCGTAAAACTTCAAAGATGTCACACGAAAACTCCTTAATCACGGTATGGGTTTTCCATCCCCTAAGGTTCGAATACGAAGGGAATTTGAGGAAACATTTGCTTTCTAAGGCAGCTAACTGACAATGTATATGTATAGTGCACATCACTTCATTTATACCGTTATATACTTTTTGCACCACACAATAGGTGGTAGTATTGAGGACATTCATCCCAATCAATCTTGCATGAAATTTTTTTTTTTACTTTTGAAAGATTCAAGACAAGAACCTGTCAAGTCATTTATAAATCGGTCACATTGCTGTGAATTTGCCTCTGTGGACTTGTTGTTAACACTTCCCTAAATTTAAAATGACAATCATTGATCAAGTCGTATTGTGGAGATATTACTTAGCGTTAGCGTAAACGAAGACCAGATATTCTTAAATTTACTGTATTGTTTACTATCAGTGTTAAAGCGCCATCTTACAACAATTGGTGGACTTATTGTCTTACTTTTCCAAAACGTTTTTACACAGAATTATGTATGACATGTTTTGTTTCACTGGCTTTTAAATAGAAAACTGATTATTTTCTCTAAGATGACGTGCATGCTATGTATAATGCGGATACTGAGGGCATTAGTCGGTTTGATATGGTATTAAATATGTTCCACAAAATAATAAGACACTGCCTCTATAATCCATAGCAGCCGTGAAAGTCCGGTCGTTATGTGTCGCCTATGATGACACTTACCTTTCATTGTACACCTGAAGTAAAGTACATATTCTAGTGCTTCTGGTTTTAGTCCCAATCAGTACTTGAAGCCACCATCTAAGCCACCTAATCGCGAGCAAAGAAAGTCAGCGATAATTACAGAGAAGGTGTTATCTTAACAATAATAAATGAGGCGTTGAGTGAGTGAGTGACGTACATTTTTACATCACATCGGCAATATTACAGCCATACAGCGATGAAAACAAGGTAATCAATTTAAATAGCTGTCGTTAAAGGACAGTAAAACAACTAGAATATCACAGATATAAATGTAAAACTAGTAATTAAATCTAAAACATCTTAACTATAGAGGACAACACAATATAAAAACAGGCTATAGATCGCCAACAACTGAAGGTAGATCACCATTCCAGGGACCATGGGGACTTACAGTACCTTTGCTACCTGCATGGACCCTAGTTGGATTTACACCGTCCCTTCAGCCGCTGGCGATTGTAGGAAATATGTAGCCAACTTTAAAAGAACAAAAATACTACGTTTTAAAAATCAGGTAAATTTAAATTTAGCTTTCAAAGTTTTGGGACTTACGTACCCTGTCAGGAGGACAATAATTTTACAATACTTCAACCCCCTTTGAGGGTACAGCCACTCACAATCTAAGTTACTAATCTAAACTACCAATCTTTAAAATATAGCTATTTACAAAACACATCACTCAGAATTCATCAAAGAAATCAACCTCTTTTAAAACAACAATAATTACATGAAAATTAACATTTGTAAACAGATCCTTGACTGTTTTTAAATTGAAATATTTATCCCTTATGGTGGAAATGAGGCGTTGAGATAATGGCGTCTCCTTACTTGTCATTCGAATCCCGGTTCGCCTAGTTATGGTGTAAATTTTGTCACCACAATCCTGTACCCGGGGGTATCACTGAAACGGCCAAGGTCTAAAAGCTGCACCAATTTTGGGTTTACTCCCACATGAAGACTTTAGATCCAAACGGTTTTGTGCTTTTATCTGATTGCACTAGGTTGATATACAACATTTCAGCTCAATTCATAAATCGCTTTAATGTGTATTTGTTTCAGGAAATTTCAAGAATTTGTGATCAACTGGATTGGAAGTGAAGCCTTTAAGCATTGGCAATTCAAGAACTCTGGTGAACATCCTGAATGGTATAAACATGTGCATGTATTAACCAACTCAACCAAAATATATATAGTCGATATAGAATGGCGAGCAGTTCATGTGTTTGGAGTTGCAAAAATCTTCTAATGAGTTGGGTAGAAAAATGACTGGTTGTCCAATTACAAGAAAATGTCCTTGTAATTGGATCCTTGTATTCTGTAATTTCTTTCAGCGTCAATGTTTAATATGAGCATGTGACGTGCTTCTTAACAGGAAACGGTGGGACCAAGGAGGATGATTGAATCTAAAATCTCTCCATGTCAGTGAAGGTGTGACATGGACAGTTAATTGATATATTTGTGTAAAGTGAGATGCCTTTGGCGTTGTACTTGTTTAAAGTCTTATCAGCGTCAGGGTTTTGAAACTGTCAGCACTTGCTAGTACGCTGTTGAATGTAAATGGCGCTGATCAAAGCAGGTCAGGGTTGTTATTGTGAAACAGTCAATAGAAGCGTCCAGGTTGATGTATACCATGAATCCTCTGAACTGATACATTCAAATGGATCTTATGTGCAGCTTCAATTTCCATGATGATCAATGTCGAGTGTTCTTAGAAGACATTCTTGGGTGAAGATGTTAATTTGATTTAGCAACATATAAAAGTCGAAGTTTCATATACGCCCTGAATGTGGAAAATAGAAAGGACATGTTTAAAGGCATGTTTTCAACAGTACATGCATTATGTACAGAAACTTGATTCGATTACATAACCACACGGTTTCTGATATAAGAAATTCTTACGTGATTTTAAACGCTTAGATCGTTCGTGGTGAAGGGCATAATTGTGTATTTGCAATGTATCTCCTCAGATAGTGAACTCTACTGAACACGATCCAAGACTACGTGCACGGCAAGTAGTGCCAAACCTGATTAAACAATAACAGCTGCAGCTTCTAAGATCACCCAGTATGTAGTATTCTGTGATACTGCCAGTTACCTGAATCGGGAAAGTGGATGTTTAGTAGAGATTGCATGCATATGTTTTTGTTTGTTTACTTGAAGAACAGTGTCCGTGAATAAGCATTTTTTATGTCTGGCGGCCCTGTCGTCTGAGTCACCGCTTTTCGTTCTTTACGTGGGTGTACAGGAAATTGTGATCCAATCGTCGAGGTACGCCCTGATAATGTTTGACTGTTTGTTCAGTACCAAACTTTCACCAAAGCAGTATACTTCTACAGGATTCCAATTCGCGTGGAGACAAATGTACGGGTCCCATTTCTCTCTGTATCCAGCTGGGAAGTTGTCAGCATATTGCTGAAAGACGCGCAGAATCCAGTTCACGCACTCATTATTTCAAGAATCAGCATAGCATCTTAAAGGACACCTGTTGACTCTTGCCGTCTCTGTAATTTCTGAATATCTTCTGATATATCAGAACACTGCATAATACGGGAGAACAAAGTTTATATCAAAATTTGTGACATTAAAATAAAAATGCCACCATTATAGTAGGTTGGGGATCTTGCCTAATATCGATCACAAACATGCTGTAAAAGAGTCAGCTGCTGACAACAACAGGGGTATCAGACTTTCGTCACTGTTGTGTTAAATGTGAAAATATCCTCCGAATGTCTACCATGAATGCTTTACTGAAGCCATGAATCGAAAACCATGATCAAGTAACATACGACTATCTTTTGATGTACCTCAAAACATTCGAGATATAGACATAAAAGCTGGACGCCAAGGGATGCTTCTCATCCCTGATAAACGTGTTAGTAAGCGGTCACTTTGTTCAGTAATGTAAACGGGAAGTTGATCAGAACGGTTTTGCTAGTAAGTGAGTGGGTCTGTTAACTCCGCTTGTAAACATATTCCAGAAATATGTGTGGTATTCGAATCAACTGCAACTCGGCTAGAATGGAATGTACAGGAGGTTAACTTCCCTTTTTGATCTCTTTCGACAGAATAGTTTGGCATTTCGAAGGATCCAACTCTGTGATCCTTGGTAGTTTTGTAAAAAGAAAGTCAAATGAGACTCGAAGTCGATACCGTTGACCATCGTGGCATAACGCTAAAACCACATTTAGACAAGTTAGTGCCTCTGCGATGTGCTTGATGTGATGCAATGTGTTTCGTGTTTACAAACATATTACCCCAAACAGAGTCTTATTCATACCATGTGTTATTATATACTCCTAGCAAGGATTGTCTTAGCTTGCCGTGAATCTTCTGATTAGAACATATACCACATGTATTGTGTGCATCTTTGCATTTTTCTTATATCGGCAGCAGCATTTCGAGGAAGAGATTTTAGGGTGAGTGAGTGAGTGAGGTAATATTTATCGTCACATCGGCAATATTTCAGCCATATCGTGACGAGAACAGTTTATAATTATTACTGTTGACGAAAACAGTAAAACTACTAGTGTATCACATATATCCATTTAAAACTAGTAATTAAATCTAAAATATTGGAGTGAGTGAGTGACAACACAATATAAAAACAGGCTATAGATTGCCAACGACTGATGGTAGATCACCATACTAGGGACCATGGGGACTTACAGTACATTTGCTTCCTGCATGGACTTTTAGGGTGGCGATCTGATGTGGCTGTGTCTTCTGATCGCAGTTTGGTTGCTTCTTGATAACTCCGCAATTGAAGATAACAATATTGCTTGGGGTGACCTGTGTTTCAATATTCAGAGAAGCATTATTTAGCTCTGTAAATTCGTTTGGAGTTTCTACAACGATTCTCTGTTATTCCGTTGTGTCAGAATATGTGTCAGTCATTCACTGTTGGGAACAATGCTGTTTATTCCTCAGTCAGCAGAATGAAAATAATGACATGCTACGTTTTTGTTTTTTACTTACGTTAAATCACCGAATCAAAACTTTAATTGTGTGATGAATAAAATAAATACTTTTGGGTATTACAATGAATTGTGCTGAAATACTGCCGATGTGACTTTAAATTTAACTCACTCACTCACTACAATAAAGTGCAAGACATTTCTCGTTATCTGTTTACAAACAGGTAGAATTAGAGCATTTGCAATATACTGATTACGAGGCTATACAATTACTAGGATGCATGCTTTAACATATAAATCATGTCAGCTAATAAATCCCATCAACCTCGTTCTTCCCTCAGTGGCTTATGTTTGCCAATGATAATGGGAGTTCGTAGTGTGAGGGGTCTTCGTGACATAATTTTAATGTTCACCTTGGCACACACTTATTTGGCAGATTATCCTCTTGTGAAGCATGTCAAGGCTCAAGATGAAAACAAGACCTTTCACACTTTTCTTAAAGGGGTTAAGGGTGTTAGGCATAACGTCAATGCCAATGTCAATTTTGCTCATGGCTTTGTGCTGCTTGATGGTACAGAAATGGATGCCAACCACTCGCAGTGCTTTATGAAGTCAGGCTCACGGAAAAGCTCTCGAAATGACCCTGCATAGTGTTTAAGTGGAGCTACCCTGTTTGGAGTCCCTCGCGTTGACGTCTGTCTTAAAAGTAAAAGAGAATGCCGTATTTTTCCTGCTCAGAACCAGTCACTTCACACTCGATAGCGTCAATGTATGGTCTTGCGTAAGTAACGACAATATGAAATAAGATAATGCAGTAAGTGTAATTGTTATTGGATGTCCAGCTTTCGCACAGACACACTATGATAAAGGACATAATGGCGTGGTTCACCCATGGTACGACCCAGAATATGTAGAGGAGGTCATGGAAAATGATAATAAAATTCCTTTGATAAGACCCGTAGACAGCCCAATGATTAATGAGGTTTCGGACCTTGCATCATCAGGACCAAGTTGTTTTATTCGTAATTGTTTTCGGTCCCTCATTTTTGTTACCTCCCGATTGTTTTTTTGACAATCTGAGAGTACCCGAATTAGCTGTCAGGACAGTCC
Organism: Haliotis rubra; assembly: GCF_003918875.1. Taxonomy (NCBI): domain Eukaryota; kingdom Metazoa; phylum Mollusca; class Gastropoda; order Lepetellida; family Haliotidae; genus Haliotis; species Haliotis rubra. The sequence continues at coordinate 1,114,692 of NW_025767457.1, forward strand.
TTCTCAAACCTAGGGTGATTTATTCGTGTATTTCAATTTGTAGGTAAGTTTAATCATATATTTGGACGGGTTTTTTTTGTAGCGCTATTTCGAGACATATACTCAAAATGCTCTTTGTGGTAGACTGTCACTCTGTTTCCTTCGTACGAAGTTAGCTGAAAACAATGTCATTGCAATAGTGCTAATAAGTCATTAGTTCAAGACATTACGGCTTGGATGATATCGAAGTACACCTTTAGAATAGGGTTGAACCAAACATTCCATATGGTTAACAGGTTTAAAATGCAGCATGTGGTGACCTATAAACGGGAGAGTCGCTGATGTCCTTTTATGCCTTGGTCACTGACGGAATCACCTTCACTCAAAAACGTGATCATCTTTGTCTCTGGCATACCTGTTACTATCAGATCATTGACCTATAGAGGAACAGGATCGTTCTAATGGTCTTGTCAGGCGATTGTCATATGTTTGTTTGTTTTTTATCGCCGCGCACAGCAATATTACAACGCTTTGACAGCGGTCTGTAAATATTCAGGACTGAAGAGGACAGCACAGTGATCAACAGCATGAGATCAATCTATGCAATTGGGATATGGTGACATGTGTTAAGCAAGTCAGCAAGTCTGACCACCCGATCCCGTTAGTCGCCTCTTACGACAAGCCTGGTTTGCTGAAGACTATGCCTAACCCTAAACTTCACGGGTGATTCTTAGATGAATTTGCTCAGGGAAAGATTCCAGATCACAGAGGTTTGTTCATCAGTCAAGTGGTTTAAATCGTTAAGAAGACGACAACGGGAAACATTTTTGTCATGCTTTTCCATGAAGTTCATAATCTTCATAGGCGTATTGGAAAGCTTCACTTTCAGTCGATCGTTATATAGAACGTGTAATAGCAATCCGTATACATTCTGATTCCAGATATCCCTCACAGTCGAGGAATCAATGTTGGTGGCGTTTGGTACCTTTACCTTTGGACATGAAATATCAAGCCACTTATACTTAAATGACAGAGTAGCGTGAGCGACCCGCATTTCTCCCCTTCTTCTCAGTACATAATCTCGATTAGCATGCTTCCTGGACAAGTTGATGGTTGTAAATGTGTTGCTGTAGGTGAATTTAGCCTTGATGGAAATATATAGGAATACATGTTACACGGTAATTGTTCGACCCAGACTCAAGCAATTATTTCTTCATTAGAACATGTAAACCAATCTACGACAGACATGCACAGACGGAAATACGATACAGTGATATATGGCATGCTGAGTGAATTATACTATACTTATATATATCTTTACGAGGCTATGGCCGACTCAGAGCCGCATAAGTGTCTGGTTGAAACCATCTTGGCAGCGTCGACATGGAGTATACATCGCATTCAAGATGTAATGTTTCACATTTACAATGACATGCATTCACGTGTGAGTGTGTGTGTGTGTTTGTGTGTGCGCGCGTGTCTGTGAATGCTTGTACTAATGCGGACTATTAATGCGTATAATATATGTTTTATTATATATTTATATTGTGAACACTGATATGCCGTACACGGATACCCCACTCGAACACAAAATAACTGACCCTGTGTTTACCCTACTATACCGAAGGACAGGCAGGGTAACAAGTGCCATGTCTTTAACGTCTGCTGGATTGGAAGTATCGAGCCATTGGCCTTCTGACAGGCGTTCTCGAATAGATGTTATCCCGAACGGTCAAATACATAAAAAGGAAAACATATTCGTCGGCACTGTATTTATAGGTATGTTCGGCAAATTAGAGTTTCAGAGATGTGGGTTTACATGACACAGCATATCTTCACATGTCTAGAACCAGGGAATTGATAGGGTACGATCTGTACAGTGTATTTTCATACGCCCAGCAATTTAGCCGAATAGTCGGTGCAATCGATTGCTGAAAATTCCAAGGTTCAGTATCAGTCTGTCTTCTGAGACTTTGATTATCGATGCATCACCTCCTCCTTACTTTTTCACGTCTTTTCCCATCAAGTTGAACCTTCTTCTTTAATAGCCGGTTTACTCCTGACCATGGAAATGAAGTCATAAATGTTGGGAAAACAGCACGTCAGAGTTCGCTTTATGGTGTGGCTTTCGATGTTTGTCCTTTGACTTTTGTCGTTGGCGTAGTGGGTCCTTGTCAGGCTGTCCCAGGGATCATTTAACCAAGCAGATGTGATACAGTCCATGTATCTAGCAAACCTGTTCTCCCACTGGACTGTCTGTGAAGGTGCCGACCCATATTTCTTCCACTTGGTCCTGAGATGCCAAGGGAAGGGTCTTGTTGTGCTTTGCCGTTAAAAAATGAGACTAGTCCTACGTTCTGGTTTCTTATTCAGTAAGACGGCAATCTTCAAACACTGCAGTAGCAGTTTAGGTGGCAGCCTTTGCAAAGTCAGTGTGAATTAAATCTCATTTGAGAGTGAAGCTGTGTCTCACTGCTTCATTCTTCATGCCTTAGAAAGCTATGGAGTAGATTGCTGCGGTCTTGTCGGCCAGGTGGCCGTATATACGAGGGAAACACGTGGCCTTGTATCTCAGCATGTATGTTATAAAACAACTGACGCAGGATCATACCAAAGATTGGAATGCACTTCCCTCTTCCGTGGTTTATTATAAGCAGACCGTCGCGGTATTGCTGGCAGTTCATTCGCTCTCTGTGAACACTATTCTCCCTTTAACACTAGCCAGTGTGCGTGATGTTATAAAAAGAACATGTTAAGACGCATTTATACACATATAATAACTTCAAATTCGCGGTGCATCAAACTTCTTGCATATACTTGAAACCTGAAAATATGGCTTTTATATCACTATTTCTATTCCTGAAGGAAAACACCACGTTGGAACATTCTCGAATAACACACCTGTAAAGCATGCCCAAAAGGTGACATTGTTCACATTGTCCTGCTTACGCAACCTCTCACTCACCATTGTCTTACCACCCACTCGTTAACTCCATATAACCATAACAAGTCGTTACCATTTGTGGCTGATTACGCAGATTCAACGGATAGGTAAGAAATGCATTGAAGGGTTTCTCGACCGATGAGATCTACTTCAATCTTGATACTCAACCGATCGGTAGTAACCATTCACTCCACGATATCTGTGATGAAATTGTTTACACAGCATGACAAGGCACATTTTATCGATACTGTTCATTTAGTCACAGTAATATAAAAATTCCTGCATACACTGTATGCCGCATTGACATCGTAAAATACTATCTTTGTCATTGCAGGGCCTGTCGGAGAAACAGTGTTGATGAAAAGGCATTGACAGCGGCGTTTCCTCAACATGGAGGTAACCACATTACAGACTTATGCATTTCTCAAGTATGGTGTTCACGACCACCTGGTGACCCAACTGATGTAGCATCAAACAACAGCTTCACAAAGGCAACATCTTGTACTCTTTCATAAAGAAAATAATAATGGCTTTGAATATACATGTCACTCCTTCTTGAGTTCAAACAGAGAAATCAACTGTAGGCTTGTAGTCTACAAATTAGATGCAATCACATATTTCCAAACATAAATCTGATTTGTAGGATTAGAATGAATGTTTATGGCACAAAATAATTACCTGTTGAAAGTAACTACTCAATATCAACCAGGAAATCGCCTATGCATATTCATGCTTATACATATCTGTAATTCCTACAACCAGAATTCAAGATATTTTAAACTGGATGCATCAGGCATACATACATCGATATGGCATGACACTTTTAGTTTACATGTCGTTTCAATTTTCTTTTCGATTTATTTTTATTGTGTGGTAGGGACATCTATATCTCATGTAATCTATCTGTCGCATTTGTCTCAGCTGCATATCTAGTTAGGGAAACGTGGGACACTATTATCCAATATGTCTTCTAATCATCAGGGGCGGTGTGGTAGCTCAGTGGTTATAACGTTCGTTCGTCACGCTGAAGATCCGGGTTCGATTACTCACATTGGCACAATGTGTGAAGTTCATTTCTGGTGAAACGTTAATATGTATGTGATGACAAACTAACATTTCTCTTATCTACCCACTCTGTGGTGCCACATTATATCCAGTTAACGGAGAATGAGTGAGTGAGTATGGTTCTTCATTGCGTTTACAGATATCCCAGAATGCCATGAGGCGGATGCCGAGAAACAGACTGTAAAGAACGCGGCACAAGTGCCAGAAGTAAGGTTTTCAAAATCTGATAATGCCAGGTAAAAACCTTCTAAAACAACAAATGTTTCGCGATTGTTAAGTCGTTGCGCAAATGGATGATGTATTTATTTTAATCTGGTTGGTTGAATGCCAACTCTTGCTACACTGATGATGTTGCCAGGTGATGATGTGTGAAGAAAAGAACGTTCACTTTGGCAGAACCTGATATTTCCTTGCAACACCTAAGACGCCGAATCTTCGTCTCTTGGTCCCTTGGCAATTCGTGCCACTCATGAAGATGCTTTTGTATTTTTTCAGTTTTTGTAAATTGTCTTGCAGGCAGAATTGCCTCTTGCAATTTATCTTTTAAGTGTCCTTTTTCTAATCACGTGTGCGTGGACTTTCAAAATGGCATTTTAGAGAGGTATCACGTCCGCCCAGTTTTCAGATTCGCATTTTTATCCCATGCAGATAACCCAGTGTATTTTATATTTCACCTATTGAGGTCAAGCCGTGAAAGATATAAATTCTTCTGGGATTGTATCCACTTTTCATTGACATTGGTTTAGACGCACGTAATGTTTTCTGAAGGAAGTATATATAGTTGTCCACATACTTGGTTAAGCGTTTCGCTGGATAGTTTGTCGGAAGGGTATGGCGATGATGATGCTGACTGCATCGGATAGTATTATCCCAGATGACGCTTTGTTGCCGATGTGACTATACATTTTAACTCACTCACTCACTATTACGCAAACTGTGAAATTCAATCAGCGAAACATATTGCTAGGGTGTAAAAGGATAAATAGCGATTAAACATTATCTGGATGGACAGCAGAAAATAAGTTATAACACCAGATATTCACAAAGACATGCCCCACTGTAGCAGTACTGCCCACCACTCACACAAGTATTGGTAAAAGAGTATGCGTATGTCAACTGCTGACGCCGCATAGCAGTACTCCTGCCATACCGTAACCTACACACACCCTTTTAGTTGAGAACCGAACATCCCAAAACATGCCAAGCCCCCTACTTTCTCCAGCTTCAAGATATAACTTCTAACTTCAACTGTTATCCTCATCACAAGGTTCAAGATGTGAGAATGAAAGCACATCTAAAACAATTAACAGATTATGTAGAAATGAAAAATGAAGCATAAGGACAATGCAGTGGTAAAACTAAAAATACGTAAATGCACACATCTGAAACGTTATTCTACCAGAACTACATTAATCACTTCAGGGTCAATTACAATAATGATTGAAGACCGAATATAATCATACTGGCAACATATATTAAGTACAACAAGCATAGTTTACTGGAAACACTTACGTGTATGCTGCCTACAGACAATGGTCTGTTAAAAGGGAACCTTGAGATGGGAATATGGTCTAAATTCGCTTTTCAAGTAGTTCTGTTATATTACGGCTTGTCTTCTTGATATAGAAGGAAAGTCCGAAGTCTTCATTTTGGTGGAAACCACAAGCATGAGAGTGGTGTTGGAATCAACCAGGAATCATTCAAAGGGCGATTCGTGAAGGGAACCAATGTTAAATTTCATAATTTCATATCTTTAATATACTGTCATGTGTTTTTTCCGACTACTCAGGTACAATGAAAGAACCTCAAAAGGGTCTTTGCGTGAACTGCCAGTGAACATCCCGCTTGTTTTAGTTTGTCTTATCATGCTTGCAGTTTCGTTTACCGCGAACGGTGAAGAAAGCCCTTCCCAAACTCTTTCTTGTTAAAATAACCGCAGCGCAAACACAGTCGGTCTCGAAGAGCGTTCAAGTTGACATACTGATAGCGAAGTTGGCCTGTGGCTTACCCTCGAATCTTCTCCTGATTAGAATTGAGGCAACAGAACATTGTGTCTAAAATAGCACTGTTGTGCTTTTCCTCTTTTGACAAAAATCGATAACGACTTTTCTTGATAGAGATTTCAAGATGAATAGCTGAATTTGATTTAGCAAGGACTTTAATTGAGTTCTCACGAATTCTAAATACACTGTTGTCAGTCCAAGTCAACATTGCCAAAGTTAGATATATTATTGAAACAGACACAGCATTAACCTCTCAGTGTATTGACATGATATTTTTGAAAGACTTAAGTAATTGACCATCTGTCCTGTGACTTTGCCAGTTCTCGAGTTTGTTGAGGGGTAACTCTATTCAACACTAGATCCCTTCCAACAATGCACATAATATCGTTCTATCCACTGTTCATGTTTTTTTTCACCTGGAATGAAATAATTGATGCGACCTTGTGACAGCTGTCATTGCTTTTTAGGTAGACGTGTGCAATGTCAAATACGTAAGCTACAGGATTGCCTCATGCTATGGGGTAAACCAGAAGAAATGAGCAATGGCAGACTTATAATAAAGGCAGCGGAGAGCGGCTTCTTTGTGCTGTGGGAAATGGAACTCTAACATGCTCTAAACGTTCAATCAACGTATTTCAATGATACTGTTGGGCAAATGTGTAATTTAGTGAAAAACGCAATGTTCGAAAATCTTCGGTTCAGGATATTAGTCAATATCTTATTATTTTATAGAATTGACAATACGATAAACATGACAAGACTTCGATTTATTTTTGTAAGATTCTTATTATTTCATCGAAAGGGGTCTGATTCAACTATCAAACTTATTTGTTAATTCTATGTCAGGCTAATGATGGCATTTGTAGGATAGATTTGTAGACTTATATCAAAGGACAAGGAAGTAACATGTGTATTCCACTAGGTTTAACAAATTGTTAAGTGGAGTTGCGTCCTTTACTCATGCCAGGCATCCACTGAACCAACATGACGACAGTGGCACGTTTATGATAATCTCTGAAGAATATGACGCTGACTAGCATTAAAGATGAATGTAAGATCAGCAAGATGTGATCAGCAGTACTGTCTTGTGCGCGTCTCATTGATTGTGAGTAACGGAGTCCTGCCCTTCCCGCTGATCCAGCCTTATCCGGGGCGGCGAGGTAGCTCGGTTCGATTTCCAACATGGGTAAAATGTATGAAGCCCATTTCTTGTGTCCCCGCCGTGATATTGCTGGAATATTGTTTGAAGCTGCATAAAACTAAACCCACCCAATCACACTCCAGCCTCATGGTGATGCCGAACCACAACGTAACCGATAAAGATGACGGTCATAGACGTCAGTGTTACGTTCATTAACACGCATCCAAAGAAAGCATCGCTTGTCGTCGCCACTGAGAGCATGATAAACATGACCAGCGTCTATTTTGGTATGTGTGTTGTCTGCATCAATGTCTCTGGGTTCCTACCTGTAACAAATGGAAGCAAACACGGCCGTCGGTCACGCATGTGAGCCGCGTGAAGTCGATTCCAAATGGTCTTCCCGGAAATTGTCCAGTCAGTCTGAAACTAGTTTCATCTGAGAACACGACACACAGCACAAACATCTGTTCTGGTATTCGTGTTATTTGCACCAACGTCGCTGTGTTGCAACCCGTAACGTGTGGTAGTTTACACGACCGTCGGTCACGCAAATGAGTTTCATGAAGTCGATTTTAAATGGTCCGGTCGGAAATTCAGTAACAAACTCTTTATAACATGTGAACCGTACCAATCATTCATGATCTAAGCCATTCCGATATGGCTCGATCATCAACCCTATTGAGACATTGGGTGTGTTGGTTAAAATTACGCCGGTTTGAATTAATTTGAAACACAAATATAGTCCAGAGATGTTAGACATTTCATTCATAATTGGACACCATTAAGGGCAATCAATCAGTATAAAATATGGGCGCTACCTTTGTTACAGGACTAATATTATCAACGATTCATTGTTTTTATTTCCTATTGTTAGATCAGTTTATATTTCAGCAATATGAACTAAGAAAGGATATTTCTTCGAGGATATACTTTCAGCTTGGAACGGAACCCGCATTGTGTTGTTCATGAAAGAATTACAGACTAGTGAACTTACTGAGTGAGTGAGTATGACTACATTCCGGAAGAAAAATCATGCATTGCTCTTCCATCGCCGCTTCAAACAATCATACCACGACACTAACAATGTGGTGTCTGTTCAATGCTCTATCCCGAGGCTTCTCGGAATATGGTGATCAGTGGTTCGAATCCACGATTCTCTCGTATAATGAAAAATGGTTTGTGTGTACCTGTGAAAGATAAAGTATCAATTGTTTACTCCCCGCTTCCAAACATAGACAGATACATCTCTGGAACGCAGTAATCTTAATAACACCTAACAAGAACCCATATATCATCAATAGGTTCTCTTAATGGCGTAATATATTTATAACATAGCCGAAGATTGTAAATTTGTTTTATCATGTTCAGTGACTTATAGCCTTGCTCTCTAATTCTAACAATGCAGCAATGGTCGCGTCGCCGTCTGTTAAGTTTTACTGCCAGTCACAACGCAAATATACTTTGCTAGTTCAGAAATCAAAACACTGTCATTGTCTATGCAATTACAGTGATCTATCGTCACCAGAGACTTAACCTGGAGGGGCAGATCTGAAGAATTGATCTGTCTATTTTTCAAGATGATGATGAGGTTACACTGTATGTATTTTACTACCACATGCGCCATTTGAACACATCAAACAAGGAAGTTAAAAACATTATTTCGGCTAGTGTCGTTTGAGCATATATATGCCCCGTTTTATTTGTGCTTCCTTTTTGAAGGTCCTCTCTGGAAATGTTTGTTGGATAACGTCAATATTGAGTGTGCACGTCTGCCCACTTTGCCTATCCACTGTGAGATATTCTGATCTGGGACACAGTTTCAAGCTCACATTATCACTGTTACGTGTTCTCCTCGTTGAGAAGGAAACCTGGGAATGAGAAGAAAAACAACTAATATCCCAAACAACAAAATGACACGAAATTTCCTGTGCGTTACTGGGAACTCATGAATCCCTTCCGCACATCACATCAGGACATTTCCATAGCTTTGACTGAGTGTTGATTTTATACAGAATGTTATGTTTTTTTCATTAAGCATCGAGTCAAGGAACTACAGTCAACGAGATAATGGCCTGATGGAAGCTTTGAGTTTGCCAGCTCAATAGGAATCAATATGCTCAGAAGAGACAGGCTTCAACACTACCTGCTTGTGTTCGTCTTTCAGCTTTGTCCAACGTCTGCACAGTATCAGATACATGAACATCAAAGATTTCAAAAGAAAAATTGTTTCTTCATCGTGCAAAGGCTTATCATTCAGTGCTGAGGCACCCTTGTCACATCTAAGCTTTGAAACAACAGGACATACGAGGAAACACGTTACAGTTTGCTATCTATGGCAGTTACCTTACAAAGAGAGACCACGTGGAAAGTCAAGACTGATCAATGTCATCCATTCCGGATTTCAAATGTGCTTTAAAGGGCCCCGTGTAACATGTAATCACCAAAAAGGATGTTAAATCTACTCTCTGAAAACCCGTTCAAAAGAACAAGGTTCTGACACAGTCAGTTTATGGAGACTGCTGAACATTATCTGTTCATTTATGTCTCCATGTATTTCTTGCACAAAACAATACATAATTATATTAAGCACACTGTGTTTAAGGCGTCAATCATTCTAATCATTCTTGCATTGAAAGATTTTTGAAAGATCCTTAGCAAGAACCTGTCAAGTTTTACATCTATAAGCAACGTTCCATTATCTAAATGATATTCGTTGATGCGGCATAATTGACACATCTTTGACACATACATGACGATATCTTACGTTTGGTGTATTGTTTGAGTAGAGTTTCACGCTGAAGACGTTACATGCATTGCAGCCGCTTGTTCAAACATACACTGTGATTGAAATAGAAAAAAAATAAATCTATAAAAAGCAGAATATATACAGTTGACAGACATTATGGTCCACTGATTTCAATTAGTTAAGTAAGGTCAAAATATGGAATGACACCCTGTGCATATGCGCAGCGCTACTGCACGCGACACAAGGATGTTATGTTGTGGTGTTAAGTTCTTGCACAGCCTGCGTTCAACAGTCATCTTTGTTCACATACATTGTTTAACATTGAATATAATCTGAAGTGTACATAGTCCCTGGGTTAGACTTAACATAAGACGACTGGACCCCCGAGTCCACAATATTACTTTAGAGGACCGCTGCATCTAATGCAATCAGAGAATTGGACAGTACAGCTATTAATCACACGGACATGGATTCATGAATAACCTACACTATCTTAAGCTAAATGTATGACATATTTTACACTTGAAATCTGTTTAACAGTATCTCCTGAGCATCTACAAATCATTCAAGGGAATAAGATGAATTGTGAGGTTTTGTATGTTAACTTAAGGTTTCACAGTATGTTCTATTTCCATGACTCTGAACTATGTATCTGTGTTTAGAAGATGGAAGCAAACAGTGCTAATGGAGAAACTCTTAAATAAATCACTCCCGCCTCATTGACAAAGTGAAAGCTGTTGTTCCTCCCCGCTTGTAGGCGGAATTCCGCCACTCTGTGGCTACTCAGGTTAATATTGTTCAGAGTAATTATGAAAGTGATAGTGTTCAGGATCCACTGAAGTTCCACGACCCTTAAGTGGGGCTTATTCTGTTCCCGTTATGTAGGTTACTTACGGTGACCATCCACTTGAATTACCGTTATTTGAATGTTCATTTTCCAGACCTGGTAATCAGATCGGCCCGCTGTGCAGCAAATGTCGGATATTTAGGGGACATTGTTTATGCATAACTTGGTATTTACGATGTAAGGAGATGCATCGTATTACGGCTGCTCTGGCATTTATAATAAAGCTCTCGTCTGTAATATCAGCATTTAAGCCCCGCTTCTTATAATCGTTTTAGAGTTAATTGAAACATGAAAGGTATGTTTAGAATAACACTATATAAAATTGGAGTAAACTATTCTTGCAAAAATCAGCTGGAATCAGCGCTTTCGTTCTGAATGATTGCATGCTGAAACAAAGTTGGGGGATATTCAATGAAAAGGTGTCACTATATTTTATATCTTTAATGAGATATGTGGCGTAGGAGGGACTTGAGACAGAGAGTGAGATGACCATAGATTTTGTTCAATGATTGCACTCTACCGTCCACCCAACCATATACCTTAAAAGATCAAACGTATTGATATCGCGCGAATCTGCCTTTGTTCTCCCGATTCCACAATGCATACTCTTAATCGAAATCCCTTGGGGTCCGCTCCATCCCATTCTGTCTGTAGTGCCACACAAACTCATGAATCCGCCTCTATTCTGAAGACAACCCCGGATTCCACGAACATATTTCCTTCCTTCCCATTCTCCCAGAAGTTCAGTGCGAAGTTTGTCGAGAGTGGTCGTTGACGGATATCTAAGATATGTGACAAGTATTGACTGAAAGTTGGCCATGGTAGTGTGGATATGATCTCCTTCCGAGAGTCCTCAGTAACAGTTCGAACCCTTTTTGTTATCCTGAAACACACAACGACGTCAGTATCGGCGCATTCAGGATGTCGTCACGGTAGTACTGCCCAGTGACATGTCCGTGAATAACATGCTCAGGTGTTTTGCCATAACAAACAAAACAAAACAAAATCCGTTTTGTCTAGCGTTCATTCCGACGACAGTTGCTCCAGTGACACAGCTCTTGCTTGACACCAACGTCTTGCAGAAATGTAATAGTCGGTCAGTCGTGGGATAACACGTGGACGTCGGGCACGCAGGCTCCATCTGTGTAGCAGATTACAAATCGTCTGTCCACTCACTCTATCACCATATCTTCAATTTGAGAAGCACTTTGACCACTGTTTCAAAGTCGTCGTGATGAAATGGTATTGTGCGCCAGCTGTCGACCTTGGACATGAACGTTATTTGTCTCTCGATTGTAATCTATCTATTGCTAAATCTGAAACGTTAAGAGCTCGTGCCAACTTCCGGACCAAAAGCTAGAGCTGTTGGAACATTGCTTGACATAAGGGACTAATTGCTTTTGTGAACGTTGAAGTCCTACTTCTTCAGATATTGGATTATAGAGAGCAGTTTGTCACTCTGATTCTTTGGCATAACTATGAATACAGTATCAGTATCAACTTTGATAGGGATAATCAGAAAGAGACAGTGTATATACAGACATATCTTGGGAAAGAAAAATATATTGATCAAGTCACAAGTGAGAAATGAAGAGGTGTCACTGATTGGTATCTTTTTATTTGGGTGGGCACACCAGAGGAATGGAATGGGATATTTGAAAATACTGAAGCTAATATCATATCACAGTTGCAACCAAAGCAAAAAAATCAAACTTTTCGGCGACATTTTCGTGTTTGATTTTGCCAGTTCGATAGGAAGATGCTATTCACAAACCAGTCATGCATAACACAATTGGTGCCCTGGGGATGCCTACTTACATACTTACAGCCAGTTTGTTCTATCTTCAAATTCCACTTAGATGTTTTAGTAAAACAATAGAACATTTTATACGTTGCTTTGGAGGCAAATACAGTCATTTGTATTAAATTATCATAAAAATGCCCCGACACTTGAAAAATAGAGGTGTCACCACGTTTAGTGGCAAATACCAGATGGACCGTCGTCTGTCTTTTTGGGAATAGTAGTGTCCAACTTAAAATAGTAGTGTCCAAAGTTAAAAATACATACATCTTGACAGAAATACTTTTGGATATTTTCCGAGAGTGCAAGGCCTATTCCTTTAGAGTTTGATGAGACAGATGGAGCTTATTATACTTTATGCCACAAATACTCATTCCGGATCTGAAGAATGTCAAGATTTTTTGAGAGGCATTTTAGAAGTTGTATATCAAGTGATGCTTGAAAACGGTGTTAGTACCTACACCGAAACGTCGCACTCATTGCAATAAAGAAGGTGACTATCCACAGAACCTGGTTTTCCTTCAATGTCAAGAATGGTTTTAAGGGTTGTTCTTCACCTTTGACACACGTTTTTAGTCATTCATTTCCTGGACCGAACAAGATGTCTCGGTTTGTATGGACTTGATTATGTTGAGGCATTCCACTTACAACATTCACGTGTGCCTTCTCGATGTGAAAAAGAAACAAAAAGGAACGTCAGTAGAGGTGAGGCAAACAGATAATAATTGCTTAGTTTAGTGAATAATTATGGCAGCGCGGTGATATTTTTGGAGCTCCGGTTCTTTGTAAACTACGATGTTATTCCAGACTGTCTGGTTCGAAAGAGGTTGCAGGTATGTACGGCGATGTAAAAATATAAATACTGCAAGAACCTTGGGAATATATAGGTTATATGCATCACTACCGTCAATTTCTTGTTTCTAAACAAGATTATAGGTCACCATCAGTGTTGTTAATTACCGATAAATAACTATACAATATGTAGCCACCATTACATTCTTGTTTATCTGTCATGAGAAGATCTCGCTGTGTAGTCTGTAAAGGTGAATGACGAAAGTGTTCACATCTACAAACACGTCGCAGTCAGACACATCTGAAAAATAGCTGTAGTATATAAATATATAACAAGAATCAAAAGGTCATTTTTAATTCTCTGGTGATTATGTTTCGCGAAGATCAGCCCTTGTAATGATAAAACACACGTGTGTAAATTTGTCTGTTAAGCGCGTTGCAGAAAAACGAGTAGTACTGCTAGTGCTCAACTCAGCGAAGAGGCTCTTTGTTTTACAATATGACATTTATGTAAGGATAAGGAGATTTTCGTTTTGAAGCTTAACCTTTTCGCTTGTCTCATCAGATTTAATTGGTGTTACTGTGGTTTCTATAAAAAAGAGCGTATGGGTATCATAGTGCATTGCTCATATTTATTTCTATTCGGTAGCCTGCTAAACACTGATGGTAATTTTATGACATTGCAACAATTCCACTTTCCCATTTATTTCCTTGATTGGCATTATAAGAGCAGTTACCAAATACCTAAAACACTTAGGCATTAAAAAAATCCCCGATCTGGAAATAACAAACAACACGAATATATATATATTAACAATCTTTTTTCATGTAAAAAAGGCTATTATGTAATAACTCAAACTGAAGATAACTTAAAAGTAATTGAAAAGTGGGAAGAAGAACTTTTAATCAATATGAACTGGCCTAGCCTATTTACGAAAGCACACAAAACTACTCCAGACCCTAAACTTAGATGGTTCCAGCTCAGACTACTCCACAGAATTCTACCTGTCAGTACTCATCAAGAAGCATTATGTTGATAACTGTTTATGTACTTTCTGTAAGGCTGAACCAGAATCTATCCAACATCTGTTTTGTTACTGTAGGGTAAGCAAAATATTTTGGAAAAGATTTTCACAATGGATTGCATCCAAATGTTTACATACTGGTAAGATAAATCTTACTTTACAATTAATCCTTTTTTATATATATATAGTTTTTTTCTTTATTTCTTTATTATTTTCTTTCTTTTTCTTTCTTCACTGGTTATGTAAACACAAAGTGACATAATCAGCAAATGCACTTTGCCCAGGCATTATAATAAAAAATATTTTAAAAAATAAATAATAATAATAATAATAATTACAAAAATATTTCTATTTGGTAAGCAACAGTTGCAAAGTTGTGTGATTAATTTGGCAATGCTGGAGTCTGTAGAATAGCTGTTTTGTTTAGATCTGGATCCAACATGAGAATTCATAGGCATACGAAAACGTTCCCCTCACAACATATAGGCATACACTATTAGTTCACTCCTCACAAGACTGTCAGTGATTTGACAGCATTTACATTTGGCTGTCACTACAAACCGATATTGTATCTGAAGAGTACACATGTTTATTGTTCAGCATGATGATATGAGAAAAGATACATTGCATGCGTTGTATTGCCACATGTGCCTGCTTCAAAACTGCATCAAACAGGGGACATAAAAGCAATTTCAGCTGACAGCCTTCAGTAAGTAAATTAAACCGGCAAAACAAAATGTCCACGATTGACAGTCTCTTTGTAGATATCAGTTAAGACAAAAACGCTATGCGCAAGTGTAGTCTGTTTTTTCATGCTTTTGAATGTTCACATGCAACATCTATACATTTTGTTTCTTTACAATATTAGTTGTGGGATCCACAACTGATATCTAACGCCATTTTGAATCAGGGAAAATCTTAGATTCATCTAAACAGTGGACGGAGTGGTGAGGAATGAGAAGCATGTGCTAATTTATTAAGCAACGCATTCTATATCCACGTGTTATTCTTACGTGTATATTCTATGTGTATACCTTCCTCACTTCTTGGTCTGAGACACAGATTAAACACAGACATGTAATCTAATACCTCTATTACGTTAGGTCTACACTGACTTCATGGCAAGTGACTGGGGGTGGGAAAACAGCTTACATCCAAATAACATCCAATTATTTCAGACACAGTAATCACAGAGAATGCGAGTTACTGGAATCTCATGAATCCCTTTCGCCTTAGAACAAACCAGGACATTTGCATTGCCTTGATCGAGTGTTGGTTTTAGGCAGAATGCTAGGATTTGTTCATAAAGCAACGAGTCAAGGAACTACACGACAGTCAACAAGGTAATTTCTGATAGAAACTTTGAGGCTGCTTTCTGATTTGAGGCAGCTTTGTACAACGGTTGAACATTATCAGATGCATACGATACGAAAATCTTCAAAAGGAAAACAATTTTATCACTGTGGGAAGACTGGAGTTTTCATTCTATTTGCAGGCACGTTGGTAACAACAAGAAATACAAGGAAATACGTTACAATTTACTATAACTACCTTACAACGAGAATATACGGGGAGCAATATGCTTCAATGACGTCAACACAGGATATTGAGGACCCGTGAAGGTCCGGGTTAGAATTGATCTTCAGTGACCCATGCTTATCGTAAGAGGCGACTAACGGGATCAGGTGGTCAGTCTCACTGACTTGGTTGACACATGTCATCATATCCCAATTGCGTAGATCAATGCTCATGCTGTTTATTACTGGATTGTCTGGTCCAGACTCGATTATCACTCACTCAGGATATTGAGCATGCTGTACGTATTCCGTTATACCATTTACACTACCAAGTATAGGCGGTTGTTCCATGATATCTGGTTGAGCATGTCTACTCTCTGAAAATCTATATAACACGTTTCTGACAATGTGAGTGTGTAGAGATTAGCAGACAACGTCATCTTATCATTTATGTCGTGATATTTATCTTGATCCCAATGATCCATGCAACTGTTAAGCTCACATGGCGAAAGGCAACACTTCACTTTGGAAGGTTTCCTAGAATTCTTACATCATCAGCCACGTTGCAGTATATATGCATTCGAGAAACAATGTATTCCATGTTCTTTGATGGGAAATAGACACATGTGTGTGTACAAGCGCACACAATGACAAGATATATTTCTGTTGAATTGTTATGGCAGGTAATCTCCTTATAAACTGTACATTTACCTTAACATCCATTTTTTCCGTTCTTTTTTTCCACAGATACTTCAATGACAATGTCTATTTGTTTGTATGTAAAATGGATCAGTTAAGACCAATATGTTTCTTGTTCATGAATGTCATTTATGGTGCGTATGTTGCATATAAATTCAATGTCCAGTAATTCTGGACATTGAAACTATAGATGAACACTTGACATTCACAATGAACTGGTATTAAAACCTGATTAAAAAACTTCAAAAGAAGTATCTTAGCTCGGCAAACAGAAGGTGTTGATGCTATTCTGTATTCAGAACAAAGGTCTTCTCATTAAAAAAAGATATATAAACTCCAACAAAAATACCCATGTCCAGCGTTGTTAATTCTTCCAAAGCTTTGAAATTTGTAGGTGTGTAACTGATACACATACACAAAATAATATCGAGGTATTTTACGGAGTCCAATGTGTCGTGGTAAGTTTACGCTTCGATAAAATGGTCCACTGCAGGTACGCTCCACAAGTTTAGCGCTTTTAGGCAGAGAAAAACCCCGTCAGGCTTTCTAACTCACACGGCATCTATAATATTAAGTCCCAATGGAATGATGAATTGTAGCTTGTTAGTTATTCGTAAATTATGTGTAAAAATGCATCTGTCTGTGCCTTACCCATTTCAATAACCATTATATTGAATAACTATTATCGCTAATCCATGCATCTGGTTATGATTACACAATGCCATATAGAAATGTTGCATGCATCTGGTTGCTTGTGTCATGGTAAAGTGTTTATATTTCTATGTGTCAAATCTTGTTGAAAAGACAACAGAAGGCCTTAGAGTATTTGTTCTAGTGATACAAACTCATACCGTTTTATATGAAATTAATGCCCCTTGGTAGTAAGTTACAACTTGACTAGTGTAAAACAATGGCAGCATCGATCTATAAAGTCGTCATTAAATCAGCCACAAGGGGTTTCATATTGTCCCAAACGAGTATCAACGAGGGAGAAGCGTGAATTAAGCATATTACTGGAACAGTATGCATGACTTTCCGTAGAGAACAACGAAAGAGATTGTCCGCATCACCAGATCAATATCTTCTTGGACGTTTTAATGACTTTTCTGTACTAAAAGATATAATTGTATTTGTATGAAGCTAAAAACGCCGACGCTTCAAACAACTGAAATGTCACGTTTTGCCGGAACACTCTGAATCTCATCCAGTCCCCCGGCTGCTGGTTTCAGACATTTGAAATCAGCGAAAAAAACATAATTTAAGAAAAAAAGTAACAGTATGTTTAATCTCATCTACTGTA
Source organism: Haliotis rubra (assembly GCF_003918875.1). Lineage (NCBI taxonomy): Eukaryota > Metazoa > Mollusca > Gastropoda > Lepetellida > Haliotidae > Haliotis > Haliotis rubra. The sequence continues at coordinate 1,132,551 of NW_025767457.1, forward strand.
GAGTGCCACTCATAAAACCACAAGTTTGACAGGTGCGATCATGAGATAACTATGTTGGTTTTTTAAAAACAGAACAGCTACAAACTTTCTTCTATTTATTTATAGAATGCATTCGGAGTAACTCCCGTTCCAACTAAAAAGAGTAATACTATTAAAAAAACATCACATTTTAGATGACATGGTAATAAACAAGAAAAGTAAATATCCTATATTTATATCGGAAAATTCGGGTTATCCCCGTGTCCTACAGAACAGTGCGATTGTATACTGTCAATACTGCAGACAGTACATTGATGGCACACACTGGTGCTTTATTGTATCTTATTTAAATTGTTATTTGTAGTACTAATTATGATAATGGTAACGTAGTGTGTTACTGATATATGAAGTCGTCTATCTCCTGAGTATTCCTCGGTAAAAGTAAAAGTTCCATAACATTACTCTTTTGCACTGGTTTTTAATGCTGGCTGAACGATGAGATATGTAATGCTGGGTTCGATATTACAGCAGATGTAATCATGTAGGAAGTAAAAGCCCTGTAAGTCCCCTTGATCCCCAGTAAGGTGGTCAAACTTTGGTTGTTAGTGGTTTATAGTCTGGTTTTAATTTGTAAGAATGAATTATTGAATCTATTGTCTTTTTATTTTAATTATGGTCCGGTTGGTTTTATGTTACAATTGTGATATACCCAGCTATTTTACTCTCCTTTGTCGACAGATATTTTAACATGCTTATCTTGTTTTAATCGCTCTGTGGCTGTAATATTGCCGACTCCATGTAAAATTGAAACCCATTCACTCACTCAGCAGATGTATCACCAAATCACTGTTTCAAAGATGAACCACACTCCCTAATAAAGTCAAGGAGGGACCCCGAGGGAAGTGGAATTTATAGCATGTGGATTGTCAAAATCTGAAAGCATTTGCTTGAAGTTACAATTTCAGAAACTGACAGACTTCAGTCGTGTACACCACAATACCACACAAAACGTGATTACATGTACGTAAACTTGGAGGCAAGAAATAGGCATCCCGATAGCCACTATTTGGGCTCATGGAATTTGTTTAGCATGGCAAAATCAAAAGAAGGAAATTTAGCTAAGAAGGAGAAGTTAAGATTCAGGTGTTTCGATGATCTGCTATCATATAGCCAATTCCCTTCAACTGCTTTACCCTGGTGAATTTGTAATAATAGGTAAGGGTTACCAAAAACTCTCAGAAGTTCTTTGATCAAGGGTACAACATTCTAAAATTTGCAAAACGCTTCAAGGCTGACACGGAGAGAAGATGCAACATGAACAATTAAAAAATGTACTGGCAAAAGCAATCGTAGTTCAAGTTCAGTTAGGATGCTGAACACAATCAAAACGCAAGACAATGAGTCCTGTGAATAAATTATTATGAAATACGATACACGGTCATCTGGTACAACGACGCTACTATTGAAAATGTAATGTTGATTGTGTGAGGCAATATGTCATGCAGTGCATATTCTGTATGTTTAGATGTTTGTGGACGGAGGGGGGACAGAAAGATACATCATTGTCAGTCCCGTGATGATGTGTGATCATTCATAGTCAATCTTGTACGGACCTTCGACACTGAGTTCATATCAAGCGATTTATTGGCCCTACATACTCTAGAAGGGTTTGCAACAGAACAGCAGCGATCTAAAGGGGCAGTTATATCGCTGCAAGGATACATTGCTGTATAAGATAATGAGAGACGCTTTGTAGAAATGTTTGCAAAGAGTCTCAAGCAACGGCTGAAATGTGTTACTGCAGTTTATCACATTCATTACAACATTGACTGTAAGGTTTAATCTGACTAATGTCATCTGATGTCAGTGTTTTCTGTTGCAATTGATGTGACCAATGCATCGACAATGGCTCAGATTTGTTTCCACGAGTTCAAAAGGCAAGGTCACTCAAAGTTCGTATTCTAAATACCGAGACTGTTGTAGATCTGTAAATACCTATAAAAACGTCGAGGCTATTCATTTGTCTGGGCTCGATTGTTTGGATGTATTATTATGAACATCAACATGTGGTTTTCATGTATATCAGTCTACAAATCAACATATAATCCACATACAAGCTAGTATAAAACCGGTACTATAGTCTGTTTGCAGTGAAAACGTACCGATGAATTTCACTTTAAACAAAAAAGTAAATCACATAAAGTGAAATTAAGATTGCGAATCCTCATGATTTTACCTTGCCAATTCAACTTTTAAAACTCAGAATTTTATTCAACTTAAGATATAAGTTGTTTAACAAACGATCATAGTTTCAAATCGTTATTATTGGTATGTATTACAAGGGGGTACGCGCAGTATTTGGAATAGTGAAACAAATGCACGTGCGGTCCGTGATGAGCGTTAACTTAGACTACAGTAGAATCCAACCCTTCTTGTTCTCGGGGTTTCATTTAATGTGCATATCCGCTTGTAATACATACCAATAATAGCGATTTGAAACTATGATCGTTTGTTAAACAACTTTTACCCTAAGTTGAATAAAATTCTGAGATTTTAATGTTCAATTGGCAAGCTAATGAGGATTCGCAATCTTAATTTCACATTATTTGATTTACTTTTTTGTTTAAAGTGAAATTCATAGGTACATTTTCATTGCAAACAGACTATAGTCATAATATAACTCGAACATCAAATCTTTTTTTTCTGCTGTAGGTCTCAATTGTGCACCTGCCGTATTATATAGAAGGGATGTGCCTTTATGTATGAACCGATGGATGATCATACGAAAATACATTTAGGCCTAACTCACAAATAGTGCTCGATTAGATTGCCTTATGTGTGGCGTTGCACTGAGCTTGTGATGGCAATGTCCTGTGAAGTCCCATACGTGCACTACGGGAGAGGATACGAGCTCAATGCCGGCAACTGACGCAACCACAAATTAATAATACGGAACATGGTAGGTACGTTTAATGCCATCTTTGAACACAACACGCTGACCAGTGTTAACGTTGTGTGCAAGGGTATCAAGATGTGAGGTTCTCACGTTTGTACTGTCTTGTGCCCCTCCCATGGATGGTCTTTCGCGGAGGTTCAACCTCATGCTATCACCGAAGCTCCACTTAACCTGCCTTGCTGGTGAATATAGACGTCAGTGTAACGTTCAACGACACAAGTCTAAATTCAGCCTCTCCTATCAGGCGTGTCAGGCTCGAACCTGAATTCATCTGAAAATGCGATGCACATGACCATTTTTTTTCTGTCATCTATGTTGTCTGTCAACTGCCACATGTGGAAGTAAACGTGGCCTTTGCTTTGATGACGCATGTTAGCTGCATGAGGTCGACTTCGAATGTCTGCCCGGAAACTTTCTTTTCAGTTGGCATTTGATCAGAGCGAAGATGATTGTCACCCTCTTTTAGATTCCTTACAACCTGGTCTCTAAAGGAAGTTGCGTTTCTAAGGGGTCTTCATTCGGTTCGATCATCAGCACTATGACCCATGTAGTTTATGGGGCAGAATATGACGGGTTGTATCAGTCTGAAACCAGAACGTAGCCTAAAGACGTTGGTCATGTTGTAGTAAATTCATTCGTATTTTGGCACAAGAAAGATGACAGAACAGTGTGTAAGTCACTGATGTTGGATGTATTCTTAAGTTTGTTGTTAACGTAGGTGTTTAATTATCACCAAGCCAACATACATTCAGTGGTAATAGTGTAAGGGTGCATTCCCAGGCATTCTGACAAAAATCGAAATTGTTTGTCCTTTACGTTCTTAACCATTAATTATAAAGGAATGAAAGCACCCAGGGCACACGGTATAGTGTTGCAGTGGTAATACGAGACAAGATGCGGTGGAATAATCTAATGTGAAAAATAATCCTGCTTCGGACTTTTGAAACAGACAGATGATTTGGCTTAAAATGCCATCTCAATTTATATCTGGTTTGGATATTTTCCTAGCTCAGCTGCAATCTCCAAACAAACCCTCTTCATGATGTAACAAGCGTATGTTAATTATTAAAACGTGTTTCCCAAACAGATGAGAATGAAATGTAAGAAGATAGGACATTAAACAAACACATTGCCTGAAGTACAAATAGTGTCACAATTAAAGCATCAACATAAAACACAATAGAATACACAATAAAATGTTGAAACGTGTTCTCTGATCTATGTAACATCGAGTCTAAAGTCACATTAAGTTGCATAACGTTCATGACAGGCGGATGATATACATATCCAAGAGGAGGAATATTGAGGGCGTAGACAAGATTTAGTTTGGTTTGGACCTTCAAGTGAGTCAATATTGCAGTGGCGGTCCCTCGGGAATGGGAAATGATTCTTCACATGTCCAAGCATTCTGCATATTTCATAACATTGCACTATTATTGATTTCCATTAGCAGCTCTGCCTCCTTATTCTATTCCCAAACCACTGTATCTGGTTGATATATACAATATCGAATGTTCATTAGTGACTGTTGGCATTATTTATCAGAGCTTTGGGATTTCTTGACATCAGCAGTTTGTGGTCGGTTGTGACATATGGCAACCTTCGCGATATCGTCATCGACTGATAAGCCAATTTAACGCAATTATAACTTTTCATGTACTTCAACGATCTCGGATGTTTTCCTAACTTTTGCAAAACACAATGAAGATCCGGATAAGAATTGGTCTTAAGCAACGTATTTCGTATGCATAAGTGCGTTAGAAAATCGGTTGGAATGGTTGATGCATGTCTCTCGATTGTGTGGATTGATGCCAATCACTGGATTGTCTGGTTCAGATTCGATCATTTACAGATCGCTGTCATGCAGCTGGAAATTTACACGTGTTGCGCGAAACATCAGGGGCGGGCATGGTAAATAGGGATCACGAATATCATTAAGAGCGAAACTGGGAATTGAAGTGCGATCATCACATTATTTGAGGGGCGGCGAAGTAGCCCAGTGGTTAAAGCGTTCGCTCTACACGCCGAAGTCCCGGGTTCGATTCCCCACATGAGTACAATGTGTGAAGCCCTTTTCTGGTGTCCCCCGCCGTGATATTGCTGGAATGCTGCTAAAATGCTACGTTGTCTGATATTTAAGAGATCCGCTTGTGACGCTCCGTAGACGATTTTTAGGTTATACATGTATGTGGATGTTTATCTGTCTTGCAAAGCTGGAAGCAAACCATCTTAACCAAGGGACTCCTAAATGTAATAGACTCCTTTCTCATCTGCTAAGGGAACTGTTCCTCACCCTCGGGAGGGACTTCAGTAAACTGACGGTTACTTACGTTAATATCTTTCGGAATAATTAAGGGTGTGATAGTGTTCATGTGCTCTAAGGTGCCACGACACTACATTGGAGCTTATTCTGTTCCAATTATGCAGTTCACTTACGTAAATTACCCTCATTCATGTGTTCATCACACACACTTAGTACTGAGACTGACCTGCTATGTAGCAAATAGGTGATATTAACTAGACGTTGCTTATGTATAATCCCTGAGAAGCATTATATTACAGATTCTCCAGCATTTATATTAACGCCTTCTTCCTCGTGATATTGGCAAGTAAGTCACATTTCGTTTCATTATTAAATGTCAACATTTCGAAATCAATTACATTTGATGTGTTTAAGTATCCGGAGGGTCACATAATGGTTTTTAATCTGATTGAACCCCCTGTCATAAGGCTGTATTTACAATCTATACTACCAATTAGTCTTATATATAAAATTCCGTTATGATATAGTTTGACTACACGCCTATTCCATGATATTATTTCAATATATACATTTTCAATATAGCCTTACAATGTCATATTCCAGCAATCGATCAAATGCTGTAGTATTCAGTTTATTAGACTATGATTGGTATGTTTGGAACGAAATGAGATACTATCTCACCTGCCCTCCGAGAAATTTCATTTCTATGAATGGGCAATCCAGATTTATGTTGTGATAATTAAAAACGAAGCAATTTTGTAAAAAAAAGAAATTATGATTACTACAATGCTATTAATTTTTAAAAGGTTCCTGGTGTGGTGGCCTAACTTCGGTGCTGCTGGTGATCTTAGCCCACCCGTATATTGTATTGTTACTAATATTCTTATTTTAATGCTTACAGACCGTCAACCTAACTTTGGAACACGTTTTGTTTTTGCAAGTTACGTTTAAACAAAAAAAGGTATCTAACTTTAATTGAGACGCTTTACTTTAGAAACTATCATATACAAATTTTGACAACAGCACCATTTTCATAATCGTACTGGCAAGTTTTCGAATAGCTGTCAACAATGTCGCAATCTGTGTAACACGTGCACTTTGGGTAACATCGTGATTGTGTGAGATCATGCTGAGAAGGAACTGTATCACCAAACAATTTTTTTTTAGAGAATTTTTTTCCCTTATTCGTGTTTATTGAAAATTAAAGGCAAGTAATTTATATGATTATCAAAGATCATTACATTACAAAGGTGAGAAAGTGAAGACTTACCATGTTAAGAGAAAACATCAATGTTCATATTCAGATCCTGGTGTGCCAGAAGCCCCGACGTCAATATCAGAGCCAGATTCTGATTTCAAATCTACGATCGATCATTGGTATAAACGTTTTGGTTTGCAAACCATTCTTTTGCCAATATTGTTCTTCTACTTGCAAAACGTGATTTACACAATTCTTCCTGAAATCTGCTGGGACATTACAAATTTCGTAATTCGCAATACGTTTTACGTCAGCCAACTTAAACGATTTGTTCTTCTGTGCAGCTTGCTTTTTAAGGTGACCCCATACAAGTACTATCGGATTTAAGGTGATAGGGTGGGAGACGTACAACTTCATGACCATGTTGTTTAAACAGATGGTCAATTTGATAAATAGGTGTAGGCTTTTTGGTAAGAATAATATTGTACAACTCTAATTGTGTTGAATTTGATGGATGTTCGATGCCATGTTTGTCAAGCCAAGCAATCATATCCCCCGCTCTGGAAGCTGAGGTTGGTCACTTATCCTGGAGGTCAACCCAGCTGCGATAAGGTGCATTGTCCATTACGATCACAGAATGGTCAACCAGTGCTGAAATCAGTTGCTCAGTCATGTATTCACTGCAGAGTTCATTATACTGTGGTAATCCCGTCCATTCTTGCATTTGGCCCTGAAAACAACATCACATCCAGGAAGAAACGCCAAGTGAGAGCCAGCATGTAAAATTATGAATCTATCTCCTTTTCCAAGAGGTATTCGTCTGTTGTTGTCCGTCTCTGGGGGCTACCACTGGTAAGAAGAAGTATGGTTATCATTTATCCACGTTTCGTCAAACCACACGAGTTCATGTACTTCCTCTCTCAACTTACGCATCTTCCTCAGACACCGAGCTCTCATTGCTATGATATCGCACCTGCTAGTGTCAACAGTATCCATATTTAAACAGTAACTTGCATATTGTGTACTTGGAGACATGGATATCATGGTCATCTTGAAGATTCTTCTTCATCTTTCTGGAAGATATAGCCCCATTCGACTTATATAAAAGCCCAATTACATCCCTCACTACTCGTCTATCAAAATCATCCAGTTTGCCTTTCTTAGGATGTTTTGATAAGCTCCACGACCCTCTCGGGGTTCCCGTGTCAGACTCTACATCAAGGAAGATAATGCGATGAAGTGTTGATCTTGAAACCTTGGTAGAATGAAGTGTACGTTTCGTGAAGCAATTGAAAGAAATAGAGGGGTTTTGAGGGCTTTTCTCTTTTTAAAAACGCATGTACTCTTTTAGTATGTCCCGTGCATCTTTAGAGAGCATACTATCCAAAAAAAGAAACGCATATGGGAATTCAACTGTATTTTTATGTTTATTTTGAAACATCTTGTAGGCGTTATGAGTCAATGAAATATAGCGAAATTGCACACTGGGAATGCAGACTTATCCGTCTTTGGCACCGACACTCGAGGAAAGTCAGTTTGAGTGTCACATGGAGACGTGTGATGGCGCTGAAGTCAATACCTCGTGTGACCACCGTGGGCATCCAGGACTGCACGGCATCGCCTCGGCATCGAAAGAATAAGTCTCAGAATCTCGTGTTGCCCAATCGCAGCCCACTCTGCCTGTAGTGCCTGTGCGACTGAAGTGTCTGGGGCTGAGGGTTACGGCGTCGCACCCGTCTGTCCAGGGCCTCCCACAGATGTTCGATCGGGTTTAAGTCCCGTGATCTTGAGGGCCAGGGGAGCACATTGATGTTGTGGTTCTGGAGGAAGTCTCTAGTGTGACGTGTTGTGTGGGGCCTGTCATTGTCCTGTTGAAACAACTCCCTCTGGCGATCAATGATTGGAAGGAGGTGTGGGCGTAGGATTTCGTCACAGTACCGTTGAGCTGTCAGGTTGCCCTGGATCATCACCAAATCACTTCTCCTACGGCAGGTGATTGTTCACCACATCATAACACTTTCCCGGCCGAATCTGTCCACCTGGGGAACGCAAGCGTCGGCGAAAAGTTCACGTCGACGTCTGTACACCCGCATTCTTCCGACGTGGTCGTTCCAATAGAAATCGTGATTCATCACTGAACCAGATTCTACGCCAATTCGGTAGGTTCCAGGCCTGAACGTTGGTGCACCATTGAACTCGATGTCGACGATGTTGTTGTCGAAGCACAGGGCCAAAATAAGGTCTTCTGGCACGTAAACCAGCCTCTCTCAACCTGTTCCTGACGGTCTGTGCAGAAAGCGTCCTCAATCCGGGTACTTGTCGAGCGGTACTGGTCGCCGTAGCTGTTCGATGACGCAGGAGATGTACCCGGATGTAGCGATCCTGCGCCGCAGTGGTCGCTCGAGGTCGCCCACTACGAGGGGCATCTGCTACCGCATTCTGCCGGCGATATCTCTCCCAGAGCCGTGAAATGGTGCTTTGGTGAACATTCATGGGTCGAGCAACCTCACGTTGAGACTGGCCAGCTTCAAGCAAACCAATGGCGATATGACGGTTGGCTTCACTTAGACGTGGCATTTTGCGTTCGTCAACAATATTCCAAATACAGTGAATAATCGACAGACAGCGATCAACCTTTTATACCCGTCATTGAGACTATCTGATCCCCAACTTTCACGTGCATTGCATGTGAATTGTGTATTCTGTGACACTACACGCCGAAATTGAAAACTATGCTGTTCAATACGGGTATTTTAAGGATGGTACGTTTTGTTGTGATGTTTCAAAACATAAACACCATATGACTCATGAACAGAGCAAAACCTTTTGTAAAATGAATCACGTTTTAATTCATTGCTACATGAAATTGCTATTTTCATGATGCGTTTCTTTTTTGGGTAAAGTATATTAATACAAATAACTATAATGACAATTCTTTGCCTTTTTGAATTTCGTATTGTATTACGCCGCACTAAACACGTGTCCATCCCAGTCAAGGCAACCTGTAAACAATTACGAAAAAAGCCGCAAACGAGCGTTGCATCCGATCCAACCTGGCCCCATCAAGACAAGCAACAAGTTGCGGAGGTCGTGTTATAACCCGAGTTTCATATCAGAACCTCACCCCAACCATCCCACCCACCTCTCTCTCTCTCTCTCTCTCTCTCTCTCTCTCTCTCTCTCTCTCTCTCTCTCTCTCTCTCTCTCTCTCTCTGTGTGTGTGTGTGTGTGTAGATGTATGTATGATAGATTGAACATAACCATACCCAAACCTCCATAACTGCACTTAGAACAGGGTCCACGTCACCCTAACGTAATACACACACAATAACACTGTATAGTAACACTGCGTTAGTGCCATGAATATTCACTGACTCACATTTCGACTATCTAACGTCCTGCATAGCCAAACATTTCTCAACTAAATAACCATACTTCATAATCCGAACCTTAAAAAGGATATATTAAGTAATACGTAGGAGATAGTATGCCCTACGTAGGAGATACTAAGTCCTACGTTGGTGATACTAAGTCCTACGTAGGAGATACTAAGTTCTACGTAGGAGATGGTATGTCCTACGTAGGAGATAATATGTCCTACGTAGGTGATACTAAGTCCTACGTAGGAGATACTAAGTCCTACGTAGGAGATGTTATGTCCTACGTAGGAGATACTAAGTCCTACGTAGGAGATACTAAGTCCTACGTAGGAGATATTAAGTCCTACGTAGGAGATAGTGACCCCCCAAAACAATTTTCACCGTGGCCCTTCTACGCTTCCGTAATATTTCTATACAGAATAACACAATGTGAAAATGGGCTATAGATTCCGAGCAGCTGAAGTCAGATCATCATACTACGCACCACAGTGACTTATAGTGTTGTGCTTTTCCTACCTTACAGGACGCTAGCTGGAGTTATACTATCTATTATAGTTTGACATGAAATGCACGTGGACCCGTTTTTTTGTAAATATCTCTTCATCCAATGACCCAATCGATCTCAAACTGTGCAAGTGGATGTTTTGTCAGACAACCTTATCACATTGTAAATCACCGATTTTATGCATTTGTATTAAAGAATCTGTCTATGTAACTGGCAACAAAATAAACAGCAGACCGCAGACTGCTTGCAGAGGGAGGGAGCCAATGACCTGTAGCAGCGGCAGTGTTGGGTCATAAAAGTAAATGCACGTGCAGTTCATGATAGTTACCTGTGCACTGCACAGTGATAGACCGTTTGGATCATTCACATTGACTACTTCTAGCTGTCATCATGAAAGCTTATTCAGATGATGCTAAACGTTTAATTAGAAATGTGTTGCATTTTTTTTAAAAAGAGAGCAAACGTAGCAAATCGATTTATAAGGTGTCGGATTACATGAAACGTACATAGCTGACCTACATTGACGAACGTTGACCTTTATGACCCAACACTCCCGCTGTTACAGGTCATTGGCTCCCTCCCTCTGCAAGCAGTCTGCGTTCTGCTGTTTATTTTGTTGACAGTTCATGCATTTCATGCCAAACTATAGGCTAGCGATTGTATTCAAATATACTTCAAGGGTTTTGACACGAACAATCTCAGTTAATAATATTTCCCAGCAAGAAGTAGTTTAAAATACATACTTTTGTAGAAAAGATCTAAAAGTAGTTCATAGGCCATTGAAGGAACCATTTGACATATTTTGATTGACTGACAGGAAAATGTATTCAAATTGTTGATGAATTTTGGAGGTCACTGTCTTCCACCATCACCTTTCCATCTAAGTGTTTGTAGGATCAAAACTACATCGCGGGTGTGTGTTCATGAGAAACTCTCAAACAGAGGGGTTAACAAGATAACCGGTGTTCGTAAAACCGTGTCTCCTGCACCTTCTATGTCGACGTCAGTCGTCACTAACACATGGGCTAAAACTGTTCTCGTTGTTAATTGTTAAGTACCAGTTGGTCATCATGTTTACCGAAACATATCTTTAACGTGAAAATTCGGAACATGTAGCTGCTAGTCGATACTTAAGAGAAAAAAAAAGACAAATTACACTACACATTTCTGTTTTATTCTTCATTAGGTCTGGTCGTTATTCAATAATTCTGCGGGTTTCGGATCCACAAACATGAGAGAAACTGAAGTCTTCAGCCTTCACGAAATGTGTGTCTCATTAAATTGTCTTTATTTCCATAACATTTAAATGAACAATCAGGGTCTTAATATTTATATTTACATAAACATATACTTTGTGCATAATCTGTTATGGTTATGTTAAGGAGATTTAATATTGAATCTTTACCTTTACTTTGCGAAGTCTTAATTTTCCAGCATTTGTGTTTAAGCTTTGGAACATTCATTGTTGTGTGTGTCACGACATGTCACTCCTGGATGTGTATTGCTTAATGTTACACGTTATTCTTCATTGATTTTAGCCGGGAACATCCATTTATAATAATGTTTGGTTGAAACTGTGTAGATCTTAATCAGACGTGGGAGATGCGGTAGACGTGAATTTAGAGCCAACATCACAAAGCCTAAAGCCCAAACGTGATTTTGCTGCCTCTGCGATACTTCCTGGGTTTACAATGTCGTTCAGGGAACTATTACTGTCAATGAGAAAGCGAGGACACGTAGCTTGTTCAGCGCACAAAACACTGTCAATGTTTACGCCGCAATTACTCTGATCTAACAACACCAACAGACATTGAGTCTGGTGTTACAAGAGTCTGGTGTTGAAGAGTACACATGTTCATCATAAATATGAGATTACGCGGTATATAATGTATTGCCCTTTGTGCCCCTTGAAAACAACATCAAACAACGGATTTAGAAACGCCATATCAGCTAATGGCTTTAAAGAGGATAAACAAAAAATCCAACCAAACCCAAAAAGTTTTAAAGGATCACAATTTTCTTTGTAGGTATCAGCTGACACGAAAGTGCAACATGCAGGTGCCTGAAACACAAAAACAAAAAATCGATGCGTATCTTTTGAGGTACCAATTACGTTTAACATAATTTAAATCTAACAGCAACTGTTAAAAACATATATCCCTTATAACCGTGTTCACAGCAACATGTGCTTGATTACTCTGTCTGGAAACACACCTCATGTACAAAAGGAAAGACATTGGAATATTTCACAGCTGCTCATTAATGTGAAAGTTCATCCAATATGCTACATTCAGTTGGCTTTCAGCCATGTAAATTTGAAAATGTACACCCTATCATTTTCAGCCGTTTCAAGTCTTTAAATTTTTGTTACTTCATGAAGGTCCTTCCAGAAGCGGTATTTTCATAAATTTAAAATTCCACAAAATTACTATGACGGTTTGTCTTCGTTGGCTCTGTGAAGGAGGCCTGGGAGTGAGAAAACTCCTATTATCTAAATAACATGCAATTTTCTCGATATAATTTCAGAAACAGCTATTATCAAGAGGTTTCACATGCAAATTACTGGAAACACACACTCTCCTTTCGGCGTTAGAACAGATCAGCACATTTGCATAACCTTGAATCAGCGAAGTTTTATTCAGTAAGCAACACGTCGAGGAACTATAGTCTACAAGATAATAGCCGATGGAATATGTTCAGCAGATGTATATAGAGACAGGTGCCAAACGACTCGGCTTTTGACAGCGTCTAAACATTGTCAGATTCATAAAACATGAAAGATGTCAAAGGAAAACTGTTTGATCACTGTGATCACTGTGCTGGCTTTCCATCCAATTCGTAGGCATGTTTCTCACACCTTACGTTCGAAAACAACAGGAAATACGAGGAAACACGTTTGAATTTAACTTCTAAAGCAGCTACCTCACAATATGAAGATACGTGGAAGACGCATCAATGTCAATGCAAGGTATTAAAATGTGCCCTTCACATTCCAGTGTATTGCCTAATGTTACACGTTATTCTTCATTGATTTTAGCCGGGAACATCCATTTATAATGATGTTTGGTTGAAACTGTGTAGATCTTAATCAGACGTGGGAGATGCGGTAGACGTGAATTTAGAGCCAACATCACAAAGCCTAAAGCCCAAACGTGACTTTGCTGCGTCTGCGATACTTCCTGGGTTTACAAATTCGTTCAGGGAACCATTACTGTCAATGAGAAAGCGAGGACACGTAGCTTGTTCAGCGCACAAAACACTGTCAATGTTTACGCCGCAATTACTCTGATCTAACAACACCAACAGACATTGAGTCTGGTGTTACAAACTTGAAGAGTACACATGTTCATCATAAATATGAGATTACGCGGTATATAATGTATTGCCCTTTGTGCCCCTTGAAAACAACATCAAACAACGGATTTAGAAACGCCATATCAGCTAATGGGTTTATAGAGGATAAACAAAAAATCCAACCAAACCAAAAAAGTTTTAAAGGATCACAATTTTCTTGTAGGTATCAGCTGACACGAAAGTGCAACATGCAGGTGCCTGAAACACAAAAACAAAAAATCGATGCGTATCTTTTGAAGTACCAATTACGTTTAACATAATTTAAATCTAACAGCAACTGTTAAAAACATATATCCCTTATAACCGTGTTCACAGCAACATGTGCTAGATTACTCTGTCTGGAAACACACCTCATGTACAAAAGGAAAGAGGTTGGAATATTTCACAGCTGCTCATTAATGTGAAAGTTCATCCAATATGCTACATTCAGTTGGCTTTCAGCCATGTAAATTTGAAAATGTACACCCTATCATTTTCAGCCGTTTCAAGTCTTTAAATTTCTGTTACTTCATGAAGGTCCTTCCAGAAGCGGTATTTTCATAAATATTAAATTCCACAAAATTACTATTACGGTTTGTCGTCGTTGGCTCTGTGAAGGAGGCCTGGGAGTGAGAAAACACCTATTATCCAAATAACATGCAATTTTCTCGATATAAATTCGGAACAGCTATTATCAAGAGGTTTCACATGCAAATTACTGGAAACACACACTCTCCTTTCAGGCGTTAGAACAGATCAGCACATTTGCATAACCTTGATTCACTTTTGTTCTATTTACAGAATGCGAATTTTTGTTCAGTAAGCAACACGTCGAGGAACTATAGTCAACAAGATAATGGCCGATGGAATATGTTCAGCAGATGTATATAGAGACAGGTACCAATCGACTCGGCTTTTGACAGCGTCTGAGCATTGTCAGATGCATAAAACATGAAAGATGTCAAAGGAACACTGTTTGATCACTGTGCTGGCTTTCCATCCAATTCGTAGGCATGTTTCTCACACCTTATAGTTTGGCATGAAATGCATGTGGACCCGTTTTTTTGTAAATATCTCTTCATCCAAAGACCCAATCGATCTCAAACTGTGCAAGTGGATGTTTTGTCAGACAACCTAATCACATTGTAAATCACCGATTTTATGCATTTGTATTAAAGAATCTGTCTATGTAACTGTCAACAAAATAAACAGCAGAACGCAAACTGCTTGCAGAGGGAGGGAGCCAATGACCTGTAGCAGCGGCAGTGTTGGGTCATAAAGGTCAACGTTCGTCAACGTAGGTCAGCTATGCACGTGACAGGTATAAAGAGGTGTTCATTTCTAGCAAATAGCCGGCGAATGACATCTCTGATGACCCTGATGCCAAAAGAATCTAACTTTGGATTCCTACTTTTTTGTACAAGGTTTTGTTTATTGGTCGTTGGTTTATTTTTCACAATTTGTAGCACGATGTTCTTTTTCATGCCAAGAGCAAAAGTTGTACGTTCCATGTAATCCGAAACCTTATAAATCGATTTGCTACGTTTGCTCTCTTTTTAAAAAAAATGCAACACATTTCTAATTAAACGTTTAGCATTATCTGAATAAGCTTTCATGATGACAGCTAGAAGTAGTCAATGTGAATGATCCAAACGGTCTATCACTGTGCAGTGCACAGGTAACTATCATGAACTGCACGTGCATTTACTTTTATGACCCAACACTGCCGCTGCTACAGGTCATTGGCTCCCTCCCTCTGCAAGCAGTTTGCGTTCTGCTGTTTATTTTGTTGTCAGTTACATAGACAGATTCTTTAATACAAATGCATAAAATCGGTGATTTACAATGTGATTAGGTTGTCTGACAAAACATCCACTTGCACAGTTTGAGATCGATTGGGTCATTGGATGAAGAGATATTTACAAAAAAACGGGTCCACATGCATTTCATCCCAAACTATAGGTTCGAGTGACTGACTGATTGACTGAGTTTGGCTTTACGCCGCTTTTAGCAATATTCCAGCAACATCACGGCGGGGGACACCAGAAATGGGCTTCACACATTGTGCCCATGTGGGGATTCGAACCCGGGTCTTCGGCGTAACGAGCCAACGCTTTAACCATTAGGCTACCCCACCGCCCCCATTAGGTTCGAAAACAACAGGAAATACGAGGAAACACGTTTGAATTTGACTTCTAAAGCAGCTACCTCATAATATGAAGATACCTGGAAGACGCATCAATGTCAATGCAAGGTATTAAATGTGCCCTTCACATTCCAGTGTTGCCATGAAGAAAACCAAAAGAGGCGTTCTGACGGCATATCTATATCACTGTTCTAACAATGTGTCTTTATAGTGCCATATCTCTTCATTTATGCCCTGATACATTTCTTGCATCAAACAATAGGTGGTAGTATTGAGGACACAGCGCATTCATTTTAATCAAACTTGCACAAAATACATTTTCACTTTTGAAAGATTCATGACAAGAACTTGTCAAGTCGTACATCAATCAGCCGCGTCGCTTTGAATGTGCGTGTGTGGAATGATTGTTCACGCTTCCCTATTTTTTAAAATGACAGTCTTTGATCTGGTCGTATCATGGACACATCGCTGAGCGCTGACATACGCGAAGACCAACTATCATTAAATGTATTGTATTGTTCTGACAATCGTTTGAAAGTGCAATCTTACAACAATTTCTTGTCTTATTGTGTCACTTGTTCACAATATGTTACACGGAAAGATGTATGGCTTGTTTTTAGTGACGTTTAAATGTACAACTTATGCTGCTTAAAACGAGAGTTTTTCTCAAAGATGACGTGCCTGCTATTTATACTGAGGACATTAGTCGGTGTGAGATGGTGTTAAAGATCCTCCGTAAAAATAATAAGACACTTCCGCTATGGTCAGTTGGATGTAACAGCCAGATCCATTATTGTCTTGAGAAGCAAATAATTGGATGGTGGTATGGTTCATGTCATTGTTTACAGACTGACGTCCTGCGGCCGGGATATGTGCGGCATTAAATTTCACACATACACGCACACGCACATAACGTAGTGAATACTCATGGCTGTGCAGGTGTACTTTTGGAGCACAACAATGTTGTAACTAGTCTTGTTATTTCGAGCTGTCGGCTCGGCCAAAACGACGTAGATAACAATAGAGCCTGCCTTCAACTTCTTCATCCTGAACAACAAGGCTAT
Source organism: Haliotis rubra (assembly GCF_003918875.1). Lineage (NCBI taxonomy): Eukaryota > Metazoa > Mollusca > Gastropoda > Lepetellida > Haliotidae > Haliotis > Haliotis rubra. The sequence goes on from NW_025767457.1 coordinate 1,149,375, forward strand.
AGGTCTCTATCAGAGTCGGTAATTAAGCCCATAAAACTACATAGAATGTAGCCATCATTAACCAATTTGTCTGTCATGAGAAAATATATCTCTGCGTAGGGTAGAAGATGAAGGGTCACATCCTGCAGTCATAGACATACGCGACCTAGTCAAGTACCTGTAAAACATCTGTAATTTCCCTCCAAACTATAGAGGAAATCAATTTCTTGTCAGTGTCATTTCTATCCTCTGGTGGTGATATTTCTCTGGCTTAAAAAAGTCGGGCCCAACATAAAAAAAGTGTACAAAGATTTAGAGCTGTGTAAATCTGTCTATTGTGCACGCAACAATATTGAACAGCAGAAATGCAAGTGACCTTTGTTTACAGTACTAGACGTACTCAATCCAGCGTGGTTCAGTGTTTTTGCAATATAGCATAAATGTAAAGATATGGAGACTTCGTTTTAAAGCGTAACCTCTTCGCGTGTCTCGTCAGAATCAACTAGTATAATTGTTCATTGTTTGGAACGTCATTGTGGTTTACATGAGAGACATTACACGTCCAATCGTGCTTGTTTGTTTTCATTGTTCATTGTTAATGTTTTTGGAAACAACCAGTTGCATGAGAGATGCAGCCAAGGACGAAAACGTTCACTAAACTTACTGCCGATCGAAATACAGAGATATATGGTTATAGTTCACCCGTCAAGAGACTGTTGTTGCTTTGACATATATTACACTTGCCTGTCAGTACAAACAGACACTGTGGAGAGGCAACGCGAAAAGTATACCTGCCTATTTATCAGCTTGAGGGGAAAGGATACATTGCATATGTTGAATTATACCACATGCACCTGCTTAAAGTGAGTGAGTTTAGTTTACGCCGCATTCAGCAATATTCCAGTTATACACAAAAAGCTTAGTTAAGCACCCCTGACATATTTCACGACGGAATGAGCCCCGATCGTATCCCTTTGGAGCATATCTGGGACATGATTGGTCGTCGTGTGCAACAAAGGGATCCTCTTCTACAGATCCTAACGGCCCAATTGGAAGCTGCTTTACACGAGGAATGGCGTAGACTGCCCCTTCAGAGGATGAGGAGGCTGACAGGGCTTATGAGGAGGACACTGCTGGCTGTCAAACAGCCTCATGGAGGTTACACTCGGTATTGACCTTGAATCGTGTCATGTTCACATTTACCGATAAATTCATCATTAAACATTCCAGGACCATACTTGTACAGACATTGGTTTGTATAAAAAACAGTGTTCTTTTAAAATGAGCAATTATCATGATAACATCAACATGATTCCAATCATTTTGTCTTTTTGTATGAGGTTTTCTTTCGGGTCAGAAGAGCTCATGTTTTATGTACGTGTCAGTGCAAAAAAATCAGGGGGTGCTTAATTAAGTTCTTTGTGTATATATGGCGGCTCCTGCTTTAAAACAACACCAAACAGAGGATACTTAAACGCAATACGAACTGAAGGCATTTAGGAGTTTCAAAGATATCAACTTATGAAAAAAGGTATGTGAACGTTTCATCTGTTTTTCGTTTCCATGTTCGGAATAAAAACAGCTGTCCGAGTATTTTTTTCTTCATAATATAAGTTGTGCCGTCAACAAATGATATGACACCAGTCGAAAATCAGTTAATATTTGATGTATCGATACATCTAAACGGTCTTCGCGGGTACTGTATTCTGAAATATACCTCATGTGGATGATGGTAGAGTAAGAGTACAGGTATTTTTAACAATACTCATTTACTTTCAAACTCATGCCGGGTCCCTTAATGGCACCGTGAATGTCTTCAATCTATAGTTTGTGAATTCACAGAGTATTGTAATCTTAGTGGTTTGATAGCAAGTTGAAACTAGCTTGTTTAATGTTTTTAAAATGTATTTGACTGACAATTGTACACCCAATACAAAGTACAGTCATGTACAGGAAAGATTGTGTTCAGATGTCTATTCTTTCTAGCATCAATACTAGTAGTGTACAAGCGACGACTTAAATTTAAAGCAACTGTGTGATGAGGGACTGTTTGTGAGAAAACACATGTCGTTAAATACACAGGGGCTTGTAACGCTAAAAACTGCCATCAAGGTATATACTGTCACTGACGGGGTCTTAGTACTATATAAAAGGAAAGGGATGTAACGAGGTCAACACACCAAGTCCGTTTCAGGGCTATTTCAACAATACTCACTGTATTTATCACAAACAGAATTGTGTCGTGCCCGTTCGCCATTGACGACCTTGGCCTTAACCTGCCCCGCACTGAAGAGTCAGCGATTTGATAGGACGTATTTTATTTTTAGCCAATGAGCTCCCTTGCTCTTTTAAGTGCGGGGCAGGTTAAGGCCAAGGTCGTCAATGGCGAACGGACACGACACAATTCTGTTTGCGATGAATAATTGTACGTAAACTCATTATGACAGTGAGATGTACGTGTCTCCGAAAGAATGGCGACTAGCGCGCTGACACGTGCCATCAGTTCAACATGTTTTTGTGCATGTCGTATGTGTATACTGTGAAATAAACAAGAAAATGGGTGAGTTACCGCTACAAATTCTGAGCAGGGATTTTGGCTCGGAATCGAGAAATCACGATTTTTCGAGCTTCCGAAGACCCTAGCTCCCAAAGTACTGCTTCGATTTTTGTGCTGTATGTCTCATTTTGTAGGGAAATCTATTGGCTAAAAATGTATGCATACTTTAAATGAGATAAATACAGTGAGTATTGTTGAAATAGCCCTGAAACGGACTTGGTGTGTTGACCTCGTTACATCCCTTTCCTTTTATATAGTACTAAGACCCCGTCAGTGACAGTATATACCTTGATGGCAGCTTTTAGCGTTACAAGCCCCAGTGGTTAAAAATACATTGAAATTCCTCTGTTCTATTTCAGAAACTGCTATCTTGGAAACGTCCCACATGCGAGTTACTGGGAATCCCTCCCGTCTAAGAACAACACAGGACATTTACATAGTCTTGATTGAGTGTTGGTTTATATGCTGAATGCTAGGTTTTGTTCATGAAGCAACGAGTCAAGGAACTACAGTCAACGAGATAATGGCTGATGGAAGCTTTGAGGTTGCTTGCTGATTAGGAATCAATATGCTCAGCAGAGTTATACAGCAACCGGCACCAAAACAATCTCCTTGTCGCTGACTTTTCAGCTTTGAACAACGTCTGAACATTATCAGATGCATAAAATATCAAAGACGTCACAAGAAACACAGTTTTATCTTGCTTCAAAGACAGGCTTTTCATCCCATTCTCAGGCACTCTTGCCTCGTCTAAGGTTTGGAAACAACAGGAAATACGAGGAAACACGTTACAGTTTGCTACAGTCGCCTTACAATGAGACGATATGGAAAAATCAATATGCATCAATGTCATCCATTCAACATTTCATTCATGCCACAGGTATTCCGGTGAACCATTTACATCACATCGGCACCCTGTCGTTCAGATATTTATTGTTAAGAATATCTACTCTCTGAAAATCTATCAAACAAGGTTCTGACAATGTGAGTGTTTGGAGATTGCTAGGCAACATCACCTCTTAATTTATGTGAAGATGTAATTTCTTGCACTGAAACAATTCATGCCACTGTTTAGCTCACTTGGCGTAAGGCGGCAATTGTCTTCACATTTAAAAGTTCCCTATTAATTGTTATATATCCAGATCCTGTTAATTGTTATATCGATATCATCAACCACTTTGCAGTGTGTATGCATTGTGTGAAATAGTTTCGGTTTTTTTTCTTGCAAAATCAATTCAAAAGCTATATTGTGTGTCCAATGCAAATCGATCTTGAATTGAACCATACATTCCAGTGGTTTTAAATTCAGAGAATAATTGACTATTTTCAGCTATAATAATAATGATACAGTGATAATGATATATGCTAACAATTACCTCCTTTGTGGTGTGTTAAAAATTGCATTTTTAAAACGGTCGTGGTCTAATGTGGAAATGTAACATTGACGGTTGTGTATACACAGTCTACACGTCTAAGACATAATGAGTGAGTCACATCGGCAATATTTCAGCCATATCGTGACGAGAACATATTTGACATTGAAATGGAAATTGTGTATATTATATAAACCTGTCATCAAAGGACAGTAAAACAACTAGAATATCACAATTAGAATTAAAACTAGCGTGGAAAGTTAAAACTAATAGCACTATTTGGACAATACAATATAAAAATAGGCTATAGATCGCCAACAACTGAAGGTAGATCACCATATTAGGGACCATGGGGATTTACAGTACCTTTGCTACATGCATGGACCCTAGCTGGATTTACACCATCCCTTCAGCTGCTGGCGATTGTAAGGAATGTTAGCCAAAATTAAAATAACAAGAATGCTACATTTAAATATCCTGGTAAGTTTAAATTGACTTTGAGAATTTTGGGACTTACGAACCCTATCAGGAGGACAATAATGTTACAATTCTTCAACCCCCCTTGAGGGTACAGCCAGTAACAATCTGAGTTATTAATTTAAACTTCCAATCATAAAATATTTATCTATTTACAAATCAGTTAACAAATCTAATTCTTTTGAAAATGCAATAATTAAATGAGAACTTATGTTATTAATAGATCCTTCATAGTTCGTGATTTGAAATATATCTCCCTTGTGATGGAATGTTCAACACAGTCAAGCAGGACATGCTTGACCATGATTCTTTCATCACAAGGGATACAAAACGGAGGATCCTCACCTTTCAATAGGTACTCACGAGTATATCTTGTGTGGCCAATACGACATCGTCGTATGATGACCTCTTCAAATCTGGACTGACAACCCAAGTAGGTGTAATCAATAGTTGGTTTTATTGCATATAATTTATTGATACCGACTTGGGTGTCCCACTTCTTTTGCATCAGATCACGGATGTAAGTTCTAATGCTAGTTTCGTAATCAGAGTATGGTATAAGAAGTGGTGTCAGAGATTTATTGAGTGCTGCCTTGGCAGCAAAATCGGCCATTGTGTTCCCGGAAATGCCAACGTGGCTGGGTAACCAACAGAAGACGATGTCGTATTGGCCAGTAGCAAGATCATTATATAATTCAATAATTTCGATTAAAAGTGGATGTTTGCAAGAAAGATTTCTAATAGCCTGAAGGCAAGAAAGAGAATCGGAAAAGATTATGTATTGTGTATATTTAGGGTGTTGATTAATATAGTTTAAGGCTGTTAATATTGCATTAGCTTCTGCTGCGAAAATAGGGCTGTTATCAGGTAATCTAGAAGATATTGTTTTGGAGCCAATGACAGTGGCACAAGCTACTGCGCCCCTATCCTTGGACCCATCTGTAAATAAGGATTTGTATGTATTATATTTATTTTTTAATTGACTAAATTCTTGTTTATACTGTAATTCATTAGTTTTCGACTTTTTAAATGTGGTTAGTGTTACGTCAACGTGTGGCCTCACTAATTGCCAAGGAGGAGAAGAAAGAAGACGGGAAGGAGATATATTTTCCAGCTCAAGGCCGGCAGCAGAAATGAATGGTTTAATTCTGAGCCCAAGAGACGGAACACGACTTCTTGTTGTACATATCCTCATAGAGGGGATTAAAGACACAGTTATATGCAGGGTTCGACTGACTAGAATATAGTTTAGTGATGTATTGTAAAGATAAGTTTATACGGTGTTGCCTAAGATAAGACATAATGAAGTTGGTTTGCCATGACAACTCTTTTCCTTGAAACCAATTTAGGTCATTGCAAATCATGCATTACTAAATACGCTATACCCCATACGTTGGGTACAATGCTACGCTGAGCGATCTGAATGAACAAAGTGCCGATGTTATACTTTTATGCGTATTTTACGATTTGTACTATCCTTAAAGGTTTCAATACAAATGCACCAGATAGCCTCCATGTCAGCCTGATGGCGTTTATAATGATTAGGTTTGCATCTTTATGACATGTTTGTGGAACATGCATCAGGGCTAATGGATTAATATCACATTTCCTTTAATAACATTCAAAATTACAACGTGTTAAAGCTTCTCAGAAGGCATAATCGATATTGGGGTTTGGAATGTCTCATCGACATAAATCGAATAGGAACGTCACTGAATAATCCCCGAAGGTTATCCTATTTTGCAACAGGGACACTTTTGTGAAAATGCCCAACCAAAAGCAATAGTAATTGAAGTAGAACATCAACTGTAATAAGCCCTGTGAAAATATTTAACGACCCGGCAATGGGTAATGCACGATGCATTTAGTACAATGAAGTTGCAAGTGGACTCGTGATGTTGATTGCGTAAGGCGATATGTCATCCAGTGTAAATTTTGTATGTACTTTGAATGTTACTGAATAGGTGTCTGTGGGCGGAATTGAGTGGGAAAGATTTACCAGTGCTGGTCCTGTGATCATGTGTGACCACTCTCTGTCATTTTGTTTGCACCCTCGAAAGATAATCGAACTGATGAAACACCAAATGATCTCATCGCCGTATTAAAACCCGAATTCTGTGCGACAGTACAACAGCGATCTAGATCTACAGAAATATCCCTGCTAGGATATATCGCCGCATAAGATGGTGGCAGATATCCTGTATGGGCGTCTGGTAAGTGTCTGAAATGAGCTATTTCAATCCATTCCACCCGCGATAGTAACCTTGTCCTTGGCAGTAAGGAGTGGGACTAACTTCATGTTTCATCTTACGGCATATCTCTATGATCCGTTGGAATTGTATATTGTGATGGCGTTTCCACTTACAAAGGCTTTGATTTGGTTTAAGGAGTTTCCACAGAAATAGTCTATCCTTTCCAGATGCTCATAGCATTTGTACACGTATCATCTGGTAAAACGCAGGTGTCAGTGATGTATTGCTTCTGAAGGCGTAAAGGATTTTCAGGGATCTGGTGTGTGGGACGAAGATGAAAGATGCTGGTTTAACTCTGTTTTGAAGGGTATTTCAGCGTATATAATGCAGAAAGAATGCCTGAAGTGTTATAGGCCTTAGTTGAAGTAGGTTCTGATCACGTGATCAGTAGTGCATGTTTACACTTTTGCGGATGGCATTCATCCTTGGCCCGAACTCATAACACCTTATGGCATGACACGGATGAGAAATTGGTTTGTATTCATAATGATTCTAAGTACTTTGAACGGGGGGAAGTAACTCTTCATTTAGACACTTTGGGTGAGTGAGTGAGTGAGTTAAAATTTAAATTCACTTTAGCAATATTCCAGCCATATCATGACTAAATCAAGTTATAGATTAATATAACTTAAGGGTGCGTTATAAAAACCTGTCAATTTTTAGAAATTTAAAAAACCTGTAATTAAATCTGAAACATTTTAACTATACATGACAATACAATATAAAAACAGGCTATAGATTGCCAACAACTGAAGGTAGATCACCATACTAGGGATCATAGGGACTTACAGTTCATTTGCCTCCTGCATTGGCCCTAGTTGGTAGACACTTTGGAGTTAGAGCACACTAAGAAAGGTTTTGAAAGGTTTGTTCTGGTTACTGTAGTTTAGCAAGTGTCTATTTCCTCTGTAGTGTCGGAACCTCACTAGTTTCCACCTTCAGGTAACGAGCAAAGCTACATGTTTTGTGTGAACGTAGATATCTGGAGAGACTACTTGTATTGTGATTCTTGCCGAGACAGTATTAGAGCTTGTTATATCACGCCAGCATGAAACGAGTTCCTTTGCTTCTTGTCCCATTCCTGCAACAGTGACGACGTTATGACTGATATTGAATGCCCACGAGATGCAGACAGAATATGCGACTAGTTATGAAGCTTGCCTAAAATGCACTGTTATGGCATTATTACACGTTTTATTCTTCATCGAGAGGGTGGTTAACCCAGCAGCCTTGTTGAATGACTGATGTTCCAGTCATTGACACGGTGACGTGCAAAACATATAGGGGCCAATGTATGGCAGTAAACTTATAGAGCAAGTGAGCACATGAAACTAGATGTGCCGTCCGTCATACCTGGAAAACGACCCATAAAATCAGCAGGTCATAATTTTTGTTTCTAAAACCAGCCACATGAGAAGGAGACTACTTTCTCAAGAACAAATAATGCACTCAATCAGTGATCGTATTCATGGCACTGAGAAGGCCTCGAGTCTGTAGAATAAAAAACATCACCCCATAGAGTAGAGGTTATTTGGTTGATGGAAGTACATTTGCCAAAGATAAGATATCAGGACTTCTTCGAAATTGTCAAATTTGTGCCATGATTTCCTCTATAATTGCAAGGCGATCATTGATGGATAGACGTTGGGAATAGGAGAAAAACATCGATAGAAGAATATAGTTTTATATCAACCCACTTGCACGTATGGACAAGAAGAAAGGAATACTCGTCCTCGATATTACATAAACAAATTCTGCTGTTGCTCCCATATATCTACCTACCTCAGTGAAGAGGATGTGTGCGCTGTATCAAAGGGTATATGTATTTACACTTTAGATATATACCTTGGGGGTAATATTCCGTAAAGTATACATTTTAAATATAACAAATCAAACGTTTGACTTAGGGAGTGAAGAGTGAGGGTGACAGATGTAATTCCTGAAATATCAATACATTGTAGGTCTGTGTTAAGTCATGACTTTGCATCAATGTCTCCGATCTTTCACCTGAACATGCCCATTAATTGCAGCTTGTTGCACTTATGAAGCAGTCACTATTTCTACGTTTGTTTCGCAACGAATTCATTACATAGCTGCAGCATGAGTTTATCGTGACCAACATTATTTCATATCGTGGGATAGTGACTCTCTGCAATCAAAGCTTGTCGCTCAAAGAAAAACAGTCTGAGTGAGTGAGTGAGTGAGTTAAGATTTAAAGTCACATCGGCAATATTTCAGCCATATCGTGACTAAAACTAGTTTTAGATTTGTAATACATACATATAATATATTAAACCCTGTCAACGAAGGACAGTAAAACCACTAGTTTATCACAGATTGAGTTAAAACTAGCTAACATATATCTTTAAAAGTAGAAAATTATTTCTGGACAATACAATGTAAAATTGGGCTATAGATCGCCAACAACTGAAGGTAGATCACCATACTAGGGACCATGGGGACTTACAGTACCTTTGCTACCTGCATGGACCCTAGCTGGATTTACACCATCCCTTCAGCCATTGGCGTTTATACCGAGAATTAGCCATACATTAAAATGACAAAATACTACGATTAAAACACCTGGTATACTTAAATTTACTTGAAATGTTTTGGGACTTACGTACCCTCTCAGGAGGACAATAATTTTACGCTACTTCAACCCCTTTGAGGGTACAGCCACTAACAATCTAAGTTACTAATCAAATCTACCAAAATTTAAAATACAGATATGTACAGAACATATTATTCAAAATTCATTCATTAAGTCAATTTCTTTTAAAAAGCCAATAATTAAATGAGAATTAACAGTGTTAAAAGATCCTTAACTGTTTTCACATTGAAGTATTTATCCCTTATGATGGAGAATTCAACACAGTCAAGCAGGACATGCTTGACCGTGGTTCTCTCATCACAAGGGATACAAAACGGAGGATCCTCACCTTTTAATAGGTACTCATGAGTATATCTTGTGTGGCCAATACGACAACGTCGTATAATGACCTCTTCAAATCTGGACTGACAACCCAAGTAGGTGTAACCAATATAGGGTTTTATTTCATGTAATTTATTGATACCTACTTGGGTGTCCCACTTCCTTTGCATCAGATCACGGATATAAGATCTTATAGCAGCTTTGTAATCAGAGTATGGGAGCAAAAGTGGTGTCACAGATTTGTTGAGTGCTGCCTTAGCAGCAATATCAGCCATTGTGTTCCCAGAAATGCCAACGTGGCTGGGTAACCAACAAAAGACGATGTCGCATTGGCCAGTAGCAAGCTCATTATACAATTCAATAATTTCTAATAAAAGTGGATGTTTGCAAGAAAGATTTTTATTAGCCTGGAGACACGAAAGAGAATCAGAAAAGATGATGTATTGTTTATATTTACGGTGTTTATTAATATATTTAAGAGCGGTTAAGATGGCGTTAGCTTCTGCTGTGAAAATAGAGCCGTTATTTGGTAATCGAGAAGAGATTGTTCTGGATCCAATGACAGTGGCACATGCCACTGCGCCACCGTCCTTGGACCCATCTGTAAATAAGGATTTATATGTATTATATTTACTTTTTAATTGATTATATTCTTGTTTATACTGTAATTCGTTAGTTTCTGATTTTTTAAACTTTGTCAGGGTTAGGTCAACTTCAGGCCTCACCAGTTGCCAAGGAGGAGAAGAAAGAAGACGGGAAGGAGATATATTTTCCAGCTCAATGCCGGCAGCAGAAAGAAAGGGCTTAATTCTTAAACCAAGAGGCGGAACAAGAGAAGGCTTTTTGTTGTACAACTCCTCATAAGAAGGATTGAAAACACATTTAAATGCAGGATTAGACTCATTAGAATAGAGTTTTGTGATATACTGTAAAGATAGTTTGATACGACGTTGGGTAAGGGATGGCTCATCAGCCTCAACAGAGAGACTATGAATAGGAGAGGTTCTAAAAGACCCAAGACAAAGTCTTAGGCCTTGGTGGTGGACAGAATCAAGTAGTTTTAGGTTGCTTTTGCAGGCTCCACCATATACGATGGAGCCATAATCAAGTTTCGAGCGGACCAATGATCGATATAGGTGGAGGAGGGTAGCTTGATCCCCTCCCCACTTTGAATTAGACACGACTTTCAACAAGTCAAGTGCCTTCAGGCATTTATTCTTTAGGTATTTAATATGTGGTAAGAAAGTCAGATGAGAGTCAAAATAAGTCCTAAAAACTTGGCCTCCTTGACAACTTTGATTGGTGTGCCATTTAAAATAGGTCTGGGTCTTTGTGCGGTTTATATTTTCTACAGAAATGTATACAATTGGTTTTGGATTGAGAAAATTTAAAACCGTTTTCAAGACACCATTTATGAATTTTATTGAGACACAACTGCAATTGCCGTTCAATAGTATGCATATTTTTACCACGACAAGAAATGTTAAAATCATCCACGAAAAGTGATCCATCGACTGAATCATTTAAAACCCTTTCAAGGCTGTTTATTTTAATACTAAATAATGTTACAGACAAAATACTGCCTTGTGGGACACCCTGATCCTGATTATAATGATCAGACAGGGTTGAGCCCACTCGGACTTGAAATTGCCTGTCAGTTAAAAACTGAGATATAAAATGAGGTAAACGACCTCTCAAACCAAAGTCATGTAAATCGTTTAAAATACCATGTTTCCATGTGGTATCGTAAGCTTTTCCAGGTCGAAAAGATTGATATAGCATGTTGGTTATTTACAATGGAACTTTTAACAAATGATTCCAAGCGAACCAAATGGTCAATAGTACTCCTATTCTTTCGAAAACCACACTGAATGTTCGTGATAAGATTATTGGTTTCTAAAAACCATACCAGTCGATTATTGACCATGCGTTCCATGGTTTTACAAACGCAGCTTGTCAATGAAATTGGTCTATAGTTAGATGGATCAGTATGATCCCGGCCAGGCTTAGGTATAGGGACAACAATGGCATTACGCCATGAAGGAGGAAAATGTCCAGTTGTCCAAATAGGTATCAAAAATACTTAAAAAGTGTTTCAAGACATGAGTTGGGTAAATGTTTTAAAAGCTGATAGTGGATATTATCAGCTCCTGTTGCTGTATCATGTGCTTGTACTAAAGGCAGTGTTAAGCTCATGTAGTGAAAACACTTCATTGTAGTCTTCACCATTGTCAGAATTAAAAATTAATTTTCATTTTTCTTGTTGATTTTTATATTTCTGAAATTGAGGATTATAATTTGATGAAGAAGAATGTGCAGCTAAAGTTTCACCCAACCTATTGGCAATGTCAGATTTATTAGTTATTATATTGGGTCCATCCTTCAGGTGATGAACACTAGATTTGGTACCTTTTACCCTTGATTCTCTGTATCATGTTCCACACCTTCGTCATAGGTGTACGGAATTTATCTTTGATACAAAGTTCTTCCAAGACTGTCGCCTATGTTGCTTAAAAGTACGCCGAGCCTTGGCACTATTTATTTTAACATCATTTAAATTGTGAACAGTAGGATGACGGCGAAAATATTTCTCTGCCTTCTTCCTACACTTCCTGGCCTTTTGCAATCATCAGTAAACCATGGTTTACGAATGTGTGGTGTCGGAGAGGACTTAGGAATAGTTTCATCAGCTATTTGATTCAGTTTATCCGAGAATAACTGAATAGGATCCATATCATTGACAAAATAGACAGATTTTAATTCGTCAGTACAGAGTGTCTTTAAATAAAGGCCAGTTAGCCTTATTAAAATTCCACCTCGTTGCAGGCGGCTCATCAGTCGGATTTATTGCAGAGAGAATTGTGGGGAAATGGTCGCTTCCACAAAGATCATCATGGACCGACCATTCAAACTCATTATAAATATTTGGATCTGAGAGCGATAAATCAAGTTCAGAATATGTTCCCGTACCGGGATGTAAATATGTGGCTGATCCATTATTAAATATGCATAAATTATTATCTCCAATGAAGTCCTCAAAGGATTTTTCCCTGGTATTGGCATTAATACTTCCCCATAGAGGGTTATGCCCATTTAGATCACCCATGATGATACAGGGGTCTAGGGAGCTGGTCAAAAAGATTCTGAAGATCGGGTTGCTGAAGGGGAGAAGATGGAGAAATATATACAAGGAGCAAAGAGTAAAAGTTATGTGTAAAGACAAACGAACTGCCACAGCTTGAAGTTTGCAATTTAGAGGGACAGGGCTATGGATGACACCCTGCCTCACCAAAATAGAAGCGCCACCGGTAGCTTTATTTCCTGGAGGTGAAAACGAATGATATGAATGGTACTGGCGAATATCAAGTTTATCTTCATCTTTTAGATATGTTTCCTGTAAACTAAAAGCCGATGGTTTGAAATCTTGTGATAACAATTGTAGATCAGAAAAATTGTTCCTAAGTCCTCTACAATTCCATTGTATTAAATTAATAGAACTGCTCATGGGGTTCGATTGGAGATCGAGAGCTCGGGGAAGTGCCACTCCTACAAGCTGTTTGTGAAGGAGTGATCTCCATGTCAAGTGATTCAAACAAATTGTGAACCACCACAGGTGTTGCTGAAGGGGAAGATTCTTCCAAATGTTGAAGAGCCTTCGTTTTCTTCTCATTTTTTCTTTTCTTTAGCAGTAAGGTTAACGTCATTCTGTGTAATTGCTGGTGAGGATACGGTGTCAGTTCTTGGCTCTATACTGGATTTTCAGTTTGAGAAGCTGAAGAGATGTTACCCGGTAATGATTGTTTTCTAATTTCCTCAAATATTTGCTGCTTGTCATTTACCCAAGATATATCCGTTTGGCAGGATGTGGAAACTGTTACAGGTTTGGTAACCAATACTTGAGTAGGAGAAGAAACTGCAGCTGAATAAGAAAGAGAGGTATTCAGGTTTGATTGAACTAATTTCTTTGCATCAAAATACGACATGTGTTTTGTGCATTTGAGTTTCATTATTTTGGACTCAATTTCGAAAGATGGGCAAGATTTTGATGATGCCATATGGTCACCATTGCAGTTGGCACACTTCATGTCATTTGTGCAGTCAGTGCTCGCATGAGCCCCACTGCAACGAGAACATTTTGTTTTGCCATGGCAGGACTTAGCACCATGTCCAAATTTTTGACACTGAAAACAACGTAGTGGATTTGGTACATATACATCCACTCCGATGTTGCAGTAGCCAGCTTTAATTGATTTTGGAAGAGTCGTCATTCCAAAAGTAAACAGATACGTATTTGTGTTCACAGTGCCTGAATCTTGTTTCCTTGTAAAGCGTTTGACAGCAGTGACCCCTTGATCTTTTAGTTCATCTGCAATCTCTTCTTCTGACATATCAGACAAAGAGCGTGACCAATCTCTGACGATGCCTCTACAGGAGTTCAATGTCCTGTGTGCTGAAACAACAACCTGTGTGTTAACAAACTGCCGTAGACCCAGCAGATTTACAGATTGTTGCCTCCGAACACATTCCACTAAAAGTGAACCACATCTGAGGCGAGTGACATTTTTTAACCTCTCCGCAGACACCTTGGATGCCTTTGGAGATGGCAAAAGGGTTAAGTTTGAAAGGACTTCCGTCCGCAGCTGCAATAACCAAGTATTGAGGCCAGAAATCACCAGACTGAGATACTTCTTCATCCTCAGAAGAAGAAAGATGTCTTCTTTTATTTCCTTTAACTGAACCAGAGAGGGAGTTGTGAGCCATGGTATAGTGATGTGTTTCATCAACCCTGCTCCCCACCCGCCATCGAGTGTCAACATGGACGATGTTGCAGTGGAAACCATCCTGCAACACCAGGGCTACAAGGGTGATATACTCCAGAAATACAGACGTGAATAGCTAAGAAATCTGAAAGACGAAATGCTAGGCTGGTTCCACCTAGAAATGTCTTGAGAAAGTCAGAATTCAGAGGTCCAATATCACCAGATTGGCCCATGAGCCACCGCCTTCTGGCATAGGACTCTAGGCAATTTAAAGCAATAAAAGTTCAATCACAGTAGATCCAAAAAATCCAAGGCCCAATGATAATATTATAATGTGCAATATAGTCACCACGCACAGGGCTTGGCGTGACCAGCCGATTGATGGAACCGGGCCAGTTCCACCACCCGTCTAGGTGAAGTAAGGGGCGAAGTGGTGTGTTGGGCAAAAGGAACACGGTTCCAGGCTCCTAGTGCCCTCAACCACCAGCCTCCCGTCCTCCACCGACACAGGGGCGCAACCCACGGCAAACGGGTTGGTGGACCAAATATCCCCCCGGGTCCACAACGGGGGTCGAAGGGCGCTTAGCGTGACCCAGCACCCACCACGAGGAGGTGGCCCTTCATGGGTGCCAGAAAAACAGTCTGACTCGTCATAACATGATTGAGCACTTACATCTCTTGTGACAATTCGTGGGTATAGATGTTGATAGTTGATGACAGGAAACATATTAACTTCAAATTAGGTACTATTTTGAGAGGTTCTGTAGGGAATTTAATTCTACCAGGATTCCCTTAGGGTTCCCTTAGATTGGCTTTTTATCGACTTGCGATAAAGTATTCATTGAAGTCTTCCTCTAAGGCCACATTAGTTTTCAATATTGTGTTACATTTATGAGAAACGTGATTGCAGAATATGTTTCAGAACAACATGCTTTTACAAATGGCATTAATCGCTTGGCAGTTCCACCATTCCATTGTACCTCATGTTTTCGTTTAGTTTCACCGTTTTTTAATGTGACGGTGGAGCTTTCAAAATTGTTATGGGAGACACTTGGAGGACATTTCCGAAATGACGTGATTCACCGTCATTCCCTGTTTGTACATATTTCATATGCTCCCGTATTGTTCCAGGTAATTAATGTAATTGCATTTGTACCGGTGCCATAGCTGGGCCAGATGAAAGGGTTTAGTAGTTCAGTTATATCACGTTTGTGTTGTAATGTCATCATGAACATGTCTTCGTTCAGCTGATTCAAATAAAACCTTCGAAAAAAAGTAAGGATTAATGGTTATGGGCACATTTCATTCTGTGGAATGGATTATTTTGTGGTCAGAAGCATATAAATAATATAGTGATTAGGATTTTAGGATGGTTTTATATATTTAATGAATTATTTAATGCTTATGAATGCATATTATCCCTCGCGTCAACACATTTGGTCTTACGTGAGTAGATAACAACAATACATCGCTCAATTCTAACGCAGTAATTCATGATCATCTTGATGCTGTCTCAACACAATTTAATTCATAACTCGATAAGGGAAATAATTATCTTTTGCGATATCAAGTTGTCTTTATGATTGATATGACAATTATTGGAACTGCAGGCTACAAATCATTAAAAGATAGAACAGAACATTATCTGTAATGATGGAAGTGAGTGAGGGAGTTTAGTTTTACCCCACTTTTAGCAATATTTCAGCATTTTGACGGCAGGAACAGCAGAAATGAGCTTCTCACATTGTACCCATTGTGGGGAATCAAGCCCAGGTCGTCAGCGTGGCGAGCGAATACTTTGACAACTAGGTTACTCCATCGACCCTGACAGGATTGGTGAGGTGAGGTGAAATTCGGTTTAACGTCGTGCTGGAGAATATTTCGCTCATATGACGACGTGCATGCCTGTGTATGTGTATGTGCGGCTGCTTGTACTAGCACAGACTTAAGCTGGTTTTTATAGTGCTAGCCCACTGAGATACCATGCCGCAGTGAAGCATGAATACCCCACTCAGACACATTATACTGACTCCGAGCCGACCAGTCCTTCTTGTACCTATTAATGCCGAGCGTCAGACAGGGACATACAAGTACCATATTTTAACGTCTTTTGGTTTGACGCGGTCGGGGATCGAACCCGCGACCTGCCGCTCTCCGGGCGGACGCTCTAACCACTACACCACGGAGGCGGTCTGACATGATTGGAATATCTGATATTCAGTCCAGCTAGTTATAATTACACTATATGTTTAAACACTAGCATTACACTATATCGCACACGCGAGCACTTTATCTGCCAGGGCCCTTTTTACAAACGTCTCGTAAGCCTAAGATCTCGTAACTGTTCTGGTAGCATTCGTACCTCCTATACTGTAACATAGGAAGTACGAATGCTACGAGAAAGGATACGAGATCTTAGGCTTACGAGAGCTTTGTGAAATAGGGCCCTGGTTACTGACAGTGTAGTTTTCCCACCAACACATATACCGTAATGATCAGCGCAGGCATAGTATACATGATATCCATCTCAATATGTCGAATACCAAATTGATCACGAGCAAGATCCTTGTATGTCGGCACTAGTCTTGTGTTACTATATTTCACCCAAGAAATAGACGACAACGGATAAATGAAAAAATTGAGACGCCGTGATATGACTGAAATATCTTCCTGGACAGTCAAGACACTCATGAATTAAATTAAGCATTTACTGTACCCATTCACCTTTATAGGAAAATTTAGAATCATTTGCCCTTGGCAAATCTGTGATTTATGTACTGTATATACATGTAACTTCTCAGAAAAAAATATAAAATTGCATGAAGCTTCAATACTTTTTCCTGTCCAACATATCTATATGGCACAAGATAGCTAATAAGAATACTGCTGTCGCTGCCATCATAATGCTGGAATATTGCTAAAAGTGGGGTAAAATTAAACTCTCCAACTCACTCCCATCATCACAGATAATGTGCTGTTCTATCTTTTAATGATATGTAGCCTGCAGTTCCAATAATTGTCATATCAATCATAAAGACAACTTGATATCGCAAAAGATAATTATTTCCCTTATCGAGTTATGAATTAAATTGAATTAGTGCGTTAGATGTTTGTTAAGAATTGAGCGATTTATTATTGTTATCTAATCACGTAAGGCCAAATGTGTTGACGCGAGGGATAATATGCATTCATAACCATTAAATAATTCATTAAATATATAAAACCATCCTAAAATCCTAATCACTATATTATTTATATGCTTCTGATCACAAAATAATCCATTCCACAGAATGAAATGTGCCCATAACCATTAATCCTTACTTTTTTTCGAAGGTTTTATTTGAATCAGCTGAACGAAGATATGTTCATGATGACATTACAACACAAACGTGATATAACTGAACTATTGAACCCTTTCATCTGGCCCAGCTATGGCACCGGTACAAACACAATTACATTAATTACCTGGAACAATACGGGAGCATATGAAATAAGTACAAACAGGGAATGGCGGTGAATCACGTCATTGTGGAAATGTCCTCCAAGTGTCTCCCACTTAATGGGCTGTGACAATAAAGATACTTCAAATGTGTCTACAGCAGGTACTCCGTTTATGTTTGTATCGATTTCATGGTGAAGCCAGATTTAATTCGCTTATCATAATCATCCATATAGTATAAAGACAACACGAAGAAGCCTTCCAGTTTGAAATATTCATTTCTTAGAAGATTAATATCTGAAAGCCACTTCAAAAGAAACGCGACTAAAGAAAAACCTAAATTGTTAAATAATGAGCAAACTGCATGTCCATGCACAATAAATTCAAACAAAAGATTAAAAAAGCATGATTGAAGATTTTTGTTTCCTGATTACTTTAAACATGGTTTATCACGTCTTAGCCGAACGAACAGGCGAATTATCACGAAGAGAAGACGGTTATGGATTCTGGGCACGCGATGAATGTTTTCATTGTAGCCTGGTGCTTTGGAGGCCCCGAAATCTGATGAATAATGGCCATCACATTGGGGCTTCAAACTATCCTTCTAGCAGATTTGCACGTTCAAACATCGTTAGCGGATTGCATATGTCCTTCTTTGTGATGGTAATCAGCAGCCTCATCCCCTATCTGCACGAGCCCCGATCAGACGTTTCGGTGTTGTTATCGTTTAATTGGAGAGGGATCTCAACAGATGGTTCTGGCACTCAGCGCGAGGATGCGAGGCCACAGCCAGTTGTCAGGATGACCATATACAAACACGCAAATGCTGGCATATGCAGTATTCCCATACTCTTCCTTGGCAGCAAGCTAAACCTTGGGGAATATCAGTTATGGAAATGACTTGCCGTAAACGCAGTTCCGAAAAGCAACCAATTCCACGTGTTTCCTATAAGAACGGGAATGACGGTCGTTTTCGAGGCTTTAACATGCATTGTTATGTGGTCGTTACTAGTCGGTATACAAATGGTCAATCATTTTTTTACAACCAACAAAAAGAGAGTTGTATTAATGAATGTGATATTATCACTGTAATTATAACAATAAAACATAATGCTCATAGTTGAATAAACCATGCCTTGGGAACTCTTGGTGCCCTGATATCATGAGAAAGGTACGGTATTTATGGATAACAACTTCTTTATTATATACTGAACATCATTGAAAACGCACCAGTCTAAAATTTTCCATATTTTCATCAAGATGGATTTCCGTGGCATGACAATGATCAATGAATATAACTAACATGAAGTCGAAGGGCATGTCCAGTTGAAAAAATGCTTTAGAAACAAATTCCTGTCCATAGTATGACACTTAATTCCAAAATGCATTAACATGCAGCCACGTGATGAAAATAACGCGAATTTCATTCTGAAGCATATTGACTGACATTAAAAGCAGGTATGAGAACCGATTCTCATTGCTTCATTAACGATTGTGGAAACGAGGACAAGAGATGCCGAGGTGAACACCTCACGAAAGAGAACGTGCACTATTCATGATTCAGGTTGGTACCAGCAGCAGGGATATTGCTCGACAACTTGGACTTGGCCACTCCACCATCGTTAGGCTTCATAGACGACATCAGTAGACAGGCAGCACCGTGACCTTCAATGACCTTGGCAACAACGTGTTGACGACGCTCCATCAGGATCGCCATATTGACCTTGTCCATATCAGTGACTGAACACTGCCGACTGCCAGGACTGCTGCACTAGTTCAAGGTTGACGTGGGGGTCATCAGCGCTGACTCCATGCGACGTCATTTACACGCTACAGGGCTCCAGGCTCGACGACCTTACTTTGGACCAATTCTGACTGACAGACACCGTAAATGAGCGTATACAGTGGGCTATAGCAGGCATTTTCAGTAAAGGTTACAACAATGGCATGGTGTGGTAGTCACTGACGAGTCACGTCTTCATCTACGTAATGCTGACGGCCGATTACGTGTTTGGCGTAGACGTGGTGAACGTTATGCTGATGAGTGTGTGGTTCAGACAGACCTTTGGGGAAGAGTGCATTCATAACCATTAAATAATTCATTAAATATATAAAACCATCCTAAAATCCTAATCACTATATTATTTATATGCTTCTGATCACAAAATAATCCATTCCACAGAATGAAATGTGCCCATAACCATTAATCCTTACTTTTTTTCGAAGGTTTTATTTGAATCAGCTGAACGAAGATATGTTCATGATGACATTACAACACAAACGTGATATAACTGAACTATTGAACCCTTTCATCTGGCCCAGCTATGGCACCGGTACAAACACAATTACATTAATTACCTGGAACAATACGGGAGCATATGAAATAAGTACAAACAGGGAATGGCGGTGAATCAAGTCATTTTGGAAATGTCCTCCAAGTGTCTCCCACTTAATGGGCTGTGACAATAAAGATACTTCAAATGTGTCTACAGCAGGTACTCCGTTTATGTTTGTGAAGCCAGATTTAATTCGCTTATCATAATCTTCCATATAGTATAAAGACAACACGAAGAAGCCTTCAGTTTGAAATATTCATTTCTTAGAAGATTAATATCTGAAAGCCACTTCAAAAGAAACGCGACTAAAGAAAAAACCTAAATTGTAAAATGATGAGCAAACTGCATGTCCATGCACAATAAATTCAAACAAAAGATTAAAAAGCATGATTGAAGATTTTTTGTTTCCTGATTACTTTAAACATGGTTATCACGTCTTAGCCGAACGAACAGGCGAATTATCACGAAGAGAAGACGGTTATGGATTCTGGGCACGCGATGAATGTTTTCCTTGTAGCCTGGTGCTTTGGAGGCCCCGAAATCTGATGAATAATGGCCATCACATTGGGGCTTCAAACTATCCTTCTAGCAGATTTGCACGTTCAAACATCGTTAGCGGATTGCATATGTCCTTCTTTGTGATGGTAATCAGCAGCCTCATCCCCTATCTGCACGAGCCCCGATCAGACGTTTCGGTGTTGTTATCGTTTAATTGGAGAGGGATCTCAACAGATGGTTCTGGCACTCAGCGCGAGGATGCGAGGCCACAGCCAGTTGTCAGGATGACCATATACAAACACGCAAATGCTGGCATATGCAGTATTCCCATACTCTTCCTTGGCAGCAAGCTAAACCTTGGGGAATATCAGTTATGGAAATGACTTGCCGTAAACGCAGTTCCGAAAGCAACCAATTCCACTGTTTCCTATAAGAACGGGAATGACGGTCGTTTTCGAGGTTTAACATGCATTGTTATGTGGTCGTTACTAGTCGGTATACAAATGGCCAATCATTTTTACAACCAACAAAAAGAGAGTTGTATTAATGAATGTGATATTATCACTGTAATTATAACAATAAAACATAATGCTCATAGTTGAATAAACCATGCCTTGGGAACTCTTGGTGCCCTGATATCATGAGAAAGGTACGGTATTTATGGATAACAACTTCTTTATTATATACTGAACATCATTGAAAACGCACCAGTCTAAAATTTTCCATATTTTCATCAAGATGGATTTCAGCATGACAATGATCAATGAATATAACTAACATGAAGTCGAAGGGCATGTCCAGTTGAAAAAATGCTTTAGAAACAAATTCCTGTCCATAGTATGACACTTAATTCCAAAATGCATTAACATGCAGCCACGTGATGAAAATAACGCGAATTTCATTCTGAAGCATATTGACTGACATTAAAAGCAGGTGTATGAGAACCGATTCTCATTGCTTCATTAACGATTAGGAAACGAGGAAAGAGATGCCGAGGTGAACACCTCACGAAAGAGAACGTGCACTATTCATGATTCAGGTTGGTACCAGCAGCAGGGATATTGCTCGACAACTTGGACTTGGCCACTCCACCATCGTTAGGCTTCATAGACGACATCAGTAGACAGGCAGCTCCCGTGACCTTCAATGACCTTGGCAAGAACGTGTTACGACGCTCCATCAGGATCGCCATATTGACCTTGTCCATATCAGTGACTGAACACTGCCGACTGCCAGGACTGCTGCACTAGTTCAAGGTTGACGTGGGGGTCATCAGCGCTGACTCCATGCGACGTCATTTACACGCTACAGGGCTCCAGGCTCGACGTCCTTACTTTGGACCAATTCTGACTGACAGACACCGTAATGAGCGTATACAGTGGGCTATAGCAGGCATTTTCAGTAAAGGTTACAACAATGGCATGGTGTGGTAGTCACTGACGAGTCACGTCTTCATCTACGTAATGCTGACGGCCGATTACGTGTTTGGCGTAGACGTGGTGAACGTTATGCTGATGAGTGTGTGGTTCAGACAGACCTTTGGGGGGAGGGGGTGTCATGGTCTGGGGTGGAATAAATTACAATCACAGGACTGCCTTCATGTCTGTCAAGGGAGAGTTAATACCCTTTATTACCGTGAGCAGATTCTTCAGAATCACATCGTATCTGTCTTCAATCATCACCAAGATGTCCATACTTTTCATCAGGACAACGCACGGGCACACACAACAAGACTTTCCATGCAGTCGCCAGCACAGTCGCCAGGTGTATCCCCCATGGAGCACTTGTGGGACGAAATTGGTCAAAGTCTTTCGCGGCGACAACAGATGCGAAACATCCAGGAACTTGAGGCTGCACTACTGCAGAAGTGGAATGCCATCCTCAAGAACTGTATTCGGACGCTTATTGACTCAATGAGGTGAGGTGAAATTGGGTTTAACGTCGTGCTGGAGAATATGTCGCTCATATGACGACGTGCATGCGTTTGTATGTGTATGTGCGGCTCCTTGTACTAGCCCAGACTGAAGCTGGTTTTATAGTGCTAGCCCACTGAGATACCATGCCGCAGTGAAGCATGAATACCCCACTCAGACACATTATACTGACTCCGAGCCGACCAGTCCTTGTCATACCCATTAATGCCGACCGCCAGACAGGGACCAACAAGTAATTGACTCAATGAGGAGACGTTGAACTGCATGTGTCAATGCAAACAGCGGTCACACGCGATATTGAATTTTCGATTTGACCCCACGTGTGTTTGATCCTTTCTGACTGTGGGACATTTCAATGAATGTGCGTCTTTTCTGTGTTGTTGTTTTTGTCAGTCGTTAATCTGTTATTATCCACTCAAAAATATCAATTCCTTACACGTCCTTTTAATAATCTGAACTGTTATAAGTGGTGCGTTTTCAATGATGTTCAGTATATTATGATGCGACGTTTCGGAATATGTTCTTATACCGTTGTCAAGCAAGAGTGATATCATGAGGAAACATTGACATTGACTATCTGCTATACCTTACAGGGATGTATTCCGTATATTGACCTTACCTTGACTATTTAGGCATACGTAACCTGGATGTGTTCAGTATATTGACATTACTCTGGTTAAATGCCTGGTGAAATGCTTTTGGATGCACTCAGTATATCACCATCACTCCGACTATATAACTTCCGTATAATGGCATTACTCTGCCTATCAGGTTATACATTGTTGTGATGTGTTCAGTACATTAACTTTACCCCTGCTATCTAGGATTTTTTTCAAGGATATTATCATGTTCAGTAAGATGTTCAGTAAGTTGACCTCTCTCCGACTATCGTCTAGGTATGCATATTGAGGTATGTTCCGTATATCGACTATACTCCAACTATCTTGGTTTACATTCTGGGGTATCTATAATGACACCATACCAGCTGTCTGCTACTTATGTTTTGCTGGGATACATTCTTCTTACACTTTCCATCATGGGATGTACTGGCACTGTAAACAACATGACTTTCAGAGAGTGCGTAAAGATTATAAGTCACATCGGCAGTATTTCAGCCATATCGTGACTACATTCATGATACGTAAAGTTAAATTATAAAAAACCCGTCAATGAAGGACAGGAGAACAGCTAGAAGATCACAGATAAAGATAAAGGAAAATCAATATAAAAACTGGCTATAGGTTGCCAATAACTGAAGGTAGATCACCATACCAGGGACCATTGGGAATTAGAGTACATTTGCGTCCTGCATGATTTACGTCATCACGCTGTTAGCAATATTTTGACAAATCTAGCCATACATTAAAAGGACGCATATTCAGCGATTAAAAGTGGTAAGATTAAATTTACCTTGACTGTTTTGGGACTGACGTATCCCCTTTG
This sequence comes from Haliotis rubra, assembly GCF_003918875.1. Lineage (NCBI taxonomy): Eukaryota > Metazoa > Mollusca > Gastropoda > Lepetellida > Haliotidae > Haliotis > Haliotis rubra. The sequence goes on from NW_025767457.1 coordinate 1,173,358, forward strand.
AAGGACAATGGTTTTACAGTACTAATAAAACTACCGCTTTTTCTTAATCAGAACTTTCACTCTATCTTAAGAAGCATGATGTTGGTATATATATATATAACTCACGGCAGTCAAACATAATCTCATATCTATCATAAGTGAATGAGTGTGTATGGTTTTACGCCGCCTTTAGCAATATTCCAGAATTATCACGGTGGGTGACACCAGGAATGAGCTTTATACATGTGGGGAATCGAACCCGGGTCTTAGGCGTGACGAGCGAACGTTTCGTCTATTAGGGCACCCCAACGCCTCCATATCTATCATAAAGTCTAGGGTCAACTATACATTTTGAACAAACACAAAACCAATAAATCACAAACGATGCGCTATTGAAGACGACGTTCTGTGACTGAGCCAGGAAGTCAATAAATCAAACTCTCAAGTACCAGAGACATGTTGGGATGCAATTGGAATCTTTTTTGACGTAATACAATTTCTACCAGTCGAAACATCCAAATATTGAAATTAATTCCATCCAGTGTGTTTGCTCGTGTGATACAAAGGAATCCGGGAAGAGCCATTAAGGACCGCAGATACGAGTTGCTGCATGACAACTACAGATGGTGACAAAGCAGCTACATGATTGATGACAATGTCTGTGACTTCCTGTTCCGGCACACATGGACACTGGGTAATATCGTTAGCACCAGATATTGGGCCCACCGCTCGTTCTGGCTCGTTTGCCAATTTCTTTCGATCAATGCTCCTTTTACTTTTGATTATGGTTCTCGTAACTCTTGCATCAGGTTTAATTACATCTGGTGTCAGGGAAATAGTTCTTTTATTGCCCATTTCTGGCGATAGGATCAATATTATTACGTATCCTGGCATTTGGAGGCGGCCGTCTCCTCTATCATGTCGCCTGTGTTCCGGTCGAGCCAGCGTCGCCTTGTGGGGGGTCTGAGGGGAAGTTGATGCCACTCTATTACCAAATTCGGGCCTCTGTGATAACTGTCATTCACAATGTCTCAGCAAATGCCGACTGCGTCAACATTCACAGCAGGATGAATCAGGGAAAGAAAGAATACGGAATGAAAATTAAGGGATAACTGTACTGTGTTTGACGAATTGGGGACGTATACCGGTGGTTATATAGCCGCAAATTTAGTTATATCATTATCCATAATGACTTCATAAATCTTGTTTCATGATCTAACAGTGTTGGGTCAACTGCCCGTCTCGATTTATGATACTGTTGTCTTTTTTAACACAAATTCCATCCATTTTAGCGGGATAGGGGAGTTAAACTGACCTAGGGCTTCTGCAAATGACAATGCCCTGAAAAACAGCGTTACCCCAATAGTGTAGGGATACATTCAAAGGTTTTGGTGAATCGGTTTTCAAATTGCGACCGTATATGCTGATTATGCCGGTCGGAAATGTATCGCATTGACCAATCTGAACTCGTGTTACATACTAAGTTGAATTAGAATCCCTGCTAAAATGCTTTGAAGCAACGTTAGTGCATACACTTTTTCCGTTATATACAGGGGGCGGTGGGGTAGCCTAATGGTTAAAGCGTTGGCTCGTCACGCCGGAGACCCGGGTTCGAATCCCCAGATGGGCACAATGTGTGAAGCCCATTTCTGGTGTCCCCCGCCGTGATGTTGCTGGAATATTGCTAAAAGCGGCGTACAACCAAACTCAGTCCGTTATATACAAACTTTGAACTGTGTTACGAGTTGATTTCTGACACTCAAAGTTAACCGGGGAATCACACTCGGTGTCCAACCAACAAACAACAATGTAATGTGATATGATTAACAATTGCAAAATTAACTACGTTTACAGCTTCATACAAATCCCTACAATGATATTTCAGTGAATGTAAAACTTGACACGGATTGTTGTAATCTGTAGTACCTTATAGAATTTTGTCTAAAGGCAGCACAAATATAAGTATAGTACATGGCTGATTCTCACTGACTATCCACGCATATAATGTATTACACTCGGAACATTATTACACAAGGAATAACACTACCACATACCAGCAGCCAGTGAAAATGAAAAACATGTCTGAATTCCTCTTAATTACATTTCATTTAGATATTTAATGAACTGTTTTTCTTCTCTAAAATATATCTATTTCGGAGGTTAGATGTCTGTCCGAAGTTGGGCAGCTCTCAGATGCTTGACACTTTAATCAGTGCATTCACAAACCTCTATTCAGATGCAAGGCCATCTGAGATTCCAATAACAGATTTTCACTGCATAACATGCAAATTTGAATCAGGGACAAGCTTCGAAAATCTATCAATCAATAAATTGGTATTGAAACAATGTCGTTAACAATCCAAATAAATCGCTAACTGAAAATAAGCGCATGCCTTGACGTTTCTGAACAGTGGCAGAATGTTAAACAGTAGTTAGAATGGTGAGTGAGTGAGTTAAAATTGAAAGTCCCATCGGCATTATTTAAGCCACATTGTTACTATGAGAGTTGTATATATAAGAAATAAGATTAGACAATATAAATATCCGTCGACAGTAAGATTACACTGTCACAGATTAAGACCTAAAACTAGAAATTTATCATATAACAATAATTATATATGCAGCAATACAAAATAATAATGGGCTCTATATCGCCAACAGCTGAGGGAAGATCACCATACTAGAGACCATGGGGACTTACATTGCTTTTGCTACCTGCATGGGCTCTAGCTGGATTTATACCACCCCTTCAGATATTAACGATTTTTCAGCACAGATTAGTTAAAATGGAGTTATATTTACAAATGGCTCAAGTATACAAGATGAATAACGATGACTAAATGTCAGTTACAGTAACAAAGAGAGCCATACGAGATGTTTGTTCCATCTGAGCATCAGTCATCCATTATATTTTGATAGGAATTATTATTTAGACTGTTCAACCTACCGTTCTATTACAACTACTTGTTAATACTAATTTACACGAAGACGTCTATATCTATATATTAGGTTAGGATTAACTGAATGGCATATTCATTGTATGTATTGAATGATATGTTTTTTATTCATATAACATATATGAAAAAAACCATATGGGAACAAGATATGTTATGGAAACGGCATAGACAAGAAGATCAATTTCTGTGCACTGTCATGAAATATGCAAAAGGCATGCCCAACTGCACATTCATAAACTAGTCCTCAGGGAAATCCTGTATGATTAACGCGTGGCTGAAGAACCCATCGCATACCTACGTTTTTCTACTTCTTTTAACGGCACGTATGAAACATTTAACTCAGTTGCCTGACATGATCTTAGTGGTTCCTCTTAGTGGGTGTATTCGTATTGCCAAAAGATCTCTGCTTTCATATGTCCCACGACCAGAGAGCAAAATCGTTTTTGCGAAAGTGTGAAAGCATGACAACGTTAAACTGCTATACATGTTACAGTCAATGTCTACAATCAGGCAATGATCCACCTATGTGATCCACTGGCCATTGACTGCATGTCCACAAGATCTACCTGTCCACGGGTCAAGTAATCTTTGGAGACGATAGATATCACACCCACACCTTTTGTTGTAACACGTTTCCTCTTCTTTTGACATTCTACGCAAAGGGATTTGAATAACTCAATAGCATCACGTGTGACATTTGCTAATTTACTAATGCTTTTGCCATTTTGTCTCTGCCTCCATGATCAGTAGAAATGTGGTCACGTTTTATGATATCAAACATCTCATCAATATCAGTGAAATAGCTAACTGCAGATTCTGATTCTGACTTTCTCTTTCTAATTAACTTCTCAACGTCACCACACTGCATGATCTCATACCTCCCAAGAACGTAATACTGCCGGAGCGTCTTCTTCTCAGCTCCAAGTGCAACCTTGACTTCTTCAATCAAATTAAAGTACTCTTCTTTAGTCAACAAGATTGACTTCGAATCAGACTGTCGTCTACTCAGGAGATGTTCACGAAAGGAGATTCCATGATGATAACAAGAATGAATGTCAAGTCTAGTAAGTGAGTGAGTGAGTGAGTTAAAACAGCCATATCGTGACGAGAACAATTAATTTTATACATATTAATTAATGGTAAATTGTAAAAACCTGTCAACGAAGGGCAGTAAACTAACTAGATTATCACAGACTAGAAGTTAAAACTAGTTATTAAATCTAAAACAGTTGAACTATAGATGACAATACAAGGTAAAAACAGGCTATGTATTGCCAACAACTGAAGGTAGATCACCATACTAGGACCATGGGGACTTACAGTACATTTGCTTCCTGCATGGACCCTAGCTGGATTTACACCACCCCTTCAGCCGTTAGCAACCTAGACAAATCTAGCCTTACATTTAAAAGCACACATATTCTACGATTAAAAATAGTGGAGAGTTTTAATTTACTTTGGATGTTTGTGGACTTACGTATCCTATCAGGAGGAAAATCATTATACAGTGCTTTAACCCCCTTGAGGATACATCCACTAACAATCTGAGTTATTAATTCAAACTTCCAATCATAAAATATTTATCTATTTACAAATCAGACCGTGATTCTTCCATCACAAGTGATACAAAACGGCGGATCCTCACCATTTAATAGGTACTCATGAGTATATTTTGTGTGGCCAATACGCCATCGTCGCATGACCTCTTCAAATCTGGACTGACAACCCAAGTAGGTGTAACCGATAGTTGGTTTTATTGCATGTAATTTATTGATACCTACTTGGGTGTCCCACTTCTTTTGCATCAGATCACGGATGTAAGTTCTAATGCTCGCTTTGTAATCAGAAGTGGTGTCACAGATTTGTTAAGTGCTGCCTTAGCAGCAAAATCGGCCATTGTGATCCCGTAAATGCCAACATGCCTGGGTAACCAACAGAAGACGATGGCGTATTGGCCAGTAGCAAGATCATTATATAATTCAATAATTTCAATTAAAAGTGGATGTTTGGAAGAAAGATTTTTTATAGCCTGAAGGCAAGAAAGAGAATAGAAGATATTGTTTTGGAACCAATGACAGTGGCACAAGCTACTGCGCCACCATCCTTGGACCCATCTGTAAAAAGATTTGTATGTATTATATTTATTTCTTAATTGCCTAAATTCTTGTTTATACTGTTATTCATTAGTTTCTGACTTTTTAAGTGTGGTTAATGTTAGGTCAACGTGTGGCCTAACCAATTGCAAAGGAGGAGAAGAAAGCAAACGGAAAGGAGAGATATTTTCCAGCTCAATACCAGCAGCAGACAGGCAATTAGTTTGACTCTTAGTCCCAGAGGCGGAACAAGAGAAGACCTTTATTGTATTGATCCTCATAAAGAGGAGTAAACACACAGTTAAATGCAGGATTTGACTCATTAGAATATAGTTTTGTTACATACTGCAAGGATAATTTTATACGGCGTTGTGTAAGAGATGGCTCATCGAGGCCTCGACGTAGAGACTGTCAACAGGAGAGGTTCGAAAGGACCCAAGACCAAGTCTTAGACCTTGGTGGTGGACAGAATCTAATAGTTTTAGGTTGCTTTTCCAGGCTCCACCATAAACGATGGAACCATAATCAAGCTTGGAACGTACCAGTGATCGATATAGATGTAGGAGGGTAGCTTGATCCCCTCCCCACTTAGAATTGGAAACGACTTTCAACAAGTCGAGTGCCTGCAGGCATTTAGTTTTAAGAGATTTAATATGTGGCAGAAATGTTAAAAGTGAGTCGAAAATTAAACCCAGGAACTTCGCCCCCTTGCCAACTTTGATGGGAGTGCCGTTTAGAAACAGTTCTGGGTCATTATGCTGTTAATATTTTCTACAAAAATGTATACAGTTATTTTTTTATTTAAAAAATTTAAAGCCGTTTTCAAGACACCATTTATTTATTTTGTTTAAACACTACTGCATTTGCCGTTCAATAGTATGCATATTTTTGCCACGACATGAAATATTAAAATCATCCGCAAAAAGTGATCAATCAATTGAATCGTTTAAAACCTTGGATAAACTGTTGATCTTAATGCTAAACAATGTTACAGACAAAATACTGCCTTGTACTACCCTGATCCTGATTATAATGGTCAGACAGGGTTGAACCCACTCGGACTTTAAAGTGCCTGTCGGCTAAAAATTGTGATTTCAAAAGAGGCAAACGACCCCTCAAACCAAAGTCATGTAAATCCTTAAAAATGCCATGCTTCCAGGTGGTATTGTCTGCTTTCTCGAGATCAAAGAATATCGATACTGCATGTTGTTTACTTACTAGAGCATTTTTAGCAAAGGATTCTAAACGTACCAACTGATCAATGGTACTACGCTTTGGAATATGGACAACAATGGCATTACGCCACGAAGTTGGGAAATTCCCTGAAGTCCATATTGTGTCACAAATATTTAGAAGTGTTTCCAAACATGATTCAGGTAAATGCTTCAAGAGCTGATAGTGTATATTATCAGCTCCTGTTGCTGTATCATGAGCTTGCTCAAGGGCGGTATGTAGCTCATGTAGTGAAAACAATTCGTTATAGTCTTCACCATTGTCTGATTTAAAATTTATACTTTTCTTCTCCTGTTGTTTCTGGTGTTTCTGAAATGGCAATGTCGTTTTTTTAGTTAATATATTGTCACCATCCTTCAGATGTTGAACAGTAGATTTGGAACCTTTGCCCTTAATTCTTTGGGTCATGTTCCACACCTTTGAAATCGGTGTGCGTGAATTTATTTTGGAAACATATTTCCTCCAAGACTGACGCTTATTCTGTTTAAATGTACGTCGAGCCTTGGCATTTAAAATTTTAACTATATTTAAATTATGGACAGTAGGATGTCGCCGAAAATATTTTTTCAGCTCTTTCTGTCCTGTTTACATTCATTATCAAACCATGTGGAACTGCAGAGGACTTGGGTATAGTTTGGTCAGCAATGTCATTGAGTATATCTGAAAACAACTCTATGGGATCTTCACTGTTCACAAATGCATCATGTGTTAGTTTATCAGTACATAATGTCTCATATAATGACCAAGCAGCCCTGGCAAAGTTCCTTCTTGATAAAGGTGGATCATCACCAGGGTTGATTGTTTTGAGAATGGTGGGGAAGTGATCACTCCCACATAGGTCATCATGTACCGTCCATTTAAATTCATTCTATAAGTTGGAATCGGTGAGTGAAAGATCCAGTGAAGAATATGTTCCCGTAGCTGGATGTAAATAAGTGGCTGAATCATCATTAAATATACATAAATTATTATCGGAAATTAATTCCTCAAGGATTTTGCCTTTGTTATTAGTATGAGCACTTCCTCAAAGCGGGTTGTGTCCGTTAAGATCGACCATGATGAGGCATGGCTTCGGAACTTGATCATACAGATTCTGAAGATCCGATTGATGAATATTAGACGAAGGAAGTTTATACAAACTGCACAGGGTTAATGCAATGTGCAGAGTCAGGCGAACAGCTACAGTTTGCAGATTGGTATTTAGAGTAATAGGGCTATGTATGACGCTCTGATGAACCAAAAAAGAAGCGCCTCCAGTTGCTCGATCTCCCGGAGGAGAGAAAGAATGATAATCGCTATATTGTCTCAAATGAAAGGTATCAGTATTTTTAAGATATGTCTCTTGGAGACATGAGGCTAATGGCTGAAAGTCCTGTAACAGCAATTGTACCTCACTGAAATTAGTTTTCAGTCCTCTACAATTCCACTGCAATAGATTGGACAACTGAGTCATAGTGGCTCAATTGGTGATCTTCCACGTGAATGTGTGGAGGATAAGTTCCTCCTGCTGTCCTGTGAGGACAGAGTGATCTCCATGTCCAGAGGACCAAAAGAGTTTACCACAGGAACCTCTGAAGATGAAGGGATAGTGGGAGTTGATTTTCTATTTAATCTTTTTCCTGTCTTTTTTGACTGTCAGGCTGTTTGTCAGACGATTGCGATTTGGGCTCAGGCTGTTTCTCAGTCTGTGATCCAGATGGAGATTGAGTTGCTGGGGAAGGTGGTTGGACAACTGAAAGTGAGGTAATGCGTTTTGCAGACTTAACCCATGTCAAGTCAGTCTGACATGTTACAGAGGATGTGGCGACAATATGAGTGACGGCAGCAGAGTAGGACCTATTTAATGGAGTTGAGGTTTCAGTTGTCAAGAGCTTTTTTGCGTCAAGGTATGAGATATTCCTTTCGCATTTCAGTTTCATTAGTTTGGATTCTTTTCGCCAAACAGGACAGGATTTTGATGTAGCAGCATGTGGTCCAGAACAGTTTGCACATTTAAACTCATTGTTGCAATCTGTATGTTAATGGCTTTCACCACAACGGTGACATACAGCAGAACCACGACAAGAGTTGGACCCATGACCGAACTTCTGACATTTAAAGCGGCGAAGCGGGCTGGGGACATATACGTCCACTCCAATATTAAAATACCCTGCTTTAATTGATGGTGGTAAGGATGCACGAGCAAACGTCAGGAGATAAGTGTTGGTATTGACAATAGTTCCCTCTTTCTTGAAACGTTTTACAGCTGTGACACCCTGATCATGAAGTTCTGTTGCTATGTCTTCTTCCAGCATTTCAGATAGACAGCGAGTCCTGTCCCGAATAATGCCCCGACAGGAATTTAATGTTCTGTGCACGGACACCGCAACCTCAATATTGGCAAATGTTTTGATGGATAAAAGATTTAGAGATTGCTGTCTCCGTGCGCATTCCACCAGAAGTGAACCACTACGAAGACGGGTGACGTTGCGAACCTCTCCACAAATACCTGAAACGGCCTTAGAAATGGCAAAGGGATTTAACTTGCCTCAATCACTAAAAACGTGCCCAGGAATCAGCACTGGAAGAAACAGTTCTTGTTGATTCATCAAAAGTTTCAAATCGTCTCTTTTTTTCATTTCGCCATGAACCAGATGGTTGGGGATCCATTATGGAAAGAAAGGAATTCAGCAACCCTGCTCCCCACCCACCATGGATATCCAAGATGCAGACACCAGGGATACAGGGGTGTTATACTCCAGAAATATGACTTGAATAGCTGTATTTATCTACCAAAGTAATGCCAGACTGGGTCGGCCCTTGACAAGAAATTGGAGACATACATTATTCAGAGGTCAACATCACCAGATTGGCCCATGAGCCACCCCCTTCTTGCATAGGAATCTAGGCAATTTAAAGCTATAAAGAATTTAAACATTGCAATTCAAAATTTCCAAAACCCAATCATAATATATTGTGCAAATATAATCACCATGCACATGGCTTGGCGTGACCAGCCAATTGATAGAACCGGGCTAGTTCTACCACCCGTCTAGGTGAAGTAAGGGCCAAAGTGGTGTGCTGGGCAAAAGGAACACGGTTCCAGGCTCCCAGTGTCCTCAACCACCAGAATCCCGTCCTCCACCGACACAGGGGCGCAACCCACGGCTAACAGGTTGGTGGACCAAATATATCCCCGGGTCCACACAGGGGGTTGAAGAGCTCTTAGCGTTACCCAGCACCCACCACGAGGAGGTGGCTCTTCACGGGTGCCCCTACATTATGAAGCCCTGAAGGTCCGGGTTAGAATATTGATCTTCAGTAACCCATGCTTGTCGTAAGAGGCGACTAACGGATCGGGTGGTCAGGCTCGCTGACATGGTTGACAGATGTCAACCGTTCCCAATTGCGCAGATCGATGCTCATGCTGTTGATCAGTGGATTGTCTGGTCCAGACTCGACTATTTACAGACCGCCGCCATATAGCTGGAATATTGCTGAGGGCGGCGTAAAACTAAACTCACTCACTCACTCCTGCACTATGACTTCCTCGACCTGCCTTTGGATCATCCGTGGGGATTCCATTGCCATCGAAAATAATTTTTAAGCTGCTGTCGAACCTGTCATCGAGTGTATATTGTACAATAGGTGTTGGTTACATAAAAGGGATTCCATTAATGGCAATCAAAGTATTAAGATGAAATCATGCCTTAAACCTTCCAGGTGTCACATTGCCATTTATGTCGGGGAATATGTCAGTAGTTTTCAGGAATTGTCAGGTTTTAATTCAGCTTAGACAATGGCAATATGATCATGACATTAAAGTCCAAGTTCAAGATTATTTGCTCCATAAAGAGCCAAACAAGTTGTCTACCAGGGGAAATCAGTTGCTAATCGTTGATAAACACCTTTTATCACTCAACTGTCGGTGGTGCCGTTACGAATACAAACGAGCGTTCAAATGACATGTGTCCAGCAGACAATAACCTCACAGGCCGTTTGCATGGCAGTTAGTTGGCAGGTATTTGTACACATACGATCCTACAATGTTTACGCTATAGCCATTTTGGCCCCCATAATACTTCCCTGACAATACACAATGCGGAGATATGATTTCTTCGACATCCCTCCACGGATAGATTGAGGAAATAGATTCCAATTTTAACATTATAAACAGCCACCAATATTTATTCATTATGTAATAATTGATCTTGTGTCCCGTTGAATTGTGCGAACAAAAGGCCTTGGACAGTAGCATTCCAGACGTGACAATTGCAGATCAACATCAACCCGTAAAACATCGTTGTGGAATAACGTTCCTTTCGTGTATCAGAAGAATATACATTGCAGGTGCGTTTACATTCCATTACATCCATCACTTTGATGGGTTCCAGTGGTCTGTTTACAGAATCCTCAGATCAATAACGCAGGGAATAGGCAAGTCAGAATTGAGTGTTGTTTAGATTCAACACGGACTGGAAATCAGCCAAAAGGAAACCATAGAAGGGAGATGAGACAAAGATAATGTATTTTCGAAAATCAGATGCACATTTTATTTCCTGAGATAAAAGGGCGGTAGGGTTGGTTTTACCAGAAACGCAATTGAACTTTATTCAATTAACCAAACTATGAAGTGCTAACCTTGGTCGGTGTGCGGTGATAATGTTCATTGATGACGATGTGTGTCTTATGTTAACGGATGCCGTGCCATAAAATGGCATTCCAACGTCTTTGGGAATTCCAAGACGTTGAGTAGAAAACGAACATTTGCCTTTTTAAAACCACATGGGAAATCTCATAGTCTCCTGTGCATTAGACGCACAGTTTGAAATCGTGCTGTATTGTCTGTAAAGGATAAGTATTGATAAGATTGGATAAGAAACGCACCTGTGAACCTACTTGAAGGTTTCTTAATGGGACCATCTACATTAGCAAGGGAGTTTTATGTGTAAATAATACAACGTGTTGATTGGGTTCAACTGAATCGTCATTGCATTTTCCTGTCAACTAGCGTCAGTAATGTGTCTGAATGCAGTCTTCATATGCTCTGGCGCCTTTCGTGAAGCATTATCACTGACCAAAAGCGCGGAAAATTGGAGACGAGAAGATTGCCCGTACAGTTTAATACTGCATTTTTGCCTCAATAATTGGACTGACGAAAACTTCAAAGCACGTGGCCATAAAAGGAGGGTACATCGATTGAATGTCTCTTGGACAACTGAAGGGTATGGGCAGGCCAGCCAATGTCACATCCCTTACGTGATAGTCAGCGATTTCGCGCTCTATTAGAACTACCGGGGTTTCCAATAGCTCGATTAAGCTGTTTAGCATGATAAAAGCGCTTTTAGCGCAATTTTAAGGGTTTGCCAGCCTTAAAAACGACATGCTGGTTCGCTGGTTCGTGCTGATTAATTGGAGTTTAAATTTACAGTGAATCAATTCTGCAATTGACAGAAGGGCGATCCTAGATGTTTCAATTTAGACTAACAATTTACGGCTACTGTTATCTTCCGTGATTGTCCTTGCTTTCCAAATGAGCTAGCTAGTTCGAGGAAACGTGGAGACGACCATGGTAAAGGTCTTCCCTAATAATTACCAATTACACCCAAACAGGCATGTCCCGGACAGCACATTGGCTAATTTAGGTGATCAAGATGTACCCTTGGGGTTGGTCACTCTCAAAATTGCAAACTTTTCCTGCTTCCCCAATAACAATGTAGCATTAGCATGGCGAATAAGCATAAATGTAATTAAATTTTCGATTTACCGACCAAGCGTTCGTTTACACCAATGAATGAAGTATCTAAATGAAGAGTAATATGACTTTACAAGCATGTGCGTAATAAAGGTTATCGTCAAGTAGCGCTCTAATGTAACTGTGAATATGTGATATCCTGCTTGTGCATGTGGCATTTAGCCACAAGTTCTATATAATGTTCATGTTAAATGTTTTACTATTCAATGTTGAAGGTATTGTTGAGCATTTGAAGGTTGGGAAATATGAAATCAACGACGTTAGCCGGAGTTTTTGAACGCTAATTCTCCAAATACTGAGCATTTTTATCATTCACAGTTTACAAAACTAAATGCTCAATTGTTCTATTTGCAATCTGAATATGACTTTAGATGGATCAGGCCATCGAATCCTTAAGTTAGGCTACACTGTGTCAAAATGAATGTTCTCTTTGTTTCAAGTAGCCTATATTGTGAAATTCTGAATAACCATATTTGAATAACTAACCAAGCTTGTCATGGTCAATGGTAATAGAAGTAAGCTATGATATCACAACCTATCAGGAAATGGTGTTAGTAAGAGAAAAGGAAATCATTAGTAGTTCCTGAAATCTGAAATAGTGTCTCACACAAGGAAATATATATTAAAGAAACAATGATGTTTATCTCTGAAATACAGAGGATACCTTTGAAGTCGGCCAAAGGTAGTCCTAATCCTATATCCTTAGCAAACTGATTCTTAATCAAAAATGTTTTTAAGATTAGAGGATTCCAATCTATCAGATTGCATCACATGCGCGCATTAATGTTAGAGCATATTGATTCCAATAGTCGCTTCCGGGATCAATACTGGTAACAATACAATGAAGGGCATCGGCCCCAACTGAGTAAATGTGACAAAAACTTTTCAAATGATAACCCTAATATTCCGACTGTAACATGAGCATAATTTTATAACAATCACTATCGAATAGTGATGATGCGCGGTGTTTGCAAAATGTGGGCATATCCTGCCCCACTGGTTCCACTCGTCTCAAACACACACAAAGACCGGTTGAACAATATGTACAACAATATATAAGTGCAGAAACTAGTGAGCTGCATCGGACATCATTTTGATAATTTCATTTTGAAATGTCATCGTTATCTTTATCATAATCCCCTTAAAGCTTCACTGATGTCTTTGTATTGTGATCTTGAACAACCTTTGAGCAAGTGCTGCTAGACGCTTTTTTCAATTTTCGAAAAAGGCTTGCATGATTGGCACTCGAAAGTTGTTAGAAATGGATGCCAAGGGATTGGATATGTCCTGACATAATATTATAGGCATCTTTGAGTAAATGTAATATCATCATGCATCTCGGTTTGGCTGGAATTCTGCCTATCTCTTGCTAAGATCTTCAACAGACCATTTGCCATTCACATATGTCACACGAAATCATACAGACGTCATAATTCGTCATTGTTCCTTACTTTCCTGCCCTAACAGATCATACCCCCTTCGATGCCCTCTGAATGACAATAAAGTATGGTGTCTAATTTATTGCAGCTGCAAACATTACGCAACCATTGCAACCATAGCAACCGTAAGTCTACAGTCCTTTTATGTTCTGTGTAGATCTTGTACATACTGTACATCCACAGTTCCAGCTGCAGACAGCTCTCGTCTTTACAACCTGTTTTTCTTTCGACAAGACACTAAAAAATGTCCTTGACTTTTTGGTGTTTAGATTGCTCCGTTAGATCGCGATGGAAAACTTCATAAAATAGTAGCAAGAAAACATCCACATACTTATAGTGAAGGAAGTTGCAGAAAAAGTCTGTATATACTTATTTCGGCAGATCTATAGTTTCGCAATCTTGGGCCCTTCGGTCAGTTTTCCCTGGTACTTCTCTCCAGCCCGACGCAATATAACCGTGAGCAATCTTGGAGCCTAGATGAGTAATTCCTCATCAAATGCAAACGTAAAGAAGAGAAAACTCTCTCTGAAAATAGGCAGGCACTTAGGAGCTGCAATTGCGAGTAAAGTGTGTTTGCTTCAAGCCCCGTGATTTTACAGAAAAGCGAAACCACCATATTTAATAAACCCGTTTTTTTCAGTCCCTGATAAATTTTAACATGAAAATTAAGTTGAAGCTAAAACCACGAAAACTGGCTAAATCAATCATGTCTTCGTAAAAGGAAAAAGAACGTAAACATGGGTGAATTGGAAATTTTGGGTTTTATTTCACTTTAGAAATATTCTGTATGTCTCACGGCGTGGACAACATAAATGACGACTGTCACTTTGAGCTCATCAAACTGCATTGATAACATGACCAAAGAACACTACCGTATCAACGCATGATAACATTGCAGACGTTACGAATTACAATAGAAATTTAACGAGGCTTCTATTTGATTCTGAACTTCCATTTTAGGTACATTTCTCCCAGGGCAAACATTGCTTATATAAACAATCAAAGTATTGATCACAACATACAATCACGTCTTGTACTTTTTCATAGACGTATCTCACAGAGAACTTTCATCTTTTCCTTTACTTTGAAAACGTCAAAAGATAGCGGTAACATAAAAAATGAAATACAACTGTTTTCGCTAGCCCCCTCCCCTTCACACCGCAGTGTCCACGGTCACGTGTATGTGTACCTAAATCACACATATATATAATACTTCAGTGCTGCACTCATGTGTTTTATCGTTATCATGATTATATTTGTGACACAAATTCAGATAGTGTTTCACTCCCCATATTGCCGGATGATATACTTTTTAACTGTTTTTATTCTGTTTGACACGTTTTAGAAATGTATATCATGTGACACTTAAATAATATATTATCTTCTCTTATCTTATGCACCTTCAAACATGCCATTACTACGACTAAGCTGATATAATAGTCGTGATATAATCAGAGTTATCTACCTTGGGTAAAGGTTCCAGATGTGTTCAGTTCTATTGGCATTTTGCAGTTGCAGCAATAAGTAACAAAAAAGGAATTTATACTTTACTTTGCATACCAATTTATTTTTAATAACTTATGTTATTTTAATAGACGTATCGTACACCGAACTGTCTTCCATTATTTTACGCTGAAAACGTCTAAAGATGTTTTTTTAAAAAATAAAATACAACTGTTTTCGCTAGCCTCCTCCCTCCCTGAGTGAGTGAGTGAGCCAAGATTTTAA
Organism: Haliotis rubra; assembly: GCF_003918875.1. Lineage (NCBI taxonomy): Eukaryota > Metazoa > Mollusca > Gastropoda > Lepetellida > Haliotidae > Haliotis > Haliotis rubra. The sequence goes on from NW_025767457.1 coordinate 1,188,521, forward strand.
GTAACCTCCCCCGCCGTGATATTGCTGGGATATTGCTTAAAGCGGCGTAAAACTAAACTCAATCACTCACTTGTACCTCCTAACTTACAGTGGGCATCCTGTTGTTGTGACTGTATTAATTACCATCATTCATTGTTGTTGATGTTAACCCCTTTCATGCATACCATCCTGTTGTTTTAGTTAATTCCCATTTGACGTATACAAGTCCATATTGTGCTGTAATACTCCTCTCTTCCTTGACAACGTTATACAAATCGATACTGAATCGTAACATCGAATAAAATAGAGAAGCTAACATCCATCTAACCAGTCTTTTGCCTTTGTTGACACTTGACGAAAAGACCAGTTGACTGGTAGGCTGAAATCACCGACTTAGATTCTGTTTTCTTTTGACCATATTTAATTCCACGAGGACAAGTTCTTCGTAGGTACGCTTTCATTGTAAAACTTCCTATTGTTACTCAATCACTTCGAACACACTGACGAGACAGACCAGGATTCAGTTCTTTTTAAGTTAATGATTGCCATGCTTTCATTACTTCATTTGTTAATTCAGAAAAATAATACAACATGTCAACGCCTGATAATAATCAGTCTCGATAACATGCAGACACTGATTCCATTTAGGAGAAAAAGTCAAAATAGCGGCAAAAGTATAATGAATGGATCACTGAGAATCAGTAACGACGCCCAGTGTTCGCGACAAAAGCTATGGTCGTCCCTATCTGCAGTAGTGAGTGAGTAAGTGAGTTAAGATTTAACGTCACATCGGCAATATCTCAGCCATATCGTGACGAGAACAATGTCATTTATATCAATATAAAAAACTCAATAAATTGAGAAAATAAAAACCTGTCATCGAAGGACAGTAAAACAACTAGAATATCACAGCTCTTACTTTAATACCAGTACGCTATCATAAAACATATATCACTCTGGACAACGATACAATATAAAACCGGGCTATAGATCACCAGCAACTGAAGGCTAGGGACCATGGAGACTTACAGTACCTTTGCTACCTGCATGGACTCTAGTTGGATTCACATCATCCCTTCAGCAGCTGGCGATTGTAGGAAAATTTAGCCAAAATTAAAATCACAAAAAAACTACGTTTTAAAAAAGTTGGTAAGTTTGAATGTACTTTGAAAGTTTGGGGACTTACGTACCCTCTCAGGAGGACAATACTTTCACCCCCCTTGAGGATACAGCCACTAACAATCTGAGTTACTAATTTAATCTTCCATCATAACATATTCATCTATTTACGAATCATTTAACAAATTTAATTCATTTAAAAATACAATAATTAAATGAGAACTTACATCATTAAAAAGATCCTTCATAGTTCGTGATTTAACATAGTTATCCCTTGTGATGGAATATTCAACACAGTCAAGCAAGACATGCTTGACTGTGATTCTTTCATCACAAGGGATACAAAACGGAGGATCCTCACCTTTAAACAGATATTCATGAGTATATCTTGTGTGGCCAATACGACATAGTCGCATGATGACTTCTTCAAATCTGGACTGACGACCCAAGTAGGTGTAACTAATATAAGGTTTTATTTCATGTAATTTATTAATACCTACATGGCTGGGTTACCAACAGGGGACGATGTCGTATTGTATAATTCTATTATTTCTATTAAAAGTCGATGTTTGCAAGAACGATTTTTAATAGCCTGAAGGCAAGAAAGAGGGTCTGAAAATATTATATATTGTTTATATCTAGGGTGTTTTTTCAATATATTTAAGCGCTGTTAATATGGTGTTAGCTTCTGCTGTGAAAATAGAGCTGTTATTTGGTAATCCAAAAGAGACTGTTTTGGATCCAATGACAGTGGAAGAAGTCACTGCGCCACCATCCTTGGACCCATCTGTAAATAAGGATTTGTACGTATTATATTTACTTTTTAATTGATTAAATTCTTGTCTATATTGTAATTCATTAGAGAAGAGAAGACTTTTTGTTGTACAGATCCTCATAAAGAGGTTTGAAAACACAGTTAAATGCAGGGTAAGACTCGTGAGAATATAGTTTTGTTATATACTGTAAAGATAATTTTATACGGCGTTGATTAAGAGATGGCTCATCGGCCTCAACATAGAGACTGTTGACAGGAGAAGTTCTAAAAGACCCAAGACAAAGTCTTAGGCCTTGGTGGTGGACAGAATCAAGTAGTTTTAGGTTGCTTTTGCATATACGATGGAGCCATAATCAAGTTTGGAACGGACCAATGATCGATATAGGTGGAGAAGGGTAGCTTGATCTTCTCCCCACTTAGAATTAGAAACAACTTTCAATAAATCAAGTGCCTTCAGGCATTTAGTTGTGAGGTATTTGATATGTGGAAGAAAAATTAAATGGGAGTCGAAAATGAGACCCAAGAAGTTGGCCTCTTTGACAACTTTGATGGGACTGCCATTTAAAGATAGTTCTGGATCTTTATGTGGTTTATATTTCCTGCAGAAATGTATACAATTAGTTTTTGTTTTTGTAAATTTAAACCCGTTTTCAAGTGACATGAAAACATGCATATTTTTACCGCGACAAGAAATATTAAAATCATCCACAAAAAGTGATCCATCGATTGAATCATTTAAAACCTTTGACAAACTGTTCATCTTAATGCTAAATAATGTGACAGACAAAATACTGCCTTGTGGGACACCCTGATCCTGATTGTAATGATCAGACATGGTTGAGCGCACTAGGACTTGAATTGCCTGTCTGTTAAAAAATGTGAGATGAATGAGGTAAACGACCTCTCAAACCGAAATCATGTAAATCATTCAAAATGCCGTGCTTCCAGGAAGTATCATATGCTTTCTCCAGACCTATCTGAAGTAACCAACACTTGCATACTCTACTTAAAATGTAGGCGTTTGGGTGTTTCCTGACGCCGAACGGCGGTACTTCTGCTAATTCACAATGGCCTGTCAACATTTGGGACTTCACTAAGTGATGGAACAACCGATTCAGTAACACGATAGCACATGTGATGAAAACGAATTATGTAAAAACATGATGTCATCGTCACGTTAATGCAAGTGTCATACTTGCTGCAAACCTAACTATATTTTAAAGCGTATATCACAAAATATTACCGGTTTTACTTTTTCCCCAGCCAATAGGGAGTCGTAATGACATACACCAACCTTCATCCATGTTTCTAACATCACTATCCACATATATCTAGAAACGGAAAATCATTTACCTTTTCCGTAAGCAGAAGAAATACGTAAATATTACCACACCGACATTGATACACGTTCTTAACCTGCGGGTATAATAACGTCACATCGATCAAAGAAATCATTTACGACAATGCTATAATGCATCACCACTATTATGATAATCTTTGGGGGAGTACAGAACACAATTTTGTTGATACACGGCAGATAATGTTCCAGCTGTTTTTGACAGGCCACTGAAGGATATGTCCTGCCCTATCTGAAGTAACACACGCATATTCTACTTAAAATGTAAGCGTTTATATGGTTCCTGACGCCGAACTGCGGTACTTCTGCTATTCGACAACGGCCTGTCAACATTGGGGTCTTGACAATCAAGCGATGGACTAATCATCATGGTAATGCAATTGTAACACATGCTGCAAATCTAACACTATTTTGAAAGTATATATGACGAAATGAGGGTCCTTACTCTCGGTTTTACATTTTTAACAGCCAATAGGAAGTCGTTTTGACATTCGTCATCCTTCATCTATTTTTTAATCACCACTACCCACATCAATTTAGTAACAGAAACTTGTTTACCTTTTCCGTAAGCAGACGAAATACGTAAATGTTACCACACAGACATTGATCAACGTTCTTAACCTGCAGGAAATTAACTTCACATTGACCAAAGATATCATTTATGATTGCTTAGTGCGGCTAAAACTAAACTCACTCACTCACTGCTATTGTTTGACCACTTGACCCTGTTTTACGGTTTTATTGATACATGGCAGATAATATTCCAGCTGTTTGAAGGCTGCGTTTCCGGGACAGACCCTTGAAAAATGTTATACGCAACGTTCCACGATCGCTGGGAAGCTTTGGCATGCAATCAACCCAGTACCTGAGGCTGACGACCTGACCTTGACCGAAAAGATACGGTTACTGGGAACTCTGTTGAAGAGCATGTGACGCCTATGTAAAGATGAACAGCGTATTATCAAATACACAGTTTTATATACTATCCCAAAAAAGAAACGCATATGCGGTTTGCATTTTTAAAAAATCTTTTGATTACCTATTGTGTTCAAACCAGCGTCAAAATATGTAACAAAAGTGTTGACAACATGACTTTACACAATTGCACAAGTAAAAACTTCGACTTTACCTGAAAATGTTGATTTTGATTCGATTTCGTACAAGGATTAAAGAGGCATCGCCACAACGCAACCGAAATTACCTTCCAGTTGAAATTGTGCAGCAAAGCGCATGCACTGTCTGGCTATAAACACTCAGACTACTTTCGGAAATCGGATATTCTTTTCGAAGGGGTTTCAAGGTCAAATCACTACGCCACGTCTTGACGCTGCGACACCGAACCTCGCCTTTGAAAGAATGCACGCTGGAGATTACCAATCTTCTGTTGCCAGGCGTCTGAATGTTAGTCTGAGCACGATATCACGGCTTACAGCTCGTTGCAACCAAACAAGCATTGCAAATGACTGTCCCCGCACTGGCAGACCTCGAGTCACCTCTGCAGCCCAAGATCGGTACATCTGGGTACTACATTTGCATGATCGTACTGCCACGGGTGAGAGCACAGCAGCCAGGGTGCCTGGATTTCGGAGGATATCCGGTCAAACTGTACGGAACAGGTTGAGAACTTGGTTGTATAGACTTGTTGAACTTGGTTGTATAGACATTTCCTTCTTCTAAACTGATGCAAAAATTCATGTACTAAAGTCTGTTTGTGGACGAGTTATACATGTTTGAAAATACAACATTTTCGCAACAGATTTCTGGGTTATGCGTTTCTTTTTTGGAATAGTATATGTATTTTTGTAGTGAGTGTGTAGCTGCATAAGTGATTATTCAGCAGAAGTATTCAACGGTGAATACTTAAAATGGGCTTAGTATAAGTTAACATTGTGGGGACTCAAACGTCGATGTTCAGCGTGACGAACTAACCTGGAATTACCCATCACGCTACTCCGTCGTTTAGCGTCTAACTGACAAACTGATGTTCACACACATGTCCTTACTTTCAAACACGTCATGATCAACGTTACATTAGCATAATACATTAGCATTAACATATTACTACTGTGAAAAATAATAAATGGGCCACTCATGAAATTGAATCTCTCGATTTCCACTTATTCACTGTGTCACCATTAATGGTTATTCCTGACTGTGAACCTGCAATATGTTTGACATTGACGAATTATTTCGTGCCAAAACTAAATTTACGACAGGAGATTTGATAATATAATCATCGATAATGAGCACAGTTCCATCTTTCTGGTTGAAATATAGACATGCTGTAACCTACTTCATAATCCTATCCCTAGTTACAGCATCGTTAAGTTGAACTTTCTGTTAGATAACACACAAGATGAGTACCATCTTCCAACATCAATTATCAAAATCTTGAATAATGTGTGTATATAACGGCATGGAGTGGAGAGAGTGCATATATAACAATGTCGGTCCCGATTCATCATGCGAGACAGATAAACTCTGATTATAATCTTGGATCACAAAGGTTGAAAGAGTTACGTGTTTTCTGGCGCACATGTTGTTGCCATCATACAACCGACTGTCCCCGGCTTTCTGTAGTTAGCTTTTACACTTGGCGTCCACTTTGGGTTTTACAACCGTCTAGGCTTTTAAGGTGTCTTTTCACAATGGAGATCCAGACTATCGACTGTAATGATCTATTTAAGTCGTCTGTCAGTAATGCAGTATGCGTCTCAGGATCTATAACATTCAACCAGAAAACGTCATTTGGTCAATATTTTACAGTTTGGGCCGTTAGCTGAAAGCTCTTATACAGTTCGTGAAGGTGGGCCTCTTAATAAAACGTTCATGTGCTTGACAAGCATTTCTTCAGCACGAGCAAATATGACTGTAATATATCAAGTACATTATCAGCCGTCATATAACTGGAATATCGCTGAGTGTGGCGGCTTTAAGCAAACAAAAAAAAACTTAATGAAATGGGACCAAAAGCAAAGTTGGCCCACTCGTCTGACACGCCGGAACGTGGTATTCAGAGTTAGGTCCTTAAGCATGCCAGAAACGAATGATCGCTGGTTGAGGTCACAGTTGACTAATTATCTCGAAGACATCTATATCTAATATGTTAGGTTAGGATTAATTGAATGACATATTCACTGTGTGTATTGAATGATATGTTCAGTCATATCACATACCAAAGTACATGACAATATATATTGGAACAAGAAACCATGTTATGAGAACGGCAGAGAAAAGCAGTGTGCTTTATAAAGATCAATTTATGTGCACTGTCATGAAATATGCAAAAGGCATGCCCTACTGCACATGCTTAGACAAGTCCTCAGGGAAATCCTGTATGATTAACGCGTGGCTGAAGAACCCATCCCATATATACGTTTTTTCTACTTCTTTGAAAGGCACGTACTAAACATTTATGTCAAATGAGTGAGTGACTTGGGTTTTACGCCGCTTTTAGCAATATTCCAGCAATATCAGGGCGGGGAACACCAGAAATGGGCTTCACACATTGTACCCATGTGGGGAATCGAACCCGGACCCTCGGCGCGATGAGCGAACGCTTTAACCACTAGGCTAACACACACACACACACACACACACACACACCGATGTCAGTTGACGTGTCTGAAATTATGTCTGACATGATCTGGTTGCATTTTGAAACGACTCCAAGCCTTCTCTTAGTGGGTGCATTCGTACTGCAAAACGTTCGATGATTTCATTTGTCCCACGAGCAGAAACGAAAAAAAGTTGTTGCGAAAGTATGACAGCACGACAACAGTAAGTTTCTATATACACTTCATGTGATGTGTGGAAAGCATTGTATCTTATGAAAGATCGCAGTAGGGCAGATAATGGGCAGCCAGACTTTCAAGGCTGACCTGATGTCAAAGATACACCCGAGTAACAGGCTTGATGGCTGCTAGTGGCTACAGGTTTCTAAGGGCGAAAGATATACTATTGGTTTTCAAACTGTAACACAGTCGTTGATCCAATCTTCTACGCAGCCTTCATTTTCCATCACAAGGGACAAATATTTCAGTGCAAAACGGTTCAGGATCTTTTTTATAATGTCAATTTTAGTTTAATTATTGCATTTTAAAAAGAAATAGAGTTATTAGATACATTTTGATTGTGTAAATAGATAAATCTTTTATGCTTGGTAGTTTAAATAAACAACTGATATTGTTAGTGGCTATATCCTCAAAGGAGGTTAAAGTACTGTAAAATCATTGTCCTCCTGCGAGGATACGTAAGTCCAAAAACACTTCAAGTAAGTTTAAACTTACTATGGTTTTTAACTGCAGTATATATGTTATTTTAATGTTATGGCTAGATTGTCAACAATTGCTGACAGGTGAAGGGATGGTGTAAATACAGCTGTGGTCCATGTAGGTAGCAAAAGTAATGTAAGTCCCCATGGTCCCTAGTATGGTGATCTACCTTCGGTTGCTATAGCCTGTGTTTATATTGTATTGTCATGTATAGTTAAAATGTTTTAGATTATATTACCAGTTTTACATTATATATGTGATATTCTAGTTGTTTTACTGTCATTCGTTGGCAGGTTTTTATACTTTACCTATAATTATTATTAATATATAACTTGATATAGTCACGATATGGCTGAAAAACTGCCGACGTGACTTAAAATCTTAACTCACTCACTCACTACGCAGCCTTGATTAACCAAACTCGGGGATCAAAAGTCATCGTTGCCAGACGAACTGTGCCTTCATAACTGGGGTTCCAGTGCCGTTGCCTGCTGAAAACTCAAACATGGAACACTAATATGCTATGATTAAAGGAGAATACGAACGAAAACAAAACTTTATATATATTGTAAAGGATATTCTAAAAGTCACATTCCGTGATTAAAATTGAACAAAAAGTTTGTAAAATAGCAATAAAAGCACAAAAACGTACTTGTATTTCCGCCAATTACGGAAACACCCGACAATTAATGAGCAGAGGGGGTATCACGTGACATGACGTCATATGTGCCTATTGCTGATGGCTCCTTCTTTGATTTTACCTCACAAACTTAACAGTGTCCATGGATTCTGAAGCAGAAAAAGATCTTCCTGATGTCATTTCTGAAATGGATGTTTGACCGTATCAATACGATCCGATTTTACATCTTGCAAGACAATCTTCCACTGAAGATAAAGAAGAAGAATCAAGCGAAACGAAGATACCGCTTGAGGTCAAAATAAATTTAAAAATAGACCATATCATTTAACAAGATTACTATTTGTCAGCAAAATGTCATACAGTTCCAGCCAGCAAACTCACCCCTATAAATATATGACCAGTCACAAAGAATTATTTTTAAACAAATGTGATTACAGTTCATTTTGTGTCAAATGGGTGACTGTAGGATGTCTGGGATTTAAAAACAAAATAATTGTGCTTCAGACGAGGGAAAATAAAAATTATCTGCTTCAAAAATTACACTGGAATTATTTTGTTGGAAAAAAAATAGGATCCTAGTTCTCATTAATAACGTATCAAGTATCGATACAAGATCCCAGCCTGGTCGAGCAGAGATAATATTCGCGACGCAGATACGTTATCCCCGAAAGCTGGTGAATTATAAAATACTAGTCAGGACAACGTATGTTTCCCCATTGTTTGGTTATGGAAATAGTTATGGTACTCGGTCATAGCCTTAGAATGACATCTTGTCAGCCAATTAGAATACAGAACAACTTTCACGGCACACTCTACTGACAAATAGCGAGTCTGATGCCGACGTGCGTAATTGGACAAAATGGAAAACAATGAAAGCAACAAGTACTTCATGATTTGCCGTTGTATTCGGCAATGTTTCGAGTAGACTGCATCATTTAGGGCTCCAAACCGAAAAGAACGTTATAGTGAAACGTTTTCAAGCTCATGTGAAATCTCTTACTGATTTTGATAATACATATCTTATGTGTACAAGTCGAACTGCCCCAGATACAAAATGCCCCAGCAAATTTGGTCATTCATTCTAATTTGTTCATATTTATTTATAATGATTGAATATATGCCGTAAATGCATAGTTTTTGTCAACTCATTATGATATTATGTTTTCATATAAAAGTTATTAGGAAGTAATATTTCTGATAAATGTTTCATTAGTAAACTCATAACTATGTATATACTTATATATGAAGAACATAATATCAAAGTTGACAAAACTATGCATTTATGGCCTATATTTATTAATCTTAAATTAAATGGGGCATTTTGACTACTCCACTGGGGCAATTTGACCAAATTTGCTGGGTCATTTTGTAGCGGGGGCAATTCGACTGGCAATCGGACTTGATTTAATTTATGTTAAAAATACCACTGACAGTAAGTTGTTACAGGGAATGATGGAGTATAAATGAATCTCGTGGGTACTTTTTCCTTCTTCAGCCTAGCTTTGGGATTTCCATACCCCGTGCGCGCATGTCTCTTTCATATGCGTCCGACTCGGAATGATCGGCGCATTTCCCCCGCCGAAATCTGTCATTTCACATGGAAAACGGAAGCAATGGTGGTTCTTTTCCATGTTCGATGATGCCGGGCATCCCCAGGCAACGCAATACGCCATCGTACCATTTAAATAAACGACAGAAACAACACGATTTGTACCACTGTACCGCTTGGTCTTTGGCAATATGGCGGACTCCAGGCACATTTGACGTCATCAGCGGAAAGGTAACGTGGGTTCCAGCGAAATATGCATAATGGCCGAAGCTGAGATTTACAGAAACTGTTTTCGAAATAAAACATAATTATACATAATTGTTAATTGAAAATTTTGGAATATGTTTCTGATGACTTTATCTTTCACCCAGCAAATTATTGCAATTCACTCGTATTCTCCTTTAATATATTCCCCATTCCCTAAAGTATTTAACGTCACGACTAAACTTGAGAAAAGTCTTACATCGTCTCTCAAGCACACTGATGTCTCCAGCCTGAAGCTAATATGTGTGAAAGACCATCGACGTGTTGGGATCTGATACTGATGGTACATCACAGTACTGATGTGAGAGTGTATGTCAATGATGTAGAACTAAGGACAAATCTATCGAAAACGGAATTCGGACTTAATCCATCTTCTTGAGCAGGATAACCTAGACTCTCTACATTTGTAGAGGAAATGACACGACGTTAATCTATAGATACGCATTACCCTTGTAAACATATAGACACTGTGTATACATTTCAAGTAAACTTTCGTAATCCAACTGCAATGAACTACCTTTCGACCTATCGTTGTCCTTGTGTTCTTGAACAGGCAATGCTGATCAATCTACTGGCGTCTGGAGGTATACAAACGTATTTCGCAATCAATCACGAACGAGCCCTTGTACATGTTATGTGGAAAAGTACCTATTTCTACCACCTTGTTATTGGCATGTCACGTACATTATCACTCTATACCAAGCCCTCGTCCATCCCAGCGTCAGCTGGCGTCTGTCTGACGGTGACGAGTATGAAGATTGCCCCAGTACAGTCCTCATTTCCTTCATCTGATGCAGTGTGAATTAAACAGAATTCAATGATGACAGGTTAAATCTCTACGATCTGTATCCGGTAATTCAATTTCCTATACTACGACTTCCTGAGCCTACACTACAGTGGGGCTTCCATTGAAATATGATATATTTTTTGTAATGTAAGCTGCTGTCAAACCTGTCAACTAGTGTGTACATCTGGTGCTGGTTACATGAAAGGGATTACATGAAAGGAAAACAGAGCAATAAGATGAAATCATGACTTCAGCCTTCGAGGAGTCACCTTACCATTTATGTCAGGCAATATTTCAGTAGTTCGAGCCGCTGGTATATACATTTGGCAATGTATGAGGTACAATCGATCATGCTCCTTTGAAGAAGATTTCAAATAGCGTTATACGACTCTTGTTTGTTTCGGGTTACTGCCTTAGTACGTCTTAGTAGCTATTGAAACACCTTTAGTAAGATGTATGGTAGACAGGTGGAGCCCAGTCTAAAACCGGACGCACCAAAGACAAAAATAACGTGACGAAATGACCAGTGCAAAACATTCGCTCTTTACCACATATCCAGATCAATGATTTTAGGCTCAACAACTGGCTGGTCTTTGCGTGTGGGGTTGCATGCCGTCACCTTTTCGCAAACACCCGGATTCATCACTAACTGATAACGATTCATTGACTCTAGCTTCTGATATAGTCGAGATTAATACAGGAGATTTGTTAGTTTTTAATCATCTAAAACAAATGTTTCCAAACAAACGGTAAGGATTTGTTGAGTAACAATTGTTTAGTATCTGATGGTAGCTTCAGATACAAAGAAAATACAAATTCCCAAATTGGTATGCGAGGTCTTGCTTTATAAATAAAATTAATGAAATCATCTTGGTTGGTTTTTTAGTGTTTGTAAATTTGATAGTACTTATCTTTATAGCACTGTTTTTGAATATTAATTTCCTTGAAAAACAGGTACACAATTCTTAAATAACCATTGTCACGAAATGTCAGGTTGTCATTCAACTTAAGCAATGATGTTTCAATGATAATATTATAGTACAAGTTCAATATCATTTGCTCACAAAGCGCCTACAAGGGGAAATCAGTTGCTAATCGTTGATAAACATATCTTTTATCACTCGACTGTCGGTAGTGCAGTCAGATGTTTCCATTACGAATACAAACGAGCGTTCAAATGGCATGTGCCCAGCAGACAAGAACCTCGGCCTGCGTTTGTATGGCAGTTAGTTGGCAGTTTTTTGTGGACATACGACCCCACAATGTTTGCAATATAGCCATTTTCGCCCTCGTAATACTTCCCTGACAATACACCATGCGGAGATATGATGTTCTCAAAACACCCTCCTGGGACAGATTGAGGAAATAGATTCCGATATTGACACTATAAAAATCCACCAATATTTATTCATTATGTAATAATTGATCTTGTGTCGCGATGGGTTGTGTGAACAAAAGGCCATGGACAGTAGCATTCCAGGCGTGACAATTGCAGATCAACATCAACCCATAAAACATCGTTGTGGAATTAAGTTCCTTTCGTGTATCAGAAGAATATACATTGAAGGTGCGTTTACATTCTTATGATGGGTTCCAGTGGTCTGTTTACAGAATCCTCAGATCAATATTGCAAGGAATAGGCAAGTTAGAATTGGGTGTTGTTCAACTTCAGCGTGAACTGAAAATCAGCCCAAAGTAAACTAAGGAGACAAAAATAATATTGTAATACCCCAAATCAGATGCATATTTTATTTCCTGAGATAAAAGGGCGGGAGGGATGTTTTCACTGGAAAAGCAATTGAACTCTATTCAATTAACCAAATTATGAAGTGCCAACCTTGGTTGGTGTGTGGTGATAATGTTCATTGATGACGATGTGTGTCTTATGTTAACGGATGCCGTGCCATAAAATGGCATTCCAACGTCTTTGGGAATTCCAATACCTTGAGTAGCAAACGAAGATTTGCCTTTTTAGAACCACATTGGAAACCTCCTATCCTCGCGCGCATTAGACGCTCAGTTGACGCTCGTGCTGTATTGTCTGTAAAAATTAAGTATTGATAAGATTGGATAAAAACGCACCTGTGAACCTACTTGAAGGTTTCTTAATGGGACCATCTACATTAGCCAGGGAGTTTTATGTGTAAATAATACAACGTGTTGATTGGGTTCAACTGAATCGTCATTGCATTTTCCTGTCAACTAGCGTCAGTAATGTGTCTGAATGCAGTCTTCATACGTTCTGGCGCCTTTCGTGAAGCATTATCACTGACCAGAAACGTGGAGAATTGGAGAAAAGAAGATTGCCCGTACAGTTTAATACTGCATTTTAGCCTCACAAATTCGACTGACGAAAACTTCAAAGCACGTGGCCATAAAAGGAGGGTACATCGATTGAATATCCCTTGGACAACTGAAGGGTATGTGCAGGCCAGCCAATGTCACGTCTCTTACGCTATTTCGCGCTCTATTAGAACTACCGGGGTTTCCAATAGACTTAGCCCGATTTAGCTGTTTAACATGACACGAGCGTTTTTAGCGCAATTTTAAGGGTTTGTCAGCCTTAAAAACGACATGCTGGTTCGCTGGTTCGTGCTGATTAATTGGAGTTTAAATTGAAGGTGAATCTGTGCAATTGACAGAAGGGCGATCCTAGATGTTTCAATTTAGACTAACAATTTACGGCTACTGTTATCTTCCGTGATTGTCCTTGCTTTCCAAATGAGCTAGCTAGTTCGAGGAAACGTGGAGACGACATTGATAAAGGTCTTCAAGATAATTACCATTTATACCCAAACAGGCATGTCCCGAAAAGCACATTGGCTAATTTAGGTGATCAAGTTGTACCCTTGGGGTTGGTCACTTTCAAAATTGCAAACTTTTCCTGCTTCCCCAATAACAATGAACATTAACGTGGCAAATAAGCATAAATGTAATTAAATTTTCAATTTACCGACCAAGCGTTCGTTTACACTAATCAATAAAGTATCTAAATGAAGAGTAATATGACTTTACAAACATGTGCGTAATAAAGATTCTCTTCAAATAGCGCTCTAATGTAACTGTGAATATGTGATATCCTGCTTGTGCCTGTGACATTTAGCCACAAGTTCTTTAAAATGTTCATGTTAAATGTTATACCCTTCAGTTTTGATGGTATTATTGAGCATTTGATGAACTAAGGTTTGGAAATATGAAACCAACGACATTAGCCGAATACCGAGCACATTGTTATCATTCACTGTTTACGAAACTAAATGCTAAACTGTTCTATTTGCAATCTGAATATGACTTTAAATAAATCATACCGTCGAATCCTTATATTAGTCTGCACTGTGTCAAAATGAATGTTGTCTTTGTTTCAAGTAGCCTATATTTTGAAATTCTGAATAACCATATTTGGATAACTAAACAAGTTTGTCATGGTCAATCATAATAGAAGTCAGCTATGATATCACAACCTACCAGTTGATACTAGTAAAATGAGACGTAATAGAATTTACATTACCACCTACCAATTCCACGTATCATACACATTTCAATAATGGAGAACCTGTAGGAAATGGTGTTAGTAAGTGAAAAGGAATTAGTAGTTCCTGAAATCTGAAATAGTGTCTCACACAAGGAACTAAATAAAGAAACAATGATTTTTATCTCTGAAATACAGAGAATACATTTGAAGTTGGCCAAAGGTAGTCCTCATCCTATATCCTCAGCAAACTGATTCTTAATCAGAAATGTTTTTAGGATTAGAGATTCCAATCTATCAGATTATATCCAATGCTAGCATTAATGTTTTAATGCATATTGATTCCTATAGTCGCTTCCGGGATCCATACTGGTAACAACACAATGATGGACATCAACACCAACTAATTAAATGTGACAAAAACATTTCAAATGAAAACACTAATATTTCAATGGTAACGTGAGCATGATTTTATAACAATCACTATCGAATAGTGATGATACGCCGTGTTTGTGAAATGTGAGCATATCCTTCCCCACTGGTTTCACTCGTCTCAAACAGACATAAAGACCAGTTGAACAATATGTACAACAATATATAAGTGCATAAAATAATGAGCTGCATCGGACATCATTTCGATCATTTCATTTTGAAATGTCATCGTTATGTTTACCATAATCCTTCTTAAACTTCACCGATGTCTTTGAATATTGAAAACGGGTTTAAATTTTCGAAATCCAAAACCAACTGTCTCCATTTTTGTAGGAAATACAAACCCCATAAAGATCCTGAATTATCATTAAATGGCACACCCATCAAAGTTGTCAAGGAAGCTAAATTCCTTGGTCTCATCTTTGATTCGCATTTAACCTTTCTGCCACATATCAAAAATCTAAAAGCCAAATGCCTGAAGGCACTCGACTTGTTGAAAGTCGTTTCCAGTTCAAAGTGGGGAGGGGACCAAACCACCCTCCTTCATTTGTATAGATCACTGGTCCGATCGAAACTTGATTACGGCTCTATCGTATATGGTGGGGCCTGTAAAAGCAACCTCAAACTACTTGATTCTATTCATCACCAGGGTCTAAGACTTTGTCTTGGGTCTTTCAGAACCTCTCCCAATTGACAGTCTCTACGTTGAGGCCGATGAGCCATCTCTTACACAACGCCGTATAAAATTAACTTTACAGTATATTACAAAACTTTATTCCAATGAGTCAAACCCTGCATATAACTGTGTCTTTAATCCACTCTATGAAGATCTGTATAACAAGAAGCCTTCTCTTGTTCCGCCTCTTGGTATAAGAGTGCAACCTTTTCTTTCTGCTGCTGGCATTGAGCTAGAACATATAGCTCCTTCCCGATTTCTTTCTTCTCCGCCTTGGCAATTGGTTAGGCCACAAGTTGACCTAACATTAACTACATTTAAAAATCAGAATCAAATGAATTACAGTATAAACAAGAATTTAGTCAATTAAGAAATAAATATACTACATACAAATCCTTATTTACAGATGGGTCCAAGGATGGTGGCGCAGTGGCATGTGCCACTGTCATTGATCCCGAACAATATCTTCTAGAATACCGGATAACAGCTCTATATTTACAGCAGAAGCAAACGCCATCTTAACAGCTCTTAAATATATTAATAAACACCGTAAATATAAACAATATATCATCTTTTCAGATTCTCTTTCGTGTCTTCAGGCTATTAAAAATATTTCTTGCAAACATCCACTTTTATTAGACATTATTGAATTGTACAATGAACTTGCTACTGGCCAATGCGACATCGTCTTTTGTTGGTTACCCAGCCACGTTGGCATTTCTGGGAACACCATGGCTGATATTGCTGCTAAGGCAGCCCTCAACAAATCTGTGACACCACTTCTGATCCCATATTCAGATTATAAAGCCAGCATTAGAACATACATCCGCGATCTAATGCAAAAGAAGTGGGACACCCAAGTAGGTATTAATAAATTACATGCAATAAAACCCTACATTGGTTACACTTACTTGGGTTTCAGTCCAGATTTGAAGAGGTCATTATGCGACGATGTCGCATTGGCCATACCAGATATACTCATGAATATTTATTGAAAGGCGAAGATCCTCCGTTTTGTATCCCTTGTGATGAAAGGATCACAGTCAAGCATGTCTTGTTTGACTGTATTGAATATTCCATCACAAGGGATATCTTTTTCAAATCCAAAACTCTGAAGGATCTTTCTAATAATGTCAGTTCTCATTTAATTCTTGCATTTTTAAAAAAAATAGATTTGTTGAGTGATTTGTAAATAGATATATATTTTATTATTGGTAGTTTAGATTAGCAACTGAGATTGTTCGTGGCTGTATCCTCAAAGGAGGTTGAAGTATTGTAAAATTATTGTCCTCCTGAGAGGGTACGTAAGTCCCAAAGCATTTAGTCAATCTAAGTGTACCTGTTTTTTAATCGTAGAATAAGTGTGTTTTTAATTTATGGCTAGATTTCTCTTCTGTCGCCAGTGGCTGAAGGGATGGTGTAAATCCAGCTAGGGTCCATGCAGGTAGCAAAAGTAATGTAAGTCCCCATGGTTCCTAGTATGGTGATCTCCCTTCAGTTGTTGGCGATCTATAGCCCATTTTTACATTGTATTGTCTTCTTTAATTGGAATATTTTAGCTTTGTTCGCTAGTTTTATATTGATAGCTGTGATTGTCTAGTATTTTTACTGTCCTTCGTCGGCAGGTTCTTTGAATATTGTGATCTTGATTCATGCAACTTTAACTCACTCACTCACTTTGAATAGTGATCTTGATTCAGCAACTTTTGAGCAAGAGCTGCTAGACTCTTTTGTTTCAATTTTCGAAGAAAGCATGCATGATTGGCACTCGAAAGTTATTAGATGTGGATGGGATTGGATATGTCCTGACATATAGACATCATTGAGTAAATGTAATATCATCATGCATCTACAATCTGGCTGGAATTCTGCCTATATCTTGCTAAGATCTGCAACAGACCATTTACCATTCACATATGTCATGCGAAATCATAGTTACTTGATCTAATTCGTCATAGTTCCTTACTTTCCTGCCCTAACAGATCATACCCCTTCGATGCCCTCTAAATGACAATGCAATATGGTGTCTTATTCATTGCAGTTGCAAACATTACGCAACCACAACAACCGTAAGTCTACTGTCCGTTTATGTTCAATGTAGATATTGTACATCCTGTACATCCACAGTTCCAGCTGCAGCTCTCGTCTTTCCAACATGTTTTTTTTTTCAACAAGACACCTTGACTTGCAGTTTTTAGATTGTTCCGATACATTGCGATGGCGAACTTCATAAAATAGCAGCAAGAAAACATCCACATACTTATAGTGAAGGAAGTTGCAGAAAAAGTCTGTATATTCTAATTTCAGCAGATCAATAGTTTCGCAATCTTGGGCCCTTCGGGCAGTTTTCTCTGCTACTTTTCTCCAGCCCGACGCAATTTAACCGTGAGCAATCTTGAAGCCTGGATGAGAAATTCCGTTCACCTGAATTACTTCTCATCAAATGCAAACGTAAAGAAAAAAACTCTCTCTGAAAATAGGCAGGCACTTAGGAGGTGCAATTGCGAGTAAAGTGTGCTTGCTGCAAGCCCGTGATTTCACAGAAAAGCAAAACCACCATATTTAATGAACCCATTTTTTCAGTTCTTGATAATTGTAACATCAAAATTAAGCTGAAGCTAATACCGCGAAACTGGCTTAATCAATCATGTCTTCGTAAAAGGTAAAAGGTAAAAAAAACCGCAAACATGGGTGAATTGGTAATGTTTTGGTTTTACTTCACTTTAGAAATATTCTGTATGTCTCACGGCGTGGACAACATAAATGGGCTTCGCATATCGGACCCACTCAATGTCGCATCTAACAGGCTAACCAACTGCCCTAAATACAATTCAGAACACAAACCCATACCTAAACTGTGCCACTACAACGAGTGAGTGAGCAACATTTCTGCCATATCGTGACTACATCAAGTTATAGTTTTATAATGATTTATAGTAAATTATTAACATCTTTCTACGAAGGACAGTAAAGCAACTAGATTATCACAGATACAAATTTAAAACTAATAATTAAAAACTAAAACAGTTTAACTATTGAAGACGATACAATATAAGAACAGGCTGTCGATCGCCAATAACTGTAGGGAGATCACCATTCTGGGGACCATGGTGACTGACAGTGCCTTTGCTACTTGCGCCACTACAAGGAACGTATGCATATGTAATATATCCAAACTATTTTCTTTTCCTCAGAATTAAGTTTACCTTTCCCAGTCAACAATCTCCTGACTTTTCTATTTTGAACTCAGCCCTAATCCCTTCCAAATAGCCTTCTCCCAAGAGTAATATCGGTGGTCCTGTAGTCCAAACCTGTTCTAAACCTCTAGGTTTGTCAGCACCGTACTAGTTTCGTACAAGCATGCATGATTGGCACTCGAAAGTTATTAGATGTGGATGCCAAGGGATTGGATATGTCCTGACATATAGACATCATTGAGTAAATGTAATATCATCATGCATCTACAATTTGGCTGGAATTCTGCCTATATCTTGCTAAGATCTGCAACAGACCATTTAACATTCACATATGTCACACGAAATCACATTTACTTGCTCTAATTCGTCATAGTTCCTTACTTTCCTGCCCTAACAGATCATACCCCCTTCGATGCCCACTAAATGACAACGCAGTATGGTGTCTTATTCATTGCAGTTGCGAACATTACGCAACCACAACAACCGTAAGTCTACTGTCCGTTTATGTTCAATGTAGATATTGTACATTCTGTACATCCACAGTTCCAGTTGCAGCTCTCGTCTTTCCAACATGTTTTTTTTTCCACAAGACACCCTGGCTTGCAGTTTTTAGATAGTTCCGGTATTTCACGATGGCGAACTTCATAAAATAGTAGCAAGAAAACATCCAGGTTCTAAAAAGTGATGAACATCTGAGACCTGCATCACTTCGGGATTTTGTACCACACACACCTGCAAAAACTCAAACCAGACACACACCCCCATCCCCCAACCCCGTTACAAACACCCATCACACCCATCCTCAATTCCCCAGACATGAAAATCTTTAAAAACCCATTCCACCAATCCTCAATTCCCCAGACATCAATATCTTTGAACATACAAACCTCAAAATCCTCAAACAAGACCTTACCTTATATTGTCCTTTATGAGGTGAAAGTAAGGTTTCATTTTGTGTTCAAAGCAACACACAGTTTACACGTCCACTGTTCTGTGTGTTCCAAAGGGTGACGTGGTTATGGGTCACAGGGAAAAGGGTGCGTAACTCTTATGACTGTCACTTTGATCTCATCAAACTACATAACATTACAGACGTTACTAATTGCAATAGAAATTTAACGAGGCTTCTATTTCATTCTGAACTTCCATTTTAGGTACATCTATCCCAGAGCAAACAGTGCATATATAAACAATCAAAGTATTAATCACAACATACAATCAGTAGAGAAATCACGTCTCGTACTTTTTAATAGACGCATCTTACACCGAACAGTAATCGATTTTATCAAATTACGCTGAATAAAAAAGAAATAAAATACATTTGTTTTCGCTAGCCCCCTCCCTCTGTGAGTGAGTGAGCCAAGATTTGAAGCCACCTCCCCAGCCGTGATATTGCTGGAATATTGCTAAAAGCGGTGTAAAACTAAACTCACTTACTCACTTGTACGTCCTACCTTACAGTGGGCATCCTGGCACGGTGGCATGTACCACTGTCATTGGATCCAGAACAATATCTTCTAGACTACCGGATAACAGCACTATTTTTACAGGAGAAGCTAACGCCATATTACCGGCTCTTAAATATATTCAATGACACACTAAACATAAACAATACAAAATCTTTTGCGATTCGCTTTCTTGCCTTGAGGCTATTAAAAATCTCTTATGTTAACATCCACTTTTAATAGAAATTGTTGAATTGTATAATGATCTTGCTACTGGCTAATGCGACATAGTCCTCTGTTGGTTGCCCAGCCACGTTGGCATTTCTGGGAATACAATGGCCGATCTTGCTTCCAAGGCAGTGCTCAACAAATCTGTGACACCCCTTCTTATTCCATACTCTGATTATAAAGCTGTCATAAGATCTTATATCCGTGATCTGATTGCAGAAGAAGTGGGACACCCAAGTAGGTATAAATACATTATATGCACTAAAACCTTCCATTGGTTATACATACTTGGGTTGTCAGTCCAGATTTGAAGAGGTCATGTCGGATTTGCCACACAAGATATACACACGAATATTTACTAAAATGTCAGGATCCTCCTTTTTGTATCCCTTGTGATGAAAGAATTACGGTCAAGTATGTCCATCAAAAGGGATAAATATTTCAGTGTTAAAACGGTAAAAGATCTTTTTAACAAAGTTAATTATCATTTAAGTATTGAGTTTTTAAACGAAATTGAACTGACTGATACATTTTCAGTGATACAATTTGTAGACAGATATTTTTTAATGATTGGAAGTTGAAATTAGTAACTTAGATTGTTAGTGGCTGTACCCTCAAGGTTGGTTAAAGTATTGTAAAATTATTGTCCTCCTGAGAGGGTACGTAAGTCCCAAAACTCTCAAAGTAAGTCCCAAACAAAACATGATTTTAAGTTTAGAATTCTTGTGATTTTGATTATGGCTAAATTTGACTCTAAACGCCTGCTGCTGAAAGGATGATGTAAATCCAACTAGGGCCCATGTAGGTAGCAAAGGTACTGTAAGACCCCTTGGTCCTTAGTGATCAAGCTTCAGTTGCTGGTGATCTATAGCCCGTTCATATATTGTACTGTTATCTCTCGTGATATATTTTCATGATAGCGTTCTAGTTGTAAATTAAGAGCACTGATATTGTAGTAGTTTTACTGTCCTTCGATGACAGGTTTTTATGTTAATATACATTTATTGATTTGAATATTGATATAAACTGTTCTCGTCACGATATGGCTGCAATATTGACGATGTGACGTTAAATTTCAACTCACTCACTACAGTGGGCATCCTGTTGTTGTTACTGTATTAATTACCATCATTCATTGTTGTTGGTGTTAATCTCTGTCATGCATACTATCCTGTTGTTTTAGTTAATTCCCATTTGACGTATATAAGTCTATTTTGTGTTGCAATACTTCCCTCTTCCTTGACAACGTTATTCCAATCGATACTGAACCGTAACATTGAATAAAATAGAGCAGTTATCATTCATCCGACCAGAACGAAAAAGCTATGTTCTGCCCTAGCACAAGTAACCAACATTCTGATACTCTCCATAAAATGTAGGCGTTTGGGTGATTCCTGACGTCGAACAGCAGAAATTCTGCTATTTGACGATGGCCTGTCAACTTTCGGGACTTGACCAATCAAGTGATGGACCAATCAATGCAGTAACACGATAGCACAAATGATGAAAACGAATTATGTAAAAGCACGATGTCATCGTGACGTTAATGCAAGTATAATAATTGCTGTAAACCTAACTATAATTTAAAGAATATATCACAAAATATTAGCGGTATTACTTTTTCCTCAGCTAATAGGAAGTCGTAATGACATTCATCAACCTTCATCCATGTTTCTAGCATGACTTCATAAATTTAGTAAAGGAAAATCGTTTACTTTTTCCGTAAGCAGAAGAAATACATAAATGTTACCACACCGACATTGATAAACGCTCTTAACCACCGGGTATATTAACGTCACATCAATCAATCACTATTGTCATAATCATTAGGGGAGTACAGAACATAATTTTGTCGATACACGACGGATAATGTTCCAGAGTGAGTGAGTGAGTTAAGATTTTAAGTCACATCGGCAATATTTCAGCCATATCGTGACTAAATCAAGTTATAAATATATTAACAACTTAAAGGTAAATTATAAAATTCTGCCAAAGAAGGACAGTATAACAACTAAATTATCACAGATATAAATATAAAACTAGTAACAAAATCTAAAACATTTGAACTATATAAGACGATACAATATAAAAACAGGCTATAGATTGCCAACAACTGAGTAATGTTCCAGATGTTTTTTGACATGCCACTGAAAGGTATTATAAGCAACGTTCCACGATCGGTGGGTAGCTTTGGCAGCAATCAACCCAGTACCTGAGGCTGACCAGCTGATCTCAGACGAAAAGATACAGTTACTGAGAATTCTGTTTGAAGAGCATGTGACGCCTTTGTAAAGATGAACAGCGTATTATCAACTACACAGTTTTATATGTATTTTAGTAGTGAGTGTGTAGCTGCATAAGTGATTATTCAGCAGAATTATTCAACGGTGAATACTTAGAATGGGTTTCTGTAGTTAGCTTTTTACACTTGGCGTCCACTTTGGGTTTTACAACCGTCTTGGCTTTTAAGGTGTTTTCTCACAATGGAGATCCAGACTAACGACTGTTATGATCCATTTAAGTCGCCTGTCTGTATTGCAGTATGCGTCTCAGGATCTACAAAATTCAATTTTCTACAGTTTGGGCCTTTATCCATACTTTTACTGTTCGTGTAGGTGTTAATAAAACGTTCATGTGCTTGACATGCATTTCTTCAGCACGAGCAAATATGACTGTAATATATCAAGTACATTACCAGCCGTCATGTAACTGGAATATCGCAGAGTGTGGCTTTAAGCAAACCCCAAAAAAACTTAATGAAATGGGAGCAGAGGCAAAGTTGGCCCACTCGTATGACGGGTCGGAAAGTGATGTTCAGAGTTAGGTCCTTAAGCATGCCAGAAACGAATGATCGCTGGTTGAGGTCACAGATGACTAATTATCTCGAAGACATCTATATCTAATATGTTAGGTTTATTTGAATGACATATTCACTGTGTGTATTGAATGATATGTTTAGTCATATCACATACCAGAGAACATATATTGGGACAAGATATCATGTTATGAGAACGGCAAAGAAAAGCAATGTGCTTTATGAAGATCAGATTCTGTGCACTGTCATGAAATATGCAGAGGCATGCCCTACTGTACATGCATAGACTATTCCTCGGGGAAATCCTGTATGATAAACGCGTGGCTGAAGAACCCATCCCATATCTACGTTTTTCTACTTCTTTTAATGTCACGTACTAAATATTTATAGTTGATGTGTCTGAAATTATGTTTGACATGATCTTGTTGCATTTTGAAACGACTTCAGCCCTTTTCTTAGTGGGTGTTTTCGTACTGCAAAACGTTCGATGATTTCATTTGTCCCACGACCAGAAAACAAAAACGTTTTTGCGAAAGTGTGAAAACGCCACAACAGTAAGTTTCAATATACGCTTCATGTGATGTGTGGAAAGCATTGTATCTTATGAAAGATCGCAGTAGAGCAGATAATGGGCAGCCAGACTTTCAAGGCTGAACTGATGTCAAAGATATTCCCGAGTAACAGGCTTGATTGCTATTGTCGGAGATGGCTGCTAGTTGCTACATGTTTCTAAGGGCGTCAGATATACTATTGGTTTTCAAACTGTAACACTGTCGTTGGTCTAATCTTCTACGTAGCCTTCATTTTTCCATCACAAGGGACAAGTATTTCAGTGCAAAACAGTTCAGGATCTTTTTTATAATGTTAATTTTAGTTTAATTATTGCATTTTAAAAAGAAATAGAGTTACCAGATACATTTTGATTGTGTAAATAGATAAATCTTTTATGCTTGGTAGTTTAAATAAACAACTGATATTGTTAGTGACTGTATCCTCAAAGGGGGTTAAAGAACTGTAAAATCATTGTCCTCCTGCGAGGATACGTAAGTCCCCAAAACACTTCAAGTAAATTTTAACTTACTATGGTTTTTAACTGCAGTATCTATGTTATTTCAATGTTATGGCTAGATTGTAAAAATTTGCTGACAGGTGAAGGGATGGTGTAAATACAGCTGGGGTCCATGTAGGTAGCAAAAGTAATGTAAGTCCCCATGGTCCCTAGTATGGTGATCTACCTTCGGTTGCTGGCAATCTATAGCCTGTTTTTATATTTTATTGTCATGTATAGTTAAAACGTTTTAGATTATATTACTAATTTTACATTATATGTGCGATATTCTAGTTGTTTTACTGTCATTCGTTGGCAGGTTTTTATACTTTACCTATGATTATTATTTTTATATAACTTGATATAGTCACGATATGGCTGAAATACTGCCGACGTGACTTAAAATCAAAACTCACTCACTCACTACGCAGCCTTCATTAACCAATCTCGTGGATCAAAAGTCATCGTTGCCAGACGAGCTGTGCCTTCATAACTATCATTCTTGTTACTGTTCATAAGTCGCTCCTGGGGTTCCAGTGCCCTTGCCTGCTGAAAACTCAAACATGGAACACTAATATGCTATAATTAATATATTCCCCAGTCCCCCAAAGTATTTAACGTCACGACTAAACCTGAGAAAAGTCTTACATCGTCTCTCAAGAACACTGATGTCTCGAGCCTGAAGCTAATAGATCTACGTGTGAAAAACCATCTACGTGTTGGGATCTGATGCTGATGGTACATCAGTACTGATGTGAGAGTGTATGTCAATGATGTAGAACTGAGGACAAATCTATCGAAAACGGAATTCAGACTTAATCCATCTTCTTGAGCAGGATAACCTAGACTGTCTACATCTGTAGAGGGAATGACACGACGTTAATCTATAGATACGCATTACCCTTGTAAACATATAGACACTGTGTATACATTTCAAGTAAACTTTCGTAATCCAACTGCAATGAACCACCTTTCGACCTATCGTTGTCCTTGGACAGGAAATGCTGATCAATCTACAGGCGTCTGGAGGTATACAAACGTATTTCGCAATCAATTCATCACGAACGAGCCCTTGTACATGTTATGTGGAGAAGGTCCTATTTCTACCACCTTGTTATTGGCATGTCACGTACATTAACACGCTATACCAAGTCCACATCCATCCCAGCGTCAGCTGGCGTCTGTCTGACGGTGACGAGTATGAAGATTGCCCCAGTACAGTCCTCATTTCCCTCAACTGATGCAGTGTGAATTAAGCAGAATTCAATGATGACAGGTTAAATCTCCACGATCTGTATCCGGTAATTCAATTTCCTATACTTCCTGAGCCTACACTACAGTGGGGCTTCTATTGAAATAAGATATATTTTTTGTAATGTAAGCTGTTGTCAAACCTGTCAACTAGTGTATATAGTACATCTGGTGCTGGTTACATGAAAGGGGTTACAGGTACACAATTCTTTAATAACCTTTGTCCCGAAATGTCAGGTTGTCATTCAACTTAAGCAATGGTGTTTTAATGATAATATTATAGTACAAGTTCAATATCATTTGCTCACAAAGCGCCTACCAGGAGAAATCAGTTGCTAATCGATAAACATATCTTTTATCACTCGACTGTCGGTAGTGCAGTCAGATGTTTCCATTACGAATACAAACGAGCGTTCAGATGACACGTGCCCAGCAGACAATAACCTCGGCCTGCGTTTGTATGGCAGTTAGTTGACAGTTTTTTTGTAGACATACGACCATACAATGTTTGCAATATAGCCATTTTCGCCCTCATAAAACTTCCCTGACAATACACCATGCGGAGATATGATGTTCTCGACATCCCTCCTGGGACAGATTGAGGAAATAGATTCCGATATTGACACTATAAAAATCCACCAATATTTATCCATTATGTAATAATTGATCTTGTGTCGCGATGAGCTGTGTGAACAAAAGGCCATGGACAGTAGCATTCCAGACGTGATAATTGCAGATCAACATCAACCCGTAAAACATCGTCGTGGAATTAAGTTCCTTTCGTGTATCAGAAGAATATACATTGTAGGTGAGTTTACATTCTTATGATGGGTTCCAGTGATCTGTTTACAGAATCCTCAGATCAATAACGCAATAATAGGCAAGTTAGAATTGGGTGTTGTTCAACTTCAACGTGAACTGAAAATCAGCCCAAAGTAAACTACAGATTGGGGACGAGACAAAAATAATATTGTAATACCCCAAATCAAATGCATATTTTATTTCCTGAGATAAAAGGGCGGGAGGGATGTTTTCACTGGAAAAGCAATTGAACTCTATTCAATTAACCAAATTATGAAGTGCCAACCTTGGTTGGTGTGTGGTGATAATGTTCATTGATGACGATGTGTGTCTTATGTTAACGGATGCCGTGCCATAAAATGGCATTCCAACGTCTTTGGGAATTCCAATACCTTGAGTAGCAAACGAAGATTTGCCTTTTTAGAACCACATTGGAAATCTCCTATCCTCGCGCGCATTAGACGCTCAGTTGGAAATCGTGCTGTATTGTCTGTAAAGGATAAGTATTGATAAGATTGGATAAAAAACGCACCTGTGAACCTACTTGAAGGTTTCTTAATGGGACCATCTACATTAGCCAGGGAGTTTTATGTGTAAATAATACAATGTGTTGATTGGGTTCAACTGAATCGTCATTGCATTTTCCTGTCAACTAGCGTCAGTAATGTGTCTGAATGCAGTCTTCATACGTTCTGGCGCCTTTCGTGAAGCATTATCACTGACCAGAAACGCGGAAAATTGGAGAAAAGAAGATTGCCCGTACAGTTTAAAACTGCATTTTACCCTCACAAATTGGACTGACGAAAACTTCAAAGCACGTGGCCATAAAAGGAGGGAACATCGATTGAATGTCCCTTGGACAACTGAAGGGTATGGGCAGGCCAGCCAATGTCACGTCTCTTACGCTATTTCTCGCTCTATTAGAACTACCGGGGTTTCCAATAGACTTAGCCCGATTTAGCTGTTTAACAGCGCAACTTTAAGGGTTTGCCAGCATTAAAAACGACATGCTGGTTCGTGCTGATTAATTGGAGTTTAAATTGATGGTGAATCTGTGCAACTGACAGAAGGGCGATCCTAGATGTTTCAATTTAGACTAACAATTTACGGCTACTGTTATCTTCCGTGATTGTCCTTGCTTTCCAAATGAGCTAGCTAGTTCGAGGAAACTTGGAGATGACCTTGATAAAGGTCTTCCATGATAATTACCATTTACACCCAAACAGGCATGTCCCGAATAACACATTGGCTAATTTAGGTGATCAAGTTGTACCCTTGGGGTTGGTCACTACTGAACCATAACATTGAATAAAATAGAGCAGTTATCATTCATCTAACCAGTCTTTTGCCTTTGTTGACACTTGACGAAACGACCACTTCACTGGTTGACCTTATTTAATTCCATTAGGACAAGTTCTTCACAAATATGCTTTCATTTTAAAATTCCCTACTGTTACTCAATCACTTCGAACGCATTGACGAGACAAACCAAGATTCAATTCTTTTTAGTCGTCGATTGCCAGTCTTTAATTTCTTTATCAGTTAATTCAGAAAAAATAATATAACTTCACCGCCTGAAAATAATAAGTCTTGATAACCTGCTGACACAGATTCCATTTGGGAGAAAAAGGCAAAATATAATGAATGGATCACTAAGTATCAGTGATGACGCCAAGTGTTCACGAAAAAGCTATGTTCTGCCCTAGCACAAGTAACCAACATTCTGATACTCTCCATAAAATGTAGGCGTTTGGGTGTTTCCTGAGTTCGAACAGCGGAAATTCAGCTACTTGACGATGGCCTGTCAACTTTCGGGACTTGACCAATCAAGTGATGGACCAATCGATGCAGTAACACGATAGCATATATGATGAAAACGAATTATGTTAAAGCACGATGTCATCGTGACGTTAATGCAAGTATAATAATTGCTGTAAACCTAACTATAATTTAAAGAATATATCACAAAATATTAGCGGTATTACTTTTTCCTCAGCTAATAGGAAGTCGTAATGACATTCATCAACCTTCATCCATGTTTCTAGCATGACTTCATAAATTTAGTAAAGGAAAATCGTTTACTTTTTCCGTAAGCAGAGGAAATACATAAATGTTACCACACCGACATTGACAAACGCTCTTAACCACCGGATATATTAACATCACATCAATCAATCACTATTGGCATAATCGTTAGGGTGAGTACAGAACATAATTTTGTCGATACACGACGGATAATGTTCCAGAGTGAGTGAGTGAGTGAGTGAGTTAAGATTTTAAGTCACATCGGCAATATTTCAGCCATATCGTGACTTAATAAGTTATAAATATATTAACAATTTAAAGGTAAATTATAAAATTCTGCCAAAGAAGGACAGTAAAACAACTAGATTATCACAGATATAAATATAAATCTAGTAACAAAATCTAAAACATTTGAACTATATAAGACGATACAATATAAAAACAGGCTATAGATTGCCAACAACTGAGTAATGTTCCAGATGTTTTTTGACATGCCACTGAAAGATATTATAAGCAACGTTCCACGATCGGTGGGTAGCTTTGGCACGCAATCAACCAAGTACCTGAGGCTGACCAGCTGATCTCAGACGAAAAGATACAGTTACTGAGAATTCTGTTTGAAGAGCATGTGACGCCTGTGTAAAGATGAACAGCGTATTATCAACTACACAGTTTTATATGTATTTTAGTAGTGAGTGTGTAGCTGCATAAGTGATTATTCAGCAGAATTATTCAACGGTGAATACTTAGAATGGGTTTCTGTAGTTAGCTTTTACACTTGGCGTCCACTTTGGGTTTTACAACCGTCTAGGCTTTTAAGGTGTTTTCTCACAATGGAGATCCAGACTAACGACTGTTATGATCCATCTAAGTCGTCTGTCTGTATTGCAGTATGCGTCTCAGGATCTATAACATTCAACCAGAAAACGTCATTTGGTCAATATTTTACAGTTTGGGCCGTTAGCTGAAAGCTCTTATACAGTTCGTGTAGGTGGGCCTCTTAATAAAACGTTCATTTGCTTGACAAGCATTTCTTCAGCACGAGCAAATATGACTGTAATATATCAAGTACATTACCAGCCGTCATATAACTGGAATATCGCTGAGTGTGGCTTTAAGAAAAAAAAAACTTAATGAAATGGGAGCAGTTGGCCCACTCGTATGCAGAGGCATGCCCTACTGTACATGCATAGACTATTCCTCGGGGAAATCCTGTATGATTAACGCGTGACTGAAGAACCCATCCCATATCTACGTTTTTCTACTTCTTTTAATGTCACGTACTAAATATTTATGCCAGTTGACGTGTCTGAAATTATGTTTGACATGATCTTGTTGCATTTAAGGCCTATTCTTGGTGGGCGCATTCGTACTGCGAAACGTTCGATGATTTCATTTGTCCCACGACCAGAAAACAAAAACGTTTTTGCGAAAGTGTGAAAACGCCACAACAGTAAGTTTCTATATACGCTTCATGTGATGTGTGGAAAGCACTGTATCTTATGAAAGATCGCAGTAGAGCAAATAATGGGCAGCCAGACTTTCAAGGCTGAACTGATGTCAAAGATATTCCCGAGTAACAGGCTTGATTGCTATTGTCGGATATGGCTGCTGGTGGCTACAGGTTTCTAAGGGCGTCAGATATACTATTGGTTTTCAAACTGTAACACTGTCGTTGATCTAATCTTCTACGCAGCCTTCATTTTTCCATCACAAGGGACAAGTATTTCAGTGCAAAAACAGTTCAGGATCTTTTTTATAATGTTAATTTTAGTTTAATTATTGCATTTTAAAAAGAAATAGAGTTACCAGATACATTTTGATTGTGTAAATAGATAAATCTTGTATGCTTGGTAGTTTAGATAAACAACTGATATTTTTAGTGGCTGTATCCTCAAAGGGAGTTAAAGTACTGTAAAATCATTGTCCTCCTGCGAGGATACGTAAGTCCAAAAACACTTCAAGTAAATTTAAACTTACTATGGTTTTTTAACTGCAGTATATATGTTATTTTAATGTTATGGCTAGATTGTCAAAAATTGCTGACAGGTGAAGGGATGGTGTAAATACAGCTGGGGTCCATGTAGGTAGCAAATGTACTGTAAGTCCCCATGGTCCCTAGTATGGTGATCTACCTTCGGTTGCTGGCAATCTATAGCCTGTTTTTATATTGTATTGTCATGTATAGTTAAAATGTTTTAGATTATGTTACTAGTTTTCCATTTATATATGTGATATTGTAGTTGTTTTACTGTCATTCGTTGGCAAGTTCTTATACTTTACCTATAATTATTATTAATATATAACTTGACATAGTCACGATATGGCTGAAATACTGCCGACGTGACTTAAAATCTTAACTCACTCACTCACTCACTACGCAGCCTTGATTAACCTAACTCGTGGATCAAAAGTCATCGTTGCCAGACGAGCTGTGCCTTCATAACTATAAGTTTTGTTATTGTTGATGAGTCGCTCCTGGGGTTCCAGTGCCCTTGCCTGCTGAAAACCCAAACATGGAAGACTAATATGCTATGATTAATATAATCCCCTTTCCCTAAAGTATTTAACGTCACGACTAAACCTGAGAAAAGTCTTACATCGTCTTTCAAACACACTGATGTCTCGAGCCTGAAGCTAATACGTGTGAAAGACCATCGACGTTTTGGGATCTGATACTGATGGTACATCAGTACTGATGTGAGATTGTATGTCAATGATGTAGAACTAAGGACAAATCTATCGAAAACGGAATTCAGACTTAATCCATCTTCTTGAGCAGGATAACCTAGACTCTCTACATCTGTAGAGGAAATGACACGATGTTAATCTATACATACGCGTTACCCTTGTAGAAATGTAGACACTGTGTATACATTTAAAGTAAACTTTCGTAATCCAACTGCAATGAACTACCTTTCGACCTATCGTTATCCTTGGACAGGAAATGCTGATCAATCTACAGGCGTCTGGAGGTATATAAACGTATTTCGCAATCAA
Organism: Haliotis rubra; assembly: GCF_003918875.1. Taxonomy (NCBI): domain Eukaryota; kingdom Metazoa; phylum Mollusca; class Gastropoda; order Lepetellida; family Haliotidae; genus Haliotis; species Haliotis rubra. Next base: position 1,219,652 of record NW_025767457.1, read on the forward strand.
TACATCACGAACGAGCCCTTGTACATGTTACGTGGAGAAGGTCCTATTTCTACCACCTTGTTATTGGCATGTCACGTACATTATTACTTTGTACCAAGCCCACGTCCATCACAGCGTTAGCTGGCGTCTGTTTGACGGTGACGATTATGAAGATTGCCCCAGTACAGTCCTCAGTTCCTTCATCTGATGCAGCGTGAATTAAACAAAATTCAATGATGACAGGTTAAATCTCCACGATCTGTATCCGGTAATTCAATTTCCTATACTACGACTTCCTGAGCCTACGCTTGGACCTTCAGTGGGGCTTCCATTGAAATATGATATATTTTTGTATTGTAAGCTGTTGTCAAACCTGTCAACTACATCGTAGTGTATATAGTACATCTGGTGCTGGTTACATGAAATGGATTACGTAAAAGGAAAACAAAGCATTAAGATGAAATCATGACTTCAGCCTTCCAGGAGTCACCTTACCATTTATGTCAGGCAATATTTCAGTAGTTCGAGCAGCTGGTACATACATTTGGCAATGTATGAGGTACAATCGATCACGCTCCTTTGAAGAAGATTTCAAATAGCGTTATACGACTCTTATTTCTTCCGGGTTACTGCCTTAGTACGTCTTAGGAGCTTTTGAAAAACCTTTAGTATGATGTATGGTAGACAGGTGGAGCCCAGTCTAAAACCGGACGCACCAAAGACAAAAATGACATGACGAAATGACCAGTGCAAAACATTCGCTCTTTACCACATATCCCGATAATGTTTTTAGGCTAAACAACTGGCTGGTCTTTGCGTGTGGGGTTGGATGCCGTCACCTTTTCGCAAAAACCCGGATTCATCACCAACTCACAACGATTCATTGACTCTAGCCTTTGATAAATAAATACAATAAATAATAATCAATGATATCTTTTTGGTGTGTTTTTTTCGGTGTTTGTAAATTTGATAGTATTTATCTTATAACACTGTTTCTAAATATTAATTTCCTTGAAAAAACAGGTACACAATTCTTAACTAACCATTGTCGAGAAATGTCAGATTTTAATTCAACGTAAGCAATGGTGTTTTAATGATAATATTATAATACAAGTTCAAGATCATGTGCTCACAAAGGGCCTAACAAGTTGACTAGCAGGGGAAATCAGTTGCTAATCGTTAATAAACATATCTTTTATCACGCGACTGTCGGTAGTGCAGTCAGATGTTTCCATTACGAGTACAAACGTTAACGAGCGTTCAAATGACACGTGTCCAGCAGACAATAACCTCGGCCTGCGTTTAGTTGGCAGTTATTTGTAGACATACGACCATACAATGTTTTCAATTGAGCCATTTTGGCCCTCATAATACTTCCCTGACAATACACCATGTGGAGATATGGTGTTCCCGACATCACTTCTGGGATAAATTGAGGAAATAGATTCCGATATTTACACTATACAAATCCACTAATATTTATTCATTATGTAATAATTGATCTTGTGTCGCGATGAGCTGTGTGAACAAAAGGCCATGGACAGTAGCATTCAAGACGTGACAATTGCAGATCAACATCAACCCGTAAAACATCGATCTGAAATTACGTTCCTTTCGTGTATCAGAAGAATATACATTGTAGGTGCGTTTACATTCCATTTAATCCATCGCTTTGATGGGTTCCAGTGGTCTGTTTTCAGAATCCTCAGATCAATAACGCAGGGAATAGGCAAGTCAGAATTGACTATGGTTTAGCTTCAACGCTAAATTAAAATCAGTCCGAAGGAAACCACAGATGGGAGAGGAGACAAAGATAATGTCTTACCAAAAATCAGATGCATACTTTATTTCCTGAGATAAAAGGGCGGGAGGGTTGTTCTCACTAGAAACGCAACTCAACTTTATTCAATTAACCAAATTATGAAGTAATAGCATTGGCCGGTGTGTGGTGGTAATGGTCATTGATGATAGTGTCTTATGTTAACGGATGGTGTGCCATAAAATGGCATTCCAAAGTATTTGGGAATTCCAATACCTTGAGTAGAAAGCGAAGATTTGCCTTTTTAAAACCACATGGGAAATTTCGACTCGCGTGCATTAGACGCTCAGTTGGAATTCGTGCTGTATTGTCTGTATAAGATAAGAATTGATAAGATTGGACAAGAAACGCACCTGTGAACCTACTTAAAGGTTTCTTAATGGGACGGACTATATTAACCAGGGAGTTTTATGTGTAAATAATACAACGTGTTGATTGGGTTCAACTGAATCGTCATTGCATTTTCCTGTCAACTAGCGTCAGTGATGTGTCTGAATGCAGTCTTCATACGTTCTGGTGCCTTTCGTGAAGTATTATCCCTGACCAGAAGCGCGGAAAATTGAAGAAGAGAAGATTGCCCGTACAGTTCAATGCTGCATTTTAGCCTCAATAATTGGACTGACGAAAACTTCAAAGCACGTGGCCATACAAGGAGGGGACATCGATTGAATGTCCCCTGGACTGAAGGGTATGGGCAGGCCATCCAATGTCACGTCCCTTACGTGATAGTCAGAGATTTCGGGCTCTATTAGAACTAGCGAAGCTTCCAATAGACTTAGCTCGATTAAGCTATTTAACATGACACGAGCGTTTTCAGCGCAGTTTGAAGGGTTTGTCAGCCTTAAAAGTGAAATGTTGGTTCGCTGGTTCGTGCTGATTAATTTGAGTTTAAATTGACGGTGAATCTGTGCTTATTGGCAGAAGTGCAATCCTAGATGTTTCAATTAAGACTAACAATTTACGGCTACTGTTATCTTCCGTGATTGTCCTTGTTTCCCTGATGATCTAGATAGTTCGAGGAAATGTGGAGACGACCTTGGTAAAGGCCTTCCCTGACAATTACAAATTAGATCCAAACAGGCATGTCCCGAATAACACACTGGGTAATGTAGGTGATCAAGACGTACCCCTTGGGCTTGGTCACTTTTATAATTGCAAACTTTTTCCGCTTCCAGAATAACAATGTAGCATTAGCATGGCAAATAGCATAACTGTAATTGAATTTTGGATTTCCCGACCAAGCTTTCGTGTACACCAACGAATGAAGTATCTAAATGAAGAGTAATATGACTTTACCAGCGTACGTGTAATAAAGCTTCTCGTCAAGTAGCGCCCTAATGTAACTGTGAATATGTGATATCCTGTTTGGTCTTGTGATATATAGCCATATGTTCATTTATCGCAACCATAGCAACCGTAAGTCTACTGTCTTCCTGTCTTCAGTGTAGATCTTGTACATCCGGTACACCAACAGTTCCAGCTGCAGACAGCTCTCGACTTTCTTACATGTTTTCGTTTCGACAAGACACTAAACAATGTCCTTGACTTGCAGCTTTTAGATTCTTTCGTTATATCGCGATGGCAATCTTCATAAAATAATACTAGCAAGAAACCAACCACATACTTATAGTGAAGGAAGTTGCAGAGAAAATATCTGTACATTCTAATTTCAACAGATCAATAGTTTTGCAATCTTGAGCCCTTCAGGCAGTTTTCTCTGGTACTTCTTTCCAGCCCGACAACATTTAACCCGTAGGCAATCTTGAAGCCTGGATGAGTAATTCGATTCACCTGAATTTCTTCTCATAAAATGCAAACGTAAAGAAGAAAAGTGAGTGAGTTAAGATTTTAAGTCACATCGGCACTATTTCAGCTATATCGTGACTAAATCAAGTTAAAATATATTAACAATTAAATACGAAGGACAGTAAAACAACTAGATTATCACAGATATAAATACAAAACTAGTAATTAAATCTAAAATATTTTAACTATACATGACAATACAATATAAAAACAGGCTATAGATTGCCAACAACTTAAGGTAGATCACCATACTAGGGACCATGGGGACTTACAGTACATTTACGTAAAGAAGAAAAACTCTCTCTGAAATTAGGCAGGCACTTAGGAGCTGAAATTGCGAGTAAAGTGTGCTTGCTGCAAGCCCGGTGATTTCACAGAAATGCAAACGACAATATTTCATGAACACAGTTTTTCATTCCTTGATAATTGTTACATGAAAATTTAGTTGAAGCTAAAACCACGAAAACAGGCTTGATGAATCATGTACTCGTAAAAGGAAAAAGAACGTAAACTGTATTAAGTAAATAAATTGGTAATGCTTTGATTTTACTTCGCTTTAGAAATATTCTTTATGTGTCACGGCATGGACATCATAAATGGGCTTCGCACATGAGACCGAATTTGCGAAACAGCCTTCATTCATTGTTGTTGGTGAGAATCCATGTCATGCATAACATCCTCTTGTTTAAGGTACTTCCCATTTGACGTATATAAGTCTATTTTGTGTTTTAATACTTCCCTCTTCCTTGACAACGTTATAGAAATCGATACCGAACCATAGCATCGAATAAAATAGAGAAGTTATCATCCATGTGCACAGTCTTTTGATTTGTTGACACTTGTTGCCGAAAAGTTGACTGGTAGGCTGAAATCACCAACTTAGATTCGGTTTTCTTTTGACCTTATTTAATTCTATGATGGTATGTATATGTTCTTCGTAAATAAGCATTCATTATAAAACTTGATACTGTTACTCAATCACTTCAAAGGTATTGACGAGACAGATCAAGATTCAATCAGTTCTTGATTGCCTTGCTTTCATTACGTCATCGGTTGATTCAGAAAAAATAATAGAACACGTCTCCTCCTGAGAATCATCAGTCTCAATAACCTACAGACACAGATTCCATTTGGGAGAATGACAAAATAGCGGCAAAACTATAATGAATGGATCAGCAAGAATTAGTGATGACGCCAAGTGTTCTGCCCCAACTGAAGCAACCAACACTCGCAAACCCTACTTAAAACGTTCTTTCGCAACGGCAGAGGCTGTAGACAGGGGAATTGTATCTCCCCATATATATTCATTTTTGTTGCAGAAATACTGACCAGTATGATAGGAGACAAAACTAAGATTAAAGGCATGTATTCAAAAATTAAAGAGCATAAATTACGGCAGTATGATGACACAGCTTTTGTTTTGATGACTCAGAAGAAAGCCTACCTGAAGTAACAAACTCTACTTAAAATGTAAGCATTTACGTGATTCCTGACGCCGAACATAGGTGCTTCTGTTATTCTTCAAGGGCCTGTCAACATTCGTGCCTTGACCAATCAAATGATGGACCAATCGATTCCGTGACATGATAGCACACCTGGTGATACTGAAAACGCGTACAGTGCGTACAACCACGATGTCATAGTCATGTTTGTGCAATTGTTTCACCTCTGCATGTTATAAAAGTATATGGCACGTTCGCGTGTACGATCACCTATTGAACCAACATGAGTCATTCATCTAATATAATTCAATGGAACTGCAAAGAACTTAGAAAGAGATGAGATACAGTTGATAGCTCAAGACTTTAAACCGTCAGCATTGTGTGTACAAGAGACTTATCTTAAACATACTGATACATTTGCTCTAAGGCAGTACACATGTCATCACTCAATTTCTCCTCCAGGGGATAAAGCGACTGGAGGTGCTTCTATATTAGTCAGAAACAATGTCATTCATAGTGACGTTCACCTAAATGCTAATCTTCAAGCCGTAGCTATCCGCATTACTTTGCACATTGCCCATTGTACATTCCACCTTCATCTGCTCTTCGACAATCTGATCTTCAGAATCTGTATGATCAACTACCCAAGACCTGTATCACCATGGGCGATTGGATCCACACAACCCTCTATGGGGAAGTACAAGTACAAGCAATAAAGGCAAGGCAATTGAAGATCTTATTTCTGATAATAGTTTATATGTGTTTAATGATCAGTCAAGCACCCATTTACACCCTGCTACATGAAACCTATTCTAAACTTGATCTGTCCCTCGCAGATTCGAATGTTTACAACGAATTTGAATGGTCTGTTCATGATGACCTTTGTGGAAGCGATCACTTACCTACTGTCCTGAAAGCTATCAAACCGGGTAATGATCCAGGGTGGAATTTTTCGAAGGCCAACTGGTCCTTGTTTGAAACACTACGTGTGGAAAAAATAATACATTTTGAAAATGTATCAGATCCAATACAGTTGTTTTCCGCTCAACTGAATGAAATTGCTGAACAAACAATTCCTAAGTCATCTGCAACTCCTCATATTCGTTAACCATGGTTTAACAATGAATGCAAACAATCCAGGAAATGTAGGAATAAGGCAGAAAAATATTTTCGCCGACATCCTACTGTTCATAACCTGAATAATGTTAAAATTACCAGTGCCAAGGCACGACGGGCATAGCAACAAGACAAGCGCCAATCTTGGAGAAAATATGTCTCCAAAATTAAATCACGCACCCATGTCTAAGGAACATGGTTCTGAGAATAAAAGGCAAAGGTTCAAAATCTGCTGTTCATCATCTTAAAGATGGTGACAACTTAATAACTGAGAAATGTAACATTGCAAATAAAATTGGTGAAACTCTTGCCGAGAATTCATTATCGGCAAATTATGTCCCTGACTTTCAGAGATATCAGAAACAACAGGAAAAGACAAAAACTAATTTTGATTCACATAACGGTGAAGACTACAATGAAGTGTAATCATTACATGAGCTTCACACGGCGCTTGCGCAAGCTCATGATCATGATACTGCAGCAGGTGATGATAATATCCTTTATCAGTTACTGAAGCATTTGCCTGAATCATGTCTTTTGACACTTTTAGATATATTTGATCAAATATGGACGTCTGGAAATTTTCCTGCTTCATGACGTAATGCCAATGTAGTCCCCATTCCAAAACCTGGACGGGATCTTACAGATCCATCAAATTATAGACCCATATATCTAACCAGCTGTGTCTGTAAAACCATGGAACAAATGGCAAATAATAGATTAATCTGGTATCTTGAAAACAATAACCTTATTACAAATATTCAATGTGGTTTCAGGAAAAATCGAAGTACCATTGATCATTTGGTATGATTAAAATCCTTTGTTAAAAATGCTGTAGTAAATAAACAACATGCAGTATCGATATTCTTTGATCTCGAGAAAGCATACGATACCACCTGCAGGCATGGCGTTTTAAACGATTTACATGATTTTTGTTTAAGGTGTCGTTTACCTCTTTTTATATCACAGTTATTAACAGACAGGCAATTTCAAGTCCGAGTGGGTTCAACCCTGTCTGGGCATTTTAATCAGGATCAGGGTGTACCACAAGGCAGTATGTTTTGTCTGTCACACTGCTTATCATCAAGATCAACAGTTTATCCAAGGTTTTAAATGATTCAATCGATGGGTCACTTTTTGTGGATGATTTTAATATTTCTTCTTGTTGTAAAAATATGCATACTATTGAACGGCAACTGTAGTTGTGTTTAAACAATATATATAAACGGTGTCTTGAAAACGGCTTTAAACTTTTAAATCAAACACTAATTGTATGCATTTCTGCCGTAAATACAAACCACGTAAAGACCCAGAACTATTTTTAAATGGCACTCCCATCAAAGTTATCAAGGAGGCCAAGTTCTTGGGTCTAATGTTTTTCTCTCATTTAACGTTTCTGCCACATATAAAACTTCCTTGACACGAAATGCCTCAAGGCACTTGATCTATTAAAAGTCATTTCCAATTCAAAGTGGGGAGGGGATCAAACTACCATCCTTCACTTATATAGATCATTGGTGAGACTTGATTATGGCTCCATCGTATATGGTGGAACTTTCAAAAGCAACCTACAACTACTTGATTCTCTCCACCACCAAGGTATACGACTTTGTCTTGTGTCTTTTAGAACTTCTGTTGACAGCCTCTATGTCGAGGCAGATGAGCCTTCTCTTACCCAAAGGCGTGTATAATTATCTTTACTATACATTACAAAACTATATTCTAACGAGTCTAATCCTGCATTTACCTGTGTCTTTAATCCTCTGTATGAGGATTTGTACAACAAGAAATATTCTCTTGTTCCGCCTCTCGGGTTAAGAATTATGTCATTCATTACTGCTGCCGGCATTGAGCTACAAAATGTATCTCCTTCCCGACTTCTTTCTTCTACTTGGCAAGTCGACCTAACCTTAACTACATTTAAAATCAGAAACTAATTAATTGCAATATAATCAAGAATATAATCAATTGAAAAGTAAATATAATGCTCACAAATCCTTATTTACAGATGGGTCCAAGGATGGTACCGCTGTGGCTTGTGCCACTGCCATTTCATCCAGAACAATATCTTCTAGAATACCGGATAACAGCTCTATTTTACAGCAGAAGCAAACGCCATATTAACGGCTTTAAAATATATTCAAAGGCACCCTAAACATAAACAATATATAATATTTTCTTACTTTCTTCCTTGCCTTCAGGCTATTAAAAATCTTTCTTGTAAACATCCACTTTTAATTGAAAAAAATGAATTATATAATGAGCTTGCCACTGACCAATACGACATTGTCCTCTGATGGTTACCCAGCCATGTTGGAATTTCTGGTAACAAAATGGCCGACTTTGCTGCTAAGGCAACACTCGACAAATCTATGACACCTCTTCTTATTCCACGCTCCGATTACAAAGCTACCATTAGGTCTTACATCCGTGATCTAATGTAGAAGAAGTGTGACACCCAAGTAGGTATCAATAAATTACCAACTGTCGGTTATAACACATAAAGCCAGCTATTGGTTATACCAGCTTGGGTTGTCAGTCCAGATCTGAAGAGGTCATCATGCGACGATGTCGTATTAGCCATACTAGACACAGTAATGAATACTTGTTAAAAGGTGAGGATCATCCGTTTTGTATCCCTTGTGATGAAAGAATCACGGTCAAGCATGCTCTGCTTGACTGTATTGATTTTCCATCACAAAGGATAAATATTTCAATGTCAAAACAGTGAAGGATCTTTTGTTAATGTTAATTATCATTTAACCATTGGATTTTTAAAAGAAATAGATTTACTACATAAATGTTGATTAAAGGTTTGTACATAGATTGATATTTTATTATTGGCAGTTTCGATTAGTAACTGAGATTGTTAGTGGCTGTACCCTCAAAGAGGGTTGAAGTATTCTAAAATTATTGTCCTCCTAAGAGGGTACGTAAGTCTTGAAGCATTCAAGGTAAATTCAAACCTACTATTTGTTTTAATCGTAATATATATGTTCTTTTAGTATATGGCTAGATTATCTAAAACTGCTAATAGCTGAAGGGATGGTGGAAATCCAGCTTGGGTCCATGCAGGAAGCAAATATACTGCAAGTCCCCATGGTCCCTAGTATGGTGATCTACCTTCAGTTGTTGGCAATCCATAACTTGGTTTTACATTGTATTGTTCTCTTTGTTTAAAAATATCGTTTTATGATTACATGCTAGTTTTACTAGTTATATGTGATACACTGTTAGTTTTACTGTTCTCCGTCAACAGGCTTTTAATTTCTACTTTTATTGTTCTATAATACAATAATTAATTGTTCTCGTCACGATATCGCTGAAATATTGCCGATGTGACGATAAATATTAACTCACGCACTCACTACAAAGTATATATTACGAAATCCTTACTATCGGTTTTACCTTTTTCCAAGAGAATATTTGATCGTTATTCATCAACCTTCATTCATGTTTCCAACACCATTACATAAATTTAGTAACAGAAAATCGTTGACTTTTTCCGTAAAGCAGACGAAATACGTAAATGTTACTGGCATTGATACACGTTTTAACCTGTGGGTAGATTAACTTCACATCGATCAAAGGGATAATTTATTGCAATGCTATAATGCTATTGCATCACTTCTGTCATCCTGATCTTTAGAACAGAATGTCTCCCTGTTTGGTATTGTGTGACTATGTTTCATGGACAATATTCCAGTTATTTGAAGAGTGCCTTTCCGGGACAGACCACTTAAAATATTAAAAGCAACGATCCATGATCGCTGGGTAGCTATCACGCAATCAAACAAGTACCTGAGGTTGACCACCTAATCTATGGAGCAGTCTCGAACGACAAGATACTGTTGTGGGTTTTCTGTTGAAGAGCATGTGACATACACCCTGGGTCTACATTATACTGCCAGGTGCGTTTGTTTGTCTAATAACTACACCTGTGTAAAGATGAACAGCGCTTTATTAAATATACAGCTTCATATATACTCTTCTAAAATGAAATTATACACAGGAAAAATTTGAATTTTAGAGAAATATGTGAGACAAACCGTTCCATTCATACACAACGCCATCGACCGTTTACAAGGACTGGCATCGCAGCATGAGGTGAGAAGGCACTTCAGCGTGTCCAGACAGACCATCTCAACCCAATGGACCCGATACAACAATACTGTGAGTGTTATTGACAGACCTAGGTCAGATCGATCTAGAGTTACCACCGCCGCCCAGGATCGCTACATCCGGTTGAGATATCTTCGTTCAAACACCACGACCGCATCATCCACAACAATGCAAATCCCTGGACTGCGCCGAATCTCCGACCAGACAGTGCGCAAATGGCTATGGGAAGCCACGTTGCACGTGTTTCACAGGACTTCCTCCAGCTAAACAATGTTAAGGTGTTATCTTGGCATTCTCGATCACCCGATTTGTCCCCCATGAACATTTATGGGATACTCTTGATCGACGCTTGCGCCAGCGTCATCCGCCACCTCAGGCACTCAGAACTGCACACAGCACAGCAAGAGTATCAAAACATTCCTCAAGAAAGCATTCGGCATCTCCTTTCTTTTATGGGTCACCGCTGCCAAGCTGTTATCGATGCTCACGGTGGTCAGACCAGATACTGACATTTTACTCTGACCAAATGGCTTTAATAGCTCTGTGTGGTTTTACCAAAGACTTTCTGGATAATCATGTTTTAGACATTCGTAAAGTGATGATTTTACTGTAATTGAGCAATGATGTCATATATTTGAATCCGTTATATGCACTCAGTAAGTAAACTCCAAAACAGCATGTATAGTTTCTTTTTTTTTCTTGAAGGGTATATTTTAGTAATACAAGACACTTGTTATGGATGTGCAACTTCTTTATTATTTACACACAACGCTTCTGGGCTAATACTTGCCCCTTCATCAGTCATCCATATCAAGTGTCTTGTATTACCCTACCAACTTCTAAATGCCTATCAAACATCTATATTTTAGTACTGATTGAGTAACTGTACAAGTGTTAATTCAGCAGAAGTATTCAATGGTGAACACCAAGAATGGACTTCACATAAGTTGACAATGTGGGGAAGCAAACTTCTATATTAAGCGTGATGAACTAATCACAAATTGACAATCACGTTACACCATTGTTCAATGTTTAACTGACAAACAAATGCACACAGAAATGTCCGTACTTTCAAACACGTCATGATCAACGTTACATTAGCATCTATCAGAACTGTGAAGAAGTAATAAATGGGCCACTGAGACCAATTATGCCCTGCCTTACTGCACATTCATAGACTATTCTTCAGGAAAATCATGTATGATTAACGCGTGGTTGAAGAACCCATCCCGTATCTACGTTTTTCTACTTCTTTTAATGTCACGTACTAAATATTTAAGTCAGTTGTCTGACATGATCTTGTTGCATTTTGATGTTGCCAGGCCTACTCTGAGTTGATGTATTCGTATTGCGAAAGGTTTGATGATTTCATTGGCCCCAAGACCAGAAAACAAAAACATTTTTGCGAATGTGTGAAAGCGTGACAACAGTAAGCTGCTTTATCAATTTATCTTCTGAAGGGATGAGATTTCAAGGCGCCAGTAACCTCACGGGCCTGCTTCCTTTTGTTGAGCCAGACTTAAACACCGGTTTTCAAACTGTATCACCGTCGTGGGTCCAATCTTCTACGCAGCCTTGATCTGAAGCTTGTGCTTTCTAATATGTGTGACAGACTATCGATTTATTTGGATCCCACACTGATAACAAAGATTTACCCCAGGTAACAGGCCTGATTCTCTCAAACACACTGATCTGATTGAAGCTAATATGGAGATGCATACAGGTAGCTACAGATGGCAAGAGGTGTCATATATACTATTGGTTTTCAAACTGTGGTCCAATCTTCTTTACTGTGCTGTGCCTTCATAACTATCAAGTGATGATAAGATGTTTGGACTTTATGTACCAAAGACACTGTAATCATCCTAAACCATTCTTGTGACTGTTCATAAGTCTCTCCTGGAGTTCCAATGTTCTTGCCTATGGAACAATCAAACATGGTACACTACAATACCATGATTAATATAAACCCCATTCCCCAAAGTATTTAACGTCACGACTAAACCTGAGAAAGTCGTGCATCGTCTCTCAAACACACTGATGTATCCAGCCTGAAGCTAATATGTGTGACAGACCATCCACGTGTAGGGATCTGATACAAATGGTTCAACAATACTGATGTGAGATTGTATGTCAATGATGTAGAACTCAGGACGAATCTATGGAAAACGGAATTCAGACTTAATCCATCTTTTTCAGCATGATGAACCTAGACTGACTTCATTTGTAGAGGAAATGACACGACGTTAATCTATAGATACGCGTTACCCTTGTTAACATATAGAGTGAGTGAGTGAGTGAGTTAATATTTATCGTCACATCGGCAATATTTCAGCCATATCGTGACGAGAACATTTCATAATTATATTAAAGATGAATAAAGTTAGAAATTAAAAAAACCTGTTGACGAAGAACAGTAAAACTACTAGTGTATCACAGATATCCATTTAAAACTAGCAATTAAATCTAAAATATTGGAACTAGAAATGATAATACAATATAAAAACAGGCTGTAGATTGCTAACGACTGAAGGTAGATCACCATACTAGGGACCATGGGGACTTACAGTACATTTGCTTCCTGCATGGACCTTAGCTGGCTTTACACCATCCCTTCAGCCGTCAGCAAGTTTAGACAATTTAGCCATAAGTTAAATCAACACATATTCTACGCTTAAAACTAATGGTATGTTTAAATTTAGTTTGAATGTTTTGGGACTTACGTACCCCCACAGGAGGACAATAATTTTACAATGCTTCAACCCCTGTGAGGATACAGCCACTAACAATCTCAGCTGCTCAACTAAACTACCAATTTTAAAATATTTATCTATTTACAATTCATTCAACAAATCTAATTCTTTTAAAAATGCAATAACTAAATGAGAACTGATATTATTAAAAAGATCCTTCATCGTTCGTGATTTGAAATAGTTATCCCTTCTGATGGAATATTCAATACAGTCAAGCAGGACATGCTTGACCGTGATTCTTTCATCACAAGGGATGCAAAACGGAGGATCCTCACCTTTTAACAGGTATTCATGAGTATATCTAGTATGGCCAATACGACATCGTCGTATGATGACCTCTTCAAATCTGGACTGACAACCCAAGTAGGTATAACCAACATAAGGTTTTATTGCATGTAATTTATTAAGTCCCACTTGAGTGTCCCACTTCTTCTGCATCAGATCGTGGATATAACATCTAATAGCAGCTTTGTAATCAGAGTATGGAATAAGAAGTGGTGTCACAGATTTGTTGAGTGCTGCCTTCGCAGCAAGATCGGCCAGTGTGTTCCCAGAAATGCCAACGATGTCGCATTGGCCAGTAGCAAGCTCATTATACAATTCAATAATTTCTAATAAAAGTGGATGTTTGCAAGAAAGATTTTTAATCGTCTGAAGGCAAGAAAGAGAGTCAGAAAAGATTATATATTGTTTATATTTACGGTGTGAGTTAACATATTTTAAAGCTGTTAATATGGCGTTTGCTTCCGCCGTGAAAATAGAGCTGTTATCAGGCAATCGAGAAGATATTGTTCTTGACCCAATGACAGTGGCACAAGCTACAGCGCCACCATCCTTGGATCCATCTGTATATAAGGATTTATATGTATTATATTTATTTCTTAACTGACTAAATTCTTGTTTATACTGTAATTCATTAGTTTCTGATTTTTTAAAGGTGGTCAAAGTTAGGTCAACTTGGGGTCTTACCAACTGCCAAGGAGGAGAAGAAAGAAGACGGGAAGGAGCTATAGTTTCCAGCTCAATGCCGGCAGCAGAAATGAATGGTTTAATTCTGTGCCCAAGAGGCGGAACAAGAGAAGACTTTTTATTGTACAGATCCTCATAAAGAGGATTGAAAACACAGTCAAATGCAGGATTAGACTCATTAGAATAGAGTTTTTTTTATATACTGTAAGGATAATTTTATACGACGTTGGTTAAGTGATGGCTCGTCTGCCTCAACATAGAGACTGTCAACAGGGGAAGTTCTAAAAGACCCAAGACAAAGTCTTAGGCCTTGGTGGTGAATAGAATCTAATAGTTTTAAGTTGCTGTTGCAGGCTCCACCATATACGATGGAGCCATAATCAAGTTTGGAGCGGACTAGTGATCTATATAGGTGGAGGAGGGTAGTATGATTCCCTCCCCACTTTGAATTAGAAACTACTTTCAATAAATCCAGTGCCTTCAGGCATTTATTTTTAAGGGATTTAATATGCGGCTGAAAAGTTAAATGGGAGTCGAAAAGTAGACCCAAGAACTTGGCCTCCTTGACAACTGTGATTGGAGTGTCATTTAAATTTAGTTCTGGGTCCGTATGTGGTTTATATTTTCTACAGAAGTGTATACAATTAGTTTTTGACTTAGAAAATTTAAAGCCGTTTTCAAGACACCATTTATTTATTTTGTTTAAACACAATTGCAGCTGCCGTTCAATAGTATGCATATTTTTGCCACGACAAGAAATATTAAAATCATCCACAAACAGCGACCCATCGATTAAATCATTTAAAACCTTCGACAAACTATTTATCTTGATACTAAAAAGTGTGACAGACAAAATGCTGCCTTGTGGAACACCCTGATCCTGATTGTAATGATCAGACAGGGTAGAACCCACGCGGACTTGAAAGTGCCTGTCTGTTAAAAACTTGGATATGAATTGAAGCAAACGGCCTCGCAATCCAAAATCGGGTAAATCTTTTAAAATCCCATGTTTCCAAGTAGTGTCATATGCTTTTTCTAAATCGAAAAAAATCGACACTGCATGTTGTTTTTGAATAATGGCATTTTTAACAAAGGATTCTAAACGCACTAAATGATCGATAGTACTTCTGTTTTTCCTGAAACCACATCGAATATCCGTTATATGGTTATTGGTTTCCAAGTACCAAACAAGTCGATTATTTATCATGCGTTCCATGGTCTTGCAAACACAGCTAGTTAGTGAGATCGGTCGATAATTGGAAGGATCAGTATGGTCACGTCCAGGTTTAGGGATTGGAACAATAATAGCATCGCGCCATGAAGCAGGAAATTGTCCAGATGTCCAAATATCATCAAAAATGTTTAAGAGGTTCTCCAAACATGATTCCGGTAAGTGCTTCAGAAGCTGATAATGTATGTTATCAGCCCCTGTAGTATCATGAAAGAGGAGTATGAAGTTCAAATAGAAAATAGTTCATTGTAATCTTCCCCATTATCTGAATTGAAATTAATAGTTTTCTTTTCCTGTTGTTTTTTTATAATTTTGGAATTGAGGTAGATAATTCGATGAGGAAGAGTGTTTGGCAAAAGTGTCTCCTAGTTTATTTGCAATATCAGATGGTCTAGTTAATAATTCGTCTCCATCTTTAAGATGCTTAATGCTAGAATTAGAATTAGAGCCTTTTATTTTCTGGATCATATTCCATACTTTTGATATCGGCGTTCGTGAATGTATTTTTGATACATAATTTCGCCAGGATTGACGTTTACTTTGCTTGAAGGTACGCCGTGCCTTAGCATTTAAAATTTTAAATTTATTCAAATTATGGACCATAGGATGGCGACGGAAATAATTCTCAGCTTTCTTCCGTGCCTTCCTAGCCTGTTTGCACTCATTGGTGAACCATGGTTTTCGTATGTGAGGAATTGCAGAGGATTTGGGGATACACTCATCAGCAATGTTAATTAGTTCATCAGAGAAATCTGTTATAGGATCAGGACTTTCTATAAAAAGTTCAGGTCTAAGTCTGTTACAACAAAGAGCTTGATACAAAGGCCAGTTAGCCTTTTTAAAATTCCATCTTGAAGACGGGGTAATATAGGATGGGGTAATATCAGATGGGTTCACGGATGTTTGAATTATAGGAAAATGGTCACTTCCACAGAGGTCATCGTGAACTGACCATTCAAATTCATTCAGTAGGTTTGAATCCATGATTAATAAATCAAGCGCCGAATAAGTTCCAGTGCCAGGATGTAAATAGATGTTGGAACCGTCATTGTATATGCACAAATCATTATCTGAACAAAACTCTTCTAACAGTTTACCTTTAGCATTAGTAGTTGTACCACCCCAAAGTGGGTTGTGGCCATTTAAGTCCCCCATAATAATACAGGGTTTAGGTAGTTGGTCATACAGAGTTTGAAGATCAGTCTTCTGAATGACTGAAGACGGTGAGATATACAAAGAGCATAATGTAAATGCAACGTGTAAAGTGAGTCGCACTGCAACTGCTTGAAGATTAGAAGTAAGTGTAATAGGGCTATGGATAACAGTCTGTTTGACTAGGATTGAAGATCCTCCAGTGGCCCTATCACCTGGAGGTGAGAAATAATGATAAGCATTGAAATGACGTAGGTCAAAAGGATCTGTCTGCTTTAAATAAGTCTCCTGCAGACAAAATGCTGACGACATACAATCCTGGACTAATAACTGTAACTCATTGTAATTATGCCGTAGTCCTCTGCAATTCCACTGTACGATGTTGTTGGAATAAACTATCTTTTCGGGGGATTTACTGGGGATCTAGCCCGTACTTTTTGGAGGGCGACAAGCTTCGTGCCCTAGATTGGACGTTTTCGGACACGTCCATATCCTCAAGTGATCCGTATTTGTTATAAAGTTTGATTTTATTTTCACACCCTTTTGGGGCTCTGCCACTTTGCTTTTGTGAAGAATCAGGCTTAGGTTTATTTTTTCCTCTAAGAATTTGTTGTACATTAGACAACGATTGAGACCTTGTGGGTGGCTGTGGTGATGAACCATGATCAGAAGCTGACCCTGACTGACTTTGTGACATGCCAGGAAGTGGCTCAGCAGTCTGAGTAGATATTGCAGGTGAGAAAATCTGTGGAGAATCGGTGTTCACCCAAGTCAAGTTGGTTTGGGAACCTGAAGAAGATTTAGAAACTTTAGTGGATGGCTCAGATGGTGTTTTGGTTTTTTGAAGCATATGTTTCTTGTGGGTCACATCTTTGAACAAGTTGTTTCGCTTCGGCAAAACTAATATTTTGAGTAAATTTGATCCTGTTTATTTCCATCTGGTGCTTCCAAATTGGACACTCTTTAGAGAAAGAGGAATGGTCTCCTGAACAATTGGTGCATTTCTTGTAATCACTGTCACAATCTTCTGTGAGCACACACAACAGACAATGTGCAGGTACTTACACCATGACCATACTTTTGGCACTTGAAACATCTCAGTGGATTCGGAATATACGTTTCCACATTGATGTGACAGTAACCAGCCTTGATTGATTTAGGAGCAGTAGGAGTAGAAAATGAAAACAAGTGTTGGTTTGTTGGATCTGGTTGTATTTGAAGGTAGTGAAACGTTTTACGAATAGCACACCTTGGTCCTTCATCTCGGAGGCAGTATCAATTTCCATCATATCAGCAAAAAAGTCTATCTCGGTCTCTCACAATGCCCTTGCTGGTGTTAAGCGTTCGGTGGGCAGAGACTGATACTGGAATGCCGACAAATGATTTAGTTGAAAGGAGGCTGTTTGCCTGTTGCCTCTTAGTGCATTCAACAAGTAAAGAACCAGTACGTAAACGTTTAACATTTCTCACATCTCCTGCAATGCCTTGTATGCCCTTTGATACGGCAAAAGGGTTCAGCTTTAATGGAGTATTGTCAATGGCCAGTAATCAATGGATGTGGACAGTCTTTGGTTGTTAACATCAGGATCAGTAGTATCAAGAGGACGTTTTGTTTGTTTGAGGGGGGGGTTCGTAAGCCATGGTAAGTTTATATTGTTTCGTCATCCGAGCTCCCCACCCACCACGGAGTATCACAAGGACAATGCTAAAAGCAGGCGGGTTTCCAGCCTGCAGCACCAAGGATACCCGGATGATATACGCACGCAGAATAATACAAAAGTAATTATTCCACCTGATTGGCCCATGAGCCACCGCCTTCTGGGCATACGACTCTAGGCAAAAACATGAAAGTGTGTATTCGCCAAGACTTAAAAGAGAGTATGTTACAATTTTCCAAATTTTGTGCAACATTACATAATGTAATGCTCAGGGCTTGGCGTGACCAGCCGATTGGTTGAACCGGGCCCATTCAACCACCCGTCTAGGTGAAGTAAGGGCCGAAGTGGTGTGTTGGGCAAAGGAACGCTAATCCTGGAACCAATGCCCTCAACCACCAGACTCCCGTCCTCCACCGACACAGGGGCGCAACCCACGGCAAACGGGTTGGTGGACCAAATATACCCCCGGGTCCACAACGGGGGGTCGAAGAGCGCTTAGCGTTACCCAGCACCCACCACGAGGAGGTGGCTCTTCACGGGTGCCTTAACATATAGAGACTGTGTATACATTTCAAGTAAACTTTCGCGCATGCGTTGGTGAGAAGACGTGTGTGTTGTCGCTCTTGGGAACAAATGCCTGTATATTGATTTACTCGTGATAATCCACACTTATGACATCATAGGTGGTGTAAAACGTGTGTGTGATACTACAAGTGACCTTTTCAAAAGAAGAAATGGTGTCGATTGGCGTATATAGGGCAAGAATTGGACTCTTCTCTCAACCCAAGGGCACCCGGCAAGTAACTCTCGACAAACATGGCGAGTATTTACCTACTGTCGTTGGTACTGATGTGCATTTCAGACTTGTTTTGTGTGCAATGATGTTTTCACTGCACATGAGATTGAGTTATGCTGTTATGGTCACATCTGAAAATATCGATTTTCACTCATATTTACCAAAAGAGTATGTTTATGAACTTGTACATGCCACTGACGTCATGCCTTTTGAAGCTGATTGTACAGCTTGGGTAGCTCAATCTCAACGTACGCCCGACGCTTGTCTATTAGGGGGTAATCCCGTGCCGGCTGGGGTTATAACACATAGGATTCTGTGTGCTAACGACGTAGAAATGAACCCTGGACCAGTGACCCTAGACAAAGTTAGGGACACCATATTGAAGGAAGTACAGAACGTGAAGCATGAGCTTGGAGGCCAGATAAGCTCACTCTCGAGAGAAGTCCGCGATTTAAGTACCAGGTTTACAGATCTCGAAACAAAACTGTCAAACCTCCATAGTGATCTGGAAAATGTGCGTCTCAATCAGGACATAATGTATAACCGAGACCGCTCATCGCTAAATTACGCCTCTCTGATGACAAGATCGAGGTTCTGAAATCACGAGCAACACTCAAGAGTAACGGTTATGGCGTGTCCAATGATTTAACCGCCAGACAACGCCAACAACTTAAGGATGTTAGAGCCCAGGGATTGATCGGTTACTTTAAAAATGGTAAGCTGATGACTAAACCACGTAATGATGCGCAACCCCAAGACACGGGAAAATCGGAGAAAACCAGTCGAAAAAACGAGGCGAAGTGACATTCATAACAGGAGATAGCGGTGCGGCCAGGCCCAGGATCCTCTCTCACAGGATGGAAACTACTCGCGCACCGGTAACAATAAACTGTCAATATTATCATGGAACATTAGTGGCTTGTGTAAAAATTTTGATGACCTTGACTGTATAGCTTATCTCAAGTCATTTGATATTGTGTGTTTAACGGAGACATTTATCACTGATTTTGCGAACTTGTACTGGCTACCTGGATATCAGACATACTTTGCCCCAGCAGTGAAACTATCTTCATCAGGTAGATGTTCTGGTGGTGTGTGTGTTTGTGTGAGACAAGAAATTGTGAACCAGTGCTTTCAACTTAACACACAGATAGACAATTTGAAATGTTTAAATTTTCCCAAAGCTACATTTAGTTTAATTAATGATTTCATGTTGTTGTGTATGTATGTTCCGCCTGTAGACTCTACATTTTACAACAGAAATAATAATTCTGGTTGCCTTATTGATAAACTTGAGGCTTTTATACTGGATCATTGGACTGATTTCACGTCATCACAGTCATGTATTACTTTGTGGGGATTTTAATGCTCGCACAGCTAATGAAAATAATCCAATCCTTGAGCAAAGTGTAGACTTTGGTAATGATGATGTATATATTGAAGAAGACAATGCCCCTGTCGAGCAGCGGGCGTCACATGACTCTACTATTAATAGATTTGGACGCATTTTATTGGATTGGTGTTATGTTTGTCGTCTGTATATATTGAACGGGAGAGTTGAAGGTGACAAAGGCGGCGAGTTTACTTATGTAGGAGAAAGGGGTTCTAGTGTTGTTGATTACTTTCTTGCATCTGTTAGTTTTTTTGAGTTTGTAGAAATGCTAAATGTTGCTGATCGGTTAGACTCTGACCATTTCCCCCTTGAGTTATCTTGCAGGTTTCCTTTAAGCAGTCATGCTAAGCGTACTGTAGATTGTGATGACCATGACGCTGACTTTAGATTTGTCTGGGATCAATCGAAGATAGACTTATTTACTGCATCATTGAGACAGATGCTGCATATCAATGATAATTCTTTATTAACTAAACTTGAAAATTCCCATGAAGAGGGCATTGCAGATTTTGTACATTGTCTTCTTCATTCAGCTTCAAGTATGAAAAGACAAATGAAGCATTTTGATCCTGGAACTAGTAAACCTAAATTGAATAAAGCTTGTAGACAAGCGAGGACAGAAAGCAGGAAAGCCCTAAGAAAATTTAGACGATGTCGCAGTGAATATAATCGTAAAGGTTACTGCAGACTTAGAAACATTTATAAATCTTCTTGCAGACAGTTCAAATATGATATCCAATCGTCAAGACTTGAGCGACTTAATAACTCCCTAAACAGCCCGAAACTATTTTGGAAAAATATACGTTCTCTGCAAAGTCGCTCTACCCCCATAGTAAATATATCGCAAACGGAATGGTTATGTCATTTTAAGAATCTCTTTTCCAAGGAAGATATTGCTTACGATGTTGACAATTGGTTATCAGATTGTGACAGCGATGTGCTAACTGAAGAGTTTAATGATGTTGATAGGCTTGTGCTGGAATCACCTATTACGGAATATGATATACTGGATGCTGTGTCTCGTCTTAAAGTTGGTAAATCTGCTGGAGTTGATGGTGTTATTTCAGAATTGCTGAAATACACATTACCTGACATTATGCCCTTCCTGGTTAAAATGTTCAATCGAGTATTTGATACAGGTCGTTTTCCTTCCGTATGGGCGCAATCTATTATTATCCCGTTATATAAAAACGGAAATGCACAAAATCCTGACAACTATAGGGGTATTTCTCTGACTAGTATTCTAGGTAAAACTTTTACATCTATTATCAACAGTAGGTAAACACAATGGTCGAATATGAGAGATTTAATACCGGAACCTCAAGCTGGATTTAGAAAGGACTACTCAACATTTGATCATATAGTTACCTTGTATGCTATTATTGAGAGATATTTATCCTTTAGCAAGCGAAAGTTGTATGTAGCTTTTGTAGATTTCAAAAAGGCGTTTGATTCTGTAGATAGAGATAGAATGTGGAAATGCTTTAGAAATATAGGTTTGAGAGGTAAAATGTATGGTATCATAAGATCGATGTATTCCAATGTAAAGTCATGTGTCCGCTGTGGCTATGGTGTAAGTGACTTTTTCGATTGTCCTGTCGGTCTGCGTCAAGGATGTATTTTAAGTCCTTTACTTTTCTCCTTTTTATTAACGAATTATATTTAGATGTCATGAAGTCTGGTAAACATGGCATCCAACTTTCTCCCGATGTAATCGAACTTTTTATGTTATCATTTGCTGATGATGTCATTCTTATGTCCAGCTCTGTAATTGGTCTTCAAAATCAAATAGATATACTCTCAGCGTATACAGATAAATGGCAGTTGAGTGTGAATCTAGATAAAACAAACATCGTTATATTCGAGAAATGGTTTTTTAAAGATAAACGTATGAATGTTGTGAATGATTATAAATACCTTGGCATATTGTTTACCCATACGCTGAATCTGAATAAGTCCGTACTTAACCTGGCGAGGAGAGCAAAGCTCTTTTACAACTTCACTCTGTTGTTCCTGTGCTCGGTCTTGTTCCACCGACTATTTACTTCAAATTATTTGACTCTCAGATACAACCGATTTTACTGTATGGATCTGAAATATGGGGTTTTAAAGAGTATTATACCATAGAAAAAATTCATTTGCTTGCCTGTAAAAAGTTTCTAAATGTTGGTTTGTCAACACTAAATGTTATGGTTTATGGTGAATGTGGGAGGTTCCCATTGTACATATCATCTTATTGTCGTTGTTTAAAATATTGGTGTAAAATAATTAATATGCCTGAACATCGTTTACCTAAAAAAGCTTTCAATATGCTTTTACATCTTGATTATCTTGGAAAGAATAACTGGACATCCCATATTCGCACCTTACTATTTAGATATGGTTTTGGTTGTATTTGGTTATCACAGACAGTTGGCAATGCAAATACGTTTATTAAACAGTTTCGTATGCGGGCTATTGATATGTTTAAGCAGGAATGGCATTCAACTATTTATGAAAGTTCTAGATATGATTCATATCGTCAATTTAAGTCGTTGCTTGAGCCAGAGTGTTATCTTTCTCACCTTCAATACAGAAATATTCGCAATGCTTTTATACGGTTTAGATTAGGCCTTAATGATTTATTTATTAACCGTGGAAGATATGTTTCTATGGAAAAAAAACAAAGATTATGTCCATTCTGTTTCATTATTGAAGACGAATTCCATTTTATGTTTATTTGTCCTGTATATGAAAATCTAAGAAATAAGTATCTACCGCAACTGTCTTTATCTCAAATCAACGTTAATCTATTGTCTTCCTTACTTTCCTGCAAAGAACCTCCAAAACAACACAAAGTTGCTCTATTTATCTACAATGCATTTTTGTTAAGAAAAGAATTGATTAGTTAGAAAATTGATAATATATGCGTCTGGAGGAATACACAAACGTATTTCCTTGGACAATCAATGCACCGTCTGGAGGTATACAAACGTATTTCGCAATCAATGCACCACGGACGAACCCTTGTACACCTTATGTGGAGAAGGTCCTATTTCTACCACCTTGTTATTGGCATGTCACGTACATTATTACTCTGTACCAAGCTCACATACATCCTAGCATCAGCTGGCGTCCGCCTGACGGTGAAGTGTGTGAATATTGCAGCACTACAGTCCTCATTTCCTTCATCTGATGCAGTGTGAATTAAACAACCTTCAGTGATGACAGGTTATATCTCCACGATGTGTGTCCGGTAATTCAATTTCATACACCATGATTTCTTCGGCCTGCCTTTGGATCATTAGTGGGGCTTCCATAGCCATAGTATATTGTTAATGTAAGCTGTTGTCAAACATGTCAACTAGTGTACATAGTACACCAGGTGTTGGTTTCATAAAAGGGATTACATTAAAGGAAAACAAAGCGTTAAGATGAAATACTGACTTCAGTCTTCCTGGAGTCGCCTTACCATTTATGTCAGGCTGTATGTCAGTAGTTCGACCTGCCTTTATGTACATTTGGCAAAGTGTGTTCGGTACAATCGATCATGCTCCTTTAAAGAAGATTTCAAGTAGCGTCATACGACTCTTGCTGGGACTTGTGTCCTTATGGTTACCGCCTTCGACGTCGCAGTAGCTAATGAAAAGTATTTAAATAATTTATGGCAGACAGGAGCAGGCCATTCCAAACTGAAAGCACCAAAGACAAAAATGCCATGAATACATGACCAGTGACAAAACAATCTTTTTTTACCATATACAAACACCAATATTTCAATATTAAACAATTGGCTTGCTCTCCCGAGTGGGGTTTGAGTGCTCACTAACGGATACCATTCCTTGACACGTGCTCCAGATATAGCCGATATTAATACAAGATATTTGATATTTTTGATATTTTTTGATCATGTAAAAAAGGTTTCTAAGCAAACAGTACGAATTTGTTGAGTAACAAACTCATTAATCTGATAGTAGCTTCAGATGCTAGAAAATTTATGTCTCTTTGTAAATTGTTATGAGAGGTTTTATGATACAAATATATAAAAAATCTAAAAGTATTGTAATCAGCCTGGTGGTTTTTTATTTTGTAAATTTGATGTTACGTATCTTTATATCACTGTTTTTAAATATCCTTGAAAAACAGGTACACAATCCTTGAGTAACCATTGTCACGAAATTGCAGGTTTTAGTTCGACTTAGGCAATGATGTTATAATGATGCCATTAAAGTACAAGTTCAATATCCTTTGCTCAAAAAAGTCCCTAACAAGTTTTCTACTAGGGGAAATTAGTTGCTAATCGTTGAGAAACTTATCTTTTATCACTGAATTGTCGGTGGTGCAGTCATGTGTTGCCGTTACGAATACAAACGAGCATTCAAATGACACGTGTCCATGTGGGCAATAACACGAGCCGCCGTTTGCATGGCAGTTAGTTGGCAGTTATTTGTAGACGTTTGACCCTACAATGTTTGCGCTAGTTATTTTGGTCCCTATAACACTTCCCGAAAAATAGACCAAGCGGTTCTTGACATTCCTCCTGGGATAGACTGAGAAAATAGATTCTGATATTGACACTATAAAAATCCACCAATATGTATACATTATGTAATAATTGATCTTGTGTCGCGATGATTTCGGGAACAAAAGGCAATGGACAGAAGCATTCAAGACGTGACAATTGTAGATCAACACCAACCTGTAAAACATCGATCTGGAATTAGGTTCCTTTCGTGTATCAGAAGAATATACATTGAAGGTGCGTTTACATTTCATTTAATCCATCACTTTGATGGGTTCCAGTGGTCTGTTTACAGAATCCCCAGATCAATAACGCAGAGAATAGGCAAGTCAGAAAAATAAGTGTTTTTCAACGTGGACTGAAAATCAGCCCAAAGGAAACCACAGATGGGAGACGAGACAAAGATAATGTCTTACCGAAAGTCAGATGCACATATTATTTCCTGAAATAAAAGGGCAGGAGGGATGTTTTCACTAGAAACACAACTAAACTTTATTCAGTTAACCAAATTATAAACTGCTAACCTTGGTCGATGTGCGGGAATAATTTTCATTGATAACGATGTGTGTCTTATGTTAACGGATGCCGTGCCATAAAATGGCATTCCAACGTCTTTTGGAATTCCAAGGCTTTGAGTACAAAACGAAGATTTGCCTTTTTAAAACCACGTGGGAAATCTCCTATCCTCGTGTGCATTGGAAATCGTGCTGTATTGTCTGTAAAGGATACGTTTTGATAAGATTGGACAAGAAACGCACCTGTGAACCTACTTGAAGCTTTCTTAATCGGACCATCTACATTAGCCAGGGCGTTTTATGTGTAAATAATACGACGTGTTGATTGGGTTCACCTGAATCATCATTGCATTTTCCTGTCAACTAGCGTCAGTAATGCGTCTGAATGCAGTCTTCATATGCTCTGGCGCCTTTCGTGAAGCATTATCCCTGACCAGAAGCGCGGAAATTGGAGAAGAGAAGATTGCCCGTACAGTTTAATACTGCATTGTAGCCTCACAAATTGGACTGAACTTCAAAGCACGTGGCCATAAAGGAGGGGGACATCGATTGAATGTCCCCTGGACAACTGAAGGGTATGGGCAGGCCAGCCAACAGCACGTCCCTTACGTGATAGTCAGTGATTTCGCGCTCTATTAGAACTACCGAAGCTTCCAATAGTCTTAGCTCGATTAAGCTGTTTCACATGACACGAGCGTTTTCAGCGCAATTTTAAGGGTTTGCCAGCCTTAAAAGCGACATGTTGGTTCACTGGTTCCTGCTGATTAATTGGAGTTTAAATTAACGGTGAATCTGTGCAAATGACAGACAGGGCGATCCTAGATGTTTCAATTTACGGCTACTGTTATCTTCCGTGATTGTCCTTGCTTTCCAAATGAGCTAGCTAGTTCGAGGAAACGTGGAGACGACCTTGGTAAAGGTCTTGCCTGACAATTACCAATTAGATCCAAACAGGCATGTCCCGAATAACACACTGGGTATATATGTAGGTGATCAAGTCCTTCCCTTGGGGTTGGTCACTTTCACAATTGCAAACTGTTTCCTCTTCTGGTATGGCAAAGAATCATAACTGTATTTGAATTTTCAATTTCCCAACCAAGCTTTCGTTTATACCAACGAATGAATATCTACATGAAGGGTATTATTACTTTACCATCGTTTGAGTTATAAAGCTTCCGGTCAAGTAGTGCCCTTGGGTAACTTTGGGTAACTGTGAATATGTGATATCCTACTTGCACCTTTGACATTTAGCCACAGGTTCATTAATGTTTACATAAACGTACTTTAGTGTCCAAG
The DNA here is from genome assembly GCF_003918875.1 of Haliotis rubra. Taxonomy (NCBI): domain Eukaryota; kingdom Metazoa; phylum Mollusca; class Gastropoda; order Lepetellida; family Haliotidae; genus Haliotis; species Haliotis rubra. The sequence continues at coordinate 1,246,200 of NW_025767457.1, forward strand.
TAAATGTTCATTAATGTTTACATAAACGTACTTTAGTGTCCAAGTAAATGTTCGTAAATGTTCAAGTAAACGTACTTTACTCTTGGTATGATTCAGTTTTGTTATATACAATGCAATGTGTGCAGTATATACTTACGAAAGATACATGAAGTACATAAATGTTAAATGTTTTTACCATTAGGTGTTTACCAATCAGTGTTGAGGGTATTATTGGAAAGTTTGGAAACATGAAACCAACGACATTAGCCGGAGTTTTCGAACGCTTATTCTCCAACTTCCGTGTATTGTTATCATTCACTGTTTACGAAATTCAATGCTCAACTGCACTATTTGCAATCTGAACACCACACATTTTCAAGGCAGGAATTGTGCAAGGGGGTCTATAAATGTTTTGCATATATTTGGAAATGAGCAACGTGTCGATTTGTCTTTAAATAAATTAGTCAATTGAATACTTAAGTCAGGCTACACTGTGCCAAAATGAATGTTCTATATGTTTCAAGTAAGCTTTATTTTGAAATTCGGAAGAACCATGTTTAAATTATTAGCAAAGCTTGAATGGTCAATAATATAGAAGTCAGCCATGATAACACAGCCTACCAGTTGGTAGTAGTAAAATGAGACTTACGAGATTTGTAGAAATTACATTACTAGCTGCCAATACCACGTATCAGACACATTTCAATAATGGAACAACCTCTATAAAATGGTGTAAGTAACGGAAAAGGAAATCATATGTAGTTCCTGAACGTTTAAATAGTGCCTCACACAAGGAAATGCATTAAGAAACAGCGGTGGTAGTCTTTGGTGCACAGAGGAGACCTTAGCAAAACTAATTATTAATAAGATTTTTTTCATTCGATTAGAGGATTTCATGATTCCAATCTATCAGATTGTAGCCCACGCTCGCAATCATGTTTTAATGCGTCCTTATTCCAATAGTCGCTTTTGGGATCCATACTGGTGACAACATAATGAAAGACATAAGGCCCAACTGATTAAATGTGACAAAACATCTCAAATGATAACATTATTATTCCGACTGTAACATGAGCATGTCTTTAGTAATCCCTATCAAATAGTGATGATACGCGATATTTGCGAAATGTGAGCGTATCCTGCCCCACATGATTGGCTCTCGATACCAAAGGATTGGATACGTCCTGACATATAGACGTCATTGAGTAAATGTAATATATTCATGCGTACAGATTCATACAATTTGGCTGGAATTCTGCCGCTCTCTCGTTAAGATCTGCAAAAGACTATTCACACAGATGTCCCGACCGCCTCCGTAGTGTAGGTTAGAGCGTTCGCCCGGAGAGCGGAAGGTCACGGGTTCGATCCCCACCCGCGTCATACCACGAGACGTTAAAATATGGTACTTGTTGCCTGTGGTACCCTGCCTGGCTCTCAGCATTAATGGGTACAACAAGGACTGGTCGGCTCGGAGTCAGTGTCTGAATGGGATATTGATGCTTAAAAGCAGCATGATATTTCAGCGAGCAAGCACTAAAAAAACCCAGTTTTAGTCTGGGCTAGTACAAGCAGCCACACATACACATGCTTGAACCTTATCATATGAGCGAAATATTCTTACGTACGACCTTAAACCCCATTACACCTCACCTCACTGATGTCACACGATATCAAAGTTGCTTGCTCTAATTCGTCATATTTCCTTAGTTTCCTGCCCTAACAGAGCATACCCCGTTTGATGCTCTCGAAAGACAACGCAGTATGGTATTTTATTCATTGCAGCTCCTAAAATTACGCAACCATCATAACCATATTAACCGTATTTCTGCTGTCCTTCTGTCGTCAATGTAGATCCTTACATCCTGTAATCCACAGTTCCAGCTGCAGACAGCTCTCGTCTTTTTCCAACATGTTTTCGTTTCGACAAGACACTAAATAATGGCCTTGACTTGCAGTTTTTAGATTGTTTCGTTATATCGCGACGGCAACTTCGTGAAATAGTAGCAAGAAAATATCCACATACTTATAGTGACCGAAAATCGGTATTTTCTAATTTCGGCAAATCAATAGTTTTGAGCCCTTCAGGCGATTTCTCTGGTATTTCTTTCCAGCCCGACGCAAATTAACCGTGAGCAATATTGAAGCCTGGATGAGTAATTCGGTTCACCTGAATTGCTCCTCATCAAATGCAAACGTAAAGAAAAACTCTCTCTGAAATTAGGCAGGCACTTAGGAGCTGAAATTGCGAGTAAAGTGTGCTTACTACAAGCCCCGTGATTTCACGGAAAAGCAAAACCACCATATTTAATGAACACGTTTTTCAGTCCATGATAATTGCAACATGAAAATTAAGTTGAAGCTAAAACCACGAAAACAGGCTTAATGAATCATGTCCCCGTAAAAGCAAAATGGACGTAAACAGTATTAAGTAAATACATTGGTAATGCTTTGTTTTTTTCGTCGCCTTAGAAATATTCTTTATGTGTATCGGCGTGGACATCGCAAATGGGCTTCGCATATCCTACCCATTTTGCGAATCTGCCTTCAGTCAACGTTGCATCGAACAGACTAATTAGCGACTGCCCTAAAACAAACCCATACCTAAATTGTGCCACTACAAGGAACGTGTGCATATGAAGTATAGCCAACTAATTTTCTTTTCCTCAGTAGTACGTTGAACTTTCCCTGTCAATCAGCTAACTTTTCTATGTTGAAGCCAGCCCTACTCCCTCTTAAAATACCCTCATTCAATTCATACCCCACATCTACCCCTATCTCATAGCAACGAGCATCCAAAGAGGTGCCCAGTAGTCCATATTCTTGATTTGTCAACACGACACCAGTTTCACAATGAAACGGCTGAAATTCCGGAACTCCATTCTCAAACACAAACCAAACGCATACCCACGTGCCCCAATCCTGTTACAAACACCAATCCCACTCATCTTCAAATTCCCAGACATATCAGTGAGTGAGTGAGTGAGTTAATATTTATCGTCACATCGGCAATATTTTAGCCATATCGTGACGAGAACATTTTATAATTATATTAAAGATGAATAAAGTTAGAAATTAAAAAAACTGTTGACGAAGAACAGTAAAACCACTAATGTATCACAGATGTCCATTTAAAACTAGCAATTAAATCTAAAATATTGGAACTTTAAATGACAATACAATATAAAAACAGGCTGTAGATTGCTAACGACTGAAGGTTGATCACCATACTAGGGACCATGGGGACTTACAGTACATTTGCTTCCTGCATGGACCCTAGTTGGATTTACACCATCCCTTCAGCCGTCAGCAAGTTTAGACAATTTAGCCATAAGTTAAAATAACACATATTCTACGGTTCGAAATAATGGAATGTTTAAATTTACTTTGAATGTTTTGGGACTTACGTACCCTCTCAGGAGGACAATAATTTTACAATGCTTCAACCCCCTGTGAGGATACAGCCACTAACAATCTCAGCTGCTCAACTAAACTACCAATTTTAAAATATTCATCTATTTACAATTCATTCAACAAATCTAATTCTTTTAAAAATGCAATAACTAAATGAGAACTGATATTATTAAAAAGGTCCTTCATCGTTCGTGCTTTGAAATAGTTATCCCTTGTGATGGAATATTCAATACAGTCAAGAAGAAAATGCTTGACCGTGATTCTTTCATCACAAGGGATGCAAAATGGAGGATCCTCACCTTTTAACAGGTATTCATGAGTATATCTAGTATGGCCAATACGACATCGTCGTATGATGACCTCTTCAATCTGGACTGACAACCCAAGTAGGTATAACCTACATAAGGTTTTATTGCATGTAATTTATTAAGTCCCATTTCTTCTGCATCAGATCGCGGATATAACATCTAATAGCAGCTTTGTAATCAGAGTATGGAATAAGAAGTGCTGTCACAGATTGGTTGAGTGCTGCCTTCGCAGCAAGATCGGCCATTGTGTTCCCAGAAATGCCAACGTGGCTGGGTAACCAACAAAAGACGATGTCGCATTGGCCAGTAGCAAGCTCATTATACAATTCAATAATTTATAATAAAAGTGGATGTTTGCAAGAAATATTTTTATTAGCCTGAAGGCAAGAAAGAGAGTCAGAAAAGATTATTTATTGTTTATATTTACGGTGTGAGTTAATATAATTTAAAGCTGTTAATATGGCGTTAGCTTCCGCCGTGAAAATAGAGCTGTTATCAGGCAGTTGAGAAGATAATGTTCTTGACTCAATGACAGTTGCACAAGCTACAGCGCCACCATCCTTGGATCCATCTGTAAATAAGGATTTATATGTATAATATTTAATTCTTAACTGACTAAATTCTTGTTTATACTGTAATTCATTAGTTTCTGATTTTTTACATGTGGTCAAAGTTAGGTCAACTTGGGGCCTAACCAACTGCCAAGGAGGAGAAGAAAGAAGACGGGAAGGAGCTATAGTTTCCAGGTCAATGCCGGCAGCAGAAATGAATGGTTTAATTCTGTGCCCAAGAGGCGGAACAAGAGAAGTCTTTTTGTTGTATAGATCCCCAGACATATCAAAATTCTCAAATACCCAAAAGAGACCTTTTTATATTGTGCTTACCCACATGGGAAGTAAGGTTTCATTTTGCATGCAAAGCAATACACAATCTACACATCCACTGTTCTGTGTGTACGAAACATTGGGGTTGTTACGGGTCACAGTGAAAATGGTGCATAACTCTTATGACTGTCGCTTTGAGATCATCAAACTACATTGATAACATGACCAAAGATCACCACCGTATCATCACATCATGTGATAACATTACAGATGTTACAAATTGCAACGAGAAATTGAAGAGGCTTCTAATTGATTCTGAACATTCAATTTTAGATACACTTAGCCCGGTGCAAACAATGCTTATATAAACAATTAAAGTATTGATCTCAACATACAATCAGTAGAGGAAACGTGTACTTTTTACAGACGTATCTTACACCGAACTGTCATCCTTTCTTTACGCTGAAAACGTCTAAAGAAAACGTAAACATAAAGACAAGAAAATACTTTCGAATTCGTCTCTGACAGTTGTTATCTTAACCGCACGAAAAACAAACATCCACAATCTATAGCGATGACTACTACGGGATATTAGTTGTTATGAAATTAGAGTTAGCTACCTTGGTGATGTCCTCAGCCCAACCAAAATCCGTTCGAAAACACAAAACAAACGCCCATCCTACAAACCCTCAAATTCTCCAGACATCAAAATCCTCCAACACCAACATGAAGATATGATGCTGCGCACGCCAAAGTATCGATTGTAAAATTTATCTTCTTATGCTATGCAGCTTCAAACATGTCATTACTACAACTATTCTGGGGTAATAGTAAAGAAATCAGAGTTATCTACCTTGGGTGAAGGTACGACATATGTTCAGTTCAACTGGCTTTTTGCAGATGCCGGGTAACAATAAATGTAATTTATAGTTTATGCATCAGAAACTATTTCTGTTATAATGTATGTTATGTACTGTTGATGTGATGTTTCTGTCTAGATTCTTGTAATGTTGTCCAGCCAGAGTGATGTATTGCAATGGAGACCGTCTAAAAGTCCGTTCTACACACTGCAAACATCTAAAAGGGATTAACCAAGAGAATCATCAATTGTTCAAAAGCGATAATGAAGGAATGCAAATGAAACAACCTTTATAGTCTCACCAAAGAAAAACTTACAAAAGTCCTGGATCAACAGGAGCCAAGGATACCTTGAAGACTGTAAAGCAGCGATCCACGATAGCTGGGTAGCAATCACGCAATCAACTAAGTACCTGAGGCTGACTACCTGATCCATCAAGCAGTCTTGAACGACAAGTTGCTGGGATTTCTATTGAAGAGCATGTGACGTATACCCTGGATCTTCATTATACTCCCAGAGGCGTTGTTTCATCCTATAATTACGCTTGTGTAAAGATGAATAGCGTAATATCAACTATACAGCAATATACGTATTTTAGTAGTAAGTGAGTAACTGCATAAGTGATAAGTCAGCAGAAGTATTCAACGGCGAACACCAAGAATGGACATCGGTTAATGTGGGGAATCAAACGTCGATATTCAGCGTGACGAACTAACCACTAACCCATCACACTTCTCCCTCGTTCAATGTCTAATTGACAAACGGATGCACACATGCGTGTCATTACTTCCAAACAGGTTATGATGAACGTTATATTATCATAATACTTAAGCATCAATACATTAAAACTGTGAAAAAAAATGGGCCACTAAGACCAATTATACTCATGAAATTGAATCTCTCGATTTCCACTTATTCACTGTGTCACCATTAATGGTAATTCCTGGCTGTGAACCTGCAATATGTTTGACATTGACGAATTCTTTCGTGCCAAAAGTAAATTTACGATAGGAGATTTGATAATGTAATCATCGATAATGAGCACAGTTCCATCTTTCTAGATGAAATATAGACATGCTGCAACATACTTCATAATCCCATACCTCGTTACAGCATCGTCCCGTTGAACTGTCTGTTTGAATACACACTAGATGAGAATAGCCGGTCTTCCAACATCAATCATCAAAATCGTGAATAATGTGTGTATATAACAGAATGGAGTGGAGAGAGTGCATATATAACTATGTAGGCCCGATTCATCATGCGAGACAGATAAACCCTGACTGTAATCTTGGATCACAAAGGTTGAAAGAGTTTTCTGGCGCTCATGTTGTTGCCATCATACAACCGACTGTCCCTGGCTTTCTGTAGTTAGCTTTTACACTTGGCGTCCACTTTGGGTTTTACAACACCGTGTAGGCTTTTAAGGTGTCTTCTCACAATGGAGATCCAGACTATCCACTGCAATGATCTATTTAAGTTGACTGTCAGCAGTGCAGTCATGTTTTTTCGTAGTGCCGGAAACGTCATTTGGTCATTATATTACAGTTTGGACCTTTAGCTAACGGCCCCTATACTGTTATAGTTCGTATAGGTGGGCTTGACAAGCATTTCTTCAGCACGACAAATATGATTGTTATATGTCAAGTACATTATCAGCCATCATATAACTGGAATATCGCTGAGTGTGGCGGCTTTAAGCAAACAAGAGTACGCTCTCAATGAAATAGGACCAGAGGCAAGGTTGATCCACTCGTCTGAATGTGATATACAGAGTTACGTCCTTAAGCATGCCAAACACGAAAGTCTGAAGTCACAGTGCACAATGTTTACAGGATTGTGAGAATTATGATCATGCTCTTAATTTTCATCAAAGTAGGAAACGTCAGAGACTGGGCTTCCTCTGAAGTCAAATTGACATGCGGTGAAATCCTGTTCAAACCTGCATTACATTCACTGCCCGAAGGGATTTTAGCTAACTACTATACTAACTCGCTAAGTAGTGGAAGCTGAAAGTTGGCGTTCTGGCCAACGGCTATGCCTAAGTCGGACATGAGTTAATGTTGTTCCTGATTTTGATATAATCAATAATTTGTGTTGCACATAATCCTTGTGTACATGAAAAAGTTAAATAGATTACCATACTAATATTTATACGTGAAATATCATCTAATCAACGTTGATGGGACAATTACAGCAGTGGTCTGATGATGGCAAGGCTTCCTTGTGCCAGAACCCGTAATTTGTGTAATTGTTTTCAACAAATCGACAACCCATGAAGGTCGGGGTTAAAATTGGTCTTCAGTGACCCATGCTTGTAAGAGGCGACTAACGGGACCGGGTGATCAAGCTCGATGACTTGGTCGGCACATGTCATCGTATCCCAACTACGTAGATAGGTGCTCATGCTGTTGATCAGTGGATTGTCTGGTTCAGACTCGATTATTTACAGACCGCCGCTAAATATCTGGAATATTGCTGATTGCGGCGTTAAACAACAAACAAACAAAACACATCGACAAGTGCAGAGAGACCATGTATGGGGTGTAACATTGTGATTTGCCATTTTATTAAGTTGTATCATGTTATATGCATTTGTTCTCGATTCAGACATAAGAGAGTGGCATAATCATTCAAAGCAATATTGGGTCGATGGATGGCCGAGAGTGTGTTATTACGTCCGCATTTAAACGCATAAGCTCACGATTTGTAGCCTTATACAGCCGCGTAACATGATGACATTTCTACACCCTAATGAGAATATACAACACAAGGACATACCACGTCGTTCATGAACTATAAATCAGTTTATACACCGAGCACCACGGCAATCATAGAAAGTGTCGGACTTTGAATTGAAAGCATAAAGCATTATGATTCATTGCAATTGCGTGATGACCCATGCTACAGAAAGGCTGTTGTAATGACTTAAACGACGAGCCCCTCGTGGATCAGAAGTGAGGACTGTCAATATATTTTCGCTCTCTTTCCTTACCGTGAATGCTCGTAACCATCGTGAAAAGTAGATGGGTGATAACCAGGGTAATTACCCTTATGGGAGAGAAACAAAGGAGGAGGCTTGCTGGCTTCATAATATGACATGATCAATCTTTTCTGCAGTTAGCTTTGATCGTAATGACTTATTCAGATCCCATTTCATGGGAAATACGTGTGCAAACTGCAGCCATTATGGTAATACACACTATCCGTTTCATTCATTTCACGAGAAAGGGTCTAATTGATTTAGACGACTTGCGGCTAACCACAGAAGGACTATTCATAATTAAAGGAAACGAACCGCGAACTTCCGTCTATCATCAAACCCTTTCCTGGGCAAATATTATTATAGATCTTTTCATTGCTGGGGATTGTCAGAAATTGATAAGACTAGAATAGACTGCGAAACATGTAAGAGAAAAGTGCCATGCCGGATACAGTGTGTTGTGACGGTATATGTTCATGTCAAATACATTCACTGCAATAGTAGACGATCAAGTGTCATCAAACATCAGGCTAATGCACCTACGACTTTGATGCAATCTTTGTGATAATTTCCAACTCGCCGCTGTCAATAAGATTGACTTTCATGTGTTGTTTGCTCTGATGTTGCAACGTCATGAAGGTACTTCACAACATGCTTTCTGGCCGAGATGTATTTGATGTTGAGGCATCAAAGGTCCTTGCAGATGTTGTAATGATTTCACCCGTGTTAGTCGGCGTCAAATGGATCCACTAGTTATTTGGAAGGCAGCATCGGGAGGGTAAACGTACACGGTCCAAGCCTATCATATAGGATAGGGTGCTAACAGAATTACGGGCCTGTTTTTTATCACAAACGACCGAAAGATTTGATTTGGTAATCTGTGCACTTGGAGGCTACTTGAGGCGGCGATATTAGATTAAAAGGCGACGTCGACCAATAATAGAATCTTCAACCTTGCGGTGGACACTACCAGAGTGGACAGCTTCAACCGAAATCAAATTATTCGTCAAAATGCGCAACTCTTTCTGGCGATTGTATAGGCAGTGGTAGTTAATTGCGGCTTTCTCAGGCAGCGCCAGGCGGACAGAGGGATTGGTGGAACAGACAAGATAATGGGCCGTGCCTTGGCAGTGCGTTCAGAGAACTAGCTCTTCATCGACCGCGGCTGTAATGGTCGATCAATACTCCCGTCACTAAATCCATCTCACCTGGACAGTGGAGGAAGATAGACTAGTCCATGTAGCCTTCCCCAATAAAAGTGAATTGGTCTGTTGTCAGCATGCGTTGTGAGAGCAACGTTGATGGGTGGGTCTGTTGATGGACTCAATGAGGCAACAGCGTCATTATTGAGAAGCAAGCGTGAAGGCTGCGAGGACGGATGTGGTACAGTAGAGGAAACTTTTGTTCCTTCAGTGACAATGTGGATTTGTCTTCGCGATCCGGTGACCCATTCAGGTGTGGACTTGTAAGGATATCTCTTCATGTTCTCAAGGACTCTGAACGGAAGGAGGAAGCCATTGGAGGTGAGACTTGTACCGTCCCGGATCCACTTTACCAACTGCCTGGACCCCCAGGCTTTACATGACGAAGGGGTGATGGGGGAGTTCTGTCGGAAAGTGGTAGAGAGGGGGGAATACCCTCGGTTACAAGTAGCAGAGAAGGATGGGCACTTCTTCACCCTCAACAACACCCGACTCCACTTATTCCGTCGTCTTGAGGAGTTGGGACATTGTCGTAAAGTGAAGGTGGAGCGGATTCCCCTTAAAGAGATTCCGGAGGGTATCCGACAGATGATGACTCCACCGCCATCGATCAAACGTAAGACTGATCACAATTATTACCATGTGGATAGAATGATATAATGGCATTGTGGGCAAGAAAGGATTGTTACCGTAAATGATATACATTTATCACTACTTTAAAAGTATTAACAGTCAAAACTTTTAGTAAAATCGTGGATATGAGAGTTAAATAACTATCTACATTAAAATACATATGATAACTATAGATTATACAGAAAATATCGAACTAAAATGTTACCGTACGACACTTGTTGCTTTCGGGGTTCAGTTTAAATGACAATAAATGACGTTATGTGTCCTAGTTTTAATGATACATTAGCATTAATTTCATGTTACATGCGGGGTGGTGTGGTAGCCTGACGGTTAAAGCTTTCGCTCGTCACGCCGAAAACCCCACATGGGTACAATATGTGCAGTCCATTGCCGGTGTCCGCCACCGTGATGTTCCTGGAATATTACTAAAAGCGGTGTAAAACCATATTCAGTCAGTCAGTCATGTTACATGTTAAATTTCATTACTTTATCCCTAAAGGTGTTCAGTGACGTTCTGGTGAATGAACTCTGGTCAACAAAGCTACACAAACTATAACCAAATACCCACTTTCATTTCAACACGTCTAGACGATGCACGGGTATTAACTTTCATCATCATTGAAACATTTAATCTTATATATCATGTTAGGTATCCATGTGAAGTCTAGCAGTTAAACAGTTTCTTGGTTAAACAAATTATGATTTACAGAGCACATGTTCTGTCATAATTCATTCCTAACAAATCTCCGCAATGACAATATATCACTAGGTGATGTACACTCATCTCAACGTGTCTCCCAACATGTGAAGGTGATAACACTGCAGACAGTGACTCACTGGAAGCTTCAGCATCTGTTACAGTTTGTCTACCATGTGGAGGATGGCCACGTGCTGTAGCGCAGTAACACAACAGTCCGTGTCGATATTAACGCTCACATTTGCTTGCTTTTATAAGTCCTTGTAATATTTGCTCTTTCCTATATTGACTACATTCAAAACCTAACAAAAGCCACGCCATCATTTTGATTAAATAAGAAGAAGGTTTCTTAAGTCCATATTATGATATTTGCTGAGGGGAAAAAATGTATGTACCATATTAAATATAGATATGAAAAACCTCAAGCTAGAAGCAGACTAATGTAGAAGCAGATTAAATCAGGGATTTGAATGGCATTTAGTCATCCTGGTTTTATCTAAGCATGACGTGACATATTTGACTGTATACGTCACTGCGTTTTCTGATAACAAGCCACATCGTGCAGACAGATATACAAACACCGTACATCCTTCCAATATCAGTGGGGGCAATGGAGTAGCCCAGTGGTTTAAGACGTTCGCTCGTCACCTCCATAATTTCTCCCAAATAAAACGTAGTAGTACGGATCTGGCGAAACAAGCCCTGGATCAACAGGGACCAAGATACCTTGGCATTGATAAAGACTTATATTTTGTACCTTCTTGTCACGGTGGGGTAGCCTAGTGCTTAAAGCGTTCGCCTCTCCCGACGAAGGTCCGGGTTCGATTCCCAACATGGGTACAATGGGCCCATTTCTGCTGTCCCTCGCCGTGATATTGCTGGAATATTGCTAAAAGCACCGTACAACCCAACTCACTCACTCCAATATCAGTCATTTTGCAGACACCTGGTGTCAGTACTGATTTTCAATGATCCATTCATGTAATTTTCACAACTATTTTTCCCTTTATACCAAACGGATTGTTTCTAAGGATACTCATTACTGGTCATTCATTTGCATGGACATTCTATGATTACTTGGAAATACGAGGAGACAAACGGCTACAATCAAACCAGATTTGATCAAGATTTAGCGGAAAACTTCAGGCATGGCAACATGATAGGCCAGCAAGTGTTAATATTGGGTAAACATTGCGCCGTGTGCTCAACATACACCAGATATAGATTACAGTGTGAACACGTGTTAGTACTTGTTCTGAAAGAGATATGATGATTGCATTAAAAATGCATCATCTGCTGCCTCTGGAATAGGGAAAATATGACCTATTACGCAGTAGTTTCTGTCAACAATGAGATGCCTTTCAGTCTCGACAAGTTATTTATGAAACAAAATATATCTTACATTACTCATGAAACATTATCGCCGCCTTTAAATTAGTGCAATTGTTGTTCGTTAATTCACAAGTTGAAAGAGTATATTTATATTGCTTGCACAATTGTGCAAACGTTCAGATCATGTCGTTTTTCGGGAAACAAACTCAGTTTGTTTGTTCATTGTTTGTATTAAAATCAATGTGCAAGGCAAAGAAATTAAAGTGGCGTGAAACTAGCAAGTTAAAATTGTATATTTTGAAATGGGTTAGGGCGGTTGGGTAGCCTAGTGGTTAAGGCTTTCGCTCGTCGCGCCGAAGGTCCGGGTTCGATTCCCCACATTGGCACAATGTGTGAAGCCCATTTCTGGTGTCCCACGCCGTGATATTGCTGGAATATTGCTAAAAGCGGCGTAAAACTAAACTCACTCACACTCACTTGAAATGGGTAACGGTTTCGGGATAGACTGAGAATGGTGACGGTACATTGTTTTATCACATTTATGTTTGGGTTAGATAAACAGTCTCTTTGTTCGTATAGTGAACACAGCGTCGCTCTGGAGGTGGAACGTCGGTGGTTGGACACCTTGACTACGTCATACTAAAACAACGTTCACGGACGTATTCCTTGTTACCTACTTTCGCACGATATTAAGGATACAACAAGGACTTGTTGGACTCGATATGCTGTATAAGAGTAGGATATCGGACGTAATTTGTATCAGTCGGGTAGCATGACACAGACTGAACAAGAATATGGGGACACGCAATATACACACTACCACACTAACTAGCACCCTCTTCAAACCCGCAACACACACACACACACACACACACACACACACACACACACATGCAAGCAAGCAAAATATGTTACGAGATGGTACGAGTTATAATCGTGTCTGGCCTCGAGTTCAGCATACGTCAGAATATATAATTGTAAACTATGCTACGTCAAAAGTCTGGCGCTCGAGTTAAAAATAACACAAGGGCTGGTAGAAGTTGGTATGCTCAATCTGAGTGGGCTAGCCGTTTTAATCTACAGCATGGTAGGTGAGTGAGCTAGCAAGATACAACCCGCATGTCAAGACCCACACAAGCAGACACACACGCAAACACGCACACGAACATGTCGCTATCTCAAAACAATAATCGAGATTGTTACACTGAAACACATCTCACCCCACCATGTCTCATCAGATACGCACCTTACACAATGCCATATCGTTTGTTGAAACTTACGTCATATACCTCAACCCATAGATGCTGAGCGAGACTCGACTACATATAAAATGAATTGTTTGGCCTTCGTAATCTAATAACCATGTATTTTGATGTTAGTTTGTCTAAGCAATTTCAAAACAGTCTTCCTTGTGGCGCCGTGCTACCATTATTGAGAAATCATGTTTGTAATATATTGTAGATGCTTTGAAAGGTTATCGAGGAATCACAATAACGAAGTCTGTAATACAATTAGATTAATTCCTATTGTAACACCATTATATCTGTAAAGAACCCTGCAGACCTGTCAGGTTTCGATCAATACTTCAGAACAAAGCAAAGCATTCACCACTCTATTGTGTATCATGCGAGAGAGCAAATGAAAAAAATCTCCATATCCTACTGAGAAACAGAACAGCGTGACATACATAAATATTCTATCCACTTCGCCATAAACAATAGGCGTCCATGGAACGTATCAGTCACGCGAACATTTGGAATATATACGTTGTCAGGGTGATATATTTATTGAACCACGAGAATCCCGAAGGTTCAAACGTTCTGTTTAAGCATGAGTGTGTGTGTTTGCATAACGTCATAGTTTCGCGAGTTTGTTGACATTGCTGTGAATTCTCGATACATTATGTAGTACACTTCAGCCGGGACATATACACAATGTTTCACACTCCGTCAGAAATACATGCTTTACGCACAGCACTGTACACACTTGCTCACGTGTTGATCCAGATTACACACACGGCCATCATCCTAGCTCACGAGTATAAACAACAATCATCAAGCTTTTATATATTTATAACACATTTCTACCAAAGCTATATATCTGTATTATAAGCGTATGAGTATTCATCACTATTAAAGGTAGCCAACCTGGACAAACAACATAGGAACGTATGGTGTAAGCATCGAACATCAGTTTGCTCTCCAGTGCGTGAAATTGGGTAATGTCCTACATGTATCCACCATCAACGCATCCTAAGACCCTGAAAACTGTAACTCTTATTGAACAACATTTGAATTAGAACTGTTTGAACTGTTCACAGTCTTAGCATATTTGGCGGCACCTCACGTTTTGAAAATAAAGAAACACCGTCACAAGAACCTACTGTATGAAATTGCAAGGTGTATCACACTTTTAGAATTAAACAAACCTGATAAAACTTTATATTAGACATATTAATATGTAGCAGATGTACTACTGAAAGCCAGACTACAGATCACCAGTAATCCAGGCTAGGTAATCTTACTAGGTAAGTTCCCCTTCCCCCTTCAGGATTTATGCACTCGTTTGGAGAGATACAAGGAAGAGTGAGTAACATCGGCAATATTTCAGTCATACCTTGACGACAGAAAGGCATACCCTGAGCATAACTATATTTATACTTTATACAGATCTGTCATCAAAGGATATAGCTTATCACAGATCATATTTAAAAATAGCTTGAGATCATTTGAAAGTACTAAATAACTATTCAAGGACACAACATAATATTGGGCAATAGATTACCAACATAATAAGGAAGGGCACCATATTGGGGACCATGGGGACTTACAACACTTCTGCTTCCTGCACTGTTCTCGAGCCGGATTTTCACCACTCCGCAACCTGCTGGCGATTTTATGCAAGTTTAGCTAGCAATTGAAACTGACGAAAATACTACGGTTAAACTGTACTAGGAATAACATTCTGTGCAAGAATGGTATTATGGTGATCATTTGGGAAGTCAATATACTCACTTGTAATAATCATCAGTTCATAATCATTAACAATCATATTCTCCCTATTATGGACATAGCCAGAAGTGCATTGGTGTACATACAAGACTAACTATATTCACTATTACCAAATGAATCCCGTTGCAAATGGTCACAAAAATCACTCAACATTTTAACACCTTGCCAAGTAAATGGTCGTAGTGTTTTATTGTAGTGTAACTGGATATTCGTGTTAAAACGGAACGGCGTCCCAATGGCACAGATTGGCCCAATAAGCTTGTTCATGTCTAGACTCTACAAAGCCATCGGACAGAGAAAAGAGTGTACAGTTAAGAATGATGACGCTCACGACATTGATTGAAGTCTTTCTAATGTCTGTAATGTATATCCTATTAAGATGACTTAATGTACCCCAAGAGACCTCTTAGCTGGGACTTTTTATTAACTAACTTAAGATTCCGCCTGAAATAATCATGTTTGAAGAATATTTAACTGTGGGGTCTGTTGACACGTTTCTTTAATGAATAAAAGTCTGATCAGAAAAATGACTTTGTGATACAAAACCGTTCCTTCCAATTATTCCAACGTCCATAAATGCAAGGTTTCAGTTTATGTCGATTCGTCTTGGTGTGTTTATTGTATTTGGCAACCCCACACCCAAGTAAGGACAACAAACAAAAAACTGACTAGAATGAGCATCCAAGACTAAACTTTCTTACCCGTAAAACCCACTCTCTTCTTCAATCACAAAACAAACAGAAAAACTGGCGTTTGCCATCGTTTGCCTTTTGATTTCAAATATATCAAATTGCGTCGACAAAAGTTAAAAGGTGTGATGGTTGTCAATGAGTTTTCAACTTTTACTACACACCCATTTAATCGTACGATAATACCACCGTATAATACGGTGATATTCCGTCGAATTCCGAATTACACTCCGATATCAGTAATGTATCGCTCCTGATATATATGATGTCAAGGTTGCAAGTTTCCCTATGATCCAAAACCCTTTTCAGGTTGTGAACACGGATAACTAGTGTCTTGAATGTAAAGAGTACATCTCACGCTCACTTTCAGTGACAAGGGATGCTAATGCCATTTGATGGTTACCCAGGACCACACAGTGGTCTAATTTTACCATTTACCAAGATTCCTTCTGTTGGGACGAGTTTGGGATGATTAAATTACTGCATCAACTAAACAAACATGCCAGCTGCTAACATTAAATGGAATAATTTACTTGAGCGAAACAATCTTCAGATCAATGTAATAGTGTTTCAAAATTTAAATGAAAGTGATTCTAAGGTATATGAAAATAGCTGCCCATGTTAAGAAAAAGCTAAAATGTAGTTATCTGAGATGATGAAAACATTACACTTAATCTAGCAGTGATGTTTCTGATCAATATGTGATCTCTTTGATATTTGCCTCTTCTTTAGAACTGAAAACATCATTGAAAAAATTGAAACATGACTTAAGAATTTCGACAAAACTTTTTGACTCTTAATCTAATTGATACAAGTCATGTAGTAAGGACCTAAAACCTCATATCATTTTCCGATGTCAGCGTATGCGTTTGTACTGCCACAGTCATTATCGGGGTATTTTTTCTGCAAATGAAACATATTGTGGTTATTGAGATAAAAACTAAACCCTTGGTGTAAGATTCAATAATTATTACGTTAATTTGATACTTTTTAGTGCATGTAGTTTGGACGCATCGGTACATGCAGATCTAGCAGTTCTTAGTCTTCACATAAATACCCAAAATGGATAGGTTACAGTATACAATGTTCACACATGTCAACTTTTTATGGTGATCGCGGTCTTAATTTCAGAAGACTATTTCTTGATTTAGATATTCCAGAGGCATGGTATGATGTATTATGCATTGTTTGTCTAACGTATATTATACCCAAAACACTTAACCCTGAATCTCAAGAGACATCAAAGTGAGTGAGCGATTTAAAGTTTATAGTCACATCGGCAGTATTTCAGCCATATCGTGACTAAAACTAGTTATAAATTCAAGAGTAACAGATGTATATTAGGAAAAAAAACTGTCGACAAAGGACAGCTAAACGGGTTGAGTATCGCCAGCAGCTGAATGTAGTTAACCATGTTAGAGACCATGGGCACTTACAGTACTTTTGTTACATGCATGGACCCTCGCTGGATTTTCACCATCCCTTCAGCCGATGGCTTTTGGAGATTTAGCCATTACTTAAAACCCGAAATATACAACGATTAAAAAGAGACATGAACAGATGATTAGCAAGAGAAAACATATCACATGTTTAAGATATAACTGATTCCATTGTATCATGTTTGTCTAATTCCACGATATTCTACGATACTTTTCCTCCTCTTTTATGTTTTTTTATGAAGACAGAAGAGTCATGTATCTAGTAAATCCAACATATCATTTAATATATATGTACATGTACAGACAACTCTTACGTATTTAATGATGGTTTCATGATTTTGGTATCATGTACCGTCTTAGAAATTACTTTGTAAGTCTCGTTCACAGGGCTAATGTCGACATTATTTACTGATCCTCGGAATTTATGGCTATGTGTCCATGCAAAAGACTGTTATGTTGAAGTTGACATTTTCTTTCAGTTCCATATGTTATTGATTTGTAGCAAACTTGGAGCACTGGGAACTCATTCAGAAGTGGTGGTGGTGGAATTGGGTTTAACGTCGTGCTTGAGAATATTTCGCTCATATGACGACGTGCATGCGTGTGTATGTGTATGTGCGCCTGCTTGTACTAGCCCAGACGGAAGCTGGTTTTATAGTGCTAGCCCACTGAGATACCATGCCGCAGTGAAGCATGAATACCCCACCCAGACACATTATACTGACTCCGAGCCGACCAGTCCTTGTTGTACCCATTAATGCCGAGCGCCAGACAGGGACCAGCAAGTACCATATTTTAACGTCTTTTGGTATAACGTCAAATGGCACTGGTTATTGAGGACCCCTGTTGTTAACGTGTGTTCAGCACAATTCAGCAATCTGACGTTAGCTACCTTGCTAAGGCTGACCAGTACTCGTATGCGGGCTTGAGATTTAAAATCCGTGAATTCCCAAACTAATATAAGTCTATCATGTCAAAAATACAAAAGCCCGGAGGTAAACACCTTCGTATGTGTATTACAAGAATATAACCAAACACATTTGAAGGGTATGGCATTATTTACTGGGAAGCATTCCTTCTATCTGTAGCATCCCCGAAAGTGAATATGAAGGTCACTGTACTTCTTAGTGTTTAACATAGTCAAACAGTATTGATTTTACGATAATATGATGCTTAGTGTTTTGATGGCATCGTGGCAGCAGCAGACACATAAAACAATGAAAAGCTTATGCATGTCATAAAAATAAAGACACGTGAAGATCCGGGGTAGAATAGATCTTCAGCAACCCATGCTTGCCACAAAAGGCGACTATGCTTGTCGTAAGAGGCGACTAACGGGATCGGGTGATCAGGCTCGCTGACTTGGTTGACACATGTCATCGGTTCCCAGTTGCGCTGATCGATGCTCATGCTGTCGATCGCTGGATTGTCTGGTCCAGACTCAATTATTTACAGACCGCCGCCATATAGCTGGAATATTGCTGAGTGCGGCGTATAACTAAACTCACTCACTGGTAAAGACACAGTTACAGAATACTGGAGTATAAATGTAGCGATGTCGTGAACGTCAATAGTCACACGGGGCAAAGCTCCAAGACACTGATACTGGATTTAAAGGGAGGAGAATGCTTCATGATCTGGTTCCCATTTTGTGAGTGAGTGAGTATGGTTTTACGCCACCACTCCAACAATATCACAGCGGTTGACATCAGACATGTGTTTCACACATTGTACCTTCTACACCACACCGTTGTCCCAAGCTCTCTATACAGTAGTTGTCGACTAGTGTGATAATTAATTGCTTGAAACAAATGATGCAATTGATTTGCTCTCCATTTTTGTCGAACATCTGGTTGTGTTACCACTTGACTGATGGTAATAAATACATGCTGATGTAAAGTCTGTATTGTTCAGCATACTCTTAGAGTAAGTGAGTGAGTGAATTTAGTTTTACGCCATTTTAGCAATATTCCAGCAATATCAAGGCGGGAGACAACAGACATGGGCTTCACACACTGTACCCATGTAGGGAATCGAACCTGGATCTTCGGCGTGACGAACATACTCTTAGAACATTTGAAAACTGTAAGGGCTATTTATTTCTCAAACAGACCTTCACTTCTATCGTTCATCTTTTGACTGGTCTGCCTTGCGGAGAATATGATACAATTCATGTGAAATCGATCGCCATGTCATAACATCACATGTCTCACGGACATGTATTAGTCATTTTGACATTTCCAAGAAGAAAGAAATTATTATCATTTCGAGTTCGTCTCGAACGTGCACATGATGCCTCTACATTCTCGCACAGATGTCCGGGTGCGAATGGTAATATCAATATTTGTAATGATAGCAGCTTTGCCATAGACCAGTCGTGCTCGTGGTCATAAAACATACACGGAATTGTTTTCGCTGTCCAGATTAATTCTCTGTGCAGCAACGCTATAGCATGTCAGCGACAGGACTGAGCACGTTCCACAAGTTCGTTTTACTGTGATTCGTGATTGCAGAAGAAATGCGAGTGTATACAGCTATGGGTTGTTTTAATGGCGTTAAATGTTGATTTAAGCTCGCAAATATTCAGAACGTGCCACACTGTGTAACAGTTCTTCAACGTGAAAAAACATTGTTTTGTAAGTCAAAGATTCGCGTAATTTCTCATGTCGGCACCAGTACCCCATTCATTTTATAATTTCCTTAATATTGGACAGGCAAAGTTCCGAATCAGTTTAATTGACTTTTCTCTGGATTCTTCAGGTACTCCGTCAAATGCGTCATTAATATCGGAAGATGTATTTTGTTGAAGGTACCATAATGGTCAGACCCTTTTTCCTGTTTGAAAATGGGTGATACCTCGCGCCCATGACTGTTTTATTAATAGATGATGCACTCAATAAAGGATGTGCGTGCGTTTGTTTGCAGGTTGTCTGGCGGTTTCAATGTGCTAGCCCTCATATATTAAGTCGCAGTATAACATGGATTTACTTCTAGGACACACTATACTGACTCCTAACCCATCATTATTTCATAGATTCATGCCAGGTAAGGCAATCACTTATCAACTTCTTGAATGATACAGTCAAGTGATCATCGACTTTCTGCTCTCAAGGCATATTCTCTATCGTCTATTGACTATGTTTCAAACACGTGTGAGGAGATTGTTGAGGAAACGATCTCTGCCAGACAAAGTGCCATGGGAAAATTTAAACAAGCCTTCGGAGAAGTAGAATATGACATATTCAGAAGGTGACACCTCAAAATAGCAATTTTCAAGATTTTCCCATAAGGTGGTTAAAAATGTTGTAGTATCACGTATGGGTCATTGTATATTTGGTGGACGATATATGGGAAATAATGACTATAGAACCATGTCATTGAGTAAGTGAGTGAGTTAAAATTTAACGTCACATCGGCCATATTACAGCCATATCGTGACGAGAACAGTTGATATCAATAAGCAAATCAATAAATGTATAATGTAAAAACCTGTCATCGAAGGACAGTAAAACAACTAGAATATCACACATATACATGTAAAACTAGTAATTAAATCTAAAACATTCTACTTATAGGGGACAACACAATATAAAAATAAGCTATAGATCGCCAACAACTGAAGGTAGATCACCATACTAGGGACCATGGGGACTTACAGTACCTTTGCAACCTGCATGGACCCTAGCTGGATTTACACCATTCCTTCAGCCATTGGCGTTTATGCTGAGATTTAGCCATACATTAAAATGACAAAGATATTACGATTAAAAACCTGGTAGACGTAAATTTACATGAAATGTTTTGGTACTTTCGTACCCTCTCAGGAAGACAATAATTTTACAGTACTTTAACCCCATTTGAGGGTACAGCCACTAACAATCTCAGTTACTAATCTAAACTACCAATAATAAAATATTTATTTATTTACAAATCAGTTAACAAATCTAATGCTTTTAAAAAGGCAATAATTAAATGAGAACTGACATTATTAAAAAGATCCTTCATAGTTCGTGATTTGAACCATGTCATTGAAACTGACCTGGTTTAAACATGTATTGATTTAAGGATCAGGTGCTCAGTGCCATTACTGCAATATAAACGATGTCATTTTAAGCAGATGTTTCAGGAAAAGTATTTGAGACCCGTAGGCACAGTCGTCGTTTGTTTGCCTGAGCATGTGAAGGTTACTTGAAGGTTACAATTACTTGAAAGAAACAAGATGTATCCGTGACAACGTGCCCATCACATTAATCACGCCCATGTTAAAGTAATGAAGACATCATTAAAGTAAAGTCTAAACGTGGCCTACGTTCTGCGCATTCATTATTGTGCTTATTGAACATTTAAATGAAGTCAATGTATCTTTCTAAAGAAAGTAGAGGTATTGTTCTTTGTGTAATGCCGTGTTTATTTCCTGTAGGTCAATTACAGGAAATGTTTTCATCAGGTAGAAAATTTCGTTCTAATCATCGCCCTACGATAGATGATTAGTAGCATTTCAAAGTACACTTTGTGATCAACTGGCTCAGCTATTAGTCAAATCAATGGCGAGGTTAGTTAATGGGTGGGTTTTTTACAGTACTCATGGGCTTAGTCTGAGCGGTCAAAATGTAGTTGACTACATGAAAGACCAGGAAGCTCGAGTAGCTTCCAAGAATTATTTTCGTGTTTGCTGTTATGTTAACAGCAGCTAAACACATTGTATCCACTTTTGGAATGAGATCCGGTGTAGTTATGAAGTGTGGATGCATTGACCACTACAGACAGGTTGCTGGTGATCTATAGCCCGTTCTTATATTGTACTGTTGTCTCTCGTGATATATTTTATGATGGCGTACTAGTTTTAAATTAAGAGCTGTGATATTTTTGTAGTTTTACTGTCCTTCGATGGCAGGTTTTTACATTATACATTTATTGATTTGAATATTGATATCAACTGATATCAGCGATATGGCTGCAATATTGCCGATGTGACGTTAAATTTTAACTCACTCACTCACTCAATGACATGGTTCTATAGTCATTATTTCCCATATATCGTCCACCAAATATACAATGACCCATACGTGATACTATAACATTTTTTAACCACCTTATGGGAAAATCTTGAAAATTGCTATTTTGAGGTGTCACCTTCTGAACATATCATATTCTACTTCTCCGAAGGCTTGTTTAAATTTTCCCATGGCACTTTGTCTGGCAGAGATCGTTTCCTCAACAATCTCCTCACACATGTTTGAAACATAGCCAATAGTCGATAGAGAATATGCCTTGAGAGCAGAAAGTCGATGATCACTTGACCGTATCATTCAAGAAGTTAATAAGTTATTGCCTTACCTGTCATGAATCTATGAAATAATGATGGGTTAGGAGTCAGTATAGTGTGCCCTCACTCACTACAGATAGCCAGAGAGACAAACGCGTTGACATTTGTTGGTACATTTGTATGTAGCGTCCCATATTTACAATATCCATTCTTCGTGAGCTAGGTCAAACACGTTTACATCTTTTGAGAGCAACATTGAACGTTTGAAGATCTATGATAAAGGCATCCGAAAGGTATCATTAGTTTCATTCGAGCTGCAACAAACAAATGTGTAGAAAGACCACTTAGGAATTTTTCCGTTGTTCTACATGATCAGAGATTCTGAAAAAGAAATAGCATCCTTTATATGTGTCTTCGCTTTATGCCAGACATCGTGATAAAGACGACACTTCTAGCCTACATTCCCACAAGGAAGCAGAGCTATGGGGATGTATTGGTTTAACATAGTTTGATACAGTTTAGCTTTAACAACACTTACCTGAAGGAGTGACCTGAAAGACCTCATGTATCGCCTTCTGTGATTCTTGTAATGTGTTGATGTGCAGCTGTGACGGATTACTAGAGTAGTGATCATGTATTGTCTTTGGAAACGATGTGGCGAATTCAATGAAGTTATTTTGAATGGGAGGCAGCGGGTATTATTGAACGTGTACTAACGTCATCACAGTAAAGTTATCATGATACTGTGGATTAATGTTTAATGAAGGTTTATGCCGTTTATCAATAGCCACTATGACAAAGAATCGCTTGTAGAAGTGTATCTTGAAAGAGGCCGTGTAGCAACGTGTGTTTAAAGCCAAGACACCTTCTCACTGAAAGAGAAGGGCGGCGGGGTAGCCTAGTGGTTAAAGCGTTCACTCGTCACGCCGAAGACCCTGGTTCGATTCTCCACATGGTCACAATGTGTGAAGCCCATTTCTGGTTTTCCACCGCAGTGATGTTGCTGGAATATTGCAAAAAGCGGCGTAATACCCAACTCACTCACTCACTCTCACTGAAAGACCTCACACGCAGTTAGAAAAGGAAATATAATCATTCAAGTGGATATATGGTACAGCTGAGACATCGTCGACATGTTTACTGAGGGAGAAAGTGCATCCAGTAAAGACCTTAAATCAGGGACAGGAAGCCAATGATTAAAGATACTGGGGGAAGCCAGCATGCTCTGTAATAACATGACTATGTAAAACATGTAAATTGTACTTATGAAACTCTCTGGTTGTGCACAGATAGCTGGTCACATCAAACTAGTTTCCAACTCATTTACAAATGTGTAAGTGGAACGCCCGAAATAGAAACTCCCTGTGGTAATTACGTCTAACATTCATCACAGGTGAATCCTGGTCTTTTTGTCCAGTCCGTTTTATTGAATGGAAGTACAATTTACCTCTCAGATAGGCAGAGAAGTTCTGGAAACCAACAATGATCGGAGTCATATATCACGTCATATATTAATTTGTTTTGATCAACCATTGCATTTAGTTTGAGTTTTCTCGACCATATATGGTGATATGTTTCCCGAAGACCTTGTCACGAAACACTGGTATTTCAAGATCACTGGAGTTCAAAGAACGTTGGAGCTGCACATTACAATGCCTGATATATGTATCGCTTGTCTCAAAACTGGGATCTATTTTGAATCAGGTTATTTGAACTTAATACGTCTGTTCGCCAAAGTGAAGCTTCTCGAAAATAGCGCTAACCTAACTTTCACACAGGCAGCATTCAAGTGTCTAGACCTCCACTGGAAAGAACAAATCAAGCAGCCTTTTCTCAATGCAAAGGAACTTTCATTCTAAAGTCATCAAACGCCATAATTCTCCTTTATTTGCTTTCCACTGTCACGATAGATCTCCACATTGAAAAATCACTCGAGACAGTAAAGACGCGACGTGGATAAGCGTATGTTACTTTTGTGCTCACTATCTTGATTCATGTTTTATGGTATGCTGATAATATTTCAATTTGAAGATTTCCATTGTGGTATAGTAAGGTAGCAAAGCGATATATGATTATAGGGGCCCTTTTAGCGGGGCAACTGTTTATGTTGAAAGGGACTGTGTTACAATAATCACTGCACTTTGAGTGATGTTGATGATGTCATGCCCTGTACTTCACATTGTTTTTGATATACAGGACTACGAAGACACACTATATTAAAGTATACATATACATAAAGGCAAAGTAAACAAAGGCAAATGTAAAGGGCTCTATTTGTCTTTGGACTGAAATGTATAATGCATATCGATTTTGCAACTGATGATTAACCAACGAAATCAAAGAGAAGGTTTTAGTTTGACCAACGTTACAAATAATATCATGTCTCAGCAATTCAAAATCATGTACTACTTTAAGACCTCTGCTGTACCCTTACCAACATTCTGCACTCTTTGAAACTTAATAAGAAAATAGTATGTACTCCCACGGTACAATACATTTACTTCAGTGATTCCGATTTATTTAGATTTATTTTACTTTACAACTCTTTCGTATGTCCGATTATATATATCCTTTGAGAAGGAAAGTTCCAACGAAATCAATATGCATATACATGTTCGTTAACACAAATTCTGCCTGCTTCTGTGTATGAGAATCTGAGTGTAAAACCTTAACGTGTCAGATAAAATGTAACAGGAATGAAATCACACGCCTGGCTGTGTTTGTATAAGGCGGAACACTTCATTTTCCCGAGCTGATTGATCTCAAAGACATAATCGCACTGAATAGCCTCGGGGGAAAAGCAGATATAAACACAAAATAGGGTTCTAAGTTACAAAAAGGCAGATGTGCCGTCATTCTGTTTCAGTTAGACTCTTCAGCTCACGGTATATTACGATCAAGTTCATTTAATGTAGTTTGCATCAATTTGTACACAGCACAGTCTCTAAGCAACGTTCCGAGGGGGCAAATGTGTTGGGTTCCTGAACAATGCACTATTGTTAGATTTTAGAGTTCGATCAGAATCCCTTGATTAAACTTTGTTTTTTTTGTAGTTTTGTAAATCATTCCCTTATAATACATGCTGCATACCAAAATACATTATGCCCAAACTACACGAAGTATTGCTCACATATGACCGAAACAATGACAACGCAAACATGAGTTGAGACGTAACAGGGTCCAAGCCCGGATTTCCGCTGACCACGGACCTTCTTCTTTCAGTACCATGCTTGTACCAGCACTTAACCAATGTGTTCTACCACATATTTCAAATATATCTTATATCATTACACTGTGGGAACTTCGAGGCAGTTTTTCAGTTTCACACTGGCTACAGTATTAACGTAAGAGTAACCACTTAATCACAGCACAAAAGTATATAAGCGATAAGGTTTAACGTTTATAGTATGTTCTACATAAATTTTATGTACAGCACCTATGAAGATATTTGCTAAAGCGCAGTGCTTCAACTTCAGCTACTTTGAATGGCCGTTTTGAAAAAGCGCATTGTTGCACTGGATGGCTGAGCAACTGTCCCACCGTCAATCGTAACATGCCATGGGCTGTCAACCGGGCCTCAACCAAGCAGCAAATTCCCTTAGACACTGTTAGTCAATTAATGAGGGATAAAGTTCGTTAAATTGCGTTTTGTGAGGTTTCTGCCTCACCTCTGGCATGCTCCACTCCAACGTTATTGTGTTATTTGCTGTTTCGTCTGCGAAATCAAAACATTGTCAGCTGAGAGACCGGTCGTAAAAGCATGTGGAAATTTCCCCTTCCTGACAGCCATTTGGGCATTGGCACATTTAATGGAATTTTGACAATCGATGTGAATCTGTGGAGAACCGGTACTGATCGATCAGAGCCAAGTAGTTGCTGATGACAGCGTCTACCAAGGTGTAATGCTGGTTAAGGAAACTTGCTGTGTACAGACGCCGGTCTCAAACCTGTCAGTCCTGATGGACTAAATGTCAACATTTGCAGAGACTGAATGAAGACCCGATTCGGGTCGCACTTGATCGATTGGAGTGTCACAACTAACAAGCATAATGACTGTTTCACTTCTCAATGTTACTGACGCCAACGCGAAAACATTATATTGTTCTGAAGGAGGAAAATTTAAACTCTAATCTATTTAGACGATTATATTGTGAGAACTTGACGTATTACAGGGGTGGATCCTGACACTATGGTTCTTCCTAACTGGACATTTTATGGCTCTTTTAAGTTGCACAGAAAAGCATTTCATGCTCAGCATGATTTTGTTGAAACAAGAACATGAATTCAAAATTAACTATCAGCGTTGTAAACAAAATCAAAATAATCGATTCTCTCTTTTTTGTGACTGGAAAATATTCGAGTATCTACTGCCTCCATCATACAGCTGGAGTATAAGGGCGTTAAGAAAGAAACATTCTAAATAAGAAGCATAGCAATTAGGGTACAGTGTGACAAATAATTATTTCAGCGTCAAGTTAAAACTAAAACTGTGTTTACCCTTGGCATAAAGACTTTACCATCTATATGGCGTCGATATCAATCCAGTAATTATCTTAATGTGTAGCCATCTAAATAACTGGAATTTGATGACAAAGACCAAGAGTGTGACCGCCCTTCTCTTAAGCCACCTTTTACCACCGGCATTGGCTGCTAAACATTACCAGTATTTTCTTATTGGACACATAAAAGTAAACAAGTTATTTCCTGTGGACTTTCACACAGTCCGTCCCTGTATGCTATCTAATTATTCTCCATTATCCCAGCCCAATTTGGAAAGTTTAGAACTGAAATATGCCGAAATGTCGTGAGCTTATAGGTTACCTGAACATATAATGACATTCCATAGCATTTTTATTCAAGAGTGGTAACTCAACAAAATGGGTAACTGCTGAATATACATGACGAATGTAATATCGACTCTATACTGTAATGCACGTCGTAAATGTAATGATGTCCACTGTCGACTGAAATATACATGACGAATGTAATATCGACTCTATACTGGAATGCCCGTCGTAAATGTAATGATGTCCACTGTCAGCTGTAATATATATGACGAATGCAATAATGTTCATTCTATCTTTTGCTTGTAATCGCATCTTTTAACTTTTTTTTCAGATAACAAACGAAAGGGTTACCAGCCAGTTGGTCAAGTCCAGGACTCATTGAAAACTCAATCAGATGACGACAGTAGTGATGATGTCACTGAAACTGAGGAATCCGAGGACTCGGACTCAGACAGCGGTGAGTGAATGAGTGAGTGGTTGAGTGAGTTGCTTGATTACATCACGTTTTGTTACCTTGATGTGGGTGAGGTGAGGTGAAATTGGGTTTTACGTCGTGCTTGAGAATATTTCACTCATATGACGACGTGCATGCGTGTGTATGTATATGTGTGGCTGCTTGTACTAGCCCAGACTTAGGCTGGTTTTATAGTGCTAGCCCACTGAGATACCATGCCGCAGTGAAGCATGAATACCCCACTCAGACACATTATACTGACTCCGAGCCGACCAGTCCTTGTTGTACCCATTAATGCCGAGCGCCAGGCAGGGACCAACAAGTACCATATTTTAACGTCTTTTTGGTATGACGCGGTCGGGGATCGAACCCCTTGATGTGTGAGGAAAGTTAAACGTAATGCACGTGTGAGATGAAGACTTTGGATGAAAGTAGCTAGTGGTGCAAAACCTCATAGGTTACTTGATAGTGAGCGAGTGAGTAAGTTAATATTTAACGTCAAATCGGCAATATCTCAGCCATATCGTGACGAGAACATAGTTGACGTTGAAATCGAACACGTGGTTACTTGATAGACATGGGCTTCCTTTTAATGTCTTAATGAAATTACACACTTAACACATTCCATCCTATTTCCGTCTTTAAATATGAAATAATCAATGTATCCAGCATCTGGAAATATGAGATTAAATCGAAACCTGTTTCATTTGCGACTAACACGGTGATATGTTTTCTAAAAATATTTTGGCAGATTTAAGCGATGAAGAAGATGAGGAGACCTCTGAGGAAGTATCAGAAAATCAATCACAAGAAGAGGATGAAAGTTTGTTATGACACGGATTGTCCTTTTTCACAGCCAGTGGACGAATATTGACCTTCTCAAGGATACTTGTAAGGAGAATAAGCGCCATATATGTACAGTAAATGGCAACTAGGAAGATTTACCGGCGACTTGTTCTCAACTCGACACTGTAAATATGTTAATAATTACTGACACTCGTTTTGCCTGAGATTGTATTTAGGTACCTTTCTGACGACAGGGACTGAATTTATTTCCTTTGGCCTGATACCATATGCTTTAATCCTGGAACATATGCATGGATGGTGAGAGTGTGAATCAGAGATGTTTTCAATAAACTGGTGGATACAATACCAACCTACTGTCACCTTACAGAAGAAAACAAACAATAGGGTATTTAGCAATCAAAGTCAGGGAGAATTGGGACTTCAAACAGAAACATAATGATCATTCATTTTGGTAAATGGATGACACAGAGATTGATTTACACTTACCGTTTACTCATTATATTTTTAGATGAGCGAGGTACGGTTTTTAATATCTCTGGCACTGAAATGTACATATTCCAAAGTGTATTGATATTTTGAGAGAAATAAACATTTCAATTGTTGTCGATGTATGCTCAGTTTGTGGTTTTTAAGAACATTATTTATGGATTCATTCATTTATTACTTTAAAATCCTTTGGGACGTTCTCACGTCAAAGTATAAGTGTGTTATTACTTATTGTTATACATCATACATACATTTTCACCATGATTTATCTATAGGCCGCATGTCACAAAAGTATACATACACAGGAACACTAAGGACGGTGGGGTAGTCCAGTAGTAGTAGCGAACGCTTGCCATGCGGCATCCTTAGCTTTCCATTTTCAGCATAGGTAGATCATGTTAAGCCAGTGTTTGGTACTCACACGCCATTGCTAAAAGCAACGTAACATCATCAAGCAGGACTACGTAAGCCGTGTTTCACTAATTAATTAATTCATGAAGATGCGATTGATAACGTACAAACATATTACTCACTGAAGGAAATTGTAGTTCATGGATTAACATATTTATTAATCTTTTCTGAAAACTAATCTCGTTGCTAAGTCGTATAAAATTGATTAAATCAGTGGTTCCTTTTAAAAAATGGGATATCATTCAACCTCATATTTTCGCAACGCACTAAACGGTAGCTGGATGTATGTGCCACAGTGCCTAATGGCGATAATTACGACACCCAGTTGGTCATAGGCAGCAGGGGCATGAAGAAGTTTGAAAGGTCCTTTCATCATGTGAATCTTCGAGCATGGGGATATCGACCAAGGAAGTGTAGTTTAAAACATTTTATACTGAAAAAGGTTCCACGGCATGTGGGCTTGATTGCAATATGGAGAAGCAATTGACACTGGTATTACCAAACTTTAATCAGCCACGAGTGGCCTCAGCGCAACTAATACGCTCCGCTGTTGAAATTAGAACAGTGTTTGATAGGGCTTCATTGCATGACAAGATTTTCCTCCCATTTTGGTTGTTTTTGTCCCCTGATATGACCTGGGTTCTGATACAGGTCGTGTCAGTGAAAACAATCTGAATGATGATTTGAGATTGCAATGATGTTCCTCATCAGCACTCGGATGTTGTTCAATTTCCATTTCCAGCTCATCTGATTCCCTTCTTCAACAGACATGCAGATCAAAGAGCAGGGAAAATAAGATCTATGAGGCATGGCTCACATAAAAGCGACCGTTTTCTAAGAAATCATCTAAAGTTTGTTACTTTTAGAGATCAGTTGAATCATGAAACCTGTGCATCACAGAAGTAATTTGGAGAAAGTTTGAAAATATTCAGAAATGCATAAAATCCTTCTTCAATTTAAATAGAAAATTGTCCAACCTCTGCATAGTTAGAGTTTATGACTTCGATAAGTCTCTGTATTACGTAATAAATGTTGTAATGATTCACATTACTCTGATGGAATACAGATGAATATTCACATGTGACAAATATCTGAAAGGGAATAAAACGAATCGGATCTAAAGTGGACATGAGCATCAACATTATGGAGAAATTATTGCAGTGTTTGCATGATATAAGATCGGTTCAAACAGGAAAGCAATTAGCAGGAATTGGAGGTCACACAGAGGGAACTATGTTCACTGAGAATGAAGCACCCTCTAAGTATCCTATGGCCAAAAGCAGCACAGGTCAACAGTTATTGCTATTATTACCACGTTAGTGAAAGTTTAGTTTCAGTAGCATAAGCAGTGTTCGAAGCCTCTGTAAAAGCTATTCCAGGGGTCATAAATAGTTTAATGTTATAAATCGCTGAATCAGCTGACAGATACGGCTATGAAGAGTGCACCTATCAAATTCCAATATCTACGAGGACTGACTGTGATAGTTTTTATTCACATGGAAATCTGGTCATGTAAACCTGGAGTGTTGAGTGCTTGACATTTATGACAGTCACTCAAATTCCACCAACGAACTGCATTTCAAAACACCAAGGTCGTGTCAAGAACTAAGGTGGATAGGGCTCTAGTGAGACAGATGAACGAAAACGTAATTAGAAACTGATTAGCTCAAGAAAAATTAGCTAATGATTAAGACAAACTGATCACTAAGTGAATGGATGAAAATTGTTTAATTAGACAGAATACATGGTGTGGTCAGTGGTAACCATTAGATCAGAAGTAACAGTGTCCATGATCAAGGACTTTACCTCCTTGTATCCACCATCAACTATTGTCTATGCATAATAAGACCCTGAACATTGTAATTCAAATCAAATAAATTTAAACAGGAATCGTGCAAAGTTGCTTGAAATGTTGGCAGGGATATCATGTTCGACTGAACCTCAAAAATTGAAAATAAGGACACAACGTCACAAGAACCTACTGTATGAAATAGTGTGAGGTGTATCACATATTTAGAGTGAGTGAGTTTGGTTTTATGCTGCTTTTAGCAATATTCCAGCAATATGACGACGAGGGACACTAGACATGGGCTTCACACATTGTACCCATTTGGGGAATCGAACCCGGGTCTTCGGCGTGACGGGCAAACGCATTATCCACCAGTCTACCCCACCGCCCCTATCACATTTAGAATGAAACAAACTTGATAAAACTTTATAGACACATGAATATGCAACAGAATTACTAATGAAAGCGTACAGACTACAGATCACCAGTAACCCAAGCTAGGTCATCTTACCAGGGAATATGTGGACCTGAAGTTCCCGTTTCTCTTCACTTGTGGTGAGAGAATGAGTTAGTCATACTTGATACAAATCTGTTCACAAAGGATAGATATAAAACTCGATTGTGATCATTTTAAAATGTTAAATCAGCATTCAAGGACACACTATATAATCGAGTTTAATGCAAGTTTAGCCAACAACTGAAATTTACATGACTACAGAGGTTTGACTTATTGTAGGAATAGCATTCTTTGAAAGAATGGTCTCATTGTGATCTCCTGGGAAAACAATACACTCTCTTCTAATAATCATCAGTTCATAATTATGAACTGATACTCATATCCCCTCCAGAACGGACAGGAAACAGGAGTGCGTTGATGTACACACAAAACTAAATACATTCACGTTTAACAAATGAGGCCCGTTGCAAATGATCACAAAACCACTCATCATTTTAACACCTTGCCAAGTAAAGGTCGTAGTGTTTAGTTGTAGTGTAACTGGATATTCTTGTTTAAACGGAAAGGCGCCCCAATGGCACAGATGGGCCCAATAAGGTTGTTCATGTCCAGACTCTACAAAGCCATCGGGCAGAGAAAAGAGTGTACAGTTAAGCATGGTGACGCTCACGACATTGATTGAAGTCTTTCTAATGTCTGTAATGTATATCCCAGGACTAGATGACTTAATGTGCCCCAAGACACCTCTCAGCTGGGCCGTTTTGATCAGTTAAGAATTCCGACTGAAAAAACTTATATAAGGATGTTTTAACTGTGGGTCTGCTGACATATTTTTGTAAGGAAAAATACTTGGTGGTGAAAAATCTTTCGATTTAATTATTCCGAAGACCATAAATGTAAAGTTTCAGTTGATGTCGATTTCTCTTGGTGTTGCTGTGTTTGGCAACCCCACATCCAAGTAAGGAATAAAATAAACACAAAAACTGGCTAAAATGAGCATCTCAGACAGGACTTTGTTTCTCGTAAACCCACTCTATTCTTCAATCACAAAACAAACACAGAAAGAATCATGACCATCGTTTGCCTTTCGATTTCAAATATATCAACTTGAGTCGACAAAGGTTAAAAGCTCTGATGGTTGTCAATGTGTTTTCAACTGCAGTCTCAACTTCTGAAGACCATTTCTTTATTTAGATATTCCAGAGGCATGGTATGATGTGCCATTCATAGGTATATTTAGCGTATGTGATATCTTAAAACTCTTAACCCAGAATCTCAAGAGACATGAAAGTGACTGAGTGAGTTAAAATCTATAGTCACATCGGCAGTATTTCTGCCATATCGTGACTGAAACTAGTTATAAATGATAAATACAGTTAGATTATGGAAAATAAAATTATCGACGAGGAACAGTAAAACCAACTAGATTATCACAGCAACAAGAATTAATACTAGCATCTATCTCTAAAATTAGATTTCGATCAGGACAATACAATATGAAAAAGGGCTGAGTATCGCCAGCAGCTGAAGGCAGATCACCATACTGCCATGACGTTCACGAAGTGGGTTCTTCATCGCTGGGAACAAGAAAAAGTCACTTAGTTACAAGACGTCTGAAGAAATCCTCTTCACCCTGCTCCAGAAGCTCCAATGCCTCTCGTGACATGTCCCGTCGAGCCTGTCTTTGAAGAGGAGTCAGTAAGTGAGGAACCCAGCATGCTGACACTTTGGATATATGCAGTTGGTTATGAAAGATGTTCCATGCACTGCCATAACTCAAGTCGGTCACATGCATAGCCATTTGTATTGTTACACGGCGATCTTCCTGAACCAGCGCCTTGACATTGTTCACGGTGTCCATATCATCAGTAAGTGAGGGGCGTGTGACCGGTTTGGAAATTCCTTTTCCATCTCACAACAGTATCATAGGATGAGCTATCATCACAATAAACAGATTTCATCTCATCGTGAATTTGTCGTGCAGTGCAGCACTTCAAGTGCAAGAACTTAATGACACTGCACGCCTCAATCTTCTCCATATTTGGGGGTACTGGTGTGTAGGATCAACACAAGACTGAATTTAGTGAAGTAGATAGTTCTTGGTCCATTAACTAGATAAGGATCACTGATGTTACAGTCAAAATTTTATCCTGATTGCTCAGTAAGTTCTTGGTGATAATTGTAACTTTTTGATACCCCCTCGTATTTTTGGTCTTGGTCCGGACGGTATGAGTGAATGCGTATGGTTTTACTCCGCTATCAGCAATATACAGCTTGGTCAGCAGAAATGTGCCCTGCATACTGTACCCACTGCGCTACGCCGCCGGCCCGCAAACGTTGTATTGCGGTGACAATTAACTGTTGATGCAATTCATTATCTCTCAATTTTTGTCGAACAACTGGTTTTATCACTTCTTGACTGTTGGTAATAAATACATGCTGATGTTAAAATCGTTCAACCTACTCTCGTGTTAGCACATTTGTATCTTGAATATTGAAAGGACTTGGCAACATATATTTCTTAAACAGACCTTCACTTATAGCGTTCATCTTTTGTCTGACTTGTCTGACTAGCGGAGAATAAGATACCATTCACGTGAAATCGATCTCCATATCATAGCATCACATTCCGGACGGGTGTGTTTAGTCATTTTGGCATTTCCAAGAAGAAAGAAATTATATTATTTCGAGATCGTCTCAAACGTGCACATGATGCCTCTACAATCTCGCACAGCTGTCAGGGTGCGAATGGTAATATCAATATTTGTAATCATATCAGTTTTGGCATAGACCAGTCGTGCTCGTGATCACAAAACAAAACCGGAATTGTTCTCGCTGTCCGGATTCATTCCCTGTGCAGCAACGCTATAGCGTGTCAGTGACAGGGCTGAACACGTTCCACAAGTTCGTTTTACAGTGAATCGTGATTGCAGAAGAAATGTGAGTGTATGCTGCAATGGATTGTTTAAGCGGAGTTAAATGATATTTGATGCTCGCAAATCTTCAGAACGTGCCACACCGTGTGACAGCTGTTTTACGCAAACAAACATATTTTTGTAAGTCATAGATTCGTGGAGTTCCTCATGTCAACCTAGTACCCCATTTAATTTTCAATTTACATAATATTTTACAGGGAAGGTTCTGAATCTGTGTAATTGACTTTTCCCTGTATACTTCAGGTACTCCCTCAAATGCGTCATTAACATTGGGAGATATATGTTGTTGAAGAAAAGCGAGGGTGCTATAATGATCAGGTCAGAATCTCTTTCCTGTGTGAAAATGGGTTATACCTTGCACCAGACAATCCAGTGATCAACAGCATGAGCATCGATCTGCGCAATTGGGAACCGATGACATGTGTCAACCAAGGCAGCGAGCCTGACCACCCGATCCCGTTAGTCGCCTTTTACGACAAGCATAGTCGCTTTTTATGACAAGAATGGGTTGCTGAAGACCTATTCTACCCCGGATCTTCACGAGTCGTGAGCTTATAGGTTACCTGAACATATAATGACATTCCATAGCATGGTGATTCAAGTGTTGTAACTCAACAAATGGGTAACTGCTGAATATACATGACGAATGTAACATCGACTCTATACAGTAATGCACATCGTAAATGTAATGATGTCCACTGTCAACTGTAATATACATGACGAATGTAACATCGACTCTATACAGTAATGCACATCGTAAATGTAATGATGTCCACTGTCAATTGTAATATACATGACGAATGTAATATCGACTCTATACAGTAATGCACGTCGTAAATGTAATGATGTCAACTGTAATATACATGACGAATGTAATATCGACTCTATACTGTAATGCACGTCGTAAATGTAATGATGTCCACTGTCAACTGTAATATACATGACGAATGTAATATCGACTCTATACTGTAATGCACATCGTAAATGTAATGATGTCCACCTTTAACTGTAATAAACATGACGAATGTAATATCGACTCTATACTGTAACGCACGTCGTAAATGTAATGATGTCCGCTGTCAATTGTAATATACTTGACGAATGTAATATCGACTTTATACTGTAATGCACGTCGTAAATGTAATGATGTCCACTGTCAACTGTAATATACATGACGAATGTAATTTCGACTCTATACTGTAATACACATCGTAAATGTAATGATGTCCACTGTCAACTGTAATATACATGACGAATGTAATAATATTCACTCTATACTTTTGTTTGTAATCGCATCTTTTAACTTTTTTTCAGATAACAAACGAAAGGGTTACCAGCCAGTTGGTGAAGTTCAGGACTCAATGAAAACTCAATCAGATGACGACAGTAGTGATGACGTCACTGAAACGGAGGAATCCGAGGACTCGGACAGCGGTGAGTGAATGAGTGAGTGGTTGAGTGAGTTGCTTGATTACATCACGTTTTGTTACCTTGATGTGGGTGAGGTGAGGTGAAATTGGGTTTTACGTCGTGCTTGAGAATATTTCACTCATATGACGACGTGCATGCGTGTGTATGTAAATGTGTGGCTGCTTGTACTAGCCCAGACGTAAGCTGGTTTTATAGTGCTAGCCCACTGAGATACCATGCCGCAGTGAAGCATGAATACCCCACTCAGACACATTATACTGACTCCGAGCCGACCAGTCCTTGTTGTACCCATTAATGCCAAATGCGCCAGGCAGGGACCAACAAGTACCATATTTTAACGTCTTTTTGGTATGACGCGGTCGGGGATCGAACCCCTTGATGTGTGAGGAAAGTTAAACGTAATGCACGTGTGAGATGAAGACTTTGGATGAAAGTAACTAGTGGTGCAAAACCTCATAGGTTACTTGATAGTGAGTGAGTTAATATTTAACGTCAAATCGGCAATATTTCAGCCATATCGTGACGAGAAAATAGTTGACGTTGAAATCGATCACGTGGTTACTTGATAGACATGGGCTTCCTTTTAATGCCTTAATGAAA
Organism: Haliotis rubra; assembly: GCF_003918875.1. Taxonomy (NCBI): domain Eukaryota; kingdom Metazoa; phylum Mollusca; class Gastropoda; order Lepetellida; family Haliotidae; genus Haliotis; species Haliotis rubra. The sequence continues at coordinate 1,282,991 of NW_025767457.1, forward strand.
TTACACACTTAACACATTCCATCCTATTTCCGTCTTAAAATATGAAATAATCAATGTATCCAGCATCTGGAAATATGAGACTGTAATCAAACCTATTTCATTTCTGACCAACACGGTGATATGTTTTCTAAAAATATTTTGGCAGATTTAAGCGATGAAGAAGATGATGAGACCTCCGAGGAAGTATCAGAAAATCAATCACAAGAAGAGGATGAAAGTTTGTTATGACACGGATTGTCCTTTTTCACAGCCAGTGGACGAATATTGACCTTCTCAAGGATACTTGTATGGAGAATAAGCGCCATATATGTACAGTAAATGGCAACTAGGAAGATTTACCGGCGACTTGTTCTCAACTCGACAATGTAAATATGTTAATAATTACTGACACTTGTTTTGCCTGAGATTGTATTTAGGTACCTTTCTGACGACAGGGACTGAATTTATTTCCTTTGGCCTGATACCATATTCTTTAATACTGGAACATATGCATGGATGGTGAGAGCGTGAATCAGAGATGTTTTCAATAAACTGGTGGATACAATACCAACCTACTGTCACCTTACAGAAGAAAAACAAACAATAGGGTATTTAGCAATCAACGTCAGGGAGAATGGGGACTTCAAACAGAAACATAATGATCATTCATTTTGGTAAATGGATGACATAGAGATTGATTTACACTTACCGTTTACTCATTATATTTTTAGATGAGTGAGGTACGGGTTTTAATATCTCTTGCACTGAAATGTACATATTCCAAAGTGTATTGATATTTTGAGAGAATAAACATTTCAATTGTTGTCGATGTATGCTCAGTTTGTGGTTTTTAAGAACATTATTTATGGATTCATTCATTTATTACTTAAAAATCCTTTTGGACTTTCTCACGTCAAAGTATAAGTGTGTTATTACTTATTGTTATACATCATACATACATTTTCACCATGATTTATCTATAGGCCGCATGTCACAAAAGTATACATACACAGGAACACTACGGACGGTGGGGTAGTCCAGTAGTAGTAGCGAACGCTTGCCATGCGGCATCCTTAGCTTCCATTTTCAGCATAGGTAGATCATGTTAAGCCAGTGTTTGGTACTCACACGCCATTGCTAAAAAGCAGCGTAACATCATTAAGATACGTGAGCCGTGTTTCACAAATTAATTAATTCATGAAGATGCGATTGATAACGTACAAACATATTACTCACTGAAGGAAATTGTAGTTCATGGATTAACATATTTATTAATCTTTCTGAAAACTAATCTCGTTGCTAAGTCGTATAAAATTGATTAAATCAGTGGTTCCTTTTAAAAAATGGGATATCATTCAACCTCATATTTTCGCAACGCACTAAACGGTAGCATGATGTATGTGCCACAGTGCCTAATGGCGATAATTACGACACCCAGTTGGTCATAGGCAGCAGGGGCATGAAGAAGTTTGAAAGGTCCTTTCATCATGTGAATCTTCGAGCATGGGGATATCGACCAAGGAAATGTAGTTTAAAACATTTTATACTGGAAAAGGTTCCACGGCATGTGGGCTTGATTGCAGTGTGGAGAAGCAATTGACACTGGTATTACCAAACTTTAATCAGCCACGAGTGGCCTCAGCGCAACTAATACGCTCCGCTGTTGAAATTAGAACAGTGTTTGATAGGGCTTCATTGCATGACAAGATTTTCCTCCCATTTTGGTTGTTTTTGTCCCCTGATATGACCTGGGTTCTGATACAGGTCGTGTCAGTGAAAACAATCTGAATGATGATTTGAGATTGCAATGATGTTCCTCATCAGCACTCGGATGTTGTTCAATTTCCATTTCCAGCTCATCTGATTCCCTTCTTCAACAGACATGCAGATCAAAGAGCAGGGAAAATAAGATCTATGAGGCATGGCTCACATAAAAGCGACCGTTTTCTAAGAAATCATCTAAAGTTTGTTACTTTTAGAGATCAGTTGAATCATGAAACCTGTGCATCACAGAAGTAATTTGGAGAAAGTTTGAAAATATTCAGAAATGCATAAAATCCTTCTTCACTTTAAATAGAAAATTGTCCAACCTCTGCATACTTAGAGTTTATGACTTCGATAAGTCTCTGTATTACGTAATAAATGTTGTAATGATTCACATTACTCTGATGGAATACAGATGAATATTCACATGTGACAAATATCTGAAAGGGAATAAAACGAATCGGATCTAAAGTGGACATGAGCATCAACATTATGGTGAAATTATTGCAGTGTTTGCATGATATAAGATCGGTTCAAACAGGAAAGCAATTAGCAGGAATTGGAGGTCACACAGAGGGAACTATGTTCACTGAGAATGAAGCACCCTCTAAGTATCCTATGGCCAAAAGCAGCACAGGTCAACAGTTATTGCTATTATTACCACGTTAGTGAAAGTTTAGTTTCAGTAGCATAAGCAGTGTTGGAAGCCTCTGTAAAAGCTATTTCAGGGGGACATAAATAGATTAATGTTATAAATCGCTGAATCAGCTGACAGATATGGCTATGAAGAGTGCACCTATCAAATTCCAATATCTACGAGGACTGACTGACTGTAAACCTGGAGTGTTGAATGCTTGACATTTATGACAGTCACTCAAATTCCACCAACGAACTGCATTTCAAAACACCAAGGTCGTGTCAAAAACTAAGGTGGATAGGGCTCTAGTGAGACAGATGAACGAAAACGTAATTAGAAGCTGTTTAGCTCAAGAAATATCAGCTAATGATTAAGACAAACTGATCACTAAGTGAATGGATGAAAATTGTTTAATTAGACAGAATACATGGTGTGGTCAGTGGTAACCATTTGATCAGAAGTGACAGTGTCCATGATCACTATGAAACCGTTGGTGTTGCCAAAAAAAGTCCACCTGGACAAATAACCTTGGCACGTATGGTATAAGCATCGAACATCAGTTTCTTATATAAGGTGTGAAATAAGGACATTTCCTCCTTGTATCCACCATCAACTATTGTCTATGCATAATAAGACCCTGAACACTGTATTTCAAATCAAATAAATTTAAACAGGAATCGTGCAAAGTTGCTTGAAATGTTGGCAGGGATATCATGTTCGACTGAACCTCAAAAATTGAAAATAAGGACACAACGTCACAAGAACCTATGTGCCCCAAGACACCTCTCAGCTGGGCCGTTTTTATCAGTTAAGAATTCCGACTGAAAAAACATCAAAATTATATAAGGATGTTTTAACTGTGGGTCTGCTGACATATTTTCGTAAGGAAAAATACTTGGTGGTGCAAAATATTTCGTTTTACTTATTCCAAAGACCATAAATGTAAAGTTTCAGTTGATGTCGATTCCTCTTGGTGTTGCTGTGTTTGTCAACCCCACATCCAAGTAAGGAATAAAAGAAACAAAAAACTGGCTAAAATGAGCATCTCAGACAGGACTTTGTTTCTCGTAAACCCACTCTATTCTTCAATCATAAAACAAAAGACAGAAAGAATCATGACTATTGTTTGCCTTTCGATTTCAAATATATCAACTAGAGTCGACAAAGGTTAAATGCTCTGATGGTTGTCAATGTGTTTTCAACTGCAGTCTCAACTTCTGAAGACCATTTCTTTATTTAGATATTCCAGAGGCATGGTATGATGTGCCATTCATAGGTATATTTAGCGTATATGATATCTTAAAACACTTAACCTAGAATCTCAAGAGACATGAAAGTGACTGAGTGAGTTAAAATCTATAGTCACATCGGCAGTATTTCTGCCATATCGTGACTGAAACTAGTTATAAATGATAAATACAGTTAGATTATGAACAAAAACAACTATCGACGAGGAACAGTAAAACCAACTAGATTATCACAGCAACAAGAATTAATACTAGCATCTATCTCTAAAATTAGATTTCGATCAGGACAATACAATATACAAAAGGGCTGAGTATCGCCAGCAGCTGAAGGCAGATCACTATACTGCCATGACGTCCACGAAGTGGGTTCTTCATCGCTGGGAACAAGAAAAAGTCACTTAGTTACAAGACGTCTGAAGAAATCCTCTTCACCCTGCTCCAGAAGCTCCAATGCCTGTCGTGACATGTCCCGTCGAGCCTGTCTTTGAAGAGGAGTCAGTAAGTGAGGAACCCAGCATGCTGACACTTTGGATATGTGCAGTTGGTTATGAAAGATGTTCCATGCACTGTCATAACTCAAGTCGGTCTCATGCATAACCATTTGTATTGTTACACGGCGATCTTCCTGAACCAGCGCCTCGACATTGTTCACGCAGTCCATATCATCAGTAAGTGAGGGGCGTCCACTTCTTGGCTCATCTCTGAGGGACATGTGACTGGTTTGGAAATTCCTTTTCCATCTCACAACAGTGTTATAGGATGAGCTATCATCACCATAAACAGATTTCATCTCATCGTGAATTTGTCTTGCAGTGCAGCACTTCAAGTGCAAGAACTTAATGACACTGCACGCCTCAATCTTCTCCATACTTGGGGGTACTGGTGTGTAGGATCAACTAGCACAAGTCTGAATTCAGTGAAGTAGATAGTTCTTGGTCCATTAACTAGATAGGGATCACTGATGTTACAGTCAAAATTTTATCCTGATTGCTCAGTAAGTTCTTGGTGATAATTGGAACTTTTGATACCCCCTCGTATTTTTGGCCTTGGTCCGGATGGTATGAGTGAATGAATATGGTTTTACTCCGCTATCAGCAATATACAGCTTGGTCAGCAGAAATGTGCCCTGCATACTGTACCCACTGTGCTGGCAAACGTTGTATTACTGTGACAATTAACTGCTGATGCAATTCATTCTCTCATTTTTTGTCGAACAACTGGTTTTATCACTTCTTGACTGTTGGTAATAAATACATGCTGATGTTAAAATCGTTCAACCTACTCTCGTGTTAGCACATTTGTCTCTTGAATATTGAAAGGACTTGGCCACATATATTTCTGAAACAGACCTTCACTTATAGCGTTCATCTTTTGTCTGACTTGTCTAACTAGCGGGGAATAAGATACCATTCACGTGAAATCGATATCCATATCATAGCATCACATTCACACGGGTGTGTTTAGTCACTTTGACATTTCCAAGAAGAAAGAAATTATATTATTTCGAGATCGTCTCAAACGTGCACATGATGCCTCTATAATCTCGCACAGCTGTCAGGGTGCGAATGGTAATATCAATATTTGTAATCATATCAATTTTGGCATAGACCAGTCGTGCTCGTGATCACAAAACAAAACCGGAATTGTTCTCCCTGTCCGGATTCATTCCCTGTGCAGCAACGCTACAGCATGTCAGTGACAGGGCTGAACACGTTCCACAAGTTCGTTTTACAGTGAATCGTGATTGCAGAGGAAATGTGAGGGTATGCTGCAATGGATTGTTTTAGCGGAGTTAAATGGTATTTGATGCTCGCAAATCTTCAAAACGTGCCACACCCTGTGACAACTGTTTTACGTAAACAAACATCTTTTTGTAAGTCATAGATTCGTGGAGTTCCTCATGTCAACCTAGTACCCCATTTAATTTTCAATTAATATAATATTTTACAGGGAAGGTTCTGAATCTGTGTAATTGACTTTTCCCTGTATACTTCAGGTACTCCCTCAAATGCGTCATTAACATTGGGTGATATATTTTGTTGAAGAAAAGCGAAGGTGCTATAATGATCAGGCCAGAATCTCTTTCCTGTGTGAAAATGGGTTATACCTTGCACGCATGATTACTTATAGAGGATGAACACGTATGTGCGTGCGTTCGTTTGCAGGTTGTAATGTGCTTTCAGTGTGCTAGCCCTCTGAAATATCATGCCATATACTCAAAGTATTGTAGAAGTTTTGTTCTCCTGAGTGGGTACGTAAGTCCCAAAACATTCCAAGTCTATTTAAATCCATCCACTCTTTTTAATCGTAGAATATGTGTCTTTTTAATATATGGCTAACTGTATCTAAACTGCTAAGAGCTGAAGGGATGGTGTAAATCCAGCTAGGGTACATGCAGGAAGCAAATGTACTGTAAGTCCCAATGGTCCCTAGTATGGTGATCTACCTCATGTTGTTGGCAATCTATAGCCTGTTTTAACATTGTCTTGTCTAGTTAAAAAGTTTTAGTTTTAATTACTAGTTTTAAATGGATATCTGTGATACACTAGTTGTTTTACTGTTCTTTGTCAACAGGCTTTTAGTTTCAAATTGTATTGATCTATAATATAAGTATTAATTGTTCTCGTCACGATATCGCTGAAATATTGCCGATGTGACGATAAATATTAACTCACTCACTCACTGTAATATCATGCTACATGGATTTACCTCTTATCATTATTTCATCCATTCATGCCAGGTACGGCAACAACAAATACTATGTCATACTAACTGTTAAGTATGATGCGGTCAAGTGATCACTGACTTTCTGCCCTCAGGGTAACTATATTCTCTATCGTCTATGTTACAAACATGTTTGAGGAGACTGGTGAGGAATCACGAGGAATAATTCTGATTATTCTAATTCTGATTAATGCCGCGAACAATCACTTGGTGTTTGGAGACTGTGCGCTATAGAAGATGACTTATTATTATCTTCCAGAGAAAGTGTCATTCTATGTCATTCTCATGATCACATTCTGTTTTTCAATGGGAAAATGTAAATAAACCTTCGGAAAAGTAGAATATTATCTATTCAGAAGGTGCAAACTAGAAAACTGCACGATTTTCAAACAGAATGGTTGAACATATATTGTAGTGAGAGAGTGTGTGAGTTAAGATTTAGAGTTACATTGGCAATATTGCAGCCAAATCGTTACTATAACAATTTATACTGCAATAATAAAAAACAACAAATTATTTTGTAAATTCTGTCAAACAAAGGACAGTAAAACAACTAGGATATCACAGATAGATAGTTAAAACTAGCATTTAAGCATAAAACATGTATTACAATACAGGACAATACAACATAAAAACCCGGCTATCGATTACCAACAACTGAAGGTAGATCACCATACTAGGGACACAGATCTTGTAGTATCACATATGGGCATTGTACATTTGATGTACAACATAGGGATATATTGACTATAGAACCTTGTGATGCAACCAGCAATGGTGCAAACACGTGTTGATTTCAGGATCAGGTGCTCGACGCCATTACTGAAATATAAACGATGTCATATTTAGCAGATGTTTAAAGAAAAGTACTCGAGATCCACAGGCACAATCCTTTGTGTACCTGTGCATGTGAAGGTACAATTACTTGAAAGAAATAACGTGTATCCTTGACAACGTGCACATTACATTAATCACACCCATGTTAAAGTAATGAAGACATCATTAAAGTAAAGTCTAAACGTGGCCTACCTTCTGTGCAGTCATTATTGTGCTTATTGAACATCTAAATGAAGTCAACGTATCTATCTAAAGAAAGTAGAGGTATTGTTCTTTGAGTAATGCCATGTTTATTTCCTGTAGGTCAATTACAGGAAATGTTTTCATCAGATAGAAAATTACCTTCTAATTACCGCCCTACGATAGATGATTAGTAGCATTTCAAAGTACACTTAATGCTCAACTAGCTCAGCTATTAGTCAAATCAATGGCTAGGTGAGTTAATGGATGGGGTTCTCCCAGTACTCATGGGATTAGTGTGAACAGTCAATGAATCTCTTCAGTTGACTACAGGGAAGATCAGGGAGCTCTAGTTACCTCCGTGTTCTCTGTTATATGACTGTACCGCAGCTTAACACACTATCCATTTTGGAATGAGATCCGGTGTAATCATGAATCAAGGACTCACTGACCACTACATGTAGCAGTGGGGACCATATGCGTTGTATTTGTTGGTAGATTTACTTATAGCATCCCATATTTACTATATCCATTTTTCGTTTGTTTACTATACCCGGTCAGACAGTATTGATACTGATGACTCACAGTTTGTCATGTTTATGTGTTAGGAGAATCTCAAATGATCCAGGTCAAAAAACGATCACATCGTTTAATAGGGAGCGTAGCTAGGAAAGGTACAATATTTTAATCAGACTGAATCTGGGAATCGTGCTGTTAAGAGAAGCATTTGTGCAATGAGGCATGATGCAATGTATTCTGTCGTTGTTCCTAACAAGCATTTCCTTTCCGCTAGAAAACAAAACTAAAAATGCCATGGCTACCTGTGAAAACGTAATTTCTTAAGCTCAATAGTGTTTATAAATGACACACCAGGGCCCCGTTTCACAAAGCGATCGTAGCAATAAGGTGATCGTAACTCCCATACTTTATCATAGACTTACGACAGTCGTAGCGCTACGATCGCTTTGTGAAACGGGCCCCTGGACGCTGCTGTATGAGGACTAGATCACTGAGAAACCTTTTATAACACAACATTATCAAATGCACGTCAATTTTGGGTCTTGTTTGATCGAACGACTCCTCTTGAGTTAACGTCAGTGTATTTCAACACGGAACTGTGAAATGGCCGGATGACAAGGGATTCGTGAATCTTCACGGGAGGGCCAATTAGCGTGCCATGTCTTGATGAACCCATTATTAGAAACATGTCTTCAAAGGTAGCAGTTTGAAAAGATTGGCAGAAACATGAGATCTTCACACACGTGTGTAACTCAAAAACATCTGCTAATCGCCGGTTTTTATGTTTCAATTGTCGTTGTCACTGTGTTGAACGTTTGAAGATCCAGGATAGTGGCATCCGAAGGGTATGATTAGTTTAGTTCATGTTTTAACAAATAAATGTGTAATTACACCAATTTTGCCGTTGTTCTACATGATGAGATTCTGAAATAGATATAGCATCTTTAATATGTGCCTTGGCTTTATGTCAAATATAGTGATTTGTAAACGACACTAAACGAGTTATGGGGTTGTATTGCTCTAACATAGTCTGATATGGCTCAGCTTTAACAAGAAGCAGTCAATTAACAGCACTTACCCGAATACTGAGTAAACAGGAATCGTCTGAAAGACCTAATGTATCAACGTCTGTGATGGATAACTAAAGTAGTGATCATGTATCGTCCATGGAAACGATGTGGTGAATTCAGTGCAGACATTTTAAATTGGAGGTAGCGGCAGCTATTGAAAGTCTACGTCAACACAATACTGTCATGATTCTGTGGATTACTTTTTAAATGAGGATATACAGTAGAAACCTGATAAGTAACATTTCAAGGGACTCGCCAAAATTGTTTACTTATCAGGTATTTCACTTTATCCAAACTCATCAAAACCTGCAAATGACAACCATATGCATCTATATATATGTATTGTATTTATCAATATCACTACGACAAAGAATCGTTTGTCAAAGTATATCTTCAAAGAGGTATTGTACCAACGTGTCATGAAAGCCAGGACACTATCACCAGAAAAGGAAATATAAATCATTCAAGTGGATATAAGGTATAGCTGAAACATCGTTGGCCTCTTTGCTAAGAGAGAAAGTGCTTCTAGTAAAGACCTTAAATCAGAGGCAGAAGTCAATGGTTAAAGACATTGGAGGACGCCAGCATGCATTGTAATAACATGGCTATGTAAAACATGTAAACTGTACCAATGAATCTCGCTGGTTGTGTACAGATAGCTGGTCACATCAGACCAGTTTCCACATCATGTATAAATGTGTAAGTAGAACGCCCCAAATAGAACACCCTGTGGTAATGAAGTCTAACATTCATCACAGGTGCATCCTAGTCTTTTTGTCGAGTCAGTTTTATTGAATGGAAGTATAATTTACCCTTCACGGAAGGGAAGCTGTGGACACCTGCAATGGTCGCAGTTGACGTCATAAATCAGTTTGGTTTGATCAACACATGCATTCAGGGCAAGGGACAATGGTTCACAACCATATTTGGTGATATGTTTCCTGAAGACCTTGTCACAAAACGTCGGTATTTTAAAGTTTACTGAAGTTCAAGGAACGCTGGAGCTGCACATTACATTGCTTAAAATATGTATTGTATGGCTAAGAAGGGTCTCTGTCTTCAGTCGGGTTATTCGAACATGATACGTCTGTTCGCAAAACTGAAATGACAAAACTGAAATGATCTTGAAAACCAGGAAACATTCAAATGTCTCGGCCTCCACTAGAAAGACCAAATCAAGTAGACCATAATTCTCGAGACTATAAAGATAAAGTGTATGTCACTTATGTGCTCACTATCTTGATTCCTGTGTTATGGTATGCTGATAACATATCAACTTGAAGATTTTCGTTATGGCATAGGGCCTGAGGCAGCAAAGTGTTTGATGGTGACAAGGGCTCTTTTAGCGGTACGACATTTCATTTAAAGGGTCTTCGTTACTATGGTCATATTGAGTGATATTGATGTCATGCCCTCTACTTAACATTGGTATTAATATACAGGGCTACAAGAACACAATACACTATATATCATGATATGACTGAATGTAAAGGGACCGCCTCCGTGGTGTAGTGGTTAGAGCAGAGAGCGGAAGGTCGCGGATTCAATCCCCGACCGCGTCATACCAAAAGAGGTTAAAATAAGGTACTTGTTGGTCCCTGCCTGGCGCTCGGCATTAATGGGTACAACAAGGACTGGTCGGCTCGGAGTCAGTATAATGTGTCTGAGTGGGGTATTCCTGCTTCACTGCGGCATGGTATCTCAGTGTGCTAGCACTATAAAACCAGCTTCAGTCTGGGCTAGTACAAGCAGCCGCACATACACATACACACGCATGCACGTCGTCATATGAGCGAAATATTCTCAGGCACGACGTTAAACCCAATTTGACCTCACCTCACCTCACCTGAATGTAAAGACCAATTAAACAAAGGTAAAGTGGCAACTGCAGCAAGCGTTTATGTGTTCTACTTGTTTTGGGGACTGAAATGTATTATGCATATCAACCTTGCAATTAGTGATTTATCTACTGAAACAATGACAAGGTCTCAGCTTTACAGACGTCACAAATTATAATGTCTCAGTAAAGCATATAGATATCATCATAGGACTCCATGCGCTCTATTTGTCTTTGGACTGAAATGTATAATGCATATCGATCTTGCAACTGATGATTAACCAACGACATCAAAGAGAAGGTTTTAGTTTGACAGACGTTACAAATAATATAATGTCTCAGCAATTCAAAACCATGTACTACTTTAAGACCTCTGCTGTACCCTGACAAATATTCTGCACTCTTTGAAACTTAATAAGAAATGAATATATACTCCCGCGATAGAATTTCCGTCTGTGACTCTGATATATTTATATATGTTTTACTTTACAACATTTTTGTATGTGCGATTACACATTGTCTTCCAGGAGGAAGATATTATGAAATCAATATGCATCTACATGTTCAGCTTGCTCCTGTGTATGGGAATCTGAGTGTAAAACCTTAGCGTGTCGGATAAAACGTAACTAGAATGAAATCACACGCCCGGCTGTGTTTGTATAAAGCAGAACACTTCATTCTCCCGAGCTCATAGATCCTAAGGAAATAATCGTACTGAATAGCCTCGGGGGAAAAAACGGACACAAACTCAAAATAGGGTTCTAAGTTAGAAAAAGGCAGACATTCGGTCATTCTATTTCAGCTATTTTATATAGCATAGTCTTTTAGCAACGTTTCAAAGTGGGCAAATTTGGTTTTCCCGCACAATGCACTGGATTGCTCAGACGCTTGCTTGAAAGTGGCCATTTTTTTTTTGGTGCTTTTGTAAAACATTCCTTATACATATCACACGCATACATTATTCGCAAACTACTTTACATAAATAATTGTTCTACAATACCCACACTTCAAATGTAACAGGATCCAGTCGTGGGTCCAAGCCCAGATTCGCTCTGACCACATGCCTTCTTCTTTCAGAACCATCATTGTACCAGCACCTAATCAATGCGTTCTACCACATATTTCAAAAATTGTTACGGTTAATAAATTGCTGTGACAAAAGGTTTAAAAGTCCCCTTTGAACCAGCAAAATAGAACACAGACAAGTCTAAAATATTCAATTATATATTGAGCAAACAATGAGCAAACTACAATGAATGACAATACAGATATCTAGTACAATGTAATTGAGTCACAAATCTAAAATATTGGGTCACAAATAGAAAATATTAACTCACCAGAGTCTTGACATTCACGGTGACAACAGATATACTGATTGAAGGTTTTTTTACAATGACAGTAGTTGAATAGACAAACACGGTCTTTAAATGTTGGCAAGACTTGAGGATGGTAGGCAGATGTATATCAGCTCGATGACGGTAGACAGATGTGTATAACAACACACCAACCAGCCTTTATGTAGCTCTTACACAGTTCTCGAGCATTCTAGCAAGGCTAGACAGCATCAGTATTCTCTTCGAATGTTATGGAATCATGTGGATCAGGCGGCATGACGAAAGGCGTAAATAAACAAGATTGCCAAGGGAGGCAACTCTGAACCGCTATCAAAAAGGCGTACCGCTAAAAATACTTTTGCCATTGAACATATATGATGCACGATGCGAGCCACAACCCACACTCAAAACCATAAACATTGTGACCCATAATAACTATCACCTAATTAATGATAATACAAATTACAAAAAACACACTTTCATAACAATATATAGTTTCTTACACACCCGAGGGTGAGAAACCCATGTGAGAAAACACATATGTGTTAGATCGATTTCTAATCCCGTGATTGGCTACTCCATGGTGATGACCTAGGGTCAGATTATGACAGACTACTTTCCTTATTACAATTCATTGATACGTTACTCCTGCTTCAATCGAACAGAAACCTGTAACTCGTGATAAACACCTTAACACCTACCTGTTATTTTCCCGATTGCAACATAAACAGGTATTTATACAATGAAACACAATTAGAATAAATATAACACGAATCAAGTTATTTTCTAATTCGTTTATTAAAACTTTGATTCTAGTCATGGATTCAAAATGGCTCGAACAATCAGTGATACCTGTGTAAACAATTATGTGAAAATCGTCGTTAGAGATAAAGGCTGCGATTCCCTTCGAATATTCAAAATGTACAACACTGGTAATTTTACTGGAGAGATGCGACAAGTGTCATGCATCGTCTTACAAAAATATCCGACAGGATAACTTTAGTCCATTGTGAGATCGATTTGCCTCGTGGTTTCTCTGATGACAAGATGACATTTTTCACTGAAACACACGATGATTCTTTCGATAAAGATCCACTTCCAGCTCCGAGCTACTATGTGATTCATCACAATCAGAACCAAAACACACTCGTTGAAACAATGTACAACATAAAACGTTTGCAAGGGTTCATGAGTGCAAGTTGCGACACGCGTCCTTTCGATTCAATCGAACATGCACAGTGAACGGTTGATCAATGTTCAACATAAGTCATTGCTTAAGATATTCCTCCGACGCATGATAATGCAAAGTTCATGTCTTAATAACATACATGATGTAATCAACTCACTCACAACTCCGGAAATTCAGTATCATTCCAAGTGGCAGTTTGTGGCTTGGGAAAACGGGAAGGCTGTGGCGAAGAAGAGTAGTCCCACATTCATAGTGAACGTAGCCTCAGCAATGTCACATTCAAGCACACGGGGTACACCTAATTACACACACTCAATAATTTTGGTTCCAGTCGATAGAACATTGAACGTAAACTGGTACACAAGTACAAATCCCCAATGTGCAGAGATATCCAAACAATCTCCCGATGACGACAGCCACCAAACGATCATGATGACGTCACACGTTCAAATATTTTATGCTTGCAAGAATTAAAATCATCCACATTTACATAGCAACATTATCGTTACAGAGTGTTTAATCAATTGTCTGTGATGTTATCTAGTTTGCATTGTCATTATCGCCTTGATGACGCGAAGATGTGGCAGAAACTTTTTGTGGAGGGTCACCTTTGGAATGAGTAGTGATTAGGAAGCCAAGTGACCTCGCTCATTCATAAATGTTGCATTGTGTATTATTGCGCAACTACGATGAGAAAATATGAAAATTAAATCTATTCGACTATGAAATGCCGCGATTTTATGGTGTGTAAGAAACAGATTACTGTACTCGTGTCTGTCAGATACCATTTATCTTACAACTCGTATCTGACAGACACTCGTTTAGTAATCTCTATATATCATTACACTGTGGTAACTGGGAGGCAGTGTTTCAGTTTCACACTTAAAGCTAAGGGGCGGTGGGGTAGCCTAGTGGTTGAAGCGTTCGCTCGTCACACCGAAGGCACAGGGTCGATTCCTAAGATGAGCACAATATGTCGAGCCCATTTCTGGTATAACCAGCCGTCATATTGCTGGAATATTCCTAAAAGCGGCGTAAAACCCAACTCACTCACTCACTTACTCACTTAAGGCTTAGTTGAGAAACTAAGAGTCAGACATGTTAATGCTTGTGCGAGTTAGATATATACTATTCAAAAATGAAATGCATAACCCAGAAAACTGTTGCGAAAATGTTCAAACATGCATAACTCGTCCAGAAATAGACTTTAGGAAATGAAATTTTGCATCAGTTTAGAAGAAGGAAATGTCTATACAAGTGGATAATTTTAGATAACGGAGACGTTGAGCGCTATGGTGACGACCTCGCACGGCCCGACGTCGGACCTCCTGGCTCTCAGTCCAATATCTCTCAACCTGTTCGTACAGTTTGACCGGATATCATCTGAAATCCAGGCACCCTGACTACTGTGCACGTAGCAGTACGATCACGCAAATGTAGTACCCGGATGTACCGATCTTGGGCTGTAGTGGTGACTCGAGGTCTGCCTGTACAGGGAGGGTCATTTGTTATGCGTATTTGGTTGTAACGAATTGTAAGCTCAGATATCGTGCTCAGACTAACATTCAGACGCCTGGCAACAGAAAATTGGTAATCTCCAGCGTGCATTATTTCAATGGCAATGTTCCGTGTCGCAGCGTAGTAAATTGACCTTGAAACACCTTCAAAACGAATGCCGATTTCCGAAAGTAATCTGGATTTTTATTGCCAGACAGTGCATGCTCTTTGCTGTACAATTTCAACTGGAAGGTGATTTCTTTGGCGTTGTGGTGATGCCTTTTTCATCCTTGTAAGAAATCTCATCAAAATCAACAAGTCAAAGTGTAATTGTGTAAAAATCCTGTTATCAACACTTTTGTTACATATTTTAACGATTGTTTGAACACAATAGGTGAGTGAGTTAATATTTAACGTCACATCGGCAATTTCTCAGCCATATCGTGACGAAAACAATTTATACAATAAAAAATGAAAACATTTTGGAGAGTAAAACCTGTCGACGATGGACAGTAAAAATACTAGAATATCACATATATTAACATAAAGTTAGCATGTCAAACTAAAAGATTTTAACTAAAGAAGACAATACAATATAAAACACGGGCTGTAGATCGCCAACAACTGAAGGTAGATCACCATACTAGGAACCATGGGGACTTACATTACTTTTGCTACCTGCATGGGAACAAAATAAGTAATTAATAGATTTTTAAACATTTTTTAGTGTGTATATTCCAGTGTCAAAGTAATCATAAAATACTTGACAACTAAATTTGTATTACAAAAACCCAGATCAATGTGCAGTCAGTGATCACTCATCAACAAAACAAATGAAAGTGTTCTACCCGCACGACATTTAATCACACTTAAACACTATACTAATTTATCTTCTTCACGATTCTTAGAAAGCTATTATACATGAACCAATTATTTATGCAGTGCACTGGTTCTTCATAGTTAATGAAAAATACGACATGGAAATGTCAAGGTCAGAGCATCCCGTCTCTTGGAACATGCTACTGAATTGTTTTCATCAGGAATGCACTTGAAAAGTGTGTATCCTCCCTATTTATACGATACCCTTTGATACGTCTCTCGATTTTGAGTGAACTCGATGGCTGAGTAACTGTTCAGCCATCCATCGAAACATGCCGTGGGCTGTCCACCGGGCCTCAACCAAGCAGCAAATTCACTTAGACACTGTTAGTCAGTTAATAAGGGATAAAGTTCGTGAAATTGACTTTTGTAAGGTTTATCCGTCACCCATGTCATTTCCACTCCTACGACGCAGAAATTGAGTTTCATTGGCTGTTTCGTCTGCGAAATCAAAACATTGTCAGCTGAGAGACCGGTCAGAAAATTACATGTGACAAATTTCCCCTTCCTGCCAGCCATTTGGGCATTGGCACACATAGTGGAATTTTGACGATCAATGTGAATCTGTGGAGAACATGATCGATCAGAGTCAAGTACATGCTGACGACAGCGTCTACCAAGGTGTAATGCTGGTTAAGGAAACTTGCATGTACAGACGCCGGTCTCAAACCTCTCAGTCCTGACGGACTAAATGTCAACATTTGCAGAGATTGAAAGAACACCCGCCTGGGGTCGCACTTGATCGATTGGAATGTCACAACTAACAAGCATAATGACTGTTTCACTTCTCAATGTTACTGTCGTCACCGCGAAGAAATGGTATTGTGCCGAAGGAGGAAAACTTAAACTCTAATTAAAAGGATTATGTTGTGAGAACTTGAAATAATACAGGTGTGGATCCTGGCACACGAAATTGCCGTGTATCTTCCTCTTGAGAACTGGATATATTATGGCACGATAACAGAACATTATTTCAGACTCAGCATGAATTTTTACAAAAGAAGAAACACTATTTTCAGAAGTAACAGAGACAACAATATTGTTAGCACGCCTTGCTTTCGCAAATAGCGTTGTAAATAATCATCAAAATAGTAAATTATTTCTCTTTTCGGAATGTGACTGAAAAATACTCAACTATCTCTAACTTCCATAACGTAGCTGGAGCATAGGGGCGTTGAGCAAGAAATATATAAGAAGTGTAGCGATTAGGGTACAATGTGATAAATAATTATTTCAATGTCCAGTTCTAACTAAAAATGTGTTTACCCTTAGCCAAAAAATCTTAGCGCTTTACCAGCCATATGACGTCGATCTCAAACACGTCGAGTCGACTAGATAATCCAGTGATCAACATGATATGCAATCATCTAAACAAAGGGAATATGATGACTTTCATCGACCAAGTCAGCGAGTGTAACCGCCTTCTCTCTTTAGTCACCTTTCACGACCGGCTGCTAAATACCTTACCCGTTTTTTATTGGACAAATACAAGTGAACAAGTTACTTTCTATGCCCTTCTACTCAGTCTACTTCTTGCACGTTTCACGTCAGACAGTGATAACAGAACTGTAGGTAAAGTGAGATATTCGTTCATGCATGATGGTTGAATATTCCATCACAAGGGATAAGTATTTCAATGTCAAAACTTTGAAGGATCTTTTTTATAATGTTAATTCTCATTTAATAGTTGAATTTTTAAAAGAATTAGATTTCTTGACTGATCTGAAAATAGCTAAATATTTTATTGTTTGCAGTTTAGATTAGTAACTGAGATTGTTAGTGGCTGTGCCCTCAAAGGGGGTTCAAGTAGCGTAAAATTATTGTCCTCCTGAGAGGGGACGTAAGTCCCACGGCATTCAATGTAAATTTAAATATACTGTTATTTTTAATCGTAGAATATATGTTCTTTTAATTTGTGGCTTGAATATCCAAAATTGCAAATAGCTGAGGGATGGTGTAAATCCAGCTAGGGTCCATGCAGGAAGCAAAAGTACTGTAAGTCCCCATGGTCCCTAGTATGGTGATCTACCTTCAGTTGTTAGCAATCTATAGCCCGGTTTTATATTGTATTGTCAACTATAGTTAAACTGTTTTAGATTTAATTACTAGTTTTTAAATTATTTTGTGATAATCTAGTTATTTTACTGTCCTTCGTAGGCAGGCTTTTATAATTTACTATTACTTACTATGTGTACCAATTCATTGTTCTCGTCACGATATGGCTGAAATATTGCCGATGTGACGATAAATTTTAACTCACTCACTCACTCATGCATGATGGAAAGGACCATAAGTCACTGAAGCACATGAACTGATTGTAAGAATATATGACCAATGACGAGGGATAACATATTGCTGTCTTTAGACATGTCATGTCACAATATTATCATGCCACAATATTAGTATGACCTATTCACTTTTGAACTCGATTGCAACTGAAATTGACGTGTTCTCCAGTTCTAACAGTAAGGACCCAAATCGTGCAGGCATCTTGTGAAAAATCTGGCTGGAAATGAAGAGGGTTTCATTAGATCTCGTATAATTTTCTATTATCCCAGCCCCGTTGTTAAACTTTAGAACTGAAATGTACGGGAAAGTGGCGTGACCTTATAGGTTCCACGAACACATCATTACGTCCCATACCATATTGAGTCAAGTGTGGAAACTCAACAAAATGGGTAACTGCACCTTGATGTGGGAGGAAAGTTAAACGTAATGCACGTGTGAGATGACGACTTCGGGTGAACGTGATTAGTGAGCGAGTGAGTGAGTTAATATTTAACGTCAAATCGGCAATATTTCAGCCATATCGTGAACATAGTTGACGTTGAAATGGAATACGTGGTTACTTGATAGACATGTACTTCTATTAATGTCTTAAGGAAAGTACACATTTAAAACATTCCATCCTACTTCCGTGTTAAACTCCCATCACAAATATGAAATGAAAAAAATGTATCCAATATCTGGAAATATGAGACTGTAAACCGAAACCTATTTCATTTGAGACTAACACGGTGACATGTTTTCTAAAATATCTTGGGAGATTTAAGAGATGAAGAAGATGAGGAGACCTCTGATAAAGTATCAGAAAATCAATCACAAGAAGAGAATGGAAGTATGTTATGACACGGTTTGTCCTTTGTCACTGACAGTGGACGAATATTGACTTTTCAAGGATACTCGTAACGCTTGCCATGCAGTATCCTTAGCGTTCGATTTTCCACATAAGTACGTCATTGGAAGCCAGTGTTCGGTTCCTAACAGTCATTGCTAACAAAAGCTTAAAATCATCAGGCAGAACTACGTGAGCCGTGTTCCCCAATGTAATTCATTCACAAAGATGCGATTGATAAAGTACAAACATATTACTCACTGACGGAAATGGTAGGTCATGGATTAACATATTTGATAATCTCTTCTGAAAATAATTGTCGTTGCTCAGTCGTATGAAAATGGTATAATCAGTAGTTCATGATATCATTCAACGTAGTGTTTTCGCTACGCACAACACAACAGCTGGATGAATGTGTCACAGTACCTAACGGTGATAATTACGACACCCAGTGGGTCATAGGCAGCAGGGACATGAAGAAGTTTGAAAGGTCCTTTCATCATGTGAATCTTCGAGCATGGGGATATCGACCAAGGAAATCTAGTTTAAAACATTTTATACTGGAAAAGGTTCCACTGCATGTGGGCTTGATTGCAGTGTGGAGAAGCAATTGACACTGGTTTTACCAAACTTTAATCAACCACGAGTGGCCTCAGCGCAACTAATACGCTCCGCTGTTGAAATTAGAACAGTGTTTGATAGGGCTTCATTGCATTATAAGATTTTCCTCTAATTTTGGTTGTTGTTGTCCCCTGATATGCCCTCGGTTCAGTTACCGGTCCAATGTCAGTGAAAACAATCTGAATGATGATGTGTGATTGCAATCATGTTCCTCATCAGCACTCGGATGTTGTTCAATTTCCATTTCCAGCTCATCTGATTCCCTCTTTCAACAGACATGCAGATCAAAGAGCAGGTTAAATAAGATCTATGAGGCATGGATCACATAAAAGCGACCGTTTTCTAAGAAATAATCAAAAGTTGGTTACTTTTAGAGAGCAGCTGAATCGTGGAACCTGTGCATCACAGAAGTAATTTGGAGAAAGTTTAAAAATATTCTGAAATACACTGAATCCTTCTTCACTTAGAAGACAATTGTCCAACCTTTGCAAAGTTAGAGTTTATGGCTGCGATAAATCTATGTATGACCATATAAATGTTGTAATGCTTCACATAAATCTTACAGAAAAGAGATGAATATATTCTCATGTGACAAATATTTCAAAGTAAATGAAATGAATCAGATCTTGAGATGACATTAGCATCAACATTATGGTAAGAATATTGCAGTGTTTGCATGCTATAAAATTGGCTCAAACCTGACAGCAATTAGTAGTAATTGGAGGTCACACAGAGGGGAAGACTTTCGTCTAGATTTCGTGGAATTACCATAGAGAATGAAACACCCTATTATTATCTCATGGCAAGACGTAGCATAGACCAGAAATTATAGGTAGGATAGTGAAAGTTTAGTTTCACCAATACTGCCGCATTAGCAGTGTTGGAAGCCTCTGTAAAAGCTATTTCAGAGGGACATAAAGAGATCGATGTTATAAATAGCCGAGCAGCTGACAGATAAGACTATGAAGAGTGCACGTATGAAAATCCAATATCTACGAGGATTAAATGTCACAGTTTTCATTTGTATGGAAATCTGGTCCTGTAAAACTGGAGTGACATTTATGACAGTCAGTCACTCAAATTCCCATCAACAAACTGAATTTCAAACCATCAAGGGCGCGTCAGGAACGACGGTGGAAAAGGCTCTAGTGAGAAACAGAAGAAAACGTGAATTGATCAGTTCAAGAGCGATGAGCTAATGATTATGGCAAACTGATAACTAAATGAATGGAAATGGTCTAATTAGAGTGTATACATGACCATCTGTGGTCTGTGGTTACCATTAGAACAACATCAGTCTGGAAGAAAAAGCCTCTTGTAGACCGGGGTCGGGGGAACCAAGTTGGCAAAAGGAGATCTCTCACTCTGACCGATAAGCATTCGTCTCCACAAGCAATCACTGATTTTATCATTGATCTCTGGAGAGTCCGTATACTGTTGTCGTTCTGATAGTTATATAATGGAACAGACTTGGTTATAGAACATTGGTTACGAAGACTCCAGTCAAAGGTTTACATATCTGTGATTCGAGTTCTTAGTAAATATGTTCTCTGTATGTTAATATACTTACACACTTGAGACGAATTCAGCATTTCACTTGAGCAGTGCGGGTAAAATTGAGTTTTCGCGGACATATTTGATAGTTCTGAAACTGTACCTAACACGTTCACACAATAATGCACTTCTGTGGCGTCTGCATGATATGACTCTGGCTTTGTAAATAAGTGTTGATAAATGTTATATCACCGATCCGGCGTTGATGAACGTCTTTGTTACATAATGTGTGTCATTGGGGTTTAATGCAACTATTAACAATATTCGATCAATGCCACATCCTGAGGACTCCAGAATGGGCTTCCCACCCAGGTCTTCAGTGTATGGAGCCAACGCTGTTATCATTAAACTACCCCCATCGCCCCAGCGTTTACAGAACTTGGAAATTGGAAATGTTGGTACCTTTTGGTTTAGCAAATACTTAAAGGCGTGAAATGGTCTAACTATTCATTAGACTATCATGAGTATGGGCATGTGAACTTCTGATAAGTCTTCATTCAAATCTATTTTATTTCATATGCTGCATCAAGGACAATTTTGTCATTAATTGAAACATCATGTGGCCGTATGTAGAGTGCAGTTCTAAACTGTAGACAAGAGAAACTCTAATTAGCGAGGTCCACAATTTAAAGTTCACTTCGTCAGTTGTTGGCGATCTATAGCCAGTGTTTTATACTGTATTGTCTCCTTTAATTGGAATTTTTTAGCTTTGCTCGCTAGTTTTATATTCATATCTGTGATTCTCTAGTATTTTTACTGTCCATCGTCGGCAGGTTTTAATCTTCCAAATGTTTTCATCTTTTATTGTCTGGATTGTTCTCGTCACGATATGGCTGAGATATTGCCGATGTGACGTTAAATATTAACTCACTCACTCACTAAAGTTCACTTTGGCAATGTTCGGCACACCCGAAACAGCACAACAGACATGTGTGTTAGAACACCAACGTTATGCTTTTCATATTCTATGCACTAGATTCCGTTTTTGAAGAGCACGCTAATGGTACACTAGCGGTGAGATATATGAATTGACCATCAAAATTTAAATCAAACACATGCACATATACTGTAAACGTTTACAAAGTGTTTTGAACTTGCGTTGTTGATATGACAAAACATTCCTAACGGTTTGATAAACAAGATGAAGGAGCAAGAATTAGCTCTGAAACGTCGTGTAAAGAAGTTGTTATCCATAAAAGTGTCATGTAGTCATGTTCGTCCAACTTCTAAATGTCCTTCAAAAACTTGGTTTAAAGAAGATGTCTAAAACTCTGTTTTCTGTATATCTACAAAATCTATAGCGTGTAAAACAGTACCGAAGCCGAAAGTATTTTACAATTAATTTTACATTATTCTATCATGTGTTCCTATCCGTAATCGACTATATAACCAAAATACACAATGCGTTTATGAACCTCTTTTGGGTGACTCCTGTCTTCGTTAAATGAGTATTTCAATTGATTCCAGTGTTAACCGTGACTGAAATGTCCGTTTAATGTAATGGATCCCTTTCTGAAAAATAATCACTCGTTGAAACAATAGCGTGACATCACATAATATGTGTTTTAATACGTGAACATGTATGGACACGACTCTGTGTTATGGTCACAGTAAAGTACCTGTCCACTGACGACCATTCAGTTATCCTGCTGCAAGATATCTGGAGGCATTCCATCCATCAGGTCTGACGAGGAAGCTGGTAGTCCGATGGCTATTTACACTGTTGAATTTAAACTTACAGATGGTCAAAACTTGAAAGGAAGTAAGGCAGATCAAACCATATCTACACGACAACTGTCCCACAAATTCTGATGTTCTTCCAACATAACGGGCGATCTTTCTTTTCAGAAAGGCGACAACTCTGCCATTGGAATTATGTAATTATATATTCACTCTTTCGGTGTTGTTCTCGTCTCTGTAAGCGCTACTACAATTTGACACATGTAAGGATGCAGCTCACACGTTGCATCTTTATTACAAAAAGAGTCTTTTCAACGAAATACCGTTAACTGACACGTTTTGCTTTGATTGACGGCTTAGAACAGCATCACCTGATTAATCCTCAAGTACAATACGAATTGTCACGATGGTATATCGAAATAGATTTTTCAAATATGCACAATAAAAAATACCATACATCTATCATACAAGCACTTACTCCGTTGATGTATATATTCTAGTCGTCACAGTTATAGGTATAATATTTATCCATAATATTCTATCCTTTATGAAATATGTCAGTGAGTCACTGCGATGAGTGGGGCGGTGGGATAGCCTAGTGGTTAAAGCGTCCGCTCGTCAGACCCGGGTTTGATTCCTCACATTGGTCAATGTGTGGAGCCCATTTCTGGTGTTCCCCCTGCCGTGATATTGCTGGAAGTTTGCTAAAAGTGGCGTAAAACCATACTAACTCGCTCACTGCTATGATTCATTATATATGATAATTTATTGATCCATTTCTTACAAATTCAGAAACCAATTGACACTGCAAGTTAGAAAAATGTAGACCATTGAACAAGTGTCGAAATTTAGAATGATTTTATTACATTTGATTTATATCATGACATGTTGTAGTTAGATAGCGTCACTTGATGATGTATTTAAACAATATCTGAAAATTATAATTATCTTCCATTCAAAATGGTTAAAATGGCATTTGGATATCTGTCCTTGTTTTATCAAACTTGTAGAAGTTAGCAACAAGTATCAATCATTCATCCATAAAATCGTTTTATACGCCATGCCCTCTTCACAGATACCGAAAGGATTTCAGTGATTTCCATTCTTTTGTTTCAAATTGTGTTTGAACACATTGCACTTTGACTTGTAGGTGATGACTTAAGTCATGACTGTTTAATTTGAATTATAATTTCTTCACATCACCTTCAACATTTTGGAAATTGCTGAATGTATGTGGGAGGAAGCAACTTGTCTATGAAATTATTGATGCGATTGTCCCGGTGTATTGTTGATTAGTGTACAAAGGGAAGTATCATATAAATTTTGCTTGGTTAGATACAGGTATATCTTTCTGTATTTTATATTTGTGATTACACTTTCTTAGTTTAGTACAAATCTAGTACTATTTTGAACCCAATCCTTGATTATAAGGATAAGAGTGACTCTTGCTTGACAACGGTATAAGAATCCATACCGAAACGTCGCATCATATATAATAAAAGAAGTTGTTATCCATAAACAATCTTACTTTCTTATTAGTCACCAACTTCTAAATGCCAATCAAACTGATCATCCGTTTGCTTCATGGCATCAAACGATATTACCCATCTTTTGGGGAACATACTTTACGAGGGGCGTCCCAAAAGTAGTCGGCCTAACTATATTCTCGATGTCCAATGTTAGAAAAGCTTCCATTTTGTTTTCAAGGAATCATTAGGAAAGCCATATTAAAAATTTCACATATGTGGGTAATGTGGTTAACGAGATATTAGTCATCACAACACATAAGGGTATAAGGTTTCATTAAAAATTGCAGGAAGTGAAAACTATCTGTCATTTTGTACCTCTTGGACAATGGTATGCCCACAGATATCATATAAAATATGTTCAGTATAGTATTGAATGACGTCCCGTCATAATCGACATACAAATATATTTAGACGGGGCTGATTTTTAAGGACACTCCCATTTTAATATTTCAAAAACATTGTGTCCTGATATTCAAGCTGGCAGTGTTTACAATATATTGTCAGCTGACACTTGTGTGACCATTCAGTATTTAGTTTGAATGAATGTAGGTATGAATAAGTGAAAACATTAGAATAAATTATGTCCTTATGATTACGTCATCTGAAATGGGTTGGGTAGTGTCTCCAAACCAAGTTCTTTCAGTGAACATCATGGGGGGAGTCACTTTATCAAGCGATTTTAGTTTCAACTTGCACTTTTTTTTTATGCACTTTATTATCTACGTTTGATTCTAGAGGACTTCTGCCTATCTCAAAGACACATAATGTTTCTTGCATATTTTGTTTCCTGAAGTTTGTGATGCATTTATTGCAGATTTGGCGTTTTGGGGGGTACCGAGATTTTGAGGGGTACCGATATAAATCAAAACAAAATGGGGATCTTAAGGCTGGAACATGACAAAAGCAATTTGCTTGAGGTTGACAGATAATATCTAGAAAAATAAAACATAAAAACAGCTGCATTTGTTTAATGTTCTGGGTGAGGCCGACTACTTTTGGGACGCCCCTCGTATATCAGGTTTTAATTGATTCCTTCTGTCGCTAAGTCAGAACTAGATCTAAGATGTTTTGCAACTCGTTCCTTATTTCATGGATATTAGTGTGATCATGTAACATGACAGCAATAAAGTTTGTCTTTATGTACATGGAATACCGAGCTCATTTCTGCGAAGCGGTAGCAGTAAGAAGTTAAATCGTTGGTTAATAAGGGTTCTAATTGTTTACTGAAGACATATCTGTGACTCCTTTACATTACTTTGTATGCTTGATCGTAAACTTGTCAACCATTATTAAATATTACGCAGTGCTGACATGGTCAGCCAGGTTCAAAAGAGACCTTAGATTGCAGCCATTGATCATCGTGCGTCAGAGGTTAAATATAGCCCTGATGGCTGGCTGACCACAACCTTGTAGAGATTAAGTTTAGTTTTACGACGCACTCAGCAATATTATAGTTGTATGGCGGCGGTCCACAACCTTGTAATTATCATAGTATTTGCATGAGTTTGAACGATACTATCCCCTGCCAGTATCACGCGCCGTTATATTTACAACCCCTTTTGGTTCCTTGAATGGTTATTCTCACACTAAATCACGCACATGGAAAAATAAGGACAATTTGACGTGAAGAGGTCATGCATGAACAAATGCGAAAGCCTCTGGGATATTTAACTAGTGAATGAGTGAGTTAAAATTTAACGTCACGATATTTAACTAGAATAACACTCATATTCGCAGGGGAAAATAAGAAAGGTATAATCCATCATTTTAAGAGTACAGCACACAATGAAACCGATGACTATAAAATTATCACTATCACATCACATTAATTACATAGTACCTACATTCAAAATACTTTACAGATCAGGACTATTTCATTCCTATATGCATAGTCCAGAGTATATTTTGCTTTTGGCCATTTGTTTACCCGTAAGTTTCCATGTCGTTACGAAGAGCGGTAAGCGCTAAAGCGGTCTCTTATCAAGGCAAAGTCACAGGTTCCATTGCCCATGTACGTACAATGTTGGGAAGTCCATTTCAGGTTTTCCCAACCCCGAAATTGCTGGAACATTGCTAAGTGGAGTAACTAACCGCGAAAGTATGTCGTTATGGGACAGTGTCTACCGCTATATATATTTTATCTTCACTATGAAATTACTTGAAACAGTAAGGTACAACAGCTCTCATGTCACCTGAGGTATTAAATATACAAAACCCTGCGTATTTGTTTCGATATGGTATATCAGTATGCTCGGCGTCCGCTGTTCGAGACATAATAGGCTCTCTAAAGGAGGCATGGCATTTAAATCTGTAGAAATGCCCTGAGCATTTTTGGAGAGCGGGGTATTTTTTTCAATCTCTACAGACGTTGCATGCTGATCCATCAGTCGTCAAACCAAGCTTTGACACATATCAGACAGAATAGAGGCTACAATTAGAAACCTTATGAGACACTTAAATGTGAATTGCTGAGATGGAATCCTCATGGCAATATAATGAGACTGAAGTTGTAAAACGCCTTTCAACTATATCGTCCTGGTGCCATGGGAAGGTGTATTTAAAAATTGTCCACGAGGTTATTGCAGCCAGGGAGTGTGGGTCTTTTTCCCACCCTAATTGGACCATAAACAACCTAAATACCTTTAACTTTAATTTAAAGATGGAGAGTTTAATGAAATCGAATCCGATTGAATAAAAATCCCATTCATGACAATCAAAGGCGGTAATCGTTAATACGCCTTCAACAAAACCCTTCAAACTCGTTAAAACTTTCTTGGTGATCACGAAAACTCGTTCTCAAGAGCAGGCCATACTCTTCTTTTTATGTGCCATTACTTTAACGTCAATAAAACTTAATGAAAACACGGGAGCAATTGTGTTAAGATATTGTTGTCGAAACGAGGAATTCCAACCTCTTTAGATACAAATTCTTTCATGTGTCTGGGTTTGTGTTAGATGTGCTATTTATCTGATGTGCGTTAAAAGCCTAGATCCAAAAGTTCCCATTCGCAAGGACCCGTGAAGATCCGGGTTAAAACTGGTCTTCAACAACTTGTGCTTGTCGTAATGGGCGACTAACGGGATCGGGTGGTCGCTGTTCGTGATGTTGATCACTCGACTTTCTGGTCCAGACTTGATTATTTACAAACCGTCGCCATATTGCTGGAACATTGGTGTGGGTAGCATTAAGTACCAACCAACCAACCAATCCATATATTGATCATTTGCGCTTTAAATTAAATGACGAAACGAAATCGGCAAACAAATAACCATGTCCTCTACACGAGTGCCACGCTATTTTATGAAAGCTTGACCAAAGCATTAACTTTGTAACCCTGATCAAACTACCTTATAGGAAGAATAGCTTCGGGTTCTGTGAGCATGCTCTTCCTTCTCAAAGAGACATCACCTGCAGAAATTCTAACAGTGACTTTGTAGAACAAGGCTTAATTCCGTCACATGGCATTCAAATGGGTGTCCAATACTTTGTAAGCCCTACTGCTTATCCAGAATCATTCAGAATCCAATTATCAGACACAGATTCTGGAGCAGCACTGGTGAAATGCCCATCTTTACTTCTGTAGGAGTAGGTCCTTATCCCTTTAGCATCACGAACAGTCATACCTCCAACTTCCCAGGCAACATGTCCACATCAAATTGTCTCTCGCTTTCAGCGCCAGCCACCGAGGACAACACGCTGTAGCTCCCGCCAACATCGTCGTTCCAATCTGCAAAATGGATTCACTGCCTGTCAAATTACGGTGCAATAAAAGTCAGCTTCCTTAAGACTGTGGCTGTGGCTGTGGCTGTGGCTGTAACGTATCAGCGTTTCCACGTCGGTGGAGCTACATGTTATATGTGCTGTGTAGTGATTTAACTGAGGACAGTTTCTCTGGGAAACTGGCATTTCAAGCACAAATACCATGCCAATCTCAGTGGATGACGATAATAACTACAAGTTGAAATTTAAGAAATATCAATTATTTTTCTGATATTCCATGATTTCTATGTATAGCATGTCACGCAATATCTGACGTCTGTCCTCTGTGATTGTTAGTGTTATCGTCGTAATGTTTTAAATGATAAACAGTATGAATAATCCATTCTACCTTTAATGATCTTACAGAAAAATAAACATGTTGTTTCCAGACCAACTGAACTCGTCATTCCAAGTTTCAAATTGTTTTCATTGTCCGGATACATCCACCAAACAGCAGCACTGTTCCATGACAGCGACATTTTATTCAAACGCTTTACAGCAATTGGATTAAATGATATTTTAGTAGTGTTAAATGGGATTTGAAGCTTGCAAAACTTCAGGTCGTGGGACATCGTGTTTCTACTGTTCTCCGTAAACCGATTAGTTTGTAAGTCGTACATCCGCAGTGTTCTGAAACACCAGTGCTGCATTCATTATACAATTTCATTAATAATTGACATGAAATCTCCTGAATCAAATTAGTCTCTCTTCTCTGCATTCTTCTGATGCGCAATTTCATCACTAACGTTGGGTAATGACCATTGTTTAAGCAAAGTGAAGGTTCGTTAGGTGCCATTGTGGTTCGACTGTTTCTCCTGTCTTACAAAGTGAGGTTAAATGGAGTAAATACCTCGCCTTTAAAATGAGCCTAATTACAGAGCATGCAGGATTACGTGCGTGCATGCACGCTGACACTTAAACAAATGCCTTTGTGAATTTTCACATTAGATGGTTCAAATTAGGTTGACAGTCATTGAGCATTTGATGAACAATGTATGGAAAACATTGACTATAGAACCCTGTGATGTCACCGGCGATGTATTAAACACGTATTGATTTGAAGGAGCAGGTGCTGGTCGCCGTTACAGCATTATAAACGATGACATACTCAGTGGATGTATAAGAACAAAACTCTAGATCCCGCATACACAATCGTTTGTTTACCTGCAAATGCGAAGGTACAATAACTTGAAAGAACCTCTCATTACCGTCTGGTTGACTTACCGTATGCGAAGACTGAATCAAATGTCGGTGATGTTTTCATTAGGTAAAAAAATATTCTTCCAAACACCGTCGTTTGATTGATGCAATGCGTGTTATATTTGGGATTACGATTTCTCTATAAAATACACATTATAGTACCTTTTTGGGTTGAGACCCGTTCCGGATTCGAACTCCCAATGTAAGGCACTTAATCGCCAGCACCACAAAGTCTAGTCCACTCAGCCGGCAGAGTTCCACAAATCTCGAAGATTGGCAACTGGTTGTGTTACATTACATACTTTGTGTACCCCCTGGAGTTCTAGAATCTGTCGTTTTCTAAAAGATGTAATTAAAAAAGAAATAGAATATGTTATTACTGACCACTTTCTACAATGCATTAGGTATGTATGGCTTTTGCATAGAGAACCATGCCAATTTACACTTACGAATTACAATTACACTTGCATAAAATCAATTTCACACACAGGCCGCTCAGTCAAAATTGAGCACAAACTCGAAACTCTAAAGTGAGTGAGTGAATGAGTGAGTATGGTGTTACGCCGCTTTTACCAATACTACAGCAATACCACGACGGGGAACACCAGAAATGGGCTTCACACACTGTACCAATGTGGGGAATGGAACCGGGTCTTCGGCGTGACGAGTGAACATTTCATGATTCATGGAACCATGTCATTTGGAATATTTCCCTTTTGGGCCTGAGAGGCCATTTAACGTTACGGCCGTTCATTATGAAGCGTCTGTGTTACAACGATCATATCACTGATATTATACATAACACCGGTTCTAACATACAGAACTACAAGAGTGAGTGAGTGAGTTAAAATTTAAAGTCACATCGGCAATATTTCAGCCATATCGTGACTAAAACTAGTTCTAAATTTATAATACATACATATAATATATAAAACCCTGTCAACGAAGGACAGTAAAACCACTAGATTATCACAGATTGACTTAAAACTAGCTAGCATATATCATTAAAAGTAGAAAATTATTTCTGGACAATACAATGTAAAAATGGGCTATAGATCGCCAACAACTGAAGGTAGATCACCATACTAGGAACCATGGGGACTTACATTACTTTTGCTACCTGCATGGACCCTAGCTGGATTTACACCGTCCCTTCAGCCGCTAGCGATTGTAGGAAAATTTAGCCGGCAGTTAAAAGAACACAGATACTACGTTAAAATATGGTAAATTTACATTTTACTTTTGAACGTTTTGGGACTACGTACCAGAACTACTAGAAGACACTATTACATAAAATAAATGTTAAATGTAAAGACAAAGTGGCAGCTGCACCAAATGTGACTCAAGCTTTCTTTGTTTCTCCGGCAGGTAGTTTGAATAAGTCTAGTACTTGGTGATTAATTTACTTTAACAGTTGGACATACGTCACCAGTTATAACGTCTAAGTCACGCAAAGTCATATATCGTGGATTGAAGTACTGTAGCCCTGTAACCCTCCACTGGTTTGCAAACACTTGTCACACTTCATAAGAAAATAACATATATCCCCACTTTGGAATACTTTTACTTCGATGTATTTAAAATTGTTTTACTAGTACTCTTTTGTAAGAAGGAAAGTTCCAACCAAAACAGTAGGCATATAAATGCTTGCTAACACAAATTCTATCTGCTTCTCTGCATGAGCATATGAATGTAACACAATGTTTGCACAATGAACCTCAAGACAACTAAGCTTGTCAGGTATGTAAGTGGAATGAATCACACGCCGGGATGTGTGTGTATAAAGCAGAACACTTCATTTTCTACCAACTGATTGATCTCAAGAACATATTCGCACTCAGTAGCCTCCGCTGAGAAAAGAAAACTATATAGGACGAGAAAACAAGTAGAGGCTATATCTGCTACAGGTAGATGCGCCGTCAGTCCTTTCCAATTATATTCTTCAGCTTGAACTTGGTCGTCTAGGTTTTGGGTTTTTGTGATGTAATTCCTTCTCATCTATATAACAAACCTGGATACGTTATCTAGAAATACAGTTTGCCTCCCTCTCATATGGCCGAAACTGATGTAATAGGATGTTGTCGTTGGTTAAAGAGGCTGTGCTTTAGTTACACACTTGCCACAATGCTAGTGAGTGAGTGAGTATGGTTTAACGCCGTTTTTAGCAATATTCCAGCAATATCAAGGCGGGGAACACCAGAAATGGGTTTTACACATTGTACCCATGTGGGGAATCGAACCCGGGTCTTCGGCGTGACGAGCCAACGCTTTAACCACTAGGCTACCCCACCGCCCCCCACAATACTAACGGTAATCACTAAATCATTAGACAAGAATAATACGCAATAAGGTTTAACATATATATTTCATTCTAAATTTATATACCACACCAATGTAGATATTTGCTCCAACGTGGGCTTTGTCCGTCAACTCTATTGGGAGAACGGGCGTATTTGAAAAGGGCATTATTACAACATGTACGAGGTAGTAATCGCGTACGCATTAAAAGCGTTTATCAATAGTACCCACGATTTGCACATTTTATGAGTGACATTTACACTCATACAATATGCATAACACGCTGTCCACAGGTATCCGCGTGGGGATATACTCAACAATCAAGGCTGCCAATATCTGGAAATCGGCTCAACTGTTTCCATGCCAGAGACTATTTCTATCTAACTACCAGCCACATACAATACGTTTCCTTTGCAATCGGGATGATGCTGGTCCATATCATATGATTTAATTATAACTTTACACTTGTTTCATTGATCAATACTAATTCTAATAGCATGATCACAGGACCGATTGCAATCAGATTGATTGGTTATCTTTTCATTCATTTCACTAAAGACAAGGTCAGACGACTTCTGACAACGGGTGGCCAAGCCATCGCTCTTTTCGCATCCGTTATGCTGAATCCTTTGATCACGATTTCGAATTCTAGATTAACTGATTATCATTTTAGCCTGTCATAATAAATGTTTTAAGGGTTTCCTCAAAGATCTGCTCTATAAGTACGCATACGCGCGCACGGGAGGTCATTTACACTAAACAAATAAATAATGTGAGCTTTAAGAAGTAATACACGCCATATAAAATGACATTTTATACTGTTTTCTCATGATAATAAGAATCGTCAAACTGAGTGAGTGAGTTTAGTTTTAAGCCGCACTCAGCAATATTCCAGCTCTATGGCGGCGGTCTGTAAATAATCGAGTCTGGACCAGACAACCCAGGGATCAACGGCATGAACATCGATCTACGCAATTGGGATGCGATGACATGTTTCAACCAGTCAGCGAGCCTGACCACCCGATCCCGTTAGTCGCCTCTTACGACAAGCATGGGTTACTGAAGATCAATTCTAACCCGGACCTTCACGGGTCAGCATCAAAGTAGTCATACTGGTTAACCAAAAACTGTATTACAAAAATATCAGATCATTGTCTGTGATTATTGGTATTCTCAGTTACAAAACAATTGAAAGCGTTCTACCCTCACCAAATGACCTGGCTTTCAAAATGTATAAGTTCACATTCATCAAACAATTTTAAGGACACTATTGTCCGTAAATCATTTCTTATGCAGCTCGTTGCTTCCTCATGGTTGAGACAAAGTACTTCAAATGTATGTCAAGATAATATAATCCATTTTCTGAACATATAATTGAATTGGAAGGCACTTTGGAAACGTTTGTCCCTATTTGGACAAAACTATTTGGCCGATATTTTGAGACAAATGTCAGCGCGCGATCGTGTGTGATGTCCCACCATCGATCGAAACGGAACATCGACCGTCCTTTCTGTCTTTTACTTAAATACTGTTAGTCAGTTAATGAGAAATAAACTTCTTCAAATCGTGTTCCGTGAGGTTTGTACGTCACTCCTGTCATTTCCCATTCCTACGACGCAGAAATCAACTGTTATTGGCTGTTTCGTCTGCGAAATCAAATCGCCGTCAGTCGAGAAGCCAATCAGACCATTTCTTGTGGCAAATAGTCCCCTTACTGCGAGCCATTTGGTCACTGGCACATTAAGTGGAATTTTTACAATCAATGTGAATCTGTAGACAACCAGTACTGAGTTCTCAGGCCGCGTAGTTGCAGATAATATCTTCTGCCAAGGTGTAATGCTGGCTAACTTATCGGATTTACTCAGCAGAATGGCACTCTTTAAGCAAGTCGAATGCTAAAGTCATCCTGATTTTCGTTTTAGCCTGTCACCATAATAATAGTTTAGCAGGGTTTCGTTAAAATGATCTGCATTACAGGTCTTTCCTCAAACGACCCGTGAAGATCCGGGTTAGAATATTGATCTTCAGTAACCCATGCTTGATGTAAGAGACGACATGGTTGACACATGTCATCGGTTCCCAAATGCGCAGATCGATGCTCACGCTGTTAATCACTAGATTGTCTGGTCCAGACTCGATTATTTACAGACCGCCGCCATATAGCTGGAATATTGCTGAGTGCGGCGGAAAACTAAACTCACTCACACACTCACTTTCCTCAAACATCAAGCTCACACTCCATATTAGAAATACTGTTCAAACTTGTGTTCAGTCAAACTAATACACTTTCCTACTAATAATGGAAAGATTTTAGAAAAAGAAAATCCTTGAAACATCCTGGTTCAATGTGATGCGAAAGGTGCATGTATTATGTTGGTGTTGAGGAAACGCTAATGACTACAGGTTAACTGTGGTATTGCGTTGATCATAATGGCCACACTACCTTAAGACACATCTTTACCATCAACAAGTTGTTTCAGCTCCTACGGAAAGTTGTTCCCGATCGCCTGAGGGTACCTTTCAACCTTCGAATACGGGGAATAGGTTTGACAAACATAGTTAGAGGAAACTATGGCCATTGGACGTTCCAAAAGGCCAATCGTCCCTGGATACCAACATTTCAAGAGCGGTGGTGCATTGATCGTGTCAATTATCCACCGTTGAGAACACTGGAGTACACACTCTTACATCATCAGAATAGTGTACTCTGCCAGATAGGACAGTGTGCTCTATTGATACGAATCACAAGTAATATGTTTTGAAACGATTAAATGATCATCACAGGGGGTTGAAGGGGCGGTGAGGTAGCCTAATGGTTAAAGCGTTCGCTCGTCACGCCGAAGACCCGGGTTCGATTCCCAACATGGATAAAATATGTGAAGCCCATTTCTGGTGTCCCCAGCCGTGATATTGCTGGAATATTGCTAAAAGCGGCGTAAAACCCAACTCACTCACTCACTCACAGTGATACACAAGTAGTGCAAACGTATTGCCCTTTTTTGGGGTACGTCCCAAATCATTAAAAGTAACTTAAGCTTAACGAATATTTTCAACTGAGTATCTTTGAGATTATAAATTATGGCTATATTTAACTACAATCACCAGCGGCTGAAGGGATGGTAATCCCGATTGGGTCCACGCACGCAGCAAAGGTACAAGCATACGTCCCCATGGTCTCTAGTATGGTGATTTACCTTCATTTTATATTGTATTGTCCTGCATTTATGGTAGAGGTCAAGTTTTAACTCTCAATATAGTTTTAAATCTCAATATGTGATACACTAGTCGTTCTACCTTTCATTCTCAACATGTTTTTAATTTCTGATTGTATTGTTCTTTAATATGATGATTAATTGCTCTGGTCACGATGTGGCTGCAATATTGTCTATGTGACGATGAATATTAACTCACTCACGATTGAATGAGGTCTTCAGTATCAAACATTTAGACTTCCATGGATGACCTGTTACGCACAAAACGGTAGCTGAATGTATGTGCCACAGAGTCTCTATTCGATAATGACGTCACTCAGAGGGTCAGATACAGGAGGGACATAAAGACGTTTGAAAGGTTCTTTCATCATGTGAATCGGCGAGCATGGGGATATCGACCAACCAAATTTAGTTAAAACATTTTACACGGGACAAGTTCTCCTGCATGTGAGCTTGATTGCAATGTGGAGATGCAATTGACAGTGACATTACCAAACTGTAATCAGCCGTGAGTGGCCTCAGTGCCACTAATATGCTCGCCTGTGTTACCTAATGAAATTAGACCAGTGCTTGATAGGGTTTCAGTGTCTAGCTGTCTTGTATGCCCTATGTTCTAATACATGTCCAGTGTCAGTGTAAACAATCCCAATGATGATGCATGATTACAATGAAGTTCATCACGACCACCCGGATGTCGCTCAATTTCTATCTCAAGCTCATCTCTTTCCTTCCTCCAACAGACATGCAGATCAAAGAGCAGGTTAAATAAGATCTATGAGGCATGGCTCACATAAAAGCGACCGTTTTCTAAGAAATAATCAAAAGTGGGTTACTTTTAGAGATCAGTTGAATCGTGGACCCTGTGCATCACAGACGTAATTTGAAAACGGTTTTAAAAAATGTTCAGAAATGTACTAAATCCGTCTTCACTTTGAATAGAAAATTGTCCAACCTCTGAATAGCCACAGTTTATTGCCTATGATAAATCTATGTATTACCAAATAAATGTTGTATTTATTCACGTAAATCTAATGGAATAGAGATGAATATTCTCATGTGACAAATATCTCAAAGGAAATAAAACGAATCGGATCTAAAGTGGATATGAGCAGCAGCATTATGGGGAAGTTATTGTAGTGTTTGTCTGATATAAAATCGGCTCAAAACATTAAAGAAATCCGCAGTAGTGAGGGTTACATTGAGGGGAGGACGTTTGTCTTATGTTTGCAGAATTACCACAGAAAATGTAGCACTCTCCAAGTATCCCATGGCCAGACGCAACATAGACCAGCAATCATTGCTCTGATAGTGAAACTGCATTAACCGTGTACGAAGCCTCTGTAAAAGCTCTTTCGGGGAGACAATAAAGAGATCGATATCATCAACCAACTGACAGGTACGACTATGAAGAGGGCACGTGTCAAAAACAACTGTCTATGAGGAATGTATGTCATAGTTTTCATTTATATGGTAATCTGAACCTGGTTACTCTGGAGTGATGACTGCTTGCAGTCAGTCTCTCAAATCTCATCAACAAACAGCATTCCGAACCACGGACAGAGAGTGACGAAGGCTCTGGTGAGAAACATAGAACCTTGATTAGAAATTGATTAGTTCAAGAGAGATGAGCTTAAGTTTACTGCAAACTGGTAAGTGAAAGAATAGAAATCGTCTAATTAGACTGTACATAAAACCATCTGTGGTCTTTCATTTAGACAATCTTGGCCTGGATTTGTGCCAACAATGTTTTGTACGGACAGGGGTTGGGGAAGCCAGACTGGTAAACGAGTCAGTCACTGATAATATCATTGATCACGGGAGAGTCCGTACAGTGTTATCATTCTGGAACAATTTGTGAAACTGTTTGAATTTCTTACTCATGTCTACGTTTTTCGGTCATATAAAAGCGAGACAGTTTTGTATTTAGGTATATATTCATCATGTCTATTATACGTGGTCAGTCTGTTTCGGTCATATGAAAGCGAGGCAGTCTGCATCTTTTGGAACAATGTATTTAGGTATATACGAACTGTAGCAAATTACATTAATGAATTATACGATCATTATACGAACATATATTATTATTATTAATCATTATAATATAAGGTGAGCTGTTGATTATAACTGACACAAAGCGAAGGCACATCTGCCTTTTGAAACTTACAAACCTAATTTGTGTTCTCGTCGTATATATTTTACTGTTTTTACCCGAGGCTTTTCAGTGCGCATATTTCCTACAGATCAATCAGTTGGTAGAAAAATGAAGTTTCTGCTTTATACACACACAGTCCTTTCACAACTCCAACGGGCGTGTTGTTTCATTCACAGTTCCTGTACATGTTATCTGACAAGCTAAGGTGTTTAAGGTGCATTGCACAAAAAACTCATCTGTTCAAACTCTCTTTCTATAGACATTGTCTACAATCTTTTCTCTTCATAGCACCATTGAGCATTGTGTTACATTCAGGTTCGCATGCACAGGAGCAAGCAGAATTTGTGTTAGCAAACATGTATATGGAAATTGATTTGTTTGGAATTTTAAAATACAGCTTAATAAATCGGTATCACTTACGTAAATGTATTCTACCCTGGGGATATATAATATTATGTTATTAAATTTCAAAGGGTGAAAAATGTTTAAGAACCACAGTGGGAGTTAGATCTATTATCCATGACTATAACTGGCTTAGACGGCATAACTGGTGACGTCTGTCAAAATTTCAGCTTGACTTTGTCTATAAGTAGGTTAAATCACCAAAAACTAGATTAGAATGCATCATAAATTTAAGATGGAGAAACAAATAGAGCTCATAAATAATCGCATAACATTTGCTGCAGCTACCACTTTGCCTTTGTGTACTTTGTCTTTGCATAAGCTTATTTTATGAAAGGTTGTGTTCTTGTTGTCCTATGTACATGTATTAACACCATATACCCAATTGGCATTTCTCAAAGCAGTGTATTGTAACACAGGCTGAACTAAATGGGTATTTATCACTAGAAACCGCATCGTTACCTCAGGCCCTATACCACAACAGTTATCTTGAAATTGAAATGTTATCAGCATGCTATAAAACACGAATCATAACAGTGATCACGTTGTGTCTTTACAGTCAAATAAAGCAAATGAAGAAGTATTATGACTATGAGATAAAAGTTCCTTAAAGTGAGACAAAGCTTCCTAATTTCGTTGGAGGGTTAACATTTCACTGAGCTTGCAGTGTAACGGTAGTCACGCTACATATCTTAGATTATGTAACGGTAATCATTTTACATGTCGTAGTTGGGAGTTACCCCCCTTTTGCCCTTTGTTAAAGTGCTGTAAGCCCCACAATGGCACTGTACATGTGTTTTAACGAAGCAACGAAAACGAATCAGAAATTATTCAACGTTATGTCACGCCGAAAACCTCAAAGTGTTGTCACGAAGATTTGTGGAGTTCTGAGGTGGTTTGAACGAAATGTGTTGAATGTGGTGCGTTCTTTGAACCTTTTGAATTGGTGCAAAATGAAAACAAAGGGACTACCTCCCGTCAATAAATTTTAGAAGAACGCTTAAAAATCTTGAAATCATGTTTTGTCTGAAAAAATGAATCACGACAATTATAATTTATCCAGTGTGACATTAAGGTTTCTGCAAGTTAAAAGAAGGTAGTCTTTTGTCCAATCACACATATTTTAGACATTAAAAGTGTAAATTGGCACGGCACCCTCTGCCGAAGCTATGAATACCTAATGGATTTTAGAAAGTTGTCACATATAATATATGTTATATATGTGATTACACATTTTCAGTAAAGTACATATTCTTGGACCCAATGCCCTGCACACAAAGTCAACGATTTACATATGTCAGATATACAAAGTATGTAATCCTAACAACCAGCTGTCAGGCTTCCATTTTGACTCTATGGGTTTGATCGCGAACTTTGCAGCAGCCATGGTGATAAGGAACCTTATTCCGAGAGTGGACCGCCTCCGTGGTGTAGTGGTTAGAGTGTCCGCCCGGAGAGCGGAAGGTCGCGGGTTCGATCCCCGACCGCGTCATACCAAAAGACGTTAAAATATGGTACTTGTTGGTCCCTGCCTGGCGTTCGGCATTAAATGTACAACAAGGACTGGTCGGCTCGGAGTCAGTATAATGTGTCTGAGTGGGGTATTCATGCTTCACTGCGGCGTGATATCTTAGTGGGCTAGCACTATAAACCAGCTTAAATCTGGGCTAGTACAAGCAGCCGCACATACACATACACACGCATGCGCGTGGTCATATGAGCGAAATATTCTCAAGCACGACGTTAAACCCAATTTCACCTCACCTACTCCGAGAGTGGGGGTTCGGATGGGATTCAACCCACATATGTAACAGAATCTGTACTTTACTGAAAAAAGAGTAATTAAGTGATTTAGTGGTTACTTTCTACCTGATAAAAACGTTACCTGTAATTGACCTACAGGATATAAACATGGCATTATACGGAGAACAATGCCTCTAATTTCATCAAAGGGGCATTTTGACTTCATTTTGTCGTTCAAAAAGAACCGTAATGACTCAGTCGACGGTAGGCCTCAGACGGTAGGCCACGTTCAAAGATGTCTTCGTTAATTTAACAAGGGTGTGATTAACGTGAGGTGCACGTTGTCATGGATACATATAATTTCTTTCAGGTAATTGTACCTTCACGGTTACAGTCAAACAAATGACGTGTATGCGTGTTCTAAACTAATGTTCTTAAATATCTACGGAACATGTCATCAATCATAATGCAGTAATGGCGTCTTGCACCTGCTCCTTGAAATGAACGTGTTTGAAACATCTCCAGTGGCATCACATAGTTCTATAGTCAATATTTCCCATATATTTCCCAAATATACAATGAATGTCCTGAAGATACTGCAACATAATGTGAATAACGTATGTGAAAATTGTTCAAGGACATTTTGTGTAAGTGTAGGTGTTACACGCACACAGTCGTTAATGCGCTGTAATTAGAATCATACAACTTCCTTTGTACAACAGAAGACACAGTACAACAACAATGGCACCCACCTTCGCTTCCCTTTACCAACGGCAATTACATGCCGTTTTTAAATAAAAACATGCTTATAATATAATCAGGATCTTACAATAGACATTTAAAGCAGAGATTCCTTATTTTTGTTGACATCATTTTGTTCCAGTTTCTTTGTTATAATTTGGTTGAAAACCTTCTCATTTCTCCGTTATCTTTATGTCATTTAATTTAAAGCTTAAATGTTCAGTATCATGCTATGGGTAATGTATGCAAAGTGGGAACGTTCAAATATGTCCACTGGTCCCTGTATCATTATTTGTGTGGTATTGGGGGCGGTGGGCTAGCACAGTGGTTAAAGCGTTCACACGTCACACCGAAGGCCCGGGTTCGATTCCCCACATGGGTAAAATGGGTGAAGCCCATTTCTGGTGTCCGCCGCCGTGATATTGCTGGAATATTGCAAAAGGCGGCGTAAATCTAGACTCACTCTCACTTATTGTGTGGTATTGACATCATATAATAATTAAAAATATCAGTTTTAAAGACAGGAAGAACCCTTTGCAAATGAACATTTGATTAATGTCCAAGAGTTGTTCGTTGGAGACAACTTCTGGCCACCTGATGTTGAGGATGTTCCTGAGACATCTGTTGGTAAATGTCTGGAGTTTATGTGTGTTTGTCTTGGTTACCCGCCAGGTTGCTGAGCCGTAAAGCAGGACCGACTTGACGTTGGTGTTGAAGATCCGGATTTTGTTGTTGAGTGAGAGGGTTGTTGATATCCAGATTGGCCGAAGGGTGTTGAAGGCGTGACGGGCTTTGTTGATTCGGCACTTCATGTCTTCGTATTGTCATAGTATTGCTGGTACATTCTAGGGTTTTGTTGTCACCATATTTGCGTTTAACGCCTCTGAACGTCATGAATGGAATTCTCATTCAATCTGGTTCTACTTAATTAAAATGTCCTTCTTTAACCTAAAGTTAAAGGTACTTAAGTAGTTGATGTTCCCATTAGGGTCGGTGTAGTTACATGCTCCGTTGCTACAATATTCTCTCAATACTTTTTTTAATATATCTTCCTAAAGACAGGGACTATTAGTTGAAAGGTGTTTTACAACTTTAATGGATGGATTTGTTTGCAATGTCTGTAGAGATTCGAAGAAAGCACATCACTCTCCCAATATGCTAGGGGCATTCGCCAGATTTAAATGTTATGTTTCTTTGAGAGCGGACGCCGAGGCTAATAAACGACTAATACACGACACCGAAAGAAATAAACAGAGAGTCTGCACTATGTGCATCATGTCGTATGTTTTATACCTCAGCTGACGTCGGATTTGTAGTGCCTTACGGTTTCAAATAACAGAAAAGCGTAGAGAAGATATATAACGTGTAAGACACTGTCCCATAACGACGGAAGTGAGTGGATATATACTCTGCTTCGCAATGCTCCAACAACTTCAACCGGCCTCCAGACAACTGTTCATACGTGGACTGAGGAATCCGGGTATTTGCCTTGACGAGAGACCAATATAAACCTTTGGCTACCCTTCCGCCCCTCATTACAAGATGGTAAGATACATGCATACGATTTTCAAAAACTAAGTATTATCTGGACTGTCCCCATCGTACAATCAAATAGTCCTGTTTTGTAAAGTATATTGAACTAAATATATATGTAGGTATGGTATAATTTACATCCTTTGATACTTTTGAACAGTCACGAGTTGAACTGAGTTTCATTGTTTACAGTACTCTTAAAATGATGGATTATACCTTTTGCTGATGCGACTGTGACCGAGATTTCAGTTAAATGTCCCAAAGGCTTTTGCATTTGCCATGCAAGAACACTTCATGTCACATTGCTCTTAGGGTTCCATGTTCTTAATCTGGTGTGGGAATAACCATTCAAGGAAGCAAATACGCTTGTAATTAAAACGGCGCCTGATACTGGCAAGGGATATTATCGTACAAACTCATGCAAATACTATAATAATTAGAAGGTTGTGGTCATCCAGCCACCAGGGCCACACTTGACCATGTCCAATAGCTACGATCCCGAGTCTCTCTTGAAACTGACCGGCATTGTCAGCCCTGTGCAATAATATAAGGGTAACGCTTTTTTTCAGGGCATTACCATTTGCAGAACTCCGAGGTCTTTCATTAACGAAAGAGTGCAGTTGAAAAGACCGTGGGCTTCTGCAAATGATAATACCCTGAAAAATAGCGTTACCGTTATTATAGCTCTAATGAATAGAATTTCTAATAGAATAAAAACAAACAACAGTATCGGTTTTGAAGCATTTACTGCAAACAACAGACGACGAAGGTCACTGACCTACTTTTTACAAATATGAAATCGTCATAGAACAAAACAGATGACATCACTATTGAGCGTGACGGCATTGACCTTTGTACATACTACCAACCGCCATTTTGTCAGTGCCCAACAACGTTAGAGTTCCTGTCAATGTTTTCATTGCTGCATGTTGTAATTTGTGGTACAATTGTTAAGGTTGGCACCGGCAAGAAATGCATAATGGCACAGGTACATGTGACGAATGTGAGTCAGAAATATCGTCAATATTGAACCCAAGTTCAAACGAGCCGTAGGTGATTGACCATCAAGAGCTGAGCTCCTCATGACGTCACCTAACAACGGGCGTGATAATGGCCCGTCGTCAAGCAATTTGGGGGCATTATCAAGTTACAGTGGCCCGCTCATAACATGCGGGCGTTTTAATGATAATATATCCATTTTAGCTATAATGCTTGTTTACGACCAATAATACAATATCGTGTAAATGTGTCTTCAGTAAGCAATTAGATCCCACGTTAACCAGCGCCTTATCTTCTCACTGCGACAACTTTGCAGAAATGAACTCGCCGTTTCCATGTGCATGTGCTAACGGCTGAAGGGATGCTAACGGCTGGAAGCAATTGTACTGTAAGTCCCATGTAAGTCCCATGTCCAATAGTCCCTAGTATGGTGATCTTCCTTCAGTTGTTGGCAATCTATAGCCTAGTTTTATATTGTATTGTATTGCCATGTATAGTTAAAATATTTTAGATTTGATTACTAGTCTTAAATTTATATCTGTGATAATCTAGTTGTTTTACTGTCCTTCGTTTACAGAATTTTATAATTTACTTTAAATTGTTAATATATTTATAACTTGATTTAGTCACGATATGGCTGAAATACTGCCGATGTGACTTAAAATCTTAACTCACTCACTCACTTTCATGTGCATGCAGACTGAAACCTATTGCTGTCATGGTACGAGATCACACAGCTATCACAGAAACAAGGGACAGGTGGCAGAACAACTTGGATCTAGACTTAACTTCGTGATAGATATTTGAATACAATCAGTCTGTAAAACGATTCCATCGAAACCTCATTAAAAGTGCTATGGGACTGTATAATGTCGGCTGCAAAAATCTCGGTCATATCTTTTTTTATTCCAGGAAGCCAGTGGAATTTATTGACAAACTGGCTATCATATTTGGAATTATGTGGTCTGATTTTAATGTTATTATGCGTTCGCGCATTTGGTTATTTTTGTCGGGTGCGTACTATATTGTCGTAAGCCATGGTATTTTATATTGTCGAAACAGACAAGTATCTAAAACCAAACGTTAGAAACATCGAAATAACGTTATTAATCATGGGATTGATACATCTAGATTCAAAGATATATAAATTGTGCATTATTTCCTGGAGAACACTGTAGAACTCGAAAACTAGATCATCAAGGTGAAACGTGCTCACTGTCTTAAATCAACAAAAGCAAAACAATAATCGTCAAGTTTCTATTAAAACAAAATCACCTTCCTGTAACAAGCAGGTTTCAGCATCAGACGAAACAATGTTGACGCGAGGCGAGAGTGTGAGTTGAGCACTAAACATGTTGTTAAACACAGATGGAATGTACACGATGAGGGGGAATATTTGGACAGATGTAAGTTACCCGAAACTATCAATTTCTTAGAAGATTTTTTCGTGCGGTTTAACGAGTTAATACTGCGGTTGATTCTGGAACAGGTTTGCTGAAAAAGCCATGTTCATCTCTCCAGCCCCGGAGGAGTCGGAAAACCCCCAGCGTCATTACACCAACTTCCAGGCAACATGGCCACATAGGACTGTCTCCCTCGCTGTCGGCGTCGCCCACCGAGGACATGGTGAAGCTTCTGCCAATACCGTCGCTCCAATCTGCAAAATGGAATGACTGGCTGTCAAATTGCAAAATAGCACATTACGGTGTAATAAAAGTCAGTTCCCTTAAGACAGTAGACAATGTCTCTGGCTGTGAAGTATCAGCGCTTCCACGTCGGTGGTGCTACAAGTTATAGATGCTTTATAGCAATATAACTGTGAACATTGCCTCGGGGAAACTGACATTCCAAGCGCAATACCTTGTGTATATCAACGGACGACGATAATAACTAAAAGTTTCAATTCAAACAATTTCCTGAAATTCCATGATTTGTATATATAGCATATCACACTATCTGACGTCTGTCCTTTGTGATTTTTACTGTTAGACGATAAACAGTATGGATTAACCATCTTCACCTCAATGATATTAAAGAAAAATAGAAATGTGGTTTGCAGTAACTACTCTAGTTATCCGCTCATATTCATTGCTTGTGCAGCTTCATGCTAAGGACAGAGTGCCCATCAAGTGAGCACCTCGATCCCTGTTCTCGTCTTACCAACAAAAGACCCAGAATTGTTTTCACTGTCCGGATTCATTTTCTAAACCGCAACACAACTCCATGACAGAGACATTGCATTCAACAGTTTTGCTTTACAGCAACTTGTGATTGAAGAAGAGTTCTGCGTGTGTGTCGCAACTGGATGAAATGGTGTTTTAAGGGTATTAACTGGGATAGGAAGTTAGCCAATATCCAAGACCTGTCGCATCGTGTTACAACAGTTCGATGATCATGTTGTTGATCACTGGATTGTCTGGTCCAGACTCGATTATGTACAGACCGCCGCCATATAGCTGGAATATTGCTGAGTGCGGCGTAAAACCAAACTCACTCACTCACTATTTAATCCGGGCGTCAGGCAGTACCGTTTCATATTCACTTTTATAACGGGATCGATGCTCATGTTGTTGATCACTGGATCGCCTGATCCTGACTATTATTTCCAGACCGCCGCCTTACAGCTGGAATATTGCCGAGTGTGGTGTTAAACATCAAAAAAAAATATTTACATTTATAATGACGTGGTTAAATGATGGAATGACCGACTCCCTGTTC
This sequence comes from Haliotis rubra, assembly GCF_003918875.1. Classification (NCBI taxonomy): domain Eukaryota; kingdom Metazoa; phylum Mollusca; class Gastropoda; order Lepetellida; family Haliotidae; genus Haliotis; species Haliotis rubra. Next base: position 1,327,941 of record NW_025767457.1, read on the forward strand.
TACGGATAGATCCTCTATCGACTATTGCAGTTCTTGTGTTACAAAACATCATTGAGAGATTGGTGATGAAACGTGCAGAATAATCTTTGCGAGACAAATTGTATTTTACAATGGGAAACCTTAAATGAGCGTTTGTGGAAGTAGAATATTATAAATTTGGAGGCTGATACTTGAAATTGTCATTGAAGGATTTTCATACGAGATGATTTACAACGGTTTATACACGTTCTGAATTAAGGAGCAGGTGCTATTGTGTTATATACCGCAGATGTTTGACGAACAGTACCAGCAATCTGTTTGCCAAATCGTTTGTTTGCCTGTGCATGTGAAGGCACAATTACTTGAAAGAAATTACGTGTATGCCTGACAACGTACACACAGCATTAATCACACCCATGTTAAAGTAATGAAGACATCTTTGAAGTAAAGTCTGGACGTGACCTCACGTCTGCCTACACTGAGTCATTATTGCGTCTATTGAACGACCAAATGAAGGCAAATTATCCATCTCATGAATTTCGGCGTACTGCCATTGTATAATGGCATGTTTATTCCCTGTAGGTCAATTACAGGAAATGTTTTCATCAGGTAGAAAGTAACCCTTTAATTACCGCCCTACGATAGATGATTAGTAGTGTTTCAACGTACACTCTATGATCAAGTAGCTCAGTTATTAGTCAAATCAATGGCGAGGTTAGTTAATGGGTGAGGTTCTCTCAGTACTTATGGATTTGTCTGAGCAGTCACATGACCCTAGTAGCTTCAAGGAATTACCTTTGAGTTCGCTGTTATATGATTGCACACCAGTTAAACACCTTGTACACATGTTGGGAATCTGGGAATCGTGCGGTTAAGAGAGGCAGGTCGTCAATGTTGGCATGATGCCATTGATCCCGTCGTTGCTCGTCGCTGACATTTCATTCCCCTAAGTAGGAAACAGAAAGCTAAATATAGCATGGATACCTTTAAAAACGTAATTTCTTAAGCTCAATAATCCTAACGCAAATATTAACGACACACCAGGATGCTCTAAAACAGCTGTATGCCGAGCGTGTTTTTTGGTTGCGGCATCTTTTAAAACCCTTCCACGGTATTTTCTTCAAAGACAACGTAATCCCTTGGACGTTAAATATTGGTTTTGTATGTATTTGTTTGATGACTAGATGGAACAACTCCACAGGGGCGACATCACTGCAGCTCAATGCGAACCTTTGAAATACTTCAGAAGAAGACTACTTAGTGCGCCATTTCCTGATAATCCCATTATTTAATACATCTCTTCAAAGGTGCCAGTTTTTAAAGATTAGCAGAAATATTACATTGTTCACACTTCTGTAACCTAAACATCTACCTATCACCGATTTATGTGTTGACGTGTTTTATTATGTCTTTCCGTGGCATTTAGAAGTTGTACATAGATGTCAAAGATATTTTTATGGATTAAACTTCTTTTTTATTTCCCTCACGACGTTTCGGGACCAATCGAGGTCCCTCCATCAGGTGAAGTTCATCAAGTAAAGGGAAATAAAAAAGTTTTATTATGTTTCAGATTTATATTGGGCTGTATGGTGATCAACGTTCTGAGATAATAATGACAGCTGAAGGGTATGAGCAACTGTCCCCACGAAGTGATTAGTTGAGTCCACTTTGTTACAAACAAATGTTTAGATACACCAGTGTGGAATTTTCCCGTTGTTCTACATGATCGGATATTTTGAAAAAGATATGGCACCCTTTATATGTGCTTGGGCTACGTTCGAAAAACATCGATGAACCTTCAGTTCTACAAGGAAACTGATATGTGTGGGCTTTGATGCTCTAATAAGCAATCTGATTCGACTTTTCTTCAACAAGAAGCTCTGAATTAATTCTAACCTAAATACTAAGAAAACCACGAATCGTCTGAAAGACCTAATGTATCGCCTTCAGTGATTCTTGTGATCCATTGATATTCCTCTCTCCAGATCAAGTGGTGAATGTTTGTATCAGTTCTTTAGAGTAAATTGACAGCCAGACCAAGCATTAATCCCAACAGATACCGAGTGATATCGGAGATCCTCAAATTCAACAGTAAGTGAAGTTGTGATGGATTACTAATGTAGGGATCATGTATCATCTATGGACACGTTGTGGCGATGGATTACAGAGGCACGGGCATACTTAGTCACTGCAGACAGTTTGAACGTGGGTAGTGGGTCTTATTGAACGTCTACTAACGTCATCACAGTGAATATAACAAAATTCTGATGAATTTAATTTGTTCAGGAAGATTTCTGTATTTGCCATTATTCAATACGGCCAAGACTCACTTGTGTGACTTCAAAGAGGTCTTGTACCAACGCGTGTTGAGAGCCAAGACACCTTCTGATTGAAAGGCTTCACACACAGACCGAAATGCTAGATAAAGTAAAGATCATCATTCAATTGGATATATGATTTATCTGAGATATCGTCTGCCTGTTTCCCCAGGGAGAAAGTGCCTGCGGGAGAGACCTTATATCAGAGGCAGACAGTCACTGATTAAGATATTAGACGAAGCCAGCAAGCTCTGTAATATCATGAAGATGTTTAACATGTAAACTATATTAATGAAACTGTCTCGTTGTGCACAGACAGCTGGTCAGATAAGACTACTTTCCTCTTCATTTCCTAGCTGGAAACACTCTTTGGTTATGAAGTCTAATACGCATCACAGACGGATCCTAGTCCGTTCAGTTCTTCGTGGCAACTCGGATTTCAGTAAATCTGATAATAGTCCACATTGTTCAGTCTGAGAATCTGTGTATGCTATGATACACAATGTTCCAGTCTCTTTAAGCTTCTGACCACTAGACGGTATACTTTTATGCCTGACACTAATGATTTCAATTGGGTTTGGCTTACAAGATTGAATTACTCTTGATACGGATGAAAGGCAATGTGAATGGGGCGATTGGTAGTCAGGTGTTTGAATAAGTCCAGTGTGTATCAAATCTTCGGATCTGAAGAATGTGTTTGTTGGTAAGTTTTGTAGGTGGCATCTCGTGGCATCGCGCGTAACCTCAGAGAAGTACAAATTCTTCGGACAAGCACCATATATGTAAAATCTAATAATCCTGAGAACGTAACGAAACTGTGTTATTCTGAAGATGGAGACCTTCAAACCATATTCATTTAAAGTTGAAACCGTTAATCATGTAATATACTCAGCAGCAAAAACAAATCAGTACGAATTCAAAATTAGATAGGCACTTTAATCAAATCATTACAGAAATGGACATAATAAGCGGATCAAAAACATTTTTTGTGTACAATATCTTGACACATCAATGAATAACTCAGCACAATTTCAAGACATTACGTGAACGTTTGCAGTCCATTCAGACTCTTGACTTCAGTATCTAGTTCGACCACCACGAGTGGCAAGATATATAACGTGTAAGACACTGTCCCATAACGACGTAAGTGAGTGGATACAATGCTCCAACAACTTCAATCGGCCTCCAGACAACTATACATATGTGGACTGTGGAATCCGGGTATTTGCCTTGACGAGAGACCAATTTAAACCTTTGGCTACCCTTCCGCCCCTCATTACAAGATGGTAAGGTACATGCATACGATTTTCAAAAACTAAGTATTATCTGGACTGTCCCCATCGTACAATCAAATAGTCCTGTTTTGTAAAGTATATTGAATCGAATATATATGTAGGTATGGTATAATTTACCTCCTTTGATACGTTTAGACACAGTCACGAGTTCAACTCGGTTTCATTGTATACAGTACTCTTAAAATGATGGATTATACCTTTTGCTGATGCGACTGTGACCGAGATTTCAGTTAAATGTCCCAAAGGCTTTCGCATTTGCCATGCAAGAACACTTCATGTCACATTGCTCTTAGGGTTCCATGTGCTTAATCTGGTGTGGGAATAACCATTCAAGGAAGCAAATACGCTTGTAATTAAAACGGCGCGTGATACTGGCAAGGGATAGTATCGTACAAACTCATGCAAATACTATAATAACCAGGGCCACACTTGACCATGTCCAATAGCTACGATCCCGAGTCTCTCTTGAAACTGACCTGTCATGTCAGCCCCGTGCAATAATATAAGTGTAACACGTTTTTCAGGTCATTGCCATTTGCAGAACTCAAAGGTCTTTCAATAACTGCCCGACGAAGGAGTGCAGTTCAAAAGACCGTGGGCTTCTGCAAATGATAATACCCTGAAACATAGCGTTACCGTTATTATTGCTCTCATGGATAGAATCGCCTCCGTGGTGTAGTGGTTAGAGCGTCCGCCCGGAGAGCGGAAGGTCGCGGGTTCGATCCCCGACAGTCCGCCCAGAGAGCGGAAGGTCGCGGGTTCGATCCCCGACCGCGTCATACCAAAAGACGTTAAAATATGGTACTTGTTGGTCCCTGCCTGGCGCTCGGCATTAATGGGTACAACAAGGACTGGTCGGCTCGGAGTCAGTATAATGTGTCTGTGTGGGGTATTCATGCTTCACTGCGGCATGGTATCTCAGTGTGCTAGCACTATAAAACCAGCTTCAGTCTGGGCTAGTACAAGCAGCCGCACATACACATACATACGCATGCACGTCGTCATATGAGCGAAATATTCTCAAGCACGACGTTAAACCCACTTTCACTTCACCTCACCTAATGGATAGGATTTCTAATAGAACATAAACAAACAACAGTATCGGTTTTGAAGCATTTACTGCTAATAACACACGACGGAGGTCACTGACCCACCTTTTACAAATATGAAATCGTCATAGAACAAAACAGATGACATCACTATTGAGCGTGACGGCATTGACCTTTGTCCATACTATCAACCGCCATTTTGTCAGTGCCCAACAAAGTTAGAGTTCCTGTCAATGTTTTCATTGCTGCATGTTGTAATTTGTGGTACAATTGTTAAGTTTGGCACCGGCAAGAAATGCATAATGGCACGGGTACATGTGACGAATGTGAGTCAGAAATATCGTCAATATTGAACCCAAGTTCAAACGAGCCGTAGGTGATTGACCATCAAGAGCTGAGCTCCTCATGACGTCACCTAACAACGGGCGTGATAATGGCCCGTCGTCAAGCAATTTGGGGGCATTATCAAGTTACAGTGGCCCGTTCATTTCTGATAACATTCGGGCGTTTTTTAATGATAATTCTAAGCATCTTAGTTATAAGGCTTGTTTACGACCAAGCATACAATATCGTGTAAATGTGTCAAAGATCAGTTTGTATGTCTTCAGTAAGCAATAAGATCCCATGTTAACCAACGCCTTATCTTCTCACTGCGACAACTTTGCAGAAATGAACTCGCTGTTTCCATGTGCATGTGCTAACGGCTGAAGGGATGGTTCATGCAGGAAGTAAATGTACTGTAAGTAGAGGTGGGTATTGCAAAGAATTGTCATATTGCGATATTGCAATGCGAAAGCATACATTGCGATATGCATTGCAATATATTGCAGAAGTATTTTTTTAAACAAAAACTACTTATTATCGAGTTAATGCTTGATTTATTAAGCAAAAACACAACAAAATCACTATGCTTGATTAAGGTTTAATAAAAACTTTTAATAATGACAAAATAAAAATGTAAATAATATGTGGCACAAATGAACCATTTAACATCAACACAGTGGTTACTAGTAAATATTGAAGACATTCAGATCCAAAACATTGCGAAACACTTGAACAATAATTCAGAACACAACTTCTTACCGAACTTAACTTGACTTCCGGTGTGAAAACGGAAATATCCGAAGATTTTCGAGAGTTACGAATTTTTCCGAATGCATGTAAAAATACCGGTTTTCGATCAGCGTATCGCAATACGTATCGTTTTCATGGCTGAACCGGTAAATATCGGTAAACCGGTTATACTGCGCAGCCCTAACTGTAAGTCCCAATTGTCCCTAGTATGGTGATCTTCCTTCAGTTGTTGGCAATCTATAGCCTAGTTTTATATTGCATTGCCATGTATAGTTAAAATATTTTAGATTTGATTACTAGTCTTAAATTTATATCTGTGATAATCTAGTTGTTTTACTGTCCTTCGTTTACAGAATTTTATAATTTACTTGTTAATATATTTATAACTTGATTTAGTCACGATATGGCTGAAATACTGCCGAAGTGACTGAAAATCTTAACTCACTCACTCACTTTCATGTGCATGCAGACTGAAACCTATTGCTGTCATGGTACGAGATCACACAGCTATCACAGAAACAAGGGACAGGTGGCAGACCAACTTGGATCTAGACTTAACTTCGTGATAGATATTTGAATACAATCAGTCTGTAAAACGATTCCGACGAAACCTCATTAAAAGTGCTGTGGGACCGTATAATGTCGGCTGCAAAAATCTCGGTCATATCTTTTTTTTATTCCAGGAAGCCAGTGGAATTTATTGACAAACTGGCTATCATATTTGGAATTATGTGGTCTGATTTTAATGATATTATGCGTTCGTGCATTTGGTTATTTTTTGGGGGTGCGTACTTTATTGTCGTAATCCATCGTATTTTGTATTGTCGAAACAGACAAGTATCTAAAACCAAAGTTTATGCCTTTAATACTCTATGTATATGTATGTATATTAACGTCTCCTCGTTGTGTGTGTGTGTGTGAACCGAGTTTTCAAGATGCTTATGAGGTTTTGAAAGCTGAATATCGGCAACTAAAAATCACATCTTAGAAACATCGAAATAACGTTGTTAATCATGGAATTGATACATCTAGATTCAAACTATAGAAATCGTTGCGCATTATTTCCTGGAGAACACAGTAAAACTCGAAAACTAGTTCATCAAGGTGAAACGTGCTCGCTGTTCTAAATCGGTACCCTTAAATCAACAAAATTAAATCCTTTAATCGTCAAGTTTGTATAAAGACAAAATCACCTTCCTGTAACAAGCAGGTTTCGGTATCAGACGAAACAATGCTGACGGGAGGCCTGAGTGTGAGTTGAGCACTAAACACCCGAAAATATAATAATTTCTTAGATTTTTTACATGCGGTTTAACGCGTTCATACAGCGGTTGATTCTGGAACAGGTTTGCTGAAAAAGCCATGTTCATCTCTCCAGCCCCGGAGGAGTCGGAAAACCCCCAGCGTCATTACACCAACTTCCAGGCAACATGGCCACATAGGACTGTCTCCTTCGCTGTCGGCGTCGCCCACCGAGGACATGGTGAAGCTTCTGCCAACACCGTCGCTCCAACCTGCAAAATGGAATCGGTGCCTGTGAAATTCCAAATAGCACATTACGATGTAATAAAAGTCAGTTCCCTTAAGACAGTAGACAATGTCTCTGGCTGTGAAGTATCAGCACTTCCACGTCGGTGGTGCTACAAGTTATAGATGCTTTATAGCAATGTAACTGTGACCATTGCCTCGGGAAACTGGCATTCCAAGCGCAATACCTTGTGTATCTCAACGGACGACGATAATAACTAAAAGTTTCAATTCAAACAATTTCCTGAAATGTCATGATTTGTATATATAGCATATCACACTATCTGACGTCTGTCCTTTGTGACTTTTGCTGTTAGACGATAAACAATATGGATTGACCATTTTCGCTTCAATGATATTAAAGAAAAATAGAAATGTGGTTTGCAGTAACTACTCTAGTTATCCTCTCATATACATTGCTTGTGCAGCTTCATGTTAAGGACAGAGTGCCCGTCAAGTGACCACCTCGATCCCTGTTCTCGTCTTACCAACAAAAGACCCAGAATTGTTTTCATTGAACGGATTCATTTTCTAAACCGCAACACAACTCCATGACAGAGACATTGCATTCAACAGTTTTGCTTTACAGCAACTTGTGATTGAAGAAGAGTTGTGCGTGTGTGTCTCAACTGGATGAAATGGTGTTTTAAGGGTATTAACTGGGATAGGAAGATAGCCAATATTCAAGACCTGTCGCATCGTGTTACAACAGTTCGATGATCATGTTGTTGATCACTGGATTGTCTGGTCAGACTGGTCCAGACTCGATTATGTACAGACCGCCGCCATATAGCTGGAATATTGCCAAGTGTGGTGTTAAACATTAAAGAAAGAAAAAAATATTAAGTTTTATAATGACGTGGTTAAATGATGGAATGGCAGGCTCTCTGCTCTACGGATAGATCCTCTATCGACTAGTACAGTTCTTGTGTTACACAAACCATCATTGAGAAGCTTGGTGATGAAACATTCAGAATAATCTTTGCCAGACAGATTGTGTTTTACAATGGGGAAACCTTAAATGAGCGTTTGTGGAAGTAGAATATTATAAATTTGGAGGCTGATACTTGAAAATGTCATTGAAGGATACACGTTTATTTACACGTTTTGAATTAAGGAGCAGGTGCTATTGTGTTATATACCGCAGATGTTTGACGAACAGTACTAGCAATCTGTTTGCCAATCGTTTGTTTGCCTGTGCATGTGAAGGCACAATTACTTGAAAGAAATTACGTGTATGCCTGACAACGTACACACAGCATTAATCACACCCATGTTAAAGTAATGAAGACATCTTTGAAGTAAAGTCTGGACGTGACCTCACGTCTGCCTACACTGAGTCATTATTGCGTCTATTGAACGACCAAATGAAGGCAAATTATCCATCTCATGAATTTCGGCGTACTGCCATTGTATAATGGCATGTTTATTCCCTGTAGGTCAATTACAGGAAATGTTTTCATCAGGTAGAAAGTAACCCTTTAATCACCGCCCTACGATAGATGATTAGTAGTGTTTCAACGTACACTCTATGATCAAGTAGCTCAGTTATTAGTCAAATCAATGGCGAGGTTAGTTAATGGGTGAGGTTCTCTCAGTACTTATGGATTTGTCTGAGCAGTCACATGACCCTAGTAGCTTCAAGGAATTACCTTTGAGTTCGCTGTTATATGATTGCACACCAGTTAAACACCTTGTACACATGTTGGGAATCTGGGAATCGTGCGGTTAAGAGAGGCAGGTCGTCAATGTTGGCATGATGCCATTGATCCCGTCGTTGTTCGTCGCTGACATTTCATTCCCCTAAGTAGGAAACAGAAAGCTAAATATAGCATGGATACCTTTAAAAACGTAATTTCTTAAGCTCAATAATCCTAACGCAAATATTAACGACACACCAGGATGCTCTAAAACAGCTGTATGCCGAGCGTGTTTTTTGGTTGCGGCATCTTTTAAAACCCTTCCACGGTATTTTCTTCAAAGACAACGTAATCCCTTGGACGTTAAATATTGGTTTTGTATGTATTTGTTTGATGACTAGATGGAACAACTCCACAGGGACGACATCACTGCAGCTCAATGCGAACCTTTGAAATACTTCAGAAGAAGACTACTTAGTGCGCCATTTCCTGATAATCCCATTATTTAATACATCTCTTCAAAGGTGCCAGTGTTTAAAGATTAGCAGAAATATTACATTGTTCACACTTCTGTAACCTAAACATCTACCTATCACCGATTTATGTGTTGACGTGTTTTATTATGTCTTTCCGTGGCATTTAGAAGTTGTACATAGATGTCAAAGATATTTTTATGGATTAAACTTCTTTTTTTCCCTCACCGTTTCGACGTTTCACCTGGGGGACCAATCGAGGTCCCTCCATCCATAAAAATATCTTTGAGGTGAAGTTCATCAAGTAAAGGGAAATAAAAAAGTTTTATTATGTTTCAGATTTATATTGGGCTGTATGGTGATCAACGTTCTGAGATAATAATGACAGCTGAAGGGTATGAGCAACTGTCCCCACGAAGTGATTAGTTGAGTCCACTTTGTTAACAAACAAATGTTTAGATACACCAGTGTGGAATTTTCCGTTGTTCTACATGATCGGATATTTTGAAAAAGATATGGCACCCTTTATATGTGCTTGGGCTACGTTCGAAAAACATCGATGAACCTTCAGTTCTACAAGGAAACTGATATGTGTGGGCTTTGATGCTCTAATAAGCAATCTGATTCGACTTTTCTTCAACAAGAAGCTCTGAATTAATTCTAACCTAAATACTAAGAAAACCACGAATCGTCTGAAAGACCTAATGTATCGCCTTCAGTGATTCTTGTGATCCATTGATATTCCTCTCTCCAGATCAAGTGGTGAATGTTTGTATCAGTTCTTTAGAGTAAATTGACAGCCAGACCAAGCATTAATCCCAACAGATACCGAGTGATATCTGAGATCCTCAAATTCAACAGTAAGTGAAGTTGTGATGGATTACTAATGTAGGGATCATGTATCATCTATGGACACGTTGTAGCGATGGAGTACGGAGGCACGGGCATACTTAGTCACTGCAGACAGTTTGAACGTGGGTAGTGGGTCTTATTGAACGTCTACTAACGTCATCACAGTGAATATAACAAAATTCTGATGAATATAATTTGTTCAGGAAGATTTCTGTATTTGCCATTATTCAATACGGCCAAGACTCACTTGTGTGACTTCAAAGAGGTCTTGTACCAACGCGTGTTGAGAGCCAAGACACCTTCTGATTAAAAGGCCTCACACACAGACTGAAATGCTAGATAAAGTAAAGATCACCATTCAAGTGGATATATGATTTATCTGAGATATCGTCTGCCTGTTTCCCCAGGGAGAAAGTGCCTGCGGGAGAGACCTTATATCAGAGGCAGACAGTCACTGATTAAGATATTAGACGAAGCCAGCAAGCTCTGTAATATCATGAAGATGTTTAACATGTAAACTATATCAATGAAACTGTCTCGTTGTGCACAGACTGCTGGTCAGATAAGACTGCTTTCCTCTTCATTTCCTAGCTGGAAACACTCTTTGGTTATGAAGTCTAATATGCATCACAGACGGATCCTAGTCCGTTCACTTCTTCGTGGCAACCCGGATTTGAGTAAATCCGATAATAGTCTACATTGTTAAGTCTGAGAATCTGTGTATGCTATGATACACAATGTTCCAGTCTCTTTAAGCTTCTGACCACTAGACGGTATTCTTTTATGTCTGACTCTAATGATTTCAATTGGGTTTGGCTTCACAAGATTGAATTACTCTTGATACGGATGAAAGGCGATTGGGGCGATTGGTAGTCAGGTGTTTGAATAAGTCCAGTGTGTATCAAATCTTCGGATCTGAAGAATTTGTTTGTTGGTAAGTTTTGTAGGTGGCATCTCGTGGCATCGCGCATAACCTCAGAGATTTACAAATTCTTCGGACAAGCACCATATATGTAAAATCTAATACGCCTGAGAACGTAACGAAACTGTGTTATTTTGAAGATGGAGACCTTCATACCATGTTCATTTAAAGTTGAAACCGTTAAACATGTAATATACTCAGCAGAAAGAAATCAGTACGAATTGAAAATTAGATAGGCACTTTAATCAGGTCATTACAGAAATGGACATAATAAGCGGATCAAAAACATTTTTTTTTTTGTACAATATCTTGACACATCAATGAATAACTCAGCACAATTTCAAGACATTACGTGAACGTTTGCAGTCCATTCTGACTCTTGACTTCAGTATCTAGTGTGACCACCACGAGTGGCAATAACTGCAGCACAGCGTCCATACATGGAGTGCACCAATCGATGGATGAAGGCCAATGGCACCACTCTGAGAAAGGCCTGGCGCAATAAATCGGCTGTGTTCGGTCTTGGTATGACATTGTTCAGTCTCCTCTGAATTTCATCCCAAAGATGTTCAGTTGGGTTTAAATCAGGACTAAGGGCTGGTCACTGCATAATGTTGACACCGTTCTGCTGTAGGAAGTCCCGTGTAGTTCGGACAGTATGGGCCCGGGCGTTATCATGATGGAAAATGTTGTTCCGGTGACGTGCGAAATTTGGTATGATGTAGGTCTGAGAGCTTGGTCGATGTAGCGCACCGCTGTGATGCCGCCTCCTCTCCCTGGACCAAGGTTCTGGAACCCCACAGGATCCACTCCCTGGTTCAGGCCTATCCCTTCAAATACCATGATGCTTGCACCTCCCAATGTGTCTCTTACCATAACACATTGGTCTGAGTAACGCTGGCCACGTCGTCGCCATATTCTTGTTCTGCCATCTGCAGTCGATACGCAGTACCGACTCTCATCTGTGAACAGAACAGTTTTCCATTGCCTGTATCGCCAGTTTTGGTGTTGTAGGGCAAACTGTAGACGTTCACGCCGATGACGAGAGGTGAGGATAGGTCCACCGTAAGGCCTACGACAATGGAGGTTCCCGCTGTTGAGACGTCGGCGTACTGTATCAGTACTGATTGGTCTTCAGAGTGTTCCCACTGTCTGGCGTGCTGTTTCGGATGCCTGCATGACACATGGCGGTCTTGTCGTCACCCTTGGTCTGCCAGTACGGGGGCGATCATTTGTGGTGTTGGTGGCCCGGAAACGTTGCTGCAGCCTGTAGATGGTCCGAACGTTGACCTGGAAGTGATTGGCAACGGCTTATGCAGTGTGGCCAGCTTCAAGTCTTCCTAGCGCCTGGTTCCTCTGAGCTGTCGTGAGTCGCGGCATCCTGCTGACGTTGTAATGTGAATGTTTCAACCAGGTTTGGGGGTGCATTTTATAGGGCCGGTCCTTGTGAACAGCAGGTGCAGCATGAATTGCATGAAAAACATGGAGAACACCGTACCATCTCCGAGATCAGGTTGCGTTTTTGAGACCATTTCCTGGGTTCCAATCTGAGTTGGTGGGGAATGTCTTTGCTCAGGTAAAGTTGGAGATGTTGTCAAAAATATACAATCAAAACATTAAATGAGTTTACAGTTATCCGTTTCTACGAAGGAAAATTCCAAACTGACATTTCTTTTGCTGCTTAGTATAGTTTCAGAACGACGGTAAGTGTACTTACAGTTATCTCTTGAGACGAATGATATGTTGTAGTGGATCCACACTATTCTGTAAACGTTTGTAATCGTAGCAGAATATACACTGTCTTTGTAATTTAATGTACGTTTTGTCGTTCATTCACTTTCAAAATAAAGATTTTAGCCCTTGAATAATTTTTTACAATCAAGATTGAATTTTACGTTTAGAACGGGTATGGAAGTAGAATTACATATTTACCTTCTTCATCATAGATTGGAAGAAACATTTTGAGATCCTGCAATCATCGTACCTCGTACATGGACAGTCATACATTTAATTGTTTTGATCACAGCATGCATTTAGTCCAAGAGACAGAGGTTTCACCATCTATTTGGTTCCACCATTTTCGATTTTTTTATAAGATAGGTTTCCTGCTGAATACTAAACGCCGGTATTTAAAGTGCACTGAAGCGAAAAAGAAAGGTTTACTCGGCACATTACACTGCCAAAACTATATCTCGTTTGGCTAAGAAGGGTCTCAGTCTGGAATCTGGTTATTGGAACATACATGATACGTCTAACAGTGTCTTGACCTCCACTGGTATCGAGACCAAAGCAGAAGCATTGTCTCACTATAAAGGAACAGTAGGCATCGAACGCCGTAATTATCCTATATTTGCTTTCCGCCGCCACCATATATCTCCATACTGAACAACACTCGAGACTGTAAAGACACAACGTGGGTCAGTATGTATTGTCATGAGTCATGTGTTATACTGTGAATATAAACTTGAGGAATCTTCTTTGTTGTACAGGGCCTGAGGTAGTTAAGCGTTTTATTGTGACACTGGTTCATTAACGCTACGCCTGTCCAAAGTCCATTTTGAACGGTCTACGTTCCACTTATTATAGCACTGCTTTGAGTAAAGGGGCCATGACATGCGACTGTTTTTATAATATAGAAAGACAAGGTTACCATAAATGAGACGTGTAAAGGCAAAGTAACCGAAAGCAAAGTGACAGCTGCATCAAGTGTAATGTAAGTTTCCATAGTTCTATTTGTGATGTATGTCAATCTTGAAATTGGTGACTAATCTACTTAAACAAAGATGTCAGTTTGACAGACGCCGTAAATTATAACGTCTATTCCCACACCAAAATGAGCTCGTTAAGAGAAATTCGCTGTACCCTTTAACTCTCATTCTGTTTTGCGAGCATTCTTCAACCTTTGAAACATAATACGAAAATAGTATATGTTCCCATGTTAGAATACATTTTAGTAAGTGACTACGATTCAGATATATTTTGCTTTAAAACTCTTTTGTATATCCGAAATATATACTACTAACAAAACATATGGGAACAACCTAAGATAGCCATATATAAACTGAAACGTTCAGTTCAATATGATTCAAGTTTGAGTGAAATGAAACAATGTTAAAAACAGCGAAAAACAAAAATGCTGAAACACACCAGTACCATGTTTGATTCAAACGCCCAAACACAACGGCCTAGTAGAGCATGTGGAAGACCGACTTCCCATGCTCTTTGGGGCAACGTTTCCTTTAAGTGAAGCTACAGACAGTATTGAAGCCTCACATCTTCTTCACTATGCCACAGCGCAAGCCGTTAAGCGCCCGCAACAGAAGCAAGACCATTGCATGGTTACAGGATGGTGAATCCACAAGAAGTGTTGCTCTCCGTCTTCAGGTGTCTCCCTCTGTCATTCACAGACTGAGGGACAGGTTCCAGGCCACTGGTAGATAGGTACCGATTCACAGCTGCCTGTGCCCAGTTGCCACAAGCTGCATGGGAAGTCTGTCTTCCACATGCACTAGGCTGTTGTGTTTGGGCGTTTGAATCAAATATGGTGCTGGTGTATTTCAGAATCCTTGTTTTTCGCTGTTTTTAACAATGTTTCATTTCACTCAAACTCAACGAATATAGATATATCAGTTGCTTCACTGCATGTTCCAACACGTCGTTTCAAGTGCCTATTAAGCACACAAAAAGTTGCATTTACCTTAGAGTATAAATGACCTCACCACGTTTCAGTTTATATACGAGTATCAAATTTTAGGGAGTTCCCATTTTTTTTGGTACTATATTGTTCGAGAAGGAACGTTCTAACCAAGTATATAGATATTCGCTAACCCAAAAGTTGCCTGCTTCTATGCTCGAGTGAGTGAGTGTGTTAATACCTAACATCACATCGGCAATATTTCAGCCATACCGTGACGAGAACAATCCATACAATAAACCTAAATAGATCTAAACCCTAAAACCCTGTCGTCAAAGTTACTAGTATCTGCACCAACGCGGTGCTTAAACGTCAACTGCTGTGGAAGGATAACAGCATTGAAAAGAGCATATACACTATATATGAGGTAGTAATCACGATCTCATTACATATGTCCATCAAATGTCAATCAATTTTACAGGCCTGACATATACAGTCATAAAGTATGTATAACACGCTGTTTCAAGGTACGCTCAAGAGGATGTATTTAACAGTCAAGGATGCACATGTCTGAAAATCAACTCAATTGTTTCCGTGCAGGTGACTGTTACTATCTAAATACCAGCAACTATATTCATGTATAGACTTTCCGTTACTCTCTTGAGGATATTTGTCAATATGATCACATGATTTAAATATAACTTCACACTTTATTGATCAATAACAATTCCTGATAGCATTGCCACAGTGACAGCAATAAGTCTTTTGTCAGACGAGAATATAATAGATTAGAACAATCACTTTGTTTTGTATCACAGGCCCCACATAAAGTTGATTGGTAAACTACCAAAGTGTAAATACACACCAATAGCATGAGACCATTATTAAGATAAATATAGTCATGTTTGTACCAAGCAGAGAAAATTATGTCAGACCACTGTGAGAACGGGTGACGTGCAAAACTGCATCCATAATGCGCGTCAGTTTCCTTTGATAACGAATTTGAATCCTGTTCTTGTTACCTTAATAATATTTAATAAGGTTTCAGCATAGTGGCAACAGTCTAAGCAGTCTAAAGGTCCCTGACTAACAATATCTTGGTCAAACCATCTCACTACTCGAGAGTGACAGGATGGCCTGAAAATCCAAGCATCAAAGGAAATTCGCAGAAGCTGCATTGGGAAAATGTCAAGCAAATGTATGCTTACCTGACTGAGCAAAATCTCCGAGACCTATTCCGGCGTCTTAAATTTCACATGCGCCGTGAGCCAACTGTACCCACAACTGGTGCCCGTAAGGAACCTTTGCAAAACGTCACATGCACGCCCGCTTCAATTGTTTCTATCTTTCCAGTAGAAACTCACCTGGCTTAGAGACAATTGGCCCCGAAATTTCCGAATCGGATTCTTTTTCTACATTTGCAGATTTTTCTAAACATTCTGTTGATATATTTTGTTCCATTCTATGACGAATTATGTGATTTACCTTCAGAAGAACTGAGGCCAATTAAACAACTAAGTTAATTTATATCATGAAACTGTGCCTTTGAAAAGAGATCCAGAATTAATCTCGTTGTCCGGATTCATCAACCATACAGGAACACTACTGCATGACAGCGACAAAGCGGGACGCGCACAACTGGTTGATTATAGAAGATAAGTGAGTGTATGTCACAATTGGATGATAAATTGTGTTAAACGACGTTATTGAGATGTGAAGCTCGCAAAACTTTATTATTCAATAACATTAATATTTCACAGGAAAACGTCAATTTCAACTCCGATAAATTTCCTCTGCATTCTTCAGATAGGCAACTGCGTCATCAACATATTTTGGACTGTTGTGCTAAGGAGTTAGGCTAAATGTGTTTAAAATGATTCTACGGTACAGGATGAACCCAAGCCCCCTGAGATACCGTGCTGCAGTTAAACATGGATGCACCTCTGACAAACATGATACTGTCTATCCAACCAGTAGTCATTTTTTGCCTTCATGCCGAGTGCCAGGGTAACAACAGGTTGCATCTCACAATACCATTTGGTATGAAGCAGTCATGGTATCGAACCACGACTTTCTACTCTCCGGACAGATTCCTCTGTTGACTGAAAATAGACTGCTGCCATATGAACATGGTGGAGGAGATTGATGATGAGACAGTATAATGTCTGCCAGACACGGTGTCACTCTGTCTTTCTGAAAGTGTGTTTTATTAGGTAAATATCATTTACTTAGAGACTGACACTTAAACAAAATTAATTTGAAGGAAGTTCACATTCGCTATAATCGTGTTTGTAGTATCCCATGACGGCCGTTGTTTATTTGGTGTACGATATATGGCAAAGGTTGATCCCAGGACCTTGCAATGCGAGTCTAAACATTGATTTAAGTAGCAGGTGCTTGACGCAATTACTGCAATATATATGATGCCATGTTGCGCAGATGTTTCAATACAAGTATACTGGATCACAGGCTATGTCGTTTATGTGCATGTCAATGTGAAAGTACACTTACCTGAAAGAAATTACATGCATACGTGACTACGTGCACTTCACATTAATCACACCAACGTTAGTGTAATGAAAACATCTTTGAAGTAAAGAGTGAAGTTGGCCTACCGTCTACGTACACCGAGTCACTAATGTGCTTATTGAACGCCAAAATGAATTCAATTTCTCTATCTATCTTATCTATCTATCTATCTGACCTGTGGTCAAATACAGGTAATGTTTATTATGTAAAAAGTAACCTTCTAATCACCACCGTCCTCCTGCGAGGATACGTAAGTCCCAAAACCTTCAAAGTACATTTCAACTTATCAGAATTTTTAAACGTAGCATTTGTGTGATTTTAAATTATGGCTTAACTTCCCTTCAATCGCCAGCGGCTGACGGAATGGTATAAATCCAGCTAGGATCCATGCAGGTAGCAAAGGTACTGTAAGTCCCCATGGTCTCTCTTTTTGGTGATTTACATATACATGTATGATGAAGTTAAAAACTTGTTTTAGTCACGATATGGCTGAAATATTGCCGATGTGACTTTAAATTTTACCTCACTCACTCACTCGAATCACCATCCCACGATATATGGTTAGTAGTATTTGGACGATGCCCTAATGGCTGGGTTATTAGTCTAATCAATGGCGAAGTTACTTAATGGACGGGGTTCCCCCTTTCTCATGGATGTGTTTGAGCAGGTCAATTACAGGAAATGTTTCCATCAGATAGAAAATTACTTTCTAATCACCGCCCTACGATAGATGATAGCTAGTTGATCATTAAGTGTACGTTGAAATACTAATAGGTTATTAGTCAAATCAATAGTTAGGTTAGTTAGTGGCTGGGGTTCTCACAGTACCCATGGGATTAATCTGAGCAGTCATGATATCCCTACAATCCAGAAACGTCAAAGGAAATAGTGTCATGTTCTCTGTTATGTGATTGTACATCGGCTTATCCCATGTGAAATTTTGGGAATCAGATCCCGTGTAGTTATGGATGCCTGGACAACTAACGATTGCTAGCGAGAATATATGCCTTGGTGTTATATAGATAGATTTATTGTATTTAGTATCCCATAAACATTATATTATTTCTTCGTATGTTTTTTATAACCGGTAAAGTTACGATTGTTGCTTTTCCGTAGTCGGTTTTGAGACTGTTCGGGCAGCACTCTTTGATATAGTTCTTTCAATCTTTGTCAAGTATATGCGTTTTGGAGATTGAGCATGGTAAAACATGTTTACATTTTACGAGAGAAAGAGAGCGCGAGCGCAGGTGGGAAAGATAAAGCATCGTAATTCAGACCAAATTTTATATCCTCCCGATACGAGAGGCAAGTCTCCAGTGCGGAATGATGCCATGCATACTGACGTTGCTCCTTACCAACATTTCAGTTTCGCAAAGTCGGAAACACAAAGTCAAATAAAGTGATTTTTAAGCCCAGTCATTAAATGCAAAAATAAAAGACATACCAGGATTCTTTAAAAAATATGTTCTTAGAAGACATTTTCTTTGGGTGACATATCTTATAAAACCAAGAAACACTAGTTTTCTCTTAAACAGCATAATCCCCTGGACGTTAACGTTGAATATTGGTCTTAAGTGTGTTTGTTTGATAACTAGATGGAAGAACCCCAAGTGTCGAGGCCATTGTAGCTCAAGCAAACTTTGAAATGCCCGGAAGAGACAAGGGGCTCGTGAATATTCACAGGAAGACCAATCAGTGTGCCATGTTTTTATAAACCCATTGTTTGAAACATCTCTTCAAAGGCAACGGTTTACCAAGAATGGCCTCCCACCTGATTAAACTAAAATATATCTGGATTTTACACGTGTTGGTGTGCTTTTATGATTCTGCATATTTGACGTTAGCTCTATGATGATCTACGTTTGAAGATAACGAGCAAATTGATGCGGAAGCATGTGAGCAACTGTGCCCATAAAGAGATCAGTTTTGCCCACACACTTTCAAACAAATGCAGATATTGCAGTGGGGAATTTTCCTGTTGTTCTGCATGGTCGGAGAGTCTGAAATAGAGATAGAATCCGCATCATAAGTCTTGGCTTAATATCCAATATCTTGATTAAAGGGACACGTTCGTGAAGAACTCGATAAGCCTTTAGTCCCACAAGGAAGCGGCGTTGTGGGGATTTATTGCTCTAATAAGCAGTCTGATACGGCTTCATTTAACAAGGAGCAGTGAATTAACAGCATTCACCTGAATACTAAGTAAATCAGGATTCGTCTGGAAGACATAAAGTATCACCGTCTGTTTCTCTTGTGATGCGTTGATGTGCCCCTCGACAGCAAGTAGAGAATGTTTGAAACGGTTCTTCAGACTGAATTTGACAGCCGTTCTAAGCATTAAGCCTTGCAGATACCGAGTGATATCGGAGACCCTCTGTATCAACAGTACGTGACGTTGTCAAAGAGTACTATCCTACTCATTATCTAGCATCTAGGGACACGTTGTGGCGATGAAGTACGGAGGTATATTCGGTCACTATAGACATTTTGATTCGGCTAGGTTTTTGTTTCTTAAAACGTCTACTAACGTCTTCACAGTAAAGTTATCATGATTCTGAAAATTAATATTTGTTCATAATGATTTACTTAATTCACCATATTTACTGTCCATCGTCGGCAGGTTTAACTCTTCACAATGTTTCCATTTTGGTATGATATAAATTGTTTTCGTCACGATATGGCCGAGATATTGCCGATGTGACGTTAAATATTAACTCACTCACTTAATTGACCATAATTTATTACGACAAAGAACAGTTTGTACAATGTTCAAAGATTTGATGTACCGACGCATGTTGAGAGCAAAGGCACCTTCTGACTGAAAGACATCACACACAGCCTGAAGTGCTTAAAAAGGAAATATTATCAATTAATTGAAACGAGGTATATCCGAAACATCGGCGGCCTGTTTGCTCAGGGAAAAAAAGTACCTGCGGTAAAGACCTTAAATCAGAGGCAGACAGTCAATGATTAAAGATATTGGATGAAGCCAGCAAGCTATGTAATAACATGGCTATGTGACACATGTAAACTATATCAAAGAAACCGTCTGGACGTGCACAGATAGCTGATCAGATGAGACCATTTCTCTTCATTAACGAATGTTTAAGTAGAATGCCCTGACTGGAAACACCCTATGGTTATGACGTCTAATATTCATCAGAGACGGATCCTAGTCTCTTTCGGTTCTTTGCGGTAAACCAGATATGAGGGTAGAAATATATACGACTGTAATCTGTACATACTTAAGTCAGAGAATCGTTGTATGCTCTGATACACAATGTTTCTGTCTCTTTCCCTGACTGCCTATCTGTGAAATTGACACCTGAAGGTAAGTGCGTTTCTAAAACACTAGACGGTATTTTTTGCGTCTGACTCATATGATTTGAATCGGGTTTTATTCACAAGATTAAATTACTCTTGATGCCGACGAAAGGCAATGTGTATGGGGAGGTTGTTGCACAAGTGTTTATAGAATACATCTTCATCAAATGTTCGGATCTGTAGAATTGCTGTTGTTTGTAGCTGTCTAATCACATTACACGTTATGTCGAGTACCACTTCTTCGGAGAAGCATTTTATGTGCGGAATCTAATAATGCTGAACATGTAATAAAAGTGTTGCGTTTTGAAGATGGATCCTTGCATACAGCCGTCTTTCAAAACGTGGAAACGTTTAATCATTTGATAGTTATATATATGCCCTGAATTTTATAACGACAGCAAGTTTACTTGCAGTTACATGTATTCTAAACACGTGTATAATGAAGTGGATCACTATTCCATAAATGCTTGCCTTTGCCAGCTTACGTATTTTCGAAGTGATCGCCTCATGTCGTCGTTGAACAAGCCAGTCGTTCCTTTGCGTTGAAAATAGCTATCTCAGCACTTATTTAATCGTTAATAATCACGATAAGAGTCAATTATATGCTTAGAACTAGGATGGAAGTATAACTACAGTATTCTTCCCAATCACAGTTGGGAAAACAAGTTTTTAAGAGCCTGCAATGCTGGTACATGGTCAGTTGATGCCATGTAGTAATTTGCTTTGATCAACCCTTCTCAAAACTGAAGAAACACTCAGCACAGTAATGGCAAAGTAACTGCCGCTGATGTACTCGCCATCATTATTCGTGGTTTAAAGTGTGCTGATATCATTTCCACTTAAATATTTCCGTTGTGGTAAAGGGTGGGATGTAACAAGGCGGCTGGTGGGCTTATTTAGCATGGAGACTGTCCAAAGTTTAATTTGAGCAGCCTGCCTTACACTGTTTCTTGACAAAGTAAACATCACATAAATCACATCAATGTTAAAGTAATGAAGACATCTTTGAAATAAACTCTGAACGTAGACTACCGTCGGCGTGAGCCAACTGTGTTTATTGGCAAAAAGAAATCAAATTACCCACCTGAAATGTATTGTTCTTTGTATAATGGGATGGCAATGTCCTGTAGGTCAGTTACAGGCAATGATTTTATCAGGAAGACGGTTACCTTCTAATCACCGTCTTACGATATATGATGAGAGATGTCTCAGTGTACACTTAATGGTCAGCTGCCTCAGTTATTAGTGAAGTTAGTCAATGGAAGGGGTTTCCCAGCATTCTTATAGTTGTCTGTCTATTTGTCACAGTGATCCGGCCTGGTTTAATGAGGAATTTATGATCTGAGCTAGATTAAGCAATGAGGTAATGACTATACTTAAACCAATTATTCATGAGTTTCAAGTGTTTTATTACATCTATGTTGCGTTTGCTGGTTGCGTTCGCTGGACTCAACCTTGAACAATCCATTGCGATTTGTAGGTGTTATTCCTTGATCCGCTCACTAACGGTACTACATCCTATACTTAGATTAGGCAACCCTATAGTAGTATGACGTAGTGGTGAAACGGGACACGTGACTTTTGCATATCTAGGAGTGAGTGAGTTAATATTTCAGCCATATCGTGACGAAAAAAAATTAAGTTATATCGATATTAAAATCAATAAATTTAGAACGTAAAAACCTGTCATCGAAGGACAGTAAAAATACTAGAGTATCACAGATATAAATTTAAAACTAGTACGCTTTCGTAAAATTAAAACATTATAGACAGTACAAAAATTAAAACGGGCTATAGATCACCAACAACTGAAGGTAGATCACCATACTAGGGTCCATGGGGAGCATATCTAGGAAGAATGTCCATAACATGTTAATGATTCCTGTGGCATTGAACTGTTAGACTTTCCGTGTAAGGAAGATGCAATAGAGTATTATCTGTTTATTAGACATGAAGGATAGGTATAGATTTATAGTGTCAGTTTAGATTAGTATCTCTAACTTTGAGCAAACAATTTCTCATTAAAGGATGTACATAAGCTGTCGAGTGTAAATACCGAACAAACTTTACAGTAATAATAAGATAATAAAATCCCAATGTAAATTTTCAGTGACATATTTATTTACTCTCAACATAATATTTATAACTAAAGGAATGGCGATGCGTGAGAACAATGAACTAAAACTGAGTATTTATAGATGTACGAAAGGATGCTACAATAAATCGCCTTCAGTCCTCTCTGGAGGAACATCGCTACGAGTTATAAATCCTGCTGGTAAAGTTATAGTGTTCCTAGTATGGTGATCTACCTTCAGTTGTTGTCGATCTACAGCCTGTTTTTATTTTGTATCGTCTTCTATAGTTAAATTGTTTTCGATTTACATACTAGTTTTATATTTATATCTGTGGTATTCTAGTGATTTTTACTGTCCTTCGTTAACAGGCTTTTTATAATGTATATATATGGTGAAATTAAAACTTCTTTTAGTCACGATATGGCTGAAATACTGCCGATGTGACTGTAAATCCTAACTCACTCACTCATCGCAAAACATTATGTTTGTGTCGCTAATGTCCATTATGTAGAAGTTTAATATTTTATTACTTTTGATCAACGAAATAATGCGTGAAGTGTTATGTTATGCAGAAACAATAATATATTTCGCAAAATCATCATACAAGGTTCGTAATATATTTGCATTGCTCACTTAGAAATTACATATATTACGTTAACGATAGTTTTATGACGTTTTATAGGAATTGTGTGTTTAGTGAATATAGGAGGATATAAAGTTCTATTTTTACTTTGTAATTCCAGTCATATGTGCCGAAGGGAAAGCCAGAGAAAGTGAGTGCCTGACATGAAGCAAACCAAACCCAAAGCAGTCATGTCCCTGACATTCGATACCTTCCTTAAAATCTGGTCCTACCATCGCCAGCGGCTGAAGGGATGGTGTAAATCCAGCTAGGGTCCATGCAGGTAGTAAAAGTAATGTTAGTCCCCATGGTTCCTAATATGGTGATCTACCTTCAGTTGTTGGCGATCTATAGCCCGTGTTTTATATATATTGTCTTCTATAATTAAAATGTTTTAGTATTACATGCTAGTTTTATATTCATATTTGTGATACTCTAGTGTTTTTACTGTCCATCGTCAACAGGTTTTACTCTGCAAAATGTTTTCATTTTTTATTGTATTAATTGTTTTCGTCACGATATGGTTGAGATATTGCCGGTGTGACGTTAAATATTAACTCACTCACTCCTTAAATCTGGATTCAGCAACCTGGACAGATGTGTACTAGTAAGTCAGCTTCCGAAAGACGTAGCCTTGAAAATCCTGTCGAAATATTAACCTAAAATTACGAACTTCAACATATTGATGGAGAATCATCTAATGGACATGTGTATAATTTTTCAAATTTACAATCTCTTCAGATTTGAAAAAGAGTTTACATTAACAGGGTGTCTAGGACAAAATGTCACTTCTGCATTGCTGTCAATGTAAACGGCTTCCGTAAACTCCTAAAATATACTTGCCAGATTTTTCACCTGTCATTTCGTTACTATTTGTGGCATCAAAAGTAGTGATAACAGTCAAGATGATTCCCCTAGTGTTGATGTCACAATTGGGCAAAGATATCTACAGAAATAAATTCTATGAAGTGATTCTACAGTGAATAACATGTAAGTCTATTCTGCATTTATTACAATATTGTTGCCACATCACTGTACTTCTAGTCTTGTTCACGTCGAACAATTATTTAAACTCTCACGCTGTCTCAAGAACTTATGATTTTGCCTTTACACTGTGATGACAATAATCCAAATGATTGTTTATAAAATACGTAACACACTCCAAACATTGCAAAAGACAATATTTAACAAGCAAGATCTAAATGCTGTATAGTACCTGTCGTACATGTCCAACTGTTGACTCTCACGCTCTGCCTTCTCCTAGATGTCTTCGGAGAACTGAGACTACCACAAGTCGCTACCCCTCCCGTAACAATCCTCAAGTTGGGAAAAGCTCGGTGTTGATACGAACGTCAGTGCTTCTATCGTGTGGCAGGCGAATGGTGTGAATTTTCTTTTAACAGACCCCATCCAAATGCTGCCAAGGTGAGTAGACAGGGACCTTTTTGCAGTAGCTTACAACTCCGGTTCAACAGCCCAAATCGAAGTTTGACGATGCTGTCGCGCCTGACACGATGAACGAAGCATCGATGCAACAAACAATTATCGAAAAATCTAATCACTGGGCGACATGTTTCCACCATCAAATTGAGCACTTGGCCAATATTAGTAAAACTCCAGATAACACCGTACCTGTAAAAAAACATGCTGTTACACTATCTATCGACCGTGCCTTATCAATCGGAACTATGGAATTGGATCTTTATTATCACCTTTGTGCTGCAACTTGTTGTAGGAATGTCACATGTTCAAGTGTCCTTTAACAGACCCACCAACCTCGCAGTGTTGTCATCAGGGAGATTGAAACCTGATATCAGGTTCTGTGGACGACATTTCACTGGCATGCCTGTGGAGGGATTTGTTTGTTGCCCCCGATCCGGGAGGAATTTGTTTTCTCCTGTCGGGATTTTTTTTTCTTTTGAGAGAGCAGAATCCGGTAGAAATAGGCAATCTCCCACAGGAATACTGTAGGTGCAAGTCTGGAGCCTCTGAGTCGTATTCTTAAATAAGTATATTTAACAAATACAAAGGCATTTGAAATAAATAGGATTCCCCGAATTATTACATTATAAATTGTCATCAATTTATTCACTTTAACACATTGACCAAAAATTACATATTGACGATTTGTATGAGTTGTATTCACTGAAAGAAATCACAAAAGATGAAAGAATGTATAAAGTCCAAGTTGCATGTTACACTTATTTTATGTTTCAATATCACAATTAACGTCCACAGTAACCTGGGGACGTGGAAGTAACAATAGCATGCTTGTAATGCACTATTTTCCATGTATTCCATGTACCACATGCTCAATACGCAAGGCATAGAATTATATAAAGAAAAAAGACACTAACAGATATGAAAGACTACAAATACCTGGACAGATTTCATTTCTTATATTTTCATCTTTCCACATCTGCCAGGAGCTAAACGGAAGATCATCCACCTCCGTGTGTTGATATTCGTGGTTAAGGTGTCTAGCGCATACGGTGCAATTATCATTTTCAAGCATATCGTCAGTACACCCCTTGCAGAAGTCAATGTCGTCGTCTTCTTCTTCGCTGGAGATCTGTTGCGGGCTGGTCGTCTTTTGGAGTTGGCTGGGTCCTGACTGGTTGTCTTCGGTTTCTTCTACTTCGTCCAGTTTATCCAATCCGTTGTTCACCTCAAAGAACAGCAATTTGTTTACTGCCTTCCCTTTCTGGGTTTTCACTTGGCCACGAAACACGAAATTGGTGCTTCGTGGCACATCGCACTTGTATCGCTCAGTAAGTATTGCTGTCATTTCCTCTATGTCCAACGTAAGGCCCGAAACATTCAAAGTAAATTAAACTTACCAGTAGTATATTTGTTATTTTAAAAATATGACTAAATTTGACTACAATCGCCAGCGGATGAATGGATGATATAAATCCAGCTAGGCTCCATGCAGGTAGCAAGAAGCACTGAAAGACCCAAGGGTCCCTAATATGGTGATAAACCTTCATCAGTTGCTGGCGATATATAGCCTGTTTGGATACTGTGTATTCTCCAAACAGTGTTATTGTTTTAATGTTACATGCTTGTTTTAAATTCTAAATGTGATATTCTAGTTTTACTTTCCTTTGCCGACAGGTAAATATGATTTCAAACTTGTTCTCATCACGAAATGGCTGAAATATTGCCGGTGTGACAACACATTTTAACTCACTCACTCCTCCATGTCTGCGTCATCGTTGAATTATGGTTTCACGAGTACTTTGTACACTTCAGTCCCTTCGGCCACAGTGATACGTTGTTTCGACAGGATTTTCAAGGCCACGTCTCTCGGAAGCTGACTTACTGGTACACGTCTGTCCAGGCTGCTGACTCCTTCTTTTTCAGATTTAAGGAAGTTATCGAATGTCAAGGACGTCGACATGACTGCGTTGGGTTTGGTTTTCTTCAAGTCAGCTGGGGACTCGACATCAGCCACTCGCTTCTTCGGCTTTCCCTTCGGCATATTTGTCTGAAATTACAAAGTTAAAATGTAACTTTTTATATCCTCCTACATATTTCAATTAATTAACACACAATTCCCATCAAACTAATGTTAACATGATATATATTGATATATATGTAATTTATTAAAGTAACTGTAGCGATAAAAATATATTTATAAAATACGAACCTTCTATGACGAAACATATACTGTTTCTGTTTAACATAACATTTCATATATTCTTTCGTTGATCAACAGTAATAATGTATATATAATATGAAAATTCTATATAATGAACATTAGCGATAGAAACAGTATACAAATGTTTTGCGATGCCCATCTATATATATATACTCAGTTTTAAGTTCATTGTTCTTACTTTTATTTCTAAATATTATGTTGAGAGTAAACAAAATATGTAACTGGTAATATTGTGGTTTTATTATGTTATTATCACTGTAAAGTTTGCTTATTGTTTACACTCGGCAGCTTATGTACACCCTTTAACAAAAAACTGTTTGCTCAACGTTCAAAGCTCAAAGTAAAGCTAGGAAAAACTCTAATTTTGTATGTCGTATCCTATAAATATTATATCAATATTTTTTGCTCGTTCGTTTGCTCTTATTTCGAGAATTCCGAAAGTGCCGGGTCAAAGACTTTACCACTTTTGTGTCAGCACAAGCTCGAGAGCTGATGACAGATCAAAATTACCAACGGAATCGAATCAAGGAATATTGCAATTGCCATTAAGAGAGTCGAAATTTCGGCATGAGATACTCTCGATTATCAAACATCCATACAATCATGTTATTTCTGCTTGGTATCAAACAGAAAGATAAACGTAACATATCTACCTTCAAAATGTAATACCATACAACGATGCAGCAACAAAGAATTGGAAGAAAACGTTTTTATTATGAGATCTCTTTTTAAAGCCTTGAACATCATTGTTCTCAACGATAACATAATCCCATGGGCTTAAATTATTGGTCTTAAGTGTATCTGTTTGATGACTAGGTTGAAAAACTCCATTTCAGTCGATGTCCTTCCAGTTTAATGCTGACCTTAGACAACTCCGTAGTCCGTGAATGTTCAAAGGACCCGTTAGTGTGCCATGTTTTTATAAACCCATCTTGAAACATCTCTTCAAAGCTAGTGTTTTTTATAAAACTGGCAGAAATATTAGATCTATCACACATGTGTGTTACCTAAAAACACTGCTAACCGCGTATTTTTATATGTGTTGTCGTGTTTCATAATGTTTTACGTATGACATTCGCTGTACAATGATCAATGTTTGAGGATGCAAAATAATCGTGGCGGAAGGATATGAGCAGCTGCACCAACGTAGTGATTAGTTTAGCCCATGATCGGACAGGCAAATGCACAGATATTCCAGGTAGTATTTTCAGCGTTATTCTGCATGATCAGAGCTTTTGAAACGAGATACCATCCATAATACCAGCCTCGGTATTTCAAATATATTGATTAAATGGTGAAGACTTTGATAAGCTTATATCCCCACACGCCTCTGCACGAAATAGTGTATTAACTACACATACCTTATTGCTATATAAAACAGGAACCATTGACCCTAACGCATCGCCTAATGTGACTCTTGCGTTTATATCAACCCGCACTCCTGAACAACAGAGTGGAAAATGTTTGCAACAGTGTTTATAGTGTACACTGACAAACAGACCAAGCATTAAGCCCTACAGATACAGGGTGATTTCCTAAAGATCAAACTGTAGCGTCTCAGGACACGTTGTGGCATGGGTGTAATCACTCCTCACACATTGCCTGAAGTGCTGAAAATGAAACATTATCAATCAAGTGGATATAAGGTATATCTGAGACATCGTCGACCAGTTTGCTCAGGGGTAAAGTGCCTTCGGTAAAGACCTTAAATCAGAGGTAGACAGTCGACGATGAAATATATTGGATGCAGCCAGCCAGCTCTGTAATTATATGACGATGTAAACCATGCACACAATGTCAAAGAAACCGTCTGGAAGTGCACAGATACACGGTCAGATGTGGCTATTTCCCTCTTCATTAACGAATGTCTACGAAGAATGCCCTAACTAAAACACCCTATGGTTGTGACGTCTAATTTTCATCAGGAAGGGATCTTTGTCTGTTTGGTTTTCCGTGGTAAACTAGATTGAAGTTAATACGATTGTAGTTTGTACATTCTGCGAATATCTGTTTGCTCTGACACACAATGTTCCAGTCTCTTTCTCTAACTGTCTGTCTATTGAATCGACACCTAAAGGTTATTTCTTTTCCAGACGGTATTCTTTCACGTCTGACTCATATGATTTGAATCGAATTTGGATTCGTGATACTCACTTACTCTTGATGCTGATGAGAGGCGTTATGAATTGGGAGTTTGTTAGTCAGGTGTTTGCTGAATCATCTTAATCTAATGTTCATATCTGAAGAATATGTGTTTTGGCAAGATTGTTTTATCTAATCGCTTCACACAGTGTTGGTGGATTGTGGTCAGGTGCATACAGCGCAAGTCACAAATCAGCTTAAGTTAAGCGACCTTGGTCACGGTGAGTGAGTGAGTGAGTTAAAATTTAAAGTCACATTGGCAATATTTCAGCCATATCGTGACTAAAACTAGTTCTAAATTCATAATACATACATATAATATATAAAACCCTGTCAACGAAGGACAGTAAAATTACTAGAGTATCACAGATTGAGTTAAAACTAGCTAGCATATATCTATAAAAGTAGAAAAGCATGTTTGGACAATATAATGTAAAAACGGGCTATAGATCGCCAACAACTGAAGGTAGATCACCATACTAGGGACCATGGGGACTTACAGTGCCTTTGCTACCTGCATGGACCCAAGTTGGATTTATACAATCCCTTCAGCCACTGGCGATTGTAGGAAATTTAGCCGAAAATTAAAATAACAAACATGCTACGTTTAAAAAAATTGGTACGTTTAAATTTTACTTTGAAAGTTTTGGGTCTTACGTACCACCTTGGTCACGGAGAGACTTTATATGGGAGCTGACTCCTGAGAGTTTCTAGGGTTTCTGTCTTTCTGCTCGTTTGAAGATGGAGCCCTGCATCCAACCTTCTATCCAACTCGTGGAAATCATGAAGTAGTTACATATATTGCACTGATTTATTTCAAAACACGTGTATGTAGAAGTGGGTCACTATTCCGTAAAAGCTTGTCATGTAGCCGAATGTACAGTATTTGTCATTTAATGTATCTACGAAGTGATCCTGCCATCTAGCCGTTCTACTTCGTTCAAAATAACACTCTTAGTATTTATATCATCTCTTACAATCAAGATTAGGGTCAGTTCCATTTTAGAACTAAAATGGAAGTATAACAAGCATTATCACTAAGGTGACATAATCCCCCGCCGCAAGTTATCAAATCAAACTTAAAAAGTAATGAAAGTTTAAGATGAAGTTCAATGTCAACAAAAACATGACCAGTCAACTTAGCTGATATCTTGCTCTTTAGTTGTTCAAACACACAAATATTTCCAAGACTGACTTGACCTTGACATGAATGTCATAGTGTATGAAAAATGTACCAAAGAAATTGCTTATTGAAAAACATTCAAGGGAAGTCTTGAAAGTCGATGAAGAAAATCTAGTCAATTCAGGTTAACACGCTGAAATCGTCAAAGTGTCGCAGTGACCTTGAAAATTATGTGAAGGTCACCAAAATTGACTGGGCCCTCCGCCCTAATTAGATAAAGCTTGGTGAAAAAAATTCAGTGATTTTTTGTGTGTGATATCTTGCTGACTATTTTAACATGCAATTTAAAATGCTGAAATCTTCAAAGTGTCTTTGCGACCTTGAAAATTATGTGAAGGTCACCAAAATCGACTGGGCCTTGTGCTGTTCTTAGATGAAACTTGGTGTCAAATATGAAAAAAAGTCCAGTGAATGGTTCTTGAGATATCTTGCTGACCATCATACAGGTTGACGTACTGAAATCTTCAAAAGTGTCGCTGTGACCTTGAAAATTATATGAATGTCATCAATCTCAACTGGGCCCTGCGCCTTCCCTGGATATATCTTGGCGTCAAATATGAAGAAAATTCAGTGAATGGTTCTTGTGGTATCTCGCCGACAAGCATAACATGCAGGTTAATATGCTGAAATCTTCAAAGTGTCGCCATAACCGTGAAAATTATGTGAAGGTCACCAAAATCAAATGGGTCTTGTGCCTTCCCTAGCTAAAGCTTGGTGTTGAATGTGAAGAAAATCTAGCGAACGGTTCTTGAGATATCTAGCTGACAAAAGTAAAACGTTAAAGTCCCCTTGAAATTAAGGTCAAGGTCATTAAACCTGACTGGGACCTTTCTTAAACTGTGATAAACCTAGGTACCAAATATGAAAAGAATCTAGTCAACGGTTCTTAAGATATTCTAATTCGTACGGACAGACGGAGCCCAATACTATATCCCCCGCTTCGCGCGTTACATAGTCTCCTTGCTCATCACTGTTGGGTAAGTAAGTTCTGAGAGTCTACAACGATAATGGTACATGGGCAGTTTATGCCACATAGTAATTTGCTTTGATCAACCCTTCTGAATGCTGACGAAACACCGGGCACTGTAAAGACACAGCGTGGATCAGTGAATGTCGCTTGTGTATGCATTATCATTATTCATGTTTTATAGTGTGCTGATAACAGTTCAACGTGAATATAACCGTTGTGGTACAGGGCATGAGGCAGCAAGGCGGTTTATGGTTGTAAGGTCCCATTTTGGAACTGTCCAAAGTCCATTTTGAACAGCCTGTGTTAGAATTATGAAAGCACTGTTTAGAGTAGACGGGCCACGTGGTGTATAGTTTCGTAGTGGATCATAGAGGAACAATGGTTTAGTATTTGTACAATGATTTTGCTGTTAAACAAAGGAACACAAGTTTACGATATAACAGACCGGTAAAGTCACTAAATGGAAAGTGGTATCTGTTGGTTCCTTTTTGTTTCTGATGTCAAAGAGGTCTCGACAAAACAGTGACAATCATCTATAGTCGTACTGATGAATCAGGAGGTAGTTCCGGCAAATCAAATGTCTTTCACTGCAATGTATTATTAATAACACATTTCTCCGATTCAGAAATCTCTATCTTTCACACTGAAGTGTATTATTAATATGTCTGTGTCAAATTAGTGACATTTGATGAATTAGATAATATTACAAAAGTGCAGATCAATGTGTGCAAACATTTATTGGTACTCTCAGTAACAAACCAAATGGAAGCTTTCGAACCGAATCACATTTGTTAACAATAAAAACTGCATAGGTTTCACCGGCTTTAACGAAATACATATTTAACTTTTTTAAAAGAGATAAGTTCATCCCTGAGCTTGGACCATGTCATTGAATTGTTTCGATCAGGAAAGAACTTGAACACTGTGTGTTTTCCAACATGAACTATTTGGCCGAGATTTTGTGTCAAATGTCAGCGTGTGTAAGCTGGATGGCTCAGTATCTGTAAATCGACTGTCCTTTCAGCCTCAAGCGAGCAGCAAATTAACTTACACCCTTTTAGACAATTATCGAGGGATAAAGTTCGTCAAATTGTTTTCGGAGAGGTTTGCGCCTCAGCCCTGCAAAAATCAACTGTTTCGTCTGCGAAATCAACAAGTCGTCAACCGAGAGGCCGGTCAGAAAATTACATGTGGCAAATTTCCCCTTCCTGCAAGCCATTTGGGCAATGGCACATTTAGTGGAATTTGAACAATCAGTGTGAATCTGTAGAGATCGATCAGAGCCGAGTGGTTGCAGATGACAGCGTCTACCAAGGTGTAAAGCTGGTTGGGAAAACTTGCAGTGTACAGACTCCGGACTCAAACCTCTCAGACCTGATGGACGAAATGTCAACATTTGCAGAGATTGAATGAATCGCACTTGATCGATTGGATGGGAAACTGACGTCGTGAGAGTGTCGCAACTAACAAGCATAATGGCTGTTGCTCTTCTCAATACTACTGACGTCAACGCCAATCAAGAAATCTTATTGTGTCAAAGGAAAAAACCATATACCTGTAATTCCATTCAGAAGATATTTTTGTGAGAACTTGAAGTATTACAGGAGAGGATTCATGCATTCGGAATTACTGTGTTTCTTCCACTTGAGAACTGGAAATATTAGGATGCGATGAGTCGCACAGAAACGTATTTCATGCTCCGCATATTTTAAACAAAATATTTCAGGTCTAATGGAAACAGCAATGCTTTAGCATACCTTGCAGTCAAGAGTCTTTCAGAAAACGTATGTGCGTTGCACAAAATGAAATTATTTGATACTCTCTTTTTTAGCAATTGGACTGAAAAGCTGTTTTTCATCTCGAACTAATAATGAAATATTAATCAACGTGAGAGCTCAACACGTCAAAGACGACGCGTTAACTATGATATCGCTTTGTTTATAATTGTCACGTCACCTGAACACAAACCACGACCAAACTGCTTCAGCTCCTACTGAAGGATGTTCCAGATATCCTGAGGGTACCTTTCAATATTCTGACACGGGGAATAGCTTAGGCAAACATCGTTACAGGAAACTATTGCCATAGGAAGTTCCAAAAAGG
The DNA here is from genome assembly GCF_003918875.1 of Haliotis rubra. Taxonomy (NCBI): domain Eukaryota; kingdom Metazoa; phylum Mollusca; class Gastropoda; order Lepetellida; family Haliotidae; genus Haliotis; species Haliotis rubra. The sequence continues at coordinate 1,361,316 of NW_025767457.1, forward strand.
TCAATGCGGACATTCATGAGCAGTAGGGTGAAGTGGTGTATTGATCCACTCACAGTTGACGATACTAGAGAACACCTCTTACATCAACAGAATAACTGGGTAGTGTACCCTATTCATACTTTACTCATACAATGTGTGTTGAAATATTTGAATGCGATCTTTACAACAAAACATTTAGATTTCCATTACGGACCTGTAATGTAATGGGATGGGTCATTCAGAGTAAGTGAGTGAGTGATTTTGGTTTTACGCCACACTCAGAAATATTGCAGCTATATGGCGGCGATCTGTAAATAATCGAGTCTGGATCAGACAATCCAGGGATCAACAGCATGAACATCTATCTACGCAATTGGGATACGATGATATGTGTCAACCAAGTCAGCGAGCCTGACCACCCGATCCCGTTAGTCGACTCTTACGACAAGCATGGGTTACTGAAGATCAACGGTGATCTACCTTCAGTTATTTGCAATCTATAGCCTGTTTTTATATTGTATCGTCCGAGTACGTTATAATAGTTCAGGGCATCCTAAACATCATATGGCATGGGCACTCATATAATATCCTTTATTTATCATCTATATTATTATTACACAACATCTATAACACAACAGAATAACGATTGAATTGCACGTTATTGGCATTGCATGAAACCGCTTTGTATGTCTTAATGATTTTTAATTCTGTCGTGTAAAACATTACAAAACATGAAGTGATCATAACATATCAAATGTATTAGAAAAAATCCAGAACATACAATGAAAATAAGCTTTGTTTCACTTCCTCATCAATGTCATTATTCTCACATATATCCATTATCTTATGCTGTATTTACTGCAAATAAATTTAAATCTTTGCATAATATTACATAACACTGATGAATTATTAATGACTACTGTATCGAAGTCGAAGATTGTCTTCATTGTCAGGTGCCTTCATTATGTTTATCAAAACATTCAGCTTGTAAACCACCAAATAATGAAACACTAAAGATTGGTTTTGATATTAAAATTATCTTACGTCATATTGTCACAAGAACCAGTATCAAAGTAGAATAACTCTGCCTGCTTTGGCAAATTTGAAAATGTAAAACTTTGAATAATGTGATGTTAATTAATAAGATAAAGAAACAAAACAGGAGAAAAGTTATCTTTAACCGGTTACACATGAACATTTAAAGAATGACAGAACCTTTGTCTTTCACAACTGTCAACTATAAAACCATATCCTGATCAGTTGTCAGAACACATATAACCATCTGGCATTTTACGGAAGGATCATGTTGTCGACATAACAATCTGTTCGACACTTACACAATGCCCATTAGCCATATGTTGCTGTCCAGTACACTGTCGAATGCAGATCGAAATTCTACGAATGTGTCATAGTGTTGTCCAATTTGAAGTACACAGCCACAGGTGTGTCTGATAGGCCTTCGCTCAAACGGTTTCATCGGAAGAAGTTAAACAGTTGTCTGTGGTTTCTTTGAAATCAAGGATATCAATGTCAAATTCCTCTTCCTTTCCTTTCGTGGATAGACTCTCAGGAAAGTCATTTCCCTATGTCAAGCAGCTGGAGGTTGGAAGCATTTCTATCAACATCAACTTTCCTACATCCCCACCAAGACGCTTTCTCACTTGCCGGCCTTTATGGATCCAACCGAACTCAATTTTTCTTGTCTTTTTTCTCGCGTGTGCATTTGGAGATGATGTGGAAGCTGACGGCTTAGTCTTGTCCATGGCGTTCATTTTTCTTTTTAAAATCTCAAACAGACGTGATCTTTTTGCTTCTGTTGTATTTAAAGATTTCTTGCTTTTTGCACAAAAGTTCTGCAAAGCAATACGATCGCCTAATCTAGGAATAAATCGGGCTAAGGTATGGTCATCGCTCCCAAGTACAGCCTCGGCTTCAATCTGCAATACGAGAAATAAACTATACCTAAACTAGATCCTTAAATAATAATCAACCTTAATATTTAGAATTACACCATCTTATCACCCATTTGGACAAAAATAACCCAGAGCGTATTTTCAATACGAGCACATGATCACATATCACTTGGCCTTGCAAACATTATCTTTGCACTAGTTTCTTTATTTCGCCATCTGTGACGCCATGAAACAATTCATCGTAACGTCACTGAAGCGGCTCCTCTCTTGGGAACCGGGCAGTTTGCTAAGTTTACCTGATTCATATTGAATACAACTGGTAAAAAATATTATTACCTGATCAAGTGTGTCTTATGACACATACGAAACTCATGCAGATTTGTGTATAACCCTTGCTCTCGCTCGGGAAATAACAAAAAATTCACACTCGTTTCGTATACGTCATGTGACCCACTGGACTATAGTGTCTATATATTACAACCGCAACAAAACTGAAATTAGGATAACTTCGTTGTGAGAAAAGAGGTGAAATATGACGTCACAATCGATCATATCGTTTTGATTTGATCCAATTACCCCATCAAAATAAAGGCAAGTGTAACAGGTGATCTAATGATGAGTGTCTTGTGTAGAGCATGATATAAAACGCTAAACACTGTAATTTCAATAAATAATGAATAAAGTTATAAAGATGAAACGCTCGTTCCCATCATTGATATTTTAGCATTCCTAATCTCCACAGTTTAAAAAAATGTATCTACATCTACAGTCTCACAAAAAATAAATACAGTATATTCATCCTCACCTTTTCCTCTTGTGTCCATTCAAGTGCATGATCTGGCAAACTTCGGGATCGCAGGAACTCTAATACGTCATCAACACTCATTTTTATGCTAAAATCTGAAATAAACTTAGCAACCTGCCCGGAAATAAAACTTGTTACTTGAGCTACTAAGTCCTAATTAGGAGATACTATCACCAAATTAGGAGATAGCTATGTCCTATTTAGGAGACAGCTATGTCCTAATTAGGAGATAGGATCACCTAATTAGGAAATAGCTAAGTCCTAATTAGGAGCTAAACAAAATCGGACTGTGGCACTAGGACGCCACATTATGAACGATAGGATTAAAAAAAATATATAATACATATAAATCCTTATTTACAGATGGGTCCAAGGATGGTGGCGCGGTAGCATCTACAGTCCCACAAAAAGAAGTGGGGACACCCAGGTAGGTATCAATAGATCACATGCAATAAAACCCTATATTGGTTATACCTACTTGGGTTGTCAGTCCAGATTCTAAGAGGTCATCATGCGACGATGTCGTATTGGCCACACAAGATATACTCATGCATACCCATTGAAAGGTGAGGATCCTCCGTCTTGTATCCCTTGTGATGAAAGAATCACGGTCAAGCATGTCTTGCTTGACTGTGTTGAATATTCCATCACAAGGGATAACTATTTTAAATCAGGAACTATGAAGGATATTTTAGTACTGTCAGTTCTCATTTAATTATTGCATTTTTAAAAGAATTAGATTTATTAAATGATTTGTAAATAGATAAATGGTATTTTAAACATGGTAGTATAAATTTGCAACTGTGATTGTGTGTGGCTGTATTCTCGAATGTTTTTGAAGTATCGTAAAATTATTGTCCTCCTGAGAGGGTACGTAAGTCCCCAAAACTTTCAAAGTCAATTTAAACTTACCAGGATTTTAAACGTAGTATTCTTGTTATTTTAATTATGGCTAACATTTCTTACAATCGCCAACAGCTGAAGGGATCGTGTAAATCCAACTAGGGTCCATGCAGGTAGCAAAGGTACTGTAAGTCCCCATGGTCCCTAGTATGGTGATCTACCCTCATTGTTGGTGATCTATAGCCTATTTTTATATTGTGTCATCTATAGTTGAAATGTTTTGGATTTGATTGCTGGTTTTACATTTATATCTGTGATGTTCTGGTTGTTTTACTGTCCTTCGTTGACAGAATTTTATCATCTATCTTTACTTATTGTTAATCTATAGCTTGTTTTAGTCACGATATGGGTGAAATATTGCCAAAGTGACTTTAAACTTTAACTCACTCACTCACTGAACGATAGGCCCTTTTATGAATCTGGCCGCCATATTGTTGGAAATGAACGTAATAATGTTCTCTCATTTGTTGCGTTATGTTCCCTTGAATACTCACTTTAAATATGAATTTATGACTTAACGTCACCGAAACACACAAAATTATCTACCGCCTCTGTACATTGTAAGAAAGAATCTATGCTGGCGATTTAGTGGATGTGATTGTCAGGAATGGGAACTGGCCTCATTGTGTGTCATCGTTTGACGAAGGTTAGACCCGAGTGTCTAAAACCCTTTATTATATGTCTGGAGTATTGGGCGTTAAACAGGAAGCATTTAAGAATGTTTTACCCAGGGCAAAAACCTCAGCTCTTTTGCAGCTGTATGACACTGATCCCTGACCTTTCCCATTAGTCACTTCTTAAAGCCAGCATTGGCTGCTAAACCCTTTTGACCAGATGTTCACGGTAAACAAGTTATTTTCTGCGCTCTTTCACTCAGCCTGTATACTTCACACCAGGCAATGATAGATCCGCAAATGAGACCTTCTTTTGTGCTGTTTAGAAGGACCATATGTTTGCACGGCACGTGGACCTATTGTATTCCTACGTGATTCTTTAATGAGGAATAACACACAGTGAGTGAGTGAGTTAATATTTGACGTCACATCGGCAATATATCAGTGACGAAAACAATTTATATAATACAAAAAAGAAAACATTGTGAAGACGATGTGTCGACGATGGACAGTAAAAATACTAGAGTATCACAGATATGAACATAAAACTAGCATGTAAAACGAATTCAGTGTAATAAAAGAAGACAATACAATATAAAACACGGGCTATAGATCGCCAGCATCTGAAGGTAGATCACCATACTAGGAACCATGGGGACTTACATTACTTTTGCTACCTGCATGGAGCCTAGCTAGATTTACACCATCCCTTCAGCTGCTGGTGATTGTAGAATAATTTAGCCGAAATTTAGAACAAAAATACTACGTTTAAAAACTTGGTACGTGAAAATTGTACTTTAAAAGTTTTGGGGACTTACGTACCCTTTCAGGAGGACAATAATTTTACGTTACTTCAACCCCCTTTGAGGATACAGCCACTAACAATCTCAGTTACTAATCTAAACTACCAATAATAAAATATGTATCTATTTACAAATCAGTTAACAAGTCTAATTTTTTTTAAAAGGCAATTATTAAATGAGAACTTATATTACTAAAAAGATCCTTCAAAGTTTGTGATTTGAAATGGATTACCCTTGTGACAGTCTAGTTTAGAGCGAACCAAAGATCTGTACAATTGAAGGAGGGTAGTCTGATCCCCTCCCCACTCTTTATTTGAAACGACTTTTAGTAAGTCCAGAGCCTTCAAGCACTTGGTTTTCAAAAATTTTATGTGTGGTAAGAATGTCAGGTGACGGTCGAATATGAGTCCCAGGAATTTGGCCTCTTCTACTACCTTGATGGGAGTACCATCTAAAGATAGGTCTGGATCCTTGTGTGGTTTGTATTTAAGGCAAAAGTGAATACAGTTTGTTTTGGATTTTGAAAACTTAAAGCCATTTTCATCGGCCCATTTTTGGATTTTGTTAAGACAGAGTTGTAGCTGCTTTTCTATTGCGTGCATGTTCTTACCACGACATGAAATCGTCCACGAAAATGGACCCATCAACACAACTGTTCAAGACGTTAGTGAGGCTGTTAATTTTTATGCTAAAAAGGGTGACAGACAGGATGTACTGATACTGGTCCTGTCATGCGCCTGAATAACCCCAAACGGCAGCAAGGGGACACGATGGATGCATTGACGTTACTTTAAGCATGGTTTGCATGTAAGACATCATGTGTATAATCCACGTATATGCTTATGGGCGTATTCATTATGGCTGACTTTCGATAGAGATCGATAATCGTCAACTGATTATCAATAAATATCGGAGACTAACTTTCACCGAAAAGGCCAAATATGTCCAAAAGAAATTAATACATATAGCCTCACTGGTGAGTGGTGGCATGTTTTTGCGTGGATTAGTAACAAAGCAATGTCCTGAACATAATTTAGAAGCAGACCATGAATAAAGTCCTTAATTTGTATATTGTGTGAGAAAATTATGACCTTTTCCTCCATAAAAGGTATTCATATTTACAGCATAGAAATAGCAATAGACATGTTGTTATAGACGTCATTGCAGGAAGGTTGCAGAAAATGCATTTATGTTTACCGGAAACAGATTGCAGTATACTTATCTCACTCTTGGATGTGACTCTGAACAGAATTACCCTTTTATGTACCTCTGGTTTGCTCCAAACTCTTTCGAAGGAATCAGCTCTATTGAAATGAAATGCTGCCAGCCCGTGCCTCATAAACAGGCTTTAAAGAATCATGCTGGAAATGAAGGGGGTTTAGCTAGCTTATTCCTTCAATTATCCCAACCCGATGCTCAATCTGTAGGACCGAAATATACAGAGCAATTATCACTGCCTTGTAGGTTACACGAACACATAGTTACATTCCATTACATGTTGAGTCAACGGTGGAAACATTCGTGATGAATGTAGTAATATCTATGCTGTAATATATATGCCGAATCTAAACTGAAATATATATGCATGATGAAAGTAATATTGTCGACTCAAAGCTGAAATATACACGATGAAGGTTATAGTATCGACTTTTCACTAATAAAATCAATGGATGTATAAATATCGACTGTACATTGTAATATACATGATGAATGTAAAAATGTCCACTTCGTACTGCAACGTATACGGCGATAGTAATGATGTCTACTCTATACTTTAGTGAGCAATTACATCTTTTTTACTTCTTTTTCACGTCACAAACAGGAGACGACAGTAGTGAGGGGGAATGTAGGAACTCGGACTTTGACAAGAGCGATTGAGGAAGTGGGCGAGTGGTTCATAAACATCGCGGCTTGCTGTAGGAGAAAAGTCAAATGTAATGCACACATGAGATGTTTATCACTTTATCTGAATGTGGTTAGTAGAGTGAAAGCTAGCAGGGGAAATCATAGATACGTGTTTCCTAATTTCCAGTGGTCTTGATAAAATTACACATTTAAACACTCTATCCTACTTAAATGTTAAACTCCCATACCAAATATACAATAAAAGAATGTGTCCAATATACTGAGATTGTAAACTGGAACCTTTTCTATGTGAGACTAGTGAGATCTTCGTCATCTCTCAAATCTGCCTTATATTATGTAAGGCAAATTTAAGAGATGACGAAGATGGGGGAACCTCTGAGAAGTATCAGAAAATCAAACAAAAAAAAGGACGAAAGTGCGCTTCGACAGAGGTTGTCCCTATTCTCAGACAGTGGACTAATATTGACCTTTTCAAGGACAGTTGAATGACAACATGCGCCATGATTGTACAGTAAACGGCAGCCGAGGAGAATTACCGGCGACTTGTTCTCAGATGAAAGCAACGTAAATATGTTAATAATTCATGGTACTGGATTTGCCTGAGATTGTATTTAAACTTTTTTGTCAAAAGGGGATTGAATCTATTTCCTTTGGCCTGATTCCACTAATACTGGAGCGTATGAGTGGCTGGTGTGAATTTGAGTCAGACATGTTTTCAATAAACAGATGAATACAATGTTGTCCCGTGTTCACCTCATTGAAAAACACCCATAGTGCATTCAGCACTCAAATTCAGAGAGAATGGATACTTCAAACAGACCCCAGATTATTATTCATAATCATCGGCAAATACTGACATTGACTGAAATAGTCACACTTTAGTTTTATATGTATGAAAGACGAGTGAGTGAGTTTGATTTTACGCCGCTTTTAGCAATATTCCATCACGGCGGGGGACACCAGGAATGGGCTTCACACATTTTACCCATGTGGGGAATCGAATCCGGGCCTTCAGCGTGACAAGCGAACGTTTACCCACTAGGCTACCGCACCGCCAGGTATGAATGATGAGTTAGGTGGGTAAAACGATATTGTTACATCATGGCATGGCATCGGAATGAGCGAAAAGGCAAAACGTAGAGTCGGGGCGTTTAAAGCAACCGATTTGGTGAAACATCCGAGCATGGTTACTGCGTCGTAGTATCAAGGACAATATTTTCAGTAAGTCTGTAATTTGAACCTTTACCCCAGTCTTTACGGTATTTTATTCTTTCTCATTATATAAGCAAGGTACGGATTTTGATATCTCTGTCACTGAAATTGACATATTGTATTGATATTTTCTATGAAATTATACTCACATTTAAGAAATAATCAAGAGTTTTAGATTTGTTGAACAGGGGAACGTGTGCGCCTCAGGCCGATTTTGCAGAAGGCTTTAAAATATTTTGACATTCATTAGAACTTCATTTTCACTTTACAAACTGCTCAACCACTGAATAGAAACAGTGTATGGCTACGACAAGGTTTTTGACGTTGGTTAGACTGTACATGGATTGTCAGATCTTGAGTGGGCATGAGCATCAACATCAGGGTGCAATTCTTGCAGTTTATTCAAAACCAAAATCCAATTAGCAGTTACGGGGAGCACTTATGTCTAAAGGAACTGAGGCACCCTCTGACTAGCCCATAGCCAGACCAGCAATTATATCTATAACAGTTACAGCAATGGTTTCAAGAATAGTGCAGCAATAGTCGTGTTCGAAGCCTCTGTAAAAGCTATTTCAGAGGGCCATAAAGAGATCTATGACAAATATCGTTGACCCAACTGGCAGATACAACTATAAAGAGTGCACCTATCAAAGCCAATATCTATGAGGGTCAAAGCCAATATCTATAAGGGTCAAAGCCAATATCTATCAGGGTTGAATGTCATAGTATTCATTTATATGGAAATCTAAACCTGGTTACACGGGAGTGTTGAGTGCTTGCGGTCAGTCTCTCAAATGCCCATCGACAAACCGCATTTCAAACCACTGAGGTCGCTTCAAGAACGAGAGTGAATAAGGCTCTAATGAGAAACATAGAAGGTATTTTAATTAGAAATTGATTAGTTCAAGAGATGTGAGCTAAAGTTTATGACAAACAAACAACTAAAAGAATGAATGAACACTGTCTAATTTGACCCTATATCAAACCATCTGTAGTCTGTGGTAACCATAACGACAATATCAGCCTGGACCTGATGTAAGCCAACAGTGTCTTGTTGACATGGTGCGGAGGTTGCCAGATTTGGTTAAGGAGTTCTCTTACTCTGACCCAGAAGCATTCGTCTCCACAAACACTCATTGATATTATCATTGATCTTTGGAAAATCCGTTCATTGTTGTCATCGTACTGATAATTACATGCTGAAATAGACTAAGTCTTGGAAATAGTACTTTGGCAACATCATGAATGAGACTCCAGTCTATGGTTGTCGTGCAATTGTACCTAAATAAATGACTTTGTGGGTTGTCTGCATGATATCAATCTGACATTGGGCATAGGTCTTAGATCAATGTCAAATCACCAGTGAGGTCCTGATTACCTTCTTCGGTGAATCATGTGCCTTAGTATGGTTTGATGCAACTTTTAGCAATATGCTGAGCGCTGGAAACGAGCGTATGACATTGTAGGTACGTAGAACATCGAACCCATGTCTTCAGCGTACGGAGCAAATACTGTTACCACATAGCTAACCCACAGTAAGCATTTTGCTTTCAAAACAGGATTAAGATACCAGTATGTGTAAGAAAAACAAATAATTGTCTTGTAAATCATTGACAAACATAGGGAGTTTGAAGTCTTTGTTGGTTGAACACTTTCTTTCTCATTATAATTTTAGGATAAGCAAGGAATTGATTTTATTATCTCTGTCACTGAATTTTACATTGGACAGTCCGTCGATGACTGGTTATTTAACTACTTGTATTTATTGTGTATGGCTGAAATATTGCCGAGATGACGTTAAATTTACAGGCAACCACATGAACCAGACGACCATTCCTCGCTCCGCCTAGAAATACATTGGTTCATCAGTGCAGGGTATTTCAGTATCATGGTCCATCAAGGTCTATAGATCGCATTGTGAACACAAGGATGAAGCCAGGCTGGCTTTAAAAAAATCCTGATTAAATATATCCGAACCACCAGGAAAAATGATTTGCAGACAATGGAGTTAATTAGTTCTCAGTATCAAACCCTGAACACGTCCATAAAAACACGTTTTTTTGTTATTTTTTGCACGTGAAATGGATTGCAAATGCCCGTGGGAAGAAACGTTATTACGTACTTACTGATTGGATTGTCCCGGTGAAGACCTTATTTGATTGTTCCATTAGTGTAAACAAGAGAGTATTATGGAAGTTCTGTTTGGTAAGATATAGGCATAGGGGGATGATCAATGACATTTCTCTTCTCATATGATATTTGGGATGACATTCTCCTTAGTAAAGTACAAATTCTAGTACCAATTTCTAATTTTAATTGAGTTTGATCCAGGATTCGAACCCACGCTCTCGGAGTGAGGAACCTCATCGCCAGCTCACCAAGACAGCGATCCAGCCCAGTGAGTCGCCAAGGTTCGGGAAGTGGTAGAATTGAAAATGTACTTCAATACTTCTCTGGCAAGTGTAAATGGGCACAGCTTTGAACGTACAATTCCTATTATTGGCTGACATATGTTACATATTTGTTTCATCACTTAAGTTGATGCAGTTTTTGAAGCCATCATTAGGGAACTTACTTGTGTTCCATGTCGCTTTCATTTCGGGGAATCTGTATTTTTTGGATGTTTGTAATCATAACTCTTTTGGACCTTCGACTTAAAATGGTAATGAATGGAAACTTGATCTCGTCACTATATGGTTGGAATAATGCCGATGTGACGTAAAGCCCAAATCAACTCAACTCAACTCAACTCATATATCTGTTGCAAAGTTAAATTTGGACCCCAGGTGTTCTTTCATCACCAAAATCAAGTGTAATTCTCACGAGAAATTGAGTAATTTAATTTCACGTTCGCGTGTCTTGCGATAACATATATCGCCTTTGCTTGGCAGAATGGGTAGTCTGTATTGTTTGTACGTAAGTGCAGGTATTCACGCAATTTGTGTCGTACGTCATATCTAAAGTATGTATCGGTGACTTCCGCTGTCGTCCCCACGTACGTGTTTGAAGGTTTTGCTTACTTTACTGATATTAGTGTGAGCTTGTAACATGACAGCAAAAATGTTTCTGTCTGCATGTAAATGAAAGTGCCTTGCCTCTTCTGGAAAGTGGTAACATTAATAAGATAAGACTATGTTAATGAGGATTAACACATAGATACTGATCTCTGACGCATTTTGTATGCATGAACGTGAACAATGGTTCATTACATGCTGACATGGCCGGCCAGGTTCTAAAGAGACTTGGATACTGAAGATTGGTCATTCCGCGCCACTGGTCAGATGTGGCCCTGTTTGCTGGATCACTACAGCCTTGTAATTATCATAGTATTTGCATTAGTATGAACGATAATATCCCTTGCCAGTGTCGCGCGCCTTTCTTATTACCAGCCTATTTGCTTTCTTGGATGGTTGTTCTCACATCAGATTATGCACATGGGACACTAAGGGTCACCTAACATGAAGAAGCCTTGCTAAGCCTTTGGAACATCTAGAATCTCTGTCACAGCCGAAGAGACAAGTATAAGTATATTCGATTATGGGAAGAGTACTACATACAATGACACCCAGTTGAACTGGACGAGTGTCATTGAAAATGTCTAAACTTAACTAATTTGTTGATATAATCATTCAAAATCTGTTTCATTGTAAAGTGCCCAGTCCATATTGTACTTCGTATTGGACCAACTGTTTACCTTTCCATCTCGTTATGAAGGTCGGTAGGGAAGCCAAATGTTAAGAGAGGTCACGAGTCAAGGCAAAGGGCTTATATTGGCACAATGAAAGGAAGCTCGGGAAGCCCGTTTCAGGATAACCTGTCATAAAATTCCTGTAATATTGCTGAGCGCCGTCAAGAAGCTCTCACTTTTGTTGTCTCACATGTTATGTGTCTTACCATCGTCATTTCCCTGTTATTTGAAACGGCAAAGCAATAACTCTTTCATGTTGCTTAAGATGTAAAATGTATGGCTTGATGTCCACAGTCTGTGCCTGTTTCGGTATCGTATATCAGTATTCTCGGCATACTAAGCTTTCTTAAGAAGGCATGATATTTAAATCCGTCGTAATCCTTGCGGCGTATCAGGAGAGCGAGTGTTTTTATTCCAATCTAAACAGACGTTGCATGCTAATACATCAGCCTCAAATCATGTGTCTCGAGATTAGGCAAAAACCGAATAGATGCTACAAAGAGAAACTTTATGGGACAGAAAAATGTAAATTGCAGGAGACGTATCGCTTTTATTCACAGAGAAGTGTTGAGATGGAATCCTCTCGGGAATATAATGAGATTGAAGTTGTAAAACACCTTTCAACTAAATAGTCCTGGTGCTTTGGAATGGTATATTCAAAAAAGTTTCAAAAGGTTATTGCAGCGAGCGAGCATGTAATTATACCCGACCCTAATCGGAACATAAACTCAGATTAAGTACCTTTAACGTTAAATTAATGATGGGGATTTTAATGAAATCGAACCAGATTGAATACGAGTTCCGTCGATGAAACGCGTCAAACGCTATTACGCTGACAACAAAATCCTTTAAACTCGTTAAAACTTTTTTGATGACCACGACAACTAGTTTTTAAGAGCAGGCAATACTATTTCTTTTTGTGTGTCATTATCTTAACCACTATAAACCTTTAATGAAACTCCACATGCACTGTGTAAGGACGTAGTTATATACAGAACTGTGGAAAACCTGAACTTTTTCCTGATGCTAAAAAACATTTTATGATGAACTAAGTAAGATAGCTGGCGACTGTAACCCCAAGTCCTCTGCTATTCCACACATTCGAAAACCAGAACAATGACTGCAAACAAACCAAGAAGGCACGGAAACGGATGAACAGCACTCAACAAATCTTTGACTCCGCTTCTAATGGCATATAGTGATTTTAAGCCTATAAGTCTAATATAGATTAGGTGAGCATCCTCCAGTTTGTCTCCCTTTATGTGATGAAAGAATCATCGGTGTCACTTCATTCATTGTATTCGTATTGGCAGACATTATTGATAACAACTTCAATTTCGTTCGACATTTCGATACAGATTCTTCTACCGTTGTCAAGCAGTATATTTTCAACGGTACACAAATCTGTATCGAAACTTCGCATTCACGAAAAAGGTTGTTATCCATAAAGTTTGTCAACTCAGAGATGATTTCTATTCCTGTTTGTAGATAAGTTGTACGGTTTCAGCTTTCTTAGATTTTGGTAATGGAAGCTCCACCTGTGGTCTCACCAACTGACAAGAAAGTGGGTGAGTGAGTGAGTTATTATTTAACGTCACATCGGCAATTGCAGCCATATCGTGACGAGAACATATTTGACATTGAAATGGAATATATGTATATTATAAAAACCTGTCGACGAAGGACAGTAAAACAACTAGAATATCACAATTAGAATTAAAACTAGCGTGGAAAGTTAAAATTAATAGCACTATTGGGACAATACAACATAAAAACAGGCTATAGATCGCCAACAACAGGAGGTAGATCACCATACTAGGGAACTGACAAGAAAGAGAAGAAATCAGGCGGAGGCGAGACATATTTCCAAGGTCGATATTAACAGCTCGAATGAAAGCTTAGGTTTAATTCTTATTCTTAGAGGCGAACGACGAAAAGAGGTCTTATTGTACAGATCCTCATAACGAGGATTAAAATCCTGGCTGCATTCATTAGATTATCCTATTGTGATGTACTGTAAAGATTATGTTATACGGCGTGCGTTCTTTAAAAAAATATCCAAGGCAAAGTCTAAGACCTTGGTGATGCTCAAAAGTACAGCGGGCTTTCGGATTTAGAGTTTTTGAGAAGCTGGTGAAGTTTTGTTATCTTTAAAGTGGATTTGAAATAATATTTTCTGATCGTTTGCTACCCAGATAATAGCAGTTTGACAACCATTATTAACTTTGAAAGGAAAATAGGAAACTGGTGCGGGATACGTCAGTGAAGGAGAGGAAGCTGTTGATGCATTTGCTAAAAAATATTTGGCCTCTGTGAATGATCTCGTGAAGATCCGGGTTATAATTTATCTTCAGTAACCCATACTTGTCGTAACAGGCGACTAACGTGATCGGGTGGTCAGGCTCGCTGCCATGCTTGACACATGTCATCGTGTCCCAATCGCGTAGAACGATTCTCATGATGTTGATCACTGGATTGTCTGGTTCAGATTCGATTATTTACAGACCGCCGCCATATAGCTGGAATATTGCTGAGTGTGGCATAAAACTCACTCACTCACTGTGAATGAAATATGTTATTTTATAATGTTTGCCTGTGTGACGCAAGAGGGATATGATGTTGAAGGTGATATGTGATTGCCGGGGCAATTTGCACATTTGTTGTGATCTGACTGCTTCCGTGTTGTTTACTGCAGCGGGAGAAAACTTGGGACTTCAACAAGACTTTGCTCTACGTCCAATTCGTTGACATTTAAAATAACGGAGTGGGTTACGTATATATACATCAACTCTGATGTTGCAATACCCTCGATTGAACGTTGTAATGATCTTTGTTGTTGCAGAAATAAACAGGGAAGTATTAATTTTGTATTTATGGCATTGTGAACCCCTTTCCACCAGGTGTTGTCAAACTGCTTAAGGAGATACTGTTTTTATCCTCTAAAACTCTTCCATAAGATTTCCGAAAAAACAACATAATCTGACGTTAAATACGGATTTTAATTGTATTTGTTTGATGAAAGACAAGATAACTCCACTTTAGTCGACGCTATTGTAGATCAATGTGGACCTATGTCTTGATGTTAGTCACCATGTCTTGATGAACCCATCGTTTGAAACATTTCTTAAAGATAGCGATTTATAACGTACGCAGAAATATTACGTCGTTGGTACAAGATCGTTAACCCCACAATAAACATCTGATACACCAGAAGGGAATTTTCCCGTTGTTGTACATCATCAGAGATTTTGCAAAGGACATGGCATCCTTAAACCCGTATGTTATTAATATCTTGATTAAAACAGCACCTACAGAAGCCTACAATTCCACAACACAGTCTGATATGACTTCGCTTTAACCAGAAGCTGTGAATTAACAAGTCTAACCTGAATACTAAGTAAGCCAGGAATCGTCCGAAAGAACTTATGTGTCGCCTTCTGTGATTCTTGTGATGCATTGATGTTCAACCCTCTACGACATCAAGTAGGGAATGTTTGCAAAAGGTTTTGAAGAGTGAATTGACAGCCAGACCAAGCATAAATCCCTACAGAAACCGAGTGAGATCATGAGTAGCAACAGTGATTCAACAGTAATCATTGTGATTACTGCAGTAGTGATTATTGGTATATCCAGACCGTGCAAACATTTTGAATGGGGTAGTGGGAACGTCTGTTAGCGTCATCATAGTAAACGTCATCACAGAACATAGACGTCACCATGTTTCTGTAGATACATTTGTTCGTGAACCCTTACTTTGTTTATCATTATTCACTTGACTGAACGACCTCACTCACAGCCAGAAATGCTAAAAAGGAAAGATGATCACTCAAATCGATTTAAGGTATATATGAGACATTGCCGGCCTGTTTGCTCAGGGAAAAGGAGCCTCCAGTAAATACCTTACTTCAGATGCAGACAGATTAAAGTCATTGGATGACGCCACAAGGCTATCTAATCAGATGATGATGAAACACGTGAAAACTATATCAAAGAAACTCTGTGGTCGTGTAGAGGCAGCTGATCAGAACCTTCGCCTTCATTTACGAACACATATGTAGAATGTCCCTACCAGAAACTCCCCGTGGTTATGGAAACTAATTTTCTTCACAGACTAATCTGCGTGTGTGCGGCCCTCTGTGGTAAACCCAATTTAAACAAACAAATGAATCCGATTGTGGTCCTATTATACATAAGTCTGTAAATTTGTGTATGTTCTGATTCCCAGTGTTCCAGTCTTGCCTACTAGCTGACTATTTAATACAACTAATACTGAGGATCAGTGCGCATCTAAAACACTGAACATTGTTCTTTTACGAGTCCTATCATTTCACTTTGGTTTGGATTCACAAGACGGTATTTGAAGGTAGATTCATATGATCTGAATAGAGTTTGGAGTCATAAGAGTACATTACTCTTGAGGCAAAATGAGGTATACCGAGCTAGTCTGGCACGTTTTTACAGAGCAAAAATCCTGATCAAATATTTGGATCAAAATAATTTGTTTTTCGTTTGCAAGTTTCGTAGCTATCTAATCATAGCACACTTAATGTTAACTGCATCCCGAGATACATAAGTTTCCTTCAAACCTATCCACCACTGAAGTTCATCGAAGTTCAAAGAAAGTATGATCTGTACCAAATCCCAAAGCTAAGACGTCATATATCTAGGATCACATTTCCCCTTTGAGACCTTTGCTGGACAATGTAACTCTCCTTTGGATCTGCGGACGTTTTCACTTTTCGAAATTTGATAAGAAAATAATATGTATATCTACAGTAGAATCCGCTCGTAATCGCGAGGATCTGAATAAAACACAATGTTGGTGCAACACACGCTGAGACACCTTAGCGTGTCAAGTCAGCATCTAAGTGGAATCAAATCAGGCGCCCGGCTGCGTGTATACAAACCCGAACACTTAATTTTTTACCAACTGATTTATCCCAAGGACGCAATCGCACTGAATAGCCTCTGGGAAATGTAGGATAAAAAGAATCCGACGAGAACACAAATTACTGTTGTTAGTAACCACAGTCAGATGCGCTGTCATCATGTGTCAATGATACTCTTCATAGTATTACGATCAATGTCATTTATAATAATTTGCTACAGTTTGTATAAACCATAGTCTTTGAGCAATGGGGACAACAATGCACTGGAGTCGGAGTGTCGCATCTGCACAATATCGTGCAATACAAAAATGAACAATGGACTGGAAGACCTGAAATAACGATGTGTCTCTTTGGACTTGGCCATCGTTTGGTTTTGTGCTTCACTAATATATTTCTTTATCATACATGTCACATACCTAAATACATTAATCCCAAAATTCACCATGCCTTGATATCACTGAAACAATGACCACACAGACATCAGTTCAACAGATGTAACAGGAGTGAGTGAGTGAGTTAATATTTAACGTCACATCGGCAATATCTCAGCCATATCGTGACGAAAACAATTTATACTGTAAAATGTGAAAACATATGGAGGATTAAAAGCTGTCGACGATGGACATTGAAAATACTAGAGAATCACAGATGTGAATATAAAACTAGCGAGCAAAGTTAAAACATTCCAATTAAAGAAGACAATACAGTATAAAACACGGGCTATAGATCGCCAACAACTGAAGGTAGGATGTAACAGGATCTAATCGTAGGGTCCATCACAGCTCTGATCATCTGCCATCAACATTCTACCACGTATGATTTAATAAAAACAGAATTACATTATGACAGTGTGAGTACTGATAGGCAATTGCTTTAAATGTATCCATGATATGTTTGTCAACTAAAATTGTATTACAAAAACCCTGATCAATGTGTCAACTTGTTAGAAAACCAATAAAAGCATTCTACCAGCACCACATTTGTTTAAACATAAACCTTGTATAATTTCACCTTCACCCTCGATTTTAAGAAAGCAATTGTATCTTAAACATTTATATGCAGCTCACTGGTTCCTCATAGTTGATATACAATTCTCTAAAGGGATGTCAAGATCAGATCATGTCTTCTCAAGGAACATGCTATTGAATTGTTTTGGTCAGAAAGGTACTTGTGTGTGTGTCTCCCCAGATTTGAAGATGGACCATTTTCCAGATATCATCTTGTGGTACATGTCAGCGGACGATTGTGTGTGAGCTCAATGGCTCAGTAACTGTCCCACTGTCGATCAAAACTGACCATCGACCGCCCTTTCAGCCTCAACCGAGCAACAACAAGTTCGTGAAATTGTGTTTCGTGAGGTTTGTGCCTGACCTTTGTCATGTTCCACTCCTACAACTCAGAAATCGAGCGTTATTGGCTGTTTCGTTTGCGAAATAATGTTATCAACCAAAAGACCGGTCACAAAATTACCTGTGGCAAATTTCCCCTTCATTCAGGCCATTTGCCACCTTTAGTGGAATTTTCAGAATCAATGTTAATCTGTAGAGAACCGGAACTTATCGATCAGTGCCCAGTAGTTGCAGATGACAACGTCTACCAAGGTGTAATGCTGCTTAAGGAAACTTGCAGTGTACAGGCGCCATTCTCAAACTCTCAGACCTGAAGGACGAATGTCAACATTTGCAGATATTGAATAAAGATCCGGATCGCAGTTGATCTGATGGGTTGGAAACTAATGAATGACAAGCATAATGAATGTTTCAGTTTTCAGTATTACTGACCTCAACGCGAAATATCCTGCTGTGCTGAAAGAGCAAAACTTTAACTCTAATTAGAAAATTATTTTGTGAGAACTTAAAGTATAACAGGGGCGGATTCATTCACATTCAGAAATACTATGTTCTTCCTCTTGAAACCTGGATATGTTATGGCATGATAAGCTGCCAGAAAAGTATTTCATCCTCAGCATATCTAAAATAAAGGACAAGTTTCCATCGGTAATAGAAACAACAATGTTATTATTTGCTATTAGAGTCTTTCATAATAAACTATAACTGTTGTAAAAATAAAAATATATTATTCTCTCCTTTTTGCAAAGGGACTCAAGAGCTACGTTCCATTTTGAACTAATAATGATACCTAAACCAGCGTGATAGGGTTAGGGAGCTGAAGACAGAGTAAACTGTGATATTGCGCTGATCATAAAGGCCACATTGAGACAAATCTCGACCATCAACAATTTGCTTCAGCTCCTGTCGAAGGTTGTTCCAAATAGCCCGATGGTAGCTTTCTATATTTGGACATTGGGAATAGCCTAAGCAAACATCGTTAGAGGACACTATTGCCACAGGACGTTCAAAGGGGCAATACGTCCCTAGACACCGACATTCATGAGTCGTAGGGTGAAGTGGTGTATTGATCTTTTCAATTATCCACTCACAATTTACGATACTAGAGAACACCTCTTACATCATCAGAATAGTTGGGTAGCGTCCTCTACTGAACCTTTACACAATTAATTTGTGTTGAAATATTTGCATGAGTTCTTTGCTGGCAAGCATTTAGACTTTCATGAAGAGCATGTTCATGTCATGGGATGGGTCATTCTTAACACGAGTTTGTGTGAGACCATATTTTGTGTACCTCGCCGTCAAACTTGCAAAAGGCGGCATAAAAGTATAATCACTCAGCATTATAATTTATATTCTCACCTTTGTTTGGTTATTTACTTTGAATACTTACATAAGTTATGTATTTATTCCTTAACGCACGTTACCGTAACATAAGATACTGATTCTATTTTTGTAAGAAAGAACTAATGCTGTCGATTCAGTGGATCGGACTGGTGACTTGAATGATTATATGTCCCCGTTTCATAAACGTGTCACTCGAGTATCTGCTACCTCCGTCATATAGCTAATAGAGGATATTATATGAGTGCCCATGTCATAGTATGTTTACGACACGAGTGCCTAAATGTTGGTATTTCCCGAGCGAGAGCGAGGGATATACCGATCTTTAGGCACGAGTGTCGTAAACATAGTATGATATGGACACGAATATAATATTCTGTTTATTACCGAAGTCGTCAAATTGAGGAAAATAATCCAAATCTACTTTCAAACATAGGCTGTCTACCCGCCGTCGTCGCATGTAGAACGCAACGTCACAGAAGAAACGTGACGTCATAGCATTGTTCATGACGTCACTTCACCATGACAAAGTGATATTTTGCCCTAGGGCATCGTATGAAAAATATGAACCCCGATATGTTCGCCCTCGTAGGTAATAAAGATTAAAAATACCAAATATGACATGCGTCGATTCAGCTACATATAATTAAAGTAATTAGTCACGTTTCACCTAAGAATGTTATACCCTGGGCAAAAGGACTTTTTCCAGCTATATGGCGTAGATCTCGAATAAATGGGATCTAGACCAGATAACCCCGTGATTATCCTGACGTGCACAGATATAAGCAACTGAAACACGTTGGTTGCATCCAGTAAGTCGGCGAACCTGACTGATCGTTCGTTAGTCACCTTTTGTATTGACCACTAAACATCAATCCTTACCCAGATATTCACAGTTTACGAACACAAGTAAAGAAGGTATTTTATGTTCTCAAACTGTGTACTTTACGCCAGGCAGTGGTGACAGAACACCAAAGCGTGATTGAAAGGAGGACCGCACGTTCGCCGTGGTACATGAACTCATTGTATTCCTACATGATTCGTTAATGAGGGATAACACATGGCTGTCTTTCAACACCACCCAATCTTGATTTCCCATTAGGGGCACCAGCACAGGCCTGTTAAACCGAACGGGGAACCATTTTTATTCAGCGAGTCAATGCTGGTAGCTCCAGGAGAAGATTGAATCTAGGAGGATTGTGGATGTTCAGTTGCTCAGTGCATACATCACTATGTCATTTGTCTGATTTTTGATGACACGAGAGAATCATTCATTTTGATAGCGCACGATGACAGTTTTAAATTTTCGCAAGCCTGTAGTGTAATGATGTACTGACACTGGTCCTGTCATTCATGTCGAGTCGGTATGTGACCATGACCCATTTACATGTATCATTTGAGCTGACCCTTTAATGAACTTGACGGTGTTTTCCAGTTCCAACAGTAAGGACCCAAATCGTACTTCCAGCACTCCTCTCACCTTATGGCTGATGGGTGTCTCAGGTTCGAGAAGTCATATTTCAAGATCATGCATTTGTTTTCTTTTATGGTATGGTATAAACAAATTACAGATGTTGTTATAGGTATTTCTGAAGTAAGACTACAGAAAATGCATGTGTTTAGCGGAATCAAACACGATCAGATTTAAACATATAGATCACACTCTTGAATATGACTCTAAACAGAATTCTTTATGTTTCCATACACAAATCTCGGATGCAGGTGAAAGTCAATGCCTAATGTCGATAATGACGTTATGCAGAGAATCATATGCAGCAGAGACGTGAGAACGTTTGAAATGCCCATTCATGGTGTGAATTCACAGCGTTGGGATATCGACCAAAGATTTTATTTTTTTTCAAGGGAAAAGGTTCCACTGCATATGAACCTGATTGCACTTGACGCTGGCATTATCACACTGTAATCAGCAACGGGTGGCCTCACTGCCACTGATATGCTTGGCTGTTCCCTGGTGAAATTAGAATAGTGCTTGATCGAGCTCCATTGCCTTACAAGAATTTCCTCACTGATTGGTTGTTTTTCGTTCCGTGATATACCCTCGGTTGTAATACAGACCCAATGTCAGTGAAACCAATCCGAATGATGATATATGATCGGAATCAAGTTCCTCAGGGCCACTCGTGATGTCGTTCAATTTTCATCTCCAGCTCATCTGATTCCTTCCTCTAACAGACATGCAGATCAAAGACCAGGTTAAACAAACTCCATGAGGCAAAGCTCACATAAAAGAAACAGTTTTCAAAGAAATAATCAAATGTTTGTATCTTTTAGAGATGAGTGAATCGGGGAACCTGTGCATCGCAGACATAATTTGAAGAAAGGTTTCAAATTATTCCGAAATGCATCAAGTCCGTCGTCACTTCGAATAAAAATTATCCAGCCTATGAATAGCTGGTGCTTATGGATATGCATAGGTTGGATAAATGTTTCACTGATTCTCATAAATCTAATGGAACAGAGATGAATATTTTCATTTGACAAATATATTCAAGTGAAACGAATTAGATCTGGAGTGGACATGAGCATCAACATTATGGGGAAATTATTGCAGTGTTTGCATGATATTGGTATCTGCTGAAAACTTGAACAGCTATGTAACAGGGCAATAAAGAGATCGATGAAATATACTGAACCAAGTGACAGGTACGACTAGAGGGGCCTATGAATATCCAGTATCGATGAGGACTGAACGTCACAGTTTTCATGCATATGACAATCTGAACCTGATTACACTTGAGTTTTGAGTGCTTGACGTTTCTGCCTATCGTATAGATGGCCGTATGTTGCCAGTGAACACATATATTTTGACTTTTGACACGCTAGTACTACAAAGTTCTATTAAAGCTGGATGCTTACTGATGCATGATGACCTCTTCATCCCGCACCCTACACGTTTCCAATGAATAAGCTCACTGGCTACAGATGTTGGGAATCTGATCATAATGGTATGACATGTGCCACCACCATCAAGTATTTGCATTGCCAAGGCAACAATATGGCCTCTTCAATGGGCAGGTCAGTGTGGAAGTATGAGGCAAATGTGAAAAAATAGTCAGCTACCCTGATGCCAGAACATAGGCTCGTTTAATCACACTTGAAAACACCAGTCGTCCATCACATGCTTCTGAAGCCAAAATATGGCATCAGTTCCATAACTGACTTGGGTAGCATCAGAACATCACTAAAACATTTTCTGAAGTTGAACCTAATCTGATACTCGTGAAGGTCGGGTTAGAATATTGATTGCGCAGATCGATGCTCATGTTGTTGATCACTGGATTGTCTGGTGCAGACTCGATTATTTACAGACCGCCGTCATATAGCTGGAATGTTACTGAGTGCGGCGTAAAACTAACCTCACTCACTCACCTAATCTGATATGTTCAAATACGATTAAACCTACCAAAGTTGACTCAATGCAAAAGACAAACTCAATCTGATCGCGTACCAAAGGTACTCAAAATTATTGCACTCCTACAGCAGAATTGGTTGCTGGAGAATATGGACTTATTATCCCAGTTGAGTACCAGTGGCCTCACCAGTGGTGGATCGCCTGAAAAGACAGGGAGAGGTATGTCACCAGTAACTCCCCCCTTCAATGAGTAATACAAACACATTAATTCAGTGGATTTGGAGAGGGCTCACTTTGATCAGGTTAAACTTAATCCAGTGGTGTTTGAACACTGCGAGTGGGTGAATGAGTTAAGAAAAATTCATCGCATCGGCAATATTACAGACATATAGCGATGAAAACAAGGTAATCAATATAAAATATCTGTCGACAAATGACAGTAAACCCAAAGAGACTACCACAGTGCCTTTGCTACCTGCATGGACCCAGCTGGATTTACACCATCCCTTCAGCTGCTGGCGATTGTGGGAAAAGTTTAGCCGAATTTTAAAAGAACAAAAATACAACGTTTAAAAATCTGGTAAGCTTAAATTAACTTTGAAAGCTTTGGGACTTACGTACCTGAGCCCGAAGGGCGAGGGCAACATAAACTAACATCGAGGGTACATCAACCCATGGGCCCCGAGGGACCAGTGAACAACGTATTTATCTTACCGAACACCTTAATGTTAATTTGGAATTGTTTGAAGAAGGGGTGCAAATCTTTTTGTAGCCATTGCTAGACATAGCTGACAAGAAAAACAGATTTAGAGTTATCTCCCTTCCATCGATTTGCATTCGCAAAACATCGGTAATTTCCGTACATCATACGTGATTCAATGTTATTCGAGATAAAGAATTACTTCAACGAAGTACCAAATGAGTTGCTATTGACAGCGGGGTACATTGAAATGTTACTCGCTTGTAAGCGAGGTACATTGAAAATAATAGAAGAGCGCTCAGCCAATCAGAAAGCGACATTTATGTGTGAGGTAAGATAATACAGTTTGAGAATCAGAACTGCAGTGATTTTGACGACGCTGGACCCAGTAACCACTGCCACTGCAAACGATACTATGTGAGTTGCCATCTATTAGCAGGTATATTGTATCCGCCGTCCCTTAAATATCACATGGATTGATTCCTTTGCTTTTCAAAACCCAGGCAAGTATCGATTGCCGTTTTTTTGAGTTGCTTGGGTCGTATTCATTGATATCACTGATAACCATGTTGTTTCAAGTTTATGCGTAGGAAGAATAAAAAACAGGATCTTTTGTGACAGGACAGGCTCGAGTTCTGATGAAAGATGGAGATTCTTAATGGGACCAAATCAAGGAATCTTGTTGTTTAGAGAGTCTAAATGCGTCATGAGGTGCAATGGGTGACTGTACATCCTGCCGTTGCTCTTCCTTTTTCCGTTTGGTAGGAAACAGAAAGCTAAATGTAAAATGTAAATCTTTGAAAAAGTAGTCTTGCATAATGACACCAGAGAATGCTGAAAAACAGTTGTATGAAGAAAGCATTTTTATACTGTGATGTCTTTTTAATCCCCTGAACATCATTTTCCGCAAAGGCAACGTAAATCCATGGGCGTTAAATATTGGTCTTAAATGTATTTGTTTGTTGACAAGTTGAAAGGAATCCATTTGATTCGAGATCAGTTTGGTTTAACATGGACCTTTGAAACCCCGGAAAGTGACAATGAGTTCAAGAATGTTGAAGTAGAAAGCCAAGTTTTCATGAACCAATCACCTGAATCATCTCTTTAAAGGTAACGGTTAAATAAATATTACATGTTTCACATAATTATGCGTGTAACTACAAAACATCTTTTTAAAGCCAGTTTTACTTGTGTTGCCGTGTTAAATGATGTTTTATATTTGAGGTTGGCTGATGATAATCAACGTTGGGAAATGTAGAATTGTTGTTGCGGAAGGATATGAGCAGCTGTACCCATGAAGTGATTAGTTTAGTCCATGCTGTAACAAACAAATGCATACAAAATCCAGTTAGTATTTTTCTCGTTGCTCTGCATGATTCGACGTTTTTAAATAGAGATAACATCCATACTATTAGCCTTGGCGGGATATCATAACATCGTGATTACCGCGACAAGTTCGTGAAGGCCTCGAAAGGCTTATACTCTCACAAGGAAACTGCGTTCTTGGGATTTATTGCCCTCCTAATCACTCTGATACGACCTTAGCTTCAGCACGAAACAGCGAATTATCAGCACTTATTTAAATCATGAACCATCGAAAAGACTTAAAGTAACCCCTTCTATTATTCTTGTGATGCGCTGACAATTCCCCCTAGACGTCAAGTGGAGAATGTAGTAGTTCTTTTGAGCGAATAACAGCCACACCAAGCATTACGCCCTACAAATACTGAGTGATATCGAACATCCTCCATGTCAACAGTACGTGGCGTTGTGATGGATTACTATGCTACTGATCATGTATCGTCTATGGACACGTTGTGGCGATGGACTACGGAGGCATGGATGTATTCAGTCACTGCAGACATTTTGAATTGTTGTAGTGCGTTGTATTTCAAAGTGGATTTGTCAAGATATGATTTTGTAGATTAATTTTTTCAGGATATATTTTTCCATTTACCTATATTCAGTATGGTCAAGAACCACTTGAAGAAGTGTAACTTCCAACGGTACTTCTTCTGATTGAAAGACCTCACACATTGCTAGAAATGCTAAAAAGGACATTTCATCAGTCAAGTGGATATACGGTTTATCTGAGACATCGTCGGCCTGTTTGTGCAGAAATAAAGTGCCTCCGGTAAAGACCTTAAATCAGGGGCAGACAGTCAATGATTAAAGATATTGGACGAAGCCAGCAAGCTCTGTAATAACATGACGATGGAAAACATGTAAACTATATCAAAGAAACTGTCTGGTCGTACACAGACTGCCTGAAGATCAGAACATTTGCCTTCATTTACGAACGTGTACGTAGAATGCCCCAACCAGAAACACCCCTTGGTTATAAAATCTAATATTCCTTACAGACGGATTCTATTCTGGTCAGTCCTCTCGGTAAAGCCAATTTAACCATACAAGTTAATCCGATTGTAGTTGTTCCATTCTAAGTCTGCGAATCTGTGTATGTTTTGAAATACAATATTCCAGTCTCTTTCACTAACTATCTATTTAATACAGTGACATTTGAAAGTTAGTACCTTTCTAAACAAAATTACGGTATTCTTCAAACAGATCTATATGATTTGAATCTGACTTGTACACAGTGTCATAAGATTGTATTTCTCTTGAAGCTGAAGAAAGCCAATATGTTCCGCGATCTTGTTGGTCAAATGTTTACAGAAGAGATACCCAGATCAAACATTCGGTTCCGAAGGATCAGATATTTTCTTTGCAAGCTATCTAATCGCATCACACGGAATCACTGATGAGTACCATTCCCTTGGAGAAGCACTGTATATGGAAAATCTAATAATCCTGAGAATGAAATGAAATTGTATTGTTTTGCAGATGGAGCCCTTTATACAGCGGGTACATGTTTTGCAATATTTACTGATATACACTGAGTTTCATATCGACAGTGCACTTACAGGTAAAACAGGTATACGTTGTAGTTGATATAGTTCATGATGATATACTCATGGAAAATCGGTATTTAATGTTAACCACTGAAGGTCATCGAATTTCAAAGAAAGCATGACCTCACATTACCCCTCCTGAAATAGATGTCTTGTGGCTGGAAACGTGTATCAGTCTGGAATCTTGTTATTTGAGCACAATACGTTTTGCTCACTGACGTTAAGATCCTTTCTTAAACTTTACTGTAAGCTTAATTCCACAAACGTAGCTTACTGATGTGTCTAGACCTGCACTGGAAAGGAAGCCAAATCTGGGTGCCATGTCGCACTGTACAGGCACTTTCATCTCATAGCCATCCAACGCCATGAGTCTTTATTTGCTTTCCACAGCAACCATAGATTTCAATACAGGACAAACACTCGAGACTGTAAAGACACAACGTGGATCAGTGTGTGTAGCTTCTCCACTCATTGTTCGTGTTTTATAGTGTGCTGATAACATTTCAAGATTTCCATTGTCGTATAGGGCTTTAGGTAGCAAAGTGGTTTATGGTGATTAATGCCCAATTAACGTTACGACTGTCCATTTTGAGGTGAGGTGAGGTGAGATTGGGTTTAACGTCGTGCTTGAGAATATTTCGCTCATATGACGACGTGCATGCGAGTGTATGTGTGTGTGCGGCTGCTTGTACTAGCCCAGACTTAAGCTGGTTTTATAGTGCTAGCCCACTGAGATACCATGCCGCAGTGAAGCATGAATACCCCACTCAGACACATTATACTGACTCCGAGCCGACCAGCCCTTGTTGTACCCATTAATGCCGAGCGCCAGGCAGGGACCAACAAGTACCATATTTTAACGTCTTTTGGTATGACGCGGTCGGGCATCGAACCCGCGACCTTCCGCTCTCCGGGCGGACGCTCTAACCACTACACCACGGAGGCGGTCTGTCCATTTTGAACATAGCACCACTTTGATCAAAGATTCTACCCAGTGCATGATTTAGCGCTGGACCATAGAGGGACACTGGTATATTGGTTTATATGACACTGATGTTAAACCATAGGAATGCAAGGAACACTACGTTGAACATATCTCAGTAATTACAAGATATTCAAATGCAAAATACTCTCAGGCAAACTGGCTGCTGAAACAAATGCAGGAATTATTTTAAAGTTCTATTTGACTGAGTTGAAATTTACGATGTGTATTTAAATTGATGCGGTCAGTGATTACCCTGTTTCAATCAAATATTATGCACTTGTTTGCAAGCAGAAATACGGTCTGTTTGTTAGCCTGCCATCATGAGTGCAACACCTTAGCGTGTCAGATAACATGTAACTGGAATTAAATCACACGCCCGACTGTGTGTGTATAAAGCAGAACACTTGATGTTCTATCAGCTGATTCATCTCAAGGATATAATCGCACTTGATAGCAAGTGGGGAATAAAAGATAAAACAAATCGACGAAAACTCAAAATAGGGTTGTAACTCAAAACCATCAATTGGTCCCAGTTAAACTCTTTAGCTTCATGGATAATACGATCAAAGTCGTTTAATGTTATATTTCCCCGTTTGTGTAGACCAGAGTCTTTGACCAACGTCCCATGTCTAAAATATGACACATGGTTTGGTTTAGCAGTGATTCGGTACGATCGACCCTCTTCCTTGAGCATGGCCATGTTGAAATTTTGTGGTTTTGTTATACATTTCTTGATCGTACACATCATGTAACCAGACGTGAGTTAAATCACTTATACACTCTGGCCACGACACTTCATCTGCACGTATATGTACCTAATATGTATCAACATACTAGTATTTTTCCACGATCTGTGCTATTCTGGGATGTATACATATACGCCATTAAATCATTCAAATCGTGTTATATGAAAACAGTAATATATAATCACAACGTAAGTATACAGATGCAATGTTTCAGTTTCAGACTTATTACTGCATATAGTAATTACGAAATCATTGCACAGGAATAAACAAGAGATAAGTTTCATAATATATATGTTACAGTCAGATTGTGAAACCAGTCATTTCGTGGAATGAATTTCAGTCATTTCGTGAAATGACTAAGAAGATCAGCCAGTTCGCTATTGGCTCTATAAATAGGTTTGGACGGTTCCATCAAATTTGATGTAAATGTGCTTGATAACGATTGCCAATGTCCATGATGCACGAAACAAATCGCCAAAACGCATTTTGTGGACCCGACTCTCAAAAACATGAAACACATGTCTTAGTCGGATACATGGGAAAGATCGTGCGAAAATTCAGTATAAATGGCCTGTCCAACACTGCAATATCACTGCACATAAAGTCACCCAGAGAGAATGCCAAGGTTAACCCAGGAAGAAAGAGAACGAGCAGTAGGCATAGTTGAATGGCTCACCCTCTTAGTTATTTCACGAAATGACTGATTTCACAATCAGAACATATACACCGCACTTAGGATTATATTCTCAAATTTGGTGCTTAAAATGTTTCTTTGGCTGGATAGCCATATTGAGTAGGCATTACTAAAATACATTACGTCGAAGTAATTAGTGACGCATTGAAGAAATAAAACGGAGAGAATCCGTTTGTTACTGGTGATTGAAACTGAGATCTGAGAGCATGTGTTCTGGACAAATCCAAATAAGATATCGTGTGAATCACATGTTTAAACGAATTGCATTATATATATATATATATATATAGTGCAATTACAGTACATACTGTATCTTGTAGCATGTGTCAACGTTCGATGTGTGAACTCGATGGCACATTAGCTGGCCTGCCGTCCATCTGCAATGGACCATCGGCTGTCCTTTCAGCTTTAACCGAGCAGCAAATCAACTTAGACACTGTTAATCAATTACTGATCGATAGTGTTCGTCAGTGTTTCGTGAGGTTTGTCCATCTACCTTGTCATTTCCTCACTCCTACGATACAGAAATCAACTGTTATTGGCTGTTTCATCAGCCAATTCTTAACGTCGTCAACTGTGAGAGTGACCGACCTTTAAACATGACACATTTCCCCTTCCTGCGAGCCATATGGCCAATGGTGTTGACAATCAATGTGAATTTGTAGAGAACCGGTACTGCCTCAGCCGATCGAGTAGTCGCAGATGATAGTATCCGCCAAGGTGTAATGCTGGTTAAGGAAACTTGTCGTGTAGAGGGCTCCAGGCTCAAAACTCTCAGACCTGACGGACGAAATGTCAACATTTGAAGAAATTGAATGAAGACCTGCCTCAGGTCACACTTCATCGACTGGAGATGCAACCTAACGCCGTGAGAATGTTGCAGCTAACAAGCATAATTACTGTTCCACTTCTCAGTAATACTGACGTCAACACAACGAAATCTTATTTTGCCGAAAGAGGAAAGCTTAAACTCTGTCCTTTTCTGGACGATGATTTTTGGGGTGCTCAAAGGATGACGTGCGGATCCAAGCACTCGGAATTAATATAGCTCGTCGTCTAAAGGACTGGATATATTAAAGCACAATACGTTGCACAGCAATGTATTTCATGCTCAGCATAATTTAAAAAAGGAACACGATTTCAGAAGTAACAACAATATTGTAGGCACGCCTTGCTTCAGAGTTTTTCGGGAGAGCTCTACGTGCTGTTAAACTCATCCTCAAGGATTCTCTCTTTTTGCAATTGGGACTCAAGAAGTACGTTCTATTTCGAAAAAATCTAAACCGCCGCGATAAGCTTAGGGAGTTCAGAGGGTTAATGACTACCGGTAAACACTGACATTGCATTGATCTTAATGACAACACCACCTCAAGACAAATCTTTACAGTCAACAACTTGCTTCAGCTCCTGTGGAACTTTGTTTCCAATAGCCTAAAGCTTCCTTTCAAAATTCGGATATGGGGAATAGCTTTGGCAAACATAGTTAGAGGACGTCATTCCGCTGGGATGTTCCGCTGGCCAATACGGCCTTCGATGCCGACATATAAGTGCGGTAGGTTCAAGTGGCGTATTGATCGTATCAATTATCTGACTACACTAGCACACATTCTTACATCGTCAGGATACGTTGCACAAGTAACATACGTAATATGCGTTATTTGTATGAAGTCTTTACTTGGAAACTTTAATTAATGAATTGTATGTGTACTCGGATGGGACATTCTAAACACGGTTGACTTAACCAACATCATTCCATAATTAATGCACCAAAGCTTCGCACTCGAAGGTACATTTGCTGGGATTTTCTGCCATATTGTATATACGCATATGTCATGAGATATTGCCGATGTGACGTTAAATATACTCATATGTCATGAGACATTGAATCGAAATAAGCACTGTTAACTTCTAGGTAAGCACCTGTGCTGGCGATTCAATGGATCAGATGGCCAGGTTCAGCGAGGACGAGCATCACCAACCTCCATTAGCTGGGGAACTAGGCTGGAGTAAACAAGAAACTTTCTAAATACAAATTGTTCCGATTAATAAATCAATATTCCAGCTATATTGCCTCTGTCTCTAAAACATACAGCCTCGACCAGATGATCCAGTGATTGACATAATGTGCGCGAGTGTTATATGATGACATACATCCCGTTAGTAGCCTCTTAAAGCAGCTTGGTTTGCTGAAAACCATTCCTAAACCAGAGCGTCACTTGAAGGACACACTTCAGGCCACAGACAGAAACATTCAAGGTACAAAAGGTAGATCTGTAAATCGTGGTGTCTCTACCAGACAATCTATTGGAACAACACTTACATGATCTTTACGGGGGGCGATTATATTTCCAAAGACATGGTGTAAAAATAACAAATGTTGTCAAAGAGGTGCCTGAAGTAAGATTAAAGAAAATGACTGTTTACCTGAATCAAGCACGATCAGATCAAAATATATTCACTGCACTCTTTGACAACTGCAAACAGAATTCCCCATGTTTTCAAACACAAAAACGAACCTCGTCATCATCAACATCTATATGTTCCACTGGTTACATCACCGAGAAACCGTACACAGGCATCGGCTGTATTGTAACGCACCCTGCTGTGCCTCACACCGAAATGGCTTTGAAGCGTCTGGCTCGGAATGAAGGGGGTTTAGCTTGCTTATTCCTTTCAATTATCGCAAGCGGAAGCTTTACCTGTTGGACTGAAATATACAGAGAAGGTATCATGGCTTCATAGGTTATGCATGGTTAGTCAAGGGAGCAAAGACAAGGACAAAATGAGTACCCGCTGCAATGTTCATGGTGCATGCAACAAAACGGGTTCTATATTCTAAAATACGCGATGAAGTAAACTCTTTACTGTAATTGAGCTAGTTAATGTAATAATGCTGAATGATGTAGTTTAGAATGGAATGCCTTTCTTTTTAACTGATACATTGCAAACTATAAATATTTGGTGAGATATATGTAATACTATTGTTTCAATCGTTGTAGATGCGTGCTCAGTTTGTCATATTTTTAGGAAGAGTTTTCCAAACACACATTCAGTTATGTGTTACGAAGACGACTTAAATCATTCGAGACGTTCTTACTTTCACTTTTACATCGTACATTCACTTTCAAGATGATTAATCTAGACACTGGAATATAAGATCGTTGGACTTTCCACAGAGTTTACTGTACACGATGGGATGGGTACACTTTGGTACTTTACACCATTACTGAAAACGAAGGAAAACCATCAAGAAGAATGTATATGAGCTTTGCTTCCCAAGTTCTGTTGTTAACTTAACTCCCCATATTACTCCTTGACGGAAATTCATGTTCATGTATTCATATATTCAAATATTCTATACTCTCTTTTAAACATTAATGTCATTGCTCATGGTCAGTCGCATGAATATTTGAGTATGTCCTTTTAGTTAAAGCGATATATTTGAGTATGTCCTTTTAGTTAAAGCGATATATCCTTCAACGTAATTTTGAAGCGTCTCATAAAACGTTGGCTGAGGATGTGTGAAAGTCGCCACAGTGCTTAATGGCGATAATGACGTCACTCAGAGGTCATAAACAGGGTCATAAAGAAGTTTTAAAGGTCTTTCCATTACACGAATCCACGAGCGCGGGGATATCGACCAACTCAATTTTGTTTTAAACATTTTACACAGGACAATTTTCAACTGCACATGAGCTTCATTGCCATGTGGAAAAGTAATTGACACTGGTATTACCAAATCCCAATCACCCACGAGTGGCCTCAGCGCTCCTAATATGCTCGGCTGTTTTCCCTGATGAAAATAGAACAGTACTTGACATAGGGCTTCACTGACTGACAAGATTTCCTCCAAGTTTGGTTGTTTTTGGTCTCTTGATATGCCCTTAGTTCTAATACAGGTCCAATGTCAGTGAAAACAATTTGAATGATATATGATTGCAATGACGTTCCTCAGGACCCTTCGGATGTCGTTCGGTTTCGATCTCCAGCTCATCTGATTCCTTCCCGCCATAGACATGCAGAACCACAGCCAGGTAAAGTACGATCTATGAGACATGGCTCACATAAAATAGGAAGTTTTAAAAAGGAAATAATCAAACTGTGTTACTTTTACAGATAATTTGAATCGTGGAATCTGTGCATCACAGACCTAATTTGAAGAAATATTTTTAAATTATTCTGGAATGCATTATTTTGTTCACATTCAGTGGAAATATTCCAATCTCTGCATGTACATTATATGGCTAACATAAATCTACGTATCGCCAAATAAATGTTGTATTGGTTCACATAAATCTAATGGAAAGGAGGTGAATATTCTCATGTGACAAATGTCGTAAAGTTAATTAAATCCGATCTACAGTAGACATGAACATCAACATTATGGTGAAATTATTGCAGTGTTTACATGATATAAACCGGCTCAACACCTAAAACCAATTAGCAGTAATTGGGGGTTACTGGAGGGGATGGCTTATGTCTAAAGTTAGCGGAACTACAACAGTAGATGCAGAAACATCTGAGTATCCCATGGCCAGAAGGAAAATCGACAAGTATTTATTGCTACGATATTGGAAATCTAATTTTACCAATATTGCCTCTTTAGCCATGGTCCCTGCACTGTAAAACCTCTTTTGGAGGGCAATAACGATATCGATGTCATAAATCGCTGATCCAATTGACAGATACGACTATGAAGAGGGCACCTATCAAAATCCAATATCTATGAGGATTGAATGTCAAGGTTTTCATTTATATGGAAATCGGGTCCTGCTTACACTGGAGTGCTGAGTGCTTGACGTCTATGACAGTCGGTCACTCAAATCCCCATCAATGAACCGCATTTACAACACCAACGTCGCGCCAGAAACGAGGATGAATAAGGTCCTAGTGAATAACATGGAAGTAACCTTGATTGGAATTTGATTTGTTCAAGAGAGACGAGCTAATGATTATGGCAAACTGATAACTAATAGAAAAAATGGAAATCGTCTAATTAGACAGTAAAACCATCTGTTACCATTATGACAATGTTGGCTTGGATAGGTTGTGAACCAACAATGTCTTGTAGAGAGGGGTGGTAAAAAGAGCTCTCCCACTCTGACCCAGAAGCATTCGTCTCCACAAGCACTCACTGGTATTATCATTGATCTTTGGAGAGTCCGTACACTGTTGTCGTTCTGATAGTTATATAATGAAACAGACTTGGTAATAGTACTTTGGCTTCATATAGAATGAAGACTCCATGCCGAGATGTCTGTGATTCCAGTTGGTAAATATGTTCTATGTATTATCTAAATATGCTTACATCCTTGAGACAAAGTCAGCATTACAGCGCAGGTGAAATTGAGTTTTCGCGGATATATTTGATTGTTGTCATGAAATTGTACCGAACACTAACGAACACAAATTGCCCCTATGAGTTGGTGCATTATATGGATCTGATGCTGAGCACAAGTGTTGATCAAGGTCATATCACCACTGATGCCTAATTAACATCTTTGGGAGATACTAGTGCGTCTGTATAAGCAACTTTCCATGGATAGAATGGCGCGACGCACCAGCAATAGGCAAACACAACCTACTCCACTGTTCCAGCTCTCGGAGAACACACTTTGATCTATGGGCACAATAATTAAATATCAGTTTGTGTTTTCTTAAATAAAAGTAATCCCATTTACTTTATGATTCATTGACAAACATCGATTTAGATGAAGATAAGCCAAGTTTATGGATAGTCAACTGCTTCCAAAAGAAGTTGACTATCCATAGACTTGCTTTTCCCTCGTTAATATAGTTATATTCATAATATAACAACATTAAATATATTACTTTCGAAATCTTTGAGGTTATGCAAATAGCTGAAAGTATCGTACAGTTAATGTCATATTATTATATCATCTGTCTCCGTGTCCGTATTTGTTTATGAGAAACCCACACACCATACCATTTGGTTACGAATCCCGATGGTGACATATTTTCTTGTGGTGAAAAGAAATGGGCTTCGCACATTGTACCCATGTGGGGAATCGAACCCGGGTCTTCGGCGTGACGAGCGAACTCTATAACCACTAGGCTACCCCACTGCCCCGTAACTTGGGACAGAGTGATGGGAGGAATTCCATTCATTTCTTCCTTTATCGTGTGGTTATCCTTTGCTGGGAGATGCCCAGCGCATCGGTTACCATATCGTATGTCAGTGTCTGAGACATAAAAGGCTCTCTTCGCGAGACATGACCTTTACAAATGACGAAGAGCCCTGAGCACACAGGGAGGGCGATAAAGGAAATTCTTAGGTTGATATTTAAATATGTTCACCGTTCAACAATTTATCGATAATATCTGCGATTTAAGGGGAAAAAGGTCTAATATGGGACTGGTATTAGGCTGTGGCATTATGAACATTATTTAGGAATTTATTCTTTAAAATTAGATAAACGAACATACCGTCGGCCAAAGTGTGACAAATAAATGAAACAAGAATTTGTATCATAACATTGTTAGAGCAAAGAACAGGACAGCCTCAACAGAGCCAAACAATGCATGGGAAGACCTCAGCTGGACAGATAGCACGCATATGGTTAGCAGTGTACATAGTGAAAAGGATCAATTACTCTGCATAATTTGGCATGTCTGAGAATAGAAAAACTAGGTCACGTCATCGAATTTATTCAGTAACATTATGGTAGTAGAGATAAGAACTTCACGATTGATGTCATTAACATTATTAGTGAAATCAAATCAGTCACTGGTACTAACTGTAGTTACTGTGTGGAGATGGGAACCATGTGTGAAGCCCATTTCTGGTGTCCCCGCCGTGACCCACAGATGGGATTTGTGACATTGCATGAAGATATATGTCCTCTGATTACTCACAACTCTTCGATGGGACGAGCTACGAGTTGTGTACAAGATGAAGTGAGGTAAAATGGTGTTTAATGTCGCACTTAAGAATATTGCGCTCATATGACGGCGTGCATGCGTGTGTATGCCTAACCGGTTTGATAGTGCTAGCTCACTGAGATACCATGCCGCAGTTAAGCATGAATACTCCACTCAGAAACAGTATACCTACACTAGACGCCAAAAGAAACGTTACCCTCCTACCCTTATGAATGACTGAAAAACTATCAAAGATTTGTTAGAAGGTTTTAGTTTACAAGACAGCTTTATGCAAATCACGTAAAAAAAATTTCTCAAATGCATTCATATTAAGGTGAAATGCATCGTTTTCAGGAGAATTAACTTGTCCTATATTCGTCCATGCAGAAATTAACCAATAATAGTGATTTTGATGTCCAAAAGAAACGTTGAAATAAAATTTTGCTTTGGGACAATGATAAACTATTTAAAGTCACCATTTTTAAACTACTATAACAAGAAACAACTGTTGTAGAGTGTGTAAAATTGTAAAATAATCATTGCTATGATTTCAGTCTTTTAAAACATTTTCTGCTGATTTGCATTAGTGAAAACAAGTAAAACGTGTCGTCGATATTGTGAAAAAATGTTTAGGAACATCTAAAACTATCTTTGTTAATATTTTTGCTTGCAAAGTAACACTTTTCTATTTTCTGTTTACACATAGCAATATCAATCGCCAAAACGCAGCAACATTCAAGCAGTATTTCCATCCATTTCACATGTGGAATGATTCTATAGGGTATAAAGAGAGCCTAGAATACATGATCTGATACACAAGTACGAGAAATATACCATGATTAACAGCTGAAGGGAGAGAAAGAACCATAGGGTTGGTGCAGATGGGGGTCGACATACAATGCTGTTGCCAACGCCCACGGATGCCACCGTATCACGGTTATAATACTTGTTTAGGGCTTCAGACAGACTGGGGTCACCGTAGACAGACCAAGAAGTGGACGTCCACTCATCACAACGCCAGCTGAAGATAGGTACCTCCGTCATTAAGGAAGGAGGGTAACGTTTCTTTTGGCGTTTAGTGTACTCCGAGCCGGCCAGTCTTTGTTCTACCGATTAATGCAGAGCGTCAATAAGTACCACATTTTAACGTCTTTTGGAATGAATGCTGCCTAGGATCGAACCCGCGACCTTCCGCTCTCCGGTCGGACGCTCTAAACACTACACCATGGAGGCGGTCATGTGTACAAGATGAAGTGAGTGAGTTAGATTTTTAGTGATATCGGTAGTATTTAAGTCATATAGTGACTAATGCATGTCTTACTTTCATGATACATAAAGAGTTGATTATTGCAACCTGTCTACAAAGGACGGTAAAACTGCAATATCACAGATATAGACATAATGTAAATCTAAAACTGTTTTACTGTTGAAGACAATATAAAACGGGCTACGGATCGCCAGCAACTCCAAGTAGATCACCATTCTACTGACTAGAAAAATACAAGCGATACACCAATGAATAGTTATCACTTGGTTAAATAAATTCAGCTTGTTACATTTTTCATGTAGTGCGCTTCAATGATAAGCTCATTTTAGTGTAGTTGTGTGCTGCAAAACGTATAAAAAAACGACGCCTTTTGTTTGACCAGTGTAATAGTCAATAACCAGATTTCTAAATCATTGAAGGTTCAGTAACACGGCCAGCGTATGTGTTCAATAGTTCGAAACATGATCCAAAGCTAGATCTCGTATTCCATCATGACCAACATGTTGTTTCTTGTATTGCTTATGAAGAATCATAACTTGGACAAACAATTGGACTTTCATGCTTAGCGTGTATTTACGATAAAAATTCTTCCCTGTAATGCTGTGCATATTATAGTCATTTTGTCAATGAAAATAGTTTACTTGCTGACGTGCACGAAAAACACACCTGCATTATTGCATACAGGTGTCAATCTAGCAAGCCCGTGGTGTCAATAGCCAACTGAAATAAAATGATCAATATTTGCTATTTTCACTCCCTTGATTTGTGGGCTATTGCAGAGAATTATTGATGAAGAGAACCATTTGGCAAAGTTCACCAAATAACTAGAGTGGAAATTTGTGGCCCGGAGAACCATACACATTGGTAATGATCTGCATTACCTGCAAACAATTCTTTAGAGCCATCATAAACACAGATGGTGGTCCAGTAAATTATTTTGTAATATTCTTCAAGAACGTAAGTGGAAAATCTGTACCATTACGAGATCTGATTAAGTAAGAGAATGGACTCAAAACCATCATGAAGCAAGGGCGCTTTATAGATTGACATCTTAGATCATGCAGTATTACTATAACATGATATATCACAGCTACTCTTGCATGCAGCCATGCGTCTTTGTCTTAGTGACATAAAGTACAGGAAGGGACTCCAGCAGAATATGCATCTTGTGCATTCATTTAAGCTGAGGGACACACCGACAATTTCATGTATGGGCAACCAAAGTTTGCTTACTGCAGACATTCCTCAAGCGGTTTCGAAGCCAAAGAAGTATAACATTAATATAACCCACAAGAACGGAAAAGTACTTTACATTCCACATACTGTGTCCAAAGCATTTTCCCAGGAAAATCCTTAATCATCACGAGGATGGATGTAACCCGGAGTGCATAGATTCATGGATGGTGTTGTCATTAAGATCAATGCAATACCAGTGTTTACCGGTAGTCATTAACTCTCTGAACTCTTTAAGCTTATCATGGTGGTTTAGATTTGTTCGAAATAAGACGTACTTCTTGAGTGCCATTGCAAAAAAGAGAGACTCCTTGATGATGATTTTATCAGCACGTAGAGCTCTCACGAAAGACTCTGAAGCAAGGCATGCCAACAATATTGTTGTTACTTATCGTGTTCCTTCTTTAAAATTATACTGAGCATGAAATACATTGCTGCGCAATGTATTGCGCTTTAATATATCCAGTCCTCATGACAGCTAACTATATTAATTCCGAGTGCGTGGATCCGTATATATCATCTTTTAAGCTCTCACAAAATCATCGTCTAGGAAAGGACAGAGTTTAAGTTTTCCCCTTTCGCACAATAAGATATATTTGTGTTGACGCCAATATTACTGAGAAGTGGAACAGTCATTATGCTTGTTAGCTGCAACATTCTCAAGACGTCAAATTGCATCTTCAATCGATGAACTACAACCCGAGGTGGGTCTTGATTCATTTTCTTCAAATGTTGACATTTCGTCCGTTAGGTCTGAGACGTTTGTGCCAAAAGACTATATATACACGCCATGTTTCCTTAACTTTGGTGGATGCTATCATCTGCCACTACTCGATCGGCTGAGGCAGTACCGGTTCTCTACAAATTCACATTGATTTGCCAAAACTATTGGCCATATGGGTCGCAGGAAAGGAAATTTGCCATATTTAATGAACGGCCTCTCTCACAGTTGACGACGGTAAGATTTTGCTATTGAAACAGCCAATAACAGTTGATTTCTGTATCATAGGAGTGAGGAAATGACAAGGTAGAAGGACAAACCTCACGAAACACTGACGAACGTCGGTCATTAATTTACCAACAGTGTCTTACCAACTTGATTTGCTGCTCCATTCAGGCTGAAAGGACAGTTAATCGTCCACTTTGATGGACGGTAGGCCAGTTAATATACCATCGTGCTGCCACCCGATCGGATGCTGGCATTCGCAACAAGATATCGACCAAATAGATCAATGGCGGCGCGCCACTCACCAATATTCCAGGTATATGGCGGCGGTCTGTAATAATCGTTTCTAGACCAGACAATCAACTGATAAACCGCCTGAGCATCTATCTAAGCGGTGTGTCAACGAGTAAGCGAACCTGACGAACCAATCCCGTCTGTCGCCCCATACCACCCTGATCTTCACGCGCAGGGGTAAAACAAAAGGAAAAAAGCCATACAAGCAATTTATAAGATTGTGCCTTATTACTGCTGTTGTGGAGATTATAGTGCTGAGGGAAAAAAATAAGGGATCACATGAAAGCACAAGTATTCCTCTTTTTTTAAGGTTCCTTCACAAGCTTTGTATGGCACAGTTTATGGAAGCGATTACAGACGAAATCTTAGATACATATTACACGTGAACAAAGATCCTCCACAAAGCACGGTCTACCCTCACTCACTCTTGCTGTGGGTGAAAACTTAAGACAGACGTTGTTTCTCCAGGTCGAGGTCAAGGCAATGATGGAAACCCAGGGGGTGCATGTTACCTATGTCTAGTGTTCTTGTCAACTGGCGTAGCTGGTTGTGGTCAGCATGTCATGCAGGTACTGAAGACGTCCATGTGTATCGATTGTGATCCAGGCCTGATGTATAAAACAAACAATACGAGTGTTTTACAAAAGTGAGTGAGTGAGTTAAACTTTAATCGTCACATCAGCAATACTTCAGCCATATCGTGACGAGAGTACCTTATAAAGCTATAAAAAAATGTATGATATATATATATATATAGCATATAAATATCGTGCAGATATAAAGGAGATTTGACAAGAAGAAATATCTGGACTTATTGCTTATACACCTGCAGAAATCACTTGTTGCGAGCATATAAAATAGTAAACTGTTAATTGACAACACACAAAAGTGAGCCATAAACCGCCAGCAACTGAAGGTATATCACCATACAGGGGACCATGGGGACTTTCAGTGCCTTTGTGGCACCCGTGAAGAGCCACCTCCTCGTGGTGGGTGCTGGGTAACGCTAAGCGCTCTTCGACCCCCCGTTGTGGACCCGGGGGTATATATGGTCCACCAACCCGTTTGCCGTGGGTTGCGCCCCTGTGTCGGTGGAGGAAGGGAGTCTGGTGGTTGAGGGCATAGGAGCCAGGAACAGCGTTCCTTTTGCCCAACACACCACTTCGGCCCTTACTTCACCTAGACGGGTGGTAGAAGTGGCCCGGTTCTATCAATCGGCTGGTCGCGCCAAGCCCTGTGCACATTTAACTCATTACTTAGTCGTGGTCATTTTGAATATCACTGTTCAAATTATTATCATATTAAATTGCCTAGAGTCCTATGCCAGAAGGCGGTGGCTCATGGGCCAATCTGGTAACATTGACCTCCACATTTGATACGTACCTATTTTCTTGTCATCGGGCCAAACCAGCCTGACATTGGGATTGGTGTACATATATTACTATTTGTGTCATGGTTGCTGGAGTATAACAATCCTGTATCCCTAGTGTTTGCATCTTGGAGATCCGGTGCATTCCAACACTGTCTCCTTTGACACTCCATGGTGGGTGGGGAGCAGGATTGTTGAATCACAATGATATTACCATGGCTCATATCCATTCTGGTTTAAACCGTAATGAGAAGAAAAGACATCTAGAAGCTGAGAGTTTATCATCCGATGATGATGTTTCTGCTTCGCAAAATTCAAATTCTTGGGCACGGTTTCTAGTTGTTGAATCAAGGAATAACCTTCCTTTGAAACTAAATCCATTTGCTATCTGTAAAGCTATTAAAGGTATCTGTGGTGAGGTCAAGAATGTTTCAAGGCTCCGGGGCGGCTCCCTTTTGGTTGAATGTTCCCGGAAACAACAAGCTATCAATCTTTTAAAGTGTACTACTTTTGCAAACACTGAAGTTGTTATATCAGAGCAACGTACACTAAATTCAAGTCGTGGGATCATCCGTGACAGAACACGCTGTCTGGCAGAAATGACAGAAGCTGAAATCTTGAAAGAACTTTCAACACAACATGTCACTTCCGTGAAACGTTTCACCAGGAAAGATGGAGAGCTCATTATCCCAACTAACACTTATTTGTTCAATTTTTCTCTTCCTACCATACCTAGATCTATAAAAGCAGGATATTTTAACATCGGAGTGGAGGTATATGTTCCTGTACGTTAACATACATTATCAACTCTTGAAGCACTTACCAGAATCCTTACCGATCCTTCTAATTATCGACCAATTTCACTGACTAGCTGCGTTTGCAAAACCATGCAACGCATGATCAATAATCGATTAGTTTGGTACTTGGAAACCAACAACCTAATAACTGATATACAGTGTGGTTTCAGTTAAAACAGAAGTACAATTGATCATTTAGTGCGTTTGGAATCTTTTGTTAAAAATACCATAATTAATTAACAACATGCAGTGTCGATCTTTTTCGATCTAGAAAAAGCATACGATACTACGTGGAAACATGGTATCTTAAGAGATTTACATGATTTTGGATTACGGGGCCGTTTGCCTCAATTTATATCCAACTTTTTTACATGACAGACTATTTCAAGTCCGAGTGGGTTCTACCCTGTCTGACAATTATAATCAGGATCAGGGTGTCCCTCAAGGCAGTATTTTGTCTGTCACACTGTTTAGCATTAAGATAAACAGTTTATCCAAGGTTTTAAATGATTCAATAGATGGATCACTTTTTGTGGATGGTTTAATATTTCTTGTCGCGGTAAAAATATGCATACTATTGAACGGCAACTGCAGTTGTGTTTAAACAAGATAGATAAATGGTGTCTCGAAAATGACTTTACATTTTCTAAATCCAAAACTAATTGTATACATTTCTGCCGTAAATACAAACCGCATAAAGACCAAGAACTATCTCTAAATGGCACACCCATCAAAGTTGTGAAGGAGGCCAAGTTCTTGGGTATTATTTTTGACTCGCACTTAACGTTTCTACCACATATTAAAGCCCTTAAAACTAAATGCCTGAAGGCACTTGACTTGTTGAAAGTCGTTTCCAATTCTAAGTGGGGAGGGGATCAAGCTACCCTCCTACATCTATATCGATCACTGGTACGTTCCAAACTTGATTATGGTTCCATCGTTTATGGTGGAGCCTGCAAAAGCAACCTCAAACTATTAGATTCTGTCCACCACCAAGGTCTAAGACTTTGTCTTGGGTCCTTTAGAACTTCTCCTGTTGACAGTCTTTACGTCGAGGCCGATGAGCCATCTCTTACACAACGCCGTATACAATTATCCTTGCAGTATGTAACAAAATTATATTCTAAAGAGTCAAATCCTGCATTTAACTGTCTTTTTAATCCCTTTATGATGATCTGTACAACAAAAAGCCTTCTCTTGTTCAGCCTCTTGGTTTGAGAATTAAACAATTCATTTCTGCTGCCAGCATTGAGCTGGAAAATATATCTCCTTCGCGTCTACTTTCTTCTCCTCCTTGGCAACTGGTGAGGCCTGAAGTTGACCTAACTCTGACAAAGTTTAAGAAATCTGAAACTAATGAATTACAATATAAACAAGAATATAATCAATTAAAACATAAATATAATACATACAAATCCTTATTTACAGATGGGTCCAAGGATGGTGGCGCGGTGGCATGTGCCACTGTCATTGGATCCAAAACAATATCTTCTCGACTACCAAATAACAGCTCTATTTTCACAGCAGAAGCTAACGCCATATTAACAGCTCTTAAATATATTAATAAACACCGTAAATATG
Source organism: Haliotis rubra (assembly GCF_003918875.1). NCBI lineage: Eukaryota > Metazoa > Mollusca > Gastropoda > Lepetellida > Haliotidae > Haliotis > Haliotis rubra. Next base: position 1,404,460 of record NW_025767457.1, read on the forward strand.
AACAATACATCATCTTTTCCGATTCTCTTTCTTGTCTTCAGGCTATTAAAATCTTTCTTGTAAACATCTACTTTTATTAGAAATTATTGAATTGTATAATGAGCTTGCTACTGGCCAATGCGACATCGTCTTTTGTTGGTTACCCAGCCACGTTGGCATTTCTGGTAACACAATGGCTGATCTTGCTGCCAAGGCAGCACTCAACAAATCTGTGACACCACTTCTGATCCCATACTCTGATTACAAAGCTGCTATAAGATCTTATATCCGTGATCTGATGCAAAAGAAGTGGGACAGCCAAGTAGGTATCAATAAATTACATGCAATAAAACCAACTATCGGTTACACCTACTTGGGTTGTCAGTCCAGATTTGAAGAGGTCATCATACGACGATGTCGTATTGGCCACACAAGATATACTCATGAGTACCTATTAAAAGGTGAGGATCCACCGTTTCGTATCCCTTGTGATGAAAGAATCACGGTCAAGCATGTCCTGCTTGACTGTGGTGAATATTCCATCACAAGGGATAACTATTTCAAAGTAAAAACTATGAAGGATCTTTTTAAATTTTTAATAATGTCAGTTCTCATTTAATTATTGCATTTTTAAAGGAATTAGATTTGTTAAGTGATTTGTAAATAGATATATATTTTATTATTGGTAGTTTGAATTAGTAACTGAGATTGTTAGTGGCTGTACCCTCAAAGGGGGTTGACGTAGCGTAAAATTGCTAAAATTGTCCTCCTGCGAGGGTATGTAAGTCCCAAAACATTTGAAGTCCATTTAAGTGTACCAGGTTTTTAATCGTAGTATTGTTGTGTTTTTAATGTATGGCTTAATGTCAGCATCAACGCCAATGGCTGAAGGGATGGTGTAAATCCAGCTAGGGTCCATGCAGGTAGCAAAAGTAATGTAAGTCCCCATGGTCCCTAGTATGGTGATCTCCCTTCAGTTGTTGGCGATCTCTAGCCACTTTTTTATATTGCATTGTCCAAACAGTGCTATTTGTTTTAACTTTCTACGCTAGTTTTACTTCAAATTGTGATATTCTAGTTGTTTTACTGTCCTTCGTCGGCAGCTTTTTATAATATCTATATATATTCTATTTCCATATGAAATGTTCTCGTCACGATATGGCTGAAATATTGCCGATGTGACGTTAAATATTAACTCACTCACTCACTCACTCACTCACTCAGTGCCTTTGCTATCTGCATGGACCCTAGCTGGATTTACACCATCGCTTCAGCAGCTGGCGTTTGTAGGTTGTTTTATAAAAGACAGTTAAGCTCAATGTGATGACCGTTTGAGTTGTGTCTGTTCGACATGAATTTACAAAAAATAAGGCTGGCCTTCTAGTTCCAAACTCAAAGTTCACACATTGTAGACGTTTGGGATGAATAATCTTATCGAGTGCTGCACGAAGATCTAGCAGTGTAATAATGCAAATCACCACCATCAACACCACGGGATATGCCATTCCTGATTTTAAGCAGTGCTAAAGTGACCTCAGTAAGGAGACTGAAAGGGTCATGCTGATCGTGTTCGTCGAGATGTTCAGATGAATGGAATCCTTTAGACGACTAGGTGCAAATCCAGCTAGGGTCCATGCAGGTAGCAAAAGTACTGTAAGTCCCCATGGTCCCTAATGTGGTGATCTACCTTCGGTTGTTGGCAATCTATAGCCTGTTTTCATATTGTATTGTCATGTATAGTGAAAATGTTTTAGATTATATTACTAGTTTTACATTTATATCTGTGATATTCTAGTTGCTTTACTGTCCTTCGTTGGCAGGTTTTTATACTTTACCTATAATTATTATTAATATATAACTTGATATAGTAACGATAGGGCTGAAGTCCTGCCGCTGTGACTTAAAATCTTAACTCACTCACTCACTTTAGACGAATAATAGGTTTGCAAGGGTCTATAACTTTTCAGACTTTGACAATCCAATCCACTATTCTTCGATAGTGGGTAACAGGTCAACTGGTATGGTACTTGAAGTCATCGACTGACCAACGATCCTGGCGATTGAAAAATGAAGAATGTCAGTATTTTCATACAACAGCTTAGTTGGGATAGGATCAAGTGCAAAAAAGATGTACTCTTCTGTCTTCATTAAAGAGAAAGTACCTCCTTGCTGCAGCTCTGGATTTTGTCAGAGAATGTCTGTTCTTGTCTGATGAACCATCTGCATCATCGCCTAACTGAGAGTGTAAGAGCTGCTCGCTTTCTATGAAAACCTCTCAGGAACCTGCTATCCCAAGATAATTTGAAGAAGATGGGATTGATGAGAGCTTTTGTTAAAATTATTGCAGCCTATGAAGAGCTTTTGAATCGGTCATCTTCTCTTTGATCTCATTTTTAAGGTAGCTGATCATGCTCGCATAGCCAAATTGAGTTCGTTGCTGGCCGAGGCATAGAGCAGACGGAAAATATCCAGCTCATTTCCCTCCTTAAGCACTGCTTTTGTGAATATACTATTCATTTGTTGATATTTGTACCAACATTTCATTAAAAACAGCTGAAAGATCACGATTCAACTTTAACAGACTGATGAATTTGAAAATGTGTTTGCATGGTAGCTGATCGGCTTGGTTGTGTTTGAATGGACCAGCCATCTTAAACTGTACAATGGTGGCTCAGACGACTACTTTACTCCCGTCCAGTGGCATCCAAGAGATCCCTGATGGTGTTGTATTCATAGTTAGAGCTGGACAAAAGGTGCTCAAAAGGAAGTCTGTCAGAAGCACCACATCTGTTTGCCAACGTTTATGTTCGACAATATCATTGCACCATATAACGCGCAGGCAACCAGATCAACCTGACCAGCATTACTTCCAAACACAGTCACATTACTCCAGTTCTAAAGCAGCTCCACTAGTAACCTGTGAGAGCCAGGATTCAATTCAAGACACTCTGCCTCACATACAAGTCCCTTCACGGCCAGGCTCCACCCTACATTGCAGATCTGATCAACCCCTACAGTCCATCGCGCGAACTTCGCTCACAGCAGCAAAACCTTCTGACAGTGCCGAACTACAAACTTAAAACCTTTGGATACAGAACTTTCTCCTACACTTCCCCTGTCTTGTGGAACTCTATCCCATATGACCTCAAACACTCTGAATCTCTGGACTCTTTTAAATCAAATCTCAAAACCTACCTCTTTGCTAAATATTATCCTCAATAGCCTTTATCTGTCAACATGTCTATGAAAAATGTCTTTTTGATGTAAACTTGACATTTAATAAGTTTATTAGTGTACACGAGAAACTATATATTAAAGCTCTGTTTACCTGATATAGGTATAGGCATATCATCTCAGAAAGTGTTAATATCAGTAGTTGTTAATTTACCATTTTTAACGCATTTATAGGTACAGTACATGCAGTCAATGTGTGACGTTGATAAGTACAATGGTGCTGATATACAAGGTATGCAAAACAATAAATGATATTTCAATAAATGAGAGAGTCTGCAAATGCCATCAGATGGCACCATAACTTCACTCACTTATAGGTACAGTACATACGTTAGTAGTCAATGTGTGTCAATTGTGCTGATATGCAAGCATACAGAACAATCAATGATATGTGTGTGTACATATGTACGTGTGTGTGTATGTATGTGTGTACATGTGTGAGTATTTATGTATGTATGTATGTACGTACGTATGTATGTACGTACATGAATGTATGTGTGTGGAGGTTGGGGGGCATTGTATCCATATAAAATAAGGATAAACATAGACAAAATTATTCATCCGTCTCCTTATAGTGCTTGAAGAGTGCATGTAGAGATGACCAAAAGGAGTAGAATTTGTTAACACCACAAAAGGAGGAATAAACATATTTTGTAATGTCATAATACTTGATTATCTCCCTTTTCACATGACTAATAAAGGGTACAGTTGCATTTCTTTTTTTTCTTTTTTTTTACACTTTATTTCTTTTTGATGGGTACATAATTGTTGCATTTGTGGTACATAAATATACAAAGTATGAACATGAGTGGTAGATAATCCGTAGGCTAGAAGAATACATTGTTATTGTAATTTATGTGAAGAGGTTATGGCAAGATGACCAAAAGGTGAAGAATTTACCATAGTTACAGTGCGAAAAGGCAGTACATTTGTCAATTTCATACAGGGTGTGTAGGTAATTTTTTAATCCAACAAACTGCGGATGTGAATTAGAACATCTCTTTGCATATATATAGTATTTTGTTGCGATGATAATCAGGTTTAATACATCATTTCGTTTTTCTTTATATCCAAAAATGTTGCATTTCTGCTGTGTCTAATGATAACTTGATTCACAAAAAGTATTTTGACATTAATTGGATTAGTATTCATTCCTTTGATTCCAAGTAAAACATTCTGTTTTGTGAAATGAGATGGGTAATTGATTTATTATCAGTGTTGTTAATATCAGTATTGTTAATATCAGTGTTGTTAATATCAGTATTGTTAATATCAGTATTGTTAATATCATTATTGTTAATATTAGTGTTGTTATTATCAGTATTGTTAATATCAGTATTGTTATTATCAGTATTGTTAATATCAGTGTTGTTATTGTCAGTATTGTTAATATCAGTATTGTTAATATCAGTATTGTTAATATCAGTATTTATTGTTAAATGACATGAACACATTGAAGGAGCTTGTGTATTTTAGTAGTTTGTACTGTGGACTATGATCACATCAGGAAATGATTGGATTGTATTTTCTTGTACAGAATCGATTATTTACAGACCCCCGCCATATAGCTTGAACGTTGCTGAGTGCGGCGTTAGACAGCAAACACAAGTGTATTTATATAAAACTAAGTCACGGGAGTTCCTGAAATATGTGATTAATGCCAATGCTGCCAGTAAATGACAAAGTGACAAGAGGGTTTGCCATTCAGGCACATTCTCTCGAGTAATTTGGACCGCCTCCGTAGTGTAGTGGTTAGAGCGTCCGCCCGGAGAGCGGAAGGTCGCGTTTTCGATCCCCGACAGCGTCATACCATAAGACGTTAAAATATGGTACTTGTTGGTCCTTGCCTGACGCTCGGCATTAATGGGTACAAGGACTGGTGGGCTCGGAGTCAGTATAATGTGTCTGAGTGGGGTATTCATGCTTCACTGCGGCATGGTAATGGTATCTCAGTGGGCTAGCACTTTAAAACCAGCTTAAGTCTGGGCTAGTACAAGCAGCCGCACATACACATGCATGCACGTCGTCATATGAGCGAAATATTCTCAAGTACGACGTTAAACCCAATTTCACCTCACCTCACCTCGAGTAATTTGAACATCATAGCCTCATGTCTATCATACAGATCCTTTGGTAATAAGAACGGCTCTAGACTGTATCGTCTGAGTAATCTCTCAATTCCCCCAAAACAACATCTGAACAATGTAACCGTGACATTTAGACATCACTTATGTATCTGAGGTATTTGGTAAACTACAAAGTATATATACGCAGTATGTATCAGGAAAGGATACGAATTCCTCAACCAAACATATTTGCTCTGAGATGACAAGGTACACATTACCAGACAGTGCGGATTACAGCAAAGGCTTTCATCACGAACCATTCGTTAGATACGACAGGATGAAAACTACGTGATGAATATCAAAGTATTAACATGTGCATAGACGGTAATATTCCATGCCGTGTTTATATTAATGGTCTATGTGATTTTTTAAAATTGTTATTCCAATTCTTGATCACGCAATCGTAGCCCAGAGGCTAATCTGACATGAAGATGTTTTGTTCCAGAATGCTATAGCCTTTGGGACATTCATAATCGCTCTCCCAGTAGTGAGTGAGTTAATATTTAACGTCACATCGGCAGTATTTCAGCCATATCGTGACGAGAACATTTGATATTGAAATGAAATATATGTATATTATAAAAAGCTGCCGACGAAGGACAGTAAAACAACTAGAATATCACAGATATGTATGTAAAACTAGTAATTAAATCTAAAATGTTTTAACTATAGGGGAAAAACAATACAGTATAAAAATGGGCTATAAATCGCCAATAACTGAAGGTAGATCACCATACCAGGGACCATGGGGACTTACATTACTTTTGCTACCTGCATGGACCCTAGTTGGATTTACACCATCCCGTCAGCCATTGGCGACAGAAGAGAAATCTAGCCATAAATTAAAAGCACACATATTTTACGATTAAAAACGTGGCAAGCCTAAATTTACTCTAAATGTTTTGGGACGTACGTACCCTATCAGGAGGACAATAATTTTACAATACTTCAACCCCCTTTGAGGGCTCTCCCAGTAGAAGTCCCAGATACAGCCAAACATGCAATGAAACCCCGTTAGTCTGGAAACTCTGGGCGATTACCGTTGGAAGCGTCTGAAATACGTTAATTGGACATTTTACTAATCAAGGGTATTGGTATTGGAAATATTTTGATTTGCTGGCGACAGCATAGTTATTCTTGTGTTTAATATCGTTATTGGGGCGGTGGGATAGCCAAGTGGTTAAAGCGTAACCCACTTACCTTCGATGTGTGAAGCCCAATTCAGGATTCTCCTGTCGTGATATTGGGAAAGAGCGGCCTAAAACAATACGCATTCACACATAAATCGTTAGGTAACAGTATCACACATGCTATATACCTTTTCTGCGGCGTTCGCCTGTTATATGAAACAGTAAAACATCAACCTTTCCATCTCACATGAAATTAGATATATATGGCATGACGCACACAGTTTTTCATTGAAGTTCATGGGAGGAAGGCTATGGTTAACTCCATTTATTGCGTGTTAAACCAGTGCTTGGAGTGTCCCTGTCTGTCTGTTACGATATTGTATATCAGTATACTCGGCGTCCGCCGTCCGAGACATAATAGGCTCTCTTAACAAGACACGGCATTTAAATCTGACGATGAGCCATCAGCATATTGGAGAATGTGTTTTTTCTCTTCGAATCTCTACAGACGTTGCGTACTAAATACATCAGCCGCCAAACCATGTGTCGAGGTTGGACAAAATACAGATCGAATAGAGGCTACAATTAGAATTTTTATGAGACAGAAAATGTAAATTGCGGGAAACGCAACGCTTTTATTCACAAAGAAGTGCTGAGATGGTATCTTCTCAGAAATATGAGATTGAGGTTGTAACACCTTTCAACTAGATATTCCACTTCTTGGGGAAGGTATATAACACCAACACATTTTTAAAGGCTTTTGAAGTGAGGGAGCATGTAATTATACGCGACAATAATCGGAACATAAAGTCAGATTAAATGCGTTTAACTTTAAATTATAGAAATACATTTAAGTGAAATCGAACCAGATTAAAAAGGAATACAGATCACGCGGATCAAAGGTTCGAAAAGATATTGCACTGGGAACAAAACCACGAAAACGCATTTTCTAGTGTAAAAGTTTTAAATTCAACAAACTTTTTAAATGTAAATATTAGTTAGAACCTCTGTTGATACGAATTCTTTTATGTTTCCTGTGTCTTGGTTAGTGTTCATGTAACTGGTGTGTGGATATTGGGTAGTAGGTGTGTGTGTGTGTGTGTGTGTGTGTGTGTGTGTGTGTGTGTGTGTGTGTGTGTGTGTGTGTGTGTGTGTGTGTGTGTGTTAGTGTGTGTGTGTGTGTGTTACTGTGTGTTTGTTGTTGCCTTCAGGCTATAAAAAACAACTTTCTTGTAAACATCCACTTTTAATCGAAATAATTGCATTATATACTGATCTTGTTAGCGGCCAATACGACATCGTCCTCTTCTGGTTACCAAGCCATGTTGGAATTTCTGGTTAGACACCACTTCTCATCCCATACTCTGATTGTCATTAGATTACTGACTCTATGTTTTATCTCTTAGTGCACAGGACCCGTGAAGATCCGGGGTAGAATAGGTCTACAGCAACCCATGCTTGCCACAAAAGAGGCGACTAACGGGATCGGGTGGTCAGTCTCGCTGACTTGGTTGACGCATGTCATCGGTTCCCATTTGCGCAGATCGATGCTCATGCTGTTGATCACTGGATTGTCTGGTGCAGACTCGATTATTTACAGACCGCCGCCATATAGCTGGAATATTGCTGAGTGCGGCGTAAAACTAAACTCACTCACTTTTGTGCCAAGGGATAGGCAGGGAAACAGCAAGTGTCATCTGATATTGTCATTTAGTATAATGCGGTGTTGTGATCAAACCATCCACCTTTTCGCTTATTGACCCTCACAGACAATGTATCGGCCACGGAATACGTTCTTGTGTTACAAACATTGAGATAATGAAATGAAGATACATAATCACAGAGTATAATGTCTGTAAGATGAAATATCGTTTTCATATTATGTTGTACAACGGTAAACCTTACACATTACTTTGGGGAAGTATAATAATACTTATTCAGTGGTTGTCACGAACGGATTTTCTGTCTGGATGATTCGATATATGTTGCCGTATCGGATGAAAGCCGTAGCACTTCCGATGTATGATATAAGGGACATATTGACTACGCTACGTTGCGTCAGACACATATTGATTTTAGGAGCAGGTACTGGACGCCATTACTGCAATAAATGACATCATATTTCTTAGATGTTTAATACTTCTCATGATCCGAAAGCACAATCGTTTGTTTGCCTGTGAGTTTGAATTACCTAAACAAATTACGTGTATCATTGACAAAGCATACTTAATATTAATCACACCCATGTTAAAATGATGGAGTCAATTTAAACCTACCAGGAGTTTTAAACGTAGTATTCTTGTTATTTTAATTTTGGCTAGCATTTCTTACAATCGCCAGCAGCTGAAGGGATGGTGTAAATCCAACTAGGGTCCATGCAGGTAGCAAAGGTACTGTAAGTCCCCCTAGCATGGTGATCTACCTTCTGTTGTTGGCGATCTATAGCCTGTTTTTATATTGTTTTGTCCAAATAGTGCTATAAGTTTTAACTTTCCACGCTAGTTTTAATTCTAATTGTGGTATTCTAGTTGTTTTACTGTTTTACTAGTTACCTTCTGTTTTTGGCGATCTATAGCCTGTTTTTTATATTGCATTGTCCAAATAGTGCTATTAGTTTTAACTTTCCACGCTAGTTTTAATTCTAATTGTGATATTCTAGTTGTTTTACTGTTTTACTAGTTACCTTCTGTTTTTGGCGATCTATAGCCTGTTTTTTATATTGTATTGTCCAAATAGTGCTATTAGTTTTAACTTTCCACGCTAGTTTTAATTCTAATTGTGATATTCTAGTTGTTTTACTGTTTTACTAGTTATCTTCTGTTGTTGGCGATCTATAGCCTGTTTTTATATTGTATTGTCCAAATAGTTCTATAAGTTTTAACTTTCCACGCTAGTTTTAATTCTAATTGTGATATTCTAGTTGTTTTACTGAAATATTGCCGATGTGACGTTAAGTATTAACTCACTAAAATGATGGAGACATCTTTGAAGTAAATTCTGAACTGCGGTCTAACGTCTGCCTACACAGTGCCAATATTGTGTTTTTTGTGTACAGTCACCCCATTTATGAGGAATTGTGCTTTGTAAAATGACATGTTTCTTTCCTGAAGGTCAATGACAGGTGGAAAGTGACGTTCTAATGACCACCCTACGACCGATGACAGTGGTGTCCAAGTGGTCAGACTAGCTCAGTTATTAGTCAAATGAAGCTAGTTAATGGACGGCATCCTCACGGCACTATTGACTTCGTCTGAGCAGTCACCTGACCCCTCCAGTTGACGAGAGGAAGGATCATTAAAGTCCAATAGCTTCAAAGAGTTAGCTTGATTTTTGCTTTCTTATGACAGTACACGTCTCATGGGGTACAAATATCGTTCAGGTAAATATGCTCGACTTTAACAATATTTCATCAAATGTCATGGCGGATGTCACATGAAATGTGCTCAATACAGTGATGAATCAGACCTGGTTTTTCAATCAAGTAATCATGACCGGTCAGCACTTTTTTAACCACTGGCCAAACCATTATACGAGACTACGTGCGTTTTCTACGAGCTGCTTGGTGGTACCTGTATTGTATTTAGTAACTTAATGATAAAAATGATATTTTTTTCTGTCTTTTGAATATTTTTGTCTGTTGAGGGGAGGTATATATCCAGTCAAATAAGTAAACATGACATCCCCGGGTTACCATGCGTCCTGACGTTTTTTCCGTACGAGCATTTCATTTTCCTCTAAGTAAAGAACATGGAGCTAAAGATGTCGTGCATTCCTTTGTAAACGTTATTTCAGAATGTTGTAAACTAGCTGTGTGAAGAAAACATTTTATGCTCAGATCTCTTTTACAAACAGTACTCTCTATAAAACATTACGTTCCTCAAAGACAACATAATCCCATGGACCTTGAATATTGGTCTTAGATGTATTTGTTTGATGAATAGATGGAATAATTACACTTGTACCTCCACGCGGATGTTTGATTTCCCCGGAAGTGACAAGGGCTTCTTGAATGTTCACAGGAGGACCAATTAGAGCGCCATGTTTTGACAAAACAATTATTTGACTACCTCATCAAAGACGGCGGTTTTATGAGAGTGACAGAAATATTACATTTTTCCCAAATGTGCGTACCCAGCTGCGAATCGCCGGTTTTTACATGTGTTGAGGTGTTTCATGAAGTTTTACATCTGAACTTATCTACAGAACGATCAACGTCTGTAAAATGCAGAATAATCGCGGAGGAAGGATATCAGCAACTGCACTCCCCACTGATTAGTTTAGCCCATGCTCTGACAAGCAAATGCATAGATACTCCTGGTAGTATTTTTCCCGTTATTCTGCATGATCGGAGCTTTTGAAATAGAGATAGCACCCTTAATATGAACCTTGGCAAAATATCAAATTTCATGATAAAACCTCAAGAAGCCTATATTCCCACAAGCGACCGTGTTCTGAGGATGTATTGCTGTTATAAATGGCTGATACGGCTTCGCTCTAATAACACGATGTGGTGAATTATCAGCCCTAACCTGAATACTTAGCAAATCATGAATCGTCCGAAGCACCTAATGTATCAATTTCTTTGTCTCTTGTGATTCGTTGGTATTACCCCCTCAACATCAAGTGAAGTATGTGTGTAGTCATTCTTCAGTGTGAACTGATCATGGCAGCCAGGTGAAGCATTAATCCCTGAAGATACTGAGGATATCCGATATCACTTGGAATCAGCAGTACGTGGCGTTGTAATGAATTACTATACCACAGATCGTATAGCGCCAATGGACACATTGTGCAGTACGGCGGCATGCTGGTTTTTAGTCGCTGGTTTTGGGTGTCCACTTACGTCATCATTGTAGATTTATCATGCTTCTGTGTATTAATTTGTTCATGAAAGTGTACTTTACTATCACTGTTCTATACAGTAAAAGATACTTGTAGAAGTGTAACTTCCAGGGCCTAGAATTTCGAAGCTCTCTTAGCGCTAAGATAGTCGTAAGTGCCATTCATTAACATTAACTTACGACTATCTTAGCGCTAAGAGAGCTTCGAAAATCTAGGCCCTGGTGTGTTGAGAGCAAAGGCACTTTTAATCGAAAAACCTCACACATAGCCAGAAATGCTAAAAATATAAAGATAGACATTTAAGTGGATATTAAAGGTACATCTGAGACGTCGATGGCCAGTTTGTTCAAGGAGGAGGTGCCTCGGGTAAAGACATAAATCAGAAGCAGGAAGGCAATTATCTTATAATTTTGACCACACCAGAAGGTTCTGTAATAACATGCGCATTTAAAATATGTAACATATTTAAACCATACACACTGGTCGTGTAGAGATAGGAGACCGTAGTCAAATAGCATGCGATGTAAACTATATCATTGCCATTTTCAGATCAGACAATTTTGCCTCTTCCTTTACGAACGTCTAAGTAAAACGTCCCGACAGAAAAAAAACACGCTTATGAAATCTAATTATCATCGCATACATGTCCTGGTATGTTCAGTCTTCTGTTGTAACTCAATTTGGAAGCAAAAGAAAATTTGATTGTGGTGTTTTCATTTTTTTAGTTTGAGAATCTGCGTTCGCATCAATACACAACGCTCCAGTTTCTTTCCCTAACCGTCTATCTAGTAAATTAACATCTCAGGGTTAGTACGTTTCTAAAACAATCGGTGGCATTCTTTGACAACGGATCCATATGATTTAAATATGGCTTTTACTCTGTGTCAATTTCTCTTGATGCTTATGAAATTAAATATGCATGGGCAGTTCCTCTTCCAAAGGTTTACAGAAGACATGTGGATCAAATCCTCGAATCTGGAGAACCGCATTCTTTTGCAAATTGTATAGCTATCTAATCGCATCACACGTAATCCCAGAGGAGTTCCATTTCTTTGAAGAACTACTATATATGGAAAATCTAATAATTCTGGGAACGTAATGAGATTGTGTCACTTTGAAAATAGAGGCCTTTATACAACGTTATTTGAAACATGTCGGCACCCGTGAAGAGCCATCTCCTCGTGGTGGGTGCTGGTAAACGCTAAGCGCTCTTCAAACCCCCGTATGGACCCCACAGCACCCAATTGCTGGCCTTAAGGCGAATTGAGCAACCTGTTTGCCGTGGGTTGCGCCCCTGTGTCGGTGGAGGACGGTAGCCTGGTGGTTGAGGGCAGTAGGAGCCTGGAACCGTGTTCCTATTGCCCAACACACCACTTCGGCCCTTACTTCACCTAGACGGGTGGTAGAATCGGCCCGATTCTATCAATCGGCTGGTCACGCCATGCCCTGTGCATAGAAAGTATTTTTGCACATTTGCATTATTGGGTATTGGTCATTTTGACGTCTAGTATACAAAATTGTTGATATATTTACTTGCCTAGATTCCTATGCCAGAAGGTGGTGGCTCATGGGCCAATCTGGTTATATAGACCTGAGAATGCCGTGTTCTTTAGAAAAGAGTCATGGACCGAACCAGCCTGTCACTTATTCTTTAAGATACCATGGCTTTTCAAGTCTGTATTTTCTGGAGTATAACATCCCTGTAACCCTGGTATTGCAGTCTGGTTTCCACTGCGATACCGTCCTTGTTGACACTCGATGGCGGGTGGGGTGCAGGGTTGTTTAATTCTGTTATTACACCATGGCTAAAAACGCTCAATCTGGTTCATCGAAACCAAGCAAACGTCGTCATATGTCTTCTTCAACCGATGAAGAGATATCTACTTTCATTAAAGATTCCTGGCCAAGGTTTTGGGTCATAGAAAGTGCTGATGGAAATCCTTTAAAGATCAATCCTTTTGCCGTCTCCAAGGGTATCCAAGGTATCTGCGGAGAGGTGAAAAACGTCACTCGTCTCCGAAATGGTTCTCTTTTAATTGAATGCTTGCGCAGGCAACAGTCTGTCAATCTGCTGGGACTACAGCAGTTTGTCAACAACCTTTGTTGTTTCAGTTCACAAAACTCTCAACACATGTAGAGGTATCATTAGAGACCAGGGAGTTACTTCAGTTAAACGTTTTAGCAGGAAACAAGAGTCAACTTTTGTAAAAACAAATACTTACCTTTTCACTTTTAGATTGACCACTCTTCCCCAATTTATAACGGCTGGATACTGTAATATCGGAGTGGAGGTATATGTACCAAATCGGTGTTACAAATGTCAGAAGTTTGGACATGGTGCGAGGTCTTGTACTGGCAAGTCAGTGTGCTCACGCTGCAGTGGAGCTCATGAAAGTACTGAATGTACTAATGACATAAAGTGTGCCAACTGCAGTGGTGGGCATCTGGCATCATCGAAAGCTTGTCCAAAATTTGAGTATGAGAACAAAATCCTGAAATTGAAATGCACTAATAATATCTCATACTTTGAAGCCAAAAATTTGGTTCTGGTTCAATCAAAACCAGCTACAGGTCTCACATATTCTTCTGCAGTTTCTTCTTCTGCTCCTTCTTCTGTTAAAAAAGCTTGAACTATTTCAACTTGTCAGACAGTGATATCTTGGATCAATGACGCCCAGCTAACCTTTGATGACACGACTCAAACATCACAAGACTGTCAGCGCTCATCAGCCTCTCAGACTGAGGAGACCCAACCAGCACAAACTTTAGATATTGCTTCAAGTCCAGATACTAAGAGTGTTGTTAACCTCACAAACAAAGAAAGGAAAAAGTTGAGAAGAAAGACCAGAGCTCTTCAACATTTAGAAACGTATTCTCCTATAACACCTCCTGTGGCGGTTCAGAATCTTTTTGACCCGCTTGACATGGAGATCACTCTCCTACACAAACAGGGTGTAGAGTGGCGCTGCCACGCGCTCACGATCTCCAGTTGAAGCTCCCTAAACCTTTTTAAATGAAACTAATACAATTTCATTCATTCTCACCTCCAGGCGATAAAGTCACTGGCGGTGCTTCTATTCTCGTGAGGCAGGGTGTTATCCATAGCCCGGTTCCTCTTAAAAGTAATCTTCAGGCTGTTGCTGTCCGTCTTACTCTACTCTACTCTAACCTTTACGCTTTGTTCTTTGTATATTTCCCCTTCTTCAGTTCTTCGGCAGTCCGATCTTCAGGATCTATTTGATCAACTTCCCAAACCCTGTATTATCATGTGTGATCTTAATGGTCATAACCCTTTGAGGGGAAGTACCGATATTAACAATAAAGGGAAAATCCTCGAAGACTTCATTTCTAATAATAATCTATGCATATTTAATTATGGATCAGCCACTTATTTACATCCTGGTACGGGAACGTATTCTGAACTTGATTTGTCACTCTCAGACCCAAATATTTATAACGAGTTTGAATGGTCGGTCCATGATGACCTTTGTGGTAGTGACCATTTTCCCACAATTCTCTCCGCTATAAATCCAACTGATGACCGACCTGCAACAAGATGGAATTAATTTTGATAAGGCTAATTGGCCTTCATTTCAAACACTTTGTACTGACAAATTAAAATCCGATTTTTTTGTGAATGTCCCGGATCCTATTCAGTTGTTCTCGGATACATTGAATGATATCGCCGATGCAACTGTTCCTCAGTCCTCTGCTAAACCTCATTGTCGTAAACCATGGATTTCTGATGACTTTAAACAAGCAAGGAAGTGTAGGGAAAAGGCAGAGAAGTACTTTCGACGACATCCTACTATTCAGAATTTAAATAATGTATAAAGAAATAATGCCAAGGCTCGGCGTACTTTTAAACAAAGTAAACGTCATTCTTGGAAGAACTTTGCATAAAAATTAATACACGTACACCAATGAGGAAGGTGTGGAACATGCTACAGAGAATCAAGGGCAAAGGTAGAAATTCCAGTGTTCATCATCTTAAAGATGGACACAGTATGTTCACAGATAAAATTGACATTGCAAACAAGTTGGGTGAAACTTTAGCTACTCATTCTTCTTCATCCAATTATAATCCAAAGTTTCAGAAATATAAAAATCATCAAGAAAAATTTAAAATTAACTTTCATTCTGAAAATGGTGAAGACTATAATGAAGTATTTTCACTTCATGAGCTGAATACTGTCTTGGTGCAAGCTCATGATACGGCAACTGGGGCAGATAACATCCACTATCAGCTCCTGAAATATTTACCCAATGCATGTCTTGAAACACTTCTGAACATATTTGGACAACAGGACACTTTCCTCCTTCATGGCGTCATGCCGTTGTTGTACCAATACCTAAGCCTGGCCGAGACAATACAGATCCATCTAACTATAGACCAATTTCTTTAACAAGCTCTGTTTGCAAGACCATGGAACGCATGGTCAATAATAGATTAGTATGGTTTCTAGAATCCAATAATCTTATTACTAACATCTAATGTGGTTTTCGCAAAAATAGAAGCACTATTGACCATTTGGTTCGACTAGAATCATTCGTTAAAAATTCCATTGTAAATAATCAGCATGCTGTATCAATCTTTTTCGACCTAGAAAAGGGTTATGATACAACATGGAAACATGGTATTTTAAGAGATTTACATGACTTTGGTTTGAGGGCCGTTTGCCTCATTTTATATCACAGTTTTTAGCAGACAGGCAATTTCAAGTTAGTGTTGGATCAACCCTGTCTGACCATTATAATCAAGATAAGGGGGTTCCACAAGGCAGTATTTTGTCCGTTACTTTGTTTAGCATAAAAATCAATAGTCTCTCAAAAGTATGAAATGACTCAATAGATGGGTCATTGTTTGTGGATGATTTAAACGTTTCATGTCGTGGTAAAAATATGCATACCATCGAAAAACAATTACAGATGTGTTTAGATAAAATTCATAAATGGTCACTTGAGAATGGCTTAAAATTTTCACAGATAAAGACCAAACGTATACATTTCTGTCGGAAATATAAGCCTCATAAAGATCCCGAGCTGTACTTGGATGGCTCTCAAATTAACGTTGTAAAGGAAGCCAAGTTTCTGGGACTGATTTTCGACACACATTTGACCTTTTTACCACATATTAAGTGGAAGGCATTAGATCTATTACAAGTCGTGTCCAATTCAAAGTTGGGAGGGGATCAAACTACCCTCCTTCATTTGTACAGATCACTCATCCGGTCAAAACTTGATTATGGCTCCATCGTATATGGTGGAGCCTGTAAAAGCAATTAGAACCCATTTGATTCTGTTCATCACCAAGGTCTCAGAGTTTGTCTTGGATCTTTCCGAACTTCTCCTATTGATAGTATTTACGTTGAAGCTGACGAGCCTTCTCTAAACCAACGCCGTATCAAATTATATTTGCAGTATATTACTAGACTATATTCTAATCAGTCGAACCCTGCATATAATTGTGCCTTTCATCCCCTCTATGAGGATCTGTACAGCAAAACATCTCTTGTTCCGCCTCTTGGGCTAAGAATTAAACCATTCATTTCTGCTGCCGGCATTGAGCTGGAAAATATATCTCCTTCCCGTCTTCTTTCTTCTCCTCCTTGGCAACTGGTGAGGCCTGAAGTTGACCTAACTCTGACAAAGTTTAAGAAATCTGAAACTAATGAATTACAATATAAACAAGAATATAATCAATTAAAACATAAATATAATACATACAAATCCTTATTTACAGATGGGTCCAAGGATGGTGGCGCGGTGGCATGTTCTACTGTCATTGGATCCAAAACAATATCTTCTCGACTACCAAATAACAGCTCTATTTTCACAGCAGAAGCTAACGCCATATTTACAGCTCTTAAATATATTAATAAACACAGTAAATATAAACAATACATAATCCTTTCCGATTCTCTTTCATGTCTTCAGGCTATTAAAAATCTTTCTTGTAAACATCCACTTTTATTAGAAATTATTGAATTGTATAATGACATTGCTACTGGCCAATGCGACATCGTCTTTTGTTGGTTACCCAGCCACGTTGGCATTTCTGGGAATACACTGGCTGATCTTGCTGCCAAGGCAGCACTCAATAAATCTGTGACACCAGTTCTTATTCCATACTCTGATTACAATGCTAGCATCAGAACCTACATCCGTGATCTAATGCAAAAGAAGTGGGACACCCAAGTAGGTATTAACAAATTACATGAAATAAAACCTTATATTGGTTACACCTACTTGGGTTGTCGGTCCAGATTTGAAGAGGTCATCATGCGACGATGTCATATTGGCCACACAAGATATACTCATGTATATCTATTGAAAGGCGAGGATCCTCCGTTTTATATCCCTTGTGATTACAGAGTCACTGTCAAGCATATCCTGCTTGACTGTGTTGAATTCTCCATCATAAGGGATAAATATTTCAATGTAAAAACACTTAAGGATCTTTTTACTACTGTTAGTTCTCATTTAATTATTGTCTTTTTTAAACGAAATTGATTTCATTGATAAATTCTGATTAATGTGTTTTGTAATAGATATATTTTAAAGATTGGTAGTTTAGATTAATAACATAGATTGTTAGTGGCTGTACCCTAAAAGGAGGTTAAAGTAGCGTAAAATTATTGTCCTCCTGAGAGGGTACGTAAGTCCCACAACTTTCAAAGTAAAATATACATTTACCACATTTTAAACGTAGTATTTTTTTGTTGTTTTAACTGTCGGCTAAATTGTCCTACAATCGCCAGCAGCTGAATGGATGGTGTAAATCCAGCTAGGTTCCATGCAGGTAGTAAAGGAACTGTAAGTTCCCATGGTCCCTAGTGTGGTGATCTACCTTCAGTTGCTGGTGATCTATAGCCCGATTTTATATTTTGTTGTTTTGCGATGACTTACAATTTTACACTGAACTCAAACTAGTTTTAATCAATTTGTGATAGTCTAGTTGTTATACTGTCCTTCGCTGACAGTTTTTTTAAATAAGTATAAATATTTTTGTATTCTTAGTACAAAACTTTTTGTCGTCACGATATGGCTGAAATATTGCCGATGTGACGTTAAATATTAACTCACTCACTCATTTAAACATGTCATGTTTTATAAATAGCTCACTAATGGCTACAGACATGCACTGAGTTTCATATCGATAGTTACAATATTTAAAGTTATAGTCAAATCACGTATATATGTTATAGGGATTGCTTTTCTGAGACGAGTAAGTCTGTCATTGGCAATGCTTAGTTAAGTTCATGTGTCAAACATGTGTTAAATGCTTGACAGCTAAAATATATTTGGAAAGACCAGATAAGTGTGTGCACAGTTTTGTTTGGTTTTGCGCAAGAGGTCATTTGGCAACACATTTGTTTTACACTAAAACCATAAAAGGAGTTCACCACACTACGCTTTTAGGAAACTATTTTAAACGAAACATTATTTTGGTGCAGACAAACTCATGGTTGAGGAAAACTACTCACAACATATTCAAGATCAGATTCTGCCTTTTCATTGCTCTGAATTTTCCTTTCTCAGAAAGACATTTGTAAGTTCCAGATTGGAACGTACGTTATTTGGTCCATACTCTGTATCATGTGTCAGAGTTCGATCGTTTGTGATGGCACAGAAATTAGCCCACCGTCGATGGAAATGGGCCATCGGATATCCTTTCAGCCTCAACCGAGCAGCAAATTAATTTAAACACAAGTACCGTTAGTCAACAAATGAGGGATAAAGCTCATCAAATTGTCTTTTGTGCGGTTTGTCATTCTCCAGTCAGTCATTTCCCACCCCAAGACTCTGAAATCAACTGTTACTGGCTGTTTCGTCTTCAAAATAAAAAAAAATCGAAAGAGACAAGTCACAAAATTACATGTGGTAAATTTCTCCTTCCTGCAAGCAGTTTTGGCAATAGAATATTTTGTGAAATTATGACAATCAATGTGAATTTGTAGAGAACCGGTACTGATCGGTCAGATGCAGATGTAGCGTTTACAAGGTTAAATGCTTGTTAGGAAAATGACCGTGTGGAGGCTACTGGTTCAAACCTCTCGGGAACTGACTGAAGAAATGTCAACATTTAAAGAATGAATACCCACCTGGGGTTGCGCCTGCTAGATTCGATGAGCAAACTGGCATCATGAGAATGTCGCAATAATAAAAAACTGTTTCACTACTCATTATTACTGACGTCAACGCAACGACATATTAATATTGTCTCCCCAAGGAAATAAAGACTTCTTATTTAGGTGTGTCCTTGAGAACTTGAGGGATCACACGTATGGATCCATGTCCTCGGAATTAATTTGGTTCTTTCGCTTCAGAACTTCATATGTTAAGGCCGGGTAGGTGGCACAGAATAGTATTTTCAAGCTCAGCATAATTTGAATAAAAAAAACCAAGATTACACGGAAATGGATCAAGTTTCTCCGGTAATGGAGACAACAATGTTCCTTGCACGCTCTGCATTCAGCGTCTTCGGCAGAACTATAAACGTTACAAGACAATTTCAAATGAGGGATCCTCTCTTTTTCCATTGCCTGAAAAACTAAAAACGTTATTTACACACACGTGTTAAGGTTAGGCGGTTCAAGCCGATGACTTCGGGTGAGCACGTCACTAATGACCATGATGACCACACCACCTGAAGACAAATCTCTACTGTCAACAACTTGCTTCAGCTCCTGTGGAAGGTTATTCCCAATAGCCTATCAGTAGTCGGATATGGGGAATAGCTTGGCAAACGTCGTTAGAGGAAGCTACTGCGATACAACCTTCCGCTGAGGATAAACATGTTCCCTGAAATGGACTTTCAAGAGCAGTAGTGTTGAGCAGTGTATTGACCGTATCAATTATCCACTCACAGTTGACGACAGTAGAGTACACACTGTTACATCACCAGGAGAGCTGCGCTGTGCACTCTATTGATACTTTGCACAAGTAATGTACGTCTTAAAGTATTTGAATAAGGTCTTTACTAGCAAAGATGTAGACTTTATTAATAACACAACAATTGCTTACATGTTTTCCTGATTAAACATAAGTTACGCCGACAACTTGCATGTGCTATGCATACATGTCTTCACGCAGATATTATTGAAACAAAAGATATTGATTCTAAATAGACATTTTTACAATTCTGGGTGAGTACCTATGAGATGATCAGACTTGGTGGCATGGCGGATTTTGTGACGTCATACAGATGGAACTATTTGGGTGTTAAAAAAGCGGCATTCTAAAAAGGCCATGCGGTACAACTTAGGCATGGCCATCAAGTCCTAATGAAACTGGAAACAACTTCAAATCTCACCACCACCACCCAAAAAGGGTTCCCGGAAGTAGGACACTGCCTCCAAATAAAAATGCATAAATTAACATCTTATCATGAAACATCAAATTAAGGTAAAGATAATTCCTAATTTGCAATACAGGTTTCAGTGGGCGAACTGGGAGTTATTTCCAAGTCCTGTCTTGTCCAATGTTTTGTGACATGGGTCCTGTCACAGAAAAACCAAAACAAATACACAAAACTAATCTTAGTATGTTGAGCGAGTGAATTTTTATTGTACAAGCACATATTCTGAAAAACATGAAAAACACATTCAGTCTTTTCATTTCATTTATAGACACATTCATTATGCTTTAGACACAAAATAATAATGTAACGCATACAATAAATTTGAATCATCATTTGAATTAATAGGCTATTTATACATTCTTAGAAATACCACCATCAACACGCTCAACATGACCAAGACAGGGGGGTATCGAGCGGCTTTGTACACCACGCATGTAGCTTCAACTTCGTCACCAGTCTTCAACTAAAGCAAATGTACTACATATGTATTACTTCTTGTAGGCTTTCACAAAGTGATCAAATCAAGCAATACAAATGTAACCTATCCTCAGCTATGAGATTAATGTAATATAAACATGTACATATAAAAGCATTTTTGCAATGTGTCTCTTGCAATCATGTTTCATTATCCCGATGCTCCTCCAGCTGCTGTGACTTCTCACTTCTCTGAAAGTGATAATTGTATAAAGTAAGAGCATTTCCAGACTAGGTATTTTACCTACAGTCAAATCCCGATGAGTCGAATCGCTGGGGACCAAGTAAAAGATTCGGCTTATCGATGTATTCGAGACATAGGTATGTCTATGAGGGTAGAAAAAAAAGATGATTGAATATTGAACAATTCCTTTATTCAGCACATCATATCTAAATATAGTACAACAATACATTAGGTGACATAGATAATGGAAACAAACAGTATATAAATGAGAACACATTTCAATACTATTACAATAAAATACAAAATACATGTACATGTACCTCTTAAAATCTATGAACAAAATCTATCGGCAATCGATAGATATACATGTACATGCCGCCATCTTGAATCTTATTAATACAAAAAGATGAACTCACTTCTGGAAAAAGTCTGACATTAATGTTTGTTTCTGTGAATTTCCCTTACATTTATCCACAAATTCACGGACACTTGCCAAGTGGGAAAAAATGTTCGTTGTGTTTGTACCTGGGACCGACTCGAGAAATTCCTCCAGTCCTTCACAGAACTTTATCGCTTCCGATACGGGTGATGGTGGTTTGACGGCAGGGTGTGTCTCGTCTTCATCATCAGACGAGTCGTCGTTGTGACAGGTCCTGGGACCAAGCAATGGTTCGATGATGTCGGCATCAGATGAAGGGGCACATGTTTCAATGTTGTCATCGACACTTACTTAGTCGGCCAAAGTCACATCACCTGGAAGTACACAGACATGTAATCTGGCTAGGGGGATGTCATCTTCATCGTCAGATTCACATGGGGCTTCGGGAGATGCGGCTTCTGTCAGAACGAATCCAGCGTGGCGGTAGCAGTTGGAGATTGTTACTGGCTTTACTTTCTGCCAAGCATGTCGTAACATACGCATGGCATCAAGCACTGTGATTACACATTCCTTACTGTCGTTGATGGCCGCTATGTAACGGTCAAGAGCTGCATTCCTGTAGTGGACCTTCAGAGTATTGATGACACCTTGGTCCATTGGCTGCGTTTTAGAAGTTGTGTTTGGTGGAAGGAACACAAGAGTAATGTTGTGAGACCTTTGACTTTCGGGTGAGCAGGGCAGTTGTCTAAAATGAGAGCAATCTTCTTCTTCCGCCTAATCTTTTGTTTATCTAATGATTTTACCCAATCACCAAATAAACCAGACGTCATCCAGGCAGACTTGTTGTGACAATATGAAGTCGGCAGAGATTTGACGTTCTTAAAACAACGCGCGCAACGGCTTAGCAGATTTCCCTATCACTAATAGGGGCACCTTATCAGTTCCAGTCTGATTAGCACAGACAAGGACAGTTAGGCGTTCCTTTGATTGTTTACCACCGTGACATTTGAGACCTCTGAACTCAAGAGTTTTGTTAGGCAAAAGACGATAGAACATTCCTGTCTCATCAGCATTGTAAATGCAATCTGGCTCAAACTTCTGTAACACTTGTTGTAAGGATTTTGCCCAGTCATTCATAGGTAGGCTACCTACTTTTTGATCGCCCCTCGTAATATATACTTTCAATTATTCTAATGTCAGTCACATATATGAAAGGTTCTCATGTTGAAGTTAACTGAAGGAGTGACTTATAAATTCAGATCTGATTCTTTTCTTACCGTGTTGGTTTGTTTAATGTGTTTCAGTTGATGATTGAATTTTTCCTTGGGGATCTCACCATTTCTACTTTCTGTAAAGGGTTGCTTCATCTTTGAACGAAGCAGTCTCCAAGAACAGACATGTGTTGGCGTTTGTATGCTTCTGATCCTTTAGTTTACCAATGCTGACAAACTCCATGATATCAAGGATGAGACGATAACATCCGTCGGATGTCGCAGCTACAAGGTGAACTTGTTATCCAGTCCATGTGAAACCACTCCCACCATGATGCTGGAAAGGGAAAATTTAGTAAACTTAAAAGAATGACATGTAAAAACCAATGGATGCATACATTATATAGATTGAAGAACACAGAGGGAAGACAAAAATAAATTCTAATCAACTGCTTCATAACCTGATCTTAGTGACACTTACACGTTATGGATCTGTAGGTCTCAAAGTCGCCTGCCACCGTTTTCTCCATTTAATATCCGCACTGCCAAGAGGGGCTGTCTCACTCTACCTGATCTTGAGTGGAGGTTGCGAAAAGACTGGATAAAAGTACGTGCCGTTCGTATTTTTTTTAACATAACAATATTCTGTCCAAAGAAACCAAACTACTGTTTATTCAATGCAATTATGTAATACCCGAGATCTTGTTGTTTTTTTTCATCCCAACTCCACACGACTAAAACCAGCCTATTGTTTTGTGTGCCGTGAAACTGTACCCCCCTGGCCACACTATAATGGAATCGTCTGACCTACTTATTTTCTTCGAAGTAGACAGTTACGCAACAGTTTGAAATGGCAGACGAGCCAGTGTTTACATTTTGCAAAAGGTTGAAATTTGAAGTGACAGTGGACAATACTTGACTGACTGTCGAATCTGAACCCTGCAGAATCGAAGAATAGATCCTTTCCTGATCAACCTACGACCTGTAACTCATCAAAGACTGTTGATTTTTATGACAGGCCGATCATGATTTTACGTACTGCCTCCACCCCGGCATGCGACGAAAGAGTGACAGTGCTGCTGCTTAGTGTACATGCGACTAACTTGTGATTCCTTGGAACGTTGTTTTCATCGTTTGGGACTGGACTGTGTCCAAGCGTTTTTCAAAGTACATGAACATAATAGTGACAACCGTGCGGGGAAACTGGCAGAGAGCAGAATTATTTTGTGAACGATGCAACGGGATATGATGGAGTATGACTATGAGTGGCATAAATGTGGTGTTTCGCCAGACCGTTAGATCTTATCTTGCAAATTTCCCATTCTAAACGGAATTAAATATACCATTTACCAGGTAGGTAAATGTTTACTAATGTTTTGCTGCATATTTTGTATAGAAAGGGGGGGATATTTTTACAAGGCTTTCTGATTTATATGTTAGATATTGTTTTGTTTATGTTTGGGGCTGTGTATTGTAATTGAGTTTGAATATTTCTATAATATAAGGTAATATGATAGTGAGGTTCCCTCATAATTGTGTGTGTGTGTGTGGGGGGGGGGGACATCATATAAGTGTATTTTTCGAGTTTAAATAAAAGATTTATCAGCATTTCCATCACGTCTGTTGTGTTGATATTAGTCATGTTGGTGGTCAAGCTGAAGTAGTGAGGCAGTGTTCTATACGTGCGCAGTGAAGCGCAATGAAATCAAACGCATTTTTAATCCAAAAATTTCCAATTGCCTATGTGGAAAATTCGAAAGTCAGCGTCAAAATCCATGGAGTTGTTGTTATGATCCGCCATCATTGTGGTCAAACGGAAGTAGTTCTCACAATAAGATTTGTTAATGCGCGGTGAAGCGGCCTTACAATCAGATGAGCGTCAATCCACAATTGATGCCGTCTGATTTTTCTGAACAACCAATCAGAATCTAGTATTTTCTTGATTCATGGTAGAATCACAGATAGAAAATGTAAAACTAGCATGTAACTTTAAAATCAAACAACTATTACGGACAATACAATATAAAAACGGGCTGGAGATCACCAGCAACTGAAGGTAGATCACCATGCTAGGAATCACGGGGACTTACAGTACTTTTGATACATGTGCCTACGTGGACCCTAGCTGGATTTAAATCATCCCCTTCAGTCGCTGGCGATATCCATTATATTGAAAGGTTTCTCTGAAATATTGTTCCCATGTAATTGATTGTGTACTGTGACTATTTGACATTTTCGTTTTCTTTCAGAAACAATTGCTCGTCTTACAGTTATCACATAGATCTTTAACAACTGATTTTTCATACACCTTTTTCTTCCAACACAAACTCTGCGGACATTTCTCAAAACACAATATTCAGACATCTAGGTATTGTTGTTTCTTGAATGCCAGTCTCCACCTCTTCAATTGATTCGATATGGCAATGAAATATTAGTGAAGGGGGAAATGGTCTTAAAATTAAAAGGGGAGATTGTGGAAATAAGTAATATATAAATAATATTTTTTTAAATATCTGATGGAATTTAATGTTGTTGCTAAGTAGTATAAAAGTATTGTGAGAAAAAGAGATACGTCACTTGAGTCTTATAGTCTTATTTCATCGAGGGGGTGGGTAGCCTAGTGGTTAAAGCGTTCGCTCGTCGCGCCGAAGACCCGGGTTCGATTCCACATATGGGTGCAATCTGTGAAGCCAATTTCTGGTGTGCCCTGCCGTGATTTCGCTGGAATATTGCTAATAGCAGCGTAAAATCAAACTCACTCAGTCGCTATTTCATAGCGATTCACAAAACAGTTTCTGGAGCAACGTGAAAGTTAATATCACAGTGCCTAATGAGAATAATGACAACACGCAGAGGCTCATACGCAGTAGGACATGAAGAAGAGTGAACGCTCCTTTCATCATTTGAATCGGTGATATCGACCAACAAAATTCAGTTTAAAACATTTTACACGGGAAAAGGTTCCACTTCATGTGAGCTTGATTGCAATGAGGAGAAGCAATTGACACTGGTATTACAAATCTGTTATCAGTGACGAGTGACCTCAGTGCCACTAATAGGCTCGTCGGTGTTCCCTGATGAAATTAGAACAGTGCATGATAGGGCTGCACCGCCTGACAATATTTTCCTCAATGTTTGACAGCTCTTCGTTTTGCGATGTGTCCTCGGTTCTAATGCAGATCCAACGTCAGTGAAAACAATCTGAATGATGATGTATGACTGCAGTGACGTTCCTCAGGGACTCGCGAATGTCCTTCAGTTTCCATCACAAGCTCAGCTGCGTTATGCCTCCAACAGACATGCAGATCAAAGAGCAGGTTAAATAAGATCTATGAGACATGGCTCACATAAAAGAAACCGAGTCCAAAGAAATATTCAAAAGTTTGTATCTTTTAGAGATGTGTTGAATCGGGAACCCTGTGCATCACAGACGTAATTTGAAGATAGATTCTAAAGTATTCTGGAATGTGTTCAATCCGTCTTCACTTCAATTACAAACCTGTCCAACTTCTGAAAAGCTGCACTATATGGCGAAGATAAATCTATCTATCACCAAATAAATGTTGTATTGATTTACATAAATCTAACTGGATATAGATGAGTATTCTCATGTGACGAATATCTCAAAAGGGAATGAAATGGAATCGGACCTTGAGTTGACATGAGTTTCAATATTATGGGAAATTACTGCGGTGTTTGCATGACATAAAATCGGCTCGACATCTAAACGTAATAAGCAGTATTTGGGGGTTACTAGCTATAAAGGGGAGGGTTTTGTCTAAAATTGGCAGAATTAGCACGATAGATGGGGCACCCTGTAAGTATCCAGGCGCAGAGTAAGGCGCAGCATAGCACAGTAATTATTGATGTGATATTGAAAGTCTAGTTTCACCAATATTGCCGATTTAGCCATGTTCCTAGCCTCTGTAAAAGCTATTTCGGGGGGCAATAAAGAGATCGATTTCATAAATCGTTGAATTAACTGACAGAAACAACTGTGAAGAGAGCACCTTTCAAAATCCAATATATATGAAGATTGAATGGCACAGGTTTCGTCCATATGGAAGGCTCGTCTTGACTATACTAGAGGTGTGAGTACTTTATCACTCAAATCGCTTCCAACATATCCAATTTTCGACAACCACGTGATAAACCTGGGAGGAAGCTTGATTAGAAATCGATTTGTTCAGGAGAGATGAGGCAATCATTATTGCAAACTGATAACTGATATGATAAATTGAAATCGCCTTATTATACAGAAAACCTATCTGTGAGCTATCCATTTGGGCAATTCCGACCTGGATAGGTTGTAACAGTGAGTGAGTGAGTTTAAATGTTAAGTCACATTGGCAGTATTTCCGCCATATCGTGACTATATCAAGTTATATATGTATAATAATTATAGGTAAATTATAAAAACCTGTCAACGAAGGACAGTAAAACAACTAGATTATCACAGATATAAATATAAAACTAGTAATTAAATCTAAAATATTTTAACTATACATGACAATACAATATAAACAGGCTATAGATTGCCAACAACTGAAGGTAGATCACCATACTAAGGACTGGAACCCAGTAATCCAAAGGCTATTTACAGTACCTTACTGTAGTACAATGCTTCTGAATAGACCCAGGTGGTGTTGTATTTATTCTTAGAGATAGTGAAAAATGTCTGAAAGGAAGTCTGACAGCCGTCAAAGTAGAGATTACATTTTCTTGGTGAAGTACAGATTCTGGTACGTATGTGACTTAAGTACTATCTGGGATTCCATCCCACGCTCTCAGAGTGACACACAAATAACCGCCAACACACACAGTCAGCAATATCACTCAGCCACCAAGGTGTCCACAAAGTCCAACAACTTGGTAAACTAGACCACGCACTTCTATCCCTCTGACAAGCGTAATTTGGCACAGCTCTCATGTCCGTAAACTATGAATGCACAGTGCTGGCAAGTGTAACACATGCTGCATTTGGTATGTCACAGCATTGTTGCAATACATTGTGCATAGTTTGCTGCATTACAAATGGACATTACCAGCTGTTATCAGCATTGACAACATTGTCAATGTGTCATCAATTTCCACGTTTCAGGAGTGTGAAACCATCATAAGGGAACTCCATGTTCAGGTGGAAAATAAACACTTCAATCTTTTGAAAACATGTCATCATTCATGTTTAAACATACAGGATTACCGTCTTTATTGGGTTTTGGAAAGAATAGATTCCCGAAGACAATAAATACAATGTAATTCGCAGCAAATATTTTTTTTTTCAAACCACTTTTAGTCTAGTATCTTTGGTATTATTTGTCAGGATGATTTCTTGTATTTGTCACAAAGTTCAACTCAATCAAAAGGTTCTGCTACCTTCAGCATCAAGTGTAACTCTCTTGAGTAATTTAAGGACGTCTCAGATAACATACATTGCCTTTGCTGGATAGAGTGAGTGGGTTGTATCATGCGTCCGTATGCTCATGTTGTCATCGCAAAACACTTCCCTGAAAAGTTTTGATATGTTTAGTGATAGACAATAAACTTGTTTCAATCACTATTTGGCTGAAATAATTTTAACTCGCTCACTCACTCAGTTTAGTGATAGAACTGTGATTCTGTAGCATGGCAGGACTAAGTATCAGCTTGTTTATAGGTGAACATTCTATGATTTTATCAGCGAAGTGGTCAATTAATGTAATAAGGATTCTAACTGTTTACAACCACTTTTTATAAGGAATTGTGACTATTAGGCATCGCGCGTCAATGGCCTAATATGGCCATGCTACCTGGGTGACCACCACCTTTTAATTATTATAGTATTTGCATGAGTATAAAAGATAACATCCCATGTCAGTATCGCGCCTCGTTTTTATTCCCACACCAGATTAAAAACATGAGACCCTAAGGGCAACCTAACATGAAGAGGCCTGGTATCAGGATGCCAAGTATTCATAGTATTACACACAATGAAACCCAGCCATTCCGGAAACCTGGACATTAATTACATTGTACCTGTTTCGTTATGGTGGGTAGCCAAAAGTGGTAATTTGTAAAATCAAGGGCCTGGTTTCAACAGTCCACGTATGTAAAAGGATGGTTTACTGGAATATTAAGAGGGTAAATACTCATAGTCATGCGACAGTGTCACAGTAGTTCCATACATTTTCCAGTACGTTATCCCAAGCCGGTTATTTGAAACGATAATGCACTCAATATTTCTTGTCGCTTGAGTGAGTGAGTGAGTTAAAATCTAACGTCACCTCGGCAATATTTCAGCCATATAGTGACGTTGTCGCTTGAGACAGAATATACATGACATAATGCAGACTGAGTTTTCCAGCGTTTTACGTTGCAGTTCATTGGGAAAAGGTCATGTATAACTCCCTTTATCGCGTGTTAAACCAGTGCTTAGAGGCTCCCTGCCTATCTATTACGATACCGTTTATCAGTATTCTCGGCGTTCACCGTCTGAGACATAATAGGCTCTCTTAACGAGACATGACATTTAAATCTGACAAAGTGCCCTCAGCATATTGGGAGTGCGAGGTTTTCCCCACAGACTACACAGACGTTGCATGCTAATCCATCAGCCATGAAACCATGTGTCTCAAGATTTGACAAAAACAGATAGAATAGAGTCTACAATTAGAATCTTCGTGAGACAGTAACATGTGAATTGCAGAAACGGTATCACATTTACTCACAGCGCCGAGGTTGAAACCTCTTTGGAATATAATGAGTTTAAAGTTGTAAAACATATATATTTATATATATATATATATATATATATAATAAAAAAAATCAATTCAAAGTGTTATTGCAGAGAGGGAGCATGTAATTATATTCTACCCTCACCAAACATACGCTCAGATTAACATTTACTTTAAATTAAAGATTGAAACATTAGTGAAATCGAACCATACTGAATATAGATTATATTCGAACATATCCAAGGTGTCAAACTCTGATACCCTGGCAAGAAAATCGTTAAAGGTTTTTGGAAGACGGAGAAGACTTGTTTTAAGGTTCAAGCGATGCTGTCATTTTGTTGGTGTAAATGCAAGAAACCTTTCATGAAAACACCAGATAGTGTTAAATATTAGCATAACGAAGGATTAGAACCTCTATAGATATCCTTTCGTGCGTCATGTGTACCTACAAGTATACTTTGACAGCAAATTTGAATAACAATGCTCAATACCTTCACATGGCATTTAACTGCTTGTGCAGTTCTTTGTAAGCTTTAATGCTTATCCAGAATCATAAACCTTTCATCCAACTACCAGACACAGACACTGCTGCAAAAGCCATCTATACTTCTCTTAACTGAAGAGGAGTTGGGCAACATCCAAGCAAGAGGTCCAAATCAGATTGTTCCCCTCGCTCTTGGTGTCGCTCGTATCTCCAACCCCTCAACCAGCGTCTATTCACCGATATTTTGGCGTGTTTCATGATGTTTTACACAGAACGTTCTCCATGCATATTGTGATCAACGTTTGAAGATGAAGAATAGTCGTGGCGGATGGATTTGAGCTACTGCACCCTAGAAGTAGTTAGTTTAACCCATGATCTCCCGAGCAAAGCCTAGGTACTCCAGGTAGTATTTTCCCCGTTATTCGGCATGATCGCAGCTTTGGAAATAGAGACAGTATCCTTTGTTTGAGTCTTCGTGAGAGATCAAATTTCATGATTAGAAGGGCACGTTCGTGGAGACCTCGTAAAGTATATATTCACCAAGGAAGCTATGTTTTGAAGAGTTTAAACACGATGTGGTGAATTATCAGCACTAACCTGAATACATAGTAAATCACGAGTCATCTGAAAGACTCGACGTATCACCTTCTCTGAATCTTGTGATCGTTGGTGTTCCCCTACCACATCAAGCGGAGAATGTTTGTTGCAGTTCCTTGGAGTGAATTGATCATGGCAGCCATGCTAAGCATTAATCCCTACAGATACCGAGTGAAATCCTCAGTATCGTGGCGTTGTGATTGATTACAATACCACAGATCATGTGGCGTGTATGCGCACATCGTGGAGTACGTTGGCATAGGGTTTATCAGAATTTACTGACCGTCTGCTAACGTCATCATAGACTTATAATGCTTCTATGGATTCGTTTGTTGAAGAAGATTTACCATTATTCAACATGGTGCAGAGCAACTTGTAGAAGTGTAACTTCAAAGAGTATTTGTGCCCACGCTAAGGAGTGCCAATACAGCTAATGATTGAAAGACCTAACACAGCCGGATAAGCTAAAAATGGAAAATAATCATTGAATTGGATATAAGGTATTTCTAAGACGCCATCTGCCCGTTTGTTCAAGGAGAAGGTGCCTCCAGTAACGACCTTGAATCAGAGGCAGAAAATCAATAATAAAAGATTTTGGCGACTACAGCAGGATTTGTAATCACATGCTGATATAAACTATGTCGATGAAACTGTCTGGTAGTGCAGAGAGAGCTGACCATAGTAGGAGCAGAACATTTGCCTCTTCATTTACTAACGTTTAAGTTAATTGCCCCGACTGGAGACACCCCATGCTTATGAAATCTAATATTCATCACATTCATCGTCGGTTGTAACTCAATTTGGAGGCAGAAGTAAATTCGATTGGAGTCTTTTCATACTTTCTGTCTCGGAATCAGCGTATGCTCCAATACACAATGTTCCAGTTTCTTTCCCTATCTGTCGTTCTATTAGATTAAACATCTCCGGATTAATGCGTTTCTAAAACAATCGTTTTATTTCAATCTGGCTTGTACTCACAGTCATGAAATTCAATTACTCTTGATGCTGACACAAGGCAATATGTATGAGGGGTTTGTTGGTCAAGTGTTCACAGATCCCCGGATCTGAAGAACTGCATTTGTTTGTAAATTGTGTAGCTATCTAATGGCATCACACGTAATCCCAGAGGAGTACCACTTATTTGGAGAACCACTATATATGGAAAATCGAATAATCCTGAGAACGTAATGAAATTGTGTCACTTTTGAAGATGAAGCTCTTCGTTTAACGTTATTTCTAAACAAACCAACATTTAATGATGTTATATAGCTGCAGATATGCGCTGGATATCATACAGACAACTCACATATCTAGACTAAATATTTAAACTTGCACTGGAAAGACGACAATGGAAGCCTTGTCTCACTCTGAAGGAACTTTCAACATCATAATTATCAACAATCATAACCCATGTGGGGAATCGAACCCGGGCCTTCGGCGTGACGAGCGAATGCTTTAACCACTAGGCTTACCTGGCGTCCCGTGTGCAGATAAGCTTATGGTTGGAGGAAAGCACTCACAACACAATTCAAGATCAGATTTCGCTTTCTCTAGGAAAAATGTTCTGAATTTTCTTTTCTCTGGAAGGTATTTGAGGGTTGGAACATGAGCTATTTGACCCATATCTTTCTGCTTTCAATCGTATGTGAGCACGATGGCACTGCAGGTAGCCCGCCGTTGATGGATTTGGACCATCGGATGATCTTTCAGCCTCAGCCGAGCAGCAAATTAACTTAGACTCTAGGACTGTAAGTCAACACAAACCGCGTAGAACTGACTGACGAAATGAAACCTTTGCGGAACACACGTAATTATAAAGACCCGTGTCCTCGGAATTAATTTGAATCTCCCGCTTCTTAGCTGGATAAACACAAAAAGTAGTTTATCAAGCATCCCCGTTAATGAAGGCAACAATGTTGCTATCACGCTTTGCTTTCAGTGTTGAGTCAAAAAAGAAACTTCACAAAATGTAATTTGAAAAATAATGAATAATTTTTCTCTGATGATACATCTATGTATCCGAAATGGGATCCCTATCTTTCGACTCTCGAAAAACGGTAGCAAAACCCACTCAAACCCATCCTTTCGTCGTGCAAATGACGTTAGTGCCAAATCAGGTTTTGCACGTGCAGTCGATCACGTGATCTTCGCATCGAAGTTTTCTTCATATGCACGTGTTTGCATTGGCCTCAAGAATTGAAAAAACACTTTTTAACCACAGTTCTAACGGTACTTGAAGTGCCACGATTGTCAAATGTGCAACGTGAACGTGCCGTTGGCATGTTGCAAGCGGGAAGATCAGTTATTGACGTGGCAAGAGCAATGGGATGCAGCCGTCGTACTGTGTATGACTTGCGAGGTCGTCTACAACAAACTGGCACCACTTCTGATCGCCCAAGGTCGGGTCGTCCACGTGTGACGTCACGTGCAGAAGACCGTCAAATCGTCCTACGTCACCTACGTGACAGATTTCTGCCGGCTACACAAACCAGGGCTGAGATGTTTAGAGGTCGACTGTCCTCACAGACCATTCGAAATCGGTTGCGGGCTGCCAATCTCCATTCTCGACGTCCATATCGTGGGCCAATATTGACGCCGTTTCATCAACGTCAACGTCTGCTGTGGGCCCAACGTCACTTCCGCTGGACCCAGAGAGACTGGAATCGAGTCGTCTTTAGCGATGAATCCAGGTTTACCCTCAGATTCGCGGACGGCAGGCCTCGAGTCTGGAGACGACGTCGTGAACGGTATGCCCAATGTTGTGTACAGGAAGTCGACAGATTCGGGGGCGGAAGTTGCATGGTGTGGGGTGCTTTCTGTGGGAACAACCGTTCCCGACTTCTGGTCATCCGTGGAAACCTCACAGCTGCTGCTTACCGCGACCAGGTGCTCACCCCTGAACTCGTTCCTTTCATGGCGGCTCATGGCCCAGGTCTACAGTTCCAGCATGATAATGCTCGGCCGCATACCGCGATGATGACACGAAATGTCCTTCAAAACGCTGGAATCAACGTCATGGACTGGCCCTCGAGGTCCCCTGACCTTAATCCAATAGAGCACGTTTGGGATGCACTTGGGAGAAGGCTTCGTGGTCTTCGGAACCAACCTCATTTGAAGGAACTTGGCGCTGCCATGCAAGAGCAATGGCGCAGAATCCCCAGCCACGTGTTCATATGCATCAGGCAGTCGATGAGGAGACGGTGTTTGGCAGTGGTGAATGCGCAGGGCGGCCATACACGATATTGAACTGAGAAATTTCGCATTTTTATTCTTGTGACTTGACATTCTGTATACCCATGTTTTGGAACGGCTGTGTAGCCTAATGGAACTGATTATGGCACTGTCAGTATATCGAGTACATCACACAGATCTCAGCAATGAAATAATTACAATTTACCCATCTTACTATCTCTTGTTCTTTTATAGTGCCCTGAAGAAAGCATGTGAAGTTTCTTTTTTGACTCAGTATATATACGTTAGAAGAATATTTCAAATGAGGGATCCTCTCTTTTTTCAATGAGATAGGTTCAACTAGATAGGCTTCTATTAGTACTGCAATAAGGATCATGAGGACAACACCACCTGAAGACAAATCTCTAGCGTTAACAACTTACTTCAACTTCTGTGGAAGGTTGTTCCCAATAGCCTATTTATCGTGGGATATGGAGAATAGCTTTGGCAAACATCGAAAGAGGAAGCTATTGTGATACAACGTTCCGCCAAGGCAAATCCGTTCCTGGAAACCAACATTTCAGTGCAGAAGGGTTGAGCAGTTTATTGATCGTATCAATTATCCACACACAGTTGAGGACACTAGAGTACACCTGGGTTGTGTACTTTATTGATACTCTATACAAGAAATACATGTTAAAATATTTGAATAAGTTCTTTACTAGCAAACATTTAGAATTTTTTCAATGATCTAACATTATTTTCCAACATGCTTTCATAATTGAAGAATGGGTTATACGTAAGTCATGGTAGTGAATTTATTTAACCTTTGCTGGGTCATGGTACGATCACCACTTACATAATGTGTAATGTGTTGATTTGCATCGAGTAAGAACCTTAAAGATACTGTCGAACTATCTTATAAATAAATACCATATTGAATAATACATTTTGAAAATTAATGTCGTTGCTCAGCTTAGAAGTATGAAGATATGTTTATCGGTAGGTCCTTTTGAGAAAAAGAGATGTCATTTGAGCCTTATTTCCAAGCTTCTCGTAATACGCTTGCTGAGAGTTAATACCACAGTGCCTAATGGTAATATTGTGGACACACAGAGGGTGCTTCGCAGCAGGGACATAAACAAGTTTGAAAGATCCTTTCATCATTTGAAATGGCGGACGTGGGGATATCGATCAACAAAAGATTAGTTTAAAACATTTTATACGGGAAAAGCTTCCACTGAATGTGAGGTTGATTGCAATGTGGGGAAGTAATTGACACTGGTATTACCAAACTACAGTCATCCAAAAGTGGCATCATCGATACTAATATGCTCCCTGGTGAAATTAGAACAGTGTTTGACATAGGGCTTTACTTCCTCAGTTTCTGGCTGCTTTTGTCCGGTGTTATTCCATCGGTTCATATGCAGGTACAATGTCAGTGAAAACAGCTCCAATGACGGTACATGATTATAAAGAACTTCCACAAGGGCACACGAATATCGCTCAAGTTTCATCTCCAGCTCATCTGAGTCCGTCCCCCAAAATGCACATAGATCAAAGACCAAGACCAAATAAGATCTTTGAGGCATAGTTCCCATAAAAGAGACAGTTTTCAAAGAAATAATCACAAGTTGTTGTTTTTAAGAGATCAGTTAAATCCAGGATCCTGTGTATCATTTGAAGAAAGGTTTTCAAAATATTCAGGAGTGCAATAAACCCATTTTCACCTCCAATATCAAACTGTAAACAGGTACTACATTAAATGGCCAAGATAAATCTATCTATCGCCAAATAAATGCTGTATTGATTCACATAAATCTGATGGAACAGAGATGAACATTCTCATGTGACAAATATCTCAAGAGGAATCAATCGAGAGAGGACATTGAAGTAATTATTGCTCTGTTTGCATGATTAAAAAAACGGCCCAACACCAAAAAGGAATTAGCAGTAACTGGGGGTTACTGGAAAGGAGGCCTCAACGTCTAAAGTTTACGAAATTACTACAATAGACAGAGCAGTCTCTGAGCATCCCATGGCCAGACTATCATAGACAAGTATTTATTGGTACGAGAGTAAAGATCTAGTATCACCAATACAGTCTCCACAGCCATGTTCCATTTCGATAGGCAATACTAAATGAGACAAACTGTTGAACCGACTGACAGAAACAACTATGAAGTTATCAATATCAACACTTTTTATCAATACGGACGTCTGGTCTTGCTTATACTGGACTGTCGAGTGATTGACGTTTATGGCAGTCAGTCACTCTAATCTCTATCAGCAAACCGCATTTTGAAAACCAAGGGCGTGTCAAGAACGAGGGTGAACAGGGATCCTGTGCGAAACATGGAAGGAACCTTGATGAAAAATTGATTTGTTATCGAGAGATGAGCTAAAGATTATGGCAAACTGATGTCTGAAAAATGGAAGACAACTAATTAGATCGTATATACGACCCTCTGTTGTCTCTGGTATCCAAACATAACGAAAATATCGGCTTGGATAGGTTGTGAGCCAAAAGTGTCTTGGCGGCAGGGGTCGTGTGAAGCCAGGTTAGGAAAAGGATGTCTCACACTCTGATCCAGAAGCATTTTTCTTCACAAACAATCAATGACATTATGCACTCGACAGTTGTCATTAGCGCGTTCAGCAAACGTTAAAACTAGTTTCTTTACAGCCATAACTGTGAACATATTTCAAAAATAACAAACGAAACGTTTGCTGTTCGTACGTAATGTAATATATTTTGTCTAGTGAACATACGAGAAACAAGTTCGTAAAAAACACATATCGTTGTCAGAAAGAAACCTTTCCACTAAGTCAAGTCAAGGGTTCAACGTCAACGCTATAGAATAACCTGTCTCCATTACCCGCTGGAATATTGGGTGTTAAATGGCAAAATAGCAGTGATAAATACATGACTGGATCAAATGAATTGCAATAAAAAACATCCATATATTAGTTTAAATAGATGTCTTTCCAGCTGTCATTGGCTTTGCTCACAAAGGATTGATAACATTAATTAATGCCATAATGAAAGACCAAATAGTATTCCTCGTAACACTGCAGTTATTCTCATAACGTAAACCATTAAGACCAATATTTACATGAAAATTGCACGATGATATTCCTTGCAAGTATCGCGAACCGCACTAATTAACAACCTACTTGTTTTCTAAAATGTGTATGCATCTACACGAATCCCTACTGGCAACCTTAAATGAAGAGGTCTTGTTAAAACATGCCAGGTTTTGGGAACATTGGTAGCCTAATGTCTAAAAGTGGTCATTTGTAAAGGTAAGAGCTTGCAAGCGGGCACACAACGTTGAATCAACGTTGAATCAACGTTGAATTTTGGTTGTTTGGTTGATCAACCTTTCATAAACGTTGATTCAACGTTTATCATGCGACCAAAGAAAGTTAGTCGAGATTCGTTTAGTTGTCAACGTTGTTTCAACGTAAGGAACCAACAAATTGTCAACTAATTGTTTCCTTGGCAAATTTGATACATAATTCATATTGGTAATAGGTATCCAACTTAGCAACTATCATTTCGGAACATTATTTTCATAAAAGATCAAGATCGAGCTAGTGACAGATATAATCTTATATATTATTTGATTGTGCATCGATCAACGGACGGAAATATTACGTAAATCGCAGTTTTAGGTATAAAGTCATCAGTTATCCAAATTGCATTACATTTGATATTTTCCCACAAAACTGTGAAAATTGTATAATTCCCGACAATTTGCTTTCAAACACAAGCCAGATGTTGACCTTTCGATCGCCTCGTTTGGCCATATCCGGACATGCGCACAATTATCGCGCGCGCAAAGGCAGCTGATCGTTGTCAGTTCACTTTGGCGAAGTTCAACTCAATATCGTTCTATTTTCACCATCTTCACGGCATGCTGGTGTTTATTTGGTAAGTATGTCCTTCATGTATAATGAAAACGTAGGAATGCCGTTTAAATCTAGCAGTAGCAAGAAACTCCGAATTAGGGCTCATGTTTTATCTCACAAGGTTACCGGTATGTCACAGTACATGTTTCTCAAAATTTAGTGGAAGCCCGTGTTTTCCATGAACTTGTTTTGTTATTTTTCAATATATTTGCATGCATATATTTGGCATTTCATTATATAATCGAATAAGATTTCCTTTCGTACCCATCACCTGATTTGAATTTTGCAAATATACATTTTCAAATAATCAATGAAGTACATCAATATAAGGAACCGTTCATAATTAAATATATGGCTGCGGGTGGGGGTGATGATTGTAAGGGTTGGAGGGTGGGGTGGGGTGTCACCCATTTTGTTCAGGGGAGCTAAGGGGTCAGCATTTTTGTACACACACACTGTTTAGAAATTATGGGAAGGGGAGGGCGTCATAGATAATGTACATGACATGCAGGGTGGGCCGTCTCTTATTCTGTACATACTCATACACTTTAGGGGGTGTGTAATTCACATTGTACATAAAAATCAACATCACCCCAAAGCCATACATTATGAACGATCCCTAAGGGCGGCTATACAAAATCGGATAGGATCAATCAACATTTTATATTGCATCCCATTATTATGAACATTTGTTCGTTTGAATAGATCTATCAGTAAATGATGCATTGAGCACGCCCTGAACCCTGTCAACATATGTATATTATTGGGGGGAGGGGGTGGTGGAGAATGGCGTAAGGAAATGCAACGAAAATTTTCACTTTAAAATGTCTTGTGAAAGTCTTTGAAGGATGAAATTGTATATAATTTATTTGAACTTTTATTTATTTACAAAAGTGTAACTTCACTAATGATTCTTTGATGGGACAATTAACAAAACTGCACCCACAGACTTTCATTCTTACACTTGTTTGGAAGGGATATGATAATTCATGTCTCTTAAAGGTTAAAATCTTACATACAAAAAGTAATTTTAATGTAAGGAACATTTAATTATGAAATAAGAATATTTTAATGGAATTTGCAGAAATCTCATCTTCGAAGACTGGGTGGCAGCAATTTTGTGGATCACATAAAAGGAGCAAGGCTAAGGTAACACGTTTTAACATTTCACTTGTTTCCAGTATATCCACCACAAAGTTTAAGAGAAAGATGATAATGCTCTTTCATTACCACCTGTTTTGAATATTTGTGATAATGTTTGGTCTTTTTTGGTGATAAAAGTTGGTCTTTATTTTCATTTATATATTAAGGTTGATCATTTAAGAGAAAAAATTGACAATAATTTCTCCCGGAGATGTTTAGTTTAATGAACACTCCCTTGCTTGGCGCCATATTGTTTTTCGCCGTAAACAGCTGGATGCAAGATAGCACGCGAGAGGACAGAAGTCATACATTTATAGATATATAGAGATGTTTATTGCTGGGAAACACACTCTTCAGGTATTTGGTCAGCTGTAGAATTTGAATATGATGTTTTTTATTATTGTCAAAGGGTAGGTTTTTCATTATTTGCAATCTAATATGTGTGCAGTGAAACATACTGAGATTTTGAAGAGTCAATTATTTAAAATTACAGGTGTTGTTAGATATCAGCATTTTATGTACATGTTCCCTTGTCAAGATCATCAATCGAGTATATTAGAGAGAAGGTGTATATTTGTAGTGTTTTAAATCAGAGTTATTTTCAGTGTATGACCTACATTTCAATATGTTTTGGCCACCTGTCACCCCTTTGGTCAAATAGAGTAGGACTTCCATTTCTTGGAATTGAGAGTCAGAGATGCACTGTTTCCAAGAATTTGCGTGTGCCAGCGATGTTTGTTTACGAGTACATTTAAGTCTTTTTGAGTGTAGATTGGAGTTGTAAGAGATGTTATTCAATGTCTTATTATTCAGGGTATGATAGATTATTTCTGGCAATGTAGAGTTTAATCTCATTATTTTATTGTTCATGATTCAGAGAAGCATAGTTATGACGTCGCAGATCATACGCACACATAATTCATTATATGAGAGATTTTCTAAGCGTTCCTATAAAGATTAAGTGTAAACATTTATGAATTATAAAAGTTATTTATGAGTGTACAAATGTACAAAGACAAAGAGAGTAGATAATAGAGAATATATTGCATACTTATGAGAGCTCATTATTGTTTTCAGAACTCCATGATCCATACTTCCTTGTGTTTGGGAACAAATGGTGTTGGGAGACCTCCCACAATAGACTTGTTCTTTGACCTGTGAACCACCACCCATTTTGTTTTCTTATCATTTAATGTAAAATGGCTTTTGTTACAATTTATGACTCCTGTTAGCAAAATTGCTACATCAGTTCAACTCCTATTAATTTGAAATAATCATTTCCGAGAATCTCTAAAGAAAACTAAATCTGACAGAATAACAACAATCTTCCATTGTTTTGCAGGACAATGTCAAACAATTTGATGTCAAGAATGAATGTTGATGGGCAAAACGGCAAGTTTTCTTTTAAGAATACAAGGTTGTATTCAATCATCTCTAAGTAAGTTAATTACCAAGTGCAGCATTTTCATCATGACCATAGCAAATAATATATGACAGTAAAGCATCGTCTCATTCATCCTATCGGTAATTCATAGTCTAATTAAATAATCAACTTGCAATTGAGGATTTTCTTTGAAAATGTTTAAGAAAACTTCCATTCCTTCGGTTGAAAATATAAATTGTTTACACTTTTCGTCATATTTTGTATTGATGCTGTTCATATGCTCACATGCCAAGTTACAGCAGTGAAATGAACCTTTCAAGTGATTGATTAAACAAATACTTGAATCATTTAAGACAATATATCTTCCATATAACTTATTCATGTATTTAAATATAAAATTTCAGAATGTGTCCTATCTCAAGGGAATGAGATGGGAATGCATCCGAAGCAAATTTCAAGAAAGAGTTAGGAACGTTTCTGAAGTATCCACCTGACCGCCAGGCAGGGAGTGGCAAAACGAAGAGGAGCTGATAATTGTGTTTTTGGAGTTGTAACTGTGTTGAAAAAATCTGAACTGTGGTATTGAAATTGGTGGCGTAAATGTCACTTTGATGCTATATGCAGATGATATTGTGTTATTAGCACAACAGAGATCACCTACAGACTATGTCATGTGTGATGTTTTTACATTATGCATTAAACCACGTTTTCTGTGTGCGTGTGTGTTCATAAAGATTTCATGAAAAGTGACTTGTTTTATGTGCTGTCTTCAGGTATAGTTCCTGGTCATCTTGGATCCGTTTCATGGTGAAAGTAATTGCATTGTGTGTTTATTCAGGGTCTGTCTAAGAACTGAAATTCAGACAAAATGTCTTCTCGGGACAATTTTCACCTTTTCAAGGTAACAATACAACAGTAAATAGTTTTTCTTAATTTGGAATACTCTTTTTCTTCTTACTGGAATTATACGTCCAACTGACATAAAACTTAAATGAACATTATATTGAATGTGGAATTTGAACCAAGTATTTTATCAGGTAAATATTTTTACTGCAATTTTCTGTTTGAACACTGTTTATTGCAGGTAGCCTTTTTATTTTAGCTGGATGCAGGAGTTTGGTGCTACTTTATTGTAGTTTAAAGATGAAGTGCGAGTCTATTTACAGGAAAGCGTAATACCTCCCAGACACAACCACGGAACAACCCATTTTCAACGTTAATAATATGTCAGACTTCAACGTTGATTCCACGTCGGATATCTACGTCAAAAAAACTTTCATATACAACCTATTTTCAATCTATTTTCAACGTTGAGGATCAACCTATTCTCAACGTTGATAATCGGTCAAACTTCAACGTTGATTCCAAGTCGGATATCTACGTCAAAAAAACTTTCATATACAACCTATTTTCAATCTATTTTCAACGTTGAGGATCAACCTTTTTTCAACGTTGATAATCGGTCAAACTTCAACGTTGATTCCACGTCGGATATCTACGTCAAAAAAACTTTCATATACAACCTATTTTCAATCTATTTTCAACGTTGAGGATCAACCTATTCTCAACGTTGAAACAACGTTGATGTGCCTGCTGGGTAGTTTCCACACTCAACGTACCTAAAAGAGTGGGAAGCCAATTTCAGGTTTACTGGTATATTTTGTAGGCTAACTACTCACTGATATCGTCATGTGACAGTGTCACAGTAGTTCCATACCTTTTTCCCCATGCTATCCTCTGAGACCGTTATTTGAAACGATAATGCACTAAGCCTCTCTCGTTGCTTGAGATGCAGCCAGTGCTATCCAGCCTTTTACGTTGTAGTCCATGGGAGGAAGGTCATGTATAACTCCCTTTATCGCGTGTTAAACCAGTGCTTAGAGAGTCCCTGCCTATCTATTACGATATCGTTATCAGTATTCTCGACGTCCGCCATCCGAGACATAATAGGCTCTCTTGTTTTAAACATATTTTATTCATTCAAGAAAAAGATTGGGCACAAGTTATCCAACTTAGAAAAAAGCCCTCTCCAGATAATTACACAATTCATCTTACAACAAAGTACACAAGTGACAGACATAGGCTAGGATATGTACAACAGATGTTAACTGAGAAAGCGTTTTGTTTGAGTGATATAGATATGTACATATTTGAAAACATTCTGGTTGTCAGTGATTGAGAGACCTGCATTGCCTTGTAAGATAAGATTAATATCAATCAGTGTTCTATTTTTGACAATATGTTCTAAAGAACTAGGCTCTCTTAACGAGACATGACATTTAAATCTGACGAACTGCCATCATCATATATGGAGATCGGGTTTTCACTCACATCTCTACAGACGTTGCATGCTAATCCATCAGCCTTCAAACCATATGTCTCAAGGTTAGACAAAAACAGACAGAATAAAGGCCACCATTAGAAACTTTACGAGACAGAAACATGTGAATTACGGGAGACGTATCCCTTACATTCTAATTCAAGCGCTAAGTTTGAATAAGCTTGTGATTATAATCAGATTGAAGTTGTAAAGCACCTTTCACCTAGATACCCCCGCTGTTTGGGTAATGTATATTAAAAAAAGTTTCAAATGGTTATTTCAGCGAGGTAGTGCGAAATTATGCCCGATCCTTATCGGAACATAAACTCGGATTAAGGGCGTTTAAATTTAAAGATGGAAAATTGAGTGACAGCGAACCAAATTGAATATAAATCCAATTCAAAACGATCAAAGGCGCCAAACTCTGTTACCCTGACAACAAAACCCTTTTAACGCGTAAAAACCTTCTTGATGCCCGAGAAGTCTCGTTTCCAAGTGCGCACCCGTGAAGAGCCACCTCCTCGTGGTGGGTGCTGGGTAACGCTAAGCGCTCTTCGACCCCCCGTTGTGGACCCGGGGGCATATTTGGTCCACCAACCCGTTTGCCGTGGGTTGCGCCCCTGTGTCGGTGGAGGACGGGATTCTGGTGGTTGAGGGCACAGGTTCCAGGAACAGCGTTCCTTTGCCCAATACACCACTTCGACCC
This sequence comes from Haliotis rubra, assembly GCF_003918875.1. Lineage (NCBI taxonomy): Eukaryota > Metazoa > Mollusca > Gastropoda > Lepetellida > Haliotidae > Haliotis > Haliotis rubra. The sequence goes on from NW_025767457.1 coordinate 1,447,816, forward strand.
TTACTTCACCTAGACGGGTGGTTGAATGGGCCCGGTTCAACCAATCGGCTGGTCATGTCGAGCCCTGTGCATTAATTGTATTTGCACAAATTATATTCTTAAACTATATGGTGGACTTTAGGTCTCGGCTTTATTAGTTTATAAAACATTACTTGATTTTGAACTATGTCTTTTCAATTTGCCTAGAGTCTAAATGCCCAGAAGGCGATGGCTCATGGGCCAATCTGGTAGGATCTATCTTTTTAAGATCTTCTCCTGCTTGAGTATACCCTCCTAGTATCCTTGGTGCCGTCTGCTGGAGGCCCACAGACATGAGGCATCGTCCTTGTTGACACTCCATGGTGGGTGAGGAGCTAGGAGGGTGAATCATATACAATACAACCATGGCACCCCCACTGAAAAAACGCTCGTATGAATCTGATGATTCAATATCTTCTGAGGACGAAACTCCTACTGTTCTCACAAATTTTTTGGTCATGTCGGCACCAGATGATGGTCCACTTAAATTGAATCCTTTTGCCATTGCAAAGGGCATAGAAGGATTAGCTGGCGACGTAAAAGAAGTCAAGAAGCTACGTTCGGGATCACTACTGATTGAGTGCAAAAAGAAAATTCAATCACAAATCCTCCTTTCGACCAAATCATTAGCTAATGTTCCTGTGGAGGTTTCACCTCACAGGACACTCAACAGTAGTAAAGGCATTGTCCGTGATGTCGGACGTTGCCTTTCAGATATGGATGAGGCTGACATCATTTCAGAATTACGTCCACAAGGAGTGACTGCTGTTAAACGGTTTACTTCCAAAAGAGATAATGAAACCATAAAGACCAATACTTATCTCTTTACATTCGGTCTTACGTCACGCCCAGAATCATTGAAAGCTGGATATTGTCACTTAAGGGTTGATGCTTACATCCCAAATCCCCTGAGGTGCTACCGATGTCAGAAATATGGCCATGGTTCTAATTCATGCCGCGGCCCAGCTGCTTGTCATCGATGTGGTGGCAACTGTGAAGATAGCAGACTCTGTGATAAACCTCCTGCGTGTGTAAACTGCTCTGGGAGTCATCCCTCGTCGTCCAGAGCATGCCCTACATGGGAGCTCCAGTCAAAAATTTCGAAAATGAAACATGACCGTAATGTTACTTTTTGTGAAGCGAGGAAACTTGTTCTGGCTCTCGAAAAACCAGGCCCATCGTATGCGGCTGCTGCTTCTGCCTCAACTCCAATTTCTCGACCGGTTTCATGTCAGTCAGTAGGTTGCCAAACCGAATACACATGGATTGAGTCATCTAATCAAATCTTGGCTAAACCTCGTCGACAATCATCCAGTTCTTCGTCACAAACGGAAGATCTATCTACAGTTGTCTCACCGTCGCCAGTGGTTCCAGCATTGGAACCAAAATCGGTACCAAAACCATCCCCTGTTCTGAAATTGACTAAAAAACAAATTGATCATTCTATTCATTCAGATCGTATACCAAAGGGTCAGCGTGACCCTGTACGGCTACAAAATCGTTATCAAACCTTGGAGGACATGGATGTCTCTCCTCTCTACCATGGGCGCAACAGAAGTAAGTCGCCGCGAAAAGGGAAAAATAGATCCCCTGTACATCCACCTATAACATGAATGGTTCTAGTTCACTCCTTCAGTGGAATTGCAGAGGTCTCAGGTCCAATTTAAATGATTTACACTTATTAATACAAGATTATAGGCCGTCAGCAATATGTCTCCAGGAGACATACCTTAAAGACACTGACAACTTTGATTTACGTCAGTACAGTACCTACCATTCCTTCTCCCCTCCAGGGACTAAAGCTACAGGTGGATCTTCTGTTTTCGTAAGGCAGGGTGTTATCCACAGCCCTGTTTTAATTCATACAAATCTTCAGGCTGTTGCAGTTCGGATAACTATGCACATTGTTTTTACTTTGTGCTCTCTTTACATTCCTCCAACATCGTTGCTTCAACTAACTGATCTTCAAGCACTTTACGACCAGCTTCCCAAGCCCTGCATCATTATGGGCGATCTAAATGGTCATAACCCACTCTGGGGCAGTATGCATACAAGCAATAAAGGAAAGTTACTTGAAGATTTCATTTCAAACAATGATTTATGCATTTATAACGATGGCTCACACACTTATCTCCATCCTGGTACTGGTACCTATTCTAATCTTGACTTGTCCATCACTGACTCAAATCTCTTGAATGAATTTGATTGGTCCGTCCATGACGACCTTTGTGGAAGCGACCACTTCCCTACAGTTCTAAAACCAGTAGCCCCATCTGATGTTCCTCCATCATCAAGATGGAATTTCAAAAAGGCTAACTGGCCTTTATATGAAACTCTGTGTGCTGACGAACTTAAACCTGAACTTTTCATTGATGTTACTGATGCTATAAAGAGTTTCTCTGATAAACTGAATAACATAGCGGATGTGTGCATCCCTAAGTCCTCTGCAATTCCACACATTAGAAAACCATGGTTCAACGATGACTGCAAACAAGCTAGGAAGGCAAGGAAAAAGGCAGAACATTACTTCCGTCGCCATCCTATGGTTCATAATTTGAACACGTTTAAGATTTTAAATGCTAAAGCACGGCGTACTTTCAAGCAAAGTAAACGCCACTCTTGGCGAAACTATGTATCAAAAATAAATTCGCGCACGCCAATATCAAAGGTGTGGAATATGATCCAGAAAATCAAAGGTAAGGGCTCCAAATCTAGCATTCACCATCTGACAGATGGGAACCAATTATTGACTAATAAATCAGATATTGCAAACAAACTTGGTGAGACACTGGCCAAACATTCTTCCTCGTCTAATTATGTACCTGAATTCCAAAAATATCAAAAACAGCAAGAAAAGAAAGCTATTAATTTCAATTCAGATAATGGGGAAGATTACAACGAAACCTTTTCAATCCACGAGCTTCATACTGCTCTTGACCAGGCTCATGATACTGCTTCCGGAGCTGATAACATACATTATCAACTCCTGAAGCACTTACCAGACTCATGGTTAGAGACGCTCTTATCTATTTTTGATGATATTTGGACATCTGGAAAATTTCCTTCGTCGTGGCGCGATGCTATAATTGTACCCATCCCTAAACCTGGACGTGATCATAGTGATCCTTCCAATTATAGGCCAATTTCACTAACTAGCTGCGTTTGCAAGACCATGGAACGCATGATAAATAATCGACTTGTTTGGTACTTGGAAACAAATAACCTTATAACAGATATACAATGTGGTTTCCGTAAAAACAGAAGTACTGTCGATCACCTAGTGCGTTTGGAATCATTTGTTAAAAATGCTCTAATTAATAAACAACACGCTGTGTCTATCTTTTTTGATCTTGAAAAGGCATATGACACTACGTGGAAATATGGCATTTTAAAAGATTTACATGGCTTCGGATTACGAGGCCGTTTGCCTCAATTTATAGCTAACTTTTTAACTGACAGACAGTTTCAGGTCCGCGTGGGATCTACCCTGTCTGATCATTACAATCAGGATCAGGGTGTCCCACAAGGCAGTATTTTGTCTGTCACATTGTTTAGTATCAAGATCAACAATTTATCCAAGGTTTTAAATGATTCAATCGATGGATCACTTTTTGTGGATGATTTTAACATTTCTTGTCGTGGTAAAAATATGCTATTGAACGACAACTGCAGTTGTGTTTAAACAAAATAAACAAATGGTGTCTTGAAAACGGCTTTAAATTGTCTAAATCCAAGACTAATTGGATACATTTCTGCCGTAAATACAAACCGCATAAAGACCCTGAACTATCTCTAAATGGCACACCCATCAAAGTTGTTAAGGATGCCAAGTTCTTGGGTTTAATTTTTGACTCGCACTTCACGTTTCTGCCACATATTAAATCCCTTAAAACTAAATGCCTGAAGGCACTTGACTTGTTGAAAGTTGTTTCCAACTCAAAGTGGGAAGGGGATCAAGCTACCCTCCTCCACCTATATCGATCATTAGTCCGCTCGAAACTTGATTATGGCTCCATCGTATATGTTTGAGCCTGCAAAAGCAATCTAAAACTTCTTGATTCTGTCCACCACCAAGGTCTAAGACTTTGTCTTGGATCTTTTAGAACTTCTCCTGTTGACAGTCTCTATGTCGAAGCAGATGAGCCTTCTCTTGCCCAACGACGTATAAAATTATCTTTACAATATCTTACAAAACTATATTCTAACGAATCGAATCCTGCATTTAACTGTGTCTTTAATCCTCTTTATGAGGATTTGTACAACCAGAAATCTTCTCTTGTTCCGCCACTGGGGCTCAGGTTTAAGCCATTCATTACTGCTGCCGGCATTGAGCTGGAAAATATATCTCCTTCCCGTCTTCTTTCTTCTCCTCCTTGGCAATTGGTTAGGCCACAAGTCGACCTCACACTGACTAAGTTTAAGAAAGCAGAAACTAATGAATTGTAATATAAACAAGAATATAATCAATTAAAAAGTAAATATAATACATATAAATCCTTATTTACAGATGGGTCCAAGGATGGTGGCGCGGTTGCTTGTGCCACTGTCATTGGGTCCAAAACAATATCTTCCAGATTACCCAATGACAGTTCAATTTTCACAGCAGAAGCAAACGCAATACTAACAGCTCTTAAATATATTAATAAACACCGTAAATATAAACAATATATCATCTTTTCAGATTCTCTTTCGTGTCTTCAGGCTATTAAAAATCTTTCTTGCAAACATCCACTTTTATTAGAAATTATTGAATTGTATAATGAGCTTGCTACTGGCCAATGCGACATCGTCTTTTGTTGGTTACCCAGCCACGTTGGCATTTCTGGGAACACGATGGCTGATATTGCTGCTAAGGCAGCACTCAACAAATCTGTGACACCACTTCTTATTCCTTACTCTGATTACAAAGCTTGCATTAGAACTTACATCCGTGATCTGATGCAGAAGAAGTGGGACACCCAAGTAGGTATTAATAAATTACATGCAATAAAACCCTACATTGGTTACACATACTTGGGTTGTCAGTCCAGATTTGAAGAGGTCATCATGCGACGATGTCGTATTGGCCACACTAGATACACTCATGAATACCTATTGAAAGGTGAGGATCCTCCGTTTTGTATCCCTTGTGATGAAAGAATCACGGTCAAGCATGTCTTGCTTGACTGCATTGAATATTCCATCACAAGGGATAACTATTTCAAAGTAAACACTATGAAGGATCTTTTTAATAATGTTAGTTCTCATTTAATTATTGCATTTTTAAAAGAATTAGATTTGTTAAGTGATTTGTAAATAGATATATATTTATATTATTGGTAGTTTGAATTAGTAACTGAGATTGTTAGTGGCTGTACCCTCAAAGGGGGTTGAAGTAGCGTAAAATTATTGTCCTCCTGAGAGGGTACGTAAGTCCCAAAACATTCAAAGTAAATTTCAACTTTCCGATTTTTAATCGTAGAATATGTGTAATTTTAATGTATGGCTAGATATATCTCAATTGCCAACGGCTGAGGGGATGTTGTAAATCCAGCTAGGGCCCATGCAGGAAGCAAATGTACTGTAAGTCCCCATGGTCCCTAGTATGGTGATCTACCTTCAGTTGTTGGTGATCTATAGCCCGTATTTTATATTGTATTGTCTTCTTTAATTGAAATATTTTAACTTTGCGCTAGTTTTATATTTATAACTGTGATTCTCTAGTCTTTTTACTGTCCATCGTCGACAGGTTTTAATTTTCAAAATGTTTCTACTTTTTATTGTATGGCTTGCTTTCGTCACGATATGGCTGCAATATTGCCGATGTGACGTTAAATATTAACTCACTCACTCACCACTGTATAAAATCATGTTATTGACACATAGACCAGGGGTCATAATTTAGCATGTTGTCACATTCCTACCTCATGACTTGATTTCGTAGTTGTATTCATCAATAATATAATGTATCAAGATTCGAAGGATGAACCAATCAGAACGTTTCCAATCAAACAAGCGTAAATGCGATACATAAAAGAGACTAAACCATTTCAGTAAGAAAGCTTGTGACCCTGGTCAAACACGTTTTCACGAAGAATCTCTTGATGCTATTTGCAATCAGTCGAAGAAAGCGGACATATCTCTCCTAGAGCCCTCACCTACAGACATCTTCTGACAGCGACTTACAAGGCTCAATTCCGCCAATTGTCATTCAACTGGTTGTACAGCACTTTGTGAAACCAAATGCTCATCCAGCATAATCAAATTTCAATTTAACTGCCAGACACATATTCAGATGCAGCAATTCTGAAATTGCCATCGTCATCTCTCCAGCCCCGGAGGAGACTCCAGTTCCTTCGGAGGAGACTGTCCGTTCTCTTCACACCAGATTGTCTCCCTCGGTCTCAGTGTCGTCCTCTGAGGACAACACGCTGAAGTTCTCGCCAACAATCTGCAAAATGGAATCAGTGCCTGTCAAATTACAACATGGCACATTACGGCATAATGAAAGTTCCATTAAGACACAGAAGAGGATGTCTGTGAGTGTGAAATATCAGCGTTTTGACATCATTGGAGCAACTAGTTATATATATCATTCTGTTATATTACAGAGGATATTGCCCGAGGGCACTGGCAGTGCAATTACGCTACCTTGTTTATATGTCGGGGTGAAGCTGTTAAAAAGAAGTGCCATGTTCACAAGCGTGAGTGCTTTCCCTGAAATCAGAGGGTTTCTAAGTAGAATACATTGCACAATATGTAACGTCTGTAAAGCCATATGTTTCCTCTATTCTTCCTCAAATAACATTACAATAAAACAGAATTTCGTATGCTATGAACTACCTCGGGTATCCCAAATGAAGAATTGTACGGGAACGGTCGCATTATAATAAAAATAGTAAAAAAAAGTGGTATTTTTATTATCCTGTCTGGAAGTCATCATGCACACAAACATGCATGCACTGCGTCATGTAATCTGTAATATTCGTTCTTTTTAACATTGAGTTAGATGTCGATGGGCACGAGTACCACCACATGACTATATATGCGTGTTGAGAAGCATCCCTACACTGTAACCACTGATTATTTCTGCTCGGAACACGAGATGATTGACAGAATCTTGCCAAATTGACATAATCGGGCACGTATCCCGTATACAGACATTACTTTGAGAATGAAAATTATCTCGATTAAGAGAAGAATATGCAACTTGTGTTCATGAATCCCCAGTTTACGCAGTATTTTGAACATGTAAAAGCATTCGCATTGTGTGTGGTTCTCGATGTCGCTTTGGTATGTGCTGATCCAGCATGTCTAAGTGGACAGTTTAAAATATGACCTGTTAAGGACTTCGGAGCGATCATTGAAAGTCAATGACAACACCAGATTTCGCCAGTAGAAGACTCATGTCCTACTTGGGTAGTACCTGCCCCTTACACACTTAGCACGAAGAAGTAAGTGTTTGTTTCTTGACTGAATGCCCCTGACAGGTTTCTGGCTCTGAAGACAGCTCTGTAGAGCCTGGTCAGATATCCTCGCAATCCATAAATCGTTGTGATACCGGGTCTGTCACGTGTACCACGATGTTGGTACCAATAGCACAATCCAAAGATGGAGCTTTTCACACATTGTATATTGTGATTCTCTTACTTACAAAGGTCCGACGATGTCGTTCAGTCAGTTGGTCACATCATGGCAGTGAAACACCACCTCTGTATTGTATTGTATTGGATAGATGCCTAATCACCTGGTCGGGTCACACCAAAATACTTTATAATATCGGGTATATTTTTCCTGTCTTGCTTGACGCTCGGAATGTAGAAGATAAACCAGACTGACTGACCTGTGGAGAGTCAGGTCACTGTATCAATGTGTCAAATCCATGTTATGTTATGGCTAGGTATTTCAGGTGGATTGCACAAATTCTGTAAGTCCGGACTAGTACGTCCAACCACACATGCTACAGTGCATGTACATCACTATAAAAGCGAAATAGTCTGGACGTTGAACCCATTTCAACTTCGCAGTTGCCAAAAGACGTTGTTGTGATAACCAAGCATCCCCGAATCCTACGGGTATATATGTGATGCATAAAATGCAGGACATACACAAGGTTGTATGGTTTGGTTTTCAAGTGGTATTAGTTTCTTTGCTGTTACGTTTGGGCTTGAAGTATTCCAATAGTGATGCTTAAATTTGGAGATCAACTGATATATTTATGCTCATGATACACATATAGTTCAAGTGCGTTCTAACTTTTTCTTTTATCTATATTTAGATATATTTAACACAATTTCCCTGACACTACATATTATTATATATCACCAAAAGGACAATTTTGGGTTTTTTAAAAAGCAGATCATAAAGACGTCAAAGTTCCAATATCAAGAACCACCTGAGGATTTAACCTAAAAGATTCGCATTGCACAAAGTAGAATGTGTATGACTTTAAGTAGATACGTACCCAATGTGGTATCGTCTCTCGTTGAATGAGTAAAAGGAAAATATATTAATTACAGATATAGCTAGAGATGAAAGAGGTTGTTAAACCTTTAACCTTAGAGCGTCTGTGCTGCAAAGAATATATCGAAGTGACGGTAAAAAAATAACGACTAATGACGTCTTATATTTTTTTCTGATTCCATTATTTCACATTTCAGTTTACGTAAGCTGGTAAAAAGGGTTATGGTGCACATAACACACCTGATAGTTCACATCAGTAAAAACAAATCAGTTTCAGTTTGATTGCACGCTTCCATTATCTCTCCAGTTTTCTTCCATATATGTCTGCACAAACAAAATGGCTAATACAAGTCCAGACGCTGTATCACATTTACACAGGGATCTTTCGTGCATCAACTATTGGCATTTCAAAGAAATGTATAGAAACATAACAAGAAAGAATGTAACAGATTGACATGTGTATCTTTAAAATCAACTGTGATATTTCTATCTTAATATGATATAAACACATTTGTTTAAAAAGCTATGTTTCCCAGAAGTGTGGATATCTCCGTGCTGTAATTATCTGTTAAAGAATTTTTACTGGCATTTTTAAACTGACCCATGAAGATCCGGGTTAGAATTGGTCTTCAGTAACCCATGCTTGTCGTAATCTTTAGGCGAGTAACGGGATCGAGTGGACAGGCTCGCTGACATGGTTGACACATGTCATCGTATCCCAATTGCGCAGATCGATGCTCATGTTGTTGATCACTGGATTGTCTGGTCCAGACTCGATTATTTACAGACTGCCGCCATATAGCTGGAGTATTGCTGAGTATGGCGTAAAACTCAACTCACTCACTAGAATCTACCAAGCAAACGCCAAGATACTTCAGGTAGTATTTCCTCCATCATTTTGCATGATACGAGCTATGAAAATAGAGAGAGTACCCTTTACTTGAGTCTTAATGAGAGATATCGTGATTAGAAATCACGTTCGTAGTGACCTCGAGAAGTATATATTTCCACAAGGAAACTGTGTTCTAAGGATTTATTGCTGGCTTCACATTTACACGATTTGGTGAATTATCAGCACTAACCTGAATACTTAGTAAATCACGACTCATCTGAAAGACCTGAAGTATCACCTTCTCTGACTCTTGTAATCGTTGGTGTTCCCCTACCATATCAAGCGGAGAATGTTTGTTGCAGTTCTTTGGAGTGAATTGATCATAGCAGCCAGGCTAAACATAAATCCCTTCAGAGAACAAAGGGATCCTCAGAATGAGCAGTACGTGGTGTTTTGATAGATTACTATACCACAGATCATGTGGCGTCTATGGACACATTGTGGCATAGGGTTTATCAGTCTCTGCGTGGTGATCTTGGAATTTAATGGGCGTCTGCTAACGTCATCATAGTAGGGGCGGTGAGGTAGCCTAGTGGTTAAAGCCTTGGCTCGTCACGCCGAAGACCCGGGTTCGAATTCCCACATGGGTACAATGTGTGAAGCCCATTTCTGGTGTCCCCCGCCGTGATGTAGCTGGAATATTGCTAAAAGCGGCGTAAAACTCAGTCAGTCAGTCAGTCATCATAGTAGATTCATAATGCCTCTTTTGGATTCATTTGTCTAGGAAGATTTACTTTATTTACCATTAGTTAACCTGGTAGAGAACAACTTGTAGCAGTGTAATTTCAAAGTGTGCGTGTGCCAAAGCATCTTCTGATCGAAAGACCTAACAGACAGCCGGATAAGCTAAAATGGAAAATAATCATTGAAGTGGATATAAGGTATTTCTGAGACGCCATCTGCCTGTTTGTTCAGTGAGAAGGTGCCTCGAGTAACGACCTTGAATCAGAGGCAGAAACTCTATGATAAATTATTATGAGTGACTACAGCAGGATTTGTAATAACATGCTGATGTAAAAGATGTAAACTATATCGATGAAACTATCTGGTAGTGCAGAGAGAGCTGGCCATAGTAGGATCAGAACATTTGCCTCTTCATTTACGAACGTGCAAGTTAATTGCCCCTACTAGAGACACCCCATGCTTATGAAATCTAATATTCATCACGTACAGATATTGGTATGTTCAGTCTTTGGTTGTAACTCAATTTGGAGGCAGAAGTAAATTCGATTGCAGTCTTTTCATACTTTCAGTCTCAGAATCAGCGTATGCCCCAATACACAATGTTCCAGTTCCTTTCCCAATCTGTCTTTCTATTAGATTAACATCTCAGGGTTACTGCGTTTCTAAAACAATCGTTTTATTTCAATCTGGCTTGTACTCACAGTCATGAAATTAAATTACTCTTGATGCTGACACAAGGCAATATGTATGAGGGGTTTGTTGGTCAAGTGTTCACAGATCCCTGGATCTGAAGAACTGCATTTGTTTGTAAATTGTGTAGCTATCTAATGGCATCACACGTAATCCCAGAGGAGTACCACTTCTTTGGAGAACCACTATATATGGAAAATCGAATAATCCTGAGTACGTAATGAAATTGTGTCACTTTTGAAGATGAAGCTCTTCATTTAACGTTATTTCTAAACAAACCAACATTTAATGATGTTATATAGCTGCAGATATGCGCTGGATATCATACAGACAACTCAAATATCTAGACCTGCACTGGAAAGAAGACAATGTCAGGAAGCCTTGTCTCACGGTGAAGGAACTTTCAACATCATAATTATTCGTTATGTGCATTCCACAGTCACCATAGATCTCAGTACGGGCATGTATATGGGATTATACTTTTCCTTAAAGACCATATCTGTACCCTGTAACTCCCACTCCGGTTTGTGAACATTCTTCATTCTTTGAAACAAAACGAGGAAATAGTATATATCACCCCGGTAGATTATGACCACATCAGCCACTTCGATGTCTGTGCATTTAGATTATTCACAACCTTTTTGTGTGGCTGATTTCGGTGTTAGATAACCTTCAAGAAGGAATGTTTCATCCAAATCAATATGCATCTACATCTTCGCTAACACAAAAGGATCTGAATGGAACAGAAACTTGGTGCAACGCACCTTAAGAAACCTCAGCGTGTTAGCGTAAGTGGAAGCAAATCACTGGCTGTGTGTGTAGGAACCAGGACACTTGATGTTCTACCAGCTGGTTGCTCTCAGGGAAATATTTGCAGTGGGTGGCATCGGGGAAACAGGATAAAAGAAATGCGACGAGAATAAAATGTACAGCTGTGTGTAAAAGGGAATTATTACAACATACAGGTGGTACAAGTCATTACATTAGTGAATAAAATATAAATCAGAGTATATGTCATTGTCTGTTGTTATTTCATTATCGGGTAAAAGTACATATAATGGGCAAATCCCAAAAGGGCATCATGTCAGTCAAATTACCAACGGTTTGCACATTTTAAGAGTGACATACATAGTTATAAATTATGTTTATCACACTGTTAAAAGATATGCTGAATGTGATATGCTTAACACACAATGCTGCCAATATCTGGAATAAGATTGTTCAATGATCTAACATTTACTTTCCCAACATGTTTTCATAATTAAAGCATTGGTTATACGTACGTCAAGGTAATCATGTTATTTAACCTTAGCTGCGTCATGTTCCGTTCACCACGAGTGAGAACCTTAAAAGAGATATTGTCCAACTATCTAATACATAAATGTCATAGTTAATAATATCTTTCGAAAATTAATGTCGTTGTTCAGCTCAGAAGAATGAAGATATGTTTATCAGTACGTTGTTTCTGACAAAAAGAGATTTAAGCCTTATTTGAAAGTTTCTCATAATATGGTTGCTGAAATGTAATGTAATTCATAACTTATTACAATATTGTGGACACGCAGAGGGTCGTTCGCAGCAGGGACATAAAAAAGTTTAAAAGATCCTTTCATCATTTGAATCAGCGGACGTAAGGATATCGATCAAGATTGCAATGTGAAGAAGTAATTGACACTGGTATTGACAAACTTCAGTCATCCAAGAGTGGCATCATCGATACTACTATGCTCGGTTGTTATCCTTGATGAAATTAGAATAAGTGTTTGACAAAGGGCTTTGCTTCCTCAAGATTTCTGGCTGCTTTCAATTCCTGGCTGCTTTTGTCCCCTGATATGACCTCGGTTCTAATGCAGGTTCAATGCCAGTGAAAACAGTTCCAATGACGATACATGATAGCAAAGACGTTTCACAGGGGCACACGAATATATATCGCTCAGTTTTCATCTCCATCTGATTCCTTCCCCCAACATACATGCAGATCAAAGACCAAGTCTAAATAAGATATTTTAGGCATCGCTCCCATAAAATTTGTTGTTTTTAAGAGATCAGTTGAATCCAGGATCATGTGCATCACAGACGTAATTTGAAGAAAGGTTTTAAAAATATTCTGGAGTGCAACAAATACATATTCACCTCGAATATCAAACTGTAAACAGGTACTATATTAAATGGCCAACATAAATCTATCTATCGCCAAATAAATGTTGCACTGATTTACATAAATCTGATGGAACAGAGATGAACATTCTCATGTGACAAATATCTCAAGAGGTATGAGACGAATATGATCGAGAGTGGACATAATGAAGAAATTATTGCAGTGTTTGTATGATACTGAAAACGGCTCAACACCAAAAGGGATTAAGCAGTAATTGGCGGTTACTAAAAGGAGGCATCAACGTCTAAAGTTGACGAAATAACTACAATAGACAGGCAGTCTCTGAGCATCCCATGGCCAGACTATCATAGACAAGTATTTATTGGTATGAGCGTAAAGATCTAGTATCACCAATACAGTCTCCACAGCCATGTTCCTAAGGGCTGTAAACAGTTATTTCGGAAGGCAATAATTCATACATTAAATCGTTGAGCCAGCTGACAGACACAACTGTGAATACAGCACCTATCACCATCCACAGTTTTCATTAATACGGACGTCTGTTCCTGCTTATACTTGAGTGTCGAATGCTTGACGTTTATGACAGTCAGTCAATCTAATCCCTATAGACAACCAAGGGCGAGTCAAGAACGAGGGTGAAGAAGGTTCTTGTGCGAAACATGGAAGGAACCTTGATGAAAAATTAGATTGTTATCAAGAGATGAGCCACAGATTATGGCAAACTGATGTCTGACAAATGGAAGCGAATTAATTAGACCATACATATACAGTATAACCAGAAATTATTGAGAATTAAAAGATTGTAATTTTTAAAAAAAATTCACTCATTACTCACGTATTAAATGTGAATATTAGCAGAACATAACTCCAGATTCAAAGACAGGTAAACAGTTAGTATTTTGTCAAGTCACCATGGGCAGCAATGCAGGCTTCAATGCGGCAGGGCATACTACTGATCAAAGAAGTTAGAAAGTTGTGGTCCATGCTGTCCCAATATCGGACCACCTCTTCTTTCATTTCAGCAATATTTGTCAGATTTTTCTTATTGGCACTTTCCTTCATAAGTCCCAAAACATTTTCTATTGGATTTAGGTCAGGGCTATAGCTTGGCCAATCTAATAATGTCATTTTTGGGGTCCGAAACCAGGCCTGTGAATGCTTTGAACGATGTTTTGGGTCGTTGTCCTGCTGGAAAATCCAAACATTTCCATTGAACACGTGAGCAGATGGAAGTAAATGTCCCTCGAGAATATCTGTGTACCGCTCACTGTTCATATTCCCTTCAAATACACACGTTGCCCCTAACACAGATATGCCACCCCACAGGTTTAATTTCGGACTGTACTTTGGGCGCTGAAACAAAGGTTTTTCAGTTTGTTTGGTCCAGAATTTCAGTGTATTAGGAAACAGCCACACAGAACTTTCATCTGAGAAAATCACATTGTCCCAGTTACAATTTCTATGCTGTAAGCACCAGTTCAACCTTCACTCCTTTTGTTCAGGTTTCATGATCGGTGATGGAATTCCTCGACTTTTCTGCCAACCCATTGCATGCAGCTCAGTTCTAATTGTCTCCTTACAGACAGCCACAGTTCCTCTATCAATCATATCCAGCCTTAAGTTTACTAAACTCCTTCGTTTGTTTTTAGAAACAAGAATACCAAGCTGCATCCTGTCACCGACAGTCAATTTTCTGGGCCTACCTGCGCCTCCCTGGTGCTCAGTGCCATATCCATTTGCACTATTTTTCAAAACATGATCAACAGTGGACAAAGGGATACTTGAAATCACTTGAAATCACTTTAGCTGATCTGATGTCCTTGTTATAGTACTCTAAAATCAACTTCCTCTTCTCTAAATCATCCATACTGAGGATCACTGAAAATGTCGTCTGCTAGCAAGTAAACAAAGGGGATAACTCTTCACAAACTAATGAAAAAGGATTAACGGAGTTGTTTCTCTTGAATGGAACCAAGCACTTGATAGCTGGTTAAGGTTGTTTATACTAGAAATCCAATTAAACATATTCCTAAAATTCTCAATAATTTCTGGTCATACTATACAACCATCTGTGGTCTCTGGTATATAGACATAACGTCCATATCGGCTTGGATAGGCTGTGAGCCAACAGTGTCTTGACGGCAGGGGTCGTGGGAAGCCAGATTAGGAAAAAGATGTCTCACACTCTGACCGAGAAGAATCTTTCTTCACAAGCAATCACTGATATTATGCACTGGAGCAGTTGTCATTAGTGAGTTCAGCAAACGTTAAAACTATTTTCTTTACAGCCATAACTTCATAGTGAACATATTTCAAAAATAACAAACGAAACGTTTGCTGTTCGTACTTGATGTAATATATTTTATTTAGTGAACATACGAGAAACTTGCCGTTCATAAAAAAAACACATATCGTTGTCAGTTAGAAACCCTTTCACTAACACAGTCAATAGTTCAACGTCAACGCCATGAATTGATAAAATGAATTGCAATCAAACACATCCATTTATTAGTATAAATAGATGTCTTTCCAGCTGCCATTGGCTTTGCTCACATAGGATCGATGACATTAATTTCCTCTAGAAAGACCAAATATCATTCCTCGTAACACTTTGAACAGTTATTCTCATAACGTAAACCATTAAGACCAATATCACAAAGCACTGAAGGAAAATACAAATATTTGAAAGTATTATATATATTTACATATTATATATTGTCATCAATTCCCTACTGGGGTTCGATTATTGCAAATCCCTTCTCATTTGATACTTTTACCTAAACTGACGCAGATTTTCTTGTCGTAAAAACAGTTTTTGCACATTCGATCATGGAAATGTGGATTCAAGGAAAGAGATGCTTAAACCAACACTCCGTTAGTGAACAGGGAGTGAAACGTTTAAATAAAAAAAATGACGTCACATATTTCTCTTAATAGAACTGAATGTATTGACACAATTCTGTGTCTGTAACACAGTACCTGTTCAATAATGACCATTTAAGTCTCCTGGTATAAGGCTTCTTGAGGCGTAGGATGCATCATGTCTGATGAGGAACGTACTAACCAAAGGCTATTTACAGTAGTGCAGTACAATGGCTTCTGAATAAACGCAGGTGGTATTCTATCTGTACTTAGAGATGGTAAAAACTGCTTGAAAGGAAGTCTGACAGATCGAATAGAACGTCTAGGTTAAATCAGATCTCCACTATTCACCGACTCGAATGTTCTATAAATCTAATTGCCGAAAGTCAAGCTCGGTACAGGCAACAATATCAACTAGACGACTAGTCCACGTTCAGCCAATAAATACACCATTTCATCAGTACAGGGTGTTTCATGGACCATTAGTCACGATATGGCTGAAATACTCCCGATGTGACTATAAATGTTACCTAACTCACGGCTCATGGACCAAAATTGCTTGACAGAAAGTCTGACAGGACGCCAAGTTCAGGTTTCCTGGTATCTTTTTTTAGGCTAAATACTCACTGATATCGTCATGTGAAAGAGTCAAGGTAGTTCCATACCTTTTTCCCCATTCTATCTTCTAAGGCCTGTTTCCCTACAATCGCCAGCGGCTGAAGGGATGGTGTAAATCCAGCTAGGGTCCATGCAGGTAACAAAAGTAATGTAAGTCCCCATGGTTCCTAGTGGATCTACCTTCAGTTGTTGCCGATCTATAGCCCGTGATTTATAATCTTCTTTAATTGGAATGTTTTAGCTTTGCTCGCTAGTTTTATAGTCATATCTGTGATTCTCTAGTATTTTTACTGTCCTTCGTCGACAGGTTTTAATCTTCCAAACGTTTTCACTTTTTATTGTAAAAATTGTTTTGGTCATGATATTCCTGAGATATTGCCGATGTGACGTTAAATATTAACTCACTCACTCACCCTAAGGGCTGTTATTTAAAACGATAATGCACTAACCCTCTCTCGTTGCTTGAGATGCAGCCAGTGCTATCCAGCCAGTTACGTTGTAGTTCATGGGAGGAAGGTCATGTATAACTCCCTTTATCGCGTGTTAAACCAGTGCTTAGAGAGTCCCTGCCTATCTATTACGATATCGTTATCAGTATTCTAGGCGTCCGCCGTCCAAGACATAATAGGCTCCCTTGACATTTAAATCTGACGAACTGCCCTCAGCATATATGGAGATCGGGTTTTCCCTCACATCTCTACAGACGTTGCATACTAATCCATCAGCCTTCAAACCATGTGTCTCAAGGTTAGACAGAATAAAGGCTACCATTAGAAACTTTACGAGACAGAAACATGTGAATTGCGGGAGACGTGTCGCTTATATTCTAATCTAAGCACCAAGAATAATCTTGGGATTATGATGAGACTGGAGTTGTAAAGCACCTTTCACCTCGATATCCCCGCTGTTTGGGTAATGTATATTAAAAAAAGTTTCAAATGGTTCTTTCAGCGAGGTAGAGTGAAATTATGCCCGACCCTTATCGGAACATAAACTCGGATTAAGTACGTTTAAATTTAAAGATGGAAAATTGAGTGACAGCGAACCAAATTGAATATAAATCCAATTCAAAACGACCAAAGGCATCAAACTCTGATACCCTGACAACAAAACCCTCTAAACACGTGAAAACCTTCTTGATTCCCGAGAAGTCTCATTTTGAAGCGCAAGTAATTGTGTTCTGTATATTTTAACTGCATTAAACCTTTAATGAAAACATCGGAATAACTGTATTAGGGTATTGTTAAATACAAACCGGGACAGGGGGATTAGAACGCCTTTCATTACAAATTCTTTCATGTGTCATGTGTAGGAGTTGAACTGATGAGTTCAATTTTCGAATTCAGATAAGTGGGAATGCATCCTCCTAAACCTTATTAGGAAAGTGACGCGCTGTGTGCTTTTTTTTCAAATAACTGTGTTCAAATGCTTTAGAGTGGAATATTTCATTTAGTATGTACTAACTTGTACAGTCCAACATGTACGGTTGATTATATTTACGATGAAGAACAAAAGCGTTTCAGTTGGTGGATACTGTCATAAACATTGTTCATCTGGACAATTCAACTGGCGTATAAAATGTTTTTCTTGCATATGAAATGGATGTGTATAAAATCATGTTATTGACGCATAGACCAGCTGTCTTAATTTAGCATTCTCAGTTTTCACTTTTTTACCGCATGACTTTTATAGCTGTATTCATAAATGAAACACAACACATGAGTGACTGTAGCATTTCTGTAAGAAAGCCTCGATGTTATGACCCTGATCAAATAGGTGTTCAGGAAGAATCACTTGATGCTACTTGCAATGTGTCGAAGACAGAGGAGATGTTTTACCCTCCCAGAGCCCTTACCTACAGAAGTCTTCTGATAGCGACTTACAAGGCTCAATTCCGTCAACTGTCATTCAACTGAGTGTACAGCACTTTGTGAACCTATATGCTTATCCTTCATAATCAAATTTCAGTTCAACTGCTAGACACATATTCAGATGCAGCAATTCTGAAATTGCCATCTTCATCTCTCCAGCCCCAGAGGAGACTGTCCGTCCTCCTCTGGCATCACAAACAGTTATTACACCAGCTTCCAGGCAACATGTTGACACCAGATTGTCTCCCTCGCTCTCAGTGTCGTCCTTTAATGACAACACGCTGTAGCTCTCGCCAACAATCTGCAAAATGGAATCACCGCCTGTCAAATTACACCATGGCATATTACGGCATAATAAATTTCCCTTAAGACACAGTAGACGATGGCTGTGAGTGTGAAATATCACCGTTTTGACGTCGTTGGAGCAACTAGTTATATATGTCATATTGCTATATTACAGAGGACACAGGCAGTACAAGTAAACTACCTCGTTTTTCTGACTAGGTGAAGCTGTTGAAAAGAAGTGCCATGTTTACCAACGTGAATGTTTTTCCTGAAATGAGAGGATTTCTAAGTAGAATAAATTTCACAATATGCACCATCTGTTCTCGGTGGTCTGTACTGTTATTTCTGTCATCACCAGGGTGTAAAGCCGTATGGTTTCATCCATTCTTCCCCGAATAACATTACAACAAAATAGAAACGCGTGCGGTATCAAATACCCCGGGTATCCAACCACAAATAAGTTGGTACGGGAACCAACCCAGGGATCGAGTGTCCGTCGGAGAGCCTTTCGATCCGCGGTCGCGTTATAACACATTTAGTACCAAAACGTAGTACTTGTAATCTTCTCTGGATTATGACATGCATGTACGTCGCGATATAATCAGTAATATTCATTGAGTGTAAAATTCGAGATCGGGTGATCAGGCTTGCTGCCTTGGTTGAAACATGTCATCGCATCCCAATTGCGTAGATCGATGATCATGCTGTTGATGACTGGATTGTCTGGTCCAGGCTTGATTATTTACAGACGGCCGCCATATGACTGGAATAAAACGGCGAGTGCGGCGTAAAACTAAACTCACTCACGCACCTAACAACATGATCCCCTTGATGTGTTTGTTTGTTCATTATTTATGCCGCACTCAGATATATGGAACCCGTGAAGATCCGGGGTAGAATAGGTCTTCAGCAACCCATGCTTGCCACAAAAGGCGACTATGCTTGGCGTAAGAGGCGACTAAAGGGATCGGGTGGTCAGGCTCGCTGACTTGGTTGACACATGTCATCGGTTCCCAATTGCGCAGATCGATGCTCATGCTGTTGATGACTGGATTGTCTGGTCCAGGCTTGATTATTTACAGACGGCCGCCATATGGCTCGAATAAAACGGCAAGTGCGGCGAAAAACTAAACTCACTCACGCACTTCACAAAGGGATCCCCTTGATGTTTTTGTTTGTTCATTATTTATGCCGCACTCAGCATAATAATACAGATATATGGGACCCGTGAAGATCCGGGGTAGAATAGGTCTTCAACAACCCATGCTTGCCACAAAAGGCGACTATGCTTGACGTAAGAGGCGACTAAAGGGATCGGGTGGTCAGGCTCGCTGACTTGGTTGACACATGTAATCGGTTCCCAATTGCGCAGATCGATGCTCATGCTGTTGATCACTGGATTGTCTAGTCCAGCCTCGATTATTTGCTCAAGGCGCTGGAGTGTTCCCTTTTTTGTAGCATTTGTTCACCAACTCAGCTCCCTCAGGAGAATTCAACACATGCAGCCTGTTAGGCGCAGCGAGTTTTGCCAATAGGACAACATCGGACACGTATCCTGTATAAAAACATCACTCGAAGAATGATAATCATGGTTAAGAGATGAAGATCTCTTGTGTTCAAGATTGGCATGATGCAATATATGGCATCCCTGCAGCATGAACGATGATGCATTTGGGAAGTCCCAGTTTAGACGATGTTGTGAACATGTTAAAGCGGTGGGCCTTTGGTTATGGTTCCTGTCACTATCGTATGTCGCTATGGTAGTTTAAAATACGGTGTGTTAACGGCTTCGCGACGATTATTGAAAATCAATGAAACAACAGGTGTTCACCAATAGAGGACCCATCTCCTGTCTTATAGATAGCACCTGCCACTCACACACTTTGCTTGAGAAGGCATGTGTTTGTTGCCAGAATTCCTTTGACAGGTGTCTGTAGTACGTGGTCAGATATCCTTCGCAGTCCATGAATCGTTATTATACCGGATGTGTTAACGTCAGTCTGCCACATACATACATGTACCACGATGTTGTACCAATGACATATCTAGAATTGTTTTACTTCCAAAGGTCCGACGATGTCAAATCAGTTGATCACAGCTGGGGCGGATACAGCTTTTTGAGAAAGGGGGGGGTGCACACAATTGAGAAAAGGGAGGGTGCACACTTCATTTTCACCCGAGTTTCAATGGTCATTTAATAAACTTTCAGGACAAAAGTGGGGGTGCGCACCCCTTTTGTGGTCTTACCTGACGCTCGTAGTCGTGATGCTACGAAATGTATATACTTCTGTACTTCCGGCAGATTGTGCGAACGTAGTTCACAATGCATGATTTCCGTGCGTATTTGCATTTTACTGCATATGCAAGGTCATGTATTTGTAAAGCAAAGTACCATGGTATTCAGGAATGACATAGTTATGTAAAATATATCATTTAAGAAGAAAAATGATAAATTTGAAGGCGGGATATAGCAACGTATTATTGTATCATAGTCACAAATAGGAGTTTTAGAGAGGTCTCCGCTACGCTGAACACAACTCTATTGGAGGCTAATTGGTCATGATTCCTGCACACGTTGGACTGGCTTGAGCAGAGTCAGTGTCTGTGAATAGCCGGACAAGTACGGGCAACCACACCTACACTGGAGCATGTACATCGCTATAAAAGCGAAACATTCTAGAATGCTACGTGAACCCATTTAACCATATCTCGCAGGTTTACAGTTGCCAAAAGACATTGTCGTGGCAACCAAGCACCCCAATTCATACAAACCTGTTCCTGATGCATGGAACGCATTACGCGGACATGTACGGTTTGATTTTCAAGTGATGTTAGTTTCTTTGCTGTTACGTTTAGGTTTCAAATATTTTCAATAAAATTTTGAAACCAAATGATCTAATTACATTTATGATGTGTAAGTGCGTTTAATTTATGTATTTGTTCACCTATATAAACACCACAATGCCAATTCAAACTTATTACAAATTATATTTAAAAGTATTTAATACGATTTCCCTGAAAGTATGTATTTGTATACTTCACCCAAAAGCACAATTTGTTTTTGTTTTTAAAAACGAAGACGCCGAAGTTCCAATAGCCAGAACCATCTGAGGTTTTAACATAAAAGACTCGCATTGCAAAAAGCAGGATGTTTATAACTTTAAGTAGATTAAGTACCCAGCGTGGTATCGTCTCTCGTTGAATTTGTTAAAGGAAAAGATATTGATTACAGATAAGATAAAGATGAAAAAGGGTGTTAGAACTTGAAACCTTAGAGCGTCTGCGTGTACAAGTGACATCTGTGCTGCAAAGAAGATATCGAAGTGACACTGTTATGGTAAAAAAATAGCTATTAATGACGTCCTTTACTTTTTTCTGATTCTATTATTTCCCATTTCAGTTTACGATGGCTGGTAAAAAGTGTTTTAGTGCACATAAGACAAATCAGTTTCAGTTTTATTGCTCGCTTCTTATATGTATTAACCATTTCTTTCATGCAGACACAGAAGTCGAGTCGTTGTATCACATTTATACAGGGACCTTTAGTATATCAACTATTGGCATTTCAAAGAAGCGAATAGGAACATGACAAGAAGGCACTTTGAAAAAAATGGCGTTTTTGGCTGCAAGATATTTCGTAACATTTCAGGGATCTTTTACATTAAGACACTAAGAGACAGAATGTACCAGGTTGACATTTATATCTTGAAAATCAAATGTGATATTTCTATTTGAATATGATATTAACATATACTTTTTTGCAAAAGGTAAATTTCCCAAACATCTCCGTGCTGTAATTATCTCTTAAAGTATTTTTCTTACTTCTTTACTACAACGACACATGGCTACATGTTGCATCATTGTCATAAATGTATATTATTGATATAGCTTTATGAATATATGAATGCATTCTCACTTAAAGGTGTTTGTTTGTTTGTTTGTTTGTTTGTTTGTTTGTTGATGAACGCCGAAATATTCCAGCAATATGGTGGCGGTCTGTAAATAACCGAGTCTGCACCAGACAATTCCGTTATCAACTTCATGAACATCGTTCTATGGACGATGACATGTGTTAACCAAGTCAGCGAGCCTGACCACCCGATCCCGTTAGTTGCCTCTTACGACAAGCATGGGTTACTGAAGATCAATTTTAACTCGGATCTTCACGGGTACATGAACGTGTACTATTACATACTGAACCGCAACAGAAACCGATAGAGGTTTCTTAAATAACACACTTTAATTCACTTTAATTACCAATCAAAACGGAGGATTGAGTTCAAATCTGGCAATTATGGTTAACACATTTTCGGGAATCACATTTAGAGTTCACACAAACAAAATCACCAAATATGGTACCATTAAGATACCCCAAAGTCAGTCTCGTGTATGGCTTTCATGGGCATCGATGAAAGCGTTGCATCGTCTGTACATGGAATGAATTAGCCGGTTGATGAAGGCCATAAGCAGTTGGTTCAGTACTCTGCAAAATGCCTGATCGAGTCCAGTCGCAGTTGTCGGCCTTGGCAGGAGGTTATTCAGACCGATTGCACCCCATATCATGATGCTTGGACCATCTCACGAGTCTCTATCAACAAATACACTCATTGGAAAACAGTACCCCACGCCTTCGCCAGACTCTTACAAATGTCGGCTTTCATGAGTAAAAAGCACAGTTCTGCAATGTCGAGAACGCCAATTTCGTTGCTGAGTTGCCCATTGCAGTCGGTTTTGTCGGTGACAAGCGGTGAGGACAGGAACACGATATGGTCTGTGACAGCAGAGGTTTCTTCCGCGCAAACGTCGATGCACTGTATTGGTACTAATGGGTCTGTTGTGAGTCCCAATGATCTGGAGTGCTGTTTCCGTCGTTCTGGAGAAGACATCGTGCAGATGGTTGCGCACAATCTGTCGGTCTTGACGTTGTGATGTTACTGATGTCGCCTACAGCGTGGACGGTCTTGGATTCCGTTTAGTGGCCCGATATCGCTCCTGCAGTCAGTAGATTGTCATAACATGAACATTAAAATGATTGGCTACCCTCCGTGCAAAACAAAAATGATTTCAGGCGAGTTTGGGACTCGCTGTCATTGGTAGGGTTGTCACGATATGCACGTGCATTTTTATTTTCACGATAACATACGGAACCTTCTTCCAGGTCTGCCGTTTTAGGTGGGTTTGGTCGATATGCTTTTTCATCGGAAAATACACTGATGTTGGTAATAACTGACACTTTGGACTGAAAAAACATGTTAACAAAACGGTACAATTATAATGAAAACACCTCCTTGTAAGAACAAAATTTTGAATTGGGTTGTGAAAGGCGACGTTTCTTTTGCGGTTCAGTATACATTGGTATTAATTAGTTTTTAATGTTTGATAAACTAGGTCGGGTAACAGTAGAGACATGACACCGTTGCTTTACCAAAGTCGTCAATGAGATAAAGTCCAGATACAGGTGATGTCATGGACTTCAGCAAGCAACAGTCCTCCTATCGTTCCGCCCAACCGTTAAAGATGGCAACTTGTACACATACCAACATAATAGTTTTTTCCACAACATTTTCCAATGATGGATGGAAAATAACAAATGATATTTTGCTAAGTATATGGTATGGAGTCATGTACCGTATTGACTATTCCCGAGTTTGAGTTATTGTACAATGAATCTTTCTCAATTCGAGATAAACGGAGGGTGAGGAGATTCTAATATTCGAACCAAAGATCGCCGAATTAAGGGAGGCAACTCGGGGTCCTTGTTTTGGGAATTGTCTGATCACGCTGATAGTGCTGCAAACCACTAGTTGCTAATATCCGTCCATGCTAGACACCCGACTTCTATCAAGACTGCAAGACGACAACTAGCCAAACAGAACTCTGGATTCATTTCTGAATAATGAGCATGATACATCCTAAAATAATTCCAAGTTTCTCTTCCGCGTCAAGCCTACCGAAACCCTAAAGTTTATGTGGAGATGTAACCTTGATCCCGTCTTGCTGCTGTATTGCAAACCATGTGCCAAGTTGTTTCTCAGTGCTCATGTCATGCCTACTTAGAACCAGTTCACTTACAACTATTATCAATCCAACCAAAAGTACATGAATGCGTCCACTTAATGTAAGATCGTCCAAACAACCTTACATTATAATTCAACACTTTGTAATATGTATACATTTTCAAGTCGATATCACTATAGATAAACTCTGATGACGCTTTGGCCAATATTCTAATAATATCACACGAATGAACACCAGAAATGGGCCCGCCATATAGCTGCAATATTTCTGAATCTGGAAGGTTTTGGAACGGCATAGACCTACTTCTGGAAGTGAAGCCCCTTTTAGGTGTACCCCGCGGTGAAATTCTGGAATATTGCTAAAAGCGGCGTAAAACCGTATTCATTCATTCCACGTATTGGTACGATATCAGACGATGCCGTTTCTTCCTGTTAGGTGACGGACGAGCCACGTGCACCCACCTGTTGCTGACATAATTTCGTCCATCACGTTTGTGCCACACGTGACTCATTGTATTGGCACGGTATGATCCATGGCCGATGTTTATTCGCGCCTGGGCGAGGAGACGTCTACGCGATCGTTCTGCTCCCGTGCAACACGTTAGTGACACACGTGATTCGCAATTTTCACATGATGTGTGTCTTTGGGGTTTGCGTTTGTCTGGGCGACGAGACATATTGACGAGCTCGATGCATGACTTCCCAAATAATTGTGGAATCGACCTTCAGTGAACATTTGCGATCTTAAGCGAGGATGTGCCTCTTGGACATTTCCCATGGTCCCTATGGTCCTTAGTATGGTGATCTACCATCGGCTGTTGGCAATCTATAGCCTGTTTTTATATTGTATTGTCATCTATAGTTAGAATATTTTGGATTTAATTACTAGTTTTAAATTGATGTCTGTGATATCCTAGTTGATTTATTGTCCTTCGTTGACACGTTTTTAATTTACATTTAATTACTGTAAATCTATACCTTGATTTAATCACGATATGGCTGAAATAGTGCCGATGTGACTTAAAATCTTTACTCACTCACTCTTAAACATTTCTCAGGTAAGGATGAGGTTCTGAACTTTAACATTTTATACTGAAGTACCCCTACAGCCTCGGGCAATGTAAGGTAGGACTGAAGTAATTATTGTAACTTTTCACAAAGCATTATTTACAAAACTACAATCGCTTCAAATGACAGGGAGAATATTTGAATGATGTGACAATTGTACATGCATCATGTTCAGTAAAGGTAATTAGATTCCATTGAAAAAACATTGTTCAAACACTTTCCCAAATCTGGACATATCTGAGTGCAGAGACTGTAAAGACGACAATGACACATCACGTAACACTTTCAATGTGAGAAGATGGGATTAAGTTTACGCTTGAAATTACCTTGTTACTGATGCTGAGGATAATATTAGGTGATTGTTGTGGCAATACATCAGCCACGGTCACCAGCACGTCATCACCAAGTGATTGTACGGACGCTTCATGATGTATTCAGTACTGTGTCAAGTGGCATTGAATCAATGTCCATTCACACACTATACTGAGTTTTTGGATCCATACATTTCTGGATAAGTGCGTTAAAAACTCTGTATAATCATTTGCTAGCGCCGTCATCAACGACAGATGATTTCAAACCACCTTAATCCAAAAATGACAGATTTTGCAATCATAACATTTTTTTCCCATTTGAATGACATTTATATAAATATAAAATACCAAGACATTATATATGGCAATATTTAATGTTTCAACTTTGGAAATCCGAAACCTATCATATAATATGTCTACATGGACGGAAGAAAAAATAAGGTATATTTTTAGATAAATACTTATTTGTTCTACACAATGTACGTCACTCGCCATCTTGGTTTGACCCTAAGATGCGATATCTTACATGCTAAAACATAAACGTTCACCAGATTTTCTTCTCGCACTCTTCTCTGCTAAGAATTTGCTCTCTGAGTCAAGAAACATAATATTTATGAGATTTGTTAGCTCAATCGTTCACGATCGACTCGTTATGGCTTCAGACGAAATGGTAGATACGGAAGTAAATATACGCTCCGCACCAAATGTGACGTATGGTTGCATGAAGCCTAAAATAGCAACATATATTTGTCCTCTGTGGGTTATCAAATCTTTACTGTTTGATTAGTATTGAGATAAATCATGGATTGCTCCCTAATCCTTTCTCTAATTTCATTCAGTGTTTGTACTTACAGTGACTTTCAAACATCTCGCAACGAATTTACTGCGGTGTTAGATTTGTTTAGGTTGACTGCTTTCTGAGTAAACAGTCGTGAACACATTGATTACATTACTAATTCAACACACAGTGTTATTTATTTCAGGTGACACTGACCATCGCCTCGCACACATCGCCTTGCTTTCTTCGAACGTATATCAACGACATTGCCTTATATCAATATGAAATTTGAGTTAATATGTCGCAATGAAATTGACTTGCCTATATATCTATCCGTTATGTGACCCAGCAGGCACTCATCAAGTCAAATCTCCAAAGGCCCAACTAGATTATGAACTTTTATGTCTGAGTGTGCCTAAGCGCTTTTCCTCGAATGTTTTATGTTTCTGGCTCTGGTGTTCTTATCTGTCTGGAAGGATAATGTTTCTGACTCAGTCTGACATATCTGACAGGATCTATTGACGATAACATGTTTATCGTTGGCCCTATACATTATTGTACCAGTGAACAACTGTTAATTTTGAATTGTTTGAAGCATGGGTACAAATCTTTTTGTAGCCATCGCTGGATTTTGCAGACGACAAGAAAAACAGATTTAGAGTTATCTCCCTTCCATCGATTTGCATTCGCAAAAAATCGGTAATTTCCGTACATCATACGTGATTCAATGTTATTCGAGATAAAGAATTACTACCACGTAGTACCAAATGAGTTGCCATTGACAGCGGGGTACATTGAAATGTTACTCGCTTGTAAGCGGGCTACATTGAAAATAATAGAAGAGCAATCAGCCAATCAGAGAGCGACATTTATATGTGAGGTAAGATAAAGTTAGTTAGTATAAGGACTGTTTTGACTTTGGTCAAGAGAAACGGTGAAGAAACAACTGAATATGTTTTGGTGGACGGAGCTTTAAATGCATCCGGACTTGCCATTTTTTGCTTAAACATACAAAATATGTGTGTGATATTAATGATTATTTATGTAATTGTTGTTATCTACTTTTGACACGTGTGATTGAGATTGTAGCATTTCTTCACAGCTGCAGTTGGCTCACTTGAAAATTATACCACATATTCCCGAGTCGTTACGGCTTGTCTTGACATCGTGTCTGCATGTTGGGCCTTTGAAAAAACGGAATGATCTGGTGGAGGAGTAACAGAAGAAGAGACTCACTTTGATGGATTCAGGAAGAACTAAAAGACAGAAGGGGAAAGAAAGGTGTGGGTTTCGTAGATGCTTCCATCATGTTTTTAAAGCGCTAAACAGTAGGGATTCCTTGTCTTTTCTATTTAATTGAGATTTCACTTTCGCACATGTCACGGCACCCATGAAAGGCCACCTCCTCGTGGTGGGTGCTGGGTCACGCTAAGCGCCTTTCAACCCCCCGTTGTGGACCCGGGGGGGATATTTTGGTCCACCAACCCGTTTGCCGTGGGTTGCGCCCCTGTGTCGGTGGAGGACGGGATTCTGGTGGTTGAGGGCAAGGGTTCCAGGAACAGCGTTCCTTTGCCCAATACACCACTTCGACCCTTACTTCACCTAGACGGGTGGTTGAATTGGCCCGGTTCAACCAATCGGCTGGTCATGCCAAGCCCTGAGTATTATTGTATTTCACAAAATACTTTTTAACTGGTTTTGATAAAAGTCTTGGCTAAATTATTTATCAATTGAATTTCAAGTGCATCTTCATCAATTTTGTAATTTGCCTAGAGTCATATACCCAGAAGGCGGTGGCTCATGGGCCAATCTGGTAGATTAATTAATTCTTTAATTCTTCTGCTGGCGTATATCATCCGGGTATCCCTGGTGCTGCAAGTCGGAGATCCACTTGTTATTAGCACTGTCTTTATGACACTCCGTGGCGGGTGGGGAGCTCGGATGATGAACCATTATATAAACAACCATGGAGTACCAAACCCCCTCAAAAAAAACCAAACGTCCACTGGACAACGACGATGAACGACCTTCACTCACTACTGATTACTGGCCACGTTTCCTGGTGCTGGAAAGTCCTGATAAAACGCCCCTGAAATTAAACCCATTTGCTGTATCAAAGGGTATACATGGCATTCGCGGAGACGTCAAAACATTAAACGTTTACGTTCAGGTGCATTGCTAATTGAATGTAGCAAAAGGCACCAAGCATCAAACCTAATGTCTATTGAATCATTTGTGGGTGTTCCTGTCTCAGTGTCAGCACACAGAACACTGAATACCAGCAAAGGCATAATCAGAGACAGGGAACGCTTGTTGACTGACATGACGGAACTGGATATTGTGTCGGAAATGAAGGACCAAGGAGTTACTTATGTCAAAGGTTCACTACCCGCAGAAACAATGAGACTATTCAAACTAATACCTATCTGTTTTCGTTCTCGACCCCGAATCCCCACAGTCACTAAAGGCGGGATATTGTAACATTGCAGTCGATATCTATATTCCAAATCCGTTAAGGTGTTATAGATGCCAAAAATATGGTCATGGCGCAAACACTTGCACAAAGCCAGTAACATGTGGACATTGTAGCGAGACGACTCATGTCACGGAAGACTGCGACAATGTCATTAAAAAGTGCACAAACTGTTCGGGTAGCCATTCTTCTTTTCCAAAAGACTGCAAAATGTGGAAAAACAAATGGACATCAACAGAATTAAATTCACACAAAACATTAGCTTTGCTGATGCAAAAAGTTGGTTGAATCTACATTTGCCAAACGATACGTATGCATCTGTGACTAAGACACCCTCTGAAATCAGGCCAAAGGTAAATACATCGCCAGTATCCACATCGTCTGTAACTTGCCAAACAGATTTGACTTGGGTCAAAACGAACAAGCCAGAAATTGTCACACCCGTGCGTTCTACGCATACTTCGGAATCATGTATGTCTACACAAACTGCGGAACCACTTCCTCGCACGCCCCAAACACACTCAGAAGCAAATTATGATCGTGATACGTCTTCTCAGGCGTCTCAAATGTCTCAATCTAACAGTAACGTTCCACCAATCGTCAAAAGCAAAGGCAAACCGAAGCAAGATTCTTTGAAAAAACAAAGTGGCAGAGCCCCAAAAGGTTCCGATGATAAAGTCAAATTGTATAACAAATACGGATCACTGGAGGACATGGACGTGTCCGAAAACGTCCATTCTAGGGCACATAGCTTGTCGCCCTCGAAAACGGTGCGGGGTAGATCCCCAATTAATCCCCCTAAAAGATAGGTCTATCTACCAATATCGTGCAGTGGAACTGTAGAGGACTCCGGACAAATTTTAATGACATACAGCTATTAATCCAGGATTTAACACCATCAGCGTTCTGTCTGCAGGAGACATATCTGAAACAGACAGATAATTTTAACTTACGTCAGTTTGAAGCCTATAATTATTTTTCCCCTCCAGGTGATAGAGCCACTGGAGGTTCTACTATCCTTATACGACAGAATGTTATTCACAGCCCTGTTACTCTTAATACTACTCTCCAAGCTGTTGCAGTGCGACTTACTCTGGGTGTAGCATTTACGTTATGCTCTCTGTATATTCCGCCTTCATCGAACCTTCAGCTGACTGATCTTCAATCACTCTATGATCAACTCCCAAAGCCATGTGTTATTATGGGTGACCTAAACGGTCACAACCCACTCTGGGGCAGTACTAACACTAATACTAAAGGCAAAATAATTGAAGATTTCATTTCCAATAATGACCTGTGCATATTTAATGATGATTCAAGCACCTATCTGCATCCTGCAACTGGCACTTATTCTTCTCTAGATTTGTCTCTTGCAGATTCTACCCTCCTGAATGAATTTGATTGGTCTGTTCATAATGACCTTTGTGGAAGTGACCACTTCCCAACTATACTTTCAGAAATAACTCCATCTGATTCTCCATCGTATACAAGATGGAACTTTTCGAAGGCGAACTGGTCTTTATATCAAACTTTATGTAAATCTAAATTGCGACCTGAATGTTTCAGTGATATAACTGATCCCATTCAGATTTTTGCTGACGTTTTAAATGAAATAGCTTACGAGTGTATACCGAAATCCTCTACAACTCCACATGTACGGAAACCATGGTTTAATACAGACTGTAGACAAGCCAGAAAGGCAAGGAAGAAGGCAGAACATTATTTCCGCCACCATCCAACGGTCCATAATTTAAATAAATTCAAAATACTCAATGCAAAGGCACGTCGTACCTTCAAACAAAACAAACGACAATCTTGGAGGAAATATGTCTCCAATATTAATTCACGCACGCCAATGTCTAAGGTGTGGAACATGGTTCAGAGAATAAAGGGCAAAGGTTCCAAATCTGCTGTTCATCATCTTAAAGATGGTGACAATTTAATAACTGACAAATGCAACATTGCAAATAAAATTGGCGAAACTCTTGCCAAAAATTCATCATCGGCAAATTATGTCCCTGAGTTTCAGAGATATCAGAAACAACAGGAAAAGACGAAACTTAATTTTGACTCGCAAAACGGTGAAGATTATAATGAAGTGTTTTCATTACATGAGCTACATACTGCTCTTGAGCAAGCTCATGACACTGCAGCGGGTGATGACAATATACATTACCAGCTACTGAAACACTTACCAGAACCGTGTCTGATGACACTTTTAGATATATTTGACAAAATATGGACGTCTGGAGAATTTCCTGCTTCATGGCGTAATGCCATTGTAGTCCCAATACCAAAACCTGGCAAGGATCATACCGATCCGTCTAATTACAGACCAATCTCTCTAACTAGCTGTGTTTGTAAAACCATGGAACGTATGGTGAATAACAGATTAACTTGGTATCTTGAAACCAATAACCTTATAACAGATATTCAATGTGGTTTCAGGAAAAATCGTAGTACCATTGATCATTTGGTACGATTAGAATCCTTTGTTAAGAATGCTATAGTAAATAAACAACATGCTGTCTCAATTTTCTTTGATCTTGAGAAAGCTTATGATACGACCTGGAAGCATGGCATTTTAAAGGATTTACATGACTTTGGTTTGAGAGGCCGTTTGCCTCTTTTTATATCACGGTTTTAAAGACAGACAATTTCAAGTCCGAGTGGGTTCAACCCTGTCTGACCATTACAATCAGGATCAGGGTGTCCCTCAAGGCAGTATTTTGTCTGTCACTTTATTTAGTATCAAGATCAACAGTTTATCCAAGGTTTTAAACGATTCAATTGATGGATCGCTTTTTGTGGATGATTTTAATATTTCTTGTCGTGGTAAAAATATGCATACCATTGAACGGCAGTTGCAGTTGTGTTTAAATAAAATAAATAAATGGTGTCTTGAAAACGGCTTTAAATTTTCCAAGTCCAAAACTAATTGTCTACACTTTTGTAGAAAATATAAGCCGCATAAAGACCCTGAACTATCTTTAAATGGCACTCCCATCAAAGTTGTGAAGGAGGCCAAGTTCTTGGGTCTAATCTTTGACTCTCATTTAACCTTTTGCCGCATATTAAATCCTTAAAGCTAAATGCCTGAAGGCGCTTGATTTGTTGAAAGTTGTTTCCAACTCAAAGTGGGGAGGAGATCAAGCTACCCTCCTCCACCTATATCGCTCATTGGTCCGCTCGAAACTCGATTATGGCTCCATCGTATATGGTGGAGCCTGCAAAAGCAACCTAAAACTACTTGATTCTGTCCACCACCAAGGCCTAAGACTTTGTCTTGGGTCTTTTAGAACCTCTCCTGTTGACAGTCTTTACGTCGAGGCAGATGAACCTTCTCTTAACCAACGCCGTATAAAATTATCTTTACAATATATTACGAAATTATATTCTAACGAGACTAATCCTGCATTTCACTGTGTCTTTAATCCCTTTATGAGGATTTGTATAACAAAAACTTTCTCTTGTTCCGCCTCTTGGGCTCAGAATTAAGCCATTTATTGCTGCTTCCGGCATTGAGCTGGAAAATATAGCTCCTTCCCGTCTTCTTTCTTCTCCTCCTTGGCAATTGGTTAGGCCACAAGTTGACCTAACATTAACTACATTTAAAAATCAGAAACAAATGAATTACAGTATAAACAAAATTTAGTCAATTAAGAAATAAATATAATACATACAAATCCTTGTTACAGATGGGTCCAAGGATGGTGGCGCAGTGGCATGTGCCACTGTCGTTGGATCAGAACAATATCTTCTAGAATACCCGATAACAGCTCTATATTTACAGCAGAAGCAAACGCCATATTAACGGCTCTTAAATATATTCAACGACATCCTAAACATAAACAGTACATAATCTTTTCCGATTCCCTTTCATGTCTTCAGGCTATTAAAAATATTTCTTGTAAACATCCACTTTTATTAGACATTATTGAATTGTATAATGAGCTTGCTACTGGCCAGTGCGACATCGTCTTTTGTTGGTTACCCAGCCACGTTGGCATTTCTGGGAATACCATGGCTGATCTTGCTGCCAAGGCAGCACTCAACAAATCTGTGACACCACTTCTTATTCCATACTCTGATTATAAAGCTGGCATTAGAACTTACATCCGTGATCTGATGCAGATACATGCAATAAAACCCTATATTGGTTACACCTACTTGGGTTGTCAGTCCAGATTTGAAGAGGTCATTATGCGAAGATGTCGCATTGGCCATACCAGATATACTCATGAATATTTATTGAAAGGCGAAGATCCTCCGTTTTGTATCCCTTGTGATGAAAGGATCACAGTCAAGCATGTCTTGCTTGACTGCATTGAATATTCCATCACAAGGGATAAGTATTTTAATGTCAAAACATTGAAGGATCTTTTTAATAATGTTAGTTCTCATTTAGTTATTGCCTTTTTAAAAGAATTAGATTTATTAACTGATTTGTAAATAGATAAATATTTTATTATTGGTAATTTAAATTAGTCACTGAGATTGTTAGTGGCTGTACCCTCAAAGGGGGTTGACGTAGCGTAAAATTATTGTCCTCCTGAGAGGGTACGTAAGTCCCAAAACTTTCAAAGTAAAATATAAATTATCACATTTTAAACGTAGTATTTTTGTTATTTTAACTGTTGGCTACATTTTCCTACAATCGCCAGCGGCTGAAGGGATGGTGTAAATCCAGCTAGGATCCATGCGGGTAGCAAAAGTAATGTAAGTCCCCATGGCTCTAGCATGGTGATCTACCTTCAGTTGGTGGCGATCTATAGCCCATTTTATATTGTGTTGTCCCCTATAGTTAAAATGTTTTAGATTCAATTACTAGTTTTACATATATATCTGTGATTATCTAGTTATTTTACTGTCCTTCGTCGGCAGAATTTTATAATTTCACTTAAATTGTTGATATATTTATAACTTGCTTTAGTCACGATATGGCTGAAATATTGCCGATGTGACTTTAAATCTTAACTCACTCACTCACTCGCACATGTCACACTACGCAAATTAATCAAAAGGCGCTCGTACAGTGAGAACTACCTGGACGTTCATTAATTGCTGTGACATTAACAATGTTTACCCTGTTGCTGAATGCGGACCCATTCCACAAGGATGCAGCCAAAGGGGAGGTGACGTTTTCACATCTTCACTTTCAGTGGCGTGATTCTATGTTAATACGTCGCCATCGGAAGCAGCAATGGCAATGAATCTTTGCAGATCTAATGGCAGTGATAATAAAGCATCAACACGTCCACAAAATATATCACCAGGCCCCAAAAGGTCTTAAATCCTGGTGGCGGTGGGGTAGGCTAGTGGATAAAGTGTTTACTCTCCACGCCGAAGACCCGGGTTCGATTCCCCACATGGGTACAATGTGTGAAGCCCATTTCTGGGCATCGATCTACGCAGTTGGGGACGTCAAAGGCAACCTCCAGCCTTTCCTGAACATTGTCACATCGTCCAACGAGTGACCAAGCGTATGGGCACGACCCACAACTCATCTCAAAGATGTTTTTAATACACACCCATTCATCGATGAATATTTACACCCTAACAATACAGCACCAACATGTCCTGTTTATTATTGTCATCTCACACAGTTTGCTATCCATCTTTTACCATCATTTGATTTTTTAAAGTGATCATTTTCATTTCATTTTCATTTTCAGTATCCCCTATTTTTCTACACCATGTATTTCTGGACTGCTGATATTCATGGAAAGAAGTATAAGGCCCATAAGTATGTCATGGCGCTTCGCGAGACCTTAGTACTTCCGGTGACAAACAACGTTTCATACCTTTTCGACAGTAAGGAACCCATACTCCTTGCAGGAATAACAAATTTCCGATCTAACCATCCCCAAATTAGCCTTCGATTACGACTGTCAGCAGCTGTGACAGCCACACATGATTATATGGTCTAGTAAAGTCATATTTGGGACAAGAATATCTTGAATATACGCTTGTCACCGGAAATCTGGTACCGGAAGTTAGCTGTGCCCAAATGGAGCCAAGAACCAGCTTAGTACCGGACGTAGCGCCTCGCGAGACTTGCAGGCCCTATCACTAAGACAAGCCATCCGGCAATGATGTTCGTGAAGCCAACTGGTTAGGTTCCGATCATGCAGACCAAGAAACAAAATATCCAGAAAGTCCTCAGCAAATCTTGATTCCTTCCGTTTTCCTTATTAAGGAGATTTTCCGGGCTCATCTGTATTGAGTATTGGGTATCATAAATCTTCATTTCAGAATAAAATGTCAGTCAACCGTTCGGCGTAATCTGCGGCCAATCCAAGGGATTTTACGACGGCTCTCTGACCAGTGTTTATAATGTGAATATCCGGTGAAAACACGCAGGTTCCTACGTTCCAGGAAAAACAAAGTAATGTATTGACGCCTGATACTTGTCACGTTTCTGAACAATAACAGCGAGTGAGCAGGGTTTCATGCTGCTTTGAACCTGAACATGAAAGCTACAAAACCCCTTCCACATCCATAAATAACCTCTGATTGAAGCGGAATCAACTGTACAATTTGGACAGTATAACATGTGTGTGTTTATGTATCACTATCAAATACTGATGATACCTGGGCCTAGATTTTCGAATCTCTCCTAGCGCTAATATAGTTGTAATTGCCATACATTAACATTAACTTACGACTATCTTAGCGCTAAGAGAGCTTCGAAAATCTAGGCCCAAGAGTCTGCGAAAAGGTGAGCCTGTCTTGATAATCCGGTCGCAAAGGCCGGTCTACTTATAATAAAAACCTGAACTGTACAGCAGAATAAAACACCAGGAACGTATATGGTACAAGCCAAAATAGGAAATTGCGCAAAACATAATTTTTATCGCAGATGCGCCAAATTTGGAAGTATATTCAACATGTCTACCAAACAAAACTTTCGGTAAGCTTTATTGAGGTAATGATCAAATTTCAAAGCAAGAGTTATTTAACGCTCTTTCAAATAGTGATGGAAAGACCATGATCGATTATGCCTGAAAAGTTGTGAGATATGAAAACCAAAGACTGGAGCTGTTGGAATATGTCTTTTTTTAAAGTTGAAATGATCTTCTTTTCATACAGTCTTGTGGAGACGTGTACATTTACTACTTCAACTTGGGTAAATCAGTGGACAGGACGGCTATTTGATTGTTGTTAAACGATAACAGATCATCGATATCCCTTAATCTTAATTTGAACAGCTTGGTCAAATGATATATTAAGGCGTCGTTTATATATATGTGGATATCGGTCTCTTCATCCCGTCAGAAATACAAGGTCGTGGTTTGAATCCCAGATTCGCCCTGTGTATATTTCTAGATTTGACAGCACCACATCCTAGCACAGCGGCTATAAACCAATTTACTTACCCCATATTACCAACTATGATTTTTTAATTAATCAACACAATTATGCAGTTTATTTTTTCGATATACCAGTAATTATATTATAAAATGTTCCCAAAAGTAATCGAGGGATTTTCGAACTGGCCAGGCTACCTTCCCCACACAACCAAGCACACTACACACATCCCACACACCACACCCGACGGACATTCTTCTTAAGAACAAAACGATAAGATTCCCATGTAATATGTATCAACATGCTTCGACATTTTATCGTTTATTCCGTAAATAAAAGAACTATATTGATTCGAACGATAGCAAAAAGGATACCGTAAAACCGCTCTCCATCAACCAAGAACAAATTAGAAAAGCCATTTCCTTCCGACATTCTGGCAGAGGGCCGGAGGTCCACCTGATACTTGGTCACGTTAACTGGTCATACAGTAACCAGCTGTGATCCCTCTAAGGCACGTCAATTCTTCCAGCATCAGGGATCCCACTGCTCGGTAGGACACACTTTCAGCTGCAGCCTCTCCCCAACTTAGGATTAGATTCCTCCAGCAACATAAACGATCATTAGAACAACTACCAGGCAGTATGTTTACAGCATATTGTCTCCCTCGGCTTCCGTGTCTTCCCCTGAGGACATCAAGCTGGAGCTGTCTCGAACATCGGCGCTCCAATCTGTAAAAATGAAATGCCTCAGTTAAATAGTACCATGGCTCATTGTGCAACCCGTGAGTCATATGTCCCTCAGATCGATGCTCATGATGTTGATCACGAGATTGTCTGGGCCAGACTTGATTATTTATAGACCGCCGCCATATTGCTGGAATATTGCTGAGTGCGGCATTAATAACAACAAAAACACCCTTTTGACATTTCGGATGATGACTGCCGGCGTTACGGGCGATGGGATTACTACTGGTTAAAGCGTTCGCCCGTCACGCCGAAGGCATTGGTTCGATTCAAATAGGCAACATTGTGTCCCCCCGTGAAGGAATATTGCAAAAAGCTGAGTAAAGCCATTTTCATCCCCTGTAAGCGTTAAGGATACAGCAGAGCACTTTAATTCAAGTGCATCTTGTTAATGCAAAGCATATCTGAAGGGATCTTGTTTCATAAAAGTTTATGTTCCAGAAAACAACTTAGCTGTCTCATACATTAAAGAATGAACGTTTTTGTTATACAAACTAGGAACTACTTCCCCCAATGCAACGTGGTACAAAATGTGATACAAAACGGGGAAAACATTTCAGCGAATGACGTCGTTATCTGTTCCGATGATGAGGACTTTTATGGTCATCAGGAAACACGAAACTATAACGATTTATTTCACGTCTGCTGTCACATAGCTCTAGGTTATCGATGAATATAAATCTATTCTGCAAATGCAAACATAAAATGGAACAAAAGACTTTGCCCGATCGTGTTCCTACTAGGGCTTCCACGGGTACTCGAGTACTCGAGGACGAGTCGGGTTTAGCTGGACTCGAGTCCGTTTTCAAGGACTCGAGGACTCGAAAAGGGGAGATAACTCGAATTATTGACGTTGACAGACTGTCTGCCATGTGCTAAGCATGAGCGGCCGTTAACGTCTAATATTAAGATAAGATGTAACTTGATTATCCCAGAGGAAATTCTTATACATCCAACTGTCTCAAAATGAATATATACACAGTTCACAAAAATATACACAATAATTACATGCAGAAAACGAATGCTATTTACACAATAAAACTGACATGATATAATTCAATTAACCACATAGGTAAAGAGGCTGAATAATTCTAGTTGTAATCACGTGATGGTGATTCAAAATATTTGTTGCATTCACGAATACTTGATGGTATGAAAGACTGTCGAACTCTGTTTTGAGGGAAGGTAATCGACAGCAGCGTCCAGAAGGAAGTAGTTCAAAATGGTGAGATCAAATATGTCAACCATCAAATCATCAACCATTTTATTTGCCTTTGTGACAATCTGGCGCTCATAGATAAAGGGAATATACTTAAAAGACACCCCAGAAATTTTGCAAGCAGTATTAACAATTTTGAAAACCTTCTTTTTGTTGCAATGAGACAGACTCCCATACCAACATAGAAAATTGTAGGACAACACACTTTGAATAAAGGTTTGATAAAAAACTGTCATTACTGTTTTGTCAATGCCTTGACAATAATAATGTTCAGAATCGGAAATTAGGCCAGTAACAGTGGCGTCATCTGCGAATTTCACAGTAAACACGTCATATATTGACAAGTAACAGTCATTGGTATACAAAACGAAGAGTACGGATGAAGGAACACAGCCATTTGGTTCTGCAGTAGAGGGTTGAGAGAAAAGAAGATTGATAGCCATTTACACTGACTAGTGAGTTCTATGTACCCATCTGATAATGTTTTTATTAAGACCTATATTAAATAGTTTACTCCTCATAAGGTGTGGCTGTATGGTATTAGTTGTTACAATTCTCTGCAGCTGAGAGTAAATATTATACATCGTTTGAAATTTCACTTCTTAAAATGATAAGGTAACTATCTTGACAATTGATAGACATGGAGAAAGATAAAGAATCAAATGTATGGGCGTATCTTGATCTGGATAGAGAAAAGAAAAATAACCAAATGCCGCCTGTGCGGTATATCACTGCGTTTTGCAGGCAGTACAAGTGAGTGACTGAGTTTGGTTTTACGCCGCTTTTAGCAATATTCCAGCAATATAACGGCGGGGACACCAGAAATGGGCTTCACATTGCACCCATGTGGGGAATCAGAACCGGGTCTTCAGCGTGTCGAGCGGACGCTTTAACCATTAGGCTACCCCACCGCCCTGGCAGTACAAAGTACGATGAAAAAACAAGTGTCCAGTAAACATCCAAATACTGATTCTGACCAATGGGAAATGTTAGTCACATAACGATATGAAGTCGGAATGAAGTAAGTGTTCACTTGTGTGATCGGAACACATGTCATGCAAGTTACGCCATTGTTTGCTTGAAAGGTATGAATTTCGGAGTACTCGGGTCCGAGTCGAGTCTCACCCCTCGAGTACTCGAGTCCAAGAAAATGGACTCGTTGAAGCCCTAGTTCCTACTGTGGAACTCCTATTGCATATGAGAAATGCTTGATCTTTTTAACATGATAGGAAATGGCAGACATTGATATCAGTTGTAATTGTTCATTTACGTTGTTTCTTCTTTAAAGCAGCAATCAGCAATATTCTAGCTATACGACGGTCTTCTATCAAAAGAAAGCTTGTATGTTTTATTGCTGGACTATTGCTAAAAGCATCGTAAAAACATAGTCACCTAAAGTTTTCAATAACTCATAAAGGGGGTTTTACAAACACTTCACGATATCGATGCTCCATTTCGTGTCTGAGCAGTTAGACTTGAATTAAATTTAAACGACGTTCGCTGATCAGAAATAGTGTCTTAATCGTGTGAGAAATATAACGATGGTACCCCATTTAACGACAGTGGTAATTAATTAGTTTTCTGATGCATGTGCGTGACACAGGATCGTCTTGTTCAAAGCACCTCATGTATCATTCCATTCGATCATATGCAATAGCAAAAAGAACAATTGGTCCTGGGAAATATTCGGCTAGTGTGCATGCACGATTGTAAAGGTTACGTTAAGATTTACTTTGAGCGAGATTTCGTTCAATGCATAAACGTATGCAGCATGTGTTGCCATTTGGAACATATTCACAAATCGCCCAATATCTACAAAATCAAAGTTAACACAAAAATCAGCTTTGATATCAACTGATTGTTTTTTATTTCACAGTTATATACGTTTCTATGAGATGTCATTCCATGTAATATAAAATATACACACAAATTTGTATCTGTGCCAATTTATAGAACTGCTAGACGGAATATAAACATAGACTCTGATCAAGTTTCATGACTGGCTAAACTGATCAAAGGGCACATGAGGTAGTTAAAGCTGGACTGAGACCTGAGGGATCTGATATTGAAACCTGACATTAGTGACGGATCTGAATCAAATAAAATCAGACTTTAACACTGGCCACTCGTAGGTTACAATAAGCTATCATATATCACGAGGAAGCTGTTATTTCTTGAGGTGCGTATTAATTAGGACTGCACGATATTACCGGTATATTGGTACATCGCAATAATCCTTTTAAACAATACGTATTGCAATATTTTCTCTGAGAACGGGTATATTGGGTAAAGTACATATATTAAGTTTTTGTGTTTATCTTTATGGTTTAACTTCAAATCTTCACATACTTTCATTCACAACGAGTGTTTCCCTTCGTTATTCAATGACTAAACGTCATACTACACTATAAATTGTATAAAAAAGAAAATAGAATCCATGTCTATGCAACCTAATTTTGAGATTGCTGTTATCAGAACCATAACATACATGTTTAGGGCCTAATAATGTAGAAAATAGGATGACATGCACAATTAGTGTCACTCACTGTCAAACACTTAAGTTCCCAATATATTGCAATACGGGTACATGAATCGCACAATTTTGCAATACAAATTTATTTAGGAGATAACCCTAGTGTGTTTGAAAATCAGAGACATGTTTTACTGAATTGATGGCGACTAAATTTCAATTGGAACCGAACGCGTAGCGTGAGGTTTCAATTGAAATATTTAGTCGCCATCAATCAATAAAACTATGTCTCTGATTTTCAAACACACTAGGGTTATCTCCATATCTCTATGACCCATTTAAAATCGAACTTCCTCGCTCTGCGGAAGACACTGCGTAATCCGGCATGGGACGAGAGGCGAATTGAACTCGTCTGTGAAGGGAGCGGTAGGTGCCGTTCGTATTTTTAACATTACAACATAACAATATTCTGTCCAAAGAAATCAAACTACTGTTTATACAATGCAATTATGTAATACCCAAGATCTTGTGTTTTTTTCATCCCATCTCCACACGACTAAAATCAGCCTATTGTTTTGTGTGCCGTGAAACTGTAGCCCCCTGGCCACACTATAATGGAATCGTCTGACCTACTTATTTTCTTCGAAGTAGACAGTTACGCAACAGTTTGAAATGGCGGCCGAGCCAGTGTTTACATTTTGCGAAAGGTTGAAATTTGAAGTGACAGTGGACAATACTTGACTGACTGTCGAATCTGAACCCTGCAGAATCGAAGAATAGATCCTTTCCTGATCAACCTACGACCTGTTACTCATCAAAGACTGTTGATTTTTATGACCGGCCGATCATGATTTCACGTACTGCCCCCACCCCGGCATGCGACAACAGAGTGACAGTGCTGCTGCTTAGTGTACATGCGACTAACTTGTGATTCCTTGGAACTTTGTTTTCGTCGTTTGGGACTGGACTGTGTCCAAGCGATTTCCAAAGTAGATGAACATAACAGTGACAACCTTGCAGGGAAGCTGGCAGAGAGCAGAATTATTTTGTGAACGATGCAACGCCAACGGGATATGATGGAGTATGACTATGAGTGGCATAAATGTGGTGTTTCGCCAGACCGTTAGATCTATCTTGCCAAATTTCCCATTCTAAACGGAATTAAATATACCATTTACCAGGTAGGTAAATGTTTACTAATGTTTTGCTGCATATTTTGCATAGATAGGGATGTATTTTTACAAGGCTTTCTGATTTATATGTTAGATATTGTTTTGTTTATCTTTGGGGCTGTGTATTGTAATTGAGTTTGAATATTTTTATAATAGAAGGTAATATGATAGTGAGGTTCCCTCATAATTGTGTGGGGGAAATCATATAATTGTATTTTTCGAGATTAAATAAATGTTTTGTCAGCATTTCCATCACGTCTGTTGTATTGATATTAGTCATTTTGGTGGTCAAGCTAAGTAGTGCGGCAGCGTTCTATGCGTGCGAAGTGAAGCGCAATGAAATCAAAATCATTTTTAATCCAAAAATTTCCAATTGCCTATGTGGAAAATTCGAAAGTCAGCGTCAAAATCCATGGAGTTGTTGTTATGATCCGCCATCATTATGGTCAAACGGAAGTAGTTCTCACAATAAGATTCGTTAATGCGCGGTGAAGCGGCCTTACAATCAGATGAGCGTCAATCCACAATTGATGCCGTCTGATTTTTCTGAACAACCAATCAGAATCTAGTATTTTCTTGATTCATGGTAGAATTGCCAATACACAGCAGTAGTATTAATAGCTAAAGAGTTCAGCAACAGCGCATAGGATCTTATTTTGTAATGATACCAACTGGAACGTGCGTAAAATATATTTTTTAACCAAATCGCTGCTTGGTTTGCGATCGGCTGTTGCAATTTTACGACGCTTCTCTGGCCAGTGTTTATGGAATGAAAATCGGAAGACACGATATCAACCACGAATATAAACCCAGGGCGTTTGCATTTTGTGGCAAGTGTTTCCACTAATTAATAAACCAACTCCGTACAATAATTATAATGATAATAATGATAAAATATATGATACAATACACGCGTCGATTGAAAACGACAGGAGGGATGGTTGTGTTTACATTTCGCCTTCATTTACATGGACCGTGCAGCTATGAGAGGTGAGGTAGGGTGAACTGTGGTGTGTGTGTGTGTTGTTGTTGTTGTTGTTGTTGTTGTTGCTGTCGCTGTTTGGCAGTGTAATTCATTGTAAAACATCTTACATTGAGTTGTTTCTCTTAAGTTTCAGTGAGGAGCAGTGCTGTGCTGGACTAGGAATCACGATTGAACTGGACGTGTATGGAGCAGCCAGAATAACCCGCATATTACTTAATGTCCACGAAGATATTAATTCATCTCTTATAATAGATTATAACAGAATACGACAGGTGTGTGCTTGTATCATCTCACAGCCCAGCAGTTGTGTAAAACTCACTTCTCACCCAAGATTCCCACCATAGGCGTTAAACGGACGCTTGACCACAGTCGATGCAAGTTGAATATTATCGTCATTGTTTTTTTTACCTACAATCACTGTCTGAATAACACTATCTAAAAAGTAGGGGGTGTTCCAAGTTGGGGCTATATTATTTGGGATCCAAGTTTTACGATTGAAATGATTATTCCATTCACAACGTGTTAAGAATTTCGTCAAGGGCAATCTCGTGCAAGCGTTTTTCATGATGTGCAGACGTCGATCTGGTCTGCCAAGGGCGACAACTGGCGCACAACACCGTTTCAT
Source organism: Haliotis rubra (assembly GCF_003918875.1). Taxonomy (NCBI): domain Eukaryota; kingdom Metazoa; phylum Mollusca; class Gastropoda; order Lepetellida; family Haliotidae; genus Haliotis; species Haliotis rubra. The sequence continues at coordinate 1,491,469 of NW_025767457.1, forward strand.
CAGAACGATTGTGTTACCTGGTCAAAGTGCCTCTCACATATGTAATCGGCTACATAGATGGAACATGCATGCCCATCGTCCACGTGTTATCCCAGATAATCGCTACATTAACGTTGGACTAAACGAGCTTTTTGGGCGGTGGCTCAGTAATTGTTTGTGTGGAAACACTGTGACTGGCAGAATATATTTACATATTTGTCACGGATGTGTCAGAGACAGTACTACCGTGTGAACATTACGGAGGCGCACGTGATGACATTTGCGCGCCGTCATTTTCGCCGGTTTGTGTTACAGAGTGACAACTCAATTGTTGCTGATTACGTCAAACGGGAGAACAGCACTCTCACACTTGGCTTCCATAGAACATGTCTGGGATATCCTTGAACGAATACGTCACGTAGGTCGCCGTCAATAACCCCGACCACGCTCAAGGAACTTGGTGCTGCCCTGCATGAAGAGTTGGATGGAATGAAACAAGTGGACATTGGACGTTGAATCCAGAATGTCTTGAAAACACACGCAGATTCATGCGCTATTATGAGTTTGACTTTTAATGGTAAATAACGTGATGGGCAGTAGGGCGTTTGGCCAATAATCTAACAAAATCTATGGTCACTGAGATGTCCCAGTTACATTGTTAAATTATTTAGCTCATTAATGATATAACATATCAATAGTTGCGACACTGCTTGTTAACAGTACATGTATGTATTTTTACTACCAGTGAATATGTACTGTCATCGAACTTCCTTGCAGTAATTTGCTTAGATTTGTATTCTTAGTCACTGTTAGAAAACAATTTGAATTGTATACTATTTATTTATTGTTAGTTTCACACGGAATTCCATAACAGATTTGTGGTAGACCTTTTTTTTACTCGGAATTGACCCGTGAAGATCCGCGTTAGAATTGATCTTCAGTAACCCATGTTTGTCGTAAGAGGCGACTTACGGGATAGGGTAGTCAGGCTCGCTGACTTGTTTGACACATGTCATCGTATCCCATTACATAGATCGATGCTCATCCTGTTGATCACTGGATTTTCTGGTCCAGACTCGATTATTTACAGACCGCCGCCGTACAGTTAGTCACTCTACTTGGAAATCGACACCCACATGTAACAGTGTGTATGCTTGTACTAGTCTGGCCCAATGCCGGTTCCACCGCGCTTTTCAACTGAGGTGGTCAGCCACTGTGTAACATAAATGCCTCGCTCAGATACAGTAAACTGACTCCCGTTTATAGTATTATCGTCGATCACCAGGCAAACGAAGAAGCATCTTTAAACGGATTTTTGTATGACGCGATCGAAAAATACACGATTCTAACCGCCGCAAATAGACTAGTTTCAAACTAATGTTACTAAGCTGTATACCAGGCCACAAAAGGGTTGGTTTTGTCTGAAATCAGCCATCGTTTATACGATGCAAAGAAGATATTTTGTTTCATGTCCCGATAACTGATTCAAACTGATCGTTTTATTTCTGCGTAAAGTAGGTCTTTGGCAAATTCAGTTAACAGCTGGTCAGAAGTGACTGCTGTGTAGAGTCACAGATAAAAAGATGTCAAATTATCAGTTTTGGATGAAGTATTAGGTTTCATTTTGTTGGGCTTTGAAAGAGACGTTGTGGCGGTTGTCTTCAGAGTAGTCATTTCATTCTAAGCCCAGAAAAGATTCTCTTCCCGATGCTCTGTAATTTGAATGCGGCAACAACAGAATCACAGTACCATCGATCGGTTTTCGCATTTTCCATTGGAATAACCTCCTTTTCTGTGTTCTGAACGCTAAACCTTTAGCTCAAATTTTAGCTGTGTATTGCTTTAGACATATTTAAACATTTGAGGTCAATGGCGCAATGCTGTACAAATCTAGAAGGGCCCGCGTCGATCATAATGCCAGGGTTGTATCAGTTCTGTTGGGAAGATGCCTAACCAGCGTTATATCTTTATCCGTTGAGGGACGGCCTTCGCAACAAATACATTTACAGATTTGTTGTTACCTTCCTTGATGTGAATGAATAAGGTTTTACGCCGCATGTAGTACTATTTCAGGGTTACCAGAGGGCACGAGAAATGGACTTCACATATTGTACACATGTGAGGAATCGAACTGTCCCACAGCCTCTCCATCCCACCCTGCCTGGAGCTAGGCTTGATGTATGTTGATGTGTCTACAGGCCCTCGTGTCTTTGCGAGGATTAAAGATTTGTCTTAAAATCAATGCTTTTTTGTAAAAAACAACAGAAAAAGATCTGCTGTGGTATCTTGGCTTACCACATTCACTGTCTGTGACTTGGAAATCAGAATCGTCGGTGTCGTCGTCCGTGATTGCGCTGTTGACGCTTGTGAGCGACGTCCTCCTCTCCAGGTGCAGAATATTCAGTAGTTTCATAGGGCCTTTACCTGCAATATAAAAGTGTATGGGGACATTGATGGTTGATGTGCATCTTCACATAACAATGTAAATTTGGAAGCCACGGTAATGAGGAAATCCGTCTACAAATCTACATAGTCCAGGAGGAAGCAGCTGAAAAATGTGAAATCGTAGCCTGTTTCACACTGTTTTCAGTTAGTATGATGTCTTGGGCTCACGAAATGGCCTGTGATCTTTCAGATGTTGGTATAAGGGTTCTTTACAGGCCACTATATGTGGTGGGGGGGCATTTTCGCGACATTTGGTTTGCTGCCAGACAACACCTCATTTAATCATGAATAGTTTAATCATGGATAGTGTTACTACTATCAAAATGATCACATTCATTTTTACTGCTGTGTGTTGCTTAAGGACGTAGAAATTAGTTGACATTTTTGTTTTTGAAACAAAAATCAAAATGGCCGCCATTTTGTTTTGTCGTGTTTTGCCTTCTCAGCGCTTACATTTACATACAAATGAACACAGAATGTTTCCATTTACATTCAAAGTTGATACTTTTGACTAGAAGTGATTAAAACATCTTTTTTCCACACCGATTAGTTAATCCGGAAATGTGTTCACCGTGACGATTTCGATGGGACCGGTAGGGACCATATGATTTTAGGTGGTGTGTGAACCTGAGCATGGAGCCCAGATTACAATTCAGTTGAAGATACGCAACGTAGGTCACGGGGAGTGCTTGGACTGGTGACAATGATTGTTATCTTGACTCCTGAGAGTTTCAAGGACTTCAGCCCTGTCCCACAACTAAGCACACGTGACACATGCGATCTCACCTTGGAAGTGAGTTTGTTCAAACTTACCTCTGTTCACCCAGCAGTGAATGGGTACCTGGTGGGATAAGTTATGACCTGATGGGAAAAGTCAGTATTAACCGTCTGGGTCCTCACCGATAGCTTGGGTTTACTAGGGTTATAATGCCCATTATGCTGTATGCCGACGATGTCGTATTGGCCACACCAGATATACGCATGAGTACCTATTAAAAGGTTAGGATCCTCCGTTTTGTATCCCTTGTGATGAACGAATCACGTCAAGCATGTCTTGCTTGACTGTGTTGAGTACTCCATCACAAGGGATATCTATTTCAAATCACGAACGATGAAGGATCTTTTAAATAATATCAGTTCTCATTTAGTTATTGCATTTTTAAAAGAATTAGATTTGTTGAATGAATTGTAAATAGATAAATATTTTAAAATTGGTAGTTTAGTTGAGCAGCTGAGATTGTTAATGGCTGTATCCTCACAGGGGGTTGAAGCATTGTAAAATTATTGTCCTCCCGTGGGGGTACGTAAGTCCCAAAACATTCAAGCTAAATTTAAACTTATCATTAATTTTAATCGTAGAATATGTGTTATTTTAACTTATGGCTTATTTGTCTTAACTTGCTGACGGCTGAAGGGATGGTGTAAATCAGTCCATGCAGGAAACAAATGTACTGTAAGTCCCCATGGTTCCTAGTATGGTGATCTACCTTCAGTCGTTAGCAATCTACAGCCTGTTTTTATATTGTATTGTCATTTCTAGTTCCAATATTTTAGATTTAATTGCTAGTTTTAAATGGATATCTGTGATACACTAGTAGTTTTACTGTTCTTCGTCAACAGGTTTTTTAATTTCTAACTTTATTCATCTTTAATATAATTATAAAATGTTCTCGTCACGATATGGCTGCAATATTGCCGATGTGACGATAAATATTAACTCACTCACTCACTCAATTATGCTGTATGCGCTCAGAGTATAAGAGGCCTTATTATTATTATCAAAATATATTACACACTATTTAAGGCTGTATGGAAACAGAAAGGTTATGATTCATATGTGTGCAAACATATCATGCATTCATCATGTAAAAGTAATGATTTATAATTCCATTTATATTTTGTTCTACGTTTTACTCTACTGCCTATAGTTCGAAGAGCAATCCTTTCCTGCTATGGTGCAATCTAGGTTATCGATGTACCCATACACGATAAGCTTTTTTTCTCCATAATAGAGATAGGCATAGGCGTAACAACGAGGCTTGTGATTTTGTTTTATCTCATTTAACACTGATTAAGGTCCAAACACATCACAGGACAGATAAAACTTTCCTTGCTTGTATCTTTCCTAATATATACTACCCATCAAAAGTTTAGACTCACTTAAAGCACTCACTATATGTTATGTATATGTATGTGGTTACATCGAAGATGAATTTCTCCACCAACTTGGGGGAACCAACTGAAAACCTTATGCAGATGAATTGCACAAGGATGATGCTTCAAATTGCGAAAGGCATGAGCAAATGTCGTGCATGTGAACAGATGCGTTTTGGTGTAAAGTTTTGTTAAGAATTCGCCAATTTTCACAGATTTTAATCATTTACTGAACTCATGACAATAATCTTTTCAATGTTACGAATATGTTTTACAATACACCAGTTCATAACTAAACAGTACCTTTAAACAGTATGGAATATTTTGCAAAAAGCTAGTTTAGAACAGTGGACAAGTAAGTGGCTACATTTACACTAGTGAGTCTAAACTTTTGATGGGTAGTATAGTTACCATGGGCGGATCCAGGAATTTTGAAGGGGTGGGGGTGGGGGTTCAGAGGGTTAAAAACCCTGAAACCCCCTCGGCTCCGCCAACGCAAATTTTTTTTTTTTAAATGTGGTCTTAAGTCATTTTCAAATTCAGTGTTAATGTCAATACTTCCGGGTCCTGTCAGAAGGAAATCCTTCGATGAAATATGCATGGTTGTTCTATTTCACGCGAAATGTTTACACTCTGATAAGATGTACAAACACCAGAGACTGACATCGAGATAAAGTATCGAGGTAATAGGAGTCAGCTTGCGGACAACAGCTTTGAATGTATTTGAGGCCTCCTGTATTTTGAATTGATAATGTTTAGGGAAGGGAGAGAACTCTTGGTGGCATGCTACGTTATAACATTTCGCCCTAAAACCTCACCTTCCTACCGTCTATGCTTTTGTTTGTTTAACGCCGCACTCAGCAATATTCCATCTATAGTGTGGTGGTCTGTTAATAATCGATCTGGACCAGACGAGCCAGTTAGCAACAGCATGAGCATTCATCTACGCAATTGGGATATGATAACATGTGTCAACCGAGCCAGCGAGCCTGACCACCTGATTCCGTTAGTCGCCTCTTACGACTAACTGACTGAGTTTTATTTATGCTACTTTTAGGAATATTCCAGCAATATCACGGAGGGGGACACCAGAAGTTGGCTTCACACGTTGTACCCATAAGGTGAATCGAACCCGGGTCTTCATCGTGACGAGCGGACACTTTAACCATTAGGTTACCACACCAACCCGCCTCTTACACCTCAAACATTGGTTGCTGAAGGTATTTTAAAAAAATATTTTTTTCAGTTGGGAGATAACAAACACATGTTGTCAGGATGTTTGATGAGTGTTTGATGCCCAACAACTGGAGAACACATGGTTACAGCTTTCAATACCTTAAACCGGCATATACTCTCAAGGCAACTGAATCGTTTGGACAGGAAAATACAAAGGTGGATCAACAAAGGCTGATATATAGTAATCAAATAGAAACGATAAATCCTTTTCCATATCTATGAAAAATCTCTTATAAAACAAGAGTCGAGTGTCCATTTCCGAATCACTAGTGTTTTGAAATCACTATTAAATAAGGGTGTTATCTTAAGGGTGTTTCCGGGAAGAGGCGTAGCGTAATGATAGCCTAACGGTTAAAACTCGTCACGCCGAAGAGCCGGTTTCGATTCCCCACATGTGGACAATGTGTGATGCCCATTTCTAGTGTCCCCCGCCGTGATATTGCTGGAATGTTGCTAAAAGCGGCGTGCAACTATACTTACTCACTCAGTTAAATTATAAATGAAATAAGCAGAATGATTTAAAGAGTATAAGTAATAATACAGTGAATGTTATAGTCAAATGGCTATAACAAACACAGCCCGCGCACGCGCGCACGCACACAGGTACGCACACACCACCACCACCCGCCAACAGCATCAGCGCATTGTCGAATTAATGTGCGCTTTTATTGTGGAACATCCATGTCATATCAGTGCACTCTGTTTGCTCTATTAGCAATATTACAACGGGGAACACCCATAGGAATCGAACCCGGGACTTCAGAGTGAAGTGTGAATACTTTAACCACGAGGCCACCTGATCAGACCGCCAAATTGTTATCGCAAAGTTCTGTTATCGTGCACGTAACGCCCCATTCGTCACACCGATAACACTTGTGCATGTCATTCTTGAGTTGATGTAAATGACGTAAGTTGCACTAGCAGTGTCTCCTGCTGTGGTATAGGAGTTTGAATAGGTTTATACGGCATGGCTGTGCATTAGCGACAACTTCTAGTCAATCACCCGGTAATCACCACGTGGGCTTACATGCATCGTTTCATTAATCTATAAACACTAGGTTAGACAGTACTCGTGTTGTTGTGTTTGCACGTAATCTATTGTACACGATTACTCATGGGATCGAACAATAGTCAGGTGCGATACATCGATCATGCTTTACCTGTCAATAGTGTCTGATCTGACCTGTGGATTGTGTCTTGAGAGTAGTGTGTAACCTGTCGCTAACTTATGACCTGCCAATAATGTATGTCCTCCAAGTAATGTCTCAAATGCCAAGAATGAGTGACCTGTTGATTACTTGTGACCTGCTGATAATTAAGATTAAACTGCAAGTAATGTGTGACCTGTCGATTACTTGTGACCTGCTAATAATACAGACTAAACTGCAAGTAATGAGTGACCTGTCGATTACTTGTGACAAGCCAGTAATGCCTGTCCTGCTAGTAATGTATGAGCTTCCAAGAATGACTGACCCGTGCCAATCATGTCTCATCTGCCAGAAATGTGTGACCCGTGCGTCTTGTCAACTATGTCTGACCTGCCAGGAATGAACGATCTGTAGATTATGTTTCCTGTCAATAATGGCTGACCTGCCAGGAATGAACGATCTGTAGATTATGTTTCCTGTCAATAATGGCTGACCTGCCAGGAATGAACGATCTGTAGATTATGTTTCCTGTCAATAATGGCTGACCTGCCAGGAATGAATGATCTGTAGATTATGTTTCCTGTCAATAATGGCTGACCTGCCAGGTATGAATGATCTGTAGATTATGTTTCCTGTCAATAATGGCTGACCTGCCAGGAATGAATGATCTGCAGATTATGTTTCCTGTCAATAATGTCTGACCTGCCAGGAATGAATGATCTCTAGATTATGTTTCCTGTCAATAATGTCTGACCTGCCAGGAATGAATGATCTGTAGATTATGTTTCCTGTCAATAATGTCTGACCTGCCAGGAATGAATGATCTGTAGATTATGTTTCCTGTCAATAATGGCTGACCTGCCAGGAATGAATGATCTCTAGATTATGTTTCCTGTCAATAATGGCTGACCTGCCAGGAATGAATGATCTCTAGATTATGTTTCCTGTCAATAATGGCTGACCTGCCAGGAATGAATGATCTCTAGATTATGTTTCCTGTCAATACTGGCTGACCTGCCAGGAATGATGATCTGTAGATTATGTTTCCTGCCAATAATGTCTAACCTGCTTGGATTGAGTGACCTGACACAAACTAATGTCTAATCTGTCGACATGTGTGACCTGTACATTACATGTGACAGCCATTCGTGTTCAGATAACTATAACTGCAGGCTACATTCCACCCAGCTGCCCTGGTCACAGACAAGAGATTAGTCCTGATATAGATTGCGAAATGGTCTCTAGAGTAGAACATTTAGCACGTCAACAATCATGACATGTAGACTCCTTATAATATCAACTCACAAAGACAATTTTAAAGTCATATTTATATACAATGTCATTCGTTTGAAAACGAATCTTTAAAACAAAGCGATTAAACTATGGTGTTCATAATAAATAACCTTAAAATATAAAATATATATATAATCATAATTTGCACAGCTGTTAATCAATAATTACAAAGAAACCGCTTCACAGTGTCTCATTATTCGGCTTAATTATCCGATGACTTGACCACGAAACTGGCTCTTCTACATTTTCTTGTTCACCACGTCGAAAAATGTTTTGAGTTGAAATTCAAACTGACGTTTTTTTACTTAGATTACTTACTTTTCTTACTAGTTAAATCTACCACTGACTTTGATAGGGAAAATCCTCAAAATATAGTTTTTTAAAACAAAAACAAGTCAACATCCTTAGACGTAGGGGTCTATCATCAAACCACAGTAACACACGAATGTCCAGGAAGCCATATGACCTAAGGCTGTTGAGGGGGTATTTTAGCCCTTTACGGCAATATTCCCGCAGCCATCACGCCGGGGGACACCAGACATTGGCTCCACACATTGTAACCATGTGGGGAATCAAGCTGTGATATTCGGTGGGACGAACGAATGCTTCAACAGCCTGGCTACCAAGTGGTACTAGCTGCTGCATATAGATATTGCCCTTCATGCTTTGGTCTAATTCAAACACGATACAGCGAGAGCCTCCATCGTCACATTGCTGTGTTGTGAATATGAATATCCACAATATATATGCTGGGACCACAGCACCATTCACTCACTCCCCCACTCCCCCACTCATTCACTCGCCCACTCACTCACTCACTCACTCACCCACGTACTCAACCACTCACTCAACCACGCACTCACTCAACCACGCAGTTGCTCGCTCGCTCACTCACTCACTCACTTACTCACTCACTCACGCACTCACTCACTCAACCACTCAAGCACGCACTGACTCACTGACTCACTCACTCACTCACTCACTCACTCACTCATCCACTCACTCACTCACCCACCCTCCCAAAACCCACCCACCCACTCACTCACGCACCCACCCACCCACGCACGCACTCCACGCACATATCGGAAAAAATATCAGACGTTGATATCTATGGTTCCAAACAATTAGCTATAGCAATAAACATTCAGTATTAAAACAACAAAACCAAATATCGGCACATGTATGACCATTACATGCACAAACATATTTTAGATTGATTAGAAGATATCCTTACTGATGTTTACTCTACACGTGGTAATGTTTACCCAACATTGTCAATACATTACCATACAGTCTCCCTCGCTGTCGAACAGGCTGTACCGGTACGGCCATCATGTCCTGGACCCCCGGGGACACATTCTTGAGGGGCACCTGCTCCACCCTCACCCTAGTGCAGCGTCCCTCCCGCTGTAGACGTTTGAGAAGCCCGAGTCGAGCGTTGTCTAGTGAGAAGTAGACTCCTCCCTTTTCCACAACCTTGAGACCTGCCTTCTCATCACACAGATCCATCGGCTGGACCTCGTGGGCGATGTCGGCGGTGTTGTGTTTGACGTCGTCCCTGATGCCAGCACATGGCATGAACTGGATGTCGGCGGGTGATAACATCATCTCTCCTCCACTGTCCGAGTTACGGGGATGGGTTCTTGCATCTGGAGCAGACTAACATCATCAACGTGTGTTAGGATCGTTTAACATGGAAGACCATATACTCGAAGATCAATTATTACAAATAGGCATTTATGAAAGAACATGAACGATGAGTATGGCGATAGCGGAAGTTGTACACAAAGCAAACGACTCATCGCTGTTATGTTTACAAAGGGATTTCCTCCAGAGCTTGCAAATATCATTACAAATGCCATCACGTAATTGCACCATGTAGTCAAGTTAAATCTCTACTTCGTCATAATCGATACATCGATAAAACAAAATGAATACAGCACCTGATTGACAACTTCTTCCGACATGATGCTCTAGTCGTGTGTCCTCTGTGTACGGTAGTACGGGAGTACGGTGGTACGGGAGTACGGTGTACGGCTGGCTGAGGATAGAACTGTTCATGGGACCTACCAGACTTGCCCACTGTTCCCCTCTAACCAGCAGCTAGTTGTTGCGCTCGGACCCAGATGGGACTGAGGTATCCTGATTGCCTTGAGCTTGTAGTTGCCGGAGGAATCGATCGGCAGCAATGTTGTATAGAACTGGGTCTGGTGAATCTCCAGAGTCTAACCCCACGTTATTGTTATGCACGAAATGAATTACTAGTCTTGCATGCAGTACTGATGTATCTATGCCAGGAAATACTTGCCGTACACACTTTAATATCAACCCAGTTCAAAATCAGACCAGATGAGACCGTGGCATTGAGAGGTTGCGCGGTACATCATTCCCAGACAGATTCAGGACTGCAGTATAAACATGTGTGACTTGTCCAATCCACTCGAATGCGCTCTGGGGGTCCAGGGGATTGCTTGTCAGCCCTGGGCTCGTAGACCTATATAGTTAACTCTATGGGTTTTGTTTCTGTTTAATGGTTTAAAGTAAGGACCGCCGAGCGAGACAACACTGGCACTTAAATCAACCTTATGCTGTGATGATTTTACCATGAAAACCATCGAAACGTATTTCGAATTCACTAATCATTAACGGATAATGGGTGCATGGAACATGTACAGTTGAAATCAAAAGTTGTGGCGTGCTTCTTCTTACCTTTATTATGAGTGAGTGATATTAATATTTAACGTCACATCGGCAATATCTCAGCCATATCGTGACGAGAACATTTTAATTTATATCAATTTTAGAAACAATAAATTGAGAACATAAAAACCTGTCAGCGAAGGACACAAAAACTACTAGAATATCATAGCTCTTAATTTAAAACTAGCACGCTATCATAAAAATATATCACTATAGACAGCAATATAAAACCGGGCTATAGATCACCAGCAACTGAAGTCTGATCACCATACTAGGGACCGTGACCTTTATTATGAATAGATTTCGTATTAACGTAACGATTACCGTCGCATCGGCAATATATACTTCAGATTTAGTAAGTGAGTTTAGTCTTACGCCACATTTAGCAATATTCCAGCAATATCATGGCGGGAGGCACCAGAAATCGGTTTCACGCATTTTACCTATGTAGGGAATCGAACCTGGGTCTTTGGCGTGACAAACGAACGCTTTAACCACTAGGCTACCCCGTTGCATCAGACTTATCGCGATTAACAACGTTGCACTTTGTATCTCACATGGTTCAAATGAAGATATGTATGCTGTGTTCATTACTGTTAAATACATGATACAACATTATTTCCTCATAAAACATATGCTTAAAGAGACTTCGATGAACTTGACATTCAAACTGAGGTAGGTACTTCATGGTGCCGACTGACTGAGGTACACACTCCGGCTGAATCCTTATGTCGAACGAACAGCTAGTGGATCTTTGCAAGCATAAGGAAGCAGTCAATGGTTATAAGATAAATTATGTGTTCTCGGTTTTGTTGTTGTTGTTGTTGTTGTTACATATAGAAATGAAACATCTCAAACATGCACACAGTCACCTTTAACAAAGACTCCACGCAAGAAAAAGCAATACAATTATTCACATACTTTGTGTACATAAAGACATTCAAATCAAAGCAACAGAAACGAAAGACATGATGTATTAGTTTGGTACTAAATGCCTAATATTTCCTTACAGATATATATACCACTTTCCCAGAACTGGTGAATGAGTTTGGTTAAATGCTGTGTTCTAACAGTAACTTCACTAACCTCACGCTGCTGTGATACCATGGAACTAAATGTTGCGGATGCTGTTCAAGAACTGTAACATAATCAGAGAGAACCTAGGATTCGAACCCACTATCAAAGGTTCCTGGTTCACCTAAGGGACGTAACTACGCACATTCAAATGTTGCATCACAAGAAAAAGAGTAGGTTTACACATACGTATGTCAAATTCCTAAATAATTTAAAACTTAAACATAACTTGTCGATTTAACTTATATTTATTTCTGTTCATTGTTGTTGTTTTTCTGAAATGCCGACATCCCTTGATAGCAAACGTAATTTCAAAGGAGGTGATGTTAGATATATCTGACTGGTTGTCATGCAACAAAATATTTCATGCCACACCTCATACATCTCTAAATAGATTTCAAAAGCAAGAAAAATGTGCCAAAATAACTGTGAGAAAAAGCGATCTTGTTTCTTGACAACATTTTGTAAAACGTACAAATTAGTTGGTGAAGCGCAAACAAACTCACACAGACACGCATATGCGCATTCACACACTCTCATCACCCACAGTCACACTTGTTTTGTTAAAAAAAGAAATATTACTTCGTCGTGTGAAATATCTTTTAGACGACATGACGACTCATGCCCCAGGTTCATTCTTTCCAAAACGTAATTAACCATGACAACGTTTTTGACACAAACCCAAAGGCTCTGACGTAGACATTACTGTTGTAACCTGATATGTGCTGATGTTGCACCCATGCTCTAAATACCAGTCTACATGTATATCAGATAATACCTATCTCATTTCATTGATAAAGCTTGTCATTGAACGGGTCATTTTCCATTGTGCCTTACCGCCTCCCCATAACACCGGTCAACACTAGATGAACTGTCATACACTGTACACATGGTTTCAGTATAAATAAACGTATGTACCTTGTACAACGTGGTGACGTACTCTTGGCGATGAATGTTCTCTAAATCGGGATGTCGTATACACACCATCGTATTGAATGACACTAATGATGTGAGTGACTTAAAATTTATAGTCACGAACTTCAGCCTTATCGATATCACTGTGACAGAGGCAGGGAGTGTACGTGTTTCCTGTCGCTGAATAAAGTGGTATGCTGATATTGAGAGTGATATATCGCTGAATAGGAAATTTTCGCATCGTCAATTTTAGAATCATAGCCTTTTTCCGAAAATTCAATGAACGAGTGGTAATGATTTTCGTAGATACGAAAGAAAAAAGCAATACAAACACATCACCTTGACTCACGGCTTTGTTCATACATGTGTAGATTTTTATTCCAAGATGGCGAAATTTACGCATCACGAATTTTAGAATCATAGCCTTTTCCGAAAATTCAATGAACGAGGAATGATTTAAACGAATTTCTGAAGGGTTTTAAACGTTTGGAAATGATTTTTATTATTATTATTATTATTATTATTATTATAGGATATTTATATAGCGCACATATCCACGCACTAGTGCATGCTCAAGGCGCTGGTATTTTTTCCCTCGATCATTGGATGTCAATCTCAACGGCGCAGCGCATTATCAATCTCAACTCCCTGGGGAGTATACAACTCTTGCAGCCACTAGGCGCACCGAGTTATTGTGGCTTTCTCATCCTAACGAGGATGATTTTCGCAGATACAAAGGAAAAAAAGCAATACAAACGCATCACCTTGACTCACGGCTTTGTCCATACATAGATTTTGATTCTAAGATGGCGTTTTTCACTCACTTTTATTATACACCATGACAGTGACAGAGGTCAAATATATACTAGTACTTGCACGAGCAAGATTGGAAAAAGCCTTCTCGACTTAGTCTATATTTACATACGTACAACATAGTGTTCTCGAGACTGTCGAGCATGTCCTGGTCTGCTGACAAAGCGAGTCGTGAGTTTCCAAACATAACTCACGACTTATCGAACACTTTAAAAAAAAATTGTGTCCTGTTCATGTATGTTTAAGAGATGTCTCTGAGAAGGTTTCCATGTGATTATGAAGTATTTGGTATTACACTCTACTGTGATCGTATCGCATAGTAAAAAATATCCTTTCGACCTATATTATGTTTGCTTCTATTGACGTGTTATATAATTTCCATTATGTGTAAAATGTTCATTCCAAATAGTTTAACATGTAATATATAATTATATCGTTCGATAAGAAGTTAAAATATCAATCGCTAAAACAAGTTAATAGAGTAACATTAATATTTCTAATATTTCTTATATGCAAAAGTGCATATTTACCAAGATGTGTTTCAGCAATTTCATAACACAACGTCTCTGAACGATAATGGTGATGGTTGAATGGTGTATTAACGGACCCCATGTCATCTTGCGTCATACCGTTGCTACTGTTTATTTCTGGCCGGGATGTTTTGTTTCAAAATGAAAGTCGTACACATGCAAATTTCATACACCAATCATCTTTAAAGAGCGATTACTGTACAAATTTACTATGGTCATAAAAAATGCGCAAGTGGTTATGCACTCTCAAAACATTCGTTTCACCATATCAACATTGATTTTACCATGACATTTAAGTATGTTCGTTTTTGATTGGCTGTTACTAAAACAGTAGAAGTGAAAAATTTCAATAACCACTTCTGAGAGCCGGTTCACTGCGCGTAGTGTCAAAACACTACGCAAGGGTAATGAGTGCATATTTTAAACGCGATTTATTCATGGTGCATATGGCATAGTAGAATGGAGATAATCCTATTGTGGTTACATTTTGGAAGTGATTATAGTTGGTTGAACGCTGCTGAATGTTTCATTTAGCAGCGTTCAACCAACTATAATCACTTCCAAAAACACAATAGGATTATCTCCTAATTGAATCTGATAAATCTCCCAGTATTTTCAATCGTAACTTAAATATGGTAAACCCTACTTTTTTTAAGAGTATATTTTATGAATGTTTGTGTTTGTAATTGGTTTAAGTTATAATACAGTGGAAGCCCTCTAAACCGGCAGTCCTCCAATCCGGCATGTTCTCAATACCGGTACTAGAATTTGGTCCCGGCAGAAGCTAGTTAATTTATGATCATATACACGCCCTCTAATCCGGCGTCAGTCTATTCTGTATTTGAGTAAGTGAGAACGGTTAGGATCGACAAGAGTTTCCTGAGTTCTAGATTAAACCTTAAGAATTAGCCACAGCTGATATTTGGCACCGATGGCGCCAATCTAAGCAATGCCCCAGCTATTGTACGGATGTTTGTAAATATACAAATCCCAGACAATCCAGATAATCACGTCATCAAAATCGATCAACGCAATTGCGTTACGATGACATGCATCAACCAAGCTTGACCACTTGATCCCGTTTATCGAGCATGTTTATTATAGTGTCTCTTCTATGATGATTTAAGAGAAGCTCTTTATAAATATTACGGCTGAAGGCTGAACTTTTTAACATTGTCAAACTACGAAAAAGTATTTGGCCTTTTCAAACATGAGTTCTATCATACTGACAAAACTTTGTATGTTTTAATACTAAAACGTAGCAAACATATTCTATATGGATAAACTATCGCTTTTATAATCAATGCCTGCTTGTATTTATCGTCTCTTATAATATTATATGAGTGGCGGTGTATCATATTCTTAATGTACGGTGTACTAGTATGTGATTAAGTGGGTGAGTGAGTGAGTATGGTTTTACGCCGCTTTTAGGAATATTCCAGCGACATCAAGGCGGGGGACACCAGAAATGGGCTTCACACATTGTGCCCATGTGGGGAATCGAACCCGGGCCTTCGGCGTGACAAGCTGACTCTTAACCACTAGGCAACCCCACAAAAGGCGGGCGTCGAACAAATATTCGTGCTCCGCAAAATTGGACATGTGAGGGCATGTAGCATGGGCCACCGAATAACTCAGATGCTTGACAAATCATTCCAACTTATCAACTAAAGGGGTGTTCTGTGTGGTGGTGCATGTAAATGTATTGATTATTTCCGTCACGCAAACGTAAAACACATTCCGTGTATTTTGCAGAGATCCAACGCGTAAGGTAACACTCGACGACAGTCACATTGTTCATAATGAGAGTTGCTGTTTCCTGTTTCTCGATCCAGTTCACACGCCTGCTCATCCCATATGTTTGATCTGTTCTACATATTAATACCATACATTGAAGCAGTAGATTTTCCTTCTCGGTATGCTTATCAATGCGACTTTAACCCACCTGGACGACTTGACCCATTTTGCAGGTTCACCCTTATCAGGTGTGGCAAATTTGCTCAGCAGAAAAAAAGTGCATGTTTAATTTGTCACAGAGCCGACACAATGCATGTTTAGGCAGATTGCAGTGCCTGGTTGCTATGTTCTGTTATATTATTACGAACAGGAGTCAGAGTTGAATAACCGTCCAGACGAAAATAGTTCCTCGAGATTCGACCGAGAAGCAACGTTGAAAATAACATATTTGCATTAAACCTTGTGGGAAAGACAATCAAGTCGTTCAACAACAGGTAACTGCTGTGCGCTTCCCACTTGGAGCGTTATAGCGCGGTGCATATTTGTCATATGTGATCTTTAGCACACTCGAGATACAGTATCGGATGTCTCACAATCACAGACAACAGACCTAATCAGCCACCCAACTTCGGGATGCGATTAGTATCAAGTTATGGGTGAGGCCGTTGATGTTCGCATCTTATCGGAGCTGACACCGTCCCTATTGTACACGGAGAAATATTCAGTGACGAATGACGATTAGGGTGGATTGTTATCTCGGAAGGACTTCCTAGTTCTTGGAAAATATTTCAGTCGGCGTGCATGTGATTTTGATCCTTCACAGGAAGAGTGTTAGCTGTAAAGGTAGGTGTACTTCAATATCATACATATGAATATTTCAGCGTTTAATATCATAGGAAGAGCGCAGTTTAACCTAGGCATTGGCAGGGACTCAGAGACAATATTGCTCATTGTTGAGTCACACGGCTACCATTCCCCACAATACGCAATGTATTTGACACGTGTAGTTCAATTTGTCATATGCTGGTCGTTTTTAGGGTTTAGGGTCATCTCAACCTGAGGGAGAATATCTAAAGATGACAAGGATATTGTGTCGCATTTGTTGCTGTGGCGTAGCCTGACTTAGGTACATGGATATTGTTTACAATGCCAAGCCTTTAAATCTACAAAATGTGACCACAGGCTGAATATGAGCTATGATGAATAATCACGGAGTATCAATACACATACGACACTTGGACGACACCTGGTGTCTCAAATCAAGCCACATGTGGATGTGATGCTGAAAGCAAGTGTCAGCCATCTTGAATGTTATTATAATTTATATGTTTCTTTTCCATTGTCCCATAACGTTTTCAGTGTAATTTAAAGGTTGTGGTAATCAGAAAGGTTTAGATAGAACTGCTTGTTTTCTTAAAACTTAGGGGTCCAATGTTCACGTAAGTTCAAGAAGTTCTTATAAAGTTCCTTTAAATAAACTATATTATATCCTGAATCAAATCCTGGTCATACATTATCACCTGAAACCGAGCGATGTGTAAAATATTCTACTCGGGGAGATCGCTAATGACAACTTTGTGAATCAATTACTTTTTGAGAAAACGTTTCTGTGTGAAGCCCTCTTCAATAAGGAAACATACTTATAAGTGACACTGATATTAAATTTCCAAATATTAACATTGTCGAACATCAAGACTGTCAACAGCGTAAGGTCAATGTTATACATGCGAGGTCAAATTCATTAGTTATGTAAATCATACCGTAAGTAGTAGTAATACCAGTGTAATCGATTGTATGACATATGAAGCTGCTACCATTCTGTACATGTTGAGAATCTGAAGGAAAAAGCGTTATCGTCTTGAGATTGTCAAGTTGGACCACCTCAGGCTTGATGACAACAGCTCGGGAGCACCTGCCACTAGGTTTTGATAAGTTGGTAGATACTTGGTTGGGGTCTGCTACAACCCAGGATTTCTTCCCGTGAGCAATCATAGCTTCAAACTACAGTATACCACGTATAAACGATTGTTTTACTGTCCTTCGTCGGCAGGTTTTTATAATATTATTACATTTCAATGACAAATGTTCTCGTCACGATATGGCTGAAATATTGCCCGTGTGACGTTAAATCTTAACTCACTCACGCTTACAACGAACTGCGTAATATAACGAACTGGTTCCTTGGTGTCTACAACTTGGGATCTATTGTCGTCGAAATGCATAGAAGGAACTTCTGGTGTAGTTAACCAAACATATTGTCGTCTTGAGTTTGTTATAAACGTTGTCTACCACACCTAAGGATGGAGACCCATACAGCCAGGGTCATTAGCCTAAATGCTTTCCCTCAATATAACACAGACAGGTAACTTTAGATGTGTTGTTCCAGTATTTACTCGTGATAAAGGTTTTGCATACATTTGCATGTATTTTGATGACACGTGCTAAATGAAACTTGGTCGACAGTTTTCCAAGTGACAAAATTTCAGTAGGTTCCATATGTATCCTTTGTTCATTATTCAATCACTTTTGTAAATGAGCTACTGTCTCAAAAAACTAATTCAAACGTGTGGATCACAGATTGTTCGTGATTCAAAAATGAAGATTAACACAACCTAATGTACCCAATGTATAATTAAGCAGGTTGGGAAGCCAACCTGAGTGTATATAACAGTTACTGATACGTATTTCACGTTCTCTAAACTTGAATACAAACAGCTATATTAAGGAAAACTCTGTCAAATTGTATTTCTTTGTTCATGCAGGGAGACTCTATAAGGGGGAGTGGTCACTCCTCGGAAAGCTCCTAAGCTATGCCTCGGCTCGTCACGTGACCAGTGTAGCCAATATGGCGGAAGCGTAGTTTTTAAGATTGAGCCCGGTTTATTTTCAACAGCTGATTACATACGCTGAGTGTTGTGACAACTGAAAACCTACATGTAGAAGATAAGTTACCTATTCTGTCACTTCATTTCAAGTCAAATAATTGTTATTAGTGTCAGTATAAGTACAGTAGCTTTGTAGTAAAGTTTCAAGTGGGCATGTTGTAGCTCACTGGCTTCAATTCTCAGTACACAGCGAAGAAAGACTAAATTATATCGCTAAAAACTTCTTTCACATATTCGTTTAATTTTTAGAAGGGAAATATACCTTTAGTTGAAAGGTGTTTGCAAGTAATAGTGATAGTTTTATAACTAAAAAAAATTTGTTAGGGTGTATTTGAGGTGTGTGAAAAATATGACATATCGCCGATCTGCCATTGAAATACTACAGGGCGTTGTTTGAGTGTTTCTAGTTAGTGTTCAAAAACATCTTTCACATACACCTTCAATTTTTATGAGGGGAATATACCATCACGTGAAAGGTGTTTGCAAGTAATAGTGATAGTTTTATAATTTAAAAAAAATTGTTAGTGTGTATTTGAGGTGTGTGAAAAATATGACATATCGCCGATCTGCCATTGAAATACTACAGGGCGTTGTTTGAGTGTTTCTAGTTATTGTTCTAAAACATCTTTCACATACACCTTTAATTTTTATGAGGGGTATATACCATCAGGTGAAAGGTTTTTGCAAATAGTATTTGACAAAACTGGAAAGGTGTTTACAGCGCTTTGTGATAGTTCTAAACTTTCTGTTCTTGAGGGGTCTGTGACAGTGTCAGTTAACATTCTGTCAATGCCCATGTCATTCCACACATGCAATAAGATATCTGAATTAGTTACTAATGTAAAAACATGTCTCAAAGTAATTTTTTTTTTGAAAATGGACAGCTGATGTTAACATATGTGTTCTACCGATAGTTTTGTGTTCTTTAACATGTTTGGGGAGGGATGGCCTTGGTGTATCATTTATTCTTTCATTCATTCACATATGTTCTTTTTCTTTTGTTCTTTTTCTTAATTTCTTTCATTCATTCACATAAAATTCTTGCTCTTAATTCATTCATTCATTCATTGTAAAATTCCGACTGATACAATACACTGGCTGAAGTACTGTTAAACGCAGCCGAAGTTGCGCTGGGACCGAACCAAGTCACTGTGTGCGTTGGAGCATGACGAGGCACACGTTAATTAGTACAAATGGTAAAGAAAGCAAGCGAGTGACCTATCCCTGTTGTAGAGTATCCCTGGTTCATGCAGGTTTTCATTGAATCCTTATATTTTGCTGCAGCAAAACTTGTGAACTTACAGTTGTAACTCCTTTGTGTTGGCTTAAACCAAAAAGTGAATGCGCTGTTAGCACTCTTTATGCTTACGAAATCACATCTGTTACAGGTGATGCTTTAATCATTAACCATATTCAGTGTCTCCATAATGGGAGCCTGATATCGGCATATCTGCCATTTGTCTGACAACTGGAATGTCTGACATCTTAGCGTCTGACTGTGGACATACTTGACATCTGGTTGTCTGACTATCGCCATACCTTACAGCTTGGTGTCTGACATTATGATCTGTGTGTCTGACAATTGGCATGTCATAATTAATAGGTGACAATAAGCTGGCAACTTCGTGTCGGACTATGGGCATTTCAACATGCATTCTGTTCGGGGTAATACAAGTAACGTCATTCGTTGGTTTCACATTATGCATTACTTTTCAACTCGCTGTTCGCATGCACAGAGCGTGTGAAAACTATCCACTCACATACTTCCGGTTTGGTCGTATGTTTATTGATAGTGTAAACGCTCCAAAGAAAACAAAAAATCAAAACAAATATTAATTTTTTGTCGAATACAACTGATCCCAATTGATTTATGAAACAGAGGCCGGGATAAGTTGAATAAATAGCTTAAGTTATGTTAACAAGTTCTTGTATAAAGACATCTCACCTCCACCGTCCTTCCCGCACATCCCCTTCTCACAACTAAACAAACACATCTCTGATGGAATTGCAACCAAAATAGGACATCAATTATTGAAAAGCAGAGGCAAATGGAAGTACGTACTCAGCTATGAACAGTTGGCACAACGTAAATAATTTTCATAACAGCTTTTATTAAGGGTGCATTTACACTATGGATAAACATACGACCATACCGGAAGCATGCAGTGGATATTTTTCACACTCTCTGCGCATGCGCACAGCGAGTTGAAAAGTAATGTGAAACCAACGAATTGAAAACCCTGAAACACACCTTTTACGTGTGTCTTCGTTTTCCTTCCTGAAGTAACAACATCCGGGTCAAGTCTTACGTTGCAATGACGTGAAGATACAATTAAGTGTGCTGGGTTTCCTGGAACCATATCTTAATGCTGAATAGAGCTCGTGGTGATGAATGCAGCTTACGCACGACCATGGGTGTTGGTGCTGACAATTCACGATTGAGCAATGGTTTGTCTTCATTTACTTTTGCAGCCTTGTGGTAAACATGTTTCTTTTAGGGTTTGATTCCCTGTCACGGTACAGTGCATGAAGCCCATTTCAGGTGTTCCGCATCGTGGTTTTGGGTGAATATTGCTTAAAGCGCCGTAAACCTAAACTCTCTCTCTCTCTCTCTCTCTCTCTCTCTCTCTCTCTCTCTCTCTCTCTCTCTCTCTCTCTCTCTCTCTCTCTCTCTCTCTCTCTCTCTCTCTCTCTCTCTCTCTCTCTCTCTCTCTCTCTCTCTCTCTCTCACTCTCTCTCTCTCTCTCTCTCTCTCTCTCTCTCTCTCTCTCTCTCTCTCTCTCTCTCTCTCTCTCTCTCTCTCTCTCTCTCTCTCTCTCTCTCTCTCTCTCTCTCTCTCTCTCTCTCTCTCTCTCTCTCTACAGGGTTCGGTAGTATTTATATCATAAATTATATAAAAATATTAGAGCCGTGACTATTTAGTTACATTTTGTCAACCCGGGCTGACCCATCAGTATGCACACATGTTATCATTTATAGCGATAACCTTATGTGTCTCCTTGTCAGTTGACGTTCGTAGAAAACAGAGTCACTTACACAGTTTAGTTTTCTGATTTTGCGACACCATCTCATCCATGTTAGAATACACAAAAAGTATATCTTAGATCATCAATTTCAGTATGTAGTGACCACGATATACAAAATGATGTTCCTAAACGGAATTCTTTTTTCTGATCTTAAAATCTCATTGTTTTGCGCTCTCACAGAGTGAGTCACTAACTGGCACTCATTTTACAATTAGCTTTATAATATTACCGTTATTTACATGAAACACATAGTTTAAAGCAGGTTCTTAGCACTTATAACGATTTATAAAAGTATTGAATAATACTGCCACACATGCTGGTGAAGGAAGTTGTAACTTTTAATCTGGAGAGTGTGTATCACCCTCCTCTCTAATCTTCTGTTCTTATTTCCTTAGAGGAGGTTCGTAACGTCTTTGGACAATTACATTCATTCAACAAATATAGTGCTATTGATTTTACGTAGTTTACGTGACTTAAATGCGCCAAGGAGAACTATCGTTCATGTAGTTTGAGTTTCAGTGAAGTTTAAGAGCAGTTCTTCAAATGTAATCGTAATTCAAATTGAAACGTCACTGCTGAGATAAGACAAACTGATTTTCAAACTAATTGTCCTCACACATTCTTGTCTTTTTAAAGTCATATGGACATTAATGTTTTCGTTACGTTAATAATATCATCTTATGTTACAAAAGCATGGATAGTGAGATTTAAGAAGATATGATATCTTCTCACTCCAACGGTCTTGGCAAATGGCAATAATATGGGTTCCAATGGTTGATGTGATGTGATGGTGTCGCACTAATATCGGGTACTATCTTTTGGTCAAATATGCTCGAATTCGGGGGATGTTTCAGATTGGTCGATGAGTGTCATTTTAGGTCTACTCAATGTTCTTACGCGCCTGTCAGTGACGCCCTAAAAGCAAATGGCAATAATATGGGTTCTGGTTGTGTGATGTGATGGTGTCGCACAAATATCGGGTACTATCTTTTGGTCAAATATGCTCGAATTCGGGGGATGTTTCAGATTGGTCGACCAGTGTCATTTTAGGTCTACTCACGATGTTCTTACGCGCCTGTCAATGACGCCCTAAAAGCAAATGGCAATAATATGGGTTCCAATGGTTGATGTGATGTGATGGTGTCGCACAAATATCGGGTACTATCTTTTGGTCAAATATGCTCGAATTCGGGGGATGTTTCAGATTGGTCGACCCAGTAATTTTAGGTCCACTCACGATGTTCGTATGCGCCTGTCAGTGACGCCCTAAACGCAAATGGCTTCACGGACCTACAGTGGTGATGTTTCAAAAGTATCAAAACCCAACAACGATCCTACTGCACGACCATAACGCCCATGGAACGATCATTAGGATGTCGATCATGGAAGGCGAGAGATAGACTCCATTCATCCAAAAACATTTGCCCAACGTCGATTATTCTAGTGCTTACTTTACTGCACGACCCCGTGACGTGTGAGTAAAATGTGGGATGTTCAGTGGACGTCGTCCATGCACATGCTATCTGTGTAGATCTGTGCACTCCTATAGCAGGTGCCTGATACAACCATTCTTTTATCTAAGCGGCAGTTTGCAACTCATATCTTAATCTGTCTTGCTGCTGACTTGTTGCCATTGGACGTCCAAAGTGGCTCCGATTATCGGTGTTATGCGTTTGTTGGTATCCTGTCCACACACTGCGAAACAGGGTTTGGGCAACAATATTCTGACGTTTGCCCGCCTGCCACATACCTATATATGACACGTGAACTATCAGAACATTGAGCACGTTGCATGATCAATACTTGCGTAATGATTTAATGTCCTTGACGAAATGCCTTAGAGCAATTTGGAAGAAGGAATATGCATCTTCTCCTTTGAGAGTCAATGGTAAACCATGCACATCATCCACCCCTTGCAAGTGCTGTCCGAGGTCACCTATTGCATGACTGTCACACTAGTGTTCTGAAGAGTAGTGTTGCCGGAAATATTATTGCCACATAGATCAATTACTTTCAGTGTCGGATAATTAGGGCTGCGCAATATAACCGGTTTACCAGTATATTTACCGGTTCAGACATGAAAACGTTACGTATTGCGATACGCTGATCGAAAACCGGTTTTTTGACTTGCAATCGGAAACTTCGTAACACTCGGAAATCTTCGGGTATTTCCTTTTTTCATTTGTGCCAAATATTATTCACATTTTTATTTTATCATGATTAAAAGTTGTTATTAAAGCTTAATCAAGCATGGTAATTTGGTTGTGTTTTTTGCTCTATAAATCAAGCATTACTTCGATTATAAGTATTTGTTTGTTTAAAAATACTTCATGCAATGTATTGCAATACATACCGCAATACATGCTTTTGCATTGCAATATATCGCAATATGAAAATTCTCTGCAATACCCACCCCTACGGATAATGGTGTATGTTCGTGTATTTTCTATCAAAAACAATATATCCATTACCTTTTTTAACAACATGTTGTTAAGGGGATATCAATTCAATACGGGCTAGATTTCTGACGGACGGTCGAGATTTACAGCTAGCCAGCACAATGGTTAGGCGAAAAGTTTAGATGTTCCATACATCTGAGTAAATTCACCAAATCTTCGTGTCTGGTCTGGTTAAATCCATTTTGGGCTGGTAACATTTCGAAGTTACCAGCCTTGATGTCTGGCTGGTTTTTGGCTTATTTTTCATACACTGTTGTTACATCAGTATGTGTTCCGAAGAGTTAGTTAGGGACTAAGGAATGGAAAGTCAAACGAAAGAAAATAAAGATAAAATGTCTTTTGATGCAACAAAATATTTCTGGTACATGTATCTATCTACGGAAAGCTGAGCGTGTCGTGTCGCAGCACGTGGAGTCGCCGGTAATACACATTATTTATGAATTATGTTTCAAATGGAATCAAATAGATGTGTATTTGTCGAGAGCTCAGTACTGATTATGTACAAGAGGACAATAGTATATGTTCTAACAGCTATCCATGGTTGACAAATGTACTTTATGTATCCACACGTGGCTCATGATTTACCTGAATGACGTAAAACAAAATATCCAGAGACTTTAATGGGTCTCATTATCTCTGTCAACAACACACAATGCGTAAAAGATTTTCATGCATTATGCCAAGTACAGTCTTATCTCATATACATGCACGACTGGTGCCAAACATAACCGACATGGCGAAGAGGTTACTGAAGGCCAATTTCCTTTGTCCTTTGTATCGTTGAAGTTTAATATCTAGTTGCAGATATTTATTACTTTAATAATAATAACTTTGGATATATATTCGGCGTCATAAATGAAGGGTCAAGCTAATGGTAACACTATTTATTATAAGTTGTACAATCTTCGATTTTGTTTGAAATATATACAACTCAATATTTTACAAACTGTCTTAACAGTATGGAGAGACACACCAGGCCGTAGAAATGTCATTATTACGTTCTTTAACGTCTGATACATTCTGTTACAAACGGCACATTTTTAATTCAAATTGTCAATATGGAAATCCACCTGCAACTTAATGTCAACGGTTTGCACGTGCAAGTAGCGCTAGCCATGGAAACGTGAGAAGAATACACATGCACTGATGCTTTTTCACTGTCGTTCACTGTTCAGTTATCTGTTGGAAATCGCAGCTTAAAATGAGACGGTTTTTTTACACTTGCTGAAAGGGGTCAGGCTATAGGCATTTTCGAATCTGGTCAAACTCAGCTGCAGGTTGCTGTCCGCTTTAATAAGTGTGAGAGTGCTATTGGCAGACTGTGACAGAGATATCAAGCCAATGGGTAGGTGGAATATGCACTTCGACCAGGTCGCCCTAGAGTCACAGCCGTCCGAGATGATAGGCACATGATTATCACTGCGTTACGTACCATATTCCTTAACGCAGCAGATCTTCAGACAAAACGCTTCAATTGTTAACAATGTAAGGATATCCAGCACCGTTTGTCGACGTTTAAGGGAAGCCGGGCTCAGCTGTAGGCGACCTGCAGTAGGTCCACAACTAAGGCCACGTCACAGGCAGGCGCGTTTGAGGTGGAGTAGACATCATGGCCGCTGAAATCGACGTCAATGGTCTCGTGTGCTCTTCACAGATGCAAGCAGATTCAATTTGTCCTTCCAGGATGGTCGGCAGGGTATTTATCGCCGCAATGGAGTGTGAATTTCAGATGGAACTGTGGCCACGCATAATCGATTTGGCGCGGTGGTTGGGGGTGGGGTCATGGTGTGGGCAGGGATTACTCCTACTGGACGTACTCCAGTGCACATGGTCGACGGCAATCTTACCGGACAGCGTTATCGGGACGAGATTCTGACTCCTATAGCAGCACCCTTCCTGCAAGCTGTTCATGGCTTTTATGGTCGATCCTCTTTACTTGAAGACGACAACGCTGGGCCTGATAGGGTCCGGATTGTCACGGAATACGTTAGGCAGCAGGCGTAGAGCGGATGGAGTAGCCAGCATGCTCGCCAGACTTCAGCCCAGTTGAGTATGCCTGGGATGAACTCGGTCGACGTGTGTTTACACGTCACCCAGCACCCAGGACTCCGCAGAGCTCTAGTAGAGGAATAGAAAGCGATTCCGCAAGCTTTCGTTATGAACTTGATAAGGACCCTGAGAACAAGGTGCACCTGTGTCCTGGACGTGCGAAGAGAGTACACAAGATATTGATTGACCTATAGCTAGTGCTTCATGTTTGTCATTTTCATTTTCGGGGGTTGGTCTATACAACTGAGGTATGCAAGTGCTGTTGGAACTTTTGGCCTGTTGGTCACGATTTGTCACGTGTGTCAACACATAACACATTAATAACACTCTTAGTTCTATTATTTTTTAGACACTTTTCTTTACATGTGCTACATATCATTTGACCCTTTATTAATGACGCCTAGTATATATAACACTGGTATCCAGTGATCACTGCTCAAAAGCGCTTCTAGGAGCTACATACAAAACTGCAGAAATCGAATTTAATATGTGTGAACATCTCGAGACTTCTTACAAATTTGGTGAACTGCTAATGATAAAATATGACGGAATTTATTGAGTGAAGATATTTTACATGTCATTTTTATCTTCTTTCTCCCGTGAGAACAGTGTAAAGACTCTCCTATCTGATTAACGATGGTCACTGTCAGATAATATTGTTGACGTAATGAAGACATCGTTATTGTCGAATAGAAAACATTATTGTTGCAGTAATTTAGACGCCATTGCAGACGTAATGAAACATCATTGTTGACGAAAAGTAAACGTAAATTTTGACTTATAGTGACGTATTGTACGTCGACGTTGTTGACGTATGGCCGGCATCATTGATGGCGCAATGAAAACGTCATTGTTGAAGTTTAGTAGACGTATTTCAGGCGTCTTAGTAGACGCCATCCTGTTTGTACCGTACTCTTTTTCAGAACGGTTGTCTATTTGGAAGACGTCTGCTTTACAGATTAGTATATATTTTCAGATAATAAATATTATTATAATATATGTGTATATTGTACTGGTATCAACACACGTTTCAGGACGTCTATATTTCCCGAGCAAGATATAATCAATCATAAGTGAAACTGTTTTCAGTTAATCTCAGTTATTAACAAGACTATTTATTCTACCAATAACTTCACAACTTTATATCTATACTGAACCGCAAAAGAAACGTCGCTTTCAAAACCAAATGCAACACCAAATAGGCAGACATGGTAAAAGGTTCCGTTATGACATTTGTGAAAATGAAAATGCACATGCATTCCGTGACAACCGTACCAATGAAAGCCAGTCTCAAACTCGCCTTAAATCATTTTGGTTTTGACACAATCGCCATGCCTTGACTTACGACAGATCAGAGGAACCAAGTCTTGGGGACGTTTGCAAGTTGGCCAGACCGCAAGACAAAAATGATTTCGAAAAAATTCCAATTTGGAAATATCATATTTCCAAAAATTCCAAAATTCTAAAAATGATATTTCCAAGGCTTGGGATTTTTGGTAATTTAGGAAGGATTCTACCTCTTTCAAGTTCTCCTCAACCCAAGGATCCCCATGCGTGTATAGATTTAACTATTTCACATCTTTTGTTCTTTTAGAGTTCTGTTCTTATATGATATACACAATGCATCTTGCATGTGACATATGTATTCATGAGACTGCACGGAGGGTAGCCAATCATTTTATTGTTCATGTTAGGACAATCTACCGACTGCAGGGGTGGTATCAGGTCACTAACAGCATCCAAGATCGTCCACGCAGTGGCGACATTCAGTTACATCGCAACGTCAAGACCGACAGATTGTGCGCCACCATCTGCGGGGTCGCTTCCCAGAACGACGGAAACAGCACGCACTACTATTGGGACTAACAATTCCTGTCCTCACCGCTCATCACCGCCGAAACCGACTGCAATGGGCAACTAAGCATCGAAATTGACGTTATCGACAATGGAGAACTGTGCTTTTATCTTATGAAAGCCGATATTTTGTTTCGACAGTCGATGGCAGAGTGAGAGTATGGCGAAGGCGTGGGGAACTGTTTTCCAATGAGTGTATTCTTGAAAGAGACTCGTGGGGTGGTCCAAGCATCATAGTGTGGGTGGCAATCGGTTTGAAACAGTTAGTTGACACTGTGGTGTTCCAGAATCTTGGTCCAGGATGAGGAAATGACGTGACAGCTGCTCGCTATATTGATTCAGTCATAAGACCCCACGTTGTACCACATTTTGGACGTTACATCTTCCAGCAAGACAACGGTCGTGCCAACACTGCCAGAGGTACATTGGACTTCCAACAACTTGCACTCAATCCGGATTGAAGTCCAATAGAACACCTTTGGAACGAGATTCAAAGAAAGACTGAATGGCCTCCAACCAAGGCCGACAACTGCGACTGGACTCGATCAGGCATTTCGCAGAGTAAAGACCCAAGTGCCCATGACCTTCATCGACTGGCTAATTCCTTCCATGTACAGACGATGCAACGCTTTCATCGATGCCCATGGAGGCCACACATAATACTGACTTTGGGGTATCTTAATGGTACCATTTTTGGTGATTTTGTTTGTTTGAAGTCTAAATGTTATCCCGAAAATGCGTTTACCCCTTTCAAATTTGAACTCAGTCCCCGTTTCGATGGTTAATTAGAGTGAATTTAAGTGTGTGCTTTAACAAACCGCTATCGGTGCGACATTTCTTTTTGTAGTTCAGTATATATATATATATATATATATATATATATATATGTCTGTGTATGTGTGTTTGTGTGTGCATATATATATATGAGTGTAGATTACTATAGGTGCGGTGCACTGCTTACCAATTACCCTTAAATGGTTGGCCGCGAAAGTTTCATTTATGTCTTTAAAACATCACTTGCTAATGTTATGGGGGATGTGAGGCCAGGCCTCGTCTTCAGAAGCAACGTTTTCATTTTGCACTGTTCCGAACATCTTCATCTCGATTGAAAAAGAGACAAAATGAAATGAAAGCTCGCCTACCCCCTTTCAAAGACGCCTGATCCTTTTGATTCCAGTTTTTCTTCAGGGCTGCACAAAGATGCCGGGTTCCAAATGGACACCTGTAGTTGTTCTGCTTGTTTGTCTCTGCAAGGGTGAGTCACGTAGTGTAGCAGCAGTGCACTTTAAGACGTAAATATTGCAGCCATGCATAATTGTACAGGTGTGTAGCAAGCATGGTTATCATACTCTTAAGATTAATTAGTTTTCAGTGTTTACTGCGGTCTCACTTAACGAAATGGAAAATAGTGATATTTAATTAAACTAAATCATTAGTCGTTATTGCCTCCTGAAAACCCATTCAAGTCAGCAAACCGTTTTGCAAAAAAAGTAATAATAAGTAGCATGGCAGTGTTTTGAAAATCAATCGGTATTACGTTACAATGCAACAGGAAGTGTAACGGAAGTATGGACCTTACCTTTTTCTGAGATCGAGGACGCAAGTTTCACATGACTCCTGAAGAAAGCATGACATGTTTGAATATTCATTGTCATAATATGTTTAAGAGACCGGATTAAGCCTATCATTTATTATAGCAATCTGAACTAAGTGTTTTTAGTAAACAAGGTTTAAAGTGTTATGTAGTAATATGTACTGTTCTTCAATTGTACACCTTCCTGAATTGTTCCTCCTTTCCAGCCGTTGATTGTTTGCCGCCAACATTTGACCGGATAAATTCAATACAAGTGAAAGAAAACAAAGCTAAGGGTATGTTGACACACAGAGGTTGTCATAGGTGAAGGCGATGAGGTCAAATGTTAGCCGTGGTTGTAGCTATATGTCGAATATAATGACATACGTCATATCAGAAGGCGCATAGCAGGTGCCTAAGTGTATGTCACCTTTAATATTAAAGAATCTGTGTGATTCTTATAACACGCGTGAGCACATATATTCTTATGCTCTGCATACACCAATGTTCATCACAATTGTTCATCATTTCCGAAAATTATAGAAGATAGTTTTAAAGTGTACAATTACAATGCACAGAGCACTATCTGTTCTAGATACCGCAATCGGTGTTCTGACTGTGAGAGATGTAACCCTTTCCCACATCACAGTGACAATGTCAACGACAACACAACAATACGTGTATTTAAATCAGCATACCAGCACCTCTGGCTTCTATAACGCCAGTATAGTTCTACAGAGACAACTGGACTACGAAACAGTAAGGATCACCTTATGTGGCATTATTATGTTGCATTACCTACGATATATATATATATACGCTGCTGTGTGTATGCATGTATAACGCTGCTATGGTGTGATGCAATGCTTCCAAACATACAGTTGGGTGTTAATGCGTCCCGTATATATTTATGCAGATAAGAACTTATGTCTATGTAGTATGCCCATTTATCTTCAACACACGGTCTCCTGTTGCACATGTTTCTTGATAGGATTTTTTCTTCATTTCTTTTGTTCCTGTAGTGTGTTTCAGTGCCATGATGCATAGATGCCTTGTGGTCCATTTTCTCCATGCCCTCTAATCGGATCACCACACCACATGAATCATGTACCTCTCTACTTCTAACAGTCATATACTTTCAGCTATAGTCACTAGTGACTGGTTATGCACATCTTATTGATTGATGATCACACTTCTCTGTAAATAACTGATTTAGTAGGATTATACGGGATCCATGTCTGATTTTTAGTGGTGGTCCGATTAATTGAAATAATCGAAGATTGGTCGTAGTGACTAAACGACCAAGCAATCGATCATAATTTCTCATAATCGAACACAAACAATTCTGGAACACTTGTTTTCATTAACAATACTTTTACATGGTTGTTTTTTTCTGTTATATTTCGTAAGCACTACAAGCTCGTTTCAAGTCATGATTGAATTTATCTTAAAGACTACAAGAAATTTATGTTCCTAACATACTAGTCATCCTTTAAAGATATGAAATGTTGCCCCAAAACACCCCAAAAGAACTACATGTTTTTTTCCTTATTTTTAAGCGCATTAACAAATTTCACAAATGACGCTAACCAATTAGTTTCGATGATTGATCGGTAGTAATGAACCAATCATCAATTATGAGATTTTAACCAATTCCCAACACCACACTGATTTTGGTATGGAATTTAGAGCCTGGCTGACAAAATTCACTGATCTGATTCTTTTTGAGCCGATAACAGCTAGGACTTGGTAAACCAATTACAACGAAATTTACGCGTTTTTTCACAATCATCTGTCTACTGTCCCACACTGCAATGTCCTATCTCGTGGTAAAGAAAGAATACACAACATATTAACATAATTATCATATGACAGCATTCGGTGTTTCTAAATTGCACATTTTAAATGTCGGATTGTTTACAGGACAACTATAGACTGTGTGCATAGTGGGTGCTACCTCAAGAGCAGGTCTCGCCTAGCCCCTGTACGAACACATGTTGTCAGGGTGTTATCCAAAACACTGGCAGTCTCAAGATGACGTCTCATCAGAAATGGGACTAAATCGTTGTCAGCAATGATTTTCAAAGATTTTCAAAGATTTTCAAATTTTCACCACTGCTCTGCTTTTAAAGTCCAAAGGAATCTGTTCTGGTTCATGATTTAGAGTGTTTATTCAATATCGTTGACATATTCGTATATCTGGTATCATTTCAAGCATCTAAAATTATCTAATTCTAAACCTGACACAAACACGAGTACGTTTATTGTTCAGTTTAGATCTGCAGAATTGTCCTCCTAATTGATAATGATGGAGAACAATGCTAATGGAAAAGGCCTTTGCTGATGATATCTTTTCTTCATTTCAGGATGGAAGCTCGCTGAAACTGCTCTTTACAGCCACCAACCCATCAACTCCGGTAAGTTGACTTGATAACTTCATGACAATCTGTTTTCATCCACCAAACCATCAATTCAGGTAAGTACGCTGGTTAACTTCATGGCAATATATTTTCATCCACCAATCCATCAACTCCGGTAAATACCCTGGTTAACTTCATGGCAACCTTTTTCTCTCATCATTAACTCATCAGCTGTGTTAGGTGAACTTGTTAACTACATGACAAACTGTTTCAAACAACAAATACATCAACTCCAGTAGATGATCTTTATCATACTGGTTATCTTCAGTCCATGACCTTGTAGGCAGCGTGTATACGCTCCACGTGTGCATTGACGGTGTACAAACAAAATGTGCAAATATCACATGTGTTAGTTCATGTAGGTATGTATAGTAACTGTATTTAAGTAACAAGCAGGAACGTGCATTTGGAAACTCCAGATTTAATTTATATACCAGTAATTATAACTGCTGTACTTTCACCCTGATCTTCAATTATTTGAATTCGAACATCAAGTGACTAAAAGTCCCAACAACCAAAATAGTGGTACAATATTAACACATGCATGTTCAATTTTGTGCAGGACGGAGTCCGTCAAATTGTGACAGTCATCATCGAAGACGTCAATGATGTCCCCCCACAGTTCCTGGAGCTGCCCTACTCCGTCTCTGTCCCAGAGGTTGTATAACTTTTGTTGTACTCGTCTGTCGTATTACTCGCTTACAATGATTTTACATGTGGTATATAGAGATTATAACACGAGCAAGTGCATCATATGACTTACACGAAACAACTGTGAAATTTTGCACGAGTTTCGTATAAGTCGTATGGAACACTTGCTCGAGTGTATTAATTTATTATCAAATTTATTCATGTACATTTGTGCAGTAAAACACTGTAAGCAAGTGTGACGGCCCTGTTAACTGACGTCACATTGAATTATTTGATGACGTCACAGATGACGAACTACAGAAACAATGGTTGCTAGGCAAAAAGTGATATGTGCACATGTGCATATATGATATATATGACACTGGTTTTGCTTCACCAGTTGGATAATGATAAGCAATACTAACTCTTTTTCACAATATCCACAGAACGGCTTTTGACAAACGTCAATGGTGTATTATAATTCTCAAATGCTGAGTAATGCGAGAATACATACATTACGAAGTTTTTGAGCTCATGGAGGCATTCCAAGTTTAAGGAGTTCTGGTCGACCTGTTCCCATACCTACCAGTATCGTTGTGAATTATACACTCATTAAGATAACTTGCTCATTTCAGAACGAATCCATCAGCACTGTCATCTTCACAGCCATTAGTAGGGATCCCGACACAGGGATAGGGGGTTTAGTTAACTACACCATGAAGGTACATGCTAGTCTAGCCTTCATATAGTATCAAACAATATTCAAACATTCAGAAACTCAATATAACAATATTATGAAGATTGTAATAGCATGACCTTTCCAGTCAAATGAAGTGAACCTTAGCTAAATACTATGGAGTAATTGAGTCAGATCCGTGAAATGAATATATGAATGAATACCCTTTGACACTCATCTTTCGAGTTTAGACATCACATGCGGATTACACAAGCAAGTTTAATGTATCCAGTACTGGGAACGTGACACTGATTGGAGGGCTGGACTACGAAACTCTCAGTTTCTATCAGTTTACAATCGTTGCCACTGTAAGTATTTGATAATACCAAACTTTTTGTTCAACTGATGTTTTACCCTACTTATTGCTGGTCCTAAGAACTATAAACTGTGTGGAACCGACACGATG
Source organism: Haliotis rubra (assembly GCF_003918875.1). NCBI lineage: Eukaryota > Metazoa > Mollusca > Gastropoda > Lepetellida > Haliotidae > Haliotis > Haliotis rubra. The sequence goes on from NW_025767457.1 coordinate 1,525,531, forward strand.
CACCCACCAGAGTAAACCTGTGAGGTGAAAATAATGTATTACTTAAACTTAAGAGAACCTCTTAGTATTGCCTTTAGTGCAAGATCAGGGGCTCCTTTCACGAAGCAACCTTTACTAAGGTTAACCTTAACTCCCATTCTTTAACATTGCACTAAGGTTACCTTAGTGACTTACGATCACCTTAGTGATTTTGTGAAAGGATCCCCATGTGACGTTACTAAATTAACGCGTGTCTCAGAAAAAGTATGCATTTGGGAGGCCTGGAAACAATGAAGTATGAACCAGGCAGCTCCATAATTCATATGTGCCCATATATTCATGTTCAGCAGTATACACTCATGGTCAGTGTACACCTATAACCATGTAACAGTTGTGGTACCCTACTCATCATGTATATCCCCCTGCCAGGATGGAGGAGGCCTGACCAGCGAGGCCCAGCTGTTTGTGACTGTAACAGATGTCCAGGACAGACCACCATACTTTACTGGAGGGCCCTACTTACCTCATATCTGGGAGGACCATACTGTGGTGAGGATGTTTGTATTATACACCAGTAGTTGTTTGTGACTGTAACAGATGTCCAGGACAGACCACCATACTTTACTGGAGGACCTTACTTACCTGATATCTGGGAGGACCATGCTGTGGTGAGGCTGTTTGTATTATACACCAGTAGTTGTTTGTGACTGTAAGAGATGTCCAGGACAGACCACCATACTTTACTGGAGAACCTTACTTACCTGATATCTGGGAGGACCATACTGTGGTGAGGATGTTTGTATTATACACCAGTAGTTGTTTTGTGACTGTAACAGATGTCCAGGATAGTCCTCCATACTTTACTGGAGGACCCTACTTACCTCATATCTGGGAGGACCATGCTGTGGTGAGGATGTTTGTATTATACACCAGTAGTTGTTTGTGACTGTAAGAGATTGTCCAGGACAGACCACCATACTTTACTGGCGGGCCTTACTTACCTGATATCTGGGAGGACCATACTGTGGTGAGGCTGTTTGTATTATACACCAGTAGTTGTTTGTGACTGTAAGAGATGTCCAGGACAGACCACCATACTTTACTGGAGGACCTTACTTACCTCATATCTGGGAGGACCATACTGTGGTGAGGATGTTTGTATTATACACCAGTAGTTGTTTGTGACTGTAAGAGATGTCCAGGACAGACCACCATACTTTACTGGAGGACCTTACTTACCTCATATCTGGGAGGACCATACTGAAGTGAGGCTGTTTGGGGTTAACATCAGTAGCTGCTAAACAACTAGTCGTAACTAGACGACTACATTATTGTCAAGTGTCAGAGAACAGTTTTATATGTACAAGTATCAATAAATACTGTTTTCAGAACAGCAGCGTCGTAACCATCTCGGCACTTGACGGAGACAGAGGCAACCCCAACAACATCAACTACAGGATCACAAACGGTATTTATGTTTCATATTTCTCAGTAGATGAGGTAAATGAACTTCTTGATAAAGGTATGCTCGTACAGTGTACATGTTTGTGATGTCCCCCTTATATATTGAAGGAACGTGTCCTGGATATTTCAACGTCAACCCAACAAGTGGATCCATTGACCTGATCAAGGATGCGGACAGAGACAGCGGGATAGTTCTCCAGAACAACGGGATATGTGTTATCAATATCCAGGTGAAAACTTAAGTCATAAATAATCATACCATATTTGGTAATCATTAGGCCTGAACTGCACAGATGCTCTTTGCTTTAACGTCACGATTGCTACAAGAAGCCCGAGCACTTTGACATGGTACATATAAATTATATATAGCACGGAACATTTTACTATCCTGTTATGTTTAATGCTTTATCTCACACAACCGTCCGGGTGGTAAGCTACCCCGATGTTTAGACTGCATCTTCTTACGCCGTAAGTGTGGTTTCGAATCTCTGTTTTTGCATGTGTGGAGACATATTTTGATGTCCACATTATGTGTAAGGACCTAACGATACAATATGTAAAACATGTATCTCTGTGTTCAAGGCTGTGGAGGTGACGTCCTCGGGTACATTCGGTGCTACCGCCAACGACACAGTGACCGTGACAATCAAGGACAAGAACGATAACTCTCCTACGTTTAACAGCTCCCACTACGAGGCAACCATCCAGGAAAACATGCCGGCAGGGATACCCATCACCTTCACGACACAAACAGTACATGTGGAGGATTTGGACCAGGTGTGGGGACACTATGAGTCACAATATGCCTTTGACACTCCTATAACGTTCTCAAACCAACGTTTTCATTACCAGACTTATATTCAGGTCAATGCTTTTATGCTTTCGTCTTAGTAAGCTGAGTTTTAATGTGAAGTTGTTATCTACACGAAGGCATATTTGGTGGACAAACACCCTGAGACACTTGCAATTTCATGAACTTAGTGAGTGAGTGAGTGAGTATGGTTTAACGCCGTTTTGAGCAATATTCCAGCAATATCACGGCGGGGAACACCAAAATGGGTTTCACACATTGTATGCATGTGGGGAATCGAACCCGGGTCTTCGGCGTGACGAGCCAACGCTTTAACCACTAGGCTACCCACCGCCCATGAACTTAGTAGTATCAAACTCTACAATGATCACCATGAGCAGGAAATATATTGAATTGGGAACATTTGTAAGTTTTAGAATATCATGCTGTTCTTATCACCACCACCTCTATTGTTTTTAACTGAATATGTACAAGGAATGTCGTCATTTGATATCAAATGCTCAAATTTGAAACAGTTGAATCGATTACCACACGTCATTATTATTCTTTACATTTGTGCTATATTTGCACGTTCTTATTAAAGCACCTGTCATTTAGGGGTTTGAAATACATGACATTTAGTCTGCTTTGTCACCAGAAAGTTTTTGTTTTGTTATTGTTTTTATTGTTCCCAATACAAAAACATGATGAGTACAAGCACATAGAGGAACATGTGCACATACAAGCTAGTGGGCTCAAAAGCGATATAGTACACTAAGTACATTGAATATCAATATCAGTGATATGTTTTTGTTTAACAGTCATTCAGGGTTAAATTTAGGGATGAGAGGAAACCATTTGACTATAATGCTTCAATATTATTATTTCTTCTGGAGATGAATGAGTCAGTGGTAAATATGTCTTTCAATATCCTTAAGTAATTATCAACTTTTGGAATTGTTTTTTGTCCAAGAGCAAGTGTAAATATATCTCTTAGCAGATAAGATTATGTGGTTCAGTAATGGGTTCTTACCTAAAAAACCAAACCAGATCAAAGATATTGTCAAATTAAGTATTTGGATACGTTTCGTAATCCACTGTTCAAGTTTCTTCCAGAAAGTTTTGGTTTAGTCACATTCCCAGTATACATGGCATAATATTTCAACAGAATCATTACACAAAGAACATATTGTATTGTCCACCAGATTCATTCTTAAAGTTCTTTTTGGTATAAACAAATCCGTGCAGAAATATATATTGAAAATCTAACAGTTTCACATCTCTTAAATTCTTTCTGCAAATATGAAAAATCAGATGCCAATTTAAATCAATACAGTCAAATAATGTTTCCCATTTTGGGCACATGTGAGATTTAACATTTTCAGATAACAATTTATCATAGAATAATCTTGAACCTTTTCTTGGGGATATAAATCCTTTTGGAGTGAATTTATTGTGAGGTCATTAATGTTTATATATCTATGTTCCAAGGTTCAGGTAAAAATATATATAACATATCCAAGATCTAAGTGAGTACCTTTTATATCAAATTTAAGCTTCAATTGATCAAAGGATATAAATCCATGTTCATCACAAAGATCTTTGATCGTCAAGATTCCACTTTTAGCCCAGTGACTAATGATTTGATTTGTCACCAGGAAGTTACCCAAACAGCGATTGAAGTCTTCCATAAAATTTCAGATATTCATCGTTTGAAATGTTTCCTATTTTATTTGCAGTAAATTGGTCAATTTGATTTTCTTGTGTCAGCTGAAAACTTGTTTTTACACTTAATGCGCATTTCCTGTTATACCATATGTTATTCCATAACTGATACGATCTGGATGTTTCTTGACATTTTTGACAATGTTCGACTAAATGGATAAATAGCATTAGAGCAACCTGTTTCCTCCTGTCGAGATGTAGTGAGATATCACCCTTATGCACTGTAATGTCAGGCATATTTCTTATTATAAAGGGGGACAACGCCAAGCTATCGCTGACACTGGATTCATATTCATCGACGTACTTTGAGATTGTCCCGTCCACGGTCCAGGGATCAGCAAGTCTGCTGATCAGAGTGAAGGATAACACCATCCTGGATTATGAACAGAGACAGAACATTACACTGACGGTAACACAACGAACACATCTACTTTTGATAAATACAAACACTTTGGTGTCTGTATTAGTAATCAAGACTTGCGAAGAAACAACATATTAGCTCTCCCTTCGTAATATTGGGGTGGTGTAGAAATGTACGGCCTTGCATCATCTATCATCTCATGATAGATAGGTCTCGAACTGTTATACTTTATATAGAGGTAAAGTATTGATTTCTCCAACGGACTTTTGCATATAAGCTTCCGGACCCGTAAAGTTCCTCACGGATTAGAACTGGTCTTCAGCAGCGCATATTTATCGTAAGTTGCAACTAACGGGATCGTATGGTCAGGCTCGCTGACTTGGTTGACACATGTCATTGGTTCCCTATTGCGCAGATCGATCATGCTCATGCTGTTGAGCACTGGATTGTCTGGTCCGGACTCGATCATTTACATACCGCCACCATATAGCATAGTGCTGAGTGCGGCGTTAAACATTGATCATTATCAAACATTTGTTATCAGTGTTGACTGAGGCACTGCGTTTAATTACTGAACAATATAATATTACACGTATCACGAGCTTGGAAATAATATTTCTTCCTTGAGATTAAAATCAGTGGAGTGGATGAAACACTCTTTATTGCTGCAAATTTACATTCTCCGGTATTTAATGCGCTCCAATACAAAATCGTTATAATGCTAAGAATTGTTTGTGCAGATAGTCGCACTTTATCTTTTTACCCCGTAAATATCCAGGTTTGGGCCAACGAAACCTCCACACCAGAGGGAAACAGTGCATCTACCACCATTCAACTGAATATAACAAATCAGAATGACAACAGTCCCAACTTTACCAGGTCAGACTACAGCGCATCTGTCCGGGAGGGTAGCAACGTCTCCACATCTGTCATCACCGTCAAGGTATTTGTAACAATGTAACATGAAACTTCATGCACATTGCCTACATCATCTGTCCAGGGGGGTACCATCGTCTCCACATCTGTCATCACCGTCAAGGTATTTGTAACAATGTAACATGTAACTCCACGTACATTGCCTACAGCATCTGTTCAGGAGGGTAGCAGCATCTCCACATCTGTCATCACCGTCAAGGTATTTGTAACAATGTAACATGTAACTCCACGTACATTGCCTACAGCATCTGTCCGGGAGGGTAGCAGCATCTCCACATCTGTCATCACCGTCAAGGTATTTGTAACAATGTAACATGTAACTCCACGTACATTGCCTACAGCATCTGTCCAGGAGGGTAGCATCGTCTCCACATCTGTCATCACCGTCAAGGTATTTGTAACAATGTAACATGTAACTTCACGCACACTGCCTACAGCATCTGTCCAGGAGGATAGCATCGTCTCCACATCTGTCATCACCGTCAAGGTATTTGTAACAATGTAACATGTAACTCCACGTACATTGCCTCCAGCATATGTCCGGGAGGGTAGCAGCATCTCCACATCTGTCATCACCGTCAAGGTATTTGTAACAATGTAACATATAACTTCATGCACATTGCCTACATCATCTGTCCAGGGGGATATCATCGTCTCCACATCTGTCATCACCGTCAAGGTATATATAACAATGTAACATGTAGCTTCACGTAAACTGCCCGCAGCTTCTGTCCAGGAGGGTAGCATCGTTTCCACATCTGCCCTCACCGTCAAGGTATTTATAACCTTATAAAATGTAACTCCAAACACACACTGCCTACAGCATCTGTCCAGGGGAGGTACCATCGTCTCCACATCTATCATCACCGTCAAGGTATTTGAAAGACTGCAACGTGTAACATTACCAATGCTCTCGACAGAACACTAACAAGAAGGTAGAAGCTCACCCACATCTGTCATCACCGTCATAGTGTTTGTAACAATGTATAACATGTAACCTTTACCCACACTGCCCACCTAATTTGACCAGATTAGTAGTGGTCACGGCATTTTTAACAATGTAACATGTAACCAATGATTTTAGATATATACCCGAGAGTATGTTTTGACCTTTTACTGCTTTGCAGGCTCTAGACTACGATTTGCCAAACTTTGGAGCTGTCAATTATTCACTACGAGGTGACGATGGAATGTAAGCACACATTTTTAAAGTTATATTTAACTTAAACACTTATGTCATAGTTTTGAGATCTGATATCTATATACTTGATATCTGTGACCTGAGAAACAACTCCTGTTAAATGTTGTTCTGTTGTGTCCAGAAGTCTGAATTTTTATCAATGTAACAAATATCTTCCGACATTTCAAGTTACACTTTGTAGTTTTTGATGGGTGGACAGTGCATCAGTTGGTGGTGACTACTACTGCACTAAAAGTCAGTGAATGAGTTTAGTTTTACGCCGTTTCTATCACGGTGGGGAACATCAGAAATATTATACTCATAAGGGGAATCGAATCTGGTTATTCAGCGTGATGAGCGAACGCCTTAACCCACAGTCGGACTGCGCTAATAACGTCCTGACCATACCATCTTCAACATAAATAATCAGCACAATATATGTTGAAAAATTGAAGCTCTTTAGGTCTTCGTTTCGGAATGTATGTAGAGAGAACGAGCGAGAAAAAGAGAAGGGGCGTAAGAAGGAATAGGGACATACCTGTAACAGTCTGGTTATGACTGTCATTGGCATCCCTAACACTGATGACCAACGCCAACATGTGTTCGCGGTCAATGTTATCTCCAGCTAGCACATCTCCAGTGAGCTCGTCAATGCGAGAGAGAGTGGGAGAGGGACTCATTTGTATCAGAAGAGACAGTTTCTGTGACATCTCTGTTCAAGGTTCGCCATCGATCCCTCTGGCCTGGTAACTGTGGCCTCTGACCAGCTGGACAGAGAGACCAAGTCTGTGTACTACATATCGGTGGAGGCCACAGACCCCGGAGGATTGAAGGACACCGCTCAGCTCACTGTCAACATCACGGACGTCAACGACAATCGACCGGTATTTGGAAGGGACTACGACGGGTATTTGAAAGAAAATGATACCTCCTTTAGTAGACCCATTACTGTCTCGGTACGTATAATGTGACATGCTTAATGTATCTTCCTTTAGTTCGCTTTGGATTTTAATGTGGCTTGTTGTTAACGTAGTCAAAGTGGTATTATGAAAGTGCTATGCATGTTTATCCTTTTATATCTGTCAAGATGTCCACAAATCAAAGCTGCATACATGTTCCCGTAGATCGATCAAGATTCCTCTTGTCATAGTCAATAATGAACATCATCTGACGATTGTTCCTTTTTTCTAAAATGAGGGAACTTTATCCCTTACAATCTGAAACACAACATGGGTGTCAGGATACACATGATACAGGTCGTCCAACTCTGTGTGGATATGTACGTGTGTATCTACCATGTGTACCTTGAAACCAGTGTTCTGTTTCATGTTCTTAAAGATATCTATAATGCAATCAAAATACTTCTAAATGATCTTCAGTTTGACACTTCAGTTACATTGAAAATGTCATTATGAGTGACGCTCAGAAAGCAACTGCAACTGATGAGACAGCATTGATATGCATGGGTCCTCAGAGGGATTCGAAAATGGAAACTGCACTTAATGAACGTTGAAATGTTTTTGTGAATGGGAAACAGAATAGAAAACAAATTAATGTAACATAACAGACATAGCGTAGAAAGCAACAATACCCTCCCATACCCTCCAGCCGCCCCCACCCCGACCTTTCCGCCGGTATCTAGTGTAATACAGTCACATTCAGTTATGCTATAAACAGGAACAGGTTACATTTACATTGTATGGGGTACATGGTTAGCTACTACTAGAACCACATGCTCGCCCACAGGCCACAGACGATGACGTCGGGGTCAATGCCCAAGTGACGTACAGCATCAACCGGACCTACCCAAGCGGCCTCGACGCCCACTTCGCTGTGGACGGCGTCAGCGGTGTCCTCTCTGTGCCCTCTCCTCTGGACTATGAAACCGTGAACAGTAGCCTGGTCGTTGTGTCCGTAAGGGCAACAGACAACGGGACACACCAACTCTACTCAGATGTTAACGTGACACTTACATTGCAGGTATATGAACAATTATGACTCATCGTGAAGAAATATGTGTACCAAATTATTGTATGACTTTACTGGAGTATTTGTTTGAAAAATATTTTTAAGTGCAAAGAACAAAACGCATTCAAACTTCGAATAATCTCATGCTTTTAAAGAAGAAATATGAGAAGAGGTATGAGAAAATAAGTTAACACGACATGTCGTTGTGTGTGCAATTTAGATATTCCTACGTCACCAGTCACTATGCTAATAGCTGTGTGATATACACTCTCATAGTAATTATGAATATATTGTGAATTACAGGACATAAATGATAACACGCCAGTATTCCAGCCAGGATCATATAAACATAGCATTCCTGAAAGAACAGGCACAGGTAAAATGAAAGTTTCAATTCTCTATGTTGAGAAGAATATTTCTTTGGGTATATATGAGTCTTTCTTGTCGCTTTGTATTGAAAACTGCCATGTGTGTTATCTAATCCAAACATACTTCACTGAAATAAAAAACATAAATTATTAACATACATTGTAATTTTACATAGGCCTACGCATTGACTATTAATATGCGTGGTTACCCGATGTATTATGTCTCCAGTTTGTTATACTTACCCATTCGCCACCATATTTTCGCGAACAGTTCCGTTGAAACGACCTTGAAAACATAATACACGCTTACAGAAAACCTTCACGCACAGATATATACACCGCCTACAGACCCTGTCTAAATACTCATGTGGAACTCTATTCCAATTTAAGCGCTGATTCGTTGTAAATTTGTATTTAAAAAAATCATTGGTATGCATATCCTATGCTTCATGTAAATTTCGGAAACCATCTAAGCATCTGATTTGTTGCCGATTTGAGGCTTACCAGAGAAACTATTGTTTCCGAAGTTATTTCTGTAAAAGTGTAACTACGTCACATACAAAACGAAATATGGTGACAAAAAGAGCAAGGTAGTTATCTATAGGCTCGATGTGTTCACTGACATTTTGTGTATGTGAATGTGGTGATTGCAATATGTATGTACCTGTTGTACGTTGTTTGTGTCTGTTCAGTTGTGTTGGCCATTTTCGCTTTTGCTTTTTACATTCCTATTCTTTTTACAAGTAATATAATCCTAACGTGTGAATCTGTTTGCTTATATCGGGCGTCAAATTATGATTCTTTGCAACCACAACCCTGCATTCCTCATCCGTTATGATGTGCTATTTTTAAGGAAGCTTGGTACTCACAGTATCTGCTACGGATGATGACGGAACCGATCCGAATAACGTCATTTATTACACCATTGTTAGTGGAGATGATGGTAGGTTTCGTATTAACCCAAACAGTGGAGAAATATCTACAAGTGGCATCCTGGACTATGAATCAAAGACAAACTACAGCATGACAGTAATGGTTCAGGACAGAGGCTCCCCTGAACGTAATTCAACTGCACTAGTTGAAATTGGCATCATCAATGTCAATGATGAAATGCCAGTATTCGGAGCCAGCGATAAAACAGTTAGTGTTAATGAAAGCATCGCCTGGAACAGACACGTAGAAGACTTCAGCGCCACCGATGCCGACCCCGATAGTCTCCTGCAGTACACCATTACCCACGTGAGCGGCATCAACGAGGATCAGCAAACCGTTTCATCACAAGTACAGGTAAACGTATCACAGCGTCCGAGTTTGGTATCCCCGAAGTATACTGGACAAAATAAGTTAGGGATATTGATATTTTATGATTGATATGATATTAGTGTGTCAATGAATGAATAGATAATTATTCATAATTTCAAAATTTACATATATCCTTAACTATTTTTGTCCAGTATATTTCATTCTATGTCACGGCGGATTTACTTACTTTTAGCGAGTGTGTGAGATAGGTTTAAAGGTGCTTTGAATAAAGGCGACAAAATTCTTTCCACATTCATAAGAAATCCCTGCCAAAATTAGAGTCGATTGTACAACTGGGACTATATCATGAGCAGATATTTGTTTCAGCAGTATTTTACGGTTCTATTTAGGCAAGGCAGCTTATCTTGAGGAAGTGAGATGGGTTTAATTGCGCTGTGAATCGCATTTGAGTTATATGCGGGCGTATCGGCTTTACTGGAGTTGAGTGATTGAGACCTGCAGTTTGGTCCAAGGCTGTCGTGAACGGTATATTTAACTACAACCTCAAGCTTTATGGTTTAATTTGAGTACGTAGTTGGATTTGAATGGCCTTTCGGTTGCATCGAATAAATCTAAGTGAGTGAGTGACATGGGTTCAAAGCCTTAACATGATTTCATAGCTCAGTTTGAATGGTATCGCAGATACCAAACTGGAGTGAATAAATGGATCGGGATATAAGACTTCGGCTTATGTATACAAGATTGCTGTTGTTTGAATCTCATGGGACCAAATTCCCTTCTCGAGTCATCGTGTGTATTTATGAGACGAATTCGTGTAACCGGTGTTCAAATGCTGACAACTATAACAGGGAATGGTCGGGACCGACAGATACTTCGAGTTATGCATAATATTCGAGACACCGGCATTCGACTCATCGGGATTTTACTGTATGTCAGTTTTGGGGCGGTTGGGTAGCCTAGTGGTTAAACAAGCGTTCGCTCGTCACGCCGAAGACCCCGGTTCGATTCTCCACATGGGTACAATGTGTGAAGCCCATTTCTGGTATCCCCCGCAGTGATAATTCTGGAATATTGCTAGAAGCGGTGTAAAAACATACTCAGACAGTGATGCCGGTTTTAACAACATTCTATCAATATCATGGAGTGACGGGGGCCACTACGAATATATTTAACACTGTACCCCGTGAATGAGTAGAGATCATGCCATGCAGATCGTACACGTATACCACTTACGCACGAGTATGGTGCTTGTAATCTATTACTGTATGGGCTAGTCACGATTTCAGTGTACAATTGGGGGGTATCACAACACTTAATAGCTGGGGATATGATTCGTCACAGTCGGTCAATATCACACAAACCTATGGGGTTCCAAGGGTTCTAAAGGTGTTACGTAAACTGTAAAACATTGGCGATTATCAATGTGTGATGTGTCCCGTACCTCATTTGGAAAATAAATACAGTAATTGATCTAGAATACATTTGATAACACTTTACGAGATTTCTATAACTGTATTTGCAAGACATGCACACGATTGCATATTCGAATTTTTCCATTTTCTATCCTACCATCATGATCCAAATAAACACAACTTATGTCACGACAATAACATTTTAACTTTTGTTGTATAGAACTGGTTCCGGGTTAACAGTTCAACAGGTGAAATCACAGTATCAGACAAGATTGATCGTGAAACTGCTCAACAGGTCACTCTGAGTCTACAGGTGAACGACACAAATGCAAGCGTGGGACATCAACCGCAAAACGATGCAGGTTAGCTGAAGTCTCCCTGGATTCATGTAGTTCTCCAACATGCTTTACTGTCTCTTCGTAGTCGTAGAAAACTACGTAGAATGCCTCCCTTTCAGTACTTTAAACCAACATGACTATATCCAGTGTGCAAAATAGCCACTGGCGAAATAGCCCGTGGCGAGTAAAAATTCAGTCTGCCCTCCAAATCCCCACAGTCACTGGCTAGTGAAATTTCATGGGGTCATTTTATGTAATAATACACTTTTAAATCATGCAATATAATGGCCTGGTAGAAATGTTCATCGTGTTAGCAGCTTAATGATGAAACCAGTGTCATGCCGACAATATCTTAAGCTCATCATTTTGTGTAATCGTTTGCTTAGTTTCTATATTCATATTTCGGGCTAGTGAATTATGTTGTTGGCTAGTAGCTTTCAGGCATAGCTAGCCCGACTGGACAGCAAAACATGGAAACTATTTCGCACACTGACTATAGGTGGGATAAGGTACCACCTTTTATGATCCACTAACTAACGTTACGTTGAAGAATATACGTAAAGGGAAGTCCTGTTTGAACAACAACTGTCCTAATTCTACAGTAGCGAAGCCGCATCATTTCGGGCCTCCTAGCTGGGAAAGCCTATAGTCATGTATCCACTGTTAAGTGTGTCTCAATACGGAAATATTGCCCCATCCATGATCCGTTAAAAAGGTTACACAACACCAAATGCTTTCCCATAGACTTCTATAGTAACCTTATATTTTTTTAAATATCCAGGCTATCAACAGCCATTCCATGTACACATGGGTACACTCTAGCCTTTAAACTACCATAAAACAAAGTATCAGGCCAACTTGTCCGTCTCGTTTTGCGAGCACAGGAAGCGGAACACATCGACCCCAGTTCCGCACCAAATGTCACCTACTGGAAAATATCTGTACACACAATAAGCATAAGTGATAGTGATAAAAATGACAGCACTAAATACTTAAAATTGTGGTCAGTTTTAATTACTGGTTGGATGTGCTTTTAAAAAAACAAACATCTTACACTATTTCATCCAATCATAGCTGTTACATGTCTCTGTCTCTCTTCACTTGTTTACATACGGCTCTCACGCAGGACTGATTTAGTGTAGTGGAACCTACTGTAATGGACCTTAGTAGCTTCTGGAACAGTTTAGACTGGATTATCGTGTGTTGCGGTATCGATGTCATGAGGCTAACCTTCAGAAGTGTATGTAACAGAGAGCCTGTTTTTAAGCTAAATCCTGACAGACCCAGATGTGACCCCGCCTACACCAGCAGTGTGCGATATAGCCACTGACCCGCTAGCCCGTGGCTAGTAAAAATCCATGCGGGCCAGTAAAATCTCCTCAGTCACTGGCCCGACTGGATAGTGAATTTCCATGGCGTTTTTTTGTATATAACTGTCTCTGACTTGCTAAGATATAATTCTTTTTAAATCATGCAGCATTATGGCCTGATAAAAATATCATGATATTGGCAGCTTAATGGTGAAACCTGTGTCATGCCAACGATATCTTAAGCTCATCATTTGTGTAATCGTTTGCTTAGTTTCTATATTCATATTTCGGGCTAGTGAATTATGTTGTTGGCTAGTAGCTTTCAGGCATAGCTAGCCCGACTGGACAGCAAAACATGGAAACTATTTCGCACACTGACTGTAGGTGGGATAAGGTAGCTAGATTCAACTGTCGGGTTAGTGAATTATTTTGTGGGCTAGTAAAATTTGGAAACTATTTGGCACTGCTACACCACCTCCCCACCAGTGAAATTACAGTTGGATACATTCTCGAATTGTGGCTAACTATTATTACCATCTTTTTCATAATGCACACAATTTTAAACTCTATTTAAACTTTATTTTCTTATATTCCATAAGGAACTCTTGTCATCAATATACTTGACGCCGACGACAACGCCCCGACCTTCAACGACATCACCTACAATGCGTTTATAACAGAGAACATGGATCGGGGAACACCCATCACTTTCCGTACACCAGATTCTATGAACGTATCGGATCCCGACTTGGTAGGATTATGGTGTAAATTCACTTTCAGTTATTGTAAACAGAACCTGACCTCTGTCTTCTGTTTGGGGAGGTATCATAACCTATTTTCTGTGGGGTAGTCTAGTGGTTAAAGCGTTGGATCGTCACGACGAAGACCCGGGTTGGAATCCCCACATAGGTACAATGAGTAAAGCCCATTCCTGGTGTCCCCCGCCGTGATGTTGCTGGAATATTGCTAAAAGCGGCGTAAAACCAAACTCAGTCAGTCATTTTCTCTACTGACCTCTGAGGGTATTTAGTAGCTATGTGGATGATGACGTATGTTAGAGACGACAACAACGTCATTGCATCCATGATGCACCTATACAAGAATTATTCAGTTACGTTGAATGATAAACCAAAGAAAAATAAAATAAATAGAAATGTTTTTATAGGATTAAAGCAACTGTTTGCCTTCAAAAATTTACATACGTGAATATAAATGTTGGTAAACTTTAAACAATAAAGTAATAAGCCTTATCTAATGTGCAGAGGGACAACAGCTACCTGTCCTTGACCTTGTCTGGCCCTTATGCGGGATACTTCACCATATCCCCAAACACGGTGCAGTCGTCGGTTACTCTTTCAATCAGGGTAGACAACTCGTCCATACTGGACTATGAAAAGGAAAAGTCATTAACATTAACTGTAAGTACGCCAGAATCATATCTTTGAAAATCGGAATTTTACGTCACAGGAACCACTTCATATTGCTGTTTGAAAGTAATGTCCAGTAAAGTACTTAAGTGTTAAGATGATAACAGATTCAGTATTTAAACATGTGCTGACTAACGAAAATATTTATTAAAGCACAGCACCAAACACACATACCTAACGGATATTATGTAATGATCTGCCGTTTATGTAAAATTGTGATCAATCCTTACAGGTAGTTGCGAGTGAACCACGTGGCGACAATCACCTTGAGAGCAACTGTACCGTTACGTTATCTATACTCGACGCCAACGACAACGATCCGGAGTTCCTAAACGTCCCCTACACTGCTAGTGTTAGCGAGCACGCAGCAAACAACACTCCCGTATACAAAGTGAACGTGAGTGAGCCGAACAGTACACTTCTAATTCTCGTCATCGTGGACGTTGACCCGTAATTCGGAAATTAAACGAGACTTACCTGTAAATTGAAGTTTGATTGGAGTTCATGACTGGGCAGAATCAAAATTATGCGTCCATTTCAGTATCAGTTATTACTATGAGAAACTAACGGAGGACACGATGAACGAGTGAGTGAAAGATTAACGCCACCTCGGCAAAATTTTAGCCATATAGTGACACGATGAGTGATGTTTGCTGTATAATGTGAATCGGTATAATAACAGTGATATATATGCATATATCAAGTGAGTGACTGAGTTGAGTTTTACGCCGCACTCAGCAATATTCCAGCTCTATGGCGGCGGTCTGTAAATAAACGAGTCTGGACCAGACAATCCACTGATCAACAGCATGAACATCGATCTGCGTAATTGGGAACCGATGACATGTGTCAACCAAGCCAGCGAGCCTGACCACCCGATCCCGTTAGTCGCCTCTTACGAAAAGCATGGGTTACTAAAGGTTCATTCTAACCCGGACCTTCACGGGTCTGTATCAAGTTGGATGATGCAACCATTATATGTAGGTAAAAAGATTCACTTGCACTTTGATTGGGATCACTGCAAAGAAGAGTGTATACTCATTATATCGGTCACTGCTTTATGTAATACTTACTCTATTATCGACCGCGTCCCTTGGTTGGACTTGTCATGACTGAACAGTAGATAACAAACATTAAAATATCTCATAAAGTATGAAAGATCCAAGACGCTGCTATATATCATACCTTAATATGACTCATAGTTTAACAGTAACTGTTGGTTCTGTACGTTGTATCATCAATTGCAGGCTACCGATGTGGACACGGGACAAGGGGGTGATGTGACCTTCACCCTCCAAGGAGACCAGACATAGTGAGTTTAGACTTTTGCTTGAGACAGAATAACAACACACTCTATTTCAGAACACACAACACCGACAGATTTTTATTCACCCAGTTTTTCAAAATACTTTCAAACGTATTTAAGATAATTGTAATTGATTTGATCATTTAATCTTTCTAGAACTATAACAGAGTTTATGTTGACTTTTTCGATGACAAACGCGTTAAACAAACATGTCTGATGGTGTCATGATAATATTTGGACACGGGTTAGAAGGTATGACAAATATGGTTGTATGAAATGCGTGTCAATATTAATAATCATAACAACTTATATTTCTGACAAAATATGTTGTACAAAACAAGCAATGACGTCAAAACTGAAAGGCTGTGTCTTGAAAACAAAACAACGTCAACATAGGGCCAAACATGCTTTGATGTGACATCATGAGCTGCATCCGAATGACCATTTTCCATAAATGTCCAAATTGACTTGTGACCCAATACTTAGAAATATTACAAGTCAGGGCGTTTGTAATCTCTTTTCCATGTTTGTGGTGTATGTCAATCGAGATACATTCCGACACATACGTAAAATTCAGGACAAGACACTTCTGCAGTTGTGTTTGTATTGGGAATAAAACGTAAGAATAGATTGAGAATACTCACAGACCAAGGAATGCAAACATACAAATATTAGCTTTGCGATAATTCGGCTAAGTCAGGTAGTTCAGGCAGAAACTGTTATTTCAAATTTGAAACCTGCGAATGATAAATCGGATGAGTCTATTTCTGAAAATCATGGTGGGAATTGGTTAAAATCTCATAATTGATGATTGGTTCATTACTACCGATCAATCATCGAAAATAATTGGTTAGTGTCATTTATGAAATTTGTTAATGCGCTTAAAATAAGGGAAAAAACATGTAGTTCTTTTGGGGTGTTTTGGCAAAATTTCACATCTTTAAAGGATGACTAGGATGTTAGGAACATAAATTTCCTGGAATCTTTAAGATAAATTCAATCATGACTTGAAATGAGCTTAGTGCTTACGAAATGTAAGAGACAAAACCAACCATGTGAAAAATATTGTTTATGAAAACAAGTGTTCCAGAATTGTTTGTGTTCGATTATGAGAAATTATGATCGATTGTTTGGCCGTTTAGTCACTACGACCAATCTTCGATTATTTCAATTAATCGGAACACCACTAGTAGTATGGCTTCCATTGCATCCGTCCAGCTTCAGCATAGACACCATCAGTGGCCAGGTATACACGAAAGGGAAGGGCCTGGACAGAGAGAGAACCGACACCTACTTCCTGACGGTGCAAGCAACCGACGGCGGAGGGCGACGGCAGACAACATTGCTCACTGTTAACATCACCGACTACAACGATGAGGTGCCAATCTTTAAGAGAGACTACTACGACGGTAACCTCATTGACGGACAAGATGCATTTACCAGGCCAATTATTGTGGAGGTAAGTCTATCCCATTGACATAATCAGGAACATGAGATCCGCAAAATGTCAGCTTTTGCTTAGACGTGTATATTCTGCTTATGTCTCATTTACTGTACTTACCATTTTCATTTTTTGTTAAAGGTTAAGTATTTTGCCAACGAAAAATAAATCTTGGATAGTCATGTCATGTAACCAATAATCTTAACATACATTCAGTAAGTACTAGTAAGTTTCAAGCGAAAGTTACCGAATCCTTTCCTAAATGATACTTAACATCGTTTAATGTAAATGTAACCACAAACACATTTTAGCATCAAACATTAACTCTGTACGGATTCCGACTCAGTATTTTGGGCCTCATTAACCTACGGATGTCATTTCAAGGCTTGCAACGTTCACAACATAGCGGTGCTGAGGGCCCGGCTTGCTGACTCTTTGATTATATGTAATCATGTCAAGATCCGGGTTAGAATTGATCTTCAGCAACCCATGCTTGTCGTAAGAGGCGACTAACGGGATCGAGTGGTCAGGCCGACTTAATTGATGCATGGCATCGTATCCCAATTGCGAAGATCGATGCTCATGATTTCAATCACTGGGTTGCCTGGTACAGACTCGATCTTTTAAAGACCACCGCCGTGTGGCTGGGGTATTGCTGAATGCGGCGTAACACAATACAGAAACAAACAAAATCATGTTACGCATGAGTATAGTTCCTCATAAGACCAGTCACTATATTTCCTATACTACATTTTCTTATTTATACGCCGACGTAAAAACAACAACTGAAATATTGTTGAATGTGACGTGAGACATAAAAACCAAAGCCTTTCAAACCACACATTCGTTTCAATCATACAATACAATAAGGCATTATAATGTGGTTCTACCCCAGGCTAGTGATGACGACGAAAGCAATACACCAAACAGCGAAGTCCGGTACAGCATAACCAGCTGGCCAGTGGGTCTTCAGAACAACTTTACCGTGGATCCGGTGTCAGGGGTGATGACCGTGAATGGTTTGTTTGACTACGAGAGCCTTGATGCCAGTATCAGCGATACTCTAACCTTCAACCTAACAGCGTCGGACCAAGGCTCTCCAGTTCTGTCATCAAGTGTGGTTGTCAACATCTCAATCCAGGTACAGCGCTCATTATCTTGTCGCTCAGTATTTACGCACACTGAATTTGTATGTGGCATTCTTCATCTATATCAATTATAAACCAGTTGCTATATTTTGGTAGTTATTAGGTATATAATTGGATCGCATGGCCAGGTTGAGTCAATAAAGATAAAATATACTTGAGCCCGGGCTGAGGGTAATAAAAACTGACAAAACATTATAAACTTAACCCGGATTCGTTTTTGTAGTATGTTGTATCGGGTCTGGGAGAGATACATTGTATTTGACACTTTTTATACACTGAAATCAAAATGCTAATTGACTATGTATCTCATTTACTTACTTCAGGATACTAATGACTTCTCTCCGGAATTCGATTCACCAATATATACAGCAAGCGTTAGAGAAGATATTGGCCAAGGTGATTATTTCGATATACCGATTCTCGTTTTCGATTGATCGTGTCAGTCGGTGATACTTTATGGTGCCCAAAATATTTGTTGGCAAATATGACAGTGCTGTGTGTTCTGCCTTCCTGTTGTGTCACACGACGGTGATGTCGACATGAATAAGAACGTAGTTCATTGTTGAGTACAGAAGAGTATGATAATGACAATTGTAATCCAACACGCAAAAACTGTTAAATGCACTTCTGTTATTGGTGCATTCAAATGAAACCTTGAATGATAATTGGTTAATTTTCACAAGAACATGTTAGAAATGAGATTGGAATGAAATACTCAGGCTCTGTCTTCCGTGTCCTCCAGGGCAAAAGATAACCAGAGTTGGTGCCACAGACGGCGACAGAACGTCTCCAAATAAGGACATTTTCTACTTGATTGACAGCGGAGGATTAGGGAAATTTCGAATAGACAGCTCTTCTGGTGATATCCTACGTGCTGGTGAGCTAGATCGCGAGAGTGAGGCTTACTACAGTCTCATCGTGGTTGCCATGGACAGAGGAACTCCATCTCTGTCCAGTTCTTCTGTTGTCAACATCAGCGTCACAGATGTCAATGATGTGGGTCCGGTATTTAACTCCTCATCTTTGTCTGTGGACGTCAACGAGACAACATTAACACATGTGCTTTTTACCGCGTTCGATCCCGATTTAGACGCTAACCTGACCTATTCCATTGACTGGACAAAGAGCTACGGAGTGGATGGAGAACAGAATCGAACCAGTTCTGCAGAGCTCAAGGTAAATAGTAATTACTAATCTTGTATAGATTACATTAACATCTTTATGGTCGGATACACGTTTATCTGTGGTTCGTTAGAAAATGTGCATATGGCTTTGGTTCACCATTAAGTGCTCAGGGCGGTGGGGTAGCCTAGCGGTTAAAGCGTTCGCTCGTCACGACGGGTTCGATTCCGCACATGGTAAAATGTGTGAAGCCCATTTCTGCTATCTTCCGCCATAATATTGCTAGAATATTGCTAAAAAAATTACTCACTCACCAATTACATGTAAGATTTCATGTAAGATGTGTAATTGTACTTTGTTTACGTTCACAAGGAAAGATACGTATTTGAGTTTAGTTCACCATTTCAAAGCTCCAGCTGCAGCTAGGTTGTATGTTTGTTGTTCACATTACAACGTACAAAGCAGGATGTTTTATCTTTATGCATGTACTGTTCAGCATTTAACAATGGTACAATCTGTAAAAGATTATGTCTTCTGTTAATGTCTAGTCTGTGATCAGCATTGAAGAGCTCACTGGAGAAGTGGTGATTAGTAGTAACCTTGACCGCGAACGCATGGAGTTAGTGACGTTGGTCATCGGCGTTAGGGATGAGAATGGTACTACTGGACAGACAGCTACAGGTAGGCCACTGTGTACAAGTCTCCCCCCTCTATCTATCTATCTATCTATCTATCTATCTATCTATCTATCTATCTATCTATCCATCCATCCATCAACTGGTTCCCCTTAACTGAGGTATTTCTGTGTATTTTAGGGACCCTGAACATCAATGTAGTCGACGTAGATGACAATATGCCGCAGTTCAACAACGACACATTTGTTGCCGATATCAGAGAGAATATGGCAACTGGAATCCCAATCAGTTTCAAGGTTCCTTCCAGCATGACCGTCTCTGATAAAGACCAGGTAACAACAGGGAATACGTCTCACATTAATGGCCATCATACCCGTTACGGAGGGAAGACTATATAAGGATAGAAAATGCATTCAAAGTTGAAATTGGGAAAAGGTAGTAATAAGTCCCACTTTCACATTTACTGACTCTATTCTAGTTACTTTACTTCATGATGACATTTATATCACATTAGCACCTGGCATGACAATACCAAATCATGACTACAAAGCAGTAATGAAAGAAATATTTTATTTCTTCATATTTGATGATATTTCAAAGGCGGATACATCGTCTTTAAAAACATGTCATTCCTGAATGAAGAGCCTTTGGTGTTACATGTCCCTCTCATTATGTTCTGTCTTCATATAGTGGTTATGTAAGGCAGTACGTAATACGTATTATAAACAATTGGCATTTCCAGTCATATCAATGTGTTTCAGGGTGAGAACAGCTGGTTTGAGCTGAGCCTAGGGGGCAGTACCGACTTCACACCGGTGCCCAAGTTGGTCAGGTCATCTGCTACTGTGCTGATCACGGTCACAAATCCGGATATCTTGGACTACGAACTGAGACATTCTGTCAATTTTACTGTAAGAACTCCATCAATTCACTGTTAAATTAAGTTTTGTCTTTATAGTAGTGACACACTTACATCATTTATATTGCCCTTGCATATGCCAAATAGGGTAGCAGTACTGGTGTATATTCACATATTCATCTTGTACATGTCTTGGATTGTGGTGATACTGGTTGTATGATTATAAAATTCCTCTTGTAGTCATATCGTCAATGTATGTAAGAAACTGAACTTCGAACTATAATTTAGTAAGCCTGAAAGTCGGGAAATAACCTGGTGAGGATTAATTTGAAGTCATCGTTCACGACCTCATCAATTAACTTGTAACTTCGTATCTTTCTAAAAAAAGTGCGGTTATTATTTTTTTGCGTGAATGCTATTGCTTCATAATTCGTTAAGTCCAAATATCGTTCAATTATTTGTTTCGTCAGATTATGGCGAAAGAGCAGTATGGGAACGGCTTCAATACAACAGCGTTTGTTCAACTAAGTATTCTTGACGTCAACGACAACGATCCAAAGTTCGTAAAACCTGAATACTCAGCCGAGATTCGTGAAGATAAAACCAATGGCACAAGCGTCGTTAATGTCACAGTAAGTTGGAGTTGAACATGAATTATTTTACGCAACGGTACATTAAAGGTTAGTTGCTCACCTTCGTAAAACACATGCACTGTTTGGCGATCCTACAGCTTCAGATGGTTCTGAAAAGACCATATAGACTACCTCATTCTGAAGAGTAGGAATTGGTTTTCAGCTACCTATGCTTGTCGTAAGAGGCGACCTACGGGATCGGGTGGTCAGGTCCACTTACTTGGTTGACACCAGTGGTGGTCCGATTAATTGAAATTATCGAAGATTGGTCGTAGTGACTAAACGGCCAAGCAATCCATCATAATTTTTCATAATCGAATACAAACAATTCTGGAACGCTTGTTTTCATTAACAATATTTTTCACATGGTTGGTTTTGTCTGTTATATTTCGGAAGCACTACAAGCTCGTTTCAAGTCATGATTGAATTTATCTTAAAGATTCCAGGAAATTAATGTTCCTAACATACTAGTCATCCTTTAAAGATATGAAATTTTTCCAAAACACCCCAAAAGAACTACATGGGTTTTTTTCCTTATTTTTAAGCGCATTAACAAATTTCATAAATGACACTAACCAATTATTTTCGATGATTGATCGGTAGTTATGAACCAATCATCAATTATGAGATTTTAACCAATTCCCAACACTAGTTGACACACGTTATCCCCATTGGGTACATCGATCGTCATGATTTTGATCACTGGAATGCCTGGTCCACACTCGATTTTTTTACAGACCACCGTTAAATTGCTGGAATATTGCCGTGTGCGGCGTTATACATGAACTCAAGTGATCGTTGCAGTATATGTTTACAGACATTCATTTGTAATGCCAAAGAACCATGTCAGTGAACCTTTCCTGTACAAAGACCAATATCCAAAAAAGTTCCAAACTTTGGTCTCTTCATTTTACAACTGTTCAGCATCGAGCATGCTCTTTCTATGATGATCTCAAAGCACTTGATAGGGCCTTTGATAATGTTTACAACATTCAAGTCCTATGTAAAGCTGTCATTCACATGTTAGATGCAAATTTTGGCGCACCGACCACAATGACCGGAGTATGTTTTCGAGTTTGCTCGGCTTCCTTAGCGACAAGTAACGTAGGCACGAGGAGGATGATACGCATAACTTTTCGAAAACACTTGGTATCACTGTTATTTCAGAGTGAATCATAAACACCAGCTTTATATGTATTTGGTATTTAGACATTGCATTTAGCTTACACAGAGATGTCGCTATCTTACATTCGTTTATTCATTCTTATATTCATTGCGTATATTCATCATTCATTATACGGTTATTCATTATTCATTCATATATCGACCATTCAGTGTACATTTTATTATAATATAACTCATTCATTCTTATTCGCTTTCCTGTTCCTGTTTGGCATAGGCGACTGATAACGACTCAGCCATATTTGGTATGGGAACGTATACTCTACAAGGAGGACAAAATCTGTAAGTATTTTAGCATTTGTATTTTCGAACAACAAACTGTACTTCTGCGAACCTCTGTTTTGTGTCAACCAATGTTTCAAGACTGGTTGTTCCCTGGCTTTGACTTTGTAAGTGAGTGAGTGAGTTTAGTTTTACGCCGCACTCAGCAATTATCCAGCTATATGGCGTCGGTCTGTAAATAATCGATCCTGGACCAGACAATCCAGTGATCAACAGCAAGAGCATCGATCTGCGCAATTGGGAACCGTTGACATGTGTCAACCGAGTCAGCGACCCTGACCACCCGATCCCGTTAGTCGCATTTTACGACAAGCATAGTCTCCTTTTAAGACAAGCATGGGTTGCTGAAGATCTATTCTACCCCGGATCTTCAGGGGTCCTTTAACGTTGTATATTTAAGTGGGTTAGGAGTGAGAGCTGATATGCAACATTTATGACGGGTTATTTTGTTAACAATTTTAATATAGTTTCGACATAAACAATATCACGGGCGAGGTGACGGTGGCCAGTCACCTGGACCGAGAGCGCCAGTCTCAGTACTTCCTAACCGTGGTCGCCACCGACAAAGGCGGACGTCGTTCAACTGTGCAGCTGACTGTCAACGTCACCGACTACAACGACAACGCTCCTGTGTTCACCAGGGACGCATACGACGCTGTGCTGAACGAAAACTCCATAGCGTTTGGCAAGACTGTAAAAGTGCAGGTATTGTTAAGTAGTTGTTCTAAAAGACCAACATATCACATGTCACCTTAGCTTAAACTAACGTACCTTTATCTCGGCAAACTTCTTCTCCATTGCTCTACACAACGTCAATTTAAACAGTAAATTGACGGTGTTCAGAGCGATGTAATTACGCTTTATGAATTTCCAAAAAGGGTAGCAGGGTTTGTATATTTTTATTGAGTCGGTTTATAATGTTCGGTATATATTTTTTTATACGACAAGTAATATTTTTACAATGAATTTGTCTGCACGTCTTTGCTTTATTTTTAAAGGATTTAAATTATTATCAATATTAAATCTGTCTCAATTCAAAATATACACATTAATCTTTATGTTATGTCCCTCACGAGATTTAATAAAGTATGCTTTTTTAATATTTGATATTTCCATGGGAGTTAGGTGATATGAATGTGTCGACAGTATAATTAGGAGATCCGGGGAAATGTGCTTACAAGACACAAGGTTAACAGATGACCTATTCCTTGTTCATACAGGCTACAGACCTCGATGAAGGTACCAACGGTGAAATACGATTCTCACTCTACCCTTCAACGTATAGTTCCAATTTTACTATCAACGACACTTCGGGGGAGATATCTCCAAGATCGGCGTTGGACTACGAACTCCTGAACCGCTCGATCGGTGGTCTAATCGAACTCCTTGTGGTTGCCACGGATCGTGGTAACCCCGCCTTGTCATCTAATGTGACACTGTCTATTCAGGTTCAAGTAAGTTAATCATAGTTTAGCAACTTTCTGTTTTAAACTGTGATTTAATACATGCGGCATGAGAAATCCAAGTCAGGGCCCTGTTCCTCAAAGCGATCGTAGCGCTACGACTGTCGTAAGTCTATGTTAAAGTATGGGAGTTACGATCATCTTAGGGTTACGATCGCTTTGAGGAACGGGGCCCTGAACAAGTCTAAGGGGCGTTGGGGTAGCCTAGTGGCTAAAGCGTTCGCTCGTCACGCCGAAGATCCGGGTTCGATTCCCTACATGGGTACAATGTGTGAAGCCAATTTCAGGTGTCCTCCACCGTGATATTGCTGGAATATTGCTAACAGCAGCGCAAAACCATACTCACTCACTCAGAACAATTCTAAACAATACCGTTGTTCATAGTTTCTGGTCCAAGGTTGACTGTAAAAAAATTATCATTCACCTGAGAGTGAGTCAGTGAGAATCGTTTTACGCAGCTTTTAGCAGGGAACACCAAATATGAGCTTGACACGTTGTACCCATATGGGGAATCGAACTCGGGTATTCAGCGTGACGAGCGAACGCTTTAACCATTAGGCTACCCAACCGCCCCATTCCCACGTGAATACAATCAGGTGCTCCCTGTGTACTGCCGAAAAAAGCTAAGACATCTTTTGAGGACAATATATCAAAATTTCCCTCGATGTCATATAGGTAGAATATTCTGGATAAATACTTATATACGTAATTTTGTCTATGGTGAATTGGGTGAGTGAGTGAGGTTTTTAACAACGTTTAGAACAGTATTGATGTTATATCACGGCATGACAGCCTTATGTGATGAAGGCAGCCCGAATTAATGCAGGTCTCTGGCGAAACTCACGATGAACCCAGAAACATAATCTAGATGGACTGGGATTCGACCCCACTACCACAGGTGCGCAAACCGCCTTGGACAATTGGACCACCCAGTTGGCAACATGGCGACATACAAATGACTAATGTGAAATAGAGTAAATTCGAGTTAAACGTGACATCTTCATTTTTTCCGGGATCTTGGTATTTTGAGGATATAGGAAATGTTAGAAAAAGGCTACGGGATCTAACACAATCCTTGAGTTTAACCAGGACCTGTACACATTCAAGTTAAAAAATTGAAATAGAAAAGATACTTGCATCGCGATTTATATACATCGTTATGTCTTAAGAGAAAAGCAACTGACCTACCTGACTATGACATGTCTTATTCCAGGATCGGAATGACAACGCACCTGAATTTGTCAAATCCTCGTACAGGTACAATATCACGGAAAACTCAGTAAGTTACTCAAACATTAGTAATGTTACGTTTCCGTCATTATATCGTCTTCGTATATTGTGTGTGTAGGTGAGCGTTTCTTGTCAAAGCATAATACGACTATCTTCATTTACATTGTGTGTCGTTTGTGCAATTGAGCTCTGGAATATATTCTAGCAATATCACGACAATGAAAACAGAAATTGGTTTAACGCATGATTGGGCTTGTCTTCCATGTTGGGAATAAAACCTGGATCTTTAGAGTTATGAGCAAACGCTTTAACAAGTCGGCTACCAATTGCCCACTTTTACTTTGAAACTATATAATATATAGAAACTTCAAACATTATTACATGTCTTAAAAGAATAATTCCTGAAATGAAATTGGGAATTATATCAATATACACTCATTCATTTACAACCTCCAAACCATGAATTCTGATCGAAATTAAACTTTTCGCCCATGGGCCAACATATTTTTCGCCCATGGGCGAGATGTTTAAATATCGTTCTAAGTTAGTCGAATTAAGTCAAAATGAGTTGAAATTTGTGTCATGATGCTTATAAACATACACTCATTCATTTACAACCTCCGAAACATGAATTCTTAGCAAAGTTAAACATTCTCGCCCATGGGCCACTGTTCGCCGATGGGCCGGCCCATGGCGAGCGAGTTTAAATTTAAAGTTTTCGAAAAAACTTTTTATCATTTTTTCATCCTTGGCATATATTCATAACAACTGCATGTTTAATTTGGTCAAATCCCTTGTCAGAAAGTGCCCACAGTGCGGAGAGTTTCGGGACTTTTGTGAGTCCAGAATTAAATTGTGACGTGTTATAACATGCTTTGTTTTTATTAATTTCTTAGAATTGTCTGCAGTTCTCAACACTATTTATGACATTTGATATCTTATGATCCAAACGTTTCATCTAGGTTCGCAAGTTGGCAATGTTCTCGCACAAGATGGAGATGGCAGCCAACCAAACAATGACATATTCTATCTGATCCAGAGTGGGAGTTCAGATAAATTTACCATTGACAGTGGGTCGGGGACATTGTCACCAGTGGGAGTCTGGACCGCGAAACAGAGGCTCAGTACAACCTCACTGTGGTTGCTATAGACAGGGGCAACCCTCCCTTATCAGGAACGGCGACCGTGACAGTGAACATCATCAACATCAATGATGAAACACCGGTGTTTACACAATCTTCAGTCACTCTTAGCGTTGCTGAGAACAAGGGTGTCAGTCAAGTGCTGCATACCTTGTCTGCTCAGGATGATGACGAGGATGCTTCGCTGAACTATACTATTGTCTGGAGCGAAAGTGAAGCATTTGACGACAAACAAGCCTCTCTCAACACGTCTTTCTTAAAGGTATCTTAATGCTTTTAGAAT
Organism: Haliotis rubra; assembly: GCF_003918875.1. Classification (NCBI taxonomy): domain Eukaryota; kingdom Metazoa; phylum Mollusca; class Gastropoda; order Lepetellida; family Haliotidae; genus Haliotis; species Haliotis rubra. Next base: position 1,552,777 of record NW_025767457.1, read on the forward strand.
ATTATATAACTCTTATTTGCTTCACGATACCATAATTCGGTATGATGTTTCACTGTGCACTGCATGCAGCAATATCGTAGAGGAATACAACCAAGATACCATTCTGGATGATACATGAAGTCATTATGGAAAGATAATTGTTGTCCCATGAAATGGGTATTGAGTATGAACATTTTATGATATGTGAGGAGAGATGCTATTTTCTTTGTCTCTTCGAATGGGGTAGCCTAGAGGTAGCCTAGAGGTAGCCTCGAAGACCAGGGTTCGAAACACCGCATGGGTACAACGTATGAAGCCTACTTCCGTGTCCGCCGCTGTTGTGTTGCTTGGATATTGCTGAAACTGGCGTAGAACCAAACTCACTCTCTGCAAAAGAATAACCATATTAATCATGTCACTCTGCAAATGAAACCTGCGAAATAGTTTCCAAATTTTGCTAGCCAGTCGGGCTAGCTATGCCAGAAAGTTACTAGCCCACAAAATAATTCACTAGCCCGAAATATGAATGTAGAAATTAAGCAAACGATTAAAACAATTGATGAGAATACGATATTGTCGGCATTTCATTGGTTTCATCATTAAGCTGCTAATATGATGAACATTTATATCAGGCCATAATATTACATGGTTTAAAATGAATTATATTTTAGCAAGTCAGAGACAGTGATATATTTACAAAATGAGGCCATGTAAATTCACTAGCCAGTCGGGTCAGTGACTGTGGAAATTTATTGGCCCGCCTGTATTTTCACAAGCCACGGGCTAGCGGGCCAGTGGCTATTTCGCACACTGTTATGTCGTCTTTACAATTATGTCTGTCTTCGTGTAGGATCTCCTCAGCGTGGATTCTAGCACTGGATCAATCATTCTGAAGCAAACCCTGGACAGAGAGACAGTGGAAACTATCAAACTCGCCATGTATGTGGAAGACGAAAATGCACAAGACCCTTCTCCACAGACTGCCACAGGTATACTCTTCAACTGGAGTGAGTGTGTTGGGTTCAGTTTCGCCTTAAACGCTACGTTCTATCGCTACGGGTCACCTTGATGTAACACAGGTCATCCACTAGAAATGATGGCACCACAGTCCAAACATCATTACTAGGAATCTGATATCGAACCCCTAATTGGAATATCCTGACATTAAACAGAAACAACAAATTCGCCACAGGTGCACAACACTAACATATTTTTGAGAATTGCAGACTGTAAAACCATTTCGAATGCCAAACATACTATTGCTCTCCGATAGTGTCTACACAGAAAGACACAGACTTAGCTCTTTATCTTGGTCTTTTTATCCTCTTTCATTATTTTACATAGCGACCATCACCTTCATCGTCCTTGATGAAAATGACAACGACCCGAAGTTCGACAGCAGTATCGTGAATGCAAACATCGACGAAAACGCTCAGCCTGGGACACCCATAAGTTTCAGTCAGTCTTTGGCTCTTGGAGTCAGTGACCTTGACAAGGTGAAATACCCATTTCATTCGCATGCGTTTATATAGCCACCACATTCTTAATAAATTGAATTTTTTTAAATTCCCCAATTCGCTAAATGAACCTTTTATTGAGACTCAATCAAATACCATGGGGATGATGAAAATAGTATTCCAAATGTAAAATTTGAAAGGTAAATGAAAGGATAAAATCACGAGATATAATTATTTAATGAATTGGACGCTCATTGATGAATCCACATGCATGAAGTGTGACTTGTATTTGTATTAATTGTATCAAGCATCTTTTTTGATGTCACCAAGGTTTAAACTATGAGCAGATGTATAAACACTACCCCACTATCACGCTGAAGACATGTGATTCCTGATCATCTTGACATATACCGTTGATGTTGAACATGGGTGACGTCTTTTTCAGGGACGTAAACAGTGTCTTCAACCTGAGCTTGTCTGCATACACTGACAATTTTGAACTGGTCCCCGTGCTGGTCAGATCATCAGCCTCGGTACTCGTGAGGGTCAAGAACAACACCATACTGGACTACGAGAAAAGAAGCAATATATCATTCTCTGTAAGTGTAGCACGAGTTTCCGCGTGATTCAGTTCTGTTGCACGTTGGCTTTTAGCAATTGCTGCAATAGTTCAGGGCTGGGAATACCAGAAGTTGGATTTACACAACATACCTGTATCGAGACCTCCAGGTGACGAGCAAATGCTTTTAGGGCTGAGATAACCTATGAAACCAGTACCTATTCATCTAACTCTAAATTGTGTACTAGTATTTATTTATGTTTTCCTATTCTAGTGGAAAGTACTGTTTGATAGTACAGTGTGGTTATGTTTCTGGTTGCATCTTGGCAATGAGTGTCTCACAGCAAATATGAGTTGCTGAAGATTAATTCTAACCCGAGTTTGCACAGTTTTAAGTGAGATTATCGCATACGTTTTAAGTCCCCAATCAGGACAAGATCACGATCACTCTCAAAGGAACCGTAGGAAACTATAATTATCTATAATAATATTGATAGGGGAAAGGATTGATCAGTGGTTAAGGGTGCCGGAAGTCGCTATGCAGAGTTATGTCCCTTAGTCTTAGCTGAATTCGTTATTTGTCAGTTTCATGAGATCAGTACCGTAATATCTCATCACACCACAACCAGCTGTACTCGCCTGAAATCACATTAGATTAACTCATATTTTTAGCTTACACGTCGTCCTTAATTCAGTCCAACTCACTCTTTGTACGTAGATCATTGCCATGGAGACCGAGACATCAGAGCACCTAAGTAGTAGTGCACAAGTTACTCTTGTCATCAATGACGTCAACGACCATGATCCTGACTTTGGTTTACCATCATACACAGCCAACGTTACAGAAAACAGCCCCAACGGAACCAGTGTCCTTCTGATAACTGTGAGTAGGACAGACATCTGCTCACGCTCCTCAACTAGGTACATCGTGGGAGATTGGTGTCACTCACCTCTCATACCAATACCACCATGTATCTTTGATTGAACCAATGGTGGTGTGTGTTCATGTGCATATAGGTCGCAAGGTCGCAAGTCGGAATATTGCTCGACATGAAAGGGAGGTTGACTATTGGAAAGTTGAAATCAGCCCTTTTATCATACGGCCTAGTGGAGAGTTTTTTGTCACTCTGAATCTTGGGCAAGGAGAGTCATTGGATGGGTGACCTTGTTTGGCAGCTTGACTCCTGAGACTTTCTAGGACTTCAGTCCTGCCCACAACGGAGCATATTAGATACATTGGTCTCACCTTAGGCAAGTGAGTTTGTTCCAAATTGCCTCTTTTCAAACAGCTGAAAATGGGTACCCGGTTGGATAAGTCATGTGGCCTTGGGATACCCGAGTAGTAATATCTATGAACTCTGTTAGCGATTTGGGCACACTTTGGTGGAATTTGGAGTTTTTTGTGGAGTTTGGTGAAATATAAAAATGTACATTATTATTATTATTATTATTATTATTATTATTTACCAAATGAATGTAAATGAAGTTTACACAATGACTTTAAATCATAAACAGAAACACTGTTTCCAAATCATGTAATTTCGTCATTTTCTTCTTTGATCAGAATCGAGTATTGTCACAATAATACATTCTTATCAGTTTTTGTAATGGCCTGTGTATGGCACAGTACCTTTTAACAACGATAGATGTTGTGGACGATACCGCGTGTTTGTCACATGATATGAATGAACATTTACATCTTGTAGATACAAAACATTTCTTTGGCAGGCGACTGATGCTGATTCAAGTAAATATGGCATGGGCACATATTCCTTCCAGCGAGGAGAAGACAAGTACGTTGTTTCGACTATTTCCGAGGACCAATACAACGTTATGACATGCCTTGCTACTGACAATTATCTATTTGGGATTATGGTACAATATAAAGCCTCAAGTATCCAGCGTTGAAGGGGACGAGGCTGATTTGTGATCGATACTGACACTTCTGTTTTAAACGATGCTTACGATGCTCGATTGACATAATGATAAAGTTTAATGTGTTGTATTAAAATTAACCGAATGGTTTTTTTATATGCATGCACAGTAACTGGCAACTCCGCTCCACTGCACACCGCATATGAAGTATGTGCCACATTAACTTGGTGCGCCAAAATGCCAGAGAGTTGAAATTGAAAATACGATGTGTCGTTCAGATTGAAATCCAATGATCAGGGAAAAACAAAGCGCCCTTAAGCAGCTGAGCTTGATATTTGGTCAATACAAATATTAGTATGCATTAATATTAGTATGTATGTATGTATGTATGTATGTATGTATGTATGTATGTATGTATGTATGTATGTATGTATGTGTATGTATGTATGTATGTATGTATGTATGTATGTATGTATGTATGTATGTATGTATGTATTCATTAGTACGCATGCATGCATGTATGTATTTCTATCAAAATGTAGCATGCATACTCACATGAAATTATGGTATTACATTTTCACGAAAAAGACTCCTAATGTAATACAAACAGTTTTATCGAAATTTATTCTCCAACGATGATGATGTTTACAGGTTTGCAATCAATGCTACGAGTGGCGAGGTGTATGTAACGGGACCTCTAGATCGAGAAACAAAGTCTCAATACTCAATCACAGTGCAGGCCACGGATCTGGGACAGAGGACCCAGTCGGTCGCCCTGACTATCAACATCACTGACAGGAATGATGAAACTCCAAGGTTTCAAAGAAATGATTACTCAGCAGTTTTGGTAGAGAACAGCAATGCGTTTATTAGACCGCTACAAGTACAGGTAGGAATCCATAATTCATCCATCGGATGAAAGTTTGGTGCAGTAGTCTGTTTCTAATGTACCTTTGAAAATACCGAACACCATACAAATTGTTGCTTTGATTCAAACCGATGATAAATAGCTGGAATATTAAGCGCGGCGTTAAACAACAAAAACAAACAAACAAACAAACGTAGCCGTCGAACAGCGATGTCACAAACGGTTTAATTGTAAGTGTAACAAAGACACAAGATACAGTTTTATTCAATTGATGGTTTATTTTGCGAGATAAAAATAAATTGATTTGCATATAGAAATGCAAACATCATGAAAAACGTCAGCGAATGATAAGTCTTGATTATCTTGGAACTTGTGCTTTTTTGTGAGATGCCGGTATGGATATTGTCACATTATCACAATGTATTAGAAGTAGTTTGGATTTTGTATAATCCCAATTCATTTCCATCACACAAGTGCTTATTCTGGGGTATAAGGTCCACGTACCCCCTGCTTGTCGTATTACTAATTACATTAAAACTGTCGGGGCGGTGGGGTAGCTTAAACTGTCTCTTGGGTTGATCTGCTACCATTGTGTTGTGGATCTAAAAGCGATTCTTGCAATAATTAATGTCTCTTGGCACGGACTTGACGGGTTATAGGAAACGACGGGTTAAAACGTGTAATGCAGTAGTAATATTGCATACCATACATTTCAATCAGTCTTGAAATAACAGAGCATCGTGTTTTTCGTAGGCAACTGATGATGATAAGCCCAACACAGCAAACAGCCGTGTCGTCTACAGTATCATCTCAGCATTTCCCAATCTGGACTCCAATTTTAGTGTCAATCCTTCGTCAGGGTTGATTCAACCTGTCACACCCATTGACTATGACACGTTGAGTAATCATTCAATTGTCCTGGTTGTCGTCGCTGCTGATGAGGGAGTGACGCCAAAGTCCTCCAACGTCACTGTCTCCATCACTCTTGAGGTAGGTCCAGTTAACAGCATTAGCGTAATTTATAACGTTAAAGTTAACGCCAGGGAAAAAACAGTTTCAATTTTTTTTTTCAGTTGCATTTGGAAGTAAAATATTGAACAAACTTTATGGATAACAAAAAATCTTTATTTCGTGAGTGCGACGTTTCGTTACATTCTCGATTATTTGCCAAAACAAATTTCCTTCGACATGAAAGACAAAATAACGATGAAATTAACACAATAAGCATTGTTTGTGATATTGACAATGCTAACGTCCTCTTATAGATGTCGACATATATTTAATCTTTATAACATCATTTCGTGTGGGATTTATTGCAGGACATAAACGACAACAGTCCAACGTTCACGAAGCCTGCTTACGGGTCATCTATATCTGAAGCTAGCGGTCTTGGTAAGATTAGAGATTGATTGTCCCAAATGACAGTCTATACCAAGCTATAAACCTTACTATATGTTATTACTTTACAGTTCAATGTAATCCAGGTAAGTCTTTGAGCAACTGCAGATTGCGTTCATGACTGAAACGAATGTTCCCTTTGCTCCGCTTCTATACTCAACCCTTTCCAAACTTTCGCAGAACCAATTTCCAGGGCGTCTGTAGATGCACTTCTGACAAGGTAAACCAACTCCTGCTTGTCTTAGCTTGCTTATGCAGTGTTAGTATCGCCCTCCATTCTACCCCCAACCAATGCTACGTTCAGACAAAAAGCAAAGGATGTTGTTAACCCTTTTCTATTACAACTCCAAATTTGTTATACTTTAACATTTTAAACCTTAACCTGGCACTTAATGAACACCGCCAGTTACAAAAATCCCTTAGAAATATAACGTATTAAAAAGATAATGGCATAATAATTGTATTAACGTACGTTTCTCACCGTTAATTCAATCGAACAACATTCTCGGCTCTAATCATATAAACACTGTTCTTGCGAGGTATGTGCTTGGTCTGTATCACGTGTACGTCTTGTCTTGTTCCTCCTCAACTAAACATTACTCTGTTACAGCAACAAATGGTCATATAATATACGTCTTCTTACAGAGCGAATATATTCTTTCATCCCCAGATGCGCCTGTCGTTACTGTTACTGCAACTGATGCTGACGGAAGTAAACCCAACAATCAGGTCTTCTACCTCATAGAAAGTGGCGCCTCTGACGCGTTTAAAATCAATGGCACATCAGGGGAGATAACTGTTGCTGGTGATTTGGATAGAGAAAATCGCAAAATACACTCTTCTGGTAAAGGCCATGGACAGAGGGTCCCCGGTTCTCTCTTCGTTTGTGAATGTAACAGTCAACATTCTTGACGTCAATGACGAGAATCCTAAGTTTTCCCGCGATGTTCAGTTCGCCAGCGTGTATGAAACTGGTAAATCTGAGCAGCTATATACATTCAACGCAACAGACCCAGACAAGGATTCTAGTCTATCATACGATATTTACTGGGATGGGAGCAGTGGGCGAGACGATCTGCAGAAAAGTGTCAATAAATCCTACCTACAGGTGTGTTGAATTAGAAGATGCTGTGTTCTTAAGTAGTCGATACCCGGAAACCGAGCTCTATACAAAAAGTAATATATAACTGGCTGTAATTTTCTCTTGTCTCGAGTATACTTGAAAACATTGACAGAACTCTAGATCGAACTGCCGTTTTCTAAAAACGTATGACTTTTTAATAACATCTGAAATTGCGAAGGAGATTCCTGATATAAAAATGTAGTAGTAATGTAGTAGTAATGCCGCAATATCTAGAACAGAAACAAGACAATGATACACACAAGTCTTACCAAAAAGTTGTTGGTGCTTTTATTCAAATATAAATATACCACCAATGAAAAGTTTAGACACAGGCAAATCACTCACTATATGTTATGTATATATATGAGGTCATATCGAAGATGAATTTCTCCACTTACCTCGGGGAATCAACTGCAAACCTTATGCTGATGAAAAATCGTGTATGTGAACAGCTGCGTTTTGGTGTGAAGTTTTGTTAAGAAGTCACCAATGAGATTCATCATTTACTGAACTCATGACAATAATTTTTTCAACGTTGCATTTGTTTTACAATACATAAGTTCATATATAAACAGTACCTTTAAACAGTATGAAATAATTTGCAAAATCTAGTTTAGAACAGTTGACTGAAGTAAGTGGCTACATTTACACTGGTGAGTTTAAACTGTTGATGGGTAGTATAGATGCCTGTATGAGGTTCTTAACACACAAGCTCCTATAATACACTTATACATAATAGATACCCCAAAAGCTATCGGACAAATGAAATTTTTGCACCGATAAGCAGTGTAGCATTTTAATGTATTTGGTAGGATGAAAATCCCACGAAGGTAAGGATTTAGTGTGCGAGCGTCTGACGGGCTACAAACATCAAGCGTTTTCATGATGGCCGCGTTTGTCCAGCGCGTTGACAAAACCATAAAGAGGATGGATGTTTGGAACAAACCCGGATCTTCCCATAGACAGATAGTCACGAAATGCCTGAAATACTGCCGATGTGATTTAACTCACTCACTCACTCCCAGTGACAAGTCACAACCTATAACCGCAGGACTACCCGACCGTGATACATTGTATCGTTAACAATGGCACGAAGGATCGTTAGTAGTGTATTTCCGTCAAGTGTTTCACAAGTATTAGACTGTTGTTACGGCTGCTCAGACTCACATTTCACATTTCATTGTATTTCCAACTGTTTAAAAAGCGGTTATACTACACTTATATATTCAACTGGTGGGCTTTTTACAGAGGGTTGTCAACATCAATCAGTCAAGTGGGGGGAAGTGGTAACTATTGCTGAGTTGGACAGAGAGAGACTGACCGCAATCACTTTGGTCGTCGTTGTAGTGGACACCAATGCCAACACTACAGGAAGACCGCTACAGGTAACCCAACACACCTGGTTTAGGAAGCACATGTGAAATACGTATGATCAACATAAGGGAATGACAGATCATATTCATGAGCAAATGGCAAAGTTTACCAGAAGAGGACAGGTGCAAACACTAATAAGGACAAATTTCAAACCCGTAAACACCAGTTATCCCCTTAGAGCATCTAGAAATCGCAAATTTAGTGCCATAAACCTTTCATGTTATTTTCGATGGGTATTTAAGCTCACTGTTAGTATATCTGCTATGTTACCCTTTTCTTCTTTTCTTCTTGAACTTATCGAGTAGTCATGGACAATTTGAAGAAGATATTTCCTACTTTAAGTGACTATGAGTATCATAGTGCCATTGTATTCCTGAAATCCTTGCCACAACTTTGTATAACCTAACGTTTGCTTTGTGATATAGACATACCCAAGCGAGGTTTGTATTTAATAATATAATATTCCATGTAATATAGAATTTTACGTTCAAGTGGTAGGATCCGTGTGTTTTGTTCAGGGACGCTGTCGATAACAGTATTGGACATCAACGACAACCCTCCAACATTCTCCAACACAACTTACTCAGCCGAGGTACTAGAAAACATGCCTGAAGGCACTCCAATCACCTTTACAACGCCGTCGGATATGAGTGTGTCCGATGCCGATTATGTGAGTTGTTGGTACATTGTGTTTGTGGGTGTGTATCAGAAGCTAAAATTAGTGTAACGAGTAATCGAAATATCGCCCTATGTAAATGCATTGATCAGTTAAGATTTTAAGATAAGATACCGGAATCGGGTGGTCAGGTCGCTGACTTGGTTGACACATGTCATCGTATCTCAATTGCGTAGATGGTTGCTAATGGTGTTGAACACTGAGATCTGAAAGATTTACATTTTAGGCGACACCAGCACGTGTATGTTTCTGACAAACCTAGAAACACGATCTATTTGCATTATTGACACGAACCATACAGCATGTCGAAAGATGCGACACTGTACAACGATCTAGAGGAAAGTTTAAACCTTGGTGTCCTGAGATATTTGAAACAAATATAGTATTACACAAAAAGGAAACTGTCCATACGAAGGATCTATACAATACATTCGATCTCTTTCAGGAAACAAATAGTGAGTTTAAGTTGATAGTCGGCGGAGGACTGGGCCATGTATTTACACCTGTCCCAACGACTGTCCGTTCTTCCTCATCCGTCATCCTCCGAGTACAGAACTCAACATGGCTGGACTACGAACAACATCATAACTTCACAATTAAGGTAAGTAGTCTTGAAACAATTATTACCTGAACAACACCAACTCCTCGAGGCCAATTGGAAGCTGTTGGAAAACATTGTTGAACACGAAACTGAATATTCATCATACAGGCGTACCTTCAAAGTTCTGTGAATCTGAGGAGCTCTATTTATAATCCACAAGATTAAACTTAATATTTGATTTGCAATATTTCTGAAAGTTTTCAAGGATCCAAATGTTATGTTTAGCATTGTATTGTTATCGTTAGATCATTCAAGAAACCACACATTTTAAAATATTTAAAGAAACTCCATGTTTTGAATGTTTCTTCAACTTTTTTGTGAAAGTTATTTTACTTATAAAGCATATAAAATCTTATGATATTATAAGTAAGACACTATATGCAACATATACAGTGAGCATATATGTCATATCACAGAATCCGAAGCACTTCTAAAAATATTGCGAAGTATTTACAGGTCATTGCAAAAGACCCAATATACAGTGATTTGAGTGAAGTATTTAAAGGACATTGGAGTACATTGTGTCTGAATAGACAATAAAGGTAAACCACGTATAGAGGCATGTTAGAAAGACCATTTGCTCCTGTTAACTTAATCTCCATAATTTGGATTTCCCAATGGAGTCGACCTAACTTGAACCACGTGCTTATGGCAGTGGCACAACTTCGGTTAACGCGAGGCTCCGTGTTGAAACCTACTTACATCAACGTGAATTTGATGGTTTCCACAGTTTTCCAAGACGATATTAAAACACCTTCACCTTCACCTGATGAAGGGATCTGTAATGATCCCGAAATGTTGTGTGGGAAAGAATATAGAAGCATAAATATAATGTCTTGGTCATCCATAACAACTTCTAAATGCCGCTAAAAGACATGGTATTAAAACAGTTTAAGTTTCTCTTGACAGCTGATTGCGAGAGAAACATTGACGTCTCCTAAGAAGAGTTCTACAGCCACTGTATACATTCAAATTCTCGACGCCAATGACAACAGCCCGATGTTCCTGAACACCTCCTACAGCATCACCATACCAGAGAACACCAGCATCCATACCAGCGTTGTCAATATAACCGTAAGTCATTAACAGAAGTGAGTTTAGTTTTACGCCGCCGCTTTTATCAGCATTCCTACAATATCACGGCTGGTGACACCAAAAATGGGTTTCACACATTGTAACTATGTGGGGAATCGAACCTGGGTCTTCGGCCTGCCCAGTTTACAATTTCACGTTGTTACATCGTTATGCTTTCGTTGTTACAACGTCATTGTATAGACTCCCATTTACGTTGTCACAACGTTGTGGCCTGACGTTATTATACGTCATTTGTACGTGTCCACAAGGTTAGGTTATTTGATACTAACGTGTTATACGTTGTCCTCTCGTTGTATTTAACGTCATAGTTGAATAGTTTTCCCAGAAGTGAACAGTACATAAGAAACAAACGGAAATTCACTTCAATGTCTATTCGTCAATTTGGATGTTTTGGTCGTGTGTTTTCTGAAGTCTCTAAGTGAAAGATTTTACAAAATACATCTATCGTGGCACCAAGTTATAAGAAACGTTGTTATAACGTTGTGAGGCGCCCAAAGCATAAATCATTTCCTTAACGTAAATTTGCAACTTTGTTGTTACGTTGTGACATAACGATATAAAATGACGTAGTAATACCGGTGTGACAACCTTGTGTCATGACGTTACCAATCTTCAACCTTTCCCACAACGTTGCGAAAACGTTGTCTGTCAGCACGGACACGAGCTAACGGTTAACCTCTATTCTACCACATCACCCCTTAACAGAAGCAAGAACCTGTGAACAGTTATAGATAGATATCTTCTGAAGGAGCAAGAACACGTGTCATTGCGAAAAGTTGAAGAGATAACTGATATTAAACATACATGTATGACTGACATCGAATTCCAGGTCTCTGGTTGGCTAGACCACGATGATGACGTAAGGTGTGGTTATGACGGACCACTTTTCTCATTGTAATTCACGTGTACGTTTCTCTGCTAAATGTGTGCGATTTTCGAATGTAAGAAACAGGATATAGCTCTCGTGCCTGAATTTCTTGCTTATGCAGGAAATACCTTTTGTAACAACTTGTTTAAAAATGGCAGAATGACTGGCACACTTTACCAAAAATACTGAACAAAGTATTTGAATTATTGTTACTTTTAATCTCTAAATATAGTAAGAAGGATAAAACGTTGACTCTCAATGGGATCTTAAATCAACGAGGCTTCGCCGTAGCATGCCTGTGAATAAGTTCAACATCCCTATGTTTAGATTAACAATTTATTCCTTTGCAGGCGACGGATCCGGATTCAGATAAATACACGATGGGAACTTACACGCTAAGTGGGAGCGAGAATAAGTAAGCAAAACTCCTTCATAGTTCCATTCTACCCTACTGTTAGGGCTGGGACGTGTAACCGGGACGGGTATGAGTTGGACCCGAGTACCTGGCACAGTACCCGGACCCGTTTTGCCGAGTCATATGACTAATAGTTCAAACAATGTGATACGTTATTCTTTCATGATTAAAAGGTTGTAATGTCTTTGAAGATTCAGACATTATTTACAGTTACCTGTTTTGAATATAATACAGGATTAAGATATTGAAAAACTTGATATTTTAGCCTCCGAGCTGAAGAATATATTACCATTTCTTACAAATTTGATGTCAGGAATTAACATAACGGGTATCCGGGTGGGGTAGGGTAATAGGGGGTGGGGTACCCGGGTAGAATATTTGGACCCGTCCCAGCCCTACCTTCCATAGTGTATTGCTATAGTCGTCTTAATAACAAGTATCATGTACATAGCTAACCTAATCAGTTGTTGAGCAAAATTAAATTTAGAAACCCCCACACAAACTTTGGACATAATAGATTTTAGATCTTATGATGTTCGCCTTTGTACCAAGAAATGTTATCAGTGAGCATTAAGAAAATGAATTGGAGTATCTTCTGCTGTTTGATTATTTTTAACGGGATTGGATTCAAGAAACTTTTAACTTTTAACTTTTACTGATACATTTTGATGCATAATACTTTTTCTCGATGAAAACTTATACGGTGTATATACGTGTTCACTTGGCAACATACAGGTGGATACAGAAGCAATATCAAGCTGATCAATGTTTCAGCGCTGTATGACTATTTCGATTTAGTCGGATCCAAATGAGCTTTCTTTCCCGGCATCAAATACCAGCTCAAAAACACCAGCAATTGTGAACACACGTGATGCTAATATCCTTTTTCCCATCGTAAATCATTGTTCCCCTGTTAAAGCGGTTTCTCAGTTGCATTTTAACATTGTCTAACATTCAGTCAATATTTATGGCCATAAAACGCTGTCTTACCAGGTTTCTTCGTCAATGTGAAACGTTATATGATTGCAACGTTACAAAAGAGTAAAATGACGGACAACCTATGAGCGTATGCAGGCAAATTGAAGCAAAACAAACTCCTTCCCATGTTCATAAGAAATCGAAGGTACAATAAACATTTTCTTGCAGGTTTGAGATCGACAATAACACTGGCGAAGTGAAAGTTTTTGCTGATCTGGACAGAGAGGTGAAGTCCCAGTACTTTATGACCGTCACAGCTGAAGACAAAGGCGGTCGGAAACAAACAGTACCTCTCACTGTCACCTTGTCGGATGTCAATGATAAGAGCCCAAAATTCAGACTCAATGAGTACATCGGAAACATCAAAGAAAATCAAAATAATTTCTCTACCGAAGTCAGAGTATCAGTGAGTACTTTTACATACATTAATCATGGGGAAAACCCCCACCCATAAATTATGAGCGGTATATATATACTTTTCAAATATACTTTTCCATGATCCTAAGGAAACGAGCGTAAAATGATTACAACATTCTCTTTTTTTCCTCAATGTACACTAAGTTTAGATGCAAAAATCTGAAGGGTCATAAACATTTTACAATGACACCCTAGGATATGACAACATCCCTATATAAAATAGTTTACACATTATGAGAAAAATCTGAGGAATATGGGCACATAAGCTATTTCAGAGTATATGTGAGATATATTGGGATCCCGGTAAGCCTGAGTGGTTCTCACGTATCATTCATTATCTGTGGATCTTCAACAATGTCTATGCTGGGTTAAAACATGGACACTGGTGTACTTTAGGCGACTGATGCGGACGAAGATCACAATAGCAACAGCCAAATCACCTTCAGCCTTGACTCCTCACAACTTGCCAATAATTTTTCGATAAATGGATCGAGTGGAGTTATCTCCCCTGTTGGACCTCTGGACTACGAGAACCTTCCACCAAGCCTGCAGGGCTCTATTGTTCTTACCGTTATTGCCACCGACGGCGGCCGTCCCAGAATGTCTTCCAATGCTACTGTCCAAATAAACGTACAGGTGGGTAGCATGGTCTGTTACGTTCGATATGAAACCACATTTACAATTATGATCAAAGGCAAAATTATTAGTTTTCGCATTTATCTATTGACTGCGAAAAACAACTTGTGTCACGGTAGCACAGATTTCTTGTCCCAAAATGAAATACAAATTCGGTGATTTTGCTTCGATACAAATTTCTAAGAACTAACGTCGTTACTCTCCATTACATCTCCATTTCAAATAGACACAAGTATACTTAAGTTCTGCTCTAAAACAAAATGTTATTTTCAATATATACTCGTGGAAACGAGGGGCGGTGGGGTAGCCTAATGGTTAAAGCGTTGGCTCGTCACGCCGAAGACCCGGATTCGAATCCCCACATGGGCACAATGTGTGAAGCCCATTTCCCGTGTCCCCCGCCGTGATTATGCTGGAATATTGCTAAAAGCGGCGTAAAACCAAACTCAGTCAGTCAGTCGTGGAAACGAATAAGGGCCCTTACTTTTTTCCAGGTTTCTTCACATGGTATATATTGCACCGTTAGATGCATGGTACTTTCATGTGTTCCCTGATTCGTTTCCATGAGTATATTTTCAGCTGAATCATTGGAGAGTAACATTAATGATAGGAAGAACTAAAATATCACAGGATATTCATGCATCGTACATACCATTTTTATGTCCTTTTTACATTGAATGAACCATTCATTCATAAAATGTGTGTATATTGATCACCACAGGATGAAAATGACAACGACCCCGTGTTTAACGATACCACGTACAGTGGTGATGTGATGGAATCTGGAACTCCTGGTAGGGATTAACTAATTACTATTTGCTAATTTGGCTTTACTTTGTATGACTTGAGAGTCCTGGTGAAGATTTATCGATGAATTAATCACTATTTGCTAATTGGCTTTACTATGTATAGTTGTGAGCATATATGACCTCAAAATTATAAACCGTATTTACATACATGACACGGTTTATGGATAACAACTTCTTTTTATTCTTTGCATGACGTTTCAGAGCTAATTCTTGTTCCTTCATCATGGAGTCATTCACCTGATGAAGGAGCAAGAATTAGCTCTGAAACGTCGTGTAAAGAATGAAAAGAAGGTTTTATCCATAAAATGTGTCATGTATTCATGTTCGTTCAACTTCAAAATACCTTAGTTTCAAAAGCTTCACCCAGAATAATGTTCTGTATATAATTTGTCCACTAGGTGAGCACATCCTGCAAGTGTTCGCCACCGACAGAGACGGCACTGCCCAGAACAGCGAAGTCTTTTACATACTTTTGGGAGAAGGTTCTTACAAGTTCCAGATCGATGGTTCCTCCGGGAACATCTCGACGGCTGCTACCTTAGATAGAGAGGCCAAAGCTCAATACCAACTGACTGTCATGGCCATGGACAGAGGGACTCCGCCACGCAGTAGCACCGCCAACGTCACCATTAACGTAACAGACGTCAATGACGATGTTCCAACGTTCCCTCAGATCACAGTAACCACGTCGGTAGATGAGACAAACGCCACTGGCAGAATTCTGTCCAGCATATCTGCGATAGATCGTGATCAGAACGCTCAGTTAGATTACACTATCTTGTGGAACATCAGCTCTGGCTTAGATGAAGATCTTAATGACGTCAATATATCCAGAATACAGGTAATATCCATGTTCTGATACTTATCTTCTTGAGAAACGGGGCGGTGGGGTAGCCTAGTGGTTAAAGCGTTCGCTCGTCACGCCGAAGACCCGGTTTCGATTCCCCATATGGGTACAATGTGTAAAGCCCATTTCTGGTGTCCCCCACGGTGTTCTTGCTGAAATATTGCTAGAAGCCGCTTAAAACTAAACGCACTCACTCGCTTTCTCTTGAGAAATGTTTTTGCGTTGGCAAGTTTTGGTTGAACCAGCATGGTATAGTAATCTGTTGCATCTTCCTATGGACAGGAAATACTAAAGGTTAACAGTTCTTCCGGCAACATTGTCCTTATTGGTGACCTTGACCGAGAGGAGATTGAGCTCATCACGCTTGTACTTCATGTGCATGACGCCAATGCTGTTCGAAGGAAACCCCAGACTGCAACGGGTAGGTGTCCTAGTATTTGTTGGAGGTGGTCGGTACATAAATCCAGATATGCATATGAGAAAAAGATTGCTCTTGAAATCTATTTCGAATGTCATGATAGTTGTACCACTACCTGTTTATTCTTAATTGTGGAAAGATACCCGAATGTATGAAAGATTTTCTTCATAAAGATGATGACTGGGAGCTACGAAACTATGATCGGCAGTGCGTGGCGTCGATAAAAAACAACTTGTGCAAAATTGATTTTCTCAACAGCTACACTGACGATGTCGGTGATCGACGTTGATGACAACACCCCCACATTTAACAAGAATATTTATGCGGCATTTATAGAGGAAAACTCTCAACCCGGCATACCCCTCACTCTCCAGCCTCCTTCGTCCATCACCGTGGAAGACAAAGATAAGGTCAGCAGGTTGCTCGGGCATATTAATAGTTTGTTGCCCACTCCACTAAAGTGACTCAAACATCAATTTTGTTAGCAGTGAATTAATTTGAGAGACCTATGTAATGGTTGTGTGACAGTGGTGACCGATGTAAGTGTAGGCTCATGTTAATAGTGTTACACTCACTCCAATATAAACTTGCACATGTCGTGAGGTGTCCATAAGTATGAGCTGCTTTTCTTACGAGTTTTTGTTTGTTTGTTTGTTTGTTAATGCCGCACTCAGCAATATTCCAGCTATATGGCGGCAGTCTGTAAATACAAAATCTGGATCAGAGAATTTACTGATAAATATCATTATCATCGACCTACGATGACATATGACATAAACCAGCGAGCCTGACCACCTGATCCTATTAGTCGTCTCTTACAACCCGCTGGGTTGCCGCAGGCCAGTTCTAACCCGTTTCATAACGGGTCTTCTTAAAGTGTGCATCCAAAGATTACTACTTAACGTAGACAACAATCATGACTAATCATGTTCACATTATGTTTTGTTTTGTAAAGGATCTTAACAGCGAGTTTTCACTGAGTCTCCTGAACCACGGTGATATTTTCGACGTTGTGCCCAGCGTTGCAAGGTCCACAGCTACTGTCCTCGTCAGGGTGAAGAATTCGTCAAGCCTGGATTATGAACAAATTAAGAAGATGACGCTTACTGTAAGTGAAACATCGCACCACATTATAGCACGTTAAAGCTAACTACGTGACCTCAGTCCTCACCCAGTGTTGTTTGAAACCAAAATATTCAAGAATATGTATTCCTCTGGGATCTGGATTACAGAATATGTCTCTAACGACAATGTTTAACTTCAGAGAAAACATAGCATGGTATCGTGTGGTCTGTTACTGTGGGGTGCGTTGGGGTAGCCTAGTGGTTGAAGCGTTCAACTTCGCTCGTCACATCGAAGGCCAGGGTTCGATTTCCCGCATGAGCACAGTGTGTAAGCCCATTTCTGGTGCCCCCATGATATTGCTGGAATGTTGCTAAAAGCTGCGTAAAATCCAACTCACTCACGCTGTTATTTGGCGTATGTGTCATCATGAGACGAACCATGGCTTAGTCTTTTACACGACTCTATGGCAAGGAAGGAATATAACTGACGGCCGCATGAATCTACGAACAAACAGAATGAGTCATGAAAGTTTCAATCAGTTCATGTTTGAATATGTATCTCCCATGTATATTAAGGCTCTTTAACAACCGCATTGAACTTTGCCGGAAATTACAGTCATTAAAGTACAACGTGAGATGTATTCTATAATTTCAGCTGGCTACAGTCAGTTGCGAGATTTTGAACCTATAATTGATCAAATGTTACGTGATAATTTATGACAGCAACTCTATCTCTTTATGTTTCTTTTTTTCAACTTAAGTATTGTATATTTAGTCTGCTAAAGGTTATTTTAATATTAATTAGTACATAATGACGTGCATGTACGCGTGTGTGTGGTTGCTTGTACTGATGACTCAGTTTAACATGGGTGCATGCTCAGACACAGCCAATAGACTTGACTCAATGTCCGTTCAACCCCTTATTGCTAAACGACATGCATGCAAACAACCTGGAACATCTTCTGGTGACGCCGCCTGTTGATTAATCTTTCGAGAGAACACCAACGGCATTCTTAAGACGAACGTTTCTGTCTCCCCAAAACACGTAGAATATTATGGGCTTTATATAATGTCACCATGTGAATATGAAGACGAGCATCTTTTCAAATATATTTTATATTTAAACGTAAGTTACCTGCAAGGCAGTGGGCCGGGGAATACACAGAGACCGTATGTCCGTCCGTCCATCCGTAGCTTCTCGGCGGGGGCTGGTTTATGACAGACATGCATGTTAGATAAAGGAATTGTAACAAACTGTTGTTACTTGTCTCGATCTTTGGTCTCGAGGATTCACTGTCGTACAGTTAAGTTGCCAGTGTTTTCAGCGTTCACTCATTTTTCACTTGTTCAACACACATTGCAACAGTGTTTAGCAGAGTTGAAACCAATTGACTTCTTCCATGATTACTGGTTTATTGCGAAGGATTCATTTGACCCGTTTTTAGGCTCAATTACGAGCCGTGTTCCAAATTCACACCACAGTATGTTCGTAGCATAATCAAGTTGGTTATAAACTTTGTCGTGAACGCGTTTTCTCGCAACCGAGGCCGAAAATATACATTTGGTACAGTGTTTGAAACTTATTTCTTGCGACACATGACTTCCTCTCTCCAGTAGAAGCATTTTGGTAAACCTGCACTCACTCTTTGATCCAATCCCGTGGTTCTTGCAATTGCCAAGTACCTGCCCTTGCTTTTCATTGACGTGATACCGACTAATCAAACGTCAGCATGACTCACTAAAAATCAAAGGAACCGGTCGCCATGTTGTTGATATGGCCAACCCAACATTGAAACTGTTTGTAACTCACATTCTGATCGGTACGTAAGACCTGGTGGTGTTGGCAATCAAATTTCCAATTGGAAATCAAGGGCAGGTATTTCAGGCTGAAATAACCACTTCCGGTACTAAGGTGGTTCCAGGCTCCCTTTGCCTTCGCCAACCTGTGATATGCGAGACGTGTCCCAGCTTACTTCCGGTACCAGATTTCCTGCGTATATTCAAGAACCAGTTCTGGTTCCAAATTGCGCGACCGCCAGATATGCCTCTACTGGGCTAGACCAAGTGAACAACCATGCCTTGCTGTCACAGCTGTGACAGTCGTAATAGTTTGCTTATCTGGGAATGATTAGATCGAAAATATTATTCCTGCAAGGATTATCGGTTCTATACTGTCAACAAACAACCATGAGACCATTCGGAAATGTAGAGAGGTGCCGTGACCTACATACGGATCCATGGATCCAGGTGTTTATAAAGGTTTACTGAGATATGCAGGATGGACACATCACTGAAAACTAACACGGGCGAAACACCTCATTCACGTTCACTGTAACCAAATTGGCATTATGTATTACAGCTAATGGCCAACGAAACCAAAGTTCGTCATCCCAGGAGTTCCATTGTGACAATCCAGTTGAACATCACCGATGCCAACGACAACGATCCTGTGTTTGACAGACCCTCCTACACCGGCAGTGTGCCTGAAAACGCACCGAACGGTTCTTTAATCTTGCAAGTAGGGGTAAGGGAACATTCATGATGCCAAACGGATTTTCACATGACCTTGAACTCTACAACTTGATTAAACAATAATTTATGCTGGTCTTAGATTAATTCCGAACACACAAACAAACCCGCACACACTCACACTCACACTCTCTCTCTCTCTCTCTCTCTCTCTCTCTCTCTCTCTCTCTCTCTCTCTCTCTCTCTCCTAGCCATTTTATCACTTTTCCCTATAATTTTGTTAGACGTCCACCCATTTCTTATCTCTCCTTCACTTTCAGGCTCATGACAACGACTCCGCGCTATTTGATGTGAAAAGTTACGGTTTATTGGGGACCCACTCTAAGTAAGTGCTACTAGTTTGAGTGTACGATGTGATCCTTTTGCTCTCAACTTTAACATTCACGTCAATACTCACGCGTTAACTTGTGCAGGGTAATACTGAAATAAGGGCCACTACTATAGCATCATTAGTAGTGTTGTGTGGTTCCGTGCGTAGATCTCAGGTCACAAATCAGTTGAAGTTAAGCAACGCTGGGCGCGGCGAGGCCTTGGATGGGTGACCGTGTTCGGCAGCTTGACTCCTGTTTCTAGGACTTCAGTCCTGCCCAACAACAAAGCAACTGTGGTATCACCTTAGGCAAGTCAGTTTGTTCAAAATTGCCTCTGTTCACCCAGCAGAAAATGGGTACCTGATAGGATAAGTCATGTGACTATAACCTCCTTGCGCCTCAAAGGCAACATGGGTTATCCGGAGTAAAAATGAACTGTCTAAATTGTATCAGCTTTGAGCATGCACTAGCGCGGCAGTACATATTATTACATCAATTATCAATAACGAATCGATAGTTAAAGAATGGTCCTTAAGTTGTCTCACATAAGCAATGTATACTCGTCACAAAAAGAACCTGTGCACACAGAAATTTCATTCAGAATTGGAATACAACACAGCAAAAACGTAATGATGTAGACACTTTATAAGCCGAAGTATCGGACCACAACAACATGTCAAAAGAACATGAACAGTGTCCGTAACGATGACGTCATGAGCGTTTGATTGTCTCTATACTTGCTGTGTTCACACCTGTATTTATGTATACAGACACTGTGTGTCTATATTTATATTTTCTGTGTACACAGTTTCTTTATGACGCTAGTATACATTTCAGTGAACATCAAAATGCATAATTATATAAAACATCATAAGTACGTGCGAGCGTGCGTAACACAATCTTATACACCTTGTGGATTTTATTTGATGCAGCTTTGTCCTCGACGACGTCACGGGCAAATTGCTTGTAGCTGTTGGCAGTAACCTTGACCGAGAGATACAACCTACTTACAGCCTTTCTGTGGAGGTTGTGGACAAGGGAGGTCGAAGGTCATCCGTCCCTGTTACTGTGAATGTTACGGATGTAAACGATAATCCTCCTGTATTCACTAGAGTAGAATACAGCGCAAACCTCGTAGAAGGGGATTTATACTTTGACCGACCTTTGCAAATCAAGGTAATCGCTGGTTGATATGTACGATTTATTACACGTGTTCTGAATGTCTTTGTAAGATACTTGAAACAGATGTTGTGTAACCAGTTAAACTTTATCAAAAGTGTGTTGTGTATCCAAACTAGGTTATTCGACGATAGTGATGTCATAATGCTGAATTTTCTGTTACCATCTTGATATTTTAAAATAACATTTTAACTACATTTAAGCAGTTGGTGACAAAATCTGCCAACCAAACAAAACATTTGCGGATAATTAAAAATGCAATTTCGGTTTCCTGGGGATTGGGGGTTTGTTCAGTTTAATATTTTCAATTGTTTATTTTCATCTATAAAGTAGTTGTGACAGAGTTATCTCCCTTTCGTTTTGTTTACATCCGGCATTGTCTGTTTGATTTGTTATCATGGATCACTCTGTTTTCCCGTCCTGTGTGTAATAAATAGGTCACAAATGTTGAATGTTAAATATGGAAAATGTGACACTTCAATATTTTTTAACGTTTTGATTTATTCACGAGCGAAATCTAAACGTTTACAAATATATCGTTGGAATATTTTCCATATTCAGCACCCTATTCAACAACCACTAGTTTTGTAATCTCTATATATACAATGTAAAAAACGTCTGTCTTCCGTTAACCAGTCATTACAGTTTGCAACATTTTTCGGGGAACTAGTATATTTACATTGAACCCTTATACCTAATAATAGACTGAAGCCCCGTTTATCTTTAACGTAACGTATTTGTCGTCCCGTCAGCACGGATTAACGACTGTGTGCGTTTAGAGTAATGTCCCTTTGTACTCATTTAATTACCAGGAGGTCCCCGATTTAAGGGGTTCGGGCTTATGTGTTTCCACAATATATTCAGGAAATTTAGCTTGAATTTAGATTAAAGTCTCTTTCTACGGTTGAGTGGCATACGTTTCCAATAAGTGGTTTGTAATACGAGTGAGTGAGTGAGTTGAGTTTTACGCCGCACTCAGCAATATTCTAGCTCTATGGCGGCGGTCTGTAAATAATCGGATCTGGACCAGACAATCCAGGGATCAACAGCAAGAAAATCGATCTTTCTGGTGTGGAGCATCTTCTCGTTGTATACACAGTTGTACCCTACAGATATCTGTGGGAGGCAGGATATGAACAATAATACGCCGTCAGATTTCTATATTCTAATGTGGAACGCGTGTAATTGTGTCCGGTATGTTTTGTTTCAGACCACAGACGCTGACCTCGAGGGTACAAACAACACCGCAGTGTTTTACACCATTCAGTCGCCCTCCAGTTTCCTCAACAACAACTTTTCCATCAACGGAACTGGGGAATTGACACCTAGCGGTCCCATCGACTATGAGGCTACTGACGTCAAATCAAGGAATGGAACCCTTCACCTTCTGGTGGTGGCGAAAGATGGCGGAAATCCACAATTGTCGTCAAATGTGACTGTCACCATACACGTGGAGGTGAGGGGCAAACATGGCAGGTGAAGGAGATTGGTGAAGTCTCGCACGTGAGATAGGGGCGACAGATGCAAAACCTTACACGTGCAGGTAGGGGAGACTCCTGCAGAATCTCGCACCAGGTAGTGTAGGCTGGTAATGAGTGTCAAACCTGCAGGTAATGAAGACAGATGCAGTGCGCCACAGGTATTGCAGAACGAGTATTATCGAATCTCACATAGCTGACACTGATGTGGTCACCTTACATGCGCAGCTGTACACATATATATAGGGAGGAATCACGGGTGGAAATAACCCATTGCCCGACGTCCGAGTCCAGTGTTTTTTTCTGTCGGGCAAGCAAATTTGTATATCACACTGTACTGGTGTCCAGTTGACTTTCCAATATTAATTATGTTGTTTATTTAAAACAACAACAAGAAAACGGCCGGTATAGTGGAAAAATTATCAGGGCAAGTGATTTTACATGTGCCACTGTACCGGAGTACACTAGCAATTTTAAAGTTATTTCCACCCCTGCAGGAATGATATACACGTACAAGTAGGGGACAAAAATGCGGAATTTTAGACGTGCTGGCGGGGATGTCTAATGCAGAGTGCCACATGTGAAGAAGGGGAGACTTATCTCGTCTTTATACACGTGCAGGCATACGTATATATGAAGGGAAGACTGCTAAGCACATGAAGGAACGTTAGTCGACATCTACAAGTACCACTTACTAAAGTAAGGCCAGAAATGCTTAGAAAATGCTTTTGGGCAATTATTTGATAATGTTTGATATTTCAGATTTAAAACTCATATATAATCATTCATACCACCTCGATCTAATAAGGCATATGAGTAAACACGATGTACCATTCCCTAATCATAATGATTACTCGTAAAATATCGAAAAACTTAGAAAAAATTCCATGGTAGAAACACTTCTAAGAAACAAGACCGCCCCCGTGGTGTAGTGCTTAGAGCGTCCGCCCGGAGAGCGGAAGGTCGCGGGTTCGATCCCCGACCGCGTCATACCAAAAGACGTTAAAATATGGTACTTGTTGGTCCCTGCCTGGCGCTCGGCATTAATGGGTACATCAAGGACTGGTCGGCTCGGAGTCAGTATAATGTGTCTGAGTTGGGTATTCATGCTTCACTGCGGCATGGTATCTCAGTGGGCTAGCACTATAAAACCAGCTTCAGTCTGGGCTAGTACAAGCAGCCGCACATACACATACACACGCATGCACGTCGTCATATGAGCGAAATATTATCAAGCACGACGTTAAACCCAATTTCACCTCACCTCTAAGAAACAAAATACTAGTATACTATGACCCAGCTGGCAGGCAGACAGGGTGACAGCATTATGTAACGCACGGGCAGTGCATGTCAGGGACCGTCTCAAAATATCAAGTGTCAGTATCACTGCTGGTAGAGGACTCTAGCGCAATTAGAACAGGACATTTATTGTATCTTTGATCTCATCTTGTATTTTACCACACGTCGGTGGGATTTTGCGTTCATAAAGTTTATAAGCACAGCGTATTACAGCCTATCAATTATCCATTTTGTGTTTCCTACCTGGTTTTGATTTTGACACGACCCCTGAGGTAACTGATTTGTTTACAACTTTGTAAACCTGACTATATGTCAAATGAAGGGCTTTACACATTCTATAGTAAACCCTGTCATAGCTAACGAGAGGTTTCACCCTTTGTTTCTCCAGTATGAAATACTTGTATAAATTTGAAATTAATTGTTCTGCAGGGATATCAAGTCGCATGTTGCCAGTTCAATGCTCATACACGAAGTGAAACTTCTATGGGTGAACAAGATTATCTATGCGATTTGAATTAAGACATTTTTACGTAATTATTTTGAATATAACTAATACAAGAGTTCCATCTTTTCACATATAGATGTTGAAAAAACAAAACTTTTTACAATCATTTGTGTAAGTTAATTAGTTGAGACTATATGAATAATTATAGTCTGTATTCAAAACTACAGTTTGTACTTAGAATATTTACGAATGTTGTTAAAACGTCAAAATTTCCTCCTGTGAAGTCACCCCTCAAGTGCATTTTTTCATCTGAGCTTTAATATCCAACTAGGTAGAGTCGTACATGTATCATATATGTGCTTTTATCTTGTGTCAAATTTATCATATTAATATTGAAGCCAAAAAGCATTTTCCAAGCATTTCTGGCATTACTTTATATACCTCTTAATGTACATGTAAGGGAGTCTAATGGAGTACTATATGCACATGTACAGGTATCCTAGCACCACGATGTTCTCACTATCGATTACAGATACAGAAGGCGTATGTTCAAAATAACAGGCCAACCTAGAAAATTGTGTCATGAAACCATTAACAACTGAGAGTTTTATGTTATTTCGTCAGTATCATGCCATTGCTATCTGTCATTGTTCTGAGTCACAACTGAGAGTTTTATGATATATGGAGATGTTCTGAGGTCCCTCCACATAGTTTTAACCAAATGGAGATCTTTCCACACCCCTCCAGCAATCCCATGATTTCTTGGTTTTTCTTGGTATTTTCACGTCATGTTCATAATGCCCGTCTCTTTTAACAGGACATAAATGACAACACGCCTCTGTTTACAAACGAACCATACACGGCTTCAATTCCTGAAAACGCCACAGATGGTATGTCCTGTCAGCTGATAATTACCAATGATCATTTCATATGAGATGTTAAACATTATAGGTTATGTACTGGTCACGAGGGGGACATCGATTGATGTACCCTCTATGTTTGTTTATGTTCCCTGTGCCCGAAGTTCGGCATTCCCAGCGGGTAACATAGAAAAACATTATCTGCCTTCTCAAAACATCGGTAATTTCCGTACATCATACGTGTCTCAGATATTCGAGATAAAGAATTACTAAGACGAAGTACCAAATGAATTCCCACAGTTCGGCATTCCCGGCGGGTAAAATAGAAAATGTTTCTGGCTTGTAAGCGGGGTACATTCAACAGAAGAGCGATCAGCCAATCAGAAAACGAAATTTATGTATGACGTAAGATACATCTTGATATCTAAGTCGCCAGTTATCAAAGAATCTAGATCTTACAGTTCGTTTGGCTCAAAATCGGACCGATGAATTGCAATCTAACTCCAAAACTAATAAACATAACATACTCAATGAAACGCTGATCATAATCAAAACATCATACCCACTCTGTGAGGTTTTTGCAGAATTTGTGTCCTAAAAATAATAAAGTTGTTTAACAAACTATCATTAAAATATTGACGCAGTTCACTGTTTGTTACGAGGGAGGAGTGCAGAGTAGGGGGCAGCCAGGTGCTCGAGAAGCACGTTCACAGACAAAGTTATTTATTCATTAACCTGTGCTGTGCCGTCTCCATCCGTTCTCGATCACCTGGCTGTCCCTTTCTCTGCACTCCTCCCTCGTAACAAATAGTGAACTGTGTCAATATTTTAATGATAGATTGTGAAACAATTTTTAGGACAAAAATTCTGCAAAAACCTCACAGAGTGGGTATGATGTTTTGATTATGATCAGCGTTTCATTGAGTATTTTATGTTTATTAGTTTTCGAGTTAGATTGCAATTCATCGGTCCGCTTTTGAGCCAAACGACTATAGATTTTGCAAATGTAATTGTCATGGAATAGATCCAATTGCTGAAAGCGGCGTCTAACAACAAACGAAACATATACACTGGCAGAAACAAGGATGGTGACAAGACTTTGTCTTGTTTCAGGTACATTTGTGTTGAATGTATCCGCGACGGATGAGGACGGGGAAACCCCAACAATCAAGTAATGTTCGTCATAGACTCTGGTGGCTCGGACAATTTCAGGGTGAATGGAAGAACGGGCAGAATCACTGTCCAAACAGGAGCTGCGCTGGACCGAGAGCGAGAAGCAAACTATAGCCTCGTCGTTGTCACCATTGACCAAGGCACTCCTCCGTTATCGTCTAACACCACCGTGATTGTCAACATCACGGACGTTAATGACGAACCACCTGCTTTCAGCGTGGATAGCAGCTCTGCAAGTTTTACGGAAAATAGTACAGGGATCTGCTCCTTTACTTTCAATGCCACTGACCCGGACGAGATCAGTTTACTGAACTATACCATCCTGTGGGATAGAAGCCTTGCTTATGACGAAAGAGGAGGCAATGTCAACATTTCACTGGTTAAGGTAATGTTCATCTTGCTTTAGGGTGGTGGGGTAGCCGTGTGGTTAAAGTGTTCGCTCGTCCCACTGAAGACCCGGGTTCGATTCCCCACATAGATACAACGTGTGAAGCCCATTTCCCGTGCTCCCCTGCCGTGATATTTCTGGAATAATGCCAAAAATTACGTAACACAAAACTCACTCACTCATCTTGTTTCCAGTGCT
The DNA here is from genome assembly GCF_003918875.1 of Haliotis rubra. Lineage (NCBI taxonomy): Eukaryota > Metazoa > Mollusca > Gastropoda > Lepetellida > Haliotidae > Haliotis > Haliotis rubra. Next base: position 1,580,094 of record NW_025767457.1, read on the forward strand.
AATTTCAAGACCAAGGTGTTTAACCCTCTACTGAGTGGCTTGACAATGCTCTGAACCACATACCAAACACCTGGTGTGTTATTTGCCGTCATTTAACGTCAAAGACAACAAAATGCATACAAAATTACCATCCAGGTTCCAGGGTTAGGAACGTCCCCAACTATCTATGTTTATCGTAATAATCACCTGAATGGATGGGTAGCCATGCTCGGGGAAGTCACGGATTATTTGTCATATACATGTATCAAACACTGGTCTGTCTGGACCAGATTCGATTATTTTCAGAGCGTGGTGCAACTTGAGTGTTGCTTTCTCCAATTACATGTACTCCGAATATGCAATGAATATTTTGGGCATAAATGTCCTCGATAAATGTTTACTTCAGTTCCGATATAGAAAACTACTATTGCCAAACTCTGAACTCATTAAAATCATCTTCTGAACGTAAAGGGAGCGGTGGGGTAGCCTAGTGGTTAAAGCGTTGGCTCGTCACGCCGAAGACCCGGGTTCGAATCCCCACATGGGTACAATGTGTGAAGCCCATTTCTGGTGTCCCCGCCGTGATGTTGCTGGAATATTGCTAAAAGCGGCGTAAAACCAAACTCAGTCAGTCAGTCTGAACGTATATCAACGTAGATGACATTTTCATCTACGTCGATGATACTTTTGTTGAATGTGGCACAAATACGCTTCCAACGGGATTGGGTGGTCAGGCTCGCTGACTAGGTTGACACATGTCATCGTATCCCACTTGCGTAGATCGATGCTCATGCTGTTCATCACTGGGTTGTCTGGTCCAGATTTATAGACCACCGCCATATAGCTGGAATATTGCTGGGTGAGGCGTAAAACTAAACTCACTCACTCACTCTTACTGGTGATCTTACTGGAAGTGATTTCAATGTGAATAGTGGTCTCTCCAGGGAGAATTGTAGTTTGTAGTTTACTTTTGAATATTAAGATATCACTGTCATGGGCTGCGTGATACATTGCAGCTTGGTCTAGGTAACAAAACTATTCAATATTTTATATCCCTTTTCTTGGTTATTCATTGAACAAAAAATATTCCTAACAGGACTGGTTCAGCGTGAATGCAACGACGGGGGATTTGTGCTCGCTACCAGCTGTGATAGACAGGGAGACGGCTGAGTCCATCACGATCATGGTCCAAGTACGAGACCTTAAAGCAGAGGAACACATCGATAAACAAACTGCTACAGGTTAGTCAATTTCTACTGAACGGGGTAGGGATTAAAGAGCTTGAGATCTGGACTGAGTTTACCCTGTGAAAGGAAAAATCGTGAATTAGGAAATATTTATTTGAGGCAAGAGAGTACTTAAATCTGTCGGATAATAATAATAATGACATTTGTAATGCGCTGAATTCCACACTACGGAGATGCACGCTCAAAGGGCTCCAATCTGATTATGATTACCCCTGATAACCAAAGCTGCCTGTGAGGCGCTGGAAGGTTAATAGTCACCGGGTACCCATTTTCTGCTGGGTGAACAGTGGCAAGTTTGAACAAAATTAGTTGCCTAAGGTGAGACGACATGTATCACATGTGCTTCGTTGTGGGCAGGACTGAAGTCCAAGAAACTCTACGGAGTCAAGCTGTTACACACGGTCACCCATCCAAGGACTCTCCGCGACCAAGGTTGCTTAACTTCACCTGATTTGTGACCTGAGCTCTATGCACAGGGCCACGCACCACCACGATGTTCACACCGTCTCCGGCTTTTCTCCCTCATTAAGCTGACCCGCCGTCATACAACTGGAATGTGGTCGAAAGTAGTGTTGGGAATTGGTGGTGGCGACAGATGGCGGGTCTCCATCACTGTCGTCTAGTGTGACGGAGGTGAGGGGCAAACATGGCAGGTGGGGGGAAGATTGGTGAAGTCTCGCACTTGAGATAGGGACGACAGATGCAAAACCTTACACTTGCAGGTAGGGGGGACCCCTGCATAATCTCGCACCACGTAGTGTAGGCTGGTACTGAGTGTCAAACCTGCAGGTAAGGAAGACAGATGCAGTGCGCCACGGGAGGCGTTGCTCATGTTGTCAGTCACTTATACACGACTGCGGCCTTAAATAACAGTCACCCGTTGAATGTTAGTTGCTTTGGGTCAGATATGAGTTTTCGGCAATTTAAAACAAAATAAACTACGGAACAAACACAATACACTTCCGCCATGATAACATTCACGTTGTCTATGGAACCTTGGGTCAACTTTGTAAAGATACATCGTTAATGCTGATATTAATAAATCATATCATATACATGAAAATGATGACATGTATCATCTTTTATACACATAGCTTCAGTTTCTGTGACCATCGTGGACATCAACGACAACTTCCCTGAGATAGTGCAGGGCAGCAACATCGCAGTGAACGTGTCAGAAGGGACGCCGGTAGGGACAGTCATAAAAACTCTCGAAGCCACCGACAGAGACCTGAGACAAACAGTGACTTTCTCAACCACTTCCGTAGATTTTAACATCACAAAGAAAGGTATGTAAATGAATATTTATTGAATTTAAGCCTGAGCCCACCTTAACTTTTCCAGCTTTTACATCAAAATCTAGTTGAATTAAATAACTAGGTTTGCTTTTCGAATGACTGAAAACTCCAATTTTAAATGAGAGTGACAGACAGATATTTTATATGGGTTGGTCTCAACCATCCCAGAATCTCAGATTCGGTTGGATGCAAAGCTGCCAGAGATGACCGAGATAAAGAGGACGTTGCTGGACATGAAGGGTAAACCCAAGCTAGGGGATTGCAGGAAAGGGAGGTAATCCGCTCACCACTGCATACCACACCAACAAAAGCTTGTTGTTTTAAAAAATAGTTTTAAAACTTTTTGCAAGGCCATTAGACGTGCTTTCGGTTAGAAAATAGTAGAGTACCACAAGGAAGACTTCTGAAAAGGAATAATAATAACTTGTCCACAAAAAATGAACGTTTTCTTTTCACTCACCAATTTCTAGAATGCCAGCAAACCTTTAACGATTTATTTTTACCATATATGGTAGTACCATGACGTAGAAGAAAGCTTGAATTTGATTTGTGAGAATCAGGTATCTAATTAGACTTCCATAGCTGATATTTAAATGTACACGTCTTTCACAGAAAAACTTTGCATCTGAAAGTAATGATCTATCGATAGCATATTCATCGATACATATAACATGGCTGTCGATAACCAGTTGGCAATGCATACCTACGGTTTCAGAACAACAGCTTCATATTAAACACTAAGAAAACTATCTCAGAAATCACTCGGTGAAGTAAACCAACATATCAGAACCATGCAGTCTTGAAAGAGACTCTCTTGACTCGTTACATGGCGACGTGTCTTCAGACATATATCAGAGTGGTTTCGGTTCCACCCATAAATCACAACGTTAACTTGTAAACATTAAAAATGGGTGTAGGTGAGCTACAGGTTCGTGCAGTGTGCACATTGTAACCGTTAACATCCATTGTAGCAGCAATGCGGGGTCAGTGAACATGGGCGGATCCAGGATTCTTTTTGATTTTTTTATTTATTTATTTTTTTATTTTTTTTTATTATTATTTTATTATTATTTTTTATTTTATTTTATTTTATTTTTTTTTGGGGGTCAGAGGGTTTTAAACACCCCCACCCCCACCCTCTGGATCCGCCAATGGTGAACAATGATAGATGTACGGGGCTTCATTGATGGCTTAGAGCCTCATTTATAACGAGTTACGTAACAGTAATGCTAATAGAGGTATATTCACAGGGCTATATGACCTTTGGAACTTGACAATCTTTAGGAACCTGTGACAAAGTAATTAACCATTGCTAAGGTGGGATAACGGTTGTTTAGATTCGCCAAAAGGGACAATTCCGTTACATGATCTCCAATACTCGAGACCTCTGAATTGGCCTTCAGCAAACCATGCTTGTAAGACGCGACTAACGGGATCGGGTGGTCAGGCTCACTGACTTGGCTGATACATGTAATCGTATCCTAACTGCGTAGATCGATGCTCATGCTGCTGATCACTGGGTTGTCTGGTCCAGACACGATTATTCACATACCACCGCCATACAGCTTGAATTTGCTGAGGGCGTTAAACAACAAACGATCATATACGCAAAGTACTATCATAATTACAGGTCGCATTTCACTGGCTAAAAAGCTTGACCGTGAAACCGCAACGACAGTAAACTTCATAATCTCTGCCACCGACGACGGTTCTCCACCTCTGACATCCTCATCTACCATCAACATCGTGGTTCTCGACACCAACGACAACGACCCTCAGTTTTCCATGCCGACCTACAGTTTCTACGTATCTGAAGACAGCACCAATGGAACGGTGGTAGCCACAGTTACAGCCACAGACAAAGATGAAGGTCACAACGCCAACGTTACCTATCTATTGGGGGATGACAAAGGGGGACTTTTCAGAATGGATAGCATTACCGTGAGTAGCTAAATACTAAACACAGATGTAAAGAACATCTGATTCGAGCATATTTTAATGATTAATCTGTCATGGAGTCTGGTGTTGGATTTGTTAACTTCTTTTACATTGTATAATTGTGATACATGTATCTACGGAAGCGTAGTAGGGCCACGGTGAAAATGTTTGGGGGGTCACTATCTCCTACGTAGGACTTAATATCTCCTACGTAGGACTTAGTATCTCCTACGTAGGACTTAGTATCTCCTAAGTTGGACATACTATCTCCTACGTAGGACTAAGTATCTCCTACGTAGGAGATATTATCTCCTACGTAGGACATATTAAGTCCTACGTAGGAGATCTAAGTCCTACGTAGTACTTACTAAGTATCACCTACGTAGGACTTACTATCTCCTACGTAGGAATACTAAGTCCTATCTCCTACGTAGGAGATATTAAGTACTACGTAGGAGATATAGTAACACGTAAAAATACATTTTCTACCGTGGCCCTACTCCGCTTAGGAGATATGTAAGTCCTAATCACTAAGTCCAATGTTGGAGATTTATTTTCCTAGAAGATAGAACCATATCCAAAAGATGGGCCCTACTACGCTGAATGTATCTAATCACTAATCGCGTCGGCACTATTTCCAAAGATGTAACGGTTTGGACAAGCTTAGAAATGAAATGTATCCACGTAACTCTATCACAGGTTTCAGCATCTTGTTGTGTCAATATTGGTGTTATTAATACCGATCATGATGATTATTATGAGTATTGTACTAGTTATTGTCAATGTATTTTCATTACATGATTGAGGGGGCGGTGGGGTAGCCTAATGGTTAAAGCGTTGGCTCGTCACGCCGAAGACCCGGGTTCGAATCCCCACATGGGCACAATGTGTGAAGCCCATTTCTGGTGTCCCCCGCCGTGATGTTGCTGGAATATTGCTAAAAGCGGCGTAAAACCAAACTCAGTCATTACATGATTGAAGTGTTTACACTGCTGCCTTTGCGGGGACACTCCCAAGATCTCAATACGAGATATTTTATTCATCAATTTGAATATACAGAATATATTATGAAACTATTTTCATATTCAGAAATAATTTGAAGAGTAAGAAGATTCCTCTGTAAGATTCCGACTCTATCATGTAACAAGCCCATGTTACAGAATCAAATCTTGTAACATTCATTTAAAAGTTGGAGTACAAGTAAGGATACGATCTGATGACGAACAACTTCTTCATTACAATTAGAAAGATGTTTGGTCACTTACTTGATAACGCAGCATTCTTAGTTTTAGAATCTGATGATACCAGATATTACCAAAATGTCAAGCGTATTCCTACCCACAACAAACGTATGCCAGGTCAATTATTAACCTGAACAGGCATTATATCATATAGATAAAAATAGGGAATTGCATCGGATAAACTTCTGTCACTGATGCGTCGTGTTTGGAAATGTTCTTCACACAAAACAATGAGAAAATCTTGCAAATCCTTGAATTTTGTAACACTAAAGAAATCTTTGAGCACTTGAAATCACAACAGGAGCATGTACCCGCAGTGATAAGGCTCGGCTGTTGCTTAAAATGTCGTAAAAGCACCATCTCGCAAAGTACATAATGTGATGAAAGGTTGGAACGGCTGTTGTGTATGATGGGATATCATTATCATCTGATGTGGATTTATTGTGGCTATACAATGATTCCGAAATGACCAGATATCTTTTTTTTTGTCTACTTTTTAATGTGTCTTTCTCGGATTCTCTGTCCAACAGGGTTATATCATCTTAGAAGGATTGTTGGACCGCGAGTACGTCAGCACATACAGTCTCACCATTACAGCTCGGGATAACCCGGTCTTCGAAACACCGAGGTTAAAACGGACAACCATCACCATTGATGTAACCGACGTTAATGACAACAGTCCCCAATTTGATACCGACTACCACCAACATCTAATTTCTGAGAAAACCAATCAAGGTGACGCAATACTGACAGTACATGCAACTGACAAGGATATTGGCAACAATGGCAAAGTGTGGTACTCTCTTCAAGACGAGACGGTCAACTCCTCTGTCTTATTCACTATTGATGCCATCACAGGCGCTATCACAGCAGCGAAGGACCTGTTAGGGCTTGCCGATACCTACACTCTGACGGTCGTGGCCACCGACGAGGGGATTGGAAACCTCACTGGCAACGCCACTGTGACAATTACCGTATTGGACGAGAACCTCAACAAGCCCGTCTTTGTCAACGTCACCGATATACCCCCAATACCAGAGGTACGTTAGAATACTGTTTCATTGAAATGCTGTAATGCGCTGTACACTACTCTAGATCTGTTCCTTCGAAATTCCTGTATCCATAATGTGGGTTCAATCATCTTTCGAAATTAACGTCGATCGAAGCCGACTGTAAACCACCTGGACCCACAGCTTTTGTTTTCTGCAGGTCCTTATGGTCCACAGCTTTTTTATCCCCAATTAAAATATAGGGGCTACACATTCTGATCAGGACTCACAACTTTTCATGGTTCTTGGTCCTTAGGGCCTGCAGTTTTTCAGGGCTAAGAGCAAAAACTTGTTCAGGTCCGATCTACTCCCACGTCACGTGGTTGTTAGTTTGTCAAAGTCATACTGACTGTCCTTGGTTTCCCTAAAATAACTTTCTACTATGAAGCAAGCGACGCCTTTATCTAAGGCGTTGTGTTGAGGCTATGTAACTATGATCGAGTTCGAATCCCGTTCACCGCGATGATATTTCAAGGTTTGTGTCCACCATGCCCGTGCACGTGGGTGTTTTAATGCTCTCCCCTTACATTAGCAGACACGCCACGAAATGTTGTTTGTTTGTTGCTTAACGCCGCACTCAGCAATATTCCAACTGTTTAGCGGCGCTCTGTAATCGAGTCTGGACGAGACGCTCCAGTAATAAGCATCATGAGCCTCGTTCTGCGCAATTGTGCGGAATATTGTTCAAAGCAGGGTTAACTCACTCCTTTAGAAATCGGGGTGGCGGGGTAGCATAGTGGTTAAAGCATTGGCTCGTCACGCCGAAGACCCGGGTTCGATTCCCCACATGGGCACAATGTGTTAAGCCCATTTCTGGTGTCCCCGGCCGTGATATTGCTGGAATATTGCTATAAGCGGCGTAAAACTAAACTCAGTCAGTCAGTCAGTCCTTTAGAGTTCTGTATCACTTTAGACTTTTCCCACATAAGCTGACAGATGACGCTAAACCCAACAAATTCACAGACAGTTTCTAAACTCTTGCTTTTAACTTGTGCAACTGAAATGTACATATATAAAGTAACTCATTGAACATTAATAACTGCTGCAATCGCGATATATACATTTCTGATGGTCCGGGCTCTGAAATGCCTCAAACTCCTGTTGGCTGTTTGAAAGTTCGTTTCATCGTGTCCATAATGCCTGATCTCTTCAGTGACTGTTTGGCCTTGTCCAAATATATCATTCGCAAATGGCCAGCTTAATTCAACTAAATGGCCTATGGCTTACTCAGTTAGTATCTGTACATAACAACTGTCTTTTCAGTGTTCCCGAGTGGGTTCACAGATCTTCCAGTTTTTCGCTACCGATGCGGATAGAGACAAGGTTTACAATGGTAGAGTGGAGTTCAATGTGACTGTCGACACCCCAGATACCACCAAACAGCACTTCAGACTGGACAAGTCTACCGGATCTTTAAAAGTTAACAAACGACTGAACAGCGAAGTGCAGAGTACATTTACAGTGAGTATTTATGGCGTGAAAATAGCAGTACTAGTAGTAAAGTAAAAGTAGTAGTAGTAGTAGCAATAACACTACTAGCAGTAAAGTAGTAGTAGTAAAAGTGGTAGCACTGGTAGTAGTAGTAAAGTAATAAACTACTAGCAGTAAAAATAAAGTACTCGTAGTAGTTAAAAGTAAAGACTACTAGAAGTAACAGTAAAGTGAAAGTACTTACAGTAAAGTAGTAGTAGTAAAGTAGCAGTACTCTTAGTAAAAGTAGTAGTGAAGTAGCAATACTCTTAGTAAAAGTAGTAGTAAAGTAGCAATACTCTTAGTAAAAGTAGGCAAGTAGTAGTCTTGGTAGTAGTAGTAAAGCAGCAGTACTCTTAGTAAAAGTAGTAGTAAAGTAGCAGTAGAAAAAGTAAGCGGTACTCAGTAGTGAAAGCAACAGTACTCTTAGTAAAAGAAGTACAAGTAGTAGTGCTATTAGTAAAAGTGGTAGTAGCAGTGGTAAAGAAGCGGTACTCTTAGTAAAAAGTAGTAGTAGTAGTGGTTAGTAGTAGTAGTAAAGTAGCGGCACTCTTAGAAAAAGGAGTAGTAGTAGTAGTAACGTAGCGGTACTATCAGTAAAAGTAGTAGTACTCTTAGTAAAAGTACTAGTAGTAGTAAAGTAGCAGTACTATTAGTAAAAGTAGTAGTAAAGTAGCAGTACTGTTAGTAAAAGTAGGGGTAGTGGGGTGGCAGTAATTTAGTAAAAGCGTTGAGCTCGTCACACCGAAGACCCGGGTTCGAATCCCCACATGGGTACAATGTGTGAAGCCCATTTCTGGTGTCCACCGCCGTGATGTTGCTGGAATATTGCTAAAAGCGGCGTAAAACCAAACTCAGTCAGTCAGTCAGTTAGTAAAAGTAGTAGTAAAGTAGCAGTACTACTAGTAAAAGTAGTAGTAAAGTAGCAGTACTGTTAGTAAACGTACTAGTAGTAGTAAAGTAGCAGTACTATGAGTAAAAGTAGTAGTAAAGTAGCAGTACTGTTAGTAAATTTAGTAGTAAAGTAGCAGTACTGTTAGTAAAAGTAGTGAGTAAAGTAGCAGTACTATTAGTAAAAGTACTAGTAGTAGTACAGTAGCAGTACTATTAGTAAAAGTAGTAGTAAAGTAGCAGTACTGTTAGTAAACATACTAGTAGTGAGTAAAGTAGCAGTACTATTAGTAAAAGTAGTAGTAAAGTAGCAGTACTGTTAGTAAAAGTTCTAGAAGCAGAGGAAGTAGCAGTACTGTTAGTAAACGTACTGGTAGTAGTGCAGTAGCAGTACTATTAGTAAAAGTAGTAGTAAAGTAGCAGTGCTCTTAGTAAACGTACTGGTAGTAGTAAAGTAGCAGTACTATTAGTAAAAGTAGTAGTAAAGTAGCAGTACTCTTAGTAAAAGTAGTAGTAAAGCAACAGTACTCTTAGTAAAGTACAAGTGAGTAGTACTCTTAGTACTGTTAGTAAAGTAGTAGCAGTAGTAAAGCGTTACTCTTAGAAAAGTAGTAGTAGTAGTAGTTAGTAGTAGTAGTAAAGTAGCGGCACTCTTAGAAAAAGGAGTAGTAGTAGTAGTAACGTAGCGGTACTATCAGTAAAAGTAGTAGTACTCTTAGTAAAAGTACTAGTAGTAGTAAAGTAGCAGTACTATTAGTAAAAGTAGTAGTAAAGTAGCAGTACTGTTAGTAAAAGTAGGGCGGTGGGGTAGCCTAGTGGTTAAAGCGTTGGCTCGTCACACCGAAGACCAGGAGTTGAATCCCACATGGGTACAATGTGTGAAAGCCCATTTCTGGTGTCCACATGCATTGATGTTGCTGGAATATTGCTAAAAGCGGCGTAAAACCAAACTCAGTCAGTCAGTCAGTTAGTAAAAGTAGTAGTAAAGTAGCAGTACTACTAGTAAAAGTAGTAGTAAAGTAGCAGTACTGTTAGTAAACGTACTAGTAGTAGTAAAGTAGCAGTACTATGAGTAAAAGTAGTAGTAAAGTAGCAGTACTGTTAGTAAATTTAGTAGTAAAGTAGCAGTACTGTTAGTAAAAGTAGTAGTAAAGTAGCAGTACTATTAGTAAAAGTACTAGTAGTAGCAGTGCAGTAGCAGTTTACTATTAGTAAAAGAGTAGTAAAGTAGCAGTACTGTTAGTAAACATACTAGTGTAGTGAGTAAAGTAGCAGTACTATTAGTAAAAGTAGTAGTAAAGTAGCAGTACTGTTAGTAAAAGTTCTAGAAGCAGAGGAAGTAGCAGTACTGTTAGTAAACGTACTAGTAGTAGTGCAGTGCTTAGTACTATTAGTAAAAGTAGTAAGTAAAGTAGCAGTGCTCTTAGTAAAAGTGCTGGTAGTGAGTAAAGAGTAATGTAGTACTATTAGTAAAAGTAGTAGAGTAAAAGTAGCAGTACTATTAGTAAAAGTGAGTAGTAAAGTAGCAGTACTGTTAGTAAAAGTAGTAGTAAAGTAGCAGTAGCAGTATTAGTAAAGTAGTAGTAGTAAAGTAGCAGTACTAGTGAGTGTAGTGAGTAGTAGTAGAGTAGCAGTGCTATTGCTAGTAAAAGTAGTACTGGTAAAAGTAGAAGTAGTAGCAGTACTATTAGTAAAAGTAGTAGTAAAGTAGCAGTAAAAGTAGTACTGGTAGTAGAGTAAAGTACTAGCAGTACTGTTAGTAGTAAAATGTTCTAGAAGCAGTAGGAGTAGCAGTACTCTTAGTAAACGTACTGGTAGTAGTGCAGTAGCAGTACTATTAGTAAAAGTAGTGAGTAAAGTAAGCAGTATTAATTAAGAAAAGTAGTAGTAAAAGTAGTAGTGCTAAGTTAGTAGCAAGTAGTAGTAGTAAAGTAGCATTACTATTAGTAAAAGTAGTGAGTAAAGTAGCAGTACTATTAGTAAAAAGTGGTAGTAAAAGTAGCAGTACTATTAGTAAAAGTAGTAGTAAAGTAGCAGTGCTATTAGTAAAAGTAGTAGTAGTAGTGTGCTATTAGTAAAAGTAGTAGCAGTACTATTAGTAAAAGTAGTAGTAAAGTAGCAGTACTATTAGTAAAAGTAGTAGTAAAGTAGCAGTACTGTTAGTAAAAGTAGTAGTAAAGTAGCAGTACTATTAGTAAAAGTAGTAGTAGTAGTAAAGTAGCAGTACTGTTAGTAAAAGTAGTAGTAAAGTAGCAGTACTGTTAGTAAAAGTAGTAGTAAAGTAGCAGTACTATTAGTAAAAGTAGTGGTAGTAAAGTAGCAGTACTATTAGTAAAAGTAGTAGTAAAGTAGCAGTACTAGCTTAGTAAAAGTAGTAGTAAAGTAGCAGTACTATTAATAAAAATAAAAGTAGTGAGTAAAAGTAGCAATTACTATTAGTAGAAGTAGTAGTAGTAAAGTAAGCAGTACTATTAGTAAAGTAGTAGTACCTGTAAGAGCAATAGCAAAGTAGCAATTACTATTAGTAAAAGTAGTAGTAGTAGTAAAGTGGCAATGCTGTTAGTAAAAGTAGTAGTAAAAGTAGCAGTGCTATTAGTAAAAGTAGTAGTAAAAGTAGCAGTAGTACTGATTAGTAAAAAGAAGTAGTAGTAAAAAAGTAGCAGTGCTCTTAGTAAAAAGTAATAGTAGTAGTAGCAAGTACTGTTAGTAAAAGTAGTGAGTAGTGAGTAAAAAGTAGCAGTACTATTAGTAGAAAGTTATTAAAGTGGTGAGTAAAGTGGCAGTATTGATGGTATTAGTGCTAATTAAGAGTAGTAGAGATAGCAGTGTAGTGAAGTAAAGAGGCAGTGCTGTTAGTAAAAGTGCTGGTGGTAGTGGTGAGTAGCAGTACTCTTAGTGAAACTATTAGTAAAAGTGATGAGTAGAAGTAGCAGTACTATTAGTAAGTAAGTGGTGAGTAAAGTAGCAGTACTATTAGTAGTAGTGGCAGTACTATTAAAGTGTAGCAGTTAAAATGTAGAGTAAACATTACTGGTGGTAGTGTAAGTAGTAGCAGTACTATTAGTAGTATTGAAAGTAATAGTAGAGTAAGTAAAGTAGCAGTGCTCTTAGTTTTGAGTAAAAGAGTAGTAGTAAACAGTAGCAGTACTATTAGTAAAAGTAGTAAGTGCAGTAGTAAAAAGTAGCAGTGTAGTAGTAGTAAAGTAGTAGTAAAATGCAGTACTGTTAGTAAAAGTAGTAGTGGAAAGTAGCAGTACTATTAGTAAAAGTAGTAGTAAAATGCAGTACTAATTGAGTAAAAGTAGTAGTGCAAGTGAGCTGAATTACTGTTAGTAAAAAGAAATATAGTAGTGAAAGTGGCAGTACTATTAGTAAAAGTGGTAGTAAAATGCTTGGTACTATTAGTGGGAAGTGGTAGTAAAAGTAGCAGTGCTCTTAGTAAAGCATGCTGGTGAGTAATTAGAGTGTAAATTACTATTAGTAAAAGTAGTAGTAAAAGTAGCAGTACTATTAAGTAAAAAGTAGTAAAATAAAATTAGCAGTACTATTAGTAAAAGTAGTAGTAGAAAGTAGCAGTTACTCTTAGTAAACATTACTTTGGTGGTAGTAAGAGTAGCAGTACTATTAGCTAAATAAAATAGTAATAAAAGTACAATACTGTTAGTAAAAAGTAGTAGTATGATGTAAGTAAGTAAGTTAATGTAAGTCTAAATTAGTGAAATAAAGTAGCAGTACTGTTAGTAAACGGACTAGTAGTAAGTAAAGTGTAAGTACTGTTAGTAAAAGTAAAGTGATAAAGTAGCAATTACTATTAGTAGAAATTAGTAGTAAAATAAGCAGTGAACTTAGTAAAAAGTGTTGTACTGAGCTAGTAGTAGTAGTAAAAGTAGCAATTACTGTTAGTAAAAGTGTGTAAAAGTGGCAATTACTATTAGTAAAAGTAGTGAGTAAAAAGTAGCAGTACTATTAGTAAGAAGTAGTAGTAAAAGTAGCAGTGCTCTTAGTAAGCAGTTACTGGTGGTAGAGTAAGAGTAGCAGTACTATTGCTAAAAGAGTAGTAGTAAAAGTATAGCAGTACTATTAGTAAAAGTAGAAAGTAAAGTAGCAATTACTATTAGTAAAAAGTAGTAGAAGTAAAAGTAGCAGTGCTTAGTAAAACATGCTAGTAGTAGTGCAGTGCAATTGCTATCAGTAAAAGTGTGTAAAGTGAAATTAAGTAGCAGTACTCTTGTAGTAAAAGTAGTGAAGTAAAGTAGCAGTGAATACTAATTAGTAAAAGTAGTAGTGCAGTGTACTATTGAAAGTAAAATGATGCAGTACTGTTAGTAAAAGTAGTAGTAAAAGTTAGTAAAATTTGAGTAAAAAGTAGTGAGTAAAGTGTAATTACTATTAGTGAAATTAGTAGTAAAGTAGCAGTGCTATTAGTAAAGAGTGCTGGTGGTGAGTAGAAGTAACAGTACTCTTAGTAAAAGTAGTGAGTAAAATGCTAGCATTACTATTAGTAGAAGTAGTGAGTAAAGTAGCAGTACTATTAGTAAAGTAGTGAGTAAAGTAGCAGTGCTATTAGTAGAAGTACTGGTAGTAATGGAAGTAGCAGTGCTCTTGGTAAAGTGGTGAGTAAAGTAGCAGTACTGTTAGTGAAAGTGAGTAGTAAAGTAGCAGTAGAAACTTATTGTAGTAGTAGTGGTAAAGTAGCAGTTCTATGGTAGTTAGTGATTAAAGTAAAAGTAGATTAGTAAAAGTAGTGGTTAAAGAGTAGCAGTTACTGTGAGTAAAATTACAGTGAGTAAGTACTGTTAGTAAAAAGTGGTAATGAAAGTGGAGTAGCAGTACTATTGAGTAAAAGTAGTGCTAGTGAGTAGTAGCAGTGCTATTAGTGAAAGTAGTGAGTAAAGTAGCAGTGCTCTTGGTAGTAAACGTAACTGGTAAGTAGTAGTAAACGGAGTAGTAGTGGTGGTGATCTTAGTAAAATTAGTGGTAGTAAAGTAGCAGTACTCTTAGTAAAAGTAATTGAGTAAAGTAGCAAACTATTGAGTAAAAGTAGTAGTAAAAGTAGCAGTGCCTATTAGTAAAAGTAGTAGTAAAAGTGGCAGTGACTCTTAGTAAACTAGTGCTGGTAGTAGTAAAGTAGCAGTTACTATTGCTAAAAGTAGTAGTAAAGTAGCAGTACTCTTAGTAAAAGTAGTAGTAGTAAAGTAGCAGTACTCTTAGTAAAAGTAGTAGTAAAGTAGCAGTACTCTTAGTAAAAATACTGGTAGTAGTAAAGTAGCAGTACACTTAGTAAAAGTAGTTGTAAAGTAGCAGTACTCTTAGTAAAAGTAGTAGTAAAGTAGCAGTACTATTAGTAAAAGTAGTAGTAAAGTAGCAGTACTATTAGTAAACAGTACTAGTAATAGTAAAGTAGCAGTACTGTTGAGTAAAAGTAGTAGTAGTAAAGTAGCTTCAGTAAAAGTATTATTAGTAAAAGTAGTAGTAAAGTAGCAGTACTCTTAGTAAAAGTAGTAGTAAAAGTAGCTAATTAAAAGTAGTGAAGCAGAGTAAACGTAGTGGTAATCTTGGTAGTAGAGTGCTGTTAAGTAAAAGTAGTGAGTAAAGTAGCAGTACTATTAGTAAAAGTAGTGAGTAAAGTAGCAATTACTATTAGTAAAAGTAGTGAGTAAAAGTAGCAGTTAGTAGTAGTAAACGTGCTAGGTAAAGTAGTGGTATTAGTGAGTACTATTGCTAAAAGTAGTGAGTAAAGTAATGCAGTACTGTTAGTAAAGTAGTGAGAGTAAAGTAGCAATTACTATTGAGTAAAAGTACAAGTAGTAGTACTCTTAAGTAAAAAAGTAGTTGTGAAATTAAGTGGCGGACTAGTCTTAGTGATAAAAGTAGCAGTACTGTTAGTAAAAGTAGTGAGTAAAAGTAGCAATTACTTAGTAAAAGAAAGTAGTAGTAAAAGTAGCAGTTAGACTTAGTAAAAGTACAAATAGTAAAGTAGCAGTTACTGTTAGTTAAAGTAGTAGTAAAATGTAGCAGTACTCTTAGTAAAGAAGTAGTAATAGCAGTGAAGTAGTGGTGTAAAAGAGTACTATTAAAGTAGAAGTAGTAGTAAAAGTAGTAGTAAATTAGCTGAAGTAGTAGCTAGTAGTGAGTAAAAGTAGCAGTTAATCTTAGTAAAAGTACTAATTGAGTGAGTAGTAATAAAGTAGCAGTACTTTGCTAAAAGTGGTAGTAAAGTAGGTGCTATTAGTAAAAATTAGTAGTAAAGTAGCAGTTACTGCTGTTGAGTAAAAAGTTCTAGAAGCTGGAGGGAGGTAACGATATTCTTAGTGAACATGCTGGTGGTAGTGCAGTAGCAGTACTATGAGTAAAAGTAGTGAGTAGTAAGTAGCAGGTGCTCTTAGTAAAAGTGCTTGGTAGTAGAAGTGGCGGTACTATTAGTAGAAGAAATGGTAGTGCAGTAACTGGTATTTATTAGTAAAAGTAGTAGTTACATTGTAGCCAGTGCTGTTAAGTAAAAAGTGATAGTGAAAGTAAAAGTGCTATTAGTAAAAGTAGTAGTAAAGGTAGCAGTACTATTAGTAAAGGAGTATAGGTGGCGTAGTAAGTAGCAAGTGGTGGTGCTCTTAGTAAACGTACTGGTAGAGTAATTAGAGTAGCCAGTACTCTTAGTAAGAAATGAAGTACTTAAGTAACAGAGGTAATTACTAAGTGCTAGTAGTGGCAGTGCTCTAGTAAGTATGCAGTAATTATATTAGTGAAGAGTAGTGGCTTGAAGTAAGTGGCAGTGCTCTTAGTAAAAGTACTAGGTAGTAGTGGTAGGTAGTCAGGTACTATTGCTAGTGAAAGTAGTAGTATGAGTAAAGTGCTAATTAGTACTCTTAGTAAAAGTAGTAGTAAAGTAAAGTTGCTATTAGTAAAAGTAGTGAGTAAAGTAGCAGTTACTCTTAAACGAGCTGGTGAGTAGTAGTAAAGTAGCAGTACTCTTAGTATAAGTAGTAGTAAAAGT
The DNA here is from genome assembly GCF_003918875.1 of Haliotis rubra. NCBI lineage: Eukaryota > Metazoa > Mollusca > Gastropoda > Lepetellida > Haliotidae > Haliotis > Haliotis rubra. Next base: position 1,596,198 of record NW_025767457.1, read on the forward strand.
AGCAGTACTATTAGTAAAAGTAGTAGTAAAGAAGCAATTATTATTAGTAAAAACTACTAGGACTTGTGAGTAGTAAAGTAGCAGTACTGTTAGTAAAAGTAGTAGTAAAGTAGCAGTACTATTAGTAAAAGTAGTAGTAAAGTAGCAGTACTATTAGTAGAAGTAGTAGTAAAGTAGCAGTGCTCTTAGTAAACGTACTGGTAGTAGTAGAGTAGCAGTACTCTTAGTAAAAGTAGTAGTAAAGTAGCAGTACTATTAGTAAAAGTAGTGAGTAAGAGTAGTAAGTACTAATAGTAGTAGTAGTAGTAAAGTAGCAGTACTCTTAGTAAACGTGCTAGTGATGTGGTAGTAGAGTAACAATTAGTAAAGTGCTAGTTAAAAGTAGTAGTAAAGAGTAGCAGTGCTATTAATATGAACTGTAATTAGTAGTAGTAAAGTAGCAGTACTGTTAGTTAAAAGTGAGTAGTAAAGTAGCAATTACTCTAAGTAAAAGTAGTAGTAAAAAAGTAGCAGTAGACTTAGTAAGAAAGTATTTGTAAATTAATAGTGGTACTGTTAGTAAAGTGGTAGTAGTGAGTAAAAGTAGCAGTACTCTTGAGTAAAAGTACTAGTAAAGTAAAAGTAGCAGTACTATTAGTAAAAGTAGTAGTGAAGTAGCAGTACTCTTAGTAAAAGTGGTTTATAAGAAGTTAGCAGTAGTTAGTAAAAGTAGTAGTAAAGTAAAGATGATTAGTAAAGTAGTAGTAGTAAAGCAGTGCTAGTTAGTTAGTAAAGTAGTAGTAAAGTAGCGGTACTATTAGTAAAAGTAGTAGTAAAAAGTAGCGAGTACTATTAGTAAAAGTAGTAGTATAGTGTATGTACTGTTGGTAAACGTACTAGTAGTAGTAAAGAGTAGCAGTACTCTTAGTTGAATTGAGTGAGTGTGCTATTTAGCGTCACATCATAATATTTCAGCCATATCGTGAGTACTCTTAGTAAAAGTAGTTATAAATAAAGTAGCGGTACTATTAGTAAAAGTAGCAGTACTGTTAAGTAAAAGTAGTAGTAAAGTAGCAATTACTTAATTAGTAAAAGTGGTTAATAAATTAGCAGTACTCTTAGTAAAAGTAGTAGTAAAGTAGCAGTACTATTAGTAAAAGTAGTAGTAAAGAAGCAGTACTATTAGTAAACGGACTAGTAGTAAAGTAGCAGTACTGTTAGTAAAAGTAGTAGTAAAGTAGCAGTACTATAAGTAAAAGTAGTAGTAAAGTAGGAGTACTATTAGTAAACGGACTAGTAGTAATGAAGTAAAAAAACTATTAGTGAAAGTTGTTGTAAATTAGTAGTACTGTTAGTAAAAAGTGAAGTAAATTAGCAAGCTATTGATTAGTAAAAGTGGTAGTAAAGTAGCAGTGCTACTAGAGAGTAAAAGTAGTAGTAAAGTAGCAGTACATCTTAGTAAAAGTGGTTAGTAAAATTAGTAGTACTGTTAGTAGTAAGTAGTAGTAAAGTAGCAGTACTGTTAGTAAAAGTGGTAAGTAGTAAAGTAGCAGTACTAGTAGTAGAGGTAAAGTAGTGAGTAAAGTTTAGTTAAAAGTAAAGTAGTGAGTAAAAGTAGCAGTACTCTTAGTAAAAGTAGTAGTAAAGTAGTAGAACTGGTAGTAAAAATGGTAGTGAGTAAAGTAGCAGTAGTATTAGTAAAAGTAGTAGTAAAATGTAGCAGTACTGTTAGTAAAAGTAGTAGTAAAAGTGTAGCAGCACTGTTAGTAAAGTAGTAGTAGTAAAGTAGCAGTACTATTAGTAAAAGTAGTAGTAAAAGTAGCAGTAAATTTAGTAAAGAAGTGGTAGTAAAGATTAGCAGTAATTAGTAAAAGTAAAGTAGTAAAAGTAGCAGTACTTTAGTAAAAGTAGTAGTAAAGTAGCAGTACTGTTGAGTAAAAGTGGTTGTAAAGTAGCAGTACTGTTAGTAAAAAGTAGTAGTAAAGTAGCAGCAGTACTATTAGTAAAAGTAGTAATTGAGTAGTAGCAGTACTATTAGTAAAGTAGTAGTAGTAAAAGTAAGCAGTACTATTATTCAGTAAAAGTAGTAGTATGAGTAGCAGTACTGTTAGTAAAAGTACTAGTAGTAGTAAAAGTGGCAGTACCTTATTAGTGAAGTGGTTTTAGTACCCATTATCGTGAAGTAGTAAAGTAGCAGTACTGTTAGTAAAAGCAGTACTATTAGTAAAGTAGCAGTACTGTTAGTAAAAGTAGTAGTAAAGTAGCAGTACTATTAGTAAAAGTAGTTAGTAAAGTAGCAGTACTCTTAGTAAAAGTAGTAGTAAAGTAGCAGTACTGTTAGTAAAAGTGGTAGTAAAGTAGCAGTACTATTAGTAAAAGTAGTAGTAAAGTAGCAGTACTGTTAGTAAAAAGTAGTAGTAAAGTAGCCGTACTGTTAGTAAAAGTTGTAGTAAAGTAGCAGTACTGTTAGTAAAAGTTTGAGAAGCAGTAAAAGTAGCGGTACTCTTAGTAAATGTACTGGTAGTAGTAAAGTAGCAGTACTATTCAGGGGTAGTAGCTACCATTATATAAAAAAGCCCGGGCTTACACATGATTGTTGCTAAAGAGGTTGGGCAAGCCCTCAATACTATCTAAATATAAAGCTTTGCAACCTATCGGGCTTACACGAACAATTTGGCTTGCTACGCGCCTGCTATCAGTAAAAGTAGTAGTAGTAGTAGCATTACATGTACCAGTAACAACATTATCATTATCCTCCGTGGTGTTTCAGTTGAAGGTGTTGGCCTATGACCTGGGTTCCCCCAGTCTGTCGACCATCTCAAAACAGTACACAATTAAACTGAAGGACATCAACGATAATCCTCCGAAGTTCAATCAGTCCGACACAAGACAGAAGCATTTTTCTGTGCCGGAGAACGTTAACAACACTCAACTTGGACCGATCCGAGCTGAAGACCCGGACAAGGATTCTCAAATCTGCTACACTTTATCAGGTTAACAATCTAAGCAACGACACAACCTGGGCAAAAGAAAGTATACCCATGAAATTTTGATTCAGGAAACACTTACAAAAGTTATCAAAAGGTTACTCGCCAGAAGCCAGTCGCCAAAACACTTCAAACTGTAGGCCAAACACAACTATTATACAAATACATAATCGAATTACCGGATCATCTTTGTATTTTTCAGTCACCATCAAGCATATGTTAAAAACTTTCTTTTGCCCGGTATTTAGAATGGCAGGCTTCGTATTAAGCTCGAAAGTCTTACATTTGTAGGATGCGCATGGGGTAGTCCCACAGTGGTTGAACCACGTTATAGTTCTCTTCCGTCCAGGGCCTCGTTTCATAAAGCTCTCGTAAGCCTAAGATCTCGTAACTTTTCTAGTAGCATTCGAATCTCCTATACTGTAACATAGGAGGTAATAATGCTACGAGAAAAGTTACGAGATCTTAGGCTTACGAGAGCTTTGAGAAACGAGGCCCAGGACTTTCAGCAATGCGGAGCCCGAAATAAAGCAAGTCTTGATTTTCTCCAGGTTCGATCTCCCATCTCACTTCGCCACCTTTTTAATTTATATGGGATTATTTGTTTCGATCACAATTGTATATATTCAGAGATTAATATAGTGTATCGTTTGTACAATACGTAACTTAATTGTCGTAATGCTCGCATCGTATTAGTTACACGACCACTTGCCAGGTAGCGTGGAATGGTACGACATGTTAGTATCCGTATATACCGCAAATGGACGTGTAACGACTTCATTAAATTGGATTTCTTATGCATCAGGTTCTAGTAATGTGGGGAACACTCTCTATCCGTTCTCTTCTATTTATGCCTCAGCGTGGAACGCGTGTTTCGCCATGATTGTTGTCGCGAACAAACGTTATCGAACGATATTCAAAGGGACATAACTCTTCTCTTCATGTTTTAAGGAACTTGCGATATTAAATAATACCACCGTTTCGAATACATCCTTAGGTTGAATTTCAACTTCACAGATAAAAAGTAGCATATTCTCAAAAACGTTTGACCAAAAGAACGTTTTGTGCAAATAATGGTTGAATTTTCCAAGTGAGTTGCAATGTCAAATGTAGCAAAGCGTCAAGGTCGTCCATACTACCCGTCTTGGACAGGGCATGATGGATTCAGACACTCGGTAAAACGGTTTCATTGACTATTACACAAGTCTTCCCATTTATCTGAAGGCTAATGATAGGTGATGGGGGTTTAACAATACAAGTTTGCAATCTATTCATGTTGCATTGCGTGATACGTGTTCCGCATATTATAGTCTTGACGGATATGTATTTTATACCTTCTTAAAATATTCACTTATATAAGTATACATGTGTGTGTGTTTGTCTAGGATGGGTCGGAAGTTTGGAATTTATGGTCTTGAACGTCCGCATCGTTTGAGAAACCCATATGATTTGTGAATAACTACGACATAATCAATACATATAGGGACACATCCAAACGACTATAGACATAAATATTATGTATTTACTTTTACAGACTCGATTTACATTGTTAATCTGAAGATGATGCCATCAACGGACAACAGAACACTGTACCTAGATGTGGTTCAATCGTTCGACAGAGAAAACGTCACTTCCTTCACTGTGAAAATCACAGCCACGGACTGTTCACCGTCTTTCTACAGCCAGCTGTGTGACAATTCTAGTTTGAACTCCACAACCGTAACACCGTCCAGTCTCATAACAACAATTACAATCCTGGATAAGAATGACAACCCACCTGTGTACCGCCAGCCAGTATTGTCAAAGGGAATACGAAATACAGTGACTTTGGGACGAATCATTTTTGAACTGGATGTAAGTTATGAGAGTCAGGAGGGCGGTGGGGCAGTCTAGTGTTTAACGCGTTCGCTGGTCATGCCAAAGACCCGGGTTCGATTCCGGACTTTGATTGCAAGCCACCTGGGTGTTTGAAGCCACTTTCTGAGGTCAACCGCCTTGATATTGCTTGAATGTTGCTAAAAGCGGCGTAAAACCATACTCACTCACCTCACTCACTATGAGAGTCGCACTCAGCAATATTACAGGTATATGGCGGCGGTCTGCAAATAATCTAGTTTGGACCAGACAATCCAGTGATCAACAGCATGACCATCGATCTACGCAATTGGGATTGATGACATATGTCACCCTGGCCTCCCGATCCCGTTATTCGCCTGTTAAGACAAGCATGGGTGGCTTGAGATCAGTTCTAACCAGGATCTTTACGGGTTGTAACGTGTTTAGTGTTTAAGCAATACTCTTTCTGATACTGGCATTGTGCATCAGTGCAAGGCAGGAGCGGTACAGTGGAATTAAAAGGCATTAAAATACAAATTATACCTATAAGCCTTCCAAATTGGAAATTTGTGTTCGACATACAGTGAGTCAGTTTGATTAACACAATTATAATTTTTCTGTCTAATTTCACTATTGATACCTTGAGAATTTTATATTTTTACATGCCAACGACCGTGTGCAAAACAAAAAAAATATTTGGAGGTATATTTCATATTTCATTTATACTGACATTTATTTTCAGACGAAAGATTTTAAAACTATAGACTGATAATATAAGCTCTTAATGTAATGAAGACTTTTTGTTTTACAGACATTGGTTTACGATCGTGACAGCCCCAAATTTAGCCGCCATGCCTTCTACAGAGTCAACGCAACAGAAGCAGACCCTACCCTCTTGAACACATTTAACCCCGAGAAACACCCTATCCCCATCTCTCTGACAGAAAACGGTACAGTTGCCACCAATATGTCGTTCTCGGCTAATATGTACGGATTCTTCAACATGAAGGTGGCCGTCAACGACAGCGCGGGGATGGATATGGCGGAACTAAAGGTAAGTTTCCAAATATGACAAAAATTATGTCCGATGCAATACCCCTTTTCGATTTACCATACGTGCCCATGTTTTGTAGGTTAATGTATTGACCTGGCTTTGCATGTGTTTGTGATAGATATCAACGGAGGGACAGGATACGCTCACATTTTCCCGAACAGATGCTTTAAAGGCATTATGTAGGACATACTTTCGACACTATTTTGTCATATATTATAGATATTGGGGCATGTGCATTCACTTTAGCTTCCTAATGATGCTATAAAAGATTTATTATCCCTTACGACTTGCCTGAAATAGATAATTGAAACTTCGAGGCGAACAGCTTCCAAACTGATAACACTTGCCATATGTGGAATGTAAACAATTGCTCCGTACATCAAAAACTGTCACACGCGGTGTTGTCGGTGTTTGCCGAGCAGGTTTTAATCTCAAGTTCTGCGTAGGATATTCACGTAGAGAGCTCCAAGGGAAATAACTCTATGGAGTTCGCTTGAAATAATGTTCGGTCGGTAGAGGGCGCGAGAGTCGATTTAATGCAACGTTGCATTCCTTCATTCGAACTTTTTAATATAATATTGTAATCTAAATACGTAATTATTTTGGAATAGATTATAGTGTAGCTTCCCTGGGCTCAAATAGTATTATTGAGAGAAATGCATTATTTATTATTTAGAGAAGTGTTGTGTGATATAGTTTCTTTAACACGAATAATTCGACTGTGCTGAATAGGTCCATGCCCATTAATAGTCGGAATCGTACATCGACGCTATATCATGAAAATGGAAATGTTTTCTGGCGTATATTTCATTATGCATGTTTTTCGCCTTAGGTAAACTGTAATCTCTCCCAAGATACAATATTAACTCTGTATTGCCGAAGCAGGTTGATGACTTCACAGCACGCGATGACCTGCATAGGTTCGATGGCTCATGAAGGCTGTGAGGTAGTTAATTTCGGACATGTGATCAGCATGACTTTGAAAATTGTCAAAAGCAGTCAATGTGTAACACCATACTCAGGACCTCATACACTCACACCTCATACTTGTAAGGACACTCTAGTCAGTGTTAGGGTAGATACATGTAATAACAATGTGTCCTGACTAAATATGTATCGTCTAACCCGTTGCTTTCAACCATAGGAATGACTTTATGGATGATCAACTTCTTTATTATACAATAACGAAATTTCGGTATAGATACTTACACCGTTTTCAAGCATGTTGTATGCCCTTGGGGACGATGTTGAGGTTGAAGCATCTCATGAGGAAGGTGAGGTGGTTCTCTGGATTGGATGTACTTCTTCTCCAGGCGGTTGATGGTCCGCATTGCCACGTCTCCATGCCATGTTGAACACGGTCTAAGTATCTATAGTATTGTATAATATAGAAGTTGATCATCCATAAAGACTTGTCATTCCTATTACTTACAACTTCTAGAGTGCCTCTCAGATAGCTATCAACCATTCATCTTCGTGGTCCAGACACACTTATTTACAGAATGTGGTGACTGAGCTAAAAGCAAAGGACGTGTGCTTTAAAGAGCAGCATTGAGTCATCACTTTTGCCTCTGGTTGTGAAACTGGTTGCTATGTAATACGTAAAAATTATTCCTATTCCATAGCTTTTCGTAACCGCTAGTTCTGGTTCCAATCTCAAATTTGCCAAATTAGGATCCTTCGACTTCATCATCTGCCCGTGCTTGTTGGACACCAATTTCATTAACAGAGGTATAACAACAGCATTAGTCCAACTGTCCTGAAAGTGTAAGATGCCAAAATGGTATGATTATTGATCGTGGTTTGGAGCCCAGCTCACTCACAGGTTACTGTTTCCAGATTTTCATCATTGCTGACTTCCAAGTTTTGAAAATCACATTCCTGCAAAGTATCGATGACGTATTAAGGATACAGGATGACGTCTTGAGGTAGGAGAATTAGTACATTAAGAGAAGTCTATTAATAATGTAACCATTGTTGCTAAAACGCAATACCTGTATTTGGTTGTACAAGATTGTTCAAAGAAAAAAATCATCCAAAAGGGTTCAAGGTAGGTTTAGCTGTGATGTTATAATTCTTGAAAATTTAGTTTAATTCGTTCTTGGCGGAATCAGTTACTCCTTGTAGCTTACATTTTATGATATCCGGTGTTGTCATGTTGATGAGTGAGTGAGTTTGATTTTACGCTGCTTTACAATATTCCACAATATCACGGCGGGGATGGGCTCCACACATTGTACCCATGTAGGGAATCGAACCCGGATCGTAAGCCTGACGAGCGAACGCTTTAACCACTAAGCTACCCAGACGCCCCTCATGTTGATGAATAATGAACGTAAAATACTGATAGTGATCCTAACCCCAACCCTAATCCCAATCCTAACTCTAACCCCGACCAACACCAAAACCAAGACTTTAATGTCAAACGTTTTTGGAAGTAGGACCTGCGGTCTGTTTTCATGACGCAGAACTGCTGCTTATTAATTGTTTTCATTGTTTTGCCAGAGATATGAGCAACGCCACAGGATATACGTTTCTCACCAATGACGACGTTGCGTCTCACCTTGACGCGGATGGAAATATACAGCCCTACCAGTGAGTAAAACTGGGCTCGCGTAATAAATTCAGTTCAAATTTCTAAGCGGAATTTGGATTATCATGTGACTAAAATGAGGCGTTACTGTCATGAAATTTAGTAATGTTTGAAAATATTTCTGTCATCTAAATATTTCATATGGTGAATCATGTTTTTGAAGGACGAACCAAGATAAAGTACGTTCGATACTTATGCTAAAGACGTTTTGCTCTCTGATGAAACAATCAACACCATGATGCATGTTGGAACAGTTCTAGTGCTTACTGTTACATTTTACTTCCAGCTCGGACATGTTTGTACATGCAGTAGATCCTGTGACTGGTAAAATACTGGATGCAGAAAACACTAGACGGTAGGTCTTTGAATGGCATTAAGACTGACTGACTGACTGAGTTTGGTTTTACGCCGATCTTAGCAATATTCCAGCAACATCACGGCGGGGGACACCAGAAATGGGCTTAACACATTGTGCCCATGTGGGGATTCGAACCCAGGTCTTCGGCGTGACGAGCCAACGCTTTAACCATTAGGCTACCCCACGGCCCCGAATGGCATTTAGAAGTGATACACATAAGGAAGAGGATTTTTATGGATGTCTGCTTCTTTATTATGAGGAACGCAACGTTTCGGAGTATATCCTTACTCCATTAGGTGAATGAATGGTATAAGACAGAGAGCATATATATATGTACATGTAAGAACGACAAAAGTAATAAGACAACAAAGATGCAGGCAAAACAATGGAAGCGAGCTCCTAACATTTTAGTGTGAACTATTAGACTGATTCTTGCAGAAGAGTCTGGAAGGTCAAACCTATAGCTAAAAAAATACCGACTGCAATACGGACTGGAAGGTTAGTGTGAACAGTAGATCCCGAAACTCAAGAAGCAGTCGTTACAAAGCTGACTAAACGGTTAGTAATGGACTGGGGCTCTGAAAAGGGAAAATACGGTATTTATCACTAACTGGAAGGTCAGTCTGTGCAGTGGCACCTGAAACTGGAGAAATACCGTATGCAGAAGAGAAGTGTTTTTAGTACGTATAGTTGACAGTGAGTGTCCAGAAATATTGCATGCAGGAGACTTGCAGACACGAGAGTACATCGGATCTGAAGACTAAGATGGGTGACTTTGGTTTTACGCCTCTTTTAGCAATATTCCAGCAATATCTCGGCGGGGGACACCAGAAATGGGTTTCACACATTGTTCCCATGTGGGGAATCGAACCTGGGTCTTTGGCGTGACGAGCGAACGCTTTAACCACTAGGCTACCGCAGCGCCCTTGGAGACTAAGAACTCCGTGGAAAAGAACTGTAGCAATGATAATTGATCATTGTGATGATTAATAATCGTCAGTGGTGATAACTTTTGCTGAACACTTGTAATGCGTCATGATGAACAGTTGCAGTAAGAGGAACATCATGTATAACTGGTTTTTATCATATTGATTGACTGATGTGGTTCATGAAGTGCGTTGGGGTCACACCTACATCGTCTATTTTTGTTCACAGGATTATCGACAGAAATCAAGCTCTTGGATCCAAACTCATTAACAAGTACAAAGTAACACAAATTGGGGTGAGATATCTATAACCTGTGTTAATCTTAAACATATGTATAAAATTCTGTAATTATAAGGACATGTGTGAGTGAGTGAGAATAGTTTTACGCCGCACTCAGCAATATTCCAGCTATATTGCAGCGATGGGTAAATAATCAGGACCGGACAATCCAGTGATTAAAATCATGCGCACCGACCTACGCAATTGGGATTCGATGCCATGCGTCAACCAAGTCAGCAAGCCTGACCACCCGATCCCGTTAGTCGCCTCTTACGACAAGCATGGGTTGCTGAAGACCAATTCTAACCCGGATCTTCTGGGGTATAATGACATGTGTACACCAAGCTAGTGACCAACGCTCTGGGTTCCACTTGGCTTAGTTAACACCTATTCACCACAAATACATATCTATAAATTAATTTTAAAAGGAACATGCTATGGTGTTTATGTGTAAGACCAAGACAAGTCAGATTCGTATGCTGAGTAAAGGGACATGTAAAGCTGCAATTATGTGACCATATTCTAAGGCTCTACACGGATACATTTTGCATTTGGGACACGGGCTGCAACGATTCGGTTCTATTCATCGAAAATCGAATCTGACGCCTTTATTTCGATTTTCGATAACCATTATCACTATTTCGAATCGATATTTGAATACCTATTCAAACTATTTCCACACAGCGAGAACGTAATTTTGACTCCAACTCGAGCAGTTTCGAGCGCTGGAAAAAGGCGAAACGTGATTGGTTGATCGGGCTAATTATCCAATGAGAATTGTTGTTAGTAGACATCGCCAAGTTGACGGTGGATTTCACGCTAAAAAGCCGACGCTTAGAGTTAAATGAAATCTGATGTTTTCATTGTAAGAGGAATCGAATCGAAAATGATCGAATCGAGGGTCCAATATCGAAAGTCGAATCGAGGTCTGGGTGTATCGTTGCAGCCCTGTTTCTGACTTTCTTCCTCTGACAGGAAGCCGATGCTAGCGTTGCTAAGCGCGACGACAGCGAGAGACGAATGTACATCCTCATCTCAGTCGTCTGCCTCCTGAGTTTCACCCTGCTCCTCCTAATCTACATCTCCTGTAACAGGATCCAGAGGTCAGTATTCATTTGCATATCAAATCTATGCAACAGGTCACCTGTACACCATAAATCATTAAACACTTGACTGAGGACTTGAATGTTGCGCCCCCTATAAATAACTTGTGAAGGTATCGAAATAATTTTGTTTGACACCCTTTGAAACCTTCGTACTAAGATCCCTCAGAAATTGTGAGGCGTAGCAGCAGAGGAATCTCGGAACTTCTAACAGTCCTGGTAATTCAAAACTGTTTATTCTTGTTCATCGATCGCTTGACTGTCTGGTTTGTTTGCAGGCCGCTGTCGCATAGTGAGAGGACTGCGTCCGGCGTCGGACGGTTGATACTTAGTTTTTTAAGCAAATGTCTGAATGTCGGGTGCTACCTTTAGGAGATACTTGTCCTTTTTAGCGAACACCTAGTATCTTCACTGTAATTCAGCTAGTTGTCCATTCATACAATGTGCACATCTGTGTTGCCCTTTACACCCAATTAAATTTGTTGTATATATCAGAGGTACAGATAAGCTGCGTATCTGCAAATTACGCAAATATTTCTTTGAAAATTCAATTCCTATAAAGTCTATGGTGTACAAGTACGCTTGAATTTTTGTAAATACTCAATAAATGTGGTCGTATATGCGTACACACAAAAATGACCAATCTTAGCTGGCGTACCGGTGGATAGATAACATAACCGAGGTATACTGAGAGGACATGAACTTGACAACTTGCAGTTTCTGATAATACAGATAAAAACACATACACAAACCTTATTATATTTTTTACATAAATGGAAAATGACAAAATACCCAATTGAGTTTGAGTCAGGTGAGTACAATTAATTTGGTTACTCAAAGGAAAATTAGGATACCCAACTGAGATGAACACATGTGAGTACATATCTGAATGACCGAAAACGTTATCTGTAGCTCTGATATATTCAGAACTGGCTGTTCATTTGTACTGTATTTATGTTTTGACTTGAAAGGAAATTAACAGAGAAAACAGTCGAGGCAATGGATCAGGTCAGGTGTGGGTGGGTACACAGGAACCCGCTATCCCTATGTAGGTTAAACGTAGACCATAGATCCACACACACGTCATATGTATAAATAGGGTATTTATATATGACTTGTGTGTAGATCTATGGTCCATGTGTAACCTACATAGGGATAACGGGTTCCTGTGGTAGGGTAGTTGAAGACTGACTGTTTCTGAGGATAGTCAAGACAGGGTATTCCATTGCACTGACGTTTAATGTATTACTTTTGAGCTATCCTTTCGGCTCAATATAGAAGTTTGCACTGAAAGGTCAAATGTTCCCATATTTTCCTCTGTCTGGATGAGAAAGAAAGTTCGTCCCGCTGTAATGAACATGTTTGGGAACTGATTGTGTCATAGTTTGTTTTGTTTTATAGATATAGGCGGAAATTAAAGGCAGCGACGATTGATGTGAAAGGTAATGCATTGATGCTTTTTTCAGTAAATATCAGATTCATTATCATAACAGACAAGGGAAGGATAAAAGCTCTGAGCTAAACTATGGTATGGACAGTGGTGATGGAGTTGATCGGAAATGATTTTTTATCATAATCTTTTCGATGTCCACACATGCTGTAGTGTTTGGTTCCTCTTGGTGGAGAAGTGGTCCTCCTAGACAGTAAACAAACTGCTGTGAAGCTTATAAGGAGTTGGACAGATGACCGTCCCAAATCTTTGAATACCGAGGATGTTCAATACTGATGGCTGACGGTAGTGGATCCAGGATGTATCCACAGTTACAAATCGGTCAGCTAAATCAAATGATACTGCTATAAAACGAAATAATTCCTTGCGATTTTGTCCTTCGGCGTTTATGATAAGAGAAAGCCTTGGATCCATCGTGCTGAAACATGTCATGTCATGTCATGTCATGTCCAATACATTACAAAGAATGCCCTTTGTGACCTTATCCGTCCACCCATCTAGGCTAACAACCTAGGCTCCCTATTCCGATCTTGAACACCGGTGTCCTATTCTTATTACACGCAGAGGAATGTACTATTTTCTCGTTTCGTGCATATAAGCTGGAGTATCTCCATGCTATGTTAGGGCGATGGGGTAGCCTAGTGGTTAAAGCGTTCGTTCGTCACGCCAAAGACCCGGGTTCGATTTCCCACATGGGTACAATGTGTGAATCCCATTTCTTGTGTCCCCCGCCGTGATATTGCTGGAATATTGCTAAAAGCAATTATAGTACGCTCACCTCATGCTATGTTACATAGCTGATCTGGGATTTGTACTGGGTTTATGTTGCCAAGCACAATGCACATATTCAAGGTCAGGGCTAGTATCGGGTTCACATACTGACAGAGAACAAGCCATTATCATGTTTCAACTGTTCGAACACATACTGACGTGCAGATAAATACATGATTGCGTCAGCTTCTATTTTAAGAACCCGTGAAGATCCGGGCTAGAATTGATCTTCAGCAACCAATGCTTGTCGAAAGAGGCGACTAACTGGATCGGGTGGTCAGGCTCGCTGACTTGGTAGACACATGTCATCGTATCCCAATTGTGTAGACTGATGCTCATACTCTCAATCACTGGATTGTCTGGTCCACACTCGATTATTTAAAGACCGCTGCCGCATAGCTGGAATATTGCTGAGTGCGGCGTAAAACTAAACTCACTCACTCACTCACTATTTTAAGACCACGGATATAACAAACAATGTAGGCAGCGGGGAATGATTATTACTAATTGTATGCGTAGAATCGAGTTCACAATATCTATTCCATCCTTGTATTTGATGTTTCAGGTCCAAAGCATGAAGAAACAGAAGAGACGGGCAATGTAAAGTAAGTGTTACGTGATTAATGTATGCAGTTATACGTGATAAAACATTATCAAACAAACCTTTGGATAATGGAGACTTATGTTTCCCAAGACGTAATCAGCATCCAAACGCCTGCATGTTTTGGTTTTATTTGTTTGTTGTTTAACGCCGCACCCAGCCATATCCAAGCTTTCTGACAGCCTTCTAGAAATATAATAATAATAATAATAATAATGCACTTGTATAGCACCTAATTTCCAACCGGTGGCTGCTCAGTGGCTCTTCACAAGGTTAAAAATAAGAATAAAATAAACAGAGTTATTGGTTGAGGAGATGGGTTTTCAAGTCACGGCGGAATGACTGGACAGAGTCCGCAGATTTAATATATGTTGGTAGGCTATTCCACAAAGTTGGAGCCACAACAGAAAAAGCCTGGCTGGCTAACTTTGTCCTCGTAAAGGGTACGGTAAATATCCGAGTACGGACCAGACAATCCAGTGATTGACATCATGACCATCTTTTTAAGCATATGAGAGACGATGACAAACATCAACCATGTCAGCGAGTCCGATCAAGTTTGTTTCCTCTTGCGACAATTATCGGGGGCTGAATATCAGTTGTAACCCGGAACTATACAAGTCACACCTGTATGTAAATGGTGTGTGTGTGTGTGTGTGTGTGTTTGTGTGTGTGTGTTTGTGGTAAAGAGACAAGGTTTGAACTATTAGATATGGGCTGCATTCCCAATGCTGTTCGTTGCAACATCATGGATCGGCCGTTCGGGATAGAAGAGCTGTTGTCTCCTCGAACACGTACACCTCCAGCGTGCAGCGTTGGTCATAATATCAATCACAGTATTGTCTGGTCCAGATTCGTTTACATACAGGCCGCAATCGTGTAGCTGACTATTTCTGAGTTGGGTGTAAAAGAACACAAAAGTATGTCGTTACTGATGTCGCAAGCTATTGCTTTCTTCCAGCTTCAATCCTCTGTTCAATAAAGACATCGCCATGCAGGAGGAGATGGACTCGACAAGGTGAGTGTTGATGTACAGTGGGCACAGAACGAAGTGCGAGTAAGGGTGGGTGACAAGTTTATAAGTGAATGGATGGGAGGAGAGCGAGTAAGGCTCAACGCCGCATTTCACATTGCTCCAAAGCTGTGGACTCCAGAAATGGGCTGTATACTTGTTTCTCATCGAGGCCAATGGACGCTAGACATTCAGTGTGATGAGTGACCCTTTGTCCACAAACGTAGCCGCCACCACAGGTATATTGGATGTCTTTATGCTCAGAGGAAAATGCTATAGAAAAGGGATCTCTTACTTTCAAAAGTTGCTTCTTTTTAAAAGTAAGGAGTTATAAAGTCCTCTGTCAAAGATTTGAGTAACTTGGTTGTGATGTTTGCCATTGTTAGATATATTATTCAGTTATTCAGTAGTTTTGTGGAACTGTCTGGGCAGGTCATACTCATGACAGCATGGCATTTTACGTTTATGAAAAAGGGAGATTGAGCATTGAGCCCAACATAGTGATTCACTTCGTGTTTTACGTGTAACCAGTAATGAATGCGACCAGATGACTCAAGTCATGATGCAGTCATATTGATGAAACGTTTCTCTTCCCAGCATTGTCTCAGGTGACTCACTGGACAACAACATGGTCCTCGACGGTAATACCGCGAAGAAGGACGATGAACAGGAGTTCACAGTCAACTTCTTCGACGAGAAACAACAGATCCGGTACGGCAACAACGCTCTTGGCGAGGTGCTGCGTCAATACGACTTCATCGACGAGGAAATGGGGACAAGGGGACACGACATGGAAGATTCTGCAAGCTCCAGCTCGGAACAAGGGAATTCGAGAACAAACGGAAAACTGATGATGAAAAGAGACCAAGATTTAGGAGACGTGGATAACCTAGAATCGACAGATATTTGAGACGTGTCTCTGATCAGTGAACTGAATTGAAGACCACAGAGACACTCGTGAAAGAATACACTCTAAGAAGCTTCAGCAACAACTGAAGATTAGGAAACGTCAAAGACATGGAATCGACAGATATTTGAGAAGTGGCTTTGATCAGTGAACTGAAATGAAGACAGCAGAGACACTCGTGAAGGAATACATTCTGTGAAGCTTCACGACTACAGCTTTATATACTTTGCTTTGTTTAACTCTTTTGTACGTTGTACATGTGCCTCCATATATAACCTGTTGTTTGTTGGACTTGCTTTGCTATGATGATATTTTGTTATGACAATATCAGGCTGTGCCTCGATGACAGAATATCCTTGATTGTGAATTCTCACGCAAATGAGTATAAGTACTCGCGTGGATTTCCAGACCATTTACCGATCTACATCAACGCATTGTTTGCTGTATCAGTCTTGGGATATTCTAAACCCCGTTTGTTTTCTAGAAGTTTTATGTTTGGAAAATAGGACGAATACGTGTCTGGTTACCTGCCTTCATCAACAGCCCATCGTTAATATACACGTACATGTTGCTGTCATCGTCATCAAATAAAACTGTCATAATTATATTATTGCATAATTTTACATTTATATTTATGTGATTCGTTATTCATAGACTAATGTGTATTTACGTTCTATGCTGTTGATCAGCAGACAAAAAATAATAATAAACAGTTTATTATAAGATTTTCATCGGAATTATAAAACAATGTGAAGCATATTAAGTATGATTTAACATTCAAAACAAGCCGATCAAGGCGCTTTGTCGACGGACAGGTTTCTCATGAAACTAAAATGCTGGTGTACTTTTAATTGTATGGTGTAATTTATCAACCAATGAAAGAATGGAATCATAGTAATGTTCTTCATCTGTAGGTACAAAATTATGCAAAGGAATGAACATTGTACATGGTACATAAAGATGAAAATCTAAAGAGACTACTTGTATGACCTTCTTGTGAGATTTTGTGCAATATAATAATTACCAAGCAGTATTCAGATTACGCAAGAGCAGTATTGTGACATTGGTATTTTTAACATGTTATTGTTTACATTTGAACATTATTATATCACGCATGTCAATTGTTGACCGATGGAAAGTCATGTCTGATCGTTATCAATCATATCCACACTGTTGTTTGTTGTTGTTGATGTTTACCCGAAACAGTGTGATATGATAACATCATGTATAAGATGTGTACATAACTGGATGCAGTCAAACTGGTCGCAGTGTACAGAAGACAAAAATAAACCATTTTCATATTTTCGTCGAGCAGTTGGTGTATAAATATGGCGTCAAGCCAAAAGAATTAACGGCCTTTATTATCCAACGAAGCCGTAAAAATAACAAAGAGGTACAAATTATATGAATGGATCAAAGAAAATGAGTTGTGAGTGAGTGAGTTTAGTTTTACGCCGCGTATTAGCAATATTCCAGCAATATCACAGCGGGGACGCCGGAATTGGCCTTCACGCATTGTACCCATGTGGGGAATCGAACCTGGGTCTGGCGTGACGAGCCAGCGCTTTAACCACTAGGCTACCCCATCTCCCTGAAAATGAGTTGTGACTCCAGTGTTCGCGATAACTGTAGCACAGCAACTTACACCGGGAACACGTTGTGTACGATTGACGTTTACTAATTACTGTGATACTCTTACACATATACAAAGTAGAGATTGTACATAACATATGTGTTCCTATCATTGTGAAGGAATTACGTTGCTCTACCATTATTTGTAATGAACGTCCTCAGTTCGAATCACCCAGATTATGATTCGTGGTTTTTAGCACAATACTCCTTATCATGAACTTAATGAAAGTAGTTACACTTTACAAATGATGAATATATAGATATCGATATTTTGTTATCGAAAAAAGCGTGTTTTCACGTACTGTATGTGATGCATGCGTACGTGTGTGCGTCTGTCTGTCTGATTCAATTAGTCATGACTAATACTGGTTTTTAGACTGGGATATGGTGCCACACGCAACCCCATTCAGATGATATATGTCTCTGACCAGTATTATACATTTATCGCCGAGCGCAGGGAAGGCAGGGAAACAACAAGTAACAACTCTTTTGGTGACACGACTGGAGATCGAGCAACCGAGCTTCCGCTCTGGTGACTATCCACAAGACAACGGAAATGGTCCCCATGTTACTGCAGCCAGTCTTTGTCTATACTCTGCTGGTGTCCAAGTCTTGTAAAGCTCCGAAGTTTGATGCTGCGAACTACAGAACCCATTCAGGTACACGGCATAAACATGAGGAAATTCTAACAGTGTACAGTGTAAGACCGGCAGTGTACTTAAATTTCATGGCATATAGATACTTCGACTGGTAGCGGTAAATTAATCATTAGTGGAACAAAACTACCTGCTTGAAAGTTTCACCTGTTAATTCAAGTGAACAGTTAATACAGGATTTGGTATAACCTTTGACTCCGTTGATTTCAAACCGAATTGCAGAAAACAATTCTGCTCAAGGTCAAAATAGATAAAAAGATGCGTTGTTTCGGTAACAATCAAGACAACTTTCAAAATATTACCGTCGTTTGTAGGAAATTTCCCCCCAAACACCGGGTATACACTTTACACTTTTTGTATGTCACTTTAGTTACATAATCTATAAATATAAAAATATTGGCTACTGTTATAAAATTGTTTATTCACTTGTATACATTGATGCGGTGGCACCATTTGATTTATGATCAAGGTGCTAAGAACTACAGGCTTAACGTTGAAGACCAAGTGTACTTGTGAACAGGAACTCACCTGAAACTTGTACATGTGTCCCAGCTCACTCTCCCGTAAGTTAGCTAAGGACATAATAATAATAATAATAATTGGCTTGTATAGCGCCTAGTTTCCATCACAGATGCTCAACGGCGCTGCATACATCGTTAAAAACACAATAAGTGTGAAAAGAGTTCTATTCAGAAGCCGACTTGAAGAAGTAGGTTTTGAGCAAGTTCTTGAAAAGTGACTGGGACTCTGAGGGTGACTGGAAGATTGTTCCATAGAGCTGGTGCTGCTACAGAAAAGGCTCTATCACCCATGGATGTTTTCGTGCTTGGCTGTGTTAGTCTTAACGTATCTATTGATCTAAGAGCTCTGGTGGGTACATGCAGATGTACAAGCTGGCGAAGGTAGTCACAGGACTGGTCATCGTAGAGGCAGTTATGAGTCAGTAGCAGAATCTTGAAGTAGATCCTGTACTTTACTGGAAGCCAGTGAAGGGATTTCAGAACTGGCGATATATGGTCATGGCGATGGGTTCGAGAGACCACACGAGCTGCTGCGTTTTGAATTTTCTGCAGTTTAGAATACCCAGTACTCCGGGATCCCCTTCGTCAAGCCCAAGTATTTGTTATCGAGACCATCTACATTTATGAAGGCCATTACTTAGAACATATTGGTTGATCTGACACAGCCTCGTCATACCGATGTATGCAAAAAGGTGGTACTTTAGCTATCCTTCCTGGCTCTCTGCACTGAAGGAATAAATTAAGAACTGGTGGTTTAGAGTCAGTTAGCTAGCACTGCAAAACCGATAGGAGCGTGTAAAGTACACAAAACACACACATACACATGTGCATGCATGTCGCTGTCTGAGTGTAGTAAACTTGGAGACGATCTTGGACAATGATCTTTAAACCATTTCACCTCAACCTGGCAGGTTCACAGTCAACATCTACCATCTGTATGGCGGAGACCCATGCGAAATCGAGTCCGACCATTCATGGCTGATACCATGGATGCTTATCCACGACGCCGACAATGAGTAATCAGGCAGATTAAACACTGTGACCATCCAATCGTCAGTTCAGAGGGTCCGAAAGACATCCCCAAGGTGACCAGGCCAATGGCCAGCTAATAATAGAATCATTCTATTTGGTATGTTTTCAGATAAGTAGTACAATGAACAATGTAGGCCAAAGATCACAGGACAGCGTTATGGTTTATGGTTTGTTGTTTAAAGCGAGGTAATTCAGAAACCAAACTATGTAAAACGTCCTTCTGAAGTGTTCATTCCATCCTCTGTCGCTGGTGCTATTTGACGGTGTGGTCCTTCGCTCTTGCTCACTGGAATGGGTTATATGAAAAGTGTCCATTGCTGCTGACGTTGGTGTAGAAGTGCCTTGCTTTCTCTCTCAGCGAAGATATACTGCATCGCAACTGTACCTCTCTGGAGAAAGGCCAAGCTCCAAACACTGTGTTAGGGATGCGCTGCAATGATTCTGGTGAATTGAGAACAGGAGGCATGACCTGTAAGTACGGGCTGGAAGTCTTCCCTGGCGCTGTGGTGGAGTTTGAGCTGTCACTGGCGTGATGATCACAACATCCAAGCTCCCGGCAGCCCGATGACCTCTGTTGTTTCCTCCACTTTGCTCGGCGGTTTTGGAACCAGACCTGCAAGATGATCAGCTGGTGGTTGAGTCAAATAACAAAACGAGAGACATCATAATTATTAGCCTAGTGGTTAAAGCGTTCGCTCGTCACGCCGAAGACCCGGGTTCGATTCCCCACGTGGGTACAATGTGTGAAGCCCATTTCTGGTGTCCCCCGCCCTATTATGCTGGAATATTGCTAAAAGCGGCGTAAAACTAAACTCACTCACTCACTCATAATTATTAAAACGACAACAATAATGACGGTGAATTCGACTCAACGTCAGGTTATTCAGAAACAATTTTGTAGATATGTATTTATGTAAGCAATAGTTCCCTTTGTCCGTTGTGATTATTTGCCGACACAAAGCAGGAATGATAGCCGAGGGTTTAAAACGTTCACGCTGAAAGCCCGGGTTATATTTCCATTACGGGTACAATGCTTAAAGCACATTTCTCGTTTCACCGCAGCAATTTATATGCACCATATCACACTCCCATTACAACAGTCACTCTACGGTCTCAAGTGAGGAACGTAGCCATACGAATTATCATGGTTTTGTGATCCTGTACTGTGTACTGACCTGCACTCTAGCCTCTGTCAGCTCCATTCTGTACGCCAGGGCTTCACGCATGAAGATATCGGGGTAGTGTGTCACCCGGAACGCTCGCTCCAGCTCCTCCAACTGCCACGCGCTGAAGTTGGTCCTCATCCGGGCGCGGTGCTGGGTGAGCGGCGGACCATCATCCGCGGCAGCAACGTTCAACGCTGATGTATCTGCGAGTGAAGGATTGTTGTTTCAAGGCGCAGTAGACAGCAGAACAGCTGTACTTAAATATCTGAATACTGAGCAGGAATACCAAAGAGAAACAGCACCAATGCGATCAGGGTACGACCGGATACTTTCGGCAATGTTCTAAAATTTTGCTCATACGTCAGACCCTACCCTTCCTGTCATGGGATTCCCCGCATTGAGGATGTGTTTGTATGCAATAATTTCAGCATCTTTAACAAACCTGTATTATATCTTTCGGACACATGCCAATTTATACACATGCCAATAATGGTTGTCATCCCCCTCCCCACCCCAACCCCGCACACATCTCACACACCCACCCCACACACCCTCTCCAATTAAAACAATTGAAAGGGGTGACAACCATTATTGGCATGAGTATATATGCATATGGATTCATCTCATTTTGATCAATGTCCTCCGATAAATGAAGATTTGATAAAAGATCAAGATGTTTTCTGCCCTGAATTTTTCTCAACTGTGTACATTGAGCATGGAACTAGCGCTTTTCAAATGGACTGTTCTGTTATGTCATGTTATTTCAGTTGGTCACAAGTCCAACAAACCTGAGGAAAGCAACAGAAAGTGTACTCAAATAACTTGTACAATGAAAATATTTTATTAGATGATTTCGCATTGCAATATGAGTAGGACACTTTGTTATTGAAATGTAATTTTAAAAATTCAGATGTTAGGTTCGAATCTCGGGTCGCCGCGTTTCAAGGTCTGTCAGAACCATACCCGTGCTTGTAGATTTTACCAGATCAGCAATCCTTTCGGGGTTTGCTCAAACGTGAAGGGGACGGTGGGATAGCATTGTGGTTAAAGCGTGCGCTCGTCACCGGCCTCGATTTTCAGAAGCTCATTCATGGTGTCCCTGGTTTGAAATTGGTGGAATATTGCTAAAAGCGGCGTAAAGCCATACTCATTTACTCAGTCTCTCCCACATGGGATTATTCTTGAACTGGTACGCCTGGTTCTTAAATTGCTGGAATATTGCTAAAAGCGGCGTAAAACCATACTCATTTACTCAGTCTCTCCCACATGGGATTATTCTTGAACTGGTACGCCTGGTTCTTATCTTCTTCCAAATGTAATAATTTATAATTATACAAAATCATTAGGCATTTAGTCACGGACAAAGACATTGTTTGAAATCTCTCAACGAACAATTACATAATTACATCTACTTCCCAGAGGCGTGTCCACAGCGGGACAATTGCGGAAATTTGCGCAAACTATATAACCATTTTCCGAAACTTCTCTGCAATACCGTGATCATGGATCTTAACATTTTGTTTGCAGTCTTTACCGATATCTCCTAAACATAGCATCAAGGGTCAACATGCTCATGTTCAGCATATATCTTTACACAATGCCATTTTAGAAAGTGGTCAAATGCAACATATGTTATATTTGGGATTACACTTTCTTAGTAAAGTACAAATTCTCGTACTTTTTTTATTGAGTCCCATCCGGGATTCGAACCCACACCCTCAGAGTCAGGCACCAAATCGCCAGCAC
Organism: Haliotis rubra; assembly: GCF_003918875.1. NCBI lineage: Eukaryota > Metazoa > Mollusca > Gastropoda > Lepetellida > Haliotidae > Haliotis > Haliotis rubra. Next base: position 1,618,808 of record NW_025767457.1, read on the forward strand.
ACAAAGTCAGCCGCCTAACCCGCTCAGCCACCGCGACTTCCACAAAACTGAAAGTCGGACAACTGGTAGTCTCTAGACTGCGGACTTTGTGTACCCCTCTGATAAGTGTAAATTATGCGGGTTAGGCGGCTGACTTTGTGTGCTGGCGATTTGGTGCCTGACTCTGAGGGTGTGGGTTCGAATCCCGGATGGGACTCAATCCAAAAAGTACGAGAATTTGTACTTTATTAAGAAAGTGTAATCCCAAATATAGCATGATATGTTTCAGTATATATCCCTTCACCGCTGTCTTACGTCGAAAATATTTAAGCATTAAATTCAACAACCTCTTGTTATCATAGTTTTGGACTTCTCCGAGATAATTTCAGGTGAGAATAGAGCCACATCGTGTCCAATGATTTGATTTATTTTTACTCCATCGTAACAGTGACGGCGTGGGTCTTTGCTGACAATATATGTTAAGGCATCAGACCCAGTCCGCTTATATTAAGCTGGGGTATTTCTGAACAACGAACATACACATCAGAATTTTCGCAGATCAATAAGAATATGTGTGTCAAGCAATTCTTGACAGTGAATTTGGAAGTTAGGGTTACAAATGCCTTTCATATCTACAGAAAACCTCTACAAGCTTGTTGAATCTGCCTGGCATGTTCCTATCATTTCTTAGAATGTGCAGGAATATTGTTTAGAAGGTACAGCAAATAAAATACAATAGACTGGCCAATACATACAGCAATGGCAGGACTTTGTTCCATTAATACATGTATACAAATCACCTATATGCACAATGGCCAACATCAGATGCAGTAAACGCAAAATACAAGGTCCAATTCTACACTTACGTCGATTACACAACACATTTAACATGTGGAGATCAACACGGTGCACTGTTTTTCATTTACAGATAAATCATTGAAAATATACGACAAAACTTCATAAAAGCGCATATCTCAGAAAGGTACATCAAACACAATACCTAAGAGTGAGTGAGTATGGTTTTACGCCGCTTTTAGCAATATTCCAGCAATATCACGGCGGGGGACACCGGAAATGGGCTTCACACATTGTACCCATGTGGGGAATCGAACTCGGGTCATCGGCGTGACGAGCGAACGCTTTAACCACTAGGCTATCCCACCTCCCCCAATACCTAAGAACCCGCTAACTATATTGTTAATCAATGGTATCATGGTATAGATGCCGCTAGTTTACATCTATTTCAAAAAGTTTATAATAAGAGTCTTACAGTTTTCCGTAGTTTATTTAAAATCCTGAAATCATGTGTAACATTATTAACAAATAATTCCAAAATTATCTTGTAACACCACCACACAGTTTCCGAACAACAACGTTTTTCTAAATGCTATCTCACCATTTTTCACTGACGGTTCCAGACAATGGTCGGTGGCGTTGTCCGTACTTCCGTCAAAGGATTTTCCCAAAATTCGATCAATTCCGAAACTTAAAGAAGCCGACTCGACGAACTTTCTATCGCTCATCCTCTGGTGCGAGAACATTTGAGATTCTGTTCCCCGTTAGCCCCCAGTTATACGTATCCGGGGCGCCGTTACCATGTTTACAAGACGTCATGCATCTAAAACAAACCTCTACCTGGAATCACAGCATTAATTCGCCGCGGTTCATGAGATTAATTTCATCAATTTCATTTAGGTCAATTTTGTTATTTAATTTCACTTCCCCGTTAATGTTCATATGATTTTATATGCAAACACGAGCAGTCTCGGCTGGTCACGTGGTCTTTGGAGAGAGCCTACCTTTGGTCAAGTTCCCACCGGGGTCCCATTCATCTTCATCTTCTCGCCACTAAGGAACTGGGCGATGTTGACATGGGCTATGCAGTGCCACGCACTAATTAAGACGGCCCGGTACCGCTGTTGACTTATGATCAGCTAATACGACAAACATTTGAATTATTAGATAAGCATGGGAAAATCGCTTCCTAATTTCACCTGCAGTTGCCGCTTTTACGAGATTCATAATACTGGAGATATGGACATTGAAGACAATCAAATAAGCAACAAATCCGGTGTGTGTGATTTTTTCGAATTAGTTCAGGAGAGATTATATTTTGGCATATTGATGTTTCGAAGTCTGCAACCACATTATCAGTTAACCCCGCATTAGGATGCAATTACAAGAGACCGGACGCATAAAACGGACGCATATCTCGGTATTAGTCAGTTATGTTTGAAAAAATGGAATGAAAATATTGGCATAAAACTGACCTTTGATCTTATTGGCATTTCGTCACTTGTGGCTGGGAGTTGTCTCGATCTGAGGATTGGAGAGCATTATCTCAGGATTTAGGAGCATTGTGTCAGGATTTAAGAGCAGGTTTCTCTGACTTAGTATGTGAGGGGTTTCTGTTCGTATGTTTCTCGGCACGGATTATGAGTTCTAATCTCATACTATGTTTCCAAGCTGGTTGGAACCATGTCCGTGGTTTTTCCAAAACTGTGAACGTCTGAGACGTCCAACCGGATCTTCACGGCTAGACGTTTTCATTCTTCAGGATGACTTTCGACCTAAATATCGATGAATGATCTAAACCCCGACAACCTTGGACTCCCTGAGTAATAATTAAATGAACAATGGTTTTATCTTAGCTGTATGCTTACGAAATGAGATTGTTACAGTTCACAGTCAAATGCCATTATGACACGAGAAGAGTTGATGGTTGGAATGAGTGATGCTGATCGAGACTTCTAAGGATCCCGGTTAGAATTTGTCTTCAGCAACCCATGCTTGTCACAAGATTGGGTGGTCAGTCTCACTAACTTGGTTGACACATATAATCTATCTCAATTGCGTAAATCGATACGCTAGCTGTTGATTAGTGGATTGGCTGGTCCAGATTCGATTATGAGCAGACCGCAGCCATATAGCTGGAATATTGCGGCGTTAATAATGACATTACACACACACACACACACACACACACACACACATTTGACGCAGGTACATCGTACAGCAATAAACAGTTATCGTGGATGTTTGTAAGCTTAAAACCAGGGCTACTGGTTGAAACACGTAGGTAGGGATCCTATACTACCCATCAAAGGTTTAGACTCGCTTAAATCAATCACTATAAGTTATGTATGTACATTTGGTTACAACGAAGATGAATTTCTCCACTAACTTGGGGGGAAACATCTGCAAACGTTATGCAGATTAATTGCACGAGGATCATGCATCAAATTGCTGATAAGCATCCGCTAATATCGTGCATGTGAACAGCTGCGTTTGGGTGTAAAGTTTTGATAAAAACTATCGCCATATTTCACCGAGTTTCATCATTTATTGAACACATGACAATAAACCTTTCAACGTCACAAATTTGTTTTACAATACATCAGCTCATGTATAAACAGAGCCTTTAAACTGTATGGATTATTTTACAAAATCTAGTTCAGAACAGTTGACTGAAGTAAGTGGCTACATTTACACTAGTGAGTCCAAACTTTTGATGGGGAGTTTATTTGGGCACCAGGTTGTATGACTGAATATATGGATTTAGAAAATTATTATTCCATTCACAACGTGTTAAGAATTTCGTGCAAACACGCCGGTTTCGAGTTCTTCATGATGTGCACGTGCATAGGGTCGTGGTGAACGTTTCAGTGATAAAAACACAGTGAGTGAGTGAGTTTAGTTTTACGCCGCACTCAGCAATATTCCAGCTATATGGCGGATAAAAAAATACAGATTGAAACTTGTCCTGATAGTGTTTGAAACTCAAATGAACGCCGTGTTTATTTACATGCAGCATTGGTCACGTCAGGAACTCCTTCGGGCAGATGTCATGTTGGGCGTTGGATCAAGACACGTTTGGGGCCGGGGTGGGCGAGCTGGCTAAGGCGCCAGGCTAGTAACTCGGTGCGCCTAGTGGCTGCAAGAGTTGTATGGTCCCTGGATAGTAGAGATTGATAATACGATGTGCCGTTGAGATTGACATCCAGTGATCGAGGGAAATACCAGCGACTTCAGCATGTACTAGTCACGTGGATATGTGCGCTATATAAATATTATGTAATAATAATAAGACAACATTGTGCAATGTGTGGTTCGCGCTCTTAATAGGTCATAGTCAGTAATTAGCAGATTACAATCACGATATGGAGAGACAGATAACGTTGACGACAGGGGGCGGTGGGGTAGCCCAGTGGTTAAAGCGTTCGCTCGTCACGCCGAAGGCCCGGGTTCGATTCCCCACATGGGTACAATTTGTGAAGCCCATTTCTGGTGTCCCCCGCCGTGATATTGCTGGAATATTGCTAAAAGCGGCGTAAAACCATACTCAGTCAGTCAGTCAGTTAACGACAGGCATCGCCTGTGTTACGAAACCGTGAGAACCCACGCCCTGAAATATACAGTCATCATCTTTTGATTTTAGTTTTAATGCCTAGTCTGTTAATGTTGAAGACACTGGTTAATGTTATGAAGGAGAATGTGTACAAAGTGTGTCGTTAAAGGCAGCGGAAACATAGGACGACTATGATGTCTTCTCAAACTTCATGTTAGGTCATACGTGATCACCTCGTCAACATAGGTCTCATTCTAACCCTGTAAGCACACATGCCTTTTTGGAAAACACCGGGTGATGGTTCATTAAGATCCAATATCACTAACCCTCCTTGTGTTTGTTTCGTAAGGCCTGGATTTACTAACGACTAAGTGTGCATGATGTGTCACCTGGGCGATTCTTTGGGATGACATCCCTTTGGCACGGGCGCTTGCTCATGATGTTAATATAACTCTTGTTAGTTTGTTTTGTTTAACGCCGCACCCATCAATTATATTCCAGCTATATGGCGGCGGTCTGTAAGTACTCGAGTCTGGACCTGACAATCCAGTGATCAACAGCATGAGCATCGATCTACGCAATTGGGATACGATGACATGTGTCAACCAAGTCAGCGTGCCTGACCACCCGATACCGTTAGTCGCCTCGTATGGCAAGCATTGGTTGCTGAAGATCAATTCTAGCAGGGATCTTTCTGGGCTAACAGGCCTCTGCCATGTAGGTGGATTGTAAGTGATGTACATGTAACATAGTGTTAACAATTTGTCTCTTCTGCATATAGGTAGTACATGTTTCAAGCCTACTTCTCATTATCTATTCAAAACAATTCACGGATTGCAGGTTGCGATTCCAATGAAAGCGGCTATAAAATCCATCCTTTTGGAAACGCGTTCAGCATCATTTATATCTGAACACGGTACAGTTAGTTCCCCTTGACTATTGAGTGTGGGGACAAGATTGGGTCTTCTCAGACAGATAACATCTAAAATTTTAAGGTTCCTGAAAGGTAACGCGAGCTTAAAGAGCACATTGTGCCAATTATATTCTGTTAGCTATCCGTGGAAAAAGATCCGCGATTACGAGATTAGAATGTTTAAACAGAAAACATGTATAGAGATAATGTATTTATAATTAATGTCACATAAACAAATTGTACAGGCAAGGTTCTTTATAGATGACAACTTTGAAAAAAACCCAAAGAAATTGTCATCCATAAAATGTATGTGTTGGTTACTCGCCAAATTTCAAAATGAGAGTCAAACAGTTCACACATGTAATTGTGTCAATTCTACATGGTGTATATAATAACCATTGGTTTGAACATATTTTATTGTCCAAAAGACAACGGGATTAGGTACAAGTGCACCACTTATGGTCGCCATAACCTTTCACGTGATAATGTATGTAATATTTTAATTCGCACAATTATTCATTTTAATTCAAACAATAATGAGTTTACAGCTTTCAGATAGTGCAAGGTATACCGCTTTTGTTCTAATAGTGAACCTTAAGCCCATATAAACCAACTACGGGTCACATCTACGTTGTGGGATGAAGGGTGTTTCCACTTGTTACCATGACTGATGGTAAGAATGGAGCGCGGACCAGTGAGCGATATTGTAGGCAACAGTCACTACCGTTTGGATAGCACACCAAATATACTACCTTGTACGTCAAGCGTTCCACAGGGGCGTGGGGTAGCCTAGTGGTTAAAGCGTTTGATTCTGTAACATGAACTTGTTACGTGATAGAGTCGGAATCTTACAGAGGAATCTACTTACTCTTCAAATTACTTCTGAATATGAAAATAGTTTCATAATATATTCTGTATATTCAAATTGATGAATAAAATATCTCGTATTGAGATCTTGGGAGAGTCCCCGCAAAGGCAGCCAGGTAAACACTTCAATCATGTAATGACTGACTGACTGAGTTTGGTTTTACGCCGCTTTTAGCAATATTCCAGCAATATCACGGCGGGGGACACCAGAAATGAGCTTCACACATTGTACCCATTTGGGGATTCGAACCCGGGTCTTCGGCGTAACGAGCCAACGCGTTAACCATTAGGCTACCCCACCGCCCCTTCAAGTAAGAGAAGTCGGTTTAAGAGTGAGTTTGGTTTAACGCCGCTTTTAGCAATATTCCAGCAATATCACGGCGGGGGACACCAGAAATGAGCTTCACACATTGTAGCCTTGCGGGGAATCGAACCTAGGTCATCCGCGTGACGAGCGAAGGTTTTTACCACGAGGCTACTCCACCGTCCCTCTTTAAGACCATTGCAAAGGGTCCTAGTGATATGTCGTTTAGGCAATGTGTTTACTCTGTGAATCTCCAGGAAACTTTACCGGACAGAGAAAGGGGGTTTCCTTTGGACCCACGTCCTGCGGAAAACGGTCTTGGGTATTTTACATCTTTTCTTGCTTATGTGCTTATAGATTTATATAATTAAATTTGAATCTCTGAAAACCAAATAATAACTTGACCATGGCCTCATCTTTCAACCAACCGGATATAGTTAGCCTCATCTTCAAGGCAGTCATCTGTTCGAACCCGCATTCAATTAAGGTGAAAGAGAAATATATTATGTTACATTTTTTATTTCAAACAAACAATATACATGAACATGTACATATGAGAGAACACTCTAAAATGTATCACAATTGAAGAGGACGGGCATCTGAACAAGAATACACACATACAGTATCGGACAACAGAAAGTATACACCTGAGTTTGATGGTGAATGAAAATAAAGAAAGAAAGGTATTCGATGAGGTTGTAGTTTTGGACCTTCCGTTTTCTGCGTGTTAGTGGTTGTTTTCAACCGAGTAACGATATGACATCGTTTGTACTTTTGTGTCAAATCCTTATTTCCAGTGTATACTTTCTTTTGTCCATCAGTTCATATCACATGCCTACAATGAGGTAAAACAATTATGTGTAAAATTGGGCGGATATTTACGAGTGAATAATACTAGTATTAAAAAATACAAGGATAAAATTGGTGTTTTTGTGAAAAAACATCGAAATTCACATTCATGCCGGTATTTTTTCAATGCAGTCAACATCTGAAAATAGTTATTGCTGTTTTAGGGCCAACAATGTGTAAATCACAGAACATTGTCAAATGCTTGTTTCATAGTAAAATCCAAACGGTAACAGTTATCTCCCTTCTGTCTCAGTGACGAGTTGACGTCGGCAACACTCTTCACTTCAAATGACGTCATAGGGACGACTAACAGGAATTAGTTCATTAAGGGTTAACGCTTGGAAATTAAAATGAATTTAAACGTGATAAAAGCTGAAACAATTTCAACCACCTTGCATAATACCTTTCAAAATGTGAAAGATAATGAATCCACGAAATCCGTAGCCATGGTAACGTGTCAACGTGTAACATGGTCGTTTTAAAGAGGTCAAGATTATTTTTCAGTGCTTTGTGTGTAAACTGCATGTTATTTTTGTTCTTGCCTAGCTACTTTCATATATACAAACCTAATTTCAGTTTCCTGATAAATAAGCTAACGTAAGTAAGTTGTAATTCGACATTAAAGTATTAATTTACAATACTCATTGCGGATCAATGTTGAGGGTCCCGTTTCATGAATTGATTTTTGTTCAGTTAACGCATCTTCATTACTTTAACTAAGGTTTCCATCAGTTATATAAGTTATAACGCTTAGATTCTGGCAAAACTGTTATTACTTATCACAAAATCTAACGAACGATTCGTGAAGGGCGAAAATGGAGCGCGATACTCAAACTCTAAACTCTTAATATGGAGTTTGAATCGTCTATGACAGATTTTTGCAGAGATGGCGGGATAAAGCGACTTATTCAGGCTATCAAACGTAATCAAAAGCAAATATTTAATAAACATAACTGCAGAATTATTTACAAGTAAAATTTGCCAAGAGTATATCATTTAAAGTACACCCTCAGACGCAGATCAATACACGCTTAGATTCTCAAAACCACATAGTTCAGCGAGCAATTGCTCTTGTCACTTCAAACAAATATATACAACATATTCGCTTAACAACGAGATCAAAGCAGAAATCGTAAACAGATATAACTAAATAACAACAATTAACAAATATTTTGAAGTTAGCAACCATCAAGGTACATATTTGTATATTCTAAAACTTACATTTTGCCACAAATATATTTTTCTTCATCTTTCAGAAATCTGAATGCCCAGGAGGGGGTGATATCAATTAACTTTTTTGAAAAATTAATATATAATATATCCCCGGAAATTTAAACTAACTTAAGTTAACTTTGGAATAGACCAACATAGGGAAAATACATGATTCAAAGATATAGTTATTGTGAATTATTTCACCAGTATAACCTAGACTGAAAAAATGTGTTAAGCCCATTTCTGGTGTCCCCCGCCGTGATATTGCTGGAATATTGCTAAAAGCGGTGTAAAACTAAACTCAGTCAGTCAGTAGACTGAAAAATGAAACAAAGAACGAAAAAAGGATTTAAATTCCGCAAAAGCAAAAAACAACCTTTTTCGAAAGTAATGTTTTGAATATGCTACTTTGTGAGCCCAGTGCCCGGTTGCCATTTGAGAAATTAAATCCTTATCAGTGACAAAGCAGTTACAGCAAGAGACAAAAACGTCCAGCCAATGTGAGGAGAAACTGCCATCCCCGAACTGAAGATTAAGATGGCGGTGTTGTTGTTACAGTAGTTGCTGACGCAGCAATTCCACTCCGTTTGGCTGTTGGATGCAAGGTAGGGACAGTTTGTGCCAGAGCACGACATCGTGTAGGTCTTGGTGTTACTGGTCTTGTCCAACTGAAGCTGAAATTGAGAACATGTATGTAGCGCTTTTGTTGTTGTTGTTGTTGTTGTTGTTGTTGTTGTTGTTGTTGTTTAACACCGCAGTATTACGACTATATGAATTCGGTGTGTAAATGATCGAGTCTGGTAAGACAATCCAGTGATTGACATCATGACCATCAATCTACGCAAAGTCGGCAAATATTCAGCAAATATACGCTGTTTAGTAGTGTGTTTAACCTACACCACTGCGTGTCGGGATCCCGTGGCACAAAGCGGCCTTAGCTCTAAGTTGATCGTAATTCCATCCCTTAACATTAGCTTACGATCGCCTCAGAGGTCCAATCGCTTCGTGAAACGGGGCCTTGTATGATGTGCGAGAAAAATAGGTCGCACCACTTTGAAGAAACCCCTGAAATCAGGGTAATGCTACCAAATCAGTGAATCTTTGATTTGAAGCGGATCCTTGTGGTACTAAGGGATGAAACTCTGCGCAGACAACCCCGATATCTATAACCAGTGAGTGACTGATTGACTTTAGTTTAACGCAACTTTTAGCAATATTCCAGCAATATCACGGCGTGGGACACCAGAAATGAGCTTCACACATTGTGCCCATGTGGGGAATCGAACCCGAGTCTTCGGCGTGATGAGTGAACGCTTTAACCACTAGGCTACCTCGCCGTCCCCTATAACCAGTGATCTCCCACACTATGGAAGTGGTGGGAGGCAATTTCAGGAAACAAACTCCCAAAATTATTCCAAGTGGATTTCGGGCTACGCTTTACCAGATAAACAGTGTCAGGACCACCCAACCCCTCTCTGTTGCAGTTTATGTTTAATCTGTAAACAATTATAATAACAATACAGCCATAACCACATATCTCCGATAAAATCAGTTTCCACAAAATGTGTTTATCAAATTGTGTTCCCGGAAATATGAGCATATTCTGCTACACCGTTGACACCCATCACAAACACATGACAAGCCAAATCAATCAAAAGTGAATTACCGATCAATAAGAAGACATGCTCATCAATAACCCCCGCCACGGTGTTCTGTCATATTTTGACAACTATTCATTCTTCCTACAAATAGCGATACATAAGCTGTTAAATGAGAAAATCTGTTCCCATTGGGCATAACGTGCACTAAGTCAAGACACGCATGACAAGGGCCATAACTCTGTAAAGGATCTAAGTACGTAAGTAACAACTTTTTTTTAAATAACCTTACTTAGTAATTGTAAAGGATCGTAACACGGTTTCCGTTTTCGAACTCCATCAAGGCATTCATGTCCTGAAAACACATACCAAATTTGGTTTCCTTATCTATAACGGTTTTTGAGAAAATCTGTCCCCCACCATCTCGGACGGACGGACGGACGGAGTTCCAACCCATATTCCCTCCAACTTCGTGGCGGGGGATAATAACGCCACTTTTTACTGTTTCTTACCTTGCATGCAGTCCCCATGCACGTCCCATTGTCTCTTGTTATGTTTGCAGGGCAGCCATCGCCAGTACAAGTGCTGTTAAAACACTCAACCTGTCGACATAAATTATATAACTTTAACGTAGGTATAGCGTTATCATTTCTGGGATAGCTGTCACAACGTTGTTGTTGTTTGGTTTTCAATATAACAGTTTTGGAAAGAAATTGCAATTCCTGGATTGTATGCGCGTAGTGAGTGAGTGAGTTTAGTTTTATGCCACACTCAGCAATATTCCAGCTATATTACGGCGGTGTGTAAATAATCGAGTCTGGACTAGGCAATCCAGTGATCAAAATCATGAGCATGTGACATGTGTCAACCAAGTCAGTGATCCTGACCCCCCTGAACCCGTAAGTCGCCTCTTAAGACAAGCATGGGTTACTGAAGATCAATTCTAACCCGGATCTTCACGGTTATGCGCGTAGTGATGCGCGTGGTGATGCGCGTGGTGATGCGCCTTTGTCAATACATGCCGAAAGTCATGTGTCAAATTTGTAAAATAGTCAACAATTAATACTCAAATAAATTTCTATTCGATTGTACCATGCACTGTGAATGTGTCAAGTATCCTGGTGTAAAATGAATTCATTATAGGAGCCTCACAGTAGTTGGTGCCTGAGTCGATGTTGATGCGGCTGCAGTTGACGAAGTGTCTCCAGCGGTGGCGGCACTTGACGAGGTGTCTCCAGCGGTGGCGGCACTTGACGAGGTGGCGGCAGTTGACGAGGTGGATCCAGCGGCGGTGGTGGCAGTTGACGAGGTGGATCCAGCGGCGGTGGTGGCAGTTGACGAGGTGGATCCAGCGGCGGTGGTGGCAGTTGACGAGGTGGATCCAGCGGCGGTGGTGGCAGTTGACGAGGTGGATCCAGCGGCGGTGGTGGCAGTTGACGAAGTGACGGCGGCAGTTGACGTGGTGGACCCACCAGCGCTGGTAGACGCGGTCGTCCCAGCAGTCGTGCCTGCGGTTGATGCTGTATCAGTTGCTGCAGTAGTTACAGATGTGGTGGCGGCGGTCGTCGTCGAAGCTGTGGCATCAGTAGATGTCATCGGCGATGTTGAAGTGGGATCCGTTGTACTTGATTCCGTGGCAGAGGTCGTGCATCTTCCATAGTCGAAGCACAGTAATAACGCGATAACTACAAAACGAAAGTACAAACATTTCTCATTTCCCAATTTTTACATCAATCCTAGGAGACTTTGTAACGTAAATGATGTTTCCAGCTTTTCATATTCCAGTTATTATAAAGACGTACCTAAATAAATTTGGCTATTCAATTCAGTGGTTAACAGAACAGACAACGAAGTGGGTCTTTCATTCAAGATAAAACCACGTAACCCTTTCACCTTACACTAAGCAACGTGGGTTGTTCTAGGTACATGGAATCCACACCACAGAGCAATCATTGGCCCTATAAAACTCGATTTACCATTCGTTTGCGATTTCATCTTTAATTGTCATCCTGCTCCACGAAGGTCCGGGTTAGAATGAACCTTCAGTAACCTATGAGGCAACTAACGGGTTCGGGTGGTCAAACTCGCTGGCTTTGTTGACACATGTCATCGGTTCCCAATTGCGCAGGTCGATGCTCATGATGTTGATTACTGGATTGTCTGGTCCAAACTTGATTATTTACAGACCGCCGCCATATAGCTGGAATATTGCTGAGTGCGGCGTAAAACTAAACTCACGCACTCACTTAGTTGTCATCCTTATTTTATCCTTAACACTTCCATTTCAACGTTCATAAGGAAACGTTCATATGATTATCACATTATTATCCGGGGTAATACCAATCAGATTGTGCGCTTTGAGAACCATATGTATGTATCCTGGAAAGGCGCGTTATAAATATTGTCATTAATTTCACTATCATTATTTACCGTAGGTCATATGAAACACACATACCTGTAAGGTAGCTCACGTTCATGGTTCCTATTTGAGTCTGCTGCTATCCTGCAATAGTGAACGAACATATGATAATGACATATTGACAAACAAGATCTGAAGCGTAAGAATCAAAAACAGAAAAGTTGGTGGAACTGGCGGTAAGCTACAAAAGCTGATGAATTACACGACATGACGAACGCACTTTTAAGAAAGCTCCAAAGCTTCGTTCAACACAATCCTGAAACACAGCTCTTCCGAAAAATAAATTTCCCTTAACACATGCGTCTGATGCATATGGCATCAGAGACCATATGATAGGTATATGTGATCTCTGACGACATGGATTACATGGTACCTCATACCACCGAAATTATTTTGTTAAAAAATATAAACTAATGGAAATCGAATCCCAAGTGCATTACTTTAACAGGTTCTCACACCTATATTCTTGCGAGGCACAAAGTAGAAGGTCATGATGTCTGTTATATACTAGTTGTGCTTTGGCCTCCATGGAGACAAGAAAACATGACCTATCTGATGAACGTCGAGTCACCGAAAATCGGGGGAGTGGTATAACGAGCTTTCCCAAGACGGGGTGGGACTCAGGCGTTTGTTCATTGGCTGTTGATCTTTGAAAGAAGCAAATTCAGTACGTGAAATATGACCTTACCACGTGATGCTATACTGAAGTTGGGGATAGGCTTAATCGGCTTGAATGAGTCCAAGCATGCACATTCAATGTTTCAATGATGACTCATGAGCTCTTGGTACAATTGCAACTTCTTATTATCACATGGTAACTCAAATATGTCATTGCAGCACAGGAAACATTGAATATTTATCAGATGAACAGCTGGTGGTATGAAAAGGCGAGACAAGGTGTTAGCCCAGTCGCCTTGTTCAGTGCGCGGTGGTGTAGCCACGTGGTTAAAGCGTTCGCTTATATAATTAGCACGTAGATCGTCCGGGTTTGATTCACCACATGGGTACAATATGTGAAGCCCATTCTTGGTGTCCCCCGACGTGATATTGCTGGGATATCGTGAAAAACGGCGTAAAACTATACCCACTCGCTCAATATAAGTGTATACTTATATCAACATCTTGGCTTTGTTCGCATGAACTAAGTGAGACACTAAAGTTTGATTTCCATCCATACATGTTTCTACAATCAGATTCTACAGTCAGTTTCATTTCATATAGACATTTGTATACACATTCAGACACCTATGTATCATTTTAACTCATATGCCTCTATCTACATATTCAGACATATATTTACTATCATGTTTACATATACGCTCCTGTCTACACTTTCAGACACATATGAATCATTTTCTAATATACGCCTCTGTCTAGACATTCACACACAAATGTATCATTTTCACACACATGCCTCTGTCTAGACATTCACACACATATGTATCATTTTCACACATATGCCTCTGTCTGGACATTCACACACATATGTATCATTTTCACACATATGCCTCTCTCTACACATTCAGACACATATGTATCATTGTCACATATACGCCTGTCTACAAATTTAGACACCTATGTATCATTTTCACATATACGCCTGTCTACACATTCAGACACCTATGTATCATTTTCACATTTACGCCTGTCTACACATTCAGACACCTATGTATCATTTTCACATTTACGCCTTTCTACACATTCAGACACTTATGTATCGTTTTCACATATACGCCTGTCTACATATTCAGACACACATGTATCATTGTCATATATATGCCTCTGTCTACAGCCTCAAAATGACATTGCATAACAAAGCTAGACAACATTGTAAAAGTGAGACGATGATAAGAAATGGATGAAATGAGATTCGTGTAGCAAATTGATTAAGGACATGTACATCAAACCACGTGTAGCCTTCCCTTTAGTGAAATTCTGTGTCTTGGGTAAAATTTCTCGCTCACAGCTGTTGAACATTTAATTATGCAAGTATATATCTCATTTCAAACATTATATAGCTCATTATTGTGGGTTGGCCTGTTGCTTAAAATGCAAGTGAGAGAGTGAAGAGAGCTGACCGCTTTGGCTATCGGTGAATTGTGTTCAGAAGGTTTGGTGTGCTTCTTCATTGGCACCATTACATTTAGCTTAGGTTCTATGAAGTCTATTCTACTGGAATCATTCCAATGACCATATCCAGAAATGCATGCAGTGAAACATGGTCAATCAATAAAATACATGTTTCACAGAGAAAATTACTCCGAACCCAAGATTAATTTCACTGGAAACAGTATGTCTTAATTAACTGATTCACATAGTTTAATTTCGAACACAGGAGGAGAAATAATCGCAAAATGATGGAAAAGTTTTGTGTACATTACAAGCCATGCTCGGAGTAAACGTACTTGTGACCCCTTAGGCGACTGACGCACTTCCAGGGTGCCGATGTACTCAACTGTCAAAACCCCCGACAGACCCATATTGCAATCCCTGACCCAAATCGAAAGAACCTACCACACACACACACACACACACACACACACACACACACACACACACACACACGCACGCACGCACGCACGCACGCACACGCACGCACGCGCACTCTCTCCCTCCCCACACACACACACACCACGCCTTTTTCCCTTCTCTCGCCGAACTTATGCCCGAGAGCGGTAACCTAGTCGTTCAAGCCTTCGCTCGTCTCGCCTAAGGTCCGGGTTCTGTTCAGAACAAAGGCTGAGCCCATGTGAGGTGTTACTTGTCACTTGTGATAGTAGGGGGTTCATACAAATACATACCTCCCTCATTCCCTCCCTCCCTCACTAACTCACTCACTCACTCACTCATTCACTAACTCACCCACCCACTCACTCACTCACTCACTACAAACAAACACTCACTACACCAAGTCCATCATAAATTCACAAATAGAGCTTGAATTATATAACAGGTACCCAAACCTTGAATGCATGAATATATGAATGTTACAATACTTCATGCATACATCCTTATCAATACGTCCTCCTTTCCTGTGGTTCCCTATTGATCCGTTCAGCAGCATGTTTGTTCAATACTTGACAATGACAGGTGGTGGAGTCTGCATGGTAACGAAGCGATTGCAACACAACCACATGACCCGCGTGTCTTACTCCACGGCTGCACAAACGCCTTTCACAGGGATCGGTGTGTCATCATGACAGACAGATGCATAGTGAACCTTCACAGATCAGATAACCAAACATTAACATACCGTAAGCATGAATCTCTCTGTAAAGACGTGTGTGATTGTGAAGAGATGCACGCGTTTTCTAGGACACTGTGCTGTATACCAGCACATCACAATTGTACTATTGAATAAAGCAAAAACACTTTTGTGGGACATATTTTCACAATATCACTTTGTCTTTTTATGTGCATGTGTATTTTCAGAATTAGATATAGATTTAAACTTCGTCAACTCGAAATGCACAGAAGCAAGAGTTGAAGACAATAGCTTTGTTGTGTCACCTTTTTCATCAGCTGATCGGCTCATAAATACAGTTGCCTACGAGCTAGTTCATCATGAAACTTGTCAATTTAACTATGTGTTCCACTTGTCCATCATGATCAGCTTTTGAAAACAGTAGTCTAAGAGCTAGTTAATCATGAAACTTGTCACATTAACTTTTGTTCCATGTAGCCAGCATACTCAGCTGTTGCAAACAGTAGCCCTCGAGCCAGTTCATCATAAAACTTATCGCATTAACTCTGTAGCTCAACTCAGTCAACATGATCAGCTGTTGAAAACAGTAGCTTACGAGCTAGTTCACATAAATCGTTTAGCGTTACTGAACACACAGAGTCGGTGGCGGATAATTAAAAAAGCGCGTGACCACAATAATGCCCAGTGAAGCTCCCTATTTTAACATGTTTGTTCGGGTGATCAACTGACTTTCCTTTGCAGTTGTTTCTGACGGTTGAAACCGGAGAGGCAGGGTGCTCTAATACTTTAGCCAAAGCCTGGTATCGCTTTAAAATAGTTTTTCATAAACACATGCTTGTGATGTATAATGGTGTACAATGATGTACAATGACGTAAAATCGTACAATCGACAATACTGATGTTCTGGTTTCTTTGCAGTCAGCCGTTGCATGGCAAGAGTACTGCTACTTTTGTAAATACTTATTTTTGCAGGAAATGTGTGCGAATGGTGGGTGCTGCCGGAAGTACGGGACATGCTACCCCTTTCCCGAACACCTGGTGTCATTACTGATTTTCAGTGGTCTATTTATATAGTTTGATATTTTGTCCTTGCACCAACAGGAAACTGTAGGTCAGGGCACCGTGTTCTTTCACACTGCCGTTTTATATTCATGATATATGGAAAGGTTTTTTCACTTCATCTGTATAGATAGGATACAATTTTTAACTGGGCTGCTCGAACCTGCTGGGCGGAACCTGTACGTGGGAAAAGTAGCTTCAGGAAGATCGATTTTCAATAAGAAAAATTCTTATATCAATTCGACATTGTACGAAGCATTTAAACCATGTCTGAATACTTAGACGGAAGTAGTTGTTTGCACGCAACAATCATAGGTCATTTCACGCATACCTAGTCATGTACAATGTAACTCTAACTCTCACAGGGGGTAATCCCTTTTTAAGGACAGTCACAATGGAGCTATTGCACACAGGTCATACTATGTAAAAGAGAAGGAACACTTTGTAGTGTCATAAAGCACGTGTGCATAATTAGGAAGAACAGGTATATTCTGTCTCGGGAAACATAAAGAACATAATTTGTATCATTTTATGAGAGGGAAGGGTGTCGATGTTTGCATGTTATACCTTTGCACCTTCTTGCAAGGGTCATTGTGAGGAGTCATTTGTGTCTCTCGATGAGGAAGAAGCGGTTAAGAGCACTACTAAGAACCCGCTAGAAACATAACTTGAAAGCAGCAAAACAATTATTTGGGACTGATAGGAACATATCCGTGTGTTTCCCCCTGGGTAGAGAACATTACACAAATGATAATAGACATGGTATAAAACAAAGATTATTATTCAACCTCTCATTTTCCAATGGGATATGCATGTGCTATCCTCTATTGGAGAGATCAATACATATTTGAAAGAACGAAATAAAGAAAACATTATGCTTCCATGAAGGGATGAAATTATGTTTAGGTCTTTATTTAATTGACCATTTAGAGGTATTTACCTTCTTGGGAGTCATTACGTACTTGAAAGAATGAAAATAGATTTTATATTTTTTTTGCCAATCGTAAAGAACTTTTATTGCTTATCATCACAACGACAGTCTGGTAGCGTTGGCTGTCTAGAGAACTGAAGGTTGGGGATGGAATCATCTTACCAAAAAGTCATTAAAAGATGTACTTGTCGTTACTGTGCCTGGTGTTTGGCGTCAGGAGGATGCAACATGACCTGGTAAGACCGGATTCGGTATAATGGCTTGGTGCGCTGCATCCATGTTGGAGTGAGTGAGGATGGTTTTACACCGCTTTTGGCATTAAACCAGCAGTATCATGGCGGGGGTACACCAGAAATAAGCGGAGGACACCAGAAATGGGCTTCACACACTTTGCCCGAATGGGGAATCGAACCCAGGTCTTCAGCATGATGAGCGGACGATTTAACCATTAGGGTACAAAAACACACCCGATTTGTCTAGTTACAGAACAGTTTTCAGTATACATTGTCCCAGTGTATATGCATACGATTCTTTTGGTGTTCCAAAGTTCATCGAACGTGCCAGATGACCTCACAAGAACCGAGCGTTCGACACAGAGCAGCAACAGATCATGGGAAACATTTGTTCTTATGCACGATCACTGGATCCTTGCACGACCAAGGGACGCAATAGTGTACACCGCGACTCAAACCACCATGACGGATGTGAAGCTGGAGAGTCGTGATGATGGGATAAAGTGATGACATGTTATGCTTGCATTACAACTGAAACAAGCGAAGAGAGCAGGCGTCAAATAGTCAAATAGAAAGTATCCAGGCAAAATCCCTCTATACTGAATCCAATATTCATATCACCATTCCGAGAAAACGTATTCACGAGGCTAGTGTGCAGGGTGCATTATCGGATTCTAATAGGTACTGATATTAAACATGTCATATTTATTCAAAAGTACGTCAACTCCAGAACCCCAGGTTCTGTAAATTGGGCCTGAGAAGTTAATGAGGGGCTGTAGCTTTTAAAGCATTTGAGTTCCAGTAGCAGCCTTGTGCATTCTTACTTCCAACTCCACGTCAAGAAACCCAAATTATACATATATTAAAGACATATCAAATTTATGACACACCCATGTCACTCGTGGAGCCTGTGAAAGACCATGAGTGTTATTTCACATCGTGTTCTATAATACTCCGACAATGTGATGGCTGGCTGTGAATAATAGCATTTAGTCATGATAAAACGAGTGACTGAACGCATGAGCGACAACCCGCGTCAATGATGAAATGATGACAATCGGCCAGGTCATGTCCAGATTGCCGTTTTAGTCGGATCCTGCAGCAGATTTTGAAGGACAGGGGACATACATGTATTCCGACTCGAAATCCCAATTTTGGGGGTTGTATAAAATTTTACATTCTTCTTTCTTTTTCATTTTGCTTAACGCAACACTCAGCAATATACCAGATATGTGACGGCGATAATTGAGTCTGGAGCAGACAACCTAGTGATTGACAGTATGAGCATCGATCTACTCAGCTGAAATATACTACCCATCAAAAGTTTAGACTGGCTTAAATCAATCACTATATGTTATGTATGTACATTTGGTTACAACGAAGATGAATTTCTCCACTAACTTGGGGGAACCAACTGCAAACCTTATGCAGATTAACTGCACGAGGATCATGCATCAAATTGCTGAAAAGCATGTGCTAATATCGTGCATGTGAACAGCTGCGTTTTGGTGTAAAGTTTTGATAAAAACAATCGCCAATTTTTCACCGAGTTTCATCATTAATTGAACATGACAATAAACCTTTCAACGTCACGAATTTGTGTTACAATACATCAGCTCATGTATAAACAGTATCTTTAAACTGTATGGATTATTTTACAAAATCTAGTTCAGAAAAGTTGACTGAAGTAAGTGGCTACATTTACACTAGTGAGTCTAAACTTTTGATGGGGAGTATACGATGACATATATCAACCAAGTCAACAAGGCTGACCACCCGATCCAGTTTCTTGCCTGCCTCTTACGACAAGCATAGACTGATGAATATCAAGCCGGATCCAGGAGGGACTGTTAATTTATGAGTAAGAATTTATTACCATACACCTGCCTGACCGAGCAGAAAACGTGATTCAACATGCCAGTTCCGCGAATCATTTAATACATTGTATGACCTTCAAAATATAACGTGATTGCGACATGCAGCTGATTTCCGAGAATTGATCAGGACCTGTCCACTATTTGTAGGGAAAACGGCGATACAAAAGTAGTCAAATACCTGCCACTCCTATGGACGATTCCATCCATTTCCAAGAAATGTGGAAAGACGCCTGGTCGGTGGACAGCGAGAAATTATAATATTTTCGCAGTCGAAAATACGGTTCATTGCACATTATATTATAACTGAAAAATACGGCGTTTATAAATATAGATATATAGTGATTAGAAAATAGCATGGTCATAACGGTTGTCTGGTAGCATTGGATGTATGGCTTGATAAATGTAACGGTACGAAATGTGTTACCAGTAAAATCTGGCCTGGGAGAATATGGGCATGAAACCAGACTTGACACCACGCGTCTGAACATTGACGGAATCCACCTAATAATTAAAGTCTGTTGCTATTCGTTACCAAACCGGTATGCCTTTATTGATTTGTGAAAATATGTTCCATTTGAATCAAAAGTTGACTTTAGATCGATATCAACAGATGACAACAACCAGAAGTACAAAGACTATGTTCTTGAACAACAGGATAGCATTATTACCCACGACCTCATCTGTCATTTGTAACAAAACGTTTCTTAAGGTGGCCGACATAGTTCAGAGCTTTACCAGTAAGAATACATAGCGGGTTACGGGTGTCATTTCGTAAAACCCGGTGTCATCACTATTGGACAGTGAAACCTGATGCTTATGACAGAGTCGGAATAGAACCATAGACTCTTATGGAATAGCTTTTGTAACCATTATTCAACATTATAATTACCTGACCGTCTTGAGCTCGGTTATTTAAAATATTATCTTACTGTTGGCCTTCTTATACATTTACTCTTGCTTACAGATATAATCAAATACGAAATTCCCAAATGTTTCAAGCGATAATACGAGTTCAATATTATCCCAGTATTAAACACATCATTAAGTGAAATATTGTCTTTTACGTCGCTTTTAGCAACGTCCCAGCAATATCACTCCACGCTCCAGAAAAACAAATCATTAAAAGGGAGTTAGCAATTAAATCCACTATAAAATAAATAATATGGATAAGATGGCAACTGAAAATATAGTGGACTGCATGGAAAACTTAACATAATACAAGTAAATGTACATATTTGAAATGTTTTGGTGATATATTTATTTAATAAAGAGCAAGAAACTGCGCATGTGCTTAACAAAACAGTCCACGATTCCGGCTGCAGTTTGCGCGTACGTGTTTCAAGTAGTATGAAAACCATTATCGATACAAAGAAAGCTCTCCGTGATCATCTCTAGTTATTTATTAGCGAGTGTCTCCTCAGGTCATATTAATGGGAAATGTGTTAATGTATTAAGTGAAATCTATTAATATAATTTGTTCACAAATGGAATATTGCCTGAACCTACCGTACCGGACAGTTGGCTGTGTATTTCCAATGGGAGAGTCCCCTGCTGCAGCAACGACAAGCTCACCAACAGTAAACTTGTCAACGTATTATCGGCTGTGGAGACTGGCGGAGAGGTGTGTTTGGTATAGATTGTTGCTAGGTTTCTGGGTAGGAGTTGGAGCGATTGTGCAAGCGATAATTCATCTCAGGTATTTCTGTGAGGGCATCAGTCCCCGGTAACATTATTGCTATTAGAGACGAGGCTGTCACCAGCCTCCCTACCACACTTCATCCCTTCATCGCCGCCCAGAAGTCATTCTCATCACTCATGAAACTCAACGGTTAATCATCGCGTCTCACTAATCTGCACCACCAGGCCCTACACTGACCATCTCAACTCTGTAACATCCTCCCTACCCTGCACAAATACTTCCTACCCTGCACCACTCTTCCATACCCTGCGGGGCGGTGGGTAGCCTAGTGGTTAAAGCGTTGGCTCGTCACGCCGAAGACCCGCGTTCGAATCCCCACATGGGCACAATGTGTTAAGCCCATTTCTGGTGTCCCCCGCCGTGATATTGCTGGAATATTGCTAAAAGCGGCGTAAAACTAAACTCAGTCAGTCAGTCAGTCTTCCATACCCTGCACCACCCTCCCTACCCAGCACAAAGTCTCCCTACCTTCCAAAAACACCTCCCTACCCATCAAAACACCTCCCCTATTCGGCATCACCCTGCAATTACCCTGCAGAACTGTTCTGTACCCTGCCTCACCCTCCAAACCAAACCCCGCCCCTCCCTACCCAGCATAACTCTTGCCTACCCTGTCCCATCCTCCCTGCCCTGCAGCTCCCTCCCTATCCTGAACCACCTCTCGCTAGCCTGCACCACCCCTCCTTACCATGCACCACCCCTCCTTACCATGCAGTTCCCCTCACTACCATGCACCACTCCTCCGTACCCTGTATAACTTTACCCTACCCTGCCCCATCCTCCCTGCCCTGCAGCTCCCTCCCTATCCTGAACCACCTCTCGCTAGCCTGCACCACCCCTCCTTAACATGCACCACCCCTCCGTACCCTGCATAACTCTTCCCTACCATGCACCATCCCTCCTTACCATGCACCACCCCTCCGTACCCTGCATAGCTCTTCCCTACCATGCAGTTCCCCTCACTACCATGCACCACCCCTCCGTACCCTGCATAACTCTTCCCTACCATGCACCACCCCTCACTACCATGCACCACCCCTCCGTACCCTGCATAACTCTTCCCTACCATGCACCACCCCTCCTTACCATGCACCACCCCTCCGTACCCTGCATAACTCTTCCCTACCATGCAGCTCCCCTCACTACCATGCACCACCCCTCGGTACCCTGCATAACTCTTCCCTACCATGCAGTTCCCCTCACTACCATGCACCACCCCTCCGTACCCTGCATAACTCTTCCTACCATGCACCACCCTCCTTACCATGCACCACCCCTCCGTACCCCTCCCCTGCATAACTCTTCCCTACCATGCAGCTCCCCATGCACCACCCCTCCGTGCCCTGCATACCCCCTACCATGCACCACCCGGAACTCATATTCCCGCAAATTCGTTGTTGCGAGGAGGATACCATGCACCACACCCCCGCTTTGACCCTCCGTACCCATGCTGATTTGGACCTGTATATTTGCCATCCTCATCAAAGTGCATAGCTCTTCCCTACCATGCCCTACCATGCAGTTCTCCCCTTCCCTCACTTACACTATGCACCACTGATAATTACCCTCTGTACCCTGCATAACTCTTTTCCCTACCATGCACCACTCACCCCTCCTTACCATGCACCACCCTCCGTACCCTGCATAGCTCTTCCCTACCATGCAGTTCCCTCACTACCATGCACCACCCTCCGTACTCCTGCATAACTCTTCCCTACCATGCACCACCCCTCCTACCATGCACCACCCCTCCGTACCCTGCATAACTCTTCCCTACCATGCATGCACCACCCTCCTTACCATGCACCACCCCTCCGTACCCTGCATAGCTCTTCCCCCTACCATGCAGTTCCCCTCACTACCATGCACCACCCCTCCGTACCCTGCATAACTCTTCCCCTACCATGCACCACCCTCCTTACCATGCACCACCCTCCGTACCCTGCATAACTCTTCCATACCATGCAGCCCCCTCACTACCATGCACCACCCCTCCGTACCCTGCATAACTCTTTCCCTACCATGCAGTTCCCCTCACTACCATGCACCACCCTCCGTACCCAGCATTAACTCTTCCCTACCATGCACCACCCCTCCTTACCATGCACCACCCCCCTCCGTACCCTGCATAACTCTTCCCCTACCATGCAGCTCCCCTCACTACCCCTGCACCACCCTCCGTACCCTGCATAACTCTTCTTCCCTACCATGCAGCTCCCCTCACTACCATGCACCACCCCTCCATACCTTGCATAACTCTTCCCCCTACCATGCACCAACCCTCCTTACTCCTGCACCACCCCTCCGTACCCTGCATAACTCTTCCCTACCATGCAGCTCCCTCCTTACCCATGCACCACCCTCCGTACCCTGCATAACTCTCTTCCCTACCATGCACCACCCTCCTTACCATGCACCACCCCTCCGTACCCTGCATAACTCTTCCCTACCATGCAGCTCCCCTCACTACCATGCACCACCCCTCCGTACACTGTATAACTTTTCCCTACACTGCCCCATCCTCCCTGCCCTGCAGCTCCCTCCCTATCCTGAACCACCTCTAGCTAGCTCTGCACCACCCCTCCTTACCATGCACCACCCCCTCCCCCTCCCCCTGCATAACCTTCCCCTACCATGCAGCCTCCCTCACTACCATGCAGCTCCCCCCCTACTACCCTGCACCACACCTCCGTACCCTGCATAACTCTTCCCTACCATGTAGCTCCCCTCACTACCCTGTACCACCCCTCACTACCCTGCACCACCCCTCTGTACCCTGCATAACTTTTCCCTACCATGCAGTTCCCCACACTACCCTGCACCACCATTCGCTACGCTACAGGCCTCCTCCCTGCCCTGCACCACTCTTCCCTGCACCGCCCCTCTCTACCTACACTGCACCTACTCGATACTTTGCACCACACTCCTCCCTAGCTTGCACCACCCCTCACTACACTGCACCACCCCTCACTACCCTGCACCACCCCTCACTACCCTGCACCACCCCTCACTACCCTGCACCACCCCTCACTACACTGCACCACCCCTCACTACACTGCACCACCTCTCACTACACTGCACCACCCCTCACTACACTGCACCACCCCTCACTACACTGCACCACCCCTCACTACCCTGCACTACTTCTCCCTATTCTGCAACACTCCTCACTACCGTTCACCATACCTTTCCACATTAATTCCCGCTTCCAGCCCATTGTACACAGTGATTTATTACAATTCGCTAATAACACCTTCCTCACCCATCCAATCCGCTCCCATTACCCTTTTTATACTTCGCCACATTTCCCACATATTTCCATTGACCTTGACCCCACCCCTCCTAACAACCCTCCTTCACCCCTCCCTTCATCAGCTCTCCTCACCTATCACCAGCCAGCTACCCACCGCTACCGTACTGATATGACTCCGTCTGCCGCACCCACCATGACTCATATCCTTCTTAAGCTCCCACGTGATGAATCTCAAGCTGTCCACAGGATGTGTTAACCCACCTTGGGATATCCACGATTAACCCAGTGCTCTGCGGGTTCACTGATAATATTATATTACCCACAGCGTTTTATCTCTCTGTTGCTGTATAAAAGCTATTCAGGTGTTCAGAAACACGGAGAAGTCATCGGCAGTTATATTCTTACGTGCTTGTGACATACTGTTTGTTAAATTCTCCAGGTGTTCCGGATGTCAGGGATAAAAGTCTCCCTCTCTTATATTTCCGTGTACGATACTATTTGAAAAACTCTTCATTTGCTCGGGGATGAATATTTTTATACTGAATTATTACTATGTTTACTTGTAGCACAGACCTCTGAGTCAGGAGTGGTGCAGAATAGTGAGGGGTGATGCAGGGAGGAGTGGTGCAGGGTAGTGAGGGGTGGTGCAGGATAGTGAGGGGTGGTGCAAGGTAGGGAGGGGTGATGTTGGGTCAGACAGGTGATGCGGGGTAGAGAGGGTGGTGCAGGGAAGGGAGGGATGGTGGTAGTAGAGAGGAGTGGTGCAGGGTTTGGGGGATATCCAGGGTCGGGAGGGGTGGTGCAGGGTCAGGAGGGGTGGTGCAGGGGGTGGTGCTATGGAAGGTAGGAGTGGTGCTATGGAAGGTAGGAGTGGTGCAAGGTAGGGTAGTGCAAGGAAGGGAGGGATGGTGGTGGTAGAGAGGGATGGTACAGGGTTTTGGGGGGATGTCCAGGGTTTGGAGGGGTGGGGCAGGGTAGGCAGGAGTGGTGCTGGGAAGGTAGGGTGGTGGAAGCAAGGGAGGGATGGTGGTGGTAGAGAGGGATGGTGCAGGGTTTGGGGGGATGTCCAGGGTCGGGAGGGGTGGTGCAGAGTAGTGAGGGTGTTGTTGGGTAGTGAGGGGTGGTGCTGGGTAGGTAGGAGTGGTGTAAGGTAGGGTGGTGCAAGGAAGGGTGGCGCAAGGAAGGGAGGAGTAAGGCAGGGTAGGGAGGGGTGGTGTTGGGTAGTGAGGGTTGTGATGGGTAGGTAGGAGTGGTGCAAGGTAGGGTGGTGCAAGGAAGGGCGGTGCAAGGTAGGGAGGAGTAAGGCAGGGTAGGGAGGGGTGGTGTTGGGTAGTGAGGGTTGTGATGGGTAGGTAGGGTGGTGCAAGGTAGGGTGGGGCAAGGAAGGGTGGCGCAAGGTAGGGGAGGAGTAAGGCAGGGTAGGGAGGGTGGTGTTGAGTAGTGAGGGAATTTGTGATGGGTAGGTAGGAGTGGTGCAAGGTAAGGTGTGGTGCAAGGAAGGGCGGTGCAAGGTAGGGAGGAGTAAGGCAGGGTAGGGAGGGGTGGTGTTGGGTAGTGAGGGGTTGTGATGGGTAGGTAGGAGTGATGCAAGATAGGGTGGTGCAAGGAAGGGTGGCGCAAGGTAGGGAGGAGTAAGGCAGGGTAGGGAGGGGTGGTGTTGGGTAGTGAGGGTTGTGATGGGTAGGTAGGAGTGGTGCAAGGTAGGGTGGTGCAAGGAAGGGTGGCGCAAGGTAGGGAGGAGTAAGGCAGGGTAGGGAGGGGTGGTTTAATTTACAGGTAAGCACTTATATCGCTCTTGGGTGGTATTTTTTTCTTTTTTTTTTTGTTGTTGTTGTCTTTGTTTTTGTTCCTGCCACCGACCGGATGTAACACTCCCAATACTCCCATATTTTATCGAACCCCTTGTTTCATCACTATTTCGATATATGATTAATTACACCCTACTTCTCTGTTTATTTAAGAATCGTACAATGAATGGAGACTAAGGAAAGATCTTCTGTATCGCGTGAATGAATTACAGCCCTGTTGTTCCAGCAACTTCAAGGTAGGGAACCTTAGAAATGGTCTTCACACTATGTAACCATTATTGGATTGGAACCCGTGGCGACCGAACACCTTAACCAAATAGACAGCCACTCATCTAATCAGTATTAAGTACTTGATTAAGTGTATTGATGTGGGCCGCCATCTCCGACATCGGTAGAGCGGACTTGGTATACGGCCAGAGCAATTTAACGTCACAGCGTTACACAGATGAAATCCCTCCGCCACACGCCCTTTTCATCATGTAACAAGCAACGTCATTTTTCAACCATCAACATCCGACGTTGCACGATAAGACTGACAACAGCGTTTGGAGGAACAACAGCATCCAAGTACTGCTCTGGTCTTCAAGGTCTCCACATCTAAACCCCATCGACCATTTACGGGATGCTCTTAATCAACGTCTGCGATCACGTCAACAGCCACAGAGGACAGCACAGCTGGCACAAGCACTGCAGAATGTGTGTGTGAACATTCCCCGGGCCACAGTTCGTGATCTGACTGGTTCCTTGGAGCGACGATACCAGGCAGTTCTGGACTCTGATGAAGGCCATATACATAACGCTTGTTAGACATTACCTCACCTGTGCTGAGGAAGGACGTGATCAGACACGTCGGATCAACATGCGGATGCCACTCGGTAAAATTATTGATGTGATGAATTCAATGAGGAAGGTTAAACGAACACAAACAACAATGAAAGACTTTTTGCTATGACTATAGATTATTGTTGTACTTGCTATTCATCGTTTTATAAGCTTTACATTAAATGCTTATTTGTTTTATCCAGATTCGTGTCGTTTTTGTAATAGTAAGGGAAGCATCACTTGCTTGAACTTGGGTCTTGATTCAGTAGTCCGGACGATTCGCAATCCGGACGAATTTGCTGAGAAACGCAACCGTCCGGATTAACGAGGCTTCACTGTACAAGATATAAAGAACTAATCACCTTCTTGCGTGCCCCGATAAAGCTGGGTCAGTGACATTGACAAGAGCCAAATTTGATTGGTTGTACATAATACACAAAGAACACAACTGTAAGTTTAGAGTTGTTGTTCCTTTTTGGAGAACATGCATACACACACACTAACACATTCACACACACACGCGTGCACGTACACACACACATATAGAGAACAAGATTCATGATATGTTTGTTATATGTGATGCTCATTGTGAAGACTAATATTATATTGGTGCTTAATTTGTATACTTTACATAACACAAAATAAGGATTTCGGTTATGAAAAACTAAAACTTGTATCTTCTATGATTTGAAAACCAGGCTGTCATACTCTCTTATTATGCAATGGTAGTAACATCTATGGGCGAAAGTTGAAAACAACACACACACACACACACACACACACACACACACACACGCACGCACGCACGCACGCACGCACGCACACACACACACACACACACTTTATGCGAATGTATCTATGTAATTCCTGGATACCATTTACTGTAATTTACCATTTGAAATGTTATGTTTGAGGTAACATACAAATGTTAAGCTAAAAGGTAACACGCAATATCAGGGACTGCGAAAATGACTTCTCCTGTGACACTACTTGCGGTTAACACACACCGTGTCCGATTTATTCACTTCTATAAATGAAGTCACACAAAAATCGATTAATACAATAGTACTACAATTATCTTTTTGTCCCCAAAACAAACACTGTTTGCTTTTACGGAAAACAATTATACATTGACTCGGCTTAGGGATATGTGTGAGTTGGAGTTGACACGATGCTAAGAGGTATTTTATATCTTTAGTAAAGTTGTCTAAATGTGGAAGAAACCATTAGTATGGGAAATTAGTATTGGAACAAAGAAAAGAAACCAAGTTTCCAGTTGCATTTTGAAAAATAGGACAGCATAAAAAATGATTCCACTTCAACCAAGACGTCTTTTTTCGTACAGGATCAATGACTTCAACACAAATAATTTTAAAGCTATTTCAGGGTTGTTCTTCCGCCGATAAAGCATAATGCGAAATCAGGATTTACTGTTAGAAAAGGATGTAATGAAGGCCTACTTGGTTGATATCATCAGTCGACGAACAATGCCTAACGGTAGTGTTTATTTCACAGCTTTCATTGATCAGCGCCAACACGGTTGATTGTAGTTTGACGCGGTGTTCGGAGCCGCTTGCATTCTACCCTTCTGTTTAATGCCTTGCTGGAGTTTACTGATGTATACAGGCCTGCCTGCATTGTTTACAGCACGTAGGAACAACTACTGGAACCTGTCACATGCATTTCTCATTAAAGAACGCCACTATGATAACCGCGAGCAATTTCGTCAAAAGCATTAACAAAGGACAATAAAACAGCTGGAGGTATCGAAAACGAGTGTTTCTTTCGTTGTCAGTTGTAACCACTGATACGTGTTGATTTCAGAGTGGAAACTTAAGAGTTAACCGAAAATTAGTCCATAAAAAAACTAGGTGTGAAACCTTTAAACGGCAAAGAAAATTATGTAATTTAAACGTTTGTTGTTGTTCTTTGTGTGTGTGTGTGTGTGTGTGTGTGTTGTTGTTTTTTGGGGGGAACATGCATACACACACAAGGATACTTTGTGTTTTGTTTTTGTTTTGGTTTTTTTAGGGTTTTTTGCTTTTTCTGTTCTTTTTTTTGTTTGTTTTGTTTTGGGGTTGTTGTTTTTGTTGGGGGAGGGGAGGGACTTTAGATGTCATGCTAGACGAGGGAAAGCGCCAAATCCCATTATATACACAAGAAAAGTCTAAAAATATAAACAATACTCTCTGAGGTAATGGACCAACACACTGCACAACTTACCAGATTTTTCTATCTAAATCTAGCACAAATCTAAATATAGCACACCACTATCTCTCACTGAATCAGCATATACAATGTGTTACACAATGAATAACACTCCCGAAAACACCATCAAATACACAAAGTGCAACTATTTAACAATTTAACTTTGCGAATATCAAAACGTATCTATGTATATCTATGAATGAGAGTGAGTATGGTTTTACGCCGCTTTTAGCAATAGTCCAGCAATATCACGGCGTGGGACACCAGAAATGAGTTTCACACATTGTACCCATGTTGGAAATCGAACCCGGACCTTCGGCGTGACAAGCGAAGGCTTTAACCACCAGGCGACCCCATCGCCCGTATATCTATGAAGAAGCTGACCGACTAGTATACATTGTCAGTGAACATATACTGATGTTGGGTTCTGATGTTCTTTGCTATTGTGAAAACACAACACAATATTTGTTCCTGGTCGTATGACTTCTTAAAGATCATATCATTACAAGAAACTACATGTGGGTATTACCTTCTATGTCCCCCGCCCTCTAATTGTCATGTAAAACGAATATATTGTCTTGGGATTTCAATTTATCCTTTGTGCAGGTAACTGAAGCCAGTCTTCAGTGTAACGTAACGCTATCGCTGAATACGTAATAAGCAACTCTCCAGAACCGATTATGTCTGTATTTGCATATCTAAGCTGCCGCCCAAGCGGGGTGGTCTGTTCATTGCATGCAATGTCATCGTTTATCAGTGTACCAACAGAGTAGCTTGTATTATGCACCATTGTTCACATTCATGAAAATCTGTGTTGATAACTTCTTTCGCACTTTTTTGCTGATATACACGTATTTGTAAGGGAAAATGTACGGTTAGAAGTACGGAGATACGAATTTTATATATTTGAATGATCTGTATTCAAGTCATGCTAGTCAATAATGTTCGTAGAACAAATATAATATATTTGATTTTTTTCGAATTACATCAGTTTGATCAATGGTAATTATCATCACACATCTTTGTTATTTTTTCACTACAAAGAATGCCTTAAGGAGTCCTTATTCATAGTGATGAGAAAATAATGTCTTTTTAAGAATCAAGCTTGTGAGATATTAACTACACCGTTACCTGGCCCCGATTTCTCTAAACAAACTTAAGTTTTTACTTAAATTTCAAACTGAGTTGGACAATTTGAAACAGATGAATTTTTAACTCAACTGCATTTATGAAATAAAAAGGCCCAAACAACTTAAGTAATCTATCCACCAAACTCAAATTGTCTACTATGTTTGTGTTTAATATCGATTTTAGTTCATTCTGGGAAATGCATTTTCTCTCAAATTTTGAGTAAAAACACTAACTTAAGTCGAAGTTTGTTTCGAGAAATCGGGGCCTGGTTTGCAGCTCTCATGGAATGACATGAACAAGATTATGACAAAGTATATTGCTAATACTTGTTGTTACCAGATAGAAACCTTTGCTTATTGTTATAGCCTATCATTTCTGGGACAGCTGTCACACCGTTGTTGTTTGGTTTTCAAGATAACAGTTTTGGAAAGTAATTGTAATTCTTGGACTGTATGCACGTAGTGAGTGAGTGAGTTAAGTTTTATGTCACACTCACCATTTTACAGATATTTTGTGACGTTCTATAAATAATAGAGTCTGGACCAGATAATCTAGTGATCAACAGCATGAACATCGATCGTGAAATCATTGTGACATGAGCAGTGATTGCCACCACCTTTTTAATTTTTCGCATTGATTTCCACACCTTCTCAGTGAATCCTGTTTAAATTGACAACTCAAATGACATTATGCACAGTATTACATTGTATTTGTATTGCTTTTTGTGCATGGCCCGATGGCTTACACCCTGAAATTAACAACTTTCTTCTGCAGTGAATGCCACCCCAGCTTAGCATGTGCATTGTGTTATGAGAGTGTGTTTTTTTGTAATTTGTATTATCATTGATTAGATGATAGTCATTGAGGGTCACAATGTTTAAAGTTTCGGGTGTGGGTTGTGGTTCACATCTCGCATCATATATGTTCAATGGCAATAGTATTTGTAGCGGTACGCCTTTTTGATAGCGTTTCAGTGTTGCCTCCCTTGGCAATCTTGTATATTTACGGCTTTCATCATGCCGTGTGTTCCACATGATTCCATATCGTTCCGAGAGGATAATGATGAAGCCTAGCTTTGCTAGAATGCTCGAGAAGTGTGTAAGAGCTATAGAAAGGCTGGTTGTTGAGTTTTGTGGCATGGGACTTATCACATCACTGGAGTTATACACATCTGTCTGCCATTGTCAAGCTGACCTACATTTCAAGACTGACCGTGCTCGTCTATATTCAACTGTTGTCATTGTAAACAACCTTCAATCAGTATATTTGTTCTCACTGTGAATGTCATGACTCTAGTGAGTTAATATTTTATAGTTGTGACTCAATTGCATTGTACTAGATATCTGTATTGTCATTCATTGTAGGTTGCTCATTATTTGTTCATTATATTATTGACTATTTTATACTTGTCTGCGTTCTATTTTGCTGGTTCAAAGGGGACTCTTAAACCTTTTGTCACGGCAAAATTATTAACCGTAACAATTGATAGTCTTTCATATGAGTATGACCAAAGTGATCTCTCTAAATGCTGTACAGTGACTTTCAATCTTTCTTAGTGATTGCGTAGAGTGCCACATCTTCTAAGTCTGTGCGTCGATTGCCAAAACTTATCAATTACATTGTGCGTTGATCGCTACCACCTCTGATTGTGTGGAATGAATGCCACCAGGTTTTGTCATTGTGCATTGATTGTCATAGATATCCATCTCAGTATGATGACAGTGATCGCAATCACTTCTTGGTTGGTGACTTTTAAACGTTCTTAATGTTTGCATTGATTGTCTCACCTTTTAAGTGTATGCGTTTATTGCCACAATGTATTACACTGTGTCTCATTGCAGCCATTTTGCAATGAGTGTCACCCATTTAGGTGTGTGTGTTGACATTTATCTGAACACATTTCGTTGCTTCACAAATAAACTTTTAACTTACCACTAAGCTTAGTTCATTTGCAAACTGAATAAGGAGAGTAAAACTGCAATTGGGAACGAAACAACGTACACACAGATGTTTCATTTGGAGTTGTTCGCCACATAACAACGCGTTTTTGCCACCACTTCTTAGTTTCTAGTGATTGCCACTATTCTGGACATCAGAATTGACTGTTGTATTACAGTCTAATGATATCCCAGTCTAGCCATTACAGAATTAAAATGTCTCTATCAACTTGAACCGACATGCATGACAGATAATAAATATTGCAAAACACAAAAACACAACATCCTGGTTTGGGTAGTCAGGTTGACTTTATCAGTTTAATCGTTATACTGTTTTTTCTCATTTCCAGTACCAGATCATGTTTCATGTGTCAGCAAGACGGCACAGTGCCTGCAGACAAGTCATGTATAATGCATTCGAAAGACCGAACACAACAGGACAATCATTTTTCACCTGTTCTGCGACATATAAACAAGAACAGCAGGTAGAAACAGTATTTTTAGCCCATTGACACTGCGTCCAACGTTTTAAACATGTTTGACTAAGCATATTGTTGACATAATATTAATGACAAGTTTATTTCACCATAGAAAGGTCAGCACGTTTTCATCCGATTTGAAAAATAGAATATTTCAAAAATCGAAACTTCAAATTATCATTTCACGCATCGAAAAATACGTTCGCTATAAATATGAAGTTTCACCTTTAACAAGCATGGACAGTCAACACTCTGAAGGAAATCAATATCAATATCTGGATACTTCAAGGGCTCATTCATGAGTATCTTGGTGATGGAACTAGTTCAAGTCCAGGCTCTCTCTTATTGTCCTCAAGTATGCTGTTCTATGGAGGTTCATGAATAGTATGCCGGACGTTGTTGAAAGTCTTGATACAAAGTCTGATTCAAATCTTGCAAAATAACAGCTAGGTTTGCGTTTTATGAAATGGAATGTAATGAGTAAGTGTGAGTGAGTGAGTTACTATTTAACGTCACATCGACAATATCTCAGCCATATCGTGACGAAAACAATAATGAGTAAGTGTGAGTGAGTGTGAGTGAGTTTGGTTTTTACGCCACTTTTCGCAATATTATAGCAATATCACGGTAGGGGAGACCAGAAATGGGCTTCACACATTGTACCCATGTGCGAAATCGAACCCAGGTCTTCGGCGTGACGAGCGAACGCTTTAACCACTAGGCTACCCCACCGCCCCTGTAATGTAATGAAACAGAACGTGTTTCTGAAGATAGCCAAGACTGCTTATTCGTTTGCACTGACACTTTATATTTGGAATTAGCTGGTACTATTACTGTCTACAATCTACATAGACATCTTCTGACTAATTGACATCGTTACTAGTTAAGGTCTGTCTGTTTGTCACATTAGTTTATTTTCACGTTATCATATCATATTCAATTTGGACGGTGGGGTGGGGTACGATTTTCGAGAACAGATAATATTTCTCTAAAATACAATTTCGACGTGTTTGCCCTTGATCTTACCAGTTGTGTAACACTCGGCCATACGTCTTAATGTTCCTGTTACGACGTAAATTGTAATAAAAAACGCAAATTGTAATAAAAATTGACGTAAATTGTAATAATTTTCGTTGCGGTAAAATGTAATAAATATTTACGTAAATTGTAATAACAGTTTTAATCATTCGTAAATACGCGGGTGTTTGTTTTTCGTTGCATTTCATACATCAAATAAGCTTGTTAGGGCGATAACTCAAGAAAGAAATGATGGATTTTGTTCAAATTTGGTACCAAGGTATATTGGCGAGATTCACCGATATGATATTCGTCCTGATATATAATCGATATAAAATCTCTTACTGCCCTCTGTATCATGTCTTTTCGCAAATATCTTTTGAGGTTTTGATATGTATACATGTAAAGTGGGGTGGGGTGGGGGTTGGTTTCTAACGGGTATATTAAATCAAATCAAATAAAATTAGACATTTGTATAGCGCTACATATCCAGAGTCCTGCTCATGTGCGCTTAGTCGAATGTTCGTTTGAAGAGGATGGTTTTGCGACAAGATCGGAAACTGTTGATATTTTCCGTTTTCTGACATTTTCAGGTAATCAATTCCAGAGTACAGCACCCGG
The DNA here is from genome assembly GCF_003918875.1 of Haliotis rubra. Lineage (NCBI taxonomy): Eukaryota > Metazoa > Mollusca > Gastropoda > Lepetellida > Haliotidae > Haliotis > Haliotis rubra. The sequence continues at coordinate 1,653,577 of NW_025767457.1, forward strand.
TCTGCTAAATGATCTGTCTCCGTATGTTGTGGTTCGGACAAATGGAATAGCCTAGCTGACTAGCAAATGAAATGCATCACAAATTAAACTTCAGGAAACAAAATATGCTAGAAACATTTTTGTATGTTTGAGATTGGTAGAGGTCGGCTAGAATCAAACATAGATATTAAACTGCACAAAAAGGCAGTTTGAAACTACAATCGCTTGTTCAAATGACTCTCCCTTCGGTTTACTGAAAGAACTCGAGAAAGAAATGATGGATTTTGTTCAAATTTGGTACCAAGGTTTATTGACGAGATTTACCCACACCACTTGAATTTAGTGATCTTGAGGTCATTTTAAAGGTCACAGCGAAGGTGTAACAGTTTTGCACATGCCAAGCTTGGTAGCCGCGAACTTAGGAAATAATTAATAGATTTTGATCCAATTTTATATCAAGGTGTATTGGCGGGAATCCCCCTACACCAATTGAAACAGAATATGCAAAAAACATGTTGTATGTTGGTAAAAGTCAAACATAGATATTAAACTGCACAAAAAAAGCAATTTTAAACTATAATCGGTTGTTGAAGTGACTCCCCCTTCATGTTTACTGAAAGGGCTTGTTTTGGAGACAGTACCCACCCCAATAAGCGGACTATTACTATTACTAGATACCAAATGGGAGATCGTTTTCCATTTACTGCAAATTTGCAAGAAACATAATACCCCAATGTTGTGATGACTAATATCTCGTTAACCACATTACCCACATGAAATTTTGGATATGACTTTGCTAATGATTCCTTCAAAATAAAATGGAAGCTTCTTTTCAAACATTGGACATCGAGAATATAGTTAGTTTGACTACTTTTTCAACGCCCCTCGTAACATACTTAAAAGAAATGAGAAAAGGAAAAGGAAAAAAGCATTTCGATCTCTGAATACTTCTGAGCTATTTAAATACAAAAAGCAAAGGAATAAAGTAAATAATCTGAAAAGAATAGTCAAGGGAAACTTTTATTCTAATTTTGATAACTATTATCACTTCAGTCTACTCAATCAGGTGGTTAGTACTTCATCGGGGCTCACTCCCCTTCTTGTCACTGATGATTCTGGGATACCTTCAGTTTTTACAGATTTGGATAAAGCTCAAACATTAAATGAATATTTTGTATCTGTTTCAAATGTTACTGATGGCAGCAAGACTTTGCCACCTGTTAGCCATCGCTGTGTTAACAGTATAGCAAATGTCATTAACACGTCACAATTTAATTCTGGACTCACAAAAGTCCAGAAACTCTCCGCACTGTGGGTACTTTCTGACAAGTGATTTGACCAAATTAAACATGCAGTTGTTATGAATATATGCCAAGGATGAAAAAATGAAAAAAAAAAATTTGCGAAAACTTTAGATTTAAACTCGCGAACAGTGGCCCATGGGCGAGAATTTTTAAGTTGCTCAGAATTCATGTTTTGGAGGTTGTAAATGAATGGGTGTATGTTTATAAGCATCATTTCACAGCTCATTTTGACTTAATTCGACTAAGTTAGAACGATATTAAAACTGCCCATCAAATTATATATTCTGTGAGACATGAAATGAAAAATAGTGAAAAAAAATATTTTTCGTAATGTTGCATTGCTGTACCTTTACCCGTCGGAGAAGTGCTTCTCAAAAGATATATATTCCGTTGTTTGGAGCAGGCCTATATGACTATTACGCCCCCATATTTACAATTAAAAGACCCAAACAATGGTCTGTTGTCCAAATTGTTGGTTTTCCATACCTTGTCCCAGTCTGTATCAGTCACAGACCGATATTATTTGCCCTTCTGTCCAGCCTTTACTGTAATATGCATACTGCAATACTGTATATGTTGCACATATACTACACAACGTATTATGCATGTAGTCAATGCTATGCTAAGCAACGTCCACTCGTATTCAAGATTACACCTGGTTAGAGATGCAAACAAATGTGTATTCGTATGTGCATTTTAATGAAATGAGGAACCAAGCAAGCAAAATCATAGTATGCATAAGTTGGTACACTGGGACTCGTTATCATCGGAGGAAGCTCACAGTTTACTTGTATGGACGATCTATTATAAGTACGTGTTGTCTGTCTGTAGTAGACAGGACTGTTGCATAGCATGCACGGATACACTGCTCGTGCATCCCACACACTCACGTACACGTGCGTCACAACATTCGCAGCGCGTTCACCGTTAACATCTGGCGGTGCGTGTCACTGACTGAAGACGTGAAGGGAGGCATTGACAACTTCATGAGCACATATTATCATATTTATCTAAATCATATAAATTGTTCATTTACATCACATGTGAATCTCTGCATAAGCGCAATGTTACTGTAAACAACACAGTTTTATGCACAGTTATACTGATGTTAACATATGTAAAGCATGGAGTCATGATGACTATCGACAGTAACTGTTCATGAGATCGTGCAAGGGCATTATGGGTATTTCAAACAAGTTATCTCATGACTGTAATAGTATTCATTTGTCTTGACTCAGACTAATCACCACCTTGAGTTTAGTAGACTTGCACACTTCATCGAAGTGCTGTTGGCCACCTTTCTCGCCGGCCCGTCCCCCATCTTAATGAGGATGCACCCATGACGCCTCAACTTTCTTATACAAGACCAGTTGGCGGGCCCTTCGACCTTGCGCTGCTCGGGTCCGGTAAGATCTTCATTGATGATAAATCGTGTCAACTGACAAGTTATGCGTTCTCCTAAGGTCCTCATATAGCTTCCCGTCTCGATTACGATTTGTGAATCTTAAATCTGAATCCTATATGTGTTATTCAGAACTCACACTTAGTAACCATTTGGGGAATCGAACCCGGGTCTTCGGCGTGACGAGTGAACGCTTTAACCACTTGGCTACCCCACAGCCCAAATAATGGCTGAACGTTTGTCAAGTTATATTTATCGAGAATACCATTTACAAGGCATTACATGTACTTGACTTCATACTCATAGGCATATATGGAGAGATTATTCATATTGGTCAACCCATTTCGATCGTTATTAGAAAGTCATACTGCAAAATTTACACTAGTCTTTCATGTTAAATACCTGTCTTTGAAACACAACTTCTATTCCGAGCTGATTTGCTTTTCAGTCACTTCACGTTCCACGCCCAGCGATGACATTGGCATTATGTGATTTACACCAGCCATTAATGTTAAATAGCTGTCTTTGAAACACAGAAAGTATTCCAAGCTGATTTGCTTTTCAGTCACTTCCCGTCCCACGCCCAGCGATGACATTGGCATTATGTGATCTGACAATGGAAAACAAATGGAAATTCTTGTGCTTATTTACTCTTTGAAGTGTAGCGTTTCTACAACTTAACACATGCTAAATGATACATAATAGTGGATAAAAAGAAACCTTGCTTTGTAAACTACTGTCTGTTTTTTGCTATTGAACACTCACTGAGTACATGTTGTGACAACAACCATCTGTCGTCGTATATCTCATAAAGCGAGAGCGTGTAGTGAACGCCTGTGTTTGTTCGTGCTGGTCTTTCCTTTGGGAACATGAATCTAATAAATGCCCTGTATGGTGTTTATGCATAACTCCATTTGAGTCACTCACTCAACAACGCTGGGAGTTTTAAAAACTCTTGTTACCTTTGATCGCGCAGTGAATATCGAAGATTTTCAGTCGCAGATGATATTGTGAAGCTAATTCATAACGCCATTCGTGTTGAACATGTAACGGATATTACTTCATACGTTTACACGCGCACCACCTCCTGTACAAACTTGACGGAGAACGGTTCTCTATGAACGGTTCTATGTTCATGATAACTGTCTCTTACAGTAATATGTAGAGTTTCAAGTAAGGGTTTAGTACTACGGAAGCGTAGTAGGGCGACGGTGAAAAAAATGTTTGGTCTCACTATCTTTTATTACCTCAATTGGCTGGCTTTTTATCCAATCAGGTGCCTACGCTGGGAAGTTGAGCGTACCAATCACAACTTACTTTCGCTTCTTAAATTATCTAACCGTTAAAACTTTGCAACACAATTGATGCAGAGGTACTCTGAAAGAAGTAGAAGGAGTTCTGTCATATATTTTTTAAAGTTTCAGATCTGTCAATTTGTCTTTATTATTTCCCCAAAAATCTGAGTGGCACTGCGAACAAACCTTCGCGACTGCGACCGCTATCCTTGTTGACGCTGGCAAGCTCGGTTGTAACGGCGGCTTAGCTGATTGGCTACTGTGAGAAAGCGGAGCCAGCCAAGGGAGGTAATAAAATCATCGCCCTAAGCCTTGGATGCATCCAGGGTATAGTGGAGAGTTATCGTAACGTATACCCTGGAGATTATCGAGGATGTCTCTCTTAGAGCACAGCCAAATATGCCACACGTACCAACTCGTAATTCTTAAGTCTATTCAGCTCACTACTGTACAATATTTTTTGGCAGTACATAATTGGAATATTATTGCGCTGCATGTGAACTTTCTTAATAGTCTCACAGTGCCGGAACCATGTTATTTCTCCTTCCACTGAGCCTTTGCTGTAATAACGCCATACATCAGCTTTAAGTTGTCCACATTTCTTTCAATAACGCAAAAGTATGCGACAACAAAAAAGGAGGTATCTGATAAGAGCTTACCAGCAAACAAATCTAGTGGACCTGATGGCATTAACATGAGAGGGGTAAAACGAATTTGTACATCTATAGCTGAACCTCTTTGTTTGTTGTATAATAAATATATCACTGAGTGACTGTATTTCCTACATTGTGGAAAACGGGTAATGTTACTATTTTCAAAGAAGGAAATGCATCCCTCCCAACTAATTACAGACCTATTAGTTTAATACCTATCCTTTGGAAAATCCTTTAAAGAATAATGGTAAAGCATGTGCACGACCATTTCCATGAACATAACATTTAAAGTAAATTCCAGTCAGGTTTTACTGCTAGTCATTCTACTACATCTCAACAGGATATTTTCATTATTCTTGCATCACGTTAATTCCACAATGGTTGAATGTTGTTCATCTTCTTCATTCCGGTGTCATTTTTATTTAACAGTGAGGGAAATCCTATCTGCCTTCTCTTGTTCATAATGAGTGAGTTTTGTATTTCACTTACTAATGTATCACGCCGTTTCAGTTTGATGAAGGCATAAAGGCTGGAAGTGATGCAGAGCCTAAGTCTTCATCGCCTCACGGGAATGATGTTGACAGCATTGTATTAAGATGCCCAATCATATATTCAACCCACGCTCACAATGACATTATTATGTGACGATAGTGAGTGAGTGAGTGAGTATGGTTTTACTCCGCTTTAGCAATTTTCCAGCAATATCACGACGGGGAACACCCGACTGACTGCCTGAGTGAGTATGGTTTTACGCCGCTTTTAGCAATATTCCAGCAACATCACGGCGTGGGACACCAGAAATGGGCTTCACACATGGTACCCATGTGGGGAATCGAACCCAGGTCTTCGGCGTGACGAGCGAACGCTTTAACCACTAGGCTACCCCACCGACCTTATGTGACGATAAATGTTAACTTATTCACTCGCTCAGACTACATGCATTCACGTATACACCACGGAGAGTTCATATTTATACTACAAGCAGTACACGTTTATACTTCAGAGAGTATAAGGTATTTTCAAGGGCAGTACACATTCATTTCCCAGCGAATACGCAAACGCAGATAATTATACTATTGGTGTGCTATCTCAAATCTTTTTAACACAGATAGAAGAAAAAAACCGTTTATCTTTTCATCGAAAACCAACATAAGAATAGTAAAGGTAAACTGACCTGCACTTGGAGCACTGCAATTATCTTGCAATGGTATATCAGTGTGCACGGCATTGTTGTCATGCTACGTGTAATAACAAGTTGCATCTGTCGTCAACAAAGGTTGAAAGGGGATACAACACACAAGCACCTTTCTGGCAACTTTAAAAATGTATTATATTTTGTTACATCTTACAGTCACTGTATTGTTGGAGCCAGAACTTAGACCACACAGGTATTGAGAAGCGCAAACAAATGTTTGACCGTGTTTGACCATTTGTGGGGCCAAGACACATCATTGATCAAGTCAACTCAATCGTGCATATTTTATATCACACAATTGTTGTTTAGCTTGCTTTGTTTGTAACCCCTTGATACACCGCCATCATGTCCTTTCCTTTAACCCATTATCTGGTGTCCCCGGCCGTGATATTGCTTGAATATTGCTAAAAGCGGCGAAAAACCATACTCACTCACTTTCCTTTATCTTATACATCGATAACAATAAAAACTTTGGCGGCATTTAGAAGTGATATATATACAGGGTGAAAAGTTGACATCCATATATTGTACCCCTTTATTAATAACAATGATCCGAAACCTCTTGTAATCCTTAACCCCATCGAGTCTAAGCTTGCTATCCCTGGCTCAATCGTCGAAGGCGCCGCAATTACCTTTGCAGGGTTGTGTCCAATGATCATCAAGGGCACCTTGCAACCCTATGTTCCTTGGTCTGTCAGCATCATACTCGTGTTACTTCGTCACTCCCTCCCCCATTAAGCAGACACGCTGTGATATAACTAGAATACTTTTCAAGGAGGCATTACACTCAACTCTCATTTACTGGCAGTTTAGGATATCCCCTACCACAGTTATCGTGAGAGAATATAAACATTACGCCTTTGTTAAAAGATACGAGTAGGTCTATTCCGGCTGGCCAAACACCCATAGCCACTCGGCTGTCAATAGATTTGCATGATAATAAGTTTTACAAGCAGTTATGATTAGCATCTGACTGACTGACTGACTGAGTTTAGTTTTACGCCGCTTTTAGCAATATTCCAGCAACATCACGGCGGGGGACACCAGAAATGGGCTTAACACATTGTGCCCATGTGGGGAATCGAACTCCGGGTCTTCGGCGTGACGAGCCAACGCTTTAACCACTAGGCTACCCCACCGCCCCGATTAGCATCTGACATGCGACAATAAATGCTGAAATGGGATATTTTATTAGGCAACATGTATTTTTTTTATCAAATGACGGAGAAACACAGAGTAGAAACCAAAGCTGCTGTTACTTCCTTAACGATTATTATCTCACAGAGCGAATATTTGTTACCACTCTTATACTTAGTTTATGTAATCTATATAACACACTGTGACATTACCTGTCCGTCAATAACTGCACCATGCACGCAGTACACACACCATGCTGTGGAGACGGTGGGGTAGCCTAGTGGTTAAAGCGTTAGATCGTGGCCCTGTACAGCCCCAATATGTAAAATCAAGACAATATGTAAAAACTAACGCAATATGTAACAACTTAACGCAAAACGTGAAAAATAACGCATTATGTAAAAAATTAACGCAATATGTAAAAATGTCCACGCAAAAAGTACAACACCTAACGCAAAATGTAAAAACAATTTTTAAACTTAATATGTAAAAAATTAACGCAATATGTAAAATCCAGTTTTAGGTTTGAATATTACAGGTGGCAATCAAATACATTATTTTCACAAATTTGGCAAAAAATGACTATTTACAAAAAATTAAGAAATTACAATGTTTCTGACAAAATAAATTTCATATTATATTTTTTTACAAAAGTTTATCTCGTTGTTCAGTATACATGAACGTATAGTCGATAAACATATAATATACTTGTATATAGAGATATTTGAATCGATCTTATGTAGTCTATTTTCGAAAGTTTTAAGGGAATAATGTTATTCTTCAAACTCTGTTTACATAAATGGTATTTTGGGTTATATTCATTATGTCTTATTCAAGAAGGTTTGAAAGGTATGAATAAGGACATCTGAAAAATAATATGGCTGTTCTGTTCCTTGCCTCTATCTCTCAGCCAAACGCCAGGTATTCAACCTTAAGCAAGACATTTATCCACTTTTCATCTTTAACTAACTTTCGGATTTCAATTGCCAGTCCATTGCCCTTTCCACACAGTAAAAGTAGCTTTCGAACACTAACAGTGTCAGGGATTTTGTGTAGAGGGCAATATATCTTTGGCCGTTTGATGTCAATTGATGTGGCGACGGTTTACAGACTTGATTGTTCTATAGGCATTAAAAACTCTGTTACGGAAGTCAAACGTCCCGAATTGAGGAAGGCAGGGTTGATTTTTTTTCTATAACCAGGTTTTGTAGAAATGGAAGCGCAATGACATCACGGTCCCTCTGCTCTGGACAACTTTCTGTCTCAATGTCCCATTGCTCTGGACACCCTTCTTGTCACACTGTCGACCTGAACTGTGCCGCCTCTCTCTCATTGCCAATTCTACCCGTTCTACTCGTGAATTGATCAGTTGGATTTAGGCTCATCTAGTGTTCCCCTTCATTTTCAGGAAAGTAGCCGATATATATCACTGGACTCTGTCCGGGTAGAATCTCTTTGGGGAGAACTTGTGTCACTGTTCCGTTTATATCAAAGATTCTGACCTCTATCATAAGATTCTTGATACAACCGTGAGTACGAGGTGATCACCATATGTTCCGTGAGTGAGTGAGTGAGTTAATAAGGTTAAACAGCCTTTCAGCAAGTTTTCAGCTTTTCAAGAGGTTAATTACACTGAGATAAACAATAGAATAACTGGTTCCGTTTGTATTAATATTTGATCCTACATCAAATCATCGCATGAATGTCCCAGAATACACAGCGAATGGCAATCTATGTGATTAAATGGTGAATTACGATTATAATTTCTTGGACGTGGTTTGTGATTTTGCAATTCTATGCAGATCTTGCCATTGACATTTTTGATGGATTCAGAGTTTTGAAACCTTGAACAACAAGTCATGTTGCCCATTTCCATCAACATTTCACATAACTTAAATTGCATTAAATAAAATAACTTTATTTCATTAAATTTGAACGATCAACATCGGGATCCAGTCTCAAATGTCTTTGGTATTACTAGTATTCGATTTCATTGGCAATAATATTATCAGATATGATTGGAATGGACATACCCGAATCACCGCATCTTGCATGTCCATTATACCTAAAACTGATATTTGTGTCCAGCGACACATTTATACTTAAACAGTAATTTTCACATTTTGGAGTAATATAATATATGTAAATACCTCATGATAAATATGATATTTTCTCTAAAATTCATTCAAAGTGTTTCTGAAACAAAATACCAAGTCTCTCGTAATTCCTATGGGATGGCTAAAACTTTTTATCAGGATTTGCGCATTTCAATTGTGTATTTTGAGGTGAGATTAAAAAATACTATTTGTCTGTCTACCAGGGAAAGAAACTAATACAGCACATTAATTCCATAAAGGGAAATGTTTTGCTATTAATTCAGAACTAAATAGGACAAATCTGAAAATAAAACTGGCCTCGCAACAAAAACAATGAAAAGAAAAAATACCCCCAAAAATTGATATCTGCAGAATTTCAACTTGAACCTTGGTCACCGTACCTAATATCATAAAAACTGATAAACCACTTCTTGAGATATAGCGCCAACCAGTTGTTTGGTCGTACAGACAGACGGACGAAGGGTAATTTTATATCCCCAACTTGTGCGTTGTAGGATAAAAGAGGCCAAAAGGTAAAACCGCCTTGAATTGGACATAATGAATACAACCCATATGACCATTTATGTAAAAATACTAATAGTATGAAGAATAAATTGATTTCCTTGGATACTGTCGAATATATATTACTCACACTTTGATAAGGATCACAAAAATTCACAACTTTACTTAAACGTAGATTTATAATATGAAATCGTATCCATTTAAAACTGGATAAATAATAATATGGTAACCCCTCTTTAGACAGCCACTTTATTCTAACCTTATGCACTTGATACATGAGAAGCCATAAAATAGGTTTTCAAGGCACCAATCAACCATTTTGCAGTTCATGGAACGAGTCACTGACAAATAAACAATATCTGTCAATAGCAGGTATGGGATCCACAAGATGAAATGACAATGTCATACTGAAACCTAGAACCATTCTTACAATATGCTTAGCTTTCATAGCTTTCTGTTGAATCCATGATTTGATCCTGAGCAAAGTGTGAATAGTATACGAGATTATGATATTAAGTATCTCTATACATGTATATCACGCAATTGTCGGATTTACTTTGATGTTAAATAACCCAAAAGATCAGATATAAATTAAGTTAGAAATGAGAATAATATCGACAGAAATATTGCATTAGCTTAGTTATTTTGAAAAACAATAAAGTAAAGTTTCTAAAAAACATGAATTTCAGTCGCCAAAACAACAATAAAGCTGTATTTTACAGATTCCGTTAATCTTATACAAATTGCGTTAAAACTTGTTTTTACATTTTGCATTAGGTGTTTACGTATTGCGTTAAAGACATTTTTTACATTCGGTGTTAATTTTTTACATATTGCGTTATTTTTTACGTTTTTCGTTAATATTTTACATATTGCGTTATTTTTTACGTTTTGCGTTAATTGTTTTACATATTGCGTTAGTTCTTACGTTTTGTGTTCAGTTTTTACATATTGTGTTAGTTTTTACATATTGTCTTGATTTTACATTTTGGGGTTGTACTGGCCCGGGTTCGATTCTCAACATGGATAGAATGTGTAAAGCCAATTGTTGGTGTCCCCCGCCGTGATATTGCTGGAATGTTCAGTAACACAACATACATAACAAATATGGACGCATTGTGACCTTGGACACAGCAGATTGTCGCAGATAATGTAATGACATTTGAGCTGACAAAGGGAATAAGGTATGCATCCGGGTTTATTGCTGGCTTTAGTGAAACGATCACATCCTGGTTATTTCAAGGGGTGTATTTGACACAGATACCATGGTGTTTTGGAGGTTATGTTTGATAAGCTGCGGCGACTGTTTTCAGTGTAACGTTTTGATCTCATGCAGATTTCAAATGTATATTCTCTTTTGCACGGCAGTTGCGTTTACCGATGTTTCAAATGCCATCGTTAATGTCATATACATATTATGTTAATTAACAAGAGAACTGTAAAACAGTTCACAGATATGAAAAATTAAAAATATGTCACGACCTACAGGGTTATGACAGAGAATTGGAGAGGGAGAGTTTTAAAGGGGTTATTGATTTTTGTCTTTGCAGAATAGGATTTCAACAGCATCTGTGCATAGATCGTTGAAAGATCAGTCCTAAGGGGATTAAACTTAAGATGAGTTCCGATCGATTTCTCATCGAATGAAGAACTGATACCTGTTTTCACATACAACTCCACACATATTGATCGGGTAAATATCTAAACTAAGACATAGCGTGAGTGAGTGAGTGAGTGAGTGAGTGAGTGTGTGAGTGAGTGAGTGAGTGAGTGAGTGAGTGAGTGAGTGAGTGAGTGAGTGAGTGAGTGAGTGAGTGAGTGAGTGAGTGAGTTTCTTTAAAGCATCAAATTCGTTTAGCTGCTTAGTGTATTCTATACATATGTACATTAATCGATTACCACCAAAGTATTCGATGTACGAATACACTACATGGCATACTAACACGGTAAGTGTAACACATTTCCCTGAGTAAAGCTTAAAACTGAAATTGATAACAACTCACTTGCAATCTGTGCAGAATACACAAACACAATGCCTGAAAGAAGTTCTTGACGAAATTGGACGAATATGATTACATGGGGGAAAAAAAACTTCTGCTTTCTACAGAAGTTGTTATCTATAAAACGTGTCATTTATTGATGCCCGATAGCATGGTTACTGTGACTTCGCGATCAGTCGGATTGTCATGCAATAATAATGATTCTTGTGACTGTCTGAATCACCTCCAACGACAACATCAGGACCTGGTGTTGCCTAAGCTAGCACGGATATCACGCGCCAGTACCCTCCTCATAGTGGCAATCAAGCATCGAATTCTCAGCATCGGAATTCACTGCCATTCTTCGAGAAGTGCCTGCATCAGTTCGTGCGTATTATGCCCGTGAAGATCCGGGTTAGAACTGGTCTTCAACAACCCCTGCTTGTAGTAAGAGGCGACTGCCAGGATCGGGTTGTCAGGCACGGTGACTTGGTAGACACATGTCATCGTATCCCAATTGCATAGATCGAGGTTCATGCTGTTGATCACTTGATTGTCTGGCCCAGACTCGATTATTTACAGACCGCTGTAATCTTGCTGAGTGCGGCGTTAAACAACAAACAAACGAATTTAAAACAATCGTGCGTATTTTTAAAAAGAGGATCTCCAGCTCGAACTTGGGGTCCAAGTTGTTATATGTGGTTCATATCGGGGGCTCCTTACCGGACATGGTAATGTTTGGATGGGGCTGTTCTGCAAAAGTTTGATTCAGATGGTTCTTAATTAAATCTCATATGTATTTTGTGTTAATTCATGTTATTTCATCACTACATTTCACATAAAATTGGAGATAAGAAGATCTGAATAGATGTATTGGGTGTTGCTTTCTTCTTTCGACCTTGGCTGAGGAAGGCACGTTTTGTATATACAGAATCATAGACAAAAGTATTCGTTAATCTCCAATAATCATGGATTCCTATTCACAATTCGACCTCATTTTGATTATTAGTATGCCAAACCCTAAGTTCACTTCCCATCCCTATGGCTTCACAAAATGGTGTACAGAGGTGCAATCCGTATCAGGATCCAGTAGACCGCGGGATTGGCGGTCCTGTGCTACGAAGTATTGGTGGCGAAGAGTTGGTGGATGGGTGACCGTGCTACTCATCTTGACGCCTGAGAATTTCTTGGCATTTGGTACTGGCTAAACTGAAACAAGTTACATGCTTTGTCTCTCAGGACAAGTGCCTTTGTTCGGAATATGCCCTTCCTTTAACAGCAATGAATGGGTACCCGATAGGATGAGATTTTAGTCTGGCTGTTAACGTTCTAGTGCCTCACAAGGCAAGTTTGTTTCATCCGAGGGAGTTGGGTATGAAACCCACGAATCCCCTGGTCCATTAAGCTCGGTGATAGCACGTTCTTTCATTCACAAACGTGACTGTTCAGCTGTGTGTGTGCACGTTTCCAGTACATGACAGCAACATGACCCCTCCCATCTCCCATATAATCTGTGACATTCTGTCCTTCTTACACAGAATCGTTTGGGGCAGTATTTGCATTAGGTCTCAATCCTCGAGAGTAAATCGGATTATCTTCACGATCTGCTCCAAGACGCACCCAACTCATTCGATTTCTTAAACAAAACATCTGAGGACAATACATAATATTTAGCGATACTGAAAATGGATAGAAACATATTTTCCCAAACAAATAATATGTGTAGTGACTTGTCTTCACGTTGTTCGCCCCACACTGCGAAAAGAGCCAAATAACGTTTGCCCGAATTAATAAAATGTACTGAAAGAATCTGTCGAGGCTAAGATTCGGACTGCTAACCAGCTTTGACGCCTGTCAAGCTAAACTAAATGTATTCTCAACTTAACACATATTTTAAATTGTGAAATATGGTTTAAAAATATGTCTACACGCTCTATTTTGAGCGAGGTCTTGCGAAACACACATATTAATATCTACGGCCTGGAGACTCCTCGGTTACCAAGCTGCTAAGTCAGTTTTAACCTCAATCTCGTTGACCCAAACATAACTTGTCATTTATAAAGATTAACAGGTGTGATTAATGACGACTGTGGCACTTCCTTCACTGAATAAACATAAGCGTCCTGCATCTAGTCGGCCTGTAAGCCCACATGCATCAGATGACCCAGTACCGGTGATGTCTCTTTCTGTCGGTGTGTCGCCATCCTTCACCAATGCAAATAACAACCGCTATAAACATGGCATTTCACATCTCCTTTACAGCAATGGATATGTTCGCGAGTATGGTGTTTTGTGTAACACGAGTTAATGTGTGATCTATGAGCTGTCTCAGGTGATGTTTACGTTCATTGCGGGGGTTACAAGGAATACAGTCTAAGTGCATTTTGAAATCTTAAATATGGAAATCTTTTGTGGATTTTTTCAGCATCGTTTTTATTAGTCAGGACCCTAGATTAAACGATGGAGTTGACTTGTACCTGTACAGTGAGGGGGTTACAAGGAACACAGTCTAAGTGCATTTGAAATCTTAAATATGGAAATCTTTTGTGGATTTTTTCAGCATCGTTTTTATTAGTCAGGACCCTAGATTAAACGATGGAGTTGACTTGTACCTGTACGGTGAGTGAGTGAGTGTGGTTTTACATCGCTTTATTGCAATATTCCAGTAATATCACGGCGGGAACACCAGAAATGAGCTTCACACATTCTACCCATGTTGGGAATCGAACCTGGGTCTTCGGTGCGACAAACGAACCACTTTAACCACTAGGCTACCCCACCGCCCCTCCTCTACAGTGAAACCTCAGTAATCCGGACTCCAACAATTGCGAGTGAATTCATCTGAATTTAACAAATATCAGGGAAACGCAAAGACAAGGGTGATGTCCCTTTTTATTAAAATGATATTGTAAGAGTTCCCTATTAGTTGTAACTAACGGTTTCCAGATTCGACAGGGTCCGTGTTTAACGTTATTTCAAACTATACAGTACACACAGACATTTTCTGGTATGTATTGCGGTGTCAATATAATTGCTTTGGGAATGGTAGCTCTTCTGACATTGGCCATGTTCCCTCAATACTATCCATATATTCAATATTTCAATCCATTTGTTGAAGAATAACCTAGTTATACCGAAGCGAATAATTGAGTCTCGGCTAGGTGTGTGTGAGTGTGAGTGTGCGTGTGCGTGTGCGCAAGTGTTGCTACTGTAGACGTATCTTCTATGTCGATGTATGTATCATCTATGTAGACCTATCTTCTGTGTAGATACATGTGTCATCTATGTATACGTATCTTCTATGTATGTATCATCTGTGTAGACGTATGTGTCTAAGTAGTAGACGTATCATCTGTGTAGTCGTATGTGTCATCTAAGTAGACGTATCACCTGTGTAGACGTATGTGTCATCTAAGTAGACGTATCATCTGTGTAGATGTATGTGTCATCTAAGTAGACGTATCATCTGTGTAGAGACGTATGTATGTATCATCTAAGTAGACGTATCATCTGTGTAGATGTATGTGTCATCTAAGTAGACGTATCTTCTGTGTAGATGTATGTGTCATCTAAGTAGACGTATCATCTGTGTAGATGTATGTGTCATCTAAGTAGACGTATCATCTGTGTAGATGTATGTGTCATCTAAGTAGACGTATCATCTGTGTAGATGTATGTGTCATCTAAGTAGACGTATCATCTGTGTAGATGTATGTGTCATCTAAGTAGACGTATCTTCTATGTAGATGTATGTGTCATCTAAGTAGACGTATCATCTGTGTAGATGTATGTGTCATCTAAGTAGACGTATCGTATCTCTGTGTAGATGTATGTGTCATCTATGTAGACGTATCTTCTATGTAGATGTATGTGTCATCTAAGTAGACGTATCTTCTATGTAGATGTATGTGTCATCTAAGTAGACGTATCTTCTATGTAGATGTATGTGTCATCTAAGTAGACGTATCTTCTGTGTAGATGTAGACTTCTATGTAGATGTGTCATCTAAGTAGACGTATCTTCTATGTAGATGTATGTATCATCTAAGTAGACGTATCTTCTGTGTGTAGATGTATGTGTCATCTACGTAGACGTATCTTCTATGTAGATGTATGTAAGTCATCTAAGTAGACGTATCTTCTATGTATGTATGTGTATGTGTCATCTACGTAGACATATATTCTATGTACATGTAAGTATCATCTACGTAGACATATCTTCTATGTACATGTAAGTATCATCTACGTATACGTATCTTCTATGCAGATGTAAGTATCGTCTACGTAGACGTATCTTCTGTGTAGATGTATGTGTCATCTAAGTAGACGTATCATCTGTGTAGACGTATGTGTCATCTAAGTAGACGTATCATCTGTGTAGATGTATGTGTCATCTAAGTAGACGTATCATCTGTGTAGATGTATGTGTCATCTAAGTAGACGTATCATCTGTGTAGATGTATGTGTCATCTAAGTAGACGTATCTTCTGTGTAGATGTATGTGTCATCTAAGTAGACGTATCTTCTATGTAGATGTATGTGTCATCTAAGTAGACGTATCTTCTATGTAGATGTATGTGTCATCTAAGTAGACATATCTTCTATGTAGATGTAAGTACCATCTACGTAGACATATCTTCTATGTACATGTAAGTATCATCTACGTAGACGTATCTTCTATGTAGATGTAAGTATCGTCTACGTAGACGTATCTTCTATGTAGATGTATGTGTCATCTAAGTAGACGTATCATCTGTGTAGACGTATGTGTCATCTAAGTAGACGTATCATCTGTGTAGTCGTGTATGTCATCTAAGTAGACGTATCATCTGTGTAGATGTATGTGTCATCTAAGTAGACGTATCATCTATGTAGACGTATGTCATCTAAGTAGACGTATCGTGTCAGATGTATGTATCATCTAAGTAGACGTATCTTCTGTGTAGATGTATGTGTAGACGTATCATCTGTGTAGATGTATGTGTCATCTAAGTAGACGTATCATCTGTGTAGATGTATGTGTCATCTAAGTAGACGTATCATCTGTGTAGATGTATGTGTCATCTAAGTAGACGTATCATCTGTGTAGATGTATGTGTCATCTAAGTAGACGTATCATCTGTGTAGATGTATGTGTCATCTAAGTAGACGTATCATCTGTGTAGATGTATGTGTCATCTAAGTAGACGTATCTTCTATGTAGATGTATGTGTCATCTAAGTAGACGTATCTTCTATGTAGATGTATGTGTCATCTAAGTAGACGTATCTTCTATGTAGATGTATGTGTCATCTAAGTAGACGTATCTTCTATGTAGATGTATGTACATCTATACGTAGAGACGTCTTCTATGTAGACATCTAAGTAGACGTCATCTTCTGTGTAGATGTATGTGTCATCTAAGTAGACGTATCTTCTATGTAGATGTATGTGTCATCTAAGTAGACGTATCTTCTATGTAGATGTATGTGTCATCTAAGTAGACGTATCTTCTATGTAGATGTATGTGTCATCTAAGTAGACATATCTTCTATGTAGATGTAATGTGTCATCTAAGTAGACGTATCTCTATGTAGATGTGTGTATCATCTAAGTAGACGTATCTTCTGTGTAGATGTATGTATCATCTACGTAGACGTATCTTCTATGTAGATGTAAGTATCATCTACGTAGACGTATCTTCTATGTACATGTAAGTATCATCTACGTATACGTATCTTCTATGTAGATGTAAGTATCATCTACGTAGACATATCTTCTATGTAGATGTAAGTATCATCTACGTAGACGTATCTTCTATGTACATGTAAGTATCATCTACGTAGACGTATCTTCTATGTAGATGTAAGTACCATCTACGTAGACGTATCTTCTATGTAGATGTATGTATCATCTAGGTAGACGTATCTTCTATGTAGATGTATTTATCGTCTACTTTGACATATATTCTATGTAAATGTAAGTACCACCTACGTAGACGTATCTTCTGTGTAGATGTAAGTACTACCTACGTAGACGTATCTTCTGTGTAGATGTAAGTACCACCTACGTAGACGTATCTTCTGTGTAGATGTAAGTATCATCCAAGTAGACATATCTTATATGTACATGTAAGTACCAATTTCGTACAGACATCTTTTCTGTAGACGTAAGTAAATATAAGTACAAAGCTCTTCTACAGGATGCAGATTCTGGCGGCACTGAGGAAGACATCTAGGTCATGCGAAACGAAACAAATAATCCCCCGCGACAGATTACATATTTAACCCGTGAATCATCATCATTGCAAAATAACAATATCGATCATGCATGCATGGCTCTGTGTGGACGCCAGGGACCATACACGACTGTAAAATATTTATAACTCCAGGACGATATTTCTCCCATGGGTATTGTAGCAGCCAAGTCCTGATGGTTCGGGGTCTTACTCAAGTCTTTACAAGTTGGTTTAACCAACTGTAAAATGTAACACCTTTTAAACAATAATAATGTTTATATGGTATCCCTGATTTGCAACATCGATCTGATTTGAGTGAGTTTAGTTTTACGCCGCACTCAGCAATATTCCAGCTATATGTAAATAATCTGTAAATAATCGAGTCTGGACCAGACAATCCAGTGATCAACAACATGAGCATCGATCTGCGCAATTGGGAACCGATGACATGTGGCAACCTAGTCAGCGAGCCTGACCACCCCGATCCCGTTAGTCGCCTCTTACGACAAGCATGGGTTACTGACCGCCAATATTCTAACCCGGACCCTGGGGAGGGGGGTGACAACCATTATTGGCATGAGTATATATACAGGCCCTGTAAATTGTATTTATCAGTAACATCTCCAGATTTGTCGTGACCAGATTTCGAGTTCCCCACATGGGTACAATATGTTAAGCCCATTTCTCGTGTCCCCCGCCATGATATTTCTGGAATATTGCTATAAGTGGCGTAAAACTGAACTCACTCACTCGTGGCCAGATCCTGTACAATATTTACAGGTTACACATGCCATACACGACTGTCATTAGACAACCTGGAAACACACAAACATGCTTGTGGAGCCGATATCATGTAACCTTGACATACATGGGCGTCAGATAAATACAGGAAGCACAAAGGTGACGATGCCATGAGTGCTTCCTGAACGTAGAAGCATACACTAATAGAACAAATATTGGTACATGGTACAAATTCAAAACAGGATGCCCGTGATGCTGTTATCCGATATGAATAAACAACGCGTTCGTGCCTTTTAAAATGACAGACAAGTTTGTTGCCTGGTTCAAAATTTAAGTTAAATTATTCTTTGGGATTAATATTTACAGAGGTATCGTTGTATTTTACTTCGTTTTGTTTTAATGTAATAGTAATAAACTACGGTTAAATTATTCTTTGGGATTAATATTTACAGAGGTATCGTTGTATTTTACTTCGTTTTGTTTTAATGTAATAGTAGGTCAAACTGATATTCAGTACATTTGATCAGGTACATGCAACAGGTAAAGGGGGCATGTATGGATAGCAACTTCCGTAATATGTTTGGTTGTTGTTTAACGCCGCACTCAGCAATATTCCAGCTACATGGAAGCTGTGTGTAAAAAATCGATTCTGGACCAGACAATCAACTTATCAACATAGAGAGCATCGATCTACGCAGATGGGATACGATGACATGTGTCAACCAAGTCAGCGAGCCTGACTAACCTATCTCATTAGTGACGTCTTACGACTAGTGTTGGGAATTGGTTTAAATCTCATAAGTGATGATTGGTTCATTACAACCGATCAATCATCGAAAATAATTGGTTAGCGTCATTTATTAAATTTTCTGTTCACGTTTGTTAATGCACAAAAAATAAAGACTAGAGCTGCGAGCCGCCATTTACCTGGAATATTGCTGAGTGCGGCGTAAAACTAAACTCACTCACTCACTAGAGCTGATATACGTAGAGATTCGGGATGAAACCGCCCAATAAATTCCTGTGTACAAATTGTAATAACAACTTTGACAGCCAACATGACACAAAGTATCAGTATATCAGTATATATTTATGAAGACATTCATACTTATAATTAAATTTTTATGCTTACTTTTGACAAATTGAATTTTGAAAAACATTCAAACACAACTGCGTATATTTACATGGTATAAATTCAATACAGGATGTCCGTAGTGCTGTTATCCGATGTGAATAAACAACGAGTACGTGCCTTTTAAAACGACAGTTGTTGTTTGGGTCTTAATTTTCTACAAGTGTTTCCGCATAACTTAAATATTTTATAAGAGGCAAAACCCTTTCCATAATGTGGAAAATGTGTGCTAAAAGGAGGAGTCCACTGAACGATCTCTTATACGGTATAGGCAGATGAATAGGAATCACTATCCAAGAGTGAGGACCGACGGTGTTCGCAAAGAGTTGAACTTATATACAATGCACTAACGCTACCAGTCGCAAGGAATGACGTCGTTTAACGTTCCGTTTTCGTAAGCTATGCACGCTTTCCTTCAATACTTTTTTAAAACGTTCCTTCTTGTTTATGTTCTTTGTTTATCACCGGACTCGACAATATTCCAGCAAATTGCCGATTGCATGATTTGCTGAAATGCTATTCTAACCTGGGCCTTCAAAAACATTGTGAACTGAACCAGACAACACAAAGCCTTTTAAAATTTTAAATAATGTTAACAAATACACTAACACCCTTTACATAAATAAAGACAAGAAGACCACTTACCATTGTAAGGTATCCAACCGCCAGTGAACACTGGGACGCATTGATTACGGGAATTAATGTTCCCAGCTGACCGGTATAACGCTGGAGAGCAGAACAAATGATACTGTTTCAGAGGATCCGTTATGTAAATAGAAAGAGAGCCGATTATACTCCTCATGTATCTCCTGGGAAAATTCTCCGAGGAACAGCGTTGATGTAATGTTATCATCATCTCCTTCCTCCAGGCATGCAAGCACTCAGCAAGGACGGATTGAGGCCAAGAAGATTTAAAAATAACAAGGGTTTATTTATTGGTGGACATGTATTCAGTTATCATCTTTCTCATTTTAATAATACTACCTGCTCATGTATAAGCTTTATGCATTTCATTGTTTGTGCTTGCAGCCGTTTCTGGTGCCCCCGCAGAGATCTTGCTGGAATATTGTCAAAGCGACGTCGAATCATACTCACTCACTCAATGACACGAGGACAAAACCTGTTATTATTTTTAAACGAAATAATTATCGCAACGGTATTCGAAATTTGGATGTCGTATGGCCCTCTGGTGGTCATATGACTGCAACAGGTAACAGTATACAGGGCTTGATGGGCTGGCTAGGTTTCTTACCGGAACCCGAACAATTAATATTCATAGTAATTTTCTGTGATAGACATCTGCCACCGAAGCGATATGGAATCAATTTCATTCCATAAATTGAAATCCTTTAAATAAACACGATAGCTCCCTGAGAGAAAACACGACAAACCCATTTTGTTCGGCGAACAGAGAGCGCCCAATTTGCATGAATAATCCCTAGGTTATTAAGCCATTTGAATGTCATCTTCCTTAAATGAGATTCAATTATATTTCCTTCTGCGCCTCGATTCTGATAATTGAAATCGAACATCGAAAACGGTGGAAATAAATAGTAACTAAAGTTGATTCTTTAGGGTGTAGATGCCATGGCACTCAGAAATGCAAGGAGTTTTAAATAAACAACAACAATTTATTACAGGATATTTATGTAGCGCACATATCCAGGCAACTAGTGCATGCTCAAGGCGCTGGTAATTTTCCCCTCGATCATTGGATGTCAATCTCAGTGGCACATCTTATTATCAATCACAACTCCCTGGGGATCATACAACTCTTGCAGCCACTAGGCGCACCGAGTTATTTTGGCTTTCTTATCCGAACGAGGTACCCATTCACAGCTGGGTGGACTGGGACACATAGTCACAGTACTTTGTCCAAGTTTACTGCACGTTGCTGTACCCACAACCAGGTGTTTGCACGTATTCATGTGGCCACCATCTGGTCATATACCAACAGATTCGTGGGTTCTTTTAAGTGCACAGGGTTGTGTACTGTACACTAGGGGTTGTGACAACACTGAAAGAGTCTGCACACAAAGTTGACTCTTAGGTTTTTACACCCGGTGACAGGAGGGCTCGATCCCGGCACCTCAACCTCGCTGGATCACTAGCCTGGCGCCTTAGCCAGCTCGCCCAACGCGCCCATCTCGATGCGCTGATAATGTTTCAACAGGCTAACGTTGTCAGCAACATACCGTGGAGCTTGGGTTTGTACAAAGTGGTAAACTTCCAATATTTGTTCCATCGCGACTGAAACTGAAATAGTGTCCTCATGTAAAGGTTGACCTAACGTCATCGTTGTTTCACCCATTCGGACCTATCAAAGTGCTTTAGAAGCTCATTTCAGCTATCAATTAAAGGTTGGATGGTTGGTTGGTTTGTTGTTTAACGCCGCACTCAGCAATATTCCAGCTTTATGTCTGTAAATATTCGAGTCTGGACCAGACAATCCAGTAATCAACAGCATGCGCAAACTGGGATGCGATGTCATGTGTCAACCATCCCGTTAGTTGCCTCTTACCACAAGCATGGGTTGCTGAAGACCAATTCTAACCCGGACCGTCATTGGTGTTTTCTAAAAGAAGTGGGGCGGTGGGGTAGCCTAGTGATCAAAGCGTTGGCTCGTCACGCCGAAGACCCGGGTTCGAATCCCCATATGGGTACAATGTGTGAAGCCCATTTCTGGTGCTGACCGCCGTCATGTTGCTGGAATATTGCTAAAAGCGGCGTAAAACCAAACTCAGTCAGTCAGTCTAAAAGAAGTACCACAGTGCAAACCTCGTTTTGGAATTCGATAACCTTTGCGTGAAGTTCGATGACTCCCTTAATAAGGTCCAATTGGTATAAATACATGTAATAAAGTCTCTAACCCCCTGCAGATGTGGCTGACAAAGGCTTTGTATTGATCCACAATAAATATAGATGTGGTGAAACCAGTAATGATTTGTTTCAGTGCAGGAAAGTGATTATGTCACAAGACTCCGCTAGGCTGTGCAAATAAAGCCGGCAGAGACCGTTAACATAATCATAATCAAAACTGTCGCGATATTTTTAGACATTGGAGTGAGACACATATTGTTTACTGAATTTCGTGGTGATTTCTAATTGTACATCCATATGTTCTTCTATTGTTTATCACAGATCTACACAATCGGTAGAAACCATGGCTTTCAGGGAAAAGGATTTTTAACCGATTTATCAGGCTATATTCCTGGTATGATACACAACACACATACTTACAATTTACATTCTATCGTTTCTCTGTTCGTGTTAGTGTGACATACAACATCGTCTTATTACGTGCAAAGATAAATGAATCCTCATGCATGGTATAACCTTAAATTAATCGAATTACTTACTGTTACCCTCTAAAAAACGGGATGTTAAACTTTCTTGCTTTAAATCCAGCCGACGCAAACATGCTTAAATTGTGATCACTTTCAGCAAATACTAAAAACGTTGAAACCGTCAGTCAGAGAGGAACTGATAAACGTAAAAGATAAATTGTGAAAGACGAACGTAAATGTTGACTTAAAGCTAACTGGCGATAATAATTACAACGATGTAATCATGTCACAAGTCTGTGTGGATCGTCTTGTAACGCCGAACCATTACAAACTGCCAATGTAATGGACCAGACAATTAGGTGATTGATGTAATATGCATTTAACCATTCCATCGAGTATTACACACAATCACAGAGTTCGTTGGCCTGAAGTCAACTCATGTATTGCCAGTCATACATGGACTGACTGAGTATGGTTTTACGCCGCTTTTAGCAATATTCCAGCAATATCACGGCGGGGGACACCAGAAATGGGCTTCACTCATTGTACCCATGTGGGGATTCGAACCCGGGTCTTCGGCGTGACGAGCCAACGCTTTAACCACTAGACTACCCCACCGCCCCAGTCAGTCATACATGGAAACGGTTATTAACAGAAAGTCAGTAAATCAATTCCATCCGCTGTATATATTGCAGGAGATCCTTAATACAAAATTCTGAAAGATGGTAATACAATAATGATGATGTTCTTGTTTTGGCGGCGGTCTGTAAATAATCGATTCTGACCAGACAATCCAGTGATCAACTGCATGAGCATCGATCTACTCAATTTGGATACGATGACATGTGTCAACCAAGCCAGCAAGCCTGACTACCAAATCCAGTTAGTCAGGATTGTCAGGGAGCTGGACGATGACATACATGAGTTGCTGAAGACCAATTCTAACCCAGATCATCATTGATGTTTTTACTCAATGTAGTGTGCTCAATACGAGCCACTGACATCCCATCATTGATCACTAAAGTACATAAACAGCATTATTTAATAAACCGATCAATACCTAATGTATTATACAGTAATTCTGTGCTAACTGTTTGACATTAAGACACCTCAACGAAAAGTGTTTGCATAACGGTTATCCTTCAATCTGCACCTGGCACATTTTACACAAGAAAAACTGTCCGATACTCTCTTTATAAACGAAACATCCAGTTTATTTAATGTCAATGTCAAGATCGGGTTTAATACTACTCGATTGTGTAATTTCCCTAGTTTTGCCGTGTTGACATCTGATTGATCGTTTTCACTCGATCGATCAACTTCTCCTTCCCCGCTGCAGCCAACACAATAATGGCTAACCATGGGCTCATATTGATATGAGAGAATACTTGTCATGACAATAAGCGAAAATTCAACGTTTTAATCGTTGACATTGTCTGGAGATTCGATGGCAAACGCTAGTAATCTAACTAACCGTTATCCAGAACCACGGGACATCTTAACCCTCCACTGTGACGTCAGGTCACGTGATGACCACTCTGCTTAAACTCCCCGTAGTTTCTGGAATAGGTTTCCAACGTTTGTTTGGTACCAACAAATGATATGAAATTTGCAGGTTGTGAGATAACATATAAAATGACACATGGCCCCAAGATTGTTTGATTGTTTATTTGTTTAACGTCACACTCAGCAATATTGAATATGGCGGCAGTCTGTACATAATTGAGGTTGAACCAGACAATCCAGTGATCAACCACATGAACATTGATCTACGTAATTGGGATACGATACTATATGTGTCAACCAAGTCAGCGAGCCTGACCATCCGATCCCGCTAGTCGCCTCTTACTACAAGCATGGGTTCCTGAAGACCAATTCTTACCCGGATTTTCACGGCTATATATTCATTTATCATTCACCTAAAATATGGAAAACCTATTCAATACCTTTAATGTTTAGCAAACAATATTGCGAAAATTAAAATATCCTTAAGTGTTCTGCGAAAATCACACTTCAACTTCCTTAGGTAATGTAATAAATAAGCATGTGATCGTCTAAACTGTTGGTAAACACTGTTATAATTGTACGCATTGTTTCTGCTGAGATTCAGCAAGAGGTCATAACATTGCCTTTTACCAATAATTCGTTGTCAAGGGGGCGGTGGGATAGCCTAGTGGTTAAAGCGTTGGCTCGACACGCCGAAGACCTGGGTTCGAATCCTCACATGGGTACAATGTGTGAAGCCCATTTCTGGTGTCCCCCGCCGTGATGTTGCTGGACTATTGCTGAAAGCGGCGTAAATCCGAACTCAGTCAGTCAGTCAGTCGTTGTCAGGGTTGTATTGGAATGTAATGTGATCAATGTAGTCGAAGTCACTATATTACTATGGTTTTTTAAATCAAGTGTTATCTGGAATCTCCTAGAATAGCTAATAGTTAATGCAGCATAATACAGATCCTTCTGAGAAGCGTTAAGACTATACAAGGGAGAAACGCATACCTTTCTCACCTCACATTACATCAAGAACGGTGGGTAGCGTAGTGGTTAAAGCGTTCGCAAGTCACGCCGAAGACCCGGGTTCTATTCCCCTCATGGGTACAATGTGTGAAGCCCATTGCTATTGTCCCCCGCCGTGATATTGCTGGAATATTGGTTAAAGCGGCGTAAAACTAAACTCACTCATTACATCAAGACCAGCGGTTTTCCAAAATCATACATCTCGCCAAGGTTAAATTTTTAAGGTTGAGCACTGTTGTTGCCCAATGAGTATTATCATTACTGTCTTTGTTTTCATCACCAAACTCAAACTCTTTATTCTCTAGAAACCGCCAACGGCGGCACATGAGATAAGCGTATATATACATTTACATAATATACAAGACAGCAGATACAAGATAGCAAGATGCAAGATAACAACAATATTTCATCTTTTACATGCATTAAATATGTGATTCAGTAATTTAGAAAGGCCTTTAAGGTCGCTTATGCTGGTAGTAGACAAGAGTTTCTTAAAGACTGACAAATCTGTAAATTCTAAGTATTTAGTGTTCAGAGACTGACGTCGCAGTTGGAGGAAAGCTTCGCATCTAAACAAGTAGTGAAACTCGTCTCCAACAGCGTTTGAAATAACACAAAGTGGGGAGTGTCGGTCTTCACGAGGAATGCCCAACCATCGTCCTGTCTCAATTTGTAATTTATGGTCAGATAAATTCTAAACTTCAAAATTGCTTTTTGGAAGAAGGAGATATTTTTCTATGATTGGTTGAGTTTTGAATATTTATACTAATCCCCCTTGAAACTTGATTCAACATTAGACTTCCAATTTTGGAATAACCACTGCTGTTACTTTGCTGATGTAAGTGTGCCACCATTGCATTTTGTACTTTGGCTCCATTTTGAATTGTCATTTTATAATTACCTTCGAGTAACTTGAACTGATTCGCGAACCTAATTAATTTTATGAAACGATTAGTAATTGTATCAGATTTATTTGCTGTTTGTTGGTCTCCAACTGAAATAACTTATTGTTTCAATTTGGAAATCAACAGGTTAAAATAGGCTGGAAGGTGTACATGAAATATTTTGTAATAAAGACAGAAAATTGTTTTGGGATTGCAGGAAAGTGAAAATGGTCGGGACATAACAAGAAATTTGGCTAAATAATAGCGCTTAACAAATGCTACATTTAGCCAAACACTTTCTGAGTGAAAATAAAGTAGGGACTTAAAGCGCTTATATTAAAGTAAATTTAACAAAACGTTTGTATTTTCTTGGATACCTTTTGACAATAACACATACAGAATGGAGGGTAATCACCTTTAAATAAATATTCATGTGTATACCCCAATGGCCAATACGACATCGTTGCAAAATGACCTCCTCAAATCCGGACATTTACATTTGATCACGGATGTAATACTAATCACGGGTATATAATCGGAGTATGGGATGGGAAGTGGTGTCATAGATTATTTTTAGAGCTCCCTTTGAAGCAACATCGTGTTGCCGATGATTGCCGCGTGGCTGGGTATTACTAAGCAACAGAAAACGATGGCCAGTAGCAAGATCAGTATATAATTCATTTACATCTATTTAAAGTAAATGTTTACATGACATGTTGTTAACAGCCTGAAACCTCGAAAGTGAGTCTGAAAATATTAGACACTGTTTATATTTGGTTTTTCTAATCGATATATTTAAGTAGTGTATGAAATAAGCCAAAACCCCAGCCAGACGTCGGGGCTGGTAACTTCAAAATGTTACCAGTCCAAAATGGATTTGACCAGACCAGACAACAAGATATGACTCAGATGTGTATAACATCTAAATTATTACCAGACCATCAGGCTGGCTAGCTGTAAATCTAGACCGTCCGTCTGAAATCTAACTCGTCTTGGGCGGTCGGACAGGCCTTATTTCATACACTGATTAAAGAGATGTTAATGAGACGGTTGCTTCTGTTGTGATAGTAACGAATCATCTGAACATCAATAAGATAATTATTGTTCTGGATCAAATGACTGGCACAAGCAACTGCGCCACCATACTTGGATCCATCTGTAAAGAGTTGCATGTATTATACCTTCATTATTTCTTAATTGATTAAATCCTTGTTATTACTGTAACTGATTTGTTTCTGATTTCTTAAACGTGGCCAATGTTAGGCCCACCTATGGCTTTACCAATTGCCAAAAGAGCTGACAAAAAGGAGATATATTTCCAAGCTCAATGTTAGCAGTCGAAACGAAAGGTTTGGTTCTTATCCCAAGAGGCGAAATAGGAGAAGATTCTTTTTATTAGGCAGATCTTAAAAACACTTTGAAATAGAAACGTCTTTCAACTAATCGAGTCTCTCCAGACATAGGTAGATATTTAATGTGCTCTAGGAAAGTGTAATGAGAGTCAGTCAATCAATTCTTATTTAAGTATAAATGCCACTATGCCCATATACATTAATTATGCAACAAACAGAACAGAGGGATGAATATAAATGTGGGTATTTACATAAACGTATGTCTAACCAACTGCAGAGAGCTGTTCTGTTGGTACGAAGTCAAGGATAAGTCCCAAGAACTTGGACTGCTTTAAAACTTTGATGCATGTGCCATTTACACATATCTCAGGGTCTCAGAAATGTACACCAGTAGGTTTTGATTTAGAACATTTAAACGATTCATCAAGTGACAGTTTATGAATATAATTGAGACTGCCTCTCCATTGTATGCATGTTTTTTCACGACAAGAAACTTTTAATTCATCCAAGAAACGTAATCCATCTACTAAATAAGTTAAACATTTGACTGACTGACTGACTGAGTTTGGTTTTACGCCGCTTTTAGCAATACTCCAGCAACATCACGGCGTGGGACACCAGAAATGGGCTTCACACATTGTACCCATGTGGGGATTCGAACCCGGGTCTTCGGCGTGACGAGCCAACGCTTTAACCATTAGGCTACCCCACCGCCCTTAAATATTTGAAAGACTGCTTATTTAAATATACAATAATGTGACAGACACAATAATGTCTTGTGGAACACCTTGTTCCTGATCATGATGATCAGACATTGTTGAACCGACTTAAAATCGCCTGTGTGAAACAAACTATGATGTAAATTGAGGTAAACGACCTCTCAAACATGAATCATGTAAATCCCTTAAAATGTAGTGCTTTCTAGTGGTGTCGTACCTTTTCTGAAGATCACAGAAACTTATAACTATGTGTTGTTTAGTTACTACAACATTTTTAACAAAGGATTTCAGTTGTAAAATTATCAAAAGTACATGTACTTCGATTTTTCTGGAAACCACATCGATAACTTGTAATTAGGTTATTGGTTTCCAGATAATAGTTTAATCTATTATTTACCGTTTGTTTCATGACTTTACAGACACAGCTACTAAAAGAAATTGGTCTGTTGTTTGGAAATGGGGCTGCAATAGCATTTTGCCAAGAAAGTTAAAAATTTACATTTAAAAAAGGGTTTTGAGACATCAGGCAAATGCTCCAAGAGTTGATAGTGAATATTGTCAGAGCCTGTTGCTCTATCATGAGCTTGTGGAAGGGCAGTGTGTAGCTCATGCAATGAAAATAATTCATTATAGTCTTCACCATTATCTGAGCTGAAATTTATTCGTGTCCTCTCATGATGTTTCTGATATTTTTTAAACTCAGGGACACAATTTGATGATGAAAACATCATTATTAAACCATGGTTTATGAATATGTGGAGTTGCAGAGGACATGGGTATTGTTTCGTCACCAATGCCATTACCTATATCCGAAAACAACTTTAGGATCTTCACTGTTCCTAAAAGGGTCATGATTTAAGTGTTCAATACATGTCTCTTATAATGACCAATCAAGCCTTGACAATCAAGTTCTTGATAAAGGTGGATCATCAACAGGGCTGATGGTGGGGAAGTGATCATTCCCAACAAGATGTAGGCCATCATACACCATCCATTTACATTCATAAAACAAGGTAGAATCGGTGAGTGTCGGATCGAGGGCAGAATATCTTCCAGTGGCTGGATGTAAATAGGTGGTTGAATTATCATTAAATATACATAGGTTATTCTCTGAAATAAATTCCTCAAGGATTTTACCTTTATTATTACGATCCGCACTTCCGAAAAGCGGGTTGTGTCCGTTGAGATCACCCATGATACTAAATCATTCAGATTTTGAAGATTGATCTGTCGAATATCAGAGGGGTACACAAGGTGCTCAGTGTCAACGCAATGAGTCAGACGAACAACAACAGTTTAAAGATTCGTTTTAAGAGAGACCGGGGTCTGAATGATACCCTGTCGTACCAAAATGGCAGCGACTCCGTTTGCTTTATCTCCAGGAAGTCCAAAAGAGTTTTGTAAAGGAACCCTGGCGTACGTAGAGTGGCTGAAACTACAGATTTTTCTGACTTGAATATATGATAGACGGTGTTGACGTCTGATTTGTGAACAGATTTTTCCATCTAGGTAAATTGTCAAACAGGGCTGGACCTGGATGAAGCGAGATGTGAGCCATCCCAGTTCCCGCAGCATTTTTATTTCTGACAATATGTATCCACATGGTGGTGTATGATTTTGACCTGTGACCAAATTGTTGACATTTGTAGCACCGAAGTGAATTGGGGACATACACCTCCACTTCGATATTCAAATATCCTGCTTAAATAGATTGTGGAATGGGTATACAAGCAAACGTCAAAAGATATGTATTGGTTTTAGTGATGACACCATCTTTCTTGACAGTAAAACGTTTCACTGCCGTAACAGCCTGTTCCTTCAGATCTGAAGCAATGTCTTCTTCAGACATGTCAGACAGACAGTGTGCTCTGACACGAACGATGCCCCAAAACTAATTTAATGTTCCGAGCACAGACACAGCAACCTCAGTATCTGCAAATATTTTGATTGACAACAGATTTGGCGATTGCTGTCTCCGTGCACGGTCGACCAGAGGCGAGCCAATACGAAGAAGGGTGACATTCGGCACTTGAACACAAATTCCAAAGATAGCTTTAGAAATAGCAAAGGGGTAATTTTTTAGGAATATTATCTTTACCCTCAGTTACCAGGATTCTAGCCCAGGAATCAGCATTCGGAGCGATATTTCTTGTAGGTGAATTTCATTTCGACATGAACCAGATTGTTGTAGCGTCATGATGAAAAAAAGACAATTCGGCCGGCCTACACCCCACCCACCACGGAGTGCCAGCAAGGACAATGGCACCGTATATCCAAGATGCTAACACTAGGGATATATGAATGTTATAGCCCAGAGATTGTGACATAAATAGCTACATGTATCTACCAACTCAACGCAAGACTCGTTCGGCTCATGACAAGAAACTGGATACACACATTATTTGGAGGTCAACATCACTGGATTGGCCAATGTGCCACCGCCCCCTTTTCAGGACTCCAGGCAATTACACATATAACTTGTGAATTCAAGCATGTTATTAATGACCAAGTAAAATAGAAATACAGTTAGAAAAAACACAGACATAATATCATACACAGTGTTAGGCATGACCAGCCGATTGATTGAACCGGGCCCACAAGGTAAAACGTAGGGTTTTAGTGGTGTGTTGAGCAACAGGAACACTGTTCCTGGCTCCTGTGATCAAAGGGGGCACAACCCACGATTAAAAGGTTGCCCAATTCGATCAGCATTTACGACCCGCAATGGGGTGTTATGGACACATTCTACTCCGGGTCCAAACGAGGACGTTCCTACAACTGACCGACTTGGGAAAATGAAACTGTTGCTTGTTCCAAAAATCTGAAATATTTTGCGGCATTTTGGGACAGCCATTGCTTTGTTTGAGAATGTTACTTGAATAAAGGGCATCAAATTCCGTGTTTGTAAATCTCAAATTCAAGAACATGCGGTCTGCAATATCAAGATCTATGCTGCCTCTTCGATACTGTGGGCCGTTACTGTTTGAAGGCCAAACATGAGGAAGAAATGGTGGCGTCGTCTGACAGAGTACCTCATTTAAGTCGAGTGTGGCAAATTCGTGATAGGACTGATTTGTCAATCAATCTTTATTTCAGTACTGAGGAGGGCACAGGCCTATTGTAGATTTCATGTATACAATTTTCTTATCAACACGGCTTGATAAATGAAAACCGCAACATTTTCAATTACAATTTTATTTGAATAATTCAACAGAGATGAAAATTTATCAATAGATGGAAGGACAAAATGGAGTTCTTTAAGACTGACTTGTCCTTAATGTATTCCTGTTGCCACTTACTTTACCCATTATATTTTATTTCGTGATTATACACCTACAACCATGTGTTAATTGTTCATTAATCTTGTGTGGTTATTTGCTGATTTTACAACTTGGCAATCATCACCAAAGCACATACAAAAATACAGTTTAATTGGAAGTAGAATTGGCCAACCAGAATTGGAGAACCAGAGCCATAGATTTCCGCAAGCACACTAGATGCAGACCTTGACTTCTGTAACTTCCGCGTTGGAAAAGATTGATGGAATATTTATTTTTGATATTGTGGCATTGCCAATGCATCCGTGTACCCAAACACTATGTTAATATATATTATGAAGTGGAAACTGTAGAAGACCACATGATATCACTGCTTCGCGTCCACAACTTAACCACTCTAGACACAAGGCTGTGTTTGTTTTGTACCTTTCGTGTTAGTTGTCACCATGGTTACTTCTGATCGAGTTTGCTACGGTGAATAATTGTCTCTTTTTTTCCACAACAACGCACGTGTTGATCTTATTCCGATCTTACAAATAATTGTCCCACGCACCTTTCGGGGTCTTAATGTGGCTAACATCCGTTCCCTGTTTCCTTTCATAATTTCAAAGAGGTGTTAAATTAGTTTCCCGTGAGACTTGCATCCATAACACAGCTGATGTTTCATAAACAATCGAATAATGCTTCATACAATAGTTATTCAATAGTTACAAATAGTTGTCTCTACCCTACGGCTTATCAAATAGTCAATAATCATCGATATTACCTGCATAATTAAAGTTAGCCTCGAAGTAACATCACGATTGGGTCCTTGGGTATTTTACCTGTCAAGGTTACATGAATTATTCATCACTTTTTGAATACTAATTGGTGTTTTCTGTTCTCAGAACAGCCAGGATGCTGGTCAGGTATTGAAGCTGACTGTGAAGCATAGCTACAATTTGGTTGATTTGTTTGTTGTTTAACGCCGCACTCAGTAATATTCAAGCTATATGGCGGCGGTCTGTAAATAATCGAATCTGGACCAGAAAATCAAGTGATCAACAGCATGAGCATCGATCTACGCAAATGGGAACCGATGACATGTGTCAGCCAAGTGAGCGAGCCTGACCACCCGATCCCGTTAGTCGCCTCTTACGAGAAGCATGGGTTCCTGAAGACGAATTCTAACCCGGATCCTCACGAGTAGCTTGACTACAAAGACGGGCGATAAGGAAATGGCAATATTGGAACCGAGTACTCGGGGTTGATCACATGCTACTGATATCGTATTTTGCAGGAGCTTATCATCACAATATTGAAACGAACTGGTTTGCTTCTATTTGGCCTTTATCTGTACCAAGTGAATACATAGTCCCGAGTGAAGCAAATGGTACCAACAATGTTCATTTACGGGGAACAAACAATGCATAATTCCGATTTTCAAGTTAGTTATTCTGTATATTAGTCAGTGATATTATAAGTAAAGACAAACGTATGATACTCTTTAAAATGCACAAGTGCAAACAACGGAAAGTGTCACGTTCTCTGTGGTTGATATTATAATCATTATCTACTTCACCTCAGAGTAACTTTGTCGTTTTAAAACTTTTCAGAAGGTAATATGTTAAATAAATTTGAAAATTGAGCATTAAGCAGACATTGCAGAGTTGCACCCCCTTGTCGTGCTAGGATTTGATGATTGTTTATTAAATATCCGAATCGCACTGATATGAGACATCGATTTGTCTAGTGGTATTCCCTTGACATTCTGGATGGTTTCATCAAATTGGTAACGTCATTTCCTTCCAAAATAGACAGCCAATTCCCTCGAAACATGTATGCTTAACGTGCGCTAAATACAACCATCCCTGAGAGATATTCCAGCTGGTATATGTAACGTGAAACAGATATGACTCCTTCTACCCCACTGCCTTGTCATTGTTTGACATGAAATGAATTTTCTAATTCACTGCTCCACATCGATATCGATTACTCCGATGCGTCAGTTGTTTAATGATAACATTTCCCTCCAGAACTGGAACGTCAAGTCCCTTGAGAGAGAATTTACATTATCTTTGGAAAAAAACGCCATTACGTGATTCCCTCATGCCTGAAAGTGTTCATTTCAAGCGTGTTGCTGGAACGCGATCAATGTTGCAACCAAGGATACGAGTTATGGCAACCAGTAGAAACAACCACATGTTTCTTCCCATGGAAATTGACCCAAAACAGTCATGCGCAACTTGTGACACCATTAATAGTAATATTCCACGAATTCCATTTTTCTTATGAGAGGGTGATAATAATAATGGCGCCCAGGATGGTGATAGAGAACAGGAACTGCTGCCAACCGACCGTACGTGCTCCGAATATTGATGAGCACATTTCTTGGAAATAGTTATTTCTGAGATTTATCTATAACACCAAAATGGGGATGAGGGACTGGGAATTTTGTAATGTATATGTAGTGACTCATACAACGTAGTGTAAATGTTATGTTCTTGAAAGGAACTGAATAATATTTGGCCATTCGTCTGATCGAGGTTTTATTATTTCAAATTCATTGACAAAAACAAAATCTGGTAATGCAAGACAGAGAGACACGACCTACATGAGGGCTGATCTAACAACTCGGTCAACAGTGAGTGTCCTCTATGAGCATCATTTGTGTTGACACGGGCAGTAATGGCGCACTGAAGACACGAAATGATTTAAAACGCAGATGGCCCTTGCTCTACCAGGAGCGTGTCTATATGAAACCTGGACTTATCTAAGATGTTGTCCTGGCCATGCCCTCAGTGAACCTTACACCAACCTCTGTGTGTCTGAAGATGACGTGAAAGCTTTAATATGGCGTAACGCTGGACGTCAGTGAACCTTACACCAACTTCTGTGTGTCTGAAGGTGACGTGAAAGCTTTAATCAGGCGTAACGCTGGACGTCAGTGAACCTTACACCAACTTCTGTGTGCCTGAAGATGACGTGAAAGCTTTAATCAGGCGTAACGCTGGACGTCAGTGAACCTTACACCAAC
Source organism: Haliotis rubra (assembly GCF_003918875.1). Taxonomy (NCBI): domain Eukaryota; kingdom Metazoa; phylum Mollusca; class Gastropoda; order Lepetellida; family Haliotidae; genus Haliotis; species Haliotis rubra. Next base: position 1,688,281 of record NW_025767457.1, read on the forward strand.
CTCTGTGCGTCTGAAGATGACGTGAAAGCTTTAATCAGGCGTAACGCTGGACGTCAGTGAACCTTACACCAACTTCTGTGTGCCTGAAGATGACGTGAAAGCTTTAATCAGGCGTAACGCTGGACGTCAGTGAACCTTACACTAACTTCTGTGTGCCTGAAGATGACGTGAAAGCTTTAATCAGGCGTAACGCTGGACGTCAGTGAACCTTACACCAACTTCTGTGTGCCTGAAGATGACGTGAAAGCTTTAATATGGCGTAACGCTGGACGTCAGTGAACCTTACACCAACTTCTGTGTGCCTGAAGATGACGTGAAAGCTTTAATCAGGCGTAACGCTGGACGTCAGTGAACCTTACACTAACTTCTGTGTGCCTGAAGATGACGTGAAAGCTTTAATCAGGCGTAACGCTGGACGTCAGTGAACCTTACACCAACTTCTGTGTGCCTGAAGGTGACGTGAAAGCTTTAATATGGCGTAACGCTGGACGTCAGTGAACCTTACACTAACTTCTGTGTGCCTGAAGATGACGTGAAAGCTTTAATCAGGCGTAACGCTGGACGTCAGTGAACCTTACACTAACTTCTGTGTGCCTGAAGATGACGTGAAAGCTTTAATCAGGCGTAACGCTGGACGTCAGTGAACCTTACACCAACTTCTGTGTGCCTGAAGATGACGTGAAAGCTTTAATATGGCGTAACGCTGGACGTCAGTGAACCTTACACCAACTTCTGTGTGCCTGAAGATGACGTGAAAGCTTTAATATGGCGTAACGCTGGACGTCAGTGAACCTTACACCAACTTCTGTGTGCCTGAAGATGACGTGAAAGCTTTAATCAGGCGTAACGCTGGACGTCAGTGAACCTTACACCAACCTCTGTGCGTCTGAAGATGACGTGAAAGCTTTAATCAGGCGTAACGCTGGACGTCAGTGAACCTTACACCAACTTCTGTGTGCCTGAAGATGACGTGAAAGCTTTAATCAGGCGTAACGCTGGACGTCAGTGAACCTTACACCAACTTCTGTGTGCCTGAAGGTGACGTGAAAGCTTTAATATGGCGTAACGCTGGACGTCAGTGAACCTTACACTAACTTCTGTGTGCCTGAAGATGACGTGAAAGCTTTAATCAGGCGTAACGCTGGACGTCAGTGAACCTTACACTAACTTCTGTGTGCCTGAAGATGACGTGAAAGCTTTAATCAGGCGTAACGCTGGACGTCAGTGAACCTTACACCAACTTCTGTGTGCCTGAAGATGACGTGAAAGCTTTAATATGGCGTAACGCTGGACGTCAGTGAACCTTACACCAACTTCTGTGTGCCTGAAGATGACGTGAAAGCTTTAATATGGCGTAACGCTGGACGTCAGTGAACCTTACACCAACTTCTGTGTGCCTGAAGATGACGTGAAAGCTTTAATCAGGCGTAACGCTGGACGTCAGTGAACCTTACACCAACCTCTGTGCGTCTGAAGATGACGTGAAAGCTTTAATCAGGCGTAACGCTGGACGTCAGTGAACCTTACACCAACTTCTGTGTGCCTGAAGATGACGTGAAAGCTTTAATCAGGCGTAACGCTGGACGTCAGTGAACCTTACACTAACTTCTGTGTGCCTGAAGATGACGTGAAAGCTTTAATCAGGCGTAACGCTGGACGTCAGTGAACCTTACACCAACTTCTGTGTGCCTGAAGATGACGTGAAAGCTTTAATCAGGCGTAACGCTGGACGTCAGTGAACCTTACACCAACTTCTGTGTGCCTGAAGATGACGTGAAAGCTTTAATCAGGCGTAACGCTGGACGTCAGTGAACCTTACACTAACTTCTGTGTGCCTGAAGATGACGTGAAAGCTTTAATCAGGCGTAACGCTGGACGTCAGTGAACCTTACACCAACTTCTGTGTGCCTGAAGGTGACGTGAAAGCTTTAATATGGCGTAACGCTGGACGTCAGTGAACCTTACACTAACTTCTGTGTGCCTGAAGATGACGTGAAAGCTTTAATCAGGCGTAACGCTGGACGTCAGTGAACCTTACACTAACTTCTGTGTGCCTGAAGATGACGTGAAAGCTTTAATCAGGCGTAACGCTGGACGTCAGTGAACCTTACACCAACTTCTGTGTGCCTGAAGATGACGTGAAAGCTTTAATATGGCGTAACGCTGGACGTCAGTGAACCTTACACCAACTTCTGTGTGCCTGAAGATGACGTGAAAGCTTTAATATGGCGTAACGCTGGACGTCAGTGAACCTTACACCAACTTCTGTGTGCCTGAAGATGACGTGAAAGCTTTAATATGGCGTAACGATGGACGTCAGTGAACCTTACACCAACTTCTGTGTGCCTGAAGATGACGTGAAAGCTTTAATCAGGCGTAACGCTGGACGTCGAGGCCGGCTTTGTATGTAGCTCGGACACTAACTCGTCTCAAGACAACCTTTGGTGTGGCAATTGATGCACCAACAGAATATGGTAGTTTGGTTGACGTCATGTTGACGGCCTGTGGCATGTCGTAAGTATTGATTGCCCTGTTGGAGATAACATCTGAAACTTGTTTCAGTAATCATAAAGAGGTATGGTAACTTTGATTTCTGTTATTCTTGTAAACAGCACCACTTGGGTTGATTTTTAGCCATCCCATGCATTGCGTAAGGGTTGTTTACTTTTAACAAATGTGTTTTCATGAGCTCTTGATAGCTAAACAATCATTGTGTGACGTTCACACTCACGAAGTACGGATGTAGGTGTCATGCTCCAAACAAACAGGATACGCGTGCAAATTATGAATCGGGCTCTTAATAAGGAGGAGTTGTCTTCACGAATACGGATTGGTAGATGCATTACTTAATTCCAACATCACTTTTTCGATTATTTTACCCCCTTTATTATTTGAATAAAAGGGGGTGAAGCGCGATCGAAGAAATGGCTGTTGAGGAGGACGAAAATGACAAAGGGAAGAAGAAAGGAGGAAGTTGAGCGAATGAAACGTGAAGAGGAGAAGTTTCGGCGAAGAAAACGAAGGAAGAAGGGTTAGAATGAAACGAAACCCAAGAAGGAAGGAAGAAAGCCAGACGAGGAGGAAAAGGAAACGAAGAGAGGGTCATAAGAGGAGGAAACAACAAAACAAGCGATTAGGGAGAGGAAGAGAAAGTGGTAGTAGGGAAAGACAACAGGGAGACTGAGCTCTGCCTCTGTACCAAATTACAAATTGTATTATTATTATAAAAGTTTGTGCCCGATGTTCTGATAATCTCATAAAAAGGTAAATACAAAAACCTGTCTCGACTAATCTTATTAACATCTGTATGATTATTCCCACCTCTTTGGGCTTAATTATAAAACGACTTTAGTGTTCAATCGGAGCATTAGACCAAACAGAGGGTTGAGTACACTACACAGTATACTGGAGTTAATTGTCACTCAATCGGGTAATATTATTCATTAGCGTTTATCGCCCAATACATAATTTAACAGCATTACCACTGCTACTGAATTAAGAAAAAAGACTTCTGCACATTTGTGATGCAATGTAATCGATATTACCACGACAACGACAACACAGGTGCATGCACCTACGACGAATGTTGTATTTGCGTCTTTTTATATAACGCAGTGGTTGTTGAGCCTTTATAACGACTCTTATATTCACTTTCCGTGCTACTTTTTTAGCATGTCATGTAATGTAGACCAACCCCCCCAAAATGAAATAAAGCACTCGGTCATTCAATATCTTGTGTACCCTCCTCGGGCGTCCAAGACACCGGTGTACCTTGTTCTCGTGCTCCTTATCAAATTCATAAACAAAGTTTGCGGAATCGCATTCCATTCCTCTACTAGAGATCTGCGGAGTCCTGGGAGATCCACACGTCGACCCAGTTCATCCCAGGCATGCACAGTTGCGTATATACAATAAGAAGACATATCTATGAAAACTTTACTGACTGTAAAAGTAATATCATTAATTCAACTGATTTCAGTAAATATGTACAATTTTGTTTCTTAAATCGCTGCAAGTGCTACAAGGCTAAGATTCAGTGTAGTTCAAGGTGTCACTCAACACTCCCATGTTCAAATAAAAAAACACAAAGAAATAAAAATTCATGAAAATCAATGTGTTGTACCTTGTTCCTAAAAAGGAAACCTGAAAAGAAATATCAATATTTCAGTCATTCAAATGATTTCAGTAAATATGTATCATTTTGTTTCTGAACTTTCAGGAATTATGTGTAATTACTGACAATTTCAGTAAATATAGATAATTCCTGAGTGAATCGGACATTTTACATAAATACTGAAATTTTCAGTAATTATGCATATTTACTGATTATAAATATTTCCTGTAAAATTTATATATTACAAATTTAATGAAATCACTATAAATCTACTTTACTATGTGTGTATGTTTGCTTTTATAATTATAAGTTACATAATATTCATACAAGACAGCTGTGGATATTGCAGTGAGCTTTTTTCCTATTTGGTAAGTTCGCATTTCAAAGCCTTTGACTGACATTTAGAAGTGATACACATAAAGTGTGAATGTTATAAGTTGTTCACTGTGCTGATGTACCCTCGATGTTTGCTCAGGGAACATAAAGAAACATCGAGGGTACATCAACCCATGGGCCCCGAGGGACGAGTGAACAACGTATTTATCTTACCGAACACCTCAATGGTAATTTTGAACTATTTGAAGCACGGGTATCGGATCATAGACTGGAATACCAGACGACAAGAAGACAAATTTAGAGTCATCTCCCTTCCATCGATTTGCATTCGCAAAACATCGGTAATTTCCGTACATCATTACGTGATTGAATGTTATTCGAGATAAAGAATTACTACTACGAAGTACCAAATGAGTTGGGCATTCCCAGCGGGGTACATGGAAAATGTTACTCTTTTGTAACCGGGGTGCATTGAAAATAATAGAAGAACGCTCAGCCAATCAGAAAACGACATTTATGTGTGAGGCAAGATAAATATGGATGTCAGCTTCTTTCACTGAAGGACACGGCGTTTCTGAGTGTATTCTTATATTCATTACCTGATGAATTGTATTTCATTAAGTTATTGACTTTTAACAATTCTATTTCACTTTGTTTACTCAGGAAACATTGCCGTTTGAAGTAGTTTTCAAAATACATCCATAAAGGACATTCTATTTCAAATCCTATTGAGTTTGGCAACGTGACGATATACTGACGTTATTTCGGCTTGATATTCACGAGATGATCTGCCAGATGCTTTCTGAACATCAAACGGAAGGATTTCTTTTGTTGTAGACATCATATGACGTCATGCAGGAATATCGATAAATACTTAAATCATCTGAGTAATATTTTTCCCTCGTGAAGCAAGTCAGTAAAAGATGCAAAAGTGTGTGATCTTTAGAAATAAACAAACTTAAGGGACGCGTAGGGACAGGAACTTGGCATCAATAAACACTCGCGTGCCAGCGTGATTGTCAAGAGGCAACAGCATTGTCGAAGATGACAATGAATAAATTGACAAACGCTGAGTCCAAACTTTATATCATAATGTATAGTATATTAATCGTTCCTTTCATCAAAGTTTCAAAATACAATGCATTCCAAAGTTTATTAATATCCGGCTTAGAATTGGTCTTCAGCAACCCATAGTGGTCGTAAAAGACGACTAACGGGATTGGGTGGTCAGGCTCGCTGACTTGAATGACACATGACATAACACCACAATTGCGCAGATCGATGTTCATACTGTTGATCACATGTTATATGGACCATCTGATTGCGTGTTAAATTTTTTTCGGCATCATTCAAGCAATATCACGACGTGGGACGCCTGAAATGGGCTTCGCACATTTTACTCAAGTAGAGAATCGAAACCTGTCCAACCCGGACAAGCTAACACTTAACCACTTAACCACCCAACACCCTCGACTAGATAAGCTAGAATTTAAAAGACTTAATGGATGCTTGTGACCGCAGTAACATTGTATGTATTTTAAATGGATCGGCATTTTGTAATATCTAAATTAATGTTATTTTAATCTAGTGAGAGTTTGAGAAATATTAAACAAGATAATACGAAGCTGAATATTTTCCATACACATTGTATATGCTACCCAAGTTGAACAACACCAGATATTTGTCATATGACTGTAGCTAAACTATAGTTAGGCTATATTCTATTTTGGAAAATCAAAAATAATGTTGTTTTAATCAAGTGATTATTTAAGAAATATTAAACAAGATAATTAGGAGCTTTTTCATCCAAAACTGTGTTCCACGGGAGATACTGCTAGTACATTTTGTACAATGCCTTGACAATGCTATGACGTCATGATCTTGATGACATCACAATGCTATGACATCGCTGCACTGCAAGTTTAATGGCAGTACCGTGTTCATTTGTGTGCAGTTTTCATTGAAAACTAAAGAAGAGTGAATTTTGAAGATAAATAGAATCTCACCCTCATGTCTTATGATGTCATACATATCGAGCTTCGGATATTTGTAACTTCATCAACTCGTGGTGATATATTTGATATTAAAAGACACTCGGGTGAGATTATCTATGTATATGTACGATATACGTTGTATATGCTACTCAAAATAAGTTAAGGTCATATGACAGTAGTTTAGCTATGGATCTGACAGATTACCTAAGTCACAATAAAGGGATATTGGGTTCTTTAACGAGTTTTTGATAGTGAGTGAGAATAATTTTATATAACAATAGTCCGGCGGGGGACACCAGAAATAGGCATCGCACATTGTACCCATCGAACCCAGGTCATCGGAGTGACGGGCGGGCGCATTAACCATTAGGCTACCCCACCGCTTCTGTTTTCAATAGTATATTTCTGCAGGCAACACTGCGACATTCAGGCTGGTACTAATGTGTAATCAATATGTCAATAACAGTCACAACTTATACTGAAATACGACTTCCTTTTATGTTCGTGTCTTGTTTTTCAGTCCCTTACAACAATAGACCCAAGTTAAAGTTCTCCGTTGGGAAGCTGTTACTAACGATTTCCTATGACTAGTGGTAAAGTAGGATCACTAAAATGGCGAAATCAATTATCAGATGTAGTCATATTGGTGTTCCTGTGTGCTGTGTTTATGTGTACAGCTTCTAGTTGCATGTCAACTTCATGTCATATATATAACCATAACACCGAATGTTCAATATGACATAACATACACCCTCCCTCCTCCATGAATACGTAAGCATACGAAGTAATATATAACTGTGAATACTCAACGCTTTGTGGTTGGTTGACATTTAATATTTTGCAACTAAAGGATATTAGATAATGATTTGAATGACGCTAATACTAATGTATTTTGACATATTATTGAAATGTAAATCGATTTCTTATGGTTCATCACATAAATGGATTGAATTGTAAAGCTCGGGCTTTTTATTAGCTATTTTCTCGTACAGAATCGACCATTTTCACATTAAGGGGGAGAGTCACGTGCACTTACAGAGAGAGAGACACACGCATATATGGACACAGATACACACACGCGTGCCCTGACACAAATGGACACACAGACACAGAAATCTGCATAGGCACAGAGAAACACTGACATGCTGAAACACAGAAACATCCAAGGACCCGAGGACACAGAAAAATACATGGACACAGAGTCAAAGAAACATGCATGGACACAGAGACACAGAAACATGCATGGACACAGAGACAGAGAAACATGCATTGACATAGAGACACAGAAACATGCATTGACATAGAGACACAGAAAATACATGGACACAGAGACACAGAAACATGCATTGACATAGAGACACAGAAACATACATGGACACAGAGACACAGAATCATGCATGGACACAGAGACACAGAAAACCATGTATGGACACAGAAACACAGAAACATGCATTGACATAGAGTCACAGAAAGATGCATGGACACAGATACACAGAAACATGCATGGACACAGGGACACAGAAACATTCATGGACACAGAGTCACAGAAACATGCATTGACACAGAGTCACAGAAACATGTATGGACACAGATACACAGAAACATGTATGGACACAGAGACACAGAAACATGTATGGACACAGAGACACAGAAACATGTATGGACACAGAGACACAGAAACATGTATGAACACAGATACACAGAAACATGCATGGACACAGAGACACAGAAACATGTATGGACAGAAACATGCATGGACACAGAGAACATGTATGGACACAGAGACACAGAGACACAGAAACATGTATGAACACAGAGACACAGAGACACAGAAACATGTATGGACACAGAGACACAGAAACATGTATGGACACAGAGACACAGAAACATGTATGGACACAGAGACACAGAAACATGCATGGACACAGAGACACAGAAACATGTATGGACACAGAGTCACAGAAACATGTATGGACACAGAGTCACAGAAACCTGTATGAACACAGAGTCACAGAAACCTGTATGGACACAGAGGCACAGAAACCTGTATGGACACAGAGACACAGAAACATGCATGGACACAGAGACACAGAAACATGTATGGACAGAGACACAGAAACATGCATAGACACAGTGACACAAAAACATGTATGGACACAGAGTCACAGAAACGTGTATGAACACAGAGTCACAGAAACGTGTATGAACACAGAGACACAGAAACATGTATGGACACAGAGGCACAGAAACCTGTATTGACAAAGAGAGATAGATACATGTATGGACAGAGAGAGATATATACATGTATATGGACACAGAAACATGCCTGGACAAAGAGAGAGAAATACATGTATGAGCACAGGGACATACTCATCCTTACATGGGATTATATACTGAAGATGTTAATGTATTGACATGATATAATTGATCTTATATTCAAGCTCTCTGAATAAATATTGATAACATGGCTTTTTGTCTGAACACATATTCCCGGACCTGAATATCTCCACCACATGATTGCTTCACCGTGAATGCGATAAACGCAGCTGCAAATGAGCACAGCACTGTCTTGAATTCACACGATACGATGCTATACGTGGATATACATATACTTGGCTACACGTGGTTACACATGGACGTGGCTATACGTGGTTATACATTGACGTGGTTATACGTGGTTATACATATACTTGGCTATACGTGGTTACACATGGACGTGGTTATACATAGACTTGGTTATACATATACTTGGCTATACGTGGTTATACATAGACGTGGTTATACATAGACGTGGTTATACGTGGTTATACATATACTTGGCTATACGTGGTTACACATAGACGTGGTTATACATAGACGTGGCTATACGTGGTTATACATATACTTGGCTATACGTGGTTACACATACACGTGGTTATACATATATTTGGCTATACGTGGTTATACATATACTTGGCTATACGTGGTTACACATAGACGTGGTTATACATATACGTGGTTATACGTGGTTATACATATACTTGGCTATACGTGGTTACACATGGACGTGGTTATACGTTGCTACGTGGCTATACATGGCTATACATATACGTGGTTACATGTATCCATACATGGCTATGCATGGCGTGGCTATGTATACATACTTGGCTATGCATGGCTATACATGTACTTGACTCTACATGGTTACTTGGCTATAGGGGCTCGTATACATATACTTGTGCTGTGTTCATACATGTGGCTATACGTGGCTATACGTGTAGATAACACTTGGCTTCATCTGGCTCTACGATAAACTTGGCTACTTGGTTATACAGTACAACCAGAAATTATTGACAATTAAAAGATTGTAAATGTTTTTATTTTTTTCACTCATTACTCACGTATTAAATGCGAATATTAGCAGAACATAACTCATGATTCAAAGACAGGTGAACAGTTAGTATTTTTTCGTCAAGTCACCATGGGCAGCAATGCAGGCTTCAATGCGGCGGGGCATACTACTGATCAAAGAAGTTAGAAAGTTGTGGTCCATGCTGGCCCAATATCGGACCACCTTTTCTTTCATTTCAGCAATATTTGTCAGATTTTTCCTATTGACACTTTCCGTCATAAGTCTCCAAACATTTTCTATTGGATTTAGGTCAGGGCTATATCTTGGCCAATCTAATAATGTCATATTTTGGGTCCGAAACCAGGTCTGTGAATGCTTTGAACAATGTTTTGGGTGGTTGCCCTGCTTGAAAATCTAAACATTTCCATAGAACATGTGAGCCGATGGAAGTAAATGTCCCTCGAGAATATATGTGTACCGCTCACTGTTCATATTCCCTTCAAATACACAGAGGGGCGTTGCCCCTAACACAGATATGCCACCCCACACGTTAAATTTCGGACTGTACTTCGGGAGCTGATACAAAGGTTTTGTCAGTTTGTTTGGTCTAGAATTTCAGTGTATTAGGAAACAGCCACACATAACTTTCATCTGAGAAAATCACATTGTCCCAGTTCAAATTTATATGCTGTAAGCACCATTTTACCCTTGGCTCCTTTTCTTCAAGTTTCATGATCGGTGATGGAATTCCTCGACTTTTCTGCCAACCCATTGCATGCAGTTCAGTTCTAATTGTCTCCTTACAGACAGCCACAGTTCCTCTATCAATCATATCCAGCCTTAAGTTTTCTTAACTCCTCCGTTTGTTTTTAGAAACAAGAATACCAAGCCGCCTCCTGTCACCGACAGTCAATTTTCTGGGACTACCTGTGCCTCCCTGGTGCTCAATGCCATATCCATTTGCAATATTTTTCAAAACACGATAAACAGTGGACAAAGGGATGCCTGTTCTACTTGAAATCACTTTAGCTGATCTGATGTCCTTGTTATAATGCTCTAAAATCAACTTCTTCTTCTCTAAATCATCCATACTGAGGATCACTAAAAAGTCGTCTGCTAGCACGTAAACAAAGGGGGATAACTCTTCACAAACTAATGAAAAAGGATTAACGGAGTTGTCTCTCTTGAATGAAACCAAGCACTTGATAGCTGGTCAAGGTTGTTTATACTAGAAATCCAATTAAACATATTCCTAAAATTCTCAATAATTTCTGGTCATACTATATCTAGTTATACAAATATCCTGGCCTATACTTACTATACATGCCTATACAACTACTTGGCTACACGTGGCCTTTTGTGTACTTGGCTATTAGTGGTTCTACATGGCTATACATAGCTATACAAGAATGTCACTTATACCAAAATCAACCAAACTATAGTCTATAAACTGCCGTTACCATGGCTATCGTGTCAGACAGTTGGTGGATGGGTCGTTAGATCGTCCTTCAAAAAGATAAAAACCCAAAGGCCTAACAATAATAGCAGGAAAATAAAAGCCAGTTGACGCTCAGCGCAGTGTTTGATAACACAATGTCGCCATGACATCTCCTACCTTTCTGTTTTGTTAATCGAATTTGAAGCTGAAAGCAAACAGTAGGTCAGGGAAGAACAAAGCAAACATTAAGCTATAGTCTTTTAAAATTGTAATGGTTATATATATGGTCTCCTCTCATCCCTTGGGGTTTTGTTGACACAGTGTCTTGGAAACAGACAGGTTTGGTCTGAGATATGTAACATCTTCTAAGGATATGGATATAATTGATTGGAAGTGAAGTAGTGTTGTTGAAGTTCTAAGTTTGTTTAAGACATAAGACATGACCTGAGCATCATAAATTGTTGTTATATTTTTTTTCTCTCTGACGCTTTATGCTGTTAATCAAAGCAACAAACTCCTTCCTCTTTCTCTCAGCGTGTACACAACGATATCACTGCTTATCTGTTCACCTTGGAGAAAAATAATCAATCCTTTGAAAGATTCAGGATAATTTAGTGGGTGAGTCAGCAAGTTAGTTTACGCTGCTTTCGGCGATATTCGAGTAATCTAGGCGATGTAGTGAGTGAGTGAGTTCAGTTTTACGCCGCACTCAGCAATATTCCAGCGATATGGCGGCGGTCTGTAAACAATCGAGTCTGGACCAGACAATCCAGTGGTCAACAGCATGAACATCGATCTTCGCAATTGGGAACCGATGACTGTGTCAACCAAGTCAGCGAGCTTGACCGCCCGATCCCGTTAGTCGCTTCTTACGACAAGCATGGGTTACTGAAGATCAATATTCTAACCCGGCTAGGCGATGTAAATAAGAACTCGAAGTGATTCAAGTCTCAGAGGGTTACCACTTGAAACTTGAGTATAGGTAGGGTGCTGACAAACCAGGAAACATAATCGGGACGAACTGGGATTCGAACACACAACCATACCTTTCTGGAAGCCATAGTGACGCAACTCTGCACACTAAATTTCAGCACCTGAAAAGTCACGGTAACCTGTGCCCCCGTAGTGCACTTTTCATACAAGAGTTTGTGGCAACTGTTAACAACTTCTAACTTCCTACTGCGGTTCCAAAACATTTTACACAATTGCAGATGAACCAAATACGACTGTGAAATTCCCACTTTAGGATTAAAGAAGGACTGTAGTAAGACTGTGGAATTCCCAATTTTGGGTAGAAGAAATATTGGGGTACGACTGTGGAATTCCCACCTTAAGATTAAAGAATAACTGGGGTACGACTGTGGAATTCCTACTTTAGGATTAAGGAATAACTGTGGTACGACTGTGGAATTCCCACTTTAAGATTAAAGAATAACTGTGGTACGACTGTGGAATTCCTAATTTAAGATTGAAAAATAACTGGGGTACGACTGTGGAATTCCCACCTTAAGATTGAAAAATAACTGGGGTACGACTGTGGAATTCCCACCTTAAGAATAACCACCTTAAGATTAAAGAATAACTGTGGTACGAATGTGGAATTCCCACTCAAGGATTGAATAAATATCGGGGTACGACTGTCGAATTCCGACTTTAGGATTAAAGAATAACTGCGGTAAGACTGTGGTATTACCACGGCACAGTTTTAAACTGTGGAATAGACCAATTTATGAGAACGGTACCACGGTAGAACGGAGTTACCACAGTCCGATATCACGAAATGTCGTGATACGATGTATTACTTTTGTGTCATATTGATTATTGCGCCACGTTTGCGAAAAAAATCGAAACGCTTAGAGTTGTTCTGGCGAAACAGTCCATATAACACTTCAGAGAAGAGGTAATGCAAACAATATTGTTAACAGACTTTACTTGATATCTAGTGAATCCTTCTCAACAAGTTTTGAAAACTTCTCTGAGTGTCATTTTAGTTTGGAAGTACAAGAAAAGGGTTGAAAAACCGTTGTCGAAACGTCACACTCACGAAATGAAAGTTGTTATCCATAAGGTTTGTCAATACACTACTGAAAATATTTAACTACGATTCATGTTAAGAGGGTGTTGACTATACCATTAATAGGTACCGCCTCGGGTGAATTGCTTTATCGTTGTGAATATTGCAGCAAGAATGTTCTTGTGGTGATGTGAATGAGTTAAGTTATAAGCCGCTTTGACAAATATTCCAGCGATGTCGACCCGTGAAGATCCGGGATAGAATAGGTCTTCAGCAACCCATGTGCTTGCCATAAAAGGCGACTATGCTTGTCGTAAGAGGCGACTAACGGGATGATCGGGTGGTCAGTTTCGCTGACTTGGTTGACACATGTCATCGGTTCCCAATTGCGCAGATCGATGCTCATGCTGTTGATCACTGGATTGTCTGGTCCAGACTCGATTATTTACAGACCGCCGCCATATAGCTGAGATATTGCGGAGTGCGGCGTAAAACTAAACTCACTCACTCCAGCGATGTCACAGTGTGTCAAAGGGAGGTAACTCAGAAATGTCTTCTCTGATATTGACAAATTCGGAGAAAGTCACTAATATGGTTATGGTATCAGTAACATTAAAGCATGGCGGATCTTGGATTCGAACTCCATCGCACATATCTATCAAGTCCAAGTGACCCTGACCCTCATTCTAAGGCTGTCCGCTCCTTCCAAGATAGGACATTCAGCGAGATGATATTCATCGTTGTCATGCAGGGGAGTTTATGTTTGACTCTTGTAAGTCTCGAATCTAATCACCCGATGAGACAAACGGCGTACTTTGCAACCCCCTATTCAAAACCCTCAATTCTGTGTTGAATTATTAGAGCTGAAGTACGACAATACGTCAGTGCACTTTGCAACCTGCAAGGCCGATGAGCCATTCACGTCATATACTTCCTTCACAACCCTGCCATGTTATATTTAACAGGCTTTACATTAATATGCAGCATCCGGTCGCCGTTGTGTGCTTGACATGCTACTAAAGGTACACACTGTACATAACGTCGTGCTTGATCCAATACAAGAGGGTGCGGTGTTTTATAGTGCTAGCCCACTGAGATACCATGCCGCAGTAGCCTGAATAGTGGTTATACTGACTCCGAGGCGTTCACTTATCGCATGCCAAAGACCAACAAGTACCATATTTTAACGTCTCTTTGATTCCCCTTATGTGCGCTACAATGTAACCTTTCAATACAAGCCAAAGGCGTTTCTATGCCAAAGACCGGGTGTTCCCCGCCGTGATGTTTTCTGGAATATTGCTAAAGCGGCGTAAAACCATACTCATTCATTCACTCCAATACTAGACCGTTTGAAACGCGTAAAGTTGGGGGTGTGATTCCCAGCCGCGCTATGCCAATATGTTACTTATTGTCAGTTCGGCATTTAGTGGGATAAAGCTTTAACTGGTCGAAAAATGGACCTGTACCAGCAGAGACAAACACACAGACGCACACGCACATGCACACGCACATCCACACAGACACATATGCACGTGTGCATGTATGTTGCTACATGCGAGCAATGATCCTCAACGCAATGGTTCTTTAGCAACTTTAATTTATTATTTATATAAAACATTTCTTGTCACTATATGGCCAAAATATTGCCGATGTGACGTTAAATATTAACTCACTCACTCACTCAACGCAATGGTAAACCCTTCTTCTCAGCATCTGTATACATCAGTTAATATCAAGATACATCAATCTGAGCACTGACTCTGACACAAGTTTCGTAAAATCATTAACTTCCTATGCCAAATGCAGAATGTAGATTCTGTTATGAAATTCCGATGATTTGGCATCACTGTTGTGTGCTCTGTGCGCCATTTTGAATTTTCTGGCGGATATATACATGTATTACAATTCTCAGTCTACCCTAAACTCCGGTTATAACGAACTCAAAGGACCACTACATTCAGTTCGTTTTAGCAATAGTTATCGACATTTCAACTAAAATATATAATAGCAGTTTGTAGGACGAAAAAGTACAGTTCATTATAACCATCAGTTCGTTGTAACCATCAGTTCGTTGTAACCATCAGTTCGTTATAACATCGTTCGTTGTAACCACCAGTTCGTTATAACCACCAGTTCGTTGTAACCAACAGGTCGTTATAATCATCAGTTCCTTATAACGATCAGTTCGTTGTAACCATCAGTTCGTTATAACGATCAGTTCGTTGTAACCATCAGTTCGTTGTAACCATCAGGGCCCGGTTGTTCAATACTCGGTTATCTTAACCGCCGGTTAACTCCTTAAGTAACCGAACGTTAAATATGCGTTGTTCAAAACATGGTTAGTCATGCCGTTAGCTAACGTTGCCGTCAAAGTTTAATAGTGTGGTTAACGTCACTGGTTAGCTTTCATATAGCCCACAATTCCGTTTTCTGTTTACTTCCGGATTACCAATAATGGAATCGCGAAATTTCTCTGCTGACGATGAGAATGTAATCCAGTCAATGGTTGAGGCCAACTCTATAGTTTATCAAAGGCATGCGAATGTCGTAGCGCTACGAACGCTTGTATTGGAACACAAGGTTCCAGACGTTTGCATATATATTTCAAAGACATATGATCCCAGCTCTGTGTGGGACTTACTTCAATTCCGACAACAGAAAAGACATTTTAATGAGAAACTATAGCACAGCTATAGATAAAATATGATGAATCCATGAAAATACATGTAATATTAATAGTAGAAGCATGTTTTCAGTGGATAGAATATTTACAAATATTACACACAGGAGTTACGCTTAGACGGCTACAGTCTTAATGAATGTTTGAATTCCCATAAGACCTATCGCTCACTTTCCATCTTATTAATTATTAGCCAAGTCTGTCAAAAATTGTAATGTATGAACACACATTGCCAAATCTTTTAACGTCAAACAATATAGATGTTGTGACAATAATACTAGCTTTTATCTGAAATATGCATTCAATGCCAATAGAAACTTAATATGTTACTAGCACCACGTGCAAGTAATCAAACTGTAATTGTACTATAGCCCCCAGGGCCAACACTGCTGAATAAAATCGATCTACTATTCGACCTTACTGTTGACAGGAATCTCATGAATAAAACTGTGAAATATCGTCATTATCCGAACGCCTTCACAGACTCATATTCCGGAAAGATGTCTTGAAAAACACGAAGCTGCGTCTAATTTATAGATGAACATAATTTCCTCGATACTCATTGATCAGATGAACCTTCATTTAGCTCAATTCACAAGTGACTAGAAAAAGCATAGATAGTTCTTTTCAATTTCTTCCAGGATGGAAAACATGTATTATATTTCATAAGTATTATGGAACGCTGCAACGATTCGGCAGAGAAATACTATTGTGCCATTGTATTCCTTATATAAAATACATCAGTGTATAACATTAGCGTTCAGATATTGTTATAAAATAAGTTTAAAATTCCAAACATTACCGTGTAAAATGACAAGAGATAGTGTTGTGTTCGCTGTGACAAAAAGGTTTCGATATTCAAATATAACATTTAATCAAAGTGACTACGAAGTAGGCCTGCATATCACTCACAACTCACAACGTTTCGCGAAGGCCGGTATTGAAACGCCAATTACATCACATATATTTCATATTCTGCGGCGACAAATGCATCACTGAATTCTAAGGTACTACGGTACTCGAATCCGGGTCGGGTACAGCTGGAATCGAGTCCTATTTCTAGGAATCGGGTACCCGGAAAGGGAGAGAGCTGTGTAATGACAAGGGCAGACAACAGCTTGTCTTTTTCGTTTTTGACGTAACACACATTTACATCATTGAGTGAGTGAGTGAGTTTAGTTTTACGCCGCACTCAGAAATATTCCACCTATATGGCGGCGGTCTGTAAATAATCGAGTCTGGACGAGACAATCCAGTGATCAACAAAATGAGCATCGATGTGTGCAACTGGGATACGATGACATGTGTCAACCAAGTCAGCGAGTCTGACCACCCGATCCCGTTAGTCGCCTCTTACGACAAGCAAGGGTTACTGAAGATCAATATTCTAACCCGGAAATTCACGACTTTTTACATCATTGGTATTGTCCGATGAATGGAGCATAGTTTTAATGACTGTAATTTATCTGTGCATGTGCACTGAGTAGTTAAGTTACAGTAGCAGCAGGAACGAAACGTTCGTTGTTATAACGAGGAGTGTAAGTAATGGTGTTACTCTCTATATTGGTTAAACAGACGTAAATTAAATAGCTTGAGGTCAGTTTTAATGTCTTATTACCACTTTTTCAAGTTTTCTATAATCGTCTCTGTCAAATCGTGATTGAATATTCAGAGGTTGACCCGAATGTATTTCTTACATTTCCGGGTACTCGATTCCGATTCGGGTAAGTACATGCGGGTACTCGATTCCATTTTTTCCTACTCGTCCCAGCCCTACTGAATTACTCTTACATTTTAGAATCTAATTACAACTGGTCTTTGTCACCAATACCAAGTGTCTAGATAAACTGAAACGAAAGATATTGGTGGTGGAAACAAATGCTGTGCTCGAAAGACAACACCTTTTTGAAATGTAAGCAAAGAAAATTTCAGACTTTATACTGTGTAGCATTTTCTCAAATTTCCAGACACACATTTGCATGGAAAGAGCATAGTAGCAAGAAATAGGAAATTAAAAATAGATACAATACAGGAATGTGATGTGTTTATACGAAACTGCCAAGTTTCTGTGCAGCGTGACGCCATGACTGACGCAAAATCACGCAGAACGACAACGGTAATAATCGGCATTTCTGGCCGCTTCTTCTCTTTCTTAAAATGAAAACGATAAAAACATGTAACAATACACAGATAGTCAGAATCATTCTGATTACTTACATCTCATATTTATGTACAAACGATCCCTGAATCAAGGGAAGGGTCCTCGCAAAACCCATGTCAGCCGCCATTTTTCAAGAAATCTCAACGGTAGTGATGTCATACGTCAACATTGTTGTACATATTTGGCAATTTCTCTGAGGTGAAGGTCGGTAGAATAAGAGTATACACAATCACCATATCCCGCCGATTACACTTTCAGTATCATAATGTAATCATTCGGATATTTTTTTCATGAAACTAATTTAATTATCTACATTTAGTCTTGTTCAATATCATATCATACGTGGGTATAGGGTGTACGTGTTATATTCTTTGAAAGTGTTTGTTTCAATAATATTTACAGAAGAAATTCACACATTTAGTGTATTAAAACATATATAAACCTTTACACAAGTGTTAAAAGATGAAACGTAGGCATCATGTTATTGTACAACATGTATATAATTAGTTCCTATGAAGTGCATAGTTACAGTTTCGTATGTAACTCTTCGTCTGAATAATTTCCAGTATCGAAGTCCAGTCCACGATACACCCTATCCTTTCTTTGCTGAACTGGCCTCATGAAAGCAGTGTTAGCCATGAACGCCATTTGCGAGTTAACCACACTGTTAAAAAGTTAGCGGCGGCCCTTAGATGTGTTAACTTAACGTCACGTTAACAACCTGTTTAAAGTTAACAGAGTTTTGAACAACAAGATAACCCTCCGTTATTAGTTAACGGTCGGTTAAATGTACTTAACGGCTGGTTAAAAGATAACCGAGTTTTGAACAACCGGGCCCAGTTCGTCATAACCATCGTTCGTTATAACCGTCAGTTCGTTATAACCATCAGTTCGTTATAACGATCAGTTCGTTATAACCGTCAGTTCGTTATAACGATCAGTTTGTTGTAACCATCAGTTCGTTAATACCATCAGTTCGTTATAACCATCAGTTCGTTGTAACCATCATTTCCTTATAACCTTCAGTTCGTTATAACCGTCAGTTCTTTATAACCATCAGTTCGTTGTAACCATCAGCTCGTTATAACCATCAGTTCGTTATAACGAACAGATCATTATAACCATCAGTTCGTTGTAACCATCAGTTCGTTGTAACCATCAGTTCTTTCTAACCATCAGTTCTTTCTAACCATCAGTTTGTTGTAACCATCAGTTTGTTATAACCATCTGTTGTTGTAACCACCAGTTCGTTATAACCACCAGTTCGTTATAACCATCAGTTCGTTATAACCATCAGTTCGTTGTAACCATCAGTTCGTTATAACCATCAGTTCGTTGTAACCATCAGTTCGTTATAGCTATCAGTTCGTTATAACCATCTGTTCGTTATAACCATCAGTTCGTTGTAACCATCTGTTCTTTATAACCGTCAGTTCGTTATAACCATCAGTTCGTTATTACCGTCAGTTCATTATAACCATCAGTTCGTTATAACGAACAGATCGTTATAACCATCAGTTCGTTGTAAGCGTAGTTTGCTGTTTGCATCATACTAGGAACCTTTGGGATCTCTGTTAACTGTATTTATATCAGGCAAGATCTTTACCAGCCCTTTAGTCTCGTCCGATGTGTATGTAAAATGACAAATACAGTTTATTTAAACGTCTGGCATAGAAATGCCTTGAAGGACTTGGCACTCGCATAACCTCTAACGAACAATTATTTTACGCTACTTCATTCATTATCGTACATATTTAAAGAATGGGAATATGAAGACGATCTGCTTTTAAAAGATCGTTAATTGTCGACATTTGGAAAATGTTGTCACTTTTTCGAGATACGCTTTACTGATTCTCCTATCACAAGGCGAGTGAATTTCACCTTTCAAACAATACTATTGTGTACACCTGTGTAAAATATATTGTCGTCGTACAATAACCTCTTGAAATATGGTGGGTGTGTAGGTGCCTGTGGGTGTGTGTGTGTCCGTGCGTGCGTGCGTGCGTGCGTCTGTATGTATGTATGTATGTATGTATGTATGTATGTATGTATGTATGTATGTATGTATGTATGTATGTATGTATGTATGTATGTATGTACGCCGTACGTACGTACGTATATGTGTGTGTGCATGTGTTCTAGATGTGAACCAAGATGTGTGATCGTATGTGGATACAGAATCTGATTATTAAATTATTTGAATATTGTGCAAACACGCCGAATTTGCCCACGTATCACGATGCACAAATTCGAATTTTACAGTAAAACTCGACAGTGTGTTGCTGTACATTTCAGTTAAAAACCAGGCTGAAATTTGTTCTGACATTACTTTAAACCTCAATTAATGGCATACGTCACTTCAGGAACGGCTACGTGCAATTGGCAGGTCGGAAGATGAAACAAGACAGTTTGAGAGCATTGTGGCACAATCTCTTATCGTTTCACAATCAGTAAGTAGTAGATTACAGTCCCGATATCGACAGGCAAATAGCGTTAGAGACATACGTTGATCGGGACATGGGTCCATCAAGAGCGGCAGCGCTGGACAAATTGTCATTGGGCAAACTTGATGCTTTACGTTGAATCAAAGTTCTCTTTGGACTTCTTTGAAAGGCATGGCAGAGTGTGGCCCTGACGGAATAAGCGTTTGCAGCGTCAGACAGACCATCGTTTTGGTGATGGCTCAGAAATTGTGTAGGGTGGAACTGGTGACTGGAAGGTGAGGTGAGGTGAGGTGAAATTGGGTTTTTACGTCGTGCTTGAGGATATTTCGCTCATATGACGACGTGCATGCGTGTGTATGTGCGGCTGCTTGTACTAGCCCAGACTGAAACTGGTTTTATAGTGCTAGCCCACTGAGATACCATGCCGCAGTGAAGCATGAATACCCCACTCAGACACATTATACTGACTCCGAGCCGACCAGTCCTTGTTGTACCCATTAATGCCGAGCGCCAGGCAGGGACCAACAAGTACCATATTTTAACGTCTTTTGGTATGATGCGGTCGCGGATCGAACCCGCGACCTTCCGCTCTCCCGGCGGACGCTCTAACCACTACACCACGGAGGCGGTCGTGACTGGAAGGTCACCTTTACATTTTATACACTGACGTGACACTGGGCTGTGATATTAATGAGTTTGACTTTTCATGGTAAATGACGTGATGGACAGTGAGGCGCTTTGACCAATCACCTAACGAAACCTATGGTCATTTGACGTTTGTTTGTTTGTTTGATTAGTTGTTTGTTTGTTTGTTTGTTTGTTTGTCAAGATAAATAATGCCAACCTGAGGAGGAAAGAATCATGTCGTCGGGTGTCAACAACACGCACTCAGACAAGTCAACAAGCCTGGGACCCATTTCACAAAGCGACCGTAGCGCTAAGGTGATCGTAACTCCCACACTTTAACATAGACTTACGACTGTCGAAGCGCTTCGATCGCTTTGTAAAACGGGCCCCTGGTCCAATCCATGAAGTCGCCTCTCACGACAATAAAACAGTCGGGTGATCAGGCTTACTATGCCATAGCTGACGTCAGTCATTATTTCCGGTTTGTGTTAATCGATACCCGTGGTGACAATAACCTCAGTGTCTTGAAGTCATACAGCTGGAATATTGTCGAGTGTAGCGTTAAAGAACAAATCAACAGTCAGGCATAGTTCTATGGGTAATTGGTCCCACGCTGAACGTGGAATTACTCGATCCATGGACACATAGTTATATGGGTAATGGGTCCCACGCTGAACTTGGAATTACTTGATCCATGGACACATAGTTCTATGGGTAATTGGTCCCACGCTGAACGTGGAATTACTCGATCCATGGACACATAGTTATATGGGTAATGGGTCCCACGCTGAACTTGGAATTACTTGATCCATGGACATATAGTTCTATGGGTAATTGGTCCCACGCTGAACGTGGAATTACTCGATCCATGGACACATAGTTATATGGGTAATGGGTCCCACGCTGAACTTGGAATTACTTGATCCATGGACACATAGTTATATGGGTAATGGGTCCCACGCTGAACGTGGAATTACTTGATCCATGGACACATAGTTCTATGGGTAATGGGTCCCACGCTGAACGTGGAATTACTTGATCCATGGACACATAGTTCTATGGGTAATTGGTCCCACGCTGAACGTGGAATTACTCGATCCATGGACACATAGTTATATGGGTAATGGGTCCCACGCTGAACTTGGAATTACTTGATCCATGGACACATAGTTATATGGGTAATGGGTCCCACGCTGAACGTGGAATTACTTGATCCATGGACACATAGTTCTATGGGTAATGGGTCCCACGCTGAACGTGGAATTACTTGATCCATGGACACATAGTTCTATGGGTAATGGGTCCCACGCTGAACGTGGAATTACTTGATCCATGGACACATAGTTCTGTGGGTAATTGGTCCCACGCTGAACGTGGTATTACTCGATCCATGGACACATAGTTATATGGGTAATGGGTCCCACGCTGAACTTGGAATTACTTGATCCATGGACATATAGTTCTATGGGTAATTGGTCCCACGCTGAACGTGGAATTACTCGATCCATGGACACATAGTTCTATGGGTAATGGATCCCACGCTGAACGTGGAATTACTCGATCCATGGACACATAGTTATATGGGTAATGGGTCCCACGCTGAACTTGGAATTACTTGATCCATGGACATATAGTTCTATGGGTAATGGGTCCCACGCTGAACTTGGAATTACTTGATCCATGGACACATAGTTCTATGGGTAATGGGTCCCACGCTGAACTTGGAATTACTTGATCCATGGACACATAGTTCTATGGGTAATGGGTCCCACGCTGAACATGGAATTTCTTGATCCATGGACACATAGTCCTATGGGTAATGGGTCCCACGCTGAACGTGGAATTACTTGATCCATGGACACATAGTTCTATGGGTAATGGGTCCCACGCTGAACGTGGAATTACTAGATCCATGGACACATAGTTATATGGGTAATGGGTCCCACGCTGAACGTGGAATTACTTGATCCATGGACACATAGTTCTATGGGTAATGGGTCCCACGCTGAACGTGGAATTACTTGATCCCTGGACACATAGTTCTATGTGTAATGGGTCCCACGCTGAACGTGGAATTACTTGATTCATGGACACATAGTTCTATGGGTAATGGGTCCCACGCTGAACGTGGAATTACTCGATCCATGGACACATAGTTCTTTGGGTAATGGGTCCCACGCTGAACTTGGAATTACTCGATCCATGGACACATAGTTCTGTGGGTAATGGGTCCCACGCTGAACGTGGAATTTACTTGATCCATGGACACATAGTTCTGTGGGTAATGGGTCCCACGCTGAACGTGGAATTACTCGATCCATGGACACATAGTTCTATGGGTAATGGGTCCCACGCTGAACTTGGAATTACTTGATCCATGGACACATGCCCATGATAAAGTCGGAATCATACGATCGGCGGTGCTGTTGGCAGAGGTTTATCATGAAAATGGAGAGGGTGTTGTCGCATTTATTTACATTAAGGGTGTCATATTTTCAGCAATTTTATTCGCAAGAGTTCTACTTGTCTTCAGTGTAGCACTGGTCAAAGTAGATCCGTAACCCAATGCACATCGACACGATGCGAATATATACGGTCAGGGAAAATGGGTTTAACGTTGGGTGTGGTCCAGGTCTAATACCGGTTTTACAGAGCTAGTTCTCTGGGATACCTCGCCACAAGTTAACATTGATACCCACCTAGGCACGTTAAATTGACTCAACGCCAGCCAGACCTCGGTTCATGCCTTAAAAGACAAACGCCAGGGTAACAACAAATAACATGGGGATGATAATACTAATTAGTAGACTGCTCAGCGGCGCTGTGAGAGGTCTAAAGCAAATAGCGTTCAGAGAAAAACGGAAGGTGCCCGACAGGTAACGAATTCTGAGAGAGCTGTTTTTGTTACGATGAAGTTTTGGGCACCCGCTTTATCCACAAAACCACAGAAGTGGTTGAATATCTTTGGACCCTTGAAGAAATTTGCTCGATGTAAACTGTAATTTTCATTGTAGAAATGTGCGGCATATTTCCAAATTAATATGATGATTTCCAGGTGATGGTAAAGTGACCCGGTAAATTTCACTATGTGATGCTATGATTTAATCATTATGAACGATATTTCAGATTAAATGATCTGGTTACTTAGAGGAGTACAAATTAACCTGCCAGGTGAATTAAATATATTTGAACAATCAAAAGAATCCTCAGAATAGGGTGCCCCTTTCATTCTATATTCATCCTACCTCGTCCGCCACTTCAAAGGAATTCAAGGGAAATGTGTACCAACCAAGCCTAATCTCCACCTCTATGTATGGAGGAGCATTCTTCTGTCACCGTGTATGAAACATAACAAAACAACGGCTTCGTGCAATTGGCATGTCGGAAGATGAAACAAGACAGAGCATTGTGGCACAATCTCTTATCGTTTCACAATCAGTAATAAGTAGATTACAGTGACGAAATCGACAGACAAATATCGTTAGACACAGGTCGCGGGTGTCAAGAACGGCAGCGCTGGATAAATTGCCATTGGTCAAACGTTATCCTCTTAGATGAATCAAAGTTCTCTTTGGACTTCATTGAAAGGCGTTGCAGAGTGTAGACGCAATGAGCGTTTTCACGCCGTTAGCGTTAGACAGACCATCGTTTAGGGGGATGGCTCAGAAGTGGTGTAGGGTAAGATCGCTGTGACTGGAAGGACACCTTTACATGTTATACACTGACGTGTCACTGAGCTACGGTAGCTATGGTAAATGACCGATGGACAGAAGAGCGCTTTGGTCAATCCCCTAACGAAATCTATGGTCATATGACGTTCAACGTTGTTTGTTTGTTTGTGACACTTGACACGTTGACAACGTGAAGTCTGTCACGTTCATCTGTAACGTTGTACCGTTGTCATGAAGACAAACGCTAGGATTTTACTTTCTAAAAATAATATTTTCATTTGTATATCATATGTACCAGTGTTGTATTCGCGTGACAAAATCAGCGCCATAATAGCGGAAAATTTATTTTTAAACATCTTATAAAAACCTGCGAATTAAGTTCGTAAGGTATTAATATTTGGTATCACAAGAACTGATCCTATTACAGCAGTCAAACAGACTATAATAGGGCATTCCCATGCCGGTATGAATGAGTATGCTTGTACATGCGTGTGCATGCTGGTGTGTGTGAGTGCTTTTTATTTGTTGTTGTTGTTGTTCTGTTTGTTTGTTTTGTTGTTGTTGTTGTTTGTTTGTTTTTGGGGGTTGTGTGTGTGTTTGTTTTGTTTGCGTGTGTGTGTGCGTGCGCTTATGTGTGTGCGTGTGTGCATGACTGAATCCCCCAGCCTCAGCCCAGGCAGCAATGTACAAGTCGGTATAAAGTTGACGTCACCGTGTTTGCTAAGCTTCAGGCTGTTAAGAAACTGAACAACCTTCTCGTATAATACATAAAAGCAATTTATAATCATAACGCCATACAAAGTATGATCATGCAGCACATAACTAATGTCTTCACGTATTCTTTCAACACGCACAGGGAATTCAAATTCAATATCCATTTGGCGTTATCTGATGTTTGTTTTATGCTGGCTGTCTTGTCCTTATGGTATCTCTATTGCTGTTCTAGAGTTACACTCAGCACTATATTTTCCCCGACGAATTACTTCCGTGTGTTCTCCGTGTTCAGGCTCTCTGTTAAATACTCTTCCTCAACACAAATAAGTCATACAGTTAGACCATATGATATATGCAATATAATATGTGTCATCAAAATCATCCGAGGGAAAAATAGAAAGCTGTAATTATGATCAAGATTCCCCATGTTTACCTCTAAAACTACTGTTTTAAAAAAAGGAGAACCTGGTTGTATTTGGTTCCCCTAGTATGGCGACGAGTAGGGTTTACATCAATATTGGAGCAGTGGGGTAGCCTAGTGATTAAATATCAAGCCAAAGCCCCGGGTTCGATTCCCCAAATAGATACATGGGATCATTTTCACATATACGCCTCTGTATGCACATTCGGAAACATATGAATCATTTTCAGATATATCCCTCTTTCTACACATTCACACACATATGAATCATTTTCACATATATCCATCGTTCTACACATTCACACACATATGAATCATTTTCACATATATCCCTCTTTCTACACATTCATACACATATGAATCATGTTCACATATATCCATCGTTCTACACATTCACACACATATGAATCATTTTCACTTATATCTCTCTTTCTACACATTCACACACACATGAATAATTTTCACATATATCCCTCTTTCTACACATTCACACACATATGAATCATTTTCAATATATTTTTCACATATATCCCATATGAATCGTTCTACCCTCGTTCTACATTCACACATATATGAATCATTTTCACATATATCCCTCTTTCTACACATTCACACATATATGAATCATTTTCACATCTATCCCTCTTTCTACACATTCACATACATTTGAATCATTTTCACATATATCTCTCTTTCTACACATTCACACACATATGAATCATTTTCAGATATATCCCTCGTTCTACGCATTCACACATATATGAATCATTTTCACATGTATCCCTCTTTCTACACATTCACACACATATGAATCATTGTCACATATATAGAGAATCTCACCCAAGTGTCTTCTGATATCAATTATATCAACACGAGTTGATAAAGTTACAAATATCCGAGGCTTGCCCAGGATATTTTTACTTTATCAACGAGTGTTGATATATTTGATATCAGAAGACACGAGGGTGAGATTCTATTTATCATCCAAAATCACTCTTCATTAATTTTCAATGAAAAATGTACATCTCTGAACATGGTACTGCCATTAGACTTGCAGTGCAGCAATGTCATAGCATTGTGACGTCATCAAGTACATGACGTCATAGCATTGTCAGGGCATTGTACAAAATCTACTGTCAAAACGATATCTCCTAGGAGATATCGTTTGATCTCACACAAGCGATATCTCCTGTGGAACATAGTTTTGGATGATAAATCCCTCTTTCTACACATTCACACACATATGAATCATTTTCACATATACCTCTCTTTCTACACATTCACACACATATGAATCATGTTCACATTTATCAATCGTTCTACACATTCACACACATATGAATCATTTTCACATATATCCCTCTTTCTACACATTCACACACATATGAATCATTTTCACATATACCTCTTTCTACACATTCATACACATATGAATCATTTTCACATATATCCCTCGTTCTACACATTCACACACATATTAATCATTTTCACATGTATCCCTCTTTCTACACAAACTAGCAAATATGAATCATTTTCACATATATCCCTCGTTCTAAACATTCATACTCATATGAATCATTTTCACATATATCTCTCTTTCTACACATGCACACACATATGGATCATCTTCACATATACGCCTCTGCACATATATGAAGCATCTTCACATACAGTACAACCAGAAATTATTGATAATTAAAAGATTGTTATTTTATTTTATTTTCACTCATTACTCACGTATTAAATGTGAATATTAGCAGAACATAACTCCAGATTCAAAGACAGGTGAACAGTTAGTATTTTGTCAAGTCACCATGGGCAGCAATGCAGGCTTCAATGCGGCGGGGCATACTGCTGATCAAAGAAGTTAGAAAGTCGTGGTCCATGCTGTCCCAATATCGGACCACCTCTTCTTTCATTTCAGCAATATTTGTCAGATTTTTCTTATTGACACTTTCCGTCATAAGTCCCCAAACATTTTCGATTGGATTTAGGTTAGGGCTATATCTTGACCAATCTAATAATGTCATATTTTGGGTCCGAAACCAGCCTGTGAATGCTTTGAACTATGTTTTGGGTCGTTGTCCTGCTGGAAAATCCAAATATTTCAATAGAACACGTGAGCAGATGGAAGTAAATGTCCTTCGAGAATATCTATGTACCGCTCACTGTTCATTTTCCCTTCAGATGCACAGAGGGGCGTTGCCCCTAACACAGATATGCCACCCCACACGTTAAATTTCGGACTGTACTTTGGGCGCTGATACAAAGGTTTTTCAGTTTGTTTGGTCCAGAATTTCAGTTTATTAGGAAACAGCCACACAGAACTTTCATCTGAGAAAATCACATTGTCCCAGTTCAAAATGTCTATGCTGTAAGCACCAGTTCAACCTTCGCTCCTTTTTGTTCAGGTTTCATGATCGGTGATGGAATTCCTCGACTTTTCTGCCAACCCATTGCATGCAGTTCAGTTCTAATTGTCTCCTTACAGACAGCCACAGTTCCTCTATCAATCATATCCAGCCTTAAGTTTTCTAAACTCCTTCTTTTGTTTTTAGAAACAAAAATACCAAGCCGCCTCCTGTCACCGACAGTCAATTTTCTGGGCCTACCTGCGCCTCCCTGGTGCTCAATGCCATATCCATTTGCAATATTTTCAAAACACGATAAACAGTGGACAAAGGGATGCTTGTTCTACTTGAAATCACTTTTGCTGATCTGATGGCCTTGTTTAAATACTCTTAAATCAACTTTCTCTTCTCTAAATCATCCATACTGATGATCACTGAAAATGTCGTCTGCTAGCTAGTAAACAAAGGGGGATAACTCTTCACAAACTAATGAAAAAGGATTAATGGAGTTGTCTCTCTTGAATGAAACCAAGCACTTGATAGCTGGTCAAGGTTGTTTATACTAGAAATCCAATTAAACACATTCCTAAAATTCTCAATAATGTCTGGTCATACTATGTACGTCTTTACACATTCAGACACATAAGTCTATGGATCATTTATACATATTCGCCTCTGTCTGCACATTCACACACATAAGTATCATTTATACATATACGCCTCTGTCTGCACATTCACACACATATGGATCATTTATACATATTCGCCTCTGTCTGCACATTCACACACATATGGATCATTTATACATATACGCCTCTGTCTGCACATTCACACACATATGGATCATATTCACATATTCGCCTCTCTTTACACATTCAGACACATGTGGATCATGTTGTCTACACAGGAGTCGTCATTAACATACAATATCAGCTACAAATAAGTCTCAATCTTTAATTGTTTTGATGATTTCACAATGCCCATCAAATGAATATAAGCACGGAAATCACGTCATTAGGAGGCCCTGCTTGTTCGTCCATTTCACGTGGATAAGAGGAAGTTAAAAACAATTCCCCTGACAAGAAACTTCCTGTTTGTCTCTTACACTTAAATAGTGACTGGGGTAAACCGCTGTAATCGCGTCCCTGTTTGCCGCTGTTAGTGGCTGTCAGGCTAAATCATGGAGAATTTCAGTAAGTACACGCTTCATTTCAAAGTAATTCAGTTTGATACGCCGTGTGAATAAATTACTGATATAGAGCATACTAAACGACCTTCCGTGAAATACCATTTTTATTAAATGAGTTGATGATTTGGTATCAAACGAGCGAAAGCGAGTTTGATGCTAAATCTCTCACGAGTTTAATAAAAATGGTATTTCACGGAAGCTAGTTTAATATTCTGTTTATTGCTTTCCATCATAAAATTTATAGAAACTGCCAACAGTCGCAATCACGATCGTGAGTGAACATATCAACTGTGTCAGAAGAAGAGATAATATACATTTTATTTGAAAACATTAACAAAATATTCTATATATTATATTTTGATCATTGTTTATAAATGATCAAGACATCGAGTAAGTCTGCATATTATTACGCAACCCAACTACAGTCTAGCCTTGAGTTAGAGGCAAAAGTGCTATTCTACTCAGTGACATAACATGTTATTCTACTCAGTGAAAATACCATTTTTATTTTCACCAATATTTACAGTATTTCACCCTTAAGAATTTAATAAACTAGTGTAACATTGCCATAAACATATTACACTGCAGTATCTTCCACGGGTGAGTAATAATCAATTTATTATACTGTTAGTTGTCACACGGATATTTCATATTTTAAAAAAACAATTTCATTCCTTGGTTTGGGTTTAAACAAAACGGTCAACTTCGAGTCATGAATCACGTTGGACCTTTAGCCATGGAACCGATGTTAAACCGATCACTGAATCTCACCACCTTGAGCATAAGCGTTATCAGTCAGAAAACAAGTTTGC
The DNA here is from genome assembly GCF_003918875.1 of Haliotis rubra. NCBI lineage: Eukaryota > Metazoa > Mollusca > Gastropoda > Lepetellida > Haliotidae > Haliotis > Haliotis rubra. The sequence continues at coordinate 1,718,578 of NW_025767457.1, forward strand.
TTCAGCTGCGATCTTGAATCCTATTGTCAGGTTAATCTGACTTCGGAGTATTCATTGTTGAACTGACGTGGAATTCTATCCCACAAATTAGAGTTGGCGCTACAATATTAGCTTTGTTGGGGGATTGGTTACTTTTACCCTGGGATACCCAGAGCGAAAGGTAATATTCGAGTTCTATTTGAGACAAATCCTTCGGACACTGTACCCTTTTAATCTTATAATCATTTTGTCACATCTTGCATGTCTAGAAAAATGTTTTGAGTTAAGCAAAGGGGAAATGACATTACATTTCCGCAACCATCACCTGGGGAATAGCAAATGTGTAATAGAGGTGTTTAAAAACGGGGATTAAAACAGGTTTTCAGCAACCCATGCTTGTGATGAGTTCAGTGACAACAGTGTAGAACGATTATGATGTCCGTTACTCGACTGACTGGTCCAGACTCAAGTATATATGCCTTCATATAGCTGGAATACTGCTGAGTTGGTTTATATGCTAAACAAACATATACGCCTCTGTCTGCACATTCACACACATATGGATCATTTATACATATTCGCTCTCTGTCTGCACATTCACAATAATATATGGATCGATTTTATACATATACATACTCTGTCTGCACATCTCACACAATATATGGATCATATTCTACATATTCGCATCTCTTTACACATTCAGACACATGTGGATCATGTTGTCTACAGGAGGAGCTCGTCATTAATCATACAATATCAGCTACAAATAAGTCTCAATCTTTAATTGTTTTGATGATTGTTTCACAATGCCCATCAAATGAATATAAGCACGGAAATCACGTCATTAGGAGGCCGTGCTTGTTCGTCCATTGTACGTGGATAAGAGGAAGTTAAAAACAATTCCCCTGACAAAAAACTTCCTGGCTGTCTCTTACACTTAAATAGTGACTGGGATAAACCGCCGTATCGCGTCCCTGTTGCCCGCTGTTAGTGGCTGTCAGGCTAAATCATGGAGAATTTCAGTAAGTACACGTTTCATTTCAAAGTAATTCAGTTTGATACGTCGTGTGAATAAATTACTGATATAGAGGATATTAAAACGATTCTTCCAGTGAAATACCATTTTTTATTAAATGAGTTGATGATTTGGTATCAAACGAGGCGAAAGCGAGTTTGATGCTAAATCTCTCACGAGTTTAAAATGGTATTTCACGGAAATAGACAGTTTAATGTTCTGTTTATTGCTTCATCATAAAATTTATAGAAACTCGCTAACAGTCGCAATCACGATCGTGAGTGAACATATATCAACTGTGTCAGAAGAAGAGATAATATACATTTTATCGAAAACATTAACAAAATATTCTTATATATTATATTTTGATCATTGTTTATAAATGATCAAGACATCGAGTAAGTCTGCATATTATTACGCAACCCAACTACAGTCTAGCCTTGAGTTAGAGGCAAAAGTGCTATTCTACTCAGTGACATAACATGTTATTTTGTACTCTAGTGAAAATACCATTTTTATTTTCGCACCAATATTTACAGTATATCACCCTTAAGAATTTAATAAACTAGTGTAGAATTGCCATAAACATATTACACTGCAGTATCTTCCACGGGTGAGAAATAAACAATTTATTATACTGTTAGATTGCTCACACAATGGATATTTCATATTTTAAAAAACAATTTCATACCTTGGTTTGGGTTTAAACAAACAGGTCAACTTCGAGTCATGAATCACGTTGGACCTTTAGCCATGGAAAGCGATGTTAAACCGATCACTGAATCTCACCACCTTGAGCATAAGTAAGCGTTATCAGTCAGAAAACAAGTTTGCTTCAGCTGCGATCTTGAATCCTATTGTCAGGTTAATCTGACTGGGAGTAATATTCATTGTTGAACTGACGTGGAATTCTATCCCGTACAAATTAGAGTTTGCGCTACAATATTAGCTTTTGTTGGGTGGATTGGTTACTTTTAACCCTGGGATACCCAGAGCGAAAGTAATATTCGAGTTCTATTTGAGACAAATCCTTCGGACACTGTACCCTTTTAATCTTATAATCATTTTGTCACATCTTGCATGTCTAGAAAAATGTTTTGAGTTAAGCAAAGGGGAAATGACATTACATTTCCGCAACCATCACCTGGGGTTGGACTGCAAATGTGTAATAGAGGTGTTTAAAACAGGGGATTAAAACAGGCTTTCAGCAACTCATGCTTGTGATGAGTTCTGTACTGACAACAGTGTAGAACGATTATGATGTCCGTTACTCGACTGACTGGTCCAGACTCAAGTATATATGCCTTCATATAGCTGGAATACTGCTGAGTTGGTTTATATGCTAAACAACACATTTTCCTCAATTCCTATACTAACACTGAAGTAACGATAAGAACGGAAACAATTCAACAAGTTCTATACGTTTACAGGTAATTTGAAATGCAGTAGAAACAGGGGCACAATGGCACCGACAGCTCATGGTCACTTCAATGTAGCTAATTCGGATGTAAATGCAGTAGAAACAGGGGCACACCACCGACAGCTCATGGTCACTTCAATGTAGCTAATTCGGATGTAAATGCAGTAGAAACAGGGCACACCACCGACAGCCCATGGTCACTTCAATGTAGCTAATTCGGATGTAAATGCAGTAGAAACAGGGGCACACCACCGACAGCCCATGGTCACTTCAATGTAGCTAATTCGGATGTAAATGCAGTAGAAACAGGGGCACACCACCGACAGCCCATGGTCACTTCAATGTAGCTAATTCGGATGTAAATGCAGTAGAAACAGAACAATGGCACACTACCGACAGCCCATGGTCACTTCAATGTAGCTAATTCGGATGTAAATGCAGTAGAAACAGGGGCACACCACCGACAGCTCATGGTCACATCAATGTAGCTAATTCGGATGTAAATGCAGTAGAAACAGGGCACACACACCGACAGCCCATGGTCACTTCAATGTAGCTAATTCGGATGTAAATGCAGTAGAAACAGGGCACACCACCGACAGCCCATGGTCACTTCAATGTAGCTAATTCGGATGTAAATGCAGTAGAAACAGGGCACACCACCGACAGCTCATGGTCACTTCAATGTAGCTAATTCGGATGTAAATGCAGTAGAAACAGGGGCACACCACCGACAGCCCATGGTCACTTCAATGTAGCTAATTCGGATGTAAATGCAGTAGAAACAGGGGCACACCACCGACAGCTCATGGTCACTTCAATGTAGCTAATTCGGATGTAAATGCAGTAGAAACAGGGGCACACCACCGACAGCTCATGGTCACTTCAATGTAGCTAATTCGGATGTAAATGCAGTAGAAACAGGGGCACACCACCGACAGCTCATGGTCACTTCAATGTAGCTAATTCGGATGTAAATGCAGTAGAAACAGAACAATGGCACACTACCGACAGCTCATGGTCACTTCAATGTAGCTAATTCGGATGTAAATGCAGTAGAAACAGGGGCACACCACCGACAGCCCATGGTCACTTCAATGTAGCTAATTCGGATGTAAATGCAGTAGAAACAGAACAATGGCACACTACCGACAGCTCATGGTCACTTCAATGTAGCTAATTCGGATATAAATGCACAGCCACCGACAGCTCATGGTCACTTCAATGTAGCTAATTCGGATGTAATTCGGATGTAAATGCAGTAGAAACAGGGGCACACCACCGACAGCTCATGGTCACATCAATGTAGCTAATTCGGATGTAAATGCAGTAGAAACAGGGGCACACCACCGACAGCTCATGGTCACATCAATGTAGCTAATTCGGATGTAAATGCAGTAGAAACAGGGGCACACCACCGACAGCCCATGGTCACTTCAATGTAGCTAATTCGGATGTAAATGCAGTAGAAACAGGGGCACACCACCGACAGCTCATGGTCACTTCAATGTAGCTAATTCGGATGTAAATGCAGTAGTAGAAACAGGGCACACCACCGACAGCCCATGGTCACTTCAATGTAGCTAATTCGGATGTAAATGCAGTAGAAACAGGGGCACACACCACCGACAGCCCATGGTCACTTCAATGTAGCTAATTCGGATGTAAATGCAGTAGAAACAGGGGCACACCACCGACAGCCCATGGTCACTTCAATGTAGCTAATTCGGATGTAAATGCAGTAGAAACAGGGGCAATGGCCACCGACAGCTCATGGTCACTTCAATGTAGCTAATTCGGATGTAAATGCAGTAGAAACAGGGGGCACACCACCGACAGCCCATGGTCACTTCAATGTAGCTAATTCGGATGTAAATGCAGTAGAAACAGGGGCACACCACCGACAGCACACACCTAATGTAGCTAATTCGGATGTAAATGCAGACAGGGCACCACCATGGTCACTTCAATGTAGCTAATTCGGATGTAAATGCAAGTAGAAACAGGGGCACACCACCGACAGCTCATGGTCACTTCAATGTAGCTAATTCGGATGTAAATGCAGTAGAAACAGGGGCACACCACCGACAGCCCATGGTCACTTCAATGTAGCTAATTCGGATGTAAATGCAGTAGAAACAGGGCACACCACCGACAGCTCATGGTCACATCAATGTAGCTAATTCGGATGTAAATGCAGTAGAAACAGGGCACACCACCGACAGCCCATGGTCACATCAATGTAGCTAATTCGGATGTAAATGCAGTAGAAACAGGGGGCACACCACCGACAGCTCATGGTCACTTCAATGTAGCTAATTCGGATGTAAATGCAGTAGAAACAGGGGCACACCACCGACAGCTCATGGTCACTTCAATGTAGCTAATTCGGATGTAAATGCAGTAGAAACAGGGGCACACACACCGACAGCTCATGGTCACAATGTAGCTAATTCGGAATGTAGCTAATTCGGATGTAAATGCAGTAGAAACAGGGGGCACACCACCGACAGCTCATGGTCACTTCAATGTAGCTAATTCGGATGTAAATGCAGTAGAAACAGGGGCACACCACCGACAGCCCATGGTCACTTCAATGTAGCTAATTCGGATGTAAATGCAGTAGAAACAGGGGCACACCACCGACAGCCCATGGTCACATCAATGTAGCTAATTCGGATGTAAATGCAGTAGAAACAGGGCACACCACCGACAGCTCATGGTCACTTCAATGTAGCTAATTCGGATGTAAATGCAGTAGAAACAGAACAATGGCACCCTACCGACAGCTCATGGTCACTTCAATGTAGCTAATTCGGATGTAAATGCAGTAGAAACAGGGGCACACCACCGACAGCCCATGGTCACATCAATGTAGCTAATTCGGATGTAAATGCAGTAGAAACAGGGGCACACCACCGACAGCTCATGGTCACATCAATGTAGCTAATTCGGATGTAAATGCAGTAGAAACAGGGGCACAACCGACAGCCACCTTCAATGTAGCTAATTCATGTAAATGGTCACACTCAATGTAATGTAGCTAATTCGGATGTAAATGCAGTAGAAACAGAACAATGGCACACTACCGACAGCCCATGGTCACTTCAATGTAGCTAATTCGGATGTAAATGCAGTAGAAACAGAACAATGGCACACTACTGACAGCTCATGGTCACTTCAATGTAGCTAATTCGGATGTAAATGCAGTAGAAACAGGGGCACACCACCGACAGCCCATGGTCACTTCAATGTAGCTAATTCGGATGTAAATGCAGTAGAAACAGAACAATGGCACACCACCGACAGCCCATGGTCACTTCAATGTAGCTAATTCGGATGTAAATGCAGTAGAAACAGAACAATGGCACACTACTGACAGCTCATGGTCACTTCAATGTAGCTAATTCGGATGTAAATGCAGTAGAAACAGGCACACCACCGACAGCCCATGGTCACTTCAATGTAGCTGACAGTAAATGCAGTAGAAACAGGGCACACATGGTCACTACCGACAGCAGGGGCAATGTAGCTAATTCGGATGTATGTAAATGCAGTAGAAACAGGGGCACACCACCGACAGCCCATGGTCACTTCAATGTAGCTAATTCGGATGTAAATGCAGTAGAAACAGGGGCACACCACCGACAGCTCATGGTCACATCAATGTAGCTAATTCGGATGTAAATGCAGTAGAAACAGGGGCACACCACCGACAGCCCATGGTCACTTCAATGTAGCTAATTCGGATGTAAATGCAGTAGAAACACGGGCACACCACCGACAGCTCATGGTCACTTCAATGTAGCTAATTCGGATGTAAATGCAGTAGAAACAGAGAGTGATAAGGTATTGTGGCAAATCCTGGCAATTATCGTTTACGTTATATTGTAAAGCCTTGTGCTGGAACCTTTGTAGAAAAATTCAATTTTTTTATTGAAATTTCCCGTTGCTTTGATTACTTTCTTGTTATTTCAATCATGTTCTCGGAAATTCGATTATTTTCACGTTTCTTCAAGTTTCTTTTAAAAAAACTTTGAGTGTCACTATCACTACCTTGGTAGTATGTTAAACAAAAATGTTGAACAAAACAGATGAATGTGGAAAGGGTTTTCTATTCTCGTTGCTTCGCGTATTTCATTGTTATTTCAACTTTCATCAGGAAACTTTAAGTAACAAGAAAAATATCGAACTAACAGGTAAATATTTTGATATGAAAATAGCTCGTATTTTGCGCTATGGTGCCGAGGCCTGGGGATTCTGTCAGAAAGATTATATTGAACCTGTGCACATATTGGCTTGCAAACGGTTTCTATGCATTACGATCTCTACTCCTAATAATATAGCTCGTGGTGAATGTGGGCGGTATCCCCTATATACCCTTGTATACAAAAGGGTAATAAAGTATTGGTTAATATTATTAGGTATGTCTGTTTTTCGTCATCCCCCAAAATGTTAATACAGGAAGCTAAGGCTTTAGATCATAATAGACTTAATTGGGCTTCGAAGTGTCGAGATATGTTGTACAGTTTGGGTTTTGTTTTTGTTTGGGAACAGCACTTTGTTTATTTTCCTACCTCGTTCTTTCTGAATTTCTGTGTCGGCTTAAATGTATTTATGAACAGAATTGGTATAGTTTACTTCAATATGGCAGCAAATCTTTGTCGTATTCTTACGAACAAATTGTATATCACTAATAGTTTCATCTTTGAATCCTTTACAACAGTTAAATAGACAACAGTAAGAGTGAGGTGTGAATTTTTTCGCTTCCATATACATGTATAAATTATACTCATAGAAACGAATAAGGGAACACACGAAAGTACAAGTGTTCCTTTATTAATTTCCAAAATTTCACCCACGATGCAATACATACCTTGTGAAGAAACCTCGAAAAGAATAAAGGAACACTTGTACTTTCATACTGCTCCCTTATTCGTTTCCATGAGTATTTTACACAAAACAAGTTAAGAATAATTATAGTTGATCTGTCATTGAGGGATAGATTAAACTTAATTTGTATGAAATAATCGGATGACCCTTCCTCTTTGTTAAGTAGTGCATCTTTAAAATATGTTAGTCACATCAAAATTTCAAAATAAGAACAAACACACACACGCTCACAAGTAATACTTTGTACATAAGTATTAAAATCTACCTCGGAATCAACCTGGATGCTATTCGTTCATAGGGAACAGGTAATCCAATACAAAAACCGTCAAGGCGAAATTTCTTCTTAATGAATATAATCAATATCAAACCGATATTCATTCTATGTCCTGTGATTTTTGATCAGGTGATTATGTAACCAGTGTGATTTAACTTGGAACAATAGCTTAACGGTGAGGCCTGTAAACAGCATGCAATATACATATCATACATTTAAGAAAGATAGAGTACCTAGGCATATCTTTGTTGTCCAGTGCCAAGATATAAATGAAAGTGCTAGCTAAATTTCGATGCGGGACTCTACCTCTCGCCATGGAAACAGGACACTATAACAGACCTGTAGCCCCATGGCCACTCAACGAACGCCTCTGTCAGTTCTGTGATGTGATTGAGGATGGAACACAGTTTCTGATAGACTGTCCTACTTATGACGATATCAGATACGAACTTTTGAAAGATACTGCGGTAATGCCATACTTTACAAACCTCACTTCGTCTGAAAAAATAACCTATTTAATGCAATTATGTGATATTCAAAAAAAGCTAGGAAATGCCCTATTTGCTATGCTTGCCAGAAGATGTAACCTTATAAATTAATTCCCAATCTACTGTTTTAATTGTATCTAGCTTTAAATTGTTTTTTAAACTATCTTGTGTAATCTATTATTCTTATGGTTTTGTAACATTCTATTTAAATATGTCGATTTGTACGAGGGAATGATACATGATGAAGTTTTTGAAACGTTATGAGTTTATGTTTGTGTCTAAACTTGTATATATGTAAGAGTATGTGTGTGTGTGTGTGTGTGTGTGTGTGTTGTGTGTGTGTGGTTGTGGTTGTGTGTGTGGTTGTGGTATGTGTGTGTGGTTGTTGTATGTGTGTGGTTGTGTGTGGTGTGGTGTGTGTGTGTGGTGTTGTGGTTGTGTGTGTGTGTGTGTGTGTGTGTGTGTGTGGGTGTGTGTGTGTGTGTGTGTGTGTGTGTGTAGGATGGTGTGTTGTGCGTGTGGTGTGGTGTGTGTGAGTGTGTGTGTGTGTGAGTGAGTGAAGGATGGTGTGTTGTAGTATGGGGATAGAGGTTTTGTGAGTGGGGGAATTGGGGTGGAGAGTTGTCGGTGTGTGTAGTGGCTTGTGTTGTATATATTGGTTGTTAGAAGTGTGAATATGTCCTGGATGTGAGAAGAATGTGTCGTCTGTTTCAGTTCTGTTTGTTTGTTTTAAGTATAAATTAGGGAAAATGTCTCCCATAACCCATATGCGTGGCTAATACGACAAAAAGCTTTTTATTTTATGTATTTTAACTATGTGTTGTATTGGGCGAGACTTAAAGAAATCTCTAACCCCTCCCCCTCTCTCTCTCTCTCTCTCTCCTCTCTCTCTCTCTCTCTCTCTCTCTCTCTCTCTCTCTCTCTCTCTCTCTCTCTCTCTCTCTCTCTCTCTCTCTCTCTCTCTCTCTCTCTCTCTCTCTCTCTCTCTCTAAGTCGTTTAAGAAACCAAATATGGAAATGTTTGTCGTCAACGAATCGTCCTGTCGAGATAGACCTACAGCGGAAACTAATCTTCATAGACTTGTGGTGAAGGATTATCCTTTGTGACTTTTCTGATTCTTTATTTTCAGATACTTTCCATGCTGTCATTATCTTTGGGGCCTTACTTCTATCAGAGATGCAGAATGTCAAGACTACTGCAAGTGACATCAACAACGTTGATCAACCAAGATGTAATGTCAGTGATGACAACAAAGTCGTAATCTGCAGCCACCTCCAACTGACGTCTCTGCCCAACGTTACAAATCCAGATGAAGTCAATACTCTTCTCCTCGACCACAACAATTTATCATGGATAAGAAAATTTGAATTTGCGAGATTTCGAACTTTGACTCATCTTGACCTTTCCTACAATGACATAAACTCCATCGAGGATGATGGTTTTCAAAACATGAGCAGCTTGGGATTCCTTAGCTTAGCACACAGTATTATGGAACCATCGGTGTTGACAAGCCAGGTGTTTAGAGGTTTAGCCAATCTCAAAACTCTTAAGCTGAATAACAACAACATGGCTGAATACCCTAACGAAGCCTTGAGCCAGCTTACTTCCTTAGAAGCTCTTTTCATCAACGGCGTTCCAGATGGGGAATTCGGAGAGGGGTTTAGAAATCTAACAAAACTAACTCATCTAACGATCTCCGGAAACAACGGGTTTTGTAACCAAACAACATTGTCGAACTCTACATTTGTTAACACCGTGTTCTTGGAAAACTTAGACGTATCAAAATGTTATGTTTCTCACATTGAAAAAGATTCTTTCTCGCCACTGACAAAACTTAGAAGTCTTAATATCTCTGATAATGTTAGACTCGGGTTTCAATCCTTCGGCAACGGAGCCTATGGACTTCAGTTCACGAACATCACAACTCTGATAGCCAACAAAATCGTGGTAAAGCATACAAGCTGTGTTGTCATTCGTAAAGCATATGTTGTTCACCTCAGCAACACCTCACTAGAAAATTTGTACCTTGATGATAACGAAATCGAGAATATTGAGAACGGTGTCCTGCAACTCTTGCCCTCGACTCTACGATTGGTATCTGCCCAGAGGAATAAATTTAGCTACGGACACTATCTGCGTGACTTGGATTCTTTGACGGGACTAGAGAAAGTTTGGTTAAGTGGAAAATCATACCCAATTGTAGTTCCGAACGTTGACACTCTTGATGACTACATGGATGACCAGTTTGAGGCGCCATATTGTTTCCATGATGAGACAGACGAACGGGATGTTCTGGCAAGTGAACTTCAGTCTCGCAGTGTCTGGTACGAGCCAGAGACAGTCAGGGATCCTCCTCAGTCTCCTTTCAACTTATCACTTCCGCCGAATCTGCAGAGGATAGTGTCGAACTTCACCCAGATGGCTTTCCCAATCGGGAAGATCCACTTCCAAACATCAAACCTGTCTTATCTTGATCTGTCCAGCAATCTTGTTCTCTTCGACGAAGGAACTATAAGAGGACTAGATAACGTGACATACATTGATCTATCAAATAATCTAGCCAGGAAAATGTCAACCAGCTTACTCGAAAACTGCTTAAAACTTCGTACCTTGAACATTTCCTTTAATTTCTTTGGTTGGCAGATACAGAAAGATACGAAAGGTGAAATATTCAAAAACCTGACTCAACTGACAAAGTTGGTTATATCCAATAATGACATGAAATATATGCGTGGCGAGGTATTGCGAGATCTGCATTCCTTAAAGATTTTAAACGTGTCAGACAACGGAATGTACTCCTTCAAGCCCAACATCCGCAACTCGATTCACCTTGAGGTTATTGACTGCTCGTATAACCAAATCAAGTGGATGCCAAACCACATTATGGATGACATAAACGAAATTAAATCTAAAGTTCCAAACTTAACATTACACCTTCGAGGTAATCCACTCTCATGTTCATGCAATCAGCTCCCGTTTCTCAAGTGGCTTCTTACATCGGGGATAACACCTGATGACATGGCTGACTACTATTGTCTGATGCCGAACACCCACCGAAGAGTCATCCTAAACAAGGCGGACTTTAAGAAATTGATCGATGAGCAAACTACGGCTTGTCAGAATAATTTCGGGCTTGCGCTAGGATGTGCATCCATTGTGGTTGCATCAATTACTCTAATGATTTCTGCAATCCTATATCGCTACAGATGGAAACTGAGGTACCTATATTACGCTGCAAGGTTGCGCTACATAAGGGACACTGACGTTGAGGAAGAGCAAGATGAGTTCCTATTCGACGCGTTTGTCTCCTACGCTGATGAAGACCGTGGGTTTGTCATAAATGATATGAGAGCGCATTTGGAACACGATACCGGTATGACACTCAACATCCACCATCGAGACTTCATGCCAGGAGAACCCATTGCTTCCAACATTGTCGGCGCCATCAAGAAGAGCAGGAAGACCCTGGTGGTACTGTCCCAGAATTTCCTCAACAGTTATTGGTGCACATACGAGCTGCGCATGGCCCAGATGGAGAGCATCAGCAGCGGGAGGGACCTCATCCTCATCATCATGTATGAGTCGGTACCCGCTAAGAACATCCCCCCAGAATTCCTTCACATGTTGCAGTCTGATTCCTATATTGAGTACCCCCGTGATGAAGGCGACAGTGACATCTTCTGGAAACAAGTAGCTCGAGCCCTAAGACATCGATCACATCGTCAGAATTCGACGAGTTCATCGTTACAAGCCGTCCCATAGTGACAGTGTAACGTAATATACTCACGTACAAAAGAAACTTGATACCTGACAAAGTACTGACTGTGTGCAGAATTTCGGTCCCATGTCACTAAAACCTATTGTAATATGAACATAAATCTATTGAGAAGCACATCACAAAATTTAATCAAGATCTTTTTAACATTAAATGATGTATTGACGTGCCATTTGCTGAAGGGGTGAAATTTGAAATTTACATAGCCAAAAGATAAAGACTTTACACTTTCATAGACTTTTAGAGTGGTCAAAAAGCTTTGTCAATAACGGGTGTGTCCTCCTTGGGCCACATCTGCACATTGATGACGTCAGCCGCCTGATGACGTTGTTTGGTGTTCTCTGCCACTCCTCCCTCAGCGCTTGGATCAGCTGCCGACGTGTTTGTGGAGGTTCGAGAGGTAATGGTTCGGTGACATATCAGGAGACCTTGGGGGCCAGGGTAGAACGTTGACGTTGTTGCGATTACAACTCTAGCAACATGTGGCCTAGCGTTGTCATGTTGGAAGAGAGTCCCTCGCTGGTGTTGCTGCAGGAAAGGGAGAACTACCGGCCTCAAAACGTGGTTGATGTAGCGTTGACCAGTCAGTGTCTCGTCAAACACAACAAGTCTAGTGGTCCGGTCTCCAAAAAATTGTCCCCAGATCATTACACCCCCTCCGCCGAAAGGCTCCGTCTCCTGCATGCAACAAGGATCCATTCGTTCGCCCACTCTCCGTTAAACTCATGTCCGTCCGTCATTATGGAACAGAGAGAACCTGCTCTCGTCCGAAAAGAGTACCCTTTGCCAGTCACGTCTCTGCCAGCGTCGTACGTGACGTGCCCACTGTAAACTCTGGCGATGTCTAAGTGCCAGGAAAGTTCCTCTGTACGGTCTGTAGTTCCTAATGTCGTAGGCACGGAGACGTCTGTCGACTGAGGTGGCGACCCAATGCCGTTGTTGCCGTCAGGAAGCGGTTACGTAGGTGGAGATTACGGATGTATTGGTTTCCTGTACCGTTGTGATGCGGGGTCTGCCTGATCTGGGCCGGTCTCTTGTCTGGCCAGTCTGTTGGAACCGCTGGATGAGGTTGGATATAGCCGTGGTAGAGCAACCGAAGGTTCTCGCAACGTGACCACGAGAAGCCCCCATTTGGATGGTACCGATGGCTCGTTCACGCTGTTCTGCTGTCAGTCTCGGCATTCTTGATGTGGTTTTCCAACAGAGGGTTATATGGGGGCATTTCATACCAAAAATTGCACGTGCGGTTCGTGCAACTACGAGAAAACCGAGTTTACAAGGACCGTGCCTGTGAACCATGCTTTGGAACTGTTGCGTTCCCGCTATACAATTTCAAGTCTCTATGAACACGGGAGAACTCGGGACATAGTATTTTGCAATGTTTAAAAAGTCACAGTTTCTTTAGAGCGAAAATAATAGGGTCAAGTTTCTTTTGGACGTGAGTATATATTTTCTTTGATCTATGACAATATGGTAAAAATATTACCTTGAATTATGTTTAAATCTCAAATCGTAATTTGGTAATGGTGTTAAGATATGTTTGTTGAAGGTGTATCCTTTGAGGATTACGATTAGATGTACCCAATAGAACACGATATCACAAAGGTATTCACAACCGTATTCGCATTAAATATAGTCCATACGTTTAAGCTTGGAATTTAAGCTCGATGTTGTAACACGATTCATATAGTCATGTACCGTATTTCTCCTGATGCTGGGGAAAAGCAAGCTTTGGACCCGAGTCATTAAAAACAATGTGTCGGCTGATGACGATCATAATCGAACTGTCTTCAAAAATCGCGGGGTCGATATATATTTAAGGGTGTTTATTTTTAGGAAACACGGTAGTTTGTGTATATATGTAGATAAACCATTAAAAAAAGAAAAGGCATTGTATATAATGAGCCTGCGTCATTTTGTTTGTAATACCAATTATCATAACAAACATATTTTTAACGATACCGTATTATGTTCTGCAAAAACAGAATGAGACGCATGTGGATTTCAGATGTAACTTTATGTATGATATGTATTACCAGCAGATTGAAATAAATTGTTCAAACTTGGCACATTTCATTGTCACTTATCGAGGTTCGTCATGGCACAGGGGAGGTGGGGTAGCCTAGTGGTTAAAGCGTTGGCTCATCACGCTGAAGACCCGGGTTCGAATCCCCACATGGGTACAATGAGTGAAGCCCATTTCTGGTGTCCCCCGCCGTGATATTGCTGGAATATTGCTAAAAGCGGCGTAAAACTAAACTCAGTCAGTCAGTCAGTCGTCATGGCACACGGGAAACAATTGTACGCCAGGACGAAGGTCATCTGTTCTCAATAGGTTGTATGGCCCCCATGAGAGTCGTTGCCCCATGGAACAAATCAGATTACGAATTGTGGTCTGGGAATGTCTTCCTGCAGTGCTTGTGCCAACTGCTGACGTATTCGAAGACGTTGATCAAGAGCATCCAATAAACGCTCGATGGAGTTTAGATCTGGAGACCTTGAGGGTCATGACAGAACGTCAACGTCTGTCTTGCCAGGTGAGGTCAGACGTTGTCGTGGTGAAAATTGTGACGTGTGGTTGTTGGAAAATCGGAAGGACGTGTGCCCGAAGAATCTCTTCTCCAGCGTTGTGCCGTCAAAGGGTTACCCGCACAAATCACTCCCGGTACAAGCAGACATGATGAATTCATGTTTGGTATTCATTTTGTATGAATACCAGCAAAACAGACATTACCGGTTTTTGTACTTTGGCGTTTCTTTTATTGCAGAGAATGTAACCTGTTGTGTTATAAGAGTCCATATTAGTGGCTTGTCTGGTTATTTGACGTTGATTTGTTTTAAAAAACATGACGTTGATGCAAAGAAACGTTATTTTGGTTTGCTGTTTAACGACGCACTCTGCAATATTACAGCTATGTGGCGGCGAAGTGTAAATAATCGAGACAATCCCGTGATCAACATCATGAGCATCGATCTACGCAATTGGTATACGATGACATGTGTCAACCAAGTGAGCGAGCCTGACCACCCGATCCCGTTAGTCGCCTCTTTCGACAAACATGAGTTGCTGAAGATCAATTCTAACCTGGATCTTCATGGGTATCAAGGAATATAAAACTGTTATAACTGCAGTCTTAAATAATCGAATCTTGGCCAGACATAATAAGCAAGGTCAAATTAACCCTGGACTAATTTATCCAGTAATTGACGTCATGTGCATCGATCCGCCAACCGATCCACTTTGTCACGTCGTGGGTTAATGTAGGCTTATCATTTTCGTTTATCTGCCGAAACAGATTCAGATCGGCGTAAAAGACAAAATACTGATCACCATTATCAACAAAATCAGTGATGACACCGGGTAAGGGTTTGTTGGTTCTGCATGTTCATCCGATTCTCATTTTGTCGGTTTTGTCGACCAGCAAGGCGTATGCTACTGAAGACAAAATCGGAGACCGCATTCGACGAACCTTCTCGACCGGCAGAAAGTAATGAGGACATTCTCAGCCCCCATACGACCCAAGGCGCACTCGAGACCGACAAGAACAGCTAACGGGCTGATCTTGGACCTTGTCCTTTTCCCTGCCTGTATTGTGGACATGTACCCACTGTCTTCCTGCTTGCAATATGTCATTGCTCATCACGTGTTCAAAAGGAAGGTAAATGGGACTTGTATAATAGTATATGGGTACATATCGCTGACAATTGGTATGAGGTATTTTCAATAGATTTACCAATAATGTCGCGCTGTTACCTACCCCTATTTCACTGCTCGAATATGTAGCCAAGGAGGTGAAGTACTGGTTCGGGATTACTGCCTTCGTCTGTGCTTGCGTCTGTGCGTGCAGCTTCCGGACAAATCCTGTTTTTATCTAGTTCTATCATATGCAGTTACCAAGCCGCAGAATATCATGAACACCTCCCTCGGACCCAGTATACCAACTCTGAACTGACCAGTCGTTGTTCCACCACCCTAATTGCCAAGCACCAGGCAGGGTAACAAAAAGTACCATTTTATTTGGTGTAACGCGGCCTGTGGATAACACGCCGACCGTCCACACTCCGTACAGCCGCTCCATCACCATAGCAACGGAGGCCGCCACTTGCCAAACGACAAGAGTTAGTGAGTGAATGTGGTTTTACGAGCTTTTAGTAATATCCTAGCAATGTCACACTTTGTGTCCATGTGGGGAATGAAACCCGGGTCTATGGTGAGAAGAGCGAACGTTTCAACCTCTAGGCTACCTCTCCGCCCGAAGTGAAAGGAGGTTCACTTCTTTATGGCGGCGGTGGGGTAGTCTAGTGGTTAAAGCGTTGCCTCGTCACACCGAAGACCCGGGTTCGAATCCCCACATGGGTACAACGTGTGAAGCCCATTTCTGGTGTCCCCCGCCGTGATGTTGCTGGAATATTGCTTAAAGCGGCGTAAATCCAAACTCAGTCAGTCAGTCACTTCTTTATGAAGAAAATTCCTGGATCTCACAGATACCCATGAAATACAGAGAGTTTGTAAAATCCTCCCTCAATAGCGGGACAGGTTATCATTCCGTACAAGAAGAGGTGCGTGTTATTATGGAGTGTACAGTAGTTAACTATATATTTCGTTGTTATTTCTTGGTTTTGCCAAACATATTATCCTGCTGTATAACAAAGTTTCCATGAGAAGGAAAGATTTTGAAAGATACGACGAAGTAATGAGAGTGAGAGAGTTTAATTTTTACGCCGCTTTTAGACAATATTCCAGCAATATCACGGCGGGCGACACGAGACATGGGCTTCACACATTGTATCCATGTAGGGAATCGACCCCGGTCTTCAGTGTGACGACCGGACGCTTTCACCACTATTCTACCCCCTGCTCCCGAAGTAATGAGAGATGAATGCCGAATTCTACCATTTTGGAGCAAGTCAAAGGCCTTATTGGGTTTGTCACTATGAGTGAGTGAGTATGTGAGTTTAGTTTTACACAGCAATCAGCAATATTTCAGCTTTATGGTGGCGGTCTGAAAATAATCGAATTTTTGGACCAGACAATCCAGCGACCAACAATCATGTGCATCGATCTACGCTTTTGGGATACGATGACATGTGTCATCTAACTCAGCGGGCCTGACTCATCCGATCCCTCTTACGACAAGCATTGATTTTATCACGAGGAATACGACGCATTTATAATCCGACAAGAAAATGTTAAATACTTCCGTGTTACTGCTGATAATAAAAGCCACTTATGGCCAAGAGTCCTTTCATGACATTTCGCTGAAGTGTGAAATTCAATCGTGCACAATCGTGTGTGTGTGTGTGTGTGTGTGTGTGTGTGTGTGGTCCCAAAATCGTTCTCAGTATCGCAAACACTGATTTCTGTCTGTCGGCTAATCAAATGATATATATTTCATGAATATCTACGTTTTGGGGGAATGCAGGGAATAATTTCATGATGATCTTAGCGCCTGTAGTCAGTGGTCTACATGGTTCGACTTACTCGGAGTTCGACATACCGGTTCAAAGTTATTACTAACTGAGGTGTAGAAATATTTTATCCATATGCTTTTAATTACTAGCATACTCGGTCAGTTTGGTTTCGGTCTTTGATGTTTCACTCGGTATCACGAATACAAATTCGAACTGGTACAAACTTGTGGTCAGTTCGACTTATCAGTATCAGGTTAACATACGTTTTCTTGGGACTATTTAGTGCGTTCTAAACAACCTTGAATTCAACACATAATTTCGACATATCCGGATGAAAGAGTTCATTGGACTGTGAGTTCGATACATGCCTGTTCGCGACAACGGTTCAGGTCGCCGTTAAATCCAAAAAACTCACTCATTCACTCACTTACTCGAGCCGCCAATTACAAGGCTCTTTGTACAGACTGATATTTCTAATTAACAGTGGTTGTTAGTTTAATGGACGTAATTCAAAGATACGTCGTGTGTGGACTGTGGATTCGACAAATCCAAGTTCGATACAACGGTGTTAAATGCATGTTACTTACTCATCATTCATTCATTCGAGACAACAATTAGCAGAGTTTGGGCGTCTTGGTACAAATGAACATTTCGAATATGAGTGACTAACGCTGATTGTTATTTTAAACGACTTTATTGAAAGTGTTCAGACATTAGAGGTTTTCAATTGTTAAACATCTCGTCTCCATCACGTTTATTTAAATATACAGTATAAAAATGGGTGCGTCGACTTCTATCTACACTTATTTCATTTTTCTGATCAGTCCAACACCAAACACAGTATTAACAAATAGAAACAATTATACAAATGACAGAGTGTTTATGTGTTGCCTAAAAAGATACCAATGTTATATTGCCTCGCCATAAAGGCCGAATAGGAACGGAAAATTATTCTAGCATGCAAGAAACTACAAAAACAAGTAAAAGGAGGAAAGAACGAACAAGTGTTTTTCATAAAACTGGGATGGTTCAGATACATCATGATATAGCGGTGTAGTAGTGGCAGTGGCAGTAGTAGTTGTACTAATAGAAGTAGGAGTAGGGTAGTAGTGGGAGTAGTAGTTGCAGTAGTAGTAGTAGTAGTAGTTGCAGTAGTAGTAGTAGTGGCAGTGGCAGTAGTAGTAGTGGCAGTAGTAGTAGTAGTAGTGACAGTAGTAGTTGTACTAGTAGTAGTAGGAGTAGGGTAGTAGTGCGAGTAGTAGTTGCAGTATTAGTAGTAGTGGCAGTAGTAGTAGTAGTAGTAGTAGTAGTAGTAGTAGTTGCAGTAGTAGTAGTAGTAGTGGCAGTAGTAGTAGTAGTAGTATTAGTAGTAGTAGTAGTAGTAGTAGTAGTAGTAGTAGTAGTAGTAGTGGTAGTAGTAGTAGTAGTAGTAGTGCAGTAGTAGTAGTAGTAGTAGTAGTAGTAGTAGTAGTAGTAGTAGTAGTAGCAGTAGTAGTAGTAGTAGTAGTAGTAGTAGTAGTAGTAGTAGTAGTAGTAGTAGTAGCGGCAGTAGTAGTAGTAGTAGCAGTAGTAGTAGTAGCGTAGTAGTAGCAGTAGTAGGTAGTAGTAGTAGTAGTAGTAGTAGGCAGTAGTAGTAGTGGCAGTAGTAGTGGTAGTAGTAGTAGTGGTTAGTAGTAGTGGTAGGTAGTAGTAGTAGTAGTAGTAGTAGTAGTGGTAGTAGTAGTAGTAGTAGTAGTAGTAGTAGTAGTAGTAGTAGTAGTAATAGTAGCAGAAGTTATGATTGCTGTGATTAATTCCTTTGAGGGGCATTTAGAAGTTGGTGTGATGAACGACGAGGAGAGTTCTATGGATATACAACTTCTTTAATATAATATCAGCGACGTTTCGGTGTAGCTACTAACAGCAAGTGATTACAATACTGAAGGCAAGGTTATATATACATAGTAAAGTTTGAACACTTAGTGATTGAATGATGTTTGCACAATTAATGAGGTTGATGTACAAGGTTGGAGGATGTTTACACAAGAACGCAAATTGTCCTAGATGGGAATTGTCCGGGTGGCAATTGTCGTGCTCCCGGGGTGGGTGGGTGGGTTATTGGGAGGAAGTCAGTGAAATGACAAACAGGAGAATAATAGGATTAAGATTGTAGTAATAGTAATAGTAATAGTAATAGTAATAGTAATAGTAATAGAAGTAGTAGTAGTAGTAGTAATAGTAGTAGTAGTGGTAGTAGTAGTAGTAGTAGTAGTAGTAGTAGTAGTCGTTGTAGTAGTAGGATACGGACTAACGACTTTAGCTCACATGCATTGCATACTAGTATTCATTTCGATTTACGATGACGGAACCGAAATGAAAAGTGTGGGAAAATAAAGGAAAATAAGGAAGTCTTTCGTGTCATACTGTTCTAAAACATTCTCGACGAGCCATGTCCTTCCTTCCGAGGAAATAATATATTCGAAATGAGCAAATTCATTTCAGCAATATTATTACAGTAACTTTACAGCTCTTTTTGTCCAAACAGGAAACCATTAGCGATTTATGAATTCTTATAACTAAATCAAACTATTGCCTAACAAAAGCCCCGCAGGACCGAAGCCCCACAGACAAAATCCCCTCGGATAAAAGCCCTTTTGGGCAAAAGCCCCAGACATCACAGACAAAAGCGCCATATATATATATATATATATATACAAAAACAATTCAAATTTAACAAGATATATTTACATTCTAATATCAAAAATCAACATAGCCCAGCACTTGTCACATCTTGCAAGGTGACTGTGCTCACGTGTCAGCTGTGGGTTCTCCATCTAAAAATTAATTACATATTATATAAATATTATAAATAAAGACATAATTAAGGTAATTAATATGAATATTTTAGAGATACTGTTGAGTTTACAGTCTTGACATTGAGCAGATCATGTTAACACTGAACGCTTAATTAATGAATGAAACAATGAGAACACCCTCAAGACCACCTTCCTCCTTAAGACCACCTTGAAAAAAACCAACACTTAAGTGTCTTAATTAATCCTTTTCAAACCCAATTTCTTGATTACCCTTCTCAAGACCAACCTCCTTCTCAAGACCAACTTCCTACTCAGACCACCTTGAGAAAACATGATTTGGGGCTTTTGTCTCATTTGTTATTTTTGCTATGGGGCTTTTGTCCGAGGGGCTTTTGTCTATAGGGCTTCGGTCCTTCAGGGCTTTTGTCTGTCCACCAGTCAAACATAGACAGGATAACAATAAGCATATAACCTGCCTTTCAAAAGTTAATTTCAGCTACATGTACGCCCAACTACGAGAGGATAATAATAAAAACATACATGACTTTACCACACAAATGTCACATGTACGACCTCGCTATATTCGAAATATAAAATGTCCTGTTCACTGTGGTCTGACAGCCTGACACAAGCATCTCCAGAACTCTTCCCTGTCTTCCTCATCAGTGGGGTAAGCTATGTAAGAATCTGTATGCAACAGTTTGAGAATTTCTGGCGGGATGTCCTTGGTTGGAATATTTTCGTACATGATGATGATCAGGATGTCCCTCCCGCTGCTGATGCTCTCCATCTGGGCCATGCGCAGTTCGTACATGCACCAATAACTGTTCAGGAAGTTCTGCGACAGAACTACCAGAGTCTTCCTGCTGTTCTTGATGGCGCAAATTATGTTTGCAGCTATGGGTTCTCCTGGCATGAAGTCTCGGTGGTGGATGTTTAGGTTTATTCTGTCATGAATTTCCATGTAGTAAAGCATGTCATTGACGACAACCCCTCGGTCTTCGTCAGCGTATGAGACAAATGCGTCGTGCATGAAGTGCGCGTCATCTGGAGTATTTTGGTTACCTTTGTACTGGATTCTGGCAGAGTGGTACAGATAGCGCAACTTCCACCTGTACCTTCGAAGCAGCCCAACAATCACGACTATGAAGAAGAAAACGATTAATACAGATGTGCCACAGATTAAACTTACAGCAGAAAAGCATTTGTTCTCCAGATCGCGGATCAGATCTTCAAAGTCGTCTTTGTTTGTAATGACCCTTACTTCATTGAACCGTAAACAAAAATACCCATACATATTATCAGGGGTCACTCCTGACTCAAGCAGCCAGGTCAAAGTCTCCACATTCCTACACGAACAAAGTAATGGGTTCCAACTCAGGTCCAGAGTCAGGTTCGGGGAAACCGATTTCAATGTACGTAGTTGTTCTCGAACATCTGGCATAAGCCACTTTATGGAATTATTTGACAAATCTATTTGTTTCAACTTTTTCAGATTTTTCAGCTCAGGGGAAAAGTCGAAAATGTCATTTCTGGATAAGTTAAGAATCTCAAGGGATGTCAGATCACGAAATATCCTCCCTCGAACAAACATGAGACCGTTAGAAGCAATGTGCAGCTGTTTCAAGCGGAACAAATTTCTGAAAATCTGTCCATCTGTATCCTTGTATATGTCCCATTTAAAGAAGTTGTGTGACATATTGAGTACTTCTAAGGATGCACACTGTTGAAATAGGTCTCGAGACAGCCACCTAGCAACGTTGTTGGATAAATCTAGAAACGTTACATTGTCATACCCTAGCAAAGTACCCTCACGAAACTGAAGAAGATTGCTGGACAGATCCACGTGTTGTAAACTCTCAGCTTGAATCCTTATGGATGCCAGCTTGCTTGTCAGTTGAGTAAAGTTCGAGTGGACCTTTTCCAGATTTGGAGGAAGTGTTAAATTTGTTACCACTAAAACAGGCTTTGTAGTATAAGGATATATATACGGTTGTATTTCATAATCCCAAGGCATTGAATGGATAATGTTATCATCAGAGTCGTCAACGGCACCAGCAACGACTTCATCGGACAACTGCATCTCCAACATATTTCGGATTGGCTCGTCTATAGGGACGTTCACTCCACTGAGGCGCAAATACTTTAACCCTGTAAGATATTTCACTTCATAGACGTACGCCCCAAAATCAAATCTATGTCGTTGCGCAGAGATGAATCGTAAAGTTCTTGGCAAGAGACGCAGCACACCCCGATCGATGTTCATGATAGTGTTGTCATCAATATACAGGTGAGTAAGGGAAGTGCTCTTCAGATATTGCACGTCCTCTTGTCTGATCACGACACATTTTGGATGCATTCGTACGATTCTGTTTGCCGCCAGAACGCTAATGTTTGATGACTGTAGGCCGTAAAAGGCCTTGCCTAATTTCGCGAATCCAAGGCGGGTGTTAGAGGAAATGTTCAGGGTTTGAAGGTTTGGTGTATGTGCAAACGTGCCAGCCTCGATGTCAGTTAAAGAACATTTTGATATATCCAGGTATGTTAAGTATGGTACGCGTTCAAAGGATGCATTATGAAGGTTTCCTATGGCACATTGTCCGTTATCACCAGACATTATAAGTTTGGTCAAGTTGGTAAGCTTGGAGAATCCTGAACCAAAGGTTGCGTTGGTTATTCCGTCAATGAATAGGGTATCCAGTGAAAGTAGCCAATGAAATACATCAGGGTAGGTGTTGATGGTTTTCATTTCAACAGAACTTACATCGTCACTGCCAATTTTAATGAAATTACCGTTCAATTTCAAAACCTTCAAGTTGGCAAGGTCTTGAAATAATTTTGGATTTTGGCTCAAAAGGCGTAGAGTGATATGATTTTTTTCTAAGCTAAGGAAAACCAGTTGGTACAGTTGTTCAAACGATCTCTCTTCAACAATCGATATAGTGTTAGAGCTCAATTCTAAATAGGTCAGATTAGAATATTTTCTGAAGTCGTCATTTCCCAATTTACTGATGTTATTACGTCCCAGAAGGATCACATTGGTGTTTGTTGGAAGGGCGAGTTGTTCAGTTAGTGAAGATATGCCCCGGTCTGAACAGTCCGCTATGTACATGTCTCCGCCATAGCTGCTGTTGTCATGCCAACAGTGACAGAGACGTTTACAACTGTCAGTCTCATCACCAGTGTTGTAAGTCAGTGTGAGGACTTCATGGGCCAACGTGAAGACCATGAGGAAAATTGTATTCATAGTAGAGCTATCTGCAATCAAAAGATCTGTCTTTTAAAATTCAATGAGCAAGCATTTATATCAACAATTGTGTATCAATGTAATCAGCTACAAATGAATGTCAATAGTGTTTACCATGATAGAGACGTTTTGGTGAAGAATCAAACAGTATATATACTTTATATCTGTATTTTTTCGCTCTTATTATTATTATCATTATTATTAAATATACTTCCACTAATTCTAGTTCGACTAATTTCGACTAAGATATTATACTACACGAGGATGTCTAATTGATAGGGTTGCAAATGAAATATTTCCGGCTAATTATAATTTCATTTGCTGAATAATCTTGAGAGACTTCCTGGTTCATGTTTTAACGCGGTATATGTGTCACAGTTGCCTGAGAGGCACGTGTACTCGAGACGTTCTTCAAAGTCGATGATGCTTTCTTATCTCCACATATGGATTCTTTTTATCGTACCTATCGTTACCCAGACCGTGAAAGTGACCAGTTACTTTGCGACCCTTTTTGAGTGTAACTAATTCAAATGTGTAAAAATTTCAAACCAAACTTTCACACATTTAAATGAAAAGTTACTTTATTCAATAGAAACGTTAATACCCCAATGAACCTATCTCCTGTTTGAAAATCAAACCAATCGTCATTATTGATTATTAAGCCATTCATATATGTGTCAAGTTTCATAACTGTGTCATGTAATGATAAATCGATATATTTGTACCCACTTAGTCAGTTAACAACGGGTCTGTATCAACTTTCTGTCAATTTCTCGAGAATTGGGTACGACAGATAAGTATCAAAATAATTAGTTTGTTAAAAAATACTCAAGTAGCATATACTTCTCATCAAAAGACTCTCTAGTGTAAATATAGCCACTTACTTCAAGCAACTTTACTAATGTAAATTTTGCAAAATATTCCATACTGTATAAAGATACTGTTTACACATGAACTGATGTATTGTAAAACAAATTCTTAACGTTGAAAAGATCATTGTCATGAGTTCAATAAATGATGAAAATCAGTGAAAATTGGCGAATTCTAAACAAAACGATATTTGCACATGCTTTTCAGCAATTTGAAACATGATCCTCGTGCAATTCAGCTGCATAAAGTTTGCAGTTGGTTCCCCAAAGTTAGTGGAGAAACCAATCTTCGATGTAACCATATATCTATACATAACATATAGCGAGTGTTTTCATTGAGTCTAAACTTTTAAAGAGAAGTATATATGAACTTTGATGAAGTATAAACTCGTGATTCCGAAGATGTAACTGCATTGTGCGTCTTTAGGAATATCAGGTAAAATTTATAACATTAAAAATACTTGAATAAACGGACAATAAGGCGCAGTTACATGAAATATGTCTTTTACTGTAAAGGTCTGGTTTTACTCCATTCTAAGTCCTTGACTTCGCTGTAATGTTTCTTGGCAGAAGAAACATCCTAT
Source organism: Haliotis rubra (assembly GCF_003918875.1). Lineage (NCBI taxonomy): Eukaryota > Metazoa > Mollusca > Gastropoda > Lepetellida > Haliotidae > Haliotis > Haliotis rubra. The sequence continues at coordinate 1,743,330 of NW_025767457.1, forward strand.
ATACCACTGATCTGCCCTAGCAAAACTAACATAAATATGTGTTACATTTATGTCCCACCAAGAAAATGCATGATGAAGAAACCCAGTAAATGCTCTAGTTGTTTAAAGGGGGCATGTAGCTGTAGAGAGTGATGAAGTTTCAGATGCAGGTTACAAGAAGCCTTTACCATGGAGCGAGTTGAGTCGTGCAAATAACATTTCCAGTGAAAAAATAATCATACATTTTGATACAGATGATACAAAAATCCAATGAATGTTCGTTATATTTTTCTTCATTGTTATTACAATAATTCAGGACATTTACAATCTTCGAAACTATTGTTAGATACATTTCGGATGATTCTTTGTAAACCTGGCTCTATCCATCTGGCAATAAAACATTTGGCGGTGGCCGCATACACATTTTCAGGCAATATCTTGTCAATAAAACTAAAAACTAAAACCATGTTTTACAGGGCAGTGGCGACTACTTCGATGTAACCTGCACACTTAACAATATTGACCGCCTCCGTGGTGTAGTGGTTAGAGCGTCCGCCCGGAGAGCGGAAGGCCGCGGGTTCGATCCCCGACCGCGTCATACCAAAAGACGTTAAAATATGGTACTTGTTGGTCCCTGTCTGGCGCTCGGCATTAATGGGTACAACAAGGACTGGTCGGCTCGGAGTCAGTATAATGTGTCTGAGTGGGGTACTCATGCTTCACTGCGGCATGGTATCTCAGTGGGCTAGCACTATAAAACCAGCTTCAGTCTGGGCTAGTACAAGCAGCCGCACATACACATACACACGCATGCACGTCGTCATAATATTCTCAAGCACGACGTTAAACCCAATTTCACCTCACCTCACCTCACTTAACTATATTGAATGGTTTGTTGCCGATATAACAAGAAACATTTAATCCTGGAATGACATTTATGAGACATAATCACTGCGAGATTGTGAAACATTTTGGTTTTACAGATTGCGATCTCAGCTTAAGGCACTTCAGGCGTATACTTTCTGTCATCACGAAGCTGTTGTAAAATTATTTTAACATAAAGGAAAAGATTGTTCGAACTGTAAAAACTACTTAAATTAAATGAATATATACATTCGTAATTGTGCAATCTCAAAACACAGCTCGTCACAAGCATACGTGCGAGATAACATTACTACAAAACGCTGAACCTGTGGACCATGACAGGGGCCAATGATATCCACTTTTTCCATTTTTGAGAAAGTTGTGATTTTTTAAAATCATAAAAAAGCACATTTTGGAAAATGCAGAGCCGGCCGGGTCATGTTGACAACGTTAAAGTTTACATCTTAACATCAGATAGTTCGTAAAGAAATGTATCTCGAGTAATAAATTAAGTTTGATTCCAAAAGTTCAACAATGCGATCGTGTATTGTAATTCAAAATATTAAAACATGTCATACCTTGTTGTTACAGGATGGAAACAAATAAGATTAATGTAGAATACGGCTTTCCATATGAAGCGAAGCAGTCAGTAATATTGCAGTCAGTAGATGATCATTAAACCCATAAAGCCCATTGCAAATATCATAAGGAAGAGGAAAATGAAACTAGGCAATCAATGCTGAATTTGCAGTATCATGTTTTACTTGCTTTGTTTGTTTATTCTTAAACGCCAGTCAACAAGTTGAGTTTAGTTTTACGCCGCACTCAGCAATATTCCAGCTATATGGCGGCGGTGTGTAAATAATCGAGTCTGGACCAGACAATCCAGTGATCAACATCATGAACATCGATCTGCGCAATTGGGAACCGATGACATGTGTCAACCAGGTCAGCGAGCCTGACCACCCGATCCCGTTAGTCGCCTCTTACGACAAGCATAGTCGCCTTCTGTGACAAGCATGGGTTGCTGAAGATCTATTCTACCCCGGATCTTCACGGGTCTCCAGCTGAAATAAGGCGCGGTAGCTCCGGCAGAAGGGTGAGTGAGTGAGTGAGTGAGTGAGTTTAGTTTTACGCCGCACTCAGCAATTTTCCAGCTATATGGCGGCGGTGTGTAAATAATCGAGTCTGGACCAGACAATCCAGTGATCAACATCATGAACATCGATCTGCGCAATTGGGAACCGATGACATGTGTCTACCAGGTCAGCGAGCCTGACCACCCGATCCCGTTAGTCGCCTCTTACGACAAGCATAGTCGCCTTCTGTGACAAGCATGGGTTGCTGAAGATCCTATTCTACCCCGGATCTTCACGGGTCTCCAGCTGAAATAAGGCGCGGTAGCTCCGGCAGAAGGGTGAGTGAGTGAGTTTAGTTTTACGCCGCACTCAGCAATATTCCAGCTATATGGCGTCGGTCTGTAAATAATCGAGTCTGGACCAGACAATCCAGTGATCAACAGCATGAACATCAATCTGCGCAATTGGGAACTGATGAAATGTGTCAACCAAGTCAGCGAGCCTGACCACCCGATCCCGTTAGTCGCCTCTTACAACAGCATAGTCGCCTTTTGTGGGTTGCTGGATTGATGTTCATGCTGTTGATCACTGGATTGTCTGGTCCAGACTCGATTATTTACAGACCGCCACCATATAGCTGGAATATTGCTGAGAGCGGCGTAAAACTCACTCGCTCACTCACTCTTGTCAAGAAAGTGTATATGTTTAAGGGACATGAGTTAAGACAGATAGCCTGGTAAATGTCTGTTCATCTCATCTATGAAGAATAAAACAATGTGGCAGCAGTTTTTAAGATGTGAGGTGATTCTTTTATTCTCAGTGATATTAATGGGCCACGTAATCATACATCATCCTGAATGCTATAGTTTAGTGTCAGCATTGTTCAGTAACAATTTCTGTCAGTGTTATTAATTTCTCCGACATGTTTGTTGTTTTAATAATAAATTTGGCAAGTGAGTTGCTTAAATAATATCATTTCGGGATGTGAACTGTTTGGAAAATTAAATTTCGGCACGTGCATTGTATGAATAATTCATTTCGTCTGCATTATCTGCTGACTGCGAATTATCAGAAGTAAAAAAATCCATTTATCAGTTCTGAATGTAGATACCCAATTTTGTTCAGTCTTCTGGCAAAAGAAACCGTAGTCTCTAATGTAACTATGAGTGCATGAATGACATGTGAGTGTGCTCGAGCATATGCCCCCGTGTCTTTGTGGCGATTAAAGATTAAAAAATATTGTTTTTGAGATGACCCCCGACTCGAAATGCTTCACAGTACAATATACATGTATTATGACATAATGAAGCGTTTCGATTCGGGGTCATCTCAAAAATGTTATATATTTTTTTAAATCTTTAATCCTCTCAAAGACAGGAGGGCCTGTGTGTTGAAGGGGTAGACTAGGGATGAGGCAATGCTCCGCAGGCTCCGATTAAATATAATTAGTCGTATAGTAGCATTCATGTAACCAGGGCGTCTTCTAATGTAGTCAGCAGCTTGGCTAAAGTCCAGGGCAAGACAAAATAGGATGGCAGTGGTGAAAGGAGGATGGGCGCAAAGGGGCGCTTGTGGTAGAAGTGAAGTACAGTCAAGCCTATGGATGTTACTCTCAACGGAAATAAGAACTGGGCTGCCAAAACATTCATTCCAACAGAAAACTAAAATTACCACTTTATTGATATTTGGGGTGTTAGCTGCTTATCATGGGTATTGCCGTTCCGGTCGTGGAGCCTTCAGTGCAGAATGAATCATCTGGTAGCTGTGATTGGATCTTTTGTGTACATTTTTGTTTTTTTAAATGTTCATCAAGTGATGAAAACTTACCATATTTCTCAACATTGTTGTTGTATTTGTTAACATGACTGACTGACTGAGTTTGGTTTTACGCCGCTTTTAGCAATATTCCAGCGACATCACGGCGGGGGACACCATAAATGGGCTTCACACACTGTACCCATGTGGGGAATCAAATCCGGGTCTTCGGCGTGACGAGCCAACGCTTTAACCACTAGGCTACCCCACCGCCCCTTGTTAACATGATGCTAAAATTAAAACTAAAATACCACCCATAAAGAAAACCTTTTTTTCTGTCCAACGTGGTCCGTGTCACTTCACTCCTTCCTCCCATATTAAGCTGACGGGTCTTGATGTAACTGAAGGGGCGGTGGGGTAGTCTTGTGGCTAAAGCGTTCGCTCGTCACGTCGAAGACCCGGGTTCGATTGCCCCCATGGTTACAATGTCTGAAGCCCATTTCTGGTGTCCCCCGCCGTGATATTGTTGGAATATCGCTAAAAGTGGCGTTAAACCAAAACACTCACTCCACAAATTATGATTGTATATAATTTGCAGAGATCGGGGAGGGATAAATGTATACCTTTTGGGTCAAAACTTCATATCAGTGAAGCTCATTTTGAATAGAAAATTAATAGTATTTGCGACCAGTTAAATATTAGCTTGCAGTATGCAAGTACATTATTGGTATATCCTAATGTTTAGACATCATCCTTAAGGTAGCAATTCATACAATGAGAAGCAGAAATAAGAGCCAGCGAGAGCAACGACTGCACATGGTCATAAACTATGGTTTCTTATCTGATGCACGTCCGACGTGACTGGCCGTTTAGAAATTCTTTTTCATTTTCAATATTATATGAACTTAAGATCTCAGATTAATGTAATTTACTATTCATTTGTCATATAAACGTGTGATGCTGGAAACAAGTTCGCGAGTTTATATGACATTTGTCTGAGATCAATTATAATATAGATGTAATGATATACAAGTTCACATAACATTCCTCATGGTTTCGTTTTAACATAACACACCTGCACCACCAAACAATATAATATAGATCACAATGAAAAAGAATTAATGAGAGTGAAATAAAAACTTTATTGTCACGTGTGACATACCGCAGCTTCACATTTTTATTGGTGAGGCAGTGTTTTAATGTACAATCAGTGACGGAAATAATATTTTTTTGGTGGTACGATTAATTTGGTCCAACACGAGAGTGGTCTCCCTTCGTCAACAAGCACAAACTGTGATCATGTTTTCACCGCGACAGTCCTGTCTCCTGTTAAATGGGTTTTACGTTTTTATTGTCATATACGCTTTTACCAATGTTGGGGTCGCATTTTTGTTAACTGGGGCAGCATTTGTGCTCCTTCAAGTATACCGGATCCCCGCTATTTCGGGCGAGAACCTGCGCTCCAGATTACAGCAGACGACGGGTTCGGGGAAGACAAAAGACAAACAAAACATTATTCTTCATCGAGCTGGGGTGTACGATTCACCCGAAAATACCATCGAAGGAGTGAAATTGGTAAGTAAAATTACGGTATTTTTAGATTTATGGGAATTCGTATTGATAAAATCAAAAGTTCACTCTCTACTAAGCTGTTGTCAAGTTGCCCGATTTCAGAATGTCAAAACAACTTACAAATCACTACTGAGTGCCAACACCTTTTCTAAACAAAGGTTGACTGACGACAGTGTTCCACTCATTAATTTTCAATCAAATGATAACCTCGGATCTTCTGATCCGATGTAGGATGCCTTATGCGTATAACCAAAGAGGTCATTTTACCCATGACTATGTCAGTATATCATCTGTGAAACGTTCACAAGGGAATGAGTTTAGTTTTACACTTTTAGCAATATTCCATCAATGCCATGGTGGGGGACACCAGAAATGGGTTTCACACATTGTACCAATCTTTGTATCTTTGGCGTGATGAGCAAACACTTGAACCACTAGGCTACCCCACCGCCCCAAACTGTGAAATGAATCCATGCACCAATAACCATGACCAAATTTAGGGCAATGACCTCAAATGAATCTTTTGCTCTCAAACTATAAAGTTTTGCATTTCATAGTCCCTGAAATTATTTGAAAAAGGAGTCTAATTCAAGTTGACTGACTGGACTGCATTGCCAAATTAGGCAGTTAGATTGGTCCAGATCTGCAGTGGTCACAAGTGAAATTGTGGCTTGTTATCAGTTAATCTTTTTCTATCCACTGATGTTTACAGGAGATGTAGGTGACCCCCACTGACACCTCTCTCCTTTAGCTGAACTAATGAATGCAAGCTCAGAGAAGAATATACAAGGTTTTAACTTTTAAAAGGTCACATGTCCTTGCATTAAACATGTATACACTGATCTACCTGCAGTGAAATTCAGTAAGGTGAAAAGGCAGTTCAGACTGCAGTCTTTAATATTTTTTTTCTTTCCTTCTCGGATCAAGCCGCTTGTGAGGTGTTACACGTTTTGTAATTACATTACTCTTTCATCCATCTTGGCTCCCATTTACTGCTTGGTGAACATAGGCATATTTTGAAGAAATCAGACTCAACTCATATTTCAGTTGCAGGACTGAAGCCATAGAAATTCTCATGCACAGATTGAGGTGAAAAATCAGGTGTGCAGTTCATCAATTTGTTCACTGCAATATTATGAAATATTACAGCTGCATAAAACTGTCATAACATTTGCTTCTTTTCTTCCTCGATATGGATGTAATGAATCTGTTGTTCACACCTTTAATTAAAAAAAGATTAATAATGTTATACATTAGGGCTTTTACCATTCATTTTCATATTCTGCTAATCATACCGTACGCCTTCATTAATTCAATTTGTTATTAACAATCATGAATTAAATGTTCACAAATGTTTCAATGAAATGTGTGGGTTTCTTAATGTCTCAGTTTTCCAAACATGGAATATACCAGGCCCAGCAGGATAATCATGATAATTGTCAACTCTCACAGGGATTGGGATAGAGAATTTTGACAATGGTCCATTTTCAGGATTATTAGCTATTTTGTGAAATTAGAATGGGCCACTGGTCTTGTATCAATAGTACAACTTCAAACTTTTAATGGGCCATTTTTTATCCTAATGTGCAAAATGGCCCCTGCCTTTCCCAATGCTTGCTCTCATATATACAGGTATTTAATTTCCACAGTTATGTGATCACTGCTCATTGATGTTGTAAATCAAGACTGGCAATTTGGAGAAAATATTGAAAAATACACATTCTGTTGTTGTTTCACTGAACATAATGAATAAAACATCAACTGCTGACTTCTTATTGTATTCATAAATATATACTCTCCCAAAAAAGAAACGCATATAGGAATTTCAACTGTATTTTTATGTTTATTTTGAAACATCTTGTAGGCTTTATGGGTCAATGAAATACAGCGAAATTGCACACTGGGAATGCAGACTTATCAGTCTTTGGCACCAACTCGAGGAAAGTCAGTTTGAGTGTCACATGGAGACGTGTGGTGGCGCCGAAGTCAATACCTCGTGTGACCACCGTGGGCATCCAGAACTTCACGGCATTGCCTCGGCATCGAACGAATTAGTCTCAGAATCTCTTGTTGCCCAATCGCAGCCCACTCTGCCTGTAGTGCCTGTGCGAGTTGCTGAAGTGTCTGGGGCTGAGGGTTACGGCATCGCACCCGTCTGTCCAGGGCATCCCACAGATGTTCGATCGGGTTTAAGTCTGGTGATCTTGAGGGCCAGGGGAGCACATTGATGTTGTGGTTCTGGAGGAAGTCTGTAGTGTGACGTGCTGTGTGGGGCCTGGCATTGTCCTGTTGAAACAAATCCCTCTGGCGATCAATGATTGGAAGGAGGTGTGGGCATAGGATTTCGTCACAGTACCGTTGAGCTGTCAGGTTGCCCTGGATCATCACCAAATCACTTCTCCTACGGCAGGTGACTTCTCCCCACATCATAACACTGCCCCGGCCGAATCTGTCCACCTGGGGAACACCAGCGTCGGCGAAACGTTCAAGTCGACGTCTGTACACCCGCATTCTTCCATCGTGTCGTTCGAATAGAAATCGTGATTCATCACTGAACCAGATTCTACGCCAATTCGGTAGGTTCCAGGCCTGAACGTTGGTGCACCATTGAACTCGATGTCGACGATGTTGTTGTCGAAGCACAGGGCCAAAATAAGGTCTTCTGGCACGTAAACCAGCCTCTCTCAACCTGTTCCTGACAGTCTGTGCAGAAAGCCTCCTCAATCCGGGTATTTGTCGAGCGGTACTGGTCGCCGTAGCTGTTCGATGACGCAGGTGATGTTCCCGGATGTAGCGATCCTGCGCCGCAGTGGTTGCTCGAGGTCGCCCACTACGAGGGGCATCTGCTACCTCATTCCACTGGCGATATCTCTCCCAGAGCCGTGAAATGGTGCTTTGGTGAACATTCATGCGTCGGGCAACTGCACGTTGAGACTGGCCAGCTTCAAGCAAACCAATGGCGATATGACGGTTGGCTTCACATAGACGTGGCATTTTGCGTTCGTCAACAATATTCCAAATACAGTGAATAATCGACAGACAGCGATCAACCTTTAATACCCATCATTGAGACTATCTGATACCCAACTTTCATGTGCATTGCATGTGAATTGTGTATTCTGTGACACTACACGCCGAAATTAAAAATCATGCTGTTAAATACAGGTATTTTACGGATGGTGCCTTTCTGATGTTTCAAAACATAAACACCATAGGACTCTTAAACAGAGCAAAACCTTTTGTAAAATGAATGACATTTTAATTCATTGCTACATGAAATTGCTATTTTCATGATGCGTTTCTTTTTGGGAGAGTATATATTCATATTCATTACCCTGTTTTCCTGATGTGTATCACATTCACTTCATAGTAGATGCATTGCAGACCTATTATTCATGTATTTTTCAAATAATGTGATAAATATACTGTTCATGTGAATGAACAAACTAATTAACTGTTTAAATGGATATTCAGTTGCCTTGCGTACATTGTATGACACATTCCAAGTTTTTTACATGATAAACTGAAAAATTTGGAATCCTGACACATCCTGTGTGTCAACCATGCGATTAATACTTTTATAATCTGTTTGCAGTGAATACATACCGGTGAATTTCACTTTAAACAAAAAAGTAAATCGAATAAAGTGAAATTAAGATTGCGAATCCTCATAATTTTACCTTGACAACTGAACATTTAAATCTCAGAATTGCACATATGGTACGTGATGAGCGTTAACTTCGACCAGCCCTACATATTCTTACTATTAGTGTTTCATTTAATGTGCATACCCCCTTGTAATACAAACCAATAAATTGAATAATAGCGATTTGAGACTATGATCGTTTGTTAAACAACTTTTATCCTAAGTTGAATAAAATTCTGAGATTTAAATGTTCAATTGGCAAGGTAAAATGATGGGGATTCGCAATCTAAATTTCAGTTTATTTGATTTACTTGTGTTTAAAGTGAAATTCATCGGTATGTTTTCACTGCAAACAGACTATAGCCTTAGTCAAGAATTATACAATATAATGTTTCTCAGGTATCAGTTTTCATGAGTCGTCTGGAATGTTCAATTCTGTGCATGAGAGCTTCCCAATGACTGAGCATCACAATTATCACCTTGATTATAGGTAATGTCTTAATGTTTTCAAACGGTGGTAGGACAATAGGTCCACAAGGACATAAATCCCCCAGACAAAACACCCTAGGTTAAATGCCCCCATGACAAAAAAAAAATTCAACTTCTGCTTTTACTTCATCTGATGCTGAGTGAAGAGCATTTGCAAGTATCTTCCCAGGCTTGGCAAGAGTTACAGGAACACTATCATACAGTTTTTTCTTGAACTTGATGATATTATGTTGGTAGTGTCAGAAGGATGGTTATGTTCCTTTGCCACAGTCGGATCTTCCATACTCTGGTTGGTGTGGAGAATACCTGGACAACCCAATGCTGATCTATTTGAACATTGCCGCCTAGTACGACTTTTATATGAACGTTTCTTGGTATACGTATACCCATCTAGCGCTAGCTTGACACCACCTTTATTGTTCCGATGAAGCTCCATAATGCAGTGTGATAAACTACACTTGACCATCTTAACCCCTTATATACACTTAATTTACTTTCATTTGTACTCAACATATATGCTCTCTGTAACAACATTTAAAAGACCATCTTAATAAACACCAACCTCACTGACATGCCACAATGAGTACCTGTCCAACAATAATGAACATAAGAGGAAGTGACCAATTTAAGCCAATTCTCTGAAACAACATTTAGCAGACTTCATTCCATTGTTAAAATAACAACATCGTCACTGAGGAGCCTGGGTTCATATGGTTTTCACATATGCTACTTACCTGTAACAACTGTCAGCAGTGGGAGGAAGTGCTTAGAAAACATCATGTCATCCTGTCAACTCAAAATCAACACAAAGGGTGTTTTATCCTATGGGTGGAATTTTGCAAAGGCTTTTTGTCATGGGGGCATTTAGCCTAGGGTTATTTTGTCCGAGGGCTTTGTGTCCCAGTGGGCTTATTGCCTGGCCACCTTTCAAACAACTACACTGACAAGACATCTTTTGTTTGTTTATGTGTTGTTTAATGCCTCCCAAGACACAGAAAGTTATGAACACATGAACCGATGCTAATGGTCAGTATGATTCACAAAACCTACATGGGGAGTCAGAAGCTCTTAATGGTATCAATCGCAATGAAAGGAAGTTGCAAGCTTTCTAAATTATGACTAATTATTATTTGCTCGCAGTGAAAAGACTTTCACCAGGTTCTAAGTGGGATCAAAGTTACTTCATGTTCAATTCCAAAGGGCACACTTCAACAAGTAACGTATGCTGCTGGGGCACACTTGAAAAACTTCATCTCTGTGTGCAGAGGAACAGCAATCTTAAGCCAGGATATATTTTGACCCACATTATATGTTTGCAAGAGAATGTGACTTTCATATAGCTGCCCTTAACAGTGACTACTGTTGTGAATTGAGTTCACTCCGAGTCCTGATCCCCAGTTAACTTTTAATTTCAACTTGGGAATCAACATGTAACATGTTTCACAGGGTATCTTTTTCAGGTTTAACATAATGCAGCATTTACTTCTCAGGTCATATTTTCCGCCTCAACTGCTTGTAGGTCACTGCCATTAGCATGTCTCTTCAAGGTACTCATTCTAGGAGAGGGTAGCCTCGTGGTTACAGCATTTGCTCGTCACACCAAAGACCCAGGTTTGATTCCCCACATGGGTACAATGTATGAAGCCCATTTCTGGTGTTCCCCGCCATGATGTTGCTGGAATATTGCTAAGAGCAGCGTTAAACTAAACTTGCTCGCTCATTCATAAAACAAAAATTTGAAATGTCTGTTTACTATGTTACATTTGTTTTGACCAAACAGGGTTTGGTTTAAACATATTTATTCATTTACTCATGATGGGATTGGCAAACAAGCAATAAAACATGCTTATATCAATGCCGCTCCCTAACAATGATACAATAGTAATAACAATAATGATAGTGACATACACATGAGCTGGGTGCAAAATATAGGTAATGTGAATCTTCATTATATTGACGATATAATGTGTTACAATTTGCAAACTTTCGTTGAAGGCAAATAAACTAGAAGCTGCTGTGATCTCAGTATAACAGCAAGGTACGGCATGTACAATAAAACTAAGTTAGATCAATTGCGAGAATCTCCGGGAAGATATAATGTAGTTATGTACTGTTTTTAGTAGTTCCAGGTTTACCTGTTCTGATGAGCCCGAATGACCGAATAAGATTGATGACAAATTAAAGCCTCTACTAAAGAAGTATGCATTTGATCTTATGTCGTTAAATATGGGACAGATGAGGAAGAAATGAAATGCATCTTCGGTGTGATGCCCGCAGTTACATTTAGGACTGTCAGATATATGTCTGGAAAACTTATCTCCATTTACATCGCTACACCCAAGCCGAAGTCGGGAGTGGATTATCTGGCATGATCTTGAACCATGGGAAAGATTAAAGTAGATTTCACTGGTGTTGTGTTCTTTTAGTTTGTTTTTGACTTCCCCAAGAGTATTGGCGTTTACGATATCAGGAGGGAGAGAGTTCCAGATGTTTACCGTGTTATGGATAAATGACCTGGAGTACAAACTAGTGTTGCATTTAATATTTTGTAGGTCAGAATTATTTCTCAAGTTATATCCACTTACAGATGATACATTTTCTGGAACTAAACTAGACAAATAATCTGGAACTAGTTTGTGAACCATTTTGTAAAATATGTATAATTTTTGGCGGCGTCTTCTATTTTCAAGTGAGGAAATATTTGTCTCAGAATATAGTTTGTTATGACTTGTGCCGCGAACAGCTCCGCAGATAGTTCTGATAGCGTCTAGATTTAACTTCTCTAGAAGAAGCGTTTGCTCTTTAGTGCAGTTATCCCATACATGACATGCGTAGTTAAATATTGGTAAAATAAATGATTTGTACATTGTCAGCAGCGTTTTCCTGTTGAAGCGATATTTAAAACTTTTTAGCCAGTTTATCATTGGACTGACTTTTTTTATGACATTTTCAATTTGACTATGCCACATACAATTTTGTTGAAGAACTATTCCCAAATGCTTGTGAGATGTGACGTCGTTTATGTTAGTGTTATCCATCGATAAGACTGGTTTCATATTCTGAATGTGTTTACGAGTAAATTGAATAGAGACCGTTTCATCTGGATTAAAATCAACTTGCCATTTTTTAGCCCAGTCTGATATTACAGATAAATCATTATTCATACATTGTGCTGCTACATTTGGATCGTTTATTACTACATAGAGTGAAGTGTCATCAGCAAACAAATGTATATTACTGTCAATGCCATCGACAATATCGTTGATATAAACTAAGAATAATAGCGGTCCTAAGACGGAACCTTGTGGTACGCCAGCTGTAACTGGTTTAAATTCGGAACTGAAGACGTTGATTACGACACGCTGTCTTCTATCGTCGAGGTAACGTTTAAACCATAAAAGTAGTTTGCTACAAATACCGTAAGCTTTCAATTTCTGAATGATTCCTCTGTGCCATACTTTATCGAATGCTTTGCTCATGTCGAAAAAAACTACTCTTATTTCCTTCCCTTTATCTAATCCTTTAGCAATAAAATCATAAAGGTAAGCCAATTGGTAAGATGGTGAATCTCCAGGGATAAACCCGGACTGAAGATTTGTTAGTAAGTTATTGTCTCTGAGATAATTAAATACATATTTGAAAACACATTTTTCAAATACTTTGGCTAAACAACTAGTTAGTGCTACAGGTCTGTAGTTGTTACATTCATTTATACTACCTTTCTTATGAATTGGTATTACTGAAGCCATTTTCCAAATGTCTGGAAATACTGAGTTATTCAGATAGGAATTAAACAATTTAGATAATGGGTCAGATATTACCAGAGCGCTGAGTTTTAATACTCAGTTACCGATACCGTCAACAGAAAGTAAAATATCTTTAACTTCACTGGAGCTCAATGTGATGGAGGATAATCTTTGATCCGTTTTTATCATTAATTCTAGTAGGTTTTGGTCAGGACTTTTTTACAATTCATAATTGTTACGATATCATCAAGATCATCGTATACTAAATTCCCATGTTTAATTGGAGGATTTTTGTATTATTCCCGGTGCATTTCAAGTAGTTTTTGACTATTAGCGCCACCAATGCTAACTACCATACGAGTCGTTTATCTTTCTATCGAATTTAGAGACATAATTTTTCTTTGCTGTGCACACAGCTGCTACAACTTTATTTCGGAGTTTACGAAAGTTAGCCCAATCGGAGGGTCGGTTGCGTCGTTTAGCGATTTTGTGTACACGGTTACGTTTTCGTATCAAACTATGCACTTCGCCAGACATCCATAACGGATGATTGGGTCTAATAGTAATTGTTTTGTTAGGGATATTTTTAGCACAAATCCCAAGAAAGACTTAGAGAACGAGTTTGCTGCTTCATCAATTGTGTCAGATGACAAGATATCTTGCCAAGGAACTGAAGTTAGGCTTTCAATAAGGTTGTCTTTATCAATCTTGTTGTAATTATAAATTGTCCTTTTAAAATTAATATTGTTCGGAATATTGTCCTTAAAGGTTACAAAAATCGGACAATGGTCGCTACATATTGGATCAGACATGCCTGAACATAACACGCTATCAACATTCGCTACAAACAACAAGTCAATCAATGTTCTAGAAGTGGGTGTGATCCTAGTAGGTTCGGTAATGAGCTGTTTCAACCCGTACATTGCCTTTAAGATTTCGATTTTAAAATTATTTTCTTTTAGGATATCAAGGTTAAAATCACCCGCTATAATAGTTTGAATATTTAAGGACATGGCATTGCATATTGATTGATCTATTAACTCCCAATAGGCTTCGCTTTTATCTGGACGATAAATGGTTCCAATTAAGTATTTTTTGGTTTTACATATGATTTGTATCCATTTTGCTTCTAGTCCTTGTATTGATAGGTGATCCATATCGTTAACGTAGAAATTATTTTTAACATATATAGCTACAACCCCATCCGGGCTTGGGCTGTCAGTACGGTAAGGCACATGAAAATTTGGAATCGAAATATCACTCTGAGGAATACCGCTATGTAGCTAGGTTTCTGTCACACAAATTACATCATATGAAGAGAGTTCAGACGAGAGTAAATCTACATTATCCTTCAGACTCCTTACATTTAAATGAACAATCTTCAGATTACCGTCTTTGCAAGAGCCAGGATTTGTATGATTATCGCCACAGCATAGTAATAATATTGAAATAAAAAGGAAGATGGGAGTTTTTAGTTTGTATATACAGACAGAAGAATATAATATAGATAATAAGAGAAATGAGCAACGTGCCTTGCTGGAGATATGCAAGTGAAATAATCCAACCGCCCGCCTGTACTGAGCTATATCAACCGGCATCTGGCATAAGTAAAAAGTAAATATACATAGGGACGGTTGGGAAGCGTAGGTAAATTTTTTTGCCAACATTTGTTTCATTGTAAAATGACATACAGTACAACATAAGCAGAGACAAATAACATACTAAGTAAACAAAAACTTCCTTGTTGAAGTTGTAATGCGCACAAATTATATTTATAAAAGCAGCACAAACAAAAAGTGAAAAGATAAAAAAGCAGATAAATAATATAATCTGCATAAGAGGAATGTTTTGGTGGGATAGGATTCAGAATAGGTGAGAGTTAGCGACCGCGTCAAGTGAGTTGAGAACGCGGCGTGTATAGCAAGATGCTCGTGCATGTGTGTCCGGTGACTAGGGGAAGTGTTGTGTAACACAGCAATCATGTCGGATATATCGTTGGGTAAATTACTGTGATTTTACTAAAAATGTGAGTACTTGTCTTAGATTGTGTTAATTGTAACAGTGTAGATGGCTATATAATTGTTGCGTACCAATTACGCATTTAAAATGTTAGATACGCAAAAAGTTTAAAACAAATGCGTACGGAATATATTTTAAAAAAACGCTTGCGTAATGAAAAAGACATTGATTGCTATCAAGTTGTATTGTTAGTATAGGACAAGTGTTGTACTGTCAGTATAGGATGAGTGATTTGTTATGAAATCCAGTGTTCACGAATAGCGTCTGACCCTCTGACAAATCCGGCAGATTCAGCAAAGGTCTGATAGAACTGTACAACCCGCCAGCCCCAGTGTCTGACTGTATATTTCACAATGACTTTGACTGAAGTTGTTATATGTGACATGTGACACTTGTTTGCTGTTTATAAATCTTATGTTTGTTAATAATTTCAATGCCAATTATATGAAATGTTAAATCTGAAATGTGTGTTTAATTTTATTCTTTGGGTCCTGTGAATTTTCAATGGGTCAGACAGACATCTGAAGCTTAAAGGACCCAATGTCCTGTTACATTGAAACACCATTCGTGAACACTGGAAATCATTTCCATTATATTTAAGTTGGTTTTGATTAAGTATGACATAAGGCAGAACATACCTGCTTAGTAAACTTACTCAATGACATAATACTTAGGTGAGTAAAATGGCTGAAATACGCACATGTTTGAAAGCAGTGGGTAACGGAAAATGAAATGCCCACTCAACATTCATAATACCCACTCCCAAAAAAATACAGTGGGTACAGTACCCACATGAGCTAAATCTTACCTGGAGCTCTGAGTTACCGAGATAAAAACACACCTCTACACACCACCACCCCCTCCCAAGCTGACCTATAATAACCGCCACCAAGCATAAGGAAGGAAGTAAATATACATAGGGACGGTTGGGTTGGAAATATAGAAAATTGGAAAGCGTGGGTAATGGTTGTTTTGCCACACTTGTTTCACTGTAAAATGACATACAACACAACATAGAGACAAGTAGCATACAAAGTAAACAAAATATTTCTTGTTGGAAGTTGTAATGCACTCAAGCTATACTTATAAAGGAAAACAAGCATAATGTGATAAGATAAATAAGCAGGTAAATATTATAATCTGCATAAGAGGAATGTTTTGGTGGGATAGGTGACAGCTAGCGACCGCGTCGAGTAGGAGTTGATAACGCTGCGTGTATAGCAAGATGCTCGTGCATGTGTATCCGGTGACTTGGAGAGGTGTTGTGTAACATAGCAATCATGTCAGATATATCGTTGGGTAAATATTGTGGTTGGATTTTCCTGAAAATGTGAGTACTTGTCTTAGATTGTATCATTTGTAAACTAGATGGCTATATTTGTTATGTTAGATTATTTGACAGGTTGTTGTGATGAAGCATTAAAGGGAGAATTACAGTTTATGTAGGTAACATAAAATATATATGTGGTTATGTAATATCAATCTTAGAGATAAAACAATAAAATAATGACTGAAGTTGGGTAATTAGAAATGTTTAGATGTATATTATTTATGAATTACTGTGATTGAATTTTACTGAAAAAGTTAATACTTGTCTAGGATTGTACAGGGTTTCCACTAACAAGAAATTACACCTATAACCATACAAGAAGTTGAACAGTTCACTCACTCACTCACTCACTCACTCACCATGTTTCTTTATATTTCTACCTTCACTGTTTCAACCTTTCCTCAGTCGGTCACCATGGTTACCATCTGGTGCAAGATGCCAAACTTTCTGTACTTGACTAATACATTGCTAATTATTCTGCTATACTACCATATGAAATACAAATATAAATGTATGTCAGAGTAAGTTTGGATAAACATTGAACATTTTGTTTTGAAAATCAGGCATATCTTGATCTTGGTAGTAATATATTTACATTAGTGACGACAACATGTTAAAATTTATGCAATGATGGAATCAGGAAATTAGCAACGACTTCCTGTCATTGAAAAACAAAACTATTTCTGATCAGTTTCCTGTATATAATGTGCCGATTACCTCCTCATCCGTTGTTGCCATAGCAACATTCAGAAAGTGGAAATGTGAGCTGGGAACGGTATTTTTATTCAGGTTAATAAACAATACGACATGAAACTATGCATTTAACATGTTGTGGTTCATAGTGTGTTGTGGTACATGTATGTTGTGTTCACGAATGGTGTTTCAAAGTAACAGGACATTGGGTCCTTTAAGCTTCAGATGTCTGTCCGACCCATTGAAAATTCACAGGACCCAAAGAATAAAATTAAACACACATTTCAGATTTAACATGTCTTATAATTGGCACTGAAATTATTAACAAACATAAGATTTATAAACAGCAAACAAGTGTCACATGTCACATATAACAACGTCGGTCAAAGTCATTGTGAAATATACAGTCAGACACTGGGGCCAGTGGGTTTTAGACTTCTATCAGACCTTTGGCGAATCTGCCGGATTTGTCAGATGGTCAGACGCTATTCGTGAACACTGGTATGTTGTGGTACGTAGTAGTGCTGGTTATCTCTCACAATATACAGATCAGCAATCAGAGCTCAGTGATCGATCAATAATCAAATATAATCATAAACCCCAGCTCTAAACTCATGTGGGCAACAACAGGACACAATCATAACATTGTGAAAATGAAACAGGCATGATTAGTTCTACCACAAGACGATCAAGGCTGCTTCCTGTTAAGATTGCATAGTCTGTTGTTTACATTGCAGTTTTATGAGTCAGGAAACTGCATCAGTTGTTTATGTCTTGTTATAACAAATATAACAATGAGAAACATACTTTCTAAAGTTTATTCTTCCAAGCAAGGGGACCCGTGTAGATCTGGGGTAGAATAGGTATTCAGCAACCCATGCTTGCCACAAAAGGCGACTATGCTTGTCGTAAGAGGCGACTAACGGGATCGGGTGGTCAGACTCGCTGACTTGGTTGACACATGTCATCGGTTCCCAATTGCGCAGATCGATGCTCATGCTGTTGATCACTGGATTGTCTGGTCCAGACTCGATTATATACAGACCGCTGCCATATAGCTGGAATATTGCTGAGTGTGGCGTAAAACTAAACTCACTCACTCCAAGCAAGGGTAGGACAAAATCCCATCCACACAAAAATCCCACCCAGACAAAATTCCATAGGACAAAATGTCTGCACACTGCAGACAAAACCCATCATTGTGAAAAATGACATACAATATATTTTGTAATAGATATTTATATTTTCCCTCATAAATAAGCAGTATTGATCATAAGCACTAATAACATGATTCAATGTAATCTCATAACATAATGCATCATCCTGGTATATCGTCACGATATGGCTGAGATATTGCCGATGTGACGTTAAATAGTAACTCACTCATCCTGGTATATTTGGTATATGGTACATGTAATCATCCATTAAAGCATCTTTCTAGAACATCATTGTCATTGTACATCTTAATTGATGTATGACTGGATGACTGTGAGATGTAGCAAGAACCGGATTCTCCATTGTCAAAGATGTCTTCATGGACCCACGACATTCAAATGCAATTTTTCGTGAACATTCCCACCTAATACTACTCTTATTTGTAACCTTGTTAGTGTACAAACATCCATCTAATGCTACTTTAACTCGTCCCTTGAAGCTCTTCAGTTCTTCCATTTTGGAACACTGATAAATCTGTCAACATCAAAGACACATTTGTAAAATTTATCAATGCAGCCACTGGCCTCTGTTGCGAAAACATGCTAATCTACTTATCTGACTGGCTTCTGTCATGAAAACAAGGGTAGCAAGAACATACAGTAGAATACTTTTATATCAAACGTCGGATATAACGAATTGACGGCTATAGCAAACTGTTTTAAAAGTCCTGAATAAACCTTATATTATCATATAAAAAGGTGAATAGCGAACTACGGATATAACGAACTAATTTCAGTGGTCCCCTGGAGTTCGTTATAAAGGTATTTTACTGTATAAAAATGGGATTTTGTCCTATGTTGGTCATTTTGGTGTGGGATTTTGTCCTATGGGATTTTGTCTGGTTGGGATTTTGTCCATCCCCCATCCAAGCTCATTGATAATCACTGATGCAAGCAAGATTGATCAATTGAGTGATTGTTCGATTAATCACTTCAGCACTACTACATAATAATGTTATGTATTCTGGTACTTAATGTATTCTGGTATGCAATACATGAATTATTATTACAATTAACTGTGATATGAAATTCAGGCCAGTGATCATCACTTTCACAAATATAACTAATTCAGGAGAAATTGAAGCTCATAAAGGAATCATTAATAATAATAATAATAATAATAATAGGCCACTTGTATTGCGAATTACTCCATGCTTGATGCATGCTCGAAGCTCACAGTCAAATAAAAAGAGTTCAGAGCTGTTGAAAGAGATAGGTCTTGAGATGACGTCTGAAAGACATTAGATTTGGAGATCTTCTGATTGATTCTGGGAGGCTGTTCCACAGGGATGTCGCTGCATATGAGAAGGAACGCTGGCCATATCTCACAGTCTTGATGTTGGGCATGCGACACAGTAGCTTGGACTCAGAGCGTAGGGATCGAGTGGGAGAGTAGATAGGCAGGAGGTCCTGTAGGTAGCCTGGAGTGTTGCCGGACAGACACCGGTGGGCTAAGCAGAGGATCTTGAAAGTAATCCTGTGCTGCACTGGAAGCCAGTGTAGATCCTTCAGGATTGGAGTGATATGGTCTTGTTTACGGGCAAGTGACACAATCCTGGTGGCCGTATCCTGTACACACTGGAGACGATTTATCTGCACAGCAGAGGCTCAAACAAGGAGACTGTTACAGTAGTCGATCCTTGTCATGACTAGGGACAGTATGAGAATGATGGCTGATTCTTTGGTCAAATATTTCCGGATGTTGCTGATGTTCCTCAACTGAAGAAAACACATCTTGGTTATTTGACTGATGTGACTGTCCATGGAGAGGACCGAGTCCAAGATTACACCTAGGTCTTTGACACTCTCTGACACTGGTACCTGACAGTATCTCCAATAACCAAGGTAGTGAATCCGGACTCTTAACACCATGACTTTGGTACAACCACAACACACTCCATTTTTTCAGCATTCAACTTGAGCTTGTTGGTCGACATCCATTTCTGTATGTCATGACAGCAGTTTGTCATAGCTTGAGCTGCTCACCGTCCTTCAGATTGATTAGGCTTGAAGAGTAATGCCAGCTGAGTGTCATCTGCGTATAGATGCCTGTTGATCTCATGTACCTTAATGATTGAACCAAGTGCCTTGGTGTACAGTGTGAATAGAACTGGACCCAAAACCGACCCCTGTAGCACACCACTTGACAGATTCACTGGAGCTGAATAGACACCATCGATATACACTGATTGATACCGATTCGACAGATAGGATTTGAACCAGGACCCTACAGTACCATTGAGGAAGAAGTCATCCTTGAGGCGACTCAGAGTAGCATCTGGTGGTCTATGGTATCAAAGGCTGCGCTCAAATCTAACAGCACCAGGAGGCCAACATTACCACTGTCAATACCATGTCTGAGGTCGTTGAGGACTTTCATTACAGTTATATTCAACAATTGAAGCAGCTGTCAAAGTGATGTAAAAGATTAATGACACAGTCAATGACTCCAATAATTATATTAAATAGACCCATCTACATAAAAGCAGCAGATGTCCCACTAAGCGTAAATTTTATGTACCAATTAATAAATTATTTGAGAATCCCGAAAGACCATTGCCTCGACTGAACACTGTGGGGGGAAAACATGAAATAACACAGGCTTCCTTGATACCAAGTATTGTGCCCAGACAAACTGTTATGTCTAGACACAAACCCAGATAGACTCGTCCTACAGCAATGAGAATCAACTTCTTTGGGTTTTTTTGTGGGAAGAAAACAATAAATTATACAGGCCTCTTTGACACCATCTTGGTTAATGAAAGTGTTGAATTTAATGTTTTGTTTATGTCAAAAGTTTGTCTGTCCATCCATTCATCTGGCCAAACATATTTTTGTTCAACCAATAACTTGAAAATTATTGGTTAAATTGTTTTCATATTTTGGAACCCCCTTCTTTGTGTAAAGAAGAGATGCAGTGCAATTTTGATTCTGATATTTGAATTTTTTAAGAATCACAGCAATTTGGAAATTTGAACTAAGAAAATTTTGTTCAACCATTAACTTGAAAACGTTTGATATGATATTTGATTTTTTAAAAGAAATTACATCAATTTACAAATTTAAACAAGTTTGTTCAACCAATAACTTCAGAAGTTTTGGTCAAAATATTTTCAAATTTGGACAACAGGTTCTTTGTCTAAAGCACACATGCAGTGCAAAGATTGGTTCCAATTTTCTGATTTTTGAAAGCATTGCATCAACTTACATATTTTGATCTTAAACAAACCAAAAGGAACATTTGTTAAACTTGAACACATTTGAATGGATAGTTTTCACATGGAGAATCACCTTCCATATCTAGAGGATGTTTACAGGGCATTGCACTGCAAGGTTTGAAACAAATCTTGTATTTTCATCAAGAATAATCATTATTAATTGTTTTGCAGCTAAAGTTGGGAGACAGTTGGGATATTACTAAGCCTTGCTCACATTCTTTGGCTTGTTTGTTAAACAGTTGAAACCAATAAATGTATCATAGGCAACCTGCAGCATTAGAAACATTCAGCTATTGCTTCACCACACATGAAGCACAGAAATTGAATATTTTTAATTAATGCAAATATAAACTCTGTAAACAATGTGAGTTCAAATTGGAATTCACATCAGCAACATGACATGAGCAAATTATGAAGTGATATTTAAGACTGTCATAGAACGATATGATAAATCAGTGAGCAATATATCCCAAATTGACTTAAGACTAGTTGCAGAACATTACAATATGATAAGAATGTGTGTAAACATGTGTAGCAGGGCGTGGAGTCATCCCACAGATGACATCCTTACCTTGTCATCTTGCTGACGGGGTTAACCTCTTTGGTCATGTGGACAAGGCATCCGACTTCGAATTAGAAGGTCCGTGGGGATTCAGAAAGTTTATGGCCACTACACATGCATCAGAAAAGTGCAATGGTTCTGGATCTGCATATATTTGAAAACTGTGTGTTTTGTGTCATTTACACAAATTAGGTGAATAAGTATCATCTTGTACAAGTATAGAGTATCTTATCACATGAAACTTTGCAAGATACATTATTTATTGTTTATCGGTATCATTATCAGTTTTTGTTCTTATGAAGGGGCGGTGGGGTAGCCTAGTGGTTAAAGCGTCCGCTCGTCATGCCGAAAACCCGGTTCAATTCCCTACATGGCTACAATGTGTGAAGCCCATTTCAAGTGTCCCCTGCCATGATATTGCCTCAATATTGTTAAAAGTGGCATAAAACTAAACTCACTCACTCATTGTTCTTATGGAGAGATTAACAGCATCTGACAGCATTGGGAGATCTTTGTGTTGAACATGCTGGATAAAACCCCTGCTAAAGTAAACTTCATGTAGAGCTCACAAAAGTTGCATGGGTGGATTCAGAGATGAGATGGGCACCCCTCTAGTCAGACACTACCATGTCAAGGTGCCAGGCCCAATTTCTCATCATTAACTGATTGTCTTCCAAAAACATTAGAAGAGATTCTTGATAAGCATTTAGATGAGGTGAAATTAGTTTTACCGCGGCTTGAGAATTTTAGAAGGGTGAATATATAAGACAAGTATATGGATGGCAACTTCTTCTTTTTTGTATAACACTACATTTCTGAGCAGACTTCTTGCCCCTTCTTCAGGTGATTAAAGAAAGATGAAGGAAACAAACTATATATACTGGCCACATAAAGAAACTGTGCACACAGAAAATATAAATATAGGCACACAGCGTATTTATACATGAATACATTTGTGAACATAGCAAGTATTGGAGACAATCAAACGCTCATGCACGTGCCAGGCAACGTGACGTCATTGACGGTGGCGTATGGCCTTGCAATGTGTTACTGCACGTGCAGCCCGTACAGCTGCACACAACATGTGAAACTCTGAAATTGCTGTCACTGTCGAAAGCTTGATCTTTGGTCATTAAAACGTTCACAAATCCACAAAGTCACATGCACATCATGCCAAGATTAACATCTGCTCAACGTCATGAAGCCATTGGAATGGTTGCAGCAGGAATGAGCCAACAACAGGTGGCAGCACATTTCCAATGCCATCGTAACACTATATATGCATGGGTCAGGCGTTATCGAAACAGTAATGACGTCGCCGACCACCCACGTTCTGAAGCCCGGCGTAACGACGCCAAGACAGGACAGGTGGATTCGGTGACTCATCTCAGATACAGGTTCCAGACAGCAGTGACCACGCCCCAGACGATTTCCCAGGCCTCCAATGCTCATTTGGTAGCCTCTATGCATCGTCGTTACACTGCTGTGCTTCACGCACATGGTGGTCATACCCATTATTGATATAAAGGAACACGGGAACATTCAAGGGTTCCTGTAATATTTTCCAGTTTTCATCACCAACTTTGAATAGGGCTGTGGGAGGAAATCTGAGAATAAATAAAGGAACACTGCCATGAAGTGGTGTTCCCTTATTTGTTTCCCTCAGTATATTTACACATGATGCTGTAACCACACCTAAAACGGAAATGTAGGACTAAGTAGACTCGAACCAATGAGGTTTCAGTGAATAACGGAATGATATCCCACCTTGCCGAACTGGTTGCATGGAAAAGCTATAATCCGTAATCCGGGCGAACCAAATTCCTGCTGGAGTGCCTTCATGCCGTGGTACTGCCGGGTCCATTGTCAGTAGGTGGCGACGTTGACGATGAGAACGACGTCCCCGCTGTAGTGATCAAGCTTCACCATCCTCTGATGATACACATCGCGGAATTTGTGCTCGTAGATGGTGTCGTTTGACCCTGGGGCCTGCCGGCACGTGACTCGAGACACGCGGTCCGTGGGGTTCAGTTGTCCCACGGTCGGGACAGCGCCACCTAGGGTCGCCACAAGGAGAGCGACGAGCGGGTTCATCTGACGCTCCCTCGTGACCGGCAACGGGAACGTCGTTGACGGGTTAATGTATTTATACCAGGGGATCATGGGTGGACATTTGGCCCTGGCACGCGTGATTGGCAGTCGTGGAGCATGGGGTATTAATGTCGCCCGCCGCTTGTGGTATTTACGTTTTACGTTGGCGTTGATAGCGTTGACGTCAGTGCTTTCGGACAATTTAAGCGGTGCTAAACAATTCATTATTTCAAAGCATGAGGACATTGACATATATTTTAAACCTTACGACACTAGTATTCACAGACTGGTATATATCAAACGTACGTGTATCCAATGATGAGAGCGTGAATAAGTGAGGCTGTCAGTCAGATAGGTTTTTTAACCTCAACATTTTTATGCATGACAGAAATACAAAGAAAACTTTCCACGTCCTTAAATAACACCTGCCACACACGATTGTCGAATGTATTATTCTGCCTAACTCATGAACATGTGTGTATGAATCAGTATCAAATAGTGTTGATACGAGGTGTTTCCGAAACAAATGAGGTTATCCAATCCCCACGGTGGCATGGTTATAAACACAAGGCAAAGGCTAGTCAAGTAAAGTCCAAAATGTCGCATGTCGTAGATGTTTACTGCATATTTCAAATCATGCTCAGCTGTATGACAGCGGCATGTCAATAGCCGAGATCCAGTGATTGATATTATGACGACCTATTCCGTCGGGGCACGTTGACACGCCATCTCCCAGGTCATCGAGCCCAGATTCATTTAGTCGCTTCTTCCTTTTGGGGCCGAATAATAACCCGTAATTCCAACTAGTTTCACAGTTCAGGAACAAATAAAAGGGAATAAAAATGTGACAATATCTATAAGTGAGTGAGTTGGCATTACGCCGCTTTTAGCAATATTCCAATATCACGGCAGTGGACACCAGAAATGGGCATCACACATTGTACCCATGTGGGGAATCGAACCCGGGTCTGCGGCGTGACGACGAACGCTTTAACCACTGGGCTACCCTACAATATCTATAAGAAAGTGGTAGTTTCAAGTAGTGAAAACAATAACCAGAGTCCTGCATTTCTAAAGAACAAATTGTATCCACGATAGAATATAGACAATGCAACACTTGGACACATAACCTGAGCTTCGTTCTCACTTACCCTACTAGTGAGTATTCAAGCGGAGACACTAAAGGAAATGTGTTCTTTGTTAAATATCACTACGTCATTGCTGGATCAAAACCGTGTCAGCTGAAGCGACGCGAAGTAATGAGGCGTCTCTCATCACTGGGGTTGTTTGGTGGAAGCGATGACAAGCTAAATATTGATACAGACAAGCTATAACAGAGATTTTTAACTTCTATAGACATGGGTTGAAAGATGTGAAACTTCTTCATTTTCAATACCGATTTTTGCAAAGAGTTATTTATACTAAAAACGAATTAATGAAAATGAACCTGATCGACAATGATTTGTGTAGTTTTTGCAATGATGTTTCTGAGAGCATTTGTCATGTTTATTGGGAATGTTGTGAAAGCATGAAATTCTGGAATGATCTAGAACTCTGGATTAATAACTATTTACCTCGAAACATAAACATTACAAAATACTTTATTTGTTTGGTACATTGCATAATGATGCTTACTAAATCAAATCATTATCTCTGCTAAAAAACATATCAATTTATGTAATATTGAAAATCAATTCCCAAATTCATTAATTACAAAAAGGTATTAAAAGAGATATTTTCTGCAGAAAAAAATATTTCAAAGAGAAACTATAAAATCTTAAATGGAATTCACTCATCCCAATATTCAGCAACTAATTATAATTACATCTTTACGGGGGCGGTGGGGTAGCCTAGTGGTTAAAGCGTTGGCTCGTCACGCTGAAGACCCGGGTGTATGTATGTATGTATGTATGTATGTATGTATGTATGTATGTATGTATGTATGTATGTATGTATGTATGTATGTATGTATGTATGTATGTATGTATGTATGTATGTATGTATGTATGTATGTATGTATGTGTGTGTGTGTGTGTGTGTGTGTGTGTGTGTGCGTGCGTGCGTGCGTGTGCGTGAGTGGATGTTTGTTTGTTTGTTTCTTTGTTTATATGTTTGTGTTTTTGTTTGTTAAGGCGTCATTTTTTATGTGTTTCACGGAATCACCAAATTCTGAACATGGGTCGGTCGGTCGGGGAAAAAAACTTAATACAGACAAAATTATCCAAATAATAAATTAGAAGGGTCGGTCGGGCGATGAGAAACAAAAAAATTAAAATGCTGCCCTTAGTGCTTGTGTTTGTTTGTGAGTTACGTTCCACATCTGGCACAGGAGACGCTACCTTTTCGAGAACGTTTACTGTTGTTTTTTTTTATAAATGTTCATAAGCACGTGTTTATGATGTAATTGGATTTGTACAAAGGCCTCTCGATTCAGCAGGGATTGCTTATGATTGTGGAAATGTTAATAATTCACATTGTACAATCTAATAAAATGTAGTAATAAGGTAATACATATGCACTAACACTTTAACATACCATGCCAGTGTAAGGTATCGTAATACTGATACATGTAATATGTGACAGGTTACATGTGCCATTTCTATATACTACTCACACTTTGCTAAGGTCACCATACCAGTGTAAGGTATCGTAATACTGATACATGTAATATGTGACAGGTTACATGTGCCATTTCTATATACTACTCACACTTTGCTAAGGTCACCATACCAGTGTAAGGTATCGTTATACTGATACATGTAATATGTGACAGGTTACATGTGCCATTTCTATATACTACTCACACTTTGCTAAGGTCACCATACTACTCACACTTTGCAAGGTCACCATACCAGTAAGGTATCGTAATACTGATACATGTAATATGTGACAGGTTACATATGACATTTCTATACTACTCACACTTTGCTAAGGTCACCATACCAGTGTTATCGTAATACTGATACATGTTATGCTAAGGTTGCATGTGCACACTTTGCTAAGGTCACCATACCAGTGTAAGGTATCGTAATACTGATACATGTAATATGTGACAGGTTACATGTGCCATTTCTATATACTACTCATACTTTGCTAAGGATCACAAAAATTCACAACTTTACTTAAACGTAGATTTATAATTTGAAATTGTATCCATTTAAAACTGGATAAATAATAATATGGTAATCCCTCTTTAGGCAAACAATCACTTTAATCTAACCTTATGCACTTGATACATGAGTAACCATAAAAATGGTTTTCATGGCACAAATCAACCATTTTGCAAATCATGAAACGAGTCATTGACAAGTACACAACACCCGTCAATAGCAGGTATGGGATCCACAAGATGAAATGACACACTGAAACCTAGGATCCATGCTTACAATGAGCTTTGATATGTAAATCCAGTTTGACCCCACATCGTTGTTTTCTGTTGATTTGATCCTTAGCAAAGTATGAATAGTATATAATGAATTGTAATATATGGGATAACACACTGATTTATATGTGTTCGGAGTATATATGACTTGTGATGCTATAGTGGTATGTCATAATATCGTGACATACATAAGCAGTGAAATATGTCCAAATACACTGAGGTAAAGCACAAATTTCCTTTTAGGTCCTGTTTCTTACTTTTCCTTAGTCGAGCTGTAATCTAACCGAAAGATGCCATGAGATTGTGTACGTAAATACATAATCGGACAGTCCTAAATACATAAATCAGACTATCTTAGGACACGTATGTCTTGTTTGGACAATCAACCCATTATGGTTCCTGTTACTTAGGGCATGGCTGTTTGTAGGTTAAAAAGGAACCTCGCAAGCTGATCTTAGTGTCCCAGAAATACATCTTTACTCTTTGTCGTCAGAGCTTGTACAGATATTGAACAGGCAGTAAATAAATATGATAACGCATTGTTTACACCATGTCGCTAGGTCCTTGTAAATATAGGGTGCTCTTAAAACCATTCTCCAGGATGTTGTATGAGGTGACATACAACCAACATAGAAGAACCGTCTTTGTGGGATGTTTGTCTTGTAATGTTTTTTTGTTTCCAACACAATGCATTTAAGACCGCAATTGATCGTCAGTGAGGGAAGCAGGTAGTTGTTGATGTCGTAGGTGACCAAGGCAACAGCTTACTGTACAGCTTCAGCACTGGAACCGGCTATAATGTCCCTCCATCACCAGCAAGCCGCTCAGCATCACTCACAGACGATCAAAACAGCATCAATACCGATTTTCATACCTTAGCTGACACCAAGAATATTATTACAGCTCAAACATAATCCTTTAAATTGCTAGCATAGCTGGCGAATGCAGATTGGTAGCTATGTTTAGAGCGGTGGATTGTTGTTCTAGAAATCAGCTTACAAAGGTGACGTCTTGACAACCACCAGCGTCCGTGATCAAGCGCCATGGCCTGATTGCTGTATTATATCGATCGTTCTGTTCCCTTAGGGGCATTTTGTAATTTCGGCCAACAATGATGTTGGAAGGACCCAGATTAAGAGAAAATAACAGAGGAAAATAAACTCGTTAATCAATTCCGTTTGTTAGCATGGAAGGGAACACTGTTCTAATAGGCCTGGTTGTTTCCTTGTTGTAGAGCTGACAGTGTTTTGTGGTACTGAAGTTGGTCTGGTTGTGTTTGTCATGTGTGGAGTTTGACTGTTAGTGGTGTCTATCAATGGCGGTCAATACTCCACACAGCGTGACGACGTTGTTGTAGAACTGCTCCATCAGTCAGCACCGACTATCTTGATTATTGGCTATACACGTGTTTTATAAGTGGAAAATCAATTGAGAATCAATACCAGTTATTATTTCAGAAATAGATTTTAGTAACTTTATGCCAATCCCACGAGAGTAACAATTCTTGTTATATATGGCATTGCTTCCATGTCTGCAATCTACATCTTCGATCCATGACATTACTTTTTGTATAAACGAAACAAACCGCCACAACGTTAATAATTCACGCGGTGTCTTTAAGCGAGGGATTGTCTAGCGCTGCTGGTACTGCTAAGGTCACGTGGACCAATCAGATATCAGTAAACCTGTGACGTCTCCAATCCACCTGCCTGTACCCGTCGCGGTCTTGGTCTCAACCCTGCAATACTTACTTGACAATGAGCAAATGGCGGCCGGGGCAATGATACTACTTCTTGCATCTTTGGTACGTACGACTGTGATACTGACGTGTTTTTTTTAAATAAAATTACCTGTAAAGTGATGGGCAGTAATAATACGTGCATTTTTTGTTGTAGGTATTACAAGCTACACAAGTCTACTCCGCAGGTAAGTGGAACGTTCCCTAATGGTCCCACGCGACACCTAAGCGTATATGGAAAGTGTTTTGTAAATGTTGTCGAGGAAATGTGTTTTGTGGAACAATCTATCTGATAGCTACGTACTGACATGTATCTTGTCTCGGATTAATTGTTCACATACATGTAATGCAGCTTATTTAAAAGTAATTACAAAATAGTCATTCTAATTTGCCATTGCAAAATATGAAAGATCAAAATTAATGTTCCTATCTATGATTTATTACTTTGATTTGTGTACATGTAAGTAAACAGAAGTTTAAGAACAGTCCATTATTATGTATGACTATAGCAAAAATGCCATAGCCTGATAGCTTGGTATTGCTGTTAAACATTTACAATTGAAATATGTTCTAAAACCACTATTCTGCAGCAAACTATCTACATAATTTGTGTTCTGTTAAATGACGCGAAGCGTTAGACACGTCACATTGATGATAAAGGACCATAGGACAACTACACGTATATTTTCACAAATTCTTTGCGTTTTGTGTATTTGTGAATTGATATAAGTATCCCAAAGTATCCTGTTTGTAATCTCTTCAATATTGTCTTCACCTACTAAGTGTAAGAGAGTCCTTGTAAAGGTATAAGATTTGAAACATAGCATACGTATAAATTGACAATTCCTTTCATTACCAACTTAAGTTTCATTATTCCTCTTCGCCCCATTGTAACATTATTCACCTAAGTTTACAGTCATATTCTCCTTTGTCCCATAGTTTCCGTGTTCCTGTTCGCCCTAAAGTTTCACTATTTCCCTTTGGCATAACGTTTAGTTATTATTTTCCTTTGCCCTATAGTTTCACTATACCGCTTCAGCCTAAATTATCTCAATACCTCTTCGCGCCTTAGTTTCACCATTTCCACTTCGTCTATTTCACCATTGTTTCACTGTTCCACTTCGGTCTAATTATTATTTTTCGCCCTGTAGTTTTACTATTCCGATTTGCCCCGTGATTTCACTATTGTCCTTCGTCAAAGAGTTTAACTATTCCCTTCCTCCCTTAGTATCATTATTCCGCTTCGTGCCTTGGTTTCACTGATTTCGTTTATCTAACAGCTTCGCTGTTACCCTTCATTCTTCATTTTCAGTACCCATTGGTTTTACTATTCCACTTAGTACGATAGTTTCACTATTACCCTTTAGCCTAAAGTTTAACAATTTCCTCCGGCTTATTTTGTAGTTTCACTATCGCGCTGCAGCAATACCGTTTCACTATGACACTTCGCCACGTAATTTCACCATTTCCTTCGGCCAATAGTTTCATTATTAACTTACAGCCTAAAGTTTCACTGTTTCCCGTCGGTCTAATGTTTGGTTCTTCCCACTTGGCCCTACAGTAGCACTATGTATCTTTTCGGGGACGGTGGGGTAGCCTAATGGTTAAAGCATTGGCTCGAGCTCGTCACGCCGAAGACAAAAGCGGCGTAAAACCAAACACAGTCAGTCAGTCAGTGTATCTTTTCTAAAAAAATATCATCATTGCTTTCTCCGTCTGGTTCCCCTTTCTGGCCAACTGAGAGGTATTTAGAATACAAATATAATTTAGCTAATAGTATGTACTGAAACATTCAAAATTGCTAAAGCCAATTTGTTTGTGATTATCCAGTTTGTCTTAATATCATGAAACCTGGGAACTCTACCCAAATGAAGCTATAAACAAGCGCTGCGAGAATCGTTGCGTTGTAAGTCATATATGGTTGTAACTACCCGCCTGCGTTGTGCAGTTGGTGGAGTCTGCCAAGATACGGGAAGGTCGGGGTGCATTCCTAGCAAAATACGTTTTAGAAGATGACATTTGTTGTTAGAATGCCTGGCGCTCGGCATTAAAGGAATAAAGCAAGGACTTGTCGGATCTGAGTCAGTATGATATGTCTAAAGGGCGCATCCCTGTTAAAATGCGGTATCATATCTAAGCGCGCTTACACACGTCCAGACAAGTAGCCACACACACCCTTACATTGTGTGTCTCAGTTCCTAAACCACACGACTTTCCCTTCCGCCCAACCTTTTCTGCTATGCAAAATCCTTAAATAAAACAAGTATTCCTCCAACGGATACTAGTGGTTGGTGTGGTGAGATTGTCGTCCACCGGGTCAAAAAAGAGGTCGGGGGTCACCTTCGTCATTTCCAGCCAATATTACTCATGTCGAATAAAACCACCTCTCTGCCACACATGGACGTGTTCTTCTGGGCAGTCTTCTAATGAGTCCACAAATGTCTACTTGGATCGTGTTGTTCTACACATCACTGAGTGCAGCACCGCGTTTCATTGTGAGAAGTGGATGGATTTTGACGTTGATGTCAACGTGTGCCAGTGACGTCCCAGAAAGGTTCACTGGAAGATAGGCCAGGAGTGCTGGCCAAGGCATGACGTCGATGTTTTACAGTTGGAAGAATTAGATTACAAATTCGGCACGATGAGCACATGCGTTTTCATACAGAAAGATAAACTGTTTCTCAACACGACGTGAAAATGGTGAAGGGTGACCCTATAATATTGGCATGTGACATGGACAATATGGAGCGCAATTCGGCTAGTGAATATGGACCCTATACAGTTAAGGGCCAGCCCCAAAAACGATTACAGTGTTGGTCGTCAAAGTCCATAAAATATATACTCATAGGGACGTCTCCAATGTTGATTCCTTCGGTGGAGAGTGAACCTGGATTCTGCCCAACGTCGATCAAGGCAAGGTTCACAAACCATATACCACTGACGCCCCCAAGTTACATTACGTGCATTTTGAGCTAAAACGTGCACGTCGTGGACGCAAAGAGCATCTATGCAGACGATGGTGTATTTGTACACCACTTGCCGGTTTTAACAGTCCCTTATTTTAGTGGAAGTTTGCAACCGTTTTATAATGCTCTGCCTAACCTGTCTTGGACTAGGGGCGATGGGGTAACCTAATGGCTAAAGCGTTGGCTCGTCACGCCGAAGACCCGGGTTCGAATCCCCATATGGATACAATGTGTGAATCCTATTTCTGGTGTCCCCCGCCGTGATGTTGCTGGAATATTGCTAAAAGAGGCGTAAAACCAAAGTCAGTCAGTCAGTGTCTTGGACTAGAGTTATTGCCCTTGGGCGTCCAAAGCGACGGTTAAGAGTTTGTTGGTATCGGGTCAACACTCAGCTCATGTCAGATTGATAACAACCAACAAGTTTCTGACGTGTGCACAACTGCAACATGCCAATGGTACGAACATGTACAAGCGTTGCAAACATGTCATGCTCGAGATAGTTACGTCTCTCATTATTCAATGTGTTCAGTACAGTGCCTTTGAGCGTTTCTTTGCAGCAAAACAATATGCATCTGCTGACTACCGAGTCTACATGACAATGGTAAATCTGGCACACTACACTTTGTACGCGTTGTCCGAGTTCACTTGCATCATTACTGTTACAATGTTGAGTTGACCCGTGAAGATCCGGGGTAGAATAGGTCTTCAGCAACCCATGCTTGCCACAAAAGGCGACTATGCTTGTCGTAAGAGGCGACTAACGGGATCGGGTGGTCAGGCTCGCTGACTTGGTTGACACATGTCATCGGTGGTTCCCAATTGCGCAGATCGATGCTCATGTTGTTGATCACTGGATTGTCTGGTCCAGACTCGATTATTTACAGACCGCCGCCATATAGCTGGAATATTGCTGAGTGCGGCGTAAAACTAAACTCACTCACTCACTCACTACAATGTTGAGTTTGATTTCTTCCTCAATATTTCGGTCGGATTCACAACTTCTGTCTTACAATTGAGGCGATGATTCAGTGTAGATCCTTACACTTCTATCAAAAAAGCGCTCTCCTTTGTTTATGACACCAACGTTTTAATGCCACTTAAAGAATATTTATAAGAAATATAAGGTTGTCCCATTGTATAATCCCAACTAGAAAGAAGTATCTCGTAAATCTTGATAATTAAAGAGCTTTTCAAAGTAAATAAAACCTAAATAAAAATGACAATTAACGTGATAAACTGTGTGTTTCTCGAGAGTTGACGTCAACTTTTTAACCTGTAACCTTCCACTGTCGCCATGGATATGTGAACTTCTGGGTTGCATCTGGTCTTCACCAACCTCTGTTTGTTATAAGAGGCGACTAACGGGATCGGAAAGCAAGGCCCGATGCATGGTTGACGCATGTCATCGTATTACCTAGATCGATGTTCATGCTGTCAAGGGGCGGTGGGGTAGTCTAGTGGTTAAAGCGTTGGCTCGTCACGCTGAAGACCCGGGTTCGAATCCCCACATGGGTACATTGTGTGAAGCCCATTTCTGGTGTCCCCCGCCGTGATGTTGCTGGAATATTGCTAAAAGCGGCGTAAAACCAAACTCACTCACTCATGCTGTCAAGCACTGGACTGTCAAGTACAGAACCCGACTATTCACAGACTGGCATCATACAGCTGGAATATTGTAGAATGCGGCGTTAAATGACAAACAGCTTCAACCATAAAGTAAATTAGGAGAGATGAACCGCTGATTTAACGCCACAGACAATAAAACTCTTTGGGGCACGTTAACCCGCCACAGTGCTGGTACATGATTCTCAGTAGTCAACGAGGCTCGGAATATAGAAAAAAATAATACACTCGGCACCGATATTTGGTGCCGTCTTGCAGGAAGAACGGAAGAGTTTCTATTTGGGAAAAAAACATTACTGTTGTTTTTCATGATCACGAGTACACACGAAAACACATGGAAAAGTCAGAAACGAATCTAACAACTCGGAGATAGGCGATCACAGTGGAATGGTTCAGGTTGATAAGGGGTTACGATTTCCGGTGAAGTTTTCATTGGAAATATATAATTATCGTGACTTCTCTCTATTCTTCGAAGATTTATTTGTTTTCCAAGATGAATTTCATCAAAACTGCTAAAAAAGACCCATTCAACATGAACATCTCCGATTCATTCACCGCGTTCATCAAAATGTGTACACCGACACCTCTAACTTTATGTGGCATCGCCTGCTTGATTTCAACATAGCTGTTGTTGGTTGTGTTGCTCGTCGGATCCTTCTCGCCGTTGATTTATTTATGTCTTAGAAAAGCAACAAAGAATAGCTCATTTTGTGAAATTCACACTCCTTTGTTCTTTCTCGGTGACATAATACAATGGTGTGATGTCACAGGAATGATTTATTCATATCTAAAAGCTCTTTATATAAGTACAACGGGGAGAGTTCTATGGATAAACAACTTCTTTAATATAATATGAGCGACGTTTCGGTGCAAGTGATTTGCTTGATAACGGTGATAACGGTGTTAGTAGCTGCACCGAAACGTCTCTCATATTATATCAGTTAAATCAGTTAACCAGTTAAGCAGTGTTAATTAGGGATACCTCAGGGTCGTACCGGAAAACGCACAAAGGGCAAATTTATTAGAAATTCAAAATTGCTGCCAGAAAGCAAGGGGACAGACACAACAGCCATGTTTATGATCATGACACACAATATAATAGGTGCACAACGGTTTCGTTGATTTACAAAGCTGCCATTGTACCCTGTTCTTATTAACGCATGTAAAAGTTGAAAGTTGAACATGACGAGCAGAACATACAAATTAATGTGAAATCATCAAATCATTTTTGATGAATTAATCTACAATATAGACTTTGCATGCTCCTGATGTGTATCAAAATATATAGCATCAATATTCAGCTAATTAAAAGCATACGATGATTCTGTTTCTCATTGAATTAACAGATGCAAAACATGGGCGGATCCAGGAATTTCGATTGGTTGGGTTCAGGGGGTTCGAACACCCTGAACCCCCCATTGGCTCCGCCAACGCAAAATAATCTTCAAGTGGTCATCATTTTCAGGGGGACCACCCCCACTGGACCCCACCAATGCACCCTCTGGATCCGCCAAATGCACCAAAAAAAAACCTAGCTTATCCTAAGAGCCTACTTACGGGATCGGTAGGTCAGGCTCGCTGACATGTCATCGTATTCCAGTTGCGTAGAATGATGCTCATGGTGTTGATCACTGGATTGTCTGGTCCAGGCTCGATTCTGTAGAGACCGCCGCCATATAGCTGGAGTATTGCGTTAAACAACAAACAATAACGAGTGTGTGAACCCAATTTCTGGTGTCCTCCACCATGATTTTGCTGGAATGTTTCTAAAAGCGGCGTTGCCCGTGAAGATCCGGGGTAGAATAGGTCTTCAGCAACCCATGCTTGCCGTACAAGGCGACTATGCTTGTCGTAAGAGGCGACTAACGGGATCGGGTAGTCAGGCTCGCTGACTTGGTTGACACATGTCATCGGTTCCCAATTGCGCAGATCGATGCTCATGCTGTTGATCACCGGATTGTCTGGTCCAGACTCGATTATTTACAGACCGCCGCCATATAGCTGGAATATTGCTGAGTGCGGCGTAAAACTAAACTCACTCACTCACTAAAAGCGGCGTAAAACCTTACTCAATCAGTCAGGGTTATGACTCCTAAACGTAGTAGTCCGGACTTATGCAGGTTTGTGTATTACTCCCCCGCGATACCATGCCACCGTCTGTCATGGATACCCGGATCTAATTGTCTGTCGACCCAACTGCATTCGTACAATGTAACGAAACAGCAACTTGATTCGTTGACAAAGGTTGCAGCTAGACTTGGTCGCCTGGGATTTGTTTAGCGACAGAATACATTTTCGAACACTGCTTCAAAACAAACACTTATCTGCAAGGAACCAAACAGTTTGTTTTGACAACACACATTGATTTTCCATTTTGTTCAGAATAACAATTACTTGTGAAACAGATTTTAAAACATTGACTAAATCATTGTTTTCTCTATTATCTGGAATGTTCTTTTTGAAAAGTATTTCTTTGTTTATGATGCCAGGAAATAGGTTGCTAGAGTAAAATACAATAACTTTAGATCCAATATCCTTACTAAATTCTATGAACACCTCCTGGACTGCCTCTTGTATATAAAGATATTCTGACCACAAATGTCGCCAAGGACAATTTATTACATACGTTTTACCCTGAAAAATGACCAAAGAAATCTGAAACCCCTTACAAAATGGTCTTCACAAACGTAATGCTGTTGCAATATTTAGTTATTTTTCTGCACAATTACTACAATGTCTATATTTGCTTCTATCCGGCTTTTCACCATTTCGCTAACGCCGCCGGTCCTGACTTTCGTGGTCCCTGGAAGGTGGGTCAGTATTGCTGGTGGAGCCGTAGGTTAGCTTAGAGCTAAAATGGTCGTTCGTAACAACACAGACCGGGTTCGATACTCCCCGAGAGTGCAACGTAATATTCCTAGAACATTGCTAAAAGTGGCGGAACACTATATTCAGTTACTAGCTACTGGACTCCGATGTTCGTGCCCAGGGTCGACACTATTTCCATAATTAAATACAGGGCTTGTATGTCCAATGTGGAAACACAGGGCACCGACTATGGCTACTTATAGCAAAGTACCTCTGACAGAGTTCTGTCCCTTCTCCGTTGCAAGGATGCTTTTACTTTCGATTTTCTACAAACATTGTCCCTCATTTGTCAACTCTATCATAGGCGGATCCAGAGGGGGTGTGCAGGGGTGCGCAGCCCACTTTTGTCCTGAAATTTTATTAAATGACCATTGAAACTCTCGTGAAAATGAAGTGTGCACCCCACCTTTCTCAATAGTGTGCACCCTTCCTTTCTCAAAAAGCTGTATCCGCCCCTGTCTATACCCGTGTTCATTGGTTAATAGGATAAATCATCATCTGCATCCCTATTGTTTTTCAATCAAAAAGTTATTATAATCATCTTTTTTGTAAAACCTGACTTGTCATAAACACATGCTCTGTCATCGTATCGCATGGTGACAATCACTGGATTGTCTGGCCCCGACTCGATTTGTTTACAAACAATATCATACAGATGTAATGCTAATGAAACAAATATCTGCTCATGATATAGTCACAATTGTACAATCGACTCTGCTTTTAGCAGCGTTTTCTTATGAATGTGGCAAGGGTTTTGTCGCTTCCGTTTGCAAAAGAGTTAGTGAAACAATATGATACTATATGAAAATCTACTGTATGAATAACCATACATAAACGTATAACATGTCGATGTTCATCTCTATAGTCATAATATGAGTAAAGCATGAGTAAATATACTTTTATGTAAATACTGTTTGGTGCGGCGTAAAACTTCACTTACTCACTCACTTAAGAAACTATAAGTGACACGACCCGCCTTTGGGTTTCCTGTTCGAAAGAGACGAAATAAGCCCGCGATACTTTACTTTGGCACGGTTTGTTAATTCCCTTTGGAAGTCATCATATTGCAACAAATCTGAAACCTCTTGAAACATCACAGATTCGTTCAACGGCTTTGGAAACTTCCATACAGTTCGTGGCAACAAGCATGTTATTTGATAATCGATCTGTCACCCGACCCTTTATTCGTGGTATATTTCACAGTCCTGTTTTGTTTACACAGACCTTAGTAAACTAACAAATCAATACAATTTTATAAAACGTGCAAAGCCTTGACTTGCATACGAGAATTGTTTATAGATAGAATTATGGATCAATATCGATCTCCCTGCTTGTGTCGTGTCTCCATGGCAACATCAGACGCTGATTGATCTGTCGTCATCAACACATTCACTTACGTTCAACGTTTTACTGACTCTATGGGAATCGATAAAAATTATTTACAGCCTGGAAATCCGTCCTCCTTTTCCCTTGGCTACACACGTATAGATCGTTTCAAACCTGTTTAACTGGTTGTCGTTTTGTTTGACTTCACACGGCAGCGTGTACGATGAAGAACAACATCGGTACTTAGTGTTATATCCTATTTAGTTGCTCCAAGCTCTTCTGTGAAAGGTTGTGGACAGCAACGGTTGCGTGGAAGGAATAATAGAACGCTTAGATCCATAACCAGTGTATCGATGTTTATTGGATCTGAACACAACGGAATATATCATACAATCAGTGCGGTGTTCAGAAAGACTTCAAGAACACACACGAGGGTCATTCAAACGGTTTGACCCGTAAATCAGTGCAGATCAGAACAATGGATGAATGTATTGGAAACTTTAACGTAGGACATCTAGATAGATTTTCAAGTTTGTCTTTGTATGTACAAAGTAGATCTTGAACTTGCCAAAGAAATAGTACCGTAGTGATTCCTCATACACACCGTCGACCGTCTCCGTGGTGTAGTGGTTAGAGCGTCCGCCCGGAGAGCGGAAGGTCGCGGGTTCGATCCCCGACCGCGTCATACCAAAACACCTTAAAATATGGTACTTGTTGGTCCCTGCCTGGCGCTCGGCATTAATGGGTACAACAAGGACTGGTTGGCTCGGAGTCAGTATAATGTGTCTGAGTGGGGTATTCATGCTTCACTGCGGCATGGTATCTCAGTGGGCTAGCACTATAAAACCAGGTTCAGTCTGGGCTCGTACAAGCAGCCGCACATACACATACACACGCATGCACGTCGTCATATGAGCGAAATATTCTCAAGCACGACGTTAAACCCAATTTCACCTCACCTCACCTACACACCGTCGTAATACCGTAAAGATTCTATTCCTTCCGTGTATATACCGCGACAGTTTCGCCAATATGACGCGATAATCCTGAATCAATATCACGATAATTCCGCAAACATAATCTGTAATATAATATAC
Source organism: Haliotis rubra (assembly GCF_003918875.1). Lineage (NCBI taxonomy): Eukaryota > Metazoa > Mollusca > Gastropoda > Lepetellida > Haliotidae > Haliotis > Haliotis rubra. The sequence continues at coordinate 1,782,587 of NW_025767457.1, forward strand.
CGCGCTCGTTCCGCAAACATACCGCGGTCATCCTTAAAATATATCACTTTAATTCCGCAATCATACCGCTGTAATCCCGCATACGATTCGCGGTAACACACCAATGCGATGGTAAGCTGTAAAACGAGGACAGGTGAGTCCATATTATACGACCGCTTCGATCGATAATAATACACTAAGGAATGATAATCAATCTATCACGCCATAGAGCCGATATTGCTTCAGGCAAAGGATTCCAATGATATCAAGGCATCCTGTAAATGGCCGAGTCTGGGCTAGGCATATAGGTGGTTGACTTCAAGATAGGCGTTCACGTACGATGATACATACTATGTAAACCCGTAAAGATTCGGGTCTTCAGTTGACCAGGCTTGTCGTTAGAGACAACTAACGGGATCGGGTGGTCAAGCGTTGTTCTCGTTTCCCAATTGTACAGATCGTAAGCGCCAGTTCCAATCACACGTAACGGAATCCCAGACAAGACAATCAACGTAGAGAGAATATCGAGTAAATTCTAAGATAGTTTCAGGGTAAAGTGTTTTATATAATTCATTCAGAAAGACACACCCCAAAGTTTTTTTCTCTAACTAAATTAGCATTCAGCAAAGTTTCTAATAGAAAAGACTCACCTAATTCAAAATGAATTTTTTTTAGCAATATAAGTTCATATGAGTGTTCAACAAAAACACGAACGTTTTTGTTATAGAATTTCTATATACGTAAACAGTTTAGTGCAAGAACAAAGGAATACTGGTTTTTACCCGTTCAATCCATTGTGCGTCAGATGTGACGAGTAAATATTGGGTTCCCATTTTATTTCCGTTCAGAAATACCTCTTTCGAAGAATTCATCCCATCAGTAAATTTGACGCTGGATATTTCAACGTCCTTTCTATCCAACTGAGCTTCTTCGAATTCATATTTGAATATTAGAATCTGTAATCCTGGACTCATTATTTGTACTCCAAAAGGCACGACACTTAAAGAAGTTATGAAATGTTGACGAACTTTTTTATTTGTATCTTCCAATCATTGTCTTCAGAATTAAGTCAGTTCGACATAGCAATATAGCAAACAAAAGAAAACTGGCAGCATTTCATGGGTCTCCGGTTGACTTTGACAAAACTGTCAAAACTGGATGTGTACTGAGAGAGAGAGAGAGAGAGAGAGAGAGAGAGAGAGAGAGAGAGAGAGAGAGAGAGAGAGAGAGAGAGAGAGAGAGAGAGAGAGAGAGAGAGAGAGAGAGAGAGAGAGAGAGAGAGAGAGAGAGAGAGAGAGAGAGAGAGAGAGAGAGAGAGAGAGAGAGAGAGAGAGAGAGAGAGAGAGAGAGAGAGAGAGAGAGAGAGAGAGAGAGAGAGAGGCTCATTTGTATCACCGCCGCTTTTAAACTTCTGGGAAACAATGAGGAACTGTATAAATATTTTATAGTGTAAGTTAATAAATGGAATCTAGGGGGATACGAATATTCCACACTCATACCAAACCTGTTTGATTAAGGTGCACTGTGACTGTCGTTAGCCTTTCTGAATGTAAAGGCTACGATAGTCTTAGAGTTAAGTTCTCGTTACCCCAGCTAATAGAATATCTCCAAACATTTCCCATTTCAGACTATTCAGAAAGCATGAGTTGTTGTTGACTTGTCTGTTCAATAAAACAGTTGTAGCACAGAGATGATCAAAACTCTTTGGCATTTGATTTTAAGTTACATCTGACAACATCATGACATAAACTGACGTACAAAAAGTACACATCTGGTGCTTAAGGATTAATTTTATAACTATTTTAACATATGTTTTAATTTAGGTTTACACTTTCTCAGCAAAGTACAGATTTTAATACTTTTCGAGGATTGAGTCAGCGGTCTAACCCACCCAGAGACCTGAGTTGGCTGAGTGGGTTAGATGGCTGACAACACGTACACAGTATATGTTACTGTCAGGTCATAATCAAAACACTTTCAAATTATGTATTTTTGAAAATAATACCATAAGACCAAGCGTGTGTTTTCTTTATATCTGTCTTTATAATATTGACAATGTCATGCATATTCTCCACGGCAGGTTCCCCCCATGGCTGTTTCCTTGAAGACATCAGACACCGCCATCTCCCCTTCAGCCCCGGTTACTATGACCCAAACGGCCTCACCGTAGAAGTGTGTACCAACTTGTGTGGCGCCTACACAGCAATATACGCAGGTTTGATATCAGGTCGGTTCTGTTTTTGCGGTGACAAGGCGCCCAATGCTACCTATGCTACCGGCGCCGCCAGCTGTTCCACCCCATGTACCGGGGACGGGTCTCAAATGTGCGGGGGTGAGAACTACCTCAGTGTGTACGAGTCTGCCCAACCAATCAAGAAGGTGGATCTGAGCGTCGCTCCACAATTCGCGAAGACAGGAGACCCGGTGGCGTTTTCCATCGACGTCGACGCTGGTGGGATCTTGACGTACCAGATGAACTACGATGACGGTAATGGTGACATGAAAAACAACGCTACGGGTATGTTGACGAAGACGTATACGATTCCTGGTCAGCATGACGCAATGGTTACCGCTATGGACACTGCTGGGGCTATTGTGGTGAGTCTGTATTTTTTTAGTCTGTCTAACAGCCCCTAAAATATGTTATTTCCCCTCCGCAAAGCCCTTTCGGAAATAGAAAGGCCCCGATTCGACCAATTCCAAATCTGTTTATTTATTCAGTGATTGATTGATAGAGTGAGTGAGTGAGTGAGTGAGTGAGTGAGTGAGTGAGTGAGTGAGTGAGTGAGTGAGTGAGTGAGTGAGTGAGTGAGTGAGTGAGTGAGTGAGTGAGTGAGTGAGTGAGTATGGGTTAACGCCACTTTTAGCAATATTCCAGCCACATCACGGCAGGGGACTCCAGAAATGGGCTTCACACATTGTACCCTTGTGGGGAATCGAACCCGGATCGAACGCTTTAACCACTAGGCTACCCCTCCGCCCCAAGAAAGTCTATGATACGCTATCTACCATGACATGGAACTGTGGACATCGAAGATATGCATCTGCAGAAAGCTTTTTATTCCTTTCAAATGGATTGCCCAGTGTGTTGGCGATAAATTTCCTTTCTTAAATTGTTTGAGTAAGTTGCAATTGATAAGTATCATCAACCTTGGAACAGTACTAGAGAAAACATCTCGAGATATACAATTGTCGGAAGGATGACAATATATGGATGAACAACTTCTTCACATTGAAAGCGACGTGTCGGTGTAGAGTCTAACATGTGATGAACAGAATTAAAGGATAGAGAAGCATATTTACAAGCGTGAGGAGATGCCTGTACAGTACAAATCTGGATTAGGACTAAATGCCTCTCAAATACGTTATATACAATTGTCAGTTACCTACACTATATCCAGGGCGGTGGGGTACATGTAACCTAATGGTTAAAGCGTTCGCTCGTCACGCCGAAGACCCGGGTTCGATTCCCCATATGTGTACAATGTGTAAAGCCGATTTCTGGTGTCCCCCACCGCCGAGATATTGCTGGAATATTGCTAAAGCGGCGTAAAACTAAACTCACTCACTCACTCACTACAATATATCCCAAGGTGGCATGTGGTCTATTAATATAAAGTAATCAGTTCTATCTGTAACATACAACAATCAAAGTTTTTTACCAAAGATGTCAACATTATAGGGTAAGGATAGTGCTGTTTTAGTGTTGTTCTAGTGTTGTTTTAGTGATAGTGTTGTGTTTAGGATATATATAGATCCATTGATTTCAATCTTTAAATGAGACAAATTGCTGTTTATATCAGACATACTGATGTCTTTATATCAGACATATTGCTGCCTTTATATCAAACATACTCCTGTCTTTATATCAGACATCCTCCTGTCTTTAACTGAGACATATTGCTGTTTTTATATCAGACATACTGTTGTCCTTATATGTCAGACATACTGTTGTCTTTATATCAGACATACTACTGTCTTTATATGAGACATATTGCTATGGTGTTTTACAGCCGAAGTCCAACGTGGCAGGTTTAGTCGTACAAGCGCCCGTCAAGAACATCACCGTCGAGTGTCCCTTGTTCGTCACCGACGAAGAGGACAAGTGTGTTGCTACCATCACTGAGGGGACTCATTTACGTTTGACGGACACCGTGGACAGCACAGAAAGGACCATTGACGTCGCAGGTAAAGAGGACAAACACATAACAGTAGAAATCACAGTGAATAAGTTTAGTTCTTACGCCGCTTTTAGCAATATTCCAGCAATATCACGGCGGGGGACACCAAACATATTGCTGTCTTTATATCAGATATACTGTTGTTTTTATATCAGACATACTGCCGTCTTGATATCAGACATACTGGCTTCACATATTGTGCCCACGCGGGGAATCGAACCAGGGTTTTTCGGCGTGACGAGACGCTAGAAGTAGAAATCTGAGCAAAGGAATAATAACTTAATTGATCATGAATCTACTTAATCAGTCCGAATACATTCCTATATAGCTATCCCTGTAGCGTCTTGAAAGAAAAGTTGACTGCAGTTTATGATAAGTGGCCTGAGCTTAACGTCGAAAACCTATCGCGATTTAGATTTGACACTTTGAAAACCCAAGAACATGACAGATATAACCATGATCTTCATAGATCTACGTATCATTTACATTTGGAATCTTCTACGTAGATGATAGTATTTTTGAAGACTGAGACAATAATAAGCTTTAATAACTTGGATTTTCAAATTGTCAAAATCTGAGAGCATCTCTTCATAGAGAGTACGTAAGAAAAGTATCTAACAAAAATGTATGCTCATATACTAGCCACATAAAGAAACTGTGCATTGTCAAAATACTATCCCAGTTGATAAGTACGATAACAATGTCAAAGGTACATATAAACTTTAATGGAGGGATCATGAGACCATAAGAAGTCGGGAGAATTTCAATTGAAAAGTCAATCACAATGACGTCACGAGTCCAAAAGCGGGACAGGGGTCAAACGACCATGTCACAAGCTCAACAATGGGTATGTCCACCATCGGCACTGAGAACAGCAGTGCATCGACGACGAATAGAGCCTATCAAACGTGCAAGGAAGGCTTGTGGGATGTCACGCCAGATTCTCTCAAGTTCTGTTGCAAGGTCAAGGACGTTATCTGGCGGATGAGGAAGACGGCGTAGACGTCGATCCATCTCGTCCAAAACATGCTCTATCGGGGAGAGATCCGGTGAATTTGGAGGCCAAGGCAGTAAGTCAACGTTGTGGTGTTGCAAGAAATCCATAGCAACCCTCGCCGTATGAGGGCGGGCATTGTCCTGTTGGAATGTTGTTAACCCAGGGCCATGACGTTGCAGAAAAGGAATTGCCACAGGTCGAAGAATCTGATCCCTGTAGCCCACACCAGTTAAAATGCCCTGAACAATCACCAAAGGAGTTCATTGGCGTGCTGTTATTCCACCCCAAATCATCACGGAACCACCACCAAAGCGATTCCTCTCCAAGACACAGGCCTGTGCATAACGTTCACCCACGCGTCTATAGGCACGTTGACGTCCATCACTATGGGAAATGTTAAACCTGGACTCATCTGTAAAAACAACATTTCTCCACCAAAACAAGGGTCTGCGGACATGATTTCGGCACCACATTCGGCGAGCTTGTCGATGACGTTGTGTCAGGATAGGCCGTATGGCGGGACGTCGTGGTCTGATCTCGTGATGACGTAAACGTTGTCAAACTGTGTTAGGGGTGGATACGGCGAAGTCCCGGGATGGTTCGGGCAGTCATCACTGCAGTCTGAAACCTGTGGCGAAGATGGGTCACCCTTATCCATCTGTCCTGTCTTGGCGTTGTTACACGTGGACGTCCAGAACGTGGCCGATCGATGACGTCATTTGTGTTCTGGTAGCGTCTCACCAGTGCAGAAATGGTGTTCCGGTGGCAGTGGAAATGTGCAGCCACTTGTCGTTGAGACATTCCCCGACGTACCATCCCAATGGCCTCATGACGTTGTGCAGACGTGAGCCTTGGCATGCTATGCGTTCCAATAGCCGTTTAATTTTTTGAACGATCGCAAGGGCAGGGGTTGAGCTTTCCAAAGTGACAGTATTGTGTGGCATTCATTTGCTCTGTTTCTCTTTCCCGGAATGCACGTGCAACAACGTATTACACGTCTCAAGGACGAACCCACTGACGTCACGGAACGTGGGACGTACATGCATGTTGGATACATGTCATTCATCTCTGAGTTTAAATCCTTATGTGTCTACACAGGTTTGATAAATTTAGATTTTAAATTTTTGTATGCACAGTTTCTTTATGTGCCTAGTATATATCAACCTTTTGAGATATGCTTTTGGGAGGATTTCGCTGTTATTTTAATATTAAATAAACATTTATTACCGGTATGTTGTCGTTGACAGATCCGATTGTGGATGGCGCTGGTTGTTGCGTGCCGTCGACGTCCGATCTTCAAGAGGCCACCACCAGCGACAACGACTACATGATGTACGCCTCTGAGTTTAAGTACGAGGGCGTGGTCACGCAGTGGGAGCTCTGGGCAGAGACGACTGGGACACTAACGCTCTTGGTACGTGACCAGTGATTGATATTATGAACAACGATCTGGTCTGGTGGTTTGTAGTCCTGTGCATAGAGCTCAAGACACAAACAAATCTGTTGAAGTTAAGCAACGTTGGGCGCGGAGAGTCCTTGGATGGGTAACCGTGTTTGGCATCTTGACTCCTGAGAATTTTCTAGGACTTCAGTCCTGCCCCACAACGAAGCACATGTGATGCATGTGGTCTCACCTTAGGCAAGCGAGTTTGTTCAACATTGCTTCTGTTCACCAAGCAGAAAATGGGTACCCTGTGGGATAAGTCATGTGACTATAAGTGATGTAGGATGTTTGATGAAGTGATGCATTATGTTTGATGGGGCGATGTAGGATGTTTGATGGAGTGATACGGGGTGTTTGATTAAATAATGCATGATGCTTGATGGAGTGGTGCGGGTTGTTTGATGAAGTTATGTAGGATGTTTGATGACGTGATGCGAGATGAATACCACTTTGATTAAATCAAGGGCAGGGGTAACCAAGGGTCATTGTCAGGGTGATTCTTGTATTTAAGCCAACAACGGCGGATCTAACCATTGTCAAACCTATGTTACTGTGTGCCCAGTTGCGTTCTGTCAGTACTGTTACTGGATGTAAAGATATTCGTTTCAGAACTTTTCCTGCTGATCCTGATTTTTATCATTCATTTATTTTATTGCATTTATAGATCCTAAAACCTGGATGCGCTGACTATTGCTATGAGTCTAATGCATGTGGAGCGTGTACTGGATTGACTTGCACCAACCCCGACATCTTCTGCCCCAGGGCTCAATCCTGCTCCACAGGATGTACCCCTCTCGACAGACACCCCTGTGCCGCCCCCCTATCTGACTACACGATCCGTCAGACAGTCACCCTCACGCTTACAGCCACCGGCTATCAAGTCATCGACTCTCAAGAGTACACCCACGTCTATCCTGGGGATATCATCGCCTACAGAAAATCAGCAGGATCTGCTGCATTGACAGTGTCCTACAATCAAACAGAATGTGACAGAAGCTATCCGGCCTCCACAACCAATTTTGCAAAAGCAGCTGGAACCTCGATGTCCAATACCCGCCATCATCTCAGAGCCATTTACTCAAGTCAGACCAAGGTGTACCTCACCTACACCTTCACCACCGCCGGTACATACTCGCTGACCACCAACGTCAGTAACATTGACATTCCCTTCTCCGAAATGAACATCACCGAGATCGAAGTCTTACAAGGCATTAATGCTACTGTCATTGAAGCTGCCATGTATTGGGTTACAAATGAGCAGGGAACGCTAAACATCCTGCCACACACAGGTAAGGGTTTCTTCTGTTACTTTCAGGGGCAATGGGGTAGTCTAGTGGTTAAAGGGTTCGCTCGTCACTCCGAAGACCGGGTTCGATTCCAAACATGGGTGCAATGTGTGAAGGCCATTTCTGTTGACCTCCGCCGTGATAGTGCTGGAATATTGCTAAAAGCGGCGTAATAACATACCCAGGCTGTTACTTTTAAAACATTTAACACAAGTGACAAAAATCATGGTTTAACACGAAACATTTCTGAAAATCGACTTTAGAAAAATATTCAGCTTATATAGTTATAGCACATTTTGTAATGAACTAACATATGAATGATAACAAATACGTTCGAATTACATCTGATTACGAAAAGACAATGACAGCCTACTATTATGATTTCTTCCGTGCTGACAAAAGTTGCTTTCTTAATTTTGAGTGAATGATGTTGAAACCAACCTTTGTTTCCATTAGGAACCAACGTAAAACGCAACTGGGACTTTGGTGATGGATCCACAATTAACGACACCACAACTGACCACTACAATCACACGTTCACATCAAAGGGCGAATACAATGTCTCGGCCATATCCTGGAATCAACTGACCAGTAAATCCAACGTCACAACAGTCCTCGTTGAGGACAGAATTACTGACTTCACAGTCTCGTACAGCCCCTGCGTGACCCTCACCAGTTGCCCTTTCACGATCCAGTTGACAGGGGGGTCGGATTACACTATCGAATGGGACTTCGGCGACTCCACTTCCAATACCACTCAGGAGGCCGACTACGGTAACAACGACATCGTCAATCACGTCTACAGCATTGGTAACAACTATACAGTAACTGCTAATTGCTCAAACCACGTTAGTTCTATCGTCTTCGTCTTTATTGTAGCAGTGCAGGAAGAGTGTCTTGGGTTGGCGTTGGTCAGAACTGGAGCTGAGAAATTAGTAAACTTCAGAATCGAATGGACATTGACTCAAGGATCAGACTGCGTGTTTAATTTGGAATTTGATGGCAACACCATTCCTTTTGAGTCTGGAGATATTGTCAGTAAGAAATGGCAGACGGCGGTCCTTCCTGGGAAGCCGGCGAACGAATATCCCCTGGTTCTGATAGTGTCCAACATGCTTGGTTCCAGAAACATCACCGAAAAATTCATCATAGAAACTGCAATGAGGGACGTATCAAGCAGCTGTGACACTGCGAAGACCGGCACCAATATGCCTGTAAATTGCAACGTGCAGATGACAGAAGGATCAAACGTTGCATGTACATGGGACTTCGATGACGGTACCCCAGCGGTTACCCACGATGAAGGACCCGCTGACTGGGCTATCCGCGCCAACCCTGTTGAAACTCGTACCCATTCTTTCACCATAGGCAAGCTACATAATGTGAGCATCACTTGCGCAAATAACGACCGTTCTGAAAGTCAATACCACTCAGTTCTCGTCATACAGAGCGTCGTTGACGTCGAGCTGGTCCACAGAGAAACCATATTCTTCGCTCCTCCTGGCATTGGAGCTTTCGCCTTTGAAACTGCTGGAGGGACGCCGAATGAGGCTCAAGCGGAATTCGACTTTGGCGACAACCTTGGCCTCGAGACAATGCCGCTTCAAATGGATTACAACTATACCCACAGTTACAGGGACCCCGATTGTTATGCTATTCAGGCTAAAATCTGGAATGAAGTAAGTGGCAAGAACTTCACAGGCCACCAGATGTGCGTGATTGATCCCGTGGAGGACCTGGTCGTCACAGCAGATCCACCTGGAGCTATAATAAGTCAGGCAGCAAACATCAAGGTCATCATGTACCGTGGTCCAAGCGGTCTGTTTGCAAACATCTCCTGCGACTTTGGCGACGGTAGTGGAGCACAAACCTGGCAACGGACAGGTAACATTTATTGGTACCTTTGGACATTTCGATAAAAACGACAATGAAAGTAATGCCATATATTATAAAGTTAGAGTGAGTCTCGTTTTACGCCGCACTCAGCAATATTCCTGCTATTTGGCGGCGGTCTGTAAATAATTGAGTCTGGACCAGACAACCCATTTTCAACAGTATGAGCATCGATCTACGCAATTGGGATACGGTGACATTTGTCAACCAAGTCAGCGAGCCCGACCACCAGATCCCGTTAGACGTCTCTTACGACAAGCATGGGTTACTGAAGATCAATTCTAACCCGGATCTTCATGTGAAACTAAACGCACTCACTCACTCTCTCACTCATTTAATTCCTGAATGAACAACGCGTGACACGTAAAATGTGTCATGACATGAGCCTTGAACGCACCATCCCCATAATCCAAACATGAGAGCAAACCTTTACTTCCAGGTTCGGGACAGAACGGTGAAGACGTACGTCAGGTGACGTACGCTACGTTAGGAACAAAGACCATCACGTGCGACATCACGACTCCGCTTCAGTTTGAGACAGCAACATACCAGATAGAAGTGGATCAACCTGTCACTAATGACTGTGTTCTGTCTACAAACTACCCTGTCACCCATCCCAGTAAGTACGAATGCCTTTGTCGTAACTGCTAACAGGGCTTTAGTAAATCCTACAACAGTTACCTACCTTTGTATAATGGCCGTTTCACATTGTCTGGCAGTTCAGGCTCTCCACTCGCTTGGTCCGTCCAAGGTGAGGTGAGCTGAAATTGGGTTTAACGTCGTACTTGAGAATATTTCGCTCACATGACGACGTGCATGTGTGTGTATGTGTATGTGCGGCTGCTTGTACTAGCCCAGACTGAAGCTGGTTTTATACTGCTAGCCCACTGAGATACCATACCGCAGTGAAGCATGAATACCCCACTCAGACACATTATACTGACTCCGAGTCTACCAGTCCTTGATGTACCCATTAATGCCGAGCGCCAGGCAGGGACCAACAAGTACCATATTTTAACGTCTTTTGGTATGACGCGGTCGGGGATCGAGCCCGCGACCTTCCGCTCTCCGGGCATACGCTCTAACCACTACACCACGGAGGCGGTCTTGGTCCGTCCAAGGATACTAAGTCAAGGAGTGAGGTGTCGGTTTGAGGGGAGGGAGGGGATGGAGGGATTGGTTTGTTGGTTGGTATGTTGTTTAACGCCTGGAAGTCAGAGTAACAACAAGTACCATTTGTAAAGGTCTTTGGCATCACCTGTCAAGGAGCCAGCCTACCTCAGACAGACGTTATGACTTTAGCCGTTATGCTAATTAATGGGGAATTAACGCAGGCTAAAGGACAGTCCAGGTATGCTTGGTTCGAATTCCCAATCTTTCGGATTACTCAGATCTTAATCGCAAAGTTTGTTGGTTTGTTTGTTTAACTCCACACTCAGCAATATTCCAGCTTTGTGGCGGCGGTCTGTAAATAATCGAGTCTGGACCAGTCAATCCAGTGATTAACAGCATGAGCATCTATCTACGCAATTGCGTGTTGCACGAGTACGTAGTACAACCGGTCTATACAGTAGATTGTAGGGGATACATCAGAAAGTAGTACAACCCGACTATACAGTCGAATGTATAGTCTGTTTGCAGTGAAAACGTAACGATGAATTTCACTTTAAACAAAATAGTAAATAAAAAAAAGTGAAATTAAGATTGCGAATCCTCATAATTTTACCTTGCCGATTAAACAGTTAAATTTCAGAATTTTACTTAACTTAGGATAAATGTTGTTTAACAGACGATCATAGATTCAAATCGCTATTATTGGTTTGTATTACAAGGGAGTAAACGCAGTAATTGGAACAGTGATACAAATGCACGTACAGTACGTGATGAGCATTAACTTAGACCAACCCTACTTGTTCTCGGTGTTTCATTTAATGTACATACCCCTTGAAATACAAACCAATAAATTCTGAGATTTAAATGCTAAATTGGCAAGGTAAAATCATGAGGATTCGCACTTCTGATTTCACTTTATTTGATTTACGTTTTAGTTTAAAGTGAAATTCATCGGTACGTTTTCACTGCAAACAGACTATAGTTCCTTTAGTACATGTTTTCTTGCTGCATACTCTCAGTAAACAAACGTTGAAAGCGTTCGCCAATCACGCCTGTCAAGCCAGAGTTCGATTCCCTACATGGGTAGTGTGTGAAGCCCATTCATGTTGTCCCCCGCCGTGACATTGCTGGAATATTGCTAAAAGCGCTTAAAATCCAATTCACTCAATCACAGAATTAATGACTGAGTCATTCATTTACGCCGCTTTTAGCAATATTCCAGCAACATCACGAATTCCAGGACACCAGAAATGGGCTTCACACAGTGTACCCATATTGGGAATCGAACCCGTGTCTTCGGCGTGACGAGCGAACGCTTTAACCACTAGGCTACCCCACCGCCCCTGGGTATGGAGATAAAGCGTCGCGATGACAGCCTTGACCCGATGACCTCGGGTCGATTTTCAATATCAGTACATTATAGGAATCCGCTACGTTACCTCCGTCGCTGATAAAAAAAAGTTATATTCTACATTTGGCATTTCAGATCAAATTGAATTCTACGTAGAATGCGCTACCAATCCAATGCCGACTAATGCCCAGGTGACTATAGACAGGGGGGATGGATCTCCTCCAGTTACAGTTAATGTTCCCGCTTTGACGGCTGGAACTCGGGCACTCATCCACAGTTACACCCCTGCCTCTGACGGCCACTACGTCGCACAACTCACCATGGCTAACGGAGGCTCCAGCATCAACGCAACGTTGTTTGTAAGTGCACGTAAAGCTTTTTGTCACATCCGTGAAGACTCGGATTAGAACTAGTCAACCCACACGTGTCATAAGAAACAACTTGGGGGATCGGATGATCTGTCGGTAAGTTGGTTGGATGTTTGTTGTGCCGCACTCAGCAATATTACAGCCTCATAGCGGCGGTCTGTAAATAATCTGGAACAGGCAATCAAGTGACCAACGGCATGAGAGTCGATCTACGCAATTTCGATACGATGACATGTGTCAACCAAGTCAGCGAGCCTGGCCACTCAATCCCGTTATTGTGGCTTCCTACGACAAGCATGGGTTGCTGAAGACCAGTTCTAACCCGGGTGGTCAGGCTAACTGACCAATTGATGTATGTTATTGCGTCTCCCGATGATCGATACTCGCGATGCGCATCACTGGATTGTCTGGTTCAGTATCAATATTCATTATCCTCGATTATATCTAGGCTATACGTTCCGATAAATCTCCACTTGTACCCTGGATGCATCCACGTTGCATCCATGTATTACCTCCCTTTGCTGGCTTTATATCCAATCAGGCGTCTACGCTGGAAAGTTGAACGTACCAATCACAAGGCTTCTATCATAACTCACTTCCACTTCTTCGGTAAACAGTAATGTCAAGAGGTAGAAGGAGTTGTTGCATATACTTTTTAAGGTTTCATACGTGTCAATTTGTCTGTATGAATTTTTCCCTAAATCTGAATCGCACGGCGAGCAAACCTTCACGGCTGCGGCCGCTATCTTTGTTGACAACGGCAAACTCGGTTTTAAAAGCTTATGTGATCGGCTACTGTGAGAAGGCGGAGCCAGCAAAGGGAGGTAATACAATCCAGGGTGATAGTGGAGATATATCGTAACGTATACCTTGGAGATTATCGAGGATGAATATTCACAGACCATTCACATAGTTGCTGAAAGCGGCGTAACATAACACATAGTTCGGGGCAAGTATCCGAAACAGCGTATCATTCTCATCCAGATTCTGACATAATCTCAACGTTACATCTAGGGGAGCGAGTTCTAGTAATTTCGACTTGAGTTTTCTTTAGTAGACACAGAATGTCGAAAACTGTAGATATAACCATTGATCTTGAGCTTTGTGCTTCCCAGGCGGGCAGTTACATCCCGCTGACCACCACAGCCTACACGTGTCAGTACAAGCCTGACATTCCTGTCAACGGCCCCTTGCTGAATGGTCTGGAAGGGAGTAATGTGAATTTCCCCACAGGAACCCCTATCTCCTGCACTACAACTCTAGGAGCAGGTAGGTACACTGTCTTCTACCCATACAAGAGCGGTTGGAAAGCCAAGTGGTTAAAGCGTTCGCTCGTTACACCGATGACCCGGGTTGAATTCCCCACATGGGTACAATGTGTAAAGCCCATTTCTGGTGTCCCCCGCCGTGATATTGCTGGAATAGTGCTTAAAAGCGGCGTAAAACCACATTCAATCACTCACTCTACCCATACAGGGGTGCAATGGGGGATATTTCAGGTGTTGTTCAGAACATTTGAAAATGGTTTTCTTCCCGCCTTCTAAAATACCATTATAGACGTTTGTCGGTTGCACGGCTGCCGGTTGCTTAAGAAAGAGATTATACATATGTAATTACAGACGGCTGTCATATAACTTGGCAAGTGCATGTTCATCATAATAATGAAACGATATCGGGCTTTAAGAAATGTATTAAATGAGCGGTGGATGGCTACTATTACCAACAGTATAGGGCCCGTACGTAGGTCACGGCACTTCGAGAGACCTCAGTACTTCCGGTGACAAACAACGTTTCATACCTTTCAAATTTCAGTTGACAGTAAGGAACCGATAATCCTTCCAGGAATATCAAATTTTCGATCTAACTATCCCCAACAATTAGCGACAGCCAAACATGGTTGTGACTTTGTCCGGTCTTGTAAAGTCTTTTTTGGCGGTCGCTGGTTCTTGAATATACGCTTGTCACCGGAAATCTGGTACCGGAAGTAAGCTGGGCCCCATCTCGCATATCGCATGTTGGCGAACGCAAAGGGAGCCGGGAACCAGCTTAGTATCGGGAGTAGCGCCTCGCGAGACTTACAGGCCCTATAACTATGAAGTTCTATTATTGTATTTACCTGATTCATGCTATTGGTGTGTCCAGGAACCCCAGTGTACTATGTGATGACGGCTGTTCACACCAGTGGCACTCCGGTGGTCGTGTGCAACAAAACCACCAGTGTGTTCTCGTGCATGCTGAATGAGGTGAGTTACCTCCCCTGATCAGACCCAACCCCAATAAATTACAGGTTACCAAATTTAAGCTCACGGGTATTAACAGCTACCCCATCTTTCTAGTTTGTTGTCGGTATCTAACGTTAGTGTTTAGTTCTCTTCGCGTAGACCGGCGGGCACACACACGCACAAGCACACGCACAAGATATACCATTAGTGTTTGATTTACTTCCCTGGACCCGTGGAGACTAGTGCACGCGCACACGCACACGCACACGCACGCACAGACACGCACACGGATACAAACAATAACTTTAAAAGAATAGATTCAAACATCAGGATTATGGCTTTATGGTAAGGCCGCATAAAAAATGGGTCGGGAGGGCTGCTTTTACTTTTACATTTTTTTATCTTATGTCCAAAAACCTTGATTTCTCCAACAGAAAATCAAAACTTGTAAATGTAAAAAAGAATTTTAGCGTTAAAGAAATTAATATCTTAGGGTCGGGTTTTTATATGTGGCATAAACAGTAACCAAACTAATCCGTTGCGGTTTTATTACACTCAGCATAAATTGTATTCATCATTCGCCCATTCGGTTTTTCTAGGTTTACGGACCAAAGCATGCACACGAGTTGATTACAAATCTCAAGATCCCAGGTATTCATTCACAATAAGAACATATGTTTGTATCCACACTGTAGACATGCATTAATTGAATAACTATATCCATCTCAGGCTGGACAGTACTCGGTGGAGGTGAAAGTCATCAACCCGCTTGGGTCATCTACCCCGGAGACGAAAACCATCATCATGCGTCAACCAGTCAACAACATAATCGTCACCGAGCTAAACCCCAACGCCATAGCTGGCGAGGAGAAGAGTTTCCAGTTCCAGTTCGACGAGATGGGTGAAGACAGCTGCATGAACGTTGACTTCGACGACGGGTCAGGCACTACATACAACTACGGTGACCCAGCCCACTGTTCCATCTATCCAGACTTTGCCGGAGGAAGGAATGCAGGATCCTTGGTGAACCCAATGATTGTACGCTTCAAATACGACGCCGTCGGTAACTACAGGATCAACGCCACTATTTTCAACACCTTCTCTTCAACGCATATCAATTTATACCATTCGGTTAGCGCCCAAGATTGTAGCAAGCCAGAGGTTAGCATTGAAGATGGCATCACAAATTTTAAAACGCCCCTCAAGTTCAAGAAAAGCGCTGACATTGTCATCAGAGGCAAGTCAAACATCACATGCGCTGCTACGCTTCAAAATACCAAAAGATGGGAAGTTGACAAGATTAACGAAGAGTATGGGACATCTTTAGGCTCCGCTGGTTTTGAGTCGGACAAAGCTGAACTTGTGATCCGGTCGAAACAGCTGGACTACGGATTATACAAGGCCACATACAGTATTAAGATGGACCTATCTGACGGAACAAGTTTCATTGCCTATGCTCACACATTCTTCGAGGTGATCAAGTCTGACCTCGTGGTCGTCCTAGAGATAGGGGGCATCAGTGAGGTTGACCGTGGTGAGAATCTTGCTGTGACCTTCAGCCCTGAGATATATTCATTCGACCCCGACATTGCAGTTCAGCAGGTAAGCATATTGACATGAGAATTTGGTTCAACACTTCTAATAGCATTACTTTCGTTATGTAACCCGTGAAGAGCTGGGTTAAAATTGGTGTTCAGTAACCCATGCTTGTCGTTAGAGGCGGCTAACGGGATCGGGCGGTCAGGCTTGCTGACTTGGTTGACATATGTCACCGAATCCCAGTAGCGTAGATCGATCCTCATTCTGTTGATCACTGGTTTGCCTGGTCCAAAATCGATTATATACGGACCGCCGCCACATAGCTGGGAAAGTTTTGAATGCGGCGTTAAAAAACAAAAACGTTTGTTGCGTCACGACATCAGCATAATAAGGGTTAATGTCAAAATTCGACTTTCGGGAAATCCAGCCTCTCGAATATGGAGCTGGACGGTGATTAAAGCGTTCGCTCGTCACGCCGAAAATCCGGGTTCGATTCCCCACATGGGTACAATGTGTGTGAAGCCAATTTCTGGTGTCCCCCGCCGTGATATTGCTGGAATATTGCTAAAGGCGGCGTAAAACTAAACTCACTCACTCAATCGAATATGGTTCAGACAAACAGAAAGATTATCAAGAAGGATGGGATTTGAATCCACCATCATTCATTTTTGCACACAGTGGGGTAGCCTAGTGGTTAAAGCTCGTCACGCAGACGACCAGGGTTCGATTCCCAACATGGGTACAGTGCGTGAAGCCGTGATATTGCTGGAATATTGCTGAAAGCGTCGTAAAACTAAACTCACTCAAAGGATCTTTGCACGAAGAATTGCAGAGCCCGACTCACGAGTGAAATATAAATGTCTTCGTGTTCTATGTTGTTGTTGTAGGCGGTTGCCTGTTAAGACAAATAGCCCATAAGCATGTATGTTAGAGATAACAATACTGTCCATAAAAAAAACAACCATTGTGGACATCTAGCCAGCAGATTAGGTGACTACATTCAGGGTATCATATTAATTTATAAAGTACTCACGATTTCAAAATTATTGTTATAGTGTTTATTGAAAACACGTTTAAGCAAATTTATTTTCAATATCTTCTAAACTAAATTCGTCTACTAAAATAAATACGAAGAGTTGTATGTGCATATATATAATTGCCAGCAAAGAAGAATTATTAACAATGAAGGTTTATGATAAGACCAAATCAAACAAAAGTTTATAAGATTAAAAGGTTTTTTAAAACGTTCTCGTGCAGCCCTTCGCTGGATTCACGTGGAGCTGTAAGTTGCTGAAGAACCTATCCTTGCCAACTGCCTGCGACACGATCAACGGTCGAACAGGAGGCGTGCTCACCTTCAACACCAACGTGTTCGTGGTAGGAGAGCAGGTGGAACTCTCTTGTAACGTATCGAAAGACACAAGGACATCCGTCGGCTCCATTGTGGTCAACATTGTCACAGGCAATCCTCTCAACTTATACATCATGTAATTATATTATTTTATATCAATCATAATCAGCTTTGCATAACACGGGGTGTATGTTTTGAGCGTGCGACGTTGTGTTTTTAAGATTACGAACCGCCCTTATGTTGTTTATTAATGAATTGTAGAAAAATGTATTTACATATTGTTAACTTAGCAATCAGCAATGTTCTAGTTATATCGTGGCGGGGTGAGAGGGGTGTAGCCTAGTGGTTATAGCGTTAGCTCGTCATGCCGAAGACCCGGGTTCAATTCCCCACATGGGTACGGCGTGTGAAGCCCATTTCTGGTCATCCTCGATAATCTCCAGGGTTCACGTTACGATAACTCTCCACTATACCCTGGATGCATCACAACTCACTTTCGCTTTTTTTCAATTATCTAACCGATTAAACTTGTCAACACAATAATATATTGTTGCAGATACTCTGAAAGAAGGAGTTCTTGCATATATTTTTTAAGGTTTTTAGACCTGTCAATTTGTAGATATGTTTCCCCATATCTAAGTGTGCGAATAAACTTTGGCGGGTGCGACCGCTAATATTTACAAGCTTGGTTGTAACGGCGACTTATTTGATTGGCTACTGTGAGAATGCAGAGCCAGCAAAGATGCCTAATAAAATCATCGGGCCGAGCCGTAGATGAATACGGGGTTGAGTGGAGAGTTATCTTAACGTATACCCTGGAGATTATCGAGGATAATTTCTGGTGTACCCCGCCATGATATTGCTAAATATTGCTAAAAACGGCGTTAAACCATACACTCTCGTCACTCTAGTTATGTCACTACAGTCATAAGGAAGAGCCGGTTAGAGAATCAGGTGAAAGAAATCATAAAGTTGTGTTTGGGAATATTTCATCAAGAAAGGGATTCATATATTCCATGAATATTCTTCGAGGATTGTAACTAGGGTCCCTTTAACACTCTTTCAACCTCTATCGGTACCATTTGCGTTTTGAACCATTCTTACCTCTGGCAGGTTCAGTGATACCCACGACCCGTGAAGATCAAGGTTAGAATTGATCTTCAGTAACCCATGCTTGTCGTAAGAGGCGGCTAAAGGGATCGGGTGGTCAGGCTCGCTGACTTGGTTGACACATGTCATCGTATCCCAATTGCGTAGATCAATGCTGATGCAGCGGATCAGGTGATTGTATGGCCCAGACTCGATTATTTACAGACCGCCGCCATATAGTTGGAATATTGCTGAGCGCGGCGTTAAACAACAAGCCAAGCAACCAACCTACGAACCAGGCTCAATTCGCATCATACATTAGTGCGTAATTCTAAGGGAGGCAACTCTGCACTTCCCCATACGGGATGTATACAAAATATATTCAAGTGACAAATGGCGTCAAAATGTGACCTCATTAGATTGTTGGACCGCCTCCGTGGTGTAGTGGTTAGAGCGTCCGCCCGGAGAGCGGTAGGTCATGGGTTCGATCCCGACCGTGTCATACCAAAAGACGTTAAAATATGGTACTTGTTGGTCCCTGCCTGGCGCTCGGCATTAATGGGTACAACAAGGACTGGTCGGCTCGGAGTCAGTATAATGTGTCTGAGTGGGGTATTCATGCTTCACTGCGGCATGGTATCTCAGTGAGCTAGCACTATAAAACCAGCTTCAGTCTGGGCTAGTACAAGCAGCCGCACATACACGTACACACGCATGCACGTTGTCATATGAGCGAAATATCCTCAAGCACGACGTAAAACCCAATTTAACCACACCTCACCTCGTTAGATGGTAAACATTGTCTCCGACTTTAGTGGGGTAACCAAGTGGATAAAGCAATCGTTCGTCACGTAGAAGATCCAGGTTCGATTTCCCGAAAGGGTACAATGTGTGAAGCCCATTTTTGGTGTACTGTACCCTGATATTGCTCGGTTAATTATTGCTGAAAGCGGCGTAAAACTAAACTCACTCACTCACTGACTCAGGCCGGCGGGCAGTAGCATGACGACCCAGCAAGCGAACGGTAAGTTGGTGTCGTCGCAGGAACGTCTGGCGTTGGAGGTGAAGTGCAAGGACTGCCCCGCCAACGTCGCCCTCAGCTGCCAGTGGACAGCCGCCTCCTACGACTACAGATGGCCCTGGCGAGCATACTTCGACAGCGAAGTTGAGCCTCATCTTTCTGGTGGGTATTTATCCGTTGTCAGTAATATGTCAGCATCAGTTTTAATTACAAGTACACAAGAATCGCAAGGATTTAAATATACTTAAAGAAACTTTTATCTGAATCTACCTGTGTAAAATGTTGTCGTCATTAAAGGGTTACAAACCGCTCTGAAGCTATTTATTTCTAAATTTTAGGAACAGTTATTTACATATTATATATTTTATGGTGTTTGTATAAGTAAAATGGTTCTTTGTAATTCTCAATCCTAAAAATAATATTTATTGATAGAGAGAAACGCGTCGTATTTAACTTTGAAAGCCATTGTGGATTAAGGTTTTCTTAAGGTCATAAACAGTATTGACAATTAAGTTGCTTGTCTCTGTCCGTGCCTCTTGTAAGCGGTATTCATATACATCTGAACTTTTTTCATAATGTTGATTTTAGTAATTGCAGTTCAATTTCAGATGGAATGTTCATATTATTATGATATCTTCATGACACAGTGCCTGAATACTCTAACGCGTAATTTCAGTGTTAAAATTGCAGGCCTCTGTTGTTATTTTGATTAATGTACCTTTTAAGTAGCACCATTTGGATGCGATTCATTTGTGTATCAATTTGACTAACACATACTGGTTATTTTTTTCCGTTTAGCAATTGATGGTAAGGGTATGAAATATCACGGGACACTCTCTATCTCTGCACCGTCACAAACCTTCCACCAGAAAGACTAAAATAGAACTCTCTGTCACACAGTACTCAGTGTTCATTGTCAACATATAGACTAGCTTTGCCCTCAGCATACACAGTTTTAATAAATACAGTGTTACGTCTTAGGTACGATATATATTTATATCCATGTGTAGCACACCCGTGACGACCCGGGTTAGAATTGATCTTCAGTAACCCATGTTTGTTCTAAGAGGCGACTAACGGGATCGGGTGATCAGGCTTGCTGACTCGCTTGACAAATGTCATCGTATCCCATTTGCGTAGATCGATGCTCATGCTGTTGATCAGTGGATTGTCTGGTCCAGACTCGATAATCTACAGAACGCCGCCATATAGCTGGAATATTGCTGGGCGCGGCGTAAAGCTAAACTCATTTACTCACTCTTTGTGTAACATAAAAAACTTTAATTGTAACATTCAAAATTCGCTTTTATTGTTTTACAATACAGATTAAGTATTAATTGATATTCCATATTCCAGTTAAATTGAATCTGTATATCCACGTGCACGACCCTTAGATCTGGTTAGGCGAGGGGTGATTCATGTTCCGAGCCCCACGTGCAAAGACTTGATCTGGTGTATTTTCGAACATCACCATGAACCTTTGTCCACAAACCCTATTTGGCAGAGGTCCTACAGGTTCTCTGCAGAACCACCGAGAGCTTACTTCGTCTCTGGGCGGTGGTGTTGCCTAGTGGTTAAAGAGTGTCCACTCGTCACTCTAAAGACCCGGGTTCGAATATGTGTCTCCCGCCGTTGCATTAGTTGAATAATGGTAAAAGCGGCATAAAACATTACTCACTCACTCAGTGGATGAAAACTGACGGAGCAGGATCAGAAGAATACGATGGATGGTTGCACGAGGTGGGTCGTAGATACGGCAATGACTTATCCTATTTTGTCACTGGCGCGTTTTCCTGATTAATGATCAGCACACCTCTTTACAATGAGGCTCCGTCATTCACCGGACCTTCATCAGTATCGTGGGATCTCTGGATCATGTTCTCCGTTACTGACGCGGCCGTCCAAGGAAGTGGATGAATCTCCATGTCATCGGCCCGCTGGGTAGCCTTGTGCTTATTGCGTTCTCACCTCACGCCGAAGACCCAGGTGCGATACGACATGGGTACAATGTGTGAAGCCCATTCCAGGTGTCCCCCGCCGTGATATTGCTGGAATATTGCTAAAACGGCGTGAAACTAAACTCACTCACTCTGTGCCATCATGAAATCCCCATAGTATTTTAATCCGGTATTATGCGATTCTTTGTACGTGAGGCTCCCAACGTAGCAACCAACCCTCGTATCACATATCTCACTGTTTAATCACGGCCCTGATAGACGCTGGGCTAACTGTATAGAATAGTTAAGACATCACTGTGGTGTCACGACACATCTCTTCTAGTACAATATTTGTGTGCCATAATGTCAGATTGTCTGTCTATGTCTCAATGTGTCCTGTATTAATCTGTCTGTCCAATCCTGTCTGTATGGTCTCTATAATAATAATAAACATCATCATCATTATCATAATTTTAATTTTAATTATCATGGTGGATGCTTCTAGGAAGGGCTTCTTCCCAATCGCTGTCTGGGCTGACTGCAAAGGGAGAATACCCCTGTGGCGATGATAAGCCAGGCCAACTCTCTGTATTCGTATATACTATTCACACTTTGCTAGGGGATCAAATCATGGATTCAACAGAAAACTATATATTATATGGGGTCAAATCTGGTTTAAATACCTAAGCTTAATGTAAGTATGGATCCTAGGTTTCAGTATGTCATTGCATCTTGTGGATCCCATACCTGCTTTTGACATGTGTTGTTTTTTTTGTCAATGACTCGTTCTATGATTTGCAAAGTGGTTGATTGGTGCCATGAAAAACATTTTTTTGGTTACTCATGTACCAAGTGCATAAGGTTAGATTAAAGTAGCTGTTTGACTAAAGAGGGGTTATCACATTATTATTTATCCAGTTTTAAATGGATACAATTTCAAATTATGAATCTACGTTTAAGTAAAGTTGTGAATTTTTTAAATCCTTAGCAAAGTGTGTGTAGTATATTTTGATATGATAATAATAATCATAATCTCTGAAGAGAAACATGTATACATTTAGGTAACTGCTTCATATGCTTGACGGAAATCGTTCTTTAGTTGAGATTTCGAAAATCAGTTTTAAAATATCTGATATGACCAGGAATCATTCCGATAGGACAATACATTAAACTATGTTTATAACGAAGACGGTTATGACGAAATAACGGACATATCGAACTGATGTTTTGTCCCTGTATATTTTGGTTGAAATGCGTATAACGAAGTTTGCTTATAGCTAACTGAAATAAGTGGTTCCTTTGAGTTCGTTATAACCGTTCATGCTGTTGATCACTGGATTGTCTGGTCCAGACTTTATTTACAGACCGCCGCCATAGAGCTGGAATATTGCTGAGTGCGGCGTAAAACTAAACTCACTCACTCGTTATAACCGTATTGTGCTGATGTCAGTCTTCTGAGGCTACTCTAACTTGCATTGCATAACACTTTTTTTATAAAACGTACGGGATATATCTAAGTCCACAACCTCGATATTTCTTAACATGCTATTAGGACATTCTTCTATCCACTATACTGAAGATATGCTTTCAATTTCGCATGTGACGCTCACTCACTCACTCAAACGCTCACTTGAACACTGCCCCAACATCAGTGAAATGGAGGAGGGTGAAATCGATCGCGAGCACTAACGAGCAACATCTTCTCTCAAATGTATATCTCAAAGTTTATGAAATGAGACACGTTGTTATTAACACTGGAACAACGTTAACGTAGTGTATATTATGCCCAAGTTATGTATCATTGTAATATGCACAATCATATATACACTCAGTATATGGGGCAGTGGCTTTCGTACGAATAAAAGATATGTCATTTGTCATTGTCATTTGTCATTGTCATCATGTGACAATATATTTGGACAAATGCGATCTTTATTTATGCGTATACTACCCTTAAACAACGTGTACATGAAACATGCTGTAACATCGCGAACATGCAACGAAAACAACGCGGAAAAACACACAACCGAAACAACATGGACAACCGCTATCCCTTAAAAGAGGTGGCTAGCAAGTGCCATCCAGTTAAAAACGGACATCTCCGGTGGAGGGAAGGGGAGGGGAGGGGAGTAGAGAGCGGAGAGATGCATTATCGCTATCACTATCAACGCTGACATGTTCCGTCCGGAACTAATTCGGACATCCACTCTCCGAGAACAATGCTTGCATGCACGGTAAAACCATTTAAGTTGTCTTGTCCAGTATAAATCGCGGTATTCTGAAACATCAACATGGATATATACTTATCTGTAACAAAGGAGAAACGCACTATCCCGTAACAACGCTTTTATGAACAATATCGTAACAACGCGGATATGCACATTACCGTAACAACGCAGATATGCACAATACCGTAACAACGCGGATAGACACAATACCTTATCAAAGGGTACATACATAATAACGTAACAATGTGGATAAGGACAATACCGTGACAATGTTGATATGCACAATACCGTAACAACGCGGATATTTACAATACCGAAACAACGCGGATATGCACAATACCATAACAATGCGGATATTTACGATACCGTAACAACGCGGATATGCACAATACCTTATCAATGCGGATATTCACAATACCTTATCAAATGCGGATATTCACAATACCCTATCAATGCGGATATCCACAATACCTAATCAATGCGGATATCCACAATATCGCAACAAAGCTGATATGCACTGATACTTCACAGCATGACATGCACTTTCACCTTGAAACACGGACATGCACTATTGCAGTCACTGCATGAGTTTCTTCCTTAAGCACATTCACTTAAACACTGAGTAACTTTCATGTACACATGTGTGTGCGTGCGTGCGTGCATGTGTGTGTGCCTATGTCGTAAAAGACGTGTACATACGGCGGTAACACAGGAGGCATAAACTATATTATATATGTGCTGCTCCCTTTTTAGTAACATTTTATTGTCCATGTATTAAGAAGTCATTTTATCCACTATCCAATTTAATGTATTCTCTTCACATTTACGAGGGATAATATCCCTTTAGCCAATGATTATGCTTGTTTGGTTACCATTTCAAAGGTGACGAAACACAAGCCACTCCAGTGGCCAGAGTTTACCAAAGACTTTGTGTTGCTTAGCAATCAGTTATAGTCAGCCTAACCAGAATACAATACCACACGTTGCTTATTTAGGACTAACATGGTCATATTCAAAGGCTTGAACGTTAGCAAAACTTGAGTATTATATTGCCGACTATCTAAACGGGTTAATTCGTGTGGTTTGTGGTAAGATGTAAGTTAACTATGATACACATTAGCACAAAAAATAGCGTTCAGACATTACGAGACTCATACGTGCATACATACACGCACACATACATACATGCATGCATACATGTACATACACACACGTATGCATGCATACACAGCACAAAAATTAGCTTTCAGACATTACGAGGCTCCCAAAGCATGCATGCATGCATACGTACACGCATGCATACACACATACATACGTACCTACATAAACACAAATATTCATACATACATACACACACATGCATGCATGCATGCATGCATGCATGCATGCATACATACATACATACATACATACATACATACATACATACATACATACATACATACATACATACATACATACATACATACATACATACATACATACATACATACATACATACATACATACATACATACATACATGTGTGTGTCTATTTATATATATGAAGCTGCTTGCGTTTCAGGGATGAAGTCGCAAACAATCGGCATCAATCCAACGTTATACGACATCCATGCCAATGTCACCCGATACCGGTTTTCGGTCAAGTGTGCCCAACCCGGGGGTGACGAAGGCCAAGCTGCCCTCAACATCAACCTGAATCGTCCCCCTCAGCCGGGAACATGCGTCATCTCCCCCCAGAGCAGCACCCTCACATGGGAAGGAACTGGGGCATTCAACGTTAAGTGCTCGGGGTGGCATGATGGCGACGGAATTGCTGGGTTTACATTCTACAGTAAAGAAACTTTACACATTTCTCTTAAAAACGTTTGCAGCTTGATTTAAACCTACAGAGTGGTGCAAAAAGTATTCGGATACTTGATGTAATTTCCATAGACGTACATGTTAATTTAGTGCAGCATAAATAATTTTTCTGAATTTAATTTTTGTAAGATCCAAGTCAAATTTTGCACATTTGTGACGAATCATCTTACCTACAATCACATAAGAGAGCATTCATTTTGCTTCTATTGGAGGGTGGGGGTGAGGGAGGGATTTGAATCAATACTTCGTTCGATAATGTTTCTCTAATTAATAGTCTTGGAACCGGAGCTGTGGTGTAGAAAACGAATAGTTCGTGTAATGGACAGACCCACATGTCATAATTGGTATGAATACATTGTTTGATGGTCTTTTGTAAATACACAGTTTTGGATACAGACAGGGTAAACAGATTTTTCTGAAACACAACCCACCCACCCACCCCTTCCCTTACGCTCAGTAATCCTAAAATAGAATAACAACATCAATCTAAGCCTCGCTTGGGGATTTAACAGCAGCTGAAATGTACGCTTGATGTCAACCTTTTTCTTGCCGATTTTTCCTCCAGGTAAACACAAGAATAACGAACTCCCCCAGCAGATAACGACTTTCAGAGAGGCTGATGACATCACAATCGACCCGCCACTTGGTGCGGATTACGATGACTTTAAGGAAGCGGTGTGGGTGGACGTAATCGACTCCCTAGGCTCCGCCTACAGCTATTTCATCGACACCGTGACGGTTAGTTAAACATGAACGACATTCTTACCTCAGAGACCCGTGAAGAGTTGGTATTCAGTAACCCATGCTTGTCGTAAGAGGCAGCTAACGTGATCGGGAGGTCGGGCTCACTGACTTGCTTGACACATGTCATGGTATCCCAGCTGCGTAGTTCGATGCTCATGATGTTGGTCACTGGGTTGTCTGGTCCCGACTCAATTATTTACAGACCGCCGCCATAGAGCTTGAATTTTGCTGAGAGCGGCGTTAAACATCAAACAAACCTACCTCAGAGTGATTTTCAGAAAAGGATTCCTGGAATTATTGACTCCATCCTGAAATAATTAAGGATCGATTTGTATGTAATTAAAATATTTCTTTAAACCCTTTGGGAAAATTAGGACTAAAACAGGATGATCACACGTATATAGGAGCTAAAGGTCAAATAGGGGTTAGCGTCGAGATTACACACATTTACGTGCTTGGTTCGAATACCCAAATACCCAATCTTTTGGATAACTCGATTATTTAGATCAGTTTTACAAAGCTTCTACAGATCTTAATCTCGTTCAGATCTAGTTTGTTTGTTTGTTTGTTTATTTGTTTAACGCCGCACTCAGCAATATTTAAGCTGTGTGACGGCGGTATGTAAATAATCGAGTCTAGACCAGACAATCCAGTGATCAACAGCATGCGCGTTGATCTACGCAACTGTGATACGATGATATGTGTCAACCAAATCAGCGAGCCTGACCACCCGTTAGGCTTGCGACAAGCATGGGCTGTAGATGATAAATATTCACGGTCTAAACGACGCCAACGACACAGTCATTGTGATATGGTTCTGAACGTGGCCTAGCGGTTAAAACGTTCACTCGTCACGCCGAAGACCCGGGTTTGAATCCCCACATGGCTACACAATGGTGTGAGTCAATTTCTGGTGCCCTCTGCCGTGATGTTGCTAGAATAGTGCTACAAGCGACGTGAAACTAAACTCACTCACTCTTAATGTCAACGAATTGTTTGGTAGGTCACGCCAGGCAGTACAGAACAGATACGGGCATGGACTTCAAACGAGAAGATGTTCTCTCAGACGGCCATTGACAAGCTGGCGGCAAGCGGCGAGCAGAAAGCGGTAACGGAGAAGATGACCCAGATTGCGACACTATTGAACACCGAGAGTAAGAGGAGCGAGATAGGTATGCATGCCGCTGCTTTGCTTGGTGTTCGTACGATGGAGTTTATTGTCCATTATTATCAGTTTTCTTCTAGGGTAATTAGAACTACACACCTCTTCGATGTTCTTACACCGGTCTGGGTTCTGGGCAAGCCACGCGGTTAAAGCGTTCGCTCATCACGCCTGAGACCCGGGTTCGATTCCTGACCATTGGTACTGTCTGGACAGCCCATTTCTGGTGTCCTCAGCCCTAACATAGCTGGAATATTGCTTAAAACGACATAAAACTCAACTGACTCGGTCACTCTTACACTCGTCATGATCAGATGCCTTCCATCACGATGGGTGCTAAACGGGCGTTCGGGTTGTTTTCATCTACGATGGAGTTTTTTTCAAATTTCAGAGAGGAAAGACGGTGTGTAGGAGATAAAAGATATGTTTGATTCATTTTTCATGGAATAAAAGCTAAATATGTCGATATTCTGTTACATCAAAATTGCTTCTGTTCACTTAGCAGTGAATGGGTACCCGGTGGGATGAGAAGGTGATAAGACTTTTTACCTTCTAGCGCCTCATAGGCAGCTTGGGTTGTAGTGACCCATTGACCGGGGTAATAATGTTAGCCCTTTGAGCATGCACCTTTTTCTTTGAAAAACGAGAATGTGCAGATCTTCAGTAAAAACGTGCTTTTGAATCACAATTAAGTGTCATCAAAGAAGACAAATATTTTGTTTTTACGTAATGAAGTTCAGCAAGTTTACGTTTGTGCCATAAATACAGAAAGGTTTGCATATCAAGACGCAGATCATGAAATATGGTCAATGGTTGGTGCCCCAGATTAGTGTCAACCAGGAAACATGTAACAGACACGTTCTGGGGGTCCTTTTCAACTTGAATACAGGGCGTAAGGGTAAACTCGAAATGTTGTCAAGAATGTCCTCAGGGTAACGCTTCACATATATATTGCTGTCTCAGGTCTTTACAGAATGATATCATAAAAATTATCAATCTGCTGAAAAGGGCGTCTTTTAAGAAGTTCAATTAAAATCCACCAAATCATCTGTGAAGAAAGAGAGTATTAGTTTTGTAATTTTAAAACCACAGGAGGCATGAACTTTAATGTGATGAATGTCAGTTTCTGTTGATCAACGACATCTTCCCAAAGGAAATCCCAGCTAAGTGTTTGGTGTTGATGATGTGGAACCATCACAGAACACGTAGGGTATTGTTGATGTGTCCCATTCGGAGCCACTGGTGTAACACCGGGACTCGACTCTGGCCCCCTGGTTTACTCGGGTCCGTCCAACCACAAGCGAGTGGTTCCGAATGCGGCTACTCGTTCCATTAACGAACCTTTCGATGAGGAAAACTTAATATATATGTATTATTCGTTATCTATATATGTGTGTAGAACAACATCGAATGGTTAACGGAAAGTATGCATAATCCATCAATTATACAATTTACAAGAACGGTCATTTGGATACCTTAACGAGCTTAAATACTGATATTTTAAAATATGTTATTAATATCTCTTTTCATGGAAAAAGAGTCTATTTCAAATTCAGAACTTAAATTCAAAACATGAAGATAAAATCATATTTACACTTGATATTTATATATTTCGTATTTTCAATAGGATGGCCGTTTTCTTGTAATAAACATTGTACTGGTATTTGACTTGTATAATATGTATACAGTGTATGTCTATGCTCGTTATGTTCGTATATGTTCATTTATCACAATTATCCTATACTAATATGCATGTTGATTTCATATGTTCACTATACACTAACAATTTTCATTACTTGTTAATAATTTATGAAGGTTAATGGTGAAACATAGTCTTATTATACCGGTTAGGTCCCATACTGCCTACAGTTCCAAACTGCCTACATCCCACACTGCCAACTCATGATAAATCCATGTCTCCATGTAAAGTCTGAGAATTCTCAGAATGAATAAAGATGTCCTACCAACCAACACTTGTCATTTTTTTTAAACTTCTGTAGGCAGAGTGGGAAGACACCATAGAATTAACAAGCTAACTAGTCAAGTTCATTTTAGCAGGGGTAGAACCGGTCAGATTGGTGTATTCACTTCCTGATCACTGGACCGTATCATGTTGTTTTAATCTGTAGGCAGTTTGGAACTGTAGGCAGTATGGGAATACACCATTTATACCACGTACATTTATCACAGACTGTAAAATGTGTGAAAACATCATAGGGTAGAACCTTTATGTAAGACGTTTCATCAATATTTTTAATGATTTTATGAGTTGTTTGTTTTTTATTTGGAAACTATGTCGATCATTAAAAATTCACGTCATTTATCATGAACCTTGATCAAAGACCTTCTGAGCGATAGTTGTATGAATGCGGATTTTTTAAAATCTGAAAACAATTTTAAGCATAAGATAGTGTGCAGTATTTTTGTCCTCCTAATTAATCGATATCGTGGAATAGTGACTTCCTGAGGTATTAACATTGATCGACATTAAGGGAAATTTTAACACTTTGAAGTACCTGGTGCTAGTAGGTGTGTGTGTGCATGCATATATCGGTGTTGGTTTATAATTCGCCCATGTCAGTATGTATATAATCATCTTAACACAAATTACACATCTGACACAACTTAACACGACCCCTTGCATGACCTGAATGTCATGGCTGCAATCCGCTCTACTAACTCGTCACTAACAGATAAACCAATAATAATAATAATCTTGTATGCTTGGTTGGTTTAATACTTTGTTGGTTAACGCTGCACTCAGCAATATTTCAGCAATATGGCGGCGGTCATCATATATGCTGACAATGAGCCAGCAATACGATTCTTGTACTGACAGATTTATAGTTTTATTGTGACACAAAATATATAATTTAATGTAGAATTTAAAAACTACGCATATTTCAACGATTGTGTCAGACGTATTTGTAATATTCATACGTTGTAGTTGTTTGTCATATAAAGAGTATCGCCACATTCAGCGCCTTGAGCATGCACTAGTTGCCTGGATATGTGCGCTATATAAATATCCTATAATAATAATAATTCAAAGTCAGTTTCTGTTTACATTATATTTCTGACTTCAACGGTGTACGGATTGTGATTTAGTAAGCGGTAAGGTGTATTTCATGGTTTTACACAGAATACCAACAAGTACCCGGAATCGGCCCCAACAACGAATACACTTCATTCTTAGCCCCCGGCGACAACACCGTTGCCAACGGGATGAACGATGCACAAGCACAGGTAAGTTGTTTCAGCAGTTGATATCACAAATTATATATTAGAAAAATATGTGTTTAAGTATAATGAATAAAGTCTGGTTTCTGGTTTCATATCATGAATAAGTTGCGTCTTATGTTTAATATGTTCTAGGCCAACTTGGCGGATCAAGCAGCCCTTCTTGAGCGATACAATATCCAGAGAGACAACAACGCTGCAGTAAGTGTTGTTCCCGACGTCGGAGATAATATCTATATATGTTCTGGCACACATTTGAGGAAAAGAGTTGCGTCCCTTTCTCGTACTAGGATTCGCTGGTCGAGTTCGGAGTTCTAAAATTCGTTCGAATTACGATTCCTTGTGTATGTTTTTTTTAAAATTACGATCGCGTGAGAAGAAGAAATATGTTATCAGTCGGTGGGCCTAGGCAGTGCTTCCAGAGTGAGTGAGTGAGGTTAGTTTTACGCCGCACTCAGCAATATTCCAGCTATATGGCGGCAGTCTATAAATAGACCAGACAATCCAGTGATCGACAGCATGAACATCGATCTGCGCAATTGGGAACCGATGACATGTGTCAACCAAGCCATCAAAGCGTGACCACCCAATCCCGTTAGTCGCCTCTTACGGCAAGCATTGGTTACTGAAGATATATTCTAACCCGGGTCTTCAAGGGTTGCTTCCAGAGAGTACCATGAGGGTGAGGGTACTGTGTCTTGGCATTGTGTTTGACCCAGCGCTGATAATGAGTCTAACCAGTCTCACTGCGCCATGAGTAAGAGGCATCTAACGGGATCGGGTGGCCAGTCTCGCTGACTTGGTTGACACACGTCATCGTATCCCAATTGCGTCGACCGATGCTTATGCTGTTGATCACTGGATTGTCTGGTCCAGACCCGATCGTTTGCTGACCGCCACCATGTAGCTGGAATATTGCTGAGTGCGGCGTAAAACACCAAACAAACAAAACACCCCGTGCCATGAACATCCGAAAACTCTTTGTTTATTTATTTATTTGTTTTATTCCGCAATAATTAATAATACAAGACAAATTTATGTTGCGTCTAGTATCTTTTAATAGGTGTCCAATGGCGTACGTATGAAATAAGACAACTATAGATGATGATGGTGGCCTATGCAAGACCTATTGTTGACTAAAAAACGAATCTGATCTAAAAAAAATATCCAAATTTTTTATAATCATCACTATTATTTTCGCCAATTGTAATGATACTATTTAAACTCTTAACACAGTGGCACTACTCATTTAACACTAACGTCTCTTAAGGGCGGTGGGGTACAATAGTGGTTAAAGCGTTCGCTCGTCATGCCGAAGCCCCGGGTTCGATTCCCCACATGGGCACAATATGTGAAGCCCATTTCTGGTGTGCAACGCCGTGATATTGCTGGAATATTGCTAAAAACGGCGTAAAACTAAACTCACTCACTCACTCACTAACGTCACTTTTACCGACGTAAGTTCTTATCCATATTTACCACTTAATCGATAAGAGAAATATGACTAGGTACTTTGCATTAGCGAGATTTTACTATAGATGTAACATCGTATCTTGAAACTGACGTAACTGTGTAACATGTTACAGGTCCGAGACCACATCGCCGACATCTGCGCCAACATGACGACTCCAGATCCTGCGGCTATGCAGCAAGTACTCACCTGCCTCCACACCGTTGCCTCGGAGGCTAATGAGTGCACGAGACACTGTCAGGTAGGTCTGGCACTTACGGGGGCGGTGGGGTAGCCTAGTGCTTCAAGCGTTCGTTCATCACACCAAACACCCGGGTTCGATTCCCTTCATAGCTACAACGTGAAGCCCATTTCTGGGGTTCCCCGCTGTGATATTGCTGGAATACTGCTAAACGCGGCGTAAAACTAAACTCACTCACTGAATTAGTATTACGGTGAGTTAGCCTACTAGTTGAAGTGTTGACTCGCAGCGATGAAAATCCAGGTTCGATACAATCCTTATTCAGTGTCCCTCTTAATATTATGGGGGCGGTGGGGTAGTCTAGTGGTTAAAGCGTTGGCTCGTCACGCCGAAGACCCGGGTTCGAATCCCCACATGGGTACAATGTGTGAAGCCCATTTCTGGTGTCCCCCGCCGTGATGTTGCTGGAATATTGCTAAAAGCGGCGTAAAACCAAACTCAGTCAGTCAGTCTTGTAATATTATGACGAGTATAACATGTACACAGAAGCCCTCCGGTAATATTATCAAGACCCTTGAATATAAGACCGCGTGTGTTAATAATTAAGCGAGTATCAACTGTCTTTGGAATACCTGTGAAGAATAACAAGTGTTTGAATGATAGTCAGGGTGATACACTTGTATGTAAATCTAAAATAATTATCGATCCGTGAAGATCCGGAATAAAATTGGTCTTCAGTAACCCATGCTTGTCCTTAGAGGCGACTAACGGGATCGGGTGGTCAGGTTCGCTGGCTTGGTTGGCACATGTCATCGTAATACAATTGCGCATGCGTAGATCGATGCTCATGATGTTGATCATCGCTAAGCGTCAGTCGTTTACCTGCTGAAACATTTCAACAGACAGAGGGAAAACAGTGATAGTGGTTATGTGAGTGAGAAACTGAATTATGAAATACACAATGCCAAGTTAGAAAGTGGTGAAATGTAACGTATGTTATATTTGGGATTAGTAATTCCCAAATATAACATACGAAACTGAACGTATTTGTCACAGGAGTATTGTCAGGTGTTGGTGGGCAGACAAATACCATGGCTCATTTTTTTGTTTTCGCCCGTCACGGTGTAAGCACGGCTACATTGTGTAAACTTTAAAGTCAGTGCAAGAGAGTAGCCAGTTTTGACTTTCCCAAGAAACAAAGTCCATTTGGTGTAATGGAAAACCAGGTGAAAATTATATGAATGGATCACTGAAAATCAGTGATGACACCAGGTGTTCGCAGAAACGGTAAGAATATAGCACCCACCATTCATACAATTAGCTTAAAATGGAAGCATTTTTTGCCTAACCGCACAGCAGCACTCCCGTTTCCTTGAAGAAACCACAGGGGTTCGAATCCCTGTTTGGACAATGATGTTTGAAAATAAAAATCTAGACCTTTGCAGTCATATATTGTTTTTATATGTTATGATTAACATATATTTCAAATTTGAACGGGCACCAGTGAAGAGCCACCTCCTCGTGGTGGGTGCTGGGTAACGCTAAGAGCTCTTCAACCCCCGTGTGGACCCGGGGGTATATTTGGTCCACCAACCCGTTTGCCGTGGGTTGCGCCCCTGTGTCGGTGGAGGACGGTAGCCTGGTGGTTGAGGGCAGTAGGAGCCTGGAACCGTGTTCCTATTGCCCAGCACACCACTTCGGCCCTTACTTCACCTAGACGGGTGGTAGAATCGGCCCGATTCTATCAATCGGCTGGTCACGCCATGCCCTGTGCATAGAAAGTATTTTCTGCACATTTAAATTATTGGGTATTTGTCATTTTCGATTTGGCATATACAAATACAATATTAAATTGCCTAGAGTCCTATGCCAGAAGGTGGTGGCTCATGGGCCAATCTGGTGATGTCGACCTCTAAATTCTGTATGTCTCCAAGTTTATGTTAGAGCCGAACCAGCCTGACATTATATTTGGTAGACAAATATAGTTATTTACTGGAGTATATCACCCTTGTATCCCTGGTGTTTGCATGCTGGATATCCGTTGCAGATAGACACTGTCCTTGTTGACACTCGGTGGCGGGTGGGGAGCAAGGGTGCTGAACATCTTCGATACATCATGAGTCAAATACATTCTGGTTCCGCTAGAAATTACAAGAAAAGGCGTCTGGAGGCTGAAGATATTTCAGTTCCAAAACAACAGGACAACTGGTCAAAATTTATAGTCGTTGAGGCTACAAATGGTGAACCCCTCAAATTAAATCCTTTTCTGATTTCCAAGACTATCCAATCTATACTGAGTCAAAAAAGAAACTTCACAAAATGTAATTTGAAAAATAATGAATAATTTTTTTATGATGATACATCTATGTATCCGAAATGGGATCCCTATCTTTCGACTCTAGAAAAACGTTAGCAAAACCCACTCAAACCCATCCATTCGTCGTGCAAATGACGTTAGTGCCAAATCAGGTTTTGCACGTGCAGTCGATCACGTGGTCTTCGCATCGAAGTTTTCTTCATATGCACGTGTTTGCATTGGCCTCAAGAATTGAAAAAAACACTTTTAAACCACAGTTCTAACGGTACTTGAAATGCCACGATTGTCAAATGTGCAACGTGAACGTGCCGTTGGTATGTTGCAAGCGTGAAGATCAGTTATTGACGTCGCAAGAGCAATGGGATGCAGCCGTCGTACTGTGTATGACTTGTGAGGTCGTCTACAACAAACTGGCACCACTTCTGATCGCCCAAGGTCGGGTCGTCCACGTGTGACGTCATGAGCAGAAGACCGTCAAATCGTCCTACGTCACCTACGTGACAGATTTCTGCCGGCTACACGAACCAGGGCTGAGATGTTTAGAGGTCGACTGTCCTCACAGACCATTCAAAATCGGTTGCGGGCTGCCAATCTCCATTATCGACGTCCATATCGTGGGCCAATATTGACGCCGTTTCATCAACGTCAACGTCTGCTGTGGGCCCAACGTCACCTCCGATGGACCCAGAGACTGGAATCGAGTCGTCTTTAGCGATGAATCCAGGTTTACCCTCAGATTCGCGGACGGCAGGCATAGAGTCTGGAGACGACGTCGTGAACGGTATGCCCAATGTTGTGTACAGGAAGTCGACAGATTCGGGGGCGGAAGTTGCATGGTGTGGGGTGCTTTCTGTGGGAACAACCGTTCCCGACTTCTGGTCATCCGTGGAAACCTCACAGCTCCTGCTTACCGCGACCAGGTGCTCACCCCTGAACTCGTTCCTTTCATGGCGGCTCATGGCCCTGGTCTACAGTTCCAGCATGATAATGCTCGGCCGCATACCGCGATGTTGACACGAAATTTCCTTCAAAACGCTGGAATCAACGTCATGGACTGGCCATCGAGGTCCCCTGACCTTAATCCAATAGAGCACGTTTGGGATGCACTTGGGAGAAGGCTTCACGGTCTTAGGAACCGACCTCAGAATTTGCAGGAACTTGGCGCTGCCTTGCAAGAGCAATGGCGCAGAATCCCAACCACGTGTTCACAAGCATCAGGCAGTCGATGAGGAGACGGTGTTTGGCAGTGGTGAATGCGCGGGGCGGCCATACACGATATTGAACTGAGAAATTTCGCATTTTTATTCTTGTGACTTGATATTCTGTATACCCATGTTTCGGAACGGCGGTGTAGCCTAATGGAACTGATTATGGCACTGTCAGTGTATCGAGTACATCACACAGATCTCAGCAATGAAATAATAACAATTTAACCATCTTACCATCTCTTGTTCTTTTATAGTGCCCTGAAGAAAGAATGTGAAGTTTCTTTTTTGACTCAGTATATATGTGGAGAAGTCAAAAACGTCTCGTGTCTCCGAGGTGGTCAGCTCTTTGTAGAATGTGCAAGGAAACAACAATCAATTAATCTGTTACAACAACAACAATTTGCACATGTCAACGTTACGGTCACAGAACATAAAACACTCAATTCGAGTAGAGGCATTGTTCGGGACAGAGTCCGTTGTTTGTCGGACATGTCAGTGGAGGAAATCGTTGACGAACTTAAAGATCAGAATGTCACGTCTGTAAAGCGCTTCACAGTCAAGAAACAAGATGGTAGAACTGTTCCAAGCAACACTTATCTGTTTACCTTTTCATTGAGCACAGTCCCGAAATCAATAAAAGCTGGTTATTTCAATATCGGAGTGGAGGTGTATATCCCCACTCCACTCCGATGTTATGCATGTCAGAAGTTTGGGCATGGCTCCAAATCCTGCCGAAATATTCATCGTTGTCATCGTTGCAGCGAGGATCCTATGCTGACTGCAGCAAAGATCCTAAATGTGTAAAC
This sequence comes from Haliotis rubra, assembly GCF_003918875.1. Classification (NCBI taxonomy): domain Eukaryota; kingdom Metazoa; phylum Mollusca; class Gastropoda; order Lepetellida; family Haliotidae; genus Haliotis; species Haliotis rubra. The sequence goes on from NW_025767457.1 coordinate 1,819,578, forward strand.
TGCGGCAGTGATCATGTTTCATCTTCAAAATCCTGCCCTGAATGGCAGATCCAATCGAAAATCCTGAAGTTGAAATATGAAAGTAATATTTCCTTTTTTGAGGCTAAAAAACAAGTGCATCAAATGCTGTCAAAGCCATCTTCGATAGTTAGTTATTCAGCTGGTGTCTCCAGAAAAAACACATCAGTGTCGGTTTCATGCCAAACCGATTTGACTTGGACTAAATCCAAACAACCTATCTCTATGCAAACTACTTCTAATAGCCAGACCACTGTGACATCAGCCTCTCAGACTGTCAGCCAATCAGAGCAAACGATTGCTCAGACAACTGTTAATGTTGAGGAAAATGTTGAAATGTCGAAAGCTCAGCGGAAACGCTTCAATCGGAAACAAACATCAAAAACTCCCTCTACTGTAGAGACGCCTGTAACGATAGAGGTTTACAACTCCTTTGAGCCCCTGGAGATGGAGGTAACTCCACCTTCAGAAAACAAACATAGGAGTTCTTCCCCACGTTCTCTTGAGAGATCACCAATAGAACCACCATGAGACGGAATCCTAGTCTAATACAATGGAATTGCAGAGGCCTTAAGACCAATTTTAATGATCTACAATTATTATCACAAGATTTTAAACCATCAGCCTTTAGTTTACAGGAGACATACCTGAAAAGTATAGATAAATTTGATTTTCGTCAGTACAATTCATTTCATTCGTTTTCATCCCCAGGTTAGAAAGCCACTGGTGGCGCTTCAATTTTGGTGAGGCAGGGTGTGATTCATAGCCCTGTCCCTCTTATAAGCAATCTTCAGGCTGTTGCTGTCCGCCTTTCTTTACAAATAACATTCACGCTTTGTTCATTATACATTTCTCCATCTTCGGCTCTTCAGCAGTCCGATCTTCAGGATCTCTTCGATCAGCTTCCCAAACCCTGTATTATCATGGGTGATCTTAACGGACACAACCCTTTGTGGGGAGTACCGATACTAACAAAAAAGGGAAAATCCTCGAAGACTTCATTTCTAATAATAATTTATGCATATTTAATGATGGATCAGCCACTTTTTTACATCCTGGTTTTGGAACTTATTCTGCACTTGATCTGTCTCTTACAGATCCCAATATTTATTACGAATTGGAATGGTCAGTCCACGATGACCCGTCTGGAAGTAACCATTTCCCCACAATACTTTAGGCTATAAACTCGAATGATGATCCACCTGCAACAAGGTGGAATTTTAGTAAGGCCAACTGGCCATTTTTTCAAACACTGTGTACTGACAACTTGAAATCCGACTTTTTTACAGTGCTCTAGATCCTATTCAGTTATTCTCTGATACACTGAAGAATATTGCTAACGAAACTATACCTAAGTCCTCTGCAATTCCACTTATTCGTAAACCATGTTTTAATAATGACTGTAAACAGGCCAGAAAGAGTAAGAAGAAAGCAGAAAAATATTAATTTTAAATGCCAAGGCTCGACGCGCATTTAAACAAAATAAGCGTCAGTCTTGGCGAAACTATGTTTCCAAAATTAATTCACGCACACCGATGTCAAAGGTGTGGAACATCATTCAACGAATAAAAGACAAAGGCTCAAAATCTACTGTCCACCATTTGAAGGATGGTGACAATTTATTGACGGATAAGACTGATATTGCCAATAAGCTTGGTGAAACTCTTGCCAAACATGCTTCTTCGTCCAATTACGTCCCTGAATTTCAAACATACCAGAAACAACAGGAGAAGAAACGACTAAATTTTACCTTGGATAACGGCGAAGACTATAATGAATTATTTTCATTACATGAGCTATGTACTGCCCTTGAGCAAGCTCATGATACAGCAACAGGGGCTGATGATATCCATTTTCAGCTCTTGAAGCATTTGCCAGAATCATGTCTGGAAACGCTGCTACATGTTTATGATACAATATGGACTTCATGAAATTTCACAACTTCCTGGCGTAATGCCATTGTAGTCCCCATTCCAAAACCTGGCCGGGATCATACTGATCCTTCTAATTACAGACCAATCTCTTTAACGAGTTGTGTCTGTAAAACCATGGAACGAATAGTAAACAATAGATTAACATGGTATCTTGAAACCAATAACCTTATAACAAATATTCAATGTGGTTTCAGGAAAAATCGTAGTACCATTGATCATTTGGTACGCTTAGAATCCTTTGTTAAAAATGCTATAGTAAATAAACAACATGCTGTATCGATATTCGTTGATCTCGAGAAAGCATACGATACTACCTGGAAGCATGGCATTTTGAAGGATTTACATGGTTTTGGTTTAAGGGGTCGTTTACCTCTTTTTATATCACAGTTTTTTAAGAGACAGGCAATTTCAAGCCCGAGTGGGCTCAACTCTGTCTGACCATTATAATCAGGATCAGGGTGTCCCACAAGGCAGTATTTTGTCTGTCACACTGTTTAGCATCAAGATCAATAGTTTATCAAAGGTTTTAAATGATTCAATTGATGGATCATTATTTGTGGATGATTTCAATATTTCTTGTCGTGCTAAAAATATGCATACTATTGAACGGCAACTACAGTCGTGTTTAAACAAGATAAATAAATGGTGTCTTGAAAACGGCTTTAAATTTTCTAAATCAAAAACTAATTGTATACATTTCTGCCGTAAATATAAGCCTCATAAGGACCCAGAACTATCTTTAAATGGCACTCCCATCAAAGTTGTAAAGGAGGCCAAATTCTTGGGCCTAATTTTCGATTCCCATTTAACATTCCTGCCACAAATTAAATCCCTTAAAGCTAAATGACTGAAGGCACTCGATTCGTTAAAGGTTGTCTCCAATTCAAAGTGAGGAGGGGATCAAACTACAGTGCTTCACTTATATAGATCATTGGTGCGATCTAAACTTGATTATGGCTCGATCGAATATGGCGGAGCCTGCAAAAGCAACCTTAAACTACTTGATTCTATCCACCACGAAGGACTATGACTTTGTCTTGGATCATTTAGAACTTCTCCAGTTGATAGTCTCTATGTCGAGGCAGATGAGCCTTCTCTTTCCCAACGCCGTATAAAATTATCTTCACAATATATTACCAAACTATATTCTAACGAATCTAACCCTGCATTTAACTGTGTCTTCAATCCTCTTTATGAGGATTTGTATAACAAAAAGTCTTCTCTTGTTCCGCCTCTTGGACACAGAATTAAACCATTCATTGCTGCTGCCGGAATTGAGCTGGAGAATATATCTCCTTCTCGTCTTCTTTCTTCTCCTCCTTGGCAATTGGTGAGGCCAGAGGTTGACTTAACATTAACCACATTTAAAAAATCCGAAACTAATGATTTACAGTATAAACAAAAATTTAGTCAATTAAGAAATAAATATAATACATATAAATCCTTATTTACAGATGGATCCAAGGATGGTGGCGCGGTGGCTTGTGTCACTGTCATTGGATCCAGAACAATATCTTCTCGACTACCTAATAATAGCTCTATTTTCACAGCAGAAGCTAACGCTATATTAACAGCTCTTAAATATATAAATAAACACTGTAAATATAAACAATATATCATCTTTTCTGATTCTCTTTCGGTGTCTTCAGGCTATTAAAAATCTTTCTTGTAAACATCCACTTTTATTAGAAATTATTGAATTGTATAATGAGCTTGCTACTGGCCAATGCGACATCGTCTTTTGTTGGTTACCCATCCACGTTGGCATTTCTGGGAATACACTGGCTGATCTTGCTGCTAAGGCAGCACTCAACAAATCTGTGACACCACTTCTTATACCATACTCTGATTACAAAGCTAGCATTAGAACTTACATCCGCGATCTGATGCAGAAGAAGTGGGACACCTAGGTGGGTATTAATAAATTACATGAAATAAAACCCCATATTGGTTACACCTACTTGGGTTGTCAATCCAGATTTGAAGAGGACATCATGCGACGATGTCGTATTGGCCATACAAGATATACTCATGATATACTCATTAAAAGGTGAGGATCCTCCGTTTGGTATCCCTTGTGATGAAAGAATCACGGTCAAGCATGTCCTGCTTGACTGTGTTGAATATTCCATCACAAGGGATATCTATTTCAAATCACAAACTATGAAGGATCTTTTTAGTAATATAAGTTCTCATTTAATTATTGCCTTTTTAAAAAAATTAGACTTGTTAACTGATTTGTAAATAGATACATATTTTATTATTGGTAGTTTAGATTAGTAACTGAGATTGTTAGTGGCCGTACCCTCAAAGGGGGTTGAAGTAGCGTAAAATTATTGTCCTCCTGAGAGGGTACGTAAGTCCCAAAACTTTCAAAGTTAAATTTTGCTTACCCGATTTTTAAACGTAGTATATTTGTTCCTTTAAATTTCGGCTAAACTTGTCCTACAATCGCCAGCGGCTGAAGGGATGGTGTAAATCCAACTAGGGTCCATGCAGGTAGCAAAGGCACTGTAAGTCCCAATGGTCCCTAGTATGGTGATCTACCTTCTGTTGTTGGCGATCTATAGCCCAATTTTACATTGTATTGTCCAGAAATAATTTTCTAATTTTAAAGATATATGCTAGCTAGTTTTAACTCAATCTGTGATAATCTAGTGGTTTTACTGTCCTTCGTTGACAGGGTTTTATATATTATATGTATGTATTATAAATTTAGAAACTAGTTTTAGTCACGATATGGCTGAAATATTGCCGATGTGACTTTAAATCTTAACTAACTCACTCACTTTGAACTCGGTGGTGAATTTGCCAGTTTGACCGCATCAGCAAAGTCATCAAGGCACTTGGCGTGGCACTCCTTACAACAGCGTTAGATTCCGTCACGGTAGGCTTAGAAAATGAGCATGCTATTTAACATCCTGTGAGTACTTATTACTTAAATTGCAAGTATTACTTAACTATATGAACACAATGTATTGAATAGAGTAAGGATTGGTTAGATCGTACTTCAGAGTCCAGTTAATTCTCCGTCAGTTTAATTCTTTTACCCCGGATCTTCACGGGTCTCTAGCATTAGAACTTTACATCCGCGATCTGATGCAGAAGAAGTGGGACACCTAAACTGACGGGCAAAAGTTAGTATATGACGTTTTGAACGTCCTGTAACAAAGACATACACCGAAATTTCCCAAAAATATTTAATGCATCATAATAAAAAAACACTTGAGCTGTAAATCACAAAAAATCAACAATTTCATTCAAGGAGTTTGTGAGCCGCTGTCAAGTAAACACGCAAGGGGTGGAATTTTGCATAAATCGATTATCACAATCTGAGTTTATGAGTCAGTAGCAGGGGCATTCCTTGAATACAGGATCTTGTGCACATCAGTATCGTGTGTGACCCCCTGCTGCGTCAATGCATGCCCTCACACGTCTCCTCATTGACGTCGTCAAACGTCGAATGACGTCATTGGGAATGCGGTTCCATTCCTCTCTGAGTGCTTGCTCTAGCTGTTGCCTGTTCTGTGGAACTTGTTGCCGACCTCTGATCTTCCTGTCCAGATGATCCCAGAGGTGCTCGATCGGGTTCATATCCGGTGAGCACGCTGGCCAGGGCAGGACGTCAACAGTGTTCTGTTGCAGAAAGTAGCGAGTCTCTCTGGCAGTGTGAGGTCTCGCGTTGTCATGTTGTGGTGGAGTACACCCGGGGTTGATTCTGTAGGAAGGGTACCACAACTGGCTGTAGGATCTGTCCGATGTACCCCGTGCATTGAGATTGCCCTGCACTACAACCAGACGGGTCTTCTGGTCTCCACAGATACCGCCCCAAACCATGACTCCACCCCCGCCGAATGGATGAACTTCTCTGATGCATGGCCTTGCTAAACGTTCCCCTCGTCGACGATATACCCGTTCTTTGCCATCACACTTGCAAAGGGTGAAACGGCTTTCATCGGAAAAGAGAACACGTCGCCAATCTCGGACTTGCCACCTGTATACTTGCCTTGCCCACCGCTGTCTGTTTAGGTGATGTCTGAGGGTCAGGACCATTCCGCGGAAAGGCCGGTAAGCCCTTATACCAGCTAATCTCAATCTTCGGGTCACTGTGCGACGACTGATACGATGCCCGAGTGCCGTAGCCGCCGTCGACGTTGCCGTCACGAACCTGTTCCGGAGATGGATAGTCCGGATGTAGCGGTCTTCTATGGGTGTAGTGACCCGTGGCCGTCCACTTCTCGGCCTGTCTTGAGTGCTACCAGTATTCCGGTAACGTGTGAACAGCCTGGAGATTGTTGCTGGGGTACAGCCGAACGTTCTGGCAAGATGAGCTTGGGTAGCTCCCATATCGCGCATTCCAATGGCTCGCTCTCGCTGAATTTGTGTCAGCTTCGGCATTTTTTGCATGTGCTTTCAGTTACTGTGACATGCCAGCGTGTATCCATCCCATTTCTACCCGACTGGTGCACGTGCATGTTCGTGATTTTCAAAGATTACATGTTATACCTTTTTCTCGTGCTAGGGGGTCACGTGACTACATCTACTGACATCACTACCATTCTGCAATATTCTCGTGACTTTGACAATGTTTGCTTTGGATGTTTCATTGGAATTTAGACATGCTCAATTTCCCCAAACCAAATTGAAAACGTTATACTAACTTTTGCCCGTCAGTTTAGGTGGGTATTAATAAATTACATGAAATAAAACCCCATATTGGTTACACCTACTTGGGTTGTCAATCCAGATTTGAAGAGGACATCATGCGACGATGTCGTATTGGCCATACAAGATATACTCATAATATATACTCATTAAAAGGTGAGGATCCTCCGTTTTGTATCCCTTGTGATGAAAGAATCACGGTCAAGCATGTCCTGCTTGACTGTGTTGAATATTCCATCACAAGGAATATCTATTTCAAATCACAAACTATGAAGGATCTTTTTAGTAATATAAGTTCTCATTTAATTATTCCCTTTTTAAAAAAAATAGACTTGTTAACTTTTTTGTAAATAGAGACATATTTTATTATTGGTAGTTTAGATTAGTAACTGAGATTGTTAGTGGCCGTACCCTCAAAGGGGGTTGAAGTAGCGTAAAATTATTGTCCTCCTGAGAGGGTACGTAATTCTTAAAACTTTCAAAGTTAAATTTTGCTTACCCGATTTTTAAACGGAGTATATTTGTTCCTTTACATTTCGGCTAAACTTGTCCTACAATCGCCAGTGGCTGAAGGGATGGTGTAAATCCAACTAGGGTCCATGCAGGTAGCAAAGACACTGTAAGTCCCAATGGTCCCTAGTATGGTGATCTACCTTCTGTTGTTGGCGATCTATAGCCCAATTTTACATTGTATTGTCCAGAAATAATTTTCTAGTTTTAAAGATATATGCTAGCTAGTTTTAACTCAATCTGTGATAATCTAGTGGTTTTGCTGTCCTTCGTTGACGGGGTTTTATATATTATATGTATGTATTATAAATTTAGAACTAGTTTTAGTCACGATATGGCTGAAATATTGCTGATGTGACTTTAAATCTTAACTCACTCACTCACTCACTCAAATTTGAACGAAATCGGTGGTGAAATCAAGATTTTAGAACAATTCCACCGCTGCACTCATGATCAGTGTGATTAATCTCTTCTAGCCTCATGAACTCAGAGGGCGTCAGTTTAAGTAAATTATATTTTCTCATGTACAACAGTTCCAGGTTAATACTCAGGTGAGAAAGCCAAATGAGATATTTGTGTTTTGTGTTCAGAGGTTTTGTAGCCTGTGTTTTTACCTTTGTTTAAATGTTTTCAACGTTGAGCACTATTGTTTCAGCTGGTGACCCTTTCAAAGACTGAAGAGATGGCGAATGATTTTGCCGATTTGACTGCATCAGCGGAAGTCATCAAGGCACTTGGCGTGGCACTCCTTACAACAGCGTTAGATTCCGTTACGGTAGGCTTAGCATATGAGCATGCTATTTAACATCTTGTTTCTACCTGTGAGTACTTATTACTGAAATTGCAAGTATTACTTAACTTTATGAACACAATGTATTGAATAGAGTAAGGATTGGTTAGATCGTACTTCAGAGTCCAGTTAATTCTCCGCCAGTTTAATTCTTTTACCCACATTATGTTATGTAAATCGAAACACTTAATAATAACTCAAGTCTCCCAACAATGTCTAACCTAAGAATGGAAATATGCAGTATGTCACGGGTCACAGTCTCCCAGCAACGTCCACACTTTGAGTGGAAATATGTCATGGGTCACAGTCTCCCAACAATGTCCAGACTTTGAATGGAAATATGTCATGGGTCACAGTCTCCCAACAACGTCCACACTTTGAATGGAAATATGTCATGGGTCACAGTCTCCCAACAATGTCCAGACTTTGAATGGAAATATGTCATGGGTCACAGTCTCCCAACAATGTCCAGACTTTGAATGGAAATATGTCATGGGCCACAGTCTCCCAACAATGTCCAGACTTTGAATGGAAATATGTCATGCGCCACAGTCTCCCAACCATGTCCAGACTTTGAATGGAAGTACGCAGTATACCCTGGGACACAGTTACCCAGCAACGTCCAGACTAAATATAGTTTAAAGTTTAGAGTGACCAATATATCAAAGACGCCCTTCAAAGTCTGGACTGAAAGTGTAAATAGACAGAATGCAATGAGCACAATTCCCTTACAACGTCTAGACTAATTGTTGTAAACAGCATTGCCTGCAACAGTGTGTAACATGTAACTGTGTGTATTGTTTTCAGGCCATCGATGTAAACGAGGAATATCCAACTCTAACTGATATTGTTACTGCCAAGAAATCGGACAAGTACCCGATCTATGACACTGACCTCGAGTCCTCCGATCCGAGTAAGATTTAAACATTTTTTGTTACCATTCCCATTACCTATCAAAATAACTTTAGTTACATGTTTAATTCAATCAAGATAAGCTGTCTAGTGGTTAAAGCGGTTGCTCGTCAAAGAGTAGACCCTGAACGAATGTAGGAAACTAATTTTCGCACCCTTTCTCCATCTACGAGTACAGATCATGCACTTACAAGTTATTTCTTTGGTTCGGTAGGCTGCTTTATTTTCCTTTTACATCACTGGTTGTTGTTTGCTGGTTATATCCATAGGTGTCATTGGTTCTGCTGACCCTTTCAAGCAGCACGCCAAAAACGTACATGCCGTGGAACAGGAGGAGGTGGTAAGTGGCACCTTGCTTGTATTCATCCTGTCTCAATATATCACACACACACACGCACACACACATTTTTCTTGTCTCACACACATATACTCACATTTTCCAGCACATACATGTAAATCTTCACTATGTTTCATATATATAATACCTTACATTGTCTCACACACAAACATACCTCTTATTTCTCATGCATAATTATACTTATCGATTTTCATACATATCTTCCCATGTAAAAAGGTCTGCGATCAGGTCAATGTCATCATATTGCACAAATATTCATCAATCACATCTAATTACGATCAGCCAAATAATACTGTCATTCTGTCGCGGACACTAATACTCGGATACATATGTTCATATTTGTCTCCACGCATAAACTGCTTTTGTCTCACTCACATACGACCCGTGAAAGTCCGGTTTAGAATTGGTCTTCAGTAACCCATGCTTGTCGTAAGAGGCGACTAACGGGATCGGGTGGTCAGGCTCGCTGACTTGGTTGACACATGTCATCGTATCCCAGATGCGTAGATCGATGTTCATGTTGTTGAGCCCTGGATTGTCTGGTCCAGACTCGATTGTTTACAGACCGCCGCCATAGTGCTGGAATATTGCTGTTTGACGCGAAACACTCACTCACTCACTCACTCACTCACTCACTCACTCACTCACTCACTCACTCACTCACTCAATCACTCACTCACTCACTCACTCACTCACTCACTCACTCACATACATACGCTTGCCTGGTCTCAAACAAGTATGCTCACAGGCCGATATGTTGTTGCCTCAGAATCCGTCTAATGTGTTTGATATATTCACTTGAACAATAACTTTAATAACAAAATCTAAATTTAAAAAGCATTACGATATAGGTAGATATTTGTATCTATGTTGACTTAATATGTATATACGGTTCTATGAAGTAGAACCTTAGTGTAACAACGGAAACACCGTCATCCAGCGTTACGTCGACAGATTAATATCTTAAGTTTTGTGTTGGACATTGCAGCAATCAGGCAATTCCGACAACGTGAAACTGATCGTCGATACCGTAGTGAAGAAATTGTCGGGGACTCTCACCCCCGGGGAGTCTTTAAACTTCAGTACCCCCGCAGTCACCGGATCCATCAGCCATGTTGACGCTGGCGAGACCGGAGGCACCGAAGTAACGTTGCCGCTCACAAGAACGTCTCTGTCCATACCAGGTGCAAACATCTTCGGGAACCTTCTCGGAGAGAACGATACTGCTGTCATATCGGTGAGACATGGTACCCTGTATGTGGTCTTTAGTATAGAAACGCCTTCCATATCTATACTTGCCATCAAAAGTTTAGACTCAGTTGTGTAAATATTGCCACTTACTTCAGGCAAATGTTCTAAAACTAAATTTTGCAAAATATTCCATACGGTTTAAAGGTACTGTTAACACATGAACTGATGGATTGTAAAACAAATTCGTAACGTCGAAAAGATTATTCTCATGAGTTCCAGAAATGGTAAAAATCAGTGAAAAATGGCGAATCCTTAACAAAACTTTACACCAAATTAAAACGCAGCTGTTCACATGCACGATATTTGCACATGCTTTTCAGCAATTTGATGCATGATCCTCGTGCAATTCATTTGCATAAGAATTGCAGTTGGTTCCCCCCAAGATAGTGGAGAAATCAATCTTTGATGCAACCACATATATATACAAAACCATATTAAGTGAGTCGAAACTTTTGATGGGAAGTATATCTGGGACTAGCGATGGAATGAGGTCTAAAGACTGACTATGTGTGTGTGTGTGTGTGTGGGGTGTTGTTTTGAACTACTCCGTGCAGGGATCTTCTTGAAAACGTAATATGTTCCAGAAGTTAGAGGATAATCCTGTATTCTGGTTTTACCAACCAGGATTCATTGCTCACTGGACTGTCTGATGTCCGATAATATATCCTTTCCATAACAAACTCTCACATCCTCAGCCTCATCCCAACCCTCAGCCTCAGCCTCAGCCTCATCCCACAGCTCAGCCGCATCCTCATCCTCATCCTTACCCTCATCCTCATCCTCATCCTTAACCTCATCCACATCCACATCCTCATCCTTACCCTCCCACATCATCCTCATCCTAATCATCCTCATCCTACCAAGCCTCATCCTCATCCTCATCCTTACCCCTCATCCTTACATCCTCATCCACATCCTCATCCTCATCCCAACCCTCATCCTTACCTCACCTCACCCTCATCCTCATCCACATCCTCATCCTCATTCCAACCCTCATCCTCAGCCTCATCCTTACCATCCTCATCCTCATCCAACCCTCATCCTCAGCCTCATCCCAACCCTCATCCTCATCCCCCACAGCTCAGCTCATCCTCATCCACATCCTCATCCCAGCCTCATCCCAACCCTCATCCTCATCCTCACCCTTACCCTCATCCTCATCCACATCCTCAGCCTCATCCCAACCCTCATCCTTACCCTCATCCCCATCCACATCCTCATCCTCATTCCTACCCTCATCCTCAGCCTCACCCTTACCCTCATCTTCATCCACCTCTTCATCTCACCCCAACCCTCATCCACGTCCTTACCCTCATCCTCACTTCTGGTATTACCAACCAGGATTCATTGCTCACTGGACTGTCTGATGTCCGATAATATATCCTTTCCATAACAAACTCTAACATCCTCAGCCTCATCCCAACCCTCAGCCTCAGCCTCAGCCTCAGCCTCATCCCACAGCTCAGCCGCATCCTCATCCTCATCCTTACCCTCATCCTCATCCTCATCCTTAACCTCATCCACATCCACATCCTCATCCTTACCCTCATCCACATCCTCATCCTCATACCAAGCCTAATCCTCATCCTCATCCTTACCCACATCCTCATCCACATCCTCAGCCTCATCCCAACCCTCATCCTTACCCTCATCCACATCCACATCCTCATCCTCATTCCAACCCTCATCCTCAGCCTCACCCTTACCCTCATCCTCATCCACATCCTCAGCCTCATCCCAACCCTCATCCTTACCCTCATCCACATCCACATCCTCATCCTCATTCCAACCCTCATCCTCAGCCTCACCCTTACCCTCATCCTCATCCTCATCCCACAGCTCAGCCGCATCCTCATCCTTTACCTCATCCACATCCTCATCCTCATTCCTACCCTCATCCTCAGCCTCACCCTTACCCTCATCTTCATCCACCTCTTCATCTCACCCCAACCCTCATCCACATCCTTACCCTCATCCTCACTTCTGGTATTACCAACCAGGATTCATTGCTCACTGGACTGTCTGATGTCCGATAATATATCCTTTCCATAACAAACTCTAACATCCTCAGCCTCATCCCAACCCTCAGCCTCAGCCTCAGCCTCAGCCTCAGCCTCATCCCACAGCTCAGCCGCATCCTCATCCTCATCCTTACCCTCATCCTCATCCTCATCCTTAACCTCATCCTCATCCTTACCCTCATCCTCATCCACATCCTCAGCCTCATCCCAACCCTCAGCCTCATCCTTACCCTCATCCACATCCACATCCTCATCCTCATTCCAACCCTCATCCTCAGCCTCATCCTCAGCCTCATCCTTACCCTCATCTTCATCCACATCTTCATCTCACCCCAACCCTCATCCACATCCTTACCCTCATCCTCACTTCACTTCACTTCACTTCACCTCACCTCACCTCACTTCACCTCAGCTCAGCTCACTTCATCTCGCGCTCGCCCTCGCCCTCGCCCTCGCCTTCGCCCCTCACCCCAATCCTCTTCCTCACCCTCAGAGACACGTAAGTAGCACCAGTAAACAAGATATTCTTTGGTTTCCATACTTTTACTGCGGTAGACAGAAACGTGTGTTCTTTTGCCCGAGAATCTGTTTTTATCTAAATCTTCTTTTGGGCAGTTTAAACATGCATAATAAAACTAGTATTTTTTTATTGCGATCTCCACCCTTGGAATTTAAAAAGAGCTTTCCGAGTTTTAATGGATACTTTCCTTTCATTAACTATGATAACGGAAAGGGTAGGTGGACTGATGTTTCAATGTGTTTTCCGCATGCCAACGGTGATACTTGTACACATAATGGCGTTCAGATTCCAGTAAAGCCAGAGTTATTTTTACAGCTACATATATAGTATATACATGTAATTTTCAGGCAATTGCTACCAAAAGAGACATCAATACATTTGCCGACACAACGTCGAGTCTTGGACCAGACACACAGTTCCTGACAGTGGAGTTCTTGACACAGAACGGTTCCACGATCCCTATTAAAAACACTCCAGGAACCTATCAAAATTATCATCGCACATTCCACAAGCGGCCCCATGAACTACACAGAATCCACGTTACATATTGCAAACTGGAACAACCTCTACTACACCAGAGTGAACCTCACCGGCGACGACTCTTCCATCCACGTGGACGTGCAAGACCTTGCCGATCCCGAGATCCAGGTCCTCCTTGTGGTCAAGAAGGGTGAACTTGGGAACATTGAGAAAGGAATATGCGATGACGTTGCGTTCATACCACAAACACTAGGTAACTTACCCCGGTTCTGTTTGGGTATTATGCATGATTATGTATGTATTTAGTAGTTTGTTTGTTTGTTTTTTAACGCCGCACTCAGCAATATTCCAGATATATAGAGTCAGGAGTCTGGACTAGACAATCCAGTGGTCAACAGCATGAGCATCGATCTACGCAGTTATGATACGATGGCATAATTCAATCAAATCAGCGAGTCCGATGCAGTATATTTAGGGATAACTAGCTCTTTGTACTTAAGCTGGTAACATTTCATCTACTTTGAGGCAGTGGGGTAGCTTCGTGGTTAAAGACCCAGTTAGATTCCCTACAAAGGTACACTATGTGACGCCCATTTCTGGTGTCCCCACCGTGGTATCTGTGGGATGTTTCTAAAAGTGGCGTACAACCTTACCGACCCACTCTACTCTGGATAAGGCGATAACGGACTGAGTCAGGGATAGGTTATTTTGTCTTCAAAATTCTATAATGAACCAACTTTATGGATAACAACTTCGATACAAATTCTTGTACCGTTGTCCAGCATGAATGTTATCCAAAAGGTTTGTTCAGTATTGTCCGTCCCAACTTCTAAAATGCCACTGAAAGAAGTTCAAAATTCTGTGTATTAAGATCGAGAAAATATGGTTATAATTACTACTCGTTTAAAAACACATGATTCTTATATATTACTATAGTTTATTAATCACGGCACATTGAACAATTACATACAGACCCGTGCCAGATATATTCGGACTCTTGACGTAATTTCCATAGACTTACATGTTATTTCAGTGTAGCATAAATAATCTTAATGAAGTGAGTTGTAAAATGTGACACACAAACGTGAATCATCTCTGATCTCCGCACATAATTTCAGTTCAGTTTTCTGACCACTATTCAACTAATGACATCACATTTATCAACTTACGTATGGTTCCACAATGCACAATCCCATAGGCTGCCATGTTAAAGGAGTTCTCGGCACTGTACATATGTTGATTAACTTGCTGCCATTCGATAAATAAGCAACGGAAAATTAAACAGATGTGATTGTAGGTAAGATGATTCCTCACAAATGTGCAAAATTTGACTTGGATTAAACGAAAATTAAATTCGTGAAAATTATTTATGCCACACTAAATTAACATGTAAGTCCCTGGAAATTACGTCATGTGTCCGAATATAACTGGTACGGGTCTGTAAATTAACATTTAATTCACTGTACGTATCATACTCTTTATACCCACAGCTCCCCCACGAATCATGTCTTACACAATGGACAATCGGAAGGTCCAGAAGTTCACGGGCACAGTGTGGATTGGTTTCCGACCAGTTCCCAAAGGGTTCGACTCCAGCACGATCACATCCTGCGCTGACCTGCACAAACTTGACCTGAACACCACCCACCCCGACATCCAGCTCGGCGTCTACACCTACACCAGCGGCTGTTACTTCTTCGATGTGGCCAGGAAGAAGTGGTCATCAGAAGGATGTTATGTAAGTGGGAACATTTAAGCAGCAGATATCAAAGACATTGAAACATCAGCGTCATAAAATATTCTGCACGACAAAAGCACTTTGTGAGTGAGTGAGTTTAATTTTGCGACGCTTTTAGCAATATTTCATCTATATCTGGGCGGATGACACTAGAAATGGGCTTCGCACCTTGAACCCATGTGGGGAATTGTACCCAGATCTTCGGCGAGCGCTTTAACCACTAGGCTACCCCACTGCCCCCAAAAGTACTTTGTGGCTGAACGACTTATGAACTAAGAGTCCACATAGTTCTAGCTTGGTGTGACACACTGGATGTTACTGCCATTAGTTCGCTCGCCATACTGAATATTTGGATTAGACTCTCGCCACAAAGAATGGTCATGCATGGTGACACCTTCTTTAAAGTAAAGTATCCGTGAAGGTCCGGGTTAGAATGAGCCTTCAGTAACCCATGCTTACGTAAGACGCGACTAACGGGATCGGGTGGTCAGGCTCGCTAGCTTGGTTGACACATATCATCGGTTCCCAATTGCGCAGATTGATGCTCATGCTGTTGGTCACCGGATTGTCTGGTCCAGATTCGATTATTTTCAGACGGCCGCCATATAGCTGGAATATTGCTGAGTGCGGCGTAAAACTACACTCACTCACTTAAAAGTAAAGGCATTCATATTCAGTGCTTCACAATTACGCCATCGTGAAGTTTAAGAGCCTTCAGCAACCCATTCTTGTTTTAAAAGGGGACTCACGGAATCAGGTGGTCAGGCTCACTGGCCTGGTTGATGTCAACCACTTAGTTTATCTAGGATTATCTACAGACCGCCGTTATATAGCTGTAAGATTGCTGAGTGAGGCGTTAAACAAAACCAAAACAAATTACACACAAAAGAAAACTAATACTGAAATATCAGGCAAAAGACATACATCCATCTTCATGAGATTTTGAGTTTCCCACTGATCTAAAAAGCTTTAATTAGATGAATTTCGAGTAGGGCTTTAGTCCGCTTCTGGCAACATTCCAGCAATATCATGGTGGTGGACACCAGAAAAGGGCTTGACACATTGTAGAAATTGTATCCTGATGGGACGCACGAACACTAACTACTAGGCTACCTATTTGTCCCTGAGTTTGAATCCAAGATTCGCTGGTGAATATGACCATCGGTACGTCAGTAGTGAAGAACGTATGTTATATTTGAACTATGCAGTTACTGTTTGCTAATCGTCACGAATTTTGGTATTAGCACGCTACACATCCGATCAAAATTAAAAGTTACCAATTATTCGTAACCTCTTCATCAGGTTAGCAGTGAAACCAACTACAATGAAACCGTCTGTTTCTGCAACCACTTGACGACATTTGGCGGCGGTTGGGCTGTTGCTCCCAACACCATCGACTGGAACTTCGTCTTCGCCAACGCCGATTTCTACAAGAACCCCACCATCTACATCACTGAAATGGTAATATGCGTGCTGTACCTGCTCTCTGTTGTCTGGGCCAGGAGGAAGGACCGAAAAGATTTGGAGAGGGTAAGTGCTCTTCCGTTGTTGACCGTTGACCGTTGGTCAGTAATGTACCATGAAAGAACATGTTCACGTTCACCCATTGATATCCGGGTTAGAATTGATCTTCATTAACCCATGCTTGTTGTACGAAGCGACTAACTGGATCGGGTGGTCAGACTCGTATCCCAATTGTGCAGATCGATGCTTATGCTGTTGATCACTGTATTGTCTGGTCGAGACTCGATTATGTACAGACCGCCTCCATATAGCTGGAATATTGCAGAGTGCGGCGTAGAACAAGCCACAAACATGTTCAGGTTTATTTCCATATTTCTGTTGGTTTGAACTGTTGTTTAAAGCTCCGATTAGCATGACTGTTCCACAATTTTATTGGAAAAGTCATTTGTCTTCATGATATCTAGGAGTATACATGATAGTGTTTTCCCAGAATGAGAATAACGTTCACTCGTCATCCAGTTGACTGAGTCGTAGCTTTAAAGCGCACTTCCTGGACGCTGCTTGTGACGTCACAGGCGCGTGTTTACGCAACTATTCTATTTAAAGGAAAACTTTGATATAGCTTACCATGTTCGCTACACCTTGTGTATCGTAACGTAGCCTGCCCCTGAAAGAGTACAACACTATACATAAACTGAGAAGCACAAATAGGGTATATCGAGTTTTTAATCTAATCAAAAACTGAACTTTTGTTCAGTTATTATGTTAACTTAACTATCGCTCAATTACAACACTAATCTATGTCTTGGTACGAAGAGGTGTAGTTTAAAAATGACTTGCAACCTGAAATTTAACGTAAATTTCTGACGTAAGCATATTTTATCGATTTACTAACACAACACGTCTAAGATACCCATCATTGTTTTAAGTCCAATTACATTTTGAAAAACAAAACCAGTTAAAACATATTTTAAATACGTCAGTGCAGTTCGTGGTCGTGTATGATATCTTAACTTAAGATATTTTCATTTCAATATCAAGAATATATTATCAACTATATTAAGTATTGTTTCTTTTGCTCCTTGAGTATATCCACTGTTATTTCAGCTTGGACTTACCCCTCTGAACGACAACGACCCTCGTGACAAATACTACTACGAAGTCATGGTCGTCACGGGCATGCGTAGAAGTGCTGGGACGGATTCCAAGGTACGATTCGCCCTTATCAGGAGACGAAATGTATATCTAGGCCCGGGTCTCGTTTCACAACGCGATCTTAGCATTACGACTGCCGTAACTCCTAAAGTCGTACGTACGACAGTCGTAGCGATACGATTGCTTTGTGAAACAGGAACTTGTTCTTGACATTGATCCAGAGCCGTTCTTTTCTTGTCCAGATATTTACCTTGTAAATGGCGCGTCATATTGAATAGATAAAAGCATATGTTAAATTATCATTTTTTTTGTACTGTATGTACAGCACCTAAAAAGGATGAAGACTCTTTTGTGTGTTTTCTGTTAGCATTATTTTCATTTGTAGTGATGACCGAGCACACAGTGTCATAAACATATCCCAAAATTATTCATGATCATTAACTGTTTTTCGTTCAGTATACATCCTAAAAATTGTTCTGACGTCTGGATGTAAACTGCTGGGAATACAAACTCTCCCTTTCATCAAAAGCCAGATACGGCGTTTCTATCATATTCTTCAAGTGGCTGCAGTCACCCATGTGTTACCATGGTGATGTTGCATTGCAGGTGTTCCTCATCTTGTCCGGTGAGAATGACGAAACCGATGTGCGCATGCTCAATGACGATAAACGGAAGGTCTTCAGGCGTGGAAATGTGGATGCTTTCTTGATGTCGGTGCCAGAGTAAGTATAGTTAAATTTATACATTATATTATTCACAAGATGTTAAGGACACACGATTCTTTGACATTACTAAGTCTTTTAAATTAGTTAATGCGTAGTGGCATGGCAGTGAGTGAATTCAGTTTTACGCTACTTTTAGCAATATTATATTTTAGCAATATACAGGGGTGGAAAAAGCCCATTGCCCGACGTCCCAGTCCAGTGTTTTTTTTCTGTCGGGCAAGCAAATTTGTATATCACGTTGTACCAGTGTCCACTTGACTTTCCAATGTTAATTATGTTGTTTATTTAAAAAATCAACAAGAAAAGTGGCCGGTATAGTGGAAAAATTATCAGGGCAAGTGATTTTACATGTGCAACTGTACAGGAGTACACTAGCAATTTTAAAGTTATTTCTACCCCTGAATATAAAACAATTTTCTATTTCCAGGCCCCTCGGTCCCCTAAATTACGCCCGTGTGTGGCATGACAACTCCGGCAAAGGCAAGTTCGGGTCGTGGTACCTCAAGTACCTCATTGTCAGAGATGTGCAGACCGAACAGAAGTTTGTCTTCATCTGTAACAGGTGGTTTGCTGTTGAGGAGGATGACGGACAGGTGCGTTTCATTTGATAAATTCATATGTTATCCGTTCCACAGTCGAAAGACCCGTGAAGATCCGGCTTACATTTGATCTTCAATAACCCATGCTTGTCGTAAGAGGCGTGTAACGATATCAGGTGGTCAGGCTCGCCGACTTGGTTGACGCATGTCATCGGTCCCCAATTGCGTAGATCGATGCTCATGATGTTGATCACGAGATTGTCTGGTCCAGATTTGATTATTTACAGACCGCCGCCATATACCTTGAATATTGCTGAGTGCGGCGTGAAACTAAACTCACTCACTACAGTCGAAAGACAGTCGTGACAAATGTTAGTTATTGATCAAGTTGTTGATTCAAGAAGTGACACACCAGTAAATTAGGTGTAGTACTGACAAATAACTCAATTTAAGGTGTTTCCCAAATAGAAAAAAAATTACGATAGCTTACAAGGATGTGGAAAAGATGCATGAATGCAAAATTTCTTCCACCAAAAGGTACGCCATGTTGTGTGGAGAACGTTTGCCCACAGGGAATTGAGAAAGCAATTACAATGTACGCATATATACTGAAAGTAACAAATAAAGGAACTCCACTTCAACGCATTGTCATTTATTTCCTTTTAGATTTTCACCCACAGTGCAGTACTAAACATGCAAGATATAGAATCACCTTATACTTTCAGTTGTGCCCTTATTTGTTTCCCTCAGTATACATTGGCGTGGGAATCTTTGTCATATTTTGGACATATCAGTATGTATGTACAATATCATAATTATTTGAAGAACTAGTAGCATTAGTATTGTTATTGTTTATTGATTAAACCTAGGTTTATAAATATTGTTTAAATGACGTTTATAATCCTTGTGCAGGTCGACCGCGTGATCCCTGTTTCTGGCCTAGCCCAGATGACGGAGTTCGGCCACCTGTTCTCGGAGAGAAGCAAGAAGAACCTTGTAGATGGTCACCTCTGGTTCTCTGTGGTCGCCCGACCCCCCACAGAGTCGCTTCACCCGTGTCCAGAGAGTGTCCTGTTGTTTGTGTCTCCTGTTTGCCACCATGCTGTCTAACGCCATGTTCTACGGCCTAGCAGATGACCAGCCGGGAACGACCTTCACGTTCGGGCCGTTTGCCCTCAGTCCACAGCAGGTACTTGATATTTAAAAAACTGTTCTTTAAATTAGCTGTGACACATATTACTGTCACTCATAAATTTTGTCGTCACACATATTGCCGTCACACATCTTGCTGACACACATATTGTCGTCACAAACATTGTCGTCACACATATGGCCGTCACACATATTGTCGTCACAAAGATAGTTATCACACAGATTGCCGTCACACATATTGCTGCCACACATGTTGCCACAACACATATTGCTGCCACACATATTGCTGTCACACATATTGCTGCCACACATATTGCCGTCACACATATTGCTGCCACATATATTGCCGTCACACAAATGTCCTCACGCAGATTGCCGTCACAAAGATTACTGTCACCTATCTTGCCGTCACACATATTGCTGTCACACATATTGCCGTCACACATATTGCTGCCACACATATTGCCGTCACGCATATTGCCGTCACGCATATTGCCGCAACACACATGCCCGTCACACATATTGCCGTCACACATGTTGCCGCAACACATATGCCCGTCACACATATTGCCGTCACACCTTACAATTGATAAGTATTCTTGACATTCCTCTTCAAGCATTATCGTTGATAAGACACGATTCCAACATTAATCGTTACCCTTTCAGATCTACATCGGCATCATCAGCAACCTAATCGTGTTCCCAGCCAACTTCATAGTCATCACACTGTTCCGTAAGTCAAAGGCCAGGAAGATGAGGCCATCACGTCTGGAGGAAGCCCTGAAAAAGATGCCGAACAGAACATCTGCTTCAATGACCGACGTCAAGCCTGAAGTTGCTAGTGTCTGGTCAATGGGAGGAAGACCGAACAGTCAGGCAAAAAATCGACCCGAGAGCTCCCTCTCACAGACGGAATTCAGACCCCAGAGTGGAATGTCCCAGACTGGAGAGAAGAAGAAGAAGAAAAAGAAGTTCGAGTTACCTTGGTGGTGTCGCATCGTCGGGTGGATCGTGCTCTGGGCAGTCACCGGGTTGTCGGTTGCTTTTGTCACCTTCTATGGCATAATGTTCCAGGACGAGAAATGCAAGAAGTGGATTACCTCCATGCTGGTGTCCTTCTTCACGTCAATCTTCGTTACCCAACCAGTCAAGGTGTGTACAAGACGTGACTGAGTAACGCTGATTTCAATAGTATCCCATTGGCTTATCTTGGTCAGCTTGGTGAGGTGAGGTGAAATTTGGTTTATCGTCGTGCTTGAGAATATTTCGCTCATATGACGACGTGCATGCGTGTGGATGTGCGGCTGCTTGTACTAGCCCAGACTGAAGCTGGTTTTATAGTGCTTGCCCACTGAGATACCATGCCACAGTGAAGGATGAATACCCCACTTAGACACATTATACTGACTTCGAGCCGACCAGTCCTTGTTGTACCCATTAATGCCGAGCGCCAGGCAGGGACCAACAAGTACCATACTTTAACGTCTTTTGGTATGACGCGGTCGGGGATCGAACCCACGACCTTCCGCTCTCCGGGTGGTCAGCTTGGGGTGGGGTGGGGTGGTTAGTAGAAATTAAGCATAATGTACACATTCATCACTTTCGGGTACCCATGTGAACAGCTCGGTTGCAACAGACCAAGTGTAACAGTTTGGGATTCGAACCCGGTGAGTGAGTTTGGGTTTTTTCGCTGCTTTTAGCAACATTCCGGAAATGAACTTCACACACTGTACCAATGTGGGGAGTTGTACTCGTGTCTTCAGCGAGACAAGCGGACGCTTTAACCATTAGGCTACCCGCCGCCCTGAACCCGGTGTAAATAATGACTGTTACACAACATTTGACTGTTATACAACATTTAAACTGATACATTTCATCATCTATTCTGCCAGATAATAAAACTCTTTCGAAACAAATTGAAATGGATAGTTCATTGTAATTGAATATATTAAGTTTACTCTTCTTCCACAGGTGTTCCTGACCGCCATTATCTTCTCGCTGATCTGGAAGAACCCCGGGGAGGGTGAAGACGATCGGCCTGAGGATGAGGAAGAGCCCAAACTCGAATACGATGAGGAGTATCTACATGCCGGCGCTCAAACGGGTGAGTTAAACACCCGGGCCCACTTGCACGAACAGATCTTAACTCTGAGACCACTGTAACGCCCGTAATACGTACACTTGCACATGTAAGTTTGTGCAAATGGACCCCTTTATCTTTCCACAAAGTTAACGCTACAACGCCGTTCTTATAAAACAGGAAAGATGTATCCATATGATGGTTACCGCTATTTTTCCTTTTACCCCAAGCGAAATCTGTTTTGCAGAAAGTCGAGACTGACATTTGTGTAATTTTAAAATAGTTCTAGTGCTACGAAAGCTTTGGCAAAACAACTTTTATTTATCAAAAATAAGGGTTTCGCCAGCAACATAGTGTGAAACTTGGGCATGGTCATTTCTGTGCACCTCTGACCTGGAAAGGGATCGAAGTGCTAAAACAACCTTCACAACGGTGCTTGACAAAGACTTAGTCTTAACACAACATTTGATTTGAGAACTGGCATTAATATTGATCAATGAATATGCAGATGAAATACTTTGTACAGGAAAACTGCGATCACTTTGCAAGTTGTCCCATCAAAGATTTAGGGTTTAAATGAGACATAATTTGAGTTTCCACGAACCACAACTTGACATAAAAAGTAGTTTAAGGTACATCAGCATGAAACAACATGTCTTTTTCACATACAGTAAACATACTTATTACGGACACGTCAACGAACTGTTTGGGGTTTTCTAAAAACATTTTGTCCTGATCCCTTGTCATATATATTGGTTAAATGCAGATAACCAACTACGATTAAATCGAACTAAAATTAGAGGTCACTTCGATTTTGTTATATCCGTAGTTTACCGTATTTTACTTTTGTGCCCAGGAGGATTCGGAGCAGCTCGCCCACGAAAGATTGGGTACAAACCACCAGATCCAGAGGAACTTGAGAGGGCAAGAAAGCAGAGGCTGAACGAAATCAAGATGTGGGAAATCGTCAGAGAGCTGGTGTTCTATTCCTTCTTCTTGTGGATATTAATGGTCATCAGTTACCGCAGCAGGAACCCAAATGGATACCTCTACAAGGACACCCTAGAGAAGATGATCATCAAGAACAACCAGACTCTGCAATGGTTCACCAAGGTGGGTGCAATATATGGTTTTGGTTTTGGTTTGTTTGTTTGTTTGTTTGTTGTTTATCACCGCACTCAGCAATATTCCAGCTATATGGCTACAGTTTGTAAATAATCAAGTCTGGGCCAGACAATCATCCTCGATAATCTCCAGGGTATACGTTACTATCACTCTCCACTATACCCTGGATGCATCCACGGCTTGGCCCGATAATTATATTACCTCCCTTTGCTGGCTCCGCATTCTCATAGTAGCCAATCAGCTTAGGCGCCGTTACATCCGAGCTTGATAGCGTCAACAAAGATAGCGGTCGCAGTCGCGAAGGTTTGTTCGCAGTGTCACTCAGATTTTGGGGAAAATCATACAGACAAATTGACAGATCTGAAACTTTAAAAAAATATATGAAAGAACTTCTTCTACCTCGTTCAGAGTACCTCTGCATCAATTGTGTTGCTCAGTTTAAACGGTTAAATAATTTAAGAAGCGAAAGAGAGTTGTCATTGGTTCGCTCACCTTCCCAGCGTAGACACCTGATTGGATAAAAAGCCAGCCAAGGGAGGTAATAAAGCCAGCCAAGGGAGGTAAGCCGCCGATGCATCCAGGGTATAGTGGAGAGTGATCATAACGTATACCCTGGAAATTATCGAGGATGCCAGACAATTTACTGATCAACATCATGAGCATCTGTCTACGTAATTGGGGTACGATGACATGTGTGAAGCAGTCAGGGACCCTAACCATCCGATCATGTTAGTCGACAAGCACAGATTACCGAAAACCAATTCTAATCCGGATCTTTACGTAAATGTTTTAATGAACGATTGTTCCTGTCATATTCTGTTTTGGCGTACAACCAGTGACCACCTCATTTAACATAAATATATATGTCACTCAGGACATGTTAAAATTGTGGTTCGTGATTTTGTCATGACACTATCGGTCAGACAATTGCCCTATAGCTGAAATACTGCTGAGACCAGTCGTTCTCGGGGGCTATCTTTTTTCGACCCGAAATACTGACTGAGTTTGGTTTTACGCCGCTTTTAGCAATGTTCCAGCAACATCACGGCGGGGGACACCAGAAATGGGCTTCGAACATAGAACCCATCTGGGGATTTGAACCCGGGTCTTCGGCGTGACGAGCCAACGCTTTAACCACTAGGCTACCCTGCCGCCCCCGACCCGAAATTGCAAAATGATTTTAAGGGAATAATTCTTTATGAGGTGGGTAGCCTTGGGTTTAAAGCGCTAAAGACCGGGGTTAAATTCCCCATATGGATTCAGTGTTTGAAGCCCGTTGTTTGTGCTTCCTGTCCTGATATTGCCACGTAAAACATTACTCATTCACTCAAACATTCACCCTTTGTCAGATACACAACGGTCAGGAGTACTGGAAATGGGCACGGAGCGGCATGGTGAACGCCGTGCGGGCTAGCAGCTACTACAACAAGGACCCACCGCTCATGCTGCGAGGATTCATCGGCGACAAAGTGTCCAGGATGATGGGTTTTGCCACCATGAGACAACTTCGAGTTGAACAAGGTGCGAATGAGCCCTACAATTATCCTATCATATCTACAACCTTTTAATACAGCCCATGCTGAACATAATATCTGCCTCTTTCCTCTACCCATCTGGTTTTCCTCATCACAACCCGTCTTCTCCTGTTGCACGCATACATCATGTTCTGATGTGCTTGCATTTATTATTAAGAATCTCTAAGCGCCATTTTATCTGTTGCCATGGAAACAAGATTACAAGTACTGAAAGAAGATAAAACGTACTTGAAGAGATCAAATTGAATCAATAACTTTCCTGGTACCTTGTTATTTATTTGTCAGGCTGTTTTCATCCTTGACACGCTGTAAACTTGATGGTTGTAGTTGAGGGTATTCATTTCGACATTAGTTGTCATTTCTGTTTCAATTTCATATTTTTATTAAACCCATGCTTGTTGTAATAGGCGAGTGACGGGATCGGGTTGACAAGCTCGCTGACTTGGTTGACACATGTCGTCGGTTCCCAATTGCGTAGATCGATGCTCATGCTGTTGATCACTGGATTGTCTGGTTCAGACTCGATTATATACAGACCGCCGCCACATAGCTGGAATATTGCTGAGGGCAGCGTTAAACAACAAACCAATAAATCATAGCTATATATAAATCAATGCTTACTTATTGATGAACTTACGTGCTCACTAAGCTTTTTTTCCGTTTGGTGACGTATTTGGATAGCGTCAGTGACGTATTACCTTCCGATGTGTATAAGTTTTCGTTTTTAAAAAACGGGGAGGTGGGATAAATTAGTGGTCAAAGCGTTGCTCATTACGCCGAAAGCCGGGTTTGATTCGCCGCAAATGAAGTGAAAAACACACTTCTGGTGTGCCCCGCCGTGTTATTACAAGAATATTGCTAAAGGCGACGTAAATCTAAACTCTGTTACTTTTAAACCAAAATGCCACAATGGTATATGTTCAGTTTGTTCCCAGGAACATACGTACACGCTGTCCATGTTCATCATTCTATTGTTGGCATTCATTTGGCGATATATTACGAAAGTTATAAAATGGCACTTTCCTACTGAGTACCTAATATACACACCCTCCACTGGAAATTTAACGAGTAGGTTGTTGCTATTTAGCAATATCTTGTGAGTGAGTGAGTGTTTTATGCCGCTTTTAGCAATATTCCAGCAATATGACGGCGGGGGACTCCAGAAATGGGCTTCACACATTGTACCCATGTGGGGACTCGAACCGGGGTCTTCGGCGTGACGAAGCAGTATCTTGTAGTGCTAGGTATATGGATGACCGTGAAATGTTGAAAAGCATGAGAACATATTTGTTGACGTGTCAACTTCCTTTGTGAAGGGGCGGTGGGGTAGCCTAATGGTTAAAGCGTCCACTCGTCACGCCGAAGACCCGGGTTCGACTCCCCACACGGGTACAATGTTTGAAGCCCATTCCTGGTTTCAAAGACCGTGTTACTGCTGGAATATTGCTAAAAGCGGCGTAAAAATTCAAAAACTCTCTCTCTTAACCGGAATCCCGGTGATGAAGGGACGCGGAATGAGCACTGCAGTGGAAATATGATATGTCCCCCGCCGTGATATTGCTGGAATATTGCTAAAAGCGGCGTAAAACCATACTCACTCACTCACTCCTTTGTGAAAAATAATGCAACCTTTTAACGCATGTTTGGCTCTGTTGTAGGTTTATGCCACCCAGTAGATGTGATGCAGACAGTGATTAGCGAATGTAACGAGGCTTACTCCCTATTCAGCGAGTCGAAGGACAGTTTCTCTCCAGGATGGAAAACATTAGGCGTAAACGAGACAGCAAGGATGGAATACTCGTACAGGACCGCCTCTGACCTGAACGGTTATCCTTACTTAGGCCTGAGGGAACTCTATGGCGGAGGAGGTTATGTCGTTGAGCTCAGAGGCTCGAAAACCACACTTGAACAGAAAATGATAGCTCTAGAGAATGAAGGCTGGATTGATAGATACACCCGGGCAGTCTTTGTGGAGTTTACGGTCTACAACCCCCAGGTCAACCTGTTCGCGATCGCGACCATTTTAGCCGAGTTTGAACCGAGTGGGGGTGTCCTGACGTCGTATCGCTTTGAACCTGCGACGTTGCTGCCGTACATGACGTCGGTGATGCTGTTCCAAATCGTGTGTGAGGTTATCTACCTTATTTTCACGATCGTATTCATCGTCAAAGAGTTCCGTACGTTCCTCAAAGAAAGAACGAAGTACTTTAAGTCTTTTTGGAATCTTGTCGAGATATCGATCATTGCAATGTCAGTTTCATCTGTCGTTGTGTACTTCTACCGGTTGATCGTTACGAATTCCCTCACTAACGAGTTCAAACGTAACCATGGCAACGAATACATGAAGTTCCAATATGCTGGGTATTGGAATGAGATCTTCTCGTACATGATTGGCTGGCTAGTGTTCTTTGGCACTCTGAAATTCCTGAAACTACTGCGCTTTAACAAAAGAATGTCACTCCTCGCTTCCACCCTGAAGAACGGAGCTCACAGCATTATACACTTCAGCGTCTTGTTCAGCATCATGTTCCTGGCATTCATGCAGCTCTTCTACCTTACCTTCAAGAACGTCAGCACTGCCTTCATAACAATGGTCATCTCAGCAGAGTCCGGAATCCTGATGATGATGGGCAAATTTGACATCTATGGGATGCTGATGGTGGAACCAATCCTTACCCAGATCTACGTCTTCTTCTTCGTCGTGACCTGCACCTTCATCCTCGTCAACATGTTCCTGTCCATCCTCAACGAGACCTTTGCTTCGGTACGCGTGGACATCAGCAAACAGAACAATGACTACGAAATCGTCAGCTTTATGGTCAATCGGTTCAAGAAATGGACAGGACTTGGGACCGTACACACGACTCCACCAACCAACGCCGCTGGAAACAAGCCACCCACTGTGGAGGAGTTCCCGGACCGCATCGACCGCCTCCTCAACTCCATCTCCAACGTATACATGGACGACAACATCGGGGCGCTGCTGGAAAGCAAAGGAGAATCCAAGAAGATGGCGATGAAGAACATGATGAGACCGACAGCCCCGAGCAGCACACGAGCCGGCCCCACGAGAGTTCACACTCACTAAGTGTGGGTTAAACTGGTTCTATAGGCCCAGCACTAGTCTCACACTCACATGCGTGGACATTATAATAGCTGCTTTGCCTATACTGTCATACCGACTTGATGTCAAGTTTTTCCTTAGTTCAGTCTCTGTGTATCCATCGTAGTTCAGTTAGTAACGATTCGGAAGAAAAGCTGTGTTGTCTTATATAGACTATTACACAAATACGACGCGGGTATCTCAATAGAAAAAAAATCTAACACAATATTTCAGTGTGTTTCAGTTTAAATTTGCCTGTGATTATATACGCCAGTTACAGAAATGCATACAATACACTCTCCGTACGGTATGAGAACTGTTGAAGTCAATACCATACCAGTAACTTGAAAGAAAATGCGTTTTATGAAGTCGAAACAGAATACATTGTGTATTTCTAAATTTCTATGTGAATTGAAATTCTAATGTCTCCTGTCGAACATGTTACAAGTCAAGCTTTACTTCTGTATAATTCATGATCCAATCGGCAATATTCCATCTATGTCATTATAATTACAATGGGATACTCTAGAAACTCGTTATGGTGTTAATGTTTGTTATGTTGTTGCTTTAAATTTATTGATACTTGAGATAAACTGGTCTCACATTAGAACACCTGGTGTTCTCTCCATGATAATGTACAAGTCATTATACGAACGTTTTTGGCCTTTCAACCAATCAGTGATGAATGCTTCTCAACGAAATCATATCAAATGAAACTATTTAATTGATTCATTAATTTTGTTTTTATGTAATATACTTAGCATAACACTCGTTTTGTGGAACTTTTAAAGCTGAAATATCAATTACAATGTTATTTTCATATGAGGAAGAGCCTACATCCTGACAACCATATAGATTTCTTCCTGCAAATTTAACTAATGTTGGATAGATTTTATTATATTTCTGTT
Organism: Haliotis rubra; assembly: GCF_003918875.1. Lineage (NCBI taxonomy): Eukaryota > Metazoa > Mollusca > Gastropoda > Lepetellida > Haliotidae > Haliotis > Haliotis rubra. Next base: position 1,848,561 of record NW_025767457.1, read on the forward strand.
GTTTCATTGTCAAGATACTGTGATATTAAAACTGCTGTTTCATTGATGCAAACTTATTTTTCCTTATTGCGTCCGTCCATCTGGTATCTCTGAATAGAGACCTACATATCTGTTGCATTGTTAAAGGTTTTATCAAATCAATAAAAAGACAGTAGCAGACAGCATGTGTAGTTAGTTGTTTTTCATTGTTTTGCTTGTTTGGGTCTTGTTTAATGTCATCCTGAACAGGGGATCAGTGGGGTAGACTAGTGGTAAAAGCGTTCGCTCGTCACGCTGAAGACCCGGGTTCGATTCCTCACACGGGTACAATGTGTGAAGCCCATTTCTGGTGTCCGCCGTCGTGATATTGCTGGAATATTGCTATAAGCGGCGTAAAACCTCACTCATGCACCCATCCACCCTCAACAACGTTCCAACTATATGAAGACGATGAGATGCATCAGCTATCAGTGAGCCAGACCACCCGCAAGTTGCCTCTTAGGACATGGTTTGTTGAAGACCAATATCCGGGTCATCTTTTATCAGTTTCAGGCTCACTGGGCATGTAAGGTGAATTAGCGGGGAATAGTATGTGAAAGGTCGACTGATAATCAGTCATGACACCAGGTGTTCATGAAAAGCTGAGTATGTCCTGCCCTAATGGTAGCAACCGCCACTGACAAGGAAAGCAGCATGGAAACCAATCTGCCATCAAGTACAATGTTTACAGCCGAGGACTGTTCACATTACTCCAAAACTCCAGAACTCTGGTTAACACAACGACAAAATCCATTACATTAAGCCGAAGTCCTTCTTCCGGTTCACTTAACGCCCAAATCAAAATGTCTGGTTCACGTTATACTACAGCAGACTTACGTTTTTCATATACTCATGCCAATAATGGTTGTCACCCCCTTCAATTTTTTTAATTGGTGACGGGGTGTGGGGTGTAAAGTGGGGTGTGAGGTGTGTGGGGGGGGTTTGGGGGAGAGGGTGACAACCATTATTAATTTGGCATGAGTATATTACGCCAACCTGAAACTCCTTCTTTACACAGTAGGTCACTATACGGCTGAAATATTGCCGAGGTGACGTTACATTTTAACTCACTCACTCACTCACTTTACGCAAAAGACCCGTGCAGATCCGGGTTAGAATCGATGTTCAGTAACCCGTGCTTGTCGTAATGGGCGAGTAACGGGATCGGGTGGTCAGGCTCGCTGACGTGGTTGACACGCCATAGAATCCCAGTTGCGTAGTTGCCCACTACAGATTTCCGGTTCACATAACACTAAAGGGGTACCAAGTGGTGATGGCTTTTAGTCGTCATGTCTAATACATGTGTTCAGTTCTTCACATAATTTAAAAATTAAAGCTTTTGTATGGTGCCATAATGTTCCTGGATGATTCATAACTCTCTCACGCCCTCTATCATTACCCCAAACCATCTGACGCACAGCTACAAATGTCTGGTTGATAATTCAGCTCCATTTAAGAGCCCACGTTGACACTGTGCCAAATTCCAACCTTGTGTTATCTCTACTGAGTGTGTAGGGTTACGGACACTGGCCTTTAACAAAAGCTGAATATAATGGATTTTCAATTAATAATACAGTAGTTATTGACTGCGATTGTTTCCCGGCTATCTTGATTTGTACAGGAACTCGTATCGATTGCTCTTACAAGTCAGTTTTGTCGACTTTTATAGCTGAAAAACTGCTGATGCGGCATTAAGCAATATTCACTCGTTTCTTTGACAGCATGTATCGCATTTTGAACACTCGATGTGTATATAATGTATATACTGGCCACATAAAGAAACTGTGCACACAGAAAATATAAAGATATTCAGACAGTGTCTTCATACATAAATATAGGTGTGAACATAGCAAGTATTGGAGACAATCAAACGCTCATGCAGGTGCCAGGCGACGTGACGTCATTGATGGTGGCCTATGGACTTGTAATGTGTTACTGCACGTGCAGCCTGTGCAGCTGCACACAACATGTGAAACTCAGAAATTGCTGTCACTGTCGAAAGCTTGATCTTTGCTCATTCAAACGTTCACAAATTCACATGAAAAGTCACATGCACATCATGCCAAGATTAACATCTGCTCAACGTCATGAAGCCATTGGAATGGTTCGAGCAGGAATGAGCCAACAACAGGTGGCAGCACATTTCCAATGCCATCGTAACACGATATCTGCATTTGTCAGGCGTTAGGGAAACAGTAATGACGTCGCCGACCACCCCGTTCTTGGCGTCCCCGAGTAACGACGCCAAGACAGGACAGATGGATTCGGGTGACTCATCTCAGACACAGGTTCCAGACGGCAGTGACCACGTCCCAAACCATTCCCCAGGCCTTCAATGTTCATTTATCTATGCGTCGTCGATGCACTACTGTGCTTCACGCGCATGATGGTCATACTCGTTATTGACTGTGACTTCGACGTGTGACCCCCTACTCAATTGTTAACTTCTGACGTCATCGTTACGGATATTGTTCATGTTCTTTTTGACATGTTGTTGTGGCCCGATACTTCAGCTTATAAAGTGTCAACATCATTTCGTCTTTTCTGTGTTGTATTCCAATTCTGTAGGAATATTCTGTGTGCATACTTTCTTTATGTGGCTAGTATAATAAATCATTGATATGGATGATAACTTCCGGTGAATGATAGATGGACAGATGGATTCCTTAATTTTTATATCCTTTATAATCTTTATATGTGTATAGATGTATAATACACGTCATAGCATAACATTTGAGGAGTGGGAATGGGACTAAATTGCAATTTTCTACTTGGTATGCAGAGGTGAAGCTTGTTATTGCGGTCGGCATTCTGATTGCTGGATCCGCATAAACAGGTGTCCGTATTAGTGAGTGAGTTGGGTTTTAGCCGCTTTGATCAGTTTTCCAGTTGCCTTATTCATCTTGATGTGTGAGGAAGACCCGGGGTAATGAAGGTCTCAACAATTAACCACTGTGGTGAGACTCTCGAGAACGCCTATGGTTGTGCCACGCCCAGAAATATAATCGGGTTTTGAACATATGGTATAGCTGTTGGGCGTACCCAAGGGACGGAACTTTCCAAAGCGAAAGCGTCACGGCGAAGACGCGGGTTCGATTCCCCACATGGGTACAATGTGTGAAGCCCATTTCTGGTGTCCGTGATATTGCTGGAATATTGCTAAAATCATACTCACTCACTCACTCAAATGTGAATTGCGGCGCCTAAGAGGACTTGGCTACATTAGATTTCGTTTTAGTGTTAGAAAGTGATGTTCATGTAATTATGCATGCATGTAAGTTTTTCCATATGAACTGTCCAGAATGTTTTCCCAATCAACGTGTCCAGAAAGGACTGTCTCCGTAGTCTAGTGGAGAGAGCGTCTGAAGTTGAAGCCCCAGAAGACGTTGCATGGTATTTGCTGCCAGTGCAGGAGATGGAACAAGAACTGGTCGGCTTGGACATTAAACCAACATCAGTTTAAACTGATACAAGCTGACACGTGCACACACACAGAGACACACAGACAAAAATGCACACACCAAGGCACACTTGCGCACACATACACACAACAAACACATATGCACACACAAACACACATGAACACGCTGACACACACATACATACACACACACACACATCCACGTCTCTATTCACGTTCAATAATCTAACGATTCCAACTAGAAGGTAAAACCGTATCGGTTGGATGACCATCACTTCGTATTATACATGCACCCTAAGATTATCTGTAGTTAAACAACTGACTTGCCATTGCATGTGTTTGTGATAGGTGCCAGGGGAACGCTCACCTTTTCAGCGGCATCATCATAATAATAATGGCTATATATAAAGCGCCTTTATCCACGCACCTGTGCATGCTCAAAGCGCTAACGTATTATTAACCCAGATAACCCAAGCTGCCTGTTAGGCGCTAGAAGGTTTACAGTCATCCCAGTTACCTATCCCACCGGGAACCCATTCACTGCTGGGTGAACAAAGACAATTCATGGACAAACTCACTTGTGCTTCGTAGTGGGGCAGGACCGAAGTCTTAGAAATTCCGAGGACTTAAGCTGCCAAACACGGTCACCCATTCAAGGACTTTCCAACCCGTAAAGGTCCGGGTTAGAATGAACCTTCAGTAACCCATGCTTGTCGTAAGAGGCGACTAACGGGGTCGGGTGGTCAGGCTCGTTGACGTGGTTGACACATGTCATCGGTTCCCAATTGCGCAGATTGATGCTCATGCTGTTGATCACTGGATTGTCTGGTCCAGACTCGATTAATTACAGACCGCCGCCATATAGCTGGAATATTGCTGAGTGCGGCGTAAAATTAAACCCACTTACCCAAGGACTCTCCACGCTCAACGTTGCTTATTTGTGACCTGGGCGCTATGCATAGGTCCACACACCACCACTTTATCATGACGTGACTGTGATACAAAATACACGCTCGTGATGAAGTCGGAATTGTACAGTCGACTTTGCTTTCAGCAGAGATATAAATATTGAAAGGGGTTTGTCAGTGATATTTATGTGTGCGCTTGGCACCTAATACTCGGTTCCGATGTATAATAGATAATGTGTCGCTGGTGGTATTCTCCTATTACACGTAGTCTCTACATATTCTTCTTAATCATGGGAATCTATGAGAGTTGGCTTCTCAGGCTGTATACCCGATTTAGGGTCACAGAATGGGAGGAATGTGCGAATATTATTGGCCATGTCTGTTCCTGCCAGTTTTCATGGGTGGCGGGGTAGCCTAGTGGTTAAAGCGCGAGACCTGGGTTCCATTCCCCATATAGGTACACTGTGTAAAGGATGGACTACGTAGTGTGAGATACCATGCCGCCGTATGACATGGATATCTGGACTCACTCACTCACTCACTCACTCACTCACTCACTCACTCACTCACTCACCACTCAACCACTCAACCACTCAACCACTCACTCAACCACTCAACCACTCAACCACTCACTCAACCACTCACTCAACCACTCACTCAACCACTCAACCACTCTCAACCACTCACTCAACCACTCAACCGCTCACCCAACCATTCAACCATTCAACCACAACACCACTCAACCACTCACTCAACTCACTCAACTCAACCACTCACTCAACCACTCTCAACCAAACCACTCAACCACTCAACCACTAACTCAACCACTCAACCACTCACTCAACCACTCACCCAACCACTCACTCAACCACTCAACCAACCACTCAACCACTCACTCAACCACTCACTCAACCACTCACTCAACCACTCAACCGCTCACCCAACCATTCAACCACTCTCAACTCAACCACTCACTCAACCACTCAACCACTCACTCAACCACTCAACCACTCAACCATTCAACCACTCAACCACTCAACCACTCAACCACTCACTCAACCACTCACTCACCACCCACTCACCCACGCCGTCTTGGTACAATGACACGCTACAAACCAAACATAACTCTGAAATTGACCAACCATCCGCTTGGTCACCTCTTACAAGCAGCATAGGTTGCTTGGGCCCCGGAATCCCGGTGATGAAAGGAACACTATGTGGAAATATGACCTGGTCCATTAGAATACATGAAACAGCATCCATGTTTAACATAAATCACACCTCTAGTTTCGGCACATTTTCTGAATACCATACGCACGGGTTGGTACTTGAGAAATGCCAAGGCTAGTTTATGGCTCTACCCGCATCGATTGTTTCCGAGTTGTAAACGGCACCTTGTCTTGGAATGACATGACCTGATAGCTGGCGCACTGGAGTTTGGGCAACCGTGATGTTCATTGTTCCGAGACACTGATGTCTAATGCTATGTTTGGTGAGCGTTGTTCTCGGACATTAAGGGGCGGTGGGGCAGCCTAATGGTTAAAGCCTTGGCTCGTCACGCCGAAGACCCGGGTTCGAATCCCCACATGGGCACAATGTGTTAAGCCCATTTCTGGTGTCCCCCGCCGTGATGTTGCTGGAATATTGCTAAAAGCGGCGTAAAACCAAAACTCAGTCAGTCAGTCAGTCGGACATCAAGGTCAGATTGCCATCCCACTTATCCGGAAGATGGCGTGAATACCACTAGGCTACCCCACCGCCCTGTATGAGTGTGGGAGAGAGAGAGACAGAAGGAGAGAGACAGGGAGAGAGAGACAGATGGGGCGATATCCTGATCAGTATTACCACGTAACTGATACTAATATTTAGGTTCATCTACATCAACGAAATTGATGTGTACATACGTCCCTTTCTTATATACATTCGATCAAAAATATATTGTTTATGCCAAATATTGACTAGATCTTTTCATATGCACGATATTTTAAAATAACTTTGATAAAACCATAAAACTTACATACAGACAGTGAATTCATATGCACAGTGAATGCACTGTACATTATATTGCTCAATGTCATTGTATATGGGTGTTATGTTTAATATACTAAAGTGTAATTGGCCCTGCTAGTATTGTAAGTATGTGCGATATTGTCCGTCATACCTTATTGCAGTCTAATGTATATCGTATCGCAGTATGTATTCTGTCGAGCAGAATAAAGAGTACACTTAGTCTTGTGAATTGAATTTTGAAAATGATACAACCGACTCCTGAGAGGGTTCACTCCCATCAGTTAGACGTCCCATTAGCTAGACATCCCAATTGTCAGACACTGGACTAGGGATTAATTAGGGCAATACCCATGTATAAATGGGAATGTCCCAATTGGATATTTCATCCAGTTAGTTGAACCTAAGGAAAACTGTTATTGTGTATAACAATCTTGGAGTTATTTTTGATAGAAAATGTTCTTTCAAATTATCTTAATCAAATCTCTGTCAATAAGCTACTAAAGCCATGTATATTGTGAGAGAGAAAGAGAGGGGGGAGAAAGAGAGAGGGGAGGGGAGAGAGAGATTGGTGGGGTGGCAATGTCAACTGTAGGCCTGGGGCAGTAATGTGGGACACTAACCAGTAATCACACGACAGAACCCTCCCATCACAACCCTAAGGAGAGGGGGAGCGTGAGAAAGACGGTGTGTGGGTGGTGGGGTGGGGTGTATTTAAGGGGGGGAGAGACTGGCAGAGAGAGTACAACTGTAAATTGAATTTTTTTTTAAATATATAAAAGGAAGAGTGAAAGAAAGAGAAAAAGTATCACATTACTTACTTATCAGGCAATTACCAAACTGAATCTTAGACATGTACTCAATGTCTGTTAAGGGAAAACGTTACAAAATGAGTCCAGGTGTTGAAGAGATAATTGTTTGAAACATATCCTCTAGGATTCTTGTAATTATTCATTAGAATAGCCTTCCCGGTTGGCTATATGAGCTCATGGGGTAGATGGGTCACGTGCACCAATCAGAACGCAGGACACCTGTGACGTCATGTTCCTGGCATTCCTACCCGTTTCAGGGCGATAGCGACCACAAAGCGCACAGTCAGTATGCTGTGATGGCTGCCTCCATACCTGTGCCGCTTGTTATCATATCTGTAAGTATTCTTCTTATTTAACAGTGTGTGATCTTTTCTCCAGGTTTGAAACATTAACTACTCTGATGTTTCAATCCAACGGCCAGTTTGTTTATGATATGCTTGTATTTTCAGCTGGCTTTTTTAAAACTGGGTCAAACAGGTATGTACCGTATATCGTATGTTCATTGTAAGAATACAATCACCTGCAGGAATGGTGTATATGGTAGGGGTTCATTGTCTATAAGACGGGTGTCAAGTTGCCGTTTTCATCAACACCCGTCCTGGTAAAGCTGGCACATTACACAAGCTGGTGTAAAACCATTTTTAATCAATTTTGCAATTCGCTTTGATTTTTAAAAGGGAGTGTATTGAGGTGATTTTCTAAAGCGGTGGATTGTTAATAAGTAATTTTAAAATCCGGTGGTTTGTAAAATATCACATTATGCAAAATATGATTTTTAAAAGCGGGTGAATTTGGATATATGTGATTCTTAAAAGTGGTAATTTAAGATATGATGCATAATCTTAAACATTAGTGGCGGGTGCATTTTGATTGACCTTTCGGACGGGTTATTGATCCACAATTCACCAAACTGAGGACATGGTTTATTGTTAAATTTGTCTTCTTGTTGTTGTTGTTGTCGTTGTTGTTGTTGTTGTCGTTGTTATTGTCGGTGTTGTAGATGGGTATTTATAAACGTTACACGTCTCCATAGTCAACTACAAGTATTCTTTCCTTTGCGCGCCAGTTCCTGTCTGGAATATCTTAAACTAATAGACTGAACCTATATATTTCACGCTTCCCTAATGTTGTTCTAAAACAAAGCAAATGTTAAACAGCAATTTATACATGAAGGTTTAACATTTTTGCCAAGAGGTCATCCGAGAAATAAATACCAAGGTCAAACTTTATTATTTAAATATCATTGATTTGTGGTGGGTATATTGCCTCCATGGTAACACGTCCTTGTTGTACCCCCTTAGTGCCAGGAAGGGTACAACAATGTCCTTTAGCGTCTTTTGGTATGGCGGGACAGGGGAATCGAATCACCATAAGTCCATTCTCCTGGCAGATGCTCTACCCATTTGACCACTTATGTGTTCCACCATGAATTTGTTGTTCAGAGTCATTTTTCAAAATATTTGAACAAAGTACCATAGAAGTATTTTTTTATTTATAATTAAATAGGGAAATGTAGGCACATATGTAAAATGCTTTTGTTATTTTTTTTAAAATAGGGAAAAGTGTGTGCTAGCCTAGTAGTTAAAGTGTTCAGTCGTCATGCCGAATATCGGGGTACAATTCCCAATCTGGGTACGACTTGAAGATCATTTATAGTGTCCCCCGTCGTGATTTACATTGCTGAAATAAAAGCGACATAGTACCACTATCATCGATTTACATCAAGAAACTGGAGGAAAACACATGATGATTATTATATTATATTAATTAAAAAACATTACAAACAAATGTTACAGTAGACATCGGTTTGATGTACCCTGTTATTGCGAGTGAGCGGGCTGAGAAAATTCGCTAAAGGTGAACTAACAAAAGTCGATATGGAGTTTACTCGATTTGTACGTAATATCCAAGGCAACCATTGCTTCCCTACCTAGCAACAATCGAAATTATTCTTCAAACAAGAAAGTCATAATTACTTGGTTTCATATTATTAGCGTTTTAGTCTTTGCAGTAACACAAATATGTTCATTAGTCGTCAATTTCGACACAAGCCTGAAACAGATATGACGTTATTTTATTCATGAGCTTTTGGCTTGAAATGGTAACAGCTCTTGCAGTCGACCTTACTGGCCTAGGCTTTATGTTGCTGTGGAAAATTCCCCTCTTTTCATATTTGAAAGTCATCATTCAAAAGATTTTTAAAAATATGTTACCAATCAAAAGTCTCATCTTCTACGGGTTTTTTTCATATTTTTTTTCTTTTTTGCTTTTCTTTCATTTTTTAATCAATAAAGTAAAACGTATATTGATAATGATATCATCTATATCTTTAGATGACAGAAGGAGATATGGCGATCTCCGTTAAATCTTTTTTAATATATTGAGGTTAGACCAGATCCAAACCGGAAATTCTTATGTACCGAATGTATCCTATTCTGTTGTTTTGTTGGTTTTGCGTAGGTATAAAGCAACCTCGACGTGTAAGTATTGATTTTGATATTGGGCTCAGTATATTCTATAGTGCAACATAGCCATGGTTAGATACAGGGTGACTTATTGTGACTCATTGTAGAACCAGGGTAGGTTTAGAACAATGTAAGGCATTAAGGTTACGTAACAAACTCCAAAGAGATGAATCCAAACAAAACCATACACATCGCCAATATAAGCTGAGATAGCAGGTGTCATCGCACCTGACATTTCACTTTGGTATCTGGTGTTCTGTTTCACAAATCCATTCTGGTCTGCCATGTACGACCTTCTTGGGATAAATATTTAAAGACGATGCTATCAGTTTCCCGTTAAACTGTAAAATCAATTCTGAAAGTACCTCGTTTGGAGTCTGAAACTTAGTAAACCACGTCGTAGAAACTGAACAGATACAAGGTTCACGCAGTTTTGCACAAACCTTGAAATGCGCTCATAATCGTGACAATGTTACGTGAAATAATGGTCATGCAAAGCTGAAACAAATATTTCAAAGAAAGTTATACGGAGCATGACAGTCGATGTGTATCAATACTAGTGGGTATGTCCTGCCGAATAAAAGTACAACTTTAAGAGAGCATGCAAAAAGGCCTGTAAGTTTCGCGAGCCGTTACTTTACGCGCGCCAACTTGTGAGACGGGGCTCAGCTTACTTCCGGTACTAGATTTCCGGTGACAAGCGTACTATATTGAAGAACCAGTTCTGCATCCAAATTGCGCGACCGCCAAATATGAATTAACTAGACCGGACCAAGTGGACAACCTTGCTTGGCTGTCACAACTTCTTACAGGCGTAAAAGTTGGCTAATTTGGGGATGGTACCTGCAAGGATTATCGGTTCCTTAATGTAAAATGACAACCATGAGACCAATCGAAAAGGTATGAAACGTTGTTTGTCACCGGAAGTACTAACGTCTCGCGAAGTGCCGTGACCTACTTACGGGCCCTATAAAAATGGAATCAAATGTATCGCGTGGTCAGGTTATATGGCTTGTACGAAAGACACTGAATCCAAATCTGATGCTCATGATATCAGTCTCTGGGCTGTCTGGTCCAGACTCGATTATAGAAGAGTTATTTCCCTGGAATATGAACGAGTGATTCATTACGCAACAAACATAGGATTCTTTCTGAGGCCGTCTCTGATGACGTCAGGATCATACTTGATACTTTCATAATGTGGAGTTGATTACATGTCAATCGCTGCTCATGCTCATTCCATCACATGTTTTTTAATTATGTTTTTGTGTTTCTTTTGTGTGTTTTTATAAAGGGTAACGCCGCATTTAGCAATGTTCCTGCTATATGGCGGAGGTCTGTTAAGAATCGAGAATGGAGCTTGGGCCAGACATTCCAGTAGTCATCATCATAAGCATCGGTCGACGCTATTGGTATACGATGTCATGTGTAAACCAAGTCAGCCTGACCAACCTATTCCGTTAGTCGCCTCTTACGACAAGCATGGGTTGCTGTGTACCAATACTAACCCGGATCTTCACGGGTTTTGGTATGTTGTATAACAATCTCGTCATACTTATATCACAATAACATGAAACTGTCTCAGAGTTTTTCAGAACCATGCATATTGACAATATCTACAGACACTTTGTCAGGACTGCCCATCATGACCCTAAAAGTGCATCTGATCCCGTACCATGAGAAAGTAAATCGTCACACATTCACAGTACAAATGGGAAAGAGCTTATTAAAACAAAAGAAAATTGTTGGAGTGTAAAAAGATGACTATACTTTTGGGTGTATTGAAAAACAATAAAAGCCTCCAGTATCAGCTGGTGGTTATAGTTGACAGTAGGGTTGCGCAATATAACCGGTTTACCGGTATTTACCGGTTCAGACATGAAAACGATACGTATTGCGATACGCTGATCGAAAACCGGTATTTTGACTTGCATTCGGAAAACTTCGTAACACTCGGAAATCTTCGGATATTTCCTTGTTTCATTTGTGCCAAATATTATTCGCATTTCTATTTTATCATGATGAAAAGTTGTTATTAAAGCTTAATCAAGCATAGTGATTTTGCTGTGTTTCTGCTCTATAAATCAAGCATTAACTCGATTATAAGTAGTTTTTTGTTTAAAAATACTTCAAGCAATATATTGCAACACATGTCGCAATACATGCTTTCGCATCGCAATATATCGCAATATGAAAATTCTCTGCAATACCCACCCCAAGTTGACAGTGCTTGGAAACAGCTGCTTGCCAAACCAGAAACAGACACCATTAAATCGGATTCACTGCGTATTCGTTAATCTGGAATTTGCACACAAAGGAGCCTTAACTTGAAGTAGTATTCTCAGACAAATATCAGTTTCCCAAAAATATCCTGAAATACTTTAAATTTCAGGAACCGTCAACAATTTCATTTCCTTTAACGAATTCAATTGCATCCTGGTTGTCCAATTATAGGAAATATCTACTGCCAACCTGTATATTATATTAACTTCTCTATTGTTTACTGTAACTGCCTTTGGCATGTATTCAAATATGGATCCAAATTCGTCACTTCTTACCACCTGGGATTTAACTTTAAAGGAGAATACGAGTGAATTGCAATAATTTGCTGGGTGAAAGATAAAGACATCAGAAACATATTCCCAAATTTTCAATTAGAAATTATGTATAATTATGTTTTAATCGCGAAAACAGTTTCTGTAAATCTCAGCTTCGGCCATTATGCATATTTCGCTGGAACCCACGTGACCTTTCCGCTCGTGACGTCAAATGTGCCTGGAGTCCGCCATATTGCCAAAGACCAAGCGCTACAGTAGTACAAATCGTGTTGTTTCTGTCGTTCTTTTAAATGGTACGATGGTGTATTGCGTTGTCTGGGGATGCACGGCATCATCGAACATGGGAAAGAACCACCATTTCTTCCGTTTTCCAAGTGAAATGACAGATTTCAGCAGAAATGCGCCGATCATTCCGAGTCGGACGCATATGAAAGAGACATGCACGCATGGGGTATGGAAATCCCCAAGCTAGGCTGAAGAAGGAAAAAGTATCCACGAGATTCATTTATAATCCATCATTCCCTGTAACAACTTACTGTCAGTGGTATTCTAAACATAAATTAAACCAAGTCCGGTTGCCAGTCAAATTGCCCCGCTACAAAATGACTCAGCAAATTTGGTCAAATTGCCCCAGTGGGGTAGTCAAAAATACCCCAATTTATTTAAAATGAATAATATAAGTTATAAATGCATAGTTTTGTCAACTTTGATATTATGTTCTTCATATAAAAGTATATACATAGTTATGAGTTTACTAATGAAACATTTATCAGAAATATTACTTCCTCATAACTTTTATATGAAGAACATAATATCATAATAAGTTGACAAAAACTATGCATTTACGGCATATATTCAATCATTATAAATAAATTTGAACAAATTAGAGTGAATGACCAAATTTGCTGGGGCATTTTGTAGCTGGGGCAGTTCGACTGGTACACATGAGATATATATTATCAAAATCAGTAAGTGATTTCACATGAGCTTGAAAATGTTTCGCTATAACGTTCTTTTCGGTTTGGAGCCCTAAATAATGCAGTCAACTCGAAACATTGCCGAATACAACGGCAAATCATGAAGTAATTGTTGCTTTCATATTTTTCCATTTTGTCCAATTACGCATGTCGGCATCAGACTCGCTATTTGTCAGTAGTGTGTGCCGTGAAAGTTGTTCTGTATTCTCATTGGCTGACAAGATGTCATTCTAAGGCTATGACCGAGTACCATAACTATTTCCATAACCAAACAATGGGGAAACATACGTTGTCCTGACTAGTATTTTATAATTCACCAGTTTTCGGGGAATAACTTATCTGCGTCGCAAATATTATCTCTGCTCGACCAGGCTGGGATCTTGTATCGAGACTTGATACGTTGTTAATGAGAACTAGGATCCGAATTTTTTTCAACAAAATAATTCCAGTGTAATTTTGAAGCAGATTATTTTATTTTCCCTCGTCTGAAGCATAATTATTTTGTTTTTAAATCCCAGACATCCTACAGTCACCCATTTGACACAAAATGAACTGTAATCACATATTTTTTTATAATAATTCTTAGTGACTGGTCATATATTTATAGGGGTGAGTTTGCTGGCTGGAACTGTATGACATTTTGCTGACAAATAGTAATCTTGTTAAATGATATGGTCTATGTTTAAATTTATTTTGACCTCAAGCGGTATCTTCGTTTCGCTTGATTCTTCTTCTTCATCTTCAGTGGAAGATTGTTTTGCAAGATGTAAAATCGGATCGTATTGATCCGGTCTAACATCCATTTCAGAAATGACACCAGGAACAGCTTTTACTGCTTCAGAATCCACGGACACTGTTAAGTTGTGAGGTAAAATCAAAGAGAAAGCCATCAGCAACAGGCACTTATGACGTCATGTCACGTGATACCCCCTCTGCTCATTAACTGTCGGGTGTTTCCGTAATAGGCGGAAATACGAGTACGTTTTTGTGTTTTATTGCTATTTTACAAACTTTCTTTTCAATTTTAATCACGGAATGTGACTTTTAGAATATCCTTTACAATATATCAAAAGTTTTGTTTTCGTTCGTACTCTCCTTTAAGATCATTGTACATATTGTTGAACACATATGCAACAGAATGGATTAAAACAGTAAATGGATCTGCCTTTCAGAAAGGGTTAAGTGAGTGGGCGATGTTGTCACTGGTTAAAAGGACAAATTAATAATGTCTCCCAACTGTCATCACATGAAAAGGTGTCTGTTCTTCCCATTGGCCTCAAGGCCTCGAGTAACATAATTATTATCAGCATCACCTCATTAATTTATTTTTTTAAAAACGTGGCCTATCACACAATGAAGAACGAAGAAGAAAAATACAAAAAGCAAGCTTCTGTACTCACTAAATCATCTCTTCAGACTCTAAAACCAAACGAAATTTGACCGGTGAAGATCCAGGCTAGAAATGGACTTCAGCAACCCAGCTTTGTCGTAAGAGGCTACTGTATATATGCTTGCTGTAAGAGGCAACTAATGGTACCGGGTTGTCAGGTGCTTGTCACTGTATCCCAAGTGCTGCAAATTTACCAACATATATCTGTTTCAGGAAGAACTTTCAACGTAGGACTCTCCTTATATTCACAGAAAGTGGAGTCCACAAAGTGGATTGTTAAACAAAGAATTGAATTTACTGTTTGCATCTCAGAGAAGAACCAATGTCAATTTTGTCAAAACATTTGACATTTTTAATTTTTGACTTCACTACATGACATGCTAAAATCTGTTATTTAATGAGTATCAATCGGAATTTCTGCTCAGACTGGCAAATATATACTACGATAATTTAGCCAAGAGGTTTAACTTAAGCATCAGGTATATCGTTGATCTGGGTGCCGTTCCACTAACCGATCTTATCTAAGATCAATCTTAGCAAGTAACGCCAATTTTACAATCGTCTTAGGTAAAAGTTACACCCGTTCCACTAACCAATCGTAGGCCGATCGTAGCCGGTCCCGATCTTACGATATCGTTCACAACTATCAAAAAGCCAATTCCCTTCCGCTGTTTTGCCCACCTGAACTAGACATTATGTGAGACCGCCTCTTCCGATTCATATCTAGATCTAACGCACAAAGATTCCAACTGACTAAACTGTCACCACAAAGCCATATGGCAAGAGGGATAACTCCAACTTTCCAAAATCAACATTCCATGTCGGGTTATATGTGTGCAGTTCTGCTTTTTCTGTTTAAATTTATATACGCTTGAGGTACATTAGAACCTGCTCGTTCTTCAAATAATTTAAAGAGCGTTAAACTAAACAGAAGTTGTTTGATCCAAGCTACAATATTCAAGGTATCAGTGAAGCTTTCAAAACATTTCGTGGTGAACGTGGGGAAGACATTTCCAGCTCTCACTCACCACATATGCCGTCCGATACATTATTATAAACATGGAAATAAACAAGCAGGCAAAAGAAAGTATAGGTCCCCTTTCAGTATCGTCTAAATAAACGAAGACTGACTGACTGACTGAGTTTGGTTTTACGCCGCTTTTAGCAATATTCCAGCAACATCACGGCGGGGACACCAGCAATGGGCTTTCACATTGTACCCATGTGGGGATTCGAACCCGCTTTAACCACTAACCCCACCGCCCACAAACGAAAGACGATATCTTGGTGAAGTGAATGGTTTTATCCAGTCATCATAAGTCAATAATCAACACAAAGAAACACCATTGGATTGTTTCAACATCAGTCATAACTTTGAATGAAACATACCAGGGGCAGAATTTGATGAATCCATTTTACTCCATAGTCACTGTTGGTAACACTGTACACGACCATGAAGCTCTACCATTGTCAATAACGCGTGTGACCTCCTGCCACGTCAATACAGGCCCGGACACGTCTCCTCATCGACGCGGTCAAACGTCGGATGACGTCAGCAGGTATGCGGTTCCATATCTCTCTTAGGTCACGTCCCAGTTCTTGACGGTCATGTGGAATGGGTATACGGCGCCTGATTTGCCTGTTCAAACGCTCCCATACGTTTTCAATGGGATTCATGTCCGGAGAACAGGCAGGCCACGGAAGAACATAAATGTTGTTTTGCTGTAAGACGTTTGCTCTTTCTGTGTGGGGCCTTGCTGGAATATGACACCCTGTGGCTGAGTTTGCAGCTGGCTGCAGAACTTGTTGATTTTACTGATGTGCCTTCAGATGTCCATTTATCAACACCAATGGAGTTTTTACGTCACAACAGATACCTCCCCATACCATCACACTACAACCACCGTAAGTATGAACTTCCTGGATGCATGGACGTGCTAAACGTTCACCACGACGTCGGTACACACGCTGTCTACTATCATTACGATACAGGCTGAAGCGGCTTTCGTCTGTGAATAGGACTCGTCGCCAATTCCGTACTTGCCACCTGTAAACTTGTCGTGCCCACTGCAGTCGATTACGCCGATGTTGAGGGGTCAAAGCCATGCCACGGAAGGGGCGGTAGGCCCGAATTCCTGCTGCACGCAATCTTTACGACACTGAACGTCGACTGATACCATGACCCAGTGCCATTTCCGCCGTTGCCGTTGCTGTCCCAAAACGGTTGCAGCTGAATCATTCGGATGTAGCGGACTTCTTGCGGCGTTGTGAAATGTGGTCTTCCACCCGGGTCTGCCTTGGGTCCGACCAGTCTGCCTGTGTCGTTGTAAAAGCCTTGACACTGTCAATGGTGTGCAGAGGAACGTTTGGGCAATATGAGCTTGGGTAGCTCCCATTTCGGCCATTCCAATGGCTCTCTCTCTCTTTCTTCGTGGGTCAACCGTGGCATTCGTGTTGTGTGCTTTCAGTTGCAGCATTCGGCAACCCCATTTCAACCACATTTCATGAAATTGAACTTCACCACAATTCACACTGTTTCTGCGTTTCTCCAGCACCACAAGATGCGTTTCTGTGATGTGCACAATACTTTTGGAACGTATGCAGTAATGTCTATAATCACTCACATGTGGTTTCCTCAAAAACGTTCAATTCATAACAGTTTGAAAAACCTATACTTTCTTTTGCCCGCTAGTTTGGTTGTTTGCCTTAGATTTTAATGCTTGGAACCAGAATTGCTTACCACGTTATTGGAAGGAGTCTTCTTGTTCAACGTAACACCGTAGTCACTTTGGGATCACCATCCACCGACCACGTACTAGACATAACGTTAAGAGACCGCAACATTCGACCACAGCGTACCGACCACGTACTAGACATAACGTTAAGAGACCGCAACATTCGACCACAGCGTACCGACCACGTACTAGACATAACGTTAAGAGACCGCAACATTCGACCACAGCGTACCGACCACGTACTAGACATAACGTTAAGAGACCGCAACAATCGACCACAGCGTACCGACCACGTACTAGACATAACGTTAAGAGACCGCAACATTCGACCACAGCGTACCGACCACGTACTAGACATAACGTTAAGAGACCGCAACATTCGACCACAGCGTTTCCCTGCTTGTGTGCACTTATAACGTTAAGAGACAACATCCACAGCGTACCGAGGTTCAGGCCACACCACAGGTATAAGTTAAGACTCCGCAACATTCGACCACAGCGTACCGACATCTACTAGACATAACGTTAGTGACCGCAACAATCGATCACAGCGTATGGACCACGTATAGACATAACGTTAAGAGACCGCAACATCCGACCACAGCGATACCGACTGACATTACGTTAAGAGACCGCAACATTGGTTTTAGCGCCGCTTTGCACGTACTAGATAACGTTACCAGCAATATTCGACCACAGGCGGGGTGGTACACCAAGACAACATCTGAGGTTCAGGTTACAGCATTGGCGATAAATCTTCTTCCATGAACCCGGTTTCATCTTGGCAGTGACCACCGTCAGCGTGTTTTCTGACCCTATACTACCTGGAGTGTTATTCGTGATGTTGAGAAGCGTAATGATGTTGAAGAGGCATCAGTGCATGTAACAAAATTGACGTCAGCGACGGCCGTATGACAGGTTTACCGTACCGTTTCGAAGTTATGAAATTCTAGTCCTCCCGTTCCTTCAGGCCAGCCGGTGGTGTAGTCTTTTGGTTAAAGCGTTGGCTCGTCACGCCGAAGACCCGGGTTCGATCCCCCACATGGGCACAATGTGTGAAGCCCGTTTCTGGTGTCCTCCGCCGTAATATTGCTGGAATATTGCTAAAAGCGGACTAAAACTAAACTCACTCACTCACTCAGGCCAACGGTCACATCTTTATCCAGCAGGACAATACACGCCCTGACGGTGCACGTTTTGCAACACATTCTTTATTGAACAACAGAACACCAATGTTCTTTATTCGTATCTGTTTATTATTCTCCATGAGAGTACTTAATGCACAGAAAAAGAATTTTCTAAGGACTTTGACTCTGCAGTAGATGCGGATTCGCCTTGGTTGAACTTTGTAAGGGCATGAGGCTTAGAATGTAATGGCAATTTGTTGTAGTAACACATAGCTTGCTGGACAGCAGAACACCACCACACTCCCTTTTCCTGGTAATTCACCCACTGAAATGGAGATGAACTTCAAAACCAACCCGTGATGTTACTAGTCAGCTACAAGTATAATGACATCCTGAAATCCGTTTCCAAACATCAACCAGAACTTGTTGATTTTACTGATGTGCCTTCAGATGTCCATTTATCAACACCAATGGAGTTTTTACGTCACAACAGATACCTCCCCATACCATCACACTACAACCACCGTAAGTATGAACTTCCTGGATGCATGGACGTGCTAAACGTTCACCACGACGTCGGTACACACGCTGTCTACTATCATTACGATACAGGATGAAGCGGCTTTCGTCTGTGAATAGGACTCGTCGCCAATTCCGTACTTGCCACCTATAAACTTGTCGTGCCCACTGCAGTCGATTACGCCGATGTTGAGGGGTCAAAGCCATGCCACGGAAGGGGCGGTAGGCCCGAATTCCTGCTGCACGCAATCTTTACGACACTGTACGTCGACTCATACCATGACCCAATGCCTTTTCCGCCTTTGCCGTTGCTGTCACAAAACGGTTGCAGGTGAATCGGCCGGATGTAGCGGTCTTCTTGCGGCGTTGTGAAACGTGGTCTTCCACTCCGGGGTCTGCCTTGGATCCGACCAGTCTGCCTGTGTCGTTGTAAAAGCCTTGACACTGTCAATGGTGTGCAGAGGAACGTTTGGGCAATATGAGCTTGGGTAGCTCCCATTTCGGCCATTCCAATGGCTCTCTCTCTCTTTCTTCGTGGGTCAACCGTGGCATTCGTGTTGTGTGCTTTCAGTTGCAGCATTCGGCAACCCCATTTCAACCACATTTCATGAAATTGAACTTCACCACAATTCACACTGTTTCTGCGTTTCTCCAGCACCACAAGATGCGTTTCTGTGATGTGCACAATACTTTTGGAACGTATGCAGTAATGTCTATAATCACTCACATGTGGTTTCAAAACGTTCAATTCATAACAGTTTGAAAACCTATACTTTCTTTTGCCCGCTAGTTTGGTTGTTTGCCTTAGATTTTAATGCTTGGAACCAGAATTGCTTACCACGTTATTGGAAGGAGTCTTCTTGTTCAACGTAACACCGTAGTCACTTTGGGATCACCATCCACCGACCACGTACTAGACATAACGTTAAGAGACCGCAACATTCGACCACAGCGTACCGACCACGTACTAGACACAACGTTAAGAAACCGCAACATTCGACCACAGCGTACCGACCACGTACTAGACATAACGTTAAGAGACCGCAACATTCGACCACATTCGATACAGTACCGACCACGTACTAGACATAACGGGTCGAGACCGCAACATTCGACAGCGTACCGACGTACTAAGAGACCGCAACATTCGACCACAGCGTACCGACCACGTACTAGACATAACGTTAAGAGACCGCAACATTCGACCACAGCGTACCGACCACGTACTAGACATAACGTTAAGAGACCGCAACATTCGACCACAGCGTACCGACCACGTACTAGACATAACGTTAAGAGACCGCAACATTCGACCACAGCGTTTCCCTGCTTGTATGGTATGGTCAAGACAACATCTGAGGTTCAGGTTACAGTATTGGTGATAAATCTTCTTCCATGAATCCCGGTTTCATCTTGCAAGCAGTGACCCCCGACAGCGTGTTTATGGACCCTATAACTAGGCTGGAGTGTTATTCGTGATGTTGAAAGCGCAATGATGTTGAAGAGGCATCAGTGCATGTAACAAAATTGACGTCAGCGACGGCCGTATGACAGGTTTACCGTACCGTTTCGAAGTTATGAAATTCTAGTCCTCCCGTTCCTTCAGGCCAGCCGGTGGTGTAGTCTTTTGGTTAAAGCGTTGGCTCGTCACGCCGAAGACCCGGGTTCGATCCCCCACATGGGCACAATGTGTGAAGCCCGTTTCTGGTGTCCTCCGCCGTAATATTGCTGGAATATTGCTAAAAGCGGATTAAAACTAAGCTCACTCACTCACTCAGGCCAACGGTCACATCTTTATCCAGCAGAACAATACACGCCCTGACGGTGCACGTTTTGCAACACATTCTTTATTGAACAACAGAACACCAATGCTCTTAAAAGTTCCGATGTTCAGTTGAGGCTCATGTGTATATACTGTCAAGGAATATGAGGCAATTATGCATTTTGGTTAAGCGCCTGTTTTTCAGTCAGCCTTTGATTCAGAAGATAGGGATAGTCTTTTGGTATGTACTCTGGCTGGGAAATGTGAAAGGAAAAAACTTTCAATTGTTGAAAATATTGTCAAGTTTGTGTTTCAATGCAGAGTCATGTTTATTGCATATTTGGCGTGCATCAAGGGTGTCATTCGTCCCCAGTTCTGTTTTTTTTTCCATTCCTTTCTTTTTTGGCAAATGGTATTGTTAAACTGTGGAATTTCTAGCTGCAGATAATCAATGGTGTATAAATATATTCTTAAAAAAAAAAAAAACTTGACGTGCTGGTTTTGGGGTTTACTTACTGAGTGCAACTCAAACATGACATCATTGCTCAATTACAGTACAATCATCACTTTACAAATTTCCAAAACATGATTATCCAGTAAGTGTTTGGTTAAACCACAGAGGGCTATTAATGCCACTTGGTCAGAGCAAAATGTTAGTATCTGGTCTGACCACCATGAGCATCGATAACAGCTTGGCGGCGGTGACCCATAGGGGAAAGGAGATGCCGAAGCTGTCTTGAGGAATACTTTGATACCCTTGTTGAAGTGCTGTGTGCTGTTCTTGTAGTGTGAGGTGGCCGATTACGCGATCAAGAGTATCCCATAGATGTTCAGTGGGGGATAAATCGGGTGATCGAGAAGGCCAAGGTAACACCTGAACATTGTTTTGCTGGAGGAAGTCCTGTCAAACACGTGCAACGTGAGGTCGAGCATTTTCATGCTCCAAAGATCAACCGTTGACGTTGATGAAGGGAACGACATGACGTTGAACTGGTCTTCTGGCAAAAAGTCTGGCTTACCATAGCCAATTGCGCACTGTCTGGTCGGAGATTCGGCACAGTCCAGGGATTTGGATTTTTGTGGATGATGCGGCCGTGGTGTTTGAACGAAGATGTCTCAACCGGATGTAGTGATCCTGGGCGGCGGTGGTAACTCTAGGTCGACCTGACCTTGGTCTGTCATTAACACTCCCAGTATTGTTGTATCGAGTCCATAGCTTTATGATGGTCTGTCTGGACACGCTGAAGTGCCTTGCCACCTTATGCTGCGATGTCCTTCCTTGTAAACTGCCGTTGAACGTCTGTCGGTCTGTCGGTCTTGGTATTCTTTTGTCGTTTATAGTGGCTTTAAACAATGCATGTGGAGTACCGTTGATGTGGCTTTTTAAAGCTTACAGTCACAGGCTTCAGATCGGGGTGATACACAATTTCATGATTTACGTGCATTTCATTAGGGTGCGTTTTAGCGATTCACTACGAACGTGAGTGTAACGTTACGTTTTTGTCCAACGTTTTGTCGTCGGCCACCATTTCTCCACATGTTGGGATTCAGCATGTATTGGTTTGTGTAAATTATTTTCCTGAAATTCAAATTGTTCCTATGTCAAGTTTCTTTTTTTAAGAGTATATAAAACTCTCGAATTTATCTATTTGATTGTTTGCAGATGACCTTTTGTCTGTGACTCAGGGGTTTAGGCCAGGGTTACAGGAGACACTAGACAAATTGGTTATATATAGTATAATAAATGGAAAGGAAAATATCTATTGATGAAATGTCTTGTTTGTATGGTGAAAAGTTTCATCATATTAGTATTTGGGCATCCACGCTAGGGATCATAGTATCTCACACACAGAAAAAGTTGAACAGGCATGGAATGTATTTATTTAAATCCTTAAATCATCTGTAAAAAGTTTTGTTACATTACCAACTTATATTTTAAACAAGTTCATTATCTTCCAAGGCATAAACCAAATCTTGTTGCACATGGTGAAATTGGACGATAGTTAATCGGTATTGTAAAATGATTAAGTATTGGATCCGAAAAATTGTTATCTTATGTAGATAACGTTGTTGTAAAGAATGTATGTACATGCAGATATAATCTAGATGGGAAGGGAACTGAATATTGCGCATTAAATACCAAGAACTTACTTCATAGGTATGGATTTGGTCAAGTGTTTGAGAGAGATATTGGAAATGTTACTGTTTAGTAATTTAAACAAAAGTGTTTTGATATTTACAATTCGTGGTTGACTTTTGTAACCCGAACGCTATTAAAAAGTCGGCTTATATAGAAGTGTTAAAATCGATATTCCTTCGAATTACTTTTTAAAACGTAAAGGTTAAACCACAAAAGAATGTTCATTCCTTGTCTAATAGTAGAATGTGGTAGATTTGATTTGAGGTTTCTTTCCAAAATACTATGGTATATTTCCTCCTCATGGAAAGCTGGTTCAGTTGTTCATGTCTATTACACAAAGTACCTAACCTAGACTACCAATTGTTCGACTTCCATTTTATGTGCAAGCTGCAGTGGCTTAGTGGGTTAGATTGCTGACTTTCTGTGCGGTCGAGTAGGTGCCTGACTCTGACAATGTGAGTTCGAATTCCGGATGGGACTACAAAAAGTGAAAATCTGTACTTTACTGAGACAGTTTAATCCCAATAATAAGATATATTACATTTGACCACTTTCAAAGGTCATTGTGAATTCATAGCTTTCAGCCGTGGAAGTGGATCAGAGGGTAAGATCGCTGATTTTGTGTGTTTGATGTCTTGAAATCTCAAACAATGGTGTAATAAAGTACCGTGTGATGAACTTATATACCTATTATTTATGGCGTCCATAATATGTCTTTCTTTATAGCGTCCATTATCTATAATATATTCAGTAAGAAAGCGCAAGGCACTGAAGCTCACCAGTAGTATAGGTAAATTTGACCTGTGTTTGTGGTGACTGTGGGAGGGTAGGATTGGGATGAATGGGCTTGATAATGGGGGGTGGGGGTGCGGTCGAACTCTCATTACCTATACTACTTCACCTGCACTTGAAGACAGTAAGTTCAGAAGTAGAAAAGGGCAGGCACTTAGCATGATATTTATATACTTTCTGAATACCACATTTAAATTCTGTCTCTATGAATATAAACTGACAGACAAAAGTTGTTTGTTTTTTCATGTCAATTTTATTGACACAGGAGACCATGAAATGGCCATTTATTATATTTCTTACATCCACTAAATACCAAAAACTATTGTTTACATTTCGTTGAAATGCATTATAAAAATGGCTGGTGGTGGACATTGGTTTGTTTAATTATTGCACTGAAGCTCACCTGCACTTGAAGTCAGTAGTTTCAGAAGTAGAAAAAGGCAGCCACTTAACATGATAATCATACACTTTCTGAATACCACATTTAAATTATGTCTCTATGAATATAAACTGACTGACACAGGTTTGATTTGTATTGAACACAGGTGACCATGAAATGGCCTTTAATGACATTTTTAACCTCCACAACCTACTATTGTTTACATTACGTTGAAATGCATGAAATAAATGGCTTGTGATGGTCATTGGTTTGTTTAATTATTGCCATGACAGCAGCATTTCTACTACATATTTACCAATATGATTTCTTGAACCAATTTAGATATCATCACCCGTCATAAACAATTGGAAAGTCTGCTCAATAATGAACCTAGCAATACGGGAAACTATGGTACATGTCAAAATAAAGAATTCTATCGGACATACTTTTTGGAAATGTCCTCAATGTGTCTACTATTATTTTTCTATTCGCAGGCTGTCTTGAATATTGTTACGTTAAAATGGGTTATGTGAGGCTCTTTGAAATCAAGGGCATGTACAACTATACCTCGCAAGTTGTGAAATGATCTGGACATATTTGATCTTGATAATTTAGATAGGTGAGCTAAAAATATATAGCTATTCAAACGTCTGACCACAACTACCCCACAAATATTAAGATAATTCTGGACTCTGTTTATAAGAAAGGTTCAATTTTAAGATCTCTCTGATGAAATGTAATGTAATTCTCCATGGCACAACTTCCTGCTAAATTGAATTCGCAACGTTGCCAGACTCCAAGAGTTCGAATCTCTAGACTGTGTACTTTATTGAGAAAGTGTAATCCAAAATATAACATATGTTATATTTGTCCACTCTAAATGGCATTGGACTTTCTTTTATCAAAAATACAACCTGAAAAAGAAATTCAAATAATATCAAAACAAAGGCTTGGCAAAGGTATCCCTTAATGCGTTTGTCCATAGGCCACAGGCCCGTATACAACATATATACAAACTTTACATACATTTGCACATGTATACAATAGCAAAGGTTGAGTTTACAGCACATAGTTATAATGATACAGTACATGGAGAAATCGTACAAAAATATTTATCTTAATGAATAGGCAAGTATTTTGTTTCTCTTAGTTCATATGCATGGTATAAATATGTGCAGTGTTTCGTTATTAGTAGTTTAAAGGGATTTCAACTTATGATAATTTGGTTTTTGACAATATACAGATGATAAATATTTTGATCTAAGAGCATTATAGACATTACAAACAAATAAAATGTGATACTCATCTTCTACTCCTAAATTGCACAATGGACAATTGTGTTCAGTTACATAATATCTGTCGACAATACATGATAAATACTTTTCGGGGGCTAAAAGGCTTTTAAATTCTATATATATACAACATCTTGAGCTGTTATCTAATATACACGTCAATGTCTTGAAAAAGATATTGATTGCAAATCATTTGAATTCATTTATAACAGAAGCTTTATCACCGACCGTCTGAGAAATCCAGACATAACCAAAAACCATGTGAAAAACGAATATTTCTAATACATGAAGCATATGTATGATATAAATTATCATAGTACATTGCATTTTATAAACATTTAAAGAAATTCTGTCTTCATTCAAACGAGTGATTTTTACCCAGTGAGTTAGTGAGTTTAGTTTTACGCCGCACTCAGCAATATTCCAGCTAAATGGCGGCGGTGTGTCAATAATCGAGTCTGGACCAGACAATCCAGTGATCATCAGCATGAGCATCGATCTGCGCAACTGGGAATGATGACGTGTGTCAACCAAGCCAGCGAGCCTGACCACCCGATCCCGTTACTCGCCTCTTACGACAAGCATGGGTTACTGAAGATTCATTCTAACCCGGATCTTCACGGGTATCCTGGAACGAAAAACCTGGTATGGAAATCCCTTTATGGGAAATGTGGGATGGGAAGTCTTGTACGGGAAGCCTGTATGGGAAGCCTGGGACGCGAAGCCTGGTACTGGAAACCTGACACGGTACTGAAACCTGCTCGAAATTTCATTTTTCGATTATTGAATTGGAACAAGTAATATTTTATAACCATGGAAGCATTTTAATTTCGTTAATATCACTTAATCGATGTTCAACATGAGGTGGTGTGTTTCAAAGTCTACAGTATACATACCTCGCGAATCCGTAACATATACGCACTCTTTTTCAATCATCAAATATTCATTGTGATTTGCCAAGGAGGTTGATATAGCAGAATGGGGATTTATGCACCAAATCTATCTACCAACTTAAATTTAAATAACTGGCACTGATACAAAATAGCTGATATTCATTTTCCCATAAAAAATAAAAAATCACACGTTTAACATTTGGAATATGATAAATGTTGTTGTGAGATCCTTAGTTTTATTATTAACTATTTTATTGCAAATTCATTTTAGCTCGTTAGAGTCTGTCTCGGCTCCTATATCTTAGAAACGAATTAGAACTTTTTGCTGATATATATAATGTATTCCTCAAGTTCTGTGAATATTTGTCTAAAACAAGTTTTCATCAAAACTAAATTACTAATTAATGTTTTTTGGTCATTATTAATTTTTACCCACGTAAAGCGCATACATGGGCCTGACAAGCCCGGGCACTTTACTAAAAATCTTGTGTTCTACATCCAAACAGTCCCGGTACCTAGTTGTTACTTGAAAATGATCAAACGAAGGAAGGACCACGAAGGTTTGAAGTTTTGGCCAGTTTTGTTTTAAACATATTTTATTCATGAGAAAAGGATTGGGTACAAGTTATACAACTTAGAACACCCTCTCCGTAGTATTTACATAGTATTATTTACATTCATTCTACAAGATGGACAGAGAAGAACAGAGCAGAAATATGGGAAAAAGAGGAACAATTGCAACATTTAAGAAAATCGTTTTGAATGACAAATATATGTTTGAACAATTTTAAATATGTTTTGATTTATGTGAACAGTCAGATCTGCATTGCCATGTAATAGTAACTCATAGGTTATATCCACATTTGTAATACTGCGTAAATTAGTCATCATGATAGTTTGGCCAGTTTAAGCAACCATGAGGCCAATGATGAAGCAGAACCACTTTTCACAGATGACAGTGGATCAGACAGCAATTTTGTGCCGCCCACGTACAGTAATGGAACATCATCCAATGATACAGGGCAGGGGAACACTGCTGATAATCATTAACCTGGACAGAGGTTTATGGTTGGAAAAGATGGCAGTAGATGGTCAACCATTCTATTGCCAAGAGCCACAACACCTACCCGAGGTCCACTGCAACGGGTGGTCAAATGCAGATCATCTCTAAGGATGCTATGTTCAAACTGTTTCTCATTAAAAATATAGTTTCTTTTACGAACATAGAGAAGAGAGCTTGAGAGAAAGGGGCAAAGAAGAAAGTGTTAGGAAAGAAACGAATGAAGATGAGATTTGGGCCCTGACAGGAGTTCTGATCACTACTGGTCACCTGAAACAGCCGATGGTGGATTAACAGGTGTTGTGGAGTAAGTGATATGGAATTGCCTTTGTCAGGGCTGCAATGTCTGAAAGGTGGTTCTTAGATCTCATGTCCATGCTCAGATTCGATGACAAGACGTCGAGAAGTGCTTGTCTCGCAAAGGACAAGTTTGCTCCTATCCGAGACATTTGGGAGGAGTTTGAGTCTTCTCTGGGGTGCTATTATGTGCCGGACCCGGACCCCACCGTTGACGAACAGTTAGTCCCATTCCCCGTATCTGCCAGCCAAGCCAGATAAACGATGAGGAGGAGCTGTCTGAATCCTTTCTATCCTCTCATTATGTAGAGATTTACACATCCTTTGCCTATCTCTGGGGACATGTGCAGGATCATCATTAAAATATCCAGAATGATATCGGAATGGCTGGAGTTTCCCGCACTGGTTGGTATGCAGGCCACAGGATCTATAGCATCAACCCGACATCTGTTAGGGCCTTCTACTGAATAATGCTCCTTTGGATCGCTTTCAATATAGTCTCCTGAGACCTATGGGAGAGGGAACATTGATGGCCGCCATAAGAATCACCATAGGTATCTCCATATACAGGGTAATCCTTTGGGGCATGATTAACCCCAGGGTACCCGTCTGTATATTTTTATACAAACCATATTCTGTCCCATCTGATGGATAATCTCATCTCTAGGTCCAGCAAGGGCGCTTGAAGTTGAGGCCCTTCAGGGTCACTCCCATTCCGCTTGAGCAGATGTGCCTCCTCCTCTGCTGACACTCTTTCTGAGATGTCCTTGCATTTCAATGCTCTATCCTTCAGACTCATCTCGTGCAGGCTGGGGACGACGGGACCTGGATATAGCTGTCCCTTGGGTGGTTTCACGTGTATCATTCCCCTGGGCTGTTAAATGGGATTGGTTTGGTCATATATTTGGTATGGCCTGTCCCCTCCGTTCCCTTCCAGGTTGGCAAGAACATCAGAGAAAACCTCCATTTCGCCTGTCACTGGTCATACAGAGCACTATGACTTTCTGGAGTTAATCCTCTACGTGTGGCCTGCAAGTTGGCCTCCGCTTGTAAGAAGAAGAAAAAGAATCATTTTATGGACTTATAACTTATCAAAATTGAAGCTTCACTCTATACTTAATTTCACTAAATCCTCTATACCTTTGAATTTTTATTTAGAAATGATAGGATTACTCATCTTTCAGTGTGGATGAGTCTTCTAAGCTCTTCCATGACTAATACAGACAACTGGCAGCAAGGGAAGGCCCAAGATTAGTTTTAGTAACAAGTAAACCAAAAGGCAATGTGCCGGGGCCTGTTGGGGCCATGTACGCAGGAATAGTAACATTCAGAAACATATAAGGTAAGGGTTAAAATTTTAAAAATTGTTATAAACAGAGTATGGAATTTAAGACGTTTAAATAAGATTAGGTTTTGAGCTCACCTAGCTAAACCATCAAGATCAAATACGTTCAGATCATTTCAAGACTTGCGAGATACAGTCAAACATGCCCTTTCATCAAGATTTCAAGAGCGTCATATGACTCCTTTAATGTAACAACATTCAAGACCTCAATAAAGCGTTCGAATAGAAAAATAATAGTAGACAAAAAGTATGTCCGATAGAATTCTTTATTTTGACATGTACCATAGGTTCCCGTATTGCTAGGGTTCACTATTGGGCAGCCTTTCATTTGTGTGGCTGCCTCTTGCGCTTTGCTTATTGAATACATTATAGATCACGTATGGACGCTATAAATAAGAGGTATATTAGTTCATTACACGGTACTTTATGACTGTATTGTTTGAGATTATTAAGAGTACATATGTATACACGTTTTGACGCAGGTTCGACCTTCAGCATATTATTGCCCAACATATGAACATGCTGTGCTATTTACAAGTAACCGTTGGCCATTAAATAATATACTGCCTGAAGTCTAAATCCATTGCAATAAATACATAGAGAATTCATTCAAGTGTCTACTGATATCAATTATATCAATAACGAGTGTTGATGTAATTGATATCAGTAGACACGAGGGTGAGATTCTATTTATCATCCAAAATCATTCTTCATTAGTTTTCAATGAAAAAATGTACATCTCTCAACACTGTACTACCATTAGACTTGCAGTGCAGTGATGTCATAGCATTGTGACGTCATCAAGTTGATGACGTCATAGCATTGTCAGGGCATTGTACAAAATCTACTGTCAAAACGATATCTCCTAGGAGATATCATATGATCTCACATAAGCGATATCTCCTGTGGAAACACAGTTTTGGATGATAAATTTCAGCATTACGTCAAACCAGCTCAGGATCCAGCATTCGGTATCATGACGAAAGAAAATATTCAGTATCATAGTTTGACATTTGGTGCCACTGTGTGTCGCATACTTTGATGGCATTGGGATTTTTTACGCACAAAAGGACGAAAGCCAAATCTTACAATTCATTTGGAACATCCATTGCCTCTTTCTTATGGAAGTCCATAAACAAAACAGACTATGTTGTGTTACTGTAAGAAACTGAACCATTCCAACTACGTTTGCTGGTTGGTGGGTCGAAAAAAAGCAACAGATCACATTATTGCCGTTAAGAGTATCGGCATTGGGTGAAATGTACAAACTTAGAAAGAAAAACAGAATTGGTGTCAGACTGCAGTATATAAGAATTTTGTTATTGTTCACACACAAGGCCTCAAATGTCACAACGCTATGACATGCCACAATATCACTGTCTGATAAAAGCAGGGACCATACTACAATTTCGACTATATGAGCACGTGTTTATTTGTTTGTTAGAGAAAATTACCACAAAATCAATGTCTAAACGATTAAACATAATCCTTAATACAACCAAGGAAGGCGTTTCTTCATATTTACACAAAACAAAAGTATTTGAGACAATTGGAAACACCCTGTGGATTCTCCAAAAACTCATATTATCAAAAAAGATCCAAGTTCAGTTTTGTCAAATCACCTTTGTGCACCAGCTTCATTCATTCATCCATGGGACTTTTAATTTGTTTCAAAACATGGTGATCATCTATTTTCTGATGATGCCTGTGAAATGTATACTAGGCACATAAAGAAACTGTGCATACAAAATTTTAAAATCTAAATTTATCAAACCTGTGTAGACACATAAGGATTTAAACTCAGAGATTAGTGACATGTATCCAACATGCATGCACGTGCCACGTTCCGTGACGTCAGTGGGTTCGTCCTTGAGACGTGCAATACGTTGTTGCACGTGCATTCCGGGAAAGAGAAACAGAGCAAATGAATGCCACACAATACTGTCACATTGGAAAGCTCAACCCCTGCCCTTGCGATCGTTCAAAAAATTAAACGGCTATTGAAACGCATAGCATGCCAAGGCTCACGTCTGCACAACGTCATGAGGCCATTGGGATGGTCCGTGGGGGAATGTCTCAACGACAAGTGGCTGCACATTTCCACTGCCACCGGAACACCATTTCTGCACTGGTGAGACGCTACCAGAACACAAATGACGTCATCGATCGGTTACGTTCTGGACGTCCACGTGTAACAACGCCAAGACAGGACA
The DNA here is from genome assembly GCF_003918875.1 of Haliotis rubra. Lineage (NCBI taxonomy): Eukaryota > Metazoa > Mollusca > Gastropoda > Lepetellida > Haliotidae > Haliotis > Haliotis rubra. The sequence continues at coordinate 1,879,671 of NW_025767457.1, forward strand.
TATGGATAAGGGTGACCCATCTTCGCCACAGGTTTCAGACTGCAGTGATGACTGCCCGAACCATCCCAGGACTTCGCCGTATCCACCGCAACACAGTTCGACAACGTTTACGTCATCACGGGATCAGACCACGACGTCCAGCCATACGGCCTATCCTGACACAACGTCATCGACAAGCTCGCCGAATGTGGTGCCGAAATCATGTCCGCAGACCCTTGTTTTGGTGGAGAAATGTTGTTTTTACAGATGAGTCCAGGTTTAACATTTCCCATAGTGATGGACGTCAACGTGCCTATAGACGCGTGGGAGAACGTTATGCACAGGCCTGTGTCTTGGAGAGGAATCGCTTTGGTGGTGGTTCCGTGATGATTTGGGGTGGAATAACAGCATGCCAAAGAACTCCTTTGGTGATTGTTCAGGGCAACTTAACTGGTGTGGGCTACAGGAATCAGATTCTTCGACCTGTGGCAATTCCTTTTCTGCAACGTCATGGCCCTGGGTTAACATTCCAACGGGACAATGCCCGCCCTCATACGGCAAGGGTTGCTATGGATTTCTTGCAACACCACAACGTTGACTTACTGCCTTGGCCTGCAAATTCACCGGATCTCTCCCCGATAGAGCATGTTTGGGACGAGATGGATCGACGTCTACGCCGTCTTCCTCATCCGCCAGATAACGTCCTTGACCCTGCAACAGAACTTGAGAGAATCTGCACAGTTTCTTTATGTGGCTAGTATAGTATGTAACACTATTTTAAGCATACCTCGGAGCATACTTTATGTACCAATTTAAGTGTATAAATCTCTCACCCTTTGCTTTCAAAACATTCTTGTGATAACCTCAGATAAGTTGAATTCAGACAGTTACTGGGGCAGAACACAGCCCCTTGTTCATCAAAAACAGACTTTTAATTAACTACCCGCCCATGAGAACCTTTTCTCGGACTGAGCCACGTGCATGTGTGTTGTACTACAGTTAATGCATCTTGAGAAGATTCCAGACCAAAGGTCCCGTTCGCCAGCACAGTTTCTGTTCCCTGGGAAGCTTGTCTAACACGGCAAACCTGGGGCGGATTTGGTTTGTTTTGTTGTTTTACGCTGCACTCAGCAATATTCCAGCTATATGACAGCGGTCTGTAAATAATCGAGTCTGGAACAGACAATCCAGTAATCAACAGCATGGACATCGAACTACGCAATCGGTATACGACGTCTTGTGTCGACTAAGTCAGCGAGATTTTATCCACGTCAAAACAGACGACTAGAGACCGGCGTTACGTCATCCCATCACCATCTATCATTTACAATTTGCAATTTGCTAGCCATATATGGCGGTCTGTAAACAATCGAGTCTGAACCAGACAATCCAGAGATGGACATCGTGAGCATCAAGCTACGCAAATGGGATACGATCGGCAAAATCAGCGAGCCGGACCAGCCGATCCCGTTAGTCGGCTTATACGACAAGCATGGGTTACTGAAAATCAATTCTAACACCAGATCTTCACAGGTATCCTGGGACGAAAAACCTGGTATGGGAATCCTTTGTACGGGAAATCTGGGATGGGAATTTTGTACGGTAAGCCTGTATGGGAAGCCTGGGACGCAGAGCCTGGTACTGGAAACCTGACACGGGAAGCCTTGTACTGGAAGCATGGTATGGAAAACCTGGTACCGGAAGCCTGGTACGTGAAGTTTCGGACGATAAACCTGCTATGGGAAACTTCGGACGATAAACCTACTACGGAAACCCTCATACGGGAAGCCTTGGACGCGAAACCTGGTACGGGAAACCTTATACGGTAAGCCTTATATGGTAAGCCTCGTACTGGAAGATTGCGACGGTAAACCTGGTACTGAAAACGCCTGGCTTGAAGCTCTTGAAGATCACCCTTTGGTTTACAATTTCACTGACTACCTTAGAAAAACCTGTGTTGATGACGACACTGTCTGCATGACCAAAGAGTACCGATGTTGTTGCTTGAAAGTATGCAGTACCGATTTCCTGGGTAGGGTGAGTGAGTGTCTTTGGCTCCTACAAACTTGGAGATTTACGGCTAGGCAGTACCAAAGAGTTAATTAGTTCAAATGTTAGTGTTGAATGAGTCCATTGGAGAGCAAGAATAGTCCCACAGGGTGTAGCAGTGTATGATCCTCAATATCGAGGGAGTGTCCCCAAGAAGAGTTCTTGTTTGTTCATCCAGTCCCATGGAGTCCAACATGACATACACGTCCACGCCAAACATGTCCAGGATGGAGAGCCACAGAGTCTATCGGTTGTCACAAACACGCCGGTCAGGGCATTCATGCAACAGATGATGAGGCAGGCACTTATAGTCGGCCGAACAGAGCTGGCAGTTACCTGATCTAACTGGTGTAGCAATCACATTCACAACACCTTTGGGTGCACGCTGTAGATGAGGGATCTGTCGTCCGAAAGTCCAGAGCTTGGAAGGTTTGTAAGATTGGCACAGATTATGGATCATGGAGAGATCTTCTGCTCAAGCAGTGTTGTTTCAGACTAAGTAACTTTGTTTTTCACAATTGTTTTCCACTTCCGGTTGACGGGAATTCTAGTCAAGCTGCCGTTATCAATGTATTCAGTGCAATCATAAAACACCATGGCTGAACAGGAAGAATCTGTATGGTCTGAAGCGAGGTAGGATCTTGATGTGCAGTTTACTGTACAGATCATTATTTTTCCTAGCAAACTCACCTTTCTGATGGCGATCAAAGAGGAGATGGGTACGATTCCAATCATGAACAAAACAACATTAGTCCTTGAACGCACTGGCAAACCTTGAAACAGCTTCAAACCATATCTGTGTGCTCGTTCTAGTGTGTGTTGCTGGGAGAGAATGTACAGAGAGTCTCAGATCCGTAGAGGGCTCGCTGGGGAACTACAGATTTATACACAATAGCAGAGGTTAAAGAAGAATGCATTTCACCATCAAAGGCTCCAATGTTTGTTGTGCTAAAGTTGATTGCTTTCATTTTTCTGCAGATATCGTTGATTTGCTGTGAGGTGTCGGATGTCTTGTTGACCTTGATTCCCAAATGTGTGAAGCTGCTGTCTTCCTTGACATCCTGAGCACCAAGAGGCCATCTGCGCTCTGAGCATTCGTATGACTTCATGTCCTTGTTGAAAACGACAGCAGTACTTTTCTTTGCGCTGAACTTGAATCTCCGCTTGCAGCTGTATGTGTAGCAGATATCCATGAGAGCCAGGAGACCATTCCTAGTTACTGATGGGAGTGTAATATCGTCTGCCTGTGTTGGAGCAGGGTATACCATGTAGTAATAAACCATATCACGAATCTTTGAAATCAGTGAGCAGATCGTTGATGACGACTAAGTACAGCCATGGAGATAACACGCCTTCTTGTCGCGTACCTTGTCTGGCGCAGAACCAATTGCTGAGATAGCCTTGATATAGAATATAGCTTTCCATTCAACTGTACATGGATCAAATCGTCTGTTGATAAGGGTTCTTGATGCCATGCTTCCATAATTTGTAGAATAAACCTGAATGAAAGACACAATCAAAGGTTTTCTCTGCAGCAAGGAAGCAAGCAAACAGTTTACTGTTCTCTTCCCTACTGTAACAGATACACTCTTTCAGAAGGACAGCCGTCATAATTGAGTCTATGCCTTTCTGGACGCCATGATGTAGGGGTGAGGGAGTCCACCAAGTAATACTCGTTCAAAGAGTTTCCAGATCGATGAGAGAAGAGTCTTTTCACGGTAGCTGTGTGGGTCAGTCCGTTATAGCTAACCCTCGTTTGAGAGGTATGGGCACATGTTTCAGTTCAATGAAAGCGTTGAAGAGTCTGACTAAACAGGAGACTAGTGTATCACCACCATAGAGGATGTGTTCATTGCAGACGTGGTCAATACCAGGGGCTTTTCCCCTTTTGAGAGTTGTCATTGCCATTGGTATTATATTTCTCTGTGGAATGTGCGTTGGTGTACAGTGGCTTGTAACCTACGTAAACTTAACATGATTATAGTAGTTGGTGTCAAACCTATTATCAGAGAGTGCAGAATAGAGATTTGCAGAGTAATTTCCCCATGCTAGAGCTATGTCCTTAGCATTCTGACATTTTTGTCCATCATCAAAGTCCAATTCTGTTCCTACCGAGCGTGATTTTTTCTTGGAATTAACCAGGCGCCAGAGGGACGATTGATATATTTCTGCAGCAGTATCTCCTGTGACGTTGTCCTGTGATGTTGCTCTATATGTTGTCTCTGGGAACGTCTGAACTGTCTCTTGAGATCCATGTAGTGAGCATAGCTGCTATGTTCCTCCGCACGGGGTTTACCATCAGTTACCTACAGGGCACGACCACGTCTATTCTGGTCGTGTTTTAACTTTAGTTGCTTGCTCCAGTATGGCTTCAGGTGTTTTTTGTAGCAATGCGTTGGAATGTTGAGTTTTGCGGTTGTAACCAAACATGTGTTAAGATCGTTACAAAATGTTTCCCCGTCAGAGGTCGATTGAAGAGGTCTTGTAAGGAAGTCATCTACTTTGAGGTCACGTACTAACTGATTTGTGTAACTTTCTCTTATGGTCCTTGCATCGAGTTTCTTCCAGTTTAGTTCAATTCTGGGGAAGTCCTTTAGTATGGCTTCTGTGGTGATGTTAACATTTAATTCAAACACAACAGGGCGATGTCCACTCACATCAAGAGGGTGATCATCCAATATTTCGCACTGAAACATCGAGCTGTGCCGGGAAGAACCGATTAACACATGATCAATGAGCGAGCCACATGTATCATCACATGAGACATAGGAGTAGTTGGCACCAGTGGTACGCGAGACAATGTTAATTGAAATCTCCCATGAAGATAACAGTTCCTTGTTCGTTGTACTGAAGAACTAGATTCCAGAGCTTCTCAATATACTCAGTGAAGACTGTCACACCGTATTTCCTGCAAGAAAGGTAGACTTGGAACACGTACATATGATTTCCATGCACAGATATATGTATACCAACAATCCGGTCATCTTGGACATCAACAACACTGACAAATTCGTACAGAGCTTTGTGCCACAGAAAGGCTACTCCACCTTTGCCCACCTTTCTGCACAGTGGTAGTTTTAGATCTTTGTCGCAGACACCATGAGCACTGTATTTACATCATGTAGGAAGCTGAGGTCCTTTTTCAAAGAGCCAATACTCACTTAATCCACATATATGAATATTTCTGCCACGCAAAAGGTTTCTGAGATATGGCCTGTTGCATTCCAGGTCATTATGTTTAAGGGTGTCAGGTTCATTGAGCTTCTGTAGATTTGGTCTTAGTGTGCAGCGACATAATCACATTTCTGCAAAGCCACGGAAGACACGTCACTCCTTCGAGCCAGAAGTGGTGTACTTCTACCTTCTTAACATCGTCCAGGAATACATTAAGACGAGCTGACACAGTACCTTCCTTCTGCTGGAGGAACTGATAACTGATACTCGAACACCTCCATCCAACAGATATTCACGGACCCGCTCTGTCTTTACTGTGATCCCACCGATGATGAATCTCTTTGTATTGACTTATCTCATTTGTCACTTGTGAGTCCGTCTGCTGTGTAGTTCCAGCACTGTGTGAGTTCTACTGGAGCAGCTTGAATAGGAAGACGTTGATCCTTGTGTGTATCAGTGATATTCCCTTGCTCACTATAAGTTTGCATGACCTTTGGGACAGTATCTTGGCGTTGGGTGTCACTACTCATCGTTAATCGAAGAACAGGTTTCGAGTTTGAAGACCTATTACCATCTGAACAAGAAGTCTTTTCTGGTACATCATGAGAGGGACGTGTGTTATGGCTGTCTGATAGTGGTGTACTGTATTTTGTCTCACAGGGCTGGCTGCCAGCTTTCGAAATTAACTTCAGTCCTTAGGCCCGAAGCCGACTGTAAACCACTCGGACCCACAGTTTTTGTTTTCTGCAGGTCCTTATGGTCGACAGCTTTTTTATCCCCAATAACTAAGCATATTATTTCCATATTAAAATATAGGGCCAACACATTCTGATCAGGACCCACGACCTTTTATGGTTCTGGGCCCTTATGGCCTGCAGCTTTTCAGGGTTAAGGATGAACACTGCTGGCTGCAGAGACTGGAAGAAGAGGAAGAAGTTATCCTCCCAAACAAAGGAGAAAGTAGGTGGAATGGAATCTGATGAAGGTATTTTCTCATTGTGCTCTGTTTTATGAAGCTGATCATGTCGCACATTAACGATTTCTGACATTGATATGTATTTTTTGTCAGATCTGATGCTAGAACCTCAAACATTTTCCCATGATGTTCATCAAGCTTGTCAACATATTCTTTGATAAATCTATGATTTTTTCACATTGTTCCTTCGTAGATGTTTAAGCTGCTACGCTTTAGATGTTAGGCAAGAGCTGCCCTTTTCAATAGATGATATACTATTCACAACTGACCGGTGTTCATCACCTAGCTGGTTAACTGGTTAGCTGGTCTGAGACTCGTTACTCCCGGAGTTTTCTCACCATGCACACTTGACAGACCAAGCTTGTTTACTTTTAGGTCTTTCGTAATCTGAGTGACGTCACACGGTAACTGTTTCAGCCTTTCACCACCTTTTTCTACAGACTTGGTACGACCGCACACTATTGACTCCAGAGATGATTGGTTGTCAATGATACTTGAGTTTTCCTGATTGCATTCTTCTTAGCTTTTTCAAACAAGTTATGCCTCATACTTTCAAGTAAATCTTCTTTTTCATCCAACTCTGATACCAGTTTCTGCGTTAAAGAAGCCTTTAGAAATGAGGAATAGTTCTGTAGTCAGCAATTAATTCAGCATCAAGCACAGACAGAGTTCGTGACGTAGATTGTGTAGATTGCTTGAACACATCCATGTTTGGCTCCAGTGGCTGTACTTCAACAAAATCACCTCTACACTTCACAGATTTCATCAACTCCGTTTGAGAATCATTTGTCCCAGCCATTTCAATCATACTGTCGATGGTGGGGCACATACTTGTGTCACAACACTCAAAATCTTTCAGATCATTTTGTCCCCGTTACCGCTCGGCGGCAATCTTTGAATATTCAATTCGATGGCAGTACCGATTTCCTGGGTAGAGTAGATGTAGCCATTACCTTTTAACTGGAATCAATTAACACTGCTTAACCTTTTCTCTTTATTTTAGGAACAGTTTTCAATTACAGATCCTGAAACAAATATATAAAATATGTGGCAAGTGTTTGCCAGTCATTTTTTTCATTATATTTTATGATTATTTTTAAATATGTTCATTTTAGAGACTGGATGTCAGTCTAGTTCTCACTCTGTCAACAACATACCCTCTCGTTTGAATGTAGGCACATTGCGATGCCATCGTCTAGGCCAATCTTATTTTAAGACTGCCGTCTTTTGGATGGAATATTTGGGTGATCGGGGCTAAACAAACAACACACAGTGACTAACAAACGCTACACACAGGATAATGGATGACAATAGGTGCACAGTAGATGTCTTTAATAAGGAGGCTTTGTGTTGTTACAGCTTGTTCTTACAGTACTGGTACCGAGTGATTCCGGTGGGTGAGACCCGTGCTGATCTGGGTCTTGCTCATGGATACAAAAACATAGTGTCGTCATCAACACAGGTTTTTCTAAGGTAGTCAGTGAAATTGTAAACCAAAGGGTGATCTTCAAGAGCTTCAAGCCTGGCGTTTTCAGTACCAGGTTTACCGTCCCAATCTTCCAGTGCGAGGCTTACCGAATAAGGTTTCCCGTACCAGGCTTCGCGTCCCAGGGTTCCCGTACGAGTGTTTCCGTAGTAGGTTTATCGTCCGAAACTTCACGTACCAGGCTTCGGGTACCAGGTTTTCCATACCAAGCTTCCAGTACAAGGATTCCCGTGTCAGGTTTCCAGTACCAGGCTTCGCGTCCCAGGCTTCCCATACAGGCTTCCCGTACAAGACTTCCCATCCCAGATTTCCCGTATAAGGATTCCCATACCAGGTTTTTCGTCCCAGGATACCTGTGAAGATCTGGGTTAGAATTGATTTTCAGTAACCCGTACTTGTCGCAAGAGGCGACTAACGGGATCGGGTGGTCCGGCTCGCTGACTTGGCCGATCGTATCCCAATTGCGTAGATCGATGCTCACGATGTCCATCACTGGATTGTCTGGTCCAGACTTGATTGTTTACAGACCGCCATATATGGCTAGCAAATTGCAAATTGTAAATGATAGATGGTGATGGGATGACGTAACACCGGTCTCTAGTCTCTTTTGACGTGGATGAATTCTGTGAAGTTGAAATCCATGTAATCTGTTTAAATTGATACCAATGCTTTGCTTCTGAGGAGCAGATTACACATAGGAACCCTATGTGGTGTTGAAGGTTTAGGTAAGATAAATGAAACTAACATAAATGTTTTATGGTATTTTTTCATTGTTTATGTAATGTGTATGTGTAATGATCATACATGTGTACACAAAGAAGCACTTGACATATCTCACGATTGAATGAGCCCCGATCTTAACCCTTTGGAGCATATCTGGGACATGATTGGTCGTCGTGTGCAATAAAGAGATCCTCCTGTACGGAACCTGGTCCAATTGGAATCTGTTTTACACGAGGAATGGCGAATACTGCCTCTTCAGAGGATCAGGTGGCTCACAGGGGCTATGAGGAGGAGAGTGCTGGCTGTCATATAGTCACATGGAGGTTACACTCGGTATTGACCTTGTATCGTGTAAGACACGCAAAATGACATTTTGAATGTTCACATTCACCAATAAATTCAACATTCCAGGGCCATACTTGTAAAGACATGGTTATGTATGAAAATCAGTTAGGCTTTTTTTTTAAATGAGCAATTATCATTATTAATTCAACATGTATTCCAGTCATTTCGTCGTTTTTTTTATGAGTCGAGGGATCATACGGGTCAGAAAAACACATGTTTTTATGTACCTGTTGAAACCTATCATTGCAAAAATACAGGGGGTGCTTAATTATGTTCTTTGTGTATAGTTTGCTAGTCGCCGAGAAGCTTTATGTACGTGTTCAAAATCTATCATTGCAAAATACAGGGGTTGCTTAATTAAGTTCTTTGTGTATATAATAGAACGTTGGGATATGCATACATGTCTGTGATATCAAGAACACTTTTAATGACCATGTCTTGTACATGCGTTCCAGCCATTAAAGACGGTTAATATATTTCCTTGAAAGAATGAGCTTAAAACACACGGTAAGGCGCCGCAATAATTTCTTGAAAAACAATATTCCCACATCTATTATGAAACTGTTCAAACTATTCAAGACGGTTGAAGAGAAATATTTCTTGAAAGGGTAATCATTCACTATAAGTTTATCAAGGTCGAATCGATATTTTCAATAAGACGTTTCTGTGAAAACGTTGTGCCGATGTTCGAGTCAGTGATTCGATTAATCTTTCATTGTTTTGGTATTTCTGGCCTGGTTATTTATATTTTGTAACATTGAGTTTCAAGTCGGCCATCGAACCCATCGTTTATGCACTGTTTATTTTGAATACGAGATCATCATTAATATTCTATTTCTAACGTCTGCGATACCCTTGAAAGTACACTATATGTGGGACAAACTAAACAACGAAAACATATTTACATGACAAAAAGACAAAAGCATTCTAAACTGGACATTTTTTAATCCTAACAATACATTTTAGGCAGACTGACTGACTGAGTTTGGTTTAACGCCGCTTTTACCAATATTCCAGCAACATCACGGCAGGGGACACCAGAAATGGGCTTCACACATTGTACCCATGTGGGGATTCGAGCCCGGGTCTTCGGCGTGACGAGCCAACGCTTTAACCACTAGGCTACCCCACCGCCCCTTTTAGGCAGACAGTGAGCGAGTAAATATCAAGCTATATCGTGACTAGAACAAGTCATACATTTATAATACATTTTTAGCCTATAAAATCTGTCGACAAAGAACTGTAAACTATAGTCCGTATGGCTTAAAAGCAGACCGATGAATTGGAATCTAACTCGAAAACTAAAATACATATAATACTCAATGAAACGCTGATCATAATCGAAACATCAGAAAGAACTATCAAAGAACTAGACTGTCACAGGCTTACATTAAAACTAGCATTGATAGGCGTACTATAGTGCTATACACAACGGCACATTACAAATATGTGCTACAAATCGCTAAAAATTCAAGGCAGATCAAAATACAGCGGAGCATGGGGACTGACATTAGGTCTGAATTACATGCAGAAGGCTGGTTGCGAGTGTGTCCACCTTGGACATTGATGCAGGTCTGGTACCTTGCTCATTGAGGCCAATAAACGTCAATGAAGTCCTGGGCAAAAGTATTCCATATCTGAAGAAGGATCTGGCGGATTTCTCACCCTGGATAATAATGCAGCCACACCCAAAATTACGATGTTCCTGAACTATGGCCTGATGTAACGTTCCCCTGTGCGCCAGTAGTAGTGTTGGGAATTGGTGTAAATCTCATTATTGATGATTGGTTCCTTACAACCGATCAATAATCGAAAATAATTGGTTAGCGTCATTTATCAAATTTTCCTGGTTAGTTTGTTAATGCACAAAAAATAAAGAAAAAACATGTAGTTCTCTCGGGTTGTTTTCGCAAATTGCACAAAATGCATTTGCCAATTTCACATCTTTAAGGGATGACTAGTGTGTTAGGAACATACATTTCCTGGAGTTGTTTAGATAAACTTAATCATGACTTGGAACGAGCTTGTAGTGCTTATGCAATGTCGAGACAAAATCAACCTTTTGAAAAATATTGTTATTGCAAACAAGTGTTCCAAAATTGTTTGTGTTCGATTATGAGAAAACATGATCGATTGCTTGGTCGTTTTGTTATTGCGAACTTCGATTATTTCAATTAATCGGACCACCACTAGCCAGTAGACATGTTTGCTGCCGTCAGCTCGATGAGGAGGAAACGGAACTCATCGGTCGCCATCGCAAGTGTTGCCTGCTTCATTGGAAACCTCGATGTTGGCGTCAGTGTTGGCTGGGCGTCTTGCACGAATGTTTTGACGCGGACGCGCAGACGTCGTCGAACTGTTCTTGAAGATACACTTCTGTTGCAATGGTACGAGCTGGCTGGATCCTGTATCGGAGTCTTGGTGTGGGTACGTCACTTGTTGGTGGACACAACGGTGTCAGTCTATAACCTGCATGTTTTGCTCTAAACGTCGGCATAAGTGTCAAATGGTGTCTATATGGACGTTGGGTCGACGAGTAACGTCATGCTGGGAGGTACAATACTGAAGCATGCCAATAGCTCTCCGTCTACTAGGGCTTGGACGGGTCCACATGTTCTACCCGGGTACCCACCCCCTATTACCCTACCTACCCAGATACCCGTTATGTTAATTCCTGACATCAAATTTATAAGAAATAGCAATATATTCTTCAGCCCGGAGGCTACAATTTCTGTTTTTCAATATTTTAACCATGTTTTATATTCAAAACAGGTTACTGCACACTTATGTCTAAATCTTCGAGGACAATGCAACCTTTTCCATCATGAAAGAATAACATACAACATTGTTTAATCTATTAGTCACATGATCATAACGGGTCCATGTATTGAGATTGGTACCCGGGTCCAACTCACTACCCACCCATCCAGGGTATCCAGGTTACCCGTCCAGAAGGATGAATATAGGTGTTTTTTCTGACCTTCTTAAGACTGCATTGAGTGACAATAGGCGCCTGGTTGTCTGGCCTTTCACAGTGAACATTGCTAGCCATTTTTCTTGAACAGGTCATGCGTCATGCAAAGACGCAATTCGAACAACTGCTTGGTTGCGTTTCTCCGACAATTTTAACACAATCTTTCAGTGGTTCAAATCCAAACATTCATTCACAGGATCACCAATGGAAACATTCTATGTTAGTTATTACATCACTGAGATATATAAACACATTTAGAAATGTCAGCTATTACATCACTGAGACATGTAAACACGTCACATTTAGACATGTTAGTTATTACATAATGGAGGCATAAACACACAATTAAACATAACAATTATTACATCACAGGTATAAAACGAATCAGAAATGGCTGTCATTACATCATTGAGATATATAAACACATATAGAAATGTCAGCTATTACATCACTGAGATATGTGAACACCTTTAAACATGTCAGTTATTACATCTTTGCGATATGTAAACAAATTTTGACATGTCAGTTATTACATCATTGAGGCATAAAAACACAATTAGAAATGTCAGTTATTACATCACCGAGATATATAAACACATTTAGACATGTCACATATTACATCATTGAGATATATAAACATATTTAGACATTTGAGTTATTACATCATTGAGGCATAAAATCACATCTAGAAATATCAGTTATTACATCACCGATAATAATAATAATTTATACGCATTTATCCATGTACATATTACATCATTGAGATATATAAACATATTTAGACATTTGGAGTTATTACCGGTCGCCTGTCAGGCATTCAAAAGACACATCGTATCAAATGTCCCAGTTTTACTGCATGGACCGAGATAACAAACTCACATCACCGACATATATAAACACATGTCAGTTATTACATTATTAAATGCATGAACATATGTCCTTGACATATTATCTCAATTAATTTTAGATGAAAAGTGTTCCCTTCTTCCATTGCAGCCACAATAGTTGGATGTTACAAAGAAAACGTGAAAAACCGTCACTTCAACCTGAGTCCAGGGCATTACGATCCCAAGTCTTTGACAGCCGAGACATGTTCTAGTGTCTGCGGGGCCTACCTCAACAGCTTCGCAGGGCTCACGGGCGGTCAGTTCTGTTTCTGTGGGTCGGAAAAGCCAGCGGACACCTACAAACAAGACACCGCTAACTGTGACAGCAGCTGCTCGGGAAACAAGGCCCAGAAATGCGGCGGACGTGGGTACATCACAGTGTATCAAACATTTCAGCCAATCAAAAAGGTTGAGATTCAAGTCGCTGGCACAACGGCCTTGACCAAAACAGGAGATCAAGTGAATTTTGAAGTGAGGTCGGAGGCTGGATACAACCTCTTCTATCGGATGAACTATGGGGATGGCACTGAAGGGATGGACCGAAATGCCACAGGGATGTTCAGCAAGACGTACGCCATCCCCGGCCAACACGACGCAGTGGTCACTGCATCTGACAGCAGTGGATCTGTGACGGTGAGTTTGTACATTCGTACATAACCTTTGTGATTTTTCAATTGTAATCATTTTGATAGTTGAACCTATGCATCGAAAACCGGTTTCCAAAAACAAGACAACGTCGCTTGGCACCCGTCACAAATACAGGCAAAGGCAAGCAAATCGTGCACCTGAAACAAAAACGCAGGCAAATACAATATACGCAAAATAATGACATTTTTGACGCCTCGAATTTGGATTTATCTTTCACATGTTTATTTTACTTGAAATATATTGTGCAGATCTGAACGCAAGTCGTGACGAAAAATAATTCGATTAATATTTCAGAATTTGCTGTTAATTATGAAAAAACATATATGCTTTTAGATACATATTAAATGTAAATGATAACATATGCAATAAGACAAGGATTCTGTTACAGAAAATTGGAAGCGCGGGAGTAATTGTTGAAGCACCAGTGAACAACGTCTCCCTTGTCTGCCCCAAGTTCAGCAGCTACGAGAGGAAGGCGTGCACGGTCACCATCACCCACGGCACAAACCTCCGCCTCCAAGACAATGTCAACAACATAGACAGGACATTAAAAGTAGCAGGTAAGACTGAAAAGTCATCTTGGGCATGTTTCAGGATGACATAAGACGACATGGCGTGGAATCTTTAAGAACTGATGACACAACAGCACAATTCAGTTTCAAATCCAGCACTCCGTTTGGGAACAAACATAGACATGGAACTTAATTAAGCAGTTCACAGAAAAGGTATTGTCCTGCCAAGACATATGATGAGATAGTGCCGGATCTTGTTGTGTGGATACTACCCTTGAAATCTAGTGTTTGTCAATGGCTGAAATATTGCTGATGTGACTATAAATTTGAAACTCACTCACTCAGTATCTAGTGTATCCGCCACGTGCCTTGATGGCAGCCATAACCCTTTTCCTCAAGCCTTCACTGAGCCCTAGGCAATTACCGGCACTTCTCATCATACAATGCTGTCCCAACCATATTGTACACAGGAGAGACCCTTGCCTGCAAACGACAACCAAGAATGTCCAAGATGTACTCGTTGGAGTTCAGATCAGAGTTCCTTGCAGGCCAGGGAAGAGTCTCATTAGCATTATTACGCAGGAACTCTACCACAGCATCGGAACGATGTAGCCTAATATTGTCGTCCATGAATAAGGGGCAGGTAGCCAATTGGTGGTTATCAAAATGTGGCACAACAACTTGAATGTCCGAGATGTCGCGCTGGTCATTAGGATTTCACCAATGTCAACTTACAGTAATGGGAGACACATCCCCACACCATAACTGAGCCTTCACCAAGGGGAACAGTAGTGTTAGAGCAACTTCAAACTCTCAGACATCCATTCATACATGATGCAGGAACCTTCTTTCATCTGACCAATGGATCCATCTCCAGGTCCGAAGATCTCAACGCCGTCGAGCAAAACACCACTGCAGACGTTTCCGTTGATGTTCATGAGTCAGACTTGGTATGAACCCGGGGCGTCAAACCAATAGCATTGAGACGGATACGCACGATCTAAGTCGACAAATGTCTTTGCTTGTGGCGAAGGGTTCCCGGCTCACGTAACGGGTCAGATTGCCACCTGCCGCGGGAGTGGTCTTCCTGGGTTGTCATGGCCTTGGTCGATCCTTGACAGCGTCTGTTTGTTGGAGTTGCCGGACAAGTCTACTGATGACAGAGTGGCAGTAAAGAAGCTGACGACCGAGGACCTTGAATGACATGCCAGCTGCATGCATACCCACTAGCCACCATTTCAGTCTCAATGAAAGTCTTCTCGTTCTGGGCGGTGGGGTAGCCTAGTGGGTAAAGCGTTCGCTCGTCAAGCCGAAGACCTGGGTTCGATTCCCCACTTAGGTACAATGTGTGAAGCTCATTTCTGGTGTCCCCCGCCGTTATATTGCTGGAATATTGCTAAAAGCAGCGTAAAACCATACTCGCACACTCACTCTTCTCGTTCTCATGTTAACCTGTATGGATGAAACGGATGGCATATATTTTCACAAGTATTATACCCTTGAACAGTCAGGGAGATATACTGCTTTTAATTATATGAGTGGGTAACATGCTTCACATGCATGTGTTCTGCGTTTTGGAAAACCCTTTCAAACTGAAACTATGTACTAAACAATGGTATCATTAACACATTGTCATTATCGATAGCTACATGACTATGATGAAATATATTAAGTGTTGCTTAATTCAGTTCCATGTCTATAGATCATCAGTGAGCCGCTGATTGGGTGACACGACACAAAGGAGATAAACCCGTTATATTTTCGGACCCTTCATCACATGTTCGTTCATTGTTTTTTGTAAAACACAACACATGTCTCTCGAACATGAAACACGACAAATTATAAGATTATTTTTTTCTGCATGTTGGAGGCAAATTACGTTTGAAATTATTTCCCAAACAAAATCAGATTACAAATACAGGAGGGATCCTTTCATTATTAGCCCACACAAAAACTGTTTCCACAGATCCTGTAATCGGCGTCGCTGGCTGTTGTGTTCCGTACACTGCCAAAGCAGAACCAGAGAGTTTGTCAGGAGATGATGCCATCTTCATCATGCCTGCTGCAGAGTTTAGATTTCATGGAGTTGTTACACACTGGGAGCTGTGGGCGGACAAAGAAGGCAAAGTTACAGTCAAGGTAATATACACATTATTTCCTACCTAAGATGTTGCTTATATTATTGTAAAATTGTTTTCCTCCTGAGAGGGTACGTAAGTCCCAAAAATATCAACGTCAATTCGATCTACCAAATTTTTAGTCATAGAATATGTGTTGCTTTTAAATGATGGCTAAATATTAGTACAAGCTCCAGTGGCTGAAGGGATGGTGTAAATCCTGCTAGGGTCGATGAAGGTAGCAAAGTACTGTAAGTCCCCATTGTCCCTGGCATGGTGATCTACCTTCTGGAGCTGGTGATATATAGCCCGTTTTTATGTTGTAATACCCTGATTAGTATAAAAAAGTAAGTTACATGCTAGTTTTTTTATCTATGACTGTGATATTGTAGTTGTTTTACTGTCCTTTGGCGACAGATCTTACAATATGACATTATGAATTATTATTAAGTATGACTGTTTTAGTCACTATGTGGTTGAAATATTGCCAATTTGACTTTAAATTTTAACTCACTTACCTACGATGTTACTGTATCATTTTAATTGTATAACTGCCTATGTGGTGTAGTGGATACAGTGTCTGCTCGGTAAACGGAAGGTTGTTTCAATTCCCTGGTTGCGTCATACCAAACCTAGGTTAATTGATGGCACTTGTATATACCCTGTCTGACGTTCGTCATTAATGGATAAACCAAGTTTGGGTTTATTTGGAAACAATACAATGTGTCTGAGAGGAGTCTCCATGTAGAGAACTGTCTGGTGTCTGAGTAGCCTAGTGCTTCAAAACGGTCTGGGCTAGTATAAAAAGCCACACAAAAGGCTTCCATTCTCAATCCCAGCTTAAGTGGTATGCAGGTATGTATATAATTATAAATTATTAACTTTCACCTTTAAATCATCGATTGTTCACTCATCCACAGGGGCGGTGGGATAGCCTAGTACTTAAAGCGTTCGTTGGTCACGCCGAAGAGCCGCGTTCGATTCCCCACATGGGTACAATATGTGAAGCCCATTTCTGGTGTCCCCCGCCGTGTTATTGCTGGAATATTGCTAAATGCGGCGTAAAATTAAACTCACTCACTCATTCACTCACACAGCAACAAATCACTTTTGAGTACACACGATATTAGATTAATCTCTTTGTTTTTACAGGTTCTCAAGCCCGACTGTGATGACTACTGCTATCAGACGAATACATGTGGAGGACAATGTAAAGGAACAATGTGCGACTCAGACAAAGTTTTCTGTCATCAAACCGGAACGTGCTCAAATAAGTGTCAACGAATAGACCGATACCCGTCAAATACCCCCTTAGTTGACTATGTAGAACGTCAGTCCACAGAGCTGACCGTTTCCAAGGGCCATCAAGTTGTGGAATGTCCATACATGAATGTATTTCCTGGTGACATCATCGCCTATAAAAGATCAAATGTGTCTGCCACCATCACAGTGTCAAAGAAAGAGACAACAGGAGATCGCAAATATGGAGGTTCAACTGAAAAGTTTTCAAAGAACTCAGGAGTTCCTATGCCCAAGACACGTCACCATGTGAGAGCCATCTACTCCAGTCAAACGAAGGTTTCTCTGGACTATTTATTCGAAGAAGCTAAGAAATACACCCTGCGTGTAAACGTTAGTAACGTTGACATTGAAGGCTCTGAAACTGCTACGACAGAGATCGATGTTCAGGAAGGTATCAATGCAACAATCCTCGTTGGTCCCAAATACCTTCCTGTAAACACAGAGGGAATATACAGGATCCTTCCTCATACAGGTAGGGTCGGCCGCCGTCAAATACAATAACTGTATATACAGTGCACCCTGGTTATAATGCCCCTGGTTGTAATGCCCCGTGGATATAATGCCATGTTTTGGCCAGAACGGATTTCCTGCCCTTATAATACCCGTGTTAAAATGCCAAACTGGATATTAATGCTATTTGTTTTGGGAACATTCCCCTCGTTATAATGCCAGTTACTGGCTGCATGTAGTATGCATACGTTAATTGGTTAATTGACATGACTCAAAGTAATTGACCAAACTCATTAATGATTTAAGTCATGTAATCCCATATGGGATAACACATGTAACAAGTCACCTGCAGCCCCTGAACCCTGAGATTTACCAGTCATTCAAGGCTTAGTACAGGAAGTATCAGCTCAGTCACCTTGTTGATTGCATAGGACCTCTAGTGTCCTACCTACAATGCCCTATTATCTCTTGGACAAACGGTGGCATTATAACCAGGGTATACTGTATATATATATTCCTCTGCTGATTTCGATAGCTTCCTGTGAAACCAGGGCTTGCTAGTCAAGTTCTTTGCCTTTGCAACCGTTACTTGATCTGTAGTGTCACCTGTTTAATTCTCTGTGGAGACTTTGGATAAGAACGGCGCCAGGATTTTATGCCATTTCTCAAACACTGCCTGCTTCCAATTGTTCTTTTTGTTATGTTCGGATAAATGAAATCTTTTGAGACGTTAATGATGTTTTACAGCACCAAGTTATTCGATTGTCTGAAAACAATGTAATGACGTTCCCACGTCATAGACATAATGACGTCAGAACGTCATCATTGTTTACGTTACATTAAGAAATGTGTTCATTCTAGGAAACGCCGCTTCTCCCACTGATCACAATGCGGTACAGATACTACAAGACCCGTGAAGGTCCGGGTTAGAATATTGATCTTCAGTAACCCATGCTTGTCGTAAGAGGCGACTAACGTATGGTGGCTGATTAGGGCCATCGCTTTCTCGCCTCCGAATTTTAAGGCGAGAAAGCGATATCACGAGACGATGGCCCTAATCAGCCACCATACTAACGGGATCGGGTGGTCAGGCTCGCTGACTTGGTTGAGACATGTCATCGGTTCCCAACTGCGTAGATCGATGCTCATGTTGTTGATCACTGGATTGTCTGGTCCAGACTCGATTATTTACAGACCGCCGCCATGTAGCTGGAATATTGCTGAGTGCGCCGTAAAACTAAACTCACTCTCTTACAGATACTACAACGAAATATATAGTTTACATATTTCTTTTTTGAGTCTTCGCGGGTTTCATTTTAACACACTCTGTATTATAGATTTGTTTATGTTATATTATTCCTTTGGATATACCTATTGCTTTTAACCAATATACACCGACTTGTCTTTGTATCCGTTATTTCAATGGAATAGTTGTTAAACCCCTAAGACGCATGTTTCAGGTACTGATGTAAAGCGAGACTGGGATTTTGGAGACACGACTGTTTTCAATAGTACAAACACTGACCAATACAAACACGCATATACATCCAAGGGTGTATATAATATAACAGTGAGATGCTGGAATACACAAAACAGTAAGAGCAACGTGTCCATGGTGACGGTGGAGGAAAAGATAATTGGCATCAGTGTCAAATACAGACCGTGTGTCACATTACAGAACTGTAGCTTTGACGTAACAGTAACTGGGGGATCAAACTTCGTGATTACATGGAACTTCGGCGA
This sequence comes from Haliotis rubra, assembly GCF_003918875.1. Lineage (NCBI taxonomy): Eukaryota > Metazoa > Mollusca > Gastropoda > Lepetellida > Haliotidae > Haliotis > Haliotis rubra. The sequence continues at coordinate 1,899,036 of NW_025767457.1, forward strand.
TTCCACTGTTAATACGACGACGCAAGACGAGTACACACAAAACCACGTTGTAAAGCATGTATATAACACGGGCGGTAATCTGTCTGTCATAGCCAATTGCTCCAATCACGTTGGTTCAAAGACGTTCACTTTCTTCCTACCTGTGCAGGAGGTGTGCACTGGCTTGTCCCTAATTAGAAATGGCACCGAAAAGAACGTACCTTTCAGAATTGCATGGAAACTTGATCACGGTTCTGACTGTAAGTTTAAACTTCTATTCCGTGAGCAAAATGTGTTGGTAGAGAAGGCTAACTTGACCACAATGAGGTGGGAGTCGGCAGTGCAGAACGGGCTTCCGGCTAATATCTATCCTCTGATCCTCAAGGTTCAGAATGATATTGGAAAAGACGAAATACATGTCAACTTTACAATAGAAACTGCCATGAAGGGAATGGAGTCTAAATGCAATGCTACCATGATCAGAACCGGGGAGGGAGCCTCCTGCACAGTGACTGTCAAAGAAGGCTCCAATGTGAGATGCACATGGGACTTTGATGATGGAAAGGTGGTGACCTTTAACCAAGGAGCAGCGGACTGGTCGCTGAGAGCAAGTACTCCAGAAATTCGTGAACATGTATTCACAGAGGGCAAGACTCACAATGTGACGATTACCTGTTTCAATAATGACCGAAGAGAGCCTCATTACCACTCCATTCTCGTGATGCAGGGTGTGGATGACGTTGAGATTGACCATGAGAGCGCCATACTCTTCAGCAGGCCCGGAATCGGACATTTTTCCTTCTCGACGTCTGGCGTTCCGCCTAATGAGGCCAAAGCTGAGTTTTCCTTTGGGGACAGGCAAATCGAAACAAAGGATTTGAGGATGAACTACAACTATACGCACGGTTATCGTGATCCGGGGTGTTATCAGGTGAATGTCAAACTCTCGAACAGGGTGAGCTCGAAAAACTTTAACAATCGCAGGATCTGCGTGATTGAGAAGATCGAGGGCTTGAAGATCGTCACTGACCCTATTGCTGCTGTGCTCAACAAATCTCTGGTTGCCAAGGTGACAATGCATCGAGGACCAGCTGGTCCGCTCGTCAATATTACCTGTGACTATGGCGATGGACAGGGAAAGATATCATTCATCAGACAAGGTCGGTTCCATACAATGTCAAGTAACTTTTCACGTTTAACACTGACGGATCTGTATGTAATGATTTTGGGAGCGGCCAAATTCAGGGATTGATAATAGTTAAGGCAAACTAATGGAATATCCTCAAAAACAGATTCTATTTTGTGTAAACTGAATAGATATGAATGGATCACCAGAAATCAGTGATGAAGGGTGGGAAAGTGTGGCTTTCCCTAAATGCCACTCACACAATTTTCCCCTTGAACTAAGTATTCGCCTCTTTCAACAAGTATTGGGTGGTAGCTGTAGAGGTGGTATTGACTGAGGGTAGAGATAGCAGTGACTGATGGTAGAAATGGGCTGGTCTATTGAAAGGGTGGTATTGAGGTGGTGGTAGAGATAATATTGACTGATGGTAGAGGTGATATTGATTGATGGTGATGATGGTTTTGTCTATTGGTAGTGTTGGCACTGACTGATGGTAGAGATGGTATTGTCTACTGGTAGGGATGGCATTGACAGATGGTAGAGATGTCGATTGGTGGAAGTGGTAATGACTGATGTTGAGGTGATATTGATTGATGGTAGAGATGGTATTGTCTGTTGGTAGAGATTACATTGACAGATGGTATTGTCAATTGGTAGAGATGGCATTGACTGATGGTAGAGATGGTATTGTCTGTTGGTAGAGATGGTGTTGTCTGTTGGTAGAGATGGTGTTATCTACTGGTAGAGATGGTATTGTCCGTTGGTAGAGATGGTATTGTCTGTTGGTAGAGATGGTATTGTCTACTGGTAGGGATGGCACTGACAGATGGTAGATATGGTGTTATCTACTGGTAGTGTTGGCATTGACTGATGGTAGAGATGGTATTGTCTGTTGGTAGAGATGGTATTGTCTGTTGGTAGAGATGGTGTTGTCTACTGGTAGGGATGGCACTGACAGATGGTAGAGATGGTGTTGTCTACTGGTAGGGATGGCACTGACTGTTGGTAGAGATGGTATTGTCTGTTGGTAGAGATGGTATTGTCTGTTGGTAGAGATGGTGTTGTCTACTGGTAGGAATGGCATTGACAGATGGTAGATATGGTGTTGTCTACAGGTAGTGTTGGCATTGACTGTTGGTAGAGATGGTATTGTCTGTTGGTAGAGATTGCATTGACTGATGGCATTGTCTACTGGTAGGGATGGCACTGACAGATGGTAGAGATGGTATTATCTGTTGGTAGAGATGGTATTGTCTGTTGGTAGAGATGGTGTTGTCTACTGGTAGGGATGGCACTGACAGATGGTAGAGATGGTATTGTCTACTGGTAGGGATGGCACTAACAGATGGTAGAGATGGTATTGTCTACTGGTAGTGTTGACATTGACTGATGTAGAGATGGTATTGTCTGTTGGTAGAGATTGCATTGACTGATGGTATTGTCTACTGGTAGGGATGGCACTGACAGACGGTAGAGATGGTATTGTCTGTTGGTAGAGATGGTATTGTCTGTTGGTAGAGATGGTGTTGTCTACTGGTAGGGATGGCACTGACAGATGGTAGAGATGGTATTGTCTACTGGTAGGGATGGCACTGACAGATGGTAGAGATGGTATTGTCTACTGGTAGGAATGGCACTGACAGATGGTAGAGATGGTATTGTCTGTTGGTAGAGATGGTGTTGTCTGTTAGTAGAGATGGTGTTATCTACTGGTAGAGATGGTATTGTCTGTTGGTAGAGATGGTATTGTCTGTTGGTAGGGATGGTGTTGTCTACAGGTAGGGATGGCACTGACAGATGGTAGAGATGGTGTTGTTTACTGGTAGGGATGGCACTGACTGATGGTAGAGATGGTATTGTCTGTTGGTAGAGATGGTATTGTCTGTTGGTAGAGATGGTGTTGTCTACTGGTAGGGATGGCACTGACAGATGGTAGAGATGGTGTTGTCTACTGGTAGTGTTTGCATTGACAGATGGTAGATATGGTGTTATCTACTGGTAGTGTTGGCATTGACAGATGGTAGATATGGTGTTATCTACTGGTAGGGATGGCACTGACAGATGGTAGAGATGGTGTAGTCTACTGGTAGGGATGGCATTGACAGATGGTAGAGATGGTGTTATCTACTGGTAGTGTTGGCATTGACAGATGGTAGATATGGTGTTATCTACTGGTAGAGATGGCATTGACTGTTGGTAGAGATGGTATTGTCTTTTTGTAGAGATGACATTGACTGATGGCAGAGATGGTATTGTCTATTGGTAGCGTTGGCATTGACTGATGGTAGAGATGGTGTTGTCTATTTGTAGAGATGACATTGACTGATGGTAACATTAGCTGATAGTGGAGGTGGTAATGACTATTGCCAGAGGTGGTATTATTGGTAACGATAGTTGTGACCGATGGTAGGGATGGTAGTGACTGATGGTATAGGTGGTATTGAGGGGGTGGAGATATTGGTGACTGATGGTAGAGGTGGTATTGAGGGGGTAGGGATATTGGTGACTGATGGTATAGGTGGTATTGACGGGGTAGAGTGATTGGTGACTGGTGGTAGACGTGGTATTGAGGGGGTAGAGATATTGGTGACTGATGGTAGAGGTGGTATTGAGATGGTAGAGGTATTGGTGTCTTATGGTAGAAGTGGTATTGAGGGGGTAGAGATATTGGTGACTGATGGTAGAAGTGGTATTGAGGGGGTAGAGAAATTGGTGACTGATGGGAGAGGTGGTATTGAGGGGGTAGAGATATTGGTGACTGATGGTAGAAGTGGTATTGACGGGTAAGAGATATTGGTGACTTATGGTAGAGGTAGTATTGACGGGGTAGAGGTATTGGTGACTGATAGTAGAGGTGGTATTGAGGGGGTAGAGATATTGGTTACCGGTGGTAGAGGTGGTATTGACGGGGTAGAGATATTGGTGACTGATGGTATTGAGGAGGTAGAGGTATTGGTGACTTATGGTAGACGTGGTATTGACGGGGTAGAGATATTGGTGACTGATGGTAGAGGTGGTATAGAGGGAGTAGAGTTATTGGTGACTGATGGTATAGGTGGTATTGACGGGGTAGAGGGATTGGTGACTGGTGGTAGACGTGGTATTGAGGGGGTAGAGGTATTGGTAACTGATGTTAGATGTGGTATTGATGGGGTAGAGGTATTGGTTACTTGTGGTAGAGGTGGTATTGACGGGGTAGAGATATTGGTGACTGATGGTAGACGTGGTATTGACGGGGTAAAGATATTGGTGACTGATGGTAGAGGTGGTATTGAGGGGTAGAGGTATTGGTGACTGGTGGTAGAGGTGGCATTGACGGGGTAGAGGTATTGGTGACTGATGGTAGAGGTGGTATTGAGGGGTAGAGGTATTGGTGACTGATGGTAGAGGTGGTATTGACTCGACAGCAATGGAAATAAGATTATATATCATGGCGGTAGTGGAAATAGCAGAAGTATATCATTTGCTAAAGATGCACCTAAAATACAACTCAAAACGACGTTACACTCAACCCTCTCACACCAGGTAAGGGGGTCGATGGCGAAGATGTGAGGTCCGTTACTTACTACGAACTGGGGGCGAAGACCATCACCTGTGAAGTGAGGACTCCTCACGAAAACCTGACAGTCTCGCATAAAGTGAACGCAGAGGTACCAATAGAGGCAGACAACTGCCGCATCACCACCAATCACCCCGTGCAACATGGAAGTAAGTAACCGAGTTAAAAAAATTGAAAACCAAGCAATTCTATCTTTAGTAGTTTTGTGTGTGCAGCTTTTAAGCATATTGAAGCAAACGGTGTCATTCCGATCATGTTCTACCAAAATGTACACAGTTTGATAAATCACTGACAGACAGGTTTTATTCAGTAGTTGAGGCCCAGTGGCCCATAGTACAATTGAAGTTACTTAATTACAACAATTGATAAATCACAACTATGAGATGGTGTCCATTTGTATGAATGCTGACATGTGTGCTGTAGGTGTTAAAATATAGGTTATCTATGTTATAATGTTATAATAGACATAATATTCAGCTATGCTCGATGGTTCCTGTAAATGAAACCATGATAAAATGCTTAATCAAAGGTGAAGTATTTGATAGGAGTGTCATGTGTTTTGGACCTTACGTTTGCAGCGATTGGTGCGATTTGATCTTAAGTTTTCAGCTTAGTAATGGTTTGATTACGCTATATTTTCTTTCTTTTCTTCTCTTTTTGATCAAATTCAATGCGTATGCTTTCTTTCTAGCGACAAAGACTGTAATCATTGACATCTAAATGACCGAAACAGGCCATAAATTATTTGACAGAAATTTTGAATTTACCAAACTCGGCACGTATCCATTTAGAGAACTACAAGATTAACTGATCAGACCTGGTTCAGGAAATATGCCAACCCAGCCTTCACCAAAGCTTCACCCACCTACCACTTAACAGTGAAACTATACAAACGTATAACGATGTTTCACAATCATTTCTTCAGAGAAGATCGTCTACTCGGTGCTCTGTAAGAAGGAGCCCATGCCAACCAATGCCTTCGTCATGATTGACCATGGAGACGGGTCTCCTCCTGAAAAAGTGACGTTCTCTGGAAAACCAGGAGTTCCTCAGACAATCTCTTACACCCCTCCAAAAGATGGACATTTCATTGCCAAAATATCACTGAGCAATGGCGGTTCTTCAATAAATGCGACACTTCCGGTAACGTATAATGACGTTCTATACATATTCTTCACGAAAGAAGGAAATATATCTCATTTGCGTAAAAGGTCTTAATTGCGTAAGAGGTCGTTGCTGTTCAGTACAACTATTGCTTCAAGCTTGTAGTCATACTTTGATATAAGTAAAACTTAGAACAAAGGCAAATCCTATTTATGATGATGCGACTTTTGTCATGCATCTATCACTCACGGGGGAGGTAGGGTAACCTAGTGGTTAAAGCGTTCGCTCGTCACGCCGAAGAGCCCAGTTCGATTCCCCACATGGGTGCATGCGTGAAGCCTATTTCCGGTGTCCCCCGCCGCGATATTGCTGGAATGTTGCTAAATGCGGCGTAAAACCATACCTACTCACTCACTCTTTCACTCATGAAGGGGAAAACACGGGAAATCTGAAAGTAATATATTTGACGTAATATAAGTTGTCACATATTTTTAAACATTACTTATGGCGGTGATCTTATGTATAATAGTTGTATAAAATATTTATCTATTTTTTCGATATCCTCACAGCCAATACACTTACTCATAGATATGTTGAGACATGTCGTTAGGCTTACAGAGACTTCAAAACATCCGGGTTAGAATCGATATTCACTAGCCCAAGCGGACACTAATCGGATCGGATGGTCAGGCTTACTGGCTCTGTCATTTACCAGTTAGTCTCCTATATATCATTTGGGCATATACAACTGAACGATCAAGACAGGGTGCACTTAATATCTGCTTTTGTTTTGTTTTTTGCCAGGCGGGCAGTTACACACGTCTTGTGGGCAAGCCCAAAAACTTCAAGTGCGTGTACAAACCTGTAGTCCCTGCCAACAGTAACTTGACAGAGGGCATCGAGGGAATCAACAGGAAGTTCCCCATCACATCTCCACTTACATGCTACTTACAAATGGACCAAGGTATGTTAACTCACATCATTCCATCTTACTGCAGCCTAGAAATGAGCCAGGATAGTCGAACCTCAGCTTACACTTGGATGAGGGTGGGTAAAACATACCCCTTCTCAACGACAAAGCGGTCTGCAAAGGGTCAGCGTGAGGAACAAACGCCACGACATACCTTACATGCAGCCTACAAAGTGTCAGGGTGAGTTAAACACACTCCTTCCCAACTTACATGCGACCTACAAAATGGTCAGGGTGTGTTAGACACACTCCTTCCCAACTCACATGCGACCTACAAAATGGCCAGGGTGCGTTAAAGACACTCTTTCTAAACTTACATGCGACCTACAAAATGGCCAGGTTGTGTTGGACACACTCCTTCCCAACTCACGTACGACCTACAAAATGGTCAGGGTGTGTTAGACACACTCCTTCCCAACTCACATGCGACCTACAAAATGGTCAGGGTGTGTTAGGCACACTCCTTCCCAACTCACATACGACCTTCAAAATGGTCAGGGTGTGATAGACACACTCCTTCCCAACTCACATGCGACCTACAAAATGGCCAGGGTGTGTTAGACACACTCCTTCCCAACTCACATGCGACCTACAAAATGGTCAGGGTGTTTTAGACACACTCCTTCCCAACTCAAAATGGCCAGGGTGCGTTAAAGACACTCTTTCTAGACTTACATGCGACCTACAAAATGGTCAGGGTGTGTTAAAGACACTCTTTCTAGACTAACATGCGACCTACAAAATGGTCAGGGTGTGTTAAAGACACTCTTTCTAGACTAACATGCGATCTTCAATGGACCAGGATGAGTTAAACATACTTCTTCTAAACTAACAAAGCTGCGTACAAAGGGCCAGGGTGAGTTAAACATTATCCTTCTCAACCTACATGCGACCTACAAAGGGCTAGGGTAAGTTAAACACGCTCCTTCCCAACTTACCTGCGGCCTACAAAAGGGTCAGGGTGAGTTCTGAGATACAGAACCGTTTTTGTTAATAAAGCTCTGTTCAAGAATATTTAAATAGCCCGAGGAACGTTTTCTCTCAGCGACTGAATGTGCCCCAAAGAAGTTAACTTTCCTTCACTTTGGTTCGCACAGCAATGGAAAACATGTATCACGTGAGATTTCGGCCAGTTTCCGTGGTTTATTTTCATGCATTTAATTTTTTAAAAGAGAAACAAGAATATGCACGTGATAAATGGATTCATCCCTCATGTTTTTAATGTGAAAGATCAAACTCGTCCCAAAGTCTCGGCAACACATATTAACGACTTGGATGATGTGTCCAATATTTAAAAACTCTGATGAATCCTCCATTTACACTCTCCGACATCTCGTTGTCAGGAACACCAGTGAACTACGTGATGACAGCCACCCATGAGACAGGGTCTCCTGTGATAGTGTGTAATCAACGCACGCTCCCAATTAACTGTAAGATTGCAAAGGTAAGTACATACGAATGTACTTATACATGCAGGCACCACTTAAACTTTGAGGTCGTCTAATCAGCAGTCACTTGTGAGATTTTGACAAGAGTTAGAATAATTGTATATCTTTGAAATTCATAAACTGATATTCAAATCTACTTCCATAAAACGTTTGACTTAAGGATGACCTACGGAAACATCGTTAATACAAATATACTGTCTTTCATGAAATGGGTCCTATTATTTTCTAGTAATTTCAAATATTTTCTAGAATTTTCGAGTATTTTATCGTAGTGTCAAGTTTCTATTAAACACCCGAAATTACAATTTTGTTGTGGTCGGTTCATTTATTTCCACTTTTCATGTGATTATTTTCTCGGGTTTGTTTTCGTTGCTTCGACTATTCTCATTGCTGCGATTGTTTTAAAAAGTAGCGAGAAAATATTCGATGCAACAAGAAATTCAGCTGAAAATAATTTATACTCCAACAATGGCAGGATTAGACTTTTATAAAACACGGATATTTATCTGATAGGGGAGGAAGTATCAATGCTAGTTATACTTACATACATGGAGAGATGAAATACTCGATACATCTGAAAATTAAAACTCACCGTTTTCGAAAGTGAAAGAATTGTTCAAGCCGAACCTACTTTCGAATAATATTTTTCTGTCAAGAGACTTAAACAGTTGGCTAATCACGCGTATCACGTAAAACGTCATTTTCACTCCAGGCTGCGCCATGTATTAAAACGTGCACCGTAACCTACGGTCATAACGTACTGACAGGGAACAGTTTGATTTTGGTTCGTTTAAACGTTCGTTTATGCAAATATTTGAGTGAGTGAGTGTGTGAGTTTGATTTTACGCCGCGTTTAGCAATATTCCAGCAATATCACGGCGGGGGACACCAGAAATGGGCTCCACACATTTTACCCATGTGGGGAATCGAACCCGGGCCTTCGGTGTGACGAGCGAACGCTTTACCCACTAGGCTACCCCACCGCCCCATGCAAATATTTGAAATATACAGCACTTGGCTGGGACAAATTAAAGACAAATCAGTTCGTTATAAGCGTGTTCTGTAATAATGTTTTGCTCTCCATGCCGAAGGCCCGGGTTCGATTCCCCTCATTAGTACATTGCTCATTTCTGGTGTCCCCCGCCGTTGTATTGCTGGAATATCGCTAAAAGCGGCGTAAAACCAAACTCGTTAAAAATGCGGCCTGCTCCATATCATCGTGTCACGTCCTTCGGTAAGACAAGAGCCAACTAATGTCTGTGTATTGTTTGGGGGCGGTGGGGTAGCCTAGTGGTTAAAGCGTTGGCTCGTCACGCCGAAGACCCGGGTTCGATTCCCCACATGGGCACAATGTGTTGAGCCCATTTCTGGTGTCCCCCGCCGTGATATTGCTGGAATATTGCTAAAAGCGGCGTAAAACTAAACTCAGTCAGTCAGTCAGTGTATTGTTTGATCCGTCAAGATATGGGTTATAAATGATCTTCAGTAACTCATGCTTGTCGTAAGAGGCGACTACCGGATTCGGGTGGTCAGACTCGCTGACTTGGCTGACACATATCATCGTATCCCAATTGCGTTGATTGATACTCATGATATTTATCACTGGATTGTCTGGTCCAGACTCAATCACTGTCTTATAACTGGGATATTACTAAGTGTGGCGTTAATCCAGCATACTGTCCACAACCCGAGGAAACGCATGTAACATACTTGTACGCGTGCAGTTGATCACTGGATTGTCTGGTCCAGACTCGATTATTTACAGCCCGCCGCCATACCTTGAATAGTGCTATATAAAAGTAAAACTAAACTCACTCACTCACTCACTGTATATTTTGTCCATATTTCACCCAATTGCGCTGATTGATACTCATGATATTTATCACTGGATTGTCTGGTCCAGACTCGATTAATTACAGCCCGCCGCCATACCTTGAATAGTGCTATATAAAAGTAAAACTAAACTCACTCACTCACTGTATATTATGTCCATGTTTCACCCAATTGCGTAGATTGATACTCATGATATTTATCACTGGATTGTCTGGTCCAGACTCGATTATTTACAGCCCGCCGCCATACCTTGAATAATGATATATAACAGTAAACCTAAACTCACTCACTCACTGTATATTATGTCCATGTTTCAGCCTGGTTCATATGACATTGAGGTGAAAGTGACCAACCCAGTAGGAACATCATCCCCCATCTCAACTGACCTTAAAATGAGGGCTCCTGTTAGGGGCCTCCGTGTGATAGATCTCACCCAAGGAGCAAAAGTCAACGAAGAGAAGAAGTTTAAGATATCTTTTGAATCGATGGGTGATGGACGTGCTTAAACATCGATTTTGGTGACAACGGAGACACATCGAACTATGGCGAGGAACAATGGTGTGATGATCCCAAGTCGTCATTTCAAGGTGGGATGTACATGGATGAGCTGGAGAACCCACTTGAAGTAACAAGGACTTTCTCTGCCAGCAGGAACTATGAGCTGAAAGTAACAGCTGCTAATGCATTTTCAGATGAAATAGCGTCTTTGACATTTTCATTCGGCTCGAAGAGTTGTGCCAAACCGGAAGTTAACATTGAAGACGCGGTAGCTGACATAACCAGTCCAGTTTTGTATCAGAAAGGTGTACGGGTTATCTTGGCAGGCAAGACCAATATTACGTGCAGTGCCAGCCTGAAAACACGAAATCCTGGAAAGTCCAAGAAGTAGGACTCTGAATCTGGAACAACTCTCAAAACACTGGACGTCACATCTGACACGGCTGAGCTGCTCATTAAGGCAAAGACTCTTCCATATGGACTTTACAAGGCGTCGTACAGTGTAAAATGGATCTTTCTGACGGAAGCGACTTGGTTGAATCCGCTTTCACCTATTTTAAAATAATTAAATCAAAACTTGTGGTTGTTATGGAAACAGGAGGCATCAGTGAAGTTGACCGCGGTAAAAACCAGATGGTAACGTTCAGTCCTGAACAATACTCTTTTGATCCGGACCTTGAGAGATCGGCAGATCAGGTGGGTCATTATTTGATTTGTTTGAACAAAACATGGAACAAAACTTGTTGTATACGTTTGACTCATGTGCAAATGAATCATGGGGTATACGCAGGGTCCTTAACCGATCTGTTTTTACTAACAGGGCTTCGAAAATTTCACATGGGGGTGTGAACTGAAGAAGAAAGTGTCGCCGGAATCGGCGTGCGACGTCTTGAACTCCAAGACAGGTGGCTCCATCTCCTTCAACACCAGCGTCTTCGAGGCCGGGGAACAGGTGCAGCTCACATGCAACGCAACAAAAGACACACGCTCATCTGTCGGGAAGATCATCGTGAACATTGTGGAAGGCAAACCACTCAACCTGTACATAGAGTAAGTCTTTATAGAACTTCAGCCTGTACTCTCATAAATATAGGAAGTCTTTAGAGGTCTTCAACCTGTATATCACGTCAGCATTTATTGATCTTCAACCTGTATATCACGTCAGCATTTATTTATCTTCAACCTGTCTACCGAGTATGTCTTAATAGATCTTCAACCTCTTCAATGGTAATAGATCTCCAGTCTGTTTATCAGTACATCGGATAATAAGAAAGGTATGATACTTTTATGGATTCTTTATTATATTATGACGTCTATCGTTGTCAAGCAAGAGTGAAGTAATACAACACAGAACCGACTTATGTAATCAAACATCTTATTTTTCATCAACTTCGAAACTGCTAATCAAGTAGATCATCGGATAAGCCGTTCAATCTGTATCTTAAGTACGTCAATACAATTATGTATATACATGAATCACCTAAAACCGCACTGTTGAAATTCAAGAAACAACTCCATTAATACCATTACTGTGCCCAGAGTAATATTTTAGCAAACAAAAACCTCTCCTATTGTATTAAAATATGATAGTAACAATTTCTACATAACAAGCTTAGACTGAGACCCATTTTCCTTTGTTTGATTGAAGCAAGAACAGGTTAATCAATGAGTAATATACATGTAGGAAACAAAAAGGGAACACATGAAAATACAGGATTTCTATTTATTATTGTAAATTTCATCAGAAGGCTTGCATTGCACTGTGGGTGAAAATCTGAAAATAGAAATAGGAACACAGTGATGTAGTGGTGTTCACTTACTTCTTTCTTCAGTATATGTAGCATGGGTTAATGCTGGCTGTTGGTTCCAGGCCTGTCGGTGGCACTGTGTCTGTTCAGTTGGCTGAGTCTAAGATGGTGTCCTCTAAGGAGAGGCTGGCTCTGAAGGTTCAGTGCAGGGACTGTGAGAAGGTCAAGCTGTCCTGTGAGTGGACGGCATATTCTTATGCAGAAGGGTGGCCCTGGAGAGATTACTACGCGAATGAAGTGGCTGGACACATCATAGGTGAGTGGACCTAACGTCTTCAAGTTTCATTATCACATGACAACAAGATACAAGATCAAAGGCTTATCGGGTGGGATGCTATGGAGAATCGATTTGGTGATTAGTTTTACATTGTACTCGTATGATCTGAGCGCTTCCGTGGTGGGTGGATAGAGTTGTAGTTTGTTGGGTGTTTTACGCCGCACTCTGCAATCTTCCAGCTAAATGACCCAGGTCTGTAAATAATCGAATCTGACCAGACAATCCAGTGATTGACGGCACGAGCATCGTTCTACGCAATCGGGATACGATGGAATGTGTCAACCAAGCCTGAGCACCCGATCCCGTTAGTCGCCTCTTTACAACAAGCATGGGTTGCTGAAGACAAATTGTAACCGGAATCTTCAGGGGTGTAATGGATAGAGTGTCTGCTCCGAGAGAAATGGGTCATACCAATAGACGTTACCAAACAGATGGTACATGTTGTTATCCAACTTGGCGTTCGGAGACTGGGGATAAATCATGAATTAATGTACGCTCGTATGAGTGGGGTATCAATGGACAAATGTGGCTTGGTATCGTGTGCTAGCGCTGTAGAACCGGAATCAGTCTGTGCTAGCGCAAACACGCTTGGTATCGTGTGCTAGCGCTGTAGAACCGGAATCAGTCCGTGCTGGCGCAAACAGACTTGGTATCGTGTGCTAGCGCTGTAGAACCGTTATCAGTCCGTGCTGGCGCAAACAAGCTTGGTGTCAGTTTGCTAGCGCTATAGAACCGGAATCAGTCCGTTCTGGCGCAAACAGGCTTGGTATCAGTGTGCTAGCGCTGTAGAACCGGAATCAGTCCGTGCTAGCGCAAACAGGCTTGGTATCAGTGTGCTCGCGCTGTAGAACCGGAATCAGTCTGTGCTAGCGCAAACAGGCTTGGTATCAGTGTGCTAGAGCTGTAGAACCGGAATCAGTCTGTGCTAGCGCAAACAGGCTTGGTGTCAGTGTGCCAGAGATATAGAACCGGAATCAGTCCGTGCTTACGCAAACAGGCTTGGTATCAGTGTGCTAGAGATATAGAACCGGAATCAGTCCGTGCTAGCGCAAACGGGCTTGGTATCAGTGTGCTAGCGCTGTAGAACCGGAATCAGTCCGTGCTAGCGCTGACAGTCTTGGAATCAGTCAGTCCGTGCTAGCGCAAACAGCCGCACACACTTACTGAACCTTAAGGCCCGCAATCTTCACGTTGAACCATATATCTGTCTACCAATTACTCCGTGACTTGACAGTTACTGCTTCAACCAAGAACAATGCTGTAGAACAGGATTTACTTTAACCACAATTTACTTTAGTCGAGTTGGTATAATTTTAAATCCCTTAAACTGAATATCCAAAATTAAATACCAATCCATATACCCGGAACGGCATACACATTTTGTCTTCGGCAAACAGCTGTGAATAGGATGCCATTCCATCAAGCTTCTTGCTCACATCCCAGACAGCATTCAGACGTTGGCCCAACGTTGGCAATGGTTTTGCCAACATTGCCAACGTTGGGCCAACGTCCGAATGCTATCTGGGATCCAGCTTGTTCACAGTCAGTAATATAATGTTTTCTTATACTTATACGTTTGCCTTGTCTATTACTTAGGTCTGAAGAAGGAGACCATCACAGTCAAACCGTCCCTGTATACCATCCACCCCGATGTCAATAAGTACCGTTTTTCCTGCAAGTGCCGGCAAGGTGAAGGAGACTATAGTAAAGCCGTCCTGAACATTGACCTTAACCCCCCACCCAAGCCCGGCACATGTGTCATCTCTCCTAAGAACGGCACCCTCAGCCTTGCAAGCAACAGCCCCTTCAACGTCAAGTGCAGCGGCTGGACGGACGAGACGGAGATCGTGGAGTATAAGTTCTACTGTAAGTAACTTCATGCCAGCCATACGACAGGGACAGCTGTTTGAGCCCGTTCCATGACGTGGCTTGTTTTATTGGTTGTGGTTATGTAATGCTGTTGTAGTCCATTTTGTGCCAATGATTTTCCATCACAAGGGATAAATATTCCAGTGTCAAAACAACTAAGCATATTTGTTTGTAATGTAAATTATCATTTAATACTTGTTAATCATTTTTAAACGTAGTAGTTTTGTTATTTTAAATATCGGCTAAATTTTCCCTACAATCGCTAACATCTGAAGGGTGGTGTAAATCCAGCTAGAGTCCATGCAGGGAAGCAAAGGTAATGTAAGTCCCCATGGGCTCCTAGTATGGTGGTCTACCTTCAGTTGTTGGCGATCTATAGCCTGCTTTTTATATTATGTATTGTTCAAATAGTGCTATTAGTTTTAACTTCATATGCTAGTTTTAATTCCAACTGTGATAGTCTGGTTGTTTTACTCTCTTTGACGACAGGTTTTGTAAAATATACATATACACATTCTTTATAAACGTCAAATTTGTCCTCGATAGGGGCTTCACAGGGAGACACCTCAGGACAAATTGGTTATATAAAAAGTATAATAAATGAAAGGAATATCTATTGATGAAATGTTTTCTTTGTATGGTGAAAATTTCATCATATTAGTATTTGGGCATCCACGCCTGATCATAGTATTCAATACCACAGAAAAGTTGAACAGGCATGGGATGTATTATCAATCCTTAAATCATCTGTAAAAGTTTTGTTGCTACATTACCAACTTATATTTAAACAAGTTCATTATCTTCCAAGGCAGTAAACCAAATCTTTGTTGCACATGGTGAAGGCCGGCCGATAGTTAAATCGGTATTAATAAAAATGATTAAAGTATTGGATCCGAAAAATTATTGTTATCTTAATGTAGAATAACGTTGTTGTAAAGAATGTATGTATGTACATGCAGATATAATCTAGATGGGAAGGAACTGAATATAGCATTAAATACCAAGAACTTACTTCATAGGTATGGATTTGGTCAAGTGTTTGAGAGGAGAGGTGCCTTCATTGGAAATGTTACTGTTTAGTAATTTAAACAAAAAGTGTTTTGATATTTACACTCCGTGGTTGAATTTTGGAACCCGAACGCTATTAAAATGTCCAGCTTATATAGAAGTGTGTTAAAACTGATATTCCTTTCGAATCACTTTTAAGAAACGTAAAGTTAAACCACAAAAAGAATGTTTCATTCCCTTTGTCTAATAGTAGAATGCCGGTAGGATTTGATTTGAGGTTTCTTTCCAAAAATACTATGGTGTATTTCTCCTCATGGAAAAGCTGGTTCAGTTGTTCATGTCTCCATTAAGCACACAGCAATTCCAACCTAGACTACCAATTGTTCAACTCCAGTTTTATGTGCGAAGCTGCAGTGGCTTAGTGGGTTAGATTGCTGACTTTCTGTGTGCGGTCGAGTAGGTTGCCTGAGCTCTGACAATGTGAAAGTTCGAATTCTTTATGGGACTACAAAAGTGAAAATCTGTGCACTTTACTGAGACCAGTTTGAAATCAATAATAAGATACATTACATTTGACCACTTTGCTAAAGGTCATTGTGGAATTCTATAGCTTTCAGCCGTGGAGTGATGGTATCAGAGGAAGATCGCTGATTTTGTGTATTTGATGTCCAGGGAAATCTCAAAACAATGCTGTAATAAAGTACCGTGTGATGAACTTATATACCTATTATTTATGGCGTCCATAATATAGTCTTCCTTTTATAGCGTCCATTATCTATATACTATATTCAGTAAGCATAAAGCGCCAAAGGCACTGAAGATCACCAGCAGTATAGGTATAATTTGACCTTGGTGCTTTGTAACGTGACTGTGGGAGGGTGGATTGGGATCAAAGGCCTGATAATGGGTGTGTGTGGGGTGTGTGTGTGGGGAGGGGGTGCGGTCGAACCTTCATTACCTATACTACTTGCACCTGCACTCTTGAAGACAGTGTGTAGTTCAGAAGTAGAAAGGAGACAGGCACTTAGCATGAAATATTTACTGCCACTTTCTGAATACCACATTAAAATCTATGGTCTCTTAAGGGAATATAAACTGACAGACAAAAGTTGTTTAGAGCCCTTTTCATGTCAATTTTATTGACACAGGAGACCATGAAATGGCCATTTATTATATTTCTTACATCCACTAAATACCAAAACTATTGTTTACATTTCAAGTTGAAATGCATTTGGCAAAACGGCTGGTGGCATACTTGGTTTGTTTAATTATTGCAACTGGCTCACCCGCACTTTGAAGTCAGTAGCCCCAGAAGCAGAAAAAGGCAGCCACTTCAACATGATAATCACACTTCTGAATAAATTGTTACTTAAAATTATGTCTCTATGAATATAAACCGACTGACACAGGCTTGATTTTGTATTGGAACACAGGTGACCATGAAATGGCCTTTAATGACATTTTTAACCTCCACAACCTACTATTGTTTACATTACGTTGAAATGCATGAAATAAATGGCTTGTGATGGTCATTGGTTTGTTTAATTATTGCCATGACAGCAGTATTTTCAACTACATATATTTACTCAATATGAAGTTTCTTTGAACCACTTAGATATCATCACCCGTCATAAACAATTGGAAAGTCTTGCTCAATAATGAACCTAGCAATACGGGAAACTATGGTACATGTCAAAATAAAAGAATCTTTATCGGACATACTCTTTGGAAATGTCCATCAATGTCTTAGTAATCTGCACTATTATTTTTTCTATTCGGCTGTCGGCGAATATTGTGCAGTTAAATGGGTTATGTAAAAGGCTCTTGAAATCAAGGTGCGAAAGGAATGTACCAACTATAGAGTCGCAAGTTGTGAAAATGATCTGGACATATTTACAGTCTTGATAATTTAGGATAGGTGAGCTAAAAAATATATAGCTATTCAAACGTCTATCCACAACTACCCCAATAAATATTAAGATAATTCCCTGACTCTGTTTATGAAGAGGTTCAATTTTAAGATCTCTGATGATGAACAATGTAATGTACTCTCCATGGCAATAAACCTCCTCAACATTGAATTCGCCGGCGTTGCCCGAGACTCCAAGAGTTCGAATCTCTAGACTGTGTACTTTTATTGAGAAAATGTAAATCCAAAAATATAACATATGCTATATTTGTCCACTTCAAATAGCATTAGGACTTTCTTTTTTATCAAAAATACAACCTGAAAAAGAAATTCAAAATAATATATCAAAACAAAGGCTTTGGTAACAGGTTCATCCCTTAATGTTTGTCCAGTGTAGAATACATTGGTACCGTATACGCAACACATATATACAAACTTTACACCGCATTTTGTTTGCATGGCAATACAATAGCAGTGTTGTTGAGCTTGGCTGTTAACATAGTTATAATGATACAGTACATGGGAGAAATCGTACATAAAATATTTATCTTCATGAATAATAGAGGCCAGTATTTTATTTCCTCTTAATTCATATGCATGGTATAAATATGTGCGAGTGTTGCGAATTATTAATAGATTCAAAAGGATTTCAACTTATGATAATTTGGTTTCTTTTGGACAATGCTACTGAATGATAAATATTTTGATCTAAACGGCATTATAGACGGTACAAACAAATAAAATGTGATTCATCATCTTCTACTCACAAATTACTACGGCCGGACGGTGTGATTTCCAGTTATAATATCTAGTTTTCTGTCGACCAATACACTTGATAAATACTTTTCGGGGCTAAAGGCTTTACCATATATATACAACATCTTGAGCTGTTATCTAATATACACGTCAATGTCTTGAAAAAGATATTGATTGCAAATCATTTGAATCATTTATAACAAAGAAGCTTTATCACCGACCGCCCGAGAAATCAGACATAACCAAAACCATGTGAAAAACAGAATATTTCTAATACATGAAGCATATATTATATATTTCTCATTATCATAGATACATTTTGCATTTATGTAAACATTTAAAGAAATTCTGTGTCCTTCATTCAAACGAGTGATGTTTAATACCCAGTGAGTTAGTGGAATAGCGGTTTAGTTTTACGCCGCACTCCAGCAATATTCCAGCTAAATGGCGGCGGTGTGTAAAATAATCCTGGAGTCCGGACCAGACAATCCAGTGATCAACAGCAGCATGATCATCGATCTGCGCAATTGGGAAACGATGACATGTGTCAACTAAGTCAGCGAGCCTGACCAATTCGATCCCGTTAGTCGCCTCTACGACAAGCATGGTTACTGAAGATTCATTCTCCTAACCCGGATCTTCAACATGAGGTGGTGTGTTTCAAAGTCTACAGCATTACACCGCGAACTGTAACATATACTTAATCTCTTTTTCAATCATCAAATATTCATTGTAGGGATTTGCTGCTATGAGGTTGATATATAGCAGAATGGGATTTATGCGTAACTAAATCTATCTACCAACTTAAATTTAAATAACTGGTAATTGATAATAAAATAGTTGATATTCATTTTCCCATTAAAAATAAAAACCACATCAGTTTAACATTTGGAATATGATAAATGTTGTTGTGAGATCCTTAGTTTTATTATTAACTATTTTATTGCAAATTCATTTTTTAGCTCGTTAGAGTCTGTCTCGGCTCCTATATCTTAGGAAACGAATTAGAACTTTTTGGTTGATATATATATAATGTATTCCTCAAGTTCGTGAATATTTGTCTAAAACAAGTTTTCATCAAAACTAAATTACTAATTAATGTTTTTTGGTCATTATTAATTTACCCACGTAAAGCGTATTACGGGCCTGACAAGCCTGGCACTTCTTACTAAAAATCTTGTGTTCTACATCCAAAACAGTCCCGGTACCTAGTTGTTACTTGAAAATGATCAAAACGAAGGAAGGACCACGAAGGTTTGAAGTTTTGGCCAGTTTTGTTTTAAACATATTTTATTCATGAGAAAAAGGATTGGGTACAAGCTATACAACTTGTAGAACACCTCCGTAGTATTTACATGATAGTATTATTTACATTCATTCTGGCCAAGATGGACAGAGAAGAACAGAGCAGAAATATGGGAAAAAGAGGAACAATTGCAACATTTAAGAAAATCGTTTTGAATGACAAATATATGTTTGAAATCAATTTTAAATATGTTTTGATTTATGTGAACAGTCAGGATCTGCATTGCCATGTAATAGTAACTGGTAGGTTATATCCACATTTGTAATAATTGCGTAAATTAGTCATCATGATAGTTTGGCCAGTTTAAGCTAAACCATGAGGCCAATGATGAAGCAGAACCACTTTCACAGATGACAGTGGATCAGACAGCAGAATTTCAGCCGCCCACGTACAGTAATGGAACATCATCCAATGATACAGGGCAGGGGAACACTGCTGATAATCATTAACCCGACAGAGGTTTATGGTTGGAAAAAAGATGGCAGCAGATGGTCAACCATTCCCATTGCCAAGAGCCACAACACCTACCTGAGGTCCACTGCAACGGTGGTCAAATGCAGATCATTCTAAGGATGCTATGTTCAAACTGTTTCTCATTAAAAATATAGTTTCTTTTACGAACATAGAGAAGAGAGCTTGAGAGAAAGGGGCGAAGAAAAGTGTTAGGAAAGAAACGAATGAAGATGAGATTTTGGGCCCTGACAGGAGTTCCGATCACCACCGGTCACCCGGGAAACAGCCGATTGCGGATTAACAGGTGTTGTGGAGTAAGTGATATGGAATCGCCTTTGTCAGGGCTGCAATGTCCGAAAGCAGGAGTTCTAGATCTCATGTCCATGCTCAGATTCGATGACAAGACGTCGAGGCGCTTGTCTCGGCAAAGGACAAAGTTTGTCTCTATCCGAGACATACATTTGGGAGCGAGTTTTCAGTCTCTGGGGTGCTATTATGTACGGACCCGACCCCACCGTTGACGGCAGAACAAAGTTAGTCCCATTCCCCGTATCTGCTGTGCCAAGCCAGATAAACGATGAGGAGGAGCTGTCTTTGAATCCTTTCTATCCTCTCATTATGTAGAGATTTTACACTATCCTTTTGCCTATCTCTGGGGACATGTGCAGGATCATCATTAAAATATCCAGAATGATATCGGAATGGCTGGAGTTTCCCGCACTGGTTGGTATGCAGGCCACAGGATTCATAGCATCAACCCGACATCTGTTAGGCCTTCTTACTGAATAATGCTCCTTTGATCGCTTTCAATATAGTCTCCTTGAGACCCATGGAGAGGGAACATTGATGGCCGCCATAAGAATCACCATAGGTATCTCCATATACAGGGTAATCCTTTGGGGCATGATTAACCCCAGGGTACCCGTCTGTATATTTTTATACAAACCATATTCCTGTCCCATCTGATGGATAATCTCATCTCTAGGGTCCAGCAGCAAGGCTTGAAGTTGAGGCCCTTCAGGCCTCCCATTCCGCTTGGAGCAGCAGATGTGCCTCCTCCCTCTGCTGACACTCTTTCTGAGATGTCCTTGGCATTTCAATGCTCTATCCTTCAGGACCATTCCCGTGCAGGCTGGGACGACGGGACCTGGATATAGCTGTCCCCTTGGGTGGTTTCACGTATCATTCCCGGGCTGTTAAATGGGATTGGCTTTGGTCATATATTTGCATGGCCTGTCCCCTCCGTTCTCCAGGCTGGCAAGAACATCAGAGAAAACCTCCATTTCGCCTGTCACCGGTCATACAGAGCACTATGACTCTCGTAATACGTGGCCCAGTGTTGGCCTCCGCTTGTAAGAAGAAGAAAAAGAATCATTTTATGGACTTATAACTTATCAAAATTGAAGCTTCACTCTATAATTTAATTTCACTAAATCCTTCATACCTTGAATTTCATCAGAAATGATAGATTACTCATCTTCAGCGTGGATGAGTCTTCTAAGCTCTTCCATGACTAATACAGACAACTGGCAGCAAGGAAGGCCTTAAGATTAGTTTTAGTAACAATGCAAACCAAAGGTAATGTGCCGGGGCCTGTTAGCCATGTACGCAGGAATAGTAACATTCAGAAACATATAAGGGTTAAAATTTTAAAATTGTTATAAACAGAGTATGGAATTTAAGACGTTTAAATAAGATTAGGTTTTGAGCCTAGCTAAACCATCAAGATCAAATACGTTCAGATCATTTCAAGACTTCAGGAGATACAGCGTCAAACATGCCCTTTCATCAAGATTTCAAGAGCGTCATATGACTCCTTTAATGTAACAACATCAAGACCCTCAATAAAGGCGTTCGAATAGAAAATAATAGTAGACAAAAGTATGTCCGATAGAATTTTTATTTTGACATGCACCATAGGTTCCCGTATTGCTAGGTTCAATTATTGGGCAGCCTTCTGTTTATGACGGTGATGATATTTGAATTTGTTCAAGAAATAATATTGGTAAATACGTTGTAGAAATGCTGCTAAGCCATGGCGGCAATATTTTTCAAACAAACCAATGACCATCACAAGCCATTTATTTCATGTATTTCAACGTAATGTAAACAATAGTAGGTTGTGGAGGTTAAAAATGTCATTAAAGGCTTTTCATTTCATGGTCACCCGTGTTCAATACAAATCAAACCTGTAGTTCCGCTGTCAGTTTATATTCATAGAGACATAATTTTAAAATGTGGTATTCAGAAAGTGTATGAATTATCATGTTAAAGTGGCTGCCTTTTTCTACTTCTGAAACTACTGACTCTTGCGAGCTTCAGTGCTCTTGGAGCTTCTTTATTGAATACATTATAGATCACGTACGGACGCTATAAATAAGAGGTATATTAGTTCATTACACGGTAATTTCTATGACTGTATTGTTTGAGATTATTAAGAGTATATGTATGTTATCGTTTCTTTGACGTAGGTTCGACCTTCAGCATATTATTGCCCAACATATGAACATGCTGTGCTATTTACAAGCAACTGCTATTAATAAATAATATACTGCCTGAAGTCTAAATCCATTGCATAATACATAGAGAATTAGTGTCTACTGATATCAATTTTATCACTTAACGAGTGTTGACATAATTGATATCAGTAGACACGAGGGTTAGATTTTATTTATCATTAAAAATCATTCTTCATTAGTTTTCAATGAAAAATGTACCTCTCTCAACACCGTACAACTATTAGACTTGCAGTGCAGTGATGTCATTGCATTGTGACGTCGTCAACTCGATGACTCATAGCATTGTCAGGGCATTGTACAAAATCTACTCTCAAAACGATATCTCCTAGGAGATATCATATGATATCACACGAGCGATATCTCCTGTGAAACACAGTTTTACAAATTTCTACCATTACGTCAAACCAGCTCAGGATCCAGCATTCGGTATCATGACGAAAGAAAGTATTCAGTATCATAGTTTGACATTTGTTAATTGTGTATCGCATACTTTGATGGCATTGATTTTTACGCACAAAATGACGAAAGCCAAATCTTACAATTCATTTGGAACATCCATTGCTTCTATAAACAAAACAGGACTCGTTGTGTTACTTTTAAGAAACTGAACCATTCCAACTACGTTTGCTGCTGGTGGGTCGAAAAGCAACAGATCACATTACTGCCGTTAAGAGTAGTATCGGCATTGGGTGAAATGTACAAACTAAGAAAGAAAACAGACTTGGTGTCGTATCTGCATATAAGACTTTGTTATTGTTCACAATAATAAGGCCTCAAATGTCACAACGCTATGACATGCCACAATATCACTGGTCTGATAAAAGCAGGACCATACTACACTCTGACTATATGAGCACGTGTTTATTTGTTTGTTAGAGAAAATTACCACTGTAAATCAATGGTCTAAACGATTAAACATAATCCTTAATACAACCAAGGAAGGCGTTTCTTCATATTTAATAAAACAAAAGTATTTGAGACAATTCAAACACCCTGTGGATCTAAAACTCACATTATCAAAAGATCCAAGTTCAGTTTTGTCAAATCACCTTTGTGCACTAGCTTTATTCATTCATCCATGGACTTTAATTTGTTTCAAAACATGGTGATCTTCTATTTTCTGATGATGCCTGTGAAATGTATTACTAGTAACATAAAGAAACTGTGCATACAAAAATTCCTTAAAACTAAAGTTATCAAACCTGTGTGGTATAACATAAGGATTTGCAAACTCAGAGATTAGTGACATGGTATCCAACATGCATTGCATCGTGCTTACTGCCCCCAGACGTCAGCGGGAGTTCAGTCCTGAGACGTGCAATGGCCGTTGTTGCACGTGCATCCCTGGGAAACAGAACAGAGCAAAATGAATGCCACTATCAATACCGTCACTTGGAAAGCCTTCAACCCCCTGCCCCTTGCGTGATCGTTCAAAAAATTAAACGGTTCATTGAACGGGCATAAGCATGCCAAGGCTCACGTCTGGTAATAACGTCATGAGGCCACTTGGAATGGTCCGTGGGGAACGTCTCAAACGACAAGTTGCTGCACATTTCCACTGCCACCGGAACAATTCATTTCGCACTGGTGAGACGCCACCAGAACACAAATGACGTCATCGATCGGTCACGTCTGACGTCCACGTAACAACGCCAAGCATTGCGTCAGATGGATATGGGTGACCATCTTCACAGGTTTCAGCAGGACTGCAGTGAGCGACTCCGCCCTAAACCTCATCCCAGGACTTCGCCGTAATCCACCCCAACACACAAAGTTCGATCAAACGTTTACGTCATCACGGGGATCAAATCGACGACCCGCCATACGGCCTTATCCTGACACAACGTCATCGACAAGCTCGCCGAATGTGGTGCTGAAATCATGTCCGCAGACCCTTGTTTTGGTGGAGAAATGTTGTTTTACAGATGAGTCCAGGTTTAACACTTCCTATAGTGATGACGTCAACGTGCCTATAGACGCGTGGGAGAACGTTATGCAAGTACAGGTCCTGTGTCTTGGAGAGGAATCGCTTGGGTGGTGGTTCCGTGATGATTTGGGGTGGAATAACAGCACGCCAAAGAACTCCTTTGGTGATTGTTCAGGGCAACTTAACTGGTGTGGGCTACAGGAATCAGATTCTTCGACCTGTGGCAATTCCTTTTCTGCAACGTCATGGCCCTGGGTTAACATTCCAACGGGACAATGCCCGCCCTCATACGGCAAGGGTTGCTATGGATTTCTTGCAACACCACAACGTTGACTTACTGCCTTGGCCTGCAAATTCACCGGATCTCTCCCCGATAGAGCATGTTTGGGACGAGATGGATCGACGTCTACGCCGTCTTCCTCATCCGCCAGATAACGTCCTTGACCCTGCAACAGAACTTGAGAGAATCTGCACAGTTTCTTTATGTGGCTAGTATAGTATGTAACACTATTTTAAGCATACCTCGGAGCATACTTTATGTACCAATTTAAGTGTATAAATCTCTCACCCTTTGCTTTCAAATCATTCTTGTGATAACCTCAGATAAGTTGAATTCAGACAGTTACTGGGGCAGAACACAGCCCCTTGTTCATCAAAAACAGACTTTTTAATTAACTACCCGCCCATGAGCGCTTTATAAACCTTTTCTCGGACTGAGCTACGTGCATGTGTTGTAATTACAGTTGGCGGTCTTTGAGGCTATTCCCAGACCAAAAATCCTGCTCGTGGCCAGCACAGTCTCTGTTCCTGGGAAGCTTATGTTCAACACGGCAAACTGGGGCGGATTTGGTTTGTTTTGTTGTTTTACGCTGCACTCAGCAGTATTCCAGCTATATGACAAAGCGGTTCAAATAATCGAGTCTGGACCAGACAATCCATTAATCAACAGCATGACATCGAACCAGCTGGAATCGGTATACTATCGCCCGTGTCGACTAAGTCAGCGAGATTTTATCCACGTCAAAACAGATTTTATCAGAGACTTGGCGTTAAGGTCATCCCATCACCATCTATCATTTACAATTCTGTAATTTGTTAGCCATATATGGCGGTCTGTACACAATCGAGTTCGAACCAGATGTCCAGAGATGGACATCGTGAGCATCAAGCTACGCAAATGGGGATACGATCGGCAAAATGAAGGGCCGGACCAGCCGATCCCGTTAGTCGGCTTTATACGACAAGCATGGTTACCGAAAATCAATCACTCCTAACCCAGATCTTCACAGGTATCCTGGGACGAAAACCTGGGTATGGGAACCCTTTGTACGGGAAATCTGGGATGGGAATTTTGTACGGTAAGCCTGTATGGGAAGCTCTGGGACGCAGAGCCTGGTACTGGAAACCTGACACGGAAGCCTGTACTGGAAGCATGGTATGTTCCGGTCGGAAGCCTGGTACGTGAAGTTTCGGACGATAAAACCTGCTATGGGAAACTTCGGTCGAAAACCTACTACGGAAACCCCATACGGGAAGCCTTTGGACGGCAGCCTGGTACGGGAACCTTATACGGTAAGCCTTTATATGGTGTTCCTCAAAATTGGAAGATTGCGACGGTAAACCTGGTACTGAAAACGCCAGGCTTGAAGCCTTGAAGATCACCCTTTGGTTTACAATTTCACTGACCACCTTAGAAAACCTGTGTTGATGACGACACTGGTTCCGTATGACCAAAGAGTACCCTCGATGTTGCTGCTTTGAAAGTATGCAGTACCGATTTCAGTGAGTGAGCGTCTTTAGCCCTACAAACATGGAGATTTACGGCTAGGCAGTACCAAAGAGTTAATTAGTTCAAATGTTAGTGTTGGAATGGGTCCATTGGAGAGCAAGAATAGTCCCACAGGGTGTAGCAGTGTATATGATCCTAAATATCGAGGGAGGTCACCCAAGAAGAGTTCTTGTTTGTTCAACCAGTCCCGCTGGAGTCCAACATGACATACACGTTTCCGCCAAACATGTCCAGGATGGAGAGCCACAGAGAGTCTCTCGGTTGTCACAAACACGCTGGTCAGGGCATTCATGCAACAGATGATGAGGCAGGCACTTATAGTCTGCCGAGCAGAGCTGGCAGTTACCTGATCTTAACTGGTGTAGCAATCATATACACAACACCTTTGCGCACGCTGTAGATGAGGGATCTATCAACCGGAAAGTCCAGAGCCGCTGTTTGTAATATTGGCACAGATTATGGATCATTGAGAGATCTCTGCTCAAGCAGTGTTGTTTCAGACCAAGTAACTTTGTTTTTCACAATTGTTTTCCACTTCCGGTTGACGGGAATTGTAGTCAAGCTGCCGTTATCAATGTATTCAGTGCAATCATAAAACACCAGAAGCTTGAAAACTTCAGGAATGTCACGAAGGAAACGTTTATGGCTGAGCAGGAAGAATCTGTATGGTCTGGAAGAGGGAGGTAGGGACTTTGATGTTACAGTTTACCGTACAGATCATTATTTTTCCTAGCAAACTCACCTTCTCTGATGGCGATCAAGGAGAGGAGATGGGTACGATTCCAATCATGAACAAAACAACATTAGTCCTTGAACGCACTGGCAAACCTTGAAACAGCTTCAAACCATATCTGTGTGCTCGTTCGAGTGTGTGTTGCTGGAGGGAATGTACAGAGAGTCTCAGATCCGTAGAGGGCTAAGCTTTTCGGGGAACTACGCCAGATTTATACACAATAGCAGAGGTTAAAGAAGAAATGCATTTCACCATCAAAGGCTCCAATGTTTGTTGTGCTAAAGTTGATTGCTTTCATTTTTCTGCAGATATCGTTTGATTTGCTGTGAGGTGTCGGATGCTTGTTGGACCTTGGATTCCCCAAATGTGTGAAGCTGCTGTCTTCCTGCGACATCCTGAGCACCAAAGAGGCCATCTGCGCCTGGAGCATCTGTATGACTTCATGGTCCTTGTTGAAACGTTAACGGTACTTTCTTTGCGCTGAACTGAATCTCCGCTTGCAGCTGTATGTAGCAGATATCCATGAGAGCCAGGAATGTTCCTAGTTACTGATAGGGGAGTGTAATATCGTCTGCCTGTGTTGGAGCAGGGTATACCATGTAGCAATAAACCATATCACGAATCTTTGAAATCAGTGAGCAGATCGTTGATGATCGACTGGCTACAGCCATGGAGATAACACGCCTTCTTGTCGCGCGTACCTTGTCTGGCGCAGAACCAATTGCTGAGATAGCCCTTGATAGAATATAACTTTCCATTCAACTGTTACAGGATCAAATCGTCTGTTGATAAGGGTTCTTGATGCCATGCTTCCATAATTTGTAGAATAAACCTGAATGAAAGACACAATCAAAGGTTTTCTCTTCGGCAAAGGGAAGCAAGCAAACAGTTTACTGTTCTCTCAGAAGGACAGCCGTCATAATTGAGTCTACCATGCCTTTCTGGACGCTATGATGTAGGGGTGAGGGAGTCCACCAAGTAATACTTCCGTTCTAAAGAGTTTCCAGATCGATCGATGGAAGAGCGTCTTTTCACGGTAGCTGTGTGGGTCAGTCCGTTACGTAAGCTAACCCTCGTTTGAGAGGTATGGGGCACATGTTTCAGTTCAATGAAAGCGTTGAAAAGGTACATTAAACAGGAGACTGAGTGTATCACCACCATAGAGGATGTGTTCATTGCAGACGTGGTCAATACCAGGGGCTTTTCCCCTTTTGAGAGTTGTCATTGCCATTGGTATTATATTTCTCTGCATGGGAATGCGTGCGTGTGCAGTGACTGTAACCTACGTAAACTTAACATTGTTATAGAAGTTGGTGTCAAACCTATTATCAGAGAGTGCAGAATAAAGATTTGCAGAGTATTTTCCCATGCTAGAACTATGTCCTTAGCATTCCTGACATTTTGTCCATCATCATCAAAGTCCAATTCCCTGTTCCTACCGAGCGTGATTTTTCTTGAATCAACCAGGCGCCAGAGGGACGATTGATATATTTCTGCAGCAGTATCTCCTGTGATGTTGTCCTGTGATGTTGCTCTATATGTTGTCTCTGGGAACGTCTGAACTGGTCTCTTGAGATCCATGTAGTGAGCATAGCTTTGCTATGTTCCTCTCACGGGCTTACCATCAGTTACCTACAGGGCACGACCACGTCTATTCTAGTCGTGTTTTTAACTTTAGTTGCTTTAGCTCCAGCATGGCTTCAGGTGTTTTTGTAGCAAATGCGTTGGAATGTTGAGTTTTGCGGTTGTAACCAAACGTAATGTGTTAAGATCGTTACAAAATGTTTCCCAAATCAGAGGTCGATTGAAGAGGTCTTGTAAGGAAGTCATCTACTTTGAGGTCACGTACTAACTGGTTGTGTAACTTTCTCTTATGGTCTTTTGCATCGAGTTTCTTCCAGTTTAGTTCAATTCTGGGGAAGTCCTTTAGGTATGGCTTCTGTGGTGATGTTAACATTTAATTCAAACACCAGGGGGCGATGTCCACTCACATCAAGAGGGTGATCATCCAATATTTCGCACTGGAAACATCGAGCTGCCGGGAAGAACCGATTAACACGCAGTCAATGAGCGAGCCACATGTATCAAATCATGAGACATAGGAATTAGTTGGCACCAGTGGTACGCGAAATCTCCACATGAAATCTCCCATGAAGATAACAGTTCCTTGTTCGTTGTATTGACAGAACTAGATTCCAGAGCTTCTCAATATACTCGAGTGAAGACTGTCGCACCGTATTTCCTGCAAGAAAGATGTAGACTTGGAACGCGTACATGATTTCCATGCACCAGATATATGTATACCAACAATC
The DNA here is from genome assembly GCF_003918875.1 of Haliotis rubra. Taxonomy (NCBI): domain Eukaryota; kingdom Metazoa; phylum Mollusca; class Gastropoda; order Lepetellida; family Haliotidae; genus Haliotis; species Haliotis rubra. The sequence goes on from NW_025767457.1 coordinate 1,928,219, forward strand.
CGGTCATCTTGGACATCAACAACACTGACAAATTCGTCCAGGCTTTTATTGCCACAGAAAGGCTACTCCACCTTTGCCCACCTTTCTGCACAGTGGTAGTTTTAGATCTTTGTCGCAGACACCATGAGCACTGTATTTACATCATGTAGGAAGCTGAGGTCCTTTTCAAAGAGCCAATACTCACCTTTAATCCTCATATATGACTACTTTCTGCCACGCAAAGGTTTCCTGAGATATGGCCTGTTGCATTCCAGGTCATTATGTTTAAGGGTGTCAGGTTCATTGAGCTTCTGTAGATTTGGTCTTAGTGAGCAGCGACATAATCACATTTCTGCAAAGCCACGGTAGACACGTCACTCCTTCGAGCCAGAAGTGGTGTACTTCTTACCTTCTTAACATCGTCCAGAATACATTAAGAGCTTGTTTGGCAGCACTTCCTTCTGCTGGAGAGTCTGATAACTGATACTCGAACACCTCCATCCAACAGATATTCACGGACCCGCTCTGTCTTTACTGTGATCCCACCAATGATGAATCTCTTTGTATTGACTTATCTCATTTTGTCACTTTGTGAGTCCGTTCTGCTGTGTAGTTCCAGCACTGTGTGATATTCTACTGGAGCAGCTTTGAATAGGAAGACGTTGATCCCTGGTGTGTATCAGTGATATTCCCTTGCTCACTATAAGTTTGCATGACCTTTGGGACAGTATCTTGGCGTTGGGTGTCACTCAATTATCGCTAATCGAAAGAACAGGTTTCGAGAGTTTGAAGACCTATTACCATCTGAACAAGTCTGCTTTTCAATGGTACATCATAGAGAGGGACGTGTGTTAAGGCTGTCTGATAGTGTACTGTATTTTGTCTCACAGGGCTGGCTGCCAGAAGCTGAAATTAACTTCAGTCCTTGGGCCAGAAGCTGACTGTAAAACCACTCTGGACCCATTAAAGTTTTTGTTTTCTTGCAGGTCCTTATGGGTCGACAGCTTTTTTTATCCCCAATAACTAAGCATATTATTTCCATATTAAAATATAGGGCCAACACATTCTGATCAGGACTCCACGACCCTTTTATGGTTCTGGGTTCCCTTATGGCCTGGGTAGCTTTTCAGGGTTAGTGCGATGAACACTGCTGGCTGCAGAGACTGGAAGAAGAGGGGAAGAAGTTATCACTCCCAAACAAAGGAGAAAGTAGGTGGAATGGAATCTGATGAAGGTATTTTCTCATTGTGTTGCTGCTGTTTATGAAGCTGATCATGTCGCACATTAACGATTTCTGACATTGATAGGTATTTTTGTCAGATCTGGTGCTAGAACCTCAAACATTTTCCGATGATGTTCATCAAGCTTGTCAACATATTCTTTGGATAAATCTCATGATTTTTTCACATTGTTCCTTCGTCGTAGATGTTTGGCTGCTACGCTTTTAGATGTTAGGCAAGAGCTGCCCTTTTTCAATAGATGATATACTATTCACAACTGACCGGTGTTCATCACCTAGCTGGTTAACTGGTTAGCTGGTCTGCTGAGACTCGTTACTTCTCCCTCGGAGTTTTCTCTCACCATGCACACTTGACAAACCAAGCTTGTTTTACTTTTAGGTCTTTCGTAATGTGAGTGACGTCACACGGTAACTGTTTCAGCCTTCACACCACCTTTTTCTACAGACTTGGTACGACCGCACACTATTGACTCCAAGAGATGATTGGGTGTCAATGATACTTGAGTTCTTTCCTGATTGCATTCTTCTTAGCTTTTCAAACAAGTTATGCCTCATACTTTCAAGTAAATCTTCTTTTCATCCAACTCTGATACCAGTTTCTGCGTTAAAGAAGCCTTCTAGAAATGAGGAATAGTTCTGTAGTCAGCAATTAATTCAACATCAAGCACAGACAGAGTTCGTGACGTAGATTGTGTGGATTGTTTGAACACATCCATGTTTGGCTCCAGTGGCTGTACTTCAACAAAAAATCACCTCTACACTTCACGAATTGATTTCATCAACTCCGTTTGAGAATCATTTGTCCCAGCCATTTCAATCATACTGTCGATGGTGGGGCACATACTTGTGTCACAACACTCAAAATCTTTCAGATCATTTTGTCCCCGTTACCGCTCGGCGGCAATCTTTGAATTTTCAAATGGATGGCAGTACCGATTTCTTGGGTAGAGTAGATGTAGCATTACCTTTTAACTGGAGTCAATTAACACTGCTTAACCTTCCTATCTTTTCACAACCGCGACATATACGAAAGATCAATGTTATACAGACCCTGAAACAAATATATCCAAGAAAGCCAATGCAAGTCTAGAATATGTGGCAAGTCTAGATTTGCCAGTTTCATGAAGAAAGTTTCTGGGCTCCTTTTCATTATATTTTATGATTATTTTTAGGAACAGGTCTTTTTCTGTAAAGTATGATCATTTCAGAGACTGGATGTCAGTCTAGTTCTCACTCTGCCAACAACATACCCTCTCGATTGATTGTAGGCACATTGCGATTCCATCGTCTAGGCCAATCTTATTTTAAGACTGCCGTCTTTTGGATGGAATATTTGGGTGATCGGGGCTAAACAAACAACACACAGTGACTAACAAACGCTACACACAGGATAATGGATGACAATAGGTGCACAGTAGATGCCTTTAACAAGGAGGCTTTGTGTTGTTACAGCTTGTTCTTACAGTACTGATACCGAGTGATACCGGTAGGTGAGACCCGTGATGATCTGGCTTAGAATTGGTCTTGATCATGGATACAAAAACATAGTATCGTCATCAACACAGGTTTTTCTAATGTAGTCAGTGAAATTGTAAACCAAAGGGTGATCTTCAAGAGCTTCAAGCCTGGTGTTTTCAGTACCAGGTTTACCGTCCCAATCTACCAGTACGAGGTTTCCCGTACCAGGCTTCGCGTCCCAGGCTTCCCGTATGAGGGTTTCCGTAGTAGGTTCATCGTCCGAAATTTCACGTACCAGGCTTCGGGTACCAGGTTTTCCATACCAAGCTTCCAGTACAAGGATTCCCGTGTCAGGTTTCCAGTACCAGGCTTCGCGTCCCAGGCTTCCCATACAGGCTTCCCGTACAGGCTTCCCGTACAAGACTTCCCATCCCAGATTTCCCGTATAAGGATTCCCATACCAGGTTTTTCGTCCCAGGATACCTGTGAAGATCTGGGTTAGAATTGATTTTCAGTAACCCGTACTTGTCGCAAGAGGCGACTAACGGGATCGGGTGGTCCGGCTCGCTGACTTGGCCGATCGTATCCCAATTGCGTAGATCGATGCTCACGATGTCCATCACTGGATTGTCTGGTCCAGACTTGATTGTTTACAGACCGCCATATATGGCTAGGCAAAATTGGTGTAAATTGTAAATGATAGATGGTGATGGGATGACGTAACACCGGTCTTTAGTCTCTTTGACGTGGATGAATTTGTGTTGAAATCCATGTAACCTGCTTGTAAATTGATACCAATGCTTTGTTTCTGAGGAGCAGATTACTACATAGGAACCCTATGTGGTGTTGAAGGTTTAGGTAAGATAAATGGAAACTAACATAAATGTTTTAGTCGGTATTTTTCATTGTTTATGTAATGTGTAATGTAATGATTCATACATGTGTACACAAAGAACTTGACATATCTCACGATTGAATGAGCCCCGATCTTAACCCTTTGGAGCATATCTGGGACATGATTGGTCGTCGTGCATAATAAAGAGATCCTCCTGTACGGAACCTGGTCCAATTGAAATCTGTTTTACACGAGGAACGTGGCGAATACTGCCACTTCAGAGGATCAGGTGGCTCACAGGGGCTATGAGGAGGAGAGTGCTGGCTGTCATATAGTCACATGGAGGTTACACTCGGTATTGACCTTGTATCGTGTAAGACACGCAAAATGACATTTTGAATGTTCACATTCACCAATGAATTCAACATTCCAGCCATACTTCTGTAAAGACATGGTTATGTCTGAAAATCAGTTAGCTTTTTTTAAATGAGCAATTATCATTATTAATTCAACATGTATTCCAGTCATTTCGTCGTTTTTTTATGAGTCGAGGGGATCATACGGGTCAGAAAAACACATGTTTTTGCTGTACCTGTTGAAACCTATCATTGTAAAAAATAGTGTGCTTAATTATGTTCTTTGTGTATAGTTTGCTAGTCGCCGAGAAGCTTTATGTACGTGTTCAAAAATCTATCATTGCCAAATACAGGGTTGCTTAATTAAGTTCTTTGTGTATATACTAGAACGTGGATATGGCATGGGCATGTCTGTGATATCAAGAACACTTTTAATGACCATGTCTTGTACATGCGTTCCAGCCATTAAAGACGGTTAATATATTTCTTGAAAGAATAAGCTTAAAACACACGGTAAGGCACCGCAATAATTTCTTGAAAAACAATATTCCCACATCTATTATGAAACTGTTCAAACTATTAAAGACGGTTGAAGAGAAATATTTCTTGAAAGGGTAATCATTCTACCATAGTGTTTATCAAGGTCGAATCGATATTTTCAATAAGACGTTTCTGTGAAAACGTTGTGCCGATGTTCGAGTCCAAGTGATTCGATTAATCTTTCATTGTTTTGGTATTTCTGGCCTGGTTATTTATATTTTGTAAACATTGAGTTTCAAGTCGGCCATCGAAACCCATCGTTTATGCACTGTTTATTTTTGAATACGAGGTCATCATTAATATTCTATTTCTAACGTCTGCGATACCCTTGAAGTACACTATATGGGACAAACCAAACAACGAAAACATATTTACATGACAAAAAAAGACAAAAGCATCTCTAAACTGGACATTTTTAATCCAGAACAATACATTTTAGGGCAGACTGACTGACTGAGTTTTGGTTTAACGCCGCTTTTTACCAATATTCCAGCAACATCACGGCAGGGGACACCAGAAATGGGTCATTTCACATTATTGTACCCATGGGGGATTCTGATTCGGGTCTTCGGCGTGACGAGCCAACGCTTTAACCACTAGGCACCCCACCGCCTTTTAGGCAGACAGTGAGCGAGTAGTAACAAGCTATATCGTGACTAGAACAAGTCATACATTTATATAATACATTTTTAGCCTATGAAATCTGTCGACAAAGAACTGTAAACTATAGTCCGTATGGCTCAAAAGCAGACCGATGAATTGCAATCTAACTCGAAAACTAAAATACATATGATACTCAATGAAACGCTGATTATAATCGAAACATCAGAAAGAACTATCAAAGAACTAGACTGTCACAGGCTTACATTAAAACTAGCATTGATAGGCGTACTATAGTGCTATACACAACGGCACATAACAAATATGTGCTACAAATCGCTAAAAATTCAAGGCAGATCACAATACAGCGGAGCATGGGGACTGACATTAGGTCTGAATTACATGCAGAAGGTCGGTTGCGAGTGTGTCCACCTTGGACATTGATGCAGGTCTGGTACCTTGCTCATTGAGGCCAATAAACGTCAATGAAGTCCTGGACAAAAGTATTCCATATCCGAAGAAGGATCTGGCGGATTTCTCACCCTGGATAATAATGCAGCCACCCCCAAAATGACGATCTTCCTGAAACTATGGCCTGATGTAACGTTCCCCTGTGCGCCAGTAGACATGTTTGCTGCCTCCAGCTCGTTGAGGAGGAAACGGAACTCATCGGTCGCCATCGCAAGTGTTGCCTGCCTCACTGGAAACCTCGATGTTGGCGTCAGTGTTGGCTGGGCGTCTTGCACGAATGTTTTGACGCGGACGCAGACGTCGTCGAACTGTTCTGGAAGATACACTTCTGTTGCCATGGTACGAGCTGGCTGGATCCTGTATCGGAGTCTTGGTGTGGGTACGTCACATGTTGGTGGCCACAACGGGGTCAGTCTATAACTTGCATGTTTTGCTCTAACGTCGGCATAAGTGTCAAATGGTGTCTATATGGACGTTGAGTCGACGAGTAACGTCATGCTGGGAGGTACAATACTGAAGCATGCCAATAGCTCTCCGTCTACTAGGGCTTGAACGGGTCCAAATGTTCTACCCGGGTACCCACCCCCTGTTACCATACCTACCCGGATACCCGTTATGTTAATTCCTGACATCAAATTTGTAAGAAATAGAAATATATTCTTCAGCCCGGAGGCTACAATTTCTGTTTTTCAATATTTTAACCATGTTTTATATTCAAAACAGGTTACTGCACACTTATGTCTAAATCTTCAAAGACAATACAACCTTTTAATCATAAAAGAATAATATACTACATTGTTTAATCTATTAGTCACATGATCATAACGGGTCCGTGTATTGAGATGGGTACCCGGGTCTAACTCATTACCCACCCGTCCAGGGTATCCAGGTTACCCGTCCAGAAGGATGAATAGAGGTGTTTTTTCTGACCTCTTAAGACTGCATTGAGTGACAATAAGCGCCTGGATGTCTGGCCTTTCAAAGTGAACATTGAAGCCATTTTTCTTGAACAGGTAATGCATCATGCAAAGACGCAATTCGAACAACTGCTTGGTTGGGTTTCTCCGACTATTTTAACACAATCTTTCAGTGGTTCAAATCCAAACATTCATTCACAGGATCACAAATGGAAACATTCTATGTTAGTTATTACATCACTGAGATATATAAACATATTTAGAAATGTCAGCTATTACATCACTGAGACATGTAAAGACATTTAGACATGTTAGTTATTACATAATGGAGGTATAAAAACACAATTAAACATATAAATTATTACATAACTGAGGTATAAAACGAATCAGAAATGGCTGTCATTACATCATTGAGATATATAAACATATTTAGAAATGTCAATTATTACATCACTGAGATATGTGAACACATTTAAACATGTCAGTTATTACATCTTTGCGATATGTAAACAAATTTTGACGTGTCAGTTATTACATCATTGAGATATATAAACACATTTAGACATGTCACATATTACATCATTGAGATATATAAACATATTTGGACATTTGAGTTATTACATCATTGAGGCATAAAGACACATCTAGAAATGTCAGTTAGTACATCACCGAGATATATAAACACATTTAGACATGTCACATATTACATCATTGAGATATATAAACATATTTAGACATTTGAGTTATTACATCATTGAGGCATAAAAACACATCTAGAAATGTCAGTTATTACATCACCGAGATATATAAACACATTTACACATGTCAGTTGTTACATTATTAAATGCATGAACATATGTCCTTGACATATTATCTCAATTTATTTTAGATGAAAAGTGTTCCCTTTCTTCCATTGCAGCCACAATAGTTGGATGTTACAAAGAAAACGTGAAAAACCGTCACTTCAACCTGAGTCCAGGGCATTACGATCCCAAGTCTTTGACAGCCGAGACATGTTCTAGTGTCTGCGGGGCCTACCTCAACAGCTTCGCAGGGCTCACAGGCGGTCAGTTCTGTTTCTGTGGGTCGGAGAAGCCAGCGGACACCTACAAACAAGACACCGCTAACTGTGACAGCAGCTGCTCGGGGAAACAAGGCCCAGAAATGCGGCGGACGTGGGTACATCACAGTGTATCAAACATTTCAGCCAATCAAAAGGTTGAGATTCAAGTCGCTGGCACAACGGCCTTGACCAAAACAGGAGATCAAAGTGAATTTTGAAGTGAGGTCGAGGCTGGATACAACCTCTTCTATCGGATGAACTATGGGGATGGCACTGAAGGATGGACCGAAATGCCACAGGGATGTTCAGTAAGACGTACGCCATCCCCGGCCAACACGACGCAGTGGTCACTGCATCTGACAGCAGTGGATCTGTGACGGTGAGTTTGTACATTCGTACATAACCTTTGTGATTTTTCAACTGGAATCATTTTAATACTTGAACGTATGCATCGAAAACCGGTTTCCAAAAACAAGACAACGTCGCTTGGCACCCATCATAAATACATGCAAAGGCAAGCAAATCGTTCACAAAAACGCAGGCAAATACAATATACGCAAAACAATGACATTTTTGTCACTGACGCCTCGAATTTGGATTTATCTTTCACATGTTTATTTTACTTGAAATATATTGTGCAGATCTGAAGTCGTGACGAAAAATAATTCGATTAATATTTCAGAATTTGCTGTTAATTATGAAAAAACATATCTACTTTTAGATACATATTAAATGTAAATGATAACATATGCAATAAGACAAGGATTCTGTTCCAGAAAATTGGAAGCGCGGGAGTACTTGTTGAAGCACCAGTGAACAACGTCTCCCTTGTCTGCCCAAAGTTCAGCAGCTACGAGAGGAAGGCGTGCACGGTCACCATCACCCACGGCACAAACCTCCGCCTCCAAGACAATGTCAACAACATAGACAGGACATTAAAAGTAGCAGGTAAGACTGAAAAGTCATCTTGGGCATGTTTCAGGATGACAATAAGACGACATGGCGTGGAATCTCTAAGAACTGATGACACAACAGCACAATTCAGTTTCAAATCCAGTACTCCGTTTGGGAACAAACATGGACATGGAACTTAATTAAGCAGTTCACAGAAAAGGTATTGTCCTGCTAAGACATATTTTGAGATGGTGCCGGATCTTGTTGTGTGGATACTACCCTTGAAATCTAGTGTTTGTCAATGGCTGAAATATTGCTGATGTGACTATAAATTTGAAACTCACTCACTCAGTATCTAGTGTATCCGCCACGTGCCTTGATGGCAGCCATAACCCTTTTCCTCAAGCCTTCACTGAGCCCGAGGCAATTATCGGCACTTCTCATCATACAATGCTGTCCCAACCATATTGTACACAGGAGAGACCCTTGCCTGCAAACGACAACCATGAATGTCCCAGATGTACTCGACGGAGTTCAGATCAGGGCTCCTTGCAGGCCAAGGGAGAGTCTCATTAGCATTATTACGCAGGAACTCTACCACAGCATCGGAACGATGTAGCCTAATATTGTCGTCCATGAATAAGGGGCGGGTAGCCAATTGGTGGTTATCAAAATGTGGCACAACAACTTGAATGTCCGAGATGTCGCACTGGCCATTAGGATTTCACCAATGTCACCAATGTCAACTTACAGTAATGGTAGACACATCCCCACACCATAACTGAGCCTTCACCAAGAGGAACAGTAGGATGAATGTTTCTCGGCACATCTGCAATGTTAGAGCAACTTCAAACTCTCAGATGTCCATCCGTACATGCTGCAGGAACCTGCTTTCATCTGACCAATGGATCCATCTCCAGGTCCGAAGATTTCAACGCCGTCGAGCAAAACACCACTGGAGACGTTTCCGTTGATGTTCATGAGTCAGACTTGGGATGAACCCGGGACGTCAAACCAATAGCATTGAGACGGATACGCACGGTCTTAGTTAACAAGTGTCTTTGCTTGTGGCGAAGGGTTCCCGCCTCACGTAACATGTCAGATTGCCATCTGCCGCTGGAGTGGTCTTCCTGGGTTGTCATGGCCTTGGTCGATCCTTGACACCGCCTGTTTGTTGGTGTTGCCGGACAAGTCTACTGATGACGCAGTGGCAGTAAAGAAGCTGACGACCGAGGACCTTGAATGACATGCCAGCGCATGCATACCCACCAGCCACCATTTCAGTCTCAATGAAAGTCTTCTCGTTCTGGGCGGTGGGGTAGCCTAGTGGGTAAAGCGTTTAAGCTCGTCAGTTGAAGACCCGGGTTCGATTCCCAAATTAGGGTACAATGTGTGAAGCTCATTTCAGGTGTCCCCCGCCGTGATATTGCTGGAATGTTGCTAAAAGCAGCGTAAAACCATACTCGCACACTCACTCTTCGTTCTCATGTTAACCTGTATGGATGGGAAACGGATGGCATATATTTTCACAAGTATTATACCCTTGGAACGGTCAGGGAGATATACTGCTTTTAATTATATGAGTGGGTAACATGCTTCACATGCATGTGTTCTGCGTTTTGGAAAAACCCTTTCAAACTGAAACTATGTACTAAACAATGGTATCGATTAACACATTGTCATTATCGATAGCTACATGACTATGATGAAATATATTAAGCGTTGCTTAATCTGGAGTTCCATGTCTATAGATCATCAGTGAGCCGCTGATTGGGTGACACGACACAAAGGAGATAAACCCGCTATATTTTCGGACCCTTCATCACATGTTCGTTCATTGTTTTTGTAAAACACAACACATGTCTCGAACATGAAACACGACAAATTATAAGATTATTTTTTTCTGCATGTTGGAGGCAAATTACGTTTGAAATTATTTCCCAAACAAAATCAGATTACAAATACAGGAGGATCCTTTCATTATTAGCCCACACAAAAACTGTTTCCACAGATCCTGTAATCGGCGTCGCTGGCTGTTGTGTTCCGTACACCGCCAAAGCAGAACCAGAGAGTTTGTCAGGAGATGATGCCATCTTCATCATGCCAGCTGCAGAGTTTAGATTTCATGGAGTTGTTACACACTGGGAGCCTGTGGGCGGACAAAGAAGGCAAAGTTACAGTCAAGGTAATATACACATTATTTCCTACCTAAGATGTTGCTTATAGTATTGTAAAATTGTTTTCCTCCTGACAGGGTACGTAAGTCCCAAAAATATCAAACGTCAATCTGATCTACCAAATTTTAGTCATAGAATATGTGTTGTTTTAAATGATGGCTAAATATTAGTACAAGCTCCAGTGGCTGAAGGATGGTGTAAATCCAGCTAGGGTCGATGAAGGTAGCAGCAATACTGTAAGTCCCCATTGTCCCTGGCATGGTGATCTACCTTCCGGAGCTGGTGATATATATCCCGTTTTATGTTGTAATACCTCTGATTAGTATAAAAAGTAAGTTACATGCTAGTTTTTTTTATCTATGACTGATATTGTAGTTGTTTTACTGTCCTTTGGCGACAGATCTTACAATATGACATTATGAATTATTTAAGTATGACTGTTTTAGTCACTATGTGGTTGAGATATTGCCAATTTGACTTTAAATTTTAACTCACTTACCTACGATGTTACAGTATCATTTTAATTGTATAACTGCCTATGTGGTGTAGTGGATACAGTGTCCGCTCGGTAAACGGAAGGTTGTTTCAACCCTGGTTGCGTCATACCAAACCTACGTTAATTGATGGCACTTGTATATATACCCTGTCTGACGTTCGTCATTAATGGATAAACCAAGTTTGGGTTTATTTGGAAAATACAATACAATGTGGTCTGAGAGGAGTCTCCATGGTAGAGAACGGTCTGGTGTCTGAGTAGCCTAGTGCTTCCAAAACGGTCTGGGCTAGGCATAAAAAAGCCACACAAAAGGCTTCCATACTCAATCCCAGCTTAAGTGGTATGCAGGTATGTATATAATTATAAATTATTAACTTTCACCTTTAAATCATCGATTGTTCACTCATCCACAGGGGCGGTGGATAGCCTAGTACTTACAGTTCGTTCGTCACGCCGAAGAGCTGCGTTCGATCCACATGGGTACAATATGTGAAGCCCATTTCTGGTGTTCCCCGCCGTGTTATTGCTGGAATATTGCTAAATGCGGCGTAAAATTAAACCCACTCACTCATTCACTCACACAGCAACAAATCACTTTTGAGTACACAATGATATAAGATGAATCTCTTTGTTTTATGGTTCTCAAGCCCGACTGTGATGACTACTGCTATCAGACGAATACATGTGGAGGGCAAATGTAAAGGAACAATGTGCGACTCAGACAAAGTTTTCTGTCATCAAACCGGAACGTGCTCAAATAAGTGTCAACGAATAGACCGATACCCGTCAAATACCCCCTTAGTTGACTATGTAGAACGTCAGTCCACAGAGCTGACCGTTTCCAAGGGCCATCAAGTTGTGGAATGTCCATACATGAATGTATTTCCTGGTGACATCATCGCCTATAAAAGATCAAAAGTGTCTGCCACCATCACAGTGTCAAAGAAAGAGACAACAGGAGATCGCAAATATGGAGGTTCAACTGAAAAGTTTTCAAAGAACTCAGGAGTTCCTATGCCCAAGACACGTCACCATGTGAGAGCCATCTACTCCAGTCAAACGAAGGTTTCTCTGGACTATTTATTCGAAGAAGCTAAGAAATACACCCTGCGTGTAAACGTTAGTAACGTTGACATTGAAGGCTCTGAAACTGCTACGACAGAGATCGATGTTCAGGAAGGTATCAATGCAACAATCCTCGTTGGTCCCAAATACCTTCCTGTAAACACAGAGGGAATATACAGGATCCTTCCTCATACAGGTAGGGTCGGCCGCCGTCAAATACAATAACTGTATATACAGTGCACCCTGGTTATAATGCCCCTGGTTGTAATGCCCCGTGGATATAATGCCATGTTTTGGCCAGAACGGATTTCCTCCCCCCTTATAATACCCGTGTTAAAATGCCAAACTGGATATTAATGCTATTTGTTTTGGGAACATTCCCTCGTTATAATGCCAGTTACTGGCTGCATGTAGTATGCATACGTTAATTGGTTAATTGACATGACTCAAAGTAATTGACCAAACTCATTAATGATTTAAGTCATGTAATCCCATATGGGATAACACATGTAACAAGTCACCTGCAGCCCCTGAACCCTGAGATTTACCAGTCATTCAAGGCTTAGTACAGAAGTATCAGCTCAGTCACCTTGTTGATTGCATAGGACCTCTAGTGTCCTACCTACAATGCCCTATTATCTCTTTGACAAACGGTGGCATTATAAATCCAGGGTATACTGTATATATATATTCCTCTGCTGATTTCGATAGCTTCCTGTGAAACCAGGGCTTGCTAGTCAAGTTCTTTGCCTTGCAACCGTTACTTGATCTGTAGTGTCACCTGTTTAATTCTCTGTGGAGACTTTGGATAAGAACGGCGCCAGGATTTTATGCCATTTCTCAAACACTGCCTGCTCTTCCAATTGTTCTTTTGTTATGTTCGGATAAATGAAATCTTTGAGACGTTAATGATGTTTTACAGCACCAAGTTATTCGATTGTCTGAAAATCAATGTAATGACGTTCCCACGTCATAGACATAATGACGTCAGAACGTCATCATTGTTTACGTTACATTAAGAAATGTGTTCATTCTAGGAAACGCCGCTTCTCTCCCACTGATCACAATGCGGTACAGATACTACAAGACCCGTGAAGGTCCGGGTTAGAATATTGATCTTCAGTAACCCATGCTTGTCGTAAGAGGTATATCGTATGGTGGCGGTGAATACCATCGCTTTCGCCTCCGAATTTTAAGGCGAGAAAGCGATATCACGAGACGATGGCCCTAATCAGCCACCATAATTAACGGGATCGGGTGGTCAGGCTCGCTGACTCTGGTTGAGACATGTCATCGGTTCCCAACTGCGTAGATCGATGCTCATGTTGTTGATCACTGGATTGTCTGGTCCAGACTCGATTATTTACAGACCGCCGCCATGTAGCTGGAATATTGCTGAGTGCGCCAAAACTAAACTCACTCTCTTACAGATACTACAACGAAATATATAGTTTACATATTTCTTTTTTGAGTCTTCGCGGGTTTCATTTTAACACACTCTGTATTATGGATTTGTTTATGTTATATTATTCCTTTGAATATACCTATTGCTTTTAACCAATATACACCGACTTGTCTTTGTATCCGTTATTTCAATGGAATAGTTGTTAAACCCCTAAGACGCATGTTTCAGGTACTGATGTAAAGCGAGACTGGGATTTTGGAGACACGACTGTTTTCAATAGTACAAACACTGACCAATACAAACACGCATATACATCCAAGGGTGTATATAATATAACAGTGAGATGCTGGAATACACAAAACAGTAAGAGCAACGTGTCCATGGTGACGGTGGAGGAAAAGATAATTGGCATCAGTGTCAAGTACAGACCGTGTGTCACATTACAGAACTGTAGCTTTGACGTAACAGTAACTGGGGGATCAAACTTCGTGATTACATGGAACTTCGGCGATTCCACTGTTAATACGACGACGCAAGACGAGTACACACAAAACCACGTTGTAAAGCATGTATATAACACGGGCGGTAATCTGTCTGTCATAGCCAATTGTCTCCAATCACGTTGGTTCAAAGATCGTTCACTTTCTTCCTACCTGTGCAGGAGGTGTGCACTGGCTTGTCCCTAATTAGGAAATGGCACCGAAAAGAACGTACCTTTCAGAATTGCATGGAAACTTGATCACGGTTCTGACTGTAAGTTTAAACTTCTATTCCGTGAGCAAAATGTGTTGGTAGAGAAGGCTAACTTGACCACAATGAGGTGGGAGTCGGCAGTGCAGAACGGGCTTCCGGCTAATATCTATCCTCTGATCCTCAAGGTTCAGAATGATATTGAAAAGACGAAATACATGTCAATCTTTTACAATAGAAACTGCCATGAAGGAATGGAGTCTAAAATGCAATGCTACCATGATCAGAACCGGGGAGGGAGCCTCCTGCACAGTGACTGTCAAAGAAGGCTCCAATGTGAGATGCACATGGGACTTTGATGATGGAAAGGTGGTAAACTTTAACCAAGGAGCAGCGGACTGGTCGCTGAGAGCAAGTACTCCAGAAATTCGTGAACATGTATTCACAGAGGGCAAGACTCACAATGTCACGATTACCTGTTTCAATAATGACCGAAGAGAGCCTCATTACCACTCAATTCTCGTGATGCAGGGTGTGGATGACGTTGAGATTGACCATGAGAGCGCCATACTCTTCAGCAGGCCCGGAATCGGACATTTTTCCTTCTCGACGTCTGGCGTTCCGCCTAATGAGGCCAAAGCTGAGTTTTCCTTTGGGGACCGTCAAATCGAAACAAAGGATTTGAGGATGAACTACAACTATACGCACGGTTATCGTGATCCGGGGTGTTATCAGGTCAATGTCAAGCTCTCGAACAGGGTGAGCTCGAAAAACTTTAACAATCGCAGGATCTGCGTGATTGAGAAGATCGAGGGCTTGAAGATCGTCACTGACCCTGTTGCTGCTGTGCTCAACAAATCTCTGGTTGCCAAGGTGATAATGCATCGAGGACCAGCTGGTGCGCTCGTCAATATTACCTGTGACTATGGCGATGGACAGGGAAAGATATCATTCATCAGACAAGGTCGGTTCCATACAATGTCAAGTAACTTTTCACGTTTAACACTGACGGATCTGTATGTAATGATTTTGGGAGCGGCCAAATTCAGGGATTGATAATAGTTAAGGCAAACTAATGGAATATTCTCAAAAACAGATTCTATTTTGTGTAAACTGAATAGATATGAATGGATCACCAGAAATCAGTGATGAAGGGTAAGTGTGGCTTACTCACTCACACAATTTTCCCCTTGAAGTAAGTATTCGCCTCTTTCAACAAGTATTGGGTGGTAGCTGTAGAGGTGGTATTGACTGAGGGTAGAGATAGCAGTGACTGATGGTAAAGATGGTATTGTCTACTGGTAGGGATGGCATTGACAGATGGTAGAGATGTCGATTGGTGGAGGTGGTAATGACTGATGTTGAGGTGATATTGATTGATGGTAGAGATGGTATTGTCTGTTGGTAGAGATTGCATTGACTGATGGTATTGTCTACTGGTAGGGATGGCATTGACTGATGGTAGAGATGGTATTGTCTACTGGTATGGATTGCATTGACTGATGGTAGAGGTGGTATTGTCTACTGGTAGGGATGGCACTGACATATGGTAGAGATGGTATTGTCTGTTGGTAGAGATTGCATTGACTGATGGTATTGTCTCACTGGTAGGGATGGCATTGTCAGATGGTAGAGGTGGTATTGTCACTGGTAGGGATGGCACTGACATATGGTAGATATGGTATTGTCTGTTGGTAGAGATTGCATTGACAGATGGTATTGTCTACTGGTAGGGATGGCATTGTCAGATGGTAGAGGTGGTATTGTCTACTGGTAGTGTTGGCACTGACATATAGTAGATATGGTATTGTCTGTTGGTAGAGATTGCATTGACTGATGGTATTGTCTACTGGTAGGGATGGCACTGACTGATGGTAGAGATGGTATTGTCTACTGGTAGGGATGGCACTGACATATGGTAGAGATGGTATTGTCTGTTGGTAGAGATTGCATTGACTGATGGTATTGTCTACTGGTAGGGATGGCAACTGATTGATGGTAAAGATGGTATTGTCTACTGGTAGGGATGGCATTGTCAGATGGTAGAGGTGGTATTGTTCACTGGTAGGGATGGCACCCCGACATATGGTAGAGATGGTATTGTCTGTTGGTAGAGATCTGCATTGACTGATGGTATTGTCTCACTGGTAGGGATGGCACTGACCGATGGTAGAGATGGTATTGTCTACTGGTAGGGATGGCAACTGACTGATGGTAGAGGTGGTATTGTCTTCACTGGTAGGATGGCACCGACATGGTGGTAGAGATGGTATTGTCTACTGGTAGGGATGGCACCGACTGATGGTAGAGATGGTATTGGTTCACTGGTAGGGATGGTACTGACAGATGGTAGAGGTGGTATTGTCTGTTGGTAGAGATTGCATTGACTGATGGTATTGTCTACTGGTAGGATGGCACTGACATATAGTAGAGATGGTATTGTCTACTGGTAGGGATGGCATTGACAGATGGTAGAGATGGTATTGATTACTGGTAGGGATGGTGTCACTGTCAGATTGGTAGAGGTGGTATTGTCTACTGGTAGGGATGGCATTGTCAGATGGTAGAGGTGGTATTGTTCACCGGTAGGGATGGCACTGACATATGGTAGAGATGGTAGTGTCTGTTGGTAGAGATCATGCATTGACTGATGGTATTGTCTCACTGGTAGGATGGCACCGACAGATGGCAGAGATGGCATTGTCTGTTGGTAGAGATTGCATTGACTGATGGTATTGTCTACTGGTAGGATGGCACCGACTGATGGTAGATATGGTATTGTCTACTGGTAGGGATGGCATTGACTGATGGTAAAGATGGTATTGTCTACTGGTAGGGATGGCATTGACAGATGGTAGAGATGTCGATTGGTGGAGGTGGTAATGACTGATGTTGAGGTGATATTGATTGATGGTAGAGATGGTATTGTCTGTTGGTAGAGATTGCATTGACTGATGGTATTGTCTACTGGTAGGGATGGCATTGACTGATGGTAGAGATGGTATTGTCTACTGGTATGGATTGCATTGACTGATGGTAGAGGTGGTATTGTCTACTGGTAGGGATGGCACTGACATATGGTAGAGATGGTATTGTCTGTTGGTAGAGATTGCATTGACTGATGGCATTGTTCACTGGTAGGATGGCATTGTCAGATGGTAGAGGTGGTATTGTCTACTGGTAGTGTTGGCACTGACATATAGTAGATATGGTATTGTCTGTTGGTAGAGATTGCATTGACTGATGGTATTGTCTACTGGTAGGGATGGCACTGACTGATGGTAGAGATGGTATTGTCTACTGGTAGGGATGGCACTGACATATGGTAGAGATGGTATTGTCTGTTGGTAGAGATTGCATTGACTGATGGTATTGTCTACTGGTAGGGATGGCACTGACTGATGGTAAAGATGGTATTGTCTACTGGTAGGGATGGCATTGTCAGATGGTAGAGGTGGTATTGTCTACTGGTAGGGATGGCACTGACATATGGTAGAGATGGTATTGTCTGTTGGTAGAGATTGCATTGACTGATGGTATTGTCTACTGGTAGGGATGGCACTGACTGATGGTAGAGATGGTATTGTCTACTGGTAGGGATGGCACTGACTGATGGTAGAGGTGGTATTGTCTACTGGTAGGGATGGCACTGACATATGGTAGAGATGGTATTGTCTACTGGTAGGGATGGCACTGACTGATGGTAGAGATGGTATTGTCTACTGGTAGGGATGGCATTGACAGATGGTAGAGGTGGTATTGTCTGTTGGTAGAGATTGCATTGACTGATGGTATTGTCTACTGGTAGGGATGGCACTGACATATAGTAGAGATGGTATTGTCTACTGGTAGGGATGGCATTGACAGATGGTAGAGATGGTATTGATTACTGGTAGGGATGGCATTGTCAGATGGTAGAGGTGGTATTGTCTACTGGAAGGGATGGCATTGTCAGATGGTAGAGGTGGTATTGTCTACTGGTAGGGATGGCACTGACATATGGTAGAGATGGTAGTGTCTGTTGGTAGAGATTGCATTGACTGATGGTATTGTCTACTGGTAGGGATGGCACTGACAGATGGCAGAGATGGTATTGTCTGTTGGTAGAGATTGCATTGACTGATGGTATTGTCTACTGGTAGGGATGGCACTGACTGATGGTAGATATGGTATTGTCTACTGGTAGGGATGGCATTGACTGATGGTAAAGATGGTATTGTCTACTGGTAGGGATGGCATTGACAGATGGTAGAGATGTCGATTGGTGGAGGTGGTAATGACTGATGTTGAGGTGATATTGATTGATGGTAGAGATGGTATTGTCTGTTGGTAGAGATTGCATTGACTGATGGTATTGTCTACTGGTAGGGATGGCATTGACTGATGGTAGAGATGGTATTGTCTACTGGTATGGATTGCATTGACTGATGGTAGAGGTGGTATTGTCTGGTACTGGTAGGGATGGCACTGACATATGGTAGAGATGGTATTGTCTGTTGGTAGAGATTGCATTGACTGATGGTATTGTCTACTGGTAGGGATGGCATTGTCAGATGGTAGAGGTGGTATTGTCTACTGGTAGGGATGGCACTGACATATGGTAGATATGGTATTGTCTGTTGGTAGAGATTGCATTGACTGATGGTATTGTCTACTGGTAGGGATGGCATTGTCAGATGGTAGAGGTGGTATTGTCTACTGGTAGTGTTGGCACTGACATATAGTAGATATGGTATTGTCTGTTGGTAGAGATTGCATTGACTGATGGTATTGTCTACTGGTAGGGATGGCACTGACTGATGGTAGAGATGGTGATTGTTCATTATTGTCTACTGGTAGGGATGGCACTGACATATGGTAGAGATGGTATTGTCTGTTGGTAGAGATTGCATTGACTGATGGTATTGTCTACTGGTAGGGATGGCACTGACTGATGGTAAAGATGGTATTGTCTACTGGTAGGGATGGCATTGTCAGATGGTAGAGGTGGTATTGTCTACTGGTAGGGATGGCACTGACATATGGTAGAGATGGTATTGTCTGTTGGTAGAGATTGCATTGACTGATGGTATTGTCTACTGGTAGGGATGGCACTGACTGATGGTAGAGATGGTATTGTCTACTGGTAGGGATGGCACTGACTGATGGTAGAGGTGGTATTGTCTACTGGTAGGGATGGCACTGACTGATGGTAGAGATGGTATTGTCTACTGGTAGGGATGGCACTGACTGATGGTAGAGATGGTATTGTCTACTGGTAGGGATGGCATTGACAGATGGTAGAGGTGGTATTGTCTTTTGGTAGAGATTGCATTGACTGATGGTATTGTCTACTGGTAGGGATGGCACTGACATATAGTAGAGATGGTATTGTCTACTGGTAGGGATGGCATTGACAGATGGTAGAGATGGTATTGATTACTGGTAGGGATGGCATTGTCAGATGGTAGAGGTGGTATTGTCTACTGGTAGGGATGGCATTGTCAGATGGTAGAGGTGGTATTGTCTACTGGTAGGGATGGCACTGACATATGGTAGAGATGGTAGTGTCTGTTGGTAGAGATTGCATTGACTGATGGTATTGTCTACTGGTAGGGATGGCACTGACAGATGGCAGAGATGGTATTGTCTGTTGGTAGAGATTGCATTGACTGATGGTATTGTCTACTGGTAGGGATGGCACTGACTGATGGTAGATATGGTATTGTCTACTGGTAGGGATGGCATTGACAGATGGTAGAGATGGTATTGTCTACTGGTAGGGATGGCATTGTCAGATGGTAGAGATGGTATTGTCTACTGGTAGGGATGGCATTGTCAGATGGTAGAGGTGGTATTGTCTACTGGTAGGGATGGCATTGTCAGATGGTAGAGGTGGTATTGTCTACTGGTAGGGATGGCACTGACATATGGTAGAGATGGTAGTGTCTGTTGGTAGAGATTGCATTGACTGATAGTATTGTCTACTGGTAGTGTTGGCACTGACAGATGGCAGAGATGGTATTGTCTGTTGGTAGAGATTGCATTGACTGATGGTATTGTCTACTGGTAGGGATGGCACTGACTGATGGTAGATATGGTATTGTCTACTGGTAGGGATGGCATTGACAGATGGTAGATATGGTATTGTCTACTGGTAGTGTTGGCACTGACTGATGGTAGAGATGGTATTGTCTACTGGTAGTGTTGGCATTGACAGATGGTAGATATGGTATTGTCTATTTGTAGAGATGATATTGACTGATGGTAACATTAACTGATAGTGGAGGTGGTAATGACTATTGCCCGAGGTGGTATTATTGGTAATGATAGTTGTGACCGATGGTAGGGATGGTAGTGACTGATGGTAGACGTGGTATTGACGGGGTAGAGGTATTGGTGACTGATGGTAGAGGTGGTATTGAGATGGTAGAGGTATTGGTGACTGATGGTAGAAGTGGTATTGAGGGGTAGAGATATTGGTAACTGATGGTAGAGGTGGTATTGACGGGGTAGATATATTGGTGACTTATGGTAGAGGTGGTATTGAGGGGGGAGAGGTATTGGTGACTGATGGTAGAGGTGGTATTGAGGGGGTAGAGGTATTGGTTACTGGTGGTATTGACGGGTTAGAGATATTGGTGACTGATGATATTGAGGATGTAGAGGTATTGGTGACTGGTGGTAGACGTGGTATTGAGGGGGTAGAGGTATTGGTGACTGATGGTAGAGGTGGTATTGAGGGGTAGAGGTATTGGTGACTTATGGTAGACGTGGTATTGACAGGGTAGAGTTATTGGTGACTGATGGTAGAGGTGGTATTGAGGGTAGAGGTATTGGGGTAGATGGTATTGACGGGGTAGAGGTGGTTACTGAGTGGTATTGACGGGGTGGAGATATTGGTGACTGATGGTAGAGGTGGTATTGAGGGGGTAGAGGTATTGGTGACTTATGGTAGACCTGGTATTGACAGGGTAGAGATATTGGTGACTGGTGGTAGAGGTGGTATTGAGGGGTAGAGGTATTGGTGACTGATGGTAGAGGTAGTATTGAGGGGTAGAGGTATTGGTGACTGGTGGTAGAGGTGGCATTGAGGGGGTAGAGGTATTGGTGACTGATGGTAGAGGTGGTATTGAGGGGTAGAGGTATTGGTGACTTATGGTAGACGTGGTATTGACAGGGTAGAGTTATTGGTGACTGATGGTAGAGGTGTTATTGGCGGGGTAGAGGTATTGGTGACTGATGGTAGAGGTGGTATTGAGGGGTAGAGGTATTGGTGACTAATGGTAGAGGTGGTATTGAGGGGGTAGAGGTATTGGTGACTGATGGTAGAGGTGGTATTGAGGGGTAGAGGTATTGGTGACTGATGGTAGAGGTGGTATTGACTCGACAGCAATGGAAATACGATTAAATATCATGGCGGTAGAGGAAATAGCAGAAGTATATTATTTGCTAAAGATGCACCTAAAATACAACTCAAAACGACGTTACACTCAACCCTCTCACACAGGTAAGGGGGTCGATGGCGAAGATGTGAGGTCCGTTACTTACTACGAACTGGGGGCGAAGACCATCACCTGTGAAGTGAGGACGCCCCACGAAAACCTGACAGTCTCTCATAAAGTGAACGCAGAGGTACCAATAGAGGCAGACAACTGCCGCATCACCACCAATCACCCCGTGAAACATGGAAGTAAGTAACCGAGTTAGACAAATTGAAAACCAAGCAATTCTATCTTTAGTAGTTTTGTGTGTGCAGAGTTCAAGCATATTGAAGCAAACGGTGTCATTCCGATGATGTTCTACCAAAATGTACACAGTTTGATAAATCACTGACAGACAGGTTTTATTCAGTAGTTGAGGCCCAGTGGCCCATAGTACAGTTGAAGTTACTAAATTACAACAATTGATAAATCACATATATTAGATGATGTCCATTTGTATGAATGCTGACATGTGTGATGAAGGTGTTAAAATATAGGTTATCTATGTTATAATAGACATAGTATTCAGCTATGCTCAATGGTACCTGTAAATGAAACCATGACAAAATGGTTAATCAAAGGTGATGTATTTGATAGGAGTGTCATGTGTTTTGGACCTTACGTTTGCAGCGATTGGTGCGATTGGATCTTAAGTTTTCAGCTTAGTAATGGTTTGATTACGCTATATTTTCTTTCTTTCCTTCTCTGTTTGGTCCAATTCAATGCGTATGCTTTCTTTCTAGCGACAAAGACTGTAATCATTGACTTCTAAATGACCGAAACAGGCCATAAATTATTTGACTGAAATTTTGAATTTACCAAACTCGACACGTATCCATTTAGAGAACTACAAGATTAACTGATCAGACCTGGTTCAGGAAATATGCCAACCCAGCCTTCAACAAAGCTTCACCCACCTACCACTTAATAGTGAAACTACACAATTGTATACCGATGTTTCACAATCATTTCTTCAGAGAAGATCGTCTACTCGGTGCTCTGTAAGAAGGAGCCCATGCCAACTAATGCCTTCGTCATGATTGACCATGGAGACGGGTCACCTCCTGAAAAAGTGATGTTCTCTGGAAAACCAGGAGTTCCTCAGACAATCTCTTACACCCCTCCAAAAGATGGACATTTCATTGCCAAAATTTCACTGAGCAATGGCGGTTCTTCAATAAATGCGACACTTCCGGTAACGTATAATGACGTTCTATACATATTCTTCACGAAAGAAGGAAATACATCTCATTTGCGTAAAAGGTCTTAATTGCTTCAAGCTTGTAGTCATACTTTGATATAAGTAAAACTTGGAACAAAGGCAAATCCTATTTATGATGATGCGACTTTTGTCATGCATCTATCACTCACGGGGGAGGTAGGGTAGCCTAGTGGTTAAAGCGTTCGCTCGTCACGCCGAAGAGCCGAGTTCGATTCCCCACATGGGTACAATGCGTGAAGCCCATTTCTGGTGTCCCCCGCCGTGATTGCTGGAATATTGCTAAATGCGGCGTAAACAATACCCACTCACTAACTCTTTCACTCATGAAGGGGAAAACACAGGAAATCTGAAAGTAATATATTTGACGTAATATAAGCTGTCACATATTTTTAAACATTACTTATGGCGGTGATCTTATGTATAATGTTTGTATAAAATATTTATCTATTTTTTCGATATCTTCACAGCCAATACACTAACTCATAGATATGTTGAGACATGTCGTTAGGCTTACTGAGACCTCAAAATATCCGGGTTAGAATCGACACTGGCTCTGTCATTTACCAGCCAGTCTCCTATATATCATTTGGGCATTTACAACTGAACGAGGTTTTTTCGATCAACACAGGGTGCACTTAATATCTGCTTTTGTTTTGTTTTTTGCCAGGCGGGCAGTTACACACGTCTTGTTGGCAAGCCCAAAAACTTCAAGTGCGTGTACAAACCTGTAGTCCCTGCCAACAGTAACTTGACAGAGGGCATCGAGGGAATCAACAGGAAGTTCCCCATCACATCTCCACTTATATGCCACTTACTAATGGACCAAGGTATGTAAACTCACATCATTCCACCTTACTGCAGCCTCGAAATGAGCCAGGATAGTCGAACCTCAGCTTACACTTGGATGAGGGTGGGTAAAACATACCCCTTCTCAACGACAAAGCGGTGTGCAAAGGGTCAGCGTGAGGAACAAACGCCACGACATACCTTACATGCAGCCTACAAAGTGTCAGCGTGAGTTAAACACACTCCTTCCCAACTCACATACGGCCTACAAAATGGCCAGGGTGTGTTAGACACACTCCTTCCCAACTCACATGCGACGACCAGGGTGAGTTAAACACACTCCTTCCCAACTCACATACGGCCTACAAAATGGCCAGGGTGAGTTAAACACACTCCTTCCCAACTCACATACGGCCTACAAAATGGCCAGGGTGTGTTAGACACACTCCTTCCCAACTCGCATGCGACCTACAAAATGGCCAGGGTGCGTTAAAGACATTCTTTCTAGACTTACATGCGATCTTCAATGGACCAGGATGAGTTAAACATACACCTTCTAAACTAACAAGCTGTCTACAAAGGGCCAGGGTAAGTTAAACACGTTCCTTCCCAAACTTACCTGCGGCCTAGAAAAGGGCCAGGGTGAGTTAAACATCATCCTTCCCAACTTACCTGCGGCCTACAAAAGGGTCAGGGTGAGTTCTGAGATACAGAATCGTTTTTGTTAATAAAGCTCTGTTCAAGAATATTTAAATAGCTCGAGGAACTTTTTCTCTCAGTGACTGAATGTGCCCAAAAGAAGTTAACTTTCCTTCACTTTGGTGCGCACAGAAATGAAAAGCATGTATCACGTGAGATTTCGGCCAGTTTCCGGGGATTATTTTCATGCATTTAACTTTTTAAAATAGAAACAAGAATGTGCACGTGATGAATGGATTCATCACTCATGTTTTTAATGTGAAAGATCAAACTCGTCCCAAAGTCTCGGCAACACATATTAACGACTTGGATGATATGTCCAATATTTAAAAACACTGATGAATCCTCCATTTACACTCTCCGACATCTCGTTGTCAGGAACACCAGTGAACTACGTGATGACAGCCACCCATGAGACAGGGTCACCTGTGATAGTGTGTAATCAACGCACGCTCCCAATTAACTGTAAGATTGCAAAGGTAAGTACATACGAATGTGCTTATACATGCAGGCACCACTTAAACTTTGAGGTCGTCTAATCAGCAGTCACTTGTGAGATTTTGACAAGAGTTAGAATAATTGTATATGTTTGAAATTAATAAAATAATATTCAAATCTACTTCCGTAAAACGTTTGACTTAAGGATGACCTGCGGAAACTTCGTTAATACAAATATACTGTCTTTCATGAAATGGGTCCTATTATTTTCTAGTAATTTCAAATATTTTCTCGAATTTTCGAGTATTTTATCGTAGTGTCAAGTTTCTATAAAACATCCGAAATTACAATTTTGTTGTGGTCGGTTCGTTTATTTCCACTTTTCATGTGATTATTTTCTCGGGTTTGTTTTTCGTTGCTTCGACTATTCTCGTTGCTGCGATTGTTTTAAAAAGTAGCGAGAAAATAATCAATGCAACATGAAATTCAGCTGAAAATAATTTATACTCCAACAATGGCAGGATTAGACTTTCATAAAACACGGATATTTATCTGATGGGGGAGGAAGTATCTATGCTAGTTATACTTACTTACATGGAGAGATGAAATACTCGATACACCTGAAAATTGAAACTCACCGTTTTCGGAAGTGAAAAATTTGTGCAAGCCGAACCTACTTTCGAATAATATTTTTCTGTCAAGAGACTTAAACAGTTGGGTAATCACGCGTATCACGTAAAACGTCATTTTCACTCCAGGCTGCGCCATGTATTAAAACGTGCACCGTAACCTACGGTCATAACGTACTGACAGGGAACAGTTTGATTTTGGTTCGTTTAAACGTTCGTTTATGCAAATATTTGAGTGAGTGAGTGTGTGAGTTTGATTTTACGCCGCGTTTAGCAATATTCCAGCAATATCACGGCGGGGGACACCAGAAATGGGCTCCACACATTTTACCCATGTGGGAATCGAACCCGGGCCTTCGGTGTGACGAGCGAACGCTTTACCCACTAGGCTACCCCACCGCCCCATGCAAATATTTGAAATATACAGCACTTGGCTGGGACAAATTAAAGACAAATCAGTTCGTTATAAGCGTGTTCTGTAATAATGTTTTGCTCTCCATGCCGAAGGCCCGGTCTGATTCCCCTCATTAGTACATTGCTCATTTCTGGTGTCCCCCGCCGTTGTATTGCTGGAATATCGCTAAAAGCGGCGTAAAACCAAACTCGTTAAAAATGCGGCCTGCTCCATATCATCGTGTCACGTCCTTCGGTAAGACAAGAGCCAACTAATGTCTGTGTATTGTTTGGGGCGGTGGGTAGCCTAGTGGTTAAAGCGTTGGCTCGTCACGCCGAAGACCCGGGTTCGATTCCCCTACATGGGCACAATGTGTTGAGCCCATTTCTGGTGTCCCCGCCGTGATATTATTGCTGGAATATTGCTAAAAGCGGCGTAAAACTAAACTCAGTCAGTCAGTCAGTGTATTGTTTGATCCGTCAAGATATGGGTTATAAATGATCTTCAGTAACTCATGCTTGTCGTAAGAGGCGACTACCGGATCTGGGTGGTCAGACTCGCTGACTTGGCTGACACATATCATCGTATCCCAATTGCGTTGATTGATACTCATGATATTTATCACTGGATTGTCTGGTCCAGACTCAATCACTGTCTTATAACTGGGATATTACTAAGTGTGGCGTTAATCCAGCATACTGTCCACAACCCGAGGAAACGCATGTAACATACTTGTACGCGTGCAGTTGATCACTGGATTGTCTGGTCCAGACTCGATTATTTACAGCCCGCCGCCATACCTTGAATAGTGCTATATAAAAGTAAAACTAAACTCACTCACTCACTCACTGTATATTTTGTCCATATTTCACCCAATTGCGCTGATTGATACTCATGATATTTATCACTGGATTGTCTGGTCCAGACTCGATTAATTACAGCCCGCCGCCATACCTTGAATAGTGCTATATAAAAGTAAAACTAAACTCACTCACTCACTGTATATTATGTCCATGTTTCACCCAATTGCGTAGATTGATACTCATGATATTTATCACTGGATTGTCTGGTCCAGACTCGATTATTTACAGCCCGCCGCCATACCTTGAATAATGATATATAACAGTAAACCTAAACTCACTCACTCACTGTATATTATGTCCATGTTTCAGCCTGGTTCATATGACATTGAGGTGAAAGTGACCAACCCAGTAGGAACATCATCCCCCATCTCAACTGACCTTAAAATGAGGGCTCCTGTTAGGGGCCTCCGTGTGATAGATCTCACCCAAGGAGCAAAAGTCAACGAAGAGAAGAAGTTTAAGATATCTTTTGAATCGATGGGTGATGGGACGTGCTTAAACATCGATTTTGGTGACAACGGAGACACATCGAACTATGGCGAGGAACAATGGTGTGATGATCCCAAGTCGTCATTTCAAGGTGGGATGTACATGGATGAGCTGGAGAACCCACTTGAAGTAACAAGGACTTTCTCTGCCAGCAGGAACTATGAGCTGAAAGTAACAGCTGCTAATGCATTTTCAGATGAAATAGCGTCTTTGACATTTTCATTCGGCTCGAAGAGTTGTGCCAAACCGGAAGTTAACATTGAAGACGCGGTAGCTGACATAACCAGTCCAGTTTTGTATCAGAAAGGTGTACGGGTTATCTTGGCAGGCAAGACCAATATTACGTGCAGTGCCAGCCTGAAAAACACGAAATCCTGGAAAGTCCAAGAAGTAGACTCTGAATCTGGAACAACTCTGAAAACACTGGACGTCACATCTGACACGGCTGAGCTGCTCATTAAGGCAAAGACTCTTCCATATGGACTTTACAAGGCGTCGTACAGTGTAAAAATGGATCTTTCTGACGGAAGCGACTTGGTTGAATCCGCTTTCACCTATTTTAAAATAATTAAATCAAAACTTGTGGTTGTTATGGAAACAGGAGGCATCAGTGAAGTTGACCGCGGTAAAAACCAGATGGTAACGTTCAGTCCTGAACAATACTCTTTTGATCCGGACCTTGAGAGATCGGCAGATCAGGTGGGTCATTATTTGATTTGTTTGAACAAAACATGGAACAAAACTTGTTGTATACGTTTGACTCATGTGCAAATGAATCATGGGGTATACGCAGGGTCCTTAACCGATCTGTTTTACTAACAGGGCTTCGAAAATTTCACATGGGGGTGTGAACTGAAGAAGAAAGTGTCGCCGGAATCGGCGTGCGACGTCTTGAACTCCAAGACAGGTGGCTCCATCTCCTTCAACACCAGCGTCTTCGAGGCCGGGGAACAGGTGCAGCTCACATGCAACGCAACAAAAGACACACGCTCATCTGTCGGGAAGATCATCGTGAACATTGTGGAAGGCAAACCACTCAACCTGTACATAGAGTAAGTCTTTATAGAACTTCAGCCTGTACTCTCATAAATATAGGAAGTCTTTAGAGGTCTTCAACCTGTATATCACGTCAGCATTTATTGATCTTCAACCTGTATATCACGTCAGCATTTATTTATCTTCAACCTGTCTACCGAGTATGTCTTAATAGATCTTCAACCTCTTCAATGGTAATAGATCTCCAGTCTGTTTATCAGTACATCGGATAATAAGAAAGGTATGATACTTTATGGATTCTTTATTATATTATGACGTCTATCGTTGTCAAGCAAGAGTGAAGTAATACAACACAGAACCGACTTATGTAATCAAACATCTTATTTTTCATCAACTTCGAAACTGCTAATCAAGTAGATCATCGGATAAGCCGTTCAATCTGTATCTTAAGTACGTCAATACAATTATGTATATACATGAATCACCTAAAACCGCACTGTTGAAATTCAAGAAACAACTCCATTAATACCATTACTGTGCCCAGAGTAATATTTTAGCAAACAAAAACCTCTCCTATTGTATTAAAATATGATAGTAACAATTTCTACATAACAAGCTTAGACTGAGACCCATTTTCCTTTTGTTTGATTGAAGCAAGAACAGGTTAATCAATGAGTAATATACATGTAGGAAACAAAAAAGGGAACACATGAAAATACAGGATTTCTATTTATTATTGTAAATTTCATCAGAAGGCTTGCATTGCACTGTGGGTGAAAATCTGAAAATAGAAATAGGAACACAGTGATGTAGTGGTGTTCACTTACTTCTTTTCTTCAGTATATGTAGCATGGGTTAATGCTGGCTGTTGGTTCCAGGCCTGTCGGTGGCACTGTGTCTGTTCAGTTGGCTGAGTCTAAGATGGTGTCCTCTAAGGAGAGGCTGGCTCTGAAGGTTCAGTGCAGGGACTGTGAGAAGGTCAAGCTGTCCTGTGAGTGGACGGCATATTCTTATGCAGAAGGGTGGCCCTGGAGAGATTACTACGCGAATGAAGTGGCTGGACACATCATAGGTGAGTGGACCTAACGTCTTCAAGTTTCATTATCACATGACAACAAGATACAAGATCAAAGGCTTATCGGGTGGGATGCTATGGAGAATCGATTTGGTGATTAGTTTTACATTGTACTCGTATGATCTGAGCGCTTCCGTGGTGGGTGGATAGAGTTGTAGTTTGTTTGGGTGTTTTACGCCGCACTCTGCAATCTTCCAGCTAAATGACCCAGGTCTGTAAATAATCGAATCTGGACCAGACAATCCAGTGATTGACGGCACGAGCATCGTTCTACGCAATCGGGATACGATGGAATGTGTCAACCAAGCCTGAGCACCCGATCCCGTTAGTCGCCTCTTACAACAAGCATGGGTTGCTGAAGACAAATTGTAACCGGAATCTTCAGGGGTGTAATGGATAGAGTGTCTGCTCCGAGAGAAATGGGTCATACCAATAGACGTTACCAAACAGATGGTACATGTTGTTATCCAACTTGGCGTTCGGAGACTGGGGATAAATCATGAATTAATGTACGCTCGTATGAGTGGGGTATCAATGGACAAATGTGGCTTGGTATCGTGTGCTAGCGCTGTAGAACCGGAATCAGTCTGTGCTAGCGCAAACACGCTTGGTATCGTGTGCTAGCGCTGTAGAACCGGAATCAGTCCGTGCTGGCGCAAACAGACTTGGTATCGTGTGCTAGCGCTGTAGAACCGTTATCAGTCCATGCTGGCGCAAACAAGCTTGGTGTCAGTTTGCTAGCGCTATAGAACCGGAATCAGTCCGTTCTGGCGCAAACAGGCTTGGTATCAGTGTGCTAGCGCTGTAGAACCGGAATCAGTCCGGAATCAGTCTGAGCGCAAACAGGCTTGGTATCAGTGTGCTCGCGCTGTAGAACCGGAATCAGTCTGTAGCCGGAGCGCAAACAGGCTTGGTATCAGTGTGCTAGAGCTGTAGAACCGGAATCAGTCCGTGCTAGCGCAAACAGGCTTGGTGTCAGTGTGCCAGAGATATAGAACCGGAATCAGTCCGTGCTTACGCAAACAGGCTTGGTATCAGTGTGCTAGAGATATAGAACCGGAATCAGTCCAGCTAAAGCGCAAAACGGGCTTGGTATCAGTGTGCTAGCGCTGTAGAACCGGAATCAGTCCGTGCTAGCGCTGACAGTCTTGGAATCAGTCAGTCCGTGCTAGCGCAAACAGCCGCACACACTTACTGAACCTTAAGGCCCGCAATCTTCACGTTGAACCATATATCTGTCTACCAATTACTCCGTGACTTGACAGTTACTGCTTCAACCAAGAACAATGCTGTAGAACAGGATTTACTTTAACCACAATTTACTTTAGTCGAGTTGGTATAATTTTAAATCCCTTAAACTGAATATCCAAAATTAAATACCAATCCATATACCCGGAACGGCATACACATTTTGTCTTCGGCAAACAGCTGTGAATAGGATGCCATTCCATCAAGCTTGTGCTCATTATCCCAGACAGCATTTCAGACGTTATTCCAACGTTGGCAATGGTTTTGCCAACATTGCCAACGTTGGGCCAACGTCCGAATGCTATCTGGGATCCAGCTTGTTCACAGTCAGTAATATAATGTTTTCTTATACTTATACGTTTGCCTTGTCTATTACTTAGGTCTGAAGAAGGAGACCATCACAGTCAAACCGTCCCTGTATACCATCCACCCCCCCGATGTCAATAAGTACCGTTTTTCCTGCAAGTGCCGGCAAGGTGAAGGAGACTATAGTAAAGCCGTCCTGAACATTGACCTTAACCCCCCACCCAAGCCCGGCACATGTGTCATCTCTCCTAAGAACGGCACCCTCAGCCTTGCAAGCAACAGCCCCTTCAACGTCAAGTGCAGCGGCTGGACGGACGAGACGGAGATCGTGGAGTATAAGTTCTACTGTAAGTAACTTCATGCCAGCCATACGACAGGGACAGCTGTTTGAGCCCGTTCCATGACGTGGCTTGTTTTTATTGGTTGTGGTTATGTAATGCTGTTGTAGTCCATTTTTGTGCCAATGATTTTCCATCACAAGGGATAAATATTCCAGTGTCAAAACAACTAAGCATATTTGTTTGTAATGTAAATTATCATTTAATACTTGTTAATCATTTTTAAACGTAGTAGTTTTGTTATTTTAAATATCGGCTAAATTTTCCTACAATCGCTAACATCTGAAGGGGTGGTGTAAATCCAGCTAGAGTCCATGCAGGAAGCAAAGGTAATGTAAGTCCCCATGGGCTCTAGTATGGTGGTCTACCTTCAGTTGTTGGCGATCTATAGCCTGCTTTTATATTATGTATTGTTCAAATAGTGCTATTAGTTTTAACTTCATATGCTAGTTTTAATTCCAACTGTGATAGTCTGGTTGTTTTACTCTCTTTTGACGACAGGTTTTGTAAAATATACATATACACATTCTTTATAAACGTCAAATTTGTCCTCGATATGGCTGAAACATTGCCGATGTGATGTTAAATATTAACTCACTCACTCACTTTAGTGCCGATGTATTACGACAACCTAATGAGAGTGAGTGAGTATGGTTTTACGCCGCGTTTAGCAATATTCCAGCAATATCACGGCGGGAACACCATGTGGGGAATCGAACCCGGGTCTTCGGCGTGACGAGCGAGCGCTTTAGTTACTAGGTTTCCCCACCGCCCCCAACCTAATGACAAAATGCATATTCGTACTTAACGCAAAGTCGTAATATATTCCCTCTACCGTATCCTAAACGTTGTAGTTCATGTTATTTTATTTGTTTGTTTGTTGTTTAACGCCGCACTCAGCAACATTGCAGCTATTGGGCGGCGGTCTGTAAATAAACGAGTCTGGACCATACAATCCAGTGATCAATAGCATAATTATCGATCTTTTTTCATTGTTTTCTTTTGAAGATATCTAAAATGGTAATATTGAAACCTTATCTTTAATAACAGGCACCCACAAGAACAACAAGCTACAGAACCAGATCAATACATTCAAAGAGGCCGACGACGTCAACATCGACCCCCCACTAGGAGCTGACAATGATGAATACCGAGAGACCATCTTCGTGTCCGTCAAGGACACCATGGATGCAACGTACATCTACAACCTTGGCATTATACAGGTACGGCGTTTGTTTTAAACTATTTGCGATACATACTGATGTGTTAACCTCTTTATGAAACAAGTATGTTGCAGTTGGTTATTTGGTTTTTTGTTTAACGAGGAATTCGGCGATATTCCAGGTACAGTGAAACCTGTCTAAACCGGCACCCCAAGGGACCGAAGAAAAATGCCAGTTTGGTCAGGGTGCCGGATTAGACAGTGACGATCATTTTCCAACATGACTGCCATTTATGCTCGTCAATCTCTTTATCTCTATAACTGAAGAGCCGTTTCTTGCAGAATGGGACCAGAGATTGGTAAATTAGTGTTTATATAACATTACCATGGTAATCGTATGAACGTTGATTCACCGCGCAATCACTACTTCCTGATAATCTATCGTGCCAAGAGGATTAATTAGTGTATTGGACTGCCCATACCCAGGCATGTATATAGCCCAGGTCTGTTAATAATCGAGTCTGGACCAGACAATCCAGTCATCAACATCATAAGCATCGATCTAAGCAATTGGGAACCGATGACATGTGTCAACCAAGTCAGCGATCCTGACCACCTGATCCTGTTAGTCACCTCTTACGACAAGCATGGTTTCCTGAAGACCAATTCTAACCCGGATCTTCACGGGTTAAGTGTGTTGTGAAACTAACCCTCAAGTTCCTGGGATAAACAACACAGCGAGTCTTCTAGGCTTTGCATAGGGTTACGTACAAGATCCTGATATAAATCCTGATATAAATCTCAGTCTTCGACATGTAAAGCTGGCCTTGCCTTTGCAGTAACCAATCCCCTTTTATTAATACCAATATTTGACGTTTATAAAGAATGTGTATATGTATATTTTACAAAACCTGTCGTCAAAAGACAGTAAAACAACTATCACAGTTGGAATTAAAACTAGCATATAAAGTTAAAACTAATAGCACTGTTTGAACAATACATAATATAAAAGAAGGCTATAGATCGCCAACAACTGAAGGTAGATCACCAAACTAGGGACCATGGGTACTTACAGTACTTTTGCTATCTGCATGAACCCTAGCTGGATTTACCCGTGTCAAGTCGTTTTTGAGTTTTGATTTCCTAGCATGAATGTGTTTGTCATTTGTACCAATAGGCTAACAGTGGAAGAATAGTTGCTGCTAAAAAAGACCTGTCATTCAGGAGAACCAAGATATTTTGGTCTGATTTTATTGTGTCTGGTGTGTCCTCCTTACAGGTATTCCCGCCTGCGAAAACTAAGCTCGGCGACTGGTCAGGACAACAGAAGCAGTCCACCATGGCTGAGATCGAGAGGCTCAAGGCAACTGGAGACCGGAAGATGCTCACCGAGAAACTCACCAAACTTGCCTCTATGCTCAACATCGACAGTAGGTATCAGACAACCCAAACACTAACCAAGCGTGCCTCTATGCTCAACATCGACAGTAGGTATCAGACACCCAAACACTAACCAAGCGTGCCTCTATGCTCAACATCGACAGTAGGTATCAGACAGCCCAACACTAACCAAGCGTGCCTCTATGCTCAACATCGACAGTAGGTGTCAGACAGCCCAACACTAACCAAGCGTGCCTTTGCGCTCAACATTGACAGTAGGTATCAGACAACCCAGCACTAACCAAGCGTGCTGCTATGCTCAACATCGACAGTAGGTATCAGGCAACCCAACACTAACGAAGCATGCCTTTGTGCTCAACATCGACAGTAGGTGTCAGACAGTCAAACACTAACCAAGCTTGCCTCTATGCTCAACATCGACAGTAGGTATCAGACAACCCAACACTAACCAAGCGTGCCTTTGTGCTCAACATCGACAGTAGGTGTCAGACAGCCAAACACTAACCAAGCGTGCCTCTGTGCTCAACATCGACAGTAGGTGTCAGACAGCCCAACACTAACCAAGCTTGCCTCTGTGCTCAACATCGACAGTAGGTATCAGACAACCCAACACTAACCAAGCGTGCCTCTATGCTCAACATCGACAGTAGGTATCAGACAGCTAAACACTAACCAAGCTTGCCTCTATGCTCAACATCGACAGTAGGTATCAGACAACCCAACACTAACCAAGCTTGCCTCTGTGCTCAACATCGACAGTAGGTGTCAGACAGTCAAACACTAACCAAGCTTGCCTCTGTGCTCAACATCGACAGTAGGTATCAGACAACCCAACACTAACCAAAGTTGCCTCTATGCTCAACAACGACAGTAGGTTAAGGCAGCTTAACACTAACCAAGCGTGCTGCTATCCTGTAGGTATCAGACAGTAGGTATCAGACAACCCAACACTAACCAAGCTTGCCTCTATGCTCAACATCGACAGTAGGTGTCAGACAGCCCAACACTAACCAAGCTTGCCTCTATGCTCAACATCGACAGTAGGTGTCAGACAGCCAAACACTAACCATGCTTCCCTCTATGTTCAACATCGACAGTAGGTATCAGGCAGCTAAACACTAACCAAGCTGGCCTCTGTGCTCAACATCGACAGTAGGTGTCAGACAACCCAACACACACCAAGCTTGCCTCTATGCTCAACATCGACAGTAGGTATCACACAACCCCTCCACTAACCAAGCGTGCTGCTATGCTCAACATCGATAGTAGGTATCAGGCAGCTAAACACCAACCAAGCTTGCCTCTATGCTCAACATCGACAGTAGGTGTCAGACAGCCCAACGCTAACCAAGCTTGCCTCTATGCTCAACATCGACAGTAGGTGTCCGACAGCCCAACACTAACCAAGCGTGCCTTTGTGCTCAACATCGACAGTAGGTATTAGAGAGCCCAACACTAACCAAGCTTGCCTCTATGCTCAACATCGACAGTAGGTATCAGACAACCCAACACTAACCAAGCGTGCCTTTGTGCTCAACATCGACAGTAGGTGTCAGACAGCCCAACACTAACCAAGCTTGCCTCTATGCTCAACATCGACAGTAGGTGTCAGACAGCCCAACACTAACCAAGCTTGCCTCTATGCTCAACATCGACAGTAGGTGTCAGACAGCCAAACACTAACCAAGCTTGCCTCTATGCTCAACATCGACAGTAGGTATCAGACAGCCCAACACTAACCAAGCTTGCCTCTGTGCTCAACATCGACAGTAGGTGTCAGACAGCCCAACACTAACCAAGCGTGCCTCTATGCTCAACATCGACAGTAGGTGTCAGACAGCCCAACACTAACCAAGCTTGCCTCTATGCTCAACATCGACAGTAGGTGTCAGACAGCCCAACACTAACCAAGCGTGCCTCTGTGCTCAACATCGACAGTAGGTATCAGACAGCCCAACACTAACCAAGCTTGCCTCTATGCTCAACATCGACAGTAGGTATCAGACAACCCAACACTAACCAAGCGTGCCTGCCTCTGTGCTCAACATCGACAGTAGGTGTCAGACAGCCCAACACTAACCAAGCTTGCCTCTATGCTCAACATCGACAGTAGGTATCAGACAACCCAACACTAACCAAGCTTGCCTCTATGCTCAACATCGACAGTAGGTGTCAGACAGCCCAACACTAACCAAGCTTGCCTCTATGCTCAACATCGACAGTAGGTATCAGACAACCCAACACTAACCAAGCGTGCCTCTATGCTCAACATCGACAGTAGGTATCAGACAGCCCAACACTAACCAAGCGTGCCTCTATGCTCAACATCGACAGTAGGTATCAGACAACCCAACACTAACCAAGCGTGCCTCTATGCTCAACATCGACAGTAGGTGTCAGACAGCCCAACACTAACCAAGCGTGCCTCTATGCTCAACATCGACAGTAGGTGTCAGACAGCCCAACACTAACCAAGCTTGCCTCTATGCTCAACATCGACAGTAGGTATCAGACAACCCAACACTAACCAAGCGTGCCTCTATGCTCAACATCGACAGTAGGTATCAGACAGCCCAACACTAACCAAGCGTGCCTCTATGCTCAACATCGACAGTAGGTATCAGACAGCCCAACACTAACCAAGCGTGCCTCTGTGCTCAACATCGACAGTAGGTGTCAGACAGCCCAACACTAACCAAGCTTGCCTCTATGCTCAACATCGACAGTAGGTATCAGACAACCCAACACTAACCAAGCGTGCCTTTATGCTCAACATCGACAGTAGGTATCAGACAGCCCAAACACTAACCAAGCTTGCCTCTATGCTCAACATCGACAGTAGGTGTCAGACAGCCCAACACTAACCAAGCTTGCCTCTATGCTCAACATCGACAGTAGGTGTCAGACAGCCCAACACTAACCAAGCGTGCCTCTATGCTCAACATCGACAGTAGGTGTCAGACAGCCCAACACTAACTAACCAAGCTTGCCTCTATGCTCAACATCGACAGTAGGTATCAGACAGCCCAACACTAACCAAGCGTGCCTCTGTGCTCAACATCGACAGTAGGTATCAGACAGCCCAACACTAACCAAGCTTGCCTCTATGCTCAACATCGACAGTAGGTATCAGACAACCCAACACTAACCAAGCGTGCCTCTATGCTCAACATCGACAGTAGGTGTCAGACAGCCCAACACTAACCAAGCTTGCCTCTATGCTCAACATCGACAGTAGGTGTCAGACAGCCCAACACTAACCAAGCTTGCCTCTATGCTCAACATCGACAGTAGGTGTCAGACAGCCCAACACTAACCAAGCGTGCCTCTATGCTCAACATCGACAGTAGGTATCAGACAGCCCAACACTAACCAAGCTTGCCTCTATGCTCAACATCGACAGTAGGTATCAGACAACCCAACACTAACCAAGCGTGCCTCTATGCTCAACATCGACAGTAGGTGTCAGACAGCCCAACACTAACCAAGCTTGCCTCTATGCTCAACATCGACAGTAGGTGTCAGACAGCCCAACACTAACCAAGCTTGCCTCTATGCTCAACATCGACAGTAGGTGTCAGACAGCCCAACACTAACCAAGCTTG
This sequence comes from Haliotis rubra, assembly GCF_003918875.1. NCBI lineage: Eukaryota > Metazoa > Mollusca > Gastropoda > Lepetellida > Haliotidae > Haliotis > Haliotis rubra. Next base: position 1,965,519 of record NW_025767457.1, read on the forward strand.
CCTCTATGCTCAACATCGACAGTAGGTATCAGACAGCCCAACACTAACCAAGCGTGCCTCTATGCTCAACATCGACAGTAGGTGTCAGACAGCCCAACACTAACCAAGCTTGCCTCTATGCTCAACATCGACAGTAGGTATCAGACAGCCCAACACTAACCAAGCTTGCTCTGTGCTCAACATCGACAGTAGGTATCAGACAGCCCAACACTAACCAAGCGTGCCTCTATGCTCAACATCGACAGTAGGTATCAGACAGCCCAACACTAACCAAGCTTGCCTCTATGCTCAACATCGACAGTAGGTATCAGACAACCCAACACTAACCAAGCGTGCCTCAACATCGACAGTGCTCAACATCGACAGTAGGTGTCAGACAGCCCAACACTAACCAAGCTTGCCTCTATGCTCAACATCGACAGTAGGTATCAGACAACCCAACACTAACTAAGCGTGCCTCTATGCTCAACATCGACAGTAGGTGTCAGACAGCCAAACACTAACCATGCTTGCCTCTGTGCTCAACATCGACAGTAGGTATCAGACAACCCAACACTAACCAAGCGTGCCTCTATGCTCAACATCGACAGTAGGTATCAGACAGCCCAACACTAACCAAGCGTGCCTTTGTGCTCAACATCGACAGTAGGTATCAGACAACCCAACACTAACCAAGCGTGCCTCTATGCTCAACATCGACAGTAGGTATCAGACAGCCCAACACTAACCAAGCTTGCCTCTATGCTCAACATCGACAGTAGGTGTCAGACAGCCCAACACTAACCAAGCTTGCCTCTATGCTCAACATCGACAGTAGGTATCAGACAACCCAACACTAACCAAGCGTGCCTCTATGCTCAACATCGACAGTAGGTGTCAGACAGCCCAACACTAACCAAGCTTGCCTCTATGCTCAACATCGACAGTAGGTATCAGACAACCCAACACTAACCAAGCGTGCCTTTGTGCTCAACATCGACAGTAGGTGTCAGACAACCCAACACTAACCAAGCTTGCCTCTATGCTCAACATCGACAGTAGGTATCAGACAACCCAACACTAACCAAGCGTGCCTCTATGCTCAACATCGACAGTAGGTATCAGACAGCCCAACACTAACCAAGCGTGCCTCTATGCTCAACATCGACAGTAGGTGTCAGACAGCCCAACACTAACCAAGCTTGCCTCTATGCTCAACATCGACAGTAGGTGTCAGACAACCCAACACTAACCAAGCGTGCCTTTGTGCTCAACATCGACAGTAGGTGTCAGACAACCCAACACACACCAAGCTTGCCTCTATGCTCAACATCGACAGTAGGGTATCAGACAACCCAACACTAACCAAGCGTGCCTTTGTGCTCAACATCGACAGTAGGTATCAGACAGCCCAACACTAACCAAGCGTGCCTCTATGCTCAACATCGACAGTAGGTATCAGACAACCCAACACTAACCAAGCGTGCCTCTATGCTCAACATCGACAGTAGGTGTCAGACAGCCCAAACACTAACCAAGCTTGCCTCTGCCTTCAACATCGACAGTAGGTATCAGACAGCCCAACACTAACCAAGCTTGCCTCTGTGCTCAACATCGACAGTAGGTGTCAGACAACCCAACACTAACCAAGCGTGCCTCTATGCTCAACATCGACAGTAGGTATCAGACAACCCAACACTAACCAAGCGTGCCTCTATGCTCAACATCGACAGTAGGTGTCAGACAGCCCAACACTAACCAAGCTTGCCTCTATGCTCAACATCGACAGTAGGTGTCAGACAGCCCAACACTAACCAAGCTTGCCTCTATGCTCAACATCGACAGTAGGTGTCAGACAGCCCAACACTAACCAAGCGTGCCTCTATGCTCAACATCGACAGTAGGTATCAGACAGCCCAACACTAACCAAGCGTGCCTCTGTGCTCAACATCGACAGTAGGTATCAGACAACCCAACACTAACCAAGCGTGCCTTTGTGCTCAACATCGACAGTAGGTATCAGACAGCCCAACACTAACCAAGCGTTGCCTCTATGCTCAACATCGACAGTAGGTGTCAGACAGCCAAACACTAACCAAGCTTGCCTCTATGCTCAACATCGACAGTAGGTGTCAGACAACCCAACACTAACCAAGCTTGCCTCTATGCTCAACATCGACAGTAGGTATCAGACAGCCCAACACTAACCAAGCTTGCCTCTATGCTCAACATCGACAGTAGGTATCAGACAACCCAACACTAACCAAGCGTGCCTCTATGCTCAACATCGACAGTAGGTGTCAGACAGCCCAACACTAACCAAGCGTGCCTCTATGCTCAACATCGACAGTAGGTATCAGACAACCCAACACTAACCAAGCGTGCCCTCTATGCTCAACATCGACAGTAGGTATCAGACAGCCCAACACTAACCAAGCTTGCCTCTATGCTCAACATCGACAGTAGGTATCAGACAACCCAACACTAACCAAGCTTGCCTCTGTGCTCAACATCGACAGTAGGTATCAGACAACCCAACACTAACCAAGCGTGCCTCTATGCTCAACATCGACAGTAGGTATCAGACAACCCAACACTAACCAAGCTTGCCTCTATGCTCAACATCGACAGTAGGTATCAGACAACCCAACACTAACCAAGCTTGCCTCTATGCTCAACATCGACAGTAGGTATCAGACAACCCAACACTAACCAAGCTTGCCTCTATGCTCAACATCGACAGTAGGTATCAGACAGCCCCAACACTAACCAAGCGTGCCTCTGCGCTCAACATCGACAGTAGGTATCAGACAACCCAACACTAACCAAGCTTGCCTCTATGCTCAACATCGACAGTAGGTATCAGACAACCCAACACTAACCAAGCGTGCCTCTGTGCTCAACATCGACAGTAGGTGTCAGACAGCCCAACACACTAACCAAGCTTGCCTCTATGCTCAACATCGACAGTAGGTATCAGACAACCCAACACTAACCAAGCGTGCCTCTATGCTCAACATCGACAGTAGGTATCAGACAGCCAACACACTAACCAAGCTTGCCTCTATGCTCAACATCGACAGTAGGTATCAGACAACCCAACACTAACCAAGCGTGCCTCTGTGCTCAACATCGACAGTAGGTGTCAGACAGCCCAACACTAACCAAGCTTGCCTCTATGCTCAACATCGACAGTAGGTATCAGACAACCCAACACTAACCAAGCGTGCCTCTATGCTCAACATCGACAGTAGGTATCAGACAGCCCAACACTAACCAAGCGTGCCTCTATGCTCAACATCGACAGTAGGTGTCAGACAGCCCAACACTAACCAAGCTTGCCTCTATGCTCAACATCGACAGTAGGTGTCAGACAGCCCAACACTAACCAAGCGTGCCTCTATGCTCAACATCGACAGTAGGTATCAGACAACCCAACACTAACCAAGCGTTGCCTCTATGCTCAACATCGACAGTAGGTATCAGACAACCCAACACTAACCAAGCGTGCCTCTATGCTCAACATCGACAGTAGGTATCAGACAGCCCAACACTAACCAAGCGTGCCTCTATGCTCAACATCGACAGTAGGTATCAGACAACCCAACACTAACCAAAGCTTGCCTTTGTGCTCAACATCGACAGTAGGTGTCAGACAGCCCAACCACTAACCAAGCTTGCCTCTATGCTCAACATCGACAGTAGGTATCAGGCAGCCCAACACTAACCAAGCTTGCCTTTGTGCTCAACATCGACAGTAGGTGTCAGACAACCCAACACTAACCAAGCTTGCCTCTATGCTCAACATCGACAGTAGGTATCAGACAACCCAACACTAACCAAGCGTGCCTCTATGCTCAACATCGACAGTAGGTATCAGACAGCCAAACACCAACCAAGCTTGCCTCTATGCTCAACATCGACAGTAGGTGTCAGACAGCCCAACACTAACCAAGCTTGCCTCTATGCTCAACATCGACAGTAGGTGTCAGACAGCCCAACACTAACCAAGCGTGCCTCTGTGCTCAACATCGACAGTAGGTATCAGACAGCCCAACACTAACCAAGCTTGCCTCTATGCTCAACATCGACAGTAGGTATCAGACAACCCAACACTAACCAAGCGTGCCTTTATGCTCAACATCGACAGTAGGTGTCAGACAGCCCAACACTAACCAAGCTTGCCTCTATGCTCAACATCGACAGTAGGTGTCAGACAGCCCAACACTAACCAAGCTTGCCTCTATGCTCAACATCGACAGTAGGTGTCAGACAGCCCAACACTAACCAAGCTTGCCTCTATGCTCAACATCGACAGTAGGTGTCAGACAACCCAACACTAACCAAGCTTGCCTCTATGCTCAACATCGACAGTAGGTGTCAGACAGCCCAACACTAACCAAGCTTGCCTCTATGCTCAACATCGACAGTAGGTGTCAGACAGCCCAACACTAACCAAGCTTGCCTCTGTGCTCAACATCGACAGTAGGTGTCAGACAACCCAACACTAACCAAGCGTGCCTCTGTGCTCAACATCGACAGTAGGTGTCAGACAGCCCAACACTAACCAAGCTTGCCTCTGTGCTCAACATCGACAGTAGGTATCAGACAACCCAACACTAACCAAGCGTGCCTCTATGCTCAACATCGACAGTAGGTGTCAGACAGCCCAACACTAACCAAGCTTGCCTCTATGCTCAACATCGACAGTAGGTGTCAGACAACCCAACACTAACCAAGCTTGCCTCTATGCTCAACATCGACAGTAGGTGTCAGACAGCCCAACACTAACCAAGCTTGCCTCTGTGCTCAACATCGACAGTAGGTATCAGACAACCCAACACTAACCAAGCTTGCCTCTATGCTCAACATCGACAGTAGGTATCAGACAGCCCAACACTAACCAAGCGTGCCTCTATGCTCAACATCGACAGTAGGTATCAGACAACCCAACACTAACCAAGCGTGCCTCTATGCTCAACATCGACAGTAGGTATCAGACAACCCAACACTAACCAAGCGTGCCTTTATGCTCAACATCGACAGTAGGTGTCAGACAGCCCAACACTAACCAAGCTTGCCTCTATGCTCAACATCGACAGTAGGTATCAGACAACCCAACACTAACCAAGCGTGCCTCTATGCTCAACATCGACAGTAGGTATCAGACAGCCCAACACTAACCAAGCGTGCCTCTATGCTCAACATCGACAGTAGGTATCAGACAACCCAACACTAACCAAGCGTGCCTTTGTGCTCAACATCGACAGTAGGTGTCAGACAGCCCAACACTAACCAAGCTTGCCTCTATGCTCAACATCGACAGTAGGTATCAGACAACCCAACACTAACCAAGCGTGCCTCTATGCTCAACATCGACAGTAGGTATCAGACAGCCCAACACTAACCAAGCGTGCCTCTATGCTCAACATCGACAGTAGGTGTCAGACAGCCCAACACTAACCAAGCTTGCCTCTATGCTCAACATCGACAGTAGGTGTCAGACAACCCAACACTAACCAAGCGTGCCTTTGTGCTCAACATCGACAGTAGGTGTCAGACAACCCAACACTAACCAAGCTTGCCTCTATGCTCAACATCGACAGTAGGTATCAGACAACCCAACACTAACCAAGCGTGCAGCTATGCTCAACATCGACAGTAGGTATCAGGCAGCCCAACACTAACCAAGCGTGCCTCTATGCTCAACATCGACAGTAGGTATCAGACAACCCAACACTAACAAAGCTTGCCTCTATGCTCAACATCGACAGTAGGTGTCAGACAGCCAAACACTAACCATGCTTGCCTCTATGTTCAACATCGACAGTAGGTATCAGGCAGCTAAACACTAACCAAGCTGGCCTCTGTGCTCAACATCGACAGTAGGTGTCAGACAACCCAACACACACCAAGCTTGCCTCTATGCTCAACATCGACAGTAGGTATCAGACAACCCAACACTAACCAAGCGTGCTGCTATGCTCAACATCGATAGTAGGTATCAGGCAGCTAAACACTAACCAAGCTTGCCTCTATGCTCAACATCGACAGTAGGTGTCAGACAGCCCAACGCTAACCAAGCTTGCCTCTATGCTCAACATCGACAGTAGGTGTCCGACAGCCCAACACTAACCAAGCGTGCCTTTGTGCTCAACATCGACAGTAGGTATTAGAGAGCCCGTCACTAACCAAGCTTGCCTCTATGCTCAACATCGACAGTAGGTATCAGACAACCCAACACTAACCAAGCGTGCCTTTGTGCTCAACATCGACAGTAGGTGTCAGACAGCCCAACCCTAACCAAGTTTGCCTCTATGCTCAACATCGACAGTATGTGTCAGACAGCCCAAGACTAACAAAGCTTGCCTCTATGCTCAACATCGACAGTAGGTGTCAGACAGCCAAACACTAACCAAACTTGCCTCTATGCTCAACATCGACAGTAGGTATCAGGCAGCTAAACACTAACCGAGCTTGCCTCTGTGCTCAACATCGACAGTAGGTGTCAAACAACCCAACACTAACCAAGCGTGCCTTTGTGCTCAACATCGACAGTAGGTGTCAGACAACCCAACACTAACCAAGCTTGCCTCTATGCTCAACATCGACAGTAGGTATCAGACAGCCCAACACTAACCAAGCTTGCCTCTATGCTCAACATCGACAGTAGGTGTCAGACAGCCCAACACTAACCAAGCTTGCCTCTATGCTCAACATCGACAGTAGGTATCAGACAACCCAACACTCACCAAGCTTGCTGCTATGCTCAACATCGACAGTAGGTATCAGACAGCACAACACTAACCAAGCTTGCCGCTATGCTCAACATTGACAGTAGGTATCAGGCAGCACTACACTGACCAAACTTGCCTTTATGCTCAACATTGACAGTAGGTATCAGACAGCCCAACACTCACCAAGCTTGCCTCTATGCTCAACATTGACAGTTGGTATCAGGCAGAACAATACACTACAGCACAATTGTCAGATTATTCCATGACGACCACAGTAGGGATGACGCAGCAGAATTGACCCAATGTTGATATAATCATCAAAGTTGCTAATCATCAAAATCTCTGATTGCACTTTGACGACGTTTCATCCAGAAATGAATGTGATACGAAACACTAAAATCCCCAGGAAGACGGACTTTGTTTTGGGAGTGATGAGGCAGTAGAACTGATGGTTTACCAAATCCATTTACTAAAGCAGATATAATCATATGTGTTGTCCCAACACCCTGATAATACTCACCCAGAAGTGAGTGTGTATCCTCATCACTGAAACAGTCAAAAATCGAACTTTGTTGTGGGTTTTGTTTTGGTTTTTTATTAAAATCGAACTTGGTTTAGTTGTACAGTGTCCTTGACCTTCACCTCACGATTCTGTTTTATCAGAATCTTAAGAATGCATGTTCAACCGTTACCACTTGGTGTCAATACTGTAGAGGTATTATTGTGTTTGTTGCAAGACTCCGTGATGTGTGTGTTGCAACAATACATAGACACTGTGAGGTGTGTGTTGGAACAATACATAGACTCTGTGATGTGTGTGTTGCAACAATACATAGACTCCCTGATGTGTGTGTTGCAACAATACATAGACTCTGTGATGTGTGTGTTGCAACAATACATAGACACTGTGAGGTGTGTGTTGCAACAATACATAGACTCTGTGATGTGTGCGTTGCAACAATACATAGACTCCCTGATGTGTGTGTTGCAACAGTACTCTCTGATGTGTGTGTTGCAACAATACATAGACTCCGTGATGTGTGTGTTGCGACAATACATACACTCCGTGATGTGTGTGTGTTGCAGCAATACATAGACTCACTGATGTGTGTTGCAACAATACATAGACTCCGTGATGTGATGTGTGTGTGTGTGCAACAATACATAGACTCTGTGATGTGTGTGTTGCAACAATACATAGACTCCGTGATGTGTGTTGCTGACTGATGTGTGTGTTGCAACAATACATAGACTCCGTGATGTGTGTGTTGCAACAATACATAGACTCCGTGATGTGTGTGTTGCAACAATACATAGACTCTGTGATGTGTGTGTGCAACAATACATAGACTCTGTGATGTGTGTGTTGCAACAATACATAGACTCTGTGATGTGTGTGTTGCAACAATACATAGACTCCGTGATGTGTGTGTTGCAACAATACATAGACTCCGTGATGTGTGTGTTGCAACAATACATAGACTCCGTGATGTGTGTGTTGCATCAATACATAGACTCCGTGATGTGTGTTGCAACAATACATAGACTCTGATGTGTGTGTTGCAACAATACATAGACTCTCGTGATGTGTGTGCAACAATGCAACAATACATAGACTCTGTGATGTGTGTGTTGCAACAATACATAGACTCCCTGATGTGTGTGTTGCAACAATACATAGACTCCGTGATGTGTGTGTTGCAACAATACATAGACTCTGTGATGTGTGTGTTGCAACAATACATAGACTCTGTGATGTGTGTGTTGCAACAATACATAGACTCTGTGATGTGTGTCTTGCAACAATACATAGACTCTGTGATGTGTGAGTGTGTTGTTGCAACAATACATAGACTCCGTGATGTGTGTGTTGCAACAAAAATAGACTCCGTGATGTGTGTGTTGCAACAATACATAGACTCTGTGATGTGTGTGTTGCATCAATACATAGACTCCGTGATGTGTGTGCTGCAACAATACATAGACTCTGTGATGTGTGTGTTGCAACAATACATAGACTCTGTGATGTGTGTGTTGCAACAATACATAGACTCTGTGATGTGTGTGTTGCAACAATACATAGACTCCGTGATGTGTGTTGCAACAATACATAGACTCCGTGATGTGTGTTGCAACCATACATGGACTCCGTGATGTGTGTGTTGCAACAATACATAGACTCCCTGATGTGTGTGTTGCAACAATACATAGACTCTGTGATGTGTGTGTTGCAACAATACATATACCGATATTTAGGAGGTAAACATGCTGTGTTTTCAATGTAGATGCGAGTAGATGCGCAAAAATCAATTTGAACACGCAGTATGGTTTGCAAGTGGTCCTTTACTTGTTCCAAACGTTTGTTGAGAATCGTTGGCAGTTTCCTTTTCAAAATGTCAGTCATGTTTACCTATCTGTTAAGGTTTTAGTTTATAGAAAAGGTTTCCGTGGTTTTCAAATTTGCCATATCAAGAATGTCAAAAAGGGATCTTACCGTTTCTTCCACATATGTTTGTTACAGAAGGTCACAACAATCCTGGTGCCCCTGTGTCAGTATCTACCGACTTCAATGGAGGTGTCGGCGGGGGAGCTGGCATGGGAGGGGTGAGTATTAACTTCATCACGTACACCATATGCTCTGGGACGGTGGGGTAGCCTAGTGGTTAAAGAGTTCGCTCGTCAAGCCGAAAACCCGGGTTCGATTCCCCACATGGGTACAATGTGTGAAGCCCATTTCTGGTGTCCCCTGCCGTGATATTGCTGGAATATTGCTATAAGCGGCGTAAAATTTAATTCACTCACTCATTCATGTGCTCTGTGTAAGTATCAAAGCTTGACTGAATTGACATGACATGTTTTCACCAAGCATAGCCAATCCCTCAATTAGCCTTGACCTGACTGTTCACTCCACCACCATTGTACATATATTTATTCAGCTGTTTCATCTTATTTACTTTATTCTCAGGATACATTTAAATGGAGCTGATTATGACTGCGCTGTAATATTTCTTTTCGAAAGGACAATGCCTTTGGAGGTATGGACATGTCTGGATTCGGTGGATTTGGTGACCTGGACGTCTTCACAGGAGATCTCAATATGACAGGCATACAGTCTGGATATCCAGGAACTGGTGCTGATGGCATGTCCGGAGTTGCAGGTGGTGGTGGTGGTGGTGTTGGTGTTGCAATTCCCTTTGGTGGCGGAACGGGTGGTCGAGGTAGAGCAGGTGGCCGAGGTGGGGCAGGTGGCCGAGGTGGGGCAGGTGGCCGAGGTGGAGCAGGTGGCCGAGGTGGAGCAGGTGGAATTTCCTTCGGTGGTGGAGTAGGTGGCCGAGGTGGAGCAGGTGGAATTTCCTTCGGTGGTGGAGCAGGTGGCCGAGGTGGAGCAGGTGGAATTTCCTTCGGTGGCGGAGCAGGTGGCCGAGGAGGAGCAGGTGGAATTTCCTTCGGTGGCGGAGCTGGTGGCCGAGGTGGAGCAGGTGGTCAAGGAGGAGTTAGAAGTGGTGCTGGAGGTCCTTTGGGTGGTGGAAATGCAGGTCAGGGAGGCCTAGGAGGAGATGGAGGAGGAGGTCTGGGTGATTTAGGAATGGGAGGATTTGGAATGTGGGATAGCTTTGGTGTTGATATCAATAACAATTTAACTGGTATGGAAGGAGGACTTGGAGGATTTGGAGGGGGGTTTGGAGAACAGTCTGGTGTACAAGGAGGTGGACCAGGACACTCTGGTGGACGAGGTGGATCTGGCGGCCGGTTTGGTGGACGAGGTCGGCCAGGGCAAACTGGTGGACCGGCTGGATCAGGCGGTAGATTTGGTGGACGAGGTGTTCCCGGGCAGGCTGGTGGACCAGCCGGATCAGGCAGTAGGTTCGGTGGACGAGGAGGTGTTCCCGGACAAGCTGGATCAGGTGGAAGATTTGGAGGACGAGGAGGTGTTCCCGGACAAACTGGATCAGGTGGAAGATTTGGTGGACGAGGTGTTCCAGGGCAGGCTGGTGGAAACACTGGATTAGGGGGAAGATTTGGTGGACGAGGTGGGACTGGGCAAGCTGGTGGACAGACCTCAGGGAAAACTGGTACTATGACTCCAGAAGAAGATGCTTTGAATGTGCAAAACTTCAACATTTCAGCAGTAGATCTAGAGGTGTGATATGGTTCTCAATAATCACAATCAATAACTGATATTCAATGTAAAGTGACTTTGGAATATTGCTCATATATTATTGCTTGATCTGATGTCTCAATTATATTGGCATATATTCCAGATATGAGTTTAAAAGAAAACATACAATTCTACGAATAATACATCCTGGTTCACTAAATATATTAAAGTTTTGATGTAGATTCAAACTGGAGTGATAAGCTTGATAACGATGTAAGAATTTATATTGTTGTTTGTTTTCTAATTTGATGTGGTTAAAATAAAAGCAACACCTTTAAACAGACATATTGATGTAATGTTGATGTTCCGTCTCGCTTTCAGGCTGAAATTATCAAGGCGGAAGAAGAGAGGGACAATAAGGCAGCCGTGAGTACAGTTTCTTTTTCTTTTAAAGGTCTAAACTCTAATTTCAGTGATGTCACCGTTTCCACTTAGGAAAGCCAAAGAGAACGTTGATATTGGAGACAAACCTTGGAGCTATCGAACTATACACATCGTACCGACGAGTTCTTTCCCAAAGTTGTGATTACGGTTCCAGTAAAATCTGCTACATGACATAAAAATTGTAATGGTAAATATTTCCATATTATTCATTGATGAGTTTTGTTCGCTATCTGCAGTTTTCGCTTTCGTCCATGTTCCCTTCCATTTCAGATCCGAGATACCATAGCAAGTGCGTGCGCTAATATGTCGACCCCAGACTCCACTGCCATGGAACAGGTTGTCACCTGTTTGCATACCAATGCTAAAGAGTCTGCAGAGTGTACCAAGTTCTGTCAGGTAATATCCACACTGTAACTGTCTTGAGCATCAGCTTTTACCAACCCGCTATGTTCATGCACAAAGTTCTATCCGATAACATCCACCCTGTATCAGGTACATGCAGCAAGTTCTGTGAGGCAATTATATCCACGCCAAAACCATAAAGGTATCAACATTTACCCACGCATAATGTGTTCTATAAGATAATGTCCTTACTGTGACCGTGAAAGTATAAACATTTACCTTCGCATAATGTGTTCTATAAGATAATGTTCTTACTGTGACCGTGAAAGTATCAACATTTACCCTCGTAATGTGTTCTATAAGATAATGTTCTTACTGTGACCGTGAAAGTATCAACATTTACCCTCGTTGGCTCGTCACGCCGAAGACCCGGTTCTTACTCCCCACTGTGCACAATGTGTTAACATTTACCCGCATTTAATGTGTTCTATAAGATAATGTTCTTACTGTGACCGTGAAAGTATAAACATTTACCCACGCGTAATGTGTTCTATATGATAATGTTCTTACTGTGACCGTGAAAGTATAAGCATTTACCCTCGCGTTATGTGTTCTATAAGATAATGTTATTACTGTGACCGTGAAAGTATAAACATTTACCCTCGCATAATGTGTTCTATCAGATAATGTTCTTACTGTGACCGTGAAAGTATAAACATTTACCCTCGCATAATGTGTTCTATCAGATAATGTTCTTACTGTGACCGTGAGATAATGTTCTTACTTACTGTGACTGTGAAAGTATGAACATTTACCCTCGCATAATGTGTTCTATAAGATAATGTTCTTACTGTGACCGTGAAAGTATCAACATTTACCCTCGTATAATGTGTTCTATAAGATAATGTTCTTACTGTGACCGTGAAAGTATAAACATTTACCCACGCGTAATGTGTTCTATAAGATAATGTTCTTACTGTGACCGTGATGTGACCGTGAAAGTATGAACATTTACCCTCGCATAATGTGTTCTATAAGATAATGTTCTTACTGTGACCGTGAAAGTATCAACATTTACCCTCGCATAATGTGTTCTATAAGATAATGTTCTTACTGTGACCGTGAAAGTATAAACATTTACCCACGCGTAATGTGTTCTATAAGATAATGTTCTTACTGTGACCGTGAAAGTATAAACATTTACCCTCGCATAATGTGTTCTATAAGATAATGTTCTTACTGTGACCGTGAAAGTATAAACATTTACCCTCGCATAATGTGTTCTATAAGATAATGTTATTACTGTGACCGTGAAAGTATAAACATTTACCCTCGCATAATGTGTTCTATAAGATAATGTTCTTACTGTGACCGTGAAAGTATAAACATTTACCCTCGCGTAATGTGTTCTATAAGATAATGTTATTACTGTGACCGTGAAAGTATCAACATTTACCCTCGCATAATGTGTTCTATAAGATAATGTTCTTACTGTGACCGTGAAAGTATCAACATTTACCCTCGCATAATGTGTTCTATAAGATAATGTTCTTACTGTGACCGTGAAAGTATCAACATTTACCCTCGCATAATGTGTTCTATAAGATAATGTTCTTACTGTGACCGTGAAAGTATAAACATTTACCGACGCGTGATGTGTTCTATAAGATAATGTTCTTACTGTGACCGTGAAAGTATAAGCATTTACCCTCGCATAATGTGTTCTATAAGATAATGTTCTTACTGTGACCGTGAAAGTATCAACATTTACCCTCGCACAATGTGTTCTATAAGATAATGTTCTTACTGTGACTGTGAAAGTATAAACATTTACCCGCATATAATGTGTTCTATAAGATAATGTTCTTACTGTGACCGTGAAAGTATAAACATTTACCCACGCGTAATGTGTTCTATAAGATAATGTTATTACTGTGACCGTGAAAGTATAAGCATTTACCCTCGCGTTATGTGTTCTATAAGATAATGTTATTACTGTGACCGTGAAAGTATAAACATTTACCCTCGCATAATGTGTTCTATAAGATAATGTTCTTACTGTGACCGTGAAAGTATAAACATTTACCCTCGCATAATGTGTTCTATAAGATAATGTTTTTACTGTGACCGTGAAAGTATAAACATTCACCCTCGCATGATGTGTTCTATCAGATAATGTCCTTACTGTGACCGTGAAAGTATCAACATTTACCCTCGCATAATGTGTTCTATCAGATAATGTCCTTACTGTGACTGTGAAAGTATCAACATTTACCCGCATTTAATGTGTTCTATAAGATAATGTTTTTACTGTGAACGTGAAAGTATCAACACTTACCCTCGCATAATGTGTTCTATCAGATAATGTCCTTACTGTGACCGTGAAAGTATCAACATTTACCCACGTGTCATGCACCAAGTTCTGTCGTAATGTGTTTGATCAGATAATGTCCTTACTGTGACCGTGAAAGTATCAACATTTACCCACGTGTCATGCTCCAATTCTGTCGTAATGTGTTTGATCAGATAATGTCCTTACTGTGACCTTGAAAGTCATTTACCCATGCGTAATGTGTTCTATCAGATAATGTATTTACTGTGACCGTAAAGGTATCAACATTTACCCACGTGTCATGCAACCAAGTTCTGTCAGATCATATCCACAATGTGATCTTGAGGAGTATCGGTTTTAACCCACGTAACAAGTAACACAAAAAGTTATGTTAGTGAGTGAGTTTGGTTTTACGCCGCTTTTACGATATTCCAGTAATGTCACGATGGGGGACACCAGAAATGGGCTTGACACATTGTACTCATGTGGGGAATCGAACCCGGGTTTTCGGCGTGACGAGCGAACGCCTTAAGCACAAGGCTACCCCACCGCCCACAAGTTCTGTTAAGTGGAACAACGTAAGCTTGAATGAATCATTGTGCAAATTCCTGACAATATTTACCAATCCTTAAATATTTTTGTATATAGCTACATCGATTATTGCATGTCGTCCGATTAGCCACAGTGATTACATGACAAAACAACATTATTATTCGATTTCCCTGTTGTATTATTCGAATTTCAGAAAGCAACTATAACTAAAGCTCTAGAAATAACAAAGGAACTTGCAAATATGAATACATCGTCTGAAAACACAAAGGCTCTGGGCAACACATAACACTTATCAGAGGGGTACACAAAGCCCGCAGTCTAGACTACCAGTTATCCGACTTCCATTTTTGTGGAAGTCGCGGTAGCTGAGCGGGTTAGGCGGCTGACTTTGTGTGCTGGCGATTAGGTGCCTGTCTCTGAGGGTGTGAGTTCGAATCCCGGATGGGGCTCAACTCAAAAAGTACTAGAATTTGTAGTAAGAAAGTGTAATCCCAAATATAACATATGTTTAATAAGGCATACGTTGCTTTAAACAGAAAGTCAATTACAATTGTTAGCATTTTGGAATTAAGCCCAGAGTCACACAGCCAGATATTTTCCACTTTGGTTAAGGGAGGGAGCATGTTTATGGTAGAGACAAACCACGGATTATAATCGGGTAAGTACAGGATATATATTACATGATCAATACTAGGACGTCTGGGGGACGCATCAGAATGCTTGTCGATAGAACCTCCACACATATACCGTTTGGATGTTTTGGACTGTCTCCGTAGTGGCCGACATGCAGAAACGACCCCACGTCAAGACCCATGGAATTGAACCACGAACCTCTGTGCCGTTAAAGTCCGTACCATATCAGGCAACATGAGTGTATCTGCGAGAACAGTGTGACGACGTCTATGCGGCTGCTGAATCCGTGCAAGACGTCCAGCCCGACGGCGAGTTCTGTCGTCAGAACATCGACATCGACATCCATCATCCTCAGTGGAGCAGAAAAAAAACACCACTATTCATTTTTTTTTTCTGGAACAGGCCACGGCCCGGGGAAAGAGCCAGATGGAAAGTTTGTATGGTTTCATCTGGTACATCGCAGCGTGATGTTGCTCATCAATTCAACGTCCAAGGAAACGCAATTTGCCACTTATACCGAAGTTTTTAGTAAAACATACCGGCTTCAGTGGAGCAGACACTACTTGCGCTGGTGATCGATGAATCACTTTTCCATATGTTCTGGAGAGGATCGGTTTTGTTGTTTTTTGCTGTTTTTATTGTTTTTATTTTTTTATTTAATTATTTATTTTATTTATTTATTTATTTATTTATTTATTTATTTATTTTTTATTTATTTATTTATTTATTTATTTATTTATTTATTTATTTATTTATTTATTTATTTATTTATTTATTTATTTATTTATTTATTTATTTATTTATTTTTTATTTATTTATTTTTTAATTTTTTTTTTATTTTTTTTTTATTTTTTTTTTGGGGCGACGCTGGGACGACATAAGAGCTGCAGCAAGCAAGGCAAGTCCTCAGTGAGGCGAAGGTGCCAGGACTGCATCAATGCACAAGGCGGCCACACCTCCTTGTAAACCCAAACATGTATTGTGATTAATCTGCAAATGCCAAATACGCTGTTCTTTAGGACTTGTGATCGTTACCGCACCTTAAAAGACATTCTCTTTCCATGTAATAACATTTTAGCAAAGGTTTTTATACTGGTTCTGTTTGTTGTTTGTATGTAAACGACTTTTGTTTTTGAGCATATAATGCTAACTATTGTTTCAGCCTTAGTTGTGAAACCAGATTTATTGTTTAAACAAATGAAAATCATTATGCTAAATATGTTTGTTTTTCGAAATCACATGTGAGATATTTTTTGTGTGGGGGTGTGTGGGGTGGAGGTGTTATGGTTTTGGTGTTTTGTATTGTTTTTCTATTTTTTAGCGTTTAATGGTTAATTTGTTGCTGACACGTTTATCCGACTCTGTTGTCTAGGCCGCTATGGTGAATTTTCAATGGCCCACACTTAGTGACAGGACAACCGTGCTTGACTCCGAGGCATTTGGAAACTATGATACAGATATATGGTCCAATCAGAGCGGTGAGTCATGTCATTAATTTCAGGAAATCATGCTTAACATCACAAATTTATTTTTGGTATAAATTGTAATAACGTGTTTTTCTCTTGTTGTTTCATTGTAGATAGAAATAGCAAAAATCATAATCTTCCATTAAAATCCGGGCTGGGCATATATTTGTAGAACCTTTCTTTAAATTGACTTTGTACGCTCGGTAAAACAACCTTATTCCGCATGTGAAAATATGAAACCATTGATTCAGTTACTGAGAAAGTGTAATCCCCAAAACAACATATGTTACATTTGATCACTTTCTAAATGGCATTGTGTATTCATTGGACCTTTTTGTTGCAATTCACACATTACATGTAGGCTTTCCAATAATATATACAGTGTTTTGCTGTAGGTAAACATTGCAACCATTACAAATGGCATAAATTCAAAATATGTCTTCGTTTGGCTTTAATTTATTTTCTGCACCTAGGTACCATTTAATAACATTATCTTCAAATACGCCAACGCAAAGTAAGCATTTAATTATTGCCGGGTATTGATATGTTTAATTTTTATATTCGGTCTTTCTAAACAAATTGTCTCTGTCTGACTTTATTGATTTTCGACAAATTATGAACATATTTCTGCCAATTTTTCTACATTTTTGGAACCAATAATAATCATAACAATTCTCAAGTATGTGTTGTTTTTGTCCAGGTGTGGCATCCTCTGATGATCCCAAATCGCAACATCTCCTCAACGCCCATAAGGCAAACCAAGCGAAAATTGTAAATATATTAATATACATAAATAATAACACTTGGTGTTTTTTTATATAATAATGGTAACATTTTGTTATTGTGTATTCCTTTAATGAAAATGTTTTAGAAACGTTTTAGATTTCACTTTGTCGTCTTTTGCTGGAATTTTATACATTATAAATGGAATTCTATTCTCCAATCGGAATTTTGAGTCTAAAATTAGAATTGGTGATATTTTATCATAGATATCTATTGAGTGTTGTAAATAATAATAATCATCTATAACTCGCATTCAATAATAAGATTCTTCATATTAGTTATGAATTAAAGGTTACAGATTAAATAACGGATGAATGAGACAACATTAAGTCAGGCAAGGTATCATTGGGCTGGCATTATTTATGCGGCTTACGTTCGGACCAGTGCAATTCGTTCATTATTCATTCATTCATTCATTCTTTCATTTGGGAATGAGACAAAACATCACCTAAGTCAGGCAAGGTATCATGCTTGGGCTGGCATTATTTATGCGGCTTACGTTCGGACCAGTGCAATTCGTTCATCATTCATTCATTCATTCATTCATTTCATTCGGGAATGAGACAAAACATCACCTAAGTCAGGCAAGGTATCATGCTTGGGCTGGCATTATTTATACGGCATACGTTCGGACCAGTAAAGTTCGTTCATTCATTCATTCATTCATTCATTCATTGTGACACATCAATGATTCAGATAAAGAAAACATGTGGGTTATTTCAAACCTAATACTCACATGAATGTGCTTTGTGCCGATTCTACTTACTGTCGTTATACATTTCATCCCATCTACGTATGTTTGTTGCAAAACAGGCGTCCGAAATCGCGGATATGGCTAATGAGGCGGTACAGCTTGCTACCAAGACTCTCGCCCAGACCGTGGCCCCTGGGGAAACCCTACAATTCACCACACCAGCTGCCTCGGGACTCATCGGGCATATGGATGCTGGAGACATGGACTTCGGTATGCAGCTAACCCTGTCTGATACCACCACATCTCTCTCCATCCCTGACGGCAGCGTCTTCGGTAACAGCCTCGGCTCAAGCGACACCGCCATCATATCTGTGAGTTATCTGGATAAGTGCCACTTTTCAAATTGTGTGATGTTTAACGCCTCGTCCAACAGGTTTCTAGCTATACGAAGGGAAACTGTAAATAATCAGGTATCGACCAGACAATCCAGTGGTTGACATAATGAGCATCGATCTACGCAATTGGATACGACGACATGCACAGCCAACGAGATTAACCACCCGATCCCGTTAGTCGCCTCTTACAATAAGCATGGGTTGCTGAAAACCAATTCTAGTAATTTGTTGTTAAAAATGCCCGCTCATTTTATTGGGGTCGACGGGGTAGCCTAGTGGTTAAAGCGTTCGCTCGTCACGCCAAAGACCCCGGTTCGATTCACCACATGGGTACAATGTGTGAAGCCCATTTCTGGTATCCCCCGCCGTGATATTGCTGGAATATTGCTAAACGCGGCGTAAAACGTACTGACTCACTCCTGCAAACGTGTTATGAGCGTGTCCAGTCCAGACACGAAAGTTTCAAATTAATATTATTTTTATCACTATCACTCACTCACTAATTCATTCATTTTATTGACAGTATATTTTGGCAGGTGTTTATTAATCATTTTCATTCCAGGCGATGGCAACCAAGATGGATGTGAACTCCTTTGTGGACTCTGGCATGAATCTCGGAGCGGGGACACAGTTCCTGAATGTGGACATGATGGACGGGTTCGGTAACCCTATGGAGATCAAGGACACCCCAGAACCACTGAGGATCACCATTGCCAGAACCCCAAAGTACCCCAAAATGTCGTTCAAGGACACAAAGCTCAAGATTGCTGACTGGAACGACATGTCATACACACAGCTGAACATCACGAGAGAGGCTTCTTCAATACACCTGAACATAAAAGAACTGGCGGAAAAAGATATCCAGATCATGGTTATCTTGAAGAAGGGGGAGGTGCCAAAAATCAGCGCTGACAAATGTGATAAAGTTATGTTCCTCCCGACATCGCTGGACTACTGTGAGAATTCTTTTCATTTTATGTATCCTAGCTGTTAAAGCGTTGGCTCGTCATGCTGAACTCCCGGGTTCGATTTCCCACATGGGTACAATGCGTGAAGCCTATTTCAGGTGTCCCCCGCCGTGATATTGCTGGAATATTGCTAAAAGCCGTATAAAAGTAAACTCACTCACTCACTCATTTTATGTACTTCAGTTAGAGTTAGAATGTCTCTTTGCTTGTTATAGCGCACTCAGCAATATTATAGCTAAATGTTAACTGATCACCACCTGTAAATGGTAGGGTCTGGACAAACCAGTGATCGATATTCTGATCAACATCCATCGCCGACGGGATATGATAACACCCAGTGAACCAAAGTATCAACTCGTCCTAAGCAACCACCTCTAACATAAAAGATGGCTTTCTGGGAATATATTGCAGTAAGCTGGATGGGATGTTGGGATGAGGAGGATGGGAAAAGCTGTAGAATTACATGAATTACAAAATAATTAAGGCATAATAAAAAAGAGAAAGTGTTTTGTGTGATATTCCAAGACTTAACGTTCGGGAGGTACGTCACCACGTGTTGTTCCCGTAGGATTACACTAAAATCATCATAGCATCTTGAATATAAGCATTGCACATAGTAACCGACCATTGATTAGATAGAGCGAACTTGAAATTCAAAATATTGTTCAGTTGATGCTATCTAATACCATACGTAGATGAAGGATAATTTGAATTTTGTATTATGTCTTTTACGAGTGCTCCAATGACATCATAAAATGAGGGGCGGTGGGGTAGCCTAATGGTTAAAGCGTTGGCTCGTCACGCCGAAGACCCGGGTTCGAATCCCCACATGGGTACAATGTGTGAAGCCCCTTTCTGGTGTCCCCCGCCGTGATGTTGCTGGAATATTGCTAAAAGCGACGTAAAACCAAACTCAGTCAGTAGGCAGTCATAAAATGAATGTGGATGTTTAACGAATACAGATGCATAAGTGAGTTTAGTTTTACGCCGCTTTTAGCAATATTCCAGCAATATCGAACCGGGGGACACCAGAAATGGGCTTCACACATTGTACCCATGTGGGGAATCGATCCCGGGTGCTCGCCTGACAAGCGAACGCTTTAACCAATAGGCTACCCGACCGCTCTTAACGAATACTAACGCGATTTCATAGGGAAATAGACAATTCAGTTACTGATTACAGCTCCTAATGTCAACATACATGTAATTTTTCCTTCCAATTCCAGCTAAGCAGGTGACTGGCCGGATGAGATTTTTCATGGACAACGAAGAGGTGAACAATTACAAAGGCCCAGCGTGGTTTGGATTCAGGGCTATGCCGAAAGGGTTTGACACGAGCAAGATTAAAACGTGCGCGGATCTTGACAACGTGGACGTCCCAAAGAGCCAAACCAACAACGACCTAAACCTCGGCATCTACACCTACACAAGCGGCTGCTACTTCTTTGACCACGACAAGAGAGACTGGGCGTCTGAAGGGTGCAAGGTAGGGAACTGCATGTGTTGGAAAATTTTGAAGTCTTTGTTATACGAGTAATAGTTTTGCGGATAATAGTTTTGTAAACATAAGACAGCACTCTTTGTTGTCAATTATGTGCCTCAAACTGCACGGGATACACGTGAAATGTACCGATCATCATGATGCCCATGCATCCAAGCTCCGTCCGCGTTACAATACAGATGCGCCAACTACTATACCAAGTTGACTTTAACAATGCACGATCCAAGAATCTTTGCGTCACCATATGGCTGCAATATTGCCGATGTGACGCTGAATATTAACTCACTCAGTCACTCCAAGGATCTTTGGTTTGATATCAGTACCAGTCATGCCAGATAAGTCTAATTGGTAACATAGACCCATGGACGCACATGTAGGGAGAAGGGTATGAATGTTGTTGTTGTTGTTGTTTAATTGTTTAATGATGTTCGTTTCATTTTTCTTTTTTAATTTTGTATATATATATATATATTTTTTTTATTTTTTGGGGGTCTAATATTTGTTATGTTTTCCTCTTCAAAGATACATTTTGTCACTTTATAGTTTTAGGTAACATAATGTAACAACATTTTACCTATTTATATAATTTCTACTGTATAGGGTTAAACAAAAATGTTCAGTAAATAATGGCTGATGTCACCTCACGACTTTTGCGTTCCGCCAAACTTTGAAATAATCCCCTTGAGAATAGGTTGCATTCATTTCAAACGTGAAAAAATGGCAAACAAGTGTCCATTCAAGAAATATAATAGATCGTTTAAACTATAGGGTGACCTCACAAATAGATGTATGTAAACCACAATTTATTTATTTAAAGTAGCGTATTTTTATTTATTGGCAATAAGTAAAGTGTTCATTTTCGTAATGTACCAAAAGAACATAAAATGCACAGATGCTGGGGTTTTTTTATTCTTTGTCCATTGAGGCGGTGAAGTGTGTGTGTGTGTGTGTGTGTGTGTGCGCGCGCGTGTGCGTGTGTGCGTGCGTGCGCGCGCATTAGTGTTCAGGGAGTTATTGACAGACAGACAGACAAATTTATTCAGTATAAGGCCCTTTGGCCCAAAATACAGACAATATAGGGTTACAAAATATCCCTGCGCATAATACATATTTACATACATTCCATAGCATAAAATAGTACAAATGCATGATATGAATATATTATATATTACCTTGCCTTATTTGTTGTGCTTTAAATAAAAAGATTGAAGTGTTATGCAAAATATCATAATTATGAGAAGCGATTATAGAAATAAAGTGTATTACGGAAAAAACTATAAGCTTCACAGATTAGAAGTACATGATATTCATTTTCAATAAAATACTTTTTTGGGGATAAACAGAGAGGACAGTCTTTCTTCATATGGTGTAGCTTGATGTCTTCCAGTGTTGACAGCTATTCTAAAGTTACTGCATCTGAAGCGTGATCAGATCCTTTTTAAGCGAGATGGAAGTGATGAGTTCAGATAGTATTCAACAGTTATTGAAAGCTTAGCATATCCACTCCACAGGTTGGCCCAGAGACGACCTATACTGAAACTGAATGCTACTGTAATCACTTGACAACGTTTGGAGGCGGATGGTCCGTGGCTCCAAACACAATCGACTGGAACTTCGTTTTCTCACACGCTGATTTCATGAAGAACCCAACCGTCTACGTCACTGAAATCGTCATCACCGTCGTCTACCTGCTCGCCATCCTTTGGGCCAGAAGAAGAGACAGGAGGGACCTGGAAACGGTGAGCTAACACGAAGTTTAAACATTTCTCTGAAGAATACTTCATATACTTCTTGGACCGCCTCCGTGGTGTAGTGGTTAGACTGACTGACTGAGTTTAGTTTTACGCCGCTTTTAGCAATATTCCAGCAATATCACGGCGGGGGACACCACAAATGGGCTTAACACATTGTGCCCATGTGGGAAATCGAACCCGGGCCTTCGGCGTGACGATCCAACGCTTTAACCACTAGGCTACCCCACCGCCCTTTGTAGTGGTTAGAGCGTCCGCCCGGAGAGCGGAAGGTCGCGGGTTCGATCCCCAACCGCGTCATACCAAAAAGACGTTAAAATATGGTACTTGTTGGTCCCTGCCTGGCGCTCGGCATTAATGGGTACAACAAGGACTGGTCGGCTCGGAGTCAGTATAATGTGTCTGAGTGGGGTATTCATGCTTCACTGCGGCATGGTATCTCAGTGGGCTAGCACTATAAAACCAGCTTCAGTCTGGGCTAGTACAAGCAGCCGCACATACACATGCATGCACGTCGTCATATGAGCGAAATATTCTCAAGCACGACCTAAAACCCAATTTCATCTCATCTCATATACTTCTTGGATTACGATTCAGAGAAAATTCAACATTAGGTAGGTCGTGCACGTTGACACTGGTAGCACCCACATGTATTGTTAGGGAGCTTTACCAAAGATTTATTATATGACAGAATCACAGAATCAGTCGTACAAGCAGATCTTGTCATGGCCAATGGACGCAACCCTGCTAATTAAAGCTACTTGCGCTTTTGGACCAATGATATTCAGGGAAGAATGTGAAATAATAATCATTAAATATATCATAAACACCTGTTATTATATGATGGGCTTTAGTTCTTTATAATAAAGATATCATTAAGTTATTTTTAAACTAGCATTAACTACAACTTTCTTTCTACCATGTTTTAGCTTGGTGTTACTCCCCTGAAGGACAACGACCCCCAAGACAAATACTATTATGAAATTGTGTGCGTAACGGGCATTCGGAGGAATGCTGGAACAGATTCTAAGGTAACGTATTTCATTTGCTTCCGAAATATACAACTAAAAAGTTAAGTACCACACGGTTCTTTATTAATTCTATATTGCATCTTATAAACTATGAAAGAATCGAGTAACCGTTAACTTTTTTTCAAGTGGTAGTAAATCGATTACGCCATTGAATGAAACCGTCACACAATTATTTAATCCAGTACGAGTATTATTAGTAGGTATTTAAATGTACGATATAATGTTCAAATATCATTAAACTCAAGAATGAAACTAAAGAAAGGAAAGAATCAAAATGTACCCTTTTCTATGCACTGTCGGATACGATTGCGGAATAAAATATGTCGATGTATTTTCAGGTATTCATTATTCTGTCCGGCGAAAATGAGGAGACAGATGTGCGTCTGCTGAATGATGACAAGCGCAGTGTCTTCCGTCGAGGTGGCGTGGATGCCTTCCTAATGGCTGTGTCCGAGTAAGGTTTCTTGACTCCTGCAATGCTTTACATTTGTATCTCATATCGGTGACTCGTAAATGGTAAGGAATGATAGTGAAGGTCCTTAAGATTTCGAATTGATATCACCGTGACACGTTGCTTGTGCTACCAGACTTTATCCTTATTGTTTGAATGGCAAATGTACTAAGTCTTGCATATTTTTGAGAGAGAGAGAGAGAGAGAGAGAGAGAGAGAGAGAGAGAGAGAGAGAGAGAGAGAGAGAGAGAGAGAGAGAGAGAGAGAGAGAGAGAGAGAGAGAGAGAGAGAGAGAGAGAGAGAGAGAGAGAGAGAGATTTTCAAGTAGTTGTTTCTGTGGAATGTTATATAATGAGAAAGTAACCTACTTTTAGACCATTGGGATCTCTGAATTACGCCCGTGTGTGGCATGACAACTCAGGCAAGGGAAGTTCGGGTCGTGGTACCTCAAGTACCTCATTGTCAGAGATGTGCAGACCGAACAGAAGTTTGTCTTCATCTGTAACAGGTGGTTTGCTGTTGAGGAGGACGATGGACAGGTGTGTTAATGAAGTATAATTTACGCCAACGACATTTAATACCTAAAGGGCAATGTGTGTCCGTACTATTTCCTGCAATATTCTTACCTAAAGCTAAAACTGTTTTTGATGGTTGCGTGACTCCAGGTCGACCGCGTGATCCCTGTTTCTGGCCTAGCCCAGATGACGGAGTTCAGCCACCTGTTCTCGGAGAGAACCAGGAAGAACCTTGTAGATGGTCACCTCTGGTTCTCCGTTGTCGCCCGACCCCCACAAAGTCGCTTCACCCGTGTCCAGAGAGTGTCCTGCTGCCTGTGCCTCCTGTACGCTACTATGCTGGCAAACGCTATGTTCTATAAAAAGTCTGAAGATGAAGCAGGAACTTCTTTCACGTTTGGCCCCTTTGCTTTGAGTCCACAACAGGTAAACACATAATAATATTTCTCTTTGCACGAGTATATCTGAATCATCAAAACTAATCGAAATTCTAAATCGCATCTTGCGTACAGTTTCATTTTTTAAGGAAATGGTCCAAATTCAGGCTGCCAGTGAACGTGGAAAATTGTAACCGCCATGTAATAAGAGAAGGCCTGCTGAGAATGTTGAATAAGTTATGGCATTAGTAAAGTTCATGGTAGTCATGTGAAGTGTGCTGCACGATGAGAGCTTAGGAGTACCATTTTATACATTGGATTCGCAAACTATTGCCGAGGGTCCAATGGAACGGGCATTGTGGGCCCAGTTGAGTATCTTTTATTAACACGTACAAGATTGCATCAAATCTCATTTTCAGGTGAGTAGTGGACTATGTGTTTACTTTTACTTGAATTCTGTTCGCAGATCTATATTGGCATTATA
The DNA here is from genome assembly GCF_003918875.1 of Haliotis rubra. Lineage (NCBI taxonomy): Eukaryota > Metazoa > Mollusca > Gastropoda > Lepetellida > Haliotidae > Haliotis > Haliotis rubra. The sequence continues at coordinate 1,991,053 of NW_025767457.1, forward strand.
TCCAACCTGATCGTCTTTCCCGCAAACTTCGTTGTCATCATGATGTTCCGGAAGTCTCGAGCGAGACGAAAGCGTCCATCTCGTCTTGAAGAAGCTTTGAAGAAAGTTCCCACTGGGGGTACAACATCGGTCAGTGACGTAAAGCCAGATGTTGGAGGGATCTGGGCAATCGGTGGGAAATCCAGCGGTCAGATCCAGTCTCGCCCCGAGAGTTCATTCTCTCAGTCTTACGATCGACCTCAAAGCACCCTGTCCCAGAGGGGTGACAGAAGGAGGTCAAGGAAGCCAAAGAAGGAGCTACCTTGGTTCTGTCGCTACATTGCCTGGCTGGTGTTATGGATGGTTACTCTTGGGGCGGCTGCCATGGTTACATTTTATGGAATCAGCTTCCAGGACGACAAATGCAAGAAATGGATCACGTCGATGCTGGTGTCATTCTTCACGTCCATCTTCATCACGCAGCCAGTCAAAGTGAGTGACAGAAAAATAAGATCAATAAAATAACATCTTGATTGTTTGTTGTTTAACGCCGCCCTCAGCAGTGTTCCAGCTATATGGGGACGGTCTGTACATAATCGAGTATGGACCAAACAAACTTGTGATCAATCGGGACACGATGACATGTGTCAACCAAGCCTGACCACCCCATCCGTTAGTCGCCTCGTACGACAAGCATGGGTTGCTGAAGATCCATTCCAACCGGATCTTCAAGGGACCAATAAAATAACAGCATGACAGTAGAAATCCCAGTTTGTCCTATTTGTGTGAATGGGAGGTGCTGATTTCGCCACCACGTTTGAGTGATCCATTCTTATAATTTCACCACGGTTTTTATCTTTTATGCTTAATGAAATCTGTTTCTGATCATCCTTCGATGTTTTATATCGATATTTTCAGGCTGGTCGTTGCTGTTGAAATTATATATATAAATATTACAGAAATCAACTGTATAGAAATGGTCGCGGTTTAATTATTATATTTATGCCTATTTTTCTTAGAGTATAATGTTATTTTAAGGCATATTTTTGTTTCATTAGAATCCGTTAGTATCTCCTAAATTTAAGCTAAACAATTATATCTTAAGTTGCCCTTATAAATATTTCATAGTTGAAAAATCAACCCAGAATGTTTGTTTTCTTCACTCAATAGCCCTAAGTATATAAACACTATTGTTCACCATGCTGATATCCATGATATGTTCACAGGTGTTCCTGACCGCCATTTTCTTCTCCCTGATCTGGAAGAACCCCGGGGAAGCTGAGGATGATCAACCCGAGGATGAGGAGGAACCACGACTGGAACACGATGAAGAACTGCTTCACAAGCCAAACCAGGGTGACTAAATGTCCTAAACATCATGAGCATTTAGTATTTGGTTTTTCATACTTATGAAAATATTTTGTAAGATCTCATCCTTACATCCTAGACTGCATGTTGGCGGTTCAACGGTGTTTCCATTAAAGATATTGAATGCAGGATTTTTTACAGCCAACCTGTCCTCAGGTTATATCCATTTTTTAATTTCGATTATCATGGTCATTTACCCACAGGATACGGACATGCACGACCTAGAAAAATAGGCTATAAGCCTCCAAATCCTACAGAACTGGAACAGGCAAGAAAGAAAAGGCTGAATGAGATCAAGATGTGGGACATCATCAGAGAAATCATCTTCTACTCCTTCTTCTTGTGGATACTGATGGTTATCAGCTACAGGAACAGGAGCCCGGACAGCTTCTACTACAAGAATAGCCTGGAGAAAATGATCATCAAGAACAATGACACTCTGCAATGGTTTACAGAGGTACGAGTGAACGTTTGGAACTCTATGAGACTGTTACGGTACAACAGAGGCAATGTAATTAGTACGTATAAACTGTGCAGACTATATATGTTTGATTTAGCGTCCAGGCCGATTCCTAATGAACAAAACAGACGAATGAAGTAATATTGTTTTTTAAAAAGTTGTATCTTGACTTACAGATTCAGAACACGGACGAGTTCTGGATGTGGGCAAAAAGCGGTCTTGTGAACGGCCTACGAGCTGACAGCTACTACAACAATGCCCCTCCTCTTCTCCTGCGAGGATTCATTGGCGACAAAGTGTCCAGAATAATGGGCTTTGCTACAATGCGACAACTGAGGGTTCAAAAAGGTACTTTATTATCATATATGAAGTCTGTAGGTACCCGAAGGTATTTCATTGGATTTCATTCGTCAGCCAATCTGACAAGGAATTTTTTTTTCATTAAAGCTTACTAGCAAGAAAATATGGATTCATACATGACATATTCATGTAGTTACTGACCTTTATATATTGTTTGCAGACACGTGCTCCACCATCGATGTTGTGGCGGCCAAGATACATGAGTGTAACGAAGCCTACACTATGTTCAACGAAGACAAGGCGTCATATGGACCAGCATGGAGGACAGACGTCGAGACGTCTCCACGAAGGGAATACACTTACACTAAAGCATCTGAGCTGAACAGCTACCCTTACTGGGGCCTCCTAGGCGTCTACGGAGGAGGGGGCTATGTCGTTGACTTAAAAGGGTCCAAGCGTACTCTGACGGCACATATGGCAACACTCGAGAAAGAGAAATGGGTAGACAAATACACACGTGCAGTATTTGTAGAGTTCACTGTCTATAATCCTCAAGTGAATTTGTTTGCCATAGCCACCATCGTAGCCGAGTTTCAGTCAAGCGGAGGTATACTAGCATCATATCGATTCGAACCAGCGATGCTTCTACCCTACATGACGTCGGTGATGCTGTTCCAGGTTATCTGTGAAATCATCTACTTCTGCTTTACGATTGCATTTATTGTCAAGGAGGTCCGCAATCTCATCACACAAAGGGTTCGATATTTTAAGTCTTTCTGGAATTTGATAGAGTTGTCAATTATAGCCATGTCTATCTCTGCCATTGTTGTCTACTTCTACCGTCTAATTGTAACTAACACTCTCACAACCGAATTCAAACGGAACCATGGCAATGAATACATGAAATTCCAGTATGTTGGTTACTGGAATGAACTATTTTCCTACATAATCGGCTGGTTGGTATTCTTTGGAAGTCTCAAGTTCCTCAAATTGCTCCGCTTCAACAAAAGAATGTCCATGCTCGGATCGACCCTGAAAAATGGTGCCAACAGCATCCTTCACTTCAGTTTGATGTTCTGGGTGGTGTTCCTGGCCTTCATCCAGCTGTTCTATTTGACCTTCATGTCAACCAGCCCCAAATTTTCAACCTTTATCAAGGCAGCCGAGTCCGGAATCCTGATGATGATGGGCAAATTTGACGTCTATGGAATGCTGATGGTGGAGCCCACCCTTACCCAGGTGTACGTCTTCTTCTTCGTCCTCACGGTCACCTTCATCCTCGTCAACATGTTCCTCTCAATCCTCAACGAGACCTTCAGCTCAGTCCGCTTGGACATCAGGAAACAAAACAACGACTATGAAATAGTCGACTTCATGGTGAACAGGTTTAAGAGGTGGATCGGCATTGGCACCGTTCCTACAACCCTCCCTCCAGCAACGGCAGACAGTGAAGACGGCAACACCACATTCCGAAAATGCGACACCGTTGAAGAGTTTCCTGACCGCATCGACCGCCTCCTAAACTCCATCTCCAACGTGTACATGGACGACAACCTGGAGGCCATCATTGAGAGGAATGGGGAGTCAAAGAAGATGGCGATGAAGCACATGATGAAGGGAGGTAGCACTTGCGATTTCGCTGAAGACGGACCCACCAAGGTACACACTCACTAGGCGCATCGTAAAGGAAGAAAACATCTTGTGAACGATTGTAAGCCGATATTCCTGAGGCATTACTTTTTGTATCTTACCTTCTGACATATCCTACGATTAAGGTGCATTTGTTACATTCCCTAAACTCACTCTCTCTGATGAACAAATGTTGTAACTTTCCATAAATTCCTGTTACGGCGGGTGGGCTATTGTATGCTACCCTGAAGTGGATAACAGATATCTGAAATTCCTTTTGTGTTACTCGCATTAGATAATTGATGTTGTAAGGTGTTATTCTTATAATCAAGCGGAGATTTTAATACATAATAAACACGAACCATATAGAGAGAGAATTAAATTTTGTCATTATTTTTTGTATTAAGAAAATGTTAATTATATCATTACCTTTTATCGTTTGACACCTCCATTGGTGTACACTGAAACTTGACTGTGACGTGATCTTCTTCAAAACATAACGAAATAAATGTATAACTATATCTATTACAATTATTTATTGTCATTGCACACTGAGGATGAGTAAAAGGATTAATCTTTCACAGCAGTGAAAAGTTTGCCTTTGGAATATAGAATCTACTTAAACATTAACACATATTAAGGGCACCGGAGACACATTTGTTTATCTGCATTTCGCCGTGAGGAGTTGTACCCTCAGGCCTGCCAGAATCAGCACCCATGGGTTTTACCAAAGTTCAGCTAAGGCGTCACCTTCTTGAGAACATCAATCTCGTTGACCAGACAGTTCGATGGTACATCATTATCAACTTCATAGTGTACTGGTCAAAGATTCTCTGTGTCTCCTGGTTGTGTTGGCTTCAAATAACTGAATGGCCGTGGATTCGAATTGCCGTGATTATGTTACTATTGTCAAATTTAATCAATGGTTAAGGTCTAAGACCTGTTGCAATTTTGGCTCTCCTCTTTCTAATACCTCGCCGTGATTTAACTAAAATGGTGTTCAATACCGCAGCATCCATTCACGTACATATTTCTACATAATTCGTAACTACCTTTCGATTCTTTAAGGTTCACTGTTTACATACATAGCAGATGTAGATGTATCATGTCTGTGTGCAAGGTTTCAGAAATGACTGATGGTAACATACCACTGTATATCCGTGGTGCTCAGCTTCGAATGCTGGACGCACAGAACTAAAGTGTGAAATCAGTAAATGACAAAACACGATAAATTCACTTTCCGGAACATGAATTGAAACACACGTTATGTTTACAGCCATACAAGGCAATAACATGGGTGAAGTGTTTATCACGTCGATATGTAAAAGGTCCAATTACACAAGGCTGTGTAAGAGGCGACTAACGGGATCTGGTGGTGAGGCTCGCTGACTTGGTTGACACATGTCATCGGTTCCCAATTGCGCAGATCGATGCTCATGCTGTTGATCACTGGATTGTCTGGTCCAGAATCGATTATTTACAGACCACCGCCATATAGCGATAACATTGCTGAGTGCGGCGTAAAACTAAACTCACTCACTCACTCACTCACTCACATAAGGCTGTGCACTGACAAATGTCGAGAATACGTCACAGATGAATGTCTTAAATGTGACACGTGTTCAGTTCTTCTATCCAGGAAATAGTTTTGGAAGCAAGCCGAAAATCGATGATTTCAGATGCGTATCCCGTATACAAGGAAGGATATAGGAGATGTTGGGCTTTGTGTTGGAGTTTGAACCATAAACGTCTACAACTAAGCAAGTTAAATCTAAATTACTGGGCGATGGGGTAGCCTAGTGGTTAAAGCGTTCGCTCGTCACGCTGAAGGCCCGGGTTCGATTCCCCACATGGGTACAATGTGTGAAGCCGATTTCTGGTGTCCGCCGCCGTGATATTGCTGGAATATTGCTAAAAGCGGCGTAAAACCATACTCACTCACTCAATCACTCTAAATTACTAGCGGCCACAGTCTTTTACCCGAACTCGATATTTTACGAGCGCCTCAATCAACTTGCGTCCATTAAAATCATCGGAAATATAGGACATAAATGAATGCTGACAATTTGTGTTGAAACTCATGTCAGTGGTATATGTTCTTTTCTTCAGTTCAGCAATACAACAGGATGCAGGCCAAAAGTTCCGAACCTAACTTCCGTGTTTCCGGGTTACGAAAACACCATATATAGGACAGTGACGACTTCAGTGTAGCAATGCATCTCTATCAACAATGTTGATAGGGAGCAGGACTATTTTGAAACGGTTACAGCAACTAGTCTTAGCGTTAAACTACGATCCCAGATATTAATCATATACTGGACAAAAATAGTTCGGGATATATGTAAATTTTGAAATTATGATTAATAGAAATGATCTATTTATTCATTGACACACTCATACAATAGAAATCATAAAAATACCAATATCCCTAACTTATTTTGTCCAGTTTATGATAAATTTAAGGTGTTACGATTTCCAATAAGTTTCAAAGGTCCTATCCAATTGTCGTATCCTGGTATGAATTTTGTTTGATCTGTTCTGTTTGACAATGCCTTTAATCTCAAATCCTTGATAGATTAGGCCATCTTGTTTGTTGACATCACTGCAAAAAAATGTTAAGAAATAAATAATTCTAAGACCCTGAGAAAGGTCATGACATGGATGTTGGCAAAACATTGAATCACCATTGAAAACTGAACACGCTGATTACCATGCAATAAGACACTAGTTTCCCCCAACATTTACTGTTAATAGAAACGTATGTTATACACAACTGACGTATCATCGCAGCAGAGTCAGTTTCGCAACCATGAGCCACCTGCAGTAACACTAACATTGGAGAAACATAAATATCAAACCATGAGCGTCACTGAACACCAAGGGGCAATCAACAAACACGACACCAAGTCTTGGATCAGATTCAAGAAACAGCTAGTCATCCGATCCAGTGGACTAGTCACAAGAGGAGATTTGTGTCAACCATCAACAGGGGCCAAGATTGCTTTATGTCTTCAGGGGGCGGTGGGGTAGCCAAGTGGTTAAAGCGTTCGCTCCTCACGCCGAAAACCCGGGTTCGATTCCCCACATGGGTACAATGTGTGAAGCCTATTTCTGTTGTCCCCCGCCGTGATATTGCTGGAATATTGCTAAAAGCGGCGTAAAACTAAACTCACTTACTCACTTATGTCTTCAGTCTGAAATCATCTCGTTAACTAGAGCACTCAATGTAACAATACAATGCACCAACCACCTCTTTATTACAATCGTCCCAATCATCACTCCTGTGTGTGTTTGTTATTTTCATTAATTCTCCATATATATATATATATATCAACAGCTATGAGTGAGTGAGTTTAGTTTTACGCCGCACTCAGCAATATTCCAGCTATATGGCGGCGGTCTGTAATTAATCGAGTCTGGACCAGACAATCCAGTGATCAACAACATGAGCATCGATCTGTGCAATTGGGAACCGATGATATGTGTCAACCAAGTCAGCGATACTGACCACCAGATCCCGTTAGTTGCCTCTTACGACAAGCATGGGTTACTGAAGGCCAGGGCCTAGATTTTCGAAGCTCTCTTAGCGCTAAGATAGTCGTAAGTGCCATACATTAACATTAACTTACGACTATCTTAGCGCTAAGAGAGCTTCGAAAATCTAGGCCCAGTATTCTAACCCGGATGTAATCAACAGCTGTATCAACATGGCCTACTCAGCAGGAGATCACGTCCTTGACAATGGCACCAGCAGCTGCACCGAAACGTCACATTGACAATTTAAGAGAACAATGGAATCCATAAGTCACCTCTCTGTTCAATGTTTCTGAATATGCCAATTAGGAGATAAACATCATGGGTTGGCCAACACATGATGTTTATCGACATTGTCAACACAAAAGTAAACCAAAAGGTCCACACATTTGTTTTTTGTGTATGCACTCATTGACATCGAGTACGGGTACAGCAGTGAAATGTCATCAGCCTGCCGTTTCGGCTGTCTCCCATGGTACCATCTGGAACTGCTCATTTGTGACGTCATTCCGACTCTACGTCACAATATGATTTGAATGACGTCATCACAGCTGTCGGCGTAACAATACAATGGTGTAGCGATGTTTGAATGTATTAATACGCAGCGAATTTCCGGGAATCGAATACCATTTGATCCAGTTTTTTTTTCAACCAATCAGATTAAAGAACACAGTGACTTTTGGTTTACAATTGAAAATATCTCAGCACAATTTTCAAGAAAATGGAAAAAAACTGCGGTAACACTGATTCGTTTCAAACTCTTTGATAGAATTGCATTGTATATGTAACCGTGTGCCCCATACCGACACAATATGACCTACATGATCTATAGTTTTACCTATAATGTACTATTATATGATAATACAGATTAGAGTTAACACAATACGTTGGCAATCTGAATGTCACAATGAGTTCAACATTTAAGATATGGTTTTGAAAAACAGCACGACAGGAGATATGATCATGAACACAGGCAACATGACTAAGAAACGGTATTATTTCGTACCTAAACAACTACTTACGTCGTGCTTGAGAATATTTCGCTCATATGACGACGTGCATGTATGTGTATGTGTATGTGCGGCTGCTTGTACTAGCCCAGACTGAAGCTGGTTTTAAAGTGCTAGCCCACTGAGATACCATGCCGCAGTGAAGCATGAATACCCCACTCAGACACAGTATACTGACTCCGAGCAGACCAGTCCTTGTTGTACCCATTAATGCCGAGCGCCAGGCAGGGACCAACAAGTACCATATGTTAACGTATTTTGGTATGACGCGGTCGGGGATCGAACCCGCGACCTTCCGCTCTCCGGGCGGACGCTCTAACCACTACACCACGGAGGCGGTCGGAGGAATTAGGACTGGATCATCTTTTTTACTACCTTCATAGACATACCTATGTCTCGAATACATTGATAAGTCGAATTTATTACTTGGTCCCCAGCGATTCGACTCATCGGGATTTGACTGTATATAAGATCCCCATATGTATGTGTAGTGGTATGACCAAACTCAACTTTGGGCCCATATCCATACAGCTGAATAGTGCTGATGGATATTATTGCTAGCAAAAGAAATTCAAAGTATCAATATAGAATGTCAATGCAAAAGTTTGGTGTAAAGATATAAAAATAATAGAATTGGAACACTGAAAATCAGTAATGAGGTGTTCGCGAAAACAGTAAGCATGTTCCACCTTAACGGCAGCACCCGCCATTCATAAAATTAGCCTTTAAATGGAAGCATTTTGCTTGACACAGCACAGCAGTAGTCCTGTCATGTGACGGTGGCCTGTAACCAAATCAGACAATCAAGTGATCGATGGACCGTACAATCCGGTTGCACAATTTTGAGTTAAGGCTGCTGTGTAGAAGTGAGCCATAAAACCGTGTCCATGTTCATATGGATCTCTGCTAGAGGTTTATGATTCCGATAATATCATTCGCATGTGTGTATGACGTTGTATCAAACAGTGATGAATGTCACGTCGCAAATACAGGCAAAGTCAAGTCAATTGTTCCCCTGAAAAAAACACGGAAACATATTTCACAAAGATGACAAGACATTATGGATGATCAACTTCTTTATTTTGACAATGGCGACGTTTCGGTATAGATTTTTTTACTGATTCTTGAAAACGGTATAAGAATCTATACCGAAACGTCGCCATTTTCAAAGTAAAGAAGTTGATCATCCATAAAGTCTTGTCATCTCTATACCACCAACTTCTAGAATGCCACTCAAACAAATATTTCACAAATCCAAATAGAGAATTAGTGCAGGTAGAGGTTAGTTTGATAAATTTTAGAGCAATGTCTTTTGCGCCAGATGGTATGCCTTTGCTCTGACTTAATATTAAATTTCACTTTAAACTGAGAATCATGAAGAGACCTACATATATACTTGGTAATGGTCAGGGGTTTCCTATGTGAGATGAGGCTTATTACCAATCTAAACTAAACATATCCTTATCATTATGGGTAATATGAACCCGGATGTTAATAGTCTTAGCGACCAATCAGAACGTATATTTGCCTTGACGTCATCAGCCTAGTGAACCAGTAGCTTAACGGTGTGCTGTGACAGTCAGATAGGGCCAGCGTGGACGCCGACTATGGCAAATCAACATACACTGCTGTTTTCCTTCATATTGGTATGTAGTGTATCTGTATTTATTTATATAAACTTTATCGTAATTGCTAATTCCTTCCTATGAGTCAATCTATCTGTCCTTATATCATCTTTTGCTTACTTTTCAGCTCTACAATGTGTTTCGAAGTGAAACAGGTATTTATAATATTAATATTGAATATTAATAATTTAATTGACCATGTGTATTTTATTCATTTCATTTTTTGAGAAATATTAACGATATGTGAAAGTATACCTGCTCAGATTATCAAGGTAGGGGAAAACTTTCCTTAATATGTAATGCTTGAAATACCGCCAACGTGGTATTGCGGATAGAGCGTTTGACCGGAGAGCGGATCGACCTCCGGAAGGTCTGTGGTTCGAACCGCAACCGTGTTATATATATATACCAGAAGCAGTGTATGAAATAAGGCCCGTCCGACCGCCCGAGACGGTCTAGATTTCTGACGGACGGTCTAAATTTACAGCCAGCCAGCCCGATGGTCTGGTAACAATTTTAGATGTTCCATACATCTGAGTAAATTCACCATATTTGGTCTGGTTAAATCCATTTTGGGCTGGTGACATTTTGAAGTTACCAGCCCTGATGTCTGGCTGGATTTTTGGCATATTTCATACACTGCCAGAAGACGTTAAAAGATGGTACTCATTGTTACCCTGCCTTATGTTCAGCATTGAGGGAAATAACATGTACTGTTTGACTCGGGGTCAATACTGCGTTTGAGTGGGTATTCATTTTAATGACATGTTTAATGCCAATAACATGAAAATATATTATATCATATAAAATGGCATCTTCAGATAATGTTTAGTACAGATTGTAGATCAAATTTGGCAACAGGTAAATAGTAATGACAGGTATTGAATGGGTCGCTGACATCCAGTGATGACACCAGGTGTTCGTTAAAAGGGCAAGCATATCCTGCTCTACACGTGTTACCTGTCACTCACAAAATTGGCAAAAAACACGAGGAATCTCAATTTCAGTGTAAAAACAATCGTTCGGTTTTTTCCTATATCTAATCGTCGAACAATTCAGAACAATATTCTTAAGACAGTAATAACATATAAATATAAGTTTCATATAAATGTTCGCTTTTACATCCAGTTAAAAATGTATACGTCGAGAAATGCAGAACAATTGTCTTAAAGCAGTAATAATATACTGGACAAAAATAGTTAGGGATATATGTAAATTTTGAAATTATGAATAAAAATCTATTTATTCATTGACACACTGATAAAATATCAATCATAAAAATACCAATATCCCTAACTTATTTTGTCCAGTATACATTGAGTATTTTTATATTCTTGTTCCGGCTTTTATCTGATTTGATTTTCCTCTGAATGAAATATAAAGCTGAGCTATATTTTGTTTTCAAACCCACCTAATAACCCACACAGCAGTTAGATGTTGATCGGATGCAATGTGTGAAGCCCATTTCTGGTGTATACCACTGTGACATTGAATATTGAATATTGCTAAAGGGGCGGGCGGAAAACTCACTCACTTACCAAAACCCACTCTCAATTCAATTTAATTCAATATTTTATTACCCGTGAAGGTCCGGGTTAGAATGAACCTTCAGCAACCAATGCTTGTCGTAAGAGGAGACTAACTGGATCGGGTGGTCAGGCTCGCTTACTTGGTTGACACATGTCATCGGTTCCCAATTGCGCAGATCGTTGATCATGCTGTTGATCACTGGAATATCTGGTCCAGACTCGATTATTTACAGACCGCCGCCATATAGCTGTAATATTGCTGAGTGCGGCGTAAAACTAAACTCACTCACTCAATATTTTATTCCGACAAACCACCATTGGTGGTACAGGAATAATACAAATAAAGTCATAACATAAATGATATATTGTTATGATCACTTGGTAACAGTGAATATATTAGTGTGTTTATCTTTTAATAGTGTTATTGATAGTTCTTGAAGTATTCTTAACAAGTGGATAATTGTCTCACTCACTCACTCACAAAGTGTTCTGTCCCACTACCTAGACAAATCGGTAGCTAGGGAAACACACAATGTTTATATAGCTACACGTACGCTACCTTGACATATATCCTATATATATCACTGGATATACGTTGATGAAACTTACCCTGGAGGAGTATTAATCAAACATGTCATTGTATCTAAGATATGTAGTTCCAATCAGGTTTTGCTTTCGGAGACTTCATTAAAAATTCATGTCCTCTGTGAAGATGTACGTACAATCAAGCAACAGTGACCAAAATACAGACTGAATTCAAATTGAGGTATCAGTGTGTCTATAACGATGAATTATGATACCATAAGTATGCCCAAGCTTGTGAATAATTGATTCAAACATGAATACTTAATTACACACGTGCATCGTTTTACTCGTCTTAGCGTGCGTTTATGTCGTCGAGTTTTTGTATACTCAGCAGTAAGTAATGTTATTGTTGGTCGCCATAGTTTCGTGTAAATATATATTTATACTTTAACAGGTATATATAACCTGCATATAATTTATATAATTTCCGTCCACAACACTAAGTTAATTTATGGGCGAATGGACGAGTTATAATCAGACTGTTAAAGGCCACTGGCCCATACAACAAAGGTATACAGGAAAATTGTTTTCCCTGCAAAGCCTTTTAATCATCTTGGCATATCTAAGAAAATACACTGAAGCAATGTTCTGGTTGCTGGGGTTTGTTTTGGTTTGGTTTGGTTTTGGCTGGGTGTTGTTTTTATTGGGTTTTTTTATTTTTTTAAAAAATGCTTCTGATAGAAATTGGTCAATACATTTAAGACTTCCTTTTCAATCAGTGGATATCAGAGACTTCACCACTGTTAAAGATGGGTAAAGAGAGCGTTCAGCAAAACATTCCTTCCATTACTGATTTACAACACACCATTAACACGATATTCGTCCTCTATAGGGTCTACACATGGCAGTACAGGCAGTACAGTACTTAGCATGGCAGTACAGGCAGTACAGTACTTAGCATGGCAGTACAGGCAGTACAGTTCTTAGCATGGCAGTACAGGCAGTACAGTACTTAGCATGGCAGTACAGGCAGTACAGTACTTAGCATGGCAGTACAGGCAGTACAGTACTTAGCATGGCAGTACAGGCAGTACAGTACTTAGCATGGCAGTACAGGCAGTACAGTACTTAGCATGGCAGTACAGGCAGTACAGTACTTAGCATGGCAGTACAGGCAGTACAGTACAGGCAGTACTTTAGCATGGCATGCATGGCAGTACAGGCAGTACAGTACTTAGCATGGCAGTACAGGCAGTACAGTACTTAGCATGGCAGTACAGGCAGTACAGTACTTAGCATGGCAGTACAGGCAGTACAGTACTTAGCATGGCAGTACAGGCAGTACAGTACTTAGCATGGCAGTACAGGCAGTACAGTACTTAGCATGGCAGTACAGGCAGTACAGTACTTAGCATGGCAGTACAGGCAGTACAGTACTTAGCATGGCAGTACAGGCAGTACAGTACTTAGCATGGCAGTACAGGCAGTACAGTACTTAGCATGGCGGTACAGGCAGTACAGTACTTAGCATGGCGGTACAGGCAGTACAGTACTTAGCATGGCAGTACAGGCAGTACAGTACTTAGCATGGCAGTACAGGCAGTACAGTACTTAGCATGGCAGTACAGGCAGTACAGTACCAGCATGGCAGTACAGGCAGTACAGTACTTAGCATGGCAGTACAGGCAGTACAGTACTTAGCATGGCAGTACAGGCAGTACAGTACTTAGCATGGCAGCAGTACAGGCAGTACAGTACTTAGCATGGCAGTACAGGCAGTGCAGTACCAGCATGGCAGTACAGGCAGTACAGTACTTAGCATGGCAGTACAGGCAGTACAGGCATGGCGGTACAGGCAGTACAGTTACTTAGCATGGCAGTACAGGCAGTACAGTACTTAGCATGGCAGTACAGGCAGTACAGTACTTAGCATGGCAGTACAGGCAGTACAGTACTTAGCATGGCAGTACAGGCAGTACAGTACTTAGCATGGCAGTACAGGCAGTACAGTACTTAGCATGGCAGTACAGGCAGTACAGTACTTAGCATGGCAGTACAGGCAGTACAGTACTTAGCATGGCAGTACAGGCAGTACAGTACTTAGCATGGCGGTACAGGCAGTACAGTACTTAGCATGGCAGTACAGGCAGTACAGTACTTAGCATGGCAGTACAGTACTTAGCATGGCAGTACAGTACTTAGCATGGCAGTACAGGCAGTACAGTACTTAGCATGGCAGTACAGGCAGTACAGTACTTAGCATGGCAGTACAGGCAGTACAGTACTTAGCATGGCAGTACAGGCAGTTACAGTACTTAGCATGGCAGTACAGGCAGTACAGTTACTTAGCATGGCAGTACAGGCAGTACAGTTAGCATGGCAGTACAGGCAGTACAGGTACTTAGCATGGCAGTACAGGCAGTACAGTACTTAGCATGGCAGTACAGGCAGTACAGTACTTAGCATGGCAGTACAGGCAGTACAGTACTTAGCATGGCAGTACAGGCAGTACAGTACTTAGCATGGCAGTACAGGCAGTACAGTACTTAGCATGGCAGTACAGGCAGTACAGTACTTAGCATGGCAGTACAGGCAGTACAGTACTTAGCATGGCAGTACAGGCAGTACAGTACTTAGCATGGCAGTACAGGCTTAGTCAGTCTTCACTTGGGGTGTTCCAGTGTCTTTTACAGTTAAATGCGTTCATCTGAATCATGAGATAATTCTTTTATAACACACTGGGAGTTCAGATGATAAGCATCCCCTGCGGACTTGAGTAAGGGCTGGCATTTTGATTAGTAATGAAATTTGGGAGAAGTCGCGAATAGAAAACGAATTTAATCATAATTTTAATCATATTTTTCCTTCGTAAAATAAGGGGCAGTGGGGTAGCCTAGTGGTTAAAGCGTTCGCTCATCACGCCGAAAACCTGGGTTCGATTCCCCACATGGGTACAATATGTGAAGCCCATTTGTGATGTCCCCTGCCGTGATATTGTTGGAATATTGCTAAAAGCGGCGTAAAACTAAACTCATTCGCTCACTCCTTCGTGAAACATATCAACTAACATATAATAAAATATGCAAACTTAGTATTAAAAACAGAAGTGATTCGCGTATTTAATGTTATAACTTACTACAGTGAAAACAATCGGTTCAGTCCAGTTCTCTTTTTATATCACTTTGGTTATGAAACTCTAAAATAGACCCATGCCCGCCACAACTTCGACGTGAAAAATATCTCCTAATTATTTTTAAATTTGTTCATGAATTACTAGGGATCATGTTATTACATGACATTAGAACGACCAAGGAAACTGTTGGCTTTTTGTTCCTTTTCCATAATCTGAAAATACATAAGGTCAAATCCAGTAACGGTCAACTGTACATATTGAAACTGAATGATAATAAAGTGAGTTTTTGTTGCACTGACTGATGTCACTGATTTTATATTGTTGTATATACCTTCTCATGCTTATCATTCATTAATGGCTCACTTATTTATTTACTATCATATTTGGCCTTTTGCTAGGGAGGTCTAAGTATACCAGATTCTGCCTTCATCTTTGAAGAAAGGCAATAAAACATTGAAGTCCATTCTTCAT
Organism: Haliotis rubra; assembly: GCF_003918875.1. Classification (NCBI taxonomy): domain Eukaryota; kingdom Metazoa; phylum Mollusca; class Gastropoda; order Lepetellida; family Haliotidae; genus Haliotis; species Haliotis rubra. Next base: position 2,006,616 of record NW_025767457.1, read on the forward strand.
TATAGTGACAATATGGTCGGTATTCCGTAAACAAGGAAATATTGTAGTAATTTAGTTTATCTTCATATTTAAAATACGGGCGGTGGGGTAGCCTAGTGGTTAAAGCGTTTGCTCGTCACGCCGAAAACCCGGGTTCGAATCCCCACATGGGTACAATGTGTGAAGCCCATTTCTGGTGTTCCCCGCCGTGATATTGCTGGAATATTGCTAAAAGCGGCGTAAAACCAAACTCAGTCAGTCATATTTAAATTCAATTCAATTCATTTATCCTGAAAAAGAACCACCAAGTAACTTACCACGGGCCCTCCAAATAACACATCTTTATATCGTCTTCCCTTTAGTACAGAAAGACACAAACAAAAAATGAAATAGACATAACATATGTAGTAATAAATGAAATATATTTGACATTATCATACTGAAAAATAATCCCAAAGGCATTAGCATTCCTTTAAACATGTATACCACAATCACGCTTCAATAATCCATTCTAGATTTAGTTACAGAGTATGATAAACCGCTCCTGTAAAATCCTCAAACGATGGAAACTACCCCTTCGCCACAGACGGCAAAAACAATTCGGGTGTAACAACGGACCCGACTCTGATCATGAATAATCGATAATGAACGGAGAATCAAGTACTAACATTGACAGATACAATTAAATTTCACATTGATATTTATCGGAAAATACGAATATATTGTTTGGATTATATTGTTTTCGGACATCATACGTTTTCGGAATGCAGTACTAACGCTATAACGAGGTGTGGTGCGTCACACAGGCATTCTAAGAAGCCGTATTATGGCCTATTTTTAAGATAAAGTTGTCCTTTATAAATTAGTGTCATGTTTTACTTTTTTTCGTGTGATCAGAGAGAAATCTACCTTATCTAATATCCTCCCAGTTGACACCGCTGTATCCAAACGTTCCTCCCCGCTGAATCGGTCTTTGCCCTTGGAATTTACAGAAATGACACTTGGTGCTTTCGTTTGACTTATTAGTGAGTGAGGGAGTGAGTTTAGTTTTACGCCGCACTCAGCAATATTCCAGCGATATGGCGGCAGTCTGTAAATAATCAAATCTGGACTAGACAATCCAGTGATCAACAGCATGAGCATCGATCTGCACAATGGGGAACCGATGACATGTGTCAACCAAGCCAGCGAGCCTGACCACCCGATCCCGTTAGTCGCCTCTTACAAGCATGGGTTACTGAAGGCTCATTCTAACCCGGACCTTCACGGGTAGACTAATTAGTACATCTCCCGCTACAAAACATCCCTTTTGTGCGCCTTGTACATACCGAGAGTAACGGGAAATCACTGGACTAATACACTGTTAAACATAGAAAATGGAAAACGTCGACTTTCGACAATATTATTATTATTATTATTATTTTTAACAATATTTTTCGACAATATACATTCGCTGGTTGTTGGATGAGGATTGTTGTTTTTCCCGATAACAATTAAATCAAATATTAATAGTGTGTAAATGAACACATTATGTGACTATTTAACATTTGTTAAACGACCCGTGAAGATTCGGGTTAGAAGTGATCTCAGTAACCATACATGCTTGTCGTAAGATAGGGTTGAGTGTCGTCGAGTTAGTTTCTGTATACTTAGCAGTTCGTAATGTTATTGTTGGTTGCCATAGTTTCGTGTAAATAGCGGGTACCGATCGTGTAGGGATCGGGTGGCCAGGCTCGTTGACTTGGTTGACACATGTTATCGTAACTCAATTGCGTATATTGATGCTCATTTTGTTGATCATGGGATTGTCTGGATTATAGCTGGAATATTGCTGAGAGTGGTGTAAAACTAAACTCACTCACTCACATTTGTTAAACAGGTTTTTTATTCAATCTTTAATTGTCTACTTTAAGTGTCAGCCGTCACTATCTGTGCCCATTGGGTTCAGACACCCGAGTGACTATCGTTGACTTAACACATTGTACTCACATGGGGAATCGAACCCGGGGTCTTCTGCGTGACGAGCGAACGCTTTAACCACTAGGCTACCCCACTGATTGGCGTTAAAATGAACCTATCTAGCAGGTCTGATGTTATGCATATGCCCCTTGTTATTCCAGCCGAGCACGTGGGATGTTTCAAGGAGAACAAAAGAGACCGACACTTCAAACTCAGCCCCGGAAACTATGACCCCAAGTCCCTAACCCCTGAGAAGTGTTCCAGCGTGTGCGGAGCCTACATGGCTCCCTATGCCGGGATGACTGACGGGAGGTTCTGCTTCTGTGGGTCCTCTAAACCAGGACCATCTTACAAGGCAGCCGACGGCGACTGCAGCAGCACCTGCTCCGGCGACGACAAGACGAAATGCGGGGGGTCCTGATCACATCTCCCTGTATCACACCTTCCAGCCTATCAAAAAGGTTGAACTGAAAGTCACCGAGAAATCCATTCCAACAACCGGTAAGCCGGTGACATTTTCCGTGAACGCAGAGGCTGGCTACAACATCTTCTACCAGATGGACTATGGAGATGGGACGCAGGGCATGGACAGAAATGCTACAGGGATGTTCACAAAAGAGTACCACATTCCTGGCCAACATGTTGCCGAGGTCACAGCATCAGATGATAGCGGTTCTGTTAAGGTTAGATATACAATACATTGTATCAGGTAAAGAGTTGTCAGAAACGTTCGTTTTTGGTTCAGACCAAAACCATGGTCTGGAGAAACCAGAGTCCTATATTCAGCATATGGATGATTAAGATGTTACTTCACGCTTTCTCAATGTGATATATAACTTCTACTATGTGTAAGGGGGGGGGCGGGGGTGGCCTAGTGGTCAAAGCGTTGGCTCTTCACGCCGAAAACCCGGGATCGATTCCCTACAATATGTGAAGCCTATTTCTGGTGTCCCCCGTCGTGATATTGCTGGAATATTGCCAAAAGCGGCGTAAATCCTTACTCACTCACTCACTAAAAAATCACAAAACAGGTTTTTGGCATTTTAGCCCAAACGAAATGACATCCATAGGACTCTTCAGGTGATTGTGTGTCCGTTTTGGCACCAAAAAATCTCTAAGTCTAAGCATCAGAATACAATGATTACCACAAAGGGAAACTTGCGCCAATCCTGAGTTGAAACCATTTTTAAAGTAGATACATATAAATAAGGGAAATACACTTTGGTGTCATGAGATCACCACAAAAGAAAAACCGCCCTATTCATCACGTATTGGTACGAGTGGTTTGGGTACTTGCGGAATCACATTCCTGGAAGAGTAACTGTAGAAACCAATTGTTGCAGAAAACTGACGTAGCAGGAGTTAATGTGCAGGCTCCAGTAAAGAACGTCTCCGTTGTCTGCCCCGACTTCAGCAGCTACGACGAGAAGACGTGTACGGTGACCATCACCCATGGAACCAATCTCCGTCTCTATGACAAAGTCGACAACAAAGACAGAACAATGAAAATAGCCGGTACAGATCTGTCTTAGATTTACACATTTATCAGTATGTAACCATAATGTGTTGTTGTTGGGGGCTTTGGGGGTGGGCGGGTTGTCTGTTTTGGGGGCTGTCTTGTTTGTTTTTTGCGTTTGTGTTTGTTTTTGTAAGGTTTAGAATTGGAATTGTTTGGACAATTACTCAGTTGTGAGTTCCATCAAGAAACTTATAAAATGACTTCCAGAGCATTTATCTTAACTCAGTCAGGAATGCATAGGTTTACAATTCAAACATATGTGTCCACAGATCCTGTAATCGGCGTCGCTGGCTGTTGTGTTCCATACACTGCCAAAGCAGAACCAGAGAGTTTGTCAGATGGTGATGCCATCTTCATCATGCCAGCTGCAGAGTTTAGATTTCATGGAGTAGTTACACACTGGGAGCTGTGGGCGGACAAAGAAGGCAAAGTTACAGTCATGGTAATAAACATATTATTTCATACCTACCATGTCACGGTTTCATTCTAATGGAATAACCGCCTGTATGGTTGGTGCGCGGACAAAGAAGGCAAACTTACTGTCATGGTAATAAACACATGATTTCATACCTACGTTGTTACTGTTTCATTCTAATGGAATAACCGCCTGTATGGTGTAGTGTGCGGACAAAGAAGGCAAACTTACTGTCATGGTAATAAACACATTATTTCATACCTACCATGTCACGGTTTCATTCTAATGAAATAACCGCCTGTATGGTGTAGTGTGCGGACAAAGAAGGCAAACTTACTGTCATGGTAATAAACACATGATTTCATACCTACCATGTCACGGTTTCATTCTAATGAAATAACCGCCTGTATGGTGTAGTGTGCGGACAAAGAAGGCAAACTTACTGTCATGGTAATAAACACATGATTTCATACCTACGTTGTTACTGTTTCATTCTAATGAAATAACCGCCTGTATGGTGTAGTGTGCGGACAAAGAAGGCAAACTTACTGTCATGGTAATAAACACATGATTTCATACCTACGTTGTTACTGTTTCATTCTAATGGAATAACCGCCTGTATGGTGTAGTGTGCGGACAAAGAAGGCAAACTTACTGTCATGGTAATAAACACATGATTTCATACATGATTTCATACCTACCATGTCACGGTTTCATTCTAATGAAATAACCGCCTGTATGGTGTAGTGTGCGGACAAAGAAGGCAAACTTACTGTCATGGTAATAAACACATGATTTCATACCTACGTTGTTACTGTTTCATTCTAATGAAATAACCGCCTGTATGGTGTAGTGTGCGGACAAAGAAGGCAAACTTACTGTCATGGTAATAAACACATGATTTCATACCTACGTTGTTACTGTTTCATTCTAATGGAATAACCGCCTATGTGGTGCAGATCATGGTAATATGAACTTATGCTAATGCATATGCTAAGATCTGTAAATATACGTTAAATATTTTGAGAATTACTTGATTTATAAGGGCATTTTCAAATTTATCAGCATCATCATGTCGACAATCACCACAGAGCTCTTACCAACATTGTCATGCATGTCTCGTTTTTGTTACAGGTTCTGAAGCCTGATTGTGATGACTACTGCTATGAGACAAACACATGCGGAGGGTCATGCAACGGAACTACATGTTCCTCAGGAAAAACCTACTGTCATCAGTCTGGAACCTGTTCTAAAGAGTGTAAAGAAACACAGCGGTACCCATCAGACACCCCCTTAGTTGACTATATAGAACGTCAGTCCACAGAGCTGACCGTTTCCAAGGGCCATCAAGTTGTGGAATGTCCATACATGAATGTATTTCCTGGTGACATCATCGCCTATAAAAAATCAACGGGGTCTGCCACCATCACAGTGTCAAAGAAAGAGACAACAGGAGATCGCAAATATGGAGGTGCAGCTGAAAAGTTTTCCAAGAACTCAGGAAATCCTGTGTCCAAGACACGTCACCATCTGAGAGCCATCTACTCCAGTCAAACGAAGGTTTCTCTGGACTATTTATTCGAAGAAGCTAAGAAATACACCCTGCGTGTAAACGTTAGTAATGTTGACATTGAAGGCTCTGAAACTGCTACGACTGAGATTGATGTTCGTGAGGGTATCAATGCTACAATCCTTGTTGGACCAAAATATCTTCTCGTAAACACAGAGGGAATCTTCACCATCCTCCCTCATACAGGTAAGTCATGAAGTTTATTGGGCCATTCATATACTCATTTACCATGGTATCACTCTTGATGAAATTTGGTGCAGCTTTTGGTATTGGTTTAAGCACTCAATACCATTTTACACGATTTTACATGTTATTTCAGGTTCTCTCCGTAAAACGACACCTTGGTTGTACATGTTTTAGGTCCTTCCGCTGAAACGAGATTGGGATTTTACCTTACATTTCAGGTTCATCAATGTAACGAGACTGGGATTTTACCTTATGTTTCAGGTTCATTAATGTAACGAGACTGGGATTTTACCTTATGTTTCAGGTTCTTCAATGAAATTAGACTAGGATTTTACATTATGTTTCAGGTTCATCAATGTAACGAGACTGGGATTTTACCTTATGTTTCAGGTTCTTCAATGAAATTAGACTAGGATTGGACATTATGTTTCAGGTTCTTCCCTGTAATGAGACTGGGATTTTACCTTATTTTTCAGGTTTTCCGTGAAACGAGACTAGAACTGTACATTATGTTTCAGGTTCTTCCGTGAAACGAGACTAGAACTGTACATTATGTTTCAGGTTCTTCCGTGAAACGAGACTAGAACTGTACATTATGTTTCAGGTTCTTCCGTGAAACGAGACTAGAACTGTACATTATGTTTCAGGTTCTTCCGATGAAAGACTGAGATTCTTCCAGAAACGAGACTAGAATTGTACCTTATGTTTCAGGTTCTTCGATGAAACGAGACTAGAACTGTACATTATGTTTCAGGTTCTTCCGTGAAACGAGACTGGGATTTCGGAGACAAGAACGTATTCAACGCCACTGACACTGACCAGTACAAGCACACGTACACGTCCAAGGGAGTCTACAACATAAGGGTTAGATGCTGGAATTCGGAGAATACCAAAGAGAACGCGTCCATGGTGACTGTGGAAGAGGCAATAGTTGACATGAGTGTTAAATACTCTCCATGTACTACTTTGTCTAACTGCAGCTTTGAGGTGACAGTAACTGGAGGTTCAAACTTTGAAATTACATGGGACTTTGGTGACTTAACAAGCAACGTTACCACAGAAGCAGAATACTTAGAAAGCCATGTGGTGAACCACGTGTATACCACGGGTGGAAACCTCTCTGTCAATGCCAACTGCTCCAATCACGTCAGTTCCAAGTCTTTCACATTCTTCCTACCTGTGCAAGAGGTGTGCAATGGGTTGTCTCTGATTAGAACCGGTGCAGAAAAGAACGTACCTTTCCGAATTGAATGGACACTTGCTCATGGATCCAATTGCAAATTTGAACTGAAATTCCGCGGGCAAGTGGTTGCAATAGAGAAAGCTAACACGACTACCAGGAGATGGGAATCTGCAATGCAGAATGGCCTGCCAGCAAACATATATCCACTGATCCTCAAAGTAAGCAATGCAATTGGTCACGATGAAAAGCATGTCAATTTTACTGTTGAAACCGCTATGAAAGGAATGAAATCCAACTGTAGCACTTCTTTAATCAGCACTGGCGAAGAAGCATCATGTTCTGTGACCATTGCAGAGGGATCAAATGTGCAGTGTGTTTGGGACTTTGACGATGGGACGGTCGAGCGTTTCAACCAAGGCCCACAAGATTGGGCATTACGAGCCAGCACCCCAGAGATCCGTAAACACGTATTCACAAAGAGCAAGAACCACAATGTCTCGATCACCTGTTCAAACAACGACAGAAGCGAACCTACCTACCATTCAATTCTCGTAAAGCAGGGTGTCAATGCAGTTGAACTAAAGCATGACAACGCTGTTCCCTTCAATAGGCCTGGAATAGGAACATTTTCCTTTGAGGCACCCAGTGGCGATCCTGATGATGCAAAGGTTCAATTTTCCTTTGGTGACAATCAGTTTGACTCAAAAGAACTCAAAATGAACTTTAATTACACCCACCGTTACCGCGATGCGGGATGTTACAAACTTTATGTTAGAATCTGGAATACTGTCGGGGAAAAGATATTCAATAACACCCAGATCTGTGTCGTTGAGAAGATCCAAGGCCTCAAGGTCATCACGGAACCTGTTGCTGCTATCGTCAACCAGCCAGTTGAAGCTAAGGTGATCATGCATCTTGGACCTGCTGGAGCCCTTACAAACATAACCTGCGACTACGGAGATGGGGAAGGGAAGAAAACCTTTCTAAGACAAGGTAATTTTGGAAAGTATAAGTTTATATTACTGTTGTAGCCCTTATTTTTGTAGCATCAGCAGTGGTTTGTTCTCGGAACGTAAATTATTTTAATAGTCAGTAAATATTAATGTGGCTTTTAATAGAAGTGTTCCAGTGTTGGACCTTTACCGATCAAGGGGGAATGAGAGGGAGTTTGGTAATAACAAGGCTTTGGACAGTATTTCAGTTACATCATGGCGTGTCAACGTGATGTAAGAGTGAGTGAGGGAGTTGGATTTTACGCCGCTTTTAACAATATCACGGCGGGGACACCGGAAAATGGGCTTCACACATTGTACCCATGTTAGGAATCGAACCCAGGTCTTCAGCGTAACGAACGCGATGTAGGTGAGGTGAGGTGAAATTGGGTTTAACGTCGTGCTTGAGAATATTTCGCTCATATGACGACGTGCATGCGTGTGTATGTGTATGTGCGGCTGCTTGTACTAGCCCAGACTTAAGCTGGTTTTATAGTGCTAGCTCACTGACATACCATGCCGCAGTAAAGCATGAATACCCCACTCAGACACAGTATACTGACTCCGAGCCGACCATTCCTTGTTGTACCCATTAATGCCGAGCGCCAGGCAGGGACCAACAAGTACCATATTCTAACGTCTTTTGGTATGCCGCGGTCGGGGATCGAACCCGCAACCTTCCGCTCTCCGGGCGGACGCTCTAACCACTACACCACGGAGTCGGTCACATGATGTAGGAGGAAAGTGTAACGCATGTGTTCAATAGAACACAGCACGGATGTGGTGCTCACAACCTTCTTGATGAACCAATTGTCATAGGTTTCTGGCACTGCTGTGGGACCTAATGTGCACCATCAAGGCGGTGCCTATGACAAATCGGCCATCCATGTCTCTGTAAAGTTTAAAACGAAATGTACCGACTTTTAAGTGCCATCATTGTTGGCATATACACGCCCTTTTTAACTGATAGGTAACTATGTCGAATACCGTTGTTGGTTTAAACAAATACTCATGGAAACTAATAAGGGAACACATGAAAGTACAAGTGTTCCTTTATTCTTTTCCAGGTTTCTTCACAGGGTATGTATTGCACTGTGGGTGAAATTCTGGAAATAAAGGAACACTTGTACTTTCATGTGTTCCCTGATTCGTTTCCATGAGTATATTTTTTTACCGAAATACACGAAAGGGAGATCGGTGAACAAGCCTGGGAAGACCGTTGGGTCTGCTGTACGTTCAGTTTCAGTGACCATTCTCACTATTTGTTCCAGGCAAGCAGATTGATGGAGAGGATGTCAGGTCCATTACTTACAAGAAACTGGGACAAACGACCATCACTTGTGACGTTGTAACCCCCCTGGAAACTCTCACGGCTAGCAAGACGGTCAAGGTGGACCAGGAAGTAACCTCTGATAACTGTCACATCACCACCAATTACCCTGTAGAACACGGAAGTAAGTCGTTGCTGGGATAACTGTCACATCACCACCAATTACCCTGTAGAACACGGAAGTAGGTCGGTGTTTGGATAACTGTTGCATCACCTTCAATTACCCTGTAGAACACGGAAGTAAGTCGGTGTTTAGATAACTGTTGCATCACCTTCAATTACCCTGTAGAACACGGAAGTAAGTCGTTGCTGGGATAACTGTCACATCACCACCAATTACCCTGTAGAACACGGAAGTAGGTCGGTGTTTAGATAACTGTCACATAACCACCAATTACCCTGTAGAACACGGAAGTAAGTCGTTGCTGGGATAACTGTCACATCACCACCAATTACCCTTTAGAACACGGAAGTAGGTCTGTGTTTGGATAACAGTCACATCACCACCATTTACCCTGTAGTACACGGAAGTAAGTGGGTGTTTATATAACAGTCACTTCACTATCATTTACCCTGTAGAACACGGAAGTAAGTGGGTGTTAGGATAACTGTCACATCACCACCATGTATCCTGTAGAACACGGAAGTACGTTGGTGTTTAGATAACAGTCACATCACCACCATTTACCCTGTAGAACACGGAAGTAAGTGGGTGTTTAGATAACAGTCACATCACCACCATTTACCCTTTAGAACACGGAAGTAAGTGGGTGTTTAGATAACTGTCACATCACCAACAATTACCCTGTAGAACACGGAAGTAAGTGGGTGTTTAGATAACTGTCTCATCACCACCATTTACCCTGTAGAACACGGAAGTATGTCAGTCTTTGGATAACTGTCCCATCACCACCATTTGTCCTTTAGAACAAGGATGTGTGTCGGTATTTGGGTATCTGATACACCTGCCTTTCACGATTTGGTTCTAAACAAGCATATATCCATGTTATTATTCAGAGAAGATCGTCTACTCAGTGGTGTGCGACAAGGACCCGATGCCAACTAACGCCCACATCACGATTGACCGCGGTGATGGTACCTCAGAGAAGGTGTTGTTCACTGGAACAGCCGGTGTTCCACAGACAATTTCTTACACTCCGCCGAAAGACGGACATTTCATCGCCAAGATTTCATTGGGCAACGGGGGATCTTCAGTGAATGTGTCTCTTCCGGTAGGCAGCAATTTAGTGAAATTCGACAGTCTCTCCGATTTAGGAAGGCTATTTTCCTGATACTAATACGCTTCTGTTTCATATGTTTTCACTACGGCTGGGACGGGTCCAAATTTTCTACCCGGGTACCCCACCCCATATTACCCTACCCGGATACCCGTTATGTTAATTCCTGACATCAAATTTGTAAGAAATGGCAATATATTCTTCAGCTTTGAGGCTAAAATTTCGAGTTTTCAATATCTTAACCATGTATTATATTCAAAAGACGTGACTGTAAATTATGTCTAAGTCTTCAAAGAAAATATAACTTTTAATCATAAAAGAATAACATATAACATTGTTTAATCTATTAGTCACATGATCATAACGGGTCCGGGTATTGAGACGGGTACCCGGGTCCAACTCATTACCCACCCGTCCCGGGTATCCGGGTTACCCTTCCCAGCCCTAGTTCTTATACAGATCAGGTCTTTCGTAATGCTTTCCCAATCGATTAAATAACACCGTATATAAGAGGAGTACTAGAAACAATACCATAAAACATAACGATCTGATATTGTTTACCCGTGAGGGTCCGGGTTAGGATTAATCTTCAGTAAACCATGCTTGTTGTAAGAGGTGACTAACCGATCGGGTGGTCAGGCTCGCTGACTTGGTTGACACTTGTCATCTTATCCCAATTGCGTAGATCGATGCTCATGCTGTTGATGCCTGGATTGTCTGGTCCAGACTCGATTATTTACAGACCGTCGCCATATCGCTGGAATATTGCTGAGTGCGGCGTAAAACTAAACTCACTCACTCACTAATATTGTTTACATACAGTTACGAAATTATTAGGAAATCTGATGAAATCTGCATAAAATACAAAACATAATTGCTACTCTAGTTATGTTCGGGGCGTATTATTAACATTACATGAAATAGAAATTATTAACCGCAGTAAAATAACAGTAAATGAATGTAGTGACATTGACGATGAGAAAACCAACATTGAATTTTACAAAATACGATATGTATACGCACACTGAATTAATAAATGCGATTTGGGGGCAAAATCCTTGTTGAGTTTAACGTTTCTTAAATCATTTGAAATAACATAGATCTTTCCATCATATATTTCAACTGAAGTGTGGAAGGCAAGGCCATCAGGAATTAAGATAACGAAAATCCAAAATCTTGGTCTGAAAGCAAGATACTGTTCTCCTGACCAATACTGTTCTCCTGACAACATGTGTTGCTTTGATATCAACATTAATCAAACGAATGGTGTTACTTGCTATGAAATACACATATTTCCATCCGTGCCATTTTTTGCAGGCTGGCAGCTATAAGCGCCTAGTGGGAAACCCTGAGTTCAAGTGCCAGTACAAAAAGGCGATTCCCGTCAACAGTGGCTACAAAGACGGCATTGAAGGCATGAACCAGAACTTCCCCACATCCTGCCCTCTCACATGCAGTGTACAGATGGATGAAGGTATTACTGATAAAGCATCACCTTAATCCACTACTTCCATAACTGACAGCGAATGTTCAAGTTCCACTTAAAGTGAGTGAGTGAGTTTAGTGTTACGCCACACTCAGCAATATTCCAGCTACATGGCGGCGGTCTGTAAATAATCGAGTCTGGACCAAACAATCCTGTGATCAACAACATGAGCATCGATCTGCACAATTGGGAACCGATGACATGCCTCTTACGACAAACATGGGTTACTGAAGATCAATATTCTAACCCGGACCTTCACGGGTCAGTTCCTCTTAAAACGACAATTATCCGATGTTCACTATTTCTTTCCCTTTTCAGTTTTAAATTTCTTTAAGTTACCCATGTGTCAAGCACAAAGTTTCAAGACAATTCTGGTGTCAACAACCAAGATATTGCAGACTTATTGCCGAAAACTGCGTAAAGACTCAATCGCAAACATGAAGTTGATGGAGGCCTATTCTAACTTGTTTTATATTTGGTATCGGGTCAAAGGTTTCTACAGCAAGAGTAATCAAGAAAGTATCCTTGCCTGCTGAACAAGAAATGTTAGCATTAAAAGGATGTTCTGATATCAAATGTAACTATATCCTCTTCTACTGACGCTTAAATAGCTCTTCCTTATTACCTTGTTAGGAACACCTGTATACTACGAGATGATGGCCACTCACGAAACAGGAACACCTGTGGTAGTGTGTAATCAGACATCGACCCCCATCATCTGTTCGATCAAAAAGGTAATGTCATGCATTATAATATTAACAATAACTAATGCATGTACACTTGATGCTTACAAAAATACATAGTAAGGGCATGTACTGTTTGAGGTCCTTGTAATTACCGCCAAAACAGTTTGAAATGTGAAGACAATAAGTATGATTTTATGCACAGACGCATTTTTAAAACAATACTGTTGTCTCTGTTTAGCGGAATATTAACTGTCTTCTGTACCTACTGTTTCAGTCGGGGCATTATACTGCATCTCTTAAAGTGGGAAACCCTCTTGGGTCCGTCTCGGCAGATCCAAAGGATCTGCAAATGAAGGAGCCTGTGCAAGGCATCCACGTGGTCGATCTTACACCCAAGGCCAAGGTTGAAGAAGAAAAAACTTTCAGGATATCCTTTGATTCCATGGGTGATGAGATCTGTATGAACATTGATTTTGGGGATGATGAAGGAGAAACGTTCAACTATGGTACAGAAGAATGGTGCGAGAGGGAGTCTTCATTCGACGATGGAGAATTTATGGACGAGATGAAAAACCCAATGGAGGTGACCAGGACGTACTACGAAAACCAGAACTATGAACTCAAAGCCACAGCGGTTAACCTGTTTTCGGATGCAAGAGTTACATTCAGTTTCTCGATCAGCGAGTATGACTGTGATAAACCGGAAGTCGACATTGAGGATGCTGTCACCGTATTTACTAGCCCCATGACGTTTGAGAAAAGCAAAGGTATAGTTTTAAGAGGTAAAGCCAATATCACTTGCGCGGCAAGTTTGCAGAACACAAAATCCTGGAAAATCGAAGTTATTGATCCAGACTGGGGATCTGTACAGAAGACACTGGATTTGCAATCCGACAAGGCCGAGTTTGTTATCAAAGCCAAAACTCTTCCATATGGCCTCTACAAAGCTACATACAGCATCCAGATGGACCTACCCGATGATACTAATTTTGTGGAATCAGCATTTTCCTATTTCAAAGTGACAAAGTCAGAGATAGTCGTAGTCATGGAATCGGGTGGAATAAGCGAAATCGATCGAGGTGAAAACCGCATGGTGACCTTAAGCCCAGAAAAATATTCCTTTGATCCAGATGTCGACAGGTCTGCAGACCAGGTACATTATTTTCATTTTTGTCATATATTTTTCTCTTAAATAGGTATTGCTAAACATTGAAGCACAATTCCCAAAACTCTGTATATACGGCGTTTTTTCAATGATTATTATTTGGAAAACATAAACCGCTTCTTTCGATACATAAATGGTCTTAATGCGCAGACAGTTCATGGGACATATTTCAAAGCATAGATCTTCAAGAGTTACACTTGAAAGTATGATTATTGCTTGACTTGAATGCAGTCGATCGTTGCATTCGATTTATCAAGCATTATTTCAAACAGTTTGTATGATGCACTTTTATCCATAGGGCTTCGACAGCTACACATGGAAGTGCAAGTTGATGAAGAAAGTGTCATCCGCATCGACCTGCGAGTCCTTGTCCAAGATGACCACTGGCTCCATCACTTTCAACAGCAGCATCTTCGAGACAGGAGAACAAGTCCAGCTTTCATGCAACGTCACAAAAGACTCTCGCTCTGCCGTCGGAATGATCCTGATCAACTTTGTCGAGGGCAAACCCCCTAACCTGATTATTGAGTAAGACGTCTGAATAAGTAGCTAAAACAACCTCTTTGTGACGATATTGTATCAGTTTACCCTTGAACCCAAATCATTATATTCATCAACCAAATACATAGTTAAAGGTTTTTCTATGGGCACCTGTGAAGTTCCGAGTTAGAATTGATCTTCAGTAGCCCTCGTAAGAGGCGACTAACAGGATCTAGTGGTCAGGCTCATTGATGTGGTTGACACATGCCATCTTATCAAAATTGTGTAGATCGATGCTCATGCTGTTGATTGTGTGGATTGCCTGGTCCAGACTCGATTATTTGCAGACCGCCGCCATATAGCTGGAATATTGCTGAGTGCGCCGTAAAAACTAAACTCACTCATTTAATCAATTTTCTTTTGGCTGAGCAATAGTAAGACTTAAGCTGAATCATGCTCCACAATTTTGGTTTGGTTTTACATCTATTTTAGTAATTTTCTTGTAAATACATGGCAGAAGTCACCACAAATGGCGTCACTTGCTGTGCCATTGTGGGGAATTGAACCCGTGCTTCGGTGTTACGAGGGAACTCTATAAGCAAAAGCCTACCGTTCAATCCTCCTGCCTTCTGTAACCTGATTCATTGTCCTGTTTGCCGCTAAGCTGATATATATACATTAAAAAATGTGTAAGGCAAATTAATAATCAGAACTAGTTCGAACATTTTCACCCCTGCAAAGACCAATCTACGATATGTCAACGACATGCATCAATCAGGTAAAATATTTGTTATAATTCTACCTTTTTCATTTACCTCCGACGACTGGCAACGGTGATATTGCTGGAACATTGCTAAACGCGGCGTAAAACTCAACTCAACTAAACTGTCGACGAATGGCAGTATTTACATGTCATATATTTTGAAGAATATTTGAACATGATCTTGATGCTGCAAAGTGACAGACAACCAGCAGGAAAAATCGTCAGAAATATGTTTAACATCTAACATGGAATAACTGTGTATAGTGTACCCATTATGGCCAAATGCTGTTTTTAGGCCAGTTGGAAGCAGTAGAACAGTTCAGCTTGCCGAGTCCAAGATGGTGTCCTCTGAGGAGAGGTTGGCCCTGAGGGTTAGATGTAAGGACTGTGAGAAGGTCAAGCTGTCCTGCGAGTGGACGGCTTATTCGTATGCTGTTGGGTGGCCCTGGAGAGATTACTCCGCAAACGAAGTGGCTGGTAGAATTACTGGTGGGTGTGGTGACGAAAAGGGCACATTTCAGATGGATTTTCAGAGAAGACAGAAGAGAAAATAGAATTCATTACTGTATCTCCGACTTCTAAATATTCGGCATTGTTCTGTGTGGGGGGAGTAACAGTAATGGCACTGGAGACTTTCCGCAATTATTCTCTATTAGGATAAGAAGTAAAGGACTATACGGAATTATGATGTATTTAGGAGTAAAAGCCAATATGCCAATATCACGCTCTGAAGTCATCCTATTTGCTCATGTTTCCGTTTCGACAGCGATAAACGTCTAATCGGAACTGAATAATAGTGGTGTTTGCCACTGCTTTTCAGATGAGGCTCTGCAGCTTAAATATGCTATTATGTCGATCTTGGTGTTCCGTCAAAACCAACCGAGTAACACCACAGTCATGCTGAAGGAAATCGTGCTATCAAATCCAAAATGCATCCAAATATTTTAGAAAATATTTTTTTTTTTATCTCCGTTTGCAGGAATAGCATTTAATGTTTAAATGACTAGTTCATGCTATATCAATTTGTGCTGTAACAAAGGTATGAAAACCGAGACCATTGCAATCCAACCATCCCTGTACAAACTCCACCCTGATGTGAAGAAGTACCGTTTCTCCTGCAAGTGCCGACAGGGTGATGGCGACTATGGAAAGGCTTCCCTCAACATAGACCTGAACCCTCCTCCCCAGCCCGGCAGCTGTGTGTTATCCCCAAGGAACGGCACCATCGGCCTCGACAACAACAGCCCCTTCAACGTCAAATGTAGTGGATGGAAGGATGAGACAGAGATTGTGGAATATAAGTTTTTCTGTAAGTAACGGCCAGCGTTGTGGATATGTTAAACAGTATTGCGTCTGCGATGTGATGTAAATATTTTCGAGGGCGGCAATTTGTCAATTCTATCTTACAGCATGACACTCTTTTGTGTATATTTGGTTCTATGGACTGAGGACCTCGGTACCTTTTATTTCTCTAAAATATGTTGCATAAAAGTATAAGACGACAATATTATAAATATCAACTTCTTTATTCTATACACAAGGCTTCTGGGCTTTCCTTGCCCCTTCGTCAGGTGAATCAGTCAGCTGACGAAGGGACAAGGAATAACCCAGAAATTTTGTGTATACAATGAAGAAGAAGTTGATATCCATAATATTTTCGTCTTATATTTAAAAAACAACTTGTATATGCCATGTTGCATACAGCTTCGCTAATGAGTCCCTTGCTCTCATCCTCTAAGTCTCCAAGGTTTAACATTTCGATATACTTACACTAACTAATGGATTCATTCCCATGGTTCTATCACTCGCAGATTACCTGCCCTTTGTTTCTATTATCCCCATTTTCATTGGCTATGCTACTTGGTCTAATGTATCAATTAGAATGCGAGTTACAAATCAGCTTCAATCCTGGTTGGCAATGTCAACAACATTCCAAATTGTTGTGTGATCGAGTTTGCTGGAAATTCATTATTGTACAATAGCTGACAAAGGAAGCCCTAGCAAAAAATCTTTCTGATGGAGAATAAGTCTACATATCCCATAACATTGGATGTTGCTTTGGTTTCTAGGTAATACGAGTCACCTCCTTGCCCTTTCCTTGTCTATATTTGATTCGTCGGTAAAATGTTAATAAAACTCAGTTTCGGGTAATTTGCAATCGCAAGACCTATGAGATGGGACCCAGTAGTAAATGTAGCTTTACCGAAATGCAAGCCTTACGGAGAGATATGTAGATGATGCCTTCTCTGTATTTAGGTACACACAAGAACAGTAAGCTGCACCACCAAATTACCACCTTCGAAGAGGCAGAGGACGTGACCATTGACCCCCTCTGGCGCTGACGACGACGAGAGTACCGCCAACACGTCTATGTGTCCGTCAAGGACTCCATGGAGGCAGCATACGTCTACGACCTCGGAATAATACAGGTAACCATAACGGTTGTTTGATTTTGGCACCATAAACGCTTTTTCTAAGAATATGTTTTAGATTGTAGCGTTCTTGCCTCTGGTAACATTGAAATAATTATACTACACTACTTACATGGAGGAGAATTTAGGGTTGCATAGTGCATATCTGTCTTTTTACAGCTGAATTAGGGCTGCGCAATATAACCAGTTTACTGGTATTTACCGGTTCAGACATGAAAACGATACGTATTGCGATACGCTGATCGAAAACCGGTATTTTGACATCCATTCGGAAGACGTCGTAACACTCGTAAATCTTCGAATATTTCCTTGTTTCATTTGTGCCAAATATTATTCACATTTTTATTTTATCATGATTAAAATTTGTTATTAAAGCTTAATCAAGCATAGTGATTTTATTGTATTTTTTCTCTATAAATCAAGCATTAACTCGATTATAAGTAGTTTTTTGTTTAAAAATACTTCATTCAATATATTGCAATGCATATCGTAATACATGCTTTCGCATCGCAATATATCGCAATATGAATTTATCTGCAATACCCACCCCTAAGCTGAATAGTGTATGACTCCTTACACGGTGGGGATTAAGGGTTGAATAGGGTATGCTTGATACCTTACATTATGGAGAGTGACGGTTGAATAGTATATGCTTGACTCCTTAGATGGTAGAAAGTGAATGTTCTAAAGTAACTAGTGGGTTAAAAAAGGCAGAGTACAAGCACAATATTTTATGATTGACTCCTAAAACTGCGGCTATTCTGTGCTGAACATTGTATGGTTGATATCTCCTGATATGTGAAATAGTCAGTGTCGAACAATTTATGGATGAATACTTCTGACAGGTGTTCCCTAACACGGCTAACATGGGAGAATGGTCAGCTAAACAGAAAACGAACGCCTTGAACGAGATCGAAAAGGTTACTGCTTCTGGAGATCAGAAATCAGTCACCGAGAAGCTCACCAAGCTTGCCTCTCTGCTGAACGCTGACAGTAAGTGATTTATTTAACTTATACCTAAACATGAAGCTCATCTTCATGCTCACTCTTTTTCGCTATCATCTTCTGTCATCACGGATTTTCAGTGATCAATTCATTATATGTGCACCCCTTTTTCGCCTTTGCAAAGAGTACACCCAATGACGTCTGTTTTCAAGAGTTGGGCGTGAAGAGACATAATTCTTTCCAAAAGCACAAGATTATATTATGCGTTCACACTGTGTCTATCATAAGCCTGTTTTCCAGAATCTCTATGAAAAGGTAAACGTATCGTACCCAAAAGAATTACCTGTTCCGAAACACTGGGATCTCCAGTTAACACGCGAAAAGGCAAGTCATCTGGTCAAATAAACAAACACGGGTATGTAATGGTACAAAGGAACATACGGAATTGCATTAATTCTTGTCACTGATGCGACAGAACTGGAAATGTTCTCCACGAGTCCACTATACAACTTTTGAAATCTTTACTTACAGATGAGGACAAACTTTATGGATGAACAACTTCCTTATTCGGATGATGCGACGCTTCGATACAGATTCTTGTATCGTTGCATATGTTAATTTTGGGATTACACTTTCTCAGTAAAGTACAGATTCTAGTACTTTTGGGGGGTTGAGTCCCATCCGGGATTCGACCCCACACCCTCAGAGTCAGGCACCTAATCGCCAGCACACAAAGTCAGACGCCTAGACCGCTCATTTTGTAACGTTGTCTAGCAAGTATCAAAACGTCGCATCATCCGAATAAAGAAGTTGTTCGATCATAAGGTTTGTCCTTATCTGATTCACCAGCTTTTAAACATGCCACTCAAAGCAAGCTTTACTTACAATCTGAATGTTAAAACGTCTGAAGTGGTAAGGCGCTCAAACGTCGTAGAAAGAGCATACTCGATGGCACCTGAAAAGTTGTCACCCAGACAGAAAAGGCTAGAGCTGTTGGAATATTGCTCAATCTAAATGGAAATGAAGTCATTTCACTTGCCATGCAATCGTTTGTAATATATATTTTCATGTTCCTTGGTTACACTTCTGAGTTCAATAATTTTCAGTGAGGCATGCCAGCAGACAGTTTGAAATGTAGAGAATACACACAAGTTGTGACCATTGGGATGGGTACTGATTGCGTGAAGAAATTGCACGACTGCTCTGATCTATATTTTCAGAGGCACACAATAAACCCGGTGCTCCAGGTCTAGCACTGACGGAATTCCAGCCCGCAGGCCATGTAAGTGTCTGCATTTACAGTAAGACAAATGATGTTCACTCTTGGACAATGCCTTAAATAATGACATGGAACACGTAGGTCCTATGAGCTGACTACATGCAGTGAAATCGGTTTTGGATGAAATTTGTATCTATGTCTGTTCAAAGGTACATTTTAGGGGTGTTTTTCTCATCCAATATGTATTTACTAGTCTATTGTTGGTACCTTTTCAAATATTTGTTGTATATTTTCTTTTTCATATTTTCAACTGTTTTTCTCTTTCCTCTTTAAAGGCAGGTATGGACTTCACTGGTATTTCTGCACCAAATATGGGCTTAGCCAACTTTGAAACCGGTGGGGGAGCTGCTCCAGGCATGGGCAACTTTGGAGCCGGTGGGGGAGCTGCTCCAGGCATGGGCAACTTTGGAGCCGGTGGGGGAACAGCTCCAGGGATGGGCAACTTTGGAGCCGGTGGGGGAACAGCTCCAGGGATGGGCAACTTTGGAGCCGGTGGGGGAACAGCTCCAGGGATGGGCAACTTTGGACCTGGAGGCGCCGGGGCACCTGGCATGGGCAACTTCAAAATTGGTGGTGCCGGGGCACCTTCGCTACCAGGATTTAAAATGGCTGACGGAGTGCCAGGGTTATCAGGATTACCAGGATTTCCATCTGGAGGCGCACCTGGGTTACCTGGGTTACCTGGCATGGGTCAGTTTGGCGCTGGTGGCTCCGGAGCTCCAGGCATGGGCAAGTTTGGAGCTGGAGGTGCCGGTGCTCCTGGGATGGGCAACTTTGGAGCTGGAGGTGCGGGTGCTCCAGGGATGGGCAACTTTGGGGCTGGAGGCGCCGGGGCACCTGGCATGGGCAACTTCAAAATTGGTGGTGCCGGGGCACCTTCGCTACCAGGATTTAAAATGGCTGACGGAGTGCCAGGGTTATCAGGATTACCAGGATTTCCATCTGGAGGCGCACCTGCGTTACCTGGGTTACCTGGCATGGGTCAGTTTGGCGCTGGTGGCTCCGGAGCTCCAGGCATGGGCAAGTTTGGAGCTGGAGGTGCCGGGGCTCCTGGGATGAGCAACTTTGGAGCTGGAGGTGCCGGGGCACCTGGGATGGGGCAGTTTGGAGCTGGTGGAGCCGGGGCACCTGGGATGGGCAGTTTCCAACTTGGTGGGGGCGGTGCACCCGGGTTATCAGGATTTAAAATGGCTGGCGGAGTACCAGGATTATCAGGAATGCCAGATATGAGTGGTTTCGGTGGAGCGGAAGGAGGAAGTTCCCTTGGCAGTGGAATGAGTCTTAATTCTTTCAAGATCGCTGGTGGCGTCGGAGGGTTGGATTCTGTAGTAAGTTGTTTTGAATAGATATGAACATGATATTAAACTTTTGCATAATGCTATAGTTTCTTTTACAACGTTAATTTTCAGTAGTACACTACTCGGCTTAAGCTGTCCCCAGACTTCCGCAACAGTGTTTGATTTCGAGTCATTTCTATTCCTGTTTTTAGGGAACACCGGCAGAGCGGAAAGCACTCATCCAAAAGGCAGAAAAGGAACGAGATAACAAGGCTAAGGTAGATATATTTCAGACCAAGAGACATCGGTCCAGCAAGGATGGTCACAAACTGTCGTTTCTACAGGGATGATATGTGTGGTTATGTAGTGCTAACACCTGTCTCTTTTACGGAGCCTCGAGGTCAGTCTCATTGAGTTGGTAGATGAGGTGAGGTGAAATTGGGTTTAACGTCGTGCTTGAGAATATTTCGCTCATATGACGACGTGCATGCGTGTGTATGTGTATGTGCGGCTGCTTGTACTAGCCCAGACTGAAGCTGGTTTTATAGTGCTAGCCCACTGAGATACCATGCCGCAGTGAAGCATGAATACCCCACTCAGACACATTATACTGACTCCGAGCCGACCAGTCCTTGTTGTACCCATTAATGCCGAGCGCCAGGCAGGGACCAACAAGTACCATATTTTAACGTCTTTTGGTATGACGCGGCCGGGAATCGAACCCGCGACCTTCCGCTCTCCGGGCGGACGCTCTAACCACTACACCACGGAGGCGGTTGAGTTGGTAGATTCATTTATCGTATTTCAGTTGCTGATATCGATGCTCATGATGTTAATCATTAGATTGTCAGGTCCACAAATAAATATTTTCTGCCGTCACACCAGCTTGAATAATGCTGAGTGAGTGAGTGTGGTCTTACGCCGCTTGTGGCAACATTTGAACACGCTTTCGGTGTGTTTCAGCACCCTTGTTTTCGCTGTTTTTGACAATGTTTCATTTTACTCAAACTCAACGAATATTGAATCAGTTGCTTCACTGCATGTTCCAACATGTCGTTTGAAGTGCCCATTAAGCACACAAAACGTTGCATTTACCTTAGAGTATAAATGACCTCATCACGTTTACGTTTATATATGAATATAAAATGTTACGGTATTCCCATACTTTTTGATTGTAGTTTAGCTACATTTTATAGCCAATTTAACCATATGTCCAAATTTAGCTATATAATATGTCACTCTGAATTAAGTATGGTTTTACGCGGCGTTTTGCAATATTCCAGCAATATCACGGCGGTGGACACCAGAAATGGACTTCAGACATTGTACTCATGTAGGGAATCGAACCCGGTGTTCGGCTTGACGAGCGAAACCTCTAGGCTACCCCATGGCTATCGATGTCTCTATATGACTATACTAAATAACCTGCCTCTCTGTATAGTGACATCCTCGAAAAAACGAATTCTCTAAATGCATGTTGCATTCAATTACTGCATGCTTCAGCTCCGAGACACTATAGCAGGAGCCTGCGCCAATATGACGACCCCGGACTCAACCGCCATGGAGCAGGTGCTTACCTGTCTACATACTAACGCTAAGGAGTCTGCAGAGTGTACCAAGTTATGTCAGGTAACATCCGCACTGTGACCGTCAAACGTATCAAGTTTTACCCCTGTGTCATGTTAATGCACCAAATTATGTAAGGTAACATCCGCACTGTGACCGTCAAACGTATCAAGTTTTACCCCTGTGTCATGTTAATGCACCAATTTATGTCAGGTAACATCCGCACTGTGACCGCCAAACGTATCAAGTTTTACCTCTGTGTCATGTTCATGCACCAAGTAATGTCAGGTAACATCCGCACTGTGACCATCAAACGTATCAAGTTTTACCTCTGTGTCATGTTAATGCACCAAGTTATGTCAGGTAACATCCGCACTGTGGCCGTCAAATGTATCAAGTTTTACCCCTGTGTCATGTTCTTGCACCAAGTTCTCTCAGGTAACATCCGCACTGTAACCGTCAAACGAATCAAGTTTTACCCCTGTGTCATGTTCATGCACCAAGTTATGTCAGGTAATATTCATACTGTAACCGTCAAACGTATCAAGTTTTACCTCTGTGTCATGTTCTTGCATCAATTTCTGTCAGGTTACATCCGCACTGTGACCGCCAAACGTATCAAGTTTTACCTCTGTGGCATGTTATTGCACCAAGTTATGTCGGGTAACATCCGCACTGTGACCATCAAACGTATCAAGTTTTACCTCTCTGTCATGTTATTGCACCAAGTTATGTCGGGTAACATCCGCACTGTGACCGTCAAACGTATCAAGTTTTACCCAAGTGTCACGTTCATGCACCAAGTTCTGTCAGGTTACATCCACACTGTAACGTCAAACGCATCAAGTTGTACCCCTGTGTGATGTTCGTGCACCAAGTTCTATCTGTTTGTGACCATCAAACGTATCAAGTTGTACCCCTGTGTGATGTTCATGCACCGAGTTTTATCTGTTTGTGACCGTCAAACGTATCAAGTTTTACCCAAGTGTCACGTTCGTGCACCAAGTTCTGTCAGGTTACATCCACACTGTAACGTCAAACGTATCAAGTTGTACCCCGATTGTGTGATGTTCATGCACCAAGTTTTATCTGTTTGTGACCGTCAAACGTATCAAGTTTTACCCTGTGTCATGTTAATGCACCAAGTTATGTCAGGTAACATCCGCACTGTGACCGTCAAACGTATCAAGTTTTACCTCTGTGTCATGTTCATGCACCAAGTAATGTCAGGTAACATCCGCACTGTGACCGTCAAACGTATCAAGTTTTACCTCTGTGTCATGTTAATGCACCAAGTTATGTCAGGTAACATCCGCACTGTGACCGTCAAATGTATCAAGTTTTACCTCTGTGTCATGTTCATGCATCAAGTTATGTCAGGTAACATCCGCACTGTAACCGTCAAACGAATCAAGTTTTACCCCTGTGTCATGTTCATGCATCAAGTTATGTCAGGTAACATCCGCACTGTAACCGTCAAACGAATCAAGTTTTACCCCTGTGTCATGTTCTTGCACCAATTTCTGTCAGGTAACATCCGCACTGTAACCGTCAAACGAATCAAGTTTTACCCCTGTGTCATGTTCATGCACCAAGTTATGTCAGGTAATATTCATACTGTAACCGTCAAACGTATCAAGTTTTACCTCTGTGTCATGTTCTTGCACCAATTTTGTCAGGTAACATCCGCACTGTGACCATCAAACGTATCAAGTTTTACCTCTGTGTCATGTTATTGCACCAAGTTATGTCGGGTAACATCCGCACTGTGACCGTCAAACGTATCAAGTTTTACCCAAGTGTCACGTTCATGCACCAAGTTCTGTCAGGTTACACCCACACTGTAACCGTCAAACGCATCAAGTTGTACCCCTGTGTGATGTTCGTGCACCAAGTTCTATCTGTTTGTGACCATCAAACGTATCAAGTTGTACCCCTGTGTGATGTTCATGCACCGAAGTTTTATCTGTTTGTGACCGTCAAACGTATCAAGTTTTACCCAAGTGTCACGTTCGTGCACCAAGTTCTGTCAGGTTACATCCACACTGTAACGTCAAACGTATCAAGTTGTACCCCTGTGTGATGTTCATGCACCAAGTTTTATCTGTTTGTGACCGTCAAACGTATCAAGTTTTACCCCTGTGTCATGTTAATGCACCAAGTTATATCAGGTAACATCCGCACTGTGACCGTCAAACGTATCAAGTTTTACCTCTGTGTCATGTTCATGCACCAAGTAATGTCAGGTTACATCCGCACTGTAACCGTCAAACGAATCAAGTTTACCCCTGTGTCATGTTCATGCACCAAGTTATGTCAGGTAATATTCATACTGTAACCGTCAAACGTATCAAGTTTTACCTCTGTGTCATGTTCTTGCACCAATTTCTGTCAGGTAACATCCGCACTGTGACCGTCAAACGTATCAAGTTTTACCCAAGTGTCACGTTCATGCACCAAGTTATGTCAGGTTACATCCACACTGTAACGTCAAACGCATCAAGTTGTACCCCTGTGTGATGTTCGTGCACCAAGTTCTATCTGTTTGTGACCATCAAACGTATCAAGTTGTACCCCTGTGTGATGTTCATGCACCGAGTTTTATCTGTTTGTGACCGTCAAACGTATCAAGTTTTACCCAAGTGTCACGTTCGTGCACCAAGTTCTGTCAGGTTACATCCACACTGTAACGTCAAACGTATCAAGTTGTACCCCTGTGTGATGTTCATGCACCAAGTTTTATCTGTTTGTGACCGTCAAACGTATCAAGTTTTACCCCTGTGTCATGTTAATGCACCAAGTTATATCAGGTAACATCCGCACTGTGACCGTCAAACGTATCAAGTTTTACCTCTGTGTCATGTTCATGCACCAAGTAATGTCAGGTAACATCCGCACTGTGACCATCAAACGTATCAAGTTTTACCTCTGTGTCATGTTAATGCACCAAGTTATGTCAGGTAACATCCGCACTGTGACCGTCAAACGTATCAAGTTTTACCCCTGTGTCATGTTCATGCACCAATATATGTCAGGTAACATCCGCACTGTAACCGTCAAACGTATCAAGTTTTACCTCTGTGTCATGTTCATGCACCAAGTTCTGTCAGGTAACATCCGCACTGTGACCATCAAACGTATCAAGTTTTACCTCTGTGTCATGTTCATGCACCAAGTTATGTCAGGTAACATCCGCACTGTGACCGTCAAACGTATCAAGTTTTACCCCTGTGTCATGTTCTTGCACCAATTTCTGTCAGGTAACATCCGCACTGTAACCGTCAAACGAATCAAGTTTTACCCCTGTGTCATGTCCATGCACCAAGTTATGTCAGGTTATATTCATACTGTACCCGTCAAACGAATCAAGTTTTACCCCTGTGTCATGTTCTTGCATCAATTTCTGTCAGGTTACATCCGCACTGTAACCGTCAAACGAATCAAGTTTTACCCCTGTGTCATGTTCATGCACCAAGTTATGTCAGGTAATATTCATACTGTAACCGTCAAACGTATCAAGTTTTACCTCTGTGTCATGTTCTTGCACCAATTTCTGTCAGGTAACATCCGCACTGTGACCATCAAACGTATCAAGTTTTACCTCTCTGTCATGTTATTGCACCAAGTTATGTCGGGTAACATCCGCACTGTGACCGTCAAACGTATCAAGTTTTACCCAAGTGTCACGTTCATGCACCAAGTTCTGTCAGGTTACATCCACACTGTAACGTCAAACGCATCAAGTTGTACCCCTGTGTGATGTTCGTGCACCAAGTTCTATCTGTTTGTGACCATCAAAC
This sequence comes from Haliotis rubra, assembly GCF_003918875.1. Lineage (NCBI taxonomy): Eukaryota > Metazoa > Mollusca > Gastropoda > Lepetellida > Haliotidae > Haliotis > Haliotis rubra. The sequence continues at coordinate 2,032,866 of NW_025767457.1, forward strand.
GTATCAAGTTGTACCCCTGTGTGATGTTCATGCACCGAGTTTTATCTGTTTGTGACCGTCAACGTATCAAGTTTTACCCAAGTGTCACGTTCGTGCACCAAGTTCTGTCAGGTTACATCCACACTGTAACGTCAAACGTATCAAGTTGTACCCCTGTGTGATGTTCATGCACCAAGTTTTATCTGTTTGTGACCGTCAAACGTATCAAGTTTTACCCCTGTGTCATGTTAATGCACCAAGTTATATCAGGTAACATCCGCACTGTGACCGTCAAACGTATCAAGTTTTACCTCTGTGTCATGTTCATGCACCAAGTTATGTCAGGTAACATCCGCACTGTGACCGTCAAATGTATCAAGTTTTACCCCTGTGTCATGTTCATGCATCAAGTTATGTCAGGTAACATCCGCACTGTAACCGTCAAACGAATCAAGTTTTACCCCTGTATCATGTTCATGCATCAAGTTATGTCAGGTAACATCCGCACTGTAACCGTCAAACGAATCAAGTTTTACCCCTGTGTCATGTTCTTGCACCAATTTCTGTCAGGTTACATCCGCACTGTAGCCTGTCAAACGAATCAAGTTTCACCCCTGTGTCATGTTCTTGCATCAATTTCTGTCAGGTTACATCCGCACTGTAACCGTCAAACGAATCAAGTTGTACCCCTGTGTCATGTTCATGCACCAAGTTATGTCAGGTAATATTCATACTGTAACCGTCAAACGTATCAAGTTTTACCTCTGTGTCATGTTCTTGCACCAATTTTTGTCAGGTAACATCCGCACTGTGACCATCAAACGTATCAAGTTTTACCTCTGTGTCATGTTATTGCACCAAGTTATGTCGGGTAACATCCGCACTGTAACCCGTCAAACGAATCAAGTTTTACCCTTGTGTCATGTTCTTGCATCAATTTCTGTCAGGTTACATCCGCACTGTAACCGTCAAACGAATCAAGTTTTACCCCTGTGTCATGTTCATGCACCAAGTTATGTCAGGTAATATTCATACTGTAACCGTCAAACGTATCAAGTTTTACCTCTGTGTCATGTTCTTGCACCAATTTCTGTCAGGTAACATCCGCACTGTGACCATCAAACGTATCAAGTTTTACCTCTCTGTCATGTTATTGCACCAAGTTATGTCAGGTAACATCCGCACTGTGACCGTCAAACGTATCAAGTTTTACCCAAGTGTCACGTTCATGCACCAAGTTCTGTCAGGTTACATCAACACTGTAACGTCAAACGCATCAAGTTGTACCCCTGTGTGATGTTCGTGCACCAAGTTCTATCTGTTTGTGACCATCAAACGTATCAAGTTGTACCCCTGTGTGATGTTCATGCACCGAGTTTTATCTGTTTGTGACCGTCAAACGTATCAAGTTTTACCCAAGTGTCACGTTCGTGCACCAAGTTCTGTCAGGTTACATCCACACTGTAACGTCAAACGTCAAACGTACCATGTTCATGCACCAAGTTTTATTTTGTTTGTGAACGTCCGCGTATCAAGTTTTACCTATTATCTCGCATTAAAGGATTGTTTTAATTATATATTTCTTGTTGGTGAACATTTGCACTGTGCACCGTCAGTGAATATTCTAAGCGACTTATAACATTTCTTTAGTCATGTTCATTAGAATTCTTTAGTAATGTGGAATGTACCGTCCGCTTAGGTGTAGTCATTTGAACATAGTACCATAGTTTTACCTCTGTCTTCATAATCACAATGCAAATCCAAGTTATACAGGTAACATCCGCACTGTGACCGTCAAACGTATCAAGTTTTACCTGACTGTGTCATGTTCTATGCACCAAGTTATGTCAGGTAATATCCGCGGCTGTCACCGTCAAATGTTCAAAGTTTTACCCATGTGGGATTCGATCATCAAGTCATGTAAGACTCATAGAGCAGCACATTGTGTTGTATCAAACGAATGTCGTTTCAATATTTTTAAATATAAATCAGACAAGTTGGTCTAGGGAATATCATGTTCAAATAGAAGCATTTGCTTCCCGCCATCGTTTATGTCAGGTAACATCCGCACCAGATGTGTAACCGTCAAACGTGTGATGTTGGCAAGTTTTTTCTCCCCTGTGTCATGTTCTTGCACCAATTTCTGTCAGGTTACATCCGCACTGTAACCGTCAAACGAATCAAGTTTTACCCCTGTGTCATGTTCTTGCATCAATTTCTGTCAGGTTACATCCGCACTGTAACCGTCAAACGAATCAAGTTTTACCCCTGTGTCATGTTCATGCACCAAGTTATGTCAGGTAATATTCATACTGTAACCGTCAAATGTGTCAAGTTTTACCCCTGTGTCATGTTCATGCATCAAGTTATGTAAGGTAACATCCGCACTGTAACCGTCAAACGAATCAAGTTTTACCCCTGTGTCATGTTCATTGCACCAAGTTATGTCGGGTAACATCCGCACTGTAACCCGTCAAACGAATCAAGTTTTACCCCTGTGTCATGTTCTTGCATCAATTTCTGTCAGGTTACATCCGCACTGTAACCGTCAAACGAATCAAGTTTTACCCCTGTGTCATGTTCATGCACCAAGTTATGTCAGGTAATATTCATACTGTAACCGTCAAACGTATCAAGTTTTACCCCTGTGTCATGTTCTTGCATCAATTTCTGTCAGGTTACATCCGCACTGTAACCGTCAAACGAATCAAGTTTTACCCCTGTGTCATGTTCATGCACCAAGTCATGTCAGGTAATATTCATACTGTAACCGTCAAACGTATCAAGTTTTACCTCTGTGTCATGTTCTTGCACCAATTTCTGTCAGGTAACATCCGCACTGTGACCATCAAACGTATCAAGTTTTACCTCTGTGTCATGTTATTGCACCAAGTTATGTCAGGTAACATCCGCACTGTGACCGTCAAACGTATCAAGTTTTACCCAAGTGTCACGTTCATGCACCAAGTTCTGTCAGGTTACATCCACACTGTAACGTCAAACGCATCAAGTTGTACCCCTGTGTGATGTTCGTGCACCAAGTTCTATCTGTTTGTGACCATCAAACGTATCAAGTTGTACCCCTGTGTGATGTTCATGCACCGAGTTTTATCTGTTTGTGACCGTCAAACGTATCAAGTTTTACCCAAGTGTCACGTTCATGCACCAAGTTCTGTCAGGTTACATCCACACTGTAACGTCAAACGTATCAAGTTGTACCCCTGTGTGATGTTCATGCACCAAGTTCTATCTGTTTGTGACCGTCAAACGTATCAAGTTTTACCCCTGTGTCATGTTAATGCACCAAGTTATGTCAGGTAACATCCACACTGCAACGTCAAACGTATCAAGTTTTACCCCTGTGTGATGTTCATGCACCAAGTTTTATCTGTTTGTGACCGTCAAACGTATCAAGTTTTACCCATCTGTCATGTTCATGCGCCAGATTTTGTCAGATAACATCCGCATTGTGACAACCTATTATCTACGCATCAAAGGATTGTTTTAATTATATATTTCTTGTTGGTGAAGTTTGCGTATGCAATCATCAGTGAATATTCTAAGCGACTTAGAACATTTCTTTAGAGTAGAATTATCAGCTGTCTTTAGAGTGGAATGTACTACTTAGGTAGTAGTCATTTGAACATAGTACCATACTTTATACTCATCTTTAATCACACTTAAATCACATTTTACATGATCATTTCTGTAGTTCCTGTGTGTGCTTTCTTCAATCATTACTGACTGACTGAGTTTGGTTTTACGCCGCTTTTAGCAATATTCCAGCAATATCACGGCGGGGGTCACCAGAAATGGGCTTCACTCATTGTACCCATGTGGGGATTCGATCTTCAATCATATAAGACTCATAGAGCAGCATATTGTGTTGTATAAGAATGTCGTTTCAATATTTTTAAATATAAATCAGACAAGTAGTGGTCTAGGGAATATAGGTCTTGAAAAGCTTGAAATAGAAGCATTTGCTTCCTGCCATCGTTTACGTAGGTAGGTGGCACAAAATTCCACCAGATGTGTAACCTCTGCAACACGTGTGTGATGTTGGCGATGAATTTCATTACATTTTTCTCTGCCCTTTCTGCAAACATCATCGGAAAACTATTATATCCCAGACCAATACGTTACAAAACCCAATGTTTTAAGACGAACTGTTTAACTGTAAACGAATTAATGTTTTGAAAAAATGTGTATATTTTGTAGTATTATCATGAAAACTGTACAATCTTCCTTGTAACCCATCCAGCCACCCCATGTATTCTCTACTGTAAATTTGTACCTCTTCGGCCTGAGGGTAATAAAAGTTCTGTTCTGTACTGCCACCATAAAACTTGCGATAGCCATTTATACAGGAAAATATCCTTTTGTCTTAGACGTAGGGATAAAAATAACTTTCTAGTCTTTCTGATTGGATACACTCAGATCATGTCAAATTTAATCATTCATATATCTATTTTAAAGTGTACAGGCTTTCACATGCCTTAGAAACTGACATCCATATGCGTATATACGACACAATTAACAATTCACGCGTCTTACACGAGACTTTATTCTTGAAATGACGTAAACACTGACGGACTACTTACACATTCGTGGGGAAACCCTTGGGAATTCCCTTGCACAAATATACGCAGAAGCGTTGTTTTAGATCATTAAACCCTTTAATCTTGAACTAAACTTTTTAGCATAAACTGGGAGTAGTTCACACCAATCTATAAATCTACCTAAGTGTCTGCTTGACATATCATTATACTCATATTTCAATGACTGACCAAATGATCAACGATGAACAACTTTGAACATTTCTCCCGTCATGTCTGCCATGTCGGCCATTTTTACACCCTGCATTTGATATATTACGACGCGCCGTCACTAAGACTGACCAACTGAGTTAGTTCTTAGAAAACGTTTTTGTCGTCCCATTTTAATCTATTTGTTGTAATCCAACAATCAAAGGTGCTACCCAAGAGCATACATCCACTCATGTAACCCTTCCTTTTGAGAACTATTTTATTCCGCGTGTCTCAGTTGGTTGGTGTACGGTCGTTTGTGTAAACCAAGTCACACCTACCACATGAAATTGCGAAATTCTTGTGTACAATAGTTATAGAAAATATTACAAGAACTGAATGCCATTGTTCCATTAAGTTAACGTCAATGAATAATAGATATTGTTAAGTGAGTGAGTATGGTTTTACGCCGCTTTCAGCAATATTCCAGCAATAGCATGCGGGATACACCAGAAATGGGCTTCACACATTGTACCCATGCGTGACGAGTGGACCCTTTAACCATTAGGCTACCAACCGCCCCATATATTGTTAAATATAGAGCGAGTTTTCGATGATTTCAGAAAGCAACTATGCTGAAAACACTGGAGATAACAAAGGAACTATCACATATGAATACATCGTCTGAAAACACAAAGGCTCTGGGCACGGCTCTGCTCAACGTGGCTCAGGAAGCTGCTGCGGTCAGTAAACTCCTCCATCTTTAAAGTTTCCCCTCCTTTGCATAATGTGGTGTTTCTTGTGTGGAGATTCCATAAACCATATGTTTCTATAGTGAAGTATTTCTCCTTGACCAACTCACACATTATCTGCATACAGCACAGCACATACGAGCCAATCACCAGCGTTCATGTAACAAAACTGTTACGGCTCTACCTGGAAACACTAAAGTCATCAGAACTGCACTCTTCAATCTTGTAACATTCGTTACACTCCCATGTATACCCCTTACAAATCACAAGCTTATATGATGTGGGGTCTCTTCTTTTAACACCTTACAAATAAGAGATTGGTATAAAATATTATCTCCCTTTATGACACCTTACAAATAACAGATTTACATCTTCTTTACAGTATCTCTACGTTACGTAGACGACATACCATATGCTTATGTAATGACGTGTATCCTAACCCTTCATTCATCATATGGTTACAAAATGTAGTATCCTACCTCATACATAAATGTCGTTTTCTGATTGGCTGAGCGCTTTTCTATTATTTTCAATGTACCCCGCTTACAAGTGAGTAGCATTTTCTATGTTACCCGCTGTGGGAATTCATTTTGTACTTCGTGTTAGAAATTCTTTATCTCGAATAACTGAGACACGTATCATGTACGGAAATTACCGATGTTTTGCGAAGGCAGATGATGTTTTTTCTTGTTATCTGCTAGATTATATGTCATCTGAAAATCTACTATTAGCTAATTGTCCCACTCTGGTACTCTTTATTATGATCTGATACCCGTGCTTCAAACTGTTCAAAATTAACATTGAGGTGTTCGGTAAGATAAATACGTTGTTCACTGGTCCCTCGGGATCCATGGGCTGATGTATCCTCTATCGGGCTCAGGGAACATAAACAAACATATAGTGTACATCAACCCATGTCCCCCTCGTGATCTGTGAATAACTTATAGTGTCTCTCCTTAGACACCCCATAGCATGCTTACATAGAGCAGTCACTCTCTCACCGACACCGAGCATACCTTTAGTACACGTGATTGTGTATTGTTTTATTTCCAAAAACCACTGACTTTATACATACATAAGCTGAATATCCGACATGCATTTTTGTTTTTATCAATCTGACCTAAAGCATACTTTTTCTGCTATGTGTGTGTGCATCATGCAGGCCGCGGTGGTGAATATCCAGTGGCCAGTACTGAGTGACAAACTCACTGCAATGGATACGTCGGAATTCGAGGACTATGACACAGACATAGAGTCGAACCAGAGCGGTAAGAGCTAGTGGGGGATGGAGGGGAAAGGGGGTTAAATGATGTTTTGAACTGTACTTCTCTTTTTACAAGCAGTATCAGAACTTGATATTGGAGGAACATTCAAGTTATGCATTTCTCTGGTCTTTGTGACTTCGGTGCTGACAGACATAGAAATTGGGTCATTGTGATATATCCGAGACTCTTAGTAAAGTAACAGAAGCAGTAGAAGGGGTGTAGTAATATTGGTAGCATGAGTAGTTGTCCTAATACGAGGGGCAGCAGCAGCAGCAGTAGAAGGGGTGTGGTAATAGTAGTAGCATGAGTAGTTGTCGTAATAGGAGGGGTAGCAGCAGCAGTAGAAGGGGTGTAGTAATATTGGTAGCATGAGTAGTTGTCGTAATAGGAGGGGAGCAGCAGCAGCAGAACGGGGTGTAGTAATAGTAGTAGCATGAGTAGTTGTCGTAATAGGAGGGCAGCAAGCAGCAGTAGAAGGGGGTGTAGTAATAGTAGTAGCATGAGAAGTTGTCGTAATAGGAAGGGTAGCAGCAGCAGCAATAGAAGGGGTGTAGTAATAGTAGTAGCATGAGTAGTTGTCGTAATAGGAGGGGAGTAGCAGCTGCAGTAAAAGGGGGTGTAATAATAGTAGTTGCATGGGTAGTTGCCGTAATAGTAGGGGTAGCAGCTGCAAGCAGCAGAAGGGGTGTAGTAATAGTAGCAGCATGAGAACTTGTCGTAATAGGAGGCAGCAGCAGCTGCAGCAAAGGGGTCGTAGTAACAGTAGTAGCAATGAGAACTTGTCGTCGCAGTAGGGGTGGCAGCAAAGCAGCAAAAAGGCAGCAATAGTGGCAGCACGGGAGCCGGTGCAATAGTAGGAGCAGCCAGCGCAGCAGTAGAAGGTGTAGTAATAGTAGTAGCAATGGGAACTTGTCGTAATAGTAGGGTAGCAGCAGCAGCTGCAGTTAAAGGGGGTGTAGTAATAGTAGTAGCATGAGAACTTGTCGTAATAGTAGGGGTAGCAGCAACAGCAGTAGAAGGGGTGTAGTAATAGCAGTAAGATGAGTAGTTGTCGTAATAGGAGGGGTAGCAGCAGCAGCAGTAGAAGGGGTATAATAATAGTAGTAGTGCAGAGAACTTCTAATAGGAGGGGTAGCAGCAGCTTACAGTAGAAAGGGGTAGTATAGTAGTATGAGTAGCTGTCGTAATAGGAGGGCAGCAGCAACAACAGCAGAAGGGGTGTAGTAATTGTAGTGGCATGAGAACGTGTCGTAATAGGAGGGGTAGCAGCAGCAGCTGCAGTAAAAGAAGGGGTGTAGTAATAGTAGTAGCATGGGAACTTGTCGTAATAGTAAGGGTAGCAGCAGCAGCAGTAGAAGGGGTTGTAATAATAGTAGTAGCATGAGTAGTTGTCTTAAAAGGAGGGGTAGCAGCAGCAGCAGTAGAAGGGGTGTAGTAATAGTAGTAGCATGAGAACTTGTCGTCATAGGAGGGGTAGCAGCAGCAGCAGTAGAAGGGGTGTAGTAATAGTAGTAGCATGGGTAGTTGTCGTAATAGGTGGGGTAGCAGCAGCAGCAGTAGAAAGGGTGTAGTAATAGTAGTAGCATGACTAGTTGTCGTAATAGTAGGTGTAGCAGTATCAGCAGTAGAAGGGGTGTAGTAATAGTAGTAGCATGAGAACTTGTCGTAATAGTAGGGGTAGCAGCAGCAGCTGCAGTAAAAAGGGGTGTAGTAATAGTAGTAGCATGAGTAGTTGTCGTAATAGTAGGGGTAGCAGCAGCAGCAGAAGGTGGTGTAGTAATATTGGTAGCATGAGTAGTTGTCGTAATAGGATGGGTAGCATCAGCAGCAGAAGGGGTTTAGTAATAGTAGTAGCATGGGTAGTTGTCGTAATAGGTGTGTAGCAGCAGCTGCAGTAAAAGGGGGTTTAGTAATAGTAGTAGCATGGGTAGTTGTCGTAATAGGAGTGTAGCAGCAGCTGCAGTAAAAGGGTTTAGTAATAGTAGTAGCATGAGTAGTTGTCGTAATAGGAGGGGTAGCAGCAGCAGTAGAAGGGGTGTAGTAATATTGGTAGCATGAGTAGTTGTCGTAATAGGAGGGGTAGCAGCAGCAGTAGAAGGGGTGTAGTAATAGTAGTAGCATGAGTAGTTGTCGTAATAGGAGGGTAGCAGCAGCAGCAGTAGAAGGGGTGTAGTAATATTAGTAGCATGAGTAGTTGTCGTAATAGGAGGGGTAGCAGCAGCAGTAGAAGGGGTGTAGTAATAGTAGTAGCATGAGTAGTTGTCGTAATAGGAGGGTAGCAGCAGCAGCGGAAGGTGGGGTGTAGTAATAGTAGTAGCATGAGTAGTTGTCGTAATACGAGGTGTAGCAGCAACAGCGGTATGAGGGGTGTAGTAATAGTAGTAGCATGAGTAGTTGTCGTAATAGGAAGGTAGCAGCAGGAGCGGAAGGTGGTGTAGTAATAGTAGTAGCATGAGTAGTTGTCGTAATACGAGGTGTAGCAGCAACAGCGGTAGGAGGGGTGTAGTAATAGTAGTAGCATGAGTAGTTGTCGTAATACGAGTGGTAGCAGCAGCAGTAGAAGATGGTGTAGTTATATTGGTAGCATGACTAGCTGTCGTAATAACCCAGCAATGGAAGGAAACACAGCATGAACACACAGAAGGAAAGCACGACCACACACACACAGGAAGAAAATAGGAACACAGGAATGAGAAAACATAACACGAGGAAATAAGGAGGGGTGAAAAGAACAGTGGAAGGAGAATGGAAAAAGGAAAAGAATAACACACAGCATGGAGGAAAAGAAAAAAGAATGGACTTGAAGAAACAGAAGAATCCCACAAAAACACACATACATGCATGCACAGGAAAATAGCACGAGAAGAAGAATTAATAGAAATAAGAAACAAAATGCAAAGTAAAGGATCGTAAATACAGGAGAATGCCACAGACACACACACACAGTAGCACACAGCACGAGGCACGAGACACACAACAGCATGGAGACACAACAGACAGAAAGAAAAGAAAAAGACACAGGCATGACCAGAAAGACCAGAAGGCACGAGACACACAGAAGGAAAATAGCAGCAGCATCAGAAGGAACAGGCATGAACACACAGGCATGATCCACACCCACACACAAAGAATGGAGGCACGAGAACACAAAGCACGAGACACAAGCATGCACACAGGAAAATAACCACAAGAAAAGGAATGACCAAGACCGAAAGAAAAAATAACTTGTCAACACACAAGGAAAGAAGGAACACAGGAAAAATAAGGACGACCGAAGAAAATGGCATGGAAGAAGGAAAATGAAAATAAGGAGTGAAGAAATAAGGAATAGTGAAGGAGGAAAGGAAAGGAAAATAACACAGGCATGGAGGAAGAAAAGGAAAGGAAAAGAAGGAAGAATGGAGGAAAGAAGGAAAATGGAAAGAATGGACCACAGGAAGAAAAGAGTAGTAATAGTACTAGCAATGAGAAGTTGTCGTAATTGAGGGATGCAGAAGTAGAAGGTGGTGGAAATAGTAGTACAGTGAAATAACAAGGAAGTTGTCGTAAATACGAATTGTAACCGGCAGTATGGAAGGTGGTGAATAGAAATGAGAGGAAGAATAATGGAAAGGAAAGAATAGTACCCAAAATAATAGTGGAGTAATAATTGGACAGGCATGACTTAGCTGTCAATGTCTGAAGGGTGACCAGAAGCACATGGTTAAATCGTAGAAGTAAGTGGCACCATGTAATGTATAGTAAATGATATTGGTAAGCTAGCTAGTTGTCAGCATTAGGCCAGAACAGTGTGGTAAGTAGCATGAGTAGTTGTCAATAGAGGGTAGCAACAGCAGTAGAAGGGTGTAGTAATAGTATTAGCATGAGTAGTTGTCGTAATAGGAGGGCAGCAGCTGCAGTAGAAGGGGTGTAGAAATACTGGTAGCATGAGTAGTTGTCGTAATAGGAGGGTTAGCAGCAGCAGAAGAAGAAGGGGGTGTGGTAGTTGTCGTAATAGGAGGGGTAGCAGCAGCAGCAGCAGTAGAAAGGGTGTGGTAATAGTAGTAGCATGAGTAGTTGTCGTAATAGGAGGGCTAGCAGTAGCAGCAGAAGAAGGGGGTGTGGTAGTTGTCGTAATAGGAGGGGTAGCAGCAGCAGAAGAAGAAGGGGGTGTGGTAGTTGTCGTAATAGGAGGGGTAGCAGCAGCAGCAGTAATAGTAGAATGAGGAGGAGCGAAGGAGAAGTAGTAGCAGCAGTAGTAACGACAGTAGCATCTATTGGAGGAAGTAGTCTTAGCAGTAGTGGTGCTGGTATAGATATGTGTGGGTGCTGTGTTGGTGATAGCAGTAGATTTAGTCATAGTAACCGATGTTGTCGTAACAGTATCTCTTCTTCAGACTTACGGCAGAGAGACAGGAGCTGTCATCAGTAAGGGTTGTATGTTTCAGGCGTAGCCTTCTCTAACGATCCAGCAGGTCAACATCTTCTTAACGCTCACAAAGCCAGCCAGGCCAAAATTGTAAGTCGATAACAATGTTATCTGGCGTTAAGCATATGCTACATGCATAAGTATAATATTTTTAGGTCGGGGACTTATTCACAATGAGGTTTCATAAGATTTGCCGTTATATTTGACCTGTTAACCCGTAGAACGACAGACTCACTCATTGTTAACTACAACAGATAACTGCCCATGGCGCATAACCTCATCACATAACATTTTCGTGCAAGGATTATTTTGTTTTCACTTTCTGCTTTAGAAAAACGACTGTGTTCCTAAATCAAGCCGTTCACTATCTCCGGTACAACATGAAAAAATCAGTTTTCGTATAATGTTTGATATGTTTTGTCAGGAGGTTGGTTGTAAGGGGGAATAACTCTGCATAAAGCCTCCAGGTTTTGTTCTTAGAGAACTGTGGTGTTTTAACAATCGACGTTTCTTGTTGTCAATATAGTTCAATATGGTTCAATATCGATGTCGCGTGTTTATGAGGATATGCTCTCTGAGGGGCGGTGGGGTAGCCTAGTGGTTAAGGCGTTCGCTCGTCACATCGAAGACTCGGGTTCGATTCCCCACATGGGACCAATGTGTGAAGCCAATTTCTGGTGTCCCCCGCCGTGATATTCATGAAATTTTGCTAAACTTGTCGTAAAACTAAAGTCACTCACTCACATGTTCTTTACAAGAATTAGAGAAATTGAAAATCGGTTTATTGCCTCCCTCCCTCTTTTCTGAACATCTAGGCAGCTGAGGTTGCCGAAATGGCCCTACAGACCCAGCAGCTGGCTGTCCAGACGCTGGGCCAGACTCTCACCCGGGAGTCGCTAGAGTACACCACCCCTCTGCTGCAGCCGGAATCATCGGCCATCTGGACAGTGAAGACATCATGTCTGGTGTGGAGATTCAAATGCCGGGGACAACGACGTCCATCTCAATCCCTGAAGGCAACATGTTCGGTGACAGTATCGGTGTCAACGGCAGCGCCATCTTGTCTGGTGAGTGAAATCAGTAATCATGGGTTCATTTTTCAGAGCTAGTATTCGGCGGATCACTTTTTTCAAATGTAACTTATAAACATGGACATGTTAAACTTTCTTCTTGTATTTGCATTAGCGTCATCATACCAGTTTCTGCAAGGTTCCGTTACATATACTGTAGCAAGCAGAGTTTCTAATTCGTTCAGGTGACTGCGAAGCACTTTTGTAGAGTTACTTCCTCCCTTTGACATGCACACAACTATAAATGTATATTGTTCGAATCCCGGCTCGCTCTGATTATGTTGCCTAGGTTTGTCAGCCTTATAGCCGTGTTCATGGGTTCCTCTAAAGTAGTATATAACGTCTAAGACCAGAGATATTACTTCGGAATTCCCTCCATATATCAAACAGCCGCGTGTCATAGCTGACGTGCTGTTCAAGCAACACTAAGGCAAACTTATCAGAGCGACGAACAAAATGTCCGGCACCTTCCTCTTTGGCGTAATTTATACATTCTACGCTTCAAAGTCCTTATTACAGGACAGTTTTCTGTTTGTTATTCGCATTGCAGTTGTTTTAGTAGGTGTCGTAAAATGTTTAATATATACCTTAGTAAATAAATTATATATCTATTATACACCCGATGCCGAAATAGTGCGTAATGTTACAAAACTTTTAAACAGCAGGTTAAGTGACTGTTATGCAAAATCATTTTCATTATATGTAATGATGCTGAAAAGAGTCACCGAAAAAGGCAGTATTACATGCTGTTTGGTATGACAAATCGTCCCAACAATAAGTCACATTCAGTTCCTGCCTGACCCGTGAAGATGCGGGGTGTGAATAGGTCTTCAACCAACCCACGCTTGCCACAAAAGGCGAAAGATGCGGGGTAGAATAGGTCTTCAGCAACCCACGCTTGCCACAAAAGGCGACTATGCTTGTCGTAAGAGGCGACTAACGGGATCGGGTGGTCGGGCTTGCTGACTTGGTTGACACATGTCATCGGTTCCCAATTGCGCAGATCGATGCTCATGCTGTTGATCACTGGATTGTCTGGTCCAGACTCGATTATTTACAGACCGCCGCCATGTAGCTGGAATATTGCTGAGTGCGACGTAAAACTAACTCACTCACTCTGGACACCCGGATTCTCTGTCAGAAGTTGAGTACATGTATACACATCCAGTTCCTTCTCATTTTGCAAGGCGATGACAACGAAGCTGGATATCAACACATATGTGGACTCGGGAATAAACCTAGGTCCAGGAACCCAGTTCCTGAATGTCGACATGATGGATGGCTTCGGCTTCCCGATCGAGGTCAAGGACACTCCGGAACCACTCAAGATCACCATCGAAAGGACACCAAAATATCCCAAGATGTCTTTCAATGAAACCCATCTGAAGATTGCTGACTGGAACGAGCTGTATTACACCCAGCTGAACGTCACGAGAGCGGAATCGTCCGTCCACCTGGAAGTGAAGGAGATGAAGGAGAAGGACCTCCAGATCATGGTTATCTTGAAAAAGGGAGGTCTTCCCAAGATCAGCTCTGACAAATGTGATGGTGTTGGCTTCATCCCGAAATCTCTGGACTTCAGTGAGAATATGTTTGTTATTATTTTGCATTATAGAAAGACAGGATTGCATCAATATGGTCAGTTGAAAACCGAAGTGAAGTGAGATTCTAAGTCTTAGAAATAATTGAAATAGTTCCTATTGTCCCAAATTTGACACAAACTCTTTCTTCGGGAATTTTGAAGTGAATGTCGAAACCATGGCAATTGATTAAGAGTGATTGATATATCCATGTTATGACTTGATATTGCAAACATTGAGAATGAATCGATGACTTAGGAAAGTGCTTGGTTAACCTTGAAGCCCCGGGTTGCATTCCTTGTATTTGGAGATAGTGTGAACAATATAAGCAGCCTTGCAATGACGTATCTTGACCATTGCTGAAAGCATCGTGAAATTATTCTCACTGATCTCTTTGTTTCTACAGCCAAGAAAGTGAAAGGGCGGATGCGCTTTTTCATGGATAACAACAAAATTAACAGCTATATAGGCCCGGTTTGGTTCGGGTTTAGGCCAATGCCAAAAGGCTTCGACTCCAGCAAAGTGGAGTCTTGCGCTGACCTGGACAAAGTGGACGTGTCCAGCGACAAAAACTACACCCGTATGAACATAGGCATCTATACCTTCACCAGTGGTTGCTACTTCTTTGACCACGACTTGAAGGATTGGGCGTCACAAGGTTGCACAGTAAGTGAAGGCAATAATAGATAGCTGTACAGTCAGTGAGAGCTACAATCGATAGCTTCTCTTTGAGGGCAACAATAAATCATTCATTGCACAATAAGTTAGCGACAATCGATGGCTGCACTTAGAGGGCAACAACAGATCATTGCACAATAAGACAGATCTACAATCGATGGCTGCACTTTGAGAGCAACAATAAATCATTGCACAATTAGTGAGAGCTACGCTCGGCCGTTGAACAGTAAGCTAGAACAATCGATAGGTGAAGAGTATGTGAGAACTGTCATCGATGGTTGCACAGGAAGTGAAGCAACAATTGATAGTTGCACACAAATAAAGTCAGGTTCTCAAGCACAGAAGTCCTACATTAAGTGGGCAAACACTTCAACGGGTGATTTAAAGACGGAGAACATCGCTTCAAGTCATCCCTAGTCCAGTCTTCCCTTAATGTTCACTCTTGCAATTTATTAAAAGCCAACATTAAATATGCAATACGCTCAATAATGTGTATATTTGTTATTGTTTATCAATATTATTATTATAGGATATTTATATAGCGCACATATCCACGCACTAGTTCATGCTCAAGGGGCTGGTATTTTTTCCCTCGATCATTGGATGTTAATCTCAACGGCACATCGCATTATCAATCTCAACTCCCTGGGGAGTGTACAACTCTTGCAGCCACTAGGCGCACCGAGTTATTGTGGCTTTTTCATCCTAACAAGGTACCCATTCACAGCTGGGTGGACTGGGACACATAGTCACAGTACTTTGTCCATGTTCACTGCACGTTGCCATGTTTAATAGCGCCAAAGCGAAACATCCAAGATCGAATATCAAACCTGTTTTTCGAAAAATACGGGCATTTAGAAAAGTATTGCCTTGATTATTCTTAAGACAAAAGACACAGATTATTGGACAGTTTTGTAGACAAGAGAGGCACTGTTATGGGCATCATTATTCCATGAACCTTTGCCTATGATATATAATAAATATGATAAGAAAGATGAGACCCCATTGGACTGAGTTCTGACAACAGGTCGGTGAGGGGACAAACTACACACAAACAGACTGTTACTGCAACCACTTGACGACATTCGGCAGCGGTTGGACTGTAGCCCCCCACACCATCGACTGGAACTTCGTCTTCTCCAACGCCGACTTCTTCAAGAACCCCACCATCTACGTCACGGAGATCGCCATTGCCATTTTCTACGTGCTCGCCATTGTCTGGGCCAGACGCAAAGACCGGAAAGACGTCGAGGCGGTAAGACAGACTCCCTTTGATGTATGTTGTCATCTTCCAGCTTGAATATTATTAAAACAATATTCATATTTGTTAGGAATAGTGTAAATATCACAAAGTATATTCTTTATTTAAAACCCGTGAAGATCCGGGTTAGAATTGGTCTTCAGCAACCCATGCTTGTCGTAAGAGGCGACTAACGGGATTGGGTGGTTAGACTCGCTGACTTGGTTGACACATGTCATCATATCCCATTCGCGTAGATCGATGCTCATGATGTTGATCATTGGCTATATGGTCCACACTCGATTATTTACAGACCGCCGATATATATCTGGAATATTGCAGCGTTAAACAACAGGCAAACTTTATAAAACAAAATAGAGGATCATGCGCAGCCGTGTATGTGGCCATGAACAGCTATTTAGTAACCGAAAACTTACTTTAACACATTATTATGAGAGTTTTGTCCTTTGGTTATTACGATCCGACAGTCTTTGGTTCCACATTGCAAGTGTCCTAAAATATGGGTGTTTGCCATATTGTGTCAAGGTGTGTTTGTTTCTTTAATTCAATGTTGTTTGATGCCGCACTCAGGGTTATCTTTATGACGGTGGCCTGTGGACCACACAATCCACGGAATGAGCAACGACCGACGTCGGGTACGATGACAGGAACACCTGATCCATCAACTTACGACCAGCACAGGTTTCTCATATACCAAATCTCCTGCCAGCTTTTCACTCACTTATTGTATTATTTTCCAGCTTGGCGTTACACCATTAAAGGACAACGATCCAGGCGACAAATACTTTTATGAAGTTGTTGTGGTTACAGGCAACTGCAAAAACGCCGGAACCGATTCTAAGGTACGATGACACATTACGCTTTCTGATACATTTTGTTTTCGTCAAGATGATTTTAATTTTCGGTCAAGTCAGCTAGCGATGAGTATAGATTCCACGAGCTTGATGAGAAGACCGAGGGATGTTTACACAAACACTAAATCACGCGAATTGGTGACTCAAGATGAACTTGTCATCACGTTTCACGTTCACAAGATACAAAACGTACTTTCGGACGAATATTTGTGTATGAAAATTAATATCTATGTAGAACCTACGATCAGATTTTTTCACCTCGGAAATAGAATCGATAGGTTCAACAAATGACGTCAGGATATACTTGAGTGAGTCAACATGTATTGGGTTTAGAAGGCGATGCTTAGTCATTCGGATTGATGGGTTTTTTTTAACGAGTTCTGAAACATGTTGTTTCAGGTATTCATCGTTCTGTCTGGGGACAACGACGAAACAGATGTGCGCATGCTCAATGATGACAGTCGGAAAGTTCTCACGAGAGGCGGAGTGGACTCCTTTCTTATGGCTGTGGAAGGGTAGGCTGGATCAATAATTGACCTAATACTGAATACTTAAGTACATTTTCCGTAACACCAATAACAAAAATATGCATACTGAAAATAAATGTTGGCATTAAAGCATAAAAAGTAATTCTAGAAAAAAAACTTTTCTGAAAAAGTGTTGTCATTTTAATAGGTATGATATGACGTCTCTTTTGGCGAACACCAAATAGCGTTTGGTGTCCATACTGATTTGCTGTGGACGGTTAACATAATTCTCACCGTCATTTTGCGTTTTACACTCTTGGGAATCTGTTGCCTCGACAACCGAGACTTGTTATTGTCTGGCATTCATATTTTTTCCTATATTCTGTTTGCAGTGAAAACGTACCGATGAATTTCGCTTTAAACAAAAAAGTAAATCACATAAAGTGAAATTAAGATTTCGAATCCTCTTTCCTTTACCTTGCCAAAAAAACATTTAAATGTGAAAATTTTATTCAACTTAGCACAAATGTTGTTTAACAAGCGGTCATAGTTTCAAATCGCTATTATTGGTTTGTATTACTCGATTATTTACAGACCGCCGCCATATAGCTGAAATATTGCTGAGTGTCCCCTTAAACAACAAACTATATGTATTGAAGGTGGAAATAAATAAAGGTTATAATAAAAAATTGGGGAAAACAATCGTGACTAGGGACACCTGCTTGTTGAGGCTACTCTCAAATGGACGGAAGATTCATCAACCGAGACAGCGAGTGGTAACTGTCATTTAAAGTATAATTGTATTTTCCAGAGAATGTATTAAGTTGGTTTTGTTTCGTTTTGCATTCGACAACTTGATCCAACTCTTTGCTTTACCCAGACCACTGGGGTCCCTGAATTACGCTCGTGTGTGGCATGACAACTCTGGCAGAGGCAAGTTCGCGTCGTGGAACCTCAAATACCTCATTGTCAGGGATGTGCAGACTGAACAGAAGTTCACGTTCCTCTGCAACAGGTGGTTCGCTGTCGAGGAGGACGACGGACAGGTACGATATTTGGGAACCATTTATACCTGTAACTAACGATGGACAGGAACGTTATTTGAGAACCATTTATACCTGCAACTAACAATGGACAGGTGCGCTGTTTGAGGGTCATTTACACTGGCAATTGGTATGGACAGGTGCGTTATTTGAGAACCATTTATACCTGCAACTAACAATGGACAGGTGCGCTATTTGAGGGTCATTTACACTGGCATTTGGCTATAGACAGGTGCGTTATTTGAGAACCATTTATACCAGTAATGCCGTTATTTTATGCACAAGTACTATTGATATTTTATGCACAAGTACTATTGTTATTTTATGCACAAGGACTATTGATATTTTATGCACAAGTACTATTGATATTTTATGCACAATTTTGAAATACGTCAAACAATTCAAAATATCTGTATACAGTGATGTTTTTAACTCATGCGAAATTATTTAGCAAGTTCTTATTGTATTATAATAGTGCTAACTAGATCAGCAACAGCATCTCCACAATTGTATCCGCATCATCATCATCATCATCATCATTGCAGGTTGATCGTGTGGTCCCTGTTGCTGGACCTGCCGAGTTGGAGGAATTCGGACAAGTGTTCTCTGAGAAAGGTATGAAGGACCTGGCCGATGGTCACATCTGGTTCTCTGTGGTCACCCGCCCCCCTCAGAGTCGCTTCACCCGTGTCCAGCGAGTGTCCTGCTGCCTGTGTCTGTTGGCTGCCACCATGCTGGTCAACGCCATGTTCTATGAAAAACATGAAAGCAAGGCTGGGACTGACTACAAATTTGGACCGTTTGTTTTGAGCCCCAAACAGGTAAAAAAAATTTAGCATCTTTGGCAAATTGTTTATTGAAATAGTATCAGTCTTGACTAAATACTTGTATTTCATAGTGAGCAAAACAGGCAATGACGAAGCCCAGTGGTTAAAGTGTTCGCTTGTCACGCCGAAGGCAGGAGTTCGCTTCCCCTTATGTGTTCAATGTGTGAAGCTCATTGCTGGTGTCATATATTATTAAGAGAATGCTTCTAAAAGCGGCAAAAACAATATTAACATTCATAAGCATATATCAGGGGTACGGATCATTAATTATGAAAACGAGTTTGTGTGGTAAGTTTAAGGGATATCTAAACACAATGGTCTTCACAAACTGCACACATGGGAGGAACTGAAAGGGATCACAACGAGCCAACGCTTTACGAAATCTCCCTCACAACCACCGGTGTAATGCACATCAGTATGTAGTGTTTCCAAACAATAATCGTCAGGGGTGTCCTGAAAATAGAAAAGGCTGGCTCGCTTCAGATCAAAGATTTTGATATATACGGTAAAGTAAATTTTATAACGAATACGATTATAACGAACTGAAGGACACAACGAGCTAAAACAAGTAGACCCTTTGAGTTCGTGATAAGCGTAATATACTCAATATATACTGACTCCAATTACAGGTGTACGTCGGTCTGATAGCCAACCTGGTAGTCTTCCCAATCAACTTCGCGATCATCATGCTGTTCAGGAAATCTCGAGCAAGAAGATTAAGGCCATCCCGTGTTGAAGAAGCGCTGAGAAATATCCCGAGTTGGAGCTCAACGTCACTTTCTGACGTCAACGCCGAGGTTGGAAGAGAGTTCCAGAAGGGTGTGAAGCTGAGTCAGGTCCAGCCATCAAGGCCCGGCAGTTCCTGTTCCAGACTGAGTGACAGATCTCCGAGCAGCATGTCCCAGGGAAGTCCTGGTCGGAAGAAGATGGAGCTGCCTTGGTTCTGTCGCTATCTGGCCTGGATCTTGCTGTGGGCGGTCATATTCGTCTCTGCAGCCATGGTAACGTTCTACGGAATCAGCTTTCGGGACGAGAAGGTCAGGAAATGGGTGACATCCATGCTGGTGTCCTTCGTAACATCCATCTTCATCACTGAACCTATTAAAGTGAGTTGATTGATTGATTGATTTATTGGTTTTAAACGCCGCACTCAGCATTATTCAAGCTATATGCCGGCGGTCTGTAAACAATCCAGTGATCAACATCATCAGCATTGACCTACGCAATTGGGAAACGATGTCATGTGTCAAGCAAGTCAGCAAGCCTGACCATTCGATCCCGTTAGTCGCCTCTTACGACAATCATGGGTTACTGAAGACCAATCCTAACCTCATCTCCACGGGTCTATAGTGAGTTAAGGACGGAGCGCACAGTACATGAGTGAGTGAGTGAGTGTGTCGTGGTCAATGAATAGTGTAAGTCATATATCACAGTGAAGTAAAAGGCCACAGTACGTATCTTAGTGTTACGGACACGACCGATCGGAGCTAAAAGTCACAATCAGAAAAAAATATTTGTTTTTGACAACATAGGAAACGTGCATCTGCAAGACGTAAGAAATAATAAGCTAACAATTGTATTTATTATCCATGGACATTGATCAAATGAACCGACTTGTCTATGATGCATACATCAATGGGAGGCAGATTGTATGATCCAAACTCTAATATTTTACATTATAGAGCTGGAATGTTGCAAGGTGCGGCGTTAAACAACAAACACATACATAGAAATAATAGGAACTAGCGCTAGTGATCTTGTTAATACTATGTACGAGTGATCATAGCACTGAGACAAGTATATCTGATAGCTATGTCTCAAAAACGAAATTTTCCTAATGTAAATACATCTGGTTGTTTCTTTGCGCCATGGCAACCTTACTCAAACAGGGGTTAAAATCAAACGGAACATCTTTGTTCTGTGGATTTTCTTTTTGGCAAAATCGAAATTTCCCATTAAAGATGATTCGAAAATAAAGCAGATTTGTTTTAAAAAGTTTATATGTGATTGGTTCAAGACCCCAAACGTCATTCAATTTGATTAAACAGTCAAACTCTGCTCAGAGATCACCTGGAGGGACTTTCCATTGAGGTGGCGTCAGTTCTTTGAACAGAGAGGCATTATTTCGGAGTAAAAGATCAGATGTAAATAACAGAGAGTTTTTAAACTCCTCTTCATCAATCTTAGAAGCGCAATAATTTCCACCGCCACGATAAAGGCCATTTTGCTAGATCTTCAAGTCAATGCTAACAGTTTTGCCAAGGTTGATGGTTTTTAATAATTAAGGTGTGACATGAAGTCAGAATTCATCTCGAGGTATAAAACTATGCTACCACCAGACGCATTGAGGTGTTATTTCATGAAGAAGAACGTTCAATGCACACAAACATGACTGCCATCTGCCATGTAAACGCGACATTCTTTGACCAACGTCCACGTTGTTGCTGTTACAGGTGTTCCTGACCGTCCTCTTCTTCTCCATGATCTGTAAGAAGCCTGTTGATGATGAGGATCACCGACCCGAGGATGAGGAGGGTTCAAGGATGGCTTATGACGAGGAGCTGCTCCACAACCAGGTGTATGGTAAGCAAAGTATTTCTGAAGTGGGTGAGTTGGGGTTTACGCCGCTTTTAGCAATATTCCAGCAATATCACGGCGGGGGACACCAGAAATGGGCTTCACACATTGTACCCATGTGGGGAATCGAACCCGGGACTTCGGCGTGACGAGCGAACACTTTTACAACTTGGCTAGCCCACCGCCCTTTGAAGTGAGTGTTTTAAAGCCAGTTATATATTTTTCAGGGAGACATTTGATGTGTGCCCAATTATAAGTAGATCCTGGAGGCTGTATTGTTGAGCTAGATGTTCAACAGCCTCGCTTTGGGTGATGAATATACAGCCACGTTTAAGGAATTCCCAATGGCGCCAATTGTACACATCTCCTTTTCGATCTCCAATTGGCAACATTAAATTTGCTTTATGCATATCAGATATGATAAGATGGATAATAAAAACAGCGTCAAAAACTGCTTGATCTGTCCCATATCTGGAATTCTGAATACATGAATACAGCTTTAGAGGGGCAAGACTGTACGACAATGATTCCAACTTTCCAAATTGGTGATTCCTTATTTTGACTTGTACAGTATGTTTCCGTGTTTGTGCAGGTGGACACGTGACTTGCGTGTGTGTTTGCGATGACTGACACCTTAGTTGCAGGATACGCTTTTGCGAACACCTTTTATTATCACTGTTTATAGATATTCACAAACACGTGTTATATGACCGAAATAATTCAATTTCGTATGAGTATAGAAACTGGGTGTGTATAGGTGGGTGGGATAGGGATGGTCCTCATGTTCCATGATTGCTAAGTGGATGAAGATTGGCAAAACAGTAAATCAAGTCGGGCTGTGTTTGTGGAAGATAGTTTTAACTGATATGATATGGTTTACATAAAGTTGACAAGGTAAGTTTAATTCAAATTGCGCTCACACAAACATATACTTAGTAACACATATATACACATGCACATACGTGCACGCACGCACGCACGCATGCAATGCACATACATACATACATACATTCACATATACGTTAATATATGTTTATACATATATTTACCACGTGAGGGTGTACATATATATTTTCAGAAGCTACTATATATGTTAAAACTGTGTTGGCACTTTTGCCCAATGGTACAGCGGAAAAAGTACACACAAACTCTTCGAATTATGAATTTTTCCTGACGTAGGCAGGGCTTATATAAAGAACTATGATGATATTTGGTGGAAATACATATCTGTTTACTTCCTCACTTGAACGTCCCTGTAATGCAATATCAACAGACACACAGGTACATTGCTCTCAGCTTGCCTCTTGCACTTAATACACTCGCTTCTTCTGATGAGCCCTGTTAAATATGGCTACAATTTAACACACATTTCAGGCACATACTTTAATGCATATTGGATGCCAGCTGCATCTTGCCCATATTGCCTTTGAAGAAAAACAGAAAGTTTTTCGCCAAAGATAAAAGCAAGCGTATTGATATATTTTTGTTTCAAGCGACGTACGTACATGTTTAATGCGCCTAACATATTGACGTTATAATCAAATACCTTCCCCTTCCGAATGAAACATACCCTTCCTCCACCGAATGGCCCGTTACAGCAAGGACCGTATTACAAGCATGTTTAGACTACGCCGTTCAACAGTGGCGATCACCATGTGTTTTCAATGTGTACCATTGTACGAAGGTCTGCGCCAAGGCTGCCTCCTATAACCGTGTGTTTTAGAGAAATTGTGCCACGTGTTGCCTACTGCTCTGTGCCATGGGGATGCATGTATATATACATAGATTCTGTTTTTCAATTTGATTCCATGATATTTTGAATCATGTAGCAGTAATTCGTGGGTGAAGAAGGTATGCATACAGGACTGTTGGAACTTTGATGGTTTGGATCACATTTATTCTGAATCATGCCATCACGGTATTATTTAAAGAGGCAAGGTAGGGTATATTTAATGATGTACAGCCTATATATTTAATCTGTAATATCATTTGTGCATGTATGTTATGAGGGCGGTGGGATAGCCTAGTGGTTAAAGCGGTCGCTCGTCACGCCGAAGACCCGGGTTCGAATCCCAAGAGAGGGTACAATGTGTGAAGCCCATTTCTGGTGTCCCCCGCCATGATGTTGCTGGAATATTGCTAAAATCGACGTAAAACCAAATTCAATCAGTCAGTCAGTATGTTATGGGTCTCTTTGAAAATTGGTCGTTGATCTCATTGTTAATATCGTTATATTTTTGTGTGACCTTTTGTGACTATAGTCATCAGAGACATGTTATTGTTTCATTATTATACAAATACCTATGTATCTGTGTTCAGATTTATTTTAAGATGTATTTGTCCCACGGTCAGACAGTGTCGCCAGTGCCACATGCTTGCTTTAACACTGTGATTATGAACAGCTATCCGAGTCTTGGGAGTACGGTGACATTCCGTCGCCCCCTACCACCAGCCTAGGTTTAAGGTTACCTATTCAAACAGAGAGTCCCTACGCCTTGACAACAAATACGACAGGTTCGTCGCAATCTGTGACCCGGCTGTTCATGTGACGTCGGTGAGGGCGGTGAGGTAGCCTAGTGGTTAAAGCGTTCGCTCGTCGCGCCGATGACCCGGGTTTGAATCCCCATATGGGTACAATATGTGAAGCCCATTTCTGGTGTCCCCCGCCGTGATATTGCTGGAATATTGTTAAAAGCGGCGTAACAAATATAGTCACTCCTACCCAACGACCATCTCACTCACTCACTTTTTACAGAACCATATTGCATGTTTAAATTATGACATCACAGATATTTGTTTGTTCGTTCCTTCCTTCATTCCTTCTTTCTGTTTTGTTTGATTTTTATTTGTTCGTTAGTTCGTTCGTTCTTTTATTCGTTTCATTGTTTGCTGGTCTGTTTGTTCTTTTCGTCGACGTAAACCGTATGTTCTCGCCTCTTATAACCAGCACAGGTTGCTGGGGATCTATTCTAATCTCGCAACCCAAGGGATGGCATGTTCCAAAATATCAAGAGTCAGTACAGGTAGACTGAGTACTGTATCCTGAAGCCACCTGGCAAGGGGTTGTCCTTTCATAGCAGTTCAGAGAATGTCTGACTTTGTGATCTAATACATGGACAATAACAACCTCACTGTACATGTATGATCCGAGCACCAGCAGGTGCCAGATACCAAGCGAAATATTATGATTTACAACGTTTCCAGAAAAAACTATCTTGGGGAGTACAAAGGTCCCACAGAGACCTTCTCCGTAGGCCTCCATGTTTGGAGGTTCAATTGCAGAATTTTCTCTCTCTCCATCTCTTTCAGAGCTTTCAGAGTTATGGAGATGGTTAGTTGGGTTTGGAGCCGCTTGCAACAGTATTAGGATTCAGTTGGTTCAGTTGTACTACAGTGGATTCCACAGTTTCTGCTGACAAAACTAGAAACATTCTCAGGTCGAATCCTAACGCGAACCTACGGTCACAGATTTCTTGCACTCCATGCATTGTTCATAATGTCAATCATTGTTTTTTGGTGCCTGAAAACTTTTAAAGAAACAGACCTAAGGTCCGCACATCAAGGTGCACAACTGTTTATTATCCCCCGTAACGCGTTTTACGTGGGGTATTATTTTGGACTCCGTCTGTCCGTGCAAATTCGTCTTTTCCGGAGCAGAGCATAAAAAATCGTTCATTATTTCTTTACCAAACTTGGCACATAGAGAGGTCTGGTTGCGAACTGGTGCCTTTTGGTAGTTTTGGATTAATGAATAAAATATTTTTTGCTTTTCCATGGCAACAAGTTTTACTTTGAGTGAAATTGGTAGTAGTGCTCTTTTTAGGAGCAGAACTTAAAAAACCCGCCGTATAGCTGGAATATTGCGGAGTGCGGCGTTAAACAACAAACAAACTTTAGAACCTTTCAACACTCTCCTTCCAGTGTGGGTATTCAGGAACCTAATGACATAAATCAACAGTACCACTCTGTACAGTATTCAACAGTACCATTACTGAGGTACATCAAACACTGGAAGCACTCAGGCAGTCTGTTGTTGATACCAGCATGGTGGTATATGAATAGTTTACATGTACATGTTTTCATGAGATCATTGTGAAGAACAATGTAACATTTGACATAGTCATAACTAGTTGACTTATTCATGAAGAGTATTTACCATTGCGAGTGATATTGATGACTTTGTCTTCTTGTACTATTTGGATTTAATATTAGTCGTTAAAAAGTATTCCCTTTTCTGTAGCCTATGGGGCTGCCCGTCCCAAGAAGATCGGGTACAAGCCCCCAGATCCTACAGTCCTGCAGAGGGCGAGGAGACAGAGGCTGAACGAGATCAAGATGTGGGACATCATCAGGGAGATTGTTTTCTACTCCTTCTTCGTGTGGATACTGATGGTCGTCAGCTACAGGAACAGGAGCCCGGACAGCTTCTACTACAAGGACAGCCTGGAGAAGATGATCATCAAGAACAATGACACCCAGCAATGGTTCTCAGAGGTAAGCCAAGTATGGTTATCTTGCGTCTTCAATGATAAATATAAGTGCCCATGCAAAGTAAAATCTTTCCACGTTACAGTACATGGCGTATTTAGGGATACTCTTAATTATAATTTTTAAAAACGTATGCTTGTTAGATACTAATTTGGGGTGGGGAGGGTTTTTTTAAAGGAAAAATTACTTTTTTCTTGCATTTTCGAGAAGATGAGGTATTTCTTTCAAACAAAACTTAACTAGTACCATTACTACATCATCCTTGATATTTCAAAAGAAGGGTATTGCTGGAACCAAACATTTCTCACTGTGTTCATTTGGAAATAAGATGTTTTTCGTTATGCCAAATATCAGCAGAAATCAGTTGATCTCAACTTTTTCGATTTTTCTTAATTACAAACTCTATACTTGTCTTTAAACGGTTGTTCGTAAATCTCAATTGTTCGGTCGTTTTTTTCATAGCTTTTTAGTATACTTTCTGATCTGCAGAAGCAGTGACCTCTTCGATCTCGTGGCCATCTTCTGTCGAACTGACCAAGCCCAATGTTAGAGACTTTAAAGATTTCCTGTCAGGGACTTTTAACCACACAATGTTCAGCCTTGACTTTCTTATCAGTAAGGTGTCAACCGCACACTCCCTTCCCTAAATAACACTGACGTACCTAATGTTCAACTCGAATTCGATATACCGTCCAAGATATCATAATACATTGGATTATTCACCATCATCGATCATATTTATGAATTCGAGATGACGGGTCAGTGTTCGCAAATATTGACCGCAGTTACCGCGTATTGAATACGGTTTTGAAGCACCGGGAAATAAACTGAATTTGTTTTACATTCTAAATCGTCATCCATATCATCGAACGGTATCTTAAACTACATACAAATCTGTTCAAAAACACTTTAGAAGTAACCAGTTTGATGAGCACGACATAGTAATCCAAGAACGATAATTCATGTATTCAGGTTATCTGCAGACCGCTAAAAATGTATATCACCTTTCGGATCCAGAACACTGACATAGTAATCAACGAACGGCAATTCATGCATTCAGGTTATCTGCAGACCGCTAAAAATGTACATCAACTTTCAGATCCAGAATACTGAGGAGTTCTGGTTGTGGGCAAGGAGCGCCCTGGTGAGCAGCCTCCGAGCAGACAACTACTACAACAACGACCCCGCACTCCTGCTGCGAGGCTTCATCGGCGACAAAGTGTCCCGAATCATGGGCTATGCCACCATGCGACAACTGAGAGTCAAAACAGGTTGGTAGTTGAGACCAATACAGGCTACATGCTAGATGCGGTTGATGCGTTCCCACGTTTACTTCATTATGTGTTTAATTATTTTGTGTTGTTGTTTTTTTGTTGTTGTTATCTTGGGGTTGTTGTTTTTTGTTGTTTTGGAGGTGTGGTTTTTTTTTGTCTTTTTGTGTTTTGGGTTTTTTGGGGGTGTCTTTTTTTTTTCTTTCTTTCTTTTTTTTCTTTTTTTGGGGGGTGGGTATTTTTATTTATCTATTTATATTTATATTTTTTATTGGGCAGGGGATGTTATTGTATTCAGCTGTATTCCAGCTGATATGACGATAGTCTGTGCATTGACAAGGCTGTGACAGACAATCCAGTGATTGATATCATGAGCATCTGGATACGATGACATGCAATCTAACAGGCCTGAACATCCCAGCGCCTCTAACAATCGGGATTCTAAGCTGCCGACAAGCATTGATAGCTGAAGACCTTTTCTAACTCCCTTCTTCCCAGAATAAATATATGTGATGCATGACAACTACCATCTGGCTTAATTTACACTTAAACTGTTTTCCATATATCAGTATCCTTAGCAAATGTTAAACGGTATGTGAACAAAGTACATTTCGTTATATATCCTTACAGGTCAGTGCAGTACGATCAACGTAATGTCCTCTGCCATAGTACAGTGCAACGAAGACTATTCCATGCTCAATGAAGACAAGAAGTCCTACGGCACCAGATGGAGCCCCTATGACCTGACAACTCTTGCCCGAAAAGAATACATTTACACACCAGCCTCTGAGCTGAACGGGTATCCGTACTGGGGTCTCCTCGGAGTCTATGGAGGAGGAGGGTATGTCGTGGAGTTAAGAGGATCCAAGGAAAAACTTGATAAAGCCATGACATCATTAAAGGAAGAAAACTGGATTGACAAATACACGAGAGCAGTTTTTGTGGAGTTCACTGTCTATAATCCTCAAGTGAACCTATTCGCCATATGCACCATAGTAGCAGAGTTCCCATCAAGCGGAGGCGTCCTGGCATCGTACCGATTTGAGCCAGCGATGCTTCTTCCCTACATTACATCTGTGATGTATTTCCAAGTCGTATGCGAGGCAATATATCTGTGCTTTACCATCGCTTTTATAATCAAGGAGGTTCGGAACTTCACCAAACAAGGATCAAAGTATTTTCGGTCCTTCTGGAACTGGATTGAACTATCTATCATCACCATGTCCATTGCTGCCATCGTTGTGTATTTCTATCGTCTCTTTGTTACAATCACACTAACGAGCATGTTCAAGAAAAACAAAGGCAATGAATATATGAAATTCCAATATGTTGGTTACTGGAATGAGCTGTTTTCTTACATGGTTGGCTGGTTGGTGTTCTTTGGGAGTCTGAAGTTCCTCAAACTGCTCCGCTTCAACAAACGTATGTCGTTGCTGGGTTCGACTCTCGAAAGTTGTGCACAGAGCATCCTTCACTTCAGTTTGATGTTCTGGGTGGTGTTCCTGGCCTTCATGCAGCTGTTCTACCAGACCTTCATGTCGACCAGTCTAAGCTTCTCGACCTTCATCAAGGCAGCTGAGTCCGGGATCCTGATGATGATGGGTAAGATCGACATCAACGAAATGCTGATGGTGGAGCCAATCCTTACCAAGGTCTACGTCTTCTTCTTCGTTGTCACGGTCACCTTCATCCTCGTCAACATGTTCCTCTCCATCCTCAACGACACCTTCGGCACCGTCCGTGTCGATATCAAGAAAAAGAACAACGACTATGAGATAGTCGACTTCATGGTGAACAGGTTCAAAAATGGGTTGGTATTTACACTCCCCCATCTCCCCCATCATCAACCGGCAGCAGCAGAAGCACGAAATTCCAAAAATGTCAGGACGTGGAGGAGTTCCC
Organism: Haliotis rubra; assembly: GCF_003918875.1. Taxonomy (NCBI): domain Eukaryota; kingdom Metazoa; phylum Mollusca; class Gastropoda; order Lepetellida; family Haliotidae; genus Haliotis; species Haliotis rubra. The sequence goes on from NW_025767457.1 coordinate 2,062,033, forward strand.
AAACCGCATCGACCGCTTGCTCAAATCCATCAATAACGTGTACCTGCATGACAACCTGGAGGCCATCATAGAGAGCAATGGCGAACCCAAGAAGATGGCCATGAATCCACAGATGAAGGAAACAAGAGATGGCGACTTCAAGGGAGATGGACCGACCACTGTACACACCAACTAGGACATCCGACATCCGACTGACATGCCCCAACGATGAAACCTCTGTTCTATCCTAAAGACATTTTTCTTTCCGATTGCACCTGTGCGTTCTCAAGTAACCGTGACAGCAAAAACACAATTCTATTGGTATTTAACGGTACTTAACATTTTCGACTTTTAAACTTTTTCACTGAACATTGTTTCGAAGTATTCTTGTCAACGTCTGTATTGTATGGAAATAACCTTATCTTTGTGTAAATATAGTTTCTGGGACGCATCTGGCTTCCCCCCATTCTGTATTCCACGTAAATCGAAACTGTAATGTTCTGGGAATGGTTTGAATATCAATATTTGCCATATTTCTCCTTGTTATTTTGACTTATCGGACGAATTTCACAGTTGCCTACTGTAACGAAATAATTCTTTACGTATAATGTTGCGTAATACCTCTATAAATGCACTTGCGAAATATCCTTTCTCCGTATATTGTTACGTAATACCTATCTACGTATACTGATGCATAATATCCTTTCTCCGTATACTGTTGCGTAATACCTATCTACGTATACTGATGCATAATATCTTTTCTCCGTATATTGTTAGCGTAATACCTATCTACGTATACTGATGCATAATATCCTTTCTCCGTATACTGTTGCGTAATACCTATCTACGTAATAATATCCTTTCTACGTTACGTAATACGTATCTACGTATACTGTGCATAATATCCTTTCTGTATAATAATACGTATCTACGTATACTGATGCATAATATCCTTTCTCCGTATACCGTTACGTAATAATACGTATATCTACGTAATACGTATCTACGTATACGGTGTCGTACCGGGAAGGCTAAAATTTATTTTTTAGATGTCCCGGGAAGGCTAAAATGTATATTTCGATTTCCGAGAGAGCTAATTTTCAAGGGAGTAGGGGTGTACCGCCAAAGCTAAAGATACGGTGCTGGGAAGTATAATCCATGTTGGGAGTAGATAGATTTCTTTTCAAAACATTGTTATAGTAGAGTGTTTATCTTCTTCGCTTGTTTAGATCTTTAAATAATAGTTTCTAGGCATAATTCATGAGTAGATAGATTCCTTTTCAAAACATTGTTATAATCTTACAATGTATAAAGAGCGTCCACGTTAATCCTTATTTCTTTGTAATTTGCCAGAGCCTCAGAGTGAGTCGCGCCGTGTTCAGTAAGCCATAACTTTGCATTGCAAGTACCGGGAAGGCAACGCTCATTGAACCGAGAAGCGTCATGATTTTAGCTTTCCCGGCCATTAACCACGCATACTGATGCAAATTAAGTCTCAAAGTACACTGATGCAAAACACCTCTCTTCGTATTCTGTGGCGTAATTTTTCTATGCATACTGTTGCGAAATACCTTTCTAATATCACTTTAAAAACAGACGCATAAGGAGAGACATTTAATTTTAGTTATTATCCATGCACAACAGAGCAATAAACACAACTCTTGATGCAGTCAGACCGCCTCCGTGGTGTAGTGGTTAGAGCGTCCGCCCGGAGAGCGGAAGGTCGCGGGTTCGATCCCCGGTCGCGTCATACCAAAAGACGTTAAAATATGGTACTTGTTGGTCTCTGTCTGGCGCTCGGCATTAATGGGTACAACAAGGACTGGTCGGCTCGGAGTCAGTATAATGTGTCTGAGTGGGGTATTCATGCTTCACTGTGGCATGGTATCTCAGTGAGCTAGCACTATAAAACCAGCTTAAGTCTGGGCTAGTACAAGCAGCCGCACATACACATACACACGCATGCACGTCGTCATATGAGCGAAATATTCTCAAGTACGAAGTAAAACCCAATTTCACCTCACCTCACCTTGCTGCAGTCTCTGTGTCTACGTCTTAAGTGGTTTATGAACAATGCCAAGGGGGGCAGAGATTGCGCTGTTGTCTGATTATACCGCATGTCACGCTGACCAAACCCATGACAAGAAATATTCTCAAAAGTAATTTCTTAAAGGTAACGGTAATCAGCACTTTTAGAGTTTGTTTTCTCACATATTAAAAAATAATTCCCCCAGCAACATCTTCGAATAATTTTCCCAAGGGAAGATAACTCTTATTATTCAAATTGGACAATCTGGATTTAGTTGGAACCATTGACGGAAACAGGCGATCAGTGGGATAATACCGACATTTCAGTATTGCCCTGAACAATTAAGGTAAGGATGCGATGTTTCAGATACCGCTTGACATTGAATCTGTGTCATGGCTTAAAATTGGACTTCATTGCCTAATGCTTACTGTGCAGTGATTTTCATGTCTATGGTCAACCTTACAAGGATCGTTTTAGAAAAGAGAGTTTATGGCTTTTCTATGATTTTTATTATCACTTGAAGTTAAAATGAACCGTAAAAAGGGGTGAGAAATAGACGAAACTTGACGTTTTAGGAACCATCGAAAATGCATCAAGTGATCAACAGTTCGAGGTGTTATTGAACCCGTGAAGATCAGAGTTAGAATTGATCTTCAGTAACCCATGCTTGTCGTAAGAGGCGACTAACGGATCGGGTGGTCAGGCTCGCTGACTTGGTTGACACATGTCATCATATTGCGTAGAACGATGCTTCTGATGTTGATCACTGGATTGTCTGGTTCAGACTCGATTATTTACAGACCGCCGCAATGGAGCTGGAATATTGCTGAGTGCGGCGTTAAACAACAAAACAAACCACACATTATAACCATTCAGAGAATCGAACCTGAGACTTCTGTGAAGGTAAAGTGGAAACATCTCTAAATCCAAGATTCTTCAAAACTACTTAAACACGTGACTAAATACAGCACTCCACGTGTCACCGAAAATAACCAACTGTTGATTGTTTCACGCCGGCCTTTGAAACGTCACATAAAATGATTCAGTATTTCCTCGTTAGATTAAAACATACGACAGCTCTCATTTAGAATAACGTTTATTAACATTTTGCAACTGAAACTATTTAAATAATGTAACTATACAATGACACATGACAGGAACACATAAAATGAATGTTGCCTTCACGCCAGACTTCACCATGCATGATCTGCTCTGCGTCGGAGACAATAAAAACATCAACTCTGTTAGAACCACACAACCATAACTGAATATTGCGAAGTTTATCATATTGCGGGTGCCTGGAAACGGCATTTCACTTATCAATAATAACTTATCAAAATTGATAATTCTGAATCTAATAGTCCTCTTCATTTATATATTTTCCACCCAAAATGTTTTACAAATTCATGATTTTCAGAAAGTTCTGGCAGATGAATAAACACAACCTTGTGGTAGATATAACGGCTTGTTGGCGTTTATAAGTTGCCGTTAACTAATGCTCCTAGTTGAGACACCCGATGACGTCAGAGTTTATCTGATGGTAGAGTACACTGGTTGGCTGGATAAGGACATCCCCCGGCACCCAGTTGTTAGTTTCCCTTGTAGGATCCTTCCCCCTTGTAGTTGCCAACGTAGCCGCTATTTTTTGCTTCGTCTACCCTCCCACCTTTGCCCCTGCCCTTCCCTGAGTCATCGAAACGTTCCTTGTGCGCGCCTGTGTACTTCGACGCGTCTGTCAGTCTTTTTGTGGTAGCATCAACCTTCCCGGGGCCCTGGAAGAAAAGGTGAAAACATAGAAGCGTTTATCTCCGTCAAACATATATGTAGCGTTTATCTCCGTCACCATACACATATGTATCTGTCACCATAGAGTTATTTATCTCCGTCACCATACACATATGTATCTGTCATCATAGAGTTATTTATCTCCGTCACCATACACATATGTATATGTCACCATAGAGTTATTTATCTCCGTCACCATACACATATGTATATGTCACCATAGAGTTATTTATCTCCGTCACCATACACATATGTATCTGTCACCATAGAGTTATTTATCTCCGTCACCATACACATATGTATCTGTCACCATAGAGTTATTTATCTCCGTCACCATACACATATGTATCTGTCACCATAGAGTTATTTATCTCCGTCACCATACACATATGTATCTGTCACCATAGAGTTATTTATCTCCGTCACCATACACATATGTATCTGTCACCATAGAGTTATTTATCTCCGTCACCATACACATATGTATCTGTCACCATAGAGTTATTTATCTCCGTCACCATACACATATGTATCTGTCACCATAGAGTTATTTATATGTATCTGTCCGTCACCACCGTACACATATGTATCTGTCACCATAGAGTTATTTATCTCCGTCACCATACACATATGTATCTGTCACCATAGAGTTATTTATCTCCGTCACCACATATGTATCTGTACACATATGTATCTCCGTCACCATACACATGTATCTGTCACCCAGAGTTATTTATCTCCGTCACCATACACATATGTATATGTCACCATAGAGTTATTTATCTCCGTCACCATACACATATGTACACATATTTATCTCCGTCACCATAGAGTTATTTATCTCCGTCACCATACACATATGTATCTGTCACCATAGAGTTATTTATCGTCACCATACACGTCACCATAGAGTTATTTATCTCCGTCACCATACACATATGTATCTGTCACCATAGAGTTATTTATCTCCGTCACCATACACATATGTATCTGTCACCATAGAGTTATTTATCTCCGTCACCGTACACATATGTATCTGTCACCCAGAGTTATTTATCTCCGTCACCATACACATATGTATCTGTCACCCAGAGTTATGTATCTCCGTCACCATACACATATGTATCTGTCACCATGGAGTTATTTATCTCCGTCACCACCCATGTGTATCACACTGTTACATGAGAAGCAGGAGATACCTTGGCGTCCTTGTCTTGTGCTGCCTGCTCGTCACCAGCTATTTTCTTCGCCAACTTTTCCGCCTCTGCCTCGTTACCTTTCGCCATTTTCAAGAAGAAGTCTTTGCTGACGAATTTGTCCAGGGCAAGTTTACCCCTGTCAAAAGATCAATTGGGTAACAGTGAGTGAGTGAGTGAGTTTAGGTTTACGCCGTTTTAGCAATATTCCAGCAATATCACGGGTGGGGAAAACAGAAATGGACTTCACACATTGTACACATGTTGGGATCGAACTCGGATCTTGACGCACACAGTATCAGCTGTCTGCTGATATTCATAAGAATCATAGTTCTGAACGTTAATTGGTTAATTCAAAATGACAATGAATTTTAAATGAATTTAAGAACCTGGATCCCGATCCACAGAGCGTCCCAAGCGCTGCGACATTCTTGAAGCTATGATAAACTCTAGAGTTACGACAGGATTTAATGTTACGAACGCTTTGTGGGTCGTGGCGCTTGGATCTTTAATATATGCTTGAGTGATGCATGTTTTTCTGAGTGTTTGAAAGCTTACCCTGTTGGTTTGGCAGCCGCGGCAAAAGCACCTGTCTGGATGGTATTGTATGCAGCTAAAGGGATGACTTTCTTTAAAGCTGAGAGCGATGCTTTATCGCCGTCCCCTCCCGCGGCTGCTCCTGTTTTGACGCCCCGCTTGAACGCTGACTTGATCAGGCCGATATCTGCCCAGCACGACACGTCTCCTTCTACTGCAGCCTTCGCCATTGTCAGTCTGCAGCAGTGAATGAGTGAGTGAGTTGATTATTTTTTTAACGACATAGTCATTACTCTTCCAGTGGTTTGTTTTTTGCTTACATACACTTTTTATTGAGACAGTTATTTACTGTCAAAGAATGGGAACAAATGGAATAATATAAATGGAATGTTGGTTGGTTGGTTGGTTTGTTGTTTAACCCCAGCTTATATTCCAGCTATGTGGCGGCGGTCTGAAAATAATCGAGTCTGGACCAGACAATCCCGTGATAAACAGCATGAGCATCGATCTACATAGTTTGGATACGTTGACATACGTCAACAAGGTCAGCGAATCTGGTCACCCCATCCCGTTAGTCACCTCTTACGACAAGCATGGGTTGCTGAAGATCAATTTTAACCCGGATCTTCACGGGTCTACACCTCCGGTGATATTGAGGAGGATAAGGAGTGAATGAGTGAGTTTAGTTTTACGCCGCTATTAGCAATATTCCAGCAATATCACAACGGGGGACACCTGATTCGAACCAAGGTCTTGACAAGCGAACACTTTGACCACTGAGCTACCAAACAGTCCCCGAGGAGAATAGAATACCCTTAAGTCGCTGTAAAAGTGAGTGAATTTAGTTTTACGCCGCTTTTAGCAATATTCCAGCAATATCACGGCGGGTTACACCAGAAATGGGCTTCACACATTAAGGCCATGTGGTGAATCGAACCCGGGTCTTCGGCGTGACGAACGAACGCTTTAACCAATAGGCTACCCCACCGCCCCAAGTCGCTGTTAAAACTTATGTTATTGTGGTAAAAAATCAAGAAAAGAAGATGTCTTTTCGGGAAACTACTACTGAAGAAATGTACACTTATGATACTATTGGATATTTCCTAGGGTCTGAATACTAGACGGCGGTTTGAGAAATACCAGTATCGAATCTGGATCAGGCAAACCCGTGAGTGATGCGATGATATAATGTATCAGTCAAAACATCAAAGACACGAACCCCTTTCAGGAACAGAATAAATCTCCAGGTACCATCAGCCGACTAACGGGATGTCGGCATGATAATATCATTATCCAGAAACTTCACCTCAGAACAGAGAAGCAAGCTGTCCCGTAAAACAATATGTATGCATGTCGCCGTATCAGAACTGCGTAGTTTCATGCTCATGATATCAACCACTGAATTGTATGATCGAGATTACTTTAAAGAAAACACTTCCATTACCGTAATACGATACAATTGACCAATTTTAAATATGCATATATGTTTCTGAAACTAGCAGGAATCAGGTCCCCAATTCTTAAAAGGTTACATAACCAAGATATAGTATTAATTATAGTAATCATCCATACGGTTCTTTAATTTCATTTTAAAACTGCTTAGTTGTTTGGTGCCCTTCCGATTGTATTTAAATTATTGTAAGTCACACCTTACACTATCTTTATATTATCTTTCAATGGTATAAAGCTGTTTTGAATTTTATTCCGGAATGAAATCAAGTAGTTTAACATGTGATTAACGCAAAAATTCGAGTTGAAAATGTCATTTTGAATTTGCGTAATATTTCACTTTGAAAAAAACATTCGCAAGGATGAAGGATACATCAAACACCAGGGGTTATTGGCAAGTTCAATTTAAATTCAAATCACTACAAGTCGATTTCGTTTGTTTGGCTGAATTAGTTAATTTATTCGTCAAAACGATTGTACAACTATTACCTAACGAAGCGCATTAAGAAAGAGACTTATTGAAGCGTTCGTATAATACCCATGTGTTTCTTACCTAAGTATCCTTTTGAGCCTTTGCACTGTAGTCAAATGTATTAAACACTGACTAAAAATGTACACCGCGTAATCGGATAAGGATTTTTCCCAGGAAGACGTTTGACTAAACACGTTACACAGGGTGGAAGCGCTGTCCACACGAAATGTGGAGTTGCCCCAAAAGCAACTCCATTTCCTCGCTGGACAGTGACAGAAGAACACGTGGCACAAGAGTTATGGTAAGTTTTCCCTCGCTATTCATTATGTTGCAAGTATATCAGAGTTTTGCCATTTGGCAGAAGGATTTAGAAAGTTACAGATCTTTCTGTAATAGCTTGACACCCTCTATATTTATTACAATTATTGTAATATATCATATTTACATATTCTTTCACTTTTATTCAGTTGAAGTTTAGGCAAAACGTAATCACGGACCCGTTTTAAAATTATAACCGACAAATTTTCTGCTAGTCCTCAGCACAATTTGAAAGTCTCGGGCAACGGTCCAGCGTGAATATCGAAGGTTGTTGTCAAGACATCAAAGTGGGTATATTAATTGCTACCATTGATTCATGCGCCTTTCTGTGAAGCCCATTTATGGTGTCCCCCGCCGTGATGTTGCTAGAATTATTGCTAAAAGCGGCGTAAAACCAAACTCAGTCAGTCAGTCAGTCATGCGCCTTTCTACTAAAATCATAACCGCTTTGCTTCTGTAGCATCGCGCTAGTGAGTGAATATAATGACTATGGTTGATGCTTAAAGTTCTGTGTCTATAACTAGTGGATGTAAGTAGTTGATATTCACACTTGAATCAGGAGCCATACGACTATGTGGAGGGGTGAATATAACTGCCGTCATGAGTGAGTTTAGTTTTACGCCGCTTTTTGCTATAATCCAGCAATATCACGGCGGGGGGACACAAGAAATGGGCTTCACACATTGTACCCATGTAGGGAATCGAACCAGGTTCTTCGGCGTGACGAGCGAACGCCTTAACCACTAAGCTATCCAAAAGCTTGTCCCCGTCCAAAATTAAGAGAGTGATTAAATTCGATTTTACGCCTCTATTAACAGCTGGGTCAGTTAACGTAGGAGGAGTGTCAGTGTGACTTGGTCATAGAAGTAGAGCCGTGAGCCGTGAGCCGTGAGCTTACTCAGAGACCTAGGATTTCTGGGCTTCAGATCCTTATAGGTTAAGGGGCGCTAACTCTTTACAGAGAATTGCAGTGCCACTGGATAACCCGTTTTCTGATGTCCGGATGAGTGTTTGAGTGACAGTCTTACATTTTGGAGAAAAGAGCAACCTAAATACAAGTGTTAAACTTTACCGTTAGATTAGTACTTTAACAAACCAAGGCGTAAAGAGATGAAATGTTTCACATGGTTGATTGGGTACAATTTATGAAGATTATTTCTGTTCCCCCCGCCGTGAAAATGCTGGAATATTGTTAAAGGCGGCATAAAACCAAACCAACTCACTCAGACAACGTTGATGAAATGTCTGAGGTGCCGTGGAGTTCTATACAGAGTTGCCTCCCTTACCCATGTCAGGATCGTACTTTCGAACAGATCGTGATCACCAAGTTGCCTTAGTTGTAAATGTCCAGAACCTTTGTCACGATGGCCTCTCCTCCCCGCTTCGTCAACGCAATAATGTGTAGTCTCACAGCATTATTTTAGTAGGGCTGCGCAATATAACCGGTTTACCGGTATTTACCGGTTCAGACATGAAAACGATACGTATTGCGATACGCTGATCGAAAACCGGTATTTTGACATGCAATCGGAAAACTTCGTAACACTCGGAAATCTTCGGATATTTCCGTTTTTAAATTGTTCCTTTCCTTGTTTCATTTGTGCCAAACATTATTTACATTTTTATTTTGTTATGATTAAAAGTTTTTATTAAAGCCTAATCAAGCATTGTGATTTTGTTGTGTTTTTGCTTTATAAATCAAGCATTAACTCGACTATAAGTAGTTTTTTGTTAAAAAAAATTCTTGCAATACATATCGCAATACATGCTTTCGTATCGAAATATATCGCAATATGAAAATTCCCTGCAATACCCACCCCTATATTCTAGCAATATCACTGCGGGGGATACAAGAAATGGGCTTCACACATTGTGGGGGATCGAACACTTGAACCACCAGTCTACCCCAACGCCCCACTCACAAAAGTAACAACGTTGCTACGTGCGGTCACTGTAACCTTACAATATCCCAATACATGCTGAACCACGCGCCTGTCACGGAGAATAATCAATAACAATGTGGCCAGTATTGCATATAACACAACCAGCCAACAATCGGCGTTATTTATGACATACAACCGTTACGCTTAAACCTGTTAGATCAATGTACATTCATAGCACTGCGGCAGTAACGTTCCACATCCAGCCATTTCACTCATGCCCAGTGGCAGACAGGTCAAGGGTGGACGACAGTACAAATAAACCATGGTCAGTGTACAAGGAGAGTTTCACAACACGGAGTAAACAGCACACAGCACGCAATGTTCATACCAGAATCGATAGCGTAGCTTGAACGATATTATCGTATTTGATATGATAGGATATTTATATAGCGTGCATATCCACGCAAGTAGTATACATGCTCAAGGCGCATACCTTATTTCACAGTCATCCAAAGTCCCGTTAGACAATCATTAAATAATGCATACCTTATTTCAGAGTCAACCAAAGTCCCGTTAGACGACCGTTTAATAACAGTAAACATCAATGCTAGCAATGCATACAAAACATAAGAGTCATTTCTGTTTCTGAGTGTTTAAGTCTTCATAGTCTACATATAGTTGATATATTTTCGATCCGAAGTGATAGCTCAAGGCTTCAGAAATGTTGTATTCGTTTTAACAAAATACGTCTTTTCTAGCATCATATTTAATAACGTACTGGCAGCTGTTGCAAAGCGACAACTATCTGGTTCGAATCAGCCATGGTGCTAAAACAGATTTAAGTGTCATCTGTATGATTACATACCTTGTTGTCTAGTGTCCACCTTCCACACACAATGCGACCTAGGGAATGTGAAGCTTGACGGATAGACAGCCACCCCGTCCCTGTAACCAACGTAAACAACGCCCGCTGTTGCTGCGTGGATCGACCACGTGACCACGATCAGCCGGGCTTCAACTAGATACTTCAGTCAATAACGGAGATATAAACCCCATACAAAACACACCCTTCAAAAGACTCGCCGGTACATGCACTCAACCTTCGGCGTCAATACACTTGTCACATATGTTTTGTCACACAAGCTTTGCTTGACTAGATTAAGCCACTGCCTCAATACCATGTCTTGGGCCAGTCTCATATTGCATAGTAGGGAAAGTAGAGTTTGACGAAACAGAAACGTTGCTCAACCCAGTCTTTGATCCAATAACAGCACACTAATTCCTGGTGTTTATACGGATAATCCCCGTTTAAGGAACTAAACAAAACAGTTCGTGACCTGCTTGTAAATAACACATGACCCGGACGAATATATCGTATATGCTATTAATGGGGCATGAATGTCAAGCGGTGATTCTCCTTCTATAATTAAAGACTTCTGTTGGTGGGTAATGCCACTAAACTGGTTAATGGTTAATTGTGTCTATAACAAGTGGATATGAGTAGGCAATGTTAACTCTAGTCTCAGGAGCCATACGAATATTTGCAGGTGTGAATATAAGAATTATATACGGAAACTGCCGTCATGTAATAGAGCCAGTGAGTGAGTATGGTTTTACGCCGCTTTTAGCAATATTCCAGCAAGGACTTCAGAGTTGGGTTTCCCTATTGTAGGCATGGGGGGAATCGAACTCGGGTCTTCGGCGTGACGAGGGAACGCTTTAACCACTAGGCTACCCCACCGTCCCCTATAGCCAGTGATCGTAACTGTTGCGATAGTGAGTGAATGCTGATCACTGCCGCAGACAGAACGGATCAGATTACGATCAGCTTTATGCTTACACCACTAAACACGACACATGTAGGTTTTCGTATTTAGTAGAACACTTTTGTAGCGTTACATTTCACGAACTACTATAGTGACAACATATGTTACACAAACTGACAGGTCTGTATTGACAAGCCGTGTTTAAGACACTACCCTTGCAATATATCCATACACATCCAAGGCCAGATCTGAGACAGCTTGTGCAACGTTTTTATACTCAAGTATTGAAAATTGTATCATTCAGTGTTTGATATAACATTTAAACCCAGCGTGAGACAGGTTAATAATACTGAGATGGTATGAAGCGATTATATATTACAGTATAATTTGCAAATTTGTGACAGTCAGTCGGTGGTGGGGTAACATAGTGGTTCGATTCCAACATGGGTTCGATGTGTGAAGCACATTTCTGGTGCCCCCAGCTGGAACATTGCTAAAATGACGTAAAATTAAACTCACTCACTCACTTTGTTTCAGTAACAGTATAAACCCGTGTTGATGACTTGTGTTTTTTCAGTTTTTTAAATTTTTTTTTTTATTTGACTTGTGGGTTTTATATATTATATATATATTTTTTTTATTTTTATTTATTTTATTTGTTTTTTTTTTTTGTTGCAATGCATGCATGCGATACATACATACATGTTGTCTTCGGCGTTAACAATAATATATAATTTTCAATATTAGTGATGCGGCACGTTCTACTTTACAAAAGAACTCCAGGACAATAATCCATAAGTTAAAGTTTTTGGATATTTTGAACAATAAAATCTTTAAGTTATTAGACTCAAGGGCAAGTGTGGCAGATAATCAAGATTTGTCATTCCGTAAGGAAGGAGTCATTATTTTATCATTATTTATTCCAGTAAACATTACTAAACCGCACTTTTATTGTTCAGTATTTTTTAAAAACAATTAAATTATTGCAATTCAGTGACAATTTTGCCTAATTCGATTTTACAGTTCTCAGATAAAATATTTTCTAGGCGTTTCCTTTAGAAAATACCATTTCAGCATAATTAAGTTGTGAGGTTTTGGTTTCAGGTTTATGTTCATAAAATATGTTATTAGAAATTGAAACCTCATAACACAATAATCGTCTTCGCTTACATGTCCCGTAGCAGTTATACTACAAATGACAAGTTACGATATTGAATTTGGATTTCATGCTCAAGGCATAATGAAATATATCCATGAGCATTAAACGTGCAATAACCCACTTTCTAATATGAGTACGAAGACTCATGTTGGTGCATATGCTTTGAAAACAAATCTCGGATTAAAATAGTAGTTGTAACACATTTTACTATAATTTCAACAAAAAAACTGAAATTAAAACATGGCAACACATTACTGCTATCTGAGAAGAATACACAAAAACGTGAACATCAACAATGCTGGAAAGTATGGTCACCATGACTACCCCACAAATCTGACTGTCCTACAGTTTTTAAACAATGGTTGTTCTGATTGTATGAACCACCACAGGTGACCACACCAGTATCATGTGTAGCCATCCCTCGGACTTATAACATCTGCCAGTCTCCTCCTCATACTGCCAATCAAGCATCGTATTATTAGCATCCGATTCACTGCCTGCCCATTCTTCACTTCGATTCCAGCTCGAACTTGGCATCTAACATAGTCCGAAAAATGTTCAATGAGGTTTATATCGGGGCTCCTTGCGAGCCATGGTAATGTTTCAATGGAATTGCTCTCTAAAAGGGTGATGACGGCACGAGACGGCCTAACGTTGTCATCCATGAATATCTGACGATTGGCAAAGTTAACAAAATGAGGCACCATGGCCGTATTCAGTACTTCCTGTCGAAAACGTTGACCCTTGTGTTTTCCAGGTACTGTAATGAGATATAACTGGCAGCCATGGATACGAAACGCAACCCACACCATCACTGATGGGTTCAGCTGCATAGATCATCTCCTGATGATACGACGTCTGTATAGTGACAACGGCCGTGGGCAAGCCTTAGAAGAAAGCGACGTTCATGAGACCAATGAACCCTACGCCATTTCCTCAAGTTGCAGTTCTTGGAGTTTGCACCACACCAGACGTTTCTGCCTGTTCCCATCTGTGAGGACGACATACCCTCAGACGTCGCAGTCTCCTTCTAGTGGGAATGATGGAATATACTCACTCCCCACTGCAGGTCTTCGACGTGGTTTATTATATTGATGTCTTGCTAGACGAATTTACACCTGTTCATCATGATCATTGGTGTTCCTCAGTCTGCCAAGACGTGGACGACACTTTACTTCACCGGTGGCCACATGGTTTCTCGTAGACCACAACATTCCTCTTAAGTGGACTAACAGCCATGCAGTTAATGTACAAGTTAGCACCAATGTTGCGACAGGACAACCCTGCATCATGCAAGCCAATAGCTTGCCATCATGTATTTTCTGAACGTCTGCGTCTTGCCTTGTCAAAAGAATTCTTTTTAAACTGCCGTTTGTTATATCATTTCAGGAAATTGTAGCGCACGTACTGCAAGTTTGAAATGTCGACTCCACTTTGTTCTGGACCATTGCATCATGTGAAAATGGGGAAAGAGCAGTTTGAGACCTTAAAAAAGGAAAGTTTGTGGACAGAAGACAGCCGAGTAACAGTATGTGCCTTTAACGTATTATTTTAACTTTGATAGAATAACAAAAGCCGTAAAAAGGGGTAAAGAAGAGCTGGAAACAATGAAGAGTGACGTAGAACTCAGAGTGTACTCTCTGGCGTAGTCTGTCGCACAGACCCTGAAGCAAATATATCCAAGAAAGCCCACGCAAGTCTAGAAAATGTGGCAAGTCTAGATTTCCTCAGCTTCTGAAAATGAAGAAATTCTCAGGGCTCCTTTTCATTATATTTTATTGTTTTTACTATGAACTTGTTTCAGTAAAATATGTTCATTTCAGAGACTAGTTGTTAGTCTAACTCTGGCGTTACTCACGTGGGAAAAGTTAGGTGATTCTGATCCGCATGAAGAGCAGACACCATCCCTATCAGAAAATGGATGCTTTCGCACTGGTACAAAACGTGACCTGTTGGCACATATAGAAGCATGTGTTACAGCAATATCAGAAGAGCCAACTGTTACCACTTTAATTATTGACGGATCTGTCACTATTCAAAAGTTGAAACCTGGTACTGGCAAAACATTTGATGAATATGTCTTCGCTTGTCCCTTGCAGTCATCAGGATACCGATATTCACATCATACTTCATGTTGCTCATGCTGCAAAACATGGCCATGAAAAGATTATGTTACGAACAGTAGCTGCAGATGTTGTAGTGCTTGCAGTAACGCTCAAAACATGTCATCCCACCAACGCACGCAGCTCTTGTACAGCATGTAAATAACCCAGCTCGGTGTTTATGACGGGTGCCACCGGTGGGGCAGGATGCGCTCACCTTTTCACGAACACCTGGTATCATCACTATTTCATAGTGATTCATAAACACATGCTCTGTCATCGTATATGAACGTATGGTTTGATGATGACATGCTTTGAGCACTGATGAAGGACTTGGAATCACTGAAACATCTGATGGAAATCATGATACTACGAGTTTATTTACTTTGTTTGTTTACTTTGTTGGTTGGTTGTCTGTGTGGTCAAGATTCCAACTATATGGCGGCTGTCTGTAAATAATCGAGTCTGGACCAGACAATCAGCCACTGGCATCCTGGGCATGGATCTTCACAACTGGGATACGAAGACATATGTCAGCGAGCCTAACCGCCCGATCTCGTTAGACGCATCCTACGGCAAGCGTGCATGGTTCCTGAACGCTGTTTCTGACCACAGGACTTCTAAGGGTGCCGTAAAGTACAGATGAACATAGGTATATGTTTTAAATATTTTCAGTTCTGAATTAACGGAGTTCATTCAATTCATCCTTAGACTCCCCTTCTCCGCAGCAGTCTTAATCTTTGGGTTCTCTGACAAACATGGGACGTTTCACTGTCTTTGTCTCCCTCAAAGAGAATATTTCCGATATTGTATGTCAATCTGGTGTAATGTCCAGCTTAGTGCTCCAGGTTTTTGTCTGTACATGAAATGGTGATATCATTTATGCCTTGCTCGCGCCACTGACGTTGTTGTTTGTTGTTGTTGTTGTTGTTGTTGTTGTTTCCTCCATCATTAAGCCAACACACGAACTGACCATGAAACAGTGTTCAAGGCATCGTTAAACCAAACTGACTCACTGGATCACTCCAACACAAGACGTCACCGTGTTGTAAAGTTCCATCATTAAGCCAACACACGAACTGACCATGAAATAGTGTCCATAGCATCAGACGTCACCGTGTTGTTCATAGTAAGACATTGTAAAGTTCCATCATTAAGCCAACACACAAAATGACCATGAAACAGTGTTCAAGGCATCGTTAAACCAAACTGACTCACTGGATCACTCCAACACAAGACGTCACCGTGTTGTTTATAGTAAGACGTTGTAAAGTTCCATCATTAAGCCAACACACAAAATGACCATGAAACAGTGTTCAAGGCATCGTTAAACCAAACTGACTCACTGGATCACTCCAACACAAGACGTCACCGTGTTGTTTATAGTAAGACGTTGTAAAGTTCCATCATTAAGCCAACACACAAAATGACCATGAAACAGTGTTCAAGGCATCGTTAAACCAAACTGACTCACTGGATCACTCCAACACAAGACGTCACCGTGTTGTTTATAGTAAGACGTTGTAAAGTTCCTGGTTGTTGAAAGGCAAATAATATGGACGTTCAAACTGAAGCATGTGTGCCGCATTCATGAACTCCTTCACGGTTAAGATTGTCATTCTGTATGGTCGTACTAAAACACCAGCACAATACACAGTAGGAAGTATATGTCTGTACGACCCGTGAAGATCCGGGTTAGAATTGATCTTCAGTAACCCATGCTTGTCGTAAGAGGCGACTAACGGGATTGGGTGGTCAGGCTCGGTGACTTGGTTGACACGTGTCATCGTATCCCAATTGTGTAGATCGGTGCTCATGCTGTTGATCACTGCACAGTCTGGTCCAGATTGGATTTATTATTTACAGACCGCCGCCATATGGCTGGAATATTGCTGAGTGCGGCGTAAAACTAAACTCACTCATTCACTTTATGCCTGTATGACTCTAATTAATGTAAAGTTTACAACATGTCATTTCTTAATAATTACAAAATGCCTTTTAGAAAATGGTCAAATGCAACATGTTGTGTTCGGATTACATTTTCTCAGTAAAGTACAAATTCTCGTGTGTGTTTGTGTCCCACATTTCTTTTATAGTTTTATTTTACAAAACGACACAAGAGTAATAATGTTTTATTTAACAAAACTAAAACAATGAAATGATCACAAAGGTGAAATTTGGTTCTCTACGTATATGGTATAACAACATTATGCGTTGTACGATGTATATAATATCTAGGAAATAGATAACTTCTTACCGGCACATACACCTATAACGATAATATCTAGCACTATCTATTGCTTATTATATACTCTTCAACAAAAGTAAGGGAACCCGAACTTTCAATTTGGATAGGAAGTATAAGCGTTAACAAACTTTTCAAAGACAGACATCATATGAACGCACCACCATTTCTCTTTATCACCAACCCTAAACACAACACATGGGGAGCACGTGCACAACGCAGTAGCCCCATACACGTGCTTGGGGTGTCATTCTTGATTTTGACGGTTTTCAAGAAGGTCGATAAATCACTGTAGACCATTTTGACAATTATCTTGCGTCACACAGTTAGTGTTTGTTTCTAGTCGGGTTTTTGTTGTTGTTGTTTTTGTTGTTTGAAAATGAAAATCGTACACATGCAAATTTCACGTCACACATCAATCATCTATCAAGAGCGATTACTGTACAAACAACTATGGTCATAAGGAAGTGCAAGTGGTGATGCACTCTCAAAACATTAATTATTAATTATCAACATTGATTGACTCCGATATATCTCCCAATTTTGTCAATCATAAATTAAAAATGAAGTTCCCCTACTTTTTTTAAAGAGTATAACAGGGATGTATCACACACGACACTTGACAATAGAAGACGCACAATTTAGGCACAATATAAGGTAACTCATAAAATAGTTATGTAATAGGAGGTATGTCGTATATCATTAACCTTGTAAATAAATAGGCGTATGACCAAGAGCGATGATTTAAGAAAATATTCGTAAAATGAGTTAGGAATGTTCAACAGGCACTTCTATGGGTCCTCAAGAAAACTGGTCTATGGAAGAGATGGACTTTCGAAATCCTGCTAAAAATGGCCAATTGTCAAATATTTCTGCTACAAACACATATTCTAGAAACAGGTATGGGTCTTTCCACAAGATATGCACCAAACTAAATAGACAACAGGAACGTGACCCTGTCAGTAATCCAATCTAATATATACGACTCAAAACAAGTTAAGGAACTGTCACAATTGGAAGCGGGTGTTGCAACACCTTGTTGTCATGGCAGATTATTTGGTCATGTTAACGAAATCGGATGTTCCTTAACTTCTTTGAGTAGTATAACCCAGCAAAGAAACATGGGAAGAAGCACGTTTTACACGTAACTGTGACCATGTAATTTGGAAAAATTCCAACGTTGTTGAGAAGTCAACAAGTGTAGCTGCAATCACATGCCAATTGTTTGTCAAATGACCATGAATCCTATAGCTCTCCATGATATAACTGTTTTACCGAAACATATAATTTGGCTTAATAATTAACTCAACAAACCGGGTATTAGATCACATGCTATGTTAGATGGAACGGAATTAGAAACGAATTCATCTGTACCTCTCACATGAGAGCCTTTTTACCATATGACGTTGAAATAAAGCATATGCCATTTGCGCACACAAATTACATTATAAATATTAATGAATAGGTAAAAAGGAAATCGCTAATTTGAAATCCAAGGTGGTGACCAAATATGGTCTGTAATTTTTCAAAATTAATTCAACACAGAAGGCTGTGTGGTTCCATGATAAGCTGCCAAACTTTGGTCACATGGGAGCTCTGTTCCCTTCCGTCCTCGAGGCCACTGGAGAAATGGCTGTATCTACGATGAAAAATGTCGACGATGATCTACTTCTTGTCGAAGGTCCCTTCTCCCTTGTAGTTGCCGACGTAGCCGCTGTACTCCTCGGGGTCTTTTTCTTTACGTCCTGCCGTTCCCTTCCCTTTCCCGTCCTCATCGAACCTCTGCTTGTGGGTGGCGGAGTACAATTTGGTGTCCGTCAGTC
The DNA here is from genome assembly GCF_003918875.1 of Haliotis rubra. Lineage (NCBI taxonomy): Eukaryota > Metazoa > Mollusca > Gastropoda > Lepetellida > Haliotidae > Haliotis > Haliotis rubra. The sequence continues at coordinate 2,080,776 of NW_025767457.1, forward strand.
GTTTTGTGATATCATCAGCGGCATTGCTTGACCCTTTATCCTTCTTCTGCAACACAAACAGGCTGTATGAAAAGTATCCTGTGTGATTTGTTTGTTTGTTTGTTTGTTTGTTTGTTTGCACTCAGCAATATTCCAGCTATATGGCGGCGGTCTGTGAATAATCGAGTCTGGACCAGAAAATCCAGTGATCAACAGCGTGAGCATCGATCTACGCAATTGACATGTGTCAACCAAGTCAACGAGCCTTACCAGCCGATCCCGTAAGTCGCCTCTTTCGACAAGAATGGGTTGCTGAAGATCAATTCTAACCCGGATCTTCACGGGTCGAAGAATATCTATGGGTACTCTGTATAAATGTCCCAACCATGAATGTAATCAGAGGCGAATGGGCCCCAACTGAACTTTGACCCTCAACTACAGTTGTGGGTGTTATTTCATGGATAACAGACCATACATTATATGATGCAAGAAATTCGATTTACATTAAACTACGGTTATATCGAACTCAAAAGGACCACTAATTTTAGTTCGTTAAAACCGTAATTCGTTATACACATTTCGATTTCGAAATATACAACAAGTTGTCAAACCCCCATCCCCAAGTTACTTTTATCAATCACTTCGTCATAATTCGTCATATCCGTCATATGTATTCGTTATATATGTAGTTTTACGGACATTATGAATGAATAACGCCTAGGACATTTTAGTGACGCGCCAAAGCCCATGAAAAATGTTCCTTTTAGCCTAATATTTCAATTGACACATAATACCGAAGATTCTTGAACCTTTCTGAAAATTCGAAATACCATGTGTTTTCTATCTTTACAGGTGCTGTTTGCAAGAGAACAAATTATATTCCGCATTTTCCGACAAGGGTCAAAAATCATTGTGAAACCTTTTTTATTGCTTGTCTTTGATAGGAATTGATGCGTTCGATGCTAGACCATCCAGTACCCGTGAAGATCTACGTTAGAATGGATCTTCAGCAACCTATGCTTGTCGTAAGAGGCGACTAACAGTATCGGGTGATTAGACTCGGTGACTTGGTTGACATGTCATCGGCTCCCAATCGCGCAGATCGATGCTCATGCTGTTGATCACTGGATTGTCTGGCCCGGACTCGATTATCTACAGGCCGCCTCCATATAGCTGGAATATTGCTGAGTGTGAAACAACAAACAACAAACCAACCAACCGTCCAGATATTTTCTATAATCATTCAACTCTATTTCAGAAGTACAGCCACAGTCAAGTAAGTTCACTTACCCCTTTTTCAAATGACCCATCTCCCTTGTATTCTCCAACATAGCCGTCGTTCTTGTGGAGATATTTCCTTCCTGCTATCCCCTTGCCTTTACCCTCAGTATCGAACCTCTCCTTGTGGGAACCCGTGTACTTGCTGGTGTCCGTCAAACGGCTGGTCACGTCGCTGCCCTTCTTTGGCCCCTGGTCAAAAACATGGCAGACTTTGATGTACGTAATCTACATCGAACCATTTAATGTCGTATCAGTTTAATGATATCTAGTTGCTTGATAGCGTAACCGATATTTTGATACGGTCGGGGCTATTATGATATCAAGGGTGGGGTATTCTGATATCGAGTGCGAGGTATTCTGATAAAGGGGGTGAGAAATTCTCATACAGAGTGCGAGCTATTCTCGTATATAGAGGGTGAGCTATAATAACATGTGTATTTATACCGCTGGATTAGATACAAAATTGTATGCTCAAAGCGCTACATATAAAGGCTATGGGAGTGCTACAAGACATAAAACATCTGTAGATGAAATGGTTCAAACGTTTCAGGATGTTTGGTAATCACTGTAGTATTTTCTGAAGCGGACTTTTTCAAAGCACATTTGAAGGAATCAAGGGATGTTGATAGTCTGAGTGGCAGCTGGTTCCATAGTGTTGGAGCTCCATAACTAAAGGAGCGGAAACCAAAAGATTTTACTTTACGTCTTGGATTGACCAATAGATGTTGATCAGCTGATCGTAAGGCTGTCGATGGAATATGTTTGGTTACAACTCATTGAGGTAGTCAGGGGCAGTTTCATGAAAGCAGTGGTGGGCTCGACTCAGGATTGGAGAATGATGGAGTTGCATATTGGGATTGCAGTTTCTGTAATTCCAGCTATTCTAATATAGCGAATGAATCTGATATAGAGGGTGAGGTATTCGCAAAAGGTGTGTGAGCTGTTCTACATAGGGTGAGGTATTCGGATAAAGAGAAACGGGTATTCTGATATCAAGGGTGAGGTATTCAGATAAAGAACAAACGGTATTCTGATATAAACGGTGAAGTACTCTCATATCATGTGTGAACTATTTATATAGAGAGTGAGATATTCTAACATAGAGGGTGATGTATTCTGATAAAGAGAATACAGTATTCTGATAAAGAGAATACGGTATTCTGATAAAGAGGATAAGATATTCTGACATAGAGGGTGATGTATTCTGATAAAGAGAATACGGTATTCTGATAAAGAGAATACGGTATTCTGATAAAGAGGATAAGATATTCTGACATAGAGGGTGATGTATTCTGATAAAGAGAATACGGTATTCTGATAAAGAGGATGAGATATTCTGACATAGAGGGTGGGGTATCCCTTACTACCCTCACCTCCGCCGCCGCTGCCTTCTCCTCCTCCTGTCTCTTCTGCTCAGCCTCCGCCATCTCCACACACCACGCCTTGGCGCACTCTTCATCCTTCCCTGCCATCCTCCAGAAGAAGTCCTTCGTCACGAACGTCGTGATGCTAAGTTTACCCCTGCAATACCATTTGATTATCATTTACCGGTTGTGAAACTTACACACGACAATCCCGTTGTTTGTTTGTTGTTGTTGTTTATTTTGTTTTTGGTTTTTGGGGTTTTTTTTGTTTTGTTGTCGTGTGTGTGTGTGTGTGTGTGTGTGTGTGTGTGTGTGTGTGTGTGTGTGTGTGTGTGTGTGTGTGTGTGTGTGTGTGTGTGTGTGTGTGTGTGTGTGTGTGTGTGTGTGTGTGTGTGTGTGTGTGTGTGTGTGTGTGTGTGTTGATACCAGACAGATCGACATTTACGTCGTACCAGTTTGAGAGACCAGGTACAGGCACATTGTCACCATTCATATTCTTCATTGCATACAAGGTCAACGAAGGCTTAAGACGCCACATTTGCTGTGTGGACTTGCTCCCCTTACACATGCCAGGATCCGCTATTCATTGGTAAGAACCTATGGTTCAACATAAACTATAATCCTTCGTGCAAACACTCGCACGAGTCTCCCCACAAGCCTGTATGACAAAGGGGTGATTATACCTTTCCAACAGTCACCTTTCCCGTCATGTCGAGCAATATTCCAACAGCCCCAGCCTTTAAAGTTAACAATTCACAACTTTTGAAGTAAAATCGTGCAAGCTCTTTTTATACAAATACCTTTTTACCTGAGCGGCGTAGGACTCTTGCTCGGAAGTTGTTCGGTCACGTTTACAACATTCAAGCCCTCAGTAAAGCTTTCAAAACGTTTCATGGGAACATGGGAAGGACATTTCAAGATTTGATGCATCAGTGACAAAATTATTTCTGATGCAATTCCTCAATTTGACTTGCACCATACACTTTTTGTGTGTGTGTTGTTCTTTTTTGTGTTTCTTTTTCAGGTGAGCAATTGACTAGCCTTTTCTATATGTTTATGACGGGGGCGGGATAGACTCGCCTGTTCGCGAACACCTGGTATCATCACTATTTGATAGTGAGACATAACCACATGATCTGTCATTGTATATCATTATGTCAGTCACTGGATTGTCTGGTCCAGACTCGATTATTTACAGACCGCAGTCATAGAGTTGGAATAATCCGGAGTGAAGCTTTAAACAAACAAACAAACAAACACATGATCATAATATAGTCGTAATCGTACAATCGACTCTGCTGTCAGCTCTGATTTCTTATACATGTCGCTCTTCATTTGTCGCTATTATTCTAAAAGAAACCGCAGCAACATGGTGTTGCGCACCTTAGCCGCGCCAGGATCCGCTGATTGTGGATTCCAGTTTCTGTTTTACACAACTTACGAGCCTTGGTATGTCTATAAAGACAACTGCTACAAAGGTCATCCCAGGCTTCCCTTGTACACTGAACTGCAGCTTGATATATCCAAACTATTGTAAACCAAGGCATAAACCGACATCAGTGACGTCAGTGAAACAACTTGACGGTGGGACCTACTTACTTGGCATCCTTTTTGGCCGCTGCATACACGCCACATAATTGATGATTGGTTCATTACAACCGATCAATCATCGAAAATAATTGGTTAGCGTCATTTATGAAATGTGTTAATGCACAAAAAAATAAGGAAAAAAACATGTAGTTCTTTGGGGTTTTTGGGCAAAATTTCACATCTTTAAAGGATGACTAGTATGGAGGAACACAAATTTCTTAGAGTCTTTAAGATAAATTCAATCATGACTTGGAACGAGCTTGTAGTGCTTATGAAATGTAACAGACAAAACCAACCTAGTGAAAAATACTGTTAATGAAAACAAGTGTTCCAGAATTGTTTGTGTTCGATTATGAGAAAACATGATCGATTGCTTGGTCGTTTAGTCACTGCGACCAATCTTCGATTATTTCAATTAATCGGACCACTACTAAGCGCTACATATAAAGGCTATGGGAGTGCTACAAGACATAAAACATCTGTAGATGAAATGGTTCAAACGTTTCAGGATGTTTGGTAATCACTGTAGTATTTTCTGAAGCGGAATTTTTTCAAAGCACATTTGAAGGAATCAAGGAATGTTGACAGTCTGAGTGGCAGCTGGTTCCATAGTGTTGGAGCTCCATAACTAGAGGAGCGGAAACCAAAAGATTTTACTTTACGTCTTGGATTGACCAATAGATGTTGATCAGCTGATCGTAAGGCTGTCGATGGAACATGTTTTGTCACAACTCATTGAGGTAGTCAGGAGCAGTTTCATGATAGCACTGGTGGGCTAGACTCAGTGAGTGAGTGAGTGAGTTTGGTTTTACGCCGCTTTTAGCAATATTCCAGCAATATCACGGCGGGGGACACCAGAAATGAGCTTCACACATTGTACCCACGTGGGGAATCGAACCCGGGTATTCGGCGTGACGACCGAACGCTTTAACCATCAGGCTACCCCACTGCCCCGGCTAGACTCATGATTGGAGAATGATGGAGTTGCATATTGGGATTGCAGTTTCTGTAATTCCAGGTATTCTAATAAAGCGAATGAATCTGATATAGAGGGTGAGGTATTCGCAAAAGGTGTGTGAGCTATTCTTCATAGGGTGAGGTATTCGGATAAAGATAAACAAGTATTCTGATATAAAGGGTGAGGTATTCCGATATCATGTGTGAACTATTTATATAGAGTGTGAGCTATTCTAACATAGAGGGTGAGGTATTCTGATAAAGAACAAACGGTATTCTGATATAAACGGTGAAGTACTCTCATATCATGTGTGAACTATTTATATGGAGAGTGAGATATTCTAACATAGAGGGTGATGTATTCTGATAAAGAGAATACGGTATTCTGATAAAGAGAATACGATATTCTGATATAAACAGTGAAGTACTCTCATCGATCAGATATTCTAACATAGATTTATATTCTGATAGAATACGGTGAGATATTCTGAACATAGAGGGATGAGATATTCTGACATGATGATGTATTCTGATAAAGAGGATGAGATATTCTGACATAGAGGGTGGGATATTCTGATATAGAGGGTGGGGTATTCCCTACTACCCTCACCTCCGCCGCCGCTGCCTTCTCCTCCTCCCTGTCTCTTCTGCTCAGCCTCCGCCATCTCCACACACCACGCCTTGGCGCACTCTTCATCCTTCCCTGCCATCCTCCAGAAGAAGTCCTTCGTCACGAACGTCGTGATGCTAAGTTTACCCCTGCAATACCATTTGATTATCATTTTACCGGTTGTGAAACTGTACACACGACATTGTGTGTTGTTGTTGTTGTGTGTGTGTGTGTGTGTGTGTGTGTGTGTGTGTGTGTGTGTGTGTTTAGCTGATACCAGTCAGATCGACATTTACGTCGTACCAATTTGAGAGACCAGGTGCAGGCACATTGTCACCATTCATATTGTTCATTGCATACAAGGTAAAGGGAGGCTTAAGACGCCACATTTGCTGTATGGACTTGCTCCCCTTACACATGCCAGGATCCGCTATTCATTGGTTAGAACCTATGGTTCAACATAAACTATAATCCTTCGTGCAAACACTCGCACGAGTCAAGCCTGTATGACAACAGGGATGATTATACCTTTCCAACAGTCACCTTTCCCGTCATGTCGAGCAATATTCCAACAGCCCCAGCCTTTAAAGTTAACAAGTCACAACTTTTGAAGTAAAATCGTGCAAGCTCTTTTTATACAAATACCTTTTTACCTGAGCGGCGTAGGACTCTTGCTCGGAAGTTGTTCGGTCACGTTTACAACATTCAAGCCCTCAGTAAAGCTTTCAAAACGTTTCATGGGAACATGGGAAGGACATTTCAAGATTTGATGCATCAGTGACAAAAATTATTTCCGACGAAATTCCTCAATTTGACTTGCACCATACGCTTTTTGTGTGTGTGTTGTTGTTTTTTGTGTGGTTTTTTTTCAGGTGAGCAATTGACTAGCCTTTTCTATATGTTTATGCCGGAGGCAGGATAGACTCGCCTGTTCGCAAACACCTGGTATCATCACTATTTGATAGTGAGACATAACCACATGATCTGTCATTGTATTTCATTATGTCAGTCACTGGACTGTCTGGTCCAGACTCGATTATTTACAGACCGCAGTCATAGAGTTGGAATAATCCGGAGTGAAGCTTTAAACAAACAAACAAACAAACAAACACATGATCATAATATAGTCGTAATCGTACAATCGACTCTGCTGACTCTGCTCAGATTTCTTATAAATGTCGCTCTTCATTTGTAGCTATTATTCTTAAAAAAAGCAGCAACATGGTGTTGCACACCTTAGCCGCGCCAGGATCCGCTTATTGTGGATTCCAGCTTCTGTTTTACACAACTTACGAGCCTTGGTATGTCTATAAAGACAACTGCTACAAAAGTCATCCCAGGCTTCCCTTGTACACTGAACTGCAGCTTGATATACTAGTATCCAAACTATTGTAAACCAAGGCATAAACCGACATCAGTGACGTCAGTGAAACAACTTGACGGTGGGACCTACTTACTTGGCATCCTTTTTGGCCGCTGCATACACGCCAGTGTTCAGCTTCTCGTAGGCTGGTTTAGGGACGACTTCTTACCCCCGAGCCCTTTCGGACGCCCCTACGGAACGCGGCCTTCACCATCTTAATGTCCGCCCAGTCGGACACGTCTCCTGTTGGTCCTGACATCCTCGGTTACTGTGAACATAGATATGTGTTCTCATAATATGTGTCGGTTGTCCAGCAAAGTACCACATAAAGGGTTACTGAGTTAGATCAGCCAGACCACAAACTTGCCAGCCCTGACCAAAACTTACCTGCCCGCAAATAATTTAGGTTTGACAAGCGACGTAGTTTATCGTCCAATTGGAATTCATCATTTATTTTTACGAGTGAATTGATAATGATTTATTATCCTGAAATATGATGAATATCTTCATATATATGTCTAAATTTTAACCCGACCTTTGGGCAGGTGAATTTGAGAATCTGGCAGTCCGTGTTGAAAATAACCCGTCCCGGGCGGTCGGGCAGGCAGGTATTTCGAACGCTGAAGAGATATGTGTTCTCACAGTGTGTGTCGGCTGTGCCACAAAGTATAGGTTCTCATAAATGATCTCTATCGGTTACTGCAGCAAAAGATATGTGTTCTCATAATATGTGTCGGTTGTGCCACAAAGTATAGGTTCTTATAAATCCCTATCGGTTACTGCAATAAGGTATGAATGTGTTCATTGATAACTGCAACAAGCGATATGTGTGTTCATAGCCCATATCGGTTACGGCAACAACAGATACGTGTCCTCAAAACGCGAGTCTGTTACTTCAACAACATATCTGTTAGGGCTCGATTAAGCGCTTTGTTACTTGCACTAGTACAATCAAATATTACAAAGTGCAACCTAGTTATTAGTCTAACTTGCACCAGGTGCAAGTAAACTTTTGTGTGGGTAAACTTCTAAATAAAACATCTAAATAATTCAATAGCATATTTCTTTTATAACATATTGCAATAAAAGCAGTGCCATTGGAATTTGGCTGGTGCAACTAGGTTTTTATGTTAGGTTGCACCTGATGCAAGTAGGTTAACATCTCTTAAATCGAGCCCTGTCTGTGTGTTCATAACCACTATCGATTACTGCAATAACAGATCGTGTGTTCTCATAACCACTATCGATTGCTACAACAACATATCCGTGTGTTCATAACCCCGATCGCTTACTTCAACAACCGATCTGTGTTTTCACAGCACGGACAAGCCATGCCCATATTACGACTTTCAAGAAGTACTTGGAGCCGACAGCAACCAACCCTGTCACCAGGACAAAGTGTAGATAGTAACAGTATAACGTTACCCTGCGTCCACAGAAACAGACAGCTGGGAGTGGCGTCACATTGTATTTCAAATTCGGAGCTGTGTTTCCAGTAGTTCACCTTACAACGCACATTGCAACCATACACAAGACTGCTTGTTTTGAAGCCCGTGGACAACGTAACCAGCAAGTGTACTTACTTGCTGGTAACGAACCACACCGCACTTTGACACAACTCATTAAGATTTAGCATATCTTAAAAAGCTTTGTACCCTGATGAAAAATCAATATGGGTAGGTTGTATCTGTAGTTGGCTCAAGTGTTTACAACTTGGTTTTGTTCAAATTACACCTAGGAACATACAGTGGCTACATTTAGCCTGAGTGTGACCCGGGGCGGTGGGGTAGCCTAGTGGTTAAAGCGCTCGCTCGTCACGCCGAAGACCTTGGTTCGATTCCCCACCTGGGTACATTGTGTGAAACCCATTTCTGGTGTCCCCCGCAGTGATATTGCTGGAATATTGCTAAAATCGACCTAAAACTAAACTCACACACTCACTGTATGTGACCCGCATCAATGGTGAGGTCACACGAGTGATGATAGTGATGATAATTGTATTATTATTTTTAAGACTTATGTAAATCCTAACAGTACAACGATTCGTTAGCATTTATAAAATATAGTGGTAAATGATGCCAGTATATCCGTTAATTCCATATGACTAATCCTCACAGTACAACGATGATTGCCGATAGGTCATGACATCAGCAGATTTATCACTTAAAGCCACGTGCAGGGTCAAAAATGAAATACCGTACTTCCAAATTGGATTTGACAAAAATATTACAAACGTTTCCAAAACGATACAAGGTTAAAAACAGTCGCCAAAACTCTTTAAAGCTTTGGTCCAATACACAACTAGAATAACCGAATGAAATACATCACTATTGAATAACAATTTTTGTTTGTTTCAATTTAAGCATCCATGAAACATTTGTGTTAGACAGTTTATGACCTGGTATCAGAGATCATAGGATACCACTTCCATCCTAAAGAAGCAATCCAATAAAGCCAATATGCAACACTTAGTTAAACTGAATAACTTCAATTAAGAGGTGTCAGTCATACCAAACACATTTGATGAGTCCATAGTACCTTATCACGAGAGATTACATCTTTAATAAGCTGAATTATAAAACGATCTTTACAACAGAGGTCAATAAAGATTCCCCACTATCTCAATGTCCACATTCTATCATATAGGTAAACAGCGTACAGTGGAGTCATGAGGTATTACACTGTCGCGAGTTTCCTCGGGGTGTTTAGACTATTACAGGTTATAGCTATGTCCTGTTCAAATATCGGCTCCTTCCCCTTTCACTGCCGAGGTCAAGTCCTCTGAGAGCTAACCTTCACGTCCTGGCATGTACACCTTGTGCCGGGATTGGGAGCACTCAGTACCCCCTCTGGCGGCCATTGACGACCCTGCTCAACCAGTGTATGTTATATACCGCACAAAGTTTAAAGAACACCCGTCATACGAACAAATCGGGTGTTCTTTACTTTCTTTGTGTAGTATACGTGCAGGGGGCATTTCATAGTTAGTTAATATTATGAAACCATGTCCAAGTAAAGTGTTTATAGTGAGTGAGTGAGTTTAGTTTTACGCCGCACTCAGCAATATTCCAGCTATATGGCGGCGGTCTGTAAATAATCGAATCTGGACCAGACAATCCAGTGACCAACAGCATGAGCATCAATCTGCGCAATTGGGAACAATTGGGACAAGCATGGGTTACTGAAGGTTCATTCTAACCCGGACCTTCGCGGGTCAAAAGTGTTTATAAAGTGACAGTGAACTAGTTGGACTCATGTCTTGCACTAAAATATTTTAATACCTATCCCTAGGGAACTGTGTTCTACACTGTCATAAATCAACGGGGCGGTAGGGTAGCCTAGTGGTTAAAGCGTTCGCTCGTCACGCCGAAGACCCGGGTTCGATTCCCCACATGGGTACAATGTGTGAAGCCCATTCCTGGTGTCCCCCGCCGTGATATTGCTGGAATATTGCTAAAAGCGGCGTAAAACCAAAACTCACTCACTCACTCACTCATAAATCAACCATCGCCATAAGTAGCATGCCTTGATACCCGTGAGGATCCGGGTAAGAATTGGTCTTCAGTAGCCTATTAACCCATCCTGGTCGTAAAAGGCGACTAACGGGATTGGGTGGTCAGGCTCGCTTACTTGGGTGAAACATGTCATTGTATCCCAGCTGCGTAGACCAATGCTCATGCTGTTGATCACTGGATTGTCTGGTCCAGAATCGATTATTTAGACTGCCGACTTAAAGCTGGAATACTGCTGAATACTGCGTTAAATATCAAACTAACAATACTATGCCTTGAACTTAAGGGCCGGTTGCACAGCCTTGCGACAAACGTAGCCAGAGTTCTATTCACCGGTCATGAAGTTAGCATGAAGGCTACCATATCTACTCGTGTCTCGTACTTCGTACTACACAGACAATACGGTCAACTTGTACTATAAACTGACCATATAGATCAATCACTGTATCCTAAAGAGTCCTGATTACATATGGGTGCAATGTGTGAAGCCCATTTCTGGTGTCCCCCCGTCGTGATATTGGAATATTACTAAAACCACACTCACTCGCTCCATGTTACACTGCAGTGTGGTATCAGAGAGCACTATAAAACTGTCCTTGGTTCTGACTATTACAAGAAGCCACACTCACTGATATCGGCACTAAAACACTCGCTATAGAAGTGCAATAATCGTGAACGCTAAGTTAAACCAATTTGCGCCTCACTCACCCCACCACCAACACAACCCCCAACCCTTCCATTAACCAAGTGATGTGCTAGCCTAGTGGTTAAAGCGTTCGCTCGTCACGCCGAAGACACAAGTTCAATTCCCCATATCATATGAGTACAATGTGTGAAGCCCATTTCTGGTGTTCCCCGTCGTGATATTGCTAGAATATTTCAGATAGCGGCGTAAAACCATACTCACTCATAACCTAACCAATACACTTTTAAACTAACTAATCACATTTCACAAATTTAACAATAAAAGTTTTTCATCCATCTTCCCTTGCAATACCGTGACATAGATAAAGACCCGAGAGGCGCTCGGCGTTTTCACAACATATTTTAAGATCGTGCATTCATCCTTTCAACAAAAAATTCGTTTTCACTTTTACAAAAGGCGTTCCACCAGCCACCGGTGTACATAAGGTCTGTTTGTACAGTTTTCTTTGTAGACTCTCTAGCCACAGGCCTACTGTAAACTCGTCACATCAAACTGTCATTCAATCGAAGTAGGGATCCCCGTTTTATCCGGTTACCATGGTTACAAAATCTATGACGACGTTGTTAGTCATGACCTACATTCACACCGACGCCATTTCAGTCCATTACTTCCTCGTTATGGGACACACTTAATGTCGACTAATTATACTGCTATACACACTGTCTACAGTTCAGTGTGGGTTTAAGATTTTCAGAGCTTATTTATACGTAGTATGTACCATATTTGCGTTTTAACAATTTGTTATGACCGTAATAACAGCGCGACGCCTAAAGACTATTTGAATATTTAAAACGGATTTGAATTTTTTTTGTCAGTTATGATGCTTGAGTGTTATATCGTTCGGTTTAACAGCGATTTATGCAACACATAGGGTACGTTACTATTAACAGATTGGAACAGGGCATTGCATACCTCCCTAGACTAACGCTTAGTCTATGAATATAAATAATTTTGTTAATAACCAATAAACACATGTAAATTGAAAAGGAGCCCCAGTGAGATAGGAAATTCAGAACCGGAGGAAATCTAGAGTTGCTTCATTTAGGACTTTAGCATTGCAGGGAGGGCTAGGGGGGGGAATAATGTGGTTCTGTGGGACAGACTAATACCTCACGCACTGACTGCCGTTTTAGACCAGAGTGTTTGTTACTTGATATCAAAGAATGGTATATATTTACCTTACTTAAAGCATACTTAATCTAAGTGCAGATACATACAACACTTAAGCACGACTTACATCAGAGCGCCGGAATAATTCGGTACCGTCCTAACGACTCGATGAAAGTACGATCAGCTGGCCTACTTCTGAACACTGTGTTTTGGTTTGGCACCGATCGATAATCGCATTGGTTAACACACGGGGGATCGAATTCAGCCTCCCCAAGCCTCAGCTGTAAGTATTGGGGTCTCGCAACAGGAGTGTTGTTCTATGGTGTCTAATCCGCACAAGGATTGGTTTGCCGCTAAATAAACATCGTTAAAACCTCCTTCTTCCAACACTCAAATGTCATCTTTTTATGTTAATCAACCTGAATAACTTAACATAGATTTAACCTACATTACAATTCTGGGTGAAAAAAGCGTTAAAAATGACAAGCGGTTTGATAAAAGCTGAGTGTATACCCCCCTTAGCGTTCTTCACGGGATTCACACAGTATGTTCTCTATTCATGAAGTATAGCGTCTCTCCATCGCGATGCACACAGATAATGTATGTAGTTCTCTATAACAGAACAAGTTAACGGTAAACTTATCGTCGAAATACTTCCACAAAGCTTGATGTGAGTTTGTATCAGATTGAACCAGCATTGTACCTACCTGCTCCACTGAAGGCGTCTAGATAAGCCTGGTCTGATTCAGCAACTGTCACGCTCCTCTATGATGCTCTACTCCGAGAAACAGCGTCACAAAGTAAACAATGTTCACTGCAGCGTTCAAACAGTCCGGTCAGTGTTTGCACCACGTGACCAGCGGTCAATGACGTTCCTGATGATATAGCATATACTTTTATGAATCAGTTGTCATAAAAGTGGTCGTGATTTAAAACGAAACAAGATCAAGCAGGAAATACACAGTATCACTTTCAATACAGCGTAATGGGCGTAGCTCTGTAAGAGGTCAACGCAGTTACACTCTGACACTACGTATGTTTGCTCTCTCAGGTTCTTCTCGACGAGGACAGGGTTTCCATCCTTCTGACGGCGCGGCTCAATCCCCCCGACTGTTAAATGCTGCAGGTTCTTGTATATTCCCTGATGGTGAGTAACAGATACGTGAATGGGGAGATTCTCTGTGGGCTGGCTACCAAGGCGGAGAATTGCAGGAATGCACGGAAAATCGGAATACCATTTGATGGGTGCGTCGGATGGTATCGGCTCATTGAGAGGATATGGTGTGCTAAATATCACAAAGGTTATCATTGCAGTCTCTTTATCACTCTTTATCACATCAACAAACAACTATCACATGTCACAACATGTATTCATGAACGGTAACCACTGAATCGTGTCAATATAATCCTATTAAAGCAACTGGGATCGCGTGGAATATGAACTTCATTAAACCAAACCGGCGCATTGAACAAATATAACGCAGTGATTGAAATCGATCACAAGGCAATATATGCTACTGTAGGGAAATAAAAAAACTTAATTCGTCCACTAACGAAAAGTTCAAAAAGTAATAAGTAATTAAGTAAATTTTTTTTTTTTTTTCCAATCCTACACAGGCGGATGTGTACAATTTTCACAGGAAATACATGTCCGTTCTCAAAATAAAATATAACAAATTTACATGTGTTGCTTATTATGATTTATGTATTCATCATCGACATTATTCTGCAGTGAAATATCAACAAGAATTAATCAGAACATATGTCAATAATATTTTTACCACAACATATTGCCCCATGGAAGTTCCTGTACAGAATAGAACCCCAGTATGCCTTGAGCAGTCAGAGGCTACTAGTTAGGATGAGGTGGTTACGTGGTGTCGAGCCCGATGGCGTGTTATGTGCTCATACTGTCAACCACCTGTTTTACTATAATTGTAAACATGCAAACAGTACATGTGTTCATACTATCAAGCACTATGTTAAGCATTTGTACTTGTACATTTGCACAGAGAAAGCTTTGTAGACTGATAATAACCCTAACTGGGCTGAACTTTCTATTAGAACCCGACTCGTGATGGTCCGGGTTAGAATATTGGCCTTCAGTAACCCATGCTTGTCGTAAGAGGCGACTAACGGGATCGGCCCCGGGTGGTCAGGCTCGCTGATCGACTTGGTTGACACATGTCATCGGTTCCCAATTGCGCAGATCGATGCTCATGTTGTTGATCACTGGATTGTCTGGTTCAGACTCGATTATTTTCAGACCGCTGCCATATAGCTGGGATATTGCTGAGTTCGGCGTAAAACTAAGCTCACTCACTCTATTAGAACTCACGTACATCGGATCCTGTCACGCCAACTGAACAGATGTTGTCAGTCCTGTCAGCTTTCCTTTCTAAACATTCATCTGAGAAATAAAGGTTATGGGGTAACTTAGTGGTTAAAGAGTTCCCTTGTATTGCCGATAATCCGGGTTCGATTCCAAACATGGGCACAACGTGTGAATCAGATTTCTTGTGTCCCCGCCGTGATACAACTGGAATGTTGCTAATAGCAACGTAAAAACATACTCACTAATTCACTCTGATGAACGATGCATTGTGGTGTAAAAAAATCGTCATCGTCAACGTCATCGTCAACGTATGCGTATTATTTAGCAGAATGATCCGTCTTTCTCTATTCATTTCAGTATATTTTATATTCACGCACTGACAAAAGCGATATGAATATAAAGCGCAGTCGCACACCGATCATGTGCCAACAATAACACCACGTTGTGATATTATCTCCATACCTCCGTCATGTGGTGTATACAATGGAATGTGAGAATCACGTGTCTATAGAAATACCGGCCAACTTGGCACCGCGGGTGTTATCTCTCCCCCCGCCTCGTCACGTGAATGGGAGATAAGCCGAGTAGCTGCCCGGATGTACATCATCTCCTGGAGCAATCTCTGTAGACCACACGTGTGTGTATACCTTACTCCGTATAACACATTGTGTACATCTTATTGTGTACATCTTTGTACCACTGGGTGAACTTTTTATGTAAATAGTGAGTTTAGGTTTACGCCGCACTCAGCAATATTCCAGTTATATGGAGGCGGTCTGTGTATAATCGAGTCTGGACCAGACAATCCATTGATCAACAGCATGACCATCGGTCTCCGTAATTGGGATATGATGACATGTGTCAACCAAGTCAGCGAGTCTGACCACCCGATCTCGTTAGTCGCCTCTTAAGAAAAGCTTGGGTTGCTGATCATGAAGACCAATTCTAACCCGGATCTTCAGCCGGAATATCGCTGAGCGCGACGTCAAACTAAACTCACTCACTCACTCTTGGTCGGCAATCTGTTTTAAGGCAGATCTGTAACATTCAAAGACCAACAGTTCCATGATGTTTGTGTAGGTGTTTGAAGCTGCGACCCGTGGCAAACCAGTAAACGGGAGTATCTCCAACCAACACTATCTCCATTTATTATTATTTCGGACAAGGGCCCCAGACATCGACCAAAATGACGGTGGTCTTGTCTCATCTGGCGGTTACACAAATATTCTTTTGGGAAATAGAGTTGTATCGGATGTACCCCTGAAATCTCTTAAGCTAGGTCAAATTACTAGTTCATAGTATGCACCATCTGAGGTAATATCCCAATAATCTCAATATTATATTTGGAACATGGACTTTGGAAAAGTCCATCTGTGTTGAGATTACTTCCAGGCGTCTGCACTTCCGGCAGATAAGATAGTGTTAGTGGTTTCCGACATTGGCCTTGAAGTATAAAGGGCTACCTAGGGACAGGTAAAGATCACAAGACCATATTTGTTGGCATCACTCCAAACTGCTTTAATGTCATTAACGTATGGTATCACCTTTTACCATGATCATGGCGTCGAAAACAAAATTGACCCCAAATCCTTGAAAACAGTTCTCTTGCAACGAAACACTAGAAAACGCTAGGTCGATATAAGCGTGTTTATGATAACCGTGGAGTCTATGGTATAGTATGGTATGGTATATAGATCAATCTTTTTCTCCACAATAGTTGGACCCGTGAAGATCCGGGTAAGAATTAATTTTCAGTAACCCATGCTTGTCGTAAGAGGCGACCAACAGGACCGGGTGGTCAGGCTTGCCACATGTCATCGTATCTCAGTTGCGTAGATCCATGCTCATGATGTTGATCACTGGATTCTCTGGTCCAGACTCGATTATTTACAGACCGCTTCCATATATCTGGAATATTGCTGAGTGCGGCGTAAAACTAAACTCACTCACTCACTTACAACTGTTGATGACGACCCACTTTATACAGCGATAATGAAACTGTATGCTAATATATACAGCACAAGATTATTGCAGCCAGTATATCACGACCTGTGTCCTGTAACTCAACCTTGTAACACATGGAAATAGATCCATTACAGCTATTACCAACGTCAATCCGAATGGTGTTTGACGAGACAGATACGTAAAAAGAGGATAAATGCGCCAACGGTATAGACCAACGTATTCTGCATATAACGCTACACAGTCCATTTACAACCCCACGCAATAAAATCATTTCCCCCACACGAAAATTACCCTCAGCAGGGCGATGTTACACAAAACGTACACAGTAAATGCGATGGGATCTAAAGAACTCAGGTAAACAAGATCGTCTCTGATATGAATGTTTTATCGACAAGGCATAATCCATTCCCAGACAAAAACGTCAAGCCAATTCCTGTATAAATGTTCCTGGTATTTATATGCAGACCGTTTCTATTTATACCACGTGTTAAGTACTCTGATACCGGTTCTGCGAGATGTGTTCTCTTGCAGGAATGATATTCCAGGAAAGGTCACACACGGTTGGCATCTGGTAATTGTTATCGATCTGATAGATTTCTATTATTGACAGTGCTGTGTATTTCTACACAATCATTGCTGTAATCAATACACACCCCGGTAGTGAACGGCAATGAGCATTTCAAGGTCGTCTTTGCCACTTTCCTTTCTGCACTGACGGCTCTGTTAATTCCAAGGAGACAAACAGTTCTATATGGGACATGGTACATTGTTATACATGCTCTGTTAATTCCAAGGAGACAAACAGTTCTATATGGGACATGGTACATTGTTATACATGCTGAGTCTTTGAAGTCCTTGATGAGTGCGGCGTAAAACTAAACTCACTCACCCACTTAGATCCATTACAGCTATTACCAACGTCAATCCGAATGGTGTTTGACGAGACAGATACGTAAAAAGAGGATAAATGCACCAACGGTATAGACCAACGTATTCTGCATATAACGCTACACAGTCCATTTACAACCCCACGCTATACATTCATTTCCCCCACACGAAAATTACCCTCAGCAGCGCAATGCTACACAAACCTTACACAGTAAATGCGATGGGATCTAAAGAACTCAGGTAAACAAGATCGTCTCTGATATGAATGTTTTATCGACAAGGCATAATCCATTCCCAGACAAAAACGTCAAGCCAATTCCTATATAAATGTTCCTGGTATTTATATGCAGACCGTTTCTATATATACCACGTGTTAAGTACTCTGATACCGGTTCTGCGAGATGTGTTCGCTTGCAGGAATGATATTCCAGGAAAGGTCACACACAGTTGGCATCTGGTAATTGTTATCGATCTGATAGATTTCTATTATTGACAGTGTTGTGTATTTCTACACAATCATTGCTGTAATCAATACACACCCCGGTAGTGAACGGCAATGAGCATTTCAAGGTCGTCTTTGCCACTTTTCTTTCTGCACTGACGGCTCTGTTAATTCCAAGGAGACAAACAGTTCTATATGGGACATGGTACATTGTTATACATGCTCTGTTAATTCCAAGGAGACAAACAGTTCTATATGGGACATGGTACATTGTTATACATGCTGAGTCTTTGAAGTCCTTGATGAGTGCGGCGTAAAACTAAACTCACTCACCCCCACTCACTCTGAAGTACAGTCGGGTTACTGTCCCAGAATCGTTTTATTGATCTTGGCCCAGTTGCACAAAGCGATCTTAGCGCCACGACCATTTTAAGTCTGCGTTAGGACATGGTAGCTAAGTTCACCGTAGTTCTGAACTCTGGTCAAGCGGACCCCTGTCTCTCCAGGCCAGTAACACCAATCCGTTCCGTTGTACCCTAGACTAACAGCTAGTCCCTGAAATAAACATAATTTACAGAAGAAAGTTATAATCATAAAGTTTTATGAAAGGGAGCACAGAGACTTTCTTCATTTTCAGACATAATCTAGACTTGTTATATATGCTAGACTCGATTGGATGTATTTGTTTCAGGGTCTGTATTACAGATTCGTCTCCCCAAACTACAAACTTTCCTAACATTGAAAACATAGCTTTTCGTAGCAGCACATCCTTATTTATCATGATTAAGGTTTGAGGTTTAACGACATTTTGAACAGTATTTCAGATATATAAGGACGTGGCAGCTTCATGTGGGGGAAGCAATACTTGATAATTTCGATGGATTACTCGTGTATGACAAATATTGTTTTACAATGTAGTGAATGAGTTTGTTACACGTTAATACTTCAGTTACACGTTAATACTTCAGTTACACGTTAATACTTCAGTTACACGTTAATACTTCAGTTACACGTTATCTCAATGTGCGAGGAAATGACTAAAAGAATGTTGTTTGAACCACACAATCCAGTGACCATATGGCGAACGACGATCCACGAAGTCAGCGTGAAATCATGTACACAAATATTCATTATTTTAAAGATGTTTTAATGTACAAATGCTGGTTTATAAGTTAGATATTACACGCACTTTTCCTCGGTTGCAGGATTTAAATCTCAAGTGACATAACCTGGACGTGTTTAAACCTTCACTTAAACCAGGTATTAAGATCATTTACACATCTTGACCGCAGATCTTGACCCTCCTAGGGATTCGTTATAAAACTACGTGACCAACTACCTGTGACGTCGTATAGCCGACGTGGTGGGTCGAGTGGTCAGCCTCGGTGACGTGTTTGATCGTTGTTCATAATATCGATCACCGGATTGTCTTGTTCAGACTCGTATATTTACAGGCAGCTGGAATATGTCTGATTGCGGTGTTAGGCAGCGAACACAGACCATATGTTTCAAATATTCAGTTGCGGTATCGTTGACAGTTGCTGAGGCTGATTTGCAAAATATTTGCTTCGTTTTTCCCGTGGTCTAGATCTGGAAATGCCAGAAACATCACAGAAAAGGTTGTTGGTTTCATACCTGTTAACACATCGCCCTCATTATATAAAGAACACCGGAAAGCAGGGCCACTAAGACATCACCCTTGCCACTATCGCAAACAGTCTCAGACTAATCTCAATCAGGGCCAGTACTTGATGCTTCCAGCCCTCATCGAGCATATCTATGACGATGCGCCTAACGGTACATGTGTACAACATGTGGTTTTTTAACCTGGCTATCGCTGGTTATCTTGGCCGATAGCTTCTCGACTGGTTGCGAGGTTTAGAGGCAAACTGTTATCTTCACGTTGACTACAGATAGAGGGCGTGCAAGTCTAGAGTTTACACGGTATTATAGCTTCCCGAACACACCGAGGCAATGTTTCACCGGCTCTGCTGCTCTGGGTCAAATTCTTGTTGAAATCTCGGGTTTCAGAGCCACGTTGACCTATTGCATGAGTGGGTGGGTCATGTATGCATGTCATATGCTCTAGGCGTTATGTACAGGATTTATACTGAGCGAGAGGTACAAATAGTTTTACAAATTAGAATTTTCTTCATTCATTTAATGCCCAAAGTGAGTTAGTAAGTATGGTTTAACAATGTTTAAGCAAAATGGAACGAGGTATATAGGGAATTGGCTTCACATCTTGTGAGTGAGTGTGTATGGTTTTACGCCGCTTTCAGCAATATTCTGGAAACATCACGCAGGGGATACCAGAAATGGGCTTCAATCATTGTACCCATGTGGGGAATCGAACCATGTCTTCGTCGTGACAGCGAACGCTTAAACCGTTGTCCTACCCTACCGACCCTTCACACCTTCTACCACACGTGTGGAATCGAACCCGTGTCTTCAGTGTGACGAGCGAACGCTTTAACCTCGAAGTTACCTCACCGCCTCTCTAATGTCAAAAGCATCAGATATGTTTACATTCTTTCCGCTGAGTAAGTAAACAACTACAAACGTATAACAGATTAAAGCTGACCAGATTAAATGACTCAAAAAGGATTCAATATATCACATATATCATATTTATATTTATTTATATTAGTTTTGGGAATTGGTTTAAAACTCATAATTGATGATTGGTTCATTACAACCGATCAATCATCGAAAATAATTGGTTAGCGTCATTTATCAAATTTTCCTGGTTATGTTTGTTAATGCACAAAAAATAAAGAAAAAACATGTAGTTCTCTCGTGTGTTTTTTCGCAAATTGCACAAAATGCATTTGCAAATTTCACATCTTTAAAAGATGACTAGTGTGTTAGGAACATACATTTCCTGGAGTTGTAAAGATAAACTTAATCATGACTTGGAACGAGCTTGTAGTGCTTATGCAATGTCGAGACAAAATCAACCTTTTGACAAAATATTGTTACTGCAAATAAGTGTTCCAAAATTGTTTGTGTTCGATTATGAGAAAACATGATCGATTGCTTGGTCGTTTTGTCATTGCGACCAATCTTCGATTATTTCAATTAATTGGACCACCACTAATATATATATATATATATATATGAGCAAACCGGTCGAGCAGTGTCCAGAGAAACGTCACGTTACTGGGTCATCGCTCAACCAGTGGTGGACACAGACAATACCAGCCGAACAGACATGTCCATGGTAAATGTCGGGCTGACGAAATATTCCTTGATTTGTCAATGGACGCCAATAAAACATACTGAACTTTGCATTAAAGTGACCTTTGGTACACCATGACCTTTTCTATACATTAGTCCTCTTTGCATAATGGCCTTTATCATAAGGAAAGCGTGAGTGTGATTGTCCTCAGTTTTTAGAAATCTTCATACTATGACAGTGGACCACAAACACCATGTACCAATATCAATGCTTCACACACTGAACCCAGGCCTTCGGTCTGACGAGCCAATGATATTCCGATGAGGCTTCGCGCGATCTCGCTATTTCCACCGTGAAAACAGTTCGTTGACATGTGATTGTTCAGCTACACCAATAATGTATACGTATCCATTTTCTGTCAACTACACTTCGAGGCGTGAGTAGACGCAATATGATAGTGATTTCTGTGAATAATGCGGGTCGAAGTTATAAATATCGGGGGACACACGATTTCACTGCAGCTTTAGTCTGTTTGCAGTGAAAACGTACCGATGAATGTCACTTTAAACAAAAAAGTAAAGCAAATAATGTGAAATAGAGATTGAGAACCCTCATAATTTTACCTTGCCAACTGAACATTTGAATCTCAGAATTTTATTCATCTTAGGATAAAAGTTGTTTAACAAACGATCATAAATTCAAATCGCTATTATTGGTTTGTATTACAAGGGGGTAAGCGCAGAAGTTGGAACACTGAAACAAATGCACGTACCTATTTTTGCCACAAGGGGATCTTAGAATGTCACATTTTTAATGAAGGCACACTGGTGTAGATGCAACAGGCCTACCTAGTCGTTAATGTGTTTGTCCTACAGGGCCTGGTCGGGTTCTTGCCTCCATTTTGGTAGCATTTCCCGCGTGATACCTATTCACTCACTCACTCACCCACCCACCCACCCACCCACCCACTCACTCACTCACTCACCCACCCACCCACCCACCCATTCACTCTCACTCACACTCACCCACCCACCCATTCACTCACTCACCCAGACCCAACCCACGTTCACTCACTCACTCACTCACCCAGACCCACACACATTCACTCACCCATCCATTCACTCACTCACTCACTCACCAAGACCCACACACACTCACTCACTCACCCAGACCCACACACATTCACTCACCCATCCATTCACTCACTCACCCAGACCGACACACATTCACTCACCCATCCATTCACTCACTCACTCACCCAGACCCACACACATTCACTCACCCATCCATTCACTCACTCACCCAGACCCACACACACATTCACTCACCCACTCACTCACCCTCACCCCCACATTCACCACCCACATTCATCCATTCACTCCTCACTCACTCACCCAGACCATCCACACACATTCACTCACCCATCCATTTCACTCACTCACTCACTACCTCACCCAGACCCACCCACACATTCACTCCTCACCCATCACATTCACTCACTCACCAGACCCACACACATTCACTCACATTCACCCATCCATCACTCATCCATTCACTCCACTCACTCACTCACCAGACCCACACACATTCACTTACCCATCCATTCACTCACTCACCCAGACCCACAGACATTCACTCACCCATCCATTCACTCACTCACTCACATTAAAGGAACAAGGACGCGGCACCCACACAGCCATATTCCCCAGATACGTCTCTATGTTTCTGACCAAGAAACCACAAGCTACATCAAATATCCGCCATTATCTTACTGGTGTGGTGTGGAAAGCTGATAAGTGCTGATGAGTCATACCTATCATCACTACATTCTGTCAAAAAAAAGACGTGTGTTGTTCTTCATCTTTTCACTCTGAATTACATCTGATTACCTTTACCTGAAGATACACATGTATACTCCGCAGTGAGCTGATAACGTAAATTAAATGTGCATTGAGGCTATACCTGTACATACCGGGAGAGAGCGTTCAGTGTATCAGCGCTGTACATGTTATCATCATAATTTTTTAAAATACGAACTAAAGTAAAACAACCATATGATATCAGCCGCTTGACTTGCGTAAACGAAGCTCTAAATTCTTCAGACTTTTTGCATATTTGTTGGCCTTGCTCCACGACTGTCTTGAATACAGAGCCCATGGATGTATAGTAATTCTATCCTCCGAAGAGGCAAGTCTAGATAAGCGGCCTAAGGACCTCAGTCTGTTATTTATTATTTTTTTAGAAATTATCATGTAAACAATTCATTTTCACCTTAGAGATTTGTGCAAGTCTACATATTTGAAGCTTATTAAATCTGCTCAGGGTAGTTTCAATCTTGTAATCACGTTACAGTAATTTGTTGCACATGTTAATAAATAAACACATGGTCTTAATAAAATCATTAGTGAACTCAACGGGGTGTTCGCCTGTTCTGTGTCAGACTTAATTATGCAAACGTTAACCGTATGTATCCTACCAATGATAACGCATAGACATGTCTGCTCTGTTTGAAACATACAAAAGTTAAAAGGGTTAATGTTGCCCCGAGAATGTTCTTCACAGGATAGTAGGAACTGCTGTGGATGTTTTCATATTCAACTATATGCACCAGTTGTCGGATTGTAGAGGTGTAAGTGGCCATTGTAGACGTGCGTGTACGTGAACGGAATGTCGCCTAGCGTGACACCTTTGTGGATATTTCTGGCATTAAGGCATGTTTAAACTTAGCAAACATATCGAATACAGAAGCCTTTGTGTTATTTTTATACGAGTTGTGTACAATGTATGTCCTGTTCCGCTGACGTAAGGCCAGAGAGGTGAGGTGAAATTGGGTTTAACGTCGTGCTTGAGAATATTTCGCTCATGTGACGACGTGCATGCGTGTGTATGTGTATGTGCGGCTGCTTGTACAAGCCCAGACTGATGCTGGTTTTATAGTGCTAGCCCACTGAGATACCATGCCGCAGTGAAGCATGAATACCCCACTCAGACACATTATACTGACTCCGAGCCGACCCGTTCTTGTTGTACGGTTCACACCCATAACCCCTACATGCCACTACCCCTACACTCCAGTACCCCTACAGCTAGTTAAAACAACACCTAGCATTTACCTGTCTGATATAATAGACTAATCCTAAAGAGGGATTAGTGCATGGAGCATAGATGAGATCAAGGGATGCATAAATGTGATTAGTCTTTTGTGGCAAGGAAATTAGTGGTCTCATGATGAAAACAAACCTCAACCCTGAGTAGAAGAAACATACAATTGGAAAAGTGTTGTGATTGCTAAATGTTGTTAAGAAAAGTTGTTATAGTGCACTTTAATGTTACATATATTACAATGTTGAGAAGTTGAGAGAAATAAAACGTGGAGATGATACAGGAAATTGAGATTGTTCCATACAGTATATAAGTGCTGACATGAAACAAACATGGCATCAACATGTCTGGTCTTCGCAATGTTGAGTTTGTTATGTCACGGAGAGGTAGCCGTCAAGTTCTGTTGGATGGATATCTTCACACTAAGAATGTTGAGCGACAGACCTGTGTACACTGGAAGTGTGTGCAGTCAACATGCAAAGGAAGAGTCACAACTGTTGGCGATGTGGTAAGAAATACGACTGAACACAATCACCCACCAGAGGATAGCCAGAAGGTCCGGTTTGTCAGCAACCTGAGGAAGAGAGCCAGGGAGGAGTCAATACCGATGCGCACCATCTACAACAACGAGCTTACCAACCTGACTGATGACGAGACACGTACCATGCCCTCCTTTCCATCTGTTAGCAGTGCCCTGTACCGCCACCGCCAGAAGACGATTCCTGTGGAATCAAGTATACATCATCCATGCAAGACGTGGCAGCTAAACATATCCCCTCATCTTCGCCCTTCTTCCGGACCGCCAGACAACAACCTACTCCAGACTCTTCCGATTGCTCAAGGATGAAGTTCAGCAGAGACTCAACAGACCGCTTGATCCTGCCTGCATCCAGACCGATTTTGAGCTAGCAGCAATCCACGCCATAGAAACAGAATTTCCCACTGCTGACGTGAAGGGCTGTTTCTTCCATTTCTGTCAAGCCATCTGGAGGAAGGTTCAGGATCTTGACTAGCTGTTGCCTACAAGGAAAACCCTGAAGTCACCAAGTGGATCAGGAGAGCAGCTGGACTACCTCTACTTCCTCCAGCCGCGGTCCAAGACACTTGGATTGAAGCCATGGATGACACTCCTGACGTCCCAAGAGCTGGCGACTTCAACGACTACATCGTGACAACATGGGTCGACGACACTGCCAGATTTTTTCTTCACCTGTGGAACCACAACTTGACAGCTGGGCCGAGGACAAACAACAACCTGGAAGGATTCCACAACCGTCTGAATCGAGAAATTCCACAGGCAGGCACCCGAACATCTACAGATTTGTAGAAGTCATCAGGAGAGTCGAACACGCCGAGAGAGTGAGGATTGCTCAGATTGACTTTGGTGCTGCGCCAACAAACAGAAAACGAGTGTACAGAGATCGACAACCGTCTGTGCAGACTCAAGGAACAGCTTCAGCGTGGACAGAAATCCCTCTTCAGTTTCTTTGACGCCGTCGGCTACCTGCTCAAGCTTGATAGACTGTAACACTGACACTTGAACACTTGTGATAATGTAATAATGTGGTCTTTCTCTCATCCTGATATGTTGATATGAAACACTTGTGATAATGTGATCTTTTGTTCATCCTTATATGATGATATGAAAACACTGAATGTAAATAGACTGAAAACTTGACAATTATTGATCTCAATGTGTGATGTATTAAGGTCACACTTTGATAATGTAATAATTTGGTTTTTCTCTTATCCTGATGTGATATGAGATGAGATGATTAAAACACTGAATGTAAATAGACTGAAAAACTTGACAATTGATCTCAATGATGTGGTACTTTGTGATAACACATGTATTAAAGTCACTTTTAAAATCTGTCTTGTGTCATGTTGTGCATCTTAAGTGGACCAGTCCACTGTATGGAATAGGTAACAGGCAGGAGATTAGTTATGCAACAGACCATAAACTATGTTGTTATAAGCTGTAGGGGTAGTGGCATGTAGGGGTAATGGGAGGTTACCTGTTGTACCCATTAATGCCGAGCGCCAGGCAGGGACCAACAAGTACCATATTTTAACGTCTTTTTGTATGACGCGGTCGGGGAATAAGGCCAGAGAAGGGGGCGGTGGGGTAGCCTAGTGGTTAAAGCGTTCGCTCGTCACGCCGAAAATCCGGGTTCGATTCCCCACATGGGTACAAAGTTTGAAGCCCATCTCTGGTGTCCCCCAGGAATATTGCTAAAAGCGGCGATAAACTAAACTCACTCACTTAGGCCATTGTACGATTCCAACATCTTGTTCCGTTTTGAAGGGCAGTTCATTTATCTAGATTATATAATTACATTCTGCCATTGCAACTGACTAGATGGAATTTCTTTGTTAACAAATCTGCTTTCACCAAGTTTCCATTTATATTTATATGAATAAGGGCGTTTATTCACCAACCCTCTCTACAGCACAAATGGTCTTTATGCCTCTTCATCTCCCAAAATGGTTTTAATATTTTATATATTCAGCGTTATAGCTATATGCCGCCTATTAGCAAACGAGCTACTTGGGGTGTTTGTGAAGCGATTGATATGTTTAATATGCACGTCACTAGCGATTACCACGGGAACTCATTGCGTTTCACAAATCAGTCGATACGGGACACATATAGCACCACAGCTGTGAGCTTTCTAGAGCTTGGAGTCAGGGCGTTTCCTATTTGGCGTTCATTGTATCAACAGAGAATATAAAGACAGTGTGAATGACTCAATGAATAAGCAAAGCAATCACTGCCTCGATTTAACGCAGAGAAAAGCTGTGATCACCTAAACCATTTGTCATATACTGAAATCATTCAGATATTTGTTAAAATATGTGTCTTAAAATGTACAAGGTTTCAACCTTTAATTACTGTGATGGTGTTTGCACGTTTCAATGTACAGTTATGCATATAGCGGTATAGCGAGGGTGTTTAACACGTCCATACGAGGCTTATGAATGACTGCCATAGATCGGTATTCACTGTCAACTACTGTGCTCAGACAACGTTAAGAGACAATTATGGAGGAATAAATATTCTGTGGAATTCAATCGGTGTAACTGTATTATCATAATGTATTGTGTCAGGAATTAATCAATATTGGCATATATTGATGTTACATTGACAAGAGCTGATTGAGAGATTTAACAAGATTTGATTCTAATCAGTGCTTTTTTCAGGGTTAATTTTCAGGTTATCCGTATATGTTGGCGTTAAGTGCTGGATGTGTCGAAGTGGAATATGTCGAAGGTGGATTTTGGAGAAGTGAAGAGAGATTAATATTTCCTTTTTATTGCTTAACACCGCTCGTGCTCATCGATGCTCATGCTGTTTATCACTGGATTGTCTGGTCCGACGCGATTACTCACAGAACGCCGCCATATAGCTGGAATATTGCTGAGTGCGGAGTAAATCCACTCACTCACAAGCACCGCATGCAGCGAAATTCACGCAGTCTGACAGAGGGCTGCACGTTTAGTGATTCAAGAACAGAGAGTGAGTATGGTTTTACGACGCTTTTAGCAATATTCCAGCAATATCACGACGGAGAACACCAAAAATGGGTTTCTCACATTGTACCCATATGGGGAATCGAACCCGGGTCTTCGGCGTAACGAGCGATCGCTTTAACCACTAGGCTACCCCATGGCCCCTAGAACAGACAATCCAGTGATTGGTGTTATGAGCAAGGTGCCACGGGAAACGATGATAAGTATTCATTCAAGTCACCGAACCCGACCACCCGATCTACTGAGTGGACAAAGGTTCCCAGGAGCCAGTTCAAACCCGAAATCCCCGGAATGCCCAGAATTCGAGAAACGTGTTTGACGTACTGGGATTACTGTATTGTCTATTGTTCCAAACCGTTTAAGAAATGAAGAAATGTCAAGCATCTTCAGGAACATCGATGGAGTCAGGTCACTAATGCTTTGGTCTATGTAGAGTTGTGTAACTTAGTTGTACCAGGATCACGGCGGTAGACATGGATGCCAGAAAACAAACATTCCTAGAAAATGTGTATCTCAACTGAGAGCATGTAAAACCGAAGCGTACATAAACCATCACACCATTATTTTATAGACACGTCTTGTCTATTTGGGGAGGCGGGAAAGCCTAGTAGTTAAAGTGGCGGCTCGTCAAGTGCCGGTTCGACTCCCAACATGAGCATAATAAGTGAATCTTTAAGTTTTATATAATATACCTCGGCTACATGGTTAAAACGCATAGGCGGACAGGGGGTCCTGAAAGTTTATTAAATGACCATTGAAACTCTCGTGAAAATGAAGTTTGAACCCCTCCTTTCTCAATAGTGTGCACCCCCCACCCCCTTCTCAAAAAGCTGTACCCGGCCCGGCAACGATATCTTTTTAAATACATACATATCAAATGAAATGACCACAATTTATGGCTGTGACATCTTTACCTTCCTGCAAATCTGCTTTACATTTTGACCGTGTTATATTCACGCGGTGTTAAATGCCGCGGTGATTCGATTTCCGTCTCCTCAAGGGTGGCATAACAGCGTTATCAACAAGAAGCTACTTGTCAAGACTTAAGTTGGCCGTTTTGTATGCATTTACCAGCAGTTAAACTCCCGGGTGCGTGTTTGCGTGTTGTACTAAACAATATGGCCGATGGACGACAATGCTAAGAAGGTCAAGGTCACTTCCGACCATCAAGAAAGATAACCTTGGTGACCTCCAGTAAATATTTATCTGTTGCCTCGCTGCCAATGGCGTGACACGTGGCATGCAGTGCCACAGTGGTATAAATATAGAAAACAGGCTTGTTGATTGACCAAAACAAGTTTATCAATGCCGTAAATCCTTTGGTCGAGCAGATAGACATGGCTGAAAGGATTTCAATGCATCGCTGACATCGTCCTCCAATGTGAGAAGTATTCAACCCTATTCATAACCATTGGTTGTAGTGTACATAACGGACAGGTATTTACAGCGGTGTTTAACGTTGCACTAATGCAGTAAATAGATAGTGGAGATAGCCAATGACTGAATGACGTCGTTTATATACGGGAAGGCGCTTTCAGTGGTGTTCAATGTTTCAGTTAATATATTTTTATAGTCAATTATTGCCAAGAAATAGTATGTGTTTGTCAGATACATACATACAATGTATTAAGATCAAACGTCAGAGAATAATCAGCGTTTATCACCCGAAACAAACTTGGTGAAAAGGACATGTATGAACTATGTGAATGGATCAATGACAATCAATAATGACCCCCAGGTGTTCGGGTAGTGATTCCATTCGGTATTGGGAACGGTGGGGTAGCCTAGTGGTTAAAGCTTTCGCTCGTCGCGCCGAAGACCCGGGTTCGATTCCCCACGTGGGCACAATGTGTGAAGCCCATTTCTGCTGTTCCCCGCAGTGATATTGCTGGAATAATGCTAAAAGCGGCGTAAAACTCACTCACTCACCATTCGGTATTGGAGGCCTCCTGTTTGTATGTCTGTGTCTGCCTGTCTGTCTGTCTGTAGTTTTTTGGCATTATTCCAGCAACATCACGGCGGGGACACCAGAAATGGGCTTCACGCATTGTACCCATGTGGGGATTCGAACCCGGGTCTTCGGCGTGACGAGCCAACGCTTTAACCACTAGGCTACCCCACCGCCCCCTGTCTGTATTGGATAGGGTGGGGACATGATGCGTGTACCACTTTGGGGTAACTCACTCACATATAAATACAAACGATCATAATGACAGTGCTTCGAACAGGCTTTGAATCCTTCATAAGCGATTCCTGGTACAGCTAAGGGACACAACTCTGCACTGACAATGGAGGCGTTCTTGACCAATGCCCCTGAGTACAACTAAACCTATTATGTATGTACACAAGTCCTATATCCCAAGAGTCTTCATGGCCGTTAAGCCCTAGATAAAACACTTGATCACTTTCTCACCCTGACCTTTAATTATGTGTATGAAGGGACAAAACTAACAGAGCGTGGTTCCTGTGTCAACACATAACTGAAGAGTCTTGCAGGCCAGGCAGGGTAAACTTGTCGTGGGTGTACAGGTAAAGGACGGAGGAGTCGGTCACGTCTTGATGCAGACTCCATCCACGGCTCACAGTGTTGTGCTCAATCCCTTGCTCGACAACCAATCGTACGACGCTGATTTTCTTACACTCATATATGGTCCGTTTCACTGATGTTATGTTGGTTGGTTGTTTAACGCCACACTCAGCAATATTCCAGCTATATAATCGACTCTGGACCCGACAGTCCAGTAATTAACAGCATCAATCTACGCAATTGGGATACGATGACATGTGTCAACCATTAAACGAGCCTGACCACCCGATCCTGTTAGTCGCCTGTTATGTTTCGTAGATATATGGCAGCATGTGTTCAGTTACAGTGTAACATGGTCGCTTATGTTGCACCTGTATGTGTAACATGGTCGCTATGTTGCACCTGTATGTGTAACATGGTCGCTTATGTTGAACCTGTATGTGTAACATGGTCGCTTATGTTGAACCTGTATGTGTAACATGGTCGCTTATGTTGCACCTGTATGTGTAACATGGTCGCTTATGCTGCATGGTCGCTTATGTTGCACCTGTATGTGTAACATGGTCGCTATGTTGAACCTGTATGTGTAACATGGTCGCTTATGTTGCACCTGTATGTGTAACATGGTCGCTTATGTTGCACCTGTATGTGTAACATGGTCGCTTATGTTGAACCTGTATGTGTAACATGGTCGCTATGTTGAACCTGTATGTGTAACATGGTCGCTTATGTTGCACCTGTATGTGTAACATGGTCGCTATGTTGAACCTGTATGTGTAACATGGTCGCTATGCTGCACCTGTATGTGTAACATGGTCGCTATGTTGCACCTGTATGTGTAACATGGTCGCTATGCTGCACCTGTATGTGTAACATGGTCGCTATGTTGAACCTGTATGTGTAACATGGTCGCTTATGTTGCACCTGTATGTGTAACATGGTCGCTTATGTTGAACCTGTATGTGTAACATGGTCGCTATGTTGAACCTGTATGTGTAACATGGTCGCTTATGTTGCACCTGTATGTGTAACATGGTCGCTTATGTTGCACCTGTATGTGTAACATGGTCGCTATGTTGCACCTGTATGTGTAACATGGTCGCTTATGTTGCACCTGTATGTGTAACATGGTCGCTATGTTGAATCTGTATGTGTAACATGGTCGCTATGTTGAACCTGTATGTGTAACATGGTCGCTATGCTGCACCTGTATGTGTAACATGGTCGCTATGTTGCACCTGTATTGTGTAACATGGTCGCTATGTTGAACCTGTATGTGTAACATGGTCGCTTATGTTGAACCTGTATGTGTAACATGGTCGCTTATGTTGAACCTGTATGTGTAACATGGTCGCTATGCTGCACCTGTATGTGTAACATGGTCGCTATGCTGCACCTGTATGTGTAACATGGTCGCTATGTTGAACCTGTATGTGTAACATGGTCGCTTATGTTGAACCTGTATGTGTAACATGGTCTCTATGTTGAATCTGTATGTGTAACATGGTCGCTATGTTGCACCTGTATGTGTAAGATGGTCGCTATGTTGCACCTGTATTGTGTAACATGATCGCTTATGTTGAACCTGTATGTGTAACATGGTCGCTTATGTTGAACCTGTATGTGTAATGTGTATGGTCTCTCTGTTGAATCTGTACATGGTTGCTATGTGTAACATGGTCGCTATGTTGCACCTGTATGTGTAACATGGCCGCTATGCTGCACCTGTATGTGTAACATGGTCGCTATGCTGCACCTGTATGTGTAACATGGTCGCTATGTTGAACCTGTATGTGTAACATGGTCTCTCTGTTGAATCTGTATGTGTAACATGGTCGCTATGCTGCACCTGTATGTGTAACATGGTTGCTATGCTGCACCTGTATGTGTAACATGGTCGCTATGTTGCACCTGTATGTGTAACATGGTCGCTATGTTGCACCTGTATGTGTAACATGGTCGCTATGTTGCACCTGTATATGTAACATGGTCGCTATGTTGCACCTGTATGTGTAACATGGTTGCTTATGTTGCACCTGTATATGTAACATGGTCGCTATGTTGAACCTGTATGTGTAACATGGTCGCTATGTTGCACCTGTATGGTGTAACATGGTCGCTATGTTGCACCTGTATCTGTAACATGGTCGCGCTATGTTGCACCTGTATGTGTAACATGGTCGCTATGCTGCACCTGTATGTGTAACATGGTCGCTATGTTGCACCTGTATGTAACATGGTCGCGTATGTTGCACCTGTATGTGTAACATGGTCGCTATGTTGCACCTGTATGTGTAACATGGTCGCTTATGTTGCACCTGTATGTGTAACATGGTCGCTATGTTGCACCTGTATGTGTAACATGGTCGCTTATGTTGCACCTGTATGTGTAACATGGTCGCTATGCTGCACCTGTATTGTGTCACATGGTCGCTCGCTATGCTGCACCTGTATGTGTAACATGGTCGCTATGTTGCACCTGTATGTGTAACATGGTCGCTATGCTGCACCTGTATGTGTAACATGGTCGCTATGCTTGTATGTGTAACATGGTCGCTATTTTGCACCTGTATGTGTAACATGGTCGCTATGCTGCACTCTGTATTGTGTCACATGGTCGCTATGTTGCACCTGTATGTAATGTAACATGGTCGCTATCTTGCACCTGTATGTGTAACATGGTCGCTATGCTGCACCTGTATGTGTAACATGGTCGCTATGTTGCACCTGTATGTGTAACATGGTCGCTATGTTGCACCTGTATGTGTAACATGGTCGCTTATGTTGCACCTGTATGTGTAACATGGTCGCTATGTTGCCTGCACCTGTATGTGTAACATGGTCGCTATGCTGCACCTGTATGTGTAACATGGTCGCTATGTTGCACCTGTATGTGTAACATGGTCGCTATGTTGCACCTGTATGTGTAACATGGTCGCTATGCTGCACCTGTATGTGTAACATGGTCGCTATGCTGCACCTGTATGTGTAACATGGTCGCTATGCTGCACCTGTATGTGTAACATGGTCGCTATGCTGCACCTGTATGTGTAACATGGTCGCTATGCTGCACCTGTATTGTGTAACATGGTCGCTATGCTGCACCTGTATGTGTAACATGGTCGCTATCTTGCACCTGTATGTGTAACATGGTCGCTATGCTGCACTGTATGTGTAACATGGTCGCTATTTTGCACCTGTATGTGTAACATGGTCGCTATGCTGCACCTGTATTGTGCGTGTGTAACATGGTCGCTATATGTTGCACCTGTATGTGTAACATGGTCGCTATGTTGCACCTGTATGTGTAACATGGTCGCTATGCTGCAACTGTATGTGTAACATGGTCGCTATGTTGCACCTGTATGTGTAACATGGTCGCTATGTTGCACCTGTATGTGTAACATGGTCGCTTATGTTGCACTTGTATGGTCGAGTAACATGGTCGCTATTTTGCACCTGTATGTGTAACATGGTCGCTATGCTGCACCTGTATGTGTAACATGGTCGCTATGCTGCACCTGTATGTGTAACATGGTCGCTATGTTGCACCTGTATATGTAACATGGTCGCTTATGCTGCACCTGTATGTGTAACATGGTCGCTATGCTGCACCTGTATGTGTAACATGGTCGCTATGCTGCACCTGTATGTGTAACATGGTCGCTATGCTGCACCTGTATGTGTAACATGGTCGCTATGCTGCATCTGTATGTGTAACATGGCCGTGTATGTTGCACCTGCATTGTATAGCATGGTTGCACCAGTAACATTGTCACTTATGCTGAACCTATATCGAGGACAGTGTACACTTATTTGCACCTGTTTGGGGGCACATGGTCACTTGTTGAACCCGTATAAGAGAAAGTGGCAATCTGCACCTATATTGAGACACATGTTCAGTATTGTACCTCTGTAGAGGTAAATGGCCACCTCTGTTGACCTGTATAGTACCACCCTGTCACTAATGTTACACCTGTTTTACGTCGTGCATGAAACCTTGTTGTATTTGTTTGTGTTATTATTCATAGCTGGTTGTCGTTCATGATACAGGTTGGCGTGTCCAACAAAGGAACGTATGAATACTCCATGACAGAGCCGCACGACAACAATACATTACCCCTTGACATGTCGCTGCAAGGAGCTAGACAGAGACATTAACAATCCCTAAGTTACATACAAAGCGCATGTAATTCTTTTGCCAGGTATTCCGCTTGCGTGCATTTGCCTTTGTGAACAATCAGTCACTTTGACAGGTCGGTCATCACTCAGCGGGTTTGATAAATGATTTATCACCACACTTGCCATGAAGGTCTTTAGCTACTGTATTCTCAATGAATAATATATGTCCCCACACACTTGGCAATAGAGTACAGGGTATCTACTAATCATAATATGTTTATAGATATCCCGACAGAAGTATTACATAAAAGCTACAAAACGACTACATCATAAGGACATGTTTGTGAATAACTAACATCTAGCGATGATACAAGTTTTGCGAATGGGTGAGCATATCCTGTCCCACAAGCTGCAACCGTCACAGACACATGCAAAGGCAAGTCAATTGTTTCATTCGGACATGAAGCCAGTGAGTGAATTTTGGTTTACCGCATTATAGTGAATGTTCAGTTGAAGATACGTCGATCTGTTAATATCGTGTCTCAGAAAGGTACGCCACGGGTCATCAGCATGCATAACGATAAACGCCGCATGGTAACACGCCACGATCATTTTGTCCATCCAATCCTCATTAACCATTTTGTCCATCCAATCCTCATTACCACATTCGACTTTCTGCGAACCAATTCTACTCGGTATTACATAGCACACAAGTATCGAAATGGTATTATTGGTAGTCTGTCACACAGACCCTAAAAAAATATACCCAATGCAGCTGCAAGTCCAGAACATGTGACAAGTCTAGATTACCTGGACTCCTTTTTAATGTATTTTATTTTAATTTAAAAACTTTTTCTGTAAATATGTTCATTTCAGAGACTAGTTTATATTTTTAGCGACTGTTAAAGTATGACACATTAAGTCTACATATTTTGAAAGTGAATGAGAAGATAAACATTGTGTAATTTACTTCAATAAACTCGGTATGCTGTTTGTCTTACCCAAGCAAGTTCACAACGCCCCCATGATCGATCTTTGACCCCAGATAAGCGTCTACCGTCTTTATACACATTCTCTGGGACCTTGTGGGTAACCTCTGTGTTGTTGATGCAGCCCTGTCGGGAGATTTATAACACTGGGTATTACACCGATTACATGGAGGATTTACCGATCTATTGATCCTTCACCTCGATACTATCAGGTAGTGACTCACTATAGCTCCGCGATAAATACTTGTATGACTACATCTACATAGCAACTGGTGCTAAGAGACTGACGAGCGTACGGTGTTTGTTTTTAAGATCTTCAGCAATAAGACGGTTATCTGTAGATGATCGAGCGTGCGCCAGACAACCCAGAGATTGACATCATGAGTGCCGAACAATGCAAATGGGTATGACGATATGCAGTCAGCTAATTCACAGTCTGACCATCCGATCCCCTTTAGTCGCCTCAGACAGGCATATATTACTGGACACCCATATCCTCACCAACGGGACGTCGAGTAATAATCAGCTTGGCTTTCCCTAGCTTATTCAATATAATGTTTTATACAGATCACACCGGTTAGAGAGTGGATGCTGTTTTACGACGCAGTCACCAATATTCTTCACCACAGCATCTGAAAACCGTTCAATCCAGAAACAGTGAATGAATGGGTGAATACGCCGCTTTTAGCAATATTCCAGCAATGGGCTTCACACACTGTGCCCATGAGGGGAATCGAACCAGGGTCTTGCGTGACGAGCAAACGCTTTAACCACTAGGCTATCCCATCGAGAAACAGACTCACTGTCTGAACAGCGATCAGCAATGCCGGGATATGATGATACATATTGTAACCCCCCGTTCACATCCTTACCTCATAAGAAGTATGCTTTATTTCATGATATGTAAAGGAATAAAGGATAAAGGAATAAAGGATATGGAATAAGGATTCAATAAGGATTCAAGGTCGAAGACACAGACCGGTCTGTTGTTAGCAAACAAGATGCGACCCTTCAAAACCCCCATCCTTTTCTTCTTTCAGTCTGGATCCCTTTTGTCTGGTGTACAGACGTTTTTACCTTTACCTTGGGTATATATCATGTAAGACCACTTAAAGTCATGGTATTAGTAGCAGTGCGACTGCAAGACGTTTGTTCCCGCAAGGTCACGCGAGGCCAAGTAAGGCCGCCATTACATGTTGCGCGTGCATTGACGTGAACAGGACAAGTGCGAACACGTTGATTCGGCGAACACCACGGGACTCTATGTACAGCGAAAACACAGCAGCCGTTTCGGAAAAATTGACAATGGGGGTACATCAAGAACTGGCTTCACACATTCTACCCATGGGATTCAAACCTGAGTGGGCTGTGGCAAGTCATCCCTTCAGCCACAAAGCTACCGTATAATGCTTTATCACGCAGGTCGATGCCAAGTAACGTTCGGGTGTTGTGAGATTACCCTACTTCTCCACACAGAAAATGATTCATTGTACCAGAATAGATAAACCCAGACTTGGACTGACCGGCACAAACATGTTTACCACGATAGTTAAGTCTTCTGACAAGAGAGAGGTTTAGTCTGATACCCAGGTTTTGTTTCATTGGTTTCTTTGTCTGTATTTGTATAACTGCACACTCAGCATTATTCCAGCTATATACGACGGCGGTCTGCAAACATTCCAGTCTGGAACAGACAATCCAGTGATTGAGTGTCACGGTACTGCTGCCGCAGTGGTGGGTTGGTTTGTTGTTTAACGCCGCACTCAGCAATATTCCAGCTATATGGCGTCGGTCTGTAAATAATCCAGTCTGGACCAGACAATCCAGTGATCAACAGCATGAGCATCGATCTACGCAATTGGGAACCGATGAAAGGTCAACCAAGTCATCGAGCCTGACCACCCGATCCCGTTAGTCGCCTCTTACGACAAGCATGGGTTGCTGAAGATCAATTCTAACCCGAAACTTCACGGGTGCCCGCCGCAGTAAGCATAGCGGGCGCTGTAAGCAAACTGATGGAAATCTGTAGAACCAGCCGAAATCGGTCTCTTCAGTCCCTGGAACAGACAATCTAGTGATCGATATCATGGATATCGATCATGGCAATTGCCCCGATGATCATTCGATCTCGTTAGCCGCCTCTAGAAATACGTTGGGGTTGCTGAAGATCAATTCTAAACTGAATCGTCAGCGGGGTAATACTCCGTACCATCGTTGTAGTTCCCTGTATATAAAAAACATTAAAAACTTAAGATGTTCTCGAAAGAGCGTGAAAGGTTTTCCAGGGCTTAGAAATAACGTGTGTGTTATATCCTTTTACTGACTGAATGTTGTTTGCACAGTAATTCATCATAATCCAATATATACCATTGAACTGAAAAACGCCTAAACACTTCAACAAGCACATGTCAATACAAATGCGATATGCCTATTTGCTATCTCTATACGATATATTAAAAATAATGTTTATCATATCACACGGTGCGTGGTATCATAAATGTGATCATGAATATGTTACAGTTTGTAAAGATAACCGTTTTGCCTTCAGTTTCAAACAATGAAAACATCTTTCAGAGCAAACAGTGTTACCAACTTTAAATATTGATTTAGGCTGTAATACGTTGGAAGGAAAACCTTCTCAACAACACTTGACATTTGTTGAGAGAGCGAAATACAGTTCATATTTCAGACGTTTACAAATCTGAGAAACACATTTGATAACAGCTGAAAGACATTTGCCCAGCCGAAAACCGCAATGTGTGTTCGACTTGAAAAAAGGTAACTGATTCTATATGGCAGGCCTGAATGTAACATTTCCATTGCCGGATCACGCATATCCCGCTGTCGGGCTAGTCAAACATATTCCATTGCGGTACACAACCGCATAGCCCGGATACAGCACGGTGTCACGTGACGTTGCTAGCCCCAAGTCGTCCATCAATACAAGAGTAATTCTCTAATGTTTTCCTCCGAAGACCAGCTATAGAGTCGAGGGTTTTTATATCAGGTCTAGTTATCGATAGGCACCATAACTTGTCATTAAAAATACATAATAATTGAACAGTGGCATGTGATTGCCTTCATTGTATTGATTTCATTTTGAAATCAAGTTGACGTTATCACCTTAATCGGGGCGGTTAAATTAGTCGTTCAAGCGTTGATATTCGATCGTTGAAGACAACGGGTTCGATTCCCACATATACAATGTGTTAAGCCCATTCTGGGTGTCCCCGCCGTGGCTGGAATAGTGCTTAAAGCGGCGTAAAATTTCACGCCAAAGTTATATCTTGATCCCACAAGGGTACAATTGAAATTTTCGGTGTCCCATTTTGATATTTGATCGTTGAACAGTACAACGGGTGAACACCCTATATACACTGTATGGGGCGGTGGGGTAGCCTAGTGGTTAAAGCGTTCGTTCGTCACGCCGAAGACCCGGGTTCGATTCCCCACAAGGGTACAATGTGTGAAGCCCATTTCCGGTGTCCCCCGCCATGATATTGCTGGAATATTGCTAAAAGCGGCTTAAAACTAAACTCAC
The DNA here is from genome assembly GCF_003918875.1 of Haliotis rubra. NCBI lineage: Eukaryota > Metazoa > Mollusca > Gastropoda > Lepetellida > Haliotidae > Haliotis > Haliotis rubra. Next base: position 2,119,874 of record NW_025767457.1, read on the forward strand.
TCACTCACTATATACACTGTATAGTTAAACCTTGCTAATCCGGAAGTCAGATACCGGAAGTCTGCACCAGTGGATTTTAATTTTTCTGCTCATAAAATTGCTCGTTGATCCGACCCAGAACCCGGAAGTTCATGTGTTAGACATGACTGGCCTATATTCACTTTCATAAAACGCCATAACATTCAACACTCTGAGTGAGCAAGTTTACATTTATGCCGCTTTTCAACACTCAGAAGCTGAAGTGAAGGGTCGCTTTAGACAGTATCAAGTTATATCGGGTGTCCACCTGATGTAGGAGGAAAGGCGGAAGTCATGCAGTTATTAAATGTTTTCAATCACGGTTGTGGTTTTGATACAAACAACATAATACTGTAATCAAGGCAAATCTGAAATTCGAACTCGGTCAACGGATCCTTGGAAGTAAGGGGCATAACTCTGCGTGGCCGTGGCACTGTATATTCTACTGGGCCAAGCTTGTAAAATTACCCAGAATTCAACACGCCTAACGTGTCTAATAAGGGTTTTAGTGTGTAGTTTATTTCTCGCTGAAGAGTTTGGTTGGTTGGTTGGTTGGTTGGTTGTCGCCGTATCAGCAATATTCCAACCATATACGGCGGTCTGTAAATAATCAGGTCCAGAAAATCCAGTAACTGACGTCACTGATCCTGACCACAAAATCACGTTAATCACCTCAAACATGGGTTGCTGAAGGCTATTTCCAACCCCGATTTTCAAGATAGCATGGCGAACAGAAGTGACATGCACTTACAGTAAACCCTCGTCAACACGAACTGGTCATCATTATTATCTTCCCAGAATACTTTCTGACATATGCATATGGTCCGATGTCGCATGCAGGCACTGTTTCCAAAATGAATTATGAAAATACAAATACAATAATAATTCCGATATAGAAACTGTATTTTTAGTATTGTTGTACTGGTTGTGTTTGATGTTGTTATATAAGTAGTAGGAGCAGCAAGAGCAGCAGCAGCAGCAGCAGCAGTAGTAGTAGTAGCAGTAGTAGTAGTGGTAGCAGCAACAACAACAGTAGTAGTAGTAGTAGCAGCAGCAACAGTAGGATTTTTGGTTTGGTTTGTAGTTAAACGCCACACTCAGCAATATTCCAGCTATATGGCGACGGTCTGTAAATAATCGAGTCTGGACCAGACAATCCAGTGATCAACAGCACGAGCATCGATCTGCGCAACTCGGATAGTATGACATGTGTCATCCAAGTCAGCAAGCCTGACCACCCAATCCCGTTAGTCGCCTCTTACGACAAGCATGGGTTTTTGAAGGTTCATTCTAACCCAGACCTTCAGGGGTCAGCAGCAGCAGTAGTAGTTGTAGTAGTAGCTGTAGTAGTCGTAGCACAACCGAAGCAAAAGTAGCTGCAGCAGCTGCTGCAGTGGTGGTATTTAGGAACTATTTAAACATTATGTCAATTGTTTCGCAGTTTCCTCAACTGTAAAAGGTCAAATATAATTACACTAATTCATAATGGGATGAAACAAGATGGCGTCTACTCCATCTGACTAGGATTCGAGATGCTGTTTCAACGCACGTAGTAGATATAGCTGTTATGTTATACACACCGGACTAGCTACACAGATAAACATGCACATGCCGATATAGTTCCTGGATGACGGTATACAACATATCACGCCCATCTTCAGTATCAAAGAAGGATGTTTGCCCATCACGGATGTTAGCGTAACAAGACACCGACCTATGCCATGGTGCACACAACACAGACTCGCTGCATGTGAGTTAATATTTGACGAGCACAGTTGGGCGTGCTGGCCTGTGCAATCCTGTGATTGTTGATAGTTCTGTAGACCTCATGTAACTTTGATTGCTCGCGTGCAGGACCCGTGGCTAGGACGAGAGTATGTTTCTCTATGCACCCTCTCAAATAGCACAAGACTGATCGATAACATTACGATCCCCACATTCAACTTTATTGTTCAGACATTACGTGTCATGTTAACTGTTATAAAAGGAGGAACTAATATTTGTAGACTTTCTACATCTAGACTATCTCCCCACATGGGCACAATGTGTGAAGCCCATTTATGGTGTCCCCCGCCGTGATATTGCTGGAATATTGCTAAAAGCGGCGTAAAACCCAACTCACTCACTCATTCACTCTAGACTATCTGCTTTCTACTTCATATATACTGTCGTGTAAAAGGTATACACTTGAAAATTGGATTCGACCAAATAATTAAAAACTTTATCAAACGTTACTTGCTGTGAATGGGTACCTCGTAAGGAGGGAAAAACCACATTAACTCGGTGCGCCTAGTGGCTGCAAGAGTTGTATGAACCCCAGGGAGTTGAGATTGATAATACGATGCGCCGTTTGAGTTTGACATCCAATGATCGAGGGAAAATGAAAGCGCCTTTGAGCAGCTGAGCGGGATATTGGCGCTATACAAATGTTAGTATAATAATAAATAATAATAATAATAGAACAGTTGACTTTCCAACGCAGACTTAAGGTCCAGTACTAAACTACGGAACCCGTATCTACCGCACCATCGAATAACCATTTGTCATAATTTAATTTTTTACCACCGTCAAACTTAAGGATGTGTAGTCTTATTACTAAGTTTACTTTCAAAGTTAGTGGAAGTTCACTTTGAAATGAGGGACTATGGGTTTATAGCTTGTAGAAATACTCCAACTAGACTGACGTACAAAAGAAACTACACACCTGGTGGTTTGGGATTGTTTTGATGAATTATATTCTTGAGTGTTTTGATATCGACTTACAAGTCACAAACATTGTGTACATGTTGACAAAATGTTCGTGTTGTTTATGGTAGAGAATGTAAGGGTATGAATGAGAGAGCGAGTGATTTGTCTTTTCTTATTTTTTATTTTCTGTACTTTCAAAAAACCATGTAACCACACCAGTATGTATGCTATGTATACATGTAAACTGTTATCAGGAATAAAAAAAAAAAAATATTCAGCTGTGTATTTTATTTTGTCAGTATTTTATTTTGTCAGTATATATCACAAGGGAGATTACAAGAACGAACTTCACATACTGAACCAACGTGGAGAATGGAACCCGGATCTTCCGCATGTCGAGAAAATCATTTTACCACTGGGCCACCTTTCTATTAAAGTCTTTGATTGGCATTTAGACGTAAAACACACAAAAGAGGAAAATTCATGGATGTCAAAAAGTCAATGAATTTGGTCAGATGGTCATGGCACCGTCAATGAAGTGATCATTGTGCGAAGATGGTCTTGAGGTAAAGTATAGGAGCTGCGATCAACCTAGCGCTACAACAGCTTTGTAGAAAGGGGTGAGTTTAGTTTTACGCCGCTTTTAGCAATATTCCAGCAAAATCACGGCGGGGGACACCAGAAATGGACGTAACACATTGTGCCCATGTGGGGAATCGAACCTGGGTTTTCGGCGTGACGAGCGAACGCCTTAACCACTAGGCTACCCCGCCGCCCCCTTTTGTAGAAAGGACTTCAGGCTCGTTCACTATAGGTTCATGGCGTGTCGTCGTACCCTGACTGTGTTGGTCGTTGTTCGCCACATCAATCACTGGATTGTCTGGCCAAGACTCGATCATTTACCAGTTACCGTTACAGAACTGGGATATTGCTTGATGAGGCGTTAAACAATAAACAGTTTATTGTAATATAACATCGTTTCTACAATCGAACAGCGCTTAAATGGTTTGGAACAGATCCGATTGCTGGTTTTTTTGTTTATTGTTGATTTGTAACGACAATGAGAGTCCATAGCCCCACTGTACACAAGCGTACAGTCAATTACATTCGATAGCCCCAATGTACAGATTCAGAACATATCTACCGAAAGTACAGTCCCTGCTGTCGGATCATCCCAGACGACCAACACCATCGGACAGCCTCGTCCATTATCGATTCCCTCCGCCTGCGTCAGACACTCCTCGAACCTACCGTCGGTAAAGGTCATCCAAGGCCAACCTATGACCCTGACCTATGACGTCACTAAGTGGTTCATGTTTCCGACATCCACGTGCTATTTCTCCCGATGGAATCAACTGAGACCTACTTCTCGGCTACATGCAAGCTCGCCAGCGGTCAGGGAAGGCACGTTCCGAATTCTCACCATGTCGAATGCCCCTGACTTCTACATACAGATATTTGCAATATTACAGCAAGGTATTCCAGCCAGACATAATTTCACAACTTAAGTATGGCCTGTAGAAAAACGCACCTTGACAGTTCGACAAGAAAGGTTATAGTAGCTTGTTCTAAATGGGGAAATTCAGAAATTCTTCAAATGTTGGTAAATGTTTGCATGAGGCAAAGCTCTCCTCCAATCTTAGATGGACCCACGCGCGCAGGTCAAAGAATTTGAGCAGAATGTCGGGTGTATATTTACCAAGACAAAATGGAGACGGCTGGTTATCGTTGTTTTGGGGTGAGGCGTCCTCATTCCGTATTGGATATATAAGTGCAGGGGCGGATACAGCTTTTTGAGAAGGGGGGGGAGCACTCTATTGAGAAAAGGAGGGTTGCACACTTCATTTTCACCCGAGTTTCAATGGTCATTTAACAAACTTTCAGCACAAAAAGGGGGGTGCGCACCCCTGCCTATAAGCTCTATCATGCACTCAGTTCACCTCAAGTAAAAATGGTAAACTCGGCCAACTTCTACTGATCCAGACTAATTACCAGAAGGGTGACCTAACATAACATAAATACCTCACTCATAATAATGGTGTGACGATTCATCGATACGCATCGATCCATGGGCCTCCGATACAGTGAATCGGTACAAAGTCTCCCAATACGATACTTCAAATGGGCCACGATACATCGGTGTTCAACTTTGAATATTGCCGAATCGCGATGTGTCAAGATATACTGTTTTTAAAATCACCACAACTTCATGCTATTATGTGACTGCAGTGACAGCATCCAGCAACATGCAGATATTAAAGATGTTTTTTATGTATGTTTTCTGTTAAAACAGTATTATTTTGTATTTATTTTGTACTTGTTTTTGAAAAAGTGTCTACTGTGACTTTTTCAAATTTAAGTTTCTTTCATTTAAACATTGCATCTTAAGGAGCTTTATAGTTGGTGTTAGAATTAAAGGTTTTAATATCGTGATACGTATCGTATCGCCACCTTATATCGGGATTCGTATCGTATTGCAGCTTCATTGCACAATTACTTTGGCAATATATCGTAACTAAGCTTTTAGTATCGTGATGTATCGTATCGCAGGTTGTATGCCAACACCAGCACTAACTCATACACAATACACAAACTTCGACCCGACTTAATATTTTGGTATGGTTTAATGTCAAGCTCGAGGCAGGGAAACAAAAAGTACCATTTCTAGCACATCTTTTTGTAAAACGCGGTCGGGATTCGAACCACTTTCCATTCGCCATTCTATCCACTAAACCATGAAGAATGTCTCCATGTTATATAAACGTGTGCTGGAGTTGATAAGATGGAAAAGCTATCGATCTATGATGATAGATAAACTGACAAGTTTCGTTGTATCTGTTTGATGTCTTTACGGTAACGAGAGTGCGACATTTCGATACAGATTCTTGTACCGTTGTCAAGCAGTTGGGATACGACGACATCTGTCATCCAAGTCCAATCCCGCTAGTCGCGTCTTACAACAAGCATGGGTTAAGAAAAAAGTGAAAATGAAAAGTCTATATTCTTCAAACCAAGCACATTGCAACAATCACACGTTGTAAGCACGTACAGGTTCACCACTTCCGAGCATGTATCAGTTCACAAACTCGTATCCTTATTTAGGCCTGAAACCTGCATTGATGGTATTGCCTAATTTAGCAGTAACAGTCCAGAGTAGATTATAGCGATGTACTCGCTACCACCTGCATCTGCCCTCACCCCAGGTAAACATTGGAGGCCTGGTGTTGACACACTGCAATTTGCTCACTCAAAGGCTTATCTCATGTCCACAAATACTGGAAATTGCAGCACTCCTTAGAAAGTCGCCTTAATACATGTAGCTTCACTGTTACAAATGGTGGTTAAGTCGGTAGTTTGAGGGAGCACACTGTGAAGTGATGCGCTTACAGGAAGACAAATGGGTTTTTTCGGCGAGAGCTGTTTTGTTTCATCTCTGATAAGATTTAATGAGAATGATCTTCCTGCCCTAAACATGTGTACGTTATTAAAACCGAGACTACTTTCTTTATTCTTTATTGGTAAATTAGGGTATAACGGCCCATTCACGATTATATCACTTACAGAGCGACGTGGGTGCGTGCCTTCCTGGGTGTACTGGTCGGACTAAATATGGTGCCAACCCAATGAGGTGGTGAGGTGAGGTGAAATTGGGTTTAACGTCGTGCTTGAGAATATTTCGCTCATATGACGACGTGCATGCGTGTGTATGTGTATGTGCGGCTGCTTGTACTAGCCCAGACTTAGGCTGGTTTTATAGTGCTAGCCCACTGAGATACCATGCCGCAGTGAAGCATGACTACCCCACTCAGACACATTACACTGACTCCGAGCCGACCAGTCCTTGTACCCATTGATGCCGAGCGCCAGGCAGGAACCAACAAGTACCATATTTTAACGTCTTTTGGTATGACGCGGTCGGGGATCGAACCCGCGACCTTCAGCTCTCCGGGCGGACGCTCTAACCACAACACCACGGAGGCGGTCCCAACCCAATGAGAAACCATGCCTCTGTTTAACGGGGTACGCTACTTAAACACAGTACAAGGACCCCGAGTCGACCGTATTTTCTATCATAGTACCGGGACGGTGGGGTAGCCTGTTGGTTGGCTCGTCACGCCAAAGGCCCGGGTTCTCTCTCTCTCCCCAAACGACGGCCAGGGGAAAAAAACAACAGTGTATGAAATAAGGCAAACACCCAGCCAGACATCAGGGTTGGTAACTTCAAAATGTTACCAGCTCAAAATGGATCTAACCAGACCAGACACCAAGATATGGTGAATTTACTCAAATGTATGACTGTCACTTTAAGGAAGGATACATACAAAACGTAGTGAGTGAGTGAGTGAGTTTGGTTTTACGCCGCTTTTAGCAATATTCCAGCAACATCACGGCGGGGGACACCAGAAATGGGCTTCACACATTGTACCCATGGGGATTCGAACCCGGGTCTTCGGCGTGACGAGCCAACGCTTTAACCACTTGGCTACCCCACCGCCCCTCTCAAATGTATGGAAGATCTAACAAATTGAATAGACCATTGGGCTGGCTAGCTGTACATTTAGACCGTCCGTCAGAAATCTAGCCTGTCTCGGGCGGTCGGACGGGCCTTATTTCATACACTGAAAACAATCTTTCAACTTTTGCTAGGACTGAACCCTCGACTGACTGACTGACTGAGTTTAGTTTTACGCCGCGTTTAGCAATATTCCAGCAATATCACGGCGGGGGACACCAGAAATGGGCTTAACACATTGTGCCCATGTGGGGAATCGAACCCGGGTCTTCGACGTGACGAGCCAACGCTTTAACCACTAGGCTACCCCACCGCCCCTCTCAAATATATGGAAGATCTAACAAATTTAATAGACCATATTGGGCTGGCTAGCTGTAAATTTAGACCGTCCGTCAGAAATCTAGCCTATCTCGGGCGGTCGGACGGGCCTTATTTCATACACTGAAAACAATCTTTCAACTTTTGCTACGACTCGACCCTCGAACCTCTCTCCGTTCAGACCTGTATTGACACTGGTGGAGGCAGCAATTTCTTTTCGCCTTTAACATGCAGACCAGTAAATCGTGCTGTTGGTCTCTTGGAATGAGCGAGTGAGTTGGAGCGTTATTCCAGCAGTATCACGGTGGACGAGACCAGAAATGGGCTTCACACATTGTACCCTTGAGGGAAATCGAACCGGTCTTCAACCTCTAGGCTACCACACCGCAAAGGTCCCTTGGAACACTACGTCGGTTTAAAAAAAACATGATGATAGTATACATCGTTTTTGGTTCTTCTCCTACCCACTAAATTAGCTCATTCAGCATTTACTGTTACCGAGCTATGCCGCTAAACAGAATAAATTACACTGTTCCCACGGAAATGGCACCCGTCAGTACATATATACCTTTGGATGGCACATTTGAGTTACAAGCCCCTGTAATGCATGAAAATGTTTGACATGAAAATGTTTGACATCGCGTTCAAGAGTACTGAAACATGCATGGACATGTTTTCTTACACCTAATGCCGACCAACAGGCATTGTAAACAGGCTTTGGTATGACGAAACCAGGGATCGAACCCCCTTGCCTTCTGCTCCCAAGACAGATACAATCCACTGGACCACATAGTGCAGACCTTCCAAACAGATAACGGTTCTGAATGCAAGATTTCGTTGTACGTCCACACACGGGATTCATTAAACAACATCACAATGGCAACTGTTTGAAGTTTTAATTTACATTCATTATGTCAACAAATGCATCACCTTCCCAGAAAAAAACAAAGTAAACAGAATATATAACAGAACTTGTCAGAGTTTAACAACATGTAAACCATCAAAGTTTTCAAAATAAATATGATCAATTCACTACATTTGACATGTATGTTAATTCTTAATCTTCAAGAAGGTTGACAAATAATATATTCTTTCACTAATGACTAACTTGCTTACACAGAAAAAGACTCCTTTACAAGATTTTAGCAAATGGCATGACAATATCATGTAAACAAAATGAGGGTACAAACATTTTCTCAAACAAAACAACTTCTCATCCAAAGAATCTTGTAAATCAACACAACATACCAGTTTGTTTGGTAATGCTTTTATAGCTACAGTGAGCCCAGATACTTTGCCAACAATTCTATCAAACTCTCATAAAGCAGCATGTGCCCACAGATTTCAAAGTAGACAAGGAAGAGATAAATGAAAAAACCAGACTGAGGGCATGGTAAGCTAACACTCTCACCACTCACCGACCAACTTATGCTGATCAATAATCACATGATTACTTTATCATGCATAATAAATGACTTATCAGTATGAACATAAACATACACTATTATGAGATAAATATTTAATATTAAATACTTATATTGATAATCTCTGCAGTTAATTTTCTCATGTCAAACAGCAATATTCAAGTGCATTCTTGTACCAGCAAACTGCCTGTAAAGCTGTAAAAGCGTGAACCAGAATATCACAGAAGATGAGAAAGTTAAGGATGATCCACATTACATCAGGTGCTAACCATGACATTCTGGGAAAGGATCTGTTTAGTTACACTCAATCTGAATTTGTTGAAAGGAAAGAAAACACAATGTTCAGCAATAGGATTAACAAGACCCAAAAGCTACACATACTGCACCAGTGGGGAAATGAAACCAAGGATGTTGACCAGAGTGAGTGAGTGAGTGAGTTTAGTTTTATGCCGCACTCGAACCAATGACTTCGGCGTGACGGGCGAACGCTTTAACCAGTAGTAATCCCATCGCCCTTAACGCCGGCAGTCATCATCCGATATGTCAAAAGGGTTTGTTTGTTGTTATTAATGCCGCGCTCAGCAATATTCCAGCAATATGGCGGCGGTCTGTAAATAATCAAGTCTGGACCAGACAATCCAATGATCAACAGCATGAGCATCGATCTGCGCAATTGGGAACCGATGACATGTGTATGTTGACCAGAAGCAAATGCTTTAACTACTGAAGCACCAACGTGTGTCAATAAGTTTTCAGCTTCTGAGTGAGTATGGTTTTCGCCGCTTTTAGCAATATTCCAGCAATATCACAGCAGGGGACACCAGAAATGGGCTGTACACATTGTACCCATGTGGGGAATCGAACCCAGGTCTTCGGCGTAATGAACGAATGCTTTAACCACTAGGCTACCCCAACGCCCCTTTTCAGCTGCAGTCACAGAAAAAGTCCTGTCAAACATTATGCAGCTAAATGTTCAAAACTAACTTCCCATTTCAACCTTAGTTTGAATGTGATGACAGAAAGGGTAAAACAAAATAGTTTCCAGATTTCATGTTGAAGAAAAATGTAGGTATTATATATAGGCCATTGTTATGTCAGGTTTTGTGGAATTTTATTGAACTGCAAATGGATTCCTTATAAAGATGAAGTATGGGTTAATGCCTCTTTGTAAATATTTCAATTGGGTTGTAATCCAAGAGAACTGGTGCGGAGCTGACACAAAACCAGGAAAAGGGGCATGTCAGAACATTGCAGGAATCCACTATTGTCCAGTTCTGGCTACACACTGATTTAAACATAAAAAAATAAAGGCCAACATAGGTTGAATTGACATTATTATAATATTCACAAATTTCAAGTCTGGCAACTTTGCTGTTTAGAATAAGCTTAAGCTGCATAGAAACACAGAATGTCACGCTTTGCGTCCATCTCAATGAGGATAATGCCTGTAGTTCAGCAACTATATGGCAGAATTGGAAAAGAATGCCTTCAACTTGTCGGCATGACTACCAACAGTGCATGATACAGCCGAAGAGGCTAAGAGTCATGGTGCTAAAATTACCAACTCATTCAATTCAGTTCATTAGACAACTAGTTTGTGTTCAGGCTTTAGTAATGTTCATGGAATAGTCCTGAATGTGTGAAAAGTCACTTTATGGAGGAGCTGCACTATTCATTTCTTTAAAATAGGACACTGCAAATTATGAACCACTTCTGCAAAACTGGCTGCCTTATCTCAGCTGTCAATACGGTATGTGTGTAATATACTAGCTTCTCTTTCCAGGATGCCACAGACTACGGTATGTACACATATTAACATATTCACAAAGAGCATTCATACAATTGCATAATTCACACAAAAAGAACATTCTAAAGATCTGACAGATATCGATTCAGAAGTCATTCATGCACAAACTCTTGAAGACCAAATTCTTATACTGACTGTTCAGACTGTAGTATGTTGTTATACATCAGTACAAAAGCAAGTCCAAATGAGAAGACACAAAAATATCAAGTCAGTCAGGAAACATCTGGAGTAAGATCAAACCAACATGCTGCTGTTAATACTGTTGTTTAACACTTACAATGTCATAACCACCTGGAGGTATCATGTATGGGCTTCACTGGTCAAAGGAAATCATCACCAATATTGACTCATAATTCAATACGTTGTATACAATGTTACATGTCACTTTAAGGAAGGATACATACAAAACGTAGTGAGTAGTGAGTATGGTTTTACGCCGCTTTTTAGCAATATTCCAGCAATATCACAGCGGGGGACACCAGAAATGGGCTTCACACATTGTACCCATGTGGGGAATCAAACCCGGGTCTTCGGCGTGACGAGTGAACGCTTTAACCACTAGGCTACCCCACCGCCCCCATACAAAACATAGCTTCAGGGCATTGTACAAAGTGATCTTAGCGCTCAGGCAACCGTAACTCCCATTGCTTATTATAGACTTAAGGTCACCTTAGTGCTAAGATTGTTTTATACAACAGCACCGAGATGTTTAACTCTTTTGAAGCTAACATTTTGTTCTCAAGTAGATAATGATCCAGCAATGCTGAAAACAACTAGAAAGAGCCTGCACGTAATGTTAACTTATTAAATTAAATTAAATTTATTACAGTGTTCTGTCTCATGTATTGTAAGATAAATGACTGTTACAAAACGTAGAACACAGATCATGGTTCAACAAAAGGTTTCTCCACCAGACAAATGTCAGTAAACATTAGTAATGATTAGTAATGTTTCACATTGAGGTAGTCTGAAAATATGAAATGTCAAACTCTTCATGTTCTCTATAAAACTGAAAGGACATTATTTGTGACATGAAATGATAATTGATAGGATTTTTTTGGGCCACCTGTTCAAGGGAGGTAACTTAGTGATGAATAACAGTGACAGTGAAAAAATGTGTCTGTTCTTCAGCCACTTTATTTGCGTTTTAAATGAAGTTCCAAACATGTGCAGTTCACAATGTCAGAACTCTGTTCCCCAAATCTAACAGGCTAACATGTTCACTGATGTCCTTCGCCACAGAAACTGCCATACCTCCTGCAAAAGCATTTTGTCTTTGTTCGCTAATCCTTCTTCCTTGAGCATGAATCCAGTGCCACAAAATACAAAACAAAGAAAGTCGAGCCCTTCACACAAAATTGCGAGATCTAAAATAGAAATGTATGCCATGATTTAGGATAACTTTTCCTTTGGACAGTTATTGTGACTTGAGTGAACACGATGTCACGCTCCAAGACAACACACAGGTAAAAGGCAGGGAACAGTATGTGACGTAAGAGATGTAAGGCAGCATCACCATGACAACATCAACAACAGTCAGGATAGTGTTTTTAAAGGAACAGGAAAGAAATGAAGTGTGAAATTATATCATAACTGACATGCCTTTAACATTCATAATGAAATATGGCCCTGGATGTAATTAACATCCAATCATTCACTTTACAGGTGAACAGATCTTGATTGATCAACTTTTCTGCATAGCTTATAACCATGGTTTATATATACGATACAGTTCCATTTATCACTATCACTGTCATATGCAAAGTGACAGAGATCAAAGTAATGCAGACTCGCTAGCAAGGATACGATGCTGCTAAATTAATTATCATAACCAAACGTTATCCTCACATTTGATTTATATAAGCAGATCCTGCCACAGCTAAAGAAAGCAACTCTGCACAGTGAACTATTACCCTTCAATCAGAGGGTAACAGGGGCCCCTGCAAATGGCCAAGACAAGCTGTCTGACACTAGAAAGCTGTTTCAACATAATGGTAAATCTTCTGCAATCTTCTTTTCTTCCATTAAGGACTTATAAACATACAGCATCTGTTTGACAACTGTCACTGATTTAAGGCTTAAAAGCATCTTAACTCCATTCCACAAAGTGTTCTTAGCGCTAAGTTGATTGTAAAACCCATACTTTAACATTGGCTTACGATAATCACAGCGCCAAAATCACTTAATGGAACAGGGTTCAGGTTTATTTCTCTCCTTAGATACACCGACAGTACAAGCAACCCCATTCATCCATCTGTCCATTCATGCATCTACTTCTTGCCCCCACCCCACAGCCAGCCCTTGACGAAGCCTGTGATTCCTCCTGCTGCCTTCTTCTGCTCCATCTTCTCCTCCAGAGACGGGAACTCCAAGTGATTCAACGCAAGGTCAAAGAATAAGGGCCGACAAGGAATAGGCTTGAAATCTGGCGGGAACGATGTAATATTGGGCTTCTTGCTGGTTAAAGACCTATCTTCTGCAAATGTGTCCAAACGATCTTTGAGAGGCTGAAAAGAAAACATACGAACATAGTAAGTTTTGTTAGAGTGAAATTATAATTATTAAAAACATGTTTATACATGAGGAAACAAGGTAAATGCCCTATCAGAACAGAGGGTCTTAAAAGTTATCTGCCCTTAAATTCTCACCAACGAGCCTATTGATTTTACGACACAAATTGTAGGCTGACAAAAGTTATCTCCCCTCAAAGCTACACTATTTCAATCTTTCTCTTCTGATGGTAATGCTTGATGTGTCTTACCCTCTTGTCACTAGATGGCAGCACTCCAAGGCTGTCCGTAGTATCATCCGTCTTCAAGATACTGGAGGCATGACAGGAATACATCAACCCGTTGACGTCTTTCACCAGTTCATTCAACTTGGCTACTTCACCCTGATAGACAAAATAAGGTCAAGGATAAGTTTGAGCGTTCTTTTCGAAATTCTCACTAAATGACGGCTGTTTACAAACATTCAAATAAAGACCAGACAATCCAGTGATTGATAGTATGAGCTGCGATCCACACACACACCCATGATTTGTTTGTTGTTGTTTTGGATCATTTATTTCACACCACTCAGTAATATTCCAGCTATTTGACCGTGACCTGTAAATAATCAAATCTGGACCAGACAATCCAGTGATTGACACAATACTCTTACAATCTGCTAGTAACCTACTCCAGTACAGAATCCCCAGAGAGTTGTGTCAGTGAACATCTGTCTTGAAAACTTGATTCTTTTATGCTGCATTCGTTTGATTTTGAGTACAAGTATTACAGTTTTTGAAAGATACAAATGTGGTATCAGATGGAAAATAGTACTGTCACATTAGAAGACTCTTTGCTTGACAACATTAAAAGAAACTTAAAGTAAACAGCTACTGTTTGTATGTTGGTAAATGTTGCTCAGAAATGTTCCAGCTATACCACATGCCATGTAAATAATCGAGCCAGACAATCAAGTGATTGTTGTGGGCAGCAATTGGTATGATGATACTCAAGTACGTGGCCTCGCCTCACCACCCAACCATTTGGTCACCCAATACAACCAGCATGCAATTCTGGGTACCGATGCTTAACTGGAATCACAACAAGGAAAAGAGACAAAAGGTTTACCAACCTTAAACATCCCTTGGGGTTTCAGCTTCTTGTAGCCAGACAATGCCTTGTCAGCATTGCTGATTGTCCGTTGATACAAGGCTATGGCTTCGGTCCATTTCTTCGCAGCAGAGTATGACTGAGCAATGTAAAAGGATCTGAAAGGAGAGAATGTAATAAGAGTGAGTGATTGAGGTGAGTTTTACGCCGTACTCAGTAATATTCCAGCTATATGGCGGCGGTCTGTAAATAATCGAGTCTGGACCAGACAAACCAGTGATCAACAGCATGAGCATCAATCTGCGCAATTGGGAACCGATGACATGTGTAACCAAGCCAGCGAGCCTCACCACCCAATCCTGTTAGTCGCCTCTTACGACAAGCATGGGATACTGAAGATTCATTCTAACCTGGGATCTTCACGGGTCGAGTGTAATAAGAATACAGCACAATGTTGTCATATGCCATTGTGATATTGGCCATTAGATAATTCTAAACAGTATCTCACTAATATCAGAGTACACTTCAGCTCAATATGAGGAATAAAAGCCCAAACTGATGCAAGTCTCCAGTAATAATGAGTGATTCCAACACAAAAAAAATATCATGACTTAAGTGAAGCTTGGATTAAAACATCACAAGCCGAGTATCCCCACAGGCAAGGGAGACAACTCTGCATTGGAAGTTTTGATGCTGAAAACCAATGGACGGCCACTTACAACCAAAGTGACTTGTTTTGCTTTTTTTCCGTAAGAACAAACTCAGTGAGTTGAGTTTTATGCCAAGACTCAGCTATATTCCAGCTATATGGCGGTCTGTAAATAATCGAAGTCTGGACCAGACAATCAACACCATGAGCATCAACCTGTGCAATTAGGAACCGATGACGTGTGCCAACCAAGCCAGCGAGCCTGACCATCCGATCCTGTTAAGTCGCCTCTTACGACAAGCATGAGTTACTGAAGGTTCATTCTAACCCCAGACCTTCACAGGTTCATAAGAACAACAGAATATGAGCTAGTAAGAAATATTCTCTTCTCATAATCATAGCATTTCACTTACCTAAATGCTTTAAAACTTGTGACTCTGGTTGTGATCTCCTCGAACAATGATGGACTTTCTTCTAACCCATGAAGATTGGGTATATCATTTAAATTCTGAAAGGGAGACAAACATATACCTGTAACAGATCCCTATCAATCCTACCACCTTGTTATAACCCATGAGCACAGGCATGGAGCTTTCAAACCTAGAAACATAATTGTGGCGAACCCATCACCACAGGCTTCTGACGTGCAAAGAGACACATCACTGCACACCAAATTGCATCCCCAACCGAACCACTGATTTCCCTGACATACCCTTGTGGGTATTCAGAATATATCAAGCATACAGAACCCCCTCAATAAAGAATCCCAGTGCTTACATCACCTCACCTGAATAATGATGTCATACAGTCTAACGAGGTCTTGAGGCTTGGTGATCTTCCTGCCCTCCTCTGCCACCTTCCCTGGCAGGTAGTTCTGGAGGTTGTCTATTAGCAACAGGTTTCTCTCCACGGTCTTGGTGAGCCGCAGGTAAGTCAGGTATGAGTGGAGATAGTGCTGGTTGGAGATCCTCCCTTCTACTGGCTGGCCACGAGTTGCAGCTTTAAACACCTACATAAACATCATGGAGTGAGTGAGTTTAGTTTTACAATATTTTTACGCCGCTTTTAGCAATATTCCAACAATATCACTGCGGGGGACACAAGAAATGGCATCACAAATTGTACCCATGTGGGAAATCATAAGAGAGGAGAGAGAGAGGAGAGAGAGAGGGAGTCTTATACCAGAGGAACAGTGTTCACTTCTGACCAGTGGTAGGCTATCACCACTGCCCCCAAATTGTTTTTCATATGGAACTGTTCAGCTACAGTTCATTACAATATTACAAAGTGTAAAATATTCAGTTCTAACAAACATTCTTCAAAAATATTCAGTCATGACTTTTCAGAAAGTGAAGTGAGTGTTCTTGAGAAATTAACACGTTGAGGTCCTGACAGCGTCCTAGATATGTTCCATCATCAAGTATTTCAAACTCTATTATAGCGGTTCCAAAATCGTTTGTGTTGATTATGAGAATATGTGATCAAGCTAGTGGTTTGGCCAGCAATCTTGATTATTTATAATCGGACCACCAAGCTATTGCATAAATAATGACAGTGATCATTCAGTGGCATAAAATGTTTCCGATATGTATATGCATTGGTGGTTGGTATTGAACCCCAATTGTGATAAGCTTGTATTAGTGCATGATTATCCCCAATAACATAAGTGACCTACATATGCATTGACGTAGCAAGACCCCAGTGATGAGCGTCGGGTGGTGACCCTGTGCAAAGTAAACCAAATGTACCTGATCATCCTGTAGAGCATCTCGCAGAGCCTGCTGGGCATCAATACACTCCTTCAGCAAGGACTCATAAATGGACACTTTAGTCTCATTATTCTCTGCTGACTCCAGCTCCTTGGAGCTCTCCTGTATGTTGAGGAGGAACACCCTCACAGACTCAGTTTTCACCGGCACTGTCCGTCCCTGCCACGTTATCTCGGACAATGTGGCTGCCTGCTTTTCTCGGGTCTGAGACAGCAGATCCTGCAGGACAAAGAGATTCACTTATGATACAATATGTGCACAACGTACACAAAATACTAATCACCTTAGGTAAGTTTCACAAGCAAAATCATGTTCTTTTACAGGAAATCTATGCAAAAGTGACTTGTTTCATTCCAGTCAGCAGACCAGAGCTCAACAGTGAGTAAGTGAGTTTAGTCTTGTGCCACTTTTAGCAATATTCCAGCAATATCACAGCGGACAACACCAGAAATGGGCTTCACACATTGTACCCAATCGAACACGGGTGTTTGGTGTGACTAGCAAACACTTTAACCACTAGGCCACCCCAATGTGAAAAGGTCAGTAGCATCACTTGAAATTACATACTGAGGACCAATCAACGACATAATCACATATCGTATATTGTACCCTTGTAGGAATTGAACCTGGGTCATTGGCGTGACAAGCGAACGCTTTAACCACCACTTTTAGCAACATTCGATCAATATCACAGCTGGGGACACCAGAAATGGGCTTTGCACATTGTACCCATGTGGGGAATAGAACCCTGGTCTTCAAGGTGATGAACGATCGCTTTAACCACTAGGCTACCCCAACACCCCCTGAACTGACTGCATATTACAGGCTGAGGTACAATCAACGACACGATCACCACATTGTAGACTTCTTTTGAGCGAGACATGACAATCACAGGTACTGGCAGTGTCACTATGCCATTCAGTTCACCTAAGCAAAACCCATGTAGAAATAGGACACGCAAAAAGGACTTTAACATGTTCAAGACTACTACACTCATATAACGGTATGTCCATGCTGAAATAATTATGAGAAGTGACTTATACCAATCAAGATAAATATTTCACTAACATCCAGTTTTGATGTGAGTTGGTCCTCTCCTGACTTGAGCCTCATGTTCTGGAGGTCCCGAATGGCGGACTCATCCCCGATGTTGTAGGCACAGTAGCGTATATTGGGGGAGATCTCCTCCACACGTGACTGGTACAACACCTGCAGGTCCTCTGTCAGAGCTCCAGACAGCTTCTCATAGATCGTCCTGAAAGCAAAAATGCACTACCTACTGTAAAAGTGTACTACGCTATTGTATCTGTTATGCTAGACTATACTGTTTGCTATGCCAACACTGTTGTTTCATTGTACCATATTCACCATAGGAGGTAATGGCCCAAGGAACTGAAATAATATCCTTAGCCTGACTATACTTACTCTTATAAGTGAGGTGAGGTGAGGTGAGGTGAGGTGAGGTGAGGTGAGGTGAGGTGAAATTGGGTTTAATATCGGCTTGAGAATATTTCGCTCATATGATGACGTGCATGCATGTGTATATGCGGCTGCTTGTACTAGCCCAGACTGATGCTGGTTTTATAGTGCTAGCCCAATGAGATACCATGCCGCAGTGAAGCATCAATACCCCACTCAGACACATTATACTGACTCCGAGCCGACCAGTCCTTGTTGTACCCATTAATGCCAAGCGCCAGACAGGGACCAACAAGTACCATATTTTAGCGTCTTTTGGTATGGCGGCGACAGGGGGAACCGACCTTCCGCTCTCCAGGCGGACACTCTAACCACTACACCACAGGGGCGGTCCTCTTATAAGTATATTATGCACTACTTACTGTATCGGTTATGCTGGACTATAATGTTTGCCATGCCAACATTGATATTCCATTGTATTACATTCACCATAAACAACATGTAGCCTGAATATACTTTCTCTTGTAAGTGTACTACGCACTACTTGCTGTATATGTCATGCTAGTCTATATTGCTTGTTATGCCAACACTGTTACTCCATCAAACCATACTTATATACTTTTGTATATGCTCCACTGAAATGAATATAAATAGTGAAAAAAAAGAAGATATCTCATTTGTATTCATTTGTCAGTCACCATGCAAACAATAGCCTGGTTAGTTAACGCTGCACTCAGCAAATATTCCAGCTATATGGCAGCAGTCTGTACATAGTCGAGCCTGGAACAGATGGAGCCAATCCAGTGATGAACAGCATGAGCATCGATCTGTGCAGTTGGGATATGATGACATGTGTCAACCAAGTCAGCGAGCCTGACCACCCGATACTGTTAGTAGCCTCTTACGACAAGCATGGGTTGCTGAAGACCAGTTCTAACCTGGATACTCATGGATCTAATGGCCTGGTGACAAAATTGAAACAAATAATGTAACAGTTTACAACAATTCCCTTACTTTGCACTTGTGTACTGTTCCATAGCATTCTCCCAACTCGAGGATTCAAAGTAGAGTGAACCTTTGATCCATGCATTGTAGGCCTGAAAATAAGCAGAAACTTTCAAAGTATTGATCAAACATTTCATATCTGCACATACCAAGGAGAAATGGAATTGTTTCCCTGTTAACATTGCTTGTCATCATGGTTATGTGATAAGAAAAACCTGTTGAGATGTTTCATGTACATTATTAAAGATGACACAGCTTAACAAAATTGAAAGGGGAAAGAAAAACCACATACAACCTGTTCCATTGTTGATAACAAAACTCAGTTGTGTGTTCAGACTTGATTATTAACATCATATATAGACAACCAAGCTGACTGCAGTGAGTGAGTGAGTATGGTTTTATGCTGCTTTTAGCAATATTCCAGCAATATGACGGCGGGGGACACCAGAAATGGGCTTCACACATTGTACCCATGTGGGGATTCGAACCCAGGTCTTCGGCGTGACGAGCCAACGCTTTAACCACTAGGCTACCCCACCGGCCCCTGACTGCAGAGTCAAACTACACACATTTCAGTACAAACATACAACTAGACATGAGTAGTGAGTGAATGAGTTTTGTTTTGTTTGTTGTTTAACGCCGCACTCAGCAATAGTGAAGCTATATGGTGGGGGTCTGTTAGTAAACAAGTCTGGACCAGACAATCCAGTGATCAACAGCATGGGCATCATCGCAATTGGGATATGAGAACAGTGTCAAAAAGTCAGTGAGCCTGACCACCCAATCCCATTAGTAGCCCCTTACAGGTACTGGTCACAGACACACTACTGATTTTTCAAATCCACAGGTGAGGAGCCAACAAATGGTATAATACAATCAGGGAGAAATGGCATTCAGTTTAACCAACTATCATAGATTTATCACCCAAAGGGACACAACTCTGGTCATCAAACTGCAGTGTCCTTGACAATTGGGACAGTTATGTCCCTTAGAACAGTACAAAGTGTTTTCCACTGACCTGACACTCCAACTTTGTCCTGGCATCACACTTGGGGCTTTCACTGAGGGCATTCAGTTCATCTGCATGCTGCACAGACTTCTTGAGACGCGACATTAAATGGAACCTTTTCCTTGGCTCTGTGTTGGCTTCTGACTGGAGCTGCATTGCAAATGCCCACGCCCTCTCTGCAGAGAACAGTGGTAACTGAAGATATCTGAAAAAAACATTTATACAGGTAGGGTTAAAGGTTAATTACCTCACTTCAAAAGTGGCAAACCACAAGGAAATGTCTCTAGTTGTCTATAATCTTAAAAGTCACAGAGTAAATGAGCGACCATTGTTTTAAGCCGCTATTTCCAATATCACGACAAGCGACAAAAGAAAAGGGCTTCACATATTGCACCCATGCGCTGAATTGAACCTGGGTTATCGTTGTTACGAACTAACACATCAACAACGTGACTACCCCACCACCCTACTAGTCTTGGACAAAGTAGACATATGTTAATTAAAACTTAATCTGAAACAGTTTAGACACAAACACAACTTATTAAAAATGAAACAGTAAAATTACTTAAAATGGGTTCACATGATGCTCAATACCTTGGATCTGTCATCATTTCTACAGTGATTTTCTTCGGTTGGACTCTGTGTTTACCACCCTGTGGAAAGTGTAGAGACTTGCGTATTCTCCTGATTCTCCTTGAACAGTAACTCCTGTAAAACACATACACGAACATGTCACAGTCAGGAGTTACTCTATGCTGACCTGGATCAATTACAATTCAGTTCACTATGTGCTTATGCTTTATCACTGCTGTGGCATTATTGCACCTGTCCGCCCGAATACCGGGTTTTCCATATTAAATGGTGAGTTTAGTTTCAGAAAACTAAACTCAGTCAGTCAGTTATCACTGCTGTGGCATTATTGCACCTTTCCAGTATTCCAGCAATTTCAGAAACTTTACAACGGGAACACCAGAAATGGACTTCACATATTGTACCCATGTAGGGAATCGAACCCGGATCTTCAGCGCGATGACTGTTTGCTTTAACCATGAGGCTACCTCACCACAGCCTCTGCTAAATGAGCGGGAACAACTTATTTCTTCAAATCAGGTTGAATATGGTGTCAAAACAAAAGATCCTGTAACTCCCAAAAAACAAACTAACATTAAAAACCATAGGCAAGAGAGAAAAAAAGTTTCAAATAATTTGAAGAATCATCAAAAGAATTTATCACAATCAAGCCATGGATTAAGTTGTCATGTTACTGATAAAAAAGAGAATGATGCAACTGTTATTCTCACCTGTATCGCTGGTAGTCACCGTGTCTGAGGCCATGTTGTTGCTGTGCCTCCTTGATTAACTGGAGAACTGGAAAGACAGAATCCATACTAATAAACCGTGGTTACTCTCAGTCTTAAGAAAACAGCACGTCAACATCTCCAACTTCGGGTGAGTGAAAACGAGGATTAACACCTTCCTCAAGATTATTTATCACTTAGTGATGTGCAGATTATGAGATTGTCAGAAAACTGACTGAGTGAGAGTTTGGTTTTACGCCGCTTTTAGCAATATTCCAGCAACATCACAGCGGGGGACACCAGAAATGGGCTTCACACATTGTACTCTGAACCTGGGTCTTCGGTGACGAGCCAACACTTTATTGTCAGAAAACAACTTAACATCATAAACATATGTGGGAATTTCAAACCTGGGTCCAATTCTGGACAATCTCTGAATTTTTCTGGACCATCTCTTTTTTCAATCTGACAACCAAAAGCTCTTTGCTTGAAATCCAAGCAGAAAATGATCAAATAATACACAAGTTCTTCTGACATGTCTGTGCTGTGAGTTTGAAAATACAAATCGCTTGTGTCCTCCTTTCAAGTTGAAATGTGCAATGATATGTTCTGTCCCTATTTCTTATAAAGAAATAAGAACCCCACCTGTAGGAATACTAACTAAAAACACATTTAACATGACAAAATGTGTTACCACAACGTCACCTGAATTTGGGGTATTCCAACAAGCTAACTAGTTGTGGAAGCCGAGGTGGCTGAGGGGGTTAGGTAGCTGACTCTGACCATATAATGGTCTCTGCTCTGAGGGTGTGGGTTCGAATCCTGGACTCAACCCAACAAAAGTAATAGAATCTGTTCTTTACCAAGAAAGTGTAATCCCACATATAACATACGTTACAAAGCTATCTAGTTTCATATTTACATTACATGTTAATCAAAACTGTTCTTTTCATTGCTTGACATATTCCTAGACATATGCACAGTATTATTGCACTCAGAGGAAAACAACATACTTTATGTTAACATTTATCATAGTCGAAATTTTAATGAATTTGGTGTTAAACAACAGACAAACCAATGACGGGCTAACGGTTTATAAGATGTTCATGTTTTGGTAAGAAACAGTATTGTCGACATCGACATTAAAACTTACAAACTGATTAACGTTTAATGTATGTACCTAATACATTGACCCTGAACACCACCTTACTATTAAGTGAACATCTTCTATACAAACTGAGAACTACTTGTCATGTGAAACATATGGAATAATGGACGAGAGAATTCTAATGACTTCAAACTGCTGTCACATCAACACATCCTCAATATGGTCAAAGTAATTATCTGTGGTCAGTTCATGTTTTCATTTGTCACCGCATGCAGTAATCAGCACTTGTTATTCAAGAACTCTAAATCAGTAGATGAGCATAACCTATCCATATCCAGATGTTCGTTTTTGCAAAAATTAGTCACATGTTCGAACATATTGGTCTCATTCCATTTAGAAATATGACATGCTTTTACACTCAGAAAGAAGATAAATCAAGGGAATTCTCTTGTGTTCATTACCATACCTTCTACCGTAAATGACTGGGGTATTGCTTGATTTGAAGTCGTCTGTTCGCCAGACATTTCATTTTCTTGGCCCACGCTTTCCCCTTCGCCCGCCATCTTGTTTTCTGACACGACTAATAATGCCGCGCCCCCTACCGGAAAAGTATACTCGGGACATAACTCTCACTGCCCGACAGTGATTCGATGCTCATTATTGACATTGTGGCGATGCATAAAACGCAGCTCCGTTTTACGTGGATCAAATAATGTTGTATGCTAAGGGACAGTGTGAAAATAGAAAGTGTGTCTCATAGTTCTGTTTCAATTTAGATATTATGATATTTGTAATTCCATTATCACAAAAATCATCTTGGCAATTTTGCTAATTATAACGTATAGGTCATGTCTTCTGGTCAAATCGTTGTTTCAAAAACCACATATGAAATAAATACAGTTTTTTGTGGTCACATTTCTGATACTATCGCTGCGTTTGTTCAAACTTTATAATAACTTAAATTGGAAAACCCAAATTTTCAGTTTGGGAGGTATTTTAAAGCTTAAACAAGCCCAGGTCAGGTAGTGTATTTGATCACATAAATGTGACGTTTTACGTTGAAAACACTTGTTACAACAGACCAATTATGTGTTCCAGTCTGAAATTCCAAATATTGTCCACTCACTGACCACTCACTCACTCGACCCAAGGGTATTTCCCAGGAACCTATGTTTGTCGGAAGAGCGACTGAATGGATCGTTGATATGGTTGGTTGCATTCATGTTCGATGCTCATTATTTCAATCACTGGATTGTTTGGTTGGAGTCAATTACATTTAAATGGAACATTCCTGCTTGCGGATTTAAACAGCACTCTCTCAATCACTCATTAGGGGGCGCTGGGTTAGCCTCGTGGTCAGAGCCTTCGCTCATCACGCAGAAGACCTGGGTTCCATAACTCACATGGTTACAATATTTGAAACCTATTTCTGATGTCCCCTGCAGTGATATTGCTGGAATATCTGAAATATTGCTAAAAGCGGCGTAAAACTACACTCACTCACGGATCACCTTGTGTTTTAAGATGCCGTAATTCTCAGCTCAGAGTTGCGCCCCTTTTCAATCGCAAGTGATAAACGTCTACGACACGCGTCAGTTAAGAATTGTATCTCCATTAGTAGCCCCGAAGATCCAGGTTATAACTGATCTTCACCAACCCATGCTTCTAAGAGGCGAGGGCGGTGGGGTAGCCTAATGGTTACAGCGTTGGCTCGTCACGCCGAAGACCCGGGTTCGAATCCCCACATGGGTACAATGTGTGAAGCCCATTTCTGGTGTCCCCGCCGTGATGTTGCTGGAATATTGCTAAAAGCGGCGTAAACCAAACTCAGTCAGTCAGTTCTAAGAGGCGACTAACGGGATCGGGTGGCCAGGCTCGATGACTTGGTTGGCACATACCATCGTATCCCAACTGCGTAGATTGATGCTCATGCTGTTGATGAGCAGATGGTCCAGACTCAATTATTTACAGACCGCATCCAAATAGCTGTAAAATTGCTGAGTGCGGCGTTCAACAACGCACCAACCAACGTAAGAGACGCTAAACGGGACGGGATGGATGTCATCGGTTCCCTGTTGCGTAGATCGGTACTCATGATGTCATTCCAACTGGATTGTCTAGGCCAGACTCCATTATTTACAAGCCGCCATCATATAGCTGGAATATTTCTGTGTGCGGCATTAAACAACAAAGAAACAAATCTATTCTCCAACAGTGAGTGAGTTTAGTTTTACGCCGCACTCAGCAATATTCAGGCTATATGGCGGCGGTCTGTAAATAATCGACCGCCTCCGTAGTGTAATGGTTAGAGCGTCCGCCAGGAGAGCGGAAGGTCGCGGGTTCGATCCCCGACTGCGTCATACCCAAAGACGTTAAAATATGGTACTTGTTGGTCCTTGCCTGGCGCTCGGCATTAATGGGTACAACAAGGACTGGTCGGCTCGGAGTCAGTATAATGTGTCTGAGTGGGGAATTCATGCTTCACTGTGGTATGGTATCTCAGTGGGCCAGCACTATAAAAAAAACCAGCTTCAGTCTGGGCTAGTACAAGCAGCCGCACATACACATACACACGCATGCACGTCGTCGTATGAGCGAAATATTCTCAAGCACGACGTTAAACCCAATTTCACCTCACCTCACCTGTAAATAATCGAGTCTTGACCAGACAATCAAGTGATCAACAGCATGAGCACTAAACCATACTTATATACTTTTGTATATGCTCCACTGAAATGAATAAAAATATTGAAAAAGAAAATGATGTCTCATTTGTATTCATTTGTCAGTCACCATGCAAACAATAGCCTGGTTAGTTAACGCTGCAATCAGCAAATATTCCAGCTATATGGCAGCAGTCCGTAAATAATCGAGCCTGGAACAGATGGAGCCAATCCAGTGATGAACAGCATGAGCATCGATCTGTGCAGTTGGGATACGATGATATGAGTCAACCAAGTCAGCGAGCCTGACCACCCGATCCCGTTAGTCGCCTCTTACGACAAGCATGGGTTGCTGAAGATTCATTCTAACCCGGACCTTCACGGGTTCTCCAACAGTACACTGACAGCATTGATTTGACGAAATATTGTTCGAATCGATTTGTGAAATAAGCCCAAAACGTTTCCTCATTAACGTACACACAAGCACGCACACTCGTATGGAGCTGCCGGTAAAAATATTTTCGGGAATACAATGGCAGCTTAAAATATCTAATATGTGTATTCGACAAGAGGGAAGTTTAACACGAAGGTGGACAACGTCACGTCGGGGACGCTGGAGGCAAGGTAAGAACACAGACGCTCATTTTTTAACATTTCATCGTTATAATTGATTAAGATTATTTATTAGAATTGATTAAGATAAGCGTCAGAGAAGCGGTGATGTTCTTGATACTGGTGCCGTAGGCGATATGTCGTGAATCATAGGAATGAGTATTACACAACAGGTGACGTGATGTGTCAAGAGACAAGGAGTGGCCATTTTCAGTAATGAGCAGAGTAAAGTGTAAATAGTCAAGCATATACTTTTTTGCAATTATCTGATCAGTGGAAATACCAGAAAATGGCCTTTTTAAAGTGAGTGAGTGAGTTTAGTTTTATGCCGCTTTAGCAATATTCCAGCAATATCACGGCGGGGACACCACAAATGGCTTTACACATTGTACCCATGTGGGGAATTGAACCCGGGTCTTTGGCGTGACGAGCGAACGCTTTAACCACAGGCAAATTGTAGCTCAAATAGGGTTGCGCAACAAAGAGAAAATGACCAGTCTTCCCATATGCGAGTTTCTCTTTGTTGCTCAACCCTATTTGCGCTACAATTTGCCTGTGCTTTAACCAGTAGGAGTTGAAACTGTTTGACATCGCGATCAAAAGTATTGAAACATGCATGTCGGATTATGCCTCCTCTCTCTCTCTCCTCTCTCTCTCTCTCTCTCTCTCTCTCTCTCTCTCTCTCTCTCTCTCTCTCTCTCTCTCTCTCTCTCTCTCTCTCTCTCTCTCTCTCTCTCTCTCTCTCTCTCTCTCTCTCTCTCTCTCTCTCTCTCTCTCTCTCTTCCCACCCCCCCCCCCAGCGTGTGCGTGGTCCGTAAGTGCGAGAGTGTCTGTTCTGTCTCTGTGTGTGCGCAGGGAGACTATATAACGTGTTGTAGATTATCCCTGGTGTGCGCGCGCCTGTTAGTGTGAGGTACACTGGTGTGACACCAACTAACCTCTAACCCTTGTATTCTTGCAGAATGGCACTCCTTCCAGGAATCTGTCTGTTGGTGTTGGTCATCGTGGTGCCAGGGGAGTCTCA
This sequence comes from Haliotis rubra, assembly GCF_003918875.1. Lineage (NCBI taxonomy): Eukaryota > Metazoa > Mollusca > Gastropoda > Lepetellida > Haliotidae > Haliotis > Haliotis rubra. The sequence goes on from NW_025767457.1 coordinate 2,146,797, forward strand.
GAACGTCGTCACGTTGCAGGGGGATGTCCTCATTGGAGGGTTGTTCTCTATCCAGACAAGTGAAGACGGCCAGTGTACTGGCATCAACCGTGTGTCTGTTCAAGTTCACGAAGCCGTTCGGTGGACCCTCCAGCAACTTAATCGCCAGAACTTCATCCCCGAGGTCACGCTAGGTAGATAGAAATATGGCAAATTATTAATTCCTCAGTCTTCATGGTGATTATGAAACCAACTGACCACCAGAAATACACCCAGTCGTCTCAGGCGCTCCAATCAACTGTCAGAAATGCGCCCACAAAATGCCTGATTTGAGTTCGAATCCCCGTTCTGCCTGCTTATGGTTCTAGATTTGTTAGCTTCATAACCAAACTGATGAATACAGTCTAACATCTGTATCACTTCGGGTTTTCCTCCCTCAAGGTAACACGCCGTTATACAACTGAAATACAGCTTAAACCCACAGGCCCTCGTGTCTTTGCGAAGATTAAAGATTAAAATAAGAGATGGCCCCGACTCGAAATGCTACTCAGAACAATAATGTACTGTGAAGCATTTCGAGTCGGGGGTCATCTCAAATTTTTTTAATATTTTTCTTAACATTTTTAATCCTCGGAAAGACACGAGGGCATGTGCTTAAACCGGCGTGAAACCAAACTCACTCAAAACTCACAATGTCATTTTCACCTTGACTATCATGGGCTGTTTGCTATGTCTTCGCCCCAACATTTGTGGAAGTTGATTGAACATAAGCGATATATGCTACTGAGTGTGTGTTGAAACTCACAGACTTCAATCTACAAGCCAAAACATGGGTACAATGTGTAAAGCCTATTTCTGGTGTCCCCCGCCGTGATATAGCTGGAATATTGCTAAAGGCGGCGTAAAACTTAACTCACTCACTCACTCACAAGCCAAAACATGGTGCAATGTGTGAAGCCCATTTCTGGTGTCCCCCGCCGTGATATAGCTGGAATATTGCTCAAAGCGGCGTAAAACTTATCTCACTCACTCACAAGCCAAAACAATGAGCCAGTACAATTTACTATATAACGTCAACAAGAGCCGTAAAGAGTAGTGAGAGTACTGAGAGCCGTATACCACCCCAAACCCCATCTTTCACCACCTATGGTATGTAAACTATTTGATATGTGTTTCCTCGATGCAGTAAAACCATCGTACATGTGTTTTCTTCAAAGTAGGAAACTGTTGTATGTGTGGTTTCTTCCAAGTTTTAAAATCACAGCACATGTGTTTTCTTCAAAGAAGTAAAACTATGGTACATGGTATGGTATATGCTTTTTCGTCCTTGTTAGTAAAAATTATGGTATATGCTTTTTCGTCCTTGTAGTAAAACTATGGTATATGCATTTTCGTCCTTGTAGTAAAACTATGGTATATGTGCGTTTTCGTCCTTGTAGTAAAACTATGGTATATGTGTTTTCGTCCTTGTAGTAAAACTATGGTATGTGCGTGTTTTCGTCCTTGTAGTAAAACTATGGTATGTGCGTTTTCGTCCTTGTAGTAAAACTATGGTATATGTGTTTTCGTCCTTGTAGTAAAACTATGGTATGTGCGTTTTCGACCTTGTAGTAAAACAATGGTATGTGCGTTTTCGTCCTTGTAGTAAAACTATGGTATGTGCGTTTTCGACCTTGTAGTAAAACTAAGGTTCATGTATATTCGTTTTCGTCCTTGTAGTAAAACTAAGGTTCATGTATATTCGTTTTCGTCCTTGTAGTAAAACTATGGTTCATGTATATTCGTTTTCGTCCTTGTGGTAAAACTATGGTTCATGTATATTCGTTTTCGACCTTGTAGTAAAACTAAGGTTCATGTATATTCGTTTTCGACCTTGTAGTAAAACTAAGGTTCATGTATATTCGTTTTCGACCTTGTAGTAAAACTAAGGTTCATGTATATTCGTTTTCGGTAGTCTATGGTTCATGTATATTCGTTTTCGTAAAACTATGGTTATGGTTTTCATGTAGTAAAACTATGGTTCATGTATATTCGTCCTTGTAGTAAAACTACATGTATATTCGTTTTCGTTGTAGTAAAACTAAGGTTCATGTATATTCGTTTTCGACCTTGTAGTAAAACTATGGTTATGTATATTCGTTTTCGACCTTGTAGTATGGTTCATGTATAGGTTTTCGTAGTTTCGAGTATATTCGTTTTCGTCCTTGTAGTAAAACTATGGTTCATGTATCATTCGTTTTCGTCTGTGTAGTTCACGAAGCCGTTCGGTTCAGCAATAATTCGAACTTTTCGTCACCTAGGTAGTAAAAATATGGTTCATGTATATTCGTTTTCTTCCTTGTAGTAAAACCAACTGACCACCAGAAATACACCCAGTCGTCTCAGGCGTCCAAAACTGTCAGAAATGCGCCCACAAAATGCCTGATTTATTCGAATTTTCTGCCATTATGGAAATAGGTTTGTTAGGCATAACAAGACTGTTCAAACCAGCTCTAACATCTGTAACACTTCGGGTTTCCTCCCTCAATACAGACCGTTAGACAGAATGACAATCACTTCTTAAACGGTAAGTTGAGAACGTTTTCCGAAGATTAAAGGTTACTAAGCCTGGTAATGCAGTGAATGCTCGTCGGAACAATAAGACCATGCTACAATTGCTCATCGTATTTTTTATATTTTTCTTATCATTTTATCCTCGGAAAGACACGAGGGCATGTGCTTAAACCGACGTGAAACCAAACTCACTCAAAAACTCACAATGTCATTTTCACCTTGACTATCATGGGCTGTTTGCTATGTCTTCGCTCCAACATTTGTGGAAGTTGATTGAACATAAGCGATATATGCTACTGAGTGTGTGTTGAAACTCACAGACTTCAATCTACAAGCCAAAACATGGGTACAATGTGTAAAGCCCATTTCTGGTGTCCCCCGCCGTGATATAGCTGGAATATTGCTCAAAGCGGCGTAAAACTTATCTCACTCACTCACAAGCCAAAACAATGAGCCAGTACAATTTACTATATAACGTCAACAAGAGCCGTAAAGAGTAGTGAGAGTACTGAGAGCCGTATACCACCCCAAACCCCATCTTTCACCACCTATGGTATGTAAACTATTTGATATGTGTTTCCTCGATGCAGTAAAACCATCGTACATGTGTTTTCTTCAAAGTAGGAAACTGTTGTATGTGTGGTTTCTTCCAAGTTTTAAAATCACAGCACCTGTGTTTTCTTCAAAGAAGTAAAACTATGGTACATGGTATGGTATATGCTTTTTCGTCCTTGTTGTAAAAATTATGGTATATGCTTTTTCGTCCTTGTAGTAAAACTATGGTATATGCATTTTCGTCCTTGTAGTAAAACTATGGTATATGTGCGTTTTCGTCCTTGTAGTAAAACTATGGTGTGTTTTCGTCCTTGTAGTAAAACTATGGTATGTGTGTTTTCGTCCTTGTAGTAAAACTATGGTATGTGCGTTTTCGTCCTTGTAGTAAAACTATGGTATATGTGCGTTTTCGTCCTTGTAGTAAAACTATGGTATGTGCGTTTTCGTCCTTGTAGTAAAACTATGGTATGTGCGTTTTCGACCTTGTAATAAAACTAAGGTTCATGTATATTCGTTTTCGTCCTTGTAGTAAAACTATGGTTCATGTATATTCGTTTTCGTCCTTGTGGTAAAACTATGGTTCATGTATATTCGTTTTCGTCCTTGTAGTAAAACTATGGTTCATGTATATTCGTTTTCGACCTTGTAGTAAAACTATGGTTCATGTATATTCGTTTTCGACCGAGGTTCCTTGACCTTGTAGTAACTAAGGTTCATGTATATTCGTTTTCGGTTCATGTATATTCGTTTTCGACCTTGTAGTAAAACTATGGTTCATGTATATTCGTTTTCGACCTTGTAGTAAAACTATGGTTCATGTATATTCGTTTTCGACCTTGTAGTAAAAAACTAAAACTATGGTTCATGTATATTCGTTTTCGACCTTGTAGTAAAACTAAGGTTCATGTATATTCGTTTTCGTTCACAACCAGCCTTGTAGTAATAAACTATGGTAACCAAACATGTATATTCGTTTTCGACCTTGTAGTAACCACTACAAATTAAGATCCTGGTTCCCCACCTTTTCCCCAAACACACAACTAGAGTAATACGACACATGAAACAGAAAGGTGTTCCCCAAATACTTGCTTTCAACTGTTTGCTGAATCCAGTAATTTATCCGAGCTGTAGTCTAATGGGAATCAATGTATCGTAACGTTGTGTTATTCTACAAAGCTGACATTACAGTGAAAGAACGTGGACCAGAAAGAATAAAAATATACATCTAATACAGGGATAACACATGCCAGCTTCCTCATTCACACTATTCATACACTTTGCATGTTTGTCAACTTTGTTATTTAAAGTGTCCATAACAAGCACGACGTATTTTTGACAACTTCTTTATTAACAGTGTTCATAACAAGCACGTTGCATGTTTGACAACTTCTTTCTTTACAGTGTTCATAACAAGCACGTTGTATGTTGACAACTTCCCTCCCCACACTGTTCATAACAAGCACGTTGTATGTTTGACAACTTCTTTATTTACAGTGTTCATAACAAGCACGCTGTATGTTTGACTACTTCTTACTTTACAGTGTTCATAAAAAGCACGTTGTATGTTTGACAACTTCTTTATTTACAATGTTCATAACAAGCACGTTGTATGTTGACAACTTCTTTATTTCCAGTGTTCATAACAAGCACGTTGTATGTTTGACAACTTCTTACTTTACAGTGTTCATAACAAGCACTTCGTATGTTTGACAAGTTCTCCCCTCACACTCTTCATAACAAGCACTTCGTATTTTTGACAACTTCTTTATTAACAGTGTTCATGACAAGCACGTTGTATGTTTGACAACTTCTCTCCTCACATTCTTTATAACAATCACTTCGTATGTTTGACAACTTCTTTATTCACAGTGTTCATGACAAGCACGTTGCATGTTTGACAACTTCTCTCTTCACACTGTTCATAACAAGCACCTTGCATGTTTGACAACTTCTCTCCTCACACTCTTTATAACAAGCACTTCGTATGTTTGACAACTTCTTTATTTGCAGAGTTCATAACAAGCACGTTGTATGTTTGACAACTTCTTTATTCACAGTGTTCATAACAAGCACCTTGCATGTTTGACAACTTCTCTCCTCACACTCTTTATAACAAGCACTTCGTTTGTTTGACAACTTCTTTATTCACAGTGTTCATAACAAGCACGTTGTATGTTTGACAACTTCTTTATTTACCATAACAAGCACGTTGTATTTTTGACAACTTGTTTATTTACAGTGTTCATAACAAGCACGTTGTATGTTTGACAACTTCTCTCCTCACAATCTTCAGAACAAGCACTTTATGTGTTTGACAACTTCTATATTTACAGTGTTCATAACAAGCACGTTGTATGTTTGACAAGTTCTCTCCTCACAATCTTCAGAACAAGCACTTTATGTGTTTGACAACTTCTATATTCACCATAACAAGCACGTTGTATGTTTGACAACTTCTTTATTCACCATAACAAGAACGTTGTATTTTTGACAACTTGTTTATTTACAGTGTTCATAACAAGCACGTTGTATGTTTGACAAGTTCTCTCCTCACAATCTTCAGAACAAGCACTTTATGTGTTTGACAACTTCTATATTTACAGTGTTCATAACAAGCACGTTGTATGTTTGACAAGTTCTCTCCTCACAATCTTCAGAACAAGCACTTTATGTGTTTGACAACTTCTATATTCACCATAACAAGCACGTTGTATGTTTGACAACTTCTTTATTCACCATAACAAGTACGTTGTATGTTTGACAACTTCTCTCCTCACACTGTTCATAACAAGCACTTCGTATGGTTGACAACTTCTTTATTTGCATTGTTCATAACAAGCACGTTGTATGTTTGACAACTTCTCTCCTCACAATCTTCAGAACAAGCACTTTATGTGTTTGACAACTTCTATATTTACAGTGTTCATTACAAGCACGTTGTATGTTTGACAACTTCTTTATTCACAGTGTTTATAACAAGCACGTTGTAAGTTTGACTACTTTTTTATTTGCAGTGTTCATAACAAGCACGTTTTATGTTTGACAACTTCTTTATTTGCATTGTTCATAACAAGCACGTTGTATGTTTGACAAGTTCTTTATTCACAGTGTTTATAACAAGCACGTTGTAAGTTTGACTACTTTTTTATTTGCAGTGTTCATAACAAGCACGTTTTATGTTTGACAACTTCTTTATTTGCATTGTTCATAACAAGCACGTTGTATGTTTGACAAGTTCTCTCCTCACAATCTTCAGGACAAGCACTTTATGTGTTTGACAACTTCTATATTTACAGTGTTCATGACAAGCACGTTGTATGTTCAGATCATACAACGTGCTTGTTATGAACACTGTGAATAAAGAAGTTGTCAAACATACGAAGTGCTTGTTATGAACACTGCAAATAAAGAAGTTGTCAACAATACGAAGAGCTTGTTATAAATAGTGTGAGGAGAGAAGTTGTCAAACACACAACGTGCTTGTTATGAACACTGCAAACATAGAAGTTGTCAATGTTTGACTACTTCTTTATTCACAGTGTTTATAACAAGCACGTTGTATGTTTGACAACTTCTCTCTTCACACTCTTCAGAACTCGCACTTTATGTGTTTGACAACTTCTTTATTCACCATAACAAGCACGTTGTATGTTTGACTACTTCATTATTTACAGTGTTCATAGTGTTCATAACAAGCACGTTGTATGTTTGACAACTTCTCTGTTTACACTATGGTTCGCTACCATACCTTCCCGGGATCTTGTCTGCGAAGCAGGTGATGAAAATATGGAACTTTACAGGCACTTTTGACAATAAAATAAAAAAAACTGTTTCAATATTATGAGTTATTCCCATGTCCTTGTTAAGTTCCAATCAGAGATTTGAACAAAAAGGTACTTAGGTAGTGTCGTCACCCGATTAACCACATATTTCCAGGTGTTCTTGGACCAGAAAGCACATCAGAAACTCAACCAGTGTCACGTCTGCTTAGCTCACTTCCGGTAGATGATCGTCTGCTACAGATCAGCTACTCCGCCACAGCCACCAGTCTCACAGATAAAACTGTCTACAAAAATCTGTACCGTGTCATAGCGGCAGACAATGTCCAAGTCGAGGTAGGGAAAGGCTTTCAGAGTATTAATATGCTAATGAAAAACTCCATCCACGTCTCTTCTTTGTTTTAGCCCTCTGTATCCTCTGAATATTGATCATATATCTGTTGGCCCTATTATTACTGCCCCAATTTATATAAATAAATATAAATATAAAACGTCAGCAGAGACGAGAATCGCTATTATTCGACATAACAGATTCCATTGGGCCCAAAAGTCAAAATAGAGGTGAAAAGTATACCAAAGGATCTCTGATAATCAGTTATAACACAAGGTGTTCTCAGTAAGGGTAATCAAACCCTGATCTATTGATAGCTCCTGCCAATCAGACAGTTTGCACAACAAAGTATTTGAAGTATTGCTATGCTAAAAGGTGCATCTGTTGTCACAGGTCATGCTGCAACTGATGAAACAGTTGAAATGGAATTACGTTGCCATTGGCTACGAGAATAATTCCTATAGCATTGAAGGTGCAACAGCTTTGAAAGAAGAATCTGAAAGTCGGGAAATCTGCATTCCACTGTTTGAAATGATCACCACTACAAACAGTATTGCTTCACTGCGAGAAAAGCTAGACATTAAGTCAAGCCCAGTTTCAGGAATGGTGTTCATCGGGCAAAGGCACACACTCACTCGAGTCTTGGAATACCTTGATGAACATCTACGCATTGGTCAGTTCCAGTTGATTGTTTCTGAGGCGTTAGGGCTGGAACCATCCTATCTACGGAATGGTCAGAACAACGTGTTTGATAGAGCAAAGGGACTTCTAGTACCGACACCTATGTACAGACCAATTCCGGAGTTCACTTCCCACTGGAACTCTCTGTTTGAAAATGCAACAATATTTCTCGAAGAAGCACAGACAAATCGTTGGTTAGCCCTTTACTTCCAGTCTTTGACTGGTTGTGATCTACTTCCAGGAACAGACATTGCCAAGTGCTGGAGAGACTCGTCCAAGAGCTATAAAATCACACAACAACCTCTCTTCATTTCCTATGCAGTTCTTCTGGCCACTGGTGTGGTGGCACAGTCCTTAAAGAACGTCATCAGTCGGACATGTGGTGCAGGGATTGCAATATGCAATGCCATGAGAGACGTATCACAGGAAACATTAATTGCAGAAATCGAAAAGCTCAGATTAGAACCCTCAGATCTGATGGCTAGTTTATTCCCGGGGACAGGAAATATTTCCTTCATCAAAGGCGAGATACACCTACAGGCTGAGAAGAGCTTGTACGAAATTTATAACTACAAGAGGAATGATACAGAATTTAACTTTCATAAGGTAGGTCATTATTGATGAACAGAATCATATTTCTTCAATCTCTGATTATTATATTCGTCATTATTGATATCATAGCCGATGTCTAAGAGATGAACAAACTTTCAATGTAAAGCTATTGAACGTACATTGGAAAGAAATATGATGTTTCGAATTTTACAAACCAGTATTGAATCTTCCTCTAAATTTAAAACATATTTGGTTACTTTCCACTGTACACTATGACATAATCTACGTGAACTCAATGATGATAGGGGCGACGGGGTAGCTATATGGTTCATGCCTCCGCTCGTCACGCTGAAGACCCGAGTTCGATTCCCCAAATTGGAACCATGTGTGAAGCCCGTTTCTGGTGTCCCCCGCAGTTGTATTGCTGGGCCCCGTTCCTCAAAGCGATCGCAGAGCTACGACTGTCGTAAGTCTATGTTAAAGTATGGGAGTTACGATCACGTCAGGGTTACGATCGCTTTGAGGAACGGGACCCTGGAATATTGCTAAAATCAGCATAAAACCATATTCACTCACCTACTCACTCACTTAATGATGATGGGGTAAGTAATACGTGTGTGTGGCATGAGATATGTTAAAAAAGTTCAGATTGTAGAATTGGTGAATTCTGGGTTTTAATCCATACGTATGTTTACTTTCATACACCCAAGTGGTACGAAAACCTGTAACAAGACATGATAAAATGAAATAGTGCAGACAACAAAAAACACCACCCGACCGTCACAGCTTATGAAGTGTAACGTACAGCGATACGATGTTTCAAAGAAATTAATTCAAAGCATTATGACAAGAAACGTCTTACTTCACATTACATGAAAGGGAACACCAAATAGTCTGAATAATAATAATACCACTCTTGATTTCAATCCCCTTAGTTGAGTGGGGCAAGTATTTGAAATTGGCTTACCTTGCGGATGTGTGAAAGGTGTGCATGTAAATAAGTATTTTCCTTGTTGAAGTATAGTAATCGTAGTAATCTGGGAAAGGAAAGATCAGTCAGAATACAGGATTCGGAAAGGTCCTGTTCCTCTGTGATGTACATCACGTCTCAGACCGCCTCCGTGGTGTAGTGGTTAGAGCGTCTGCCCTGAGACCGGAAGGTCGCGGGTTCGATCCCCGACCGCGTCATTCCAAAAGACGTTAAAATGGGGTACTTTTTGGGCCCTGCCTGGCGCTCGGCATTAATGGGTACAACAAGGACTGGTCGGCTCGGAGTCAGTATACTGTGTCTGAGTGGGGTATTCATGCTTCACTGCGGCATGGTATCTCAGTAGGCTAGCACTATAAAACCAGCTTCAGTCTGGGCTAGTATAAGCAGCCGCACATACACATACACACGCATGCACGTCGTCATAAGAGCGAAATATTCTCAAGCACGACGTTAAATCCAATTTTACCTCACCTCACCTCACCACGTCTCAAATAAAACGTTCAGAAGTAATATTTACTTCTATTTCAGGTTGGCTCTTATAATGGATCCCTACAGTTGTCCATTGATCAAATCCAGTCCTTTGACAAATCTGGCAATAAAGTTGACCCGGTTCCTGGTAATTGTCAGAAGGGTCACATCTGTTCAGAATGTGTTAAAGAACCCTCAGAGGAGATCATACACATTAAAGGCGACCATTATGTTGTTGCTCTTGTTCCCATTCACAACAAACAAACCGGTAGTGGAGACTCCCAAAACGTCTTTAAGTGTGGTCCCCTGAGGTCAGCGATAAGCGTAGACATTGCAGAGGCATTGGTATTTGCTGTAAAAGATGTGAACAGTAAAACTGGAGAATTTGCATCTGTTACTGGGAACACATCCATAGGGTTGGTTGTGTTGGACACTTGCAATAACCCTTTGATAATTCGTGATAAAATTGTCAAGTTGCATACAGGGAAAGTTCATCTTGGAGGAGGGGTCTTTAGTTCAGCGATTACTGACAAAGTAATTGGCTATATAGGGCCATTAGCAAGTTCCATCAGCATTCCACTGGCATCTACAATGAAACAGCTGGACCAATTATTTATAGCCTATGGATCCACTAGCTCCAAGTTAAAAGACAGGAAAACATACCCAACTTTCATGAGAACAGCATCCTTACTTGATGACCAAGTGCAACCAATGATGAAGGTAGCCAAGAAGGTCGGAGCCAGCTACATCCAAGTGTTGTACACTGATGAGGCATATGGCCAGTCTGGTCGGGATTCTGTCCTCGAAGGGGCCAAGAAGGCAGGGGTTTGTGTTGCCCAAAGCGTACCAGTAAAAGAAGACATTGATCCAAAAGAATATGTGGGCATCGTGTATAAACTGAGACAGTTTAGGGCAGCCAAAATGGTGATTGTATTCTCTCGATCACACACTACACCAGCTCTGATGAAAGCTCTCAGTGAAGAGATTGAACTGGGAGAATTTATTTTCTTTGGATCTGGAGAGGGCTGGGCAAGACGGACTAGCGTCATAAAAGGCAACTACAACCTCAAAGGAAGCTTCACCATGGCTCAGGATCTTCCAGTTGACCCAAACTTTGAGCAGTATTTTCGCAACATCAGCAGTTCTTCTGATGAAAACCCATGGCTCAGACCGTTTTTGGAGAAAAGTGCCAACTGTTTCTTCCCAGACAGTTTTCTGAAAAAGGACAAACAGGAATGTACTGCCTCACTACTCTCAAGTCACCATCAGATTGACACGTGGGTCCCATTCGCTACCACTGCCCTGTATGCCTTGGTTCGAGGTTTCAGAAGCACCCTACAACATGTCTGTCGGGGGGCTGCCACAAAGTGTCGAGGATACTCAACCACTGAGCTGATCCGCTACACCAAAGATGTTGAGCTGGACGTCTTCAGGGACGGCAAACAACGTCGGGTATTCAATGAGGGCGGCAATGGAGCAAGTGGATTTAGGATCTCTCAGATAGTTCCAAAAAGTGGATCTGATGATCTAGAATACAAAGACGTAGGTATTCTACGAGTGTTTGTCATTTATGTCCATCTGTGCACAAGGATGTCAAATATCCCCATCTAAGAACACCGTTTAATTCATTATGTAATGAATACACTGTCACATGGTCTTGTCAACGCAATGTTAATAACACAGTTCAATTCCCAAATCTTCACTGCCAACAAGAACAGAGAATTTAGTAAATGAAGGCTGAATAAGACATGTCCATTGCAAAAATATGTTACCTAATATCAAATTAGGGCATCAAAGAATCTCAAAGTTTAAATGTATCTTCTGGTGTCAATACAGGTAAACATAACTCTATCTTTATCTATGGATGTAGCAGTGATATACAGTACACCCTGGTTATAATGCCACCGTTTGTCCAGGAGAAAATATGACATTATATCCAGGGTGGCATTATAACCAGGTAGGGCAGTTAGAGGGCCTGTGTAATCAACAAGGTGATTGAGCTGATGTCTCCTGTAATGAGCCTTGAATGACTGGATAATCCCAGCGTCTAGGGGCTGCAGGTGACTTGTTGTTGTAGGTGGCAGGAAGTGTATTGTCACATATGTTATCCTATCTGGGATTACATGACTACTTAAAGCATTAATGAGTTTGGTCAATTAATTTAAATCATGTCAATTAACCAATTAAGGTATGTATACTACATGTAGCCAGCGTTATTGGAATTATAACTAGGGGAAAATGACTTTTTGTTCCAAAAACCATTGGCAAATGACATTATATCCAGTTTGGCATTATAACCAGGGTGCACTGTATAAGACTTCACTGAACAAAAACGAACCTTTGTACAGAATGTACTTTTGTACAGAATTGTTTCAAGCACACTGCAATACATCACCTTGTTATTGCATAGATTGATGTTCATGTTGTTGATCACTAGATTGGCTGGTTCAGATTCGATTATTTACATACCACCGCCATATAGCATCAACTTGTTCCTTTCCATATTCATGCATGAATCTATTCCCATTCCATTGGTGCTGATGTGATGTTCTTGTCCAGGCTGGTCTGGCTGCTGGGGACATCTTCAGTTTCAGCATGGATGAAGAGGACATGAAACTTACTTACACTTCGGAATGCCCAAGTCAATATGAGTGTGACAGGTGTCGTTTTGAAACCGAGGATGTGTCTAGGTACTTTTGACTCTCCTATTTGGTCGTAAAATGGCCATGAAATGATTTCATGTAGCTATTTTATGTAGCTAGGTGTATGCTTAGCGCTGCAATATTCTTCATATTTTATTCCGTGAGTAATGATTCTATCCATGAAAGAATTTTGATTCAGGACAATATACAAATATTTAAGCTGTGATGAAATTAAAAACTGGTCTTTAGGGGTGGAACAATATTGGTATTCTTGACCAACACTGATACACTTCGGGTTACTTCTGTATGATATCATTTTGACCCCGCACTGTTTGTTTCGTTCAATTCATGATATCCGTAGAGATCTCAAAATCTCTAACGTTCTAGTTTTACCCTGTGGATCAAGGGTTTGATCAACTGATAACAGTGGTGGTGGTGGTGGTGGTGGTGGGGTGTGGGGTGTGTGTGGTGGGTGGGGGTGGTCGGTCAAGTCGTTTAAGGCGCTACAATTCGCATTGCAGAGTTGCTTCCCCTCGGCGAGTCAGTAACTGGTAAATGGAATATTGTGTAAAACTGCGTAAACTTATCTCACTGATAAAAACAGTAAATAAGCTCAAATTGTCCACACTGCCATTAAACAGTCACCCAGCTTGTGATTCATTCAACATTTTTCGTCATTATAGCATTTGCGAATCATTGGCAGAATTACTGATGTGGGGTTAACCAATACTCACTCACTCACACACACACACTCGTGCACCGAAGGCGTGGATCTGATCTCATGGTTTCATACACTGGTCTAGTCTTTAGTTTAGTTACATGCTGACTTTATAAAAAAATAATGCTGACTGTGATCTTAACCGACTGCCACTCACACGATCGTAATCTTCTTTGACAGCAAATTCACTGTTGAAGTCATAGCGGCGTTAGCAGGAGAAGGAGTGGTCACCCTTGGTCTATTTGTGGCGGTCATTATCATGTGTAGGAAGCACAACCGCCAGAAAGGTAAGATTTTATTTCTGTTAAAACTGTGGGACTGTCGGGAAATATTTGAACTGTTTGGGGCGAGACGTACACAACCTATATCTATATAAATGATTTGGACTGCGTGTGTATTTTCTATATTTTAACTACCTTGACGATCCGGGTTAGAATTGATCTTCAGTAACCCATGTTTGTCGTAAGTGGCGACTAACGGGATCGCGTGGTCAGGCTCGTTGACTTGGTTGACACATGCCACTCGTATCCCAATTGCGTAGATCGATGCTCATGCTGTTGATCACTGGATTGTCTGGTCCAGACTCGATTATTTTCAGACCGCCGCCATATAGCTGGAATATCACTCACTCACTATATTTAACGCATTCAGTTTTACCTGAGATTGTAGTGAGTGAGTGAGTTTAGTTTTATGCTGCTTTTAGCAATATTCCAGCAATATCATGTCGATAGAGACTGTAGATATTATATATGGTATACATTTGTCGATCGCAACAACTGATCTTTCTCATATGTACCCATCTGAATTATTTTACGTGACTTGGTTTGGTGACATGCAAGGTCAAGGTCACTCCGTGAGAATTTATAAAATGATGTGATCATGTTTTGGTGACGGCAAGTAAAGGTTGCTCGAGGTTAGATATTCTCTCCTGGGAACTAATCAACATACATTGTCACTGCAGCACATCAAAAGTGGATTACAATTTGACTGACAAACAGCCAAGGTTATTGTCAACAGAGACCGCATTATTAATCAAGGCAGACAACTGTCAAATGCCAATATGATGAAAGATTTGTCACTTACATATTCATGGCTTTTGTCTTCATGACCCTTCAACACATCTCCAACACAAGCCAGAAAAGTTAGTACATCAATAATGAGATTAAAAGGACAGGCACTGTGATGTTGTTGCCACATTTACCAAATATTGTTTTAAAAGAAAATCCTGAATTTTAGTTTCCTGGCTGTCATTCAGTCCATAAATTGAGTCATCGGTCACTTTACAAACTCACTACTTCAAACATTGACATAGAGGATGCGATTAAAACTATACATTTATAATCATTACCTTTCCTCACGGCAGGGACTGAAAGGGGAGGTCATTAGACCGGAAGTGCATGTTAGTATCCAGGAGTTACGGGCCTTTATTGTATTGGAAATGTTTACTAGAAAGCTGAAAGTGATGTCATCTAGCCGGTTAGTGTATGTCACTGAATTATTCAGGTAGCTGGAGTCATTTAAATTTTCTCTAAAGACCGGTGGATGTTTTTTAAAGAGGCATCATCAATGCATAGGCTCTGTCGCATGAGACATGTATACCCGTAGACTGGAAGTTCGTATTACCTTCTAATTAATGCTGTTAAAGTTAAGAGGTGTATGAAACTGTGTATTCTTCGTTAAACATATACGCTATTTGAACTGCTTCCGGGTGTTTATCTGTTTTGTATTCTATCTCATCATTGCTAGGACCGACGTTTTGTCAACCCCCGTAAGTCGCCAAACTGAAAGGAGGGCGCCGAAAGGAGAAATACGTCAATTTGGGGGGTTGTTGTTCCATGTTTACTAATTATATATGTTTGTTTGTAGGGTCAGCCAAAATTGAGGATACCCGAAGACCAGAATCAGGTATTTCATTTAAAATAACAGAGAAATTGCCGTTGAGAGTGTTTTGCCAATCTTTGAAGCATTAACAGTTTTCTAACTTCATATGCAGTGACCTCTGAGTAATGAAAGTGGAAATTTATGACATAAAGTGAAACTGTAATAGGAATGTGTGCGTATGCCTGTGTGAGCATCCGTGCGTGTGTGTATATTTGTCCCTTTTTGAGCCAACCCACTGAGGTACCACGGCGCAGTTTCACATTGTCGCTGTTTAACATTGACATTTGACATTTGACATGTCCCCGTCTGTCCCCTTAATGCTAAGCGTCAGGCAGGGTAACAATAGTTACGATTATATAGTATATCCTCTATTGGTATGGATCTCACAAGAAATTGGCTGCATTAAAACATTTATATCTATCTTCAAGCACCGATTTTATGACTGCTTCCTTCATAATTGGCGCTCCTCACTTGACTCTTCATCTAAATGTAAATATTATTCACAAATTAAATCTTTACTTAATGTTGAACACTACTTGTCCTGTGACCTCCTTCCATATCAACAGAAAGTTAAGCTATGTCCCGCTGTAACAACTTTAGTTTAGCAGTGGACACCGGCCGCCACACAAATACACCCTATGATCAACGCCTCTGCCTCTACTGCCACTCTGTGGGTTTAAACTATGTTGAAGACAAGCTCCATGTCCTACGTTTTATCTGTGGTGAATATTCTGAAATAAGAAATAAGTGTTTCACAACCCACCAGACCCACCCTTCAACAACTGAAACTTCTGTGCGTTTAATTACTTGCAACAACATAAATTATCTAAAACCATTAACTACATTCCTCTCCACTGTATTAAAACTAAGAAGTAAACCCACTACTACAACTAATTGACCCTGTATTCCAATCGTTATCCTATATCCATGTATGTATTCTTTATATTTGCTCCATGTTGTACTATGGGCCAATGGCCTACATTACTGAAATAAAATGTCTGTCTGTCTGTATACTAAGTACGTGTGTACAAAAATTATACTTTTTTCTGATCTCTTTTTCTCTATTTTAGCATATGATTCCATTGATGTCCTCTCCGCCTCAGAGGAAAGAGGTCAGTTGAGTCAGTGATTATTGTTTTACGCGGCTTTAAGCAAAATTCCAGCAATATCAGTGCGGGTGACACCAGAAATGGGTTTCACACATTGTTAGGGTAATGGAACCTGTGTCTTCATGACGAGAGAACCACCATGCTACCCACCACTCCAGATGTAAGGCGAACCCGGATGTGGACAACGCAGGGCATACTTTACTATTATCATAATTATTATCAATAGGATATTTATATAGCGCACATATCCACGCAGCTAGTGCATGCTCAAGGCGCTGGTATTTTTTCCCTCGATCATTGTATGTCAATCTCAACGGCACATCGTATTATCAATCTCAACTCCCTGGAGAGTATACAACTCTCTGCGTAACTATCTGCGTAAATTACGCAAATATTTATGTGAGAACTCAATTCCTATTCAGTCTATTGCGTACAAGTACGCTTGAATTTTTGTAAATACTCAATAATTTGAACTTACAAGCCCACACACAAAAATGTCAAATCTTAGCTTGCGTACCGGTGGATAGATGAAATAACTGAGGTGAGGTGAAATTGGGTTTAACGTCGTGCTTGAGAATATTTCGCTCATATGACGACGTGCAAGCGTGTGTATGTGTATGTGCGGCTGCTTGTACTAGCCCAGACTGAAGCTGGTTTTATAGTGCTAGCCCGCTGAGATACCATACCGCAGTGTAGCATGAATACCCCACTCAGACACATCATACTGACTCCGAGCCGACCAGTCCTTGTTGTACCCATTAAAGCCGAGCGCCAGGCAGGGACCAACAAGTACCATATTTTAACGTGTTTTGGTATGACGCGACCTTCCGCTCTTCGGGCGGGCGCTCTACCACTACACCACGGAGGCGGTCAGTAACTAAGGTATATTGAGAGGTTCTATTTCAGCATATGAACTTAGCAATTTACAGTCTTTCTTGTCGTTTCTCACATTACAGATCAATATAAATAACTAATACCTAAACCAGCATTTAAACTTTATTATATTTTTACAATAAATGGAAAATGGCAAAATACGCTATTGAGTTCGAGTGACATGGGTACAATATATTTGGCTACTCAAAGGAAAGTTAGGATACCCAACTGAAATGAACACAAGCGAGTACATAACTCAATGACTCAAAAAGCTATCTGTAGTTCTGACTTAGCATGTTCTCCTCTACAGAAACCTACCTGACGGCAGTGCATCAACCAAGATGAGAATGTCTCCCGGAGCGGTAGCGTTGTCCAGGTGATTATCCATGGACTCGCCCAGACAACTGTTAGAGTTAATTGTTAGCCAGTAAACTGGCAACACAAAAACACATGTATTTGTGAGTGAGTATGGTTTTACGCCGCCTGTAGCAATGTTCCAGCAATATCACGGCGGGGGACAGCAAAATTGGGCTTCGCACATTGTACGTCTTATAGCCATTCTCTTCACGAAAGCCCGGTATCATTATTGTATGATTGTATGTTTGTATTTTTCTAATCACATGCTCATCATATAGTAAGGAGCAAAGGTGATTTCCTATGATTATGTTTTTATTTTTAAGTTTGTTTTATGAGATTATGATTTTAAACGTAAAGGTTTTTTTTTTTGTTTTTTTTGGTTTTTTGTGTGTGTTTTTTTGTTGTTTTTTTGGTATTTGTATTTGTTTGTTTGTTTGTTGTTGTTTGTTTGTTTTGGGGTTGTTGTTTTTTTTGGGGGGGTATTGTTGCCGTTGTTGCTTCTTTTGTTAGTTTTTAATAATCTAAATTTGGGGGGTTTCCGGCTGTGGCGAGTTTTTTTATGTTCTGTTTGATTTAGTTGTTGGGGGGGTGGGGTTTGTCATGTTGGGTTTTTTTCTACTGTTCCATTTGTTACATAATTTCGACTATTTGATTTCCTATTCAAGTCACAAATGATTCGCATGTTTATGTAAAAGCAAAATTTACTCAAACAGTAAAAGAAACACTCACAGTAGTCATTCGTTCATTTGTTAACTGTGGTTAATATTGAAAGTATGAAATATGTATTTTATTATACATACATTACCTGTTGTTGAAGAAAGATTTCCACATATTTCTAAACTCCAAACAATATGATATTTCATGGTCATCATACCTATGTTAGGCCACATTGAACAAGCAACACTTTTACAGTTTGTCCTCGTACGTAGTCTTTTATATTGTCCAACAACTGGAAAGAACTTGCGTTCATAGTTTGTTCTTGCACTTTTATAACAGTAGCCTGTTACAAACGAACCCAGAATTATTCGTGTATAATTTATACTGATCACAACAACGTAAATCGCTAAAACAACTTTACAACATGAAAATCCATTCTTTTATTCAAGTTGTTCAAACATAAATGTTTTGGGCCATCTTCATGATTTGATTGGAGTGTACTTCAAAATTAATTGTAAACACAAACAGCTCATTGATTTTATAGTATGATTGTACATTTTCCATTGAATAAACACTTTTAACTAACCATTATTGTTTTCTCCTTAATTAACACGGGTGTAATAACTGAATTGTGAATTAGTTTCTATCCAAGAAAGAACGTTGTTGGTGAAGCATTATCAATCATAGCTTTGTGTATGGAAAAGTGATGCATCGTTATCGTTATGGTTAAATCCATGAGCATGGGTGTTGTGTTGGCCAGCCAAGAACGTGACCAGGAGAATTCTATTTCACATATGACGTATCCTGTGACAAATCCTCGCTTGTTGGGGAAGCGGGTTGTAAAATCAGCGTCATGCTACACTCAGAGACATAGAGGATTCATCACGAGTGTTTGTTAAAATGGCAAATACATTGTGCGTAGTGATACACGTGTTCCATTGTCGAGTGACATATTCTTTTGCTGAAACAAAAAAGATTCTTCTGATTATTTACGAAAATAACTGAACGGAGTTTTGCAGAATCATTGAAACTTCTAATAACGGTAATAACAACGATTTTGAAATTTAAATATAAAGTTTTGTTAATATAACATAATATGTCAGTATATTTTCAGTGATATTTAGCTTTCGAAAAAGAATGCGTACACCGGCGAAAAGAGTCTCATTTCCGGTTAGCTACTTTGCATATCTAATTTGCATAATTAATAGGCTATGGCATACATGTTTTTACGTCATCAACATGTGTCACGGATAATGCATTAGTTAAATACTTATACTGCAGTATAGGACCAGATAATAAAACCTGTCGCGTTAATCCAATTCTCAATAGTATTTTAAAACGGAAATACCCAATTATCCAGAACCATCCACATCAGACGGTAATAAAGTACACCTCCATAACGCAAGAAACCCGAGGATAATGTGTTCATGTTGGTGTGCGTGTGCGTATGCGTGTGCGGCTGCGGCTACCTGTACTAAAATTTAAACAGTTGCCGGTCTATAGTGCTAGCCCACTGAGATAGATCACACGCACACGCACGCACACACACACACGAATTTGCGTTCTAGTTAGTTAAAACTGATATAATTTCTCTTTAAAGTCCTTTGAAACAGGGGCGGTGGGGTAGCCTAATGGTTAAAGCGTTGGCTCGTCACGCCGAAGACCCGGGTTCGAATCCCCACATGGGTACAATGTGTGAAGCCCATTTCTGGTGTTCCCCCGCCGTGATGTTGCTGGAATATTGCTAAAAGCGGCGTCAAACCAAACTCAGTCAGTCAGCCTTTAAAACAACCTGATTTTGTGAGCTTATTTAAACATCCTCTGGTTTAACTAAAAAAAGTGTTTGATGTCCTGAAATTGCATGTTTCACTATTGTGGAGCCCCCACAGCGTTCTTCATATGAGACCTCATGCAGAGCAAGCCAATATCCTTTACAAACACCACAAAGAGGACGCACGCATGACCACCCATGCTTGAACAGATACACCGATGTTTAGAAAGAAGACAAGGGGTTACATCCACTGTACCTAAGAAATATATACAATCATCTTCCTGTTCAATCTCAGATGACTAGCGTCAGTGTTGTGAAGTGGGACAAACGAGGTCTTTCAGTAGTGGATTTTGAAGGGCAGAAATTTTTGACACCCAGGTAAGATGTTCAGGTGAGGCGATCACGCTCCATAGTTTAATGGAACGAACATACATTTGACCTGATCCTGCCACCGGGGTATACGGTGAGATGGGGCAGCTGGGTCATGGATAATGTTGCAGGTACTCGCGGAGGCATGAACAAAATGTTACCTAAGATGGGGTCGGCAAACTATGATTGTTTTAGTAATAGTTTTTACGGTAGTGAACACAGGTATTATTATAGCTTCAAGTATGTTAGTTTATTTTCATGTTACCGTATTCACAAGCACGTTAACAAGGAAATAGAATACGTATTGCGACGTACTCTGTGCGTTCTTCCACGAACTAGGTAATTACTCGAGTCTGATTGGTCCGTCTGAGGTATCCAGTGTGCGAAAGTTTTACATTTTGCCAGTCAGTCGGGCTAGCTATGCCTGAAAGTTACTAGCCCACAAAATAATTGACAAACCCGAAATTTGAATGTGGAAACTAAGCAAAGGATTTTTAAAATAGTTGAGAATAAGATATTGTCGGCATGACACGGGTTTCATCGTTAAGCTGCTGATATGATGAATATTTTTATCATGCCATAATCTTGCATGATTTAAAAGTGTGTGATAACTTAACAAGTCAGAGAGAGTGATATATTTACAAAATGACCCCATGAAAATACATTAGCCAGTCGGGTCAGTGATTGCGGAATTGTGATTTACTGGCCCGATTGGAGTTTTACTAGCCACGGGCTGGCGGGCCAGTGGCTATTTCGTATCAAATCACACTGCTCCCCATCCCACCAGGTATCAAATCACAATCATGCTCCCATCCCACCATTCCCGTTCACCACGCAGCTTTATTTTGCAGTTCCAGATCAGTGGAAAGAGATCATCTCCAAGAACAAAAGGTGTGCTTTTTATTTTGTTCCCTGTGAAATTTGGTCACATGCACTCTTGGCCCACGCTAATCGGTCACTGTGATATATTGGTTACTATGTTATTTGGTCTTGTAAGTTTTGTAATTTAAGAAATGACTGTGACAGAATATATGTCGAACATATTTATTAATACATGACATTTTACATGATATTACAAATTAATAGCCAACGAGACGAGATACACCATCTGTGTCCTAAAGCGCAGTCAGATCACCAGCTTCAAGTAGGGCCTCAAAGGTGCCAAGTTCTTGTCCACCTCGATGTACCGCCTCTTTCTTGGTGGTGACCTGGCACCAGCTCGGAGCTGCAGAACAGACGACTGTGTGTATGCCTGTTCTTTCTTGAAAAAGTCTATCATCTTGAAGACGTTGGGGTGGCTCTCAATGAAAACACTGAGTTTCCTATGCCAGCCCTCGACGTGGTTTGTTGTGCTCGGCCCTTCAGTGGTGCAATGGTTCCACATTGTCTCCCGTGGTCTCCCTCCACCCAGTAAGAAGTGACGTAATCTGTGATGTTGTCAACTGACTCACTGGGTGGGGCATGCTCCATGGCATCAAACCACACGTCGCTGATGTCAGCAACAGGAACCAGGAGAAGAGCCATGGTTCTCCGCACCGGCAGCCTGACATCTGGACTGTCCTCGTATGCGTTAGCCAAACCAACTTTCTGCACATTCTTCCAGACGGCTTACGTGTAGTGAACCATGCAGGCAACCAGTTGTGCTTCAGGAAAGCTGGTAAGGAAGACATTCTGGGCGGCACACTCAAAGTCAGTAAAGATCTGACTTGGAATTAGGTTGATGGTTCTAGCTACGGCTTCAGATTTCAACAGTCTTAAGAAGCGATCATACATTGCTTGCTTCTTATTTGGCGAAGGCCATACACAAAGGGGCACGTCTTGTCCCCAACGAAAGCATGTATAGTGAATATCTGAGTCAAAAAGTGATCGACATTTGCCAAATTGCCATCACTGAACCACACTTCTGCTTCTGCCAGGTTCTCATTTGTGGCAACGATGAGGACTTTGTCGTTGTCGCCATCGAATGAAAGCAGAAATTCCTCCCCAGATGTTGTCTTGGTGTAGGAGTCTAGGAGGTCAACTGCTGATCGCTGCCGGAAGGAGGCGGTGGATCGGTAAAGTGCCACTTCTGATGCTGTTGAAGGTTGGAATCTTCTCAATAATGGCTGGATCGGTGTTGTTCGATCAGTATGATATTTGCGTCAAACATAGAAACTTTGATATACGATATGTGTTCATAGTTATATAAGAGGTTTTACCATAAGACGTTCAACATGTACAATTATCCAATATCAGCTTGACTGTAAATAACAACACCTCATAATTCTTCTTCATAAATTGAAGGTATCAGCTTTTGTTGTCGACGGACCATGACCTTCAAACTGAGGACGAACTTGTAAATAGCAATCTGTCTGTCTACAACATGGTTGTGTTCGCCACGGTCTGATGTCAATAGACCATCTTTGGTGTTGACTGTAGCATGGCAGTCTTTCTGAGCACACTTCCAGTGGATAGAAGCTGATCTCCTTGTCTTGATCTTAAATCTACAACCCCTAAATATCAAGCATTGATCTCCTCTACCATTTGGGGGGCGGTGGGGTAGCCTAGTGGTTAAAGCGTTGGCTCGTCACGCCGAATACCCGGGTTCGAATCCCAACATGGGCACAATGTGTGAAGCCCATTTCTGGTGTCCCCCGCCGTGATGTTGCTGGAATATTGCTAAAAGCGGCGTAAAACCAAAACTCAGTCAGTCAGTCAGTCTACCATTTGGCATGAAATTTGTGTCAACCTGGATGTTTGCCATGGTGGATGAATGCACAAGACCACAAATGCACATTGTACACATTATAAACATAGTTCACTTATAGACTGTAGAGTGATGTTATACTAGTAACTAATCACAATAATTGAATGTTTACTGGTGTCATATCTTGAGTCTGCAGGTGAATACTTGCCAGTCAGCTAATTAGTGATCAGTGGTCACTAATCCGCCGGCTGGCGGGACCATATCTCATGTACTGTTTTTGTTTGTACTACGTTTGTCTGTTGTTTATTTGGTTAACGCTGCACGCGGCAATGTTCCAGCTATATGACGGCCGTCTGCAAAGAAATTAGTCTGGACATGACAATCCAGAAATCAACAACATGAGCACCGATCTACGCAATTGTGATACGATGACATGTGATCATTGGCACATCTCAAACGGCACATCATATTATCAATCTCAACTCCCCGGGGATCATACAACTCTTGCAGCCACTACGCGCACCGAGTTAATGTGGCTTTCCCATCCGTACAAGGTACCCATTCACAGCTGGACTGGGACACATAGTCACAGTACTTTTTACTGCACGTTGCTGTAAACGCATCTAGGTGTTTGAACACCATGTGGCCACCATCGGGATCTTTTAAGTGCACAGGGTTGTGTACTGTACACTAGGGATTTTGACAACACTGAAAGAGTCTGCACACAAAGTTGACTCTAAGGTGTTTTACACCCGGTCACAGGTGGGCTCGA
This sequence comes from Haliotis rubra, assembly GCF_003918875.1. Classification (NCBI taxonomy): domain Eukaryota; kingdom Metazoa; phylum Mollusca; class Gastropoda; order Lepetellida; family Haliotidae; genus Haliotis; species Haliotis rubra. Next base: position 2,170,521 of record NW_025767457.1, read on the forward strand.
TCCAGCCACCTCAAGTTCCCTGGATCGCTTGCCTTGAGCCTTAGACAGCTCGCCCACCATGTCCCACTTGGGCACATAGAGCGCAAAATTTGCCCAATACTTAATGTATAATCACCAAAGAGTCTTCGTTCTTTTTAGTCTTGGTAGATTGGAGATAAAGTTACTGAGTTAGGTCATCGTAGATTTAACCTCGCTGAATTTAACATTTGAAACTCTGTACTGTGTTGAGAAACATTACATCGGACACACGCATCTAATCCTTGTATTCTTGCAGAATGGCACTCCTTCCAGGAATCTGTCTGTTGGTGCTGGTCATCGTGGTGCCAGGGGAGTCTCAGAACGTCGTCACGTTGCCGGGGGATGTCCTCATTGGAGGGTTGTTCTCTATCCAGACAAGTGAAGACGGCCAGTGTACTGGCATCAACCGTGTGTCTGTTCAAGTTCACGAAGCCGTTCGGTGGACCCTCCAACAACTCAATCGCCAGAACTTCATCCCCGGGGTCAAGCTAGGTAGATAGGATTATATGTTCTTATTTTCTGTAGTTAAAGGAGCGGTGTTGTAGCCTAATGGTAAAAACGTGTGCTCGTCACACTAAAGTTCTGGGTTCGATTTCAAACAGGAAAACGCTTTTTCCGAGCCTCATTGTTAAGTTTTGCTAAACGTGGCATAATGCCATAATGACTCACCATGTATGTTTACAGTACATGCATGACGTTGGTGACTCCCAAATGCTTTTCAGTGACAGGTGGCCACGTTTTTATGCGATTCGGCGGTGTTCTGATGACGTTAGGACTTATTTGAAGAGCATTCGCGACGTTCTGAATGTATACAAGGTGCAGTCGAGGTACATTCGTCCTGTATTCCAACCGCAATCGAAATATTTCGATACATTTAAAGAATATTCCACCTATATTCCAGCAGCAATCGAGATACATTCAGAGTCATTCGAGACGCATTCGGGACATTCTGATAGGAGTTGAAGTGGCTTGCCTTTTCCATTCTCCCTCGAAGACGTTCAGACTATTTAGAATGCATGAGTACTTAGAATCTAGTTAGAATGCGCTTCAAGTACCGTTAAATATGTTTCCACTTCGAATGTACCCCGAAAGTTTTAAACATGTTCAAAACATCCGGGCATGTTACAATAATTGACCCGATTAGTTGGAAAGCATTCGGAATGCAGTAAGATGTTTTAGAATGCAGTTCGAATCTCCAGGAATCTCCAGGATTTTTCATCCCGACAGCATTCCGGCTCAAGTGTAAAGGGGGCATTAGGCTGAACCGTACACCCATGTCTGGTGGCTAAATATAAAACACACAGGTTAGGGTCATTCGATGGCTATATATTTAACGCTGGTACCATTGCGGATATTACATGAATCATAGGAGTATCCCACACCAGGTGATGTAGAAATGACATCACAAAGAACATGGGCTTCTCAGTTTCACTGGGCACGGTAATGTAGTAGGTATTGCCATGATCAATTTGAGTCGTTTTACAGATACCAGACCCAAAAATTAATAGTCAAGCCATTGATGAGATAACCACATGAGGTTACAATGTTGGAGAACTACCATCCTGTATCCATTTTGTCTTCGTGAACTACAAAAGGTGGTTAGTCGACTCTGTTGACATTGTTTTTTAGTACTTCCATGGACCAAATTCATAATGAGAAAACTTTGATGAGTCAAAAGCAATCGCTCCGCCTTCGAGACAGCAAAAATCAAAAATCTTTATATGGATGGATACATTGATTGATGGATGGATGGATGGGTGGATCTTGACGGCGCAGAAGCTCGCCGTTCCTCTATGGCCTCATGGATCACTCAGGTGTTTAGTGACCTGGTCTGCGAGCTGGCCATGGAAGAACGGTGGCTTTATACGCCGCCAAGGTGTTGTTCCCTGTTGCTGCTGGCAAACAACTAAGCCTACTGGACCGTCGTCCCTGTAGATCTGGCCGGATGGAGATGATGACAAGTCCCGTCTGTTGGTTACCACAAATTCCCCTCTAAACCATTATCTGACATATGGGTGCACTTCCCGAATGCGATCTGTCGCTAATCGTCAGTACAAAGCACTTTCTGCAAATCTGCCAACTAAGTAGCCCTTGTTCAGTGCCGTCTACTTCCATTTCACGGACAAAACGGTCGGCTTGAATAAACTGGGTACATATCTTCTGGTTATGGATGTCAGAATAGCCATAGAGTTGGGTACATATCTTCTGGTTATGGATGTCAGAATAGCCATAGAGTTGGGTACAGATCTTCTGGTTATGGATGTCAGAATAGCCATAGAGTTGGGTACATATCTTCTGGTTATGGATGTCAGAATAGCCATAGAGTTGGGTACATATCTTCTGGTTATGGATGTCAGAATAGCCATAGAGTTGGGTACATATCTTCTGGTTATGGATGTCAGAATAGCCATAGAGTTGGGTACATATCTTCTGGTTATGGATGTAGCCATATAGAGTTGGGTATCTATCTGGTTATGGATGTCAGAATAGCCATAGAGTTGGTCAGTACATATCTTCTGGTTATGGATGTCAGAATAGCCATAGAGTTGGTACATATCTTCTGGTTATGGATGTCAGAATAGCCATAGAGTTGGGTACATATCTTCTGGTTATGGATGTCAGAATAGCCATAGAGTTGGGTACATATCTTCTGGTTATGGATGTCAGAATAGCCATAGAGTTGGGTACATATCTTATATGGATTCTGGTTATCTTCTGGATGTCAGAATAGCCATAGAGTTGGGTACATATCTTCTGGTTATGGATGTCAGAATAGCCATAGAGTTGGGTACATATCTTCTGGTTATGGATGTCAGAATAGCCATAGAGTTGGGTACATATCTTCTGGTTATGGATGTCAGAATAGCCATAGAGTTGGGTACATATCTTCTGGTTCGTCAGAATACTTGCTGAATCTTCTGGTTATGGATGTCAAGCCATTGTTGAAATGTCAGAATAGCCATAGAGTTGGGTACATATCTTCTGGTTATGGATGTCAGAATAGCCATAGAGTTGGGTACATATCTTCTGGTTATGGATGTCAGAATAGCCATAGAGTTGGGTACATATCTTCTGGTTATGGATGTCAGAATAGCCATAGAGTTGGGTACATATCTTCTGGTTATGGATGTCAGAATAGCCATAGAGTTGAGTACAGATCTTCTGGTTATGGATGTCCAGAATAGCCATAGAGTTGTGTACATATCTTCTGGTTATGGATGTCAGAATAGCCATAGAGTTGGGTACATATCTTCTGGTTATGGATGTCAGAATAGCCATAGAGTTGGGTACATATCTTCTGGTGATGGATGTCAGAATAGCCATAGAGTTGGGTACATATCTTCTGGTTCACAAGTTATGGACACATGTTTTTCACGTATTTTATGAGGACTAATTTAAATTGATGTTAAAGGTCTAATGGCGTCCAAGACGTGCGGAGATCCAGCTCGAGCCGTGAAGAGAACCCTGGAGATGTTTAGGACATCAGAGGAAAATACCACAGCTCTTCTATTTGGTGAGCCACTCAATGATAGTAATGTACAAGGATTTGGATGGTTTTAGTATTATCAGGGCTAGAGATAGGTTAAGGGCGAACTCAAGTATATTTATCAGGGTTTTTTCTATTATTTATCTATGTTAAAAACATACTCATTGCTGTTATGTCTTTCGCCCACTGTAGTCTAATAATTGATAATTGAGACTGTTATTCTTGGGGTTGACGTTCTCTATTCAAATATGCATTTTCGTGTATTTCTAATGCTGATTTTGTGTTTCAAACGCTACATCGTTCGAAGGAACCTTACGGGAGATAACGAAGGCGTTTGAAGATATGATATTAAGCTTTCCATCCTATTTCCAGGTGTTCTTGGCCCAGAAAGCACATCAGAAACTCAACCAGTGTCACGTCTGCTTAGCTCACTTCCGGTAGAGGATCGTCTGCTACAGATCAGCTACTCCGCCACAGCCGCCAGTCTCACAGATAAAACTGTCTACAAAAATCTGTACCGTGTCATAGCGGCAGACAATGTCCAAGTGGAGGTAGGGAAAGGCTTTCTGAGTATTTATATGCTAATGAAACACTCCATCCACGTCTCTTCTTTGCTGTAGCCCTCTGTATCCTCTGAATATTGATCATATATCTGTTGGCCCAGTCAATGCTGCTCCAGATTATTAAACATAAAACTTCACCGCCAGAGATGAGATGAAACGTATATGAATGTTTCTCTGATAATCAGACAGGTGGAGGTCAGATGGGGCACTCTTCTAACACATAACGCCATTATGTATGATATACTGGCCTTGGTCTTTTTTAAGATAAAAATTGCATTTCATGGGTCGATGAATTCACCAGCCAAACCTATCCAGTTAAATATTTGAGTTCTTTAAATAGAAATTACACATTGGAAGAACACGAAGACGTGACGTTTGTATGTAAATTCTAACGACGTTTCATGACTTTGTGTTGTTCCTTCAACAGATGAATCAGTGAGATCTTCATGTGTGAGCTCTTAAAGTTTATGGAGGTTGTTCATGTTCTTATATCTCTTTCAAAAGGAAACAAAATTGATGCAGTGAATTCCAAAACTCTCATTCACAAATCATATGTATGGGAATGACACAAAATGTTTGAGAATGTCAGGTCCTATCGAATGTCAAGGTCACAAAAGAGTTTCACGTCTTCATCTGAAAAACAAGGAACCAGACGAATGTATAGCGAGTGTTAGTGTTGAATAAGAAATTGGTATTTGACTGTCGGTGACAGAAGGTAGATTTAAAGACTATGAAGTGACACTAGCAAAACAATAGTCAGAGGAGTAGATTGGGATATAAACATATGCACATTAGAATTATTCGGACGACATATTTGCATATACATTTTTTCTCAAAATTACATGTTTTCATTCCAGGTCATGCTGCAGCTCATTCAACAGTTGAAATGGAATTACGTTGCCATTGGCTACGAGAATGAGTCCTATAGCATTGAAGGTGCAACAGCTTTGAAAGAGGAGTCTGAACGTCGGGAAATCTGCATTCCACTGTTTGAAATGATCACCACTACAATCAGTATTGCTTCACTGCGAGAAAAGCTAGACATTAAGTCAAGCCCAGTTTCGGGAATGGTGTTCTTCGGGAGAGGACGAACTGTGACTCGAGTGTTAGAGTACTTTGATGAGCATCTATACATGGAACAGTTCCAGTTGATTGTGTCTGAGGCGGTAGCGCTGGAACCATCCTATCTACAGAACGGACAGAATGATGTGTTTGATAGAGCAAAGGGACTTCTTGTACCTACACCTGTGTATGAACCAATATCTGAATTTACCTCTTACTGGAACTTTCTGTTTGAAAATGCAACAACATTCCGCGAAGAAGCACAGACAAATCGTTGGTTATCCCTTTACTTCCAGTCTTTGACTGGTTGTGATCTACTTCCAGGAACCGACATTACCAAGTGCTGGAGTGACTCGTCGAAGAGCTACAAAATCACACAACAACCTCTCTTCATTTCCTATGCAGTTCTGGCCACTGGTGTGGTGGCACAGGCCTTAAAGAACGTCATCAGTCGGACATGTGGTGCAGGGAATACACTATGCAATGCCATGAGAGACGTATCACAGGAAACATTAATTGCAGAAATCGAAAAGCTCAGATTGGAACCCTCAGATCTGATGACTAGTTTATTCCCATGGACAGGAAACATTTCCTTCATCAAAGGCGAGATACACCTGCAGGCTGAGAAGAGCTTGTACGAAGTTTATAACTACAAGAGGAATGATACAGAATTTAACTTTCATAAGGTAGGTCATTATTGATGAACAGAATAATAATTCTCATTATATGGCTGACAGTTTATTGCTATACTAATGTCATAAAACTGTATTAGCATAAGGTTTCAAATTGTACAAAAATATATAATGAATAGAATATTAAATCTTGTTTTCTGACTATATCCTTCATTTTGTTCTGAAGTTGTTATCTTAAGTTGGGTTACAAAACATACGTCTTCCTGAAATTCATGTGGATAAATACATTCAAAAAATGTCGGAGAAAAAAATAATTTCTTTTTGTATTTCAGGTTGGCTCTTATAATGGATCCCTACATTTGTCCTTTGATCAAATCCAGTCCTCTGACAAATCAGGCAATACAGGTGGCCCGGTTCCTGGTAATTGTCAGAAGGGTCACATCTGTTCAGAATGTGTTAAAGAACCCTCAGAGGAGATCATACACATTAAAGGCGACCATTATGTTGTTGCTCTTGTTCCCATTCACAACAAACAAACCGGTAGTGGAGACTCCCAAAACGTCTTTAAGTGTGGTCCCCTACGACCAGCTACAGGCGTAGACATTGCAGAGGCACTTGTATTTGCTGTAAAAGATGTGAACAGCGAAACTGGAGAATTTGCATCTGTTACTGGAAACACATCCATAGGGTTGGTTGTGTTGGACACTTGCAATAACCCTTTGATAATTCGTGATAAAATTGTCAAGTTGCATAGAGGGGAACTTCATCTTGGGGGAAGGGTCTTTAGTTCAGCGATTACTGACAAGGTAATTGGCTATATAGGGCCATTAGCAAGTTCCATCAGCATTCCACTGGCATCTACAATGGAACAGCTGGACCAATTATTTATAGCCTATGCATCCACTAGCTCCAAGTTAAAAGACAGGAAAACATACCCAACTTTCATGAGAACAGCATCCTCGCTTGATGACCAAGTGCAACCAATGATGAAAGTAGCCAAGAAGGTCGGAGCCAGCTACATCCAAGTTTTGTACACTGATGAGGCATATGGCCAGTCTGGTCGGGATTCTGTCCTCGAAGGGGCCAAGAAGGCAGGGGTTTGTGTTGCCCAAAGCGTACCAGTAGAAGAAGACATTGATCCAAAAGAATATGTGGGCATCGTGTATAAACTGAGACAGTTTAGGGCAGCCAAAATGGTGATTGTATTCTCTCGATCACACACTACACCAGCTCTGATGAAAGCTCTCAGTGAAGAGATTGAACTGGGAGAATTTATTTTCTTTGGATCTGGAGAGGGCTGGGCAAGACGGACCAACGTCATTAAAGGCAACTACAACCTCAAAGGAAGCTTCACCATGGCTCAGGATCTCCCAGTTGACCCAAACTTTGAGCAGTATTTTCGCAACATCAGCAGTTCTTCTGATGAAAACCCATGGCTCAGACCGTTTTTGGAGAAAAGTGCCAACTGTTACTTCCCAGACAGTTTTCTGAAAAAGGACAGACAGGAATGTACTGCCTCACTACTCTCGAGTCACCATCAGATTGACACGTGGGTCCCATTCGCTACCACTGCCCTGTATGCCTTGGTTCGAGGTTTCAGAAGCAGCCTTCTAAATGTATGTTGGGGGGCTGCCACAAAGTGTCGAGAATACTCAACCACTGAGCTGATCCGCTACACCAAAGATGTTGAGCTGGACGTCTTCAGGGACGGCAAACAACATCGTGTATTTGATGAGGATGGGAATGGCGCAAGTGGCTTTGTTATCTATCAGATAGTAGGAGCCATCGGATCCAATGACCTGGAATACAAAGAAGTGAATTTTCATTTTATATAATCCAGAAAGCGAAATTGATTATATGGAATTCATTCTAATTGTGCTATTGTGTTTTAACTGTCACAATCAATAATTGACATTTCAGTCAAATAGAGAGTTGTGAAATATGCTTGACAAAGAATTACCACTTCAACACGTATTGCTTGCTCCTGGATTTATCTTTCAGTCGGGACGGCGAAGTAGACTCGTCACGCCGAAGACCAATGTTCGATTCCCCACAGGGGTACAATGTGTGAAGACTATTTCTGATGTCCCCGCCGTGATATTGCTGGAATATTGCTGGAATTTAAGCGGCGTCAGTCATATTTACCATGATTCTGCCAAACCCTGACTGCTTGACATCAACCCCCTAGAGTATAATTCAGTAATGCTTGTTACAGTGTTTTGTGTTATCTATGTTTCAAGATGTGAAAGGGGCGATGGGGTAGCCCAGTGGTTAAAGCGTTCGCTTGTCACGCAGAAGGTCAGGGTTCCATTCCCCACATGGGTACATTTCTGGTGAAGCCCCATTTCTGGTGTCCCCGCCGTGATATTGCTAGAATATTGCTAAAAGCGGCGTAAAAGCCAACTCACTCACTCACTCACTCAAGATGTGTCTAAAGATCACCTTTTAAACGATCACTCACAGGTGGGCAGAGCTACTGGCGACTCACTAGCATTCAATATGGAAGGTCTGGAACCCAAAGTGACGTACAGTGCCGAGTGCCCCAGTCAGTATGAGTGCGACAGATGTGTGTATGAAGAACAGGAAACTACGTAAGTCTGTGGTGTCCATTACACCGCAAAGAGCAACAAATAAGTTGACACGCGTGAAGATTCAGGTTAGAAATGGTCTTCAGCAACCCATGTTTGTCATAAAAGGCGACCAACGTGATCGGGTGGTCAGGCTAGCTGAATTGGTTCACACATGTCATCGTATCCCAATTGCGTAGATCATTACTCTTGTTGTTGATCACTGGATTGTCAGGTCCAAACTCGCTTATTTACAGGACGCCGCCATATAGCTGGAATATTGCCGAGTGCGGCATTAAACAACTGACCTTAGTTGGCATCCATGCATGTGTAGAACCCTTATGTGTATAACATCTAAATGTAATTCAAAGACTTCCTCTTTCCAGTTCGTCATCATTCTCTTCCCACAGAGGTTACTTGTCATATCTTCCTACGAACGTCCGTAGGAAGATATGACAAGTAACCTCTGTGGGAAGAGAATGGTTCGTCATTTGCAACCATCATTGTACTAAACTATACCTGTCTAAGTCACCAGCTTGGTGCAGCATGAGCACATTTGGAAGACAACTATCGCAGAGTTTGTTGCCTGTACTTCCTTTCGTTGTTTCAGCGACAGCCCCATCCGTGACGACTTCATAGCTGCAGTTGCTGTGGAGGCAGCGATCATCCTTCTTCTCACTGTGACCGTCATCATCATGTGTATGAAATACAGAAAACTTGAAACAAGTGAGGAAATAGTGGAATATATAACGAGTGGTAGGTTTAAATAAGGATAAGCTTATGATTCATCCAAGAGATGCAACAAAGATGTCAGAGACGTTTTGAAATGAATGAATACATTGACTGATAAATGTCTTTGATTAGGACCAATCCTCCATGAACATCTATACGACCTGATTTATACACGCATAAGAACATATTCCGTGACATGCCATAATTGGACATGTGTTAAGATCCAGTTTCTTATTCGACTGTCCCCTCACTCGACAGTCTTTCTTTTCCCACTGGGGCGGTGGGTTAGGCTAGTGGTTAAAGCATTCGCTGGTTACACTGAAGAACCCGGTTTGATTCCGGACATGGGCACAACCATTTTACAGGCTTCTTCAAATCCATTTAAATAGTGGCTGTTGTTTCGTTTCAGACTACCATAAGGATCATGAATATGCATATGCAGAACCAGTCTCAAACAACAACCAACCTGGTGAGCCAGTATAACAGTTGTTGTTTTAGGGGGGTGTCGGTTTTTGGTTTGTTCTTGGGTTGTTGTTTTTTGTTTTGGGGGTTTTTTTTTGTGTGTGTTTGTGGGTAGGTGGGTGGGGGGTGTTCTTGGGCTTTTTATTGGTTCCCAAGATTACAATATCACAGATAAATATGTTTAGACCCTATTCTGAACACATTTCACGAAGTACATGCATCCAATCAACGTACGATAAATTGTACTCAATCTTCATTACAGTGATATACCTCCACCCGGTCGATGATCCAAACCGGCAGGATGACACCCGATAGCAGGGCGCGTTTGTTCATGTGTGCCACCCGGTGTCAAGTGATATGTGTACAGTACACAACTACGGACTTTCAGTGGAAGGCAGGGCACGCCTGCTTGTATGTGACACCCGGTGTCAAGCTGTCCGACTCGGAAGATGAGATGAGCTTGACGAAGAACGTGATTAAAGATGTTATGATTAAAATGCAACAACACATTCAAGCATACGATGTCTCGCACTTTGTTGTCGGGTTCGTTGTTGTTCGTATTTTGGGCTGTGTTTCCCATCGTCTTGATGTTAATTACGACGTGAAATAATGAATTGTTCATATCTCAAGTTTCCACGCCGTTGTATGTTGAATTGATGCCCTGGTTTGATAAACAATATACTCTTACCTTTGACACTCATAAAAAAACAGGCCAGTTTGATCTTTCTTCACATTAAATTAACATTTTCCCGAAGCAAAGCGACTTCTTCTAAATCATGAATTAATTTTAAAACTATTACCAAGTGATCTAAATTTTAAAATTTCACGAAACAACTTTCACAATTAGTGAGAAATATATATTTTATTTATTTATTTTTAGAAACAAAAGGAGGAATCTAATTTCCTTCTATTAGATATTTTACCAGATATTTTATACACTCGCTGCGGCTCAGTCAAATATGTAAATAAACATTAATGCATATTTTATAGAATGCAATACGAGCACGTCTGTGCTGCTTAGGGACCGTTCAGAATTTAGAACTGGGTGGGGGAGGTGTCATTGATTTTGTACATCACATGCAGGGGGGTCACATACTTTGTACATAACTTTTAAGGGGGGTCATTCACATTGTACTTGCTTCTCCATGAAAATGATCATCACACCCCCTAGCCATAAATTATGAACAGCCCCTTAAATGACATATTTTTACACTTCAATGTTCACCTGATTGAAAAATCCAAATTGAGATTGTATATGAGATATATTGAAAGAGCATGCGTGTTTTCCTTGCATTCGGCAAGTACAGGGGCAGCTTTTTCTTGGGAAAAGAAATCGGGGAGGGAAAACGACACAGTACATATACTGAAACTCTGTCAATTAAGAAGTGACATATTCCGAACGATTACAGTTGAAAACGTCTATTGGATCACAGGAATACATGGATCATAGTTAATCCGGGAAATATCAAATAGAATACAATAAAAGATTTAATGGGGTTTTACTGGATTACATGGGCCTATAATTCAGAAAATTTAATGAATCTTTAATTATATTAAGTAATTTGTTAATCCATATATTTCGGCCAGACTGTAGGATATATGTAACCGCCACTGGCATCTAGGTCCAATGGTAAGTAGTTGCGTCCCGTGGCTGTGTCAGGATCCGCAGAACGTAAGACCAAACCAAACTTTCTCCCCACTATGGTCCTTGATCTGTCGGTCTGTAGGCACCTCACGCGTGATCTCACGAAGTGATAGACCTCTACGCCATGTGTTACTTCAAGGGGTGTTTGATGAGGGGCGGTGGGGTAGCCTAGTGGTTAAAGCGCTCGCTCGTCACACCGAAGGCCCGGGTTCGATTCCCCACATATATCTGTTGGCCCATTCAATGCTGCTCCAGATTATTAAACATAAAACTTCACCGCCAGAGATGAGATGAAAAGTATATGAATGTTTCTCTGATAATCAGACAGGTGGAGGTCAGATGGGGCACTCTTCTAACACATAACGCCATTATGTATGATATACTGGCCTTGTTTTTTTTTAAGATAAAAATTGCATTTCATGGGTCGATGAATTCACCAGCCAAACCTATCCAGTTAAATATTTGAGTTCTTTAAATAGAAATTACACATTGGAAGAACACGAAGACGGGACGTTCGTTTGTAAAATCTAACGACGTTTCATGACTTTGTGTTGTTCCTTCAACAGATGAATCAGTGAGATCTTCATGTGAGCTCTTAAAGTTTATGGAGGTTGGTTCATGTTCTTATATCTCTTTCAAAAGGAAACAAAATTGATGCAGTGAATTCCAAAACTCTCATTCCCAATTTATATGTATGGGAATGACACAAAATGTTTGAGAATGTCAGGTCCTATCGAATGTCAAGGTCACAGAAGAGTTTCACGTCTTCATCTGGAAAACAAGGAACCAGACGAATGTATAGCGAGTGTTAGTGTTAAATAAGAAATTGGTATTTGACTGTCGGTGACAGAAGGTAGATTTAAAGACTATGAAGTGACACTAGCAAAACAGTAGTCAGAGGAGTAGATTGGGATATAAACATATGCACATTAGAATTATTTTGACGACATGTTTGCATATACATTTTTTCTCAAAATTACATGTTTTCATTCCAGGTCATGCTGCAGCTCATTCAACAGTTGAAATGGAATTACGTTGCCATTGGCTACGAGAATGAGTCCTATAGCATTGAAGGTGCAACAGCTTTGAAAGAGGAGTCTGAACGTCGGGAAATCTGCATTCCACTGTTTGAAATGATCACCACTACAATCAGTATTGCTTCACTGCGAGAAAAGCTAGACATTAAGTCAAGCCCAGTTTCGGGAATGGTGTTCTTCGGGAGAGGACGAACTGTGACTCGAGTGTTAGAGTACTTTGATGAGCATCTATACATGGAACAGTTCCAGTTGATTGTGTCTGAGGCGGTAGCGCTGGAACCATCCTATCTACAGAACGGACAGAATGATGTGTTTGATAGAGCAAAGGGACTTCTTGTACCTACACCTGTGTATGAACCAATATCTGAATTTACCTCTTACTGGAACTTTCTGTTTGAAAATGCAACAACATTCCGCGAAGAAGCACAGACAAATCGTTGGTTATCCCTTTACTTCCAGTCTTTGACTGGTTGTGATCTACTTCCAGGAACCGACATTACCAAGTGTTGGAGTGACTCGTCCAAGAGCTACAAAATCACACAACAACCTCTCTTCATTTCCTATGCAGTTCTGGCCACTGGTGTGGTGGCACAGGCCTTAAAGAACGTCATCAGTCGGACATGTGGTGCAGGGAATACACTATGCAATGCCATGAGAGACGTATCACAGGAAACATTAATTGCAGAAATCGAAAAGCTCAGATTGGAACCCTCAGATCTGATGACTAGTTTATTCCCATGGACAGGAAACATTTCCTTCATCAAAGGCGAGATACACCTGCAGGCTGAGAAGAGCTTGTACGAAGTTTATAACTACAAGAGGAATGATACAGAATTTAACTTTCATAAGGTAGGTCATTATTGATGAACAGAATAATAATTCTCATTATATGGCTGACAGTTTATTGCTATACTAATGTCATAAAACTGTATTAGCATAAGGTTTCAAATTGAACAAAAATATATAATGAATAGAATATTAAATCTTGTTTTCTGACTAAATCCTTCATTTTGTTCTGAAGTTGTTATCTTAAGTTGGGTTACAAAACATACGTCTTCCTGAAATTCATGTGGATAAATACATTCAAAAAATGTCGGAGAAAAAAATAATTTCTTTTTGTATTTCAGGTTGGCTCTTATAATGGATCCCTACATTTGTCCTTTGATCAAATCCAGTCCTCTGACAAATCAGGCAATACAGGTGGCCCGGTTCCTGGTAATTGTCAGAAGGGTCACATCTGTTCAGAATGTGTTAAAGAACCCTCAGAGGAGATCATACACATTAAAGGCGACCATTATGTTGTTGCTCTTGTTCCCATTCACAACAAACAAACCGGTAGTGGAGACTCCCAAAACGTCTTTAAGTGTGGTCCCCTACGACCAGCTACAGGCGTAGACATTGCAGAGGCACTTGTATTTGCTGTAAAAGATGTGAACAGCGAAACTGGAGAATTTGCATCTGTTACTGGAAACACATCCATAGGGTTGGTTGTGTTGGACACTTGCAATAACCCTTTGATAATTCGTGATAAAATTGTCAAGTTGCATAGAGGGGAACTTGATCTTGGGGGAGGGGTCTTTAGTTCAGCGATTACTGACAAGGTAATTGGCTATATAGGGCCATTAGCAAGTTCCATCAGCATTCCACTGGCATCTACAATGGAACAGCTGGACCAATTATTTATAGCCTATGCATCCACTAGCTCCAAGTTGAAAGACAGGAAAACATACCCAACTTTCATGAGAACAGCATCCTCACTTGATGACCAAGTGCAACCAATGATGAAAGTAGCCAAGAAGGTCGGAGCCAGCTACATCCAAGTTTTGTACACTGATGAGGCATATGGCCAGTCTGGTCGGGATTCTGTCCTCGAAGGGGCCAAGAAGGCAGGGGTTTGTGTTGCCCAAAGCGTACCAGTAGAAGAAGACATTGATCCAAAAGAATATGTGGGCATCGTGTATAAACTGAGACAGTTTAGGGCAGCCAAAATGGTGATTGTATTCTCTCGATCACACACTACACCAGCTCTGATGAAAGCTCTCAGTGAAGAGATTGAACTGGGAGAATTTATTTTCTTTGGATCTGGAGAGGGCTGGGCAAGACGGACCAACGTCATTAAAGGCAACTACAACCTCAAAGGAAGCTTCACCATGGCTCAGGATCTCCCAGTTGACCCAAACTTTGAGCAGTATTTTCGCAACATCAGCAGTTCTTCTGATGAAAACCCATGGCTCAGACCGTTTTTGGAGAAAAGTGCCAACTGTTACTTCCCAGACAGTTTTCTGAAAAAGGACAGACAGGAATGTACTGCCTCACTACTCTCGAGTCACCATCAGATTGACACGTGGGTCCCATTCGCTACCACTGCCCTGTATGCCTTGGTTCGAGGTTTCAGAAGCAGCCTTCTAAATGTATGTTGGGGGGCTGCCACAAAGTGTCGAGAATACTCAACCACTGAGCTGATCCGCTACACCAAAGATGTTGAGCTGGACGTCTTCAGGGACGGCAAACAACATCGTGTATTTGATGAGGATGGGAATGGCGCAAGTGGCTTTGTTATCTATCAGATAGTAGGAGCCATCGGATCCAATGACCTGGAATACAAAGAAGTGAATTTTCATTTTATATAATCCAGAAAGCGAAATTGATTATATGGAATTCATTCTAATTGTGCTATTGTGTTTTAACTGTCACAATCTATAATTGACATTTCAGTCAAATAGAGAGTTGTGAAATATGCTTGACAAAGAATTACCACTTCAACACGTATGGCTTGCTCCTGGATTTATCTTTGAGTCGGGACGGCGAAGTAGACTCGTCAATCGCCGATGTTCGATTCCCCACAGGGGTACAATGTGTGAAGACTATTTCTGATGTCCACGCCGTGATATTGCTGGAATATTGCTGGAATTTAAGCGGCGTCAGTCATATTTACCATGATTCTGCCAAACCCTGACTGCTTGACATCAACCCCCTAGAGTAAATTCAGTAATGCTTGTTACAATGTTTTTGTGTTATCTATGTTTCAAGATGTGAAAAGGGGCGATGGGGTATTTCTCGGTGTCCCCGCCAGTGGTTAAAGCGTTGAAAGGGGCTTGTCTCGCAGAAGGTCAGGGTTCCATTCCCCACATGGGTGCATTTCTGGTGAAGCCCATTTCTGGTGTCCCCGCCGTGATATTGCTAGAATATTGCTAAAAGCGGCGTAAAAGCCAACTCACTTACTCACTAAAGATGTGGCTAAAGATCCCCTTTTAAACGATCACTCACAGGTGGGCAGAGCTACTGGCGACTCACTAGCATTCAATATGGATGTTCTGGAACCCAAAGTGACGTACAGTTCCGAGTGCCCCAGTCAGTATGAGTGCGACAGATGTGTGTATGAAGAACAGGAAACTACGTAAGTCTGTGGTGTCCATTACACCGCAAAGAACAACAAATAAGTTGACACGCGTGAAGATTCAGGTTAGAAATGGTCTTCAGCAACCCATGTTTGTCATAAAAGGCGACCAACGTGATCGGGTGGTCAGGCTAGCTGAATTGGTTCACACATGTCATCGTATCCCAATTGCGTAGATCATTACTCTTGTTGTTGATCACTGGATTGTCAGGTCCAAACTCGCTTATTTACAGGACGCCGCCATATAGCTGGAATATTGCCGAGTGCGGCATTAAACAACTGACCTTAGTTGACATCCATAGCATGTGTAGAACCCTTATACTTGTATAACATCTAAATGTAATTCAAAGACTCCGTCTCTTTTTCCAGTTCGTCATCATAATGCTCTTCCTCCTCTAGACTTGTGTTGTTACTTGTCATATCTTCCTACGAACGTCCGTGGGGAAGATATGACATAGAAATTAACCTCGAATGATCACTTTTGAAACAACGTCGCTGATTGCACAACTAAATGATTGTTCGTCATTGCAACCATCATTGTACTAAACTATACCTGTCTAAGTCACCAGCTTGGTGCAGCATGAGCACATTTGGAAGACAACTATCGCAGAGTTTGTTGCCTGTACTTCCTTTCGTTGTTTCAGCGACAGCCCCATCCGTGACGACTTCATAGCTGCAGTTGCTGTGGAGGCAGCGATCATCCTTCTTCTCACTGTGACCGTCATCATCATGTGTATGAAATACAGAAAACTTGAAACAAGTGAGGAAATAGTGGAATATATAACGAGTGGTAGGTTTAAATAAGGATAAGCTTATGCTTCATCCAAGAGATGCAACAAAGATGTCAGAGACGTTTTGAAATGAATGAATACATTGACTGATAAATGTCTTTGATTAGGACCAATCCTCCATGAACATCTATACGACCTGATTTATACACCCACAAGAACATATTCCGTGACATGCCATAATTGGACATGTGTTAAGATCCAGTTTCTTATTCGACTGTCCCCTCACTCGACAGTCTTTCTTTTCCCACTGGGGCGGTGGGTTAGGCTAGTGGTTAAAGCATTCGCTGGTTACACTGAAGAACCCGGTTTGATTCCGGACATGGGCACAACCATTTGTTTTACAGGCTCCTTCAAATCCATTTAAATAGTGGCTGTTGTTTCGTTTCAGACTACCATAAGGATCATGAATATGCATATGCAGAACCAGTCTCAAACAACAACCAACCTGGTGAGCCAGTATAACAGTTGTTGTTTTAGGGGGGTGTCGGTTTTTGGTTTGTTCTTGGGTTGTTGTTTTTTGTTTTGGGGGTTTTTTGTGTGTGTTTGTGGGTAGGTGGGTGGGGGTGTTCTTGGGCTTTTTATTGGTTCCCAAGATTACAATATCACAGATAAATATGTTTAGACCCTATTCTGAACACATTTCACGAAGTACATGCATCCAATCAACGTACGATAAATTGTACTCAATCTTCATTACAGTGATATACCTCCACCCGGTCGATGATCCAAACCGGCAGGATGACACCCGATAGCAGGGCGCGTTTGTTCATGTGTGCCACCCGGTGTCAAGTGATATGTGTACAGTACACAACTACGGACTTTCAGTGGAAGGCAGGGCACGCCTGCTTGTATGTGACACCCGGTGTCAAGCTGTCCGACTCGGAAGATGAGATGAGCTTGACGAAGAACGTGATTAAAGATGTTATGATTAAAATGCAACAACACATTCAAGCATACGATGTCTGCACTTTGTTGTCGGGTTCGTTGTTGTTCGTATTTTGGGCTGTGTTTCCCATCGTCTTGAATGTTAATTACGACGTGAAATAATGAATTGTTCATATCTCAAGTTTCCACGCCGTTGTATGTTGAATTGATGCCCTGGTTTGATAAACAATATACTCTTACCTTTGACACTCATAAAAAAACAGGCCAGTTTGATCTTTCTTCACATTAAATTAACATTTTCCCGAAGCAAAGCGACTTCTTCTAAATCATGAATTAATTTTAAAACTATTACCAAGTGATCTAAATTTTAAAATTTCACGAAACAACTTTCACAATTAGTGAGAAATATATATTTTATTTATTTATTTTTAGAAACAAAAGGAGGAATCTAATTTCCTTCTATTAGATATTTTACCAGATATTTTATACACTCGCTGCGGCTCAGTCAAATATGTAAATAAACATTAATGCATATTTTATAGAATGCAATACGAGCACGTCTGTGCTGCTTAGGGACCGTTCAGAATTTAGAACTGGGTGGGGGAGGTGTCATTGATTTTGTACATCACATGCAGGGGGGTCACATACTTTGTACATAACTTTTAAGGGGGGTCATTCACATTGTACTTGCTTCTCCATGAAAATGATCATCACACCCCCTAGCCATAAATTATGAACAGCCCCTTAAATGACATATTTTTACACTTCAATGTTCACCTGATTGAAAAATCCAAATTGAGATTGTATATGAGATATATTGAAAGAGCATGCGTGTTTTCCTTGCATTCGGCAAGTACAGGGGCAGCTTTTTCTTGGGAAAAGAAATCGGGGAGGGAAAACGACACAGTACATATACTGAAACTCTGTCAATTAAGAAATGACATGTTCCGAACGATTACAGTTGAAAACGTCTATTGGATCACAGGAATACATGGATCATAGTTAATCCGGGAAATATCAAATAGAATACAATAAAAGATTTAATGGGGTTTTACTGAATTACATGGGCCTATAATTCAGAAAATTTAATGAATCTTTAATTATATTAAGTAATTTGTTAATCCATATATTTCGGCCAGACTGTAGGATATATGTAACCGCCACTGGCATCTAGGTCCAATGGTGAGTAGTTGCGTCCCGTGGCTGTGTCAGGATCCGCAGAACGTAAGACCAAACCAAACTTTCTCCCCACTATGGTCCTTGATCTGTCGGTCTGTAGGCACCTCACGCGTGATCTCACGAAGTGATAGACCTCTACGCCATGTGTTACTTCAAGGGGTGTTTGATGAGGGGCGGTGGGGTAGCCTAGTGGTTAAAGCGCTCGCTCGTCACACCGAAGGCCCGGGTTCGATTCCCCACATGGGTACAATATGTGAAGCGTATTTCTGGTGCCCCACGCCGTGATATCTCTGGAATATTGCTAAAAGCGGCGTAAAACCATACTCACTCGTTCGAGTTTGATGATATAATTAGGTTGAAGATATAAGTAGGTTCGATGACATAACTAAAATACAGTCCAGGACGAAATAAACTACTAGTTTAGAGACCGGTCATTTATTACAAGAGGAATGGATAAGAGGGAATCTGGGGATGGCCACCAAAATTAGGACGGTCTCTATGGGAGTGTAATGAGATATTACACATATGTGACGGGCATTAAATGTAAACTGCAGTTCAAGTTTAACGGAAGGTCGTGAAAACATGTTCAATATGGGGTAGGGCCTTTCAAAATATGGGAAATCAGGGAAAGGTCATTATTTTGAGAACATTAGTGGATCAAAAACATCTGACCTACCAACCCTGTTATAAATAAGAAACTCCTTCAAATGACCGTTGGGAGTCTCCTACGTGTGTCTCGTCATCGTCGGGTGGACAAATGTTTGGCGGTATTACGCACTACTGATAAAACATGTTCAGTTTGAAACCCCCCATCTTTCCCCCATCGACCTTAAAGATCGCTGGCGGTCATAAAATCTAACCCGTGGAGATCCGGGTTAGAATTGGTCTTCAGTAACCCTGCTTGTCTTAAGAGGCGACTGACGGTGGTCAGGCACGCAGGCTTGGTTGACACATGTCATCGTGTCCCATTTGCGTAGATCGATGCTCATGCTGTCGATCACTGGACTGTCTTGGCCAGACTCGATCATTTACAGACCGCTGCCACATTGCTGGAATATTGCTGAGCGTGGCGTTAAGCAACAACCAAACTAACAAATCAACTTTTGCTGTCATGCTTCACTAAGGGTCGTAATATGTTCTCCATTCGTTCATTATTAACATACAAGATGACTAGAAATTAGCATCTCCTATAATGGTGGAAATCGTAACTTATTTCCGAGTGTCCCCTACTTTGGAAGTTCATCGTTCACTGACACTTGACCTTTCAGACTTGATTGTCATGTAAAGCAGGCTTGTATGCACCACTAGGCATGCTGAAAGGTCACTCTGACATGGGGAAATGGCTAAGCAAGGGATGACGAAATACATGTAGAAGGCTTGCTAGGATATGAGTTGCGCTTAAATTCTTCTTTTCCTATAAGTAGGGATTCTGGGACAGATATAGCGTAACAATCCCATATTTATTAAAGAGCCGTCTTAGAGCACATTTGACAGTATGTGTCATTTTGTGCGTAACTGCTCAAGCTATCAACTACTGGGTTATCTTGTCCAGACTCGACCGGCCAACGTGATACTTGAGTGAGTATGGTTTTACGCCGCTTTTAGCAAAATTCCAGCAATATCATTGGCGGGGACACCCGAAATGAGTTCACACATTGTAACTACGAAACCACTAGGCTACTCCACTGCCATCCGTGATATGTGGTAGGTTTTTACTCATTTGTGGCATAAACAACAATCACTCCTCTTACATTAGGACACGTATAAGAAGGTAAATCGGGTAAACCATTTGAGTGAGTGAGTGAGTTTAGTTTTACGCCGCTTTTAGCATTATTTCAGCAATATCACGGCGGGGGACACAAAAAATTGGCTCACGTGAAGCATTTGAGAGAGTGAGTGTGTGTTTAACGCCGGTTTGATCAGTGTTCCATTTTCAACTGCATTCTGGTGTCTCCACCTTGATATTGCTGGCATATTGGTTAAAGCGGCGTAAATCTAAACTCATTTACCATACATGGACTTCACATGAGGAATCGAACACTTCTCTTTGTCGTGACGAGCGAACGCTTTAACCACTAGGCTACCCCACCTTCCCCGACATAGTAAGGATGCTATCGTAACAACATGATGGACAGAGAACACAACTGGTAGAGTGACTTTTTAAACTGACTGACTTAGTTTGGTTTTACGCCGCTTTTAGCAATATTCCAGCAACATCAAGGCGGGGGACACCAGAAATGGGTTTCACACAATGTACCCATGTGGGGATTCGAACCCGTGACTTTTTAAATTAAATATTTATTGAACAGTTCATTACAGGCGGGTGAGATGAAGAAACCTCTAACGCTATTTATAGGTGGTGTGTTTTCATTTAGGGCCTGTTCGATTATTGCGAAACTGGTTTTGGTTTCTGAAACTGGTTTCTCCTGTTATAAACGAGTGTCTAGTTTCGGATACATGGTTTCAAAGTGAAACTAGTTTCTAGTTTTATAAACGAGTGGATGGTTTCACCATCCGGTTTCAAAATGGATACCCAAAAATGTCTCAGCTACTATATATATGTGGAAGGAATTGGATGACAGCATTGCCGAAGGTAATATATTTTTATCATTTTATCAGGGAATGAATAAATAATAAAGAGATGAGATGCTTTTGGAGGTAAATATTTGCGTATATGTAAATGTCATTTCTTTCGGCTGAAGGATGAATAAGAAGGAAATTACTTTCTCCTAGTGGTGTGGAGCTTTGAGTAGTCTGAGCCAGTAGGTGGCGCTAAACAGGGGTATTTAAGGGTATTAAGATTTGAATTGTTCATTCTCGCTCTAGTGCAAGCACGGCCATTACGTCATATTATATGCAAAACATATTTGTGTTCAGTATTTGTGTTGTATGTTTCAGGTTTGTGGCAGTGGGACTAAGATCTGTTGTAATCCAGGTGTGTTGCTGTTGCTAGGTTACATAGCCAGTGCGATACTAATGTAAACTGCTGTATGTGCAGTCATACGATGATGTATATTGCTGTGGGCTGAAGAGCCGTTATAATACTAATGTAAGCTGCTGTATGTGCAGTCATACGATGATGTATATTGCTGTGGGCTGAAGAGCCGTTATAATACTAATATAAGCTGCTGTATGTGCAGTCATACGATGATGTATATTGCTGTGGGCTGAAGAGCCGTTATAATACTAATGTAAGCTGCTGTATGTGCAGTCATACGATGATGTATATTGCTGTGGGCTGAAGAGCCGTTATAATACTAATATAAGCTGCTGTATGTGCAGTCATACGATGATGTATATTGCTGTGGGCTGAAGAGCCGTTATAATACTAATGTAAGCTGCTGTATGTGCAGTCATACGATGATGTATATTGCTGTGGGCTGAAGAGCCGTGATAATACTAATGTAAGCTGCTGTATGTGCAGTCATACGATGATGTATATTGCTGTGGGCTGAAGAGCCGTTATAATACTAATGTAAGCTGCTGTATGTGCAGTCATACGATGATGTATATTGCTGTGGGCTGAAGAGCCGTTATAATACTATTGTAAGGTGTCATACGCGCAGTTGGTATATATTGTTTGGACTGTAAAGATGTTGTAGTAAACAGAGAGGTTGTGTTTTAATATTGTATGTACACGCATGTTATTGTCAGTACAACGTACTTATTGTGGGTTCCTAGCGATCTGATTAAGTGATGCACCTTTAAAATATACTTGTTTAGTATATTATTTTAGTTACTTGCGTACTGTATTTAAGGTGAAGGATATATATACTAGATCACATGTATACTGTAAACCCTCCGGTAGTTGTTGTTTGCATTCGTTGAGGGAACACGGTTCCAGAGTATTTTCTCCAAGAGAGTTGTTTTCCTCTGGTTTTACGTGGCGGGCAGCAGCAAGATATTGTGATCAGATGTATGTGATGAATGTATGTTGCAGTCTCATGAATAAATCTCGGCCGTGCAGCGTACAGCGTGTCCCACTGTAAAATGTGTTGTTATGTTGCGTAACGGTTGGTATAGGAGAATTATACTGTAACAAGCAATTATATGTATACAAGTTACATAAAATAGTCATGTTCAATAGACTGGGGTTTTAAATAATATTTTCCTAGTTCTCAGTTGAATTTTATCATTGTTTTGGTTACAGAAACTGCTGCTCTATTTTGCCACCAAGATCAGCTGAACATCGTTTCCGCCCTGCTTGTTGTGAGGGAACGCGAAACCGAAACTGCGAAACCTGCCTCGGAGATGGTTTCGAAGTTTCAGAACCCAGTTTTAGGTTTCGACATAATCGAGTGCATGGTTTTCCAGAAACCAAAACCGGTTTAGCATAATCGAATAGGCCCTTGGTGAAGCCATAGGGGAGGATGTGTTCCCAGTTGATGACGTCATTGAGTCCGAGTAGCTGATGATTGAGGTTTTGAGCTCTTTGTTGCTGGTGTTAATGGAACCCGATGACAAGGAATGACAAATTGACCAAAGTTTAACGGTATGTTATTGATAACTGGAAGTATTACTGATCGCGTTCGTCAATCTTAAACCTGCCAAGGGTCACACTGATAACGAGCATCGGACTTAATCCGGGACCAGTATCTCTAAAGCTAATAGAACCAAGGTGCATCACGTTTATCGGTATTGTATGTTGATATCCCATGGTCAAATCCCGTGCCACATATACCTTCGTGGCATACTCGCGACAGGCCATCGATGCTTCGGTCAAACTAAATGACATAATCTCAAGTTCACAATAACAACGTTATCGTACGTTTTATCTGTAAACGCAATTATCTGCGACAGCTATCATAGGTTTATAATACGGATGACAGTCACAAATCAGGGGGTGGCTGTCTAGCACATTCACTCAGGTGTTGTGTTGTGTGTGGGTTGGTATGGTCATACCTATTGCCAAGCGAGCTGATTCCCCAACTCTCACGTTTTAATACAGAGATGCGGATTCCAGTGGGCGGATCTAGAGAGAGAGAGAGACAGAGAGAGAGAGCAGGGGGGTGTCAGGGATTCGACCCCCCCTCCTTTGAAAATGACTAAAGACCACATTGAAGTTAATGTTTTGCAATGGTGGAGCAACCCACCCCCACCCCTTGACAATTTCTGGGTCCGCCTATGGTTTCATTCAACTCTCATTCAAGTATGTGAAACCATACACTAAACATTATGCTAGTGAGATTTGTTTCCGTCAAGCGTCACTAGTAACAAAAGTATGCGGAGCGTGAAGATCTGGGTGAGAATTGGTCTTCAGCAACCCTTGTTTGTCATTAGGGTGGGATCGGGTGGTCAGGCTCGTTTACTTTCTTGACACATGTCATCGTATCCCAATTGCGTAGATCGACGCTTATTATGTTGATCACCGTATTGTCTGTACCAGACTTCAATTATTTACAGACCGCCGTCATATAGATGTAATATTGCTGAGTGTGACGTTAAACAACAAACAAAAAACCAAAGGGTGCAAAACAACGTGCCTGATTTGATGCCATTCTTTTGTTTCTGGACAAAAGTATTCTAGCCCTAATATTGCTGAAACATTGTTCCTGACCTGACGAGAAAGGAATTTCCTGGCCAGTACATTTCCTATGCTTCAATTTTTTATAACATGTATCGTGCATTTCCTGTAAAATTACTAGAATAAAAGCCGCGCAAAGTACAACTGACTTCCGTTTAGTCACGGAGCAATTGTTTACATGCCATATATGGCAAGTGTTCTCTGTTTGAAAGCTGTTGCCTCGAAGTTTCAATTATTTATTCCAAGCAAGTCGTAAGGGATGATGAGTCTTTTATTGCATCACTAGGTAGCGAAAGTGAGTGCATATGCCCCATTTGTTATAAAATATAGGCCACAATATTGTCAAAAATGTGTGACATTGCGCCTTTAAACGTTTCAATTTTGTATCTCCATACAAGATCGCATACAATAATCTACGCATGTAACGAACTGTTTTTGAATCCGAACTGCATATAACTACGGTTCTAATGAACTAAATTAGTTATCCCTTTGAGCTCCTTATGGCCGTATTTGACTGTAACGGTATTTTCATTTCGAGAAGGATTAGCATGAGAGCGGTCCCGAATGCCGAAAGTGTCTACGAAAACAAGTGCTAGAATTTGTTCATTACCAAGAAAGTCTAACCCGAAAATATTGTGTTACAAATAAAATAAAATAAGATGAAATATACTACTTTTCATTATTCGCAATAAATAGGAATGGAATCTCTTTAGCGCAAGATGAAAGGCATTTAATCAGCGCAAGGCCATATTCCCGCAATTGATAATGCACAATCCGTTATGTGTGGAAATGTAAAGCTATTAAAGTAGTAACATTATATTATTTGTTTGTTGCTGTACTCAGCAATGTTACAGATATAATATATGACGTCGGCTTGCAAAACCAGGTATAAATTGTCACTGTAGACTTCAGCAGTACCACTACATTTTATCAGTAGACTCATTTCAGCAGGACCACTACATGATCAGTAGACTCATTTCAGCAGGACCACTACATGATCAGTAGACTCACTTCAGCAGTACCACTACATGATCTGTAGACTCACTTCACCAGTACCACTACATGGTCTGTAGACTCACTTCACCAGTACCACTACAGTACCACTACATACCACTACATGATCTGTAGACTCACTTCACCAGTACCACTACATGATCTGTAGACTCACTTCACCAGTACCACTACATGGTCTGTAGACTCACTTTACCAGTACCACTACATGGTCTGTAGACTCACTTCAGCAGTACCACTACATGATCAGTAGACTCACTTCACTACCACATGATCTGTAGACTCACTTCACCAGTACCACTATCATGATCAGTAGACTCACTTCAGCAGTACCACTACATGATCAGTAGACTCACTTCAGCAGTACCACTACATGATCAGTAGACTCACTTCACCAGTACCACTACATGATCATGATCATCAGACTACCACTACATGATCTGTAGACTCACTTCAGCAGTACCACTACATGATCAGTAGACTCACTTCACCAGTACCACCAGTAGACTCACTACATGATCAGTACCTTCACTCAGTACCACTACATGATCAGTAGACTCACTTCACCAGTACCACTACATGATCACTACGATCAGTAGACTCACTTCACCAGTACCACTACATGATCTGTAGACTCACTTCACCAGTACCACTACATGATCTGTAGACTCACTTCACCAGTACCACTACATGATCAGTAGACTCACTTCACCAGTACCACTACATGATCAGTAGACTCACTTCAGCAGTACCACTACATGATCAGTAGACTCACTTCAGCAGTACCACTACATGATCAGTAGACTCACTTCAGTACCACTACAGTACCACTACATGATCACTTCACCAGTAGACTCACTTCAGCAGTACCACTACATGATCAGTAGACTCACTTCAGCAGTACCACTACATGATCAGTGGACTCACTTCAGCAGTACCACTACATGATCTGTAGACTCACTTCAGCAGTACCACTACATGATCTGTAGACTCACTTCAGCAGTACCACTACATGATCAGTAGACTCACTTCAGCAGTACCACTACATGATCAGTAGACTCACTTCAGCAGTACCACTACATGATCAGTGGACTCACTTCAGCAGTACCACTACATGATCTGTAGACTCACTTCAGCAGTACCACTACATGATCAGTAGACTCACTTCAGCAGTACCACTACATGATCATGATCTGTAGACTCACTTCAGCAGCAGTACCACTACATGATCAGTAGACTCACTTCACCACTACATGATCAGTAGACAGTACCACTACACTACATGATCATGTAGACACTTCACTTCAGCAGTACCACACATATCATGACTCACTTCACCAGTAGACTCACTTCAGCAGTACCACTACATGATCAGTGGACTCACTTCAGCAGTACCACTACATGATCAGTAGACTCACTTCACCAGTACCACTACATGATCAGTAGACTCACTTCACACTGGTCTGTAGACTCACTTCAGATCAGTAGTACCACTACATGATCAGTAGACTCACTTCACCAGTACCACTACATGATCAGTAGACTCACTTCACCAGTACCACTACATGATCAGTAGACTCACTTCAGCAGTACCACTACATGATCAGTAGACTCACTTCAGCAGTACCACTACATGATCAGTAGACTCACTTCACCAGTACCACTACATGATCTGTAGACTCACTTCACCAGTACCACTACATGATCAGTAGACTCACTTCAGCAGTACCACTACATGATCTGTAGACTCACTTCACCAGTACCACTACATGATCAGTAGACTCACTTCAGCAGTACCACTACATGATCAGTAGACAGCGGTGAAATTATGATGAGTCCGTCCATGTAAAATCATTACATACACAATCTTAACGGCAGTTCCCAAAGACAAACAACAATATTTGATCAGGAACAAAGTTTAATGACGACCCAAATTTTGCTTCAGAAATATTTAGTGTCCATCTCATAAAGAGATTCTGGTCATCAAACAAAAATTGGAATTTGTATGTACACACTCAATGCAAATATTCTTCAACAACAACAACACAACATCCTCTAAATGTCTTAATGCATCTGACGAACTCTTCTTAAGTGTCTGTGTGACTGTTTGGAGAGATTTGGACCACTCTTAATGTCCTTCGTTCTGAGTTCTTCCCCAGGTGTGACCTTGGCCTTGCTTTCATCCGTGGTCTTCTTCATACCGTCCCCACAAGCAGAAGGGGTGCTCCTGTTGTTCTGGGCAGGCTGGATCTTGCAATGAACTCTGCTTTTGGCCTTTCCAGTGTAGGGTCTATGTGCCTTCTTCGGGTGGGCTGGAGGAGCTACGACTGGGAGACTGGCCTGTGATTTGCCTGGAGTTTGGCAGGTCAGAGGCAGAGCCTGGTGCTGGAGGGTTGCAAGTTGATGGATGGATTTCAGCTGCTTCAGCTCTTCCTCCAGCTTCTCTTTCTGCTCAGCTTCCTCATGTTTCTCCTTCTCCCAGCTACTTGTGAGCTCCTCTAGCGTCTGTTTCAGTTCCTGCAGTTCGGCATGCTCCATAGTCAAACTGAGCTTGAAATTTAGATATTCTACTCTGAACTCGGCCCTCTCTTTTTCAGCTTTAAGTCTCAGTTCGTGTTCATGTCGAAGTTCGCGGCTCTGTTGCTCATTCACCTGGCGCAGGTTCTCGTTTTCTTGGAGAAGATGGTCAAGAAGGCTGGGGAAAGAGACATTGATTGCTTCAAAACAGATGTATTTTCATTATGTAAAAGCAATGATAACAACTATTCTCAATTGCAAAACGCCTCTCAAATGGTTAAATATGTAGTTTTATACTTATGTTTGTAATATCTCCCCACAGCGCAGTTAATTGTCAAAATGTATGGTCAGTTACCATTTTCTTATCCGAGACAGCCTATAGTACTGAAAGTATATTTCTGTGTCTCTTTTGGGGTATTTTGCCACCGGAAAAGAGAAGAGAGGTCTAGTCGCTCAGCTTCTGCTTACCTCTCTTCCATATCTCCAACTTGAGCTTTTAAGTCCATGTATTGGGCTGAAAACAAAAGCACGAACAGCGTTAAACAAGTTCCACATCAGGACATGATCAGTGGCTTGAACACAGCAATTCTGTTGAGATGTTTAGGGCGGAGGGGTAGCCTAGTGGTTAAAGTGTTCGCTCGTCACGCAGAAGACCCGGGTTCGATTCCCCACATGGGCACAATGTGTGAAGCCTAGTTCTGATATACCCTGTCGTGATAATGCTGGAATATTGCTAAAACGCGGCGTAAAAACTCACTCACTCTTCAGATGTTTAGCGTGTTGACAAATATTCTGCATCCACTTCAAACAATAGTTTTGTAAACCTATGTGACTAACAAAAACCTTCCCAATTTATATGTTCGTGTTGACCCTCGTAATAAATCACCAATAAAAGACTTGAAATCCAATAGAACGATGACCTACCGAGTATATCATTGTTTTGTTCCTTTGATCTTGGGCTAGACAAGATAGAAGCCGCCTCGAGAATGGGAGAGAGAGGTTTTCGTTGCTTCAATCGACCTTCCATGCACAAAGCCATCTGTTTGATAGAAAAACATATACATATTCTTTTTGAACTTCGAAATTTGAAGAAATACCGTATACATTTCTAATTGATATCGGCACGTTTTATATGAAATTCGGTTTTTACCACTATCGAGAAATGCCTCAGCCGACGAACGAGGTCAAGATGTGTTTAATGAAGTGCTTTTATTTAGGAAATGTAAGATAAAATACACATTTATTGTTTTCAAAAGACTTGCTTACCTCGTTTGCAGCAGATGAAGGTCACAGGTATTAAATATCAGCAATCCTCGGCAGTAATAGTCTGATGTGTATGACAGGCAGCAAATGCACGTCTGAGCACAAAGACAATGCGCTTAGAACTGAGAACTTGGACTAGAACGTCGTCATGGAACCATCCTATGACGTCATTGCCATTGTGACGTCACACACACTGTTTGCTGACCATGGACAACTCATTTTGAATATAATGTTTTAGTTCCAGAAGTTCGGAATTTTCACCATAGTTAAACGACCCGTGAAGACCCGGGTTAGAACTGGACTTCAGCAGCTCATGCCTCATTCTGAATAATTATTATAATATTTTAGTTCTCGAAGTGCGGGGAAAGATTTCAGCCAGTAACCCCCGTTTTTCATTAGATCTATGCTATGTCTGAGATTTATAGTAAGAAGAGACGGGTTTTATAGAAAGCCTATCCTAACCCTAACCCTAGCCCTAAACCTAACATAATGCTAAACCTAAACCCTAACCCCTTGAAATAATCGTAATATATAGAATACATTTCAAGCGGGGTTACGGGCGGAACTCTACCAAGTTGGGCATGTTAAAGACTCGGGTTAGAACTGAACTTCTGCAGCTCATGCCTGTAGAATGCGCCATGATTCCCACGATTGATAATGCACGTGTTTATAAATTTAAAGCTAAGTCGTAACATTTATTATTTTGTTTGTTTGTTGTTGCACTCAGCAATATTACAGACATAATACATAAGGTGAGATAAGATCAGATATAACTTTATTAAATTCTTTTTTGTATCAAAGCGGTCTCGGAATGAATATATACACAATTCACAAAAAATGCACAAGAATTACATGCACAAAATGAATGCAGCATTGCTGGTTACACACATACACACAATAAACACTGACATGATTTAATACAATTAACCACACAGGTAAAGAGGCTGAATAATTCTAGTAGTTATTACATGATCATCATTCAAAACATTTGTTGCATTCACGAATACTGGATGGTATGAAAGACTGTCGAGCTCTGTTTGCTTTGAGGGAAGGTAATCGAAAGCGGCGTCCAAAAGGAAGAAGTTCAAAATGGTGAGATAAAATATGGGAACTATCTATTCTAATTTTAGTTGCCTTTTTGACAATCTGGCGCTCATAGATGAATGGAATATACTCGAAAGACACTGCTGCAATTTTCGGCAGTATTAACAATTTTGAAAAGTTTGTTTTTGTTGCGAGCAGACAGACCCACATACCAACATAGAAAATTGTAGGTCAACACACTTTGAATAAAGGTTTGATATTTTTTAAAAACGGCCATTGTGGTTTTGTCAATATAATGTTTCTTAAGCGGCGAAGAAAATAAAGTCGCTGTTGGCGATGATTTTTGTAAATGTGATCGGTATGAAGGCGGCTTGCAAAAAATAGCCTGGACCAGATATTCCAGTGATTGACATCATGAGCATCGATCTACGCAAATTGGGATACGGCAACATGTGTCAACCAAGTCATCGAGCCTGCCCACCCGATCCCGTTAGTCGCCACTTACGACAAGCACGGGTTGGTGATGGCAAATCTAACCCGGATTTTCACGGGTAACATATTAGGAGCGTAGTTTTAAAAATTCAAATTTTGTTGAATGGTATGTAGAAAACATGCCGAATTTCAAAGTTTATCATCGTAACCCTTTATGCTTGATCTATAATCCCTCCCTTGGGTTTAAAGGTTTGAGGTTGAAAACATCGTGTATGGGCCACAAAGCCGCCAGCTGTCGAGATTGTGCAATTTTGCGTTTGCGTTACAATATGGAAAAGCTCAGTCAAATATTGCGTCATAGTACCTGTTCCGGTCTTGCTTTGCCGTATGTTCAGAAACGAACAACGATTTATGTTATACATCAATATTGCATTTGAATTAAGCAAACTTTGTTTAAAGCATGTTAGTTTAGAAGTATTTTAGTTTTCAGTATTTACGATATCCTTATGCAAAACTATACATTTATTTCAAGTGAATGTACTTCAGCTGCTGGCTGGCTCCACCGAGATCCATACTTTTACACTCACCCGAAATGTCTCTTCTTGGAAGCGGCAGCGAATGTTTGCGTGCCGACGATTAATCTTTTCAACTTGATCATTTCATAAATTTCCGCCAGCTTGGCTGAATAAGGTAAATTTTGAAGTTTCGGTCACGGAAAAGGACATACTCAACAGTTGTCATACTCGCTTAAATCGCCAGTTTTGGGTAAAACCCAGCTACAGTTCATTACGACATTAGACCTAGTTTGTGTTACCGCCATGTGCCTGTTGAACAACCCTGTTCCCTTTGAACCAGTTTTCCAGTTATTGTTGAACAAAGTAGCACATCTTGCGTCCGAGTGTATATTTGATTAGAAGTTTTATGTTCATAATCTCATTCGCTGTCATATTTGAGAATAGAATAGACAATCGATCTTTCAACTGCTGTTGCATGTGGGGAATTCCAGAATTATCATATGGAAGCATCAGACAGCTCACAGAATATCGAAGTGTTCAATTATTTATCGTTTTTAGTCTGTTGTCATAGTCATTTTCATGTGGCGATTTTATCTAGGCGTTAAGTTAGGTCTCATTGCAACATTTGATGGTACTCGTCCCACAGTAAAAAAAGTACACTTATTCATCCGTGTATGTCAAGATATTGACTTCCTTACTTCTGTTGTACCCACAATTTTGTTCCTTGATGTACTGTCTGAGGCTTTTTTAAGTGTTTGCTAAGCACAGTTGTTTGTGATTTTTAGTTCCCCATTAGATGAACACTATTTGACTACAGTGTGCATGACCATCACATGCTGAAAGTGCATGATATAAAATTCCATTGTGGTTAGATGCTGCATTCAGACAATGACATGATGTCGTAACAATAAGCCTAAAGATTTGGGCTGTGTATTGGCAAATGAATTGTATTGCAATATATATATGGGGCATGGTGGGCGAGCTGTCTAAGGCACCAGGCAAGTGATCCAGCGAGCTTGAGGTCCCGGGATCGAACCCACCTGTGACCGAGTGTAAAAACCTTGGAGTCAACTTTGTGTGCAGACTGTTTCAGTGTTGTCACAGTGGGTACCTCACAAGGATGCGAAAGTCTTGGTGCGCCTAGTGGCTGCAAGAGTTGTATACTCCCCAGGGAGTTGAGATTGATAATATGATGTGCTGTTGAGAGTGATATCCAATGATCGAGGGAAAAACCTGCGCCTTGAGCATGTACTAGTTGCGTGGATATGTGCGCTATATAAATATCCTATTATAATAATAATAATATTGTGATTCATGAACCCGTGTTGTGATATATTGGGAACTTCAGTGTTTGACAGTGAGTGACACTAATTGTGCATGTCAATCCTATTTTCTACACTATAAGTCTCTTAACATATATATTATGGTTCTGATAACAGCAATCACAAAATAAGGTTGCATAGTCAAGGATTCTGTTTTATTTTTCATACAATAAATAGTATTACAGTATGCCATTTTGTCAGTGAATAACGAAGGAAAACATCTGTCGCGAATGAAAATGGGTAGATTTTAATTTAAACCATAAAGATAATCACAGAAACTTCATATATGCTCTTTGCCCAATGTACCTGTTCTCAGACAAAATATTGCAATGCATATCGTTTGAAAAGCGTATTGCGATATACTGGTAACAGGTAATACCATGCAATTCTACTAAAATTACATTCAGTGATTTGTTCCATTGTTTAATGTATATACTGTTTATACTGTTTTAAAAATCAATGAGCATTCTTGATGTTTGCTGAACACTATTGCCACTATGTATTATACAAATCTAGCAACCCTACTGAATCCTTTACCATTAATTTATGTCAAGGACCCCTTGATGTTCATGTGTTATTTACATTCTGTTCATATTACTGAGTTTTGAAAATAGATGGATCAACCCTCAATATATTTTATATTTTTGCAGCAAGCAAGGGGGCAGCCATGGACCCCTCGTGGTCTAATGGTGGGAAGCCACCAGATGAAAGTACGGCCAGAGATCAAAGGAAGGCAAGAATTCAGCCATTTTGGGAGGACCTAAGGTAAAGTTCCCTAATCATTCATTCAGTTGTCGTTCACAACATGTAGATCGATAATTGGAGCTCAGGAAACGATTGTAATCGTAAACCCAACCACAAAACGTGACACAATCATAACACTGTGCAAACGAATCAGGCACCAGTTAATACTAAGGTCAAGACAAGGTTATAATAGTTATATCTCAATTTATCTTTACCATCTCCGTGGTGTCGCTGTTAGAGTGTCTGCCCGGAGAGCGGAAGGTTGCGGGTTCGTTCCCTGGTTGTGTCATACCCAAAAATATAATATGGTACCTGTTGGTCTTTGCCTGGAGCACGACGTAAAACCCAATTTCACCTCACCTCACCCCTGCCTGGAGCTCGGCATTAATGGGTACAACAATGACTGGTCGGCTCGGAGTCAGTATAATGTGTCGAATGGGGTATTCATGCTTCACTGCGGCATGGTATCTCAGTGAGCTAGCACTATAAAACCAGCTTCAGTCTGGGCTAGTACCAGCAGCCACACATATACACGTATGTACATCGTCATATGAGCGAAATATTCTCATGTGCGACGTTAAACCCATTTAATATTACCTTGATTGAATTGTACCTGATTCCCTCAGTCACTCGGTTTATCTTTATTTCAGTGATGACAAGGAGCCACGAACGACAAAGGTAGGGCGAGACAATCTTGAAATCAGGCATTTGTGCCTTTTTTGGCAGTGTTTAATTCCATTTGGTAAATCTGTAATTGGTACTGCATATTTTTGGCAATGTATACATAATGCATGATATAGAAAACAGACATTATAACATTTCATTCAGCATTTCATTTCATTCCTTAGCATGCTTGGTGACTTTGGTTGTTTTTGCCAAGTGTATTTCTCAAAGGGGGTTCTTGGGTTATGTTTGATTCCATACAACTTGTGCTGGTTGTAAAACATGACATGGCAGCTAACATGGGGATCAGATGATAGGCCCGCCAACTTGGTTGACACTGTCATAGTTTCCCAATTGTGTAGATCAATACTCATGATGTTGATCACTGGATTGTCTGGTCCAGACTGGATTATTTACAGGGGACTAAATGGATCAGGTGGTTAGGGACGTTGGTTTGGCTGATTGTGTGTATTGTGCCCCCGAAGTGTAGATTGCCGTTGCAATATCAATGACTGTAATATTGCTGAGACTGGTGAGAGTGGCACTGAACTACGAACAATGGTGTTTCTTCCTGGTGTCGTTATTATGCGGATTTCTTTTGAACAAAACAATGACCAGGTTAACATTTCCTTGTGTTAGCTTAGGTTCTTCCTTACATGTCTCAAATAATCTTTACTCACTTCCCATACCGTTTATCCTTGTTGTAATTGTAGCCGGCCCTGCTGTATCAGTGTCGTAGTCGGTCCTGCTGTATCAGTGTTGTAGTCGGCCCTGCTGTATCAGTGTTGTAGTCGGCCCTGCTGTATCAGTGTCGTAGTCGGCCCTGCTGTATCAGTGTCGTAGTCGGCCCTGCTGTATCAGTGTTGTAGTCGGCCCTGCTGTATCAGTGTCGTAGTCGGCCCTGCTGTATCAGTGTTGTAGTCGGCCCTGCTGTATCAGTGTTGTAGTCGGCCCTACTGTATCAGTGTTGTAGTCGGCCCTGCTGTATCAGTGTTGTAGTCGGCCCTGCTGTATCAGTGTCGTAGTCGGCCCTGCTGTATCAGTGTCGTAGTCGGCCCTGTAAGTCGGCCCTGCTGTATCAGTGTTGTAGTGTATCAGCCTGCTGTAGTCGGCCCTGCTGTATCAGTGTTGTAGTCGGCCCTGCTGTATCAGTGTCGTAGTCGGCCCTGCTGTATCAGTGTTGTAGTCGGCCCTGCTGTATCAGTGTTGTAGTCGGCCCTACTGTATCAGTGTTGTAGTCGGCCCTGCTGTATCAGTGTTGTAGTCGGCCCTGCTGTATCAGTGTTGTAGTCGGCCCTGCTGTATCAGTGTCGTAGTCAGCCCTGCTGTATCAGTGTTGTAGTCGGCCCTGCTGTATCAGTGTTGTAGCCGGCCCCTGCTGTATCAGTGTTGTAGCCGGCCCTGCTGTATCAGTGTTGTAGTGCTGTATCAGTGTTGTAGTCAGCCCTGCTGTATCAGTGTTGTAGTCGGCCCTGCTGTATCAGTGTTGTAGTCGGCCCTGCTGTATCAGTGTTGTAGTCGGCCCTGCTGTATCAGTGTTGTAGTCGGCCCTGCTGTATCAGTGTTGTAGTCGGCCCTGCTGTATCAGTGTTGTAGCCGGCCCTGCTGTATCAGTGTCGGCCCTGCTGTATCAGTGTTGTAGTCGGCCCTACTGTATCAGTGTGTTGTGCTGTAGTCAGTGTTGTAGCCCTGCTGTATCAGTGTCAGTAACTTGTAGTCGGCCCTGCTGTATCAGTGTTGTAGTCGGCCCTGCTGTATCAGTGTTGTAGTCGGCCCTGCTGTATCAGTGTTCAGTGTCAGTGTTGTAGTCAGCCCTGCTGTATCAGTGTTGTAGTCGGCCCTGCTGTATCAGTGTTGTAGTCGGCCCTGCTGTATCAGTGTTGTAGTCGGCCCTGCTGTATCAGTGTTGTAGTCGGCCCCTGCTGCCCTGCTGTATCAGTGTTGTAGTCGGCCCTGCTGTATCAGTGTTGTAGTCGGCCCTGCTGTATCAGTGTTGTAGTCGGCCCTGCTGTATCAGTGTTGTAGTCGGCCCTGCTGTATCAGTGTTGTAGTCGGCCCTGCTGTATCAGTGTCGTAGTCGGCCCTGCTGTATCAGTGTTGTAGTCGGCCCTGCTGTATCAGTGTTGTAGTCGACCCTGCTGTATCAGTGTCGTAGTCGGCCCTGCTGTATCAGTGTTGTAGTCGGCCCTGCTGTATCAGTGTCGTAGTCGTCCCTGCTGTATCAGTGTTGTAGTCAGCCCTGCTGTATCAGTGTTGTAGTCGGCCCTGCTGTATCAGTGTTGTAGTCGGCCCTGCTGTATCAGTGTTGTAGTCGGCCCTGCTGTATCAGTGTTGTAGTCGGCCCTGCTGTATTAGTGTTGTAGTCGGCCCTGCTGTATCAGTGTTGTAGTCGGCCCTACTGTATCAGTGTTGTAGTCGGCCCTGCTGTATCAGTGTTGTAGTCGGCCCTGCTGTATCAGTGTTGTAGTCGGCCCTGCTGTATCAGTGTCGTAGTCGGCCCTGCTGTATCAGTGTTGTACTAAACTTGTAGCGGCCCTGCTGTATCAGTGTTGTAGTCGGCCCTGCTGTATCAGTGTGGAGTCGGCCTGCTGTATCAGTGTTGTCGGTCCTGCTGTATCAGTGTTGTAGTCGGCCCTGCTGTATCAGTGTTGTAGTTGTCGGCCCTGCTGTATCAGTGTTGTAGTCGGCCCTGCTGTATCAGTGTTGTAGTCGGCCCTGCTGTATCAGTGTTGTAGTCGGCCCTGCTGTATCAGTGTTGTAGTCGGCCCTGCTGTATCAGTGTTGTAGTCGGCCCTGCTGTATCAGTGTTGTAGTCGGCCCTGCTGTAGCAGTGTTGTAGCCGGCCCTACTGTATCAATATGTTGTTTTGGTTCTTGTAGCCGGCCCTGCTGCAGCTGATGCAGGACCTGAAGGATGAGGGCAACACCCTCTTCAAAGAGACCATGTATGACCTGGCCTGGATGCACTACCGCAATGCTCTGTTCGTGGCACGGATGCTGGAGATGCGGTTCTACTATGAAGTCAAAAAGGATTTCATCTCAACTCTCTTTTCAAACAGAGCTCTGTGTTGCTTGAAAAAGGTAAACTTTTGAAGCAAAATAAATACAGTGGAAACCTGATAAGTAAAATCTCAAGGGACTCGCCAAAATTGTTTACTTATCAGGTATTTTACTTATCCAAACTTATAAAAACCTGCAAATGACAACCACTAGTATATGCATGTATATGTATGCATATGTAACAATGAACAACTTATCAGGGCTGGCCTCCAGTTGTCAGTGTATTGTCAACTGCTTGACGCCAGCGAGCTGTAAGTAGGATGTTTGTTTAGCTGGAGACTGACACGACTGCCCCTCATGTCGGATCATGTGGTGATTGCTAATTTAGTTATCCAGTCTCTTTTGTTAAGGAATTTACTTCCAGGGACCGTGAGAAGACGTTTAGTTAAGCAGTATTGTTTACTTATCCGAGTTTAGTTAACCAGACTCTAATAGTGATAATTAATGAAGAAAGTTGCCGGGACCAAAGAAAAGTGTTTACTTATCAGGTCTGTTTAGTTAAGCGGTCTTTACTTAGGCGGTTTCCACTGTATTTTTCTCTGCACCCGATCCATACAATTCTGCCCTATATATTATATGCCCTTATCCACAAAATGCATTGAAAAATATTTTGAGGGTCTGGACAAACTGTAACCATACTCGATTAAATCTCCTGTCTTATGAACATGATGAGTGAATGCCTTAGCTAAGAAATATGCTGGACTAATCATGTCCAAGTCATGACACTTTGGTAGATTAGATTGGAAGTCTAGAGCATATTTCATCAAAAGGGTTGCACGATGATATTCATCATACTATAATCTTGATTAGGAGTAGAAAGTTTCTGTAAATAATTGCACAGGATCAGTAAATATCGTCTTTCTGTTAATATAGGAACTGTTTGAAGAAGCTGTGGCTGACTGTGATTCAGGTATGTAAGAGTCTTGACTTTCGACCTCATAGTGTTCAACTTATTTCAATAGAAGGATGCATTTAAAAGTTACTAGTATGTTTTGGGCATCTTTCACTAGACATCTGCACTGCTACCCCTTCTTACCATGATTTATCTAAGATCTTAGAATTAATAACTGGTTGGCAAATAGGGGAGGGGTTATGTTTTTGTTTAATTTTTTCAGAATTTGGTGGGGGGAAAGGGGTAATAATTTTAGAAAGATAAACAATTTATATGGCGAGGCAGTAGGTTTTAGGTTCAGGTCAGCAGTGTTAGAATGGCAAAATGTTGGGGGGTGTGTGTGTTGTTGGCAATAAAATTAGAAGAGTCGGTCGGGCGATGAGAAACACAAAAAAATATAAATGCTGCCCTAATATTAAACCAAGTCAACATAAACACCTGTTAAATATTGTGTTAAAATTTATGAACATGCTGAATTAGGATATTTTATATTACAATTTGGGAATATCTAGCATATCAGCATTTGCAGCAGACCAAAGGCTAATTTTCGGACACTGAGATATAAACCATGGTGTCATCATAATTTGTCACATTATTTTAATGTTACGTCACATATAATCTTGGAAATATGTTTAATATTTCAGCTATTAGGACTCAGCCAACCAATCTGAAGGCTTACTACCGCAAGGTGCAGGCTCTCAAGGCTCTACACAAGTACCAGGATGCTCTGCAGCTGGCGCAGACTGGATATGCAAAACAGCCCACAGTAAGGAAAACCTTTCCATTCTTTTACATTAACTTGACCTTTATGAGTGCTTGTAGGTTTGTATGCACTATGTTGCACCAGGGGTGGTGGGGTAGCCTAGTGGTTAAAGCATCCGCTTGTCGCGCTTAAGACCCGGGTTGAATTCCCCACATGGGTACAATGTGCAAAGCCCATTTCTGGTGTTCCCCGCTGTGATATTGCTTGAATATTGCTAGAAGCGGCGTAAAACTACTCACTCACTCACTCACACTCACTCACACTCACTCACTCACTCACTCACTCACTCACTCACTCACTCACTCACTCACTCACTCACTCACTCACTCACTCACTCACTCACTCACTCACTCACTCACTCACTCACTCACTCAGTTGCACCATGAAACAAAGGAATGTGTACTGATTTTCAGTGAAATTGCTGCTCTTGTTCCCAGAGAATACCTCTCACACAGGAGGCCAGGATGTGATGATTTCTTACATCTTACATCAGTTTGATTTTTTACTATTCCAGAAATAGAAATACTTTTTTTCTAGGTGTGCCTTTGGGCACCCGGAAAATATTTTAAACATGCCTTTAAGAAATCAAGTGTGCCCACATGTTTTTAGAATAAATGACTGTAGCAAGGATGATGATCTGTTGAAATTTATTGTTAGTAAACAACAAATGTAACCAGTTTTCTGTTATCACTGATATGTCTTCTGTTCAAGATGGCTTTCTTAAGCTTCATTTGTTCTGCTTTCCCAACACCTTTAATAGCTGAGAATTGTGTGACAGGTTTACTTGTTCAATATATCTAATATACACAATTTCCTCTTCAATAACCGAACTATCAGTACTCCCATCACTCTAAATGGAAAAATAACCAGATTTCTTTACATCAACCATCAAAATTCCAGTGATTTCCTGGGCGATAAAGTCAATAAATGTTTTTGCTTGTTTGTCATTTGCGTAAGTGTTTTGTTTTGGTTATTAAATGACTAAAGGTGTGCTATGTCTCTAAAAAATTAGGCATGCCATAAGGGCACCAGGAACATTTTTATCCATGCCATTTCAATATTTACCTTGCCATGGCACACTAGTATATGGGGCATTTCAAATCCTGTATTCTACTCATGTGGATAAACATATTTGATAGAATAGTTTACCTTCATTGAGAAAACATCTTTAAAGATGGAAAATGATGTCCATGGTGTGGTTGTACAAAGCGATCTTTGTGCTAAGGTGACAATAACTTGCATACCTTAAAGGTCACATGCAACGCAAAACACAACTTTGCAGATTCTGATACCTTTCAGTATGGACTTACAGTAACAAATTATCAAAAATGTAAATTCAACTTATAAAGTTGAAAAATAATGCCATGAAAAAAACCCTGCGAAATCAGAGTTCAAACGATTCACTAATTTCACCCCAGCACTGGGGTGAAAAGTGGTTTCAACAGCTGTATTGCCCAGGCGAGAAATACAAGAACTGGTGTTCAGAAGATGGAAAACTATCAATATGCCTAGCTTCAAACAAGATCTCGACAATGCCCTGGTACATCATGGGAACAGATCCGCTGATGAAAGTGTTGATCTGTACAATGAGGCATTGAAGGAAACTTTGGATAAGCATGCACCACAGGTATCAAAGAAAGTTACAATACACCAAAATGTCGCTTGGTACAATGACAACATACGCAATGAAAAACAGAAACGCAGAAAACTAGAACGACAAATGAGACGGACTGGACTTTCAATTCACAAACAGCTTTTCAATATCCAAAGGAATATGGTTACCTGTTTGATAGAAAACCAAGAATGCTATTTTGTTGAGCCTGGACCTAATGTTAAAGAGGTTTATCGAAAGTTCAAGAAAACAGATAAAGTTCTACCAACCTTTGATGCACTGGATGAACTTCGCAAACAAGTTTGCAAAGTACTTCAAAGAGAAAATTCAAGTTATAAGGACATGTTTGGAAAATCTCCAATCTGATACCTCGCCTGCATACAGCGAAGATATAGACTGTTATGACTTTTCCCCACTGGCCTTTTCCGGTGATACAACTGAAAAAGAAGGGGGTGAGATAATTAAGATGAGTCCGGGTAAATCATGTTCCCTAGACCCGTGCCAACATGGTTCCTAAAAGGAGTGCCATGACTCTGTTGCTCCTATCCTGATGCACACAATAAACACATCTTTCTCAGAAGGATCAGTGCCACTGTCAATGAAGGAAGCTCTTGTCAGTCCTCTCATAAAGAAGAGCCAGCTTGACTCTGAGATAATGAAGAACTACAGGCCAGTATCTAACCTGTCATTATTTCTCAAAACTCATGGAGCGTGTTGTTGCATCAAGACTCAAAGAGCACATGGAATCAAACTGCTTGTTTGAAGTTATGCAATCTGCATATCGGCAAGGGCACAGCACCGAGGCGTAGCTAGTTCGTGTGCAGAATGACTTATTGTGTGCTGTTGATTCTACAGGAGGAGCCATCCTAGTCTTACTGGACCTATCCGCCGCGTTTGACACGGTAGACCACAGCATCTTAATCTCCATCCTTGAACGTAGGATCAGGGTCACTGGTCTAGCGTTAAAGTGGATCAGGTCGTACTTATGAAACCGACATCAGTCAGTGTGTATTAATGGAACAATTTCGGAGAAGGAAGAACTTCAATTTGGAGTGCCTCAAGGGTCAGTCCTCGGTCCAATTCTGTTTGTCATTTATACATCACCACTTGGAGACATAGCCCGATCACACAACCTTGCTTTTCACTTGTACGCAGATGATACCCAACTCTACCTAGGTTTCAAGCCTCTGCAGTCGTCATCCTGCGATGCAGCATGTTCGGCAATTCAAAATTGTATTGCTGATATCCAAAAATGGATAACCAGACATTTCCTGAAGCTGAATCAAGACAAAACAGAAATGCTCATTCTCTGTTCAAGTTCAACACGACAAAGGTTGTCTTCAATAACACTCATAATTAATGAGTGTATCATTGAACCCACTGATCATGCTCGCAATCTTGGGGTGATATTTGACAGCACTATTAGCCTTGAAAAGCACGACAATAAAATGTGCAAGAATGCCTACTATTTCATCCGCAACATAGGCTTAATCAGGAAGTACATCAACCAGCAAACTGCTGCAACATTGATGCAAGCATATGTAGTATCTCGGTTGGACTATTGCAATGCTCTGCTGCAGGGGATTCCAGAATATCTTCTGAGCAAGTTACAGAGAGTCCAGAACTCAGCTGCCCGAGTTGTGACACGCACAAAGAAGACAGAGCATATAACACCTGTTCTGATCACATTACACTGGTTACCGATCCGACAACGTATCCATTACAAAATATTGATGTTCAAAGCCTTGCACACACAACCAGTTTATCTCTCAGACCTTGTGCAAGAATATCAACCAACACGCCATATGAGGTCATCACAACAACACATGTGCCAGACTGTAGTCAGCCGGACCAAGACATTTGGTGAAAGGTCTTTTCAGGTTGCCGGCCCAGCTTTGTGGAACAAATTACCCCTCTCTCTTCGATCAGTACAGACATTCAGTACTTTCAAATCCAGATTAAAAACTCATTTGTTCAGCATTGCATACGGAGTTCAGCAGCGCTCTTTAGCAGTCTTCTAAAGACTGGATATTAGCGCTATATAAATGTATATAAATGTAAATGTAAATGCAGTGATTAGGTTTGAACGGCTTGAAGCGGGAAGGCGACTCGTAAAAACACAGCAAGTGATGCGTGCAAGGATTATCGCTGTGGTCGCAGTTGGAGAACAAAAGATGTTTCTTGTGATAACAAGCATCTTTGGTCTGCAGTAATAAAAATACACTGGTCCCATACTTCTTATCCCCCCGCCGCGCATTTAGCGAGAAGCGGGGGATATAGCATTAGGCTCTGTCCGTCCGTACGAATTGGAATATCTTAACTACCGTTTCTTTTCATATTTGGTACCAAGGTTCATCACAGTATAAGAAAGGTCCAAGTCAGGTTTGGTGACCGTGACCTTCATTTCAAGGTCACAAGGGGACTTTAACGTTTTACCTAGATGTTAAGCTATCTCAAGAACCGTTAACTGGATTTTCTAAATATTCAATACCAAGCTTTATCTAGGGAAAGCGCAGGGCCCAGTCGATTTTGGTGACCTTAACATAATTTTCAAGGTCATAGCAACACTTTGAAGATTTCAGCATGTTAACCTGCATGTTAAGCTATCTCACGAACCGTTCCCTGGATTGTCTTCATATTCAATACAAGGCTTTATCTAGGGAAGGCGAGGGCCCAGTCGATTTTGGTGACCATTACATAATTTTCAAGGTCATGGCGACACTTTTCAGGATGTAAACCTGCATGTTAAGCTATCTCAAGAACCGTTCACTGGAGTTTCTTCATATTTGACACCAAGCTTCATCCAGGGAAGGTGCAGGGCCCAGTCGATTTTGGTGACCTTCACTTAATTTTCAAGGTCACAGAGACACTTTGAAGATTTCAGCATGTTAAATTGCATGTTAAGATTGTCAGCAAGATATCGCCAAAACTATTCACTGGATTTTCTTCATATTTGACACCAAGGCCCAACGCCCAGCCAAGTTTGGTGACCTTCACATAATTTTTAGGGTCACAACGACACTTTGAAGATTTCAGCATGTTAACCTGAATTGTCAGCAAGATATTTTAAGAACGGTTCACTGGATTTTCTTCATAGACTTTCAAGACTTCCCTTGAATGTTTTTCAATTAGCAATTTCTTTAGTACTAAAGTACTGTGGGAAATAGAAAAAAACTGTTTTTAGGCTGTTACTCTGTACCGGTATCCCTAAAATTTACACAACTGCAAACAGCAAATGTCGAAATAACCCACTTCGGCCTAACTTGGAATTCAGTGGGATGCGTAATAGAATATCCAGAAAAGCATGTTTACTCGTAAAATCAGGCAAAACTTAGAAAAAAATACGAATAGCTGCTGAAAACTATAGATCAGACTATAAATGGCAATTAGATTAGGCTCAGCCAGCCATGGCATGACACGGACCCGTCGACTCACCTGGCATGAAATGCACGTGCTGCCTACAGGCACAAGGGGTCATCTCAAAGATATTTTGTGCATGTTTTTCATGTAAGTGTTGACTATGCCTCATCTATTGCTTAACATCTTCACGTGTCTTTCTTTCATGAAGTTTATGTTGAGATATGTAAAGAGTATGATACCTGATAACCATAGAAAGCGTCATCATTATTGAATGTATTAGGTGGCATTGCCATGTACAGTATAATTGCCCTTAGATTAAAATTTGAGGGAAGTAAACCCAAGAATATTGCTTTGATTGATTTAACGTTTGGCTTATAATTTTTGTTTATTTGTTTTTTCTACTCGTTTTGCGAAAATCAATAAAGTGGATAAAATTTCACAGGAATTTTTTCCGTAATGCAGTAGTGCAGGGGTTCAGAAATGGCCTTACACCGATAGGAATCGCTTACTCTTAGCATTGTGCTCATTCCAATTAACTTGTAAGGAATTTAAAGTATTTTGTGTCACCTGACCAACAATTTTCAATGTATGGAACTTCATAATGATTGGTCACGCGTATTTCTGTCTAGAATCTTTCCTATCTTTTTTAAAAGTAATTTTTATAAAGTTATCATCTTTCACTAAGTAAGTGTTTTAAGTATTACACTTTTTAGGTCCAAATTACACTTTTTGACCTCCAGTATTACACTTAGGCCCCAAATAGGGTTGGCATCTCTGTTTATTCTAGGACCAGGCATTGAAGCCACATCTGTTTCAGCTATGACTAAGAAGTATTGATGGTGCATGGATTTAGTATCAAAAGAATTTTGTACATGAATGTAGCAAAACTTTATGGCATAAACATTTTCCCACTTGTCCATGTGTTTACAAATTACCGTGGAAATTATCAGTGAGAGGACATCCAAGCTCCAAGCAAGAGTGATGTCATCACATGTTGTGATCAAGTCACAAGCCAGAAATCAATTGTGAATGTCAGCAACACCCATACCGGTAAAAGTAAGTCCATGAGCTAATGACTGTACATGTATATGATAACTATGTCCATTTCTGGTGTTCCCCGCCGTGATGTTGCTGGAATATTGCTAAATGCGGCGTAAAACCAAACTTAGTCAGTCAGTCAGTAACTATGTCCATGACAAGAAGTGCAATTTCAGTTCACCAGTCTTTATGTATACGTATAGAGAGAATTTATTGCATAAAAGATCGCCACCAAGTTATAACGTAATGTCTTGTAAGATACACTGCTTCTTTTTGAGTGCCATATGTTTATTTATACCTCAAGAAATGGTGAGTGCTTCTTCTAAAGGGATATTCTTGTTTATATGAGAGGCCGTGGGGTAGCCTAGTGGCTAAATGTTGTCTTGTCACGCTGAAGACTCACGTTCGATTCCCCACATGGGTACAATGTGTGAAGCCCATTTCTTGTGTCTCTTCCACCCACACCCACACCCCACACAAATGTTCACAAAGTTGATGTTCCTGTTTTCTTGGCTTCCTTTATGAAATAGCTAATAATTTTGAAAAAGACA
Source organism: Haliotis rubra (assembly GCF_003918875.1). Classification (NCBI taxonomy): domain Eukaryota; kingdom Metazoa; phylum Mollusca; class Gastropoda; order Lepetellida; family Haliotidae; genus Haliotis; species Haliotis rubra. The sequence continues at coordinate 2,215,288 of NW_025767457.1, forward strand.
ACTTTCCTTACAAGCAAGAAAAGGGCACCCAGTCCTTTTAGGCATAAGGAAATTTTGAACGAGTATTTTGTGGCTAGTCTGACCAACCTGTGTGCTATTTGGAATAAGTCTAATAGTGACATTAAACCCATCTCGCTCATTGATCAGTACTTCATTGTAACATCCTCATCGAGTTATGATGTCACTGTGTCCCAGGCCACTTGCTTATTCCTGGAATAGTCGAATGATTGGCAGGTCACTGTGACCTCACAGTATCATGAACCATGTACGTGATGTCATTGTCAGGGATAAAAATAAACATGGGAATACCAGTATCATTGTCCTGAGTTTATTTTTGGACCTGACACAGGTATGTTGTAATATGCTTCAACACCCCTGCATATTTTACATCAAATAGAACAGATTTCAAACATTTTAGCACCTATAACCGTTTCATCTCACTACTTCATAGATTGTAACAGCTGACATCTGTCATATGGATCTTAAAAAGTCATGGTGTCATTGAAGACAAAATTGTCATGGACTTCAACTGCATAGGGTTTCTTAACGAAATATGTCAGAACTGATTTACCTGTTAGTGTTTCTTAGTACATGTATTGTATATGGTGAGATATCATTCCAGTTACCGGTAATTCTAAGACTCACATTGTTCAGTACATAGTGATCTCCCAATCTCTTCACCCATGTCAATTTGTTAGCTCAGCATATTCAATTACTGTGCAGCTCTTGAGAAAATCGATCCCACAAAGACATACCTGTGAAAAGAGCATGACTGGGTCATCATGACTTTTACCTGTTTGGGTTTACTGTAGAACAGTATAATCAGTCTAGTATGTACAAGCTTGATATGGTGAGATATGATGTGACTTGTTGTAATCAGTGTTGAAGTCACCTCATTTCAGCAGGTGACACGTTCAGGGTGTCGGTAAATATGTTGTAGATATAACTGTGTGTGTGTCAACTTTCATTATTTATACCCCCGCTACGAAGTAACGGGGGTATATAGCGTTCATTCTGTCCGTCCGTCCGTCCGTCCCGAAACTTTGTCCGGAGCATATCTCTTAAAGTTTACATGCTAGGTTCACCAAACTTCACACACATAGTAATCATTACCCATTTATGTGCCTTTTGCTATTTTAATTTTTTTTCAGAATTTAGTTTTTTTGCTGTTTCCATGGAAACATGATTTAGGCTGTGACTATGAGGATGTCATCTTGTCCGGAGCAGATCTTCCAAACTATACATGCTAGCTTCATCAAACTTGGTACACATATCAAGCATGATCCCTAAATGTGCCTTTTGGGGTTTACATCCAGATATGAATTGTATTTTTTGCTGTTTCCATGGAAACATGACTTAGTGCCAAATATGTTTGATTATTTTGTCCAGAGCATATCTCTTAAAGTTTACATGCTAGGTTCATGCTAGGTTCATGCTAGGTACATGCAAAATGTATTTGATGGTGACCTGACCACGGCATATCATCGCAACTATACATGCTAGGTTCACCAAACTTAATACACAAGTTAATCATGACCCACAGATATGCCATGTGCTAAAAAAAATAGCAATCTTCATCTACGTCCATTGTGTGCAACATGACACACTCAAGTTCAATTACATGTCAGGTTTCCACGGAAAACACAAAAAAATCTAGTTTCCATAAATTATTACCGTAATCAGTACATGCCAAAACTATTATCTAACATTTATATAAAGTTTAGTAGAGTCAAAGAGAAAGTCTTGTGAGCTGCTGATCCTTGTGACATTATATATATCAATATCAGTCATTTCCATGTCCCAAAGTGGGAAGCGGGGGTATGTGAGCTTTGCTCACTTCTACACTTGTTTATTACCTGTATACAGCCTGTGTCAATTCTTTCTAGCTTACGAAGTGAGACCTGAAGCATTAGTTATATGGACTAGGTTAAACTGATCTCACACATGCTATACTAGACGACATTTTATTGGACTTGAGCTTTAGGATAGTTCCTGGAATGGCGCCCTCTGTCGACAGCTTGTAGGTGATATCTGTCACTAGAGCTTCTCTTAGAAGTAATTTTTCTAAAACAGGGACATAGTTTTGTCCCTTAATTCACACATTTGATACAAGACATGACATATATACTCCCCATCAAAAGTTTAGACTCACTAGTGGAAATGTAGCCACTTCAGTCAACTGTTCTGAACTTGATTTTGCAAAATATTCCATTCAGTTTAAAGGTACTGTTTATACATGAACTAATGTATTGTAAAACAGATTTGTAACGTTGAAAAGATTATTGTCATGAGTTCAGTAAATGATGAAACTCAGTGTAAAATGGCGAATTCTTAACAAAACTTTACACCAAAACGCAGCTGTTCACATGAACAATATTTGAACATGCCTTTTAGCAATTTGATGCATGATCTTCGTACAAATCATCTGCATAAAGTTTGCAGTTGGTCCCCCCCCAAGTTAGTGGAGAAATTCATCTTTCATGTAATATATATGAATAACATAGTGAGTGCTTTAGGTGTCTAAACTTTTGATGGGTATCATAGTATATTGTTTCTTAATTAGGCTGCAGCTACACCAAGTTCAAGGAAAACTGATTTCTATGGATAGTCAGCTTCTTTATTGCAATGAGTGCGACGTTTCGGTGTAGGTACTAACACCATTATCAAGCAAGTGATACAACAATTTGAAGCAAGGAGAATATATACATAGCTGCATAGTGAGTATATACAATTAACAAGGTTGATGTACATTGGATATTTGATAAGTGATTACAGCAGAGGAGGTTGATGTACAGAGTGATTGATTGTGATTAGAGTTGAGTTTATACAATTGATGAGTTGACGTACCCTGACCATGCCATCCTATGGAACAACATTGATATCCTAGAAATCAACCGACAAGACTACAAAATTAGGAAACTCCTTGAAGCCATAAACATCCAACACCACAACCCCACCATGAATCGAGATCAAGGTTATTTCATCACTTCAGCCTATCACCACCTAATCAAAGACCACCACCAGTAATCCTTCCCTACCTCCTTTGTCCATCTGGCTTCCATGCTCCCCCCTTTGTGCTTGTAATCACAACTAGTGTACTTCAACCTACTCACTTATCATTGTACGTCAAGTCATCAATTGTATAAACTCAACTCTAATCACAATCAATCACTCTGTACATCAACCTCCTCTGCTGTAATCACTTATCAAATATCCAATGTACATCAACCTTGTTAATTGTATATACTCACTATGCAGCTATGTATATATTCTCCTTGCTTCAAATTGTTGTATCACTTGCTTGATAACGGTGTTAGTACCTACACCGAAACGTCGCACTCATTGCAATAAAGAAGTTGACTATCCATAGAAATCAGTTTTCTTTCATCTTCACAACTTCTAAAATGCCTCTCAAAGAAATTACACGAAGTTCATTGAAAGTTTCTACTTCACTTAGCTTTTCTACCTTTCCTTCGTGTCATCATGGTAAGGGACCGTTCATAATTTATGGCTTTAGGGGGTGGGGTGATTTTTAGGGGGTTCACCCATTTTGTTCTGGGAGGTAGGGGGTCATCGATTTTGTACGTTTCTAGGGGGTCAGCAACTTTGTACACAAAAATATTAAAAATTATTATTTAAAAATATGGAAAGGGGGGGGGTCATTGATTTTGTACATGACATGCAGGGGGTCACCTACTTTGTACATAAATTATGGGGGGGGTCTTTCACATTGTACATGTTTCTCCACAAAAATCATCACACACCCCTAGCCATAAATTATGAACGGTCCCTAAGATGCATTATGTGAGGCATATAGTGTGCAGAGGTGTGCAGTATTTCTGTTATACAACAGTTTGAAATACTAGTGAGTACATATGATGTTTGAAAAATACTGGTACATTGCATATATATAAATCATTGATCGTCATCTTGCTTGGAAAGTTTATATAAGGAAAACAAATGACAAGTTGAACTGAATTTAAAAGATGCGTGAAACGAATAACTGATCTCTTGTGACCGGTTTCCTGTGTAAAATCGGGATCGGGTGGTCAGGCTCACTGACTTGGTGGACACATGTTATCGGTTCCCAATTGCGCAGATCGATGCTCATGTTGTTGATCACTGGATTGTCTGGTCCAGACTCGATCTTTACAGACCGCCGCCATATAGCTGGAATATTGCTGAGTGCGGCGTAAAACTCAACTCACTCACTCCTGTGTAAAATGTGTGTGTTAATTTAGCCATTGTGATATAGCAACATCCAACAAAATACTGTAGGTGTAAAAAATGCAAGACGAGGGAGGGGGAGAAATGGTTTCAGGTATTTTCATTCAGGCCCATAACAAAAGAACATATGCAATATGGTGCATGATCAAATCATTATTGCAATACACTTTAATTTACTTTAAAACAAAATTGAGGCAGTTACCCTCACCATACTGGAGTCGTTTGAAGGAGAAACCAGTTTGGTGTTTTCAGGACCCTGTCTACTGTATTTGTGTAAGTGTGACAGCACTGTTCTGATTGGACCATTTGTGATGTTCAGCCAATGATGCTTTACCATGATAGAGGTAAAAGTAACTAGACCTCTGGTGTCAAAGATACTTCAGTCTTGCGGGTATGATTACATCTGGAGAGAACAAAATGTAACAGCACCAGAGCATTTCTTATATGATTTAACTCAAAGGCTAAAACTAGTAAAAGATATGTATTTTGAAAAGTGGTACTCTTCACTATGTTTACACAATAAGCTAAATCATTACTTTTGTTTTAAATCATTCATTCTTACTGAAAAATACCTTTTAGACATTAATGTTAAGAAATTCCGAACAGCACTAGCCCGTTTCAGATGTAGTTCTCGTGATCTTCTAATAGAAAATTGTAGACATTTGGGGATACCAGGGGAAAAACTGATTGTGTAAATATTGTACTTTTCAGGAGGTAGAAGATGAATACCATTTCTTGCTTGTTTGTCCATTGTATGCAAATACCAGAAAAGAATACATAAAGAAATATTTCTATTTGAACCCCCGAATAGACAAATTGTATACACTCATGTCATCCCAAAATTAGTGATGTGACGATTCATCGATACACATCGATGCATCGATCCATAGGCCGCCGATACAGTGAATCGATACAGAGTTTTACATTGTGGTATATCCTGATACGATACTTCAAATGGGCCATGATACATCGATGTTTTACTTTGAATATTGCCGAATCCCAATATCTGTCAAGAAAGACTTACTTTTGTTTAATGATTAAAATGTATGCATACTTATTTTCCCTTCATAAGTTTCTTGGAAATTCTTGTGTCAGGAACTGTGTCAAATATAGCGCTCGCATTTTATTAACATTCACAAAGTCCATGTATAAACGTAATTATCTCATTTCCGAATGAACATTGAAAAACGCTGGCGGAATTTGACGAAATACTTTCAAGTGGTTTTGTTTTGATCTTAAGGTGTTTTATAGTTGGTGTTAGAATTAGGTTTTAGTATCGGGATACGTATCGTATCGCCACCCTTGTATCGGGATTCGTATTGTATCGCAGCTTCAGTGCACAATACTTTGGCAATATATCATCGTGACTAAAATTTTAGTATCGTGATGCATCGCATGGCAGGTTGTATGCCAATACCAGCACTACTCAAAATCACACAGTCACAAAATACCTTGCAATGTATATATATCATGCGATGAATATCAGATCCTCTGCACTACAGATGTGATATTTACAATATATTCATTTCTTTTGCACCCTCTGCTACTGTATGTAAAAATGTACTATAGGCCTAAGGCCTTTTCAGTACAGTAAATAAAGATTGATTAATTGAAAGGCTCTACTATAGTACTGTCGGAAATAGAAAAAAAACTGTTTTTAGGCTGTTAACTCTGTATCCCTAAAATTGACACAATTGCAAATAGCATATGTTGAAATAACCCACTTCGGCCTAACTGGGCGTTCAGTGGGATGCGTAATACGAAATCCAGAAAAGCATGTTTACTCATAAAATCGTGCAAAACTTAGAAAAAATACGAATAGCTGCTGAAACAATAGATCAGACTATAGATGGCAATTAGGTCGCTCAGCTAGGTATGACGACGGACCGTCGACTCACCTGGCATGAAATGCACGTGCTGCCTACAGGCACAAGGGGTCATCTCAAAGATATTTTGTGCTTTTTCATGTGTGTTGACTATGCCTCATCTATTGATTAACATCTTACGTGTCTTTCCTTCATAAAGTTTATGTTGAGATATGTAAGAGAGTATGATAGCCGAAAACCATAGAAACGCATCGTAGTATATAGGTGGCATGACCACCCGAAGATCGACAGGACTGGATATTATTTGTAAATTGTTCTGATGTGCCGTGTACCTTCCCAGTATAATTGCCCTAAAGGATTATCTTATCTTAGCTGATATCTCTATCCCCAAGCCCGACCCCAGGTTTTGCTTTTGAGGCGACCCCTCCTATCTGTTTCTTTTCATAGTGACAGTGAGACTGCATGGTAGCTACATCCTACGTCAGCTATCGTTTATAATGAATCTACGTCTAATTTCAAGTTGGGCATTTAAAAAGTGTCCTTTGTAATACAATACAGAGGCCCAGATAAGCTGCGTATCCGGGTAAAATATGCATATAAAATTTCCAATTACGCATTGAAAAATAATTATTGCGTACCAATTACGCATTTAAAATGTTAGATTCGCAAAAAGTTTAAAACTAATGCGTACGGAATATATTTATAAAGCGTTTGCGTAATGAAAAAGACATCGATTGCTATCAAGTTGTACTGTTAGTATAGGACAAGTGTTGTACTGTCAGTATAGGATGAGTGATTTTTTATGAAATAATTTCCATTATATTTAAGTTGGTTTTGATTAGGTATGACATAAGGCAGGACATACCTGTTTAGTAAACTTACTCAATGACATAATACTTAGGTGAGTAAAATGACTGAAATACGCACATATTTGATTGAAAGCAGTGGGTAACGGAAAATGAAATACCCACTCAACATTCATAATACCCACTCCAAAAAAATACAGTGGGTACAGTACCCACATGAGCAAAATCTTATCTGGAGCTCTGACAATATCGTTGCACGCTAATTTGCATAAAGCCATGGTCTGTTCCAAATAAGTCTTTTTGGACTTAGAAAAAAAACGCATTGCTCATTTCTGCACTAATTTCCCCTCAGGAAAGTCCTCTTTCTCCGTTTCCTATCTCTCTACCACTGAGACTGTAGTTAGGCCGAACTTAGTTTAACAGATATTTCACACTTTCACATATCAACTATATCAATTGTAGAGATAAATGAGAAAATACAGTTTTTTTCTATTTCCGACAGTACTTTAGTGAATTTGGATACATCAGGCAGAGAATGTCAAGACGTTGACATTTATAATTGAAACAGCTGACCAATTGATATAGATTTGTTTGGGTTTTTTTTTTGTGACAGTCATTGAGTCCCATAATGGTATGAAATAATAAAATGTACCTTAAAGTGTCCAATGTCCCAATGAGCGTTAATATTATGCACCTATCAACAAATTATTTCGAGAATACAGGTTTTCAGAAAAGATCCCCAATATTCTATGCTGGTCGTAAGAGGTAACAAAATAAATCACTGTTGTCAGACGGTTAATAGCATGTCCATGAACATAAATTTTGTGGATTGATGCTCATAGTATCGACCATTGGTTATCCAGTCCAGACTCAACTATAAATAGAATGCTGTTTTTGTACTGCTGAGTGCTCCTTTAATCCACAAACTATGTAAGTGTATGCCTCAACTTCTCTGCTTCACATGGGTACAATGTGTGAAGCCCATTCCTGGTGTCCCCCGACGTGATATTGCTAAAAGTGGCGTAAAACTAAAATCACTCACTCACTCTCTGCTTCAGGTATTCAAGGATCTGCTGGACGAGCTGCAGGTCTTGTGTCAACAACCGTCCCCAGCTGCACCTAGGAAGACATCGCAGGTGTCCATTAATGATGCTAAACCTGCAGCCAAAACAGAGGTTGATAATGAATGGCTTCAGGGCACAAATGCCTTGAAAGCAGAGAAGGTTAGTTGATACTTGACTTGGGTTTGTCGGATCTCTTGGGTCTATACTATTGTTGTCAGTCAACCTTTAACCTCCAGCTCTTAGTTTCATGGAAGATATGGTGTTGGATTTGCTTAAACACAGTTTAACACTTTTAATCTCCACGCTAATTGACCAGGTTAAATTCTGACGCTGGTTCCAGTTTCCAATATTGACTAAACTTATATTCAAAGGTCTTTCAGATAAATGATGGCACCAGAATATTATTGAGCAGAGTGTGACCTAGGTTTTCATACAGGGTCATGATCTAGGACATTGACTAAATATCTCAGTTGGTATTTATATGGAAGAATGTTCAACTTAAGGATATGACATGCCTGTTTATCTCAGTTGGTATTTATATGGAAGAATGTTCAATTGAAGGATATGACATGCCTATTTATCTCAGTTGGTATTTATATGGAAGAATGTTAAACTTAAGGATATGACATGCCTATTTATCTCAGTTGGTATTTATATGGAAGAATGTTCAATTGAAGGATATGACATGCCTATTTATCTCAGTTGGTATTTATATGGAAGAATGTTAAACTGAAGGATATGACATGCCTATTTATCTCAGTTGGTATTTATATGGAAGAATGTTCAATTGAAGGATATGACATGCCTATTTATCTCAGTTGGTATTTATATGGAAGAATGTTAAACTGAAGGATATGACATGCCTGTTTATCTCAGTTGGTATTTATATGGAAGAATGTTCAATTGAAGGATATGACATGCCTGTTTATCTCAGTTGGTATTTATATGGAAGAATGTTCAATTGAAGGATATGACATGCCTATTTATCTCAGTTGGTATTTATATGGAAGAATGTTCAATTGAAGGATATGACATGCCTGTTTATCTCAGTTGGTATTTATATGGAAGAATGTTCAACTTAAGGATATGACATGCCTGTTTATCTCAGTTGGTATTTATATGGAAGAATGTTCAATTATATGGAAGAATGTTCAATTATAGGATATGACATGCCTATTTATTTCTATTATTATTGTTGTTTGTTGTTGCTGTCATTATTATTACCCAAAATCACAGACATCTCTCTCAAGTAAAATTTGGATTTTCACCAAATTAGAAGAGTTCTGATTTGTTGCTAATTATTAGAACAATATGATATATTTTTGTGATCTTTATTCATCAGCAAAGAGAAGTGGCAGTTGCAAAGATGCCGAAGAAAAAGAAAGGTAAGTTGCATCTATTTCAACTTGATACATGCTGAAGTAATAGCTCAGCATTTGGTGGTTTTTCGGTAAGGCCTTAAAAAAAGGCTTGTGGTTCCGATTTCCCGACCAACCCTTAATATTCCCGCTGAGCCTAACAATTTTACTCACCACATAATAAATTAAATTTATTTTCTGACACATAAGTAATGTAAAAATATTTTGCAAAAAACAACAACCCTACCTACCTACCCTAGTTCTGAAATGTCGGAAATCGGAACCACAACATTTATTTTTTGGGGCCTAAGGGTGGAACAATATTGCAATGTCATGAGATATGTATTGTGATACATAGGTAACGATACAATGTCACAATATGCATATCTTTTACTGGATTATCTGGTCCTGACTAGATTATTTACAAGATGTCATATTGCTTCGATGTTGATGACTTCAGTTGTTAAACCGCACTGACTGTCAGACATGTTAGAGATTTGCTAGACACTAGTATAGTACTGTACACACTTCCCATCAGCAATGTGTACAGCAGGTACAGTAAACTACTTCTATAACGAACTCAAAGGAACCACTCATCTTAGTTCATTATAGCCATAGTTCGTTTTAAGCATTTCAACAAAATATTCAGCAAGTGTCAGGGACAAATATACATTTTGTTATATTATACGTTTTGTTATATCCGTTTCGTCATTATAATGTCTTGACTATAAACAGTTTATTGTATGGGGGCGGTGGGGTAGCGTAATGGTTAAAGCATTGGCTCGTCACGCCGAAGACCCGGGTTCGAATCCCCACATGGGCACAATGTGTGAAGCCCATTTCTGGTGTCCCCCCGCCGTGATGTTGCTGGAATATTGCTAAAAGCGGCGTAAAACCAAACTTAGTCAGTCAGTCAGTCAGTCAGTCTATTGTATGACACTGCTGTATGTTCACAGCTAACAAGTCAAACGGTGTGAAGAGTGCACCTGTACAGACCCCCGCCCACTCAGTGGAGAAGGAGAGTACCACTGATGAATCGGATGGAGATTCAAGTGACCTCGGGGAGGACGAGAAGTTTGTTAAGCAGCTTCAGAGTGTGCGGACCAATGTGAAAAAAGCCGCTCCGTTTAAGATCACCCAGCCTAAAGTGCCTAAGGAGGAGGAAGCATGGGCGTCCCCGCTACTCCCCCGACACTGGAGGAGACATGATGCCCTTCGAAGCCTTCACGAAGGTGGGACCAATAGGATCCAAGGTGGGTGCTTCAGATTTTGTAGCTCACACTTTCTGACATAATATGGGTCCGTGGAGTAGCCAAGTGGTTAAAGCATCGCATTCCCCTCAAGGGTACAATATGTGAAGCCCATTTCTGGTGATCCTCGTCGTCATATTGATGAGATATTGATAACAGTGCCGTAAAACTAAACTCGCTCACTCTTAACATGATACAGGGACATCGGTTGCTTGGGTGTCTAAGACCCGTATCACTTGTTCCATGTAAAGCTGACTCACCATAATGATGCTGATTCATAAGTCAGGGATTGAAAATGCTTAATGTCTGTCCTTTTGGCCGAAGCCGACTGTAAAACCTCTCAGACCCACAGCTTTTGTTTTCTGCAGGTCCTTATTGCCGACAGCTTTTTCATCCCCAATAACTAAGACTATTATTTCCATATTAAGATATAGGGCCAACATGTTCTGATCAGGACCCACAACTTTTTATGGTTCTGGGTTTTTAGGGCCTGCAGCTTTTCGGGGTAAAGGGTAAACATTAGGGCTGCAACAAATACACTATGTGGCGAATATGATACGTATCATGAACATTGGGTAACGAATACGAATAATTATTCATGAATACAATATTGTAGTTAAGTGATTGATGCACAATATGGAACGCCCTTGTTGACAGTTTTGATTTGTCACAGCAATAACCAGTGATCTCATGACACTCAAATTTGGTATGTAATAGTTTTAGTCGACAGTACCATGTGTGGCCTTGGCAAACTAACATGACTTGCGCTACTGCAAGGCTAGTACATGTTCCATTCTTGATTATCTCACTTTGGAAAGGACATAAGGGTTCAAGTAAAACATGCTCCCTTAAAAAAATTGTAAATATTCGTTAATAATCGGTTCTGGTGACCACAAATAATGAATTGAATTCATGAAGGGCTACGGTTCGATTCACCGAACATGCGAGTTAATCGTTACAGCCTTAGTAAACATTGCTACCTTCTGTATATCACCATGTTCAACGTGACGTTTTCGTACATAGGATTAGAGGGGTCAGATTGGTGGGGTGGGATGTGTGATGGGGGTGGGCATCACCTTATGTATGGGGTAGAATATCACTGTTCTCCTAGCTGTATCACTTGGTAATCAAGTCTCCAAAGTGATCGCCAATCTTGCAGTCAATCATCACTTTGCTAGGTCCTAACTCGTAGTTAGTGCTACTTGAATGGTGTGCAAATCAAGTAGCATATCACTAATGATCAAGTTAATGTGTGTTGTAAATTGTCTTTCCCATGCTTTGCTCTCACTCCACTAGTGGTGTCTCCGATTAATTGAAATAATCGAAGATTGGTCGAAGTGACCAAACAACCAAGCAATCGATCACATTTTCTCATAATCGAACACAAACGATTTTGGAACTGCTGTTTTTGTCTTTGAAACACTTAACGACAATACATATTTTCGAAGTTGTCATGGCCTGAAAACTTGTTTAATTCTTAGAAAACTCACTTCACTAACTGAAAAGTCATGGCTGAATATTTCTTGAAGACTCCAGGAAGTTTATGTTCATGATATATTATTCATCTCTTTAAAAGTAGCAAGTTGCATCATGTTATACATATCTGCAATAACAACCTGGAGAGGAAAATCTGAAAAATGACGCTTACCAATTTTTTTGGATGATTGTTCGTTGGTAATGAAGCAATCATCAATTGTGAGATTTCAACCAATGCCCAACACTACACTCCACCCATAAGATCAGTTGGGTCAGTTCTTCAGTAACCCATGCTGGTCATCAGAAGCAACCGACCCGTGAAGGTCCGGGTTAGAATATTGATCTTCAGTAACCCATGCTTGTCGTAAGAGGCGACTAATGGGATCGGGTGGTCAGGCTCGCTGACTTGGTTGACCATGTCATCGGTTCCCCATTGCACAGATCGATGCTCATGCTCTTGATCACTGGATTGTCTGGTCCAGACTCGATTATTTACAGACCACCGCCATATGGTTGGAATATTTCTGAGTGCGGCGTAAAACTAACCTCACTCATAAGAAGCAACCAATTGGATCAGGTGACCAGGCTCCCTGACCTAGTTGATGTATGTTATAGTGTCCCAATTGCGTAGATTGATGTTCATGCTGTTGATCACTGGAATGTCTGGTCCAGACTGGTTACAGACCTCTGTCATATAGCTGGAATATTGCTGAGTGCGGCATTAAACACAAAACAAACCCACTTGTATTCCATCTCACTGTTTATGTTGTCAGGCTACTGCAGTGGCTCCGACGATGGGACTAGATGATTTTGGGGCTCCAGGTAAGTAACACTGACACAGTTTGGACCGGTGTTCACAAGTACCCGTAGACATTTCTTCTGACATGATGTTGTATTGGAGACACTTGGCTTTAATTAGCTGTATCCATGTTAAAGATGTTTTAACTTTCGTAATGTTCTTTTCTGTAACACAAGCATCATGATTTATTTGTTCTTCATCATGTGTAGCGTCTTGGTTTCAGGGAGGATGGCAGAAACACGTGCCGGCTCTGTCTCGCGTGCCAGCCCAGACAGAAGATCTCCCAAACCTGCTGCTAAAACACCTCAGATTGAAATAGACTGGCCACTGAAAGATGAATTTGACTTCCAGTTAGCGTGTAAAGTCTGTTTCCAGAAGATTGGAGAGGGGGTCAAAGGTTATGTTTATAAGCCATTCCGACACAACTGCTTGAAGAACTTTTTTCTAATTAGACTTAAGGATAAGGAGAACTTGAACTGGTTGAAAGTTCGATCCCGAGCAGAGTCCCAGATCCATCGCAATGCCAACTACAAGATTTGTCAGCAGTTCCAGAACTCAGTGCCATGTCGTGTAGGGGAAGAGCGCTGTACCTTTCCACATCACTGGCCAGAAGTTCGACTCTGGGGCATGGACAGGGAGGGCAAGTTTATCATTACAGAATTTGTGGAGCATCTTAAAAAGATTGGAGTTGGTGAGCTTTAATTTGAATTCTAGTCAACACCAAAAAGCTTCCTCCCTCAGCCCTTCTCTCCTCGGCCCTCCCTCCTTCACTCCTCCTTCCTTCAGCCCTCGGCCCTTTTTCCTTGTCTCCCTCCCTCCCTTGGCTCCTCCCTTCTTTGACCCTCCTCCTACAGCCCTCTCTCCCTCAGCGCCCTTCTCTCCTTTTCGCCCTTCCTCCTTCCAGCCCTTCCTCCCTCCTCTCAGCCCTTCTCCCTTCAGCCCTCCCTCCTTCAGCCCCCTGTCTCCCTCAGCCCTTCTCTCCTTTTGCCCCTCCCTCCTTCAGCCCTCTCCTCTCTCTCTCCTTCCCTTCTCTCCTTTTGCCCCTCCCTCCTTCAGCCCTCCTCCCTCAGCCCTTCTCTCTCCTTCGCCCTCTCTCCCTCAGCCCTCTCTCCTTCAGCCCTCTCCTCTCCAGCCCCTCCCTCCTTCAGCCCTCTCTCCCTCGGCCCCTCCCTCCTTCAGCCCTCTTTCCCTCGGCCCCTCTCTCCTTTTGCCCTCCCTCCTTCAGCCCTCTCCTTTGGCCCCTCCCTCCCTTCAGCCCTTTCTTTCCCTCTTCCCCTCTCTCCTTTTCCCTCTCCCTCCTTCAGCCCTCTTTCCCTCAGCCCCTCTCTCCTTTGCCCTTCCCTCCTTCCAGCCCTCTCCTTTGGCCCTCCCTCCTTCAGCCCTCTCTTCCCTCGTCCCCTCTCTCTCCTTTGCCCTTCCCTCCTTCAGCCCTCTCCTTTGGCCCCTCCCTCCTTCAGCCCCTCCCTCCTTCAGCCCTCTCTCCCTCAGCCCCTCTCTCATTTGCCCCTCCCTCCTTCCAGCCCTCTCTCCCTGGGACCCTCTCTCCTTCCTCTCTCCCTCGGCCCCTCTCTCTCCTTTACCCTTCCCTCCTTCAGCCTCTCTCTCGGCCCCTCTCCTTTTCCTACCTCCTTCAGCCCTCTCTCCCTCGGCCCATCTCCTTTGCCCTTCCCTCCTTCAGCCCCTCTCCATCGGCCCCTCCCTCCTTCAGCCCTCCCTCCTTCTGGTCTCCCCTTTTCCCTCCTTCTTCAGCCCTTTCTCCTTTGCCCTTCCCTCCTTCAGCCCTCTCTCTCGGCCCCTCTCTCCTTCAGCCTCCCCTACCTCCTTCAGCCCTCTCCCTCGGCCCATCTCCTTAGCTTCCTTCCTCCTTCAGCCCTCTCTCCTTTGCCCTTCCCTCCTTCAGCCCCCTCTCTCTCGGCCCCTCTCTCCTTTCGCCCCTACCTCCTTCAGCCCTCTCTCCCTCCGGCCCATCTCCTTGCCCTTCCCTCCTTCAGCCCTCTCTCCATCGGCCCCTCTCTCCTTTGCCCGTCCCTCCTTCAGCCCTCTCTCCCTTGGCCCCTCTCTTCTTTGCCCTTTCTCCCTCAGCCCCTCTCTCCTTTCGCCCCTTCCCTCCTTCAGCCCTCTCTCCTTTTGCCCCTCCCTCCTTCAGCCCTCTCCCCCTCGGCCCCTCTCTCCTTTCGCCCCTCCTTCTGGATGTAACATTAACTCACTCAGAGTGTTTAATATTGAGGGATGTCTTGTGTTCTACGAGGTTTGCTTTTTGAAAGAATTTTGGATCCAGTTAAATGTTAAAAATTCTTCCAACATAAGATCAAGAATGTTTGAATTTACATCAAAAGTAGCTAAAGCAATAAGCCCAAAGTCATCCATGAAGTTGTTCATTTTCACGTTTAACATTTGTCTAAGACAAACCCCATGGAATTCTATTTTAGCACACAATTCAGTGTTGTAATTGTTCTATGTACTTGCAGACACCAGCATTGGCAGAGTGCCAGCTTCATCGGTCACTGACCTCAGCCAGAAGCATGTCATCCCAGGAATGAACTACCAGACAGCTACCCCGACTGCTCAAGCGAAACCAGTGCCTGCTGGCCCTACCCACATGCCATCAGCCCCACCTCCATCCAGGCAATCTCCCCTGATAACTAAACAACCTGCTGTCGGTATACCACTAATTCCAGGCAGTGCTATGATGCAACAACCCCAACAATTCACCATCCACCCCCTAACTTTTCAGTTCCACCCCCCAACATTCGAGGACCCCCACCAGGTATGACAAGTCCTATTGCTTACGCACCCCCCGAAGAATACAGACCACCTGCAGCTACACATCCAGATGGAGATGCAGGCTCGAGGGTTAAGATGGATAATCCTATAGCAGAGACTTATGAGTTCAAGGTCATGTGTAAGATGTGTTTGTGTTACAACAATTTCCCAGGCCGGTATATCTACAGCCCCCACCCCCACTTGTGTGAAGAGAACCTCCTGGCCATGAGGGGGCGGCAGGGAAACAATCCCTGGTACCGGGTGCGGGAACGGAAGAATCACCGTGAATTCCCCGGGAACTATGTCATTTGTAACAGTGTCACGTACAATCGGATTGATTGGTGTCACTATGGAGAGGAAAACTGCAGTTTTGCCCACAACATCATCGAACAGATTCTATGGACTTTGGAAAAAGATGGAGGCAATTTTAATGTGACCGAGTTCATCATGCAGAATCGGTCCTCAAGTAAGAACAGAGGTTTCTCTCTCAATGAAATCCTCTCCAAACATGGTGGTTACTTTGCCTTCATCTGCCGCAACTGCTACTACAGCCAACCCCCAATGATAGCTACAGAAGGTGGTAGTGGATTCTGCAAGGGAATGTTCAAACATCCATGGCAGTCAGGCTCTGTTCTGGCCCACTTTGCTCCAGATGGGGCTGTTACAGTCATCAACAGCAGAGGATTCCTACACAAAACAGCCTTCTTTAAAATCTGCAGATGGCTTCTTTTCTGTCGAAACTTGTTTCTGGGAACCTGTCGTTTTGCCCACAGCATGGTGGAGCGAGATGTATGGATGCTGGAGCGTGATACTGGAATGAGCAGAAAGGAGATTGTCCAGGAGTCTGACATCCTGACCAGTCGAAACCATGCAGCAGAACCACCTCTGCCGCCTGGGCTCTCTACAGACACTCGACGTCCGCCTCCAAAAACAACAGCAGCAACAGCACCGACGAGGACTGCAACGCCACCACCATCAGCAGCAGGACCTGGTGACTGCCCTTACAACGTTCAGATCATCTGTGGAATATGCTGGAAGAAGGGAGCCAGAAGCACCCAAGACGGAAACAAGGACAGATGCAGCAAGTTGCACAACCTGTGGCACCAGATTCGCATGTTCCAGGTTCTCCCAAGCTTGAAAGAGATTCGGCCTCTCCCAAGGAAGATCCCCACCAACTACCACTTCATTATCTGCAAGTATGTGAGAGAGAAGAAGAAGTGTGACTACAACCTGGGAGGGCCATGTCAGTTTGCACACGGGGAAGAGGAACTGGAGATCTGGAAATGGATGTGCAAAAATAATGGTAATTAGGAATATTAATTCTGCCAAGTATTGTATAAGTTTCTTTATTGTAGTGTGTGTATCCATTAATATTGATTGGTTTATGTTTTTGAACACTGTTTGCCTCCTTCAAAGAAAGTGGAATACAGTGAAAACATGACACACTCACTCACTACAGTCTCCCTGATAGTGATAATAATTAATTATATTGATCATATTCATAATAAGCACTGAGCAGCGTTAATACTGTGTCAAATGGGCAAAAGAACAAAACTTGAAAAAATTATTCGGTCCTGAATTAAGTTCAGTATACAAATAACTACGCACCTAAAAAATCATCTGATAGATGATTCAAAACCATAAGGTTGCACATACCAAATGAAGAGTACGTTCGTACATGGCAGAGATGCCAAGCCTTCCGATTTTCAAATGCAAAATCTGCTCTCCAATTTGTCTTTAAAAAACTCAGAAGTTCAGAAATTGTTTTTACAGTATACAATTTCATAAGTCACCAGTGATATATTTGAGTCGTCATCAGGTAAAGCATTTGGAAGCTTAGCATGTGATCCTTTGGGTATGTTGCATGTTATTGAGGATAAATTTTCACATAGTTTTTCCAAATACATGTGGACCGCCTCCGTGGTGTAGTGGTTAGAGCGTCCGCCCGGAGAGCGGAAGGTCGCGGGTTCAATCCCCGACCGCGTCTTACCAAAAAGACGTTAAAATATGGTACTTGTTGGTCCCTGCCTGGCGCTCTGCATTAATGGGTACAACAAGGACTGGTCGGCTAGAAGTCAGTATAATGTGTCTGAGTGGGGTATTCATGCTTCACTGCGGCATGGTATCTCAGTGGGCTAGCACTATAAAACCAGCTTCAGTCTGGGCTAGTACAAGCAGCCGCACATACACATCCACACGCATGCACGTCGTCATATGAGCAATATATTCTCAAGCACAACCTAAAACCCAATTTCACCTCACCTCACCGAATGCATGTCATGGCCCATATGTATGTGAGACCCATTCGCACTTGCCCCCAACTCGCACCTTTCGGTGCTCAGGCCTGGCTTTTAGGCAGGCATGGCTCTACTGTCATTAGATTCAGGGTTGGCATCTCTGACATGGAAGTTGATAAATGATGAACCATGCTAGGTACATGTTGATAAATCTATTACACCATTACCAAGTGCTGATGCTGAAGGCCCATCTTACCAAGGTAGCTCTACTGAGGATTATGGCTGTGTGATAACTCGCTGCACCTAACAGGCTGCATGAGTTGCATGATCCCCAGGGAGTTGAGTTGGTTTAAAGAATGCCAGAAAGAAAGACATCCGTTGAACAAGGGAATACTCCAGCACCTTGAGCATGCACTAGTTGCGTGGATATGTGCGCTTTATACATATATTTAGGAGATAAACATCGCGTGTTGGCCAATTTCAGGGTGTTATTGAGTATTTGAAGCATGGGAATTCATTTGGAACCGATGGCGTCAGCCGGAGGTTTCAAATGAAATATTCCCTGCTTCAAATACTCAATAACACCCGGAAATTGGCCAACACATGATGTTTATCGACATTGTAAACACAAAAGTAAACCAAAAGGTCCACACACGTTTTGTGTCTGCACTCATTGACATCGAGTACGGGACCAGCAGTGAAATGTCATCAGCCGGCCGTTTCAGCTGTCTCCCATGGTAGCATCTGGAACTGCTCATTTGTGACGTCATTCGGACTTTACGTCACAATATCGTTTAATGACGTCATCACAGCTGACGACGTAACAATACAATGGTGTGAGCGATGTTTGTATGTAATAATACGCTGCGAATTTCCGGGAATCGAATACCATTTGATCATGTTTTTCAACCAATCAAATTAAAGAACACAGTGACTTTTGGTTTAGAATATATGATAATAATCATAATCGGTTGATGTTGTTTACTGGTTCAGGTGTTAAAGAATGCCCACAGTTGGAACGTTCTGACAGATTAACTTGAGTCTTTTAGGAAAAATGAGCGGCTTTAAGTTCTTTCAGTTGTATATTTTAACACCTAGCGGACATACATGGAGTGACAGTTTCAAGTCTGTATATGGTGTGTGTGATGTTTCCAGTGAAAACGCTGGATGACCTTGCCGAGGCTTCCCGCAAAGCCCAACTTGTACCTCCACCAAAACCGGGCGAGTCTGTGGTGTCTGTACAGAAAGCTGCAGCTCGCGTCATTGCTCCCTCTGACCTGAACTTTAACCCCCACTACTGCCAGTACTGCGGTATACAGTCCAACAGTGAGAAGCAGTGGGACAACCACTGCGCCTCGGAGCGGCACACGTTCAACGTCAACTCCGACAAGGATCATCAGTGGAACCATCGCCAGCCTCCCTGGGGAATACCATCCTCCAGTTACGACCTCTGCGCTAAGTAAGTTTATCTTGTATGTTTAGGTGATCAGTATGACCTTTTATTCATTGGTTTGTTTGTTTGTTTGTTTGTTTGTTTAATGCTGCACTCAGCAATATTCCAGAGAAATGGGTGATCTGTAAATACTTGAGTCTGGTGCAGACAGTTCAGTGATCAACATCATGAGCATCGGTGTATGGACATTGGGATGTGATGTGTCAACCCTGTCAGGGAGTCTGACCACCCCATCCTGTTATTCACCTCTTTCCACAAGCATGGGTTGTTGAAGATCGATTCTAACCCAGACCTTCACGGGTTGTCCCTTTATTAATATGGTTAGATTATTTACAGTGTTATGTTTTCTTGCTGGATTATTGCTGTGTGGCATAAAACAAGGTAGTGAGAGGCAGACATGCACAGACATGCATGAGCATTTCCATTATTCTCAAAAATTCATTCTGCCTGTGGTTAGAGAATTCATATAATGGAGCCATATACAGTCAAATCCTGATGAGTCGAATGCTGGTGTCTCGAATATTATGCATAACTCGAAGTACCTGTCGGTGAGTTCAAAAGGCAGATTAGTGATTTTACGGATATCACTGTCTGTGCTAATCAGACTGGAACTGATAAGGTGCCCCTATTAGTGATATGGAAATCATTAGATAAACAAATGCTTAGGCGGAGGAATTAGGATGGGATCATCTTTTTTTCTACCCTCATAGACATACCTATGTCTCGAATACATCGATAAGTCGAATTTATTACTTGGTCCCCAGCGATTCGACTCATCAGGACTCTATAATTCATGATAAGATACAAGAGGAAAATGCGACCGTGATTGGAGAATGGGTACAATGTACAATGGGTATGTTTTGTGGGTTTCTCTACTCCCATTTTAAGATTCAAGGGTATATGAACCCAGGATTCACAAATTCATGATTTACATGATTTGGCCTAAAGCTGGAGAATTCAGGATATAATACAATGAGAACACATACCTGTTCATGAATTCATGATATAGCAGTGTGTGTAATATGCATGACATGTTCCATATTATTGCAGACACATGATTGATGAGAGGTGTCAGTACTCCCATGTTCCGGAGATGTACAACCTTTGTAACTACGCCCACTCGGAGGAGGAACTGGACGAGTGGAAAGAGCGCTACGAGTGGCGGCAATTGAAGAGAGACATGGCCAAGAAACAGAAGGTCTTTTCCTACATGGATCAACTCCTTGAGAAGTATGAGACATCCGATTCTGGGATCGCTGTTGTAAGTCGTAATACTCTCTCTTTTGAAATATTTAAAGAAACCCCTTCTTCATTGATCATTTGAAGTGATGGTTGTGATTCTTTTGAGAGGACAGGACTTTCTTGATCAAATCAAACAGGTCACTGATTTCCCAATTCAGTGTTTGCCTTGAATCTGACACATTGTTTTGGTTCACAAAAAATAATTTTTCAAGGAGTTCTTTTTTGTCGGAACCTGGACATGTAACAGCATCCATATATTGTTATCCTTCCTTACTGCTCCAACTTCTACGACCGCCTCCATGGTGTAGTGGTTAGAGCGTACCAAAAGGCGTTAAAATATGGTACTTGTTGGTCCCTGCCTGGCGCTCGGCATTAATGGGTACAACAAGGACTGGTCGGCTCGGAGTCAGTATAATGTGTCTGAGTGGGGTATTCATGCTTCCCTGTGGCATGGTATCTCAGTGAACTAGCACTATAAAACCAGCTTCAGTCTGGGCTAGTACAAGCAGCCGCACATACACATACACACGCATGCACGTCATCATATGAGCGAAATATTCTCAAGCACGACGTTAAACCCAATTTCACCTCACCTCACCTCCAACTTCTACATGCCTCTCACTGAAGTTATTTGACCACAGTCATCTGCTCCAACTTCTAAATGCCTCTCAAGGAATATTTGACCGCATATTAGGTCAAGTGTGATAAAATCCCACAGCGTACTTGTTTGACTGCAGTATCTATACACTAGTTGGAGCGTTAACCATTTGCCAGACTCCTGAGTCTTGTAAAGTCTGCATGGGCAGAAAAATCAGGTGAGAGTGACAAGTAAGGCTGGTCACATGACTGTTTACGCGGGAAAGGGAAAAGGGAGGTAACTCGTGGGTGAGTGTATTTTTACGTCCGCTTCGGGAACTTCAAGGGATTCAAGTGTTCCACTACCATTCGCAAGGGAAAGGGAGATAAGCAAAAGATTATGAGTCAGGATAAGTATAAAAATATCAATTTTACTTGAAAAGTACATTCTGGTGTCCCCCGCCGTGATATTGCTGGAATATTGCTGCAAGCGGCGTAAAACCAAACTCACTCACTCACTCCAGGACACAAAGTCGGCTGTCTGACCTACTCAGCAGGTTACAGTTACCATGGTAACACCAAAAGGTGATTTAAGCACCTTTAGTATGAATTTAGTTACCAAAACCTATTCATTTCCCCTCAGTCCCCTAGTGCACAGCATGAAATCACTACACCTTTTTCAGATGTCGGAGGAAGTTGAAGGTGTGACGGTCACTCCGCCCATGGAGTCTCTGAATGTGTACAGAGAGGATAAGAAGGCTTCGCTTGTGTGGACATACATCATCAGGTCAATTGTAAGTGTCAACATATACCTTGGATATAGGTCACCACAAACCTGTGAACATCTGGGATAGATTTTTTTTTTTCATTTCTTTACAAATACAATGAGTGAGTTAAATAATTAAGGTACACTCGAAATAAGATACAGTATAAATCAGAGCAGTAACAATTCTAGATAATGAATTGGCACTTATATGAAGATAAACATTGACATTGGGCATGACAGCTGGTCATCTAACATAACTGGTCTAACATATACAAATAGCAATTTAAAAGGTATGATTAAGATGCTCATGCTGTTGATCATTGGATTGTGTGGTCCAGACTCGATTATTTACAGCCCACAGCCATGTAGCTGGAATATTACTGAGTGTGGTGTTAAACAAGTAATAGTAAACAAACAAACGTTCATGCTTTGGACCACAAGTTTCCAGGACTTACCACTGGCTGAAATATGCTTGAAATGACAAGCTTAATAAACAACACACACAAAAAGATATATATATGTTTTCCGAGTCCGTGTATCTGTTTGCATATTTCTTTCTGAGTTGTGTAAAACCTGATGGTATTATGCCATCATCTTTTCAGAATCCTCTTCAGAAGGTAGCCCTGCTGTACAACCGAGACAGACTCCACTTCACCATCTGCTCTCAGGATGGCAAAACTCACCAGATTGCTCCTGGAGACACGTTTGAGAACACAGATGCCAAAGGGATGGCTTGCTATAGAGTTGACATCAAGTTTACTGGTGGCATGTTCGGCTCCTTCAGCCAGTGGGTCATCTTCGACTTCGGCTCTGCGCCCGTCCTGGTCCGGAAGATGTCCGTGGAGGTTGGTCATCAGAGGATCCATGAACAGGTGCATTCCCTCCGACAGAAGTTGGCATTTGATCGATGGACCAGCCTCAATCGGGAAATAATACGTCCAGGCAACATGTGCGGAGATGAGTTCAACGAACAGCTGCTAAGGAAATACAAGGAGCCCAGTTCCTCGGAACATGTTGTCACCCAGAACAGCATCATCGCGGAGCTCAACCGCAACAACTACATCCACAAGATGCACAAGCTCCTGGAACTGGAGGAGATGACCAGACATCACATCATATCCAGGTCAGCATCACCATTTTATGTATGGCAGTCATGTTAAAGTCACGCCACCATAACTGTTGGGAACCGTTACTGAAATTTCTCGAGCATATTGGAGTCCTTTTACTTCTGAACGATGAAGTGAGTGAGTGAGTTAAGTTTTACGCCGGACTCAGCAATATCCCAGCTATATGGAGGCGGTCTGTAAATAATTCTGAACGATGAAGGCTTTATGGGTATGTTTGACCTGTTTTTTATAGGAAGTGAAAATTTCTTTTCTATTCTTCAGTTTTTAATGTATCATGGCAGGCGTGTTAAGTTTAATCACAGTAAGTGAAATTTCTCAAGAGCATTTTGGAGTCCGATCTGTTTTACTTCTGTGAAAATTTTGCGGACAGTTCTTTAATTCTTCACTAGGGAAATGATAAGTCTTTGATAGACTGACACTTGGAGGGTTTTCTACTACTGTTACCCTCCACCCTTTGGTATTTCACATTACAGTAATGACAAGACCCCTTGTTTTTGCATTCTTTATTTCAAATACTGGACCTTTTCATCCTTGAAGGGCTACAGATAAGGGATATACATGCGTAATGTACGCCTAAAATTCAATGACGTAATCTACGACATAATTTAAGATCTCAAGTGTATCATGTACGGACAATACCTTTGTACAACTAGCGTATATAAAATTTAATAGCTGAAAAGTTGTTTAATATTATAAATAACAAACCACATCACCGGCTCGCTCACACAAAAATGTGTCAGTACTTCTTCAAAATTCTCAGTACACCTCCACTTGCAATATGAGGTGTAAGTACACCCACATCCTCTAAAGTTATCTGGAGCCTTGCTTGAAGTTTTGTAGTTATATGACAGGCATATAGTAAACAACTTTCCTCCAGCATCATGTGATTGGGGGCCGTGGGGTAGCCTAATGGTTAAAGCGTTGGCTCGTCATGCCGAAGACCCGGGTTCGAATCCCCACATGGGCACAATGTGTGAAGCCCATTTCTGGTGTCCCCCGCCATGATGTTGCTGGAATATTGCTAAAAGCGGCGTAAAACCAAACTCAGTCGGTCAGTCACGTGATTGCTGTGACAGCTGTGTTACAAGGTTAAAATGATTGTTGGCTGTGAACAACAGCAGAAATCATTGCCCATGTTATCATGGTCATCATACACAGACTAGGCTGACCCAGACTCCCTTAACTTAGGTTACTGGTAAGCTGGAACACTGCTGCCAATTACATGTATTAAAAGTGCAGCTTAAGCTCTTACTTCATATCAAACTATTTTCAGCTATAGATCAATATGATCATGAAGCATGTAAATATTTATGTGTTACGATTTTCCTTGCTGCAGCTACAATCTCCGTACTGAAATTGAAATCATCAATCAAATAGAAGACAAGTGTGCAATCTACCCTCGACCTGGGGAAATGTTCGGCAGAGTGCATCTCACAGAGAATCTCACAGAAGACACAAATGCCGGCAAACTGATCCTGACCAGTGTCAAAAAGGTTCTGATGGCCCCAGTGAATGACAGCAAGAAAACTGTCTATGAGGCAAATATTGTGCGCGAGGACAACTTCAACTACGACGGCCGAGGCAAGGAGTACATCTACCTGTGTATTCCGCCTGTGTGCGTCAAGGGGCTGAAGATCCGGCCAGAGATGAAGCTGGAGCTGGAGATACAGTTCCAGATGCATCGCCTCCACTTCTGCCGCATGCACTACGCCATTGACTGCCTGAAGAACACGGACATCGTGTTCCCTGACTTCGTCCAGCTCAGCCCTGAGTGGAATGAGAAGCATGTCCTAAAGATCAGGTAAATATGATGATGGTCTCTCTGGGTTTGTGACAGGTGTGATTGAAACTGTTGAAGCATGTGCTTAGATCAGGTAAATATGATGATGATCTCTCTGGGCTTGTGACAGGTGTGATTGAAACTGTTGAAGCATGTGCTTAGATCAGGTAAATATAATGATGATCTCTCTGGGTTTGTGACAGGTGTGATTGAAACTGTTGAAACATGTGCTTAGATCAGGTAAATATGATGATGATCTCTCTGGGCTTGTGACAGGTGTGATTGAAACTGTTGAAACGTGCTTAGATCAGGTAAATTAGTCCAGGAGGAGGCAGCTGAAAAATTTCAAATCGTAGCCTCCCCAGTACTGATTTGGTTTGAGACTATTTTCAGTTAGTATGATGTCTTGGGCTCATGAAAAGGCCTGTAATACTCTCAGATTGTGGTATCAGTTTTTTTTTACAGGCCATTATATGTGGTGGGGGTCTCCGAGCATTTTCGTCACATTTGGTTTGCTGTCCGACAACACCTGAACGTTTATCATTAATAGTTTTTTTACTATCAATCTGCCCCCTTTCATTATGACTTCTGTGTACTGCTAAAGGATGTAGAAATTATTTGACATAATTTTGTTTTGAAAATCAAAATGGCCGCCATTTTGGCCGCCATTTTGTTTTGTCGGTTTTGCCTTCTCGGTACTTAAATTTACATAAAAATGAACAATCGAATGTTTCCATTTACATCCAAAGTTGATACTTTTGATGTTTTTGACACTTGTTTCTCCTAGAGTGATGACTTGGGCACAAAACAAGTTATTTTGTATGATAATATCGTGTTAATTAAATGTTTTACAGCTTATTCTTTGAGACAGGGTATTTTAGCCATTCTCCGACTTTTCATGGAAATGTGTGATGGTGATTTATTTAATGGTAGTTAACATTATTTTTGTTACTAAAACAAGTTGTTTTGTTTTCTTTACTTCTAGAGTGACAGCATATTATTAGAATTTTTATATATTACCCAGAATTCAAAATGGTCGCCTAAATGGCCGCCATTGTAGTTTAACTTCATATACTTAGTGGAGGACTAAATTTGTACTGATATGAAATCCAAACAACTCATTTGGTGTCTAATGTTTAATACAGTTTAGAATAGAGCTAAATTTCAATGATATTGTCAATCAAAGCTTCACACTCCTAAAATATTTGATGAAATAACATTATCCAGAAGTGTTTGAAAACTATGCTTCATGACCGATAACTACGCTTAAGCTTTGGTTGTATGTATTCAAATTGTTCTATCAGATAACTCTTAATCACATTTGATGCATCCATAAGCTTGCAATTAACCCTCCTTTTCACTTTCTTTCATTTCATATGTTACTTCATGTCAGAATCGACCTGTAAAGATCCGGGTTAGAATTGATCTTCAATAACCCATGCTTGTCGTTGGAGGTGACTAACGGATCGGTGGTCAGGCTCAGCTGACTGGGTTGACACATGTCATCGTGATCCCAATTGGCGCAGATTGATGTTCATGCTGTTGATCCCTGGATTGTCTGGTCCAGACACTCCATTATTCACAGACTGCCGCCATATAGCTGGACTATTGCTTAGTGCGTGTGAAACTAAACTCACTCATGTCAGAATCGGAGTCATCTACTGGCAACAAGTCGAAGATGTTCGGCAACAATCATCTGCCATACAAATGAACATGCCTCTGTACACACTATATCATTCTTTCTGCTGGCATGCTGACCTTTTGCATTTACACGATGTCAGTTCAACCAATCCACGGGAGCAGGATCTCAACACATAGAATAGGGATAAGCTGACCATCACAAATGCTCCAAGCATGGTCAACTGGTGAAGGAATGTTCATGATTGGTTGCAGAGACTGTTTCCAAACATGGACTTGGTAGTTTACTGCTCAGTGTGATGTTTTAGATTGTTGGATGTTGGTAGGAGGTTTCCATTGAGTATCTTGTGTCATCTACAGACATATAATCACTGGATTTTTTGGTACATGTATAGAACTCACAATCTGGCCACAAGATGTAATGAGTGTTTCTTGAACATCCAACTTGTCATCCATTTGTTGTGTGAAGCTTCACCCCCTGGGCTTTACAGCCTTTTGGGAATCAATGTAGAATAGGTTTTCAGGTTCAGTCGATGTAAAGGTGACCACAAGTTTGTCCTGAAGAGTTCAATCGACTACTTATGAAGTTATCCCTTTGCTCTGCCCCAATCTGTTTAACATGCAAGAGGCTGTGAATCATATCCTTTGGGACAACAACTTCACTTTCAATGTTCACAGACATAATTTATTTGAAGATTGAATGGATTTGTCATCAGCCTTGATGTGAACATGGACATTTCTAGTGTTCATTTTACAATGGCTCATTCAGATGGAAAAATTAAGAAAGAACATCAAAAGCGGTTTGTTAATTGAACATGAAAAGGAAGTTTTGGTCCTTCGCTGCTTATACTAGCAGAAGCTTAGAATGTTGCCAGTTCATATAGTTGATGGAATGGCAAAATTGCAAATGTTCAGAAAGGGAACTGCTTCCAGATTTGGAGACTTGGCTGATATGCATTGGGACAACTTCACTTCAATTCTGAATCGAACAGACTACATTAGAGTTGATGTTGTTTGGGACAGGTATGCATAGACGAGAGTCAATCAAAGTAGGGGAGCAAATCAAAAGAGGATCGCCAACGGCGTAGAAGTCAAGATTGTTGGCAAAACAAACCAATGCCAAGACAATGGGACAAACACATCAGCAGTCAACAAGTCTAGTCTTGTAGTATTTATGAACTAACGATGGTGTTCTGTTGATCCAGCCATGCTACCTGTGGGTAAAGCCCGAGTCACACCAAGGTAGTTCTTAGGATGTCCTGACTCGCCCAAACAATAATTGTAAAGTGAGCTCGAACGGATAGAACGTGTAACTTTTGTATAAATTACAATGCTAGTTTGATCATAAACAGTTCTCAGTACGCCTGTCTCCTCTTTACCCCATTCCCAGACAGTTGGTGTTACGCTTAGAGTGGGTAAAATTGCCCGCTCACCTCGTGTGGACAACGTTTTCAAGCAGTCCAGTCCCGCCCTTAGTCACTTTATATCCCTTCTGAACTAGACCTATCTCGCTCTTAACAAGCACAACCCCGTTCTAACTCATTCTTAACTAAACCAACTCATTTTCAGGCACTTCTTCCCATTCTCACTACTTTCTCAATTCGCTTCTAGTGCTGCAGTCGTAATAGCAATCACTTCCTGGTTTCGATTTGTATAAATACCCTGCCCATTCTTATTCCGCTTCAGTTTCAAGGTGGAAACATTGACATCACCATGCCTCCAAGGAAGAAGAAGGGTGGAAAACTAATTTTAAAGAGGTCAATGTGTTCAAGAAGTTCATCAAACATGGTGTGGGTGATTCTCAAGACATTGTAGAAGGACTCATGATCATCAAGGCGGAGCTCGCCCATCAGTTGATGATAATGTCCCACAACTATTCACCTCTCAGGTTTAAGCCAGTTCCTCACCCAACAAGTTCTTGTGTTTTCCTTCTTTCTTGCTCTACCAACTCCTTGTACTCTTGCTCTGCTTCCATAAAAATGGGGCGGTGGGGTAGCCTAGTGGTTAAAGCGCTATTCGTCACGGCTATGCTGGTTCGATTCCCACATGGGCACAATGTGTGAAGCCCATTTCTGGTGTCCCCCGCGTGATATTGCTGGAATATTGCTAAAAGCGGGCGTAAAACTAAACTCAGTCAGTCAGTCAGTCCGATAAAATTGCAGGAAACCAGCATTCAATATTTTGACAACTGCAAACTTGTTCATAGAAACTCAATCCCAAATGACGCACCATGTTAAAAACGATGTATATATATAATTCTACCTTGTCATATCGTAATGCACACAGAGTTGACAAAGTAAGAACTGCATGAGAACTACATAAACATACTTTACGGTAGTAGAACGTGATGAGAACCCATTGCAAACTGTTAAAACCTTCTACTACAAGCTTCTTCAGAACAATTCATTTTCTTTGAACATAATTGATTGGAATAGCGACTAACTAGAGTTCAGTAGAGTTCTGCAAATGGGATGGACCAGTTGGAAACTGTACAAACGTGATTGCAATTGATGCCGGACTGCACTACGTCCCGCACACGTACCCAGTAAGATTGAAGCGCCGCGATTCCGTTCGTAGTATGGCAATTCCGTTTTTAGTATGGCAATCTCATTTTAAGTACGTTATTACTCCGTCCAATTTTAGAACGTGTAGAACGTTCGACATGGGGAATTAACTTACAGAAGTCCTCTGAAAATCACCAACAAACATTGACACAATTGGGTGACAATCTAGATCTTCAAGAAACACTCATTACATCTTGTGGCAAGTTTGTAAGTTCTATGTATGTACCAAATAATCCAGTGATGTTTGTAGATGACACAAGATATTGAATGAAAACCTCCCACCAACATCCAACAGTCCCAAACATCACATTGAAGTCCATGTTTGGAAACAGTCTCTGCAACCAATCATGAACATTCCTTCACCAGTTGACCATGCTTGGAGCATTTGTGATGGTCAGCTTATCCCTATTCTATGTGTTGAGATCCTGCTCCCCGTGGATTGGTTGAACTGACATCGTGTAAATGCAAAAGGTCAGCATGCCAGCAGAAAGAATGATATAGTGTGTACAGAGGCATGTTCATTTGTATGGCAGATGATTGTTGCCCGAACATCTTCGACTTGTTGCCAGTAGATGACTCCGATTCTGACATGAGTGAGTTTAGTTTCACACCGCACTAAGCAATAGTCCAACTATATGGCGGCAGTCTGTGAATAATCGTGTCTGGACCAGACAATCCAGGGATCAACAGCATGAACATCAATCTGCGCTAATTGGGATACGATGACATGTGTCAACCCAGTCAGCGAGCCTGACCACCGATCCCGTTAGTCACCTCCAACGACAAGCATGGGTTATTGAAGATCAATTCTAACCCGGATCTTTACAGGTCCGATTCTGACATGAAGTAACATATGAAATGAAAGAAAGTGAAAAGGAGGGTTAATTGCAAGCTTATGGATGCATCAAATGTGATTAAGAGTTATCTGATAGAACAATTTGAATACATACAACCAAAGCTTAAACGAAGTTATCGGTCATGAAGCATAGTTTTCAAACACTTCTGGATAATGTTATTTCATCAAATATTTTAGGAGTGTGAAGCTTTGATTGACAATATCATTGAAATTTAGCTCTATTCCTAAACTGTATTAAACATTAGACACCAAATGAGTTGTTTGGATTTCATATCAGTACAAATTTAGTCCTCCACTAAGCATATGAAGTTAAACTACAATGGCGCCATTTAGGCGCCATTTTGAATTCTGGGTAATATATAAAAATTCCTAATAATATGCTGTCACTCTAGAAGTAAAGAGAAAACAAAAACAACTTGTTTTAGTAACAAAAATAATGTTAACTACCATTAAATAAATCACCATCACACATTTCCATGAAAAGTCGGAGAATCGCTAAAATACCCCTGTCTCAAAGAATAAGCTGTAAAACATTCAATTAACACGATATTATCATACAAAATAACTTGTTTTGTGCCCAAGTCATCACTCTAGGAGAAACAAGTGTCAAAAACATCAAAAGTATCAACTTTGGATGTAAATGGAAACATTCGTGTTCATTTTATGTAAATTTAAGTACCGAGAAGGCAAAACACTGACAAAACAAAATGGCGGCCAAAATGGCGGCCATTTTGATTTTTTTTTCAAAACAAAATTATGTCAAATAATTTCTACATCCTTTAGCAGTACACAGAAGTCAAAATGAAAGGGTCAGATTGATAGTAAAAAACTATTAATGATTAACTTTATGTGTTGTCGGACAGCAAACCAAATGTGACGAAAATGCTCGGAGACCCCCACCTCATATAATGGCCTGTAAAAAAAACCTGATACCACAATCTGAGAGTATTACAGGCCTTTTCATGAGCCCAAGACATCATACTAACTGAAAATAGTCTCAAACCAAATCAGTACTGGGGAGGCTACGAAATCCTATTTCTAGGCACCTTTTGAGATTCTCCTCCTGGACTAAATATAATGATGATCTCTCTGGGTTTGTGACAGGTGTGATTGAAACTGTTGAAGCATGTGCTTAGATCAGGTAGATATAATGATGATCTCTCTGGGTTTGTGACAGGTGTCATTGAAACTGTTGAAACATGTGCTTAGATCAGGTAGACAGTGATCTTCAGTTTACTTAAATTACAACACCAGCTGCTCCTATCACAATTGCATAGATTGATGCTCATGCTGTATTTTTTAGTTCGAAGATCTTGAATGACGACCAGATGGCAGCTGTGAAACACATCGTAGCTGAACGTACCGGCTACACACCGACCTTCATTATGTTTGGTCCATTTGGCACTGGCAAGACAGAGACACTAGCCCAGGCAGCGATGGTGCTCTTAAAGGAGAGAAAAGAGACAAAAATTCTCATCTGTGCACAATCCAACAGGTATAGAGGCAAATGTTAGAAATGTGCAGATACGTCCTCCATGTTTCCTATTTCAAGTTAATAAAAATGATCACCAGTGTTTCCCATTTCAAGTTATTTTAAATTATTAGTGTTTCCCATTTCAAATTATTAAAAAATTATCAGTGTTTCCCATTTCAAATTATTCAAAAATTATAAGTGTTTCCCATTTCAAGTTATTAAAAATGATCAGTGTTTCCCAATTCAAGTTTTTAAAAATGATCAGTGTTTCCCGTTTCAAGTTATTATAAATGATCAGTGTTTCCCATTTCGAGTTATTAAAAATGATCAGTGTTTCCCATTTCAAGTTATTATAAATGATCAGTGTTTCCCATTTCAAGTTATTATAAATGATCAGTGTTTCCCATTTCAAGTTATTAAAATGATCACAAGTACAATGGCAATGATGGCTATGCAAGTTTGTGTCATATTTAGTTGCTGTAAGGACTAATACACTTGACAAACTCTTTTATAATTTGTGTTAATGTTATTGCATGGAATCTTAGAAAAAGAGGACATTGATATATTCCTTTTAGAAAGCGTATTTAGATTCCATGCCATTTGAACTTTGTCTCCAGATAAATATGTAGCACGGTTAGTAAGGTGCTTGACTTTCTGTGTATCTGGCCCGTGAAGATCCGGGTAGAATAGGTCTTCAGCAACCCATGTGCTTGCCATAAAAGGCGACTATGCTTGTCGTAAGAGGCGACTATGCTTGTCGTAAGAGGCGACTAACGGGATCGGGAGGTCAGTTTCGCTGACTTGGTTGACACATGTCATCGGTTCCCAACTGCGCAGATCGATGCTCATGCTGATGATCACTGGATTGTCTGGTCCAGACTCGATTATTTACAGACCGCTGCCATATAGCTGGGATATTGCTGAGTGTGGCGTAAAACTAAACTCACTCACTCACTCATTCTTTGTATCTGTCTTGGATACTTAGTTCAAGTAGTCAGTGACCTCAGCTGTTGTTCCCCTCAGTGCTGCGGATCTGTACATCGTTAAACACCTGGACCCATTCCTGCGACGGAACAGCAGCGTCAGTCTCCGCCGCATCTACATCAAGGAGAGGCGAGTCAACACTGTGCCACCTGAGGTCCAGAAGTACTGCATCTTCAATGCCGAAAACATCGCCTTCGAGTTCCCCTCAAAGGAGGACATCATGAATCACAGGATTGTCATCACTACCGTAGAGACATCTCTGCAACTCACCAAGCTCGGCCTTCAGGTAAATACTTTGACCGTTTTTGACAGTGTGATATCCTGTGTAAATATTGGATACACAGTATAAATTGGATGGTGAATGTTGATCAAGGTTGTGAGCCTTCAGGTGAATACTTTGATCCTTTTGGACATTTTCTGAGGTATACTGTGTAAATATTGGATGGTGAATGTTGAGGTAGTGAGCTTTCAGGTGAATACTGTGATCCTTCTTGACATTTTTAAGGTATGTTGTGTAAATATTGGATGGTGAATGTTAATCAAGTTAGTGAGCCTTCAGGTGAATACTTTGATCCTTTTGGACATTTTCTGAGGTATACTGTGTAAATATTGGATGGTGAATGTTGAGGTAGTGAGCTTTCAGGTGAATACTGTGATCCTTCTTGACATTTTTAAGGTATGTTGTGTAAATATTGATGGTGAATGTTAATCAAGTTAGTGAGCCTTCAGGTGAATACTTTGATCCTTTGGACATTTTCTGAGGTATACTGTGTAAATATTGGATGGTGAATGTTGAGGTAGTGAGCTTCAGGTGAATACTGTGATCCTTCTTGACATTTTAAGGTATGTTGTGTAAATATTGGATGGTGAATGTTAATCAAGTTAGTGAGCCTTCAGGTGAATACTTTGATCCTTTTGGACATTTTCTGAGGTATACTGTGTAAATATTGGATGGTGAATGTTGAGGTAGTGAGCTTCAGGTGAATACTGTGATCCTTCTTGACATTTTTAAGGTATGTTGTGTAAATATTGGATGGTGAATGTTAATCAAGTTAGTGAGCCTTCAGGTGAATACTTTGATCCTTTTGGACATTTTCTGAGGTATACTGTGTAAATATTGGATGGTGAATGTTGAGGTAGTGAGCTTTCAGGTGAATACTGTGATCCTTCTTGACATTTTAAGGTATGTTGTGTAAATATTGGATGGTGAATGTTAATCAAGTTAGTGAGCCTTCAGGTGAATACTTTGATCCTTTTGGACATTTTCTGAGGTATACTGTGTAAATATTGGATGGTGAATGTTGAGGTAGTGAGCTTTCAGGTGAATACTGTGATCCTTCTTGACATTTTAAGGTATGTTGTGCAAATATTGGATGGTGAATGTTAATCAAGTTAGTGAGCCTTCAGGTGAATACTTTGATCCTTTGGACATTTTCTGAGGTATACTGTGTAAATATTGGATGGTGAATGTTGAGGTAGTGAGCTTTCAGGTGAATACTGTGATCCTTCTTGACATTTTTAAGGTATGTTGTGTAAATATTGGATGGTGAATGTTAATCAAGTTAGTGAGCCTTCAGGTGAATACTTTGATCCTTTTGGACATTTTCTGAGGTATACTGTGTAAATATTGGATGGTGAATGTTGAGGTAGTGAGCTTTCAGGTGAATACTGTGATCCTTCTTGACATTTTTAAGGTATGTTGTGCAAATATTGGATGGTGAATGTTAATCAAGTTAGTGAGCCTTCAGGTGAATACTTTGATCCTTTTGGACATTTTCTGAGGTATACTGTGTAAATATTGGATGGTGAATGTTGAGGTAGTGAGCTTTCAGGTGAATACTGTGATCCTTCTTGACATTTTTAAGGTATGTTGTGTAAATATTGGATGGTGAATGTTAATCAAGTTAGTGAGCCTTCAGGTGAATACTTTGATCATTCATGACATTTTTAAGGTATGTTGTGTAAATATTGGATGGTGAGTGTTAATCAAGTTAGTGAGTCTTCAGGTGAATACTTTGATCATTCATGACATATTTAAGGTATGTTGTGTAAATATTGGATGGTGAGTGTTAATCAAGATAATGAGCCTTCAGATGAATACTTTGATCTTTCTTGACATTTTCTGAGGTATACCACATGGGTACAATGAGTGAAGCCCATTTCTGGTGTCCCCCGCCGTGATATTGCTGGAATATTGCTAAAAGCGGCGTAAAACCAAACTCAGTCAGTCAGTCTGAGGTATACGTGGATCATGGGTCTTATGCTGAGTAGGGCGGTGGGGTAGCCTAATGGTTAAAGCGTTGGCTCGTCACGCCTAAGACCCGGGTTCGAATCCCCACATGGGCACAATGTGTGAGGCCCATTTCAGGTGTCCCCCGCCGTGATGTTGCTGGAATATTGCTAAAAGCGGCGTAAAACCAAACTCAGTCAGTCAGTTATGCTGAGTAATTTGATCAGTTTTGCCAGGAAATGGTGATGTGCTGTGTAGATGGTGTCTGTTAGTCTGGACAATTGGGCTTCAGGAGAAGATTTGGATTCTTATTGCTAGCAACTGATAGAATGAGAACTAACAATCATTATAGTGCCCTTTTAGGTAATTGTTTGGATGATTATTTTATTTTGGTGATCCTCTGTTAAAAAAATTATTTGCTGCAATACATAGCAGAGGTGTCGAGTAGATGAATATAAGAAACTGTAAATTTTCTAAATGTGACCTGGGGCGGTGGGGTAGCCTAGTGGTTAAGGAGTTCGCTCCTCACGCCGAAGACCCGGGTTCGATTCCCCACATGGGTACAATGTGTTAAGCCCATTTCTGGTGTCCCCCACTGTGATATTGCTGGAATATTGCTAAAAGCGGCGTAAAACCAAACTCACTCACTCACTCACTCTAAATGTGACCCAAGATACCTTGAACTTTGCAGGGCTACTTCACACACATATTCATCGACGAAGCTGCGCAGGCACTGGAGTGTGAGACAATCATGCCGCTGTCACTTGCTACTGAGAGGACCTGCATCGTGTTGACGGGAGACCACAAGCAGATAAGCCCCAAGGTTTACAGCCCAGAGGCAAGACAGCTCGGCTTCCACACCTCGCTGTTGGAACGACTGTACGCGTACTACGAGAGCTTCTCAGGGAAGATCGCCAACAAGTCCAACAACCCACTCAACATATTCCTCAGCATCAACTACAGGACGAAGATGGAGATCCTTCGCTTCATCTCCGCCATCTTCTATGGGGGACCAGATAGCCTCAAGGCAATGGGTATGTGAAGGTCATGCAGGCTTTTAAAGGCCAGTCGCTGACTTGGTGGATGCTCGTGCTGTTGATCACTGGATTGTCTGGTCCAGACTCAATTAAACAACAAACAAACAAACATATCTCACCCCGATGAAGGGGATATGGCTATGTATCCAAGGGCTACATCCCTTACTTGTCTACATTGCTTCAAACTTGGTAATCTCAGCTACTTGTTTGAATGACTAGTTTTGTGAGCTTTTGTTTGGTCTACCTAAACACAGGTATTAATAAAATCTGAAATTTACTGCAATTGATTCAGAAATTCGGAGGGCACAGTAGATAGGAGAGTTGTTTAAACTGGGATGATAATGATCCAACAGTTCCTGAACTAATCTGTATTCTGTTTCAGGAATTGTTCCTTCTGTGGTGGAGCTGACGCCACTGGTGTTCTACGTGGTTCAGGGGCGAGAGATCCAGGACTCAGACAGCACCTCCTACTACAACATGTCAGAGGTGGAGGAGATCGTAGAGAGGGTGGAGGACCTCTTCAATAACTGGCCCACTGAGTGGGGGGAGAGAGCACCTCAGGAGATTGAGGTCGTCACCCCATATTATGACCAGGTGTGTGTCTGACTGTTCAAGTACACAAACTTGCATGCATGCTTGTAGAAGTCCCAACAAGCTATGTAGTACCTGTAAAGGTGTTCGTCTTTAGCAATTGTCATAAGAGGCGACTAACGGGATCGTCATGTAGCTGGAAAATTGCTGACTGCAGCTTTAAATAACTAGTTTCATAGCCTACTGAGACACCATACATTTAGCTGCTCTTTCATAATTCTTTTACACCTTTCAGATGTAGCATGTTATTTTAGGGATTACACTTTCTTAGTAAAATACTGATTCTAGCCCTTTTTGGGGTTTAGTCCCCTCCTGGATTCAAACCCACTCTGACTGAGGCACACAAAATCAGCAATCTAACCCTGGTCACCACCATGGGTTCCACAAAACTGAAAGTCTGAACACTGATAATCTATACCACTTCTTTGTGTACCATTCTAACAAGTGTTAATTGGGACGGCTCAAAGCCGAAGCTATGAGTGCTTCGCTGAGAAAGTGTAATCCAAAATATAGTGTTACATGTCTGAAAGGCATTTTAATGCTTTTCACACAGTTTTGAGTGTGTTGACTTTTTGGCCAAACTCGAGACATAAACAGGGGTGGAAATAACCCATTGCCCGACATCCGAGTCCAGTGTTTTTTTCTGTCGGGCAAGCAAATTTGTATATCACGCTGTACCAGTGTCCAGTTGACTTTCCAATCTTAATAATGTTAAATCAACACGAAAACGGCCCAAATGTTTTTTTCAGTTCAATAGAGTCTGACTGTAACAAATGAGCAGGATCTGCCAACATTTTGTTGTGACACCTGATGTCAGTGATCCATTCATAATTTTCATCACTATTGTGTCTTTGTGCTCGGTGGATTCGGTTTTGATGGATAATCAGCTGGTTGTTTATGGTTTATATATTCTATATACTGATGTTTAACAAATGTATCCAACATTTTGGTAGCTAGTCTCACATACCCAGTAAATCATTTCCAGGTTGTTCTGATCAGACACATGTTGAGGAAGAGGAGGCCAGAGCTACGGAGAATCAGCGTCGACACAATCCACAACGTTCAAGGTTTGTGGGACTTTATTCCTTCATCTACATTATTATGGGCAACATTAGACTGACTGAGTTTGGTTTTATGCCGCTTTTAGCAATATTCCAGCTACATCACGGCGGGGGAACACCAGAAATGGGCTTCACACATTGTACCCATCTGGGGATTCGAACCCGGGTCTTCGGCATGACGAGCCAACGCTTTAACCACTAGGCTACCCCACCGCCCCATGCTCAACATTAGAGTGACCCCTTTTACTATGTGTGGGACATGTCAGTACATGGGTGCAGCAAGCTCATGATATGCATCTTGGTAACACCGCCCGGAGAGCGGAAGGTCGCGGGTTCGATCCCCTACTGCGTCATACCAAAAGACGTTAAAATAGTATTTGTTGGTCCCTGCCTGGCGCTCGGCATTTATGGGTACACCATGGACTGGTCGGCTCGGAGTCAGTATAATGTGTCTGAGTGGGGTATTCATGCTTCACTGCGGCATGGTATCTCAGTGGGCTAGCGCTGTAAAACCAGCTTCAGCCTGGGCCAGTACAAGCAGCCGCACCTACACATACACACACATGCACGTCGTCATATGAGCGAAATATTCTCAAGCACGACGTTAAACCCAATTTCACCTCACCTCTTGGTAACAGATCATGATATGATGCATGTAGCAATAGGCATATTCACGTTTAACTGTGGAAAAACTACTTGATACTTGCTTGTCATAAGAGTGAGTGAGTGAGTTTAGTTTTACACCGCATCCAGCAATATTCCAGCTATATGGCGGCGCTTGTCGTAAGAGGCGACTAAATAGATCGGGTGGGCAGGCTCTCTGACTTGGTTGACATCATTGAATCCCAACAGCATCGATGCTCATGATGTTGATCACTGGATTGTCTAGTCCAAACTCAATTATTTACAGAATGTTGCCTTATAGCTGGAATATTGCTGAGTGTAGCGTAAAGCTAAACTCACTCACTCAGTGTAAACTGACTCAGTCTTGAAAACATCTTAAATGAATCAGTGTCAAAAGATTGTTTGAATAAGAAGTTTTGAGAAGTTGTAATTATAAGCATTGTAAATTGAAGCAGTGTGGTGTTGAACTAACAATAAACAAGCCAAAAATTCATGCTTTGAACCACTAGTTTCAAAGACTTGCTACTTAACAAGCTGCCATGATATGGATGGAACATGCTTTTGATGTCTGCTGACAACCTTCATAAAGATGTGTACATGATACGTCACCATCTGTGTTGCAGGAAAAGAGTTCCGTGCCCTATTCATCAGTACCTGCAGAACTCGGCATCTGCTGGAGTCCAGCCACGTGGAGAACCTGCTGAAATCATCCGAGTGTGACGGTGATATCGGGGACTTCGGCTTCCTGTCAGACCCTAAGCTGCTGAACACAGCCCTGACTCGGGCCAAGTCCTATGTGTGTGTTGTGGGTGATCCGGTCGGCTTGTGTGCAGTTGGAGAGTGTGTCCAAGTGTGGAGGACTTACCTGAAGCACTGCGCCAACATGAAGAGCTTGTTCCCTCCATCAGTAACATACGACTCCATCAAGAGCCAAGTCCTCAACCTGCAGATGTCACCGATGGGACTGAGGTTGACAGAGATAACGGAACTGAGTCGTAATGCTGATGTAATGCAAAGGGCATCGCTGTCAGGAGCACGGGGAGAAAAGGATTCGAAGGTCTGGCAAAGCAAGAATGGCCCTGGATCTTCAACATCTCAGCCTGCCCCTGCATCATCTCATACACTGCCGCCATCATCTCGGACAGTGACGCCAACTCAGCAGCCTTCTCAGATATCGCGGTCTTCCCCAGTTGGTCAGAAACCAGTTGCACCCCAACCTCTAAGGCCCCTGGGGACGAATGGCTTCATGCCTCAACCACCTCCTCTGAAGCAGTTCAGTAGACAGCTGCCAGTTGCTGAAGACAAGCAGGTTGTCACACATGAATGTGATGGCATCATCAAGCAGATTGCTGCTGACGGTGGAGATGGAAGTCATCTGGACATGGAGTGTATCAGGGTGAAGGAAGATGGAGGCCATGCTGTTGTACATTATGATACCACCTGGGCCCAGGAGAAGAGGAGACTTCAGTCCGATGAGGATCAAGATTCAGACACGGCACTGTTGGATGAAGAGCAGGGACAGCGGAATCTCCTAAAGAACTACAGCATCTTCCATCTGAGAAGCTTGATCCAGAGTAGTCCTGACAAGTACAAGCACTGTGTGCTTCATATTGAATCATCCAGGAAGATGTTTGCCAGAGTAATCGACGTCACCTCACCGATCCACCAGATTAAACTGAGCAGTCGAAGACACTGCGGTCAAGCTTTCAACAATGACGAGGTGGTTGTGGAGGTTTTGGAACACGAAGCAGAGCATCATGAAGTCCATGGCCAAGTGGTTGGAATTCTACGACGAGCAATCGACCCCAGTAGTAAATCCTTTGTCTGCAGTGTTGAAGCCAGTAGGACTGGTGTCCTGATACCCATCAACAGAGGCATCCCTAGGATCTTCAACCTGACAACCCCGACACAGGCACAGATGGGGTCAAGTGAACAGGTCTGTGTGTACAGGTTGAGACAGGACCAGAAGGTGGAGTTCTCCCACTTTGAAACAGTCAATCCGAAGCGATGCAACCAGGAAATTGTTCCTTGTACGTTATTTGAAGTGGGACCTGTCGTTCTACTGTCCATTTGGAATTGTGATTGGTGTTCTACCAGAGGGCCGAGATCTGGACACTGGGATGAAATTGGTGGATCTGGAACACAGTGTCTCACAGAAAGATGTGGACAATGAGATTATGGCAATGTACCACAACTACAGCCTTCCTCAGGAGTTGTATAATTCCAGGGAGGACCTGACTGACAGGTGGTGCTTCACAGTCACGAAGCCGTCATCACAAGACCTTGATCAGGCTATGAGCATAGAGCAGACAGCCGATGGCATGTACGAGGTCGGGATGCACACCTCCGACATTGCCTTCTTCCTGCAACAGGGCTCCAGTGTGGATGAAGAGGCCCAGCGTAGAGGAGCATCCTTCTTCCCCCTCAGCAGAGATCCACTTCACATGTTGCCCAACAGGCTTAGTACAGATCTTTGTAGTATCCAGCCAGATGAAGACAGATTGACTTTGTCAGTTTTCATGACTGTTAATGGGTCTGGAGAGATCACAAAAGTAGACATGAAGAAATGCATCATTAACTCAAAGAAGAGATTCTCCTTCAGAGAAACGGAGGAAATTCTTCACAATTCTGAGGGTGCTCAAACTGACTACTTCACTAGCTGTATGGTGGTTCTGTACCAAGTTGCACTGCTATGGCGCCGGAACAGGCTGGGGAATGATTACCTGTGTGTCAACCTGGAAGGATCCAACAAGATGACCCCAAAAGCTCATCTTTTGATGGAGGAACTGGGGATCACTGCCAACCACCAAGTAGCAAAGATCCTGTTGAATGTCTATCCACAGGCTACACCCTTGAAATGCCAGGGGCCAATGAACCAGCAGCTGTCTGATGAATGGAAAGAAAAGCATGCCACAGATGCTATCAATACTGTGGCCCTGACCAAACCCTTCTTGGATGGAAACAGAATCTGTAAGTGTAGAGTAGCTTGTACATGCATCTTCACCTACATCAGACAGAGGGGGATCCAAGCTCAAGGAACATTTGATATTATCAAGGGTCTGTGGAAGACCTTATGCATTGCAGCAGACACAGGGAACTATGAGCTTGTCCAGCAGCTTATTGTTGCTCCAGAAAACCATCCTCAACTTGCCATCGCTCAAGCAGAGCTGTGCAGAATCCAGGAACCCACCAACTATGCATGTTCGGCTGATGTCAGTGCCGATAAACAGGGACACTACTCTCTAAATGTTACACCCTTCACTTCCTTCACAAGACCTCTCAGTAGCTACATAGATGTCGTGGTCCAGAGGTTGATGGCCGCCAGGATAGACAACACGGCCTGTCCATATAGTAAGCTGGACATTCAGACCCTTTGCAGTCAGTTCAGTAGCGTCCTAAACAGTGAACATAGCTACGATCAAGCTATGCTGACCCTCCACCTGGCAGCTGCCCTGAGAAAGAAGCCGATTGTTATGCATCCTGTAGTTGAGAAGGTAGATGACTCAACCATCACCTTGCTCTTCCCCAACATCAAGGATGTTCCTGTCTTGGAGAAGAATGTCAAGATGGTCCATCTTGGTCTAAGCGACAAGCCTGAAGTATCTGAAGATCCTGTAGAAGTGAAGGTAAAATGGCAGGAGAGGATCTACGATACTGCTGGACCAGTTGCAAACATGTCACAGGCAGACCGAGGTAAGGAATTGGACCCAGACAAGTTTGTGAACCAGGTTCCCGCCTTCCACTGGCAACGTCTGCTTAATGCCATCCGAGAGGAAGATTTCGCTAAGCTGCAGACAATGGTCTCCTCTGTCAGGGATCAAGTGGAGAGTATTGTTCCAGAAGGTCACTTTGCTGAGGATGTTTCATCTGAAGGCTCCAGAAACAGAAACGCTAGCAGCTTTGTAGATTTCTCTCTCAAGTTACATCCTAGTATGGTAATGTGTGTTCAGATAGCTGCAGAAGTTAACAAAGGTCTCCTGACTCCGAAGGTCCAGCTGCTTCATCTGACCCCAAAACTGGACATTTGTCTGGAACATCGCACCTCACCCATGAAATGCTTCACTGGCAGTACTGCCAAACCAGCGTCCAGACCCACATACAGCAGTGAAAGGGATTATCAGCAGTGTTGGATGCCTATCATTGGGATGGAGGCCGCTACCCGGGCAGTTGAGAGCCTGGAGAGCATCATTGTACATAATGTTAGTGTGGAATGGGGGCCTGCATCTGCAGCTTCTTACTCAGGCAAAATAACCCTCCCTGTAAACTTCTGTAAAGAGAGGAAGATCAAGTTCTCCAGCGATATCCAGTTCGATGACCTGCTTGACAAGAGCAGCTCGTTAGCACAGAGCTTCTTCCAAGACTTCATGTGTGTGAGGTACAAGGAGCTCCAGCTGCCTCCTGATCCAACTCTGCAGGAAGATGTGTCTGTTCTGTTGAACTTCCTCGGATCCAGTGACGTGGGTCGGACATTGTCGTGTCCGAGGCGTAGAGCGGATGATGGGTGAGCAGCTGCAGGTGCAGGTGGACCTCAACCAGAGCAGTATGGCGCTGCCAGATCAACTCCTGGGCCCTGAAGGAGCCAGGATGAAGTGCACAGTGGAGTGGATTGCCAAGACTCCTCAAGACAGGTTGGTTCATTAGACAAGTAACGCTCTCAGCTCCATACCACAAAGCTGTCATAGCTCTGCAACTGTCATAAGTCTGTGTTAAGTAAGGGAGTTACGATCATCTTAGCGTTGTGTTGTGGAACGTGGCCCAGGCCTTCAAGAATTTCGTGCAGAATAAGTTCCCATGATCCCATTCTTGTAGAGCAATGGTGATTTTGTGCTCAAAAAAGTGACCTTACTCTTCAGTATTACTATAATTACCCTGTCATGATAGATGAAATGATTCAGCAATGGTTTATCTTACATCATGTAATTAAAAACAATGGGGTGGGGTGTTGAGCTCTGCCTGTAACTGGTCTCCTTAATCGTGTTGTAATACACAGAAAGTGTTTATAGCTTGTATTGTTGCTGTTAAAATATGTCTGTTCAGTTATTATTTCTGAATACGTTTATGTTATACAATGGTATCTAACTGTTTCAGGAATGCTGAGTATGCACTGCGATGTCTGGATGGGGCAGCAGATTTAGCTAGGGCAATAGCCACAGGAAGGAAGCCCGTAGACAATAGTAAGTTTGACAAAGTATTGCCTGTTATCAAGACCATGAAACTTTCTTATTCTTTCCCTCCTTGTTTCATTAATGATGATATATTGATAAAACAGTCCCAAATCAAATGAATATGTTGTTGTCCCCCCAGAGGAACGGGGACTATGTATTCAGTGGCGTCTGTCCGTACGTCCCGATTCTTGTTAACGAGATATCTCATGAACTGTTGTACTCAATGTCTTCAAATTTGGTGACAGCCTATGTTGGGGGATTACCCAGACACCAGTCGATTTGGGATACCTTGACCTTATTTTCATGGTCACCACGACACTTTGACCACTTTTGAAACTCTTGTCAATGCGATATCTCATGAACTGTTTTGTGGAAGTGCATAGGTTGCAAAGATTGGTGAAACTGCTCCAGTGAACAAAATGAAACCTATGGACCTTTCTGATTTTTCCTTATCCTGACTCATGCTAATTATGCTTGTCTCCTTCCTCTTGCGAATGATAGTGGAACACTTGAAATCCCTTGAAGTATAAAATATCAATTTTAGTCAGAAAATTACATTTTCAGATCGTTTTGCAGATAAGGACCTTTCTGTTTCAGGTCACTTTGCTGTTGTGGACCTTTCTGTTTCAGATCACTTTGCGGATATGGACCTTTCTGCTCCAGATCGTTTTACAGATGTGGACCTTTCTGTTTCAGATCCATTTGTTGATGTGGACCTTTCTGTTTCAGATGCATTTGTTGATGTGGACCTTTCTGTTTCAGATGCATTTGTTGATGTGGGCTTTCCAGTTTCAGATCGTTTTATGGATATAGACCTTTCTGTTCCAGATCGTTTTACAGATGTGGACCTTTCTGATTCAGATCATTTTGTTGATGTGGACCTTTCTGTTTCAGATCCATTTGTTGATGTGGACCTTTCTGTTTCA
This sequence comes from Haliotis rubra, assembly GCF_003918875.1. Classification (NCBI taxonomy): domain Eukaryota; kingdom Metazoa; phylum Mollusca; class Gastropoda; order Lepetellida; family Haliotidae; genus Haliotis; species Haliotis rubra. Next base: position 2,259,188 of record NW_025767457.1, read on the forward strand.
GATCATTTTACGAATGTGAACCTTACTAGTTAGATTGTTTTGCTGATGTGGACCTTGCTGTTTCAGATCGTTTTGCTGATGTAGACGTCCTGGCACAGATGCCATGCACCCCACTTCCTCCTCCCAACCAGAACCAGCAACGAGCCACCCAGGAGGCACTTAGTCAGCCCTTCACAGTTATTCACGGCCCCCCAGGCACAGGGAAGACCATGACGGGGGCCAAGCTGGCCTCTATGTTCTGTGAGCGCAATAAGAAGAGTCCAAACCAACCAGCACAAGTCCTCATCTGTGGGCCTACTAATAAATCACTTCATGTTGTTGCAGGTAACAAAACTCACTGTTTATCTTGTCAAATGTTGCACTGTCACTATTTGAAAAATTTGTTTTGTCATCCAGATGAAAGTTGGCATTTCAATGACAGATAAAGTAAGGTTTTTTAATTGGAGCGAAAATAATTATCAGCCATTCAAGTATTTTTGCGTATTTGTTTGATCACAGTATTAATGATATAATAATGGCTATGTATAAAGAGCCTGTATGCAGAGAAGGTTAACACTCAAATGACTTATCCCACTGGGTACCCATTCGCTGCTGGGTGACCAGAGGCAATTGGCTAGGGTGTGAGACCACATGTGTCACGTGTGCTTTGTTGTGGGACTGGAGTCCTAGAAACTCTCAAATGCCAAGCTGTGTAACATGTTCACCTATCTAAGGATTCTACGTGACTAACACTGCCTAACTTAACAAAAATTTGTGACCTGGGCTCTATGCAGAGGGGGATGGAGGGGTAGCCTAATAGTTAAAAGTTAAAGAGTCCGAGTTCGATTCCCCACATGGTAACAAAGTGTGAAGCCCATTTCTGGTGTCCCCCCCACCTTGATATTGCTGGAATATTGCTAAAAGCAGTGTAAACACCATACTCATTCCCTCACTGACCCGTGAAGATCCGGGGTAGAATAGGTCTTCAGCAACCCATGCTTGCCACAAAAGGACTATGCTTGTCGTAAGAGGCGACTAACGGTATCGGGTGGTCAGGCTCGCTGACTTGTTTGACACATGTCATCGTATCCCAAATGCGCAGTATGATGCTCATGATGTTGATCACTGGATTGTCTGATCCAGACTCGATTATTTACAGACTGCCGCCATATAACTGGAATAATGCTGAGTGCGGCGTAAAACTAAACTCACTCACTCACTCACTCACTCTCTACGTTACCACACACCACCACCATTATTGCTGATGTGAAGTTACATTTTAACTCGCTTCCCTCATGAGCTCTCCATCAAAAGATACAAGAACATAGCAAGACACATTTCTCATTCTCTGTGATCTCTGTTATATGAACACAGTCAGAATCCTGAATCGCGATTATTTCTGTAATCCCCTATCTGTTTCAGCTTATCTACTGAGTATGGGTCCCAGGTGCCCTCGTCTTGTACATGTGTATAGTGAGAAATTAGAGCGTAGAGATTACCCGCTCCCTCGAGACCCTATCGCCCCTAAGAAGCGCAAAGCCTCCGAAGTGTATGTAGATCCACATATAAAACAAATAGCTCTTCATGAGCTGATCCGTCAAGCTGCGAACCAGTACAGCCAGCAGATACAAGAGTTAGATACGTTGTTTGGGCTTTACCCGGACGATATAAGTGATGATCAGATCAACGACTATCTGGAGCTAATTACCACAGCATCCGTGGCGGAACTGCAGCAGGCAGAGATTCTGCTGGCTACTTGTTCCACAAGTGCAAGACATAAGATGAACTGGGGAACAAATGTACAACAGGTTGGTACCATATTCTTGTTTAACTTTGTGGTTGGTCTTGTCCGATTATTCGAGACACTCTATCAAAGAATCTCTTTTTGATGATGATTTTGTGTGAAGGTTCTTAATGCAAATCACCCGTGAAGATCCGGGGTAGAATAGGTCTTCAGCAACCCATGCTTGCCACAAAAGGCGACTATGCTTGTCGTAAGAGACGACTAACGGGATTGGGTTGTCAGGCTTGCTGACTTGGTTGACGTCATCGGTTCCCAATTGCGCAGTACAATGCTCATGTTGTTGATCACTGGATTGTCTGGTCCAGACTCGATTATTTACAGACCGCCGCCATATAGCTGGAATATTGGTGAGTGCGGCATAAAACTAAACACACTCACTCACTTAATGCAAATATTTTAAGTCCCAGGCTGATTGAGGGTTTATGATAGTTCTCCAGCACCTCTTGCTTGTTGTGACCCATGAAGATCCTGGTTAGAATTGATCTTCAGTAACCCATGCTTGTCGTAAGAGGCAACTAACTTGATCAGATGATCAGGCTCGCAGTCTTCTGATGTAATGATCTCTTGCAAACAGGAATTGTTTAGTCACCATTTCTTAGTTCATGGATGACAAAGGAGAGAGTTAATGCATAACAACTTCTTCAATATATCCTTATAGCAACATTTTGGCATAGAGTGAGTGAGTTTAGTTTTACACCGCACTCAGCAATATTCCAGCTATATGGCGGCGGTCTGTAAATAACCGAGACTGGACCAGACAATCCAGTGATCAACAGCATTGGTTGCTGAAGACCTATTCTACCCCGGATCTTCACGGATCTTTTGGCATAGATCTGTGTGCTGTTGTAAATACAGGGATGGCAATTTTCTGCTGATTTTATTTCAAATTGTTCAATTGTGAATCGTCTAAATCCATTGAGAAACCCCCATTCGATGACACAATATAAAGTTTTCCGCTGAAAATAGATTTTCCTGTTGCCATCCCTGTAAATATGTCAATAGAACTTAGTCAAGGAAGACATAAGCCATATATTCTGTAACATGATGAATTAAGTCACTCTTACGTTAGAGAGATACAAGAATCAAGACCCGAACCTCATAATTACAGTTTATTCAAAGAGGTTGTCCATAAATTGTGTCTACTCTCCTTGACAATGTTCAGCAAATCAAGTTTTCAAAAGTATGACTATTCTCGATCTTATGTTCCAGGTTATCATCGACGAGTGTGGCATGTGTACAGAGCCAGAAGCCATGATCCCAATTATCCTGTTCCAAGGAGTAAAGCAAGTAGTCCTGATCGGGGACCATCACCAACTTCAGCCACCTGTCAAGGAGATGGCTGCTAAACAACTTGGTCTCAATAAATCTTTGTTTGAACGCTACGCCTCAAGAGCACTCATGTTAACAACTCAGTATCGTATGGTATGTATGGCTTCTTGTGGCTGTCTTCTAGTTAGTATAATATATGCAACATAAATTAGCAGTGTGAGTGAGTATGGTTTTCCCCTGCAATATTCCAGCAACCTGTGTTGCCTATGTAGGATCGGGTGGTCAGGCTTGCAGACTTGGTTGACACATTTCATCGTATCCAATTTGTATAGATCGATGCTCATGGATTGTCTTTTCCAGACTCGATCATTTACAGACCGCTGCCATATAACTGGAATATTGCGGAGTGTGGCTGAATTCTAAACTCACTAACTCACTCATTCCTAATCTGGACCGCCTCCGTGGTGTAGTGGTTAGAGCGTCCGCCTGGAGAGCGGAAGGTCGCAGGTTCGATCCCCAACCGCGTCATACCAAAAGACGTTAAAATATGGTACTTGTTGGTCCCTGTCTGGCGTTCGGCATTAATGGGTACGAAAAGGATTGGTCGGCTCGGGAGTCAGTATAATGTGTCTGAGTGGGGTATTCATGCTTCACTGCGGCATGGTTTCTCAGTTGGCTAGCCCTATAAAACCAGCTTAAGTCTGGGCTAGTACAAGCAGCCTCACATAGACATACAAACGCATGCACCTCGTCATATGAGCGAAATATTCTCAAGCACGACGTTAAACCCAATTTCACCTCACCTCACTCCTTATCTGTAACAGAAGCGGGGTACTCACTCTGAATATGCAGCAAGTGAGCTGGACCAAATTACAGTTTGTATGTCTCACAGTTCATTAAAAGCAATTTAGCTATAAATGTTTACTGGATCAATAAGGTCATACTCACTTGACAGGTCATGAAGCCAATTTCCAGGTTACAGACATCCTTTTACAAGACATCATACTAATATTTCTTCAAAGTGATTATTGATTATTATATATAGTCGTAAGCAAATAGAGTCATTCATATAAGTGTAACATTTCATTCCAGCATGAAGGAATAGCTGAGTTCCCTTCTCGTTACTTCTACTCTGATCGCCTGGAATGTGGCACGTCGTCTCAGCTTAACGCCGCCCCCTTGTCAATCTGGCCTAACGGTAGAAACCAGCCTGTTACCTTCTGCCATGTTGCTGGCACCGAGGACTCGCAGACACCTGCTGCCACTTCCACTCAGTCCAAGATCAACGACCGGGAAGTCAATTACGCTGTACGTCAAATTGTTTTGTGATGAACAGATATTGGGAATTATAGGAAACAAAGCTCAACAGGTGTCAACTTTTGAATGTCGAAAGTAATTCCATATTGGCTTGAGAAAGAAAGTGTGATTACATAATCATGCATGAAAGTGGTTTTCTCAAAAAACGTTAAAGATAGGGAAACGGAATTTGGTATGTGTTTGACATGAGTGCCTTGATGGAGTACCGTGTTACAATTTGTTACAGAGTTATTGCACTTGTCATGCGTTTCTTGACGTAGTTCACGTTATCCCCAATGGGAAAAGATTTTCTCAGTTACTGTTATAGATAGGGAAACCAAATGTGGTATGTGTTTTCAGGACACAAATGTCATGGTGGAGTTAAAAAACAGGAACCAAACAGGAAAAGGACACTGGCGGGGAGAAATATTGATGACCATGTCCTCTTGTTTCTGTTGAAGTTGTGATACCTTTTAACCAATATGTATGCCATGTATACTCATTCTTAGTATAGTAGTGACCGCCTCCGTGGTGTAGTGGTTAGAGCGTCTGCCCGGAGAGCGGAAGGCCGCTGGTTCGATCCCCAACCACGTCATACCAAAAGACGTTAAAATATGGTTCTTGTTGGTCCCTGCCTGGCGCTTGGCATTAATGGCTACAACAAGGACTGGTTGGCTCGGAGTCAGTATAATGTGTCTGAGTGGGTTATTCATGCTTCACTGCGGCATGGTATCTCAGTGGGCTAGCACTATAAAACCAGCTTCAGTCTGGGCTAGTACAAGCAGCCGCACCTACACATACACATGCATGCACGTCGTCATATGAGCGAAATATTCTCAAGCACGACGTTAAACCCCATTTCACCTCACCTCACCTAGTATAGTGGTCAGGCTTAGTTGAGGCATGTCATCATATCCCCAATAGTGTAGATGCTCATGATCTCAATCATCAGGTTATCTAGTCCAGATTTGATTATTTACACACTGCAATCAAATAGCTGAAAACTTTCTGTGTGCATCATTTAACAACAAACAAAACAAATCTTAGTTGTAAAAATGTATCTGTTGTACAAAACTTGACAAAATAGCTGAGCCATGTTTTACATGTCTGGTATATTGTTTTGGTTTTAATAATTGTGTTTTGTTTTGTCTCGTGTTGCAGGTTACTATCGCCACTAGCTTAGTTAACCGGTACAGAGTGAGTGAGTCTGATATTGTAGTATTATCACAACACCAAGCCCAGTGTGCCGCTATTCAGAAAAAACTGCAGCTGAAGGGACTTCGCAAAATAACCGTCTGCACAGTTCTAGCGAGTCAAGGTAAAGTTGCTTCTCTTGTGTGTTTTGGTAATTCTGTCAGCTTTTGTAATGGCCAGGTGTGATTGGTCAGATTAAAGTTGAGTCTGTAGGATGTAGCGATTCTGGTTGAGATTATGTCCCAAGTCGTCTGTTTGCTGGACTGTTTATAAGAAAAGTAAATGATCATGTGTTCACACATGGCAACTTAGTTCATTGCATACATTGTTGGCAAGGTATGTTGTTCATTATATCAATCCCCTGTTTGTCTGGTTCGAACAGATTATCGCCATCTTAAGGCTGAATTAGTGCTTAGTGGCATAAACAAAGAAAATGACTCAAAAACTATATTGCTAGCCCTAGTGTTGGGAATTGGTTAAAACCTCATAATTGATGATTGCTTCATTACAACCGATCAATCATCGAAAATAATTGGTTCGCGTCATTTATGAAATTTTCATGTTTTTTTGTTGTTGTTTTTTGTTACTGAAAAAAAACATAATGAAAAAACATGTAGTTCTTTGGGGGTTTTTTGTGTGGCAAATTCACATCTTGAAAGGATTACTACTTAACTAGTATGTTAGGAACATAAAATTCCATGAGTCTTTAAGATAAATTTAATCATGACTTGGAACAAGCTTGTAGTGGTTATGAAATGTAACTTACAAAACCAACCTTGTGAAAAATATTGTTAATGCAAAAAGTGTTCCAGAATTGTTTGTGTGATCGATTGCTTGGTCGTTTAGTCACTGCAACCAATCTTCGATTATTTCAATTAATCGGACCACCACTAGCTAGCCCCAACTGAACATGAACTAGCTCCAGTGTCCCTCACAGTGATATTGCTGTAATGTTTCTAGAAACAATGTAAAACCGAACTCACTTAGTGAGAAGCAGCCGAACACTGTCCAAGTTCAAAGGACACAAGTAAATTATTCAAGCTATGAGGTTCTCTGCCACTGGACGTTGATGAATATAGAAGGACAATGCAATAAACAAGCTTTTGCATGGAGACAACCTTATGTTCAACTTATGAGAGTTCAAAAACAGTGTTGGACTGTATCCTTACACAGTATCAACACACAGTACAGTCCGTTTGAGTCAGAAACGGACCGATGAATTGCAAATTTTATCATTGTACAAAATTGCCACATAAATATAAATAGTACACATGTTTATCATTTACTAATACCCAACAGCTTTCTTATATTTGAAAATTTTCCGGACTCCACCAAAAAAGTTCTTTAAATAACTATCATTAAAATTTTGACATAGTTCACTATTTGTTACGAGGGAGGAGTGCAGAGAAAGGGACAGCCAGGTGTGCAAGAAAGGATGGGACGGCACAGCACAGGCTAATGAATCAATAACTTGGTGGGCACTTGTGCACATGCTTCTCTAACACCTGGCTGTCCCTTTCTCTGCACTCCTCCCTCGTAACAAATAGTGAACTGTGTCAAAATTTTAATGATATATTTAAAGAACTTTTTTGGTGGAGTCCGGAAAATTTTCAAATATAAGAAAGCTGTTGGGTATTAGTAAATGATAAACATGTATACTATTTGTATTTATGTGGCAATTTTGTACAATGATAAAATTTGCAATTCATCGGTCCGTTTCTGACTCAAACGGCCTGTAGTCATTTACTCTTGGGTAGATAGAGCAGGTATGGGACTCAGTTAAGATTTTTTAATGCTTCCATTGCTCGATTAGCAATCATGATCTGATCATGTTTTGATCATGTTCATAGTATGTGGAAGCATTCAAGCTGTCATTGTTTCAGTGTGAAGAATGAAGATCCTTCTTGTCTGAGAATATAATGCATAGGAAGCCAGAATCAGTTCTGTATCACTAGTGATGCTTTGAGATTTGGACATATAATGGTTGGGTGGAAATAACTGACTACTGTAATGATTCAGTAAAAGCTGGTGTGAAGTAACTGATCAAGGAGTAAGAGCTGTTGGTTATTTATGTAATTCCTTTCCATTTCTGCAGGTAGAGAATGGGACTATGTTATAATATCAACTGTGCGATCGATGCCTAAATGTCAGGTAGAACGACAACCTACTAGTGGCTGGATTTGCCGCAACATGGGAGCAGTTGTAGACCATCACCAAGTTAATGTGGCGATCACGCGAGCTAGAAAAGGACTTGTGCTTATTGGTAGGTACAAATGTGTTGCTTTTTATTGTGTGCATTTTCTTGGCTTCCCATGTTTTTTATCAGTAGCTATGTAAGAGATTATGAACTGGCAAAATTGATTCCCAAGTATGTTGAAGTTTGTGTTTGTTCACGACTTCAGAAACAATGCCATGGATATGAGAAGCTCAGTTGATATCATGTGATACTGAGACCTTTCCATGTGTGTGGCATGTTTTAAAGATTTTCTATGAAGGTTACTGGCTTGTGTAATGTTTATGTCTAAGATTTTTATTCCACACATTCTGGTCCACATACAATCCCAATGCCCCATTATTGTCCCTATAGGATCCCAGGACCCCATTATTGTCCCTAAGGGACCCCCATTATTGTTCCCAGGACCCCATTATTGTCCCTATAGGATCCCAGGACCCCATTATTGTCCCTATAGGATCCCAGGACCCCATTATTGTCCCTAAAGGATCCCAGACCCCCATTATTGTCCCTATAGGATCCCAGACCCCCATTATTGTCCCTAAAGGATCCCAGGACCCCATTATTGTCCCTAAAGTATCCCTAGGACCCCATTATTGTCCCTATAGGATCCCAGACCCCATTATTGTCCCTATAGGATCCCAGACCCCCATTATTGTCCCTATAGGATCCCAGGACCCCATCCCTAAAGGATCCCAGACCCCCATTATTGTCCCTATGGGATCCCAGACCCCCATTATTGTCCCTATAGGATCCCAGACCCCATTATTGTCCCTATGGGATCCCAGACCCCATTATTGTCCCTATAGGATCCCAGGACCCCATTATTGTCCCTATAGGATCCCAGGACCCCATTATTGTCCCTATAGGATCCCAGGACCCCATTATTGTCCCTATAGGATCCCAGGACCCCATTATTGTCCCTATGGGATCCCAGGACCCCATTATTGTCCCTATAGGATCCCAGGACCCCATTATTGTCCCTATGGGATCCCAGGACCCCATTATTGTCCCTATGGGATCCCAGGACCCCATTATTGTCCCTATGGGATCCCAGGACCCCATTATTGTCCCTATAGGATCCCAGGACCCCATTATTGTCCCTATAGGATCCCAGGACCCCATTATTGTCCCTATAGGATCCCAGGACCCCATTATTGTCCCTATGGGATCCCAGACCCCCATTATTGTCCCTATGGGATCCCAGGACCCCATTATTGTCCCTATAGGATCCCAGGACCCCATTATTGTCCCTATAGGATCCCAGGACCCCATTATTGTCCCTATAGGATCCCAGGACCCCATTATTGTCCCTATGGGATCCCAGGACCCCATTATTGTCCCTATAGGGATCCCCCCATTATTGTCCCTAGGATCCCAGGACCCCATTATTGTCCCTATGGGATCCCAGGACCCCATTATTGTCCCTATGGGATCCCAGGACCCCATTATTGTCTCTATGGGATCCCAGGACCTCATTATTGTCCCTATGGGATCCCGGTACCCAATCTTTGTCCACATAAGATCCTAGGACCCATAGGATCCTGGTACTCCAGTCATTGTCTGCATATTAACAACTAATGTTCTTGCACTGATGTATCTTTAACACTTTCACTAATTTTCCTTCAGGTAACAAGTACCTGCTTCAGTGTGACCCACTGTGGCGAGAACTTCTCAGAGATTACAGAAACAAACAGAAGCTACTTGATGCTGATGACTTTCTTCGACTAATGACTTAAATCTGTGTAATCAGATAAAATGGTAACGTTACCGTGATGACGAAGTTGAATCAGAGACGATGTAGGGGAGGACGACGATGACGACGAGGAGTGGATGTTAGGATCTGTTCTGGACGTCCAGACATGGCCTGCTATAGTGTATAATTTGCATGATTATAACAATGCTTCTTGTAAGATTGTCTTGCCGATAACAGATTATCACTATCTTAGTTATAGTCTTATATATACTTTGGTGCAGGGTTTGCCAACATTATTTGGATTTGTTTATTTTAATTGTCTCTGTTGTTATTGATACTGTCAAACACGAGAATACACATATAAATGAACTCAGTATATCAGTGTGTTGTGTAATACTGTACTCAGGTACGTTCCAGTTATATGTCAGTCTTTACATTTTCAGACAATCAAGTGGTTGACGTAATGAGCTCCGATCTTCACAATTAAAGTCATATATAAGTTAATTAGAATATAAGAGTTAAGAAATTGTTGCTGCAAATCTCTAACAATTCACCTTGCATGACTAAATGTCTTTCAAGAGTGATAAAACTTCATCATATTCACAAAGCCATTTCCGTCCAAACTCCCATTAATTTTACTCATGGTGTTTGCATTGCTAGGTTAGTGGAACTGGGCCCAGGGTCTGTGTTTCTAAGTGAGGGCTGTTACTTTAACATGACAAGCTTGTATGGATTTGTCCAGTATTATTGCATCAAAGTTCTTAAAATGTAGTAGTTAGAAGCATTAGATAATATTTGGAGGCTGGATTTGTAAGTAATGTAACAATTACTTTGATGAGACATATTTGGCAGCAAACAAAAATTTGTGACAGAATCATGCGAACAATTTGGTTTGATGCATTCTATGGTTCCTATGAAGAAGGGCGTAGGGTAGCCTTGTGGTAAAGGCGTTTGCTCATCACGCCGAAGATTGGGGTTCGATTCCCCACATGGGTACGAGTGAAGCCCATTTCTGGTGTCCCCCGCCATGATTTTGCTAGAATATTGCTAAAAGCAGCGTAAAACCATACTCACTCCTATGAAGAATGTGAACCAGTTTATGATGCCTTTTTGTCAGGTTTCACAGTATCTTTGGTACACACAAACTTCCACGGCTCCACTTTGTCACACAGGTAACACTGTTCTTGTTTATGTATTATAAGTAAATAAATTTTCAAGTTTATTCTAACACAAATGGAAGGTGAGAGGAAATGATTCAAGATTTAGTGCTTGCTAGCCTGCCTCTGAATACGTCTCTATATGAATATAAGAATTATTACATACCCTCTGATGGCATGAGCAATACATGTTGAACCAGAGTTTAATTGACACAGCTGTGCTTACGATGAATCGGGTCTCCATTTTGATTGCAGCATTACATAACAGGGTTAATATATTATAATGACAGTGTTTCATTACAACCCTCGAGGACATTAAGGTCATAGGTCAAATAGTGTGAAGCCCATTTCTGGTGTCCCCCGCCATGATGTTGCTGGAATATTACTAAAAGCGGCGTAAAACCAAACTCAGTCAGTCAGTCATAGGTCAAATAGGTCAGTTAGCCCATAATCAGTACAATTACTATAAGTTTCAATGCTGTCACTTGATACACAGAGACTAGATAGAGCATGGCCCTCATGAATCCCAAGTAATTGTCAGTGTTCTGAGACAGGACCTTATCTATCAGATCATAGAGGAATGGGCTCAAGTACAGTTAAGCACTCCTCGCTCTGCCCTCACTTTGTATAATTTAGAAGTACCATCCTCTATTCCAGAATTTCTAAGTACTTAAAATATTGTCACTGTATAACACAGGCTGTTAATATAGTCTGTACTGAAAATGACACAAGCCGATAATATGGTCTATGATAAAAGAGAAACAGGTAGATTATAATGTCCATACTCACATTGAAAATGACTCAAACCGATAATTTTGTCTACATTAGAAAACAACAACAAACTATAGTTCGATGAGCAGTGGAATTATGCATTGTCAGTGAATGTATAGAAAGAGCATATTATCTTGGTGTATATACATATATACATGTAATATAATTAATAGTTATGATAGTCATGCTGGACTCTTACCTGTGTGTGATATGCATATGAATTATGTTTGAGGAATATTTCTGATTTGATAGCTTGAGAAATGTGTAAATGCATAGTAATAATCCTCCTTGACATGGTGTAAATGTCATACTCTGTACATAGATGTTACATGAATTCATCGACTATTGTTGCAAGGAATACATTTAAATATTCTGTACAGGTTTATTGATGCACATGTAGTACACGACACAGAATGACACTTAGATTTGTGTAAACAATACCACTTGAACCAGGTTACAGACCCTCCACTCTGTCATATTACTACAGTTGATCGGACAAGTTTGCTTAGGGATGACTAAAAGCAGCGTTCAAAATACCTGTCTGTCCGACCGCCTGGGACGGGTTATTTTCAACACGGACTGCCAGATTCTCAAATTCACCTGGTTAAAATTTAGACATGCATATGAAGATATTTTGTAGGCAGGTAAGTTTTGGTCAGGGCTGGCTGAAATTTTTGGAGTTTCATACCCTGCTAAAAGGATCAAAATATCATTGATGGGAACAATTATCAAAGATTATTGATATGAAAATTGTGCCATTGATAATAACATACATAAACTATTGAGATGAAATAAATTTTAATTTACAATACACAAAGTTTGGTCTTAAATCTAGATTATGTTCAGGGCGGTGTTTTGTAAGTAATCCAAGTTCAAATATGTCACCTCTCACCAGTGATGTGAAATATGTTGATTTCTATCAAAAGGTTTGTCATTTTTCCTCAAAGTTACTTCTCCAATATCTATCAATAATCAATGAATTTCAGGTAACAATTATAGATCTCAATAATCTGTATCGATATTGCTGTGACAGATGAACTATAATTTTATGAAACAGTTGAGTGGTCTTCGACTTATTTTTAGTAGTATAGTATATTCTTACAATAGAAATTTTGAATAAGAGGGAACAATACCTTTTGCCTGTATCAGGGAATTGTGTCGTTTTGTGTTGAGAAAAATGCCTTGTGTTGTAGATCAGACATACCTAGTATAAAGAGAACATTATTATGCATTATATACCAGGTATGCATTATTAGCAATACTGGCGTGTTGTGATGACTATTACCAGTGTATAATAGAAACTAGTGTATAATAGAAACTGGGGGTGTTGACTTTGGTTGTCATTGTACATAATATGCTTGCTGCTGATGTGTTTGTGGAACAAGTTCAGTCGAAGTTTTTGTGAAATAGATGTTGTTTGACTATCAGAGATAAATTTATTGGTTTCATGTGGAATTTGTTGATATTGTCCCAGGTGTGATAAATCTGCTGCCTATTAACCAAAGTGCCTGTTTTGTTGTACTGTGTATATGAAGCCGTTGTATATATTGTTGTATTGTATTGTGCTTTATCCCGGCTTCATTATTACAGTTACTCTTAGACCTCCAGTTTCCGTCATAATGTGGTAGGACCAGGACAGTTTTGTTTTCCCAAGCTTATCTGTGTAGGACAAGGATTAGCTCCCAACTATTATCCAAATGTAATCTGTTTTGAAGTGCTTCACGTTACTTTTATTTGTCAATGGCTCCAGTTTTCAGTTTCAAACACAGACTAGATTTCCTGCTGCAGACTATGTCCATGTGCTGAAAGTGATGGATTACCAGTGTGTGAAGGCATCAAGCCAACATCTTTATGTCATATAGTGTTGTTTTGATAGAGAATAAACCATAAAACTCCATGCAATGATGTTTGTTGTGTATAAGACTCGTTGTTTAGCGACCAGTTGAAGCAGTCACTTGTCTCAGATGCTGGAGTAGTCTAGTGGTTAGAATGTTCACTTGTCATGTCGACGACCTAGGTTCGATTCCCCACATTAGTACAGTGAGTGAAGCCATTTCTGGTGTCCCCTGCCATGATATTGCTGGAATATTTCCAGAGGAATGCTAGCTCGCTCATCCAGAACCACTCACTCACTCACTGGATGCTGTCATGAGGCCCACACAGGCTGGAAGGACAACTTCGATGGGTAATGATAATGCAGGCTGAAGGACAACTTCGATGGGTAATGATAATGCTGGCTGGAAGGACAACTTCGATGGGTAATGATAATGCAGGCTGGAAGGACCACTTCGATGGGTAATGATAATGCAGGCGGGAAGGAAAACTTCAATGGGTAATGATCATGCAGGCTGGAAGGACAACTTCGATGGGTAATGATAATGCAGGCTGGAAGGTCAACTTCGATGGGTAATGATAATGCAGGCTGGAAGGACAACTTTGATGGGTAATGATAATGCAGGCTGGAAGGACAACTTCAGTGGGTAATGATAATGCTGGAAGGACAACTTTGATGGGTAATGATCATGCAGGCTGGAAGGACAACTTCGATGGGTAATGATAATGCAAGCTGGCAGGACAACTTTGATGGGTAATGATAATGCTGGAAGGACAACTTCGATGGGTAATGATAATGCAGGCTGGAAGGTCAACTTCGATGGGTAATGATAATGCAGGCTGGAAGGACAACCTCAATGGGTAATGATAATGCAGGCTGGAAGGACAACTTCGATGGGTAATGATAATACAGGCTGGAAGGACAACTTTGATGGGTATTGATAATGCAGGCTTAAAGGACAACTTCAGTGGGGAATGATAATGCAGGCTGGAAGGACAACTTTGATGGGTATTGATAACGCAGGCTGGAAGGACAACCTCGGTTGGTAATGATAATGCAGGCTGGAAGGACAACTTTGATGGGTAATGATAATGCAGGCTGGAAGGACAACTCCGATGGGTAATGATAATGCAGGCTGGAAGGACAACTTCGATGGGTAATGATAATGCTGGAAGGTCAACTTCAATGGGTAATGATAATGCAGGCAGGAAGGACAACTTCGATGGGTAATGATAATGCAGGCTGGAAGGTCAACTTCGATGGGTAATGATAATACAGGCTGGAAGGACAACTTCAATGGGTAATGATAATGCAGGCTGGAAGGACAACTTCAATGGGTAATGATAATGCAGGCAGGAAGGACAACTTCGATGGGTAATGATAATGCAGGCTGGAAGGACAACTTCGATGGGTAATGATAATGCAGGCTGGAAGGACAACTTCGATGGGTAATGATAATGCAGGCTGGAAGGACAACTTTGATGGGTAATGATAATGCAGGTGGAAGGAAAACTTCGATGGGTAATGATCATGCAGGCTGGAAGGACAACTTCGATGGGTAATGATAATGCAGGCTGGAAGGACAACTTTGATGGGTAATGATAATGCAGGCTGGAAGGACAACTTCGATGGGTAATGATCATGCTGGAAGGACAACTTCGATGGGTAATGATAATGCAGGCTGGAAGGACAACTTTGATGGGTAATGATCATGCAGGCTGGAAGGACAACTTTGATGGGTAATGATAATGCAGGCTGGAAGGTCAACTTCGATGGGTAATGATAATGCAGGCTGGAAGGACAACTTTGATCGGTAATGATCATGCAGGCTGGAAGGACAACTTCGATGGGTAATGATAATGCTGGCTGGAAGGACAACTTTGATGGGTAATGATAATGCAGGCTGGAAGGACAACTTTGATCGGTAATGATCATGCAGGCTGGAAGGACAACTTCAATGGGTAATGATCATGCAGGCTGGAAGGAGAACTTTGATGGGTAATGATAATGCAGGCTGGAAGGTCAAGTTTCATACCCTGCTAAAAGGATCAAAATATCATTGATGGGAACAATTATCAAAGATTATTGATATGAAAATTGTGCCATTGATAATAACATACATAAACTATTGAGATGAAATAAATTTTAATTTACAATACACAAAGTTTGGTCTTAAATCTAGATTATGTTCAGGGCGGTGTTTTGTAAGTAATCCAAGTTCAAATATGTCACCTCTCACCAGTGATGTGAAATATGTTGATTTCTATCAAAAGGTTTGTCATTTTTCCTCAAAGTTACTTCTCCAATATCTATCAATAATCAATGAATTTCAGGTAACAATTATAGATCTCAATAATCTGTATCGATATTGCTGTGACAGATGAACTATAATTTTATGAAACAGTTGAGTGGTCTTCGACTTATTTTTAGTAGTATAGTATATTCTTACAATAGAAATTTTGAATAAGAGGGAACAATACCTTTTGCCTGTATCAGGGAATTGTGTCGTTTTGTGTTGAGAAAAATGCCTTGTGTTGTAGATCAGACATACCTAGTATAAAGAGAACATTATTATGCATTATATACCAGGTATGCATTATTAGCAATACTGGCGTGTTGTGATGACTATTACCAATGTATAATAGAAACTTGGAATTACATTGTAAAGGTACCGTGCCTGGGTTTGACTTTGGTTGTCATTGTACATAATATGCTTGCTGCTGATGTGTTTGTGGAACAAGTTCAGTCGAAGTTTTTGTGAAATAGATGTTGTTTGACTATCAGAGATAAATTTATTGGTTTCATGTGGAATTTGTTGATATTGTCCCAGGTGTGATAAATCTGCTGCCTATTAACCAAAGTGCCTGTTTTGTTGTACTGTGTATATGAAGCCGTTGTATATATTGTTGTATTGTATTGTGCTTTATCCTGGCTTCATTATTACAATTACTCTTAGGCCTCCAGTTTCCGTCATAATGTGGTACTGATAATTGACCAGGACAGTTTTGTTTTCCCAAGCTAATCTGTGTAGGACAAGGATTAGCTCCAAGGATTAGCTCCAACTATTATCCAAATGTAATCTGTTTTGAAGTGCTTCACGTTACTTTTGTTTGTCAATGGCTCCAGTTTTCAGTTTCAAACAGACTAGATTTCCTGCTGCAGACTATGTCCATGTGCTGAAAGTGATGGATTAGCATTGTGTGAAGGCATCAAGCCAACATCTTTATGTCATATAGTGTTGTTTTGATAGAGAATAAACCATAAAACTCCATGCAATGATGTTTGTTGTGTATATGACAGACTTTGTTGTTTAGCTTAA
The DNA here is from genome assembly GCF_003918875.1 of Haliotis rubra. Classification (NCBI taxonomy): domain Eukaryota; kingdom Metazoa; phylum Mollusca; class Gastropoda; order Lepetellida; family Haliotidae; genus Haliotis; species Haliotis rubra. Next base: position 2,275,740 of record NW_025767457.1, read on the forward strand.
CCAGTTGAAGCATTCACTTGCCTCAGATGGTGGAGTAGTCTAGTGGTTAGAGTGTTCACTTGTCATGTCGACGACCTAGGTTCGATTCCCCACATTAGTACAGTGAGTGAAGCCATTTCTGGTGTCCCCTGCCATGATATTGCTGGAATATTTCCAGAGGAATGCTAGCTCGCTCATCCAGAACCACTCACTCACTCACTGGATGCTGTCATGAGGCCCACACAGGCTGGAAGGACAACTTCGATGGGTAATGATAATGCAGGCTGAAGGACAACTTCGATGGGTAATGATAATGCAGGCTGGAAGGACAACTTCGATGGGTAATGATAATGCAGGCTGGAAGGACAACTTTGATGGGTAATGATAATGCAGGCTGGAAGGACAACTTCGATGGGTAATGATCATGCAGGCTGGAAGGACAACTTCGATGGGTAATGATAATGCAGGCTGGAAGGTCAACTTCGATGGGTAATGATAATGCAGGCTGGAAGGACAACTTTGATGGGTAATGATAATGCAGGCTGGAAGGACAACTTCAGTGGGTAATGATAATGCTGGAAGGACAACTTTGATGGGTAATGATCATGCAGGCTGGAAGGACAACTTCGATGGGTAATGATAATGCAAGCTGGCAGGACAACTTTGATGGGTAATGATAATGCTGGAAGGACAACTTCGATGGGTAATGATAATGCAGGCTGGAAGGTCAACTTCAATGGGTAATGATAATGCAGGCTGGAAGGACAACCTCAATGGGTAATGATAATGCAGGCTGGAAGGACAACTTCGATGGGTAATGATAATACAGGCTGGAAGGACAACTTTGATGGGTATTGATAATGCAGGCTTAAAGGACAACTTCAGATGGGTAATGATAATGCAGGCTGGAAGGACAACTTTGATGGGTAATGATAATGCGAGGCTGGAAGGACAACCTCTGGATGGGTAATGATAATGCAGGCTGGAAGGACAACTTTGATGGGTAATGATAATGCAGGCTGGAAGGACAACTTCGATGGGTAATGATAATGCAGGCTGGAAGGACAACTTCGATGGGTAATGATAATGCTGGAAGGACAACTTCAATGGGTAATGATAATGCAGGCTGGAAGGACAACTTCGATGGGTAATGATAATGCAGGCTGGAAGGACAACTTCGATGGGTAATGATAATACAGGCTGGAAGGACAACTTCGATGGGTAATGATAATGCAGGCTGGAAGGACAACTTCGATGGGTAATGATAATGCAGGCTGGAGGAAGGACAACCGATGGGTAATGATAATGCAGGCTGGAAGGACAACTTCGATGGGTAATGATAATGCAGGCTGGAAGGACAACTTCGATGGGTAATGATAATGCAGGCTGGAAGGACAACTTTGATGGGTAATGATAATGCAGGCTGGAAGGACAACTTCGATGGGTAATGATGGGTAATGCAGGCTGGAAGGACAACTTCGATGGGTAATGATAATGCAGGCTGGAAGGACAACTTTGATGGGTAATGATAATGCAGGCTGGAAGGACAACTTCGATGGGTAATGATCATGCTGGAAGGACAACTTCGATGGGTAATGATAATGCAGGCTGGAAGGACAACTTTGATGGGTAATGATCATGCAGGCTGGAAGGACAACTTTGATGGGTAATGATAATGCAGGCTGGAAGGTCAACTTCGATGGGTAATGATAATGCAGGCTGGAAGGACAACTTTGATCGGTAATGATCATGCAGGCTGGAAGGACAACTTCGATGGGTAATGATAATGCAGGCTGGAAGGACAACTTGATGGGTAATGATAATGCAGGCTGGAAGGACAACTTTGATGGGTAATGATAATGCAGGCTGGAAGGACAACTTCGATGGGTAATGATAATGCAGGCTGGAAGGACAACTTTGATGGGTAATGATAATGCAGGCTGGAAGGACAACTTCGATGGGTAATGATAATGCAGGCTGGAAGGACAACTTTGATGGGTAATGATAATGCAGGCTGGAAGGAAAACTTCGATGGGTAATGATCATGCAGGCTGGAAGGACAACTTCGATGGGTAATGATAATGCAGGCTGGAAGGACAACTTTGATGGGTAATGATAATGCAGGCTGGAATGGGGACAACTTCGATGGGTAATGATAATGCAGGCTGGAAGGACAACTTCGATGGGTAATGATAATGCAGGCTGGAAGGACAACTTCGATGGGTAATGATAATGCAGGCTGGAAGGACAACTTTGGCTGGAAGATAATGACTGGAAGGACAACTTTGATGGGTAATGATAATGCAGGCTGGAAGGACAACTTCGATGGGTAATGATAATGCAGGCTGGAAGGACAACTTTGATGGGGAAGGCTGGAAGGACAACTTCGATGGGTAATGATAATGCAGGCTGGAAGGTCAACTTTGATGGGTAATGATAATGCAGGCTGGAAGGACAACTTTGATGGGTAATGATAATGCAGGCTGGAAGGACAACTTTGATGGGTAATGATAATGCAGGCTGGAAGGACAACTTTGATGGGTAATGATAATGCAGGCTGGAAGGACAACTTCGATGGGTAATGATAATGCAGGCTGGAAGGACAACTTCGATGGGTAATGATAATGCAGGCTGGAAGGACAACTTCGATGGGTAATGATAATGCAGGCTGGAAGGACAACTTTGATGGGTAATGATAATGCAGGCTGGAAGGACAACTTCGATGGGTAATGATAATGCAGGCTGGAAGGACAACTTTGATGGGTAATGATAATGCAGGCTGGAAGGACAACTTCGATGGGTAATGATCATGCAGGCTGGAAGGACAACTTTGATGGGTAATGATAATGCAGGCTGGAAGGACAACTTCGATGGGTAATGATAATGCAGGCTGGAAGGACAACTTCGATGGGTAATGATAATGCAGGCTGGAAGGACAACTTCGATGGGTAATGATAATGCAGGCTGGAAGGACAACTTCGATGGGTAATGATAATGCAGGCTGGAAGGACCACTTCGATGGGTAATGATAATGCAGGCTGGAAGGTCAACTTTGATGGGTAATGATCATGCTGGAAGAACAACTTGATGGGTAATGTTAATGTTGTCCAAGATATTTTTATGGATTAAACTTCTTTTTTAATTTCTCTCACGACGTTTCGAGACCATTCCAGGTCCCTTCATCAGGTGAACTGGCAGTTAGGACTATGACTGGAAGGACACTATGGTGTGCTAATTACACAAAGGTAACCAAAAAGAATAGTAGACTCGTTTTTTCTTTTATCTAAAGTTCATCAAAAGTTAATCAAGAGGTCCCACGACTTGGCAGGTATACACCTTGATCATGCGTAAATTAATTGCTGGTTTATGTCTCCTTATCTCGACAGCTTCCTGTAGTTTTCTCCGACGCCAGTCGTTGTTATTTCTCGAAATCACCCCAATATCATTCCACATGATAACATGACTTGGGTTATTTGCCTTGTGCTCCGATATAGCTGACTTATCATTTTGTTTGCATACTGGTGACTTGTGTTCAGCAACCCGGGTGTTAATGGGCCTGAGAGTCTCGCCAATATATTGATCGTGGGACCTCTTGATTAACTTTTGATGAACTTTAGATAAAAGAAAAAACGAGTCTACTATTCTTTTTGGTAACCTTTGTGTAATTAGCAGTTGTTGTGTATTGACAATTCAACTTTCAACTCTATTATTTAGCATAAATTTTCATCATTATGTAATTAATTCTTCAAACTCACTTATACAGTACTCTCCCTAGTGTACTGTGATGTCACTTGATTGTGATCGCAGTTATGACGTCATAGTGACATCGCCATAGTCCTAACTGCCAGTTCACCTGATGGAATGGTCTCGAAACGTCTGAGAGAAATTAAAAAAGAAGTTTAATCCATAAAAATATCTTGGACATCAATGTACAACTTCTAAATGCCACTGAAAGACATCAATGTTAATGTTATTCACAACCGGAACAAATTCAGACAATGGAAAATACTAAGATACATTGTCTACCAGTGAATTCATCTCCATCCTCAACTGTACCCCCTGAAGAATTGGGTTTCAGCAACCCATGCTTGTCGTCAGAGGCGACTAATGTATCCCAATTGCATAGATCGAGGCTCGTGCTGTTGATCACTGGATTGTGTGGTCCAGACTCGATTATTTACAGAACTCCACCATAAAGCTGGAATATTGCTGAGTGCAGCGTTAAACAACCAAGCCAAAACAACATCAAAGTGGGACCAAATTTGCAAAATCTACCAAATAAAAGTCATCTTTGTTTCTCTTATGCATTTCTCTTCTGTTTGATGTAGAAAATAGACTTGACTCCTTCACATGTTCATTTCTTATTTTTATTTCAATTTTTATATAGTTTTTTTATTTTTTTTAAATAAAAATTAAATGAACACAACTCCTTTACCATTGGGAGATGGTAGCCCGTATTTTTATTCTACACAAACAACATAATAAAATGTAAGTTCTGTGTAAATGCTGGCCACAGACCAGGCCTCGTTTCATCAGTAAGATCTCTTCCCATGATGTCAGGAAGTATCTTTAACTGTATACCAGTATTATCATAATTAAAATTGCAAATTCAAAAGGTGTAAAATGTTGGTGATTTTTGCTGCCAAAAACAACGGGGAAAGGATATTGTCCATCATAAGCATGAAAAAGCCTGTGGAAACATGATCAAATATGAAATATAATAAGATATCGGATTAGAACGGTTGATTATCATGTTTACCATGAATCAGGTATTTCATGTTGTGGAGCAAATCGGTCATCAATGGTCCCATCAGTCTGGTGTAATATATACTGTACATGCCATTTCAGAACACTTGAGATCCAATGTTTGTATCATGATTATATCATCATCTTCATCATCATCATCATCGTCATCATCATCATCATGACAATGTCTAAAAATATGCATGCAGGTTTAACTCTATCATCATCATCATCATCATCATGACAATGTCTAAAAATATGCATGCAGGTTTAACTCTTTCCCCTCTCATTCATAGTATCACAATGTTTTGATGATACATATCATTATCAGGTGCTATTTATGACAGCCCAGTCCAATGAGTGCAGCATGGCGTTCTTGTGTTCAGAACTTGTCCGCATCCTGGTGTTCCAATGTTATCTTCAGAACAAGTGTGCAGCAGAATATTGTGATGTTTTTATCCAGTCTGCATAAGGATATTCTGCTGCTGGTATCTTGTCCACAGCTTGCTGTTTCAATTTTCTGATGTTTGTAACTTTTCTGCAGCAGTATATTCTGATAAATATATCTTGTCCATAGCTGGATGTTCTGATGTTCATAACTTGTCCACAGCTGGATGTTCTGCTGTTCATAACTTGTCCACAGCCTGGTGTTCCAATGTTCTGATGTTTGTAACTTTTCTGCAGCAGTATATTCTGATAAATATATCTTGTCCACAGCTGGATGTTCTGATGTTCATAACTTGTCCACAGCTGGATGTTCTGATGTTCATAACTTGTCCACATCCTGGTGTTCCAATGTTCTGATGTTAAGAACGTCTCTGCAATAGGATATTCTGATATTTATATCAAGTCTGTAGCTGGATGTTCTGATGTTCAGAACTGGCCATGTATACTAGCTTGAGCAAGGAAATGGATGGCCTTGAGGTCTGCCTCCGTGAGAGTTGACTCGCTTGTCAGACACTCCACTTCATACTGAACACTCTCCTGGGGAAACACATACGCTGTCGAGTCCGACGTCTGGGCAGTGGACTGGTTCCCTGACACCTGAACCACAGACTGAACCTGTAAACCTGTGTTAGGGTCAAGGTCAACAACAACCGGCTTCTTTTTGGTTCGGCTTTTTATAGTTTTGTGGCCGCTGTTGACATCGAAGGCTTCAGGATGTTGTGCGAGGTGACTGTTGAGGTACTCCTTGCGGAAGAAGCCACGGCCACAAACCTCACACTGGTATTGACGGATTCCTTGATGGGAGACCATGTGCCGTTTTAAGCTCCCTGAAACAGAAAACACATTTATTATTACATCTTTGTAAAAAAAATATGATTCCGTGAAAGATAGTACTTGGTTAGTGAACTGAATCTTTGCTGTTCATGATTGGGGCTGACCCAGGACATGCAATTCAACCAAGGTGAGCTGGTGGGGATCAGGTGTTTGCTGAGGTTGGGTGTGATTGTCTATCCTTGAGATAGTCATGATTTGGTTTGTTGTTTAACACTGCACTTGGCAATAGAAATAGCTGTGCAGGGGTTCAAAAATCCCATTGCCCGACCCACCGGGACAAGTCAGTTTTCATTTCGGGCAATCAAATAATAGTATCTTACTTGTCCGTGGGCTACTAGATAATTTCCACTTATGGTTTCAAACTGCAAATAAACTTGGATCAAATTCCATATCTGCTCAAAATGTAGTTATTAAATTTTGCAATGATAATAAAGTAGAGTTATCTTTCTTTGCTATTTATCACTTTTCAATAAATAGTCCAGTAAACATTAACATCAAAAACCATGTTGATTTATTCTTTCATAATTACATCATCATGATTATTTCATAAAATCAGGGCAAGTGGAAAGTTAGTCAGGACAAGTTACTTTCTTAAAGTCACTTGCCAAGTGGCAAGTAATTTTTTAAAAAGATTTTGAACCCCTGCTATGAACTGTAGCAATGATGTGAACATCAGTCAGGATTCAAGGTTAGAATAGATACCAAAAACCCAATATTCACCTTAGGTGAAGTGAGGTAATGCCGTAACTAACTTTGCCCAAGATAACATCTTCGACGCAAGCAGTCCTTATTTTATCCCCACAATGCAAGGTAACAAACAGTGCCATCGTTTGACATCTTTTGTATGATGCATATAGGAATCAAAGCCCCATCACTCTGGTCTCCAGACAGTCTCATACATTGGTTGCCTATTCCAGCCAGGATAGTTCAAAGGACTAACACTCACATATAGATGTCTATATGGTACAGCACCACCATACCTCTGTGAGCTGATTAAGCAATATGACCCAACTAGAACACTAAGATCCGTTTCTCTGTATTGTCCCCAAGTGGTGACTTAAAGGATTTGGCTACAGACGATTTCCCACTCAAGCTGAAATCCTTTGAAATTCTCTTCCAGAACAGTTGAAAAGAGCGCCAATTCTTGATGTTTTCAAGTCAGACCTAAAGACCCTGGGCCCCGTTTCACAAAGCTCTCAGAAGCCTAAGATCTCGTAACACCTACGATATATTTTACGATACCACGCTAAGGGCGTTTCACGAAAGTACTCACGAAAGTATGTTAGTACTCTCGTTGTTACTTGCTGAGAAGACTTGAAAAGAACATGGATTGCGAGTTACGTTCCTTTGTTTAAACAGACGACAACCCGCCGTACAATTGAGGACTTGAAGTCAAAGGGAAGGGTTAGAAAAACGAATTTCTCGTCCTTTGAATTGGAAATGGCCATAAAATCGTAAGATTGTGCTACGAGAAAAGTTACGAGATCTTAGGCTTACGAGAGCTTTGTGGAACGGGGCCCTGCTCTTCAAGAAATATTTAAACTAGTTCACTAGTCAAATTTGTAGCACTATGATCATGCCTTTTGGCGTGGAGTTAAGCACATTACAAATGGACTCATTCAATTACATGTTGTAGTTTACAGGGATGACATATGTCACAGTTAATGTAACCAGGACCTCCTGATGAGGAGATGCTTGCAATATTACACTGACGCACATTACATCACATATGGCCAATAACAACCCAAGTACATCCTTCCAACCAAGAGGACATGGGTGAGCCATCTATGTTTTATTTATAGTCTGCTGCACGGGGCAATATTCCAGCTGTACGACTGTGGCCTATGAACAAGCAAGTGTGGACCAGACTATCCAGTGACTGACATCAGCATTGATTCCATGCAAAAAATCAGGCCCCCGAGCCTGACCACCCAATCCACTTAGTCCCCTTTAATGGCAGACTCTGGTTTCAGAGATTTCAAAGGTTGTGGGTTTTAAAATCCAAATGATTAATTTCTATCTATCAGCTTATGGGTTTCACCAACATGTATAGTTCACAACTGGAACGACTCTCCACACTTCCCCTGGGTCACCCTCCTTGGATATTTTACCCGTGAAGGTCCGGGTTAGAATGAACCTTCAGTAACCCATGCTTGTCGTAAGAAGCGACTAACGGGATCGGGTGGTCAGGCTCGCTGGTTGACACATGTCATCGGTTCCCAATTGCGCAGATTGATGCTCGTGCTGTTGATCACTGGATTGTCTGGTCCAGACTCGATTATTTACAGACCACTGCCATATGGCTGGAATATTGCGGCATAAAACTAAACTCACTCACTCACTCCTTGGATATTTCATTAAACTCACCAATACTGCACCATGTTCACGGGTATACAACATATTTCTCCATCACCATATGGCTGATGCTATCACAGTTTTTAACGAATCATTCTATTACCTCTTTACAACTGTCCTAGAGGTCATTGTGGGTTAGAAAAGGCCGTATACAATATATGCAGGCCGTGTAAGGCTGTTCTGGGGTTTCTAGGTGAGAACAGGTCCCCAGCAACCCGTGAAGGTGACAGAATGGATCAGCAACTTGATAGATACAGTGTCCTTGTACCCCGACAGTTGGATCATTGCTCAAAGTAGCAATCAGTGGATTGTCTGGTCCAGCCTGGATTGCCTTCATCTAGCTGGGATATTGCTGAGTGTGGTATTAAACACCAAATGGCATCTAGACATGCTCTCTTCAACACGACAGACATATTTAAGGGTGATAGAGGAATATATGCAAGGCCATGTAGCACTCACAATACGACACAACAATATAGTACTGTATCACCATACAAGGCTTACAACCCCATACATCAATACTCTTGTATCATAGTACCTCTGCAACACATTACAAGTTATACTGGTGTAAAATGTGAATAGTAACAGAAATTTTTTAGGACTCAGTTATCAGGATATGGGGGCTGTGGGATACCCTTGTGGTTAAAGTGTATGCTCATCACGCCGAAGACCCGGGTTCGAATCCCCACATGGGTACAATGTGTGAAGCCCATTTCTAGTGTACCCCCGTCGTGATATTGTTGGAATATTGCTAGAACAATACTCCCTCAATCATTCTCCCCTAAGGGCAGTTGGGTAGCCTAGTGGTTAAAGTGTTCGCTCGTCACGCCAAAGACCCGGTTCGATTCCCCACATGGGTACAATGTGTGAAGCCCATTTCTGGTGTCCCCCGCTGTGATGTTGCTGGAATATTGCCAAAAGCGGCGTAAAACCATACTCCCTCACTCCCCTCATTCTCCCCTAATCTGGAACAAAACCAAGGTACTCACTCTGAGCAGTGAACACCTTGCCACAGTCGGCACACTGGAACACAGGGGCTTCCACAGGATGCTTGCAGGCTTTATGTTTGTCTAGTCTACTCGGTGTGGTGAAATCACGTCCACATTCGTCACAAGTCACAGGTACACCTCCTCCCTCCTCGTGAGCCCTCAGATGGTACCGCAGAGACGTCGCTCGGGAGAAGCCCTTTCCACATAGATTACATCTGTGAATCAAAATGAGAAAATATATAATGGTATGTCACAACTTGATGTGCTCCTAGTATTAGACTTACAATGTGTGCACATTCATTCTTTAGCAGGGGCAGCTGCCTATTGGTTATAGCGTCACTCATCACAGCGAAGACTTTGGTTAGATTTTCCACATGGGTACAATGTGTGGTGCCCATTTCAGTTGCCCATTTAAGTTGTCCCCGAAGTGCTGGAATATTGCTAAAAGCACGATAAAACAGTCACTCACCGAAGCAGGCCAGCAGCAAACAAACTGACTTTTAGGACAAGTCAACAGGATTAAAAAGAACCACATTTCACTAATCCTGAGAATTTAAAATTGGTGAAGCGCAAACAAAACTGTTTACTATGTTTCCATTTTCTGTCAGTTTTATTCAGATCCAGTTGGTAGCAAAATTGAAGCATTGAGGACTGGTTCAGAGTTACAACCCTCAAATGCTTCTAGTGATCAAGAACTACCATTACTGCAATTGTCCTTGTCCTCAGCACAATTTAGTTGTCTCAAGCTAGAAGACCAGCATGTATTTCAAAGATGGGAACAGTGAGGTCAGTCTTAATTCGTAGAGTCAGGCCAGACTATTACATCCCATGGCATGGTGTCTTAGGCCAAATACAAAAAATATTGTGGTTCCGATTACACCTCTTTAAAATTTTGGGTGGGTAGGTAGGATTTTTTTTTATAATAATTTTTTTAAGAAGTAAAGTACAAACTAACACATTCATCAATGTATAATTGTTTATTCAATCAAGGTTTCGGCCATCATGTCGACTTTCTCTATCAGAATGACCAATGTCCGTTGGTGCCGGGTACAAAACAATGGTATCTAAAAACTTATTTCATTTAGACTGCATAAACAAATTAGGGTTGGCACCAGAATTCAAGGGTCTGTCTGGTAATCGGAACAACATTTGTTTTTAGGCCTTATCGTATGACATCATCAAACAACCTACCTTCCGCTTTCTTTACAGTTTAACCATGTCTCACAATATAAACTTAATGCTACAATACACAATGCATTATTCTGTAGCAACACAGCACAAATTCGGTGATGAAAACTAACTATGGACTGACTGACTGAGCAATCGCCAGCAATATTCCAGCAACATCATGACACCAGAAATGGGCTAACTATGGAAGAATGAATAGCTAACGCTTTAACCATTGTACCCCAATTTATGGAAGAATAATAGCTTTTGTACTTTTCTTACATCAACATTATGGTTTGTTTGTTGTTTAACACCACACTCAGCAATATTCCAGCTATATGGCGGCGGTCTGTAAATATTTCAGTCTGGACCAGGCAATCCAGTGATCAACAGCATGATGTCACCAAGTCAGCGAACCGGACCACCCGATCCCGTTAGTCACCTCTTACGACAAGCATGGGCTGCTCGGATTTTCACAGGTAACATTATGAACACTTACAGGTATGGAGTGTCTCCCGTATGTTTCCGCAGATGGATGCGCAGACTCTTGTTGTTGCTGAATTTCTTGGGACAGATATCGCAAGTGAAGGGCTTGATGCCGGTGTGTTTGTATACATGCACTGGATACAGGAAATACATGAAGGTAGATGAGTTGATCATCTTAACCACTGGCCAGAAGCCAGCGTCAAGCAAAATATCTTTTGGTCTAGTACATTAACATATATTTGTCAATGTATATTTAGGCTAAAACCTAACAAAAGTAATTCAAATATACATATAAAGTGGCAGAATCCTTTATATAATGAGAAAACTGTAAAATCCTGACTATCATGAGGATGTGTTTATGAATCGTTTTCAAATAACAAATTATTTTACTCAGATCAGGCTCGTAGACAACAACAGATATACTTGCACGTATATCAGAAAAATTGATAATACACTGTAGTACATATGCCATGGCACACTGAAAACAAGGTAATCAGACAGTATTTCATTTTATTCTCCTTAATACATTTAGTTCCACTTTATCACTCTTTTGTTTTGTCCTTGCATCTTTTGAATCTCTGTAACCCCTAATACCTTATACTTTCACTCCAAGCAGAGACAGACAAACAGGTGCAACTAATCAAATAACAAGATTATCCAGTGATTGTTATCTTGATTAGTTACACCTGTTCACGTGTTTGTTTGTTTGTTTGTTTTGTTTGTTGTTTAACTCCACACTCAGCTATATTCCAGTTAAATGGTGGCAGTCTGTCAATAATCTGACCACACAATCCAGTGATCAACATCATGAGCATCGATCTGCATAACTGGGATACAATGACATGTGTCAACAAAGTGAGCGAGCCTGACCACCCTATCCCATTAGTTGCCTTTTACAACAAGCATGGGTTGATGAAGACAAATTTTAACCCAGATCTTCCAAGGTTCATGTGTGGGCTCAAATGCAATATTCATGATTCAATTATACAAAATATAAGTGTATAATTATCATACTTCCTATTGAATGTTCATGACTGTCATTAATAATCATCATTATCATTATACTCATCACAGGAAATAAGTGTGAGTGAGTGAGTTTAGTTTGACTCCGCACTCGGCAACATTCCAGCTACATGGCGGCGGTCTGTAAATAATCGAGTCTGGACCAGACAATCCAGTAATCAACAGCATGAGCATCGATCTGCGCAATTGGGAACCGATGACATGTGTCAACCAAGTCAGCAAGCCTGGCCACCCGATCCCGTTGGTCGCCTCTTACGACAAGCATGGGTTACTGAAGATCAATATTCTAACCCGGATCTTCATGGGTCACAAGAAATAAGAAAAAAGTCTTACTTTTGAAATTAACTTGTCCCTTGATCTCCCTGTTGCAGAACTCACAGGTAAACTTGGGTGTTTTCTTGGGAGTTGATGCCACCTGCAATTTAATCTCAACATCCTTGACTTCCTTCTCTGCATCGGATTCGGGCCTCATCTTCCTCGTGAGCATAGTCCTCATCCTCGTCCTCGTCCACCTCCATCTGGGCATCCTCTGTCGAGGAGGGATCAGGGATGGACGCCACCGCTGATGTAGTTTCCGATACTTTCTCAACTGTTCCCTCATCAGTGAGGTCCCCTACTGTGGCTTTCACAAGCTCTGCAAAAGCATTCCCTGAACTGATGGTGGCATTGTTCACTTTGGACAGGATCACAGACTGTTCCTGGTCTTGGATTTGTTCCACACTGACACGTTCCCCTGGATTGGTCATCCGGACTCTTTCACTGAGCATCTTCAGGTCAGGAGTGTTCCACTGATCATACGGCACCATGACCATGTCCACTCTGTCTGACATTGACCGAGTAGTGGTCACAGGGATTCCTTGTTCCGGAATCATAGCACTTGTGGAATGGGATACGGACTGATCCAGTCCCTGAGTGTTACTGACTAGACTGTTAGTGGTTGGTTGTACGTCCACCACCAAGGTGGCCTCCTGATTGGACGGAACATGTTGGGGAACCCCCCTTCTGTGGCTCTACCGATTCCACAACAACATTGTGAGATCCAGCACCCTGAGAATCCATCACATCAGTGTACACCTTCACATCTATCACATAATTCCCTGGTTCAACACTTGCCTCATCAACAGGCACTTCTCTTTCAGGCTGTCGAGGCACTGATTCATGACCACTCTTGTCCATCTGAACTCCTCCTTCAGCTCCTCCTTCAGCTCCACCATCATTCTGGGAGGGACCATGTGACTCCATGTCCTGGTACACCTTGTGGGACTGGGAGACATCAACCAGGGTTTTCACTGCAGCCACCTCCGCAACACTGACATCATCCACCTCCTCTGTCTCCATGTGTTCTGTCTTCATCAGGATCTGCATCACATTCTCCCCCAAGAGATCAGCATCCTGCTGCATACAATACCATCAGGTCAGTACAATCTGCCCCATACAATACAATCAGGTGAGTACAATCTGCACCACATCCTGCTGCATACAACACCATCAGGTCAGTACAATCTGCACCACATCCTGCTGCATACAATATATACAATCAGGTCAGTACAACCTTCACCACATCCTGCTGCATACAACACCATCAGGTCAGTACAATCTGCACCACATCCTGCTGCATACAACACAATCAGGTCAGTACAATCTGCACTACATCCTGCTGCACACAACACAATCAGGTCAGTGCAATCTGCACCACATCCTGCTGCGCACAACATGTTAAGACCCATTTCACCTCATCTCTTCCCATCGAGACACCAGAGATCCAAGTGAGTGAGTAAGTTTAGTTTTATGCCGCTTTTAGCAATATTCCAGCAATATCACAGCAGGGGACACCACAAATGGGCTACACACATTGTACCCATGTGGGGAATCGAACCCAGGTTCTCGGCATGACGAACAAATGCTTAACCACTAGGCTACCCCACCACCCAGAAACCCAAGTAACTCACCTGACTGGCAATCTTCTCTTTGAACCAGTTGACCCGGTCAGTCATGTGCGTCCGGCGTCTCACCAGCTCCTCCTCCATAGTGTGGCAGCGTACCTCCATCTGGCAACACTTCTTCACGAAGTCAGTGATGTCCTCCGTCATCCCCTTCCAGTAGTACTTGTCACGAACCACAATGTATGTCTTGTTGCGACCATAGTGATGCTCTGAGGGACCAACATAAACATATATGTGTGATGAATGGGAAATAAAGAATGAGGACTGACTGACTGAGTTTGGTTTTACGCCGTTTTTAGCAATATTCCAGCAATATCACGGCGGTGCACACCAGAAATGGGCTTCACAAGTTGTACCCATGTGGGGAATCAAACCCGGGTCTTCGGTGTGACGAGCGAATGCTTTAACCTCTAGGCTACCCACCACCCCTAGAGAATGAGGACAATTTTATGGATATACAACTTCTTTATTCTATATAGGCAATGTTCCGACATAGATTCTAATGTCGTTGTCAAGCAAGTGGTAAATGAGAAGTAATTTTGGGTGATATTTACATGAGATGTTTGACAATAGATGAGGGACGAGGCAAAAATGAGTTGTTTATATAATAGAAGAGGCTGATAACACAGAAGCTATACAGGATTAAGTAGGTTGATTGGAAGCCAGTAGAGAGGACGTACATGGTTGTATACATAAGAGTTTAATCTATGTCGGAATGTCGCATATACAGAACAAAGAAGTTGTGTATCCATAAAATGGTCCTCATTCTTCATCTCCTCAACTTCTAGAATGCCAATCAAAGTAGAATGGGAAAGAGTTACAACTGTGCTTGTAGGTTTGTTGTTTAATGCTACATTCAGAAAGACAATCCAGTGATTGATATCATTACCATCAATGTTAGCAATGTGGATATGCTGACATGCATTAGCCAAGTCAATGAGCTTGACTAGCTGATTCCCGTAGTGGCCTTACATCATGCATGAGGTGGGTGAGGTGAGGTGAGGTGAGGTGAGGTGAGGTGAGGTGAAATTGGGTTTAACGTCATACTTGAGAATATTTCGCTCATATGACGACTTGCATGCGTGTGTATGTGTATGTGCGGCTGCTTGTACTAGCCCAGACTTAAGCTGGTTTTATAGTGCTAGCCCACTGAGATACCATGCCGCAGTGAAGCATGAATACCCCACTCAGACACATTATACTGACTCCGAGCCGACCAGTCCTTGTTGTACCCATTAATGCCGAGCGCCAGGCAGGGACCAACATGTACCAAATTTGAACGTCTTTTGGTTTGACGCGGTTGGGGATCGAACCTGTGACCTTCCGCTCTCCGGGCGGACGCTCTAACCACTACACCACGGAGGCGGTAACATCATGCATGGGTTCCTGATGACCAATTCTAACTGAGCATATTCATGGGTGAATGAAATGAAATGAACAAAATGCATGAAGTGTGTTATTAAATGCGGATTATTTTATCATAATCATCTCATATATTCCTGCTTGTCAGGAGTAACGGAAAGTTAGCATATATATAAAGATAATTACAATGTCAACAGAAGAGTTTTGAAAATCCACATTAATGAACGTACAATCTTGAAATCATAATAATCATAATAATAATCTTACAGAGAACACAGGTGAAACACACAGTGAACAACCCAAGGTACCAGTGGCACTGTAAGGTTAAGAGACACATTATCATCTGATCCTACCGGGTATCCATTCACTGCTGGGTGAATAGCAAATTCGTCAACAAGTGTTGCTCAACTTCACTTGATATGTAACCTGCTCCTATATATCCTAAACAATTACAAGGCGATGGGGTAGCCTTGTGGTTAAAGCGTTGGCTCGTCATGCCTAAGACCCGGGTTCGAATCCCCACATGGGCACAATGTGTGAAGCCCATTTCTGGTGTCCCCTGCCGTGATATTGCTCGAATATTGCTAAAAGCGGCGAAAAACCATACTTACTCACTCACTCACTCACCCACTACTTTCCTCCCCTTCACCAACTATCGGCACGTATCCAGTGACAGTGTAACTTAAAAGATGATTAGTACCTGAGTGGGCCTCTCTGATGGCCTGTGTCCGTTCTTCCTCTGAGATAAGCACCCGTCTTGGCTGGTCCTCGCTGCTGTGTCGGGAGACGTAGTGCAGCACGGAGTCGATCAGCACGAAGCTCTTACTCTTCCTTCTCAGACTGGACTTGAAGTTCTTGCTGCAGCTGTTGGGATACTTCTGCTTCTTGAGATACTCCAGCAGGTCCTCATAGTTCTCCTCCCCGCCATCATCTGTATCCTGATGCCCAGATACATGTTACCAGACACAAGGACAATATGGTCCATATTACACACAAAGTGGGGAGCTAACCAACTTATACCACCTGGGCCATGCACGTGTGTTTTACATGACTATGGACCCATAAAGATCTGGGTCAGAATGGGTCTTCAGGAACCCATGCTTGTTGTAAAAGGTGTGGTCCCTGACACTTGCGGTATATTTTAGTCAAAAAGCCTATAACAAATTATGGATAGTACGAACTTAAATTAGTGGTCCTTTTCACAGTTCATTATGACTGCAGTTGAATATCTTTTTCTTTTAAGATACACACTGATGTTGATTGAAATGAAATTAATGATCAAATAATTCCATCATCATCTTACTCTGAACAGATATCCTAGATGACATCAATATCCTGTCTACTTACTCCTGATACATCCATGTCAATGTCAAGCTCTTCTTCATCCATGGTGCCATCTGCCCGTTTGAGTGTTGTGTTGTGGTCTGATCGTGTCCTCTCCTTGCCATGGTCGCAAGACGGACATGCACGAACAAATGCTTCACAGTCTAATGTCAGACCCTTCCAGTATGTATTCCATGAATCAAGTCGGTCAATCACTTTGGTTCGACATACATGAGTTCCTACAAATATATTCAGATGTTACAGTATTGGTGAGCCTGTGTCAGAGATATTCGTAACATTACCTGTGTCAGAAATATTCCTGACATTACTTGTGTAAAATCAGGGGTAGAAATAACTTTAAAATTGCTAGTGTACTCTGGTACAGTGGCACATGTAAAATCACTTGCCCTGATCATTTTTCCACTATACCAGCCGTTTTCTTGTTAATTTCTTAAATAAACAACATTATTAACATTGGAAAGTCAACTGGACACCGGTACAGCGTGATATACAAATTTGCTTGCCCGACAGAAAAAAGCACTGGACTCGGACGTCGGGCAATAGGTTATTTTCACCCCTGAAAATATATTTCTGACATAACCTAAATCAGAGATATTTGTCACATTACCTGTGTCAGATATATTTGTCACATTACCTGTGTCAGAGATAAATCTAACATTACCTGTGTCCGAGACATGTGCCCGTCTCAGCAGTGCCAGTCTCTGTGTTGCAGTCTTGATCACAACTTTCTTCTTGCCCTTGGCCCCCTGGAGGTAGTACAACACACCATCCAGGAGGAAGTAACTCTGGCTGATCTTACGCAGGACACGTTTCTGGTGGATAGTGAAGCCATCGGGGTACTTGCCGTCAACCTTGTACTGCTCCAGAGCTGAGTAATAGGCATCCAGATCTTCCATCTGAGGAGCGAGTGAGTCAGTGATTAATACATATTTAAAGTAACAGAAGAGTATACTTCAGTCTGATTGGCTGCTAAATGTTACTGGATTGAATTCAAGAAGTATTTCAAACATTTCACTGCATTCTTTTCTTAATAAGTAACATTTTCATCTCCCAGTAAAACATTTGAGCCAAAGATGCCAGTTATAATTATTTTTACATTATGATAATGTGCCAAATCCACCCCTAAAACTAAAGCATGCTAAAAACGCTAGAACTTGAATCCAGCTACTCAATCAGTGGACACTTAATTTTTATTCTCATGTTTCTTAGGAGTATACAACCCCAACTGTCCCATAGGCACTAGGGTAACTGTCCAATTATCATCTCATCCTGCTGGCACCCATTCACTGCTGGATGACAAGAGGCAAACTCTGAACAAAGTTCTGTATAAGGAGGCACGGCACTTGCTACACATGCTTCAGTGTAGGGCAGAACTGAAGCCTTATAACTCTCAGGAATCAAGTTGCCAAACAGTCACCCACCAACTAATTTCTGCAACTAATGCTTAACTTCACCTGATTTGTGGTCTACGCTGCCATGGGACCACCCACCACCATATGAATTTGGAAAATTGAATATAAATTAGAGGAAAATGACTAGCATCTGCTGTGTTGTCATGTCAAGATAAATCGAGGTTTAAACAATCATAGAACATTGTTACTTTACTAATAATGATACTGAGTCCCAGTCACTTTTCAAGAACTTGCTCAAAACCTACTTCTTCAAGATGGTTTCTGAATAGAACTCTTTTCACACCTATTGTGTTTTTAACGATGTATGCAGCACCGTTGAGCATCTGTGATGGAAACTAGGCCCTATACAAGCCAATTATTATTATACCACTATCAGCAAGCTCTCTGCCCCAAGGACTTACCCCGAATCCCAGACCGTGCATTCCTGATGAGCACACTCTATCTACAGGATGGTCGGTAACCATCGGAGATTCACCCTCCTCGGATGCCTTCGCTATTGGAGTCAGCAAGGTCTTCCTGCCCGACCTCCGCGTCACTCTGTCTGATTGTGGGAGTGACGTCTGCTTTTCCTGTCTCCGACTTCTACGCAAGCCCGGGGTGGAGGTGTAGTCAGGGTCCATGTCTTGTGTGGGTATCGCGCCATCGTCGACGTAGCTGTCGTCCTGCTCCATCTTCATAGCAGCAGCATCTGTCGCCGCATCGGACTCATCTTCCTTCTCCCTCTCAACACACAAGATGACCCAATCATCATTCAAGGACATGTGGTGGAGGGTGAAATTATGACTAGACACATGATAATCTTGTCGGTGATGTAGATAACAAATATACATAAACAAAGTAATGCGCTGTCATCAACCTATCAACCAACCCGTGACGCCCATTTCTGGTGTCCCCTGCTGTGATATTGCTAAAACTGGCGTAAAACCATACTCACTCACTCACTATCAGCCAACCCATCCATCCTCTGGATCTGCCATGTCTATGGTCCCTGTGATCACTAGACTCATGATTATCATGTAGATTGTGTCACATATATAAATAGACAGTCATGCATTCACTCACTCACTCACTATCAGCCAACCAATCCATCCTCTGGATCGGACATGCCTATGATCCCTCTGACCACGTGACTAGGCTCTTGCTTATCACATAGATGGTGTCACTGAAATAAATATACACAGAGATGCACTCTCACTCACTCATCCAACCAATCACCCACCCATTCACTCACTCACCCATCCACCCACCCACATACCCACTCACTCACTGGACTACTCACAAGATGTCTCTCCATGACAGACACAACAACAAGTCTCTTCTGCCCCTTCTCCAGTGGTTTGGACGGAGCGACAGACACCGTCTTCACCTGGGTGTTCCTGGGAAGCGCCCTGGCATCCTTGTGCTTGTACTTCTCTGCCTCATCCCCCGTCACAGTGACACTTGCAACTTTGATGACAGGGAACGCATGTCCTGGTTCAATACAGGCCACGTAAGGAGTTGTGCCCGCACCAACAGATGGCAGCCGATGATGGGTGTTGACAGTCCGCAGACTGTCCCTGTACCCACAATGCACCTCCATCAGGCTGGCTGTGGTCTCCGCCTTCTGTTTACTTGTTGTGTTCACGTCTATGTATGTGTTGGTATCTTGGTGAGACAGTTCTACGGGTAAACTAAACTCTCTGAAATACAGGAGAATAAAATCTCTAGTTACTAGAAACATGCCTCTCATAATATCTCCCAATTTACAAAACAGACAATGCACTTGAAAAGTCAAAATACTGTTAAGTTAGTCTTGATAATGTAAAACATGTAGACTCTATGTATCTGCAAGTACCCATACGTACCTGTACATATATGTATGTATCTGTATGTTATGTTCCTGTATGTAACAGTATGTACCCAGTATCTGTCTGTACAAGTACATATATGCATGTATCTGTATGCTATGTGCTTGTATGTATCTGTATGTACCTGTACATATATATATGTACCTGTGTCTTTATGTTATGTGCCTGTATGTATCTGTATGTATCTGCATGTACCTGTACATATATGTATGTACCTGTGTCTTTATGTTATGTATCTGTATGTATCTGTATGTATCTGCATGTACCTGTACATATATGTATGTACCTGTATGTTATAAACCTGGTGTATCTGCATGTACTGCCTGTTTCTACTCACCTTCCATGAGCCAAGTAAGCTGGTGTATATTCTGCCTGTTTCTACTCACCTTCCATGAGCCAAGTAAGCTGGTGTATATTCTGCCTGTTTCTACTCACCTTCCATGAGCCAAGTAAGCTGGTGTATATTCTGCCTGTTTCTACCCACCTTCCATGAGCCAAGTAAGCTGGTGTATATTCTGCCTGTTTCTACCCAACTTCCATGAGCCAAGTAAGCTGGTGTATATTCTGCCTGTTTCTACCCACCTTCCATGAGCCAAGTAAGCTGGTGTATATTCTGTGTTTCTACCCATCCATGAGTACTGCCTGTTATTCTCTACTCACCTTCCATGAGCCAAGTAAGCAAGCTGCCTGTATATTCTGCCTGTTTCTACTCACCTTCCATGAGCCAAGTAAGCTGGTGTATATTCTGCCTGTTTCTACCCACCTTCCATGAGCCAAGTAAACTGGTGTATTTTCTGCCTGTTTCTACTCACCTTCCATGAGCCAAGTAAGCTGGTGTATATTCTGCCTGTTTCTACTCACCTTCCATGAGCCAAGAAAAATGGTGTATATTCTGCCTGTTTCTACCCACCTTCCATGAGCCAAGTAAGCTGGTGTATATTCTGCCTGTTTCTACTCACCTTCCATGAGCCAAGAAAACTGGTGTATCTGTATATTCTGCCTGTTTCTACTCACCTTCCATGAGCCAAATAAGCTGGTGTATATTCTGCCTGCTGGGGACGAGATACTCGATGGGGCATCAGACAAACCTCCAGGCACTGACTCCATGAGTCTGGCTCACTTGAGATGAATGTGGAGATGGAGTTTTCTAAGTTCTCCCATACGTCCTCTACAAACACACAGCAAACATGTGCTGAACACCTTGTAAGCAGTTTGCTGATTTTTCCTTATCCTGACTCATGATCTTTGCTTATCTCCCTTTTCCTTTCGAATGGTAGTGGAACACTTTAATCCCTTGAAGTTCCCAAAGCGGACGTACAATACTCACCCACGAGTTACCTCCCTTCCTCTTTCCCGCGCAAACGTACCATGTGACGTGCCCAGACTTGTCACTCTCTCCCTTTTCGCCCAAGCGGATGGTTGGGCGAGCACTGAGTCCCGTATACGGCAATCTATCATTTATATTTAGGCCTATTCTTCTAAATTAAGCTGTGTATGGTTTTGGTTATAATTACGATGTAATATTTGTACAAATTTGTTGGAATTTATTGACTTTGAGTCGTGTTTTTCATCGTGTTGTAACTTTGTTTACAATTCATGAAATCTTGTTGTGTGTGTAAAGACAGGTTGTCGCTGGCTGATCCTCACCCCCAATGTCCATCTTGTACAGATCCATGTTCATCCACCTTGCATTGTAGCTACTGTGTTGATTTAACTGAATTACAATTTAATCAATATCTGTCTTATGTTTATAGACGTGCCATGGATCAGTTGAAAAAGACATCTCTAGTCACATGTGATAAATTTGGAGATCAGGCCAAAAACCGTATGTTGCTTGCTGCTGAAGTTCATAATAGTGATATGTTGCCTAGTACATTACAGAACCAGTCTGCGGCAAAGGGGGCTAAGAAAAGGTCATCATCCTCGCAACCTACGCCATCCCAGTCTAAGAAGAAGATGGCATCCTCTTCTACTACACAGAAAAGATCTACGAGTACTAGATCTGAGGGCAAAACTACACGTGCTACCGCTGTTACGCAGAAATCTTTCAACGATGAGATCGTACCGCCGCATGAGAAAGACGTGTTTGACGACCCCCCTATACTTCTACCCGAGGTATCGATGACATCTATGACGCAGTCGATGTCAACTACTACTAGATCATCACCTATGAATGTCACAGCAGGCCAGCTGTTTGACATAAGACCTCTTACTTCGAGGACAGAAGTTGAGGCAAGGAAAACAGCATCGCAGCCGACACAACTAATGCAGAACTTCAACCCGGGGAGTTCATGACGCAGTTCACCAACAAGATGATGGCTATGATGGAGCAGAGATTCCAGCAAGAATCAAGGAAGAACCAACAGTCTTCTGATACCATGCGACAACCCACTGGCCTGTGCAAATCTACACCCATCAGAGCTACACCGGCAGTTGACTTTGGCGAACGTACTCCTCCGCGAAGGGCTCCACAACCAGATGACTCCTTCATACTACGAGACAGCCCAGATGAGACGCAGTCCACGTTCGCGAACCCTCAAGGTTCGCGAACCTCTAAGAAGCCTGCCCCGACGCCTAGCCGATCCAGATCCAGATCACCAGGCAGTCGTTCGCGAAGGCACAGCTCACCACACGGAGGTTCGCGAAGAGGTTCCAGAGAGAGACGTTCGCGATGGGAACGTTCCTATGACAGACGTTCGCACAGGGAGGAATCTTTAGCTGCAGGTTCGTGAACCCAAGATGAAGGTTCGCGAAGGGATACAGGCTCACACAGAGATGCGTCAACAAGACACAGCTCTCTGAATCAAGACACTACGGACCCCGTCTTCTCTGACTCTGAAGTAACGGCTTGGATTGCCAGCGGATTGAACCTGGAGTCTCCATCTAAAGATAGGAACAAAAGTTACACCTACATGATGAAGGATGATGACTTCGACTCCGTCACAATCCCACCGATCGAGCCTATATCCAGCGTACCGGACAATCTTCACACAGCCTTCGGAAGGCCTCTAAGTTCCAGACGCAGCAACTACCATCTTTTAATAAGAAGAGATTTCCCCTACATCACATGGAACCATTTGTGAAGGCGCCGGAGTGAGACGACAACATCAAGTTGGTAAACGATGCCAGGACTAAGGTGTATAAGGTGAAGATACAGCTTCTAGAAGATCTTTCTTCGGAATAGCAAGATCTAGGGCCATCAACGAAGCGTTGATACAGAAATTCCAAAATTCCACCACGGAAGAGGATAAAATGATCTACTCGGCCCTCGTCACACAAAAGAAGGATCAGTTCTTCCTATCGGACCACCTCACATCAATTTCGGCGGCAATCACCTTAATACGCAGACAGGGTATACTGGCGTCCTGCTCCTGGAATGACAGATTTACGCAGCCTCTACTACCACGAGCTCCGTGGGGAGGCTTCTACCATCTTTGGATTGTCTATTGGATGATGCAGCTAAACAAGCTACACAAGACTCCAGAGAGGTCATGATGATCAAGACCATAGACACCTTGGCCAGCGCCATCCGCCATACTTCCCAGAGATACAACAACAAGTCTAAGCACGCTGGGATACAGAGAGCTAAAGACAGAAAGTACTCCAGCTCCAGAGGCGTGGAAGGACTTTTTCATCGCCCTCTTCGGCAACTACAGAGGAAAACTCAGGAAGAGGCCGCGCCCCAGAGCTTCCAGAAGTACCAGACGCTGAAGCCACAATTCGAACGACTGGAGTCTTCCACCCCAGCCGCTCCTGTAAAACTATCGACAGTGGGTGGACGTCTACAAGGGTACTGGAAAAATTGGGGATTCTAGGAGGCGACTCGCCTCTCAGGTACTAAGAGAAGGGTACAAAGTACAACTGAAAGATGCCCCTCCGTTAACCCTCAGCCCAATGGTCTTCAAGTACGGAGAGGAGCAGGCAGACAGATTACAAGAAGCCATCAACGCACTTCTCTCGAAAGATGCAGTGGAGATAATAGACCAGAATCATCTCACCCCAGGCTTCTACTCCCCAATTTTTCTAGTACCAAAGAAGAACTCTGCAGGGAAGTTCAGACTGATTTACAACATGCGCAAATTCAACAGAGACTATCTACTGAAACCAGACAGGTTCAGCATGATCCACCAACCTCAACTAAAACAACTCGTCCGTCCAGCAGATTACATGGCAAGCATAGACTTACAGGATGCGTACCTGCACATCCCGATACATCAAGAATCAAGGAAATATCTACGATTCCTGTTCAAAGGGCAACACTACCAATGGAGCGTGCTACCATTTGGAATATCTTCGGCTCCGTGGCTATTCAGTCGAATAACCAAGCCTATAGTCGCATACCTGCATCTACGAGGTCTACGCAATGCTTTCTACCTGGACGACGGGATTCAGGTCCACCAAGATGCAAGTCTACTCAGACTACAGATGAACTTCACGATCAAGTTGCTCACTCAACTGGGATGGTTGGTGAACCTAAGGAAGTCAGAATTGGAGCCAAAACAAGATCTACAATTCCTGGGGATAAGATTCATCACTACAGAGAATCGAATCGTCATCCCAGAGGATCGATGGGTCAAGATACAAGCCATGATTCCGCCAGCAGTCACCGTTAACACTACGATCATGGCAAGTTCTACTCGGTCTACTAACCTCGGCGCAAGACTTGACGCACATAGGAAGGTTACAGCTAAGACCGCTACAACGGTTCCTCATAAAGCATCTGAACAGTGTCAACCCTATCCTGCTGCCCGAAAACCTCAAGAGGTATCTACTATGGTGGACACACAGGTCGAATGTCTGCGAAGGAGTCTATTTACAAGAGCCGGTCTTCGAGACACACCTCTACGCGGATGCCTCGTTGCAGGGATGGGGGGCACATCTCAACGATCAAGTAGCGTCGGGAAAGTGGTCTCATACAGAACAAAAGCTCCACATCAATCTACTAGAGATGAAAGCAGTGATCAACGCAGTACAACTATGGTCGAGCTTGCTGAACAACAAGATGTTGATGATTCACACAGACAACTCCACAGTGGCGTTCTCTATAAACCGGCAAGGATCCACAAGATCACCAAGCCTATTGCAGCTCACATTCCAGTTGTTCCAGATCACGCAAAAAGCAGACATCTGCATAAAAGCGTGTCACATATCCGGAGCCAAGAACGTACTAGCAGACGCTCTCTCAAGACCACTACACCCATCGCCAACAGAATGGATGCTCCATCCAGAAGCGTTTTGGAACGTAAGGGAAATAGCATTCCCCTCCATAGACCTGTTCGCCACGAGGTTCAACAAACAACTGCAGACGTTCGTCTCACAAGTTCCAGATCCTCAAGCCTGGGCAACAGATGCACTGAGCATGTCGTGGGAAGGACTAAACGGCTACACTTTTCCACCCCCGATACTACTGCCAAAAGTACTGGTCAAGATCAAACAGACACAGACGCTACAACTGACTTTGGTTGCGCCTTACTGGCCAATGAGAGCATGGTTCCCAGATCTACTAGAAACCCTAGGAAGCCCAGTAATCAAGCTTCCAGATTGGCCGAACCTACTGATACATCCGCACACCAAGCAAGTCCACAGAAACCCAGCAGTGTTCCAGCTACATGTGTGGACTGTATCAAAATGTGTTTGAAGAAAAGAGGATACTCCGCCAGAGCAGCCAAAGCAGTAACTCTAGCGTTACGCAGATCGACTCGCAACCTATACAACGATAAATGGCTGAAGTTTGAAACTTACGCAAGGCGGAAAGGCTTCACAGCCATAACAGCTACGCATCCTCAAGTGGCGGAATATCTATGTCATCTGAGACAGACCAGACATCTAAAAGGTTCAACTCTATCGACTTACCTCGCTGCCATCAGTACAGTGATTACCATGAAAACAGGCATCAAGTTGACAAAAGTACCAGAATTACTTGCTCTGCTGAAATCATTCAAGTTGGAAGACCAGCAAAAGAAATTCAGAGCACCAGCCTGGGACCTGAATGTAATTCTGCATCATCTTACCAGTGATGTCTATGAACCACTAGACCAGATCACGATCGAGCTGCTAACACAGAAGACGCTGTTCCTGCTAGCGTTAGCCACTGCAGCTCGCATATCGGAGATACATGCGCTGGACTACGGTCGAACGACGTTCGATAGAGGGCAGAATAATACAGTTCATCTAGGACTTAGATGGGACTTTATTGCCAAGAATCAACTACCTGGTCAACCAGATAGACAATTCCATTACCACACAGTTCGCCCAGAAGATATAGAGGACTTATCCTTGTGCCCAGTCAGAGCTTGAAGATATATCTTCTAACAGAAGGAAATTCCTATTCGCCCGGAGAAGATATCAAGAGGACTTATCCTTGTGCCCCATAGTCAGAGCCTTGAAGATATATCTTCAAAAGACTAAGACTGGCGAGGACTAGCTCTACAAGGAAATTCTAAGCCGACAATAATGGATTCATCCCATTATCCACTGGAGGACATCAACTGAAGTCTCAAGAAATCTCACCCCTTATCACGTTGACTTATCGACTTTTCTGAAGTTGAAAGTCTAGGACAGACTAGCATGTGTGATTAAGATCCTGTGCGGGTAAGGACCTTACCTGCACATAAAGGGATCGCAACTCATTTATGATAAAGACCTTATCATAATCCATGGGTTGTTATAAGATATCTAGTACAGGAGATACTAGTTTATTTATAACCACACGAATCAACATGATTCATCCTGTCTGAGATTGAAGTAAGACAAGGAGTGGTCCCCCCGAGTTACTACGCAAGTTGGAAGAATAGGACCACGGATATGCCGTTTGCAGTTCCCAAGGGGGGGATACAGGACCTATCTAATGACAGCTGTTGAATCCAGTGGCTTGACCCACCACCTATTCCGATGGATTCTATAAGCAAAGATCATGAGTCAGGATAAGGAAAAATATGTAATGTTTTAAGTAAAATTGATATTTTATACTTATCCTGACTCATGACGAACAAGCCCTCCCAACCTCCCCGTTGAAGACACTTGTGATTTCACAGCAGATCCAAGTGCATGGGCGAAATTATAAGGAGAGAGTGACAAGTCTGGGCACGTCACATGGTATGTTTGCTCGGGAAAGAGGAAGGGAGGTAACTCGTGGGTGAGTATTGTACGTCCGCTTCGGGAACTTCAAGGGATTAAAGTGTTCCACTACCATTCGAAAGGAAAAGGGAGATAAGCAAAGATCATGAGTCAGGATAAGTATAAAATATCAATTTTACTTAAAAATTACATTTTTAGTATCCATAACAGGATACTGTATACAAGACATCTTACAACATGATTTCAATACGTAGACTAACAGTCCTCAAAGAATATTCCCCAAAAGAGAGGCACTACAGCTATCCAGACTTACTTTCATGTAACTTCAAACTCATTTTGGTACTGATATGTACTGTGAGTGACACAAAAATTGGCACAAACAGTTTGGAAAAAGGAAGTATTCAGGCAACAATATTTAGGACAATGGCAAAGTGCAGATAGCGATGTCTTGAACAAACTGGAATATCCTCAAAGTCATTACATTCTAACAAAGCACACAGAATCACAGATGTGACATACAGATCAGAGATAGACATACAAGATCACAGGGGGTCTTTCAGGTTCACACATCGACATACAGGATCACTGGTTGACAAACAGAATCAAGTATCGACAAGTATCGACATTAGTATCGACATGTATCTAAAGGTTTCAAAGGATGTCACTGTTACTCACTTGTTTCGGAAACAACAAAGTTCTCAAGGTCAAGGTCAATGCCAACCTTACTCAACAGGTCAGATCGAATGTGGATGTCGCTGAACTTTGTCGAGTCATTTTCTCGCAGGATGATACTCTTCATCACACCATACCTGAAAAACAGGTCAATTGTGGCAAAATCCAGTAGTGAAAACATCAGCTAAATACATGCAAGCACATATGCTTTCCTCACATCAGGAACAAGATAATGGTTGACAAATCTTAACATACTGTATAACAAAGCCACAAATTATTTAAGTCAGGGTATTGACTCTTAGATATTGTACAGCATTTTCTGTTTAGAAGACGCTACCTCTTCAGTATTTACAGCTAATTATCTAATCTTGATTCAGATTATCACAAATATCACAGTCATGTGCATATTTGTTGTATCATACTGATTTTATCTACCTATACTTTCAGTCAGGAAATATGTAATTGTGATGTCCAACTCTTGTGTGTATGGAAGTATGAATGGTTCATCCAGAGTTGATTGAAAAACACTTAGTCACAGATACTTTTCCCAATGGTAGAAACAATGGTAGTGAAATAAGAAAGTAAGATAATTTATGGATAACAACTTCTTTATTATTTATGATGCGACATTTCGGTATAGATCCTTATACCGCTGTCAAGCAAGAGTGGTTGACAACGGTATAAGGCTCTTTACCGAAACGTCGCATCATATATATAATATTATTATTATATGATTATTAATAAAGAAGTTGTTATCCATAAGTTATCTTACTTTCTTATTACTCGACCGCCTCCGTGGTGTAGTGGTTAGAGCATCCGCCCGGAGTGCGGAAGGTCGCGGGTTCGATCCCCGACTGCGTCATACCAAAAGACGTTAAATATGGTACTTGTCGGTCCCTGCCTGGCGCTCAGCATTAATGGGTACATCAAGGACTGGTCGGCTCGGAGTCAGTATAATGTGTCTGAGTGGGGTATTCATGCTTCACTGCGGCATGGTATAACAGTGGGCTAGCACTATAAAACCAGCTTAAGTCTGGGCTAGTACAAGCAGCCGCACATACACATACACACGCATGCACGTCGTCATATGAGCGAAATATTCTCAAGCATGACGTTAAACCCAATTCCACCACCACCACCACTTTCTTATTACTCACCAACTTCTAAAATGCCAATCAAACAGATCAATGGTAGAGAAAGTTCATTTGCTCAACAACATGATCAAAATATATTCAAACGAATAAAGTGAATGCCTAGAATTAGAAGCTAAACACACATGACAATCTACCAATTACCATCTACTGGATCTTCTTTCAAGTGTGAATTCAATGAGATTGAACATTAATCATAAAACTTATTATATTTACGTTCAAAACTGTTGTGGTTTGAAGTAACTTTAAAGCTAAAGTAAAGTCAATACTGGTAAAACCACTTAAATGAACCAACAAGCATGAATATGAGTCTGGGAAACACACACAAGATGGTCAAATACATCATTATAGCCCATAGGCAGATTGCAGCACAACTAAGGGACCGAACTCTGCACAATCCTTGCACAGTCCCCTGTCATCCTGAACAGGAGACCTGAATGCAGTTAACAGACTCTGAAAACAGACCTTTGACTGATGTGCATTTCTCCACCATGATCCTGGTAACAAGAATCACGGAAAATATGTTAAGTACATCCAGTTTTGTCCAGCATAGATACTCACCGACAGACCAGGTTGAGGAGGAAGTGTGTGATGGCTGGTGCTGACTTGTCAGCCAGTGTGGTAACCTCCGGCCACAGGGAGTAGATGTCGAGGCAGACGGCAACATACAGCCCCCGCCTCCCGCTCATGTACGGGCCGAGGATCTGCAGCTCCACCTGGTGCAAAATATAGGTATGATTAAGTCTGGCTAGGTATAAAAGTTCTAATAATAATAATATGGCCACTTATATTAGTGTTGCGAATTGGTTAAAATCTCATAATTGATGATTGGTTCATTACTACCGATCAATCAGCGAAAATAATTGGTTAGCGTCATTTATGAAATTTGTTAATGCGTTTAAAAATAAGGACAAAAACCATGTAGTTCTATTGGGGTGTATTGGCCAAATTTCATATCTTTAAAGGATGACTAGTATGTTAGGAACATAACTTTCCTGGAATCTTTAAGTTAAATTCAATCATGACTTGAAACGAGCTTGTAGTGCTTACGAAATATAACAGACAAAACCAACCATGTGAAAAATATTGTTAATGAAAACAAGTGTTCCAGAATTGTTTGTGTATTATGAGAAATTATGATCGATTGCTTGGTCATTTAGTCACTACGACCAATCTTCAATTATTTCAATTAATCGGACCACCACTAACTTATATAGTGAACTCCACACTGCAGGCACAGGCTCTGAGTGCATACAACATAATGGACATTATTACCCCGGATAACCCAGGCTGCCTGTGAGGCGCTAGGAGGTTAATAGTCTTATGACTTATGATCCCACCAGGTACCCGTTTTCTGCTGGGTGAACAGAGGCAATTATGAACAAACTCACTCCGCTAAGGTGGGACCCCGTGTGTTAATAGATTTAGCAAGAATTGGAAATATGAAACATATATGATACATTTGTTTATTTGTTTAAGACATACATGACACTAGATACTTCAGACTGGACTAGATGATCCAGTGACTACAATATCAGGAGCATTCTACACGGTATGGTCTGAGTGCAACCAGGAAGTGACGCCTGTCAATGTAATCAATGAGTCTGCTACCTCATGGTTGCTGGGACCTATTCTTCCCCAGGACAAATTACATAAAATTACAAAGTTTTAACATGGTAAAAGAGTAACAAATGTGATAACAATGTTACAATACCTATTTTAGAAGTAAATGTATGGTATTGCAAATTTGAGCAAAATATACATGGAATTTGGGAATTCTGCTTTTATTGTCATTTTACCTAATTTGCATATCATAATCGGATAAATCTTAAGAACAAATGCTAATATAATTATCAATCATTCCCTGACTGCTTTCTTTAACTAATGATCACTTTTTCATAATAGACATTATAACCGATTCCCAAGTTGCAACAGTGCCATGGCACTGAAAATATTGAAATGACACAGATGGATTATTTTCAGTGTGCCCTGGCGGCACAACTAAAAAGATGAAAATAATTATCACCATGATTCATTTGATATAAATTTTGACTCAAATAACTAAAATGATTCAAAACTTAGTTTGCCACCCCATAAAACTGTTCAGTGGCAATCTCAATCTCACAGCTTAACATGGGCGTGGCCATTTGAAAACCAGTCTGTAACAGGAAATCCTGTTTTGGGTGATAACATAGTTTGTGGGTTAGGTTATGGGTCAAGGACAATATGAAGCTGAAATATTTTTGCGGCCACATAGTGTACAGGAAATCCAGCTCTCAATTTTACAGGGCAAAGATTTTTTAAGCTCTCTTAGAGCTAAGATAGTCGTAAGTTAATGTTAATGTATTTCACTTTACGACTATCTTACTATCTTAGCTTAAGAGAGCTTGAAAAACCTGGGCCTCTAGACCCTTAGTGCTAAACACGGATAAAGTGATATCTTAGCTGATTAAGAGAGCTTCAAAAATCTAGACCCTGAAACACGGATAAAGTGATAACACACCTGGGCCTAGATTTTCGAAGTTCTCTTAGCGCTAAGATAGTCGTAAGTTAATGTTAATGTATGTCACTTACGACTATCTTAGCGTTAAGAGAGCTTTGAAAATCTGGGCCCTGGTTCACATGATGTTTATTTTAATTTATTAAACAATAAATTGAAATGGCCTAATTGTTGAGATGCTTTAAGTTGTATCAAAAGGTATAGGCACACTTATTTTCACACAGGCACATCTAAATTATCTCTCTGGGTCCCGTTGTAAGGTGATCGTAAGTCCCATACCTTAACATAGAGTTACGACAGTCTTAGCACTAAGGTCGTTTTGTACAACGGCAACCTAGTGCCCTATCGCAATCTTTTAAAAAAACACAAGGCATTTCTATCCCTGATTTCTACGTATCAACCAGACAGAAATAACACAGACATACCTTTTCCCAGAAGTAGGTGGCGGGTTCCATGTCTGGCTGAAAGAGTTGTACAGGTGTGCTGGAGACCATGCTGGTGTTGCCGTCATTGTCCCCGCCATCTTCCGCGTCCTGCTTGATGCCGAACAGCCGAGACAGGGATGGTGTGATGGACATATTGACGTTGCTGCGTGATGCTTGGCAGTAGGGGCAGTTATGTATGATGTCTCGTACGATGTGGGAAATTCCGACCCAGTAGAACCGACTGCTGACGGCATTGGTCGTCTTCTCAATACCATAGTGGGTTCCTGAAGAATAATGTTAGTCTTTATGTTCTTTGAATACACAATGTCATTTAGAAAGTGGTCAAATGATATATACTTTATATTTGGGATTACACTTTCGCATGAAAGTACAGATTCTAGTATTTTTTTAGGTTGAGTCCATCCAGGATTCGAACCCACACTCTCAGTGAGTGAGTTTAGTTTTACACCACACTCAGCAATATTCCAGCTATATAGTGGTGGTCTCTAAATAATCGAGTCTGGACCAGACAATCCAGTGATCAACAGCATGAACATTGATCTACGCAATTGGAAACCGATGGCATGATGCAACCAAGTCAGCGAGCCTGACCACCCGATCCCGTTAGTCGCCTCTTACGACAAGCATGGGTTACTGAAGATCAATTCTAACCCGACCTTCACGGGTTTTCATGGGTTATATACAACACAAGTTCTCACACTTGACTAAAAGGGAGACAAAACTCCAAGTTTCAAACCAGTGACTGAGAATCAAATTTGCTTAGGCCAAAAAATAAGATTTATGGTTCGATTTCCTACAATTCAGAACTAGGGTAGGTAGGTAGGGTTTGTTTGTTTTTTCAAGAAAATATTTTTTACATTATACAATTTAAAGAGGCACGGGAATATTTAGACAACCAGACTTACATGTTTTGTGTTGATTAATGCACTGTAACAAGACAGAAACAACAAATGGTTAATGCCAAGACTCAGCAACATCATATACTATGCACATCAAGTTTGGACCAGACAAAATATACATAGAATCCCTACATGAATAGAATGCAGTTAGTATCTACGACAAGCATGGGTTACTGAAGATAACAAACATGGTCAATAAAATGTGAAATTTGATATAAATTATCACGAGACATATGATGCTTTACCATTTAAATTGTACTTTGTGTTCCGCTAGACATTGTCTTTTACGCAGACTACTGTGTGTGTGGTCTCATAAACTATGGCAGAAACTAGCAATCAGACGTATGTCTATTTTGTACAAAACTACCTGTGATTCCATTAAATAAATACGCAATAGATCTGTGGATTTATAAAATACAGATATAATTTTGGATCAACAATCAAATTAAACTGTTGATCCACTGTTATTTTATCAGAAATAATAAGTACCAATACTGAGATAATTTGGCTGCAGCTTTTACAATAGATTTGGAAAAATAATAACACCTTGAAAAGATTGATTGCTATTGACAGATAAATTTCACACATAGAACAGTTTGATCAGTAGCCGTTGAGGCCTCACCCACCCTGGTGATGCTACAGCAAATGAATGAAAACAACATGTCAATATCATAATTACAACCAAAACATTAAACATAAGGCAGACACCTTGTTCGAGGAATATATCGGTTAGTATACACACAAAGAAACAATGTCACATACATCTTAACCGGAACAAACGTGTTTGATGTCACGTGTCTCTGTAAGAATCTAATATTTAATAGTATCTCATTATCTGAGTTTACTATTACACGTAATAATCTCTATATCTGTGCATAAAATTCTGCCAAGCAGAACTGAAAATACAATATACAAGATAAATTATCATGTCTAGGGATAATTTATCTCATATTTCACATTTCATTTACCAAATTTGTTATTACCTGTTCATTTACCTTAAATCTCTTAAGGGATACTGTTTAGTTTGTTTACTGTGTGTTATATGATGTTCACAGATAGCTTCATGCTTTACATCTTGTAAGCATTAATCCACATCAAAAACATTGTCACTTTGGCTGTACCTCATTATTGTGTTGGAGTTTTGGTTCTGTTTAATGAAATGCATGACAGGAATATATATTTTAATGATGTAGGCTTATGCTTGCTATTTACCTCAGTGTTTCTTTATGTTCAATTTGTGTTATTATTCAGGTATCTTATCTGGTATTTAGAAACAGACAAAATACTTTCTACACATTTCCTAAGAATTATTTAAAGAAATATCCTTTTTAGTGGAAAACATATGTAATCTCTATTATCAATAAATATTATTAATCATAATTTAGACCATAACTTGACTGTATTTTATTCAAATACCAAAAATAATTCTTCCATTTTAATGTGTAACGTTTTTGACACTTTCAAACTACTCCTGTCAAATGTCTTTGCGTCAGGTGTGACCTTATTTCACGGTTCATCATTAAATTTCAGACCCCCGGATAAAACGGAAGCAGATTCGATTTGTCACCGCACCTTCCGGGTCAATATGTGCCTCCAACACCGTTTTGCGTCGTTCCTCCTCGCTGATAAGGACCTTCCGTGGGACGCTCTGCTTGGCGTTATCATCCTCGGCATTCGACTTTTTCCACTGTTCGATGAAATACAAGTCATCCCCTGTTAGAGAGAACGATTTGGCTCTTTTCCTGACCGCTCGTTTGTCACAGTCCGACAATCCTGGTGGATATTGACCACTCTTCAAATATAAATAAACAGTAGACAGATTTATGTGCCCTTTCAAAATATGCCCCCTTCCATCCTTTTTGGGGGTCTTCTTCATTGTGCACAAATCTTTCTGTCAAATTTCACCAATATGTACTCTATCAAGGGTATCGAATTTTAGAGGCAGCAGTACCGCCTCAGCCGAGCGACCACCATCTTGAAATAGGACCCGGATAAAATCCTCTAGGCCGGGAAATGTGAAAAGTGGGAGCGAAAGAATATAAACGCTTAAATCGAACATTAGAAAACAAAGCGTTTTGAACGTCAATCAACAGGCCCTGTCTAAGTAATTATATTATCTGCGACCTTTGATTCAGACTTTAAACAAATATACATACATATTTGAACAAAAGCATATATGTTTGGTATTTAATAGTAATGAAATTAAATAGTAGGACCTTCTTAATAAATATCCCATGACATTTCAATGCAAACATAAGCACCTTCATGAAACGATAAAGTGTTCACAAATGAATACAGCATAAAGTTTGTGCATATAAAAATATATTAGAATTAGAAACAATGGATAAATTCAAAGCAATAAGTACACTTTGCTCATTCCATGGTAAACACTGATGGTGATTTCAACCATTGTAGCTGTCTCTATCATAGACAAATAATTAATACAGACAAACATAATAATTCAAGTTATGTGCAAGTTTATTTATGCTAGCCAGGACAATGACAGTTTATTGGTGCTAGCCATGACAATGACAGTATATTGGTTCTAGCCAGGACAATGCCTGTTTAATGATGCTAACCAGGACAATGCACTATATTGGTGTTAGCCAGGACAATGACAGTTTATTGGTGCTAGCCAGGACAATTATAGTTTATTGGTGCTAGCCAGGACAATGACAGTTTAATGATGCTAGCAAGGACAATGACAGTTTAATGATGCTAGCCAGGACAATGACAGTTTATTGGTGCTAGCCAGGACAATGACAGTTTATTGGTGCTAGCCAGGACAATGACAGTTTAATGATGCTAGCCAGGACAATGACAGTTTAATGATGCTAGGACAAATGACAGTTTATTGGTGCTAGCCAGGACAATGACAGTTTATTGGTGCTAGCCAGGACAATGACAGTTTAATGATGCTAGCCAGGACAATGACAGTTTAATGATGCTAGCCAGGACAAGGACAGTTTATTGGTGCTAGCCAGGACAATGACAGTTTATTGGTGCTAGCCAGGACAATGACAGCTTAATGATGCTAGCCAGGACAATGACAGTTTAATGATGCTAGCCTGGACAAATGACAGTTTATTGGTGCTAGCCAGGACAATGACAGTTTAATGATGCTAGCCAGGACAATGACAGTTTATTGGTGCTAGCCTGGACAATGACAATTTAATGGTGCTAGCCTGGACACATGTTACTTTAATGGTGCTTGCCCAGACAAAGCCAGTTTAAAGGCTGATGTAGTTCTTTAGTCTTTATATATATTTCTTTTAAAATCCAAATATTTTGCTTGTATATTCTTAGAAATAATTAGTTGTCAGTTTGTTAAATTTTGCCAGTCAGCAACAACACAGTATATCTGTACTTTTGTGTCACTCTCTTATTGACCGAGACCAAGAAGCTCAATAGACTGATTGGCCAAGCTGACATCTATTGTTTAACTGCATGATTTGTTCATCCTGAAAATCTATCAGCACATCATAGAACTGTCCAGGTCTGCAAAGGGACAAGTTGTCACAAAAAATCAAGTGAGTTAAATATCCATTATTTATATATTGTATTGAAAAAATTCAATATCTTTGCATTGTCTTTCTGAGTAAACTAAATATATGAACTATAAGATAAAAATAAGTTATGAGTAATTATTTAAATATGTATAAAGATCCCTAAATATTATGTCACTGCTAGTGAATGAATGGATGTGTGCAAGTATTATTTCATTCTAGAATGTTTAATAGGGTTTTGTAGATATAGTTTGTTTAACATATAAATTTAGATATAATGCATGCACGATTCTTTGTGAATAGTATATGTACATTATTGTATTTTCGGTAAGCGTTCCGCCCGTAACCCCCACTTGAAATGTATTCTATTTATTAGGATTATATTGAGGGGTTAGAGGTTAGGTTTAGGTTTAGGGTTAGGGTTAGGGTTAGGTTAGGATTTATGGTTAGGTTTAGGCTTTTTATAAAAACCATAGGCATTGAATGATTAAAAATAAACAGGGGTTATGGGCGGAAATATTTCCGTATATTTTAGTCTACATGGTGTGTGTAACATCCTTCAGGTCCAAGAATATGGAACTCCATAAGTGTGGCAGTTGAGATCACTTCCTTGTATTACTTAATAGTAGGCATTGTTTGGAAAGAGCTCCTTATGTACCCCCGCCTAGTAATAACTTTGTATTGTTTGAAAAAATTAGATGGGGGGTACGTAAGGAACTCTTACCCATTAATTTCTTTACATTTGAGCAAGACCGGGGGTATATATCCATGTTATATTCATGTTTAGTGCCATAGCTCATGTCTTTCTGATTGTATCCCAATTGTATAGACCAATGAAGGTCTGGGTTAGAATTGGTCTTCAGCAACCCATGCTTGTCGGGAAAGAGTTCCTTCCGTTCCCCCAACCCTAAACCTAACTCTAAACCTAACCCTAACCCTAACTTACAGTTTGGACTCTTAGTCATTTTTGTTAGTTCACTCGTAATTGTTCCCTTAAGTTTTGTTAATAATTTTAGCATATGTTAACTTATAAACATTATTTGGGATGGGGGAATGGGAGGAACTTACTGCTTGTCGTAAGAGGTGACTAATGGGATGGGGTGGTCAGGCTCGCTGACTGGGTTGTAACATGTTATCGTATCCCAATTGATCAGATCGATGTTCATGCTTTTGATCCCTGGATTGTCTGGTCCAGACTCGATTATTTACAGACCGCCACCATATAGCTGGAATATTGCTGAGTGTGGCGTAAAACTAAACTCACTCACTCCCAATTGTGTACACCGCCGCCGTGGTGTAGTGGTTAGAGCCTCCGCCCGGAGAGCGGAAGGTCGCGGGTTCGATCCCCGACCGCGTCATACCAAAAGACGTTAAAATATGGTACTTGTTGGTCCCTGCCTGGCGCTCGGCATTAATGGGTACAACAAGGACTGGTCGGCTCGGAGTCAGTATAATGTGTCTGAGTGGGGTATTCATGCTTCACTGTGGCATGGTATCTCAGTGGGCTAGCACTATAAAACCAGCTTCAGTCTGGGCTAGTACAAGCAGCCGCACTTACACATACACACGCATGCACGTCGTCATGAGCGAAATATTCTCAAGCACGACGTAAAACCCAATTTCACCTCACATCACCCAATTGTGTACATCGATGCTCATGATGTGGATCACTGGATTGTCTCAATTATTTACAGACCGCCACCATATAGCTGGAATATTGCTGACTGCGGCATAAAACTAAACTCACTCACTCACATCTTTCTGCATAGTATTACAATAGTATGTTGAAATACAATGTACATGTATTTATATTTTGTATTTAGGTCAATCAGTAATGTCAATTTGATTACATAAGAATACATCAAACTCGACCTGCACTTTACTGGTATGCCGGTTTCATGGTGCTTGTCTGGACACATGCCAGTTTGATGGTGCTAGTCCGGAAACAATCCAGTTTTTTTAAGCGGAAACAATCCAGTTTCATGGTGCTAGTCTGGACACATGCCAGTTAAAACAGGCTGAGTTACCATCTGATATCACCAGGAACCATTTTGCTGGGTGAACAAAGGTAAAGTTCAAACAAAGTCATTTGCTTTACATAGGTGGATCCAGAGGGAGAGGGGAGGGTGTGAGTGCGTGCATGCTTGCAACCCCCTTTTATCCTGAAAGCTTATTAAATGACCATTGAAACTCGTGAAAACAGGTGAAAATGAACTGTGCACCCCCCTTTCTAAAAAAGCTGTATCCTTCCGTGGCTATAGGAGACACCGCATGTGCTTTAGTATGGGGCAGGGCCGAAGCCCAAGAAACGAGTCAGGCTGGCAATTGTGATCACAGATCCAATTATTCTCCAAGACTGACATTGCCAAACTTCACCCAACTTGTGAACAGCGTGTTGTGCAGAGGATCACATGCCACGCTCATATTATCTGTCTTACCTCCAACATAGCTACCCGTGAAGATCCGGGGTAGAATAGGTCTTCAGCAACCCATGTGCTTGCCATTAAAGGCGACTATGCTTGCCATTAAAGGCGACTAACAGGATCGGGTGGTCAGTTTCGCTGACTTTGTTGACACATGTCATCGGTTCCCAATTGCGCAGATCGATGCTCATGCTGTTGATCACTGGATTATCTGGTCCAGACTCGATTATTTACAGACCGCCGCCATATAGCTGGGATATTGCGGAGTGCGGCGTAAAACTAAACTCACTCACTCACTCCAACGTAGCACTTAACCTCTCACAAAGATCCAAGTTACAACTGTTCTTCAGTAATCCATGTTTGTCGCAAGAAGTGACCAGTAGGATCAGGTGGTCAGACATGTCATCGTGATCAAAATTTGTAGATCAATATTCATGAAGGCAGTCACCAGATTGTCCGATTTATTTAAAGACCACTGTGATGTTGGTAACCTATTGCCGCGTGGCGTCAAACAACAAAGGAAGAAACATACAACCAAACAGCTAATTTTCACCTCAGTCAGGCTCATAACAAACCAAGTGTTTGCAACTAACATGGCAATGTACCGCGCCGCTAAAGAAGAATTATTATAATTTTTATTATTATTATTATAGTATATTTATATAGCGCACATATCCACGCAACTGATGCATGCTCAAGGCGCTGGTATTTTCCCCTCGATCATTGGATGTCAATCTCAATGGCACATCGTATTATCCGTCTCAACTCCCTGGGGAGTATACAACTCTTGCTGCCACTAGGCGCACCGAGTTATTGTGGCTTTCTCAACGAGGTACCCATTCAGTTGGGTGGACTGGGACACATAGTCACAGTACTTTGTCCAAGTTTACAGCACGTTGCTGTACCCGCAACTAGGTGTTTGCATGTATTGATGTGGCCACCATCTGGTCAGATACCAACGGATTCGTGGGTTCTTTTAAGTGCACAGGGTTGTGTACTGTACACTAGGGGTTGTGACAACACTGAGAATGAAATACAACTACTAGTTTTTATCTTTTGGTCACATAGAAGATTACCTTTTGTGTGATGTAGTTTTTTAGTCATGGTCACTGCTCTGAATCTTATCCTAACTTAAAGATATTTCAGGAATATAGTAGATTTGAATGTACAAATGCAGATGCACATATCCACTGTCAGTATCAGTGAGTATTAGGGCTGGGCTGGGTCCAAAAGTTCTACCCGGGTACCCCATCCATTATTACCCTACCCGGATACCCGTTACGTTAATTCCTGACAGCAAATTTGTAAGAAATGGCAATATGTTCTTCAGCTCTAAGGCTAAAATTATGTGAAATGTTTTGTGGTCAAAGTGTCATTGAAGATAAAATCAAGGTCAGCCAACTCGACTGGTGTCTTCGTAATCTCCTAATGTAGGCTGTCACCAAATTTGAAGGTGAGGTGAGGTGAAATTGGGTTTAACATCGTGCTTGAGAATATTTCGCTCATATGACAACGTGCATGCATGTGTGTATGTGCGGCTGCTTGTACTAGCCCAGACTGAAGCTGGTTTTATAGTGCTAGCCTACTGAGATACCATGCCGCAGTGAAGCATGAATACCCCACTCACACACATTATACTGACTCCGAGTCGACCAGTCCTTGTTGTACCCATTAATGCCGAGCGCCAGGCAGGGACCAACTACCACCGGAGGCGGTCTCCAAATTTGAAGGCAATGGGTACATCAGTGCATGCGATATCGCGCCAACAAGAACCGGGACGTAAGGACGGACGCTGTTAATAATTACCCGGGACCATTCTCCACTTCCTCCAAACTAAGGTGGTGAGTGATCAAGGGTCATTATGATAATGAAATTAAGGTGGAGAATAGTGCAGGGTAATTATCATGGAATTAAGGTGGTGAATGGTCCAGGGTAATTATCATAATGAAACTAAGGTGGTGAAGTCCAGGGTAATTATCATAATGAAACTAAGGTGGTGAAGTCCAGGGTAATTATGATGATGAAACTAAGGGTCCGTGTTAGTTATTACATAATGAACACATAATACACTATCGCGAACAATTGTTCCAGAAACAGCAGCTGTATCTTCCACAGGACACAAAACAAGCCATGTATATGAGGCATATATTTATTAAGGCAAAGGTCGGACATTGAGTCCACAGAAGACATACAGCTTTGACCAATGTGAGGAACAGTTGCATAGCTTCAGGACAAGTTGCTGTCGACAATATAGGAGTAACGGTAGCACTAAGCAATGGTGGTGAGATATCAATAGTAAACAGAATAATGGTATTGGTGGACAGGCTTTGACAGACGCAATGTTTGTATTTTCACTGGCCTGATGACATAATAGCTGACAGTAAGCACCGTTAGAAGATAACATGGAAGCTTAACAGCCAAGTGAGAGACCTTTACTTGACAAAACAGGTGGAACTACGATTTGAAAAACTGGGTCCACACAATACCCAATTGAACAAAACGTGATGGTTGGCATGTAAAGTTTCTGAAAGGGGAGGGGAGATTTTCACATACCCTGTACGTCCCCAGCAACCATTACTTAAGGTACTTGAAGTTGATGGCAAGATGAGGTATCTGATGAAAACTCGCATTCATCATGTGTGCTGAATTCAAGGTACCTTCACAAAGATCCAACCACACAGAAATATATAATTTTCTAGTATCGATCAAATATTGTGACCTCTTACACTATAGCTTAAAAATCGGTTTACAAGCTTGGCTAGCATTCACACGTTTGTATCTAGCACTGTGCTACTGAAAACATGTTTGACAGGGCAGTGTCTGGATTGCAGTATCACAGCAGGGGACACAAGAAATGGGCTTCACACATTGT
The DNA here is from genome assembly GCF_003918875.1 of Haliotis rubra. Classification (NCBI taxonomy): domain Eukaryota; kingdom Metazoa; phylum Mollusca; class Gastropoda; order Lepetellida; family Haliotidae; genus Haliotis; species Haliotis rubra. The sequence goes on from NW_025767457.1 coordinate 2,317,217, forward strand.
ACCCAAGTAGGGAATCGAACCCGAGTCTTCGGCGTGAGAAGTGAATGCCATAACCACTTGGTTGTCCCACCGCCCCTACCTTCGTGTTCACAGCTGAGGAACTCGGGTGGGAAAACGTGTATTGCACTGATAGACACGAGGTAACCCTGTTTACATCCATAACAATGTCACTGTAGATCACACAGGCATATAATTCAACTAAGAGCACAGGAACAGTGATGCACCACTGGCCAAACTCAAGGGGTGTTGGGCCAAACCCATCCAAATATGGACATATAATTTGGGGCGTCAACATGACATTCAACATTCAAATGTGTGTTACAAGATAAATTGAAATCAGAACTGTAGGATAGAGAAGAAAATTTGGAATCTTAGAAACAGAAAGTTGTGTTTTGCAAGACTGGTCATATTCAGACATATGGGATGGTGGCCATTGCAAACATAGCGAGTATGAGATTACAGTATCATGGCAGAGAATACCAGAGGACTTTACATGTCACACTGGGAAACAAAACTGCCTCTCACATGACAAGTTAATTACTGTCTTGGTGCATCACTGGTTCCACGTGGACAGCCGATAATCGTGACTCCTGTAGCAAGTGCAGGCTGCAGATGAACAGGTATATTTTGCCTCACCACATGTAAAGCATTCTACAAGCACCCAACTGCCACAAAATACCAAATGAACACACATTTTCCAAGATAAAAAGCATATGTATATAGTACAAATGTTGCGGTTAAAGAAACGGGAATTATCAAAACATACCCGGTACCTCAAATGTGTACAGTAAGGAACATCTTGAAACAATTAATTATGTCCATGATAAGAAAAATATTTCAAAGCATCTTAATTCCAGCTCTGACAAAAACTTGTACTTGTAAAATGTCTAAAAATCATCAAGCCGTTAGAACATGGTGTTTTCCACCCAAAAGTCAAAATATGGAGTAGCTGAACAGTTGATATGCTGTTGACATTCTATTACAACCGGAATCTATTCCAAAAACCAATTTTCCAATGACCCCAATAGGAAAGAAAGCTGTTAAAAATAGTGCAATATTTATCAACACGATCAACATCTGACATTTTGCACAATGACTTACTCTCAACAAATTCTGGCATACTGTATTTAAATAAAAATATGTAGCAAAATATTTTGATGTTAAACCATTCTGAAAGACTGTACTGTGAAGGGAAATGTACATCAAAACTGAAATATGTATACGCTACGGCTGGCTGCCAGCAGTATCCCTGGATTCGGAAATGTTGGTCGCGTCACAATCATAATGTACTGAGTATCTGATGCTGTGAGCTACGGAAGTACAAAGGCATCGAAATAATACTTCACTTTTGAAATAGCATACACATTACTAATAACTTGAATACTTATCATGAAAGTTCACCAACAGGAATGAAGAGATTCATGATTACAAATGTGGTTACCGTGGCTACATGAATATGAACCTTAGCTTAAAATATAGATATGTGGTCATTATGGGACAAAGCAGAGATTGTATCGCAGGCAATTATAGGGACTCTTGAGAATGAACATGCAGAGAACATTCATACACTGATTCAATCTGCTAGGCTCTCAATGTTGCAGGTGGTTGCCAGGGAAACAAGGAAATTCCAACAAATTTACCAGATTTTATGCATTTGTTGTGTCAAATCCCACATTTATCACCAAGCACTATTTGACAAAGCCCCAGAACAGCTTCCCAAAGAGTCCCTTTAATGGATGCCAGACGATTACTGTCACGGTATGCATACATCATTATGTAGACATGCTATTTGTAGAAACAATAGTGTCTCAATAACCAGCAGCATCAAACAGACAGAACTAAAATATGTAACGGGGGCTTAAAGAAATATAAAACTGTACATTTCATACACAGTGGCTTCATTGATCGTTCAGTCTTGCCAGTCCTTCTTTATTTCCATTCCGAACTGCCACTCCAAGTACTTGTTCTTATCATCATCTGTGAATAGACTTTTGATGACGTATGTGCCTCGGGCCAACATTCCTGAGGGGACATCTTCCAAGGCTGTTGTGTAGCAGTGGAGTTCCTTCTTCGGACCGTAGCTGCCAACCATCATCTTCATGGTCTCCACTATAGAAAGAAGGGATGGACAGGATAAGTGAGTGAGTGAGTGAGTGAGTTTTACGCCTCACTCAGCAATATTCCAGCTATATGGCGGCAGTCTGTAAATATTCGAGTCTGAACCAGACAATCCAGTGATCAACAGCATGAGCATCGTTCTGCGCAATTGGGAACTGATGACATGTGTCATGACACGTAGAACAATGCTCATGTCAGTCACTTTACTCTTAGCTGGAATATTACCGAGTGTGGTGTTAAATAACATACAAAACGGTTAAAGTGAGGTGAGGTGAAATTGGGTTTAACGTCGTGCTTGAGAATATTTCGCTCATATGACGACGTGCATGCGTGTGTATGTGTATGTGTGGCTGCTTGTACTAGCCCAGACTTAAGCTGGTTTTATAGTGCTAGCCCACTGAGATACCATGCCGCAGTGAAGCATGAATACCCCACTCAGACACATTATACTGACTCCGAGCCGACCAGTCCTTGTTGTACCCATTAATGCCGAGCGCCAGGCAGGGACCAACAAGTACCATATTTTAACGTCTTTTGGTATGACGCGGTCGGGGATCGAACCCGCAACCTTCCGCTCTCCGGGCGGACGCTCTAAACACTACACCACGGAGGCGGCCCGGTTAAAGTGAGGAAACAAATATGATGGCCAGGCTTGCTGACTGGACCATGACAGTGGATCACTGGACCATGACAACATGGAGCATTGCTCATAATATCAGTCATTCGATTGTCTGTTCCAGGCTTGAATTTTTGTTAAACAAAAAATCGCAAACATACTACTAATAAACAAACTGTACTCACTAGAAATTCCTTTCCTGGTAATTTTCTGTTTATACACCAGGCCACAGACAATTTCCCTTTGCACATAGAAGTAGATTTTTATCTTATATTGTGTTCCTTCTTTTACGATAAATGTTCTCAGCTTTGACAGTTCACCTGTGAAGAAAAGAACCAATTGATCATAAGCTGATCATATAGGATGCCAAAATAAAAAATTATCTTCAGATCTGTGTGGCAACATGTCTGTGTTTGATTATGTCATGCCTTAATACTTAATAATAAGACTGCGTATTGGGAAATAAATTGCATTGAAGTATATTGTGATACAGGCATTGCGATATGCATTGCAATATATTTGTAGCTAAATTATTTGACAGTGAGTGACACTGATAGTCAATGCAATGGAATTGGTTCTATTAACATCAATCTCAAAAACAGGTTGGATAGTAGGGAATACAATCGGTAGAATGTACAGAATATCATTTTTTCAATTGTTTAACATGAGATGTGAATGAAAGTCTATGCAGATTTCACCTTAAATCATAGAAACAAAACTGGTTATAATATACTGGATTTGAGAAAAAAATGATGCAACATGTTTTGTTTAAAATGCATATTGCCGTATTCCGGTAATATGCCTGACTGACTGACTGAGTTTAGTTTTACGCCGCTTTTAGCAATATTCCAGCAATATCACGGCGGGGGACACCAGAAATGGGCTTAACACATTGTGCCCATGTGGGGAATCGAACCCGGGTCTTCGGCGTGACGAGCCAACGCTTTAACCACTAGGCTACCCCACCGACCCCGGTAATATGCAGTCCTACTAATACCCAGAACAACCAAATTCATGGCCCCTAATAGTAATATGCAATGTTGCGCACTTCCAAATTTGGTGAAGAGAACAAAAGTTATTTATCCTAAAATGTTTTAATCGTGTTCAAGCTCACTAAAAATCTTTAAGAAGTCTGGGATTAGAGCTGTATTACCAATATAGGTAGAAGAATGTAAAAAATACCCCCTATAATGACAACATTACTAAGAGGCTTCCTACCTGTGAGATCCATCTCTATTTCTGCTCGGCCCTCTGAGCAGAAAGCCAGTTTTTCTACAATAACATTGCGGGGATCGTCAGGCTCTGAAAGAAATATTACAGATCACTATTACACAGTCCAAACATAATTACCTGCCACATTACTGGAAAAAAATTCTCTGCAGGTCACTTTCGATGCATATTCATATCCAATTGTGACCATCCATTCCCCATCCTGACTGAAATCTATGAGGATTCTGGTTATGGACATATGTCTCCTGAAACCTGTGCTTGTCATAAAGTGACAAAATGACCAGTAGATCAGCCTAAATGACTTGATTGTGTTTGCTTTGTTTGGTTGTTGTTTAAAGCTGCACTCGGCAATGTTCCAGCTATAAAGTGGCAGCCTGTAAATAATGACGTCTGAAACCAGACAATCCAGTGATCAACATCATGAACATCATAATGACTTGTGTCATTGTCTCTCATTTGTGTTGATAGATGCTCATGATGGCAACCACTGGAATGCCTGGGTCTAGATTTTCGAAGCTCTCTTAGTGCTAAGTTAGTCGTAAGTTAATGTTAATGCATGGCACTTACGACTATCTTAGCGCTAGCTAAGAGAGCTTCGAAAATCTAGGCCCTAGTCATTAGGGCTGCAATGAATACACTATGTGGTGAATATGATACAGTATCATGAATATTGGGTAACTAATACAAATAATTATTCATGAATACAATATTGTAGTTAAGTGATTGATGCACAATATGGAACGCCCATGTTGACAGTTTTGATTTGTCACAGCAATAACCAGTGATCTCATGACACTCAAATTTGGTATGTAATACTGACTGACTGAGTTTGGTTTTACGCCGCTTTTAGCAATATTCCAGCAACATCACGGCGGGGGAAACCAGAAATGGGCTTCACACATTGTACCCATGTGGGGATTCGAACCTGGGTCTTCGGCGTGACGAGCCAACGCTTTAACCACTAGGCTACCCCACAGCCCTGGTATGTAATAGTTATAGTCGACAGTACCATGTGCGGCCTTGGCAAACTAACATGACTTGCGCTACTGCATTGCTAGTACATATTCAATCCTTGCATATCTCACTTTCCAAAAGAACACAAGGGTTCAAGTAAAATATGCTCCCTTAAAAAATCGGAAATATTCGATTAATATTCGGTTTTGGTGACCACGAATAACGAATTGAATTCATGAAGGGCTTCGGTTCGATTCACCGAATATGCGAGTGAATCGTTACAGCCTTAGTGGTCATGCAGCTGGAATGTTGCTGAGCATACAGTTTAACAACAAATCAATCAACCAGGTTTGTTGGTTCTCGTATAAACATGGGGTTTTGAGGCTGTGCTGGAATCCCAAGAGAAAGATCTGGGATGTCTGGGATGCTGTGATGGAACTGAAACCCACATGATAATGACGTACTAGTCTGTGCACTCTTTGTTCAACATCGAGACCGCCTCCGTGGTGTAGTGGTTAGAGCGTCCGCCCGGAGAGCGGAAGGTCGCGGGTTCGATCCCCGGCTGCGTCATACCAAAAGACGTTAAAATATGGTACTTGTTGGTCCCTGCCTGGCGCTCGGCATTAATGGGTACAACAAGGACTGGTCGGCTCGGAATCAGTATAATGTGTCTGAGTGGGGTATTCATGAACCCAATTTCACCTCACCTTGTTCAACAACAAGTGTCCCTTAGGGCAATGTAGAGATTGACCATGAATTATGCTTCATCAGCCGCTTCAGTGATCAGGCGACACACTGATGATATGTTGGCATGTTTTGCATTCCATCTGTCACCATGTCTTAAGTGTACAACAAACTCTGAAAGGTAGTTGAGTTTCCTAAAACAGCTAAGTCATACCAGCCACATTCACACCTTAGTCTCTTTTGTCCATGCTAAGGTCAGACTTATTGTTCATTTTCTATAACAGATTCTTTGAACAAAAAGAAATTGCTGGATGAGGGAAGGAACATATACAAAACAACAACTCCATAAACTAAAATACAAACCAAATCATCTGTTTATTACAGTGCTAGAAGAGTGGTACGTCCAACTTTATGCAAGTATTTCAACCTAATACTGTATGCTGGGTAGTCATTGTGCACTCAAAACAATACTATGAAATACAAAGAAAACCAGTAGTTTTGTTGATATGCTCTGGAAAACAAACTCCTATGAACTGAATCATCATTAAACTTCTTGCCATGAAAATGAAAAACAACCCCACCCCCAACTCCCTACACGGTCAAAGCCACTGGTTGAAAAACTTGCCTTTGTGTTTCATAAGTTTTGTGGAAGAATAGTTTCAGAGATATGATCCAGACAAACACACCACTGAATTAAGTCAAACTTGTTGACATGTTAAATAAACAAAAACATTCAAACATTCAAAAGGCAACAGCTGACAACCAGGTCTTGTGTCTTCCAAGTTTCATGAAAGAATACTTATTAGTCTTAGCTGTAATGTCAGGACAAACACAACACTATGATCTGTGACAAGAGGAGTCAAAGTTGCCTTAGAAACACAGAAGAAGAAAAAAACTAAATAAGAAAAGGTGCCAGTTGACAACTTGGTATTTCTGTGTCCAAAATTTCATGAAAAAGTACCTATTAGTCTTATGAAATATGATCAGTACTACCAAAAATCGATCAAGGATGTACAGATAACTAAATCCAGCCCTATATTTTCTTCATATTTTGGTCTTATTGACTAGAATTGTAGGAATAAAGAGGGAAAAGGGAAAAAAAATTAATAAAAATGATCAACATTTTTTGACAAATGAAGCACTAAGGTTGTAACGATTCACTCGCATATTCCGTGAATTGAACCGTAGCCCTTTATGAATTCAATTCGTTATTTGTGGTCACCAGAACCGAATATTAATGAATATTTCCGATTTTTTATGGGAGCATGTTTTACTTGAACCCTTATGTCCTTTTTCGAAGTGAGATATGCAGTAATGGAATATGGTTTGCGAAGGCCACACATGGTACTGTCAGCTATAACTAATACACACCAAATTTGAGTGTCATGAGATCACTGGTTATTGCTGTGACAAATCAAAACTGTCAACAAGGGCTTTCCATATTGTACATCAATCACTTAACTATAATATTGTATTCATGAATAATTATTCGTATTCGTTACCCAATATTCATGCTACGTATCATATTCGCCACATAGTGTATTCGTTGCAGTCCTAGTAACCACTCAAAATAATCTGCAACTTCAACTTTAAGTTCAAGCTGCAAAACTTCCTGAGGCCTTAATTAAAGTCAGACCCACTGTCTTCTGAGGCACTGGGTAACAATTGAGCAAAACTATAAACGAAAAAACACCAACAATTAAAATTTCAAAAATCACAACCTGCCTCTTGACACCAAATTCGGCTGTGCACAATTGTGGACTGGATAGGCAGAAAGAAAGCAGTTGTCCAAATAAATTATTTACACGTCTGCTAATGGCATGGTGATTGCTGAGAGTTACTCCCCTTCCGCCGAGAAATCAATTGATATTCTAATGCAGCTGCCACTTTATATATATTTCATATTTGCAAATATCTGTTCATTTGTTCCATTGATCTATAATAAAAGAAAAAATGGTCTGGCCGACATTGTTGATGCACTGGTGCTTATCACCCACCCCACCAACAATACCAATATACTGACAATCATTACAATCCAAAATGGACACTTGTTATCCCCCTTAGTTCCGAACATCGACATGAGATAGTTCAGTAATGGCTGTGACGAATTTGCAAAAACAGCCTTGCTGTCATTAGAAACACTAAAACAGTTGGTTCATATCCTTCAAACAGGGAGTTGGTTTAACCCTGCTTTGAACAGTGTATCCTTCAGATCACAGAACATCAGCATGAAATGGAATGAACACATACAGTGATGCAGGTCACAGACATTACCAATTAGTGAGTGAGTGAGTTGTGTTTTACACTGCTTCTAGCAATATTCCAGCAATATCACAGCAGGGGACACCAGACATAGGTTCACACACTGTACCCATGTGGGGAATCGAACCCGGGACTTTGGCGTTACAAGTGAACATGTTAACCACTGGGCTACTCCACCGAACCTTTACCAGTTTAACAAAAGTCAAAAGCTTGTGTATGGTGCTGGCGAACCAAGACATATCTTACATCTACACCCCAGTCATAGTTTGTAGAAAATTGCCAGTTTGACAACCCAATATACACAATGATAATAATAATAATATGGCCACTGATATAGCGCTGAACTCCACACTGCAGGTACATGCTCTAAGTGCAGACAACATGATGGGCATTATTACCCCCGGATAACCCAATCTGCTTTTGAGACGCTAGGCGGTTAACAGTCATGTGACATATATCACCAGGTACCCATTCTCTGCTAGATGAACAGAGGCAATTTTGAACAAACTTGCTTGCCTAAGGCGTGACCACATAGGTGCTTCATTGTGGGGCAGAACAGAAGTCAGGAGTCAACTTGCCAAGCACAGTCACATATCCAAAGACTCTCCGTGACCAATGTTGCGTAACTCCACCTTATTTGTGAACTGTGCTATATACACAAAACCACACACCACCACAATGTACGCACATATTGGATACAACTGTCGAATATAAATACCTAACATCGAGATAACAGGGGTTGAACATTATTTTTAAACTCCACTGGACACAGGTCCAGTAAACTTTCAAAATCCACTTGACTAAATATTAATTTCACTTGACCACAATTAACAATTTGGTTTCTTTTGCAAATAATCTTTATCAATTGGTAGCAATTGCATTTTTATTACATCATCAAAATACAGATATCAAAACAATTCAGTAGTTTGGCACTACTGTACCACGGTAAAGTATAATGTGGATATTTACTCGACCGCCCGGGGAATTTGACTCGACCCGGCAATGGTATTTTTCAACCCCTGGATAATGACTATCTTAATTTGTTTCCATTTTGCACAGCCTTGATACCCCCATGTTGTAGCAAAACTATTTAGTATTCCCTGAACATGATCATATTTCCATACAGATGACACGACAGAAACTTAAAATATAGCAGACATACTTGGTGGATCACTGACTTCCCCAAGCAACGTCTTCTTGTACTTCTGTAAGCTCTCATCATCTTCATCCAGCTTCTGGATCTCATTAAGCGTCTTCTGCGCAGGTGGTTTGTAGTTAGGATTGTCTACGTCATCTTCTCCAACTTCAACGGGCTCTTCATTTTGTTCTGCCATTTTACTGAATAAAAACAATATGGACAATATCAGGCATGAAGCTGGGCATTTGCCAATTTGTTTATGTTAAAGCTATCCTGGGAGATACTTGACACAGTTGAATTTCAGTCCCTGTCTGTGTTATTCCAATATGTCATCACTAAACAGCACTGAGTGAGTGAGTTTAGTTTTACGCTGCACTCAGCAATATTCCAGCTATATGGCGGCGGTCTGTAAATAATCGAGTCTGGACCAGACACTCCAGTGATCAACAGCACGAGCATCGATCAACGCAAATTGGGAACCAATGACATCTGTCAACCAAGCCAGCAACCTTTAGTCGCTTCTTACGACAAGCATGGGTTACTGAAGATTCATTCTAACCCAGACCTTCACGGGTCACTAAACAGCACTGATTCAGGATACTAAATGTTCCTGATCAAGCAACAAACCAACTCAGTCTAAGTAAACTTAGGCTCAGTATTACACTGCTATACAGAGTCTAACAAACCCTAGGAGAAGGTCCCGTCAGCTAACCTTTGAGCGACCTATGTCCGTCCAATCGAACACGAGACGGATGAACAGATTTAACCAAACTGATCATCGATTATGGATCCAACTAGTGTTGAATGAGTTTAGTTTTACGCCACACTCAGCAATATCCCAGCTATATGGCGGCGGTCTGTAAATAATCGAGCCTGGACCAGACAATCCAGTGATCAACATCATGAGCATCGGCCTGCGTAGTTGGGAACCGATGACATGTCTCAACCAAGCCAGCGAGCCTGACCACCTGATCCCGTTAGTCACCTCTTACGACAAGCATGGGTAACTGAAGGTTTATTCTAACCCTGACCTTCACGGGTAACTAGTGTTGAAATTATTTGTTGTTCCAAAGAGGAAAATATATAAACTTATCAACTAAAATAAAACTGCTGTCAAATTAACAACTTAATATAAAAATTAAATATGATGCATTGATGTTAAAGTACGGTAAAAGAAAGTTGTGAGTGCTCAATAATGATTTCAAATGTATCTTCCAGAGGCATCAAATCAAAACTATTTCTTGATGTGAAAAACACATTATTTTTGTCAGGTCCAAACATAACTGAAACCTTAAGTGCTTTTTTTTAAAACACTAAACTTCAACTTAAATACATCTTGAAGGCAAAATGCAATGAGTAATGTGATCAATTCTATTTTCAAAGTTTGATGAAGAAACCAAACAGAACTTGAAGGTCAATGATATTAGCCTTTAAACAAATTATCTAGAAGCTCTAATTAAAAAAGGAGATGTTATAATGCTTAGTAAAACACAGTCTCCTCATACAATATATATCTTTTGAAATAAATCACACAGGTATTTGTAATTAAGATTCAAAGCTGCTTCTAAAGTAAATCACTTTGTAACCTTACCCCATACCATGTGTATAAGGATATAGGGCATTTACAATGTGATATCGTATTGTAATAAAAATTGAAACTCTATTGCATTACATGCAGGATACATACTTAGGCCATGCAAAATATTGTTCGTCATTTGGCGTTACTTTTGAAACTGAGTGATGGTAATGTATTTCAAAACTTTTCAATGCCCTTTCAAAGTTAGTGACAAAATGCAAAAAATCACCAAACAGGAAAATGACTCAGTATTAAGGTGCATCTTAGAAACTGATTTTCAATTGCCTGAGCATTCTGTTTGTAACCATTCATAAATAATGCATTGTCCTGTCACCTAAGTTCCAAACATTTTCGATGTGTCAGCAACAGAAATATCAATATCATCATCATCATCATCATCATCATCATCATCATCAACAATTCTGTATACAACCAGAAACAGTGAGTTTCGGTTTACGCCACACTCAGCAATATTCCAGCTATATGGCGGCGGTCTGTAAATAATCGAGTCTGGACTAGACAATCCAGGGATCAACAGCATGATCATCGATCTGCGCAACTGGGATACGATGACATGTGTCAGTCCAGTCAGCGAGCCGGACCACCCTATCCCGTTAGTCACCTCTTACAACAAGCATGGGTTGCTGAAGACCAATCCTAACCCGGACCGTCACAGGTCATAACCAGAAACAAATCATGTGTGTATTTTGTATTGATGCAGAAGTGTCCTAAGACACACAACAATGTATACAATGGTATGATATTACACATGCAGTAAAGACGTCAAGATAAATAATTTATATCTCCCCGACCTACACGACCTAAAACCTGTATCTATGCCTATGATTGTGTCTTGTACAGTTGGCTATGTTTAAGTTTGTGTAACACATGCAGTAAAGATGTCCAAACATATAAATTACACCTCCCTGACCTACATATGATTTGAAACCTTTATTTAGCCTCTATCAAGTGACTGGATCGGAGTAGTGTTATTTGTTAGTGCAGTATGCTTATGGGTCAGTGTGAGCATATGCATGACATTGTGTTGATGTTCATGTATGTTCATGTATGTTCATGTTCATGAGTGAGTGAGTGAGTGAGGGAGTGAGTGAGTGAGTGAGTGAGGAGTGAGTGAGTGAGTGAGTGAGTGAGTGAGTGAGTGAGTGAGTGAGTGAGTGAGTGAGTGAGTGAGTGAGAGTGAGTGAGTGAGTGAGTGAGGTGAGTGAGTGAGTGAGTGAGTGTTTTAGCAATATTCCAGCAAAATCATTTCAGGCTACACCAGAAATAGATGTTAATGTGACCGGTTATTTATGTACTGGTATGTTCATGCAGCAATCTGTGTGTGGTGGGGTTGGAGTGGAGTGGAGTGGAGTAGTGAAGGGTGGGTAGTGCTGAGGTGTATTTAAAATGTATTATTTATCTCGCTATTTAACACTAGAGATTTCATCATTTGAAATTTCACTTTATAACTCATGTAAAACTTAGATATTAGTCATACAGTAAGCATGGTGAGAAACTTAGAACTAATAGAAGTGATACATAAAAGGGTGAAAAATTGTGGATGACAACCTTTATCCCGATAATACATAAGTTAACATCTATAAATTTTACTGTTTAAACCTTAAGCGTGTTATTAACTAAAACAGTTCCAATATTTCACCACCTATTTGAAGTCAAGCTTTGATAATTTTGAAGTCAAGCTTGGCTATTAGACCAAATTTGTCATTTGTAATTAATAACCTCAGATACTTAGATCCTGAATTAAATCATGTGTCAATGAAATATTGGAACTATTTCAGTTAATAACATGGTATAAACCCAATCACTATTTCTAAGTGATCCTTTATGTCTGTATTTTCCTGGTGAGTAGCTGCACATGTTGATCCTTCATCACCATTACTTCCTCATGCAAACAAAACAAGTGACTAGTGATTTCCTATCAAAGGATATTCATCTTATATAACAATCAATCTTGTCTCCGTCTACAAAAATGTACAAACAAAAGCAGTGCAAAGGGTATCTGATAACAGTGAAGTTATGTTAGAAAGGCAAAGAATATGCCTTTTCATAGACAGGGAAATTAAACTGCAAAGAGATTTTGTTGGGTAAAATGGGATAATATATATAACATGGAATAACATGATTTAGTGGATGAATATCAAAGTTCAACATATACTGAACCGCAAAAGAAACGCGACTTTCCAAAACCAAATGCAAAATTTTGTTCTTACAAGGTTGTGTTTTTATTGTGATTGTACCATTTTGTTAACATGTTTTGCAATCCAAATTGACAGTTACTACCAACATTAGTGTGTTTTCTGATAAAAAAGCATATCGACCAAACGTACCTAAAAAGACAAACGTGGTAAAAGGTTCCGTATGACATTTGTGAAATTGAAAATGCACGTGCAGATCGCGACAACCCTACCAATGAAAGCCGAGTCCAAAACTTGCCTGAAATCATTCTTGTGTTGACACAACCGCCATACGACGACTTACAAGAGATGAGAGGAATCAAGCCTTGGGACGATTGCAAGCTTGCCAGGCTGCTCGGAGGGTAGCCAATTATATTAATGTTCATGTTAGGACAATCTGCCGACTGCAGGAACGGTATCAGGCCACTAACAGCATCCCAGACCGTCCACAAAGTGGACAACCTGCAGTAACATCACAACGTGAAGACCGACAGATTGTGAGCTATCATCTGCAGGATCGCTTCGCCAGAGCCACGGAAACAGCTCGCCAGACCACTTGGACTCACAAGAGGCCCATTAGTGCCGATACAGTGCGTCGACGTTTGCGCGAAAGAAACCTCTGCTGTCACAGACCATGTTGTGGTCCTGTCCTCACCGCCAAAACCGACTGCAATGGGCAATTCACGTCAAAATTGACTTTATCGAGAATGGAGAACTGTGCTTTTTTCTGATGAGAGCCGATATTGTGTTTCGACAGCAGAGTGAGAGTATGGAGAAGGCATGGGGAACGGTTTTCCAATGCGTGTATTGTTGAAAGAGATTCGTGGGGTTATCCTAACATCATGGTGTGGGGTGCAATTGATCTGAACAGAGAGTTGGCCCCGTGGTGTTCCAGAATCACGGTCCAGGACGAAGAAATGGCGTGACAGCTGCTCGCTATACTGACCGAGTCATAAGACCCCACGTTGCACCACATTTTGAAAGTCACAGAAATCACATCTTCCAGCAAGACAACGTTCGTGTACACATGGCCAGAGCAACACTGGACTTCCTAAGACAACGTGGCATCCAATCCCTTCAATGGCCTGCACTCAGTACGGATTTAAGTCCAATAGAACACCAAAACAACCCCTACCTACCCTAGTTCTGAAATGTAGGAAATCGGAACCACAACATTTATTTTGGGGGGCCTCAGCAATATTCCAGCTATATGACAGAGATTTGTTAATAATCAAGTTTGGACCAGACAATCCAGTGATCAACAGCATGAGCATCGATCTATGCAAATTGTGATACGACAGTGTGTCAACCATGTGTGCAAGTCTGACCACCTAATTCCGTTAGTCCCCTCTTAGGACAAGCATGGGTTGCTGAAGACCAATTTCAGTAAGGATCTTCATGGGTACAATCCTAGTTAAGAAACATGTTAAAGCAAAAACAAGCTACAACAAACACTTCCCTCCTATTCTTAGTAATACTATAGTCTGTTTGTAGTGAAAACGTACCGATGAATTTCACTCTAAATAAAAAAGTAAATCGATTAAAGCGAAATTAAGATTGCCAATCCACATAATTTTACCTTGCCAAATGAACATTTAAATCTCAGAATTTTATTCAACTTAGGATAAAAGTTGTTTGACAAACAATTATAGTTTCAAATCGCTATTATTGGTTTCTATTACAAGGGGGTATGCACATTAGATGAAACACCGAGAACAAGTAGGGTTGGTCTAAGTTAACGCTCATCATGTACCGCACGTGCATTTGTTTCACTGTTCCATCTACTGCGCTTACCCCCTTGTAATACAAACCAATAATGGCTATTTGAATCTATGATTGTTTGTTAAACAACTTTTATCCTAAGTTGAATAAAATTCTGAGATTTAAATGTTCATTTGGCAAGGTAAAATTATGAGGATTCGCAATCTTAATTTCACATAATTTGATTTACTTTTTTATTTAGAGTGAAAGACATCGGTACGTTTTCACTGCAAACAGACTATATATCATGTGATGATACCTAATCAACAGCAAAAGTACTTAATGATTATTTTGCCGATTAGGCAAAAGTGGAGTGAATGAGTGAGCATGGTTTTATGCTGCTTTAAGCAATATTCCAGCAACATCATGACAGGGGAAACCAGAAATGGGCTTCACACATTGTTCTATGTGGGGAATCAAACCAAGACCTTCAGTGTGACGAGCGAATGCTATAACCACTTGACTACCCCACCGGCCCGGCAAAAGTTGAAATGTGGATATATACACTTCCTAATATTAGTCAAATTACTTAATTACAAACTCTGTAACACATTTATCAGAGCTAAGCCAACCACCCTGCCCTTAGGCCCCCAAAAATATATGTCAGTTTCCGGTAACCCGACCAACCCTATCCTTACCCACCCGACCCTAAATCTTTTTTTAACCAAGTCAAAATCATGACAGGAGTGCATTTCAACTCATCATTTTCATCCAAATTGAGTATGATATTTTCAAGTTTTTCAGTGTACGTAGGGCTAAAATGGATTGCATTGAATTGGCATAATGGGCTATCACTGACAAAACCTGCAAATAAATAACATAAATAATGATTTGATATAGAAATCTATCAATATTTCATCACAAGGCATTGTAACAACACGATATGGTATCCTTGAAGACATTCTCAGGTGCCTACCTGGTGCTACTACAACAAAAAAAAAAAAAAAAAGAAGATAAAACCGACCCACCCACCCTATTTTCAAAAAGCATGTAATAGGAAACAGACATCTTTTTTGGCCTGAGCCTTTAACTCTCTTCAATATGTGATCAGCTAAATGCAAATTTCCTTCCATCAGGAAAGAAGCTTTGGTGCTGCAAAGATAAAAAATTTCTTGTTGCAGGAATTGTAAGTGTTTGGATGGACATCGCATATACCAGTTTCACCAATGTTCATCGAAAATCTGTATAATTCCCTCCATTAGAAATTAATGCAGTATTTTACCTACATTAACAATTAAGGTCTGCAGCAACATTTGAAATTGGCCCTTGCTGAACTGCCAATAGTTAGGTACCAGGTACCACAAGAACATGTAAATGTTTGTTATTTTAAAAGTTTTGGTTCATGTCATCCTTAAACATGCAAAGGTGGGTTATAAAAGTCAGTTTTATGGCATTTACGTTTATGATACAAAACATCGTAATGACAGACATATGCCCATTTAATGAAAAAATAATGTTTCAGTTAAAAAATGCAAACTAACAGTAAGTATAAGTACAAGATACATATGGTCTAATATAGTAAAATTGATAGCTAACAGTGTACTTAAAATTCACCACGAAGAAATAATCTTCTCAACTTATCTTCCAGCCAAACGCAGACTTCATCAGTCGAACATGCCTCTTTAATTTGCATAAGTTATTTACAACTTACATCTGAAGGCAATGGGACTTTAAGAAAATCATATAATGGCCTCGATACATGTTAAAACGAATGATTTGTTGAATACATAACAAAAAGACTACTTTTGTCATTTACATGTTATATTCTTAAGAATGTGCAAGTGTTCGTGCCAGTGGCAACTACTTGACTGACTCATACGCTGTCGCCGGCTCAAGATATGAGTAAGATCGGCAAGTAATAATTATTCCTACTGTAAAATCATTATTCAGTGATAACATGCTAAGCATTTACATCACATACATGCAAAAAAGATATTTAGTTTAAATATTACACACGCATTACATACCAAACTTATCCAAAACCCACAAAGCAATGAACCGACACCTTCGTTGAATGGCGGATAAAATCACTTCCGGTTAGAGCGGAGGTGATACAGAATGTAGTCCCCACTGAAATATATTAATAGAAAGTGGACGATTTTGCATTTACATCAAAAACACATGCAGTGAAACTAAATGATTCTCAATGTACTTGGCATACTTTATTAATGCAGATGGAAAAGTATAATTATGAGTTGACCTTTGACCTCTTGAAGTTTGAGGAAGCACATGCAAGGCAGCTGAGAGTGCGAGTCAGCACAGTTTGGTCTCTAATGTCTGACACATGACCAGCAACGGTGAGGCCTTTGTCACTCGAGAAAATGTTGACTGCGCAGGTCAACAACACATTTGACACCACGTAGAGGCAACAATAATAAATAATGGTTGGTTGATACATATCATACCGAATGTAAACAAATAATATTGGCATTTAGCACTGATATATGCTTTCGGCTGAGTTATTCGTGAATCAGCTTTTCCTCAAACATTTTCTACTGTACACAATCGAAGGTCAGTTAAACCAGGAAGGAATATGCACAGGAGCCGTCGCTCGGCCATATCAATGAAAGTGTGCCTCTGAACAGGTGATCCTATCTAAAGGATTAGGGTGTAGCGATCAGACCAAGGATAATAACGGTGCATATCAGTTATCATATTTATATGTCTGGCTTAAAAGTAACTTACACGTTAGCAGTAGCATAGGAACATCATGGCAGATTTTGGAAACGTAAGCCTGAGTAATAATTGGTAGCATGGGTGATGCAGATCCAGACACATAATTAATATGCAGGTACCCATTGTGACCACAATAAATACTTATATTTAAAACACCAGATTAGAACAGGGGGCCTTAATTTCAGAACCTGTGCTGGTTGTAAAAGGTGGTTAAATGGATCTGGTGGTCAGGCTCCTTGACTTGACAGTATGGATCGTTAATCACAACTTCAATCACTGGATTGCCTGTTTCAGACTCTATTGTTTTAAGGCCGTCATCGTAGAGCTGGATTGTTGTTGACAAATAAATCATTTTAGCTGATCGCAGGAAAAGGAAGGAGTAATGGGAGTCTTTCTGATACATGAACTTCCTAATGATGTGCTTACATACAGATAGTGAAAGTTGATAACAGGCTTTATAACATTATGCATTCATTGGTAGTGGTTACTTTGTTATTAGGATTTTGTATCCTAATCAGAGTAGACCCGTGAAGATCCAGGGTAGAATAGGTCTTCAGCAACCCATGCTTGCCACAAAAGGTGACTATGCTTGTCGTAAGAAGCGACTAACGGGATCGGGTGGTCAGGCTCGCTGACTTGGTTGAGACATGTCATCGGTTCCCAATTGCGCAGATTGATGCTCATGCTATTGATCACTGGATTGTCTGGTCCAGACTTGATTATTTACAGACTGCCACCATGTAGCTGGAATATTGCTGAGTCGCGGGTAAAATAAACTCACTCACTTTCTTTTAATCAGAGAATGAACACTTTCAATTCAGTGATAACATGCTAAGCATTTACATCACATACATGCAAAAGATATTTAGTTTAAATATTACACACGTATTACATACCAAACTTATCCAAAACCCACAAAGCAATGAACCGACACCTTCGTTGAATGGCGGATAAAATCACTTCCGGTTAGAGCGGAGGTGATACAGAATGTAGTCCCCACTGAAATATATTAATAGAAAGTGGACGATTTTGCATTTACATCAAAACACATGCAGTGAAACTAAATGATTCTCAATGTACTTGGCATACTTTATTAATGCAGATGGAAAAGTATAATTATGAGTTGACCTTTGACCTCTTGAAGTTTGAGGAAGCACATGCAAGGCAGCTGAGAGTGCGAGTCAGCACAGTTTGGTCTCTAATGTCTGACACATGACCAGCAACGGTGAGGCCTTTGTCACTCGAGAAAATGTTGACTGCGCAGGTCAACAACACATTTGACACCACGTAGAGGCAACAATAATAAATAATGGTTGGTTGATACATATCATACCGAATGTAAACAAATAATATTGGCATTTAGCACTGATATGCTTTCGGCTGAGTTATTCGTGAATCAGCTTTTCCTCAAACATTTTCTACAGTACACAATCGAAGGTCAGTTAAACCAGGAAGGAATATGCACAGGAGCCGTCGCTCGGACATATCAATGAAAGTGTGCCTCTGAACAGGTGATCCTATCTAAAGGATTAGGGTGTAGCGATCAGACCAAGGATAATAACGGTGCATATCAGTTATTATATTTATATGTCTGGCTTAAAAGTAACTTTACACATTAGCAGTAGCATAGGAACATCATGGCAGATTTGGGAAACGTAAGCCTGAGTAATAATTGGTAGCATGGGTGATGCAGATCCAGACACATAATTAATATGCAGGTACCCATTGTGACCACAATAAATACTTATATTTAAAACACCAGATTAGAACAGGGGCCTTAATTTCAGAACCTGTGCTGGTTGTAAAGGTGGTTAAATGGATCTGGTGGTCAGGCTCCTTGACTTGACAGTATGGATCGTTAATAACAGCTTCAATCACTGGATTGCCTGTTTCAGACTCTATTGTGTTTAAGGCCGTCATCGTAGAGCTGGATTGTTGTTGACAAATAAATCATTTTAGCTGATGCTTGGGAAAAGGAAGGAGTAATGGGAGTCTTTCTGATACATGAACTTCCTAATAATGTGCTTACATACAGATAGTGAAAGTTGATAACAGGCTTTATGACATTATGCATTCATTGGTAGTGGTTACTTTGTTATTAGGATTTTGTATCCTAATCAGAGTAGACCCGTGAAGATCCGAGGGTAGAATAGGTCTTCAGCAACCCATGCTTGCCACAAAAGGTGACTATGCTTGTCGTAAGAAGCGACTAACGGGATCGGGTGGTCAGGCTCGCTGACTTGGTTGACACATGTCATCGGTTCCCAATTGCGCAGATTGATGCTCATGCTGTTGATCACTGGATTGTCTGGTCCAGACTCGATTATTTACAGACTGCCGCCATGTAGCTGGAATATTGCTGAGTGCGGCGTAAAAATAAACTCACTCACTCGTAATCAGAGAATGAACACTTTCAATTTATTATATTCCAGAAGTTTTCCTTAAAACAAATTCCAGAAAAAACTTACACACTTGTCCATCTTCCCCTTTCCAAATAAACAAAATCACCATCACATTTCATGTTATATCCTTTGCATTCTAATTGATAGCATTTTAGAAGGAAGAAGCCATCAGTCAACATGATTAATGAAGCCTATGATGACCCACGTGTCAAAAACTCTAAATTTTACTGTCCAGAGTTGCATCCCTAGTTGAATCCTAGATTTGCTTTTATGATAATTATTATGTTTATTGTGAATCTTGGTTTGTCCACACCATATCTATATATTTCATCTGGACAGGAAACAACCAAGGCTGTTATCACCTATACTTCAACTCACTTTAAGCCGCCACTGGTATTATCTAGGATTCATAACTTACTTCCCTTTTGCAATATCTGAGTAGAAAACAAATATTTTTGTAACTTGGTTTGTTTTTAATATTCTTATCTTCCAAAGGTAGGAGGTATTTTAACATTCCATTCAATATCAGTCATACATTACTGGCAAACAAGGATAAGTTGAGCGCTGACCTGACAATTGACCCGTATTAGCATGTATGAGTGCCGCCCACTGGTGCTTGCCATTGTGAGCGAAGCAGCCCCAGGTTGTCCGCGATCAAGTGTAGTGCGATGGTGGCATTCCTAGGTTTTAACAGTGCCTGTTTCGTAGATGTACATTCTTTCTCCATGTACTTAATAACATTGTATGCCACTTCTCGGGTCTGAGAATGTATTATCTGACTGTGCTTACCTAACTTTGACATGTTTAAATCTCTCGAGATATATATCTATATATCCGAATATTACCAACTTACTACACTGACCACGTGAGAGTCTTATGAGCAAGGAGTGTGCAGCTATGCACAGAATCAATTTCATCGTCATGTAATGCACGTGCACTAGCCTACATCTGCTCTACCTTTCACAAACCAAATGGGTTTCCTCATTGCCGTGCACTGCCTACTTCTCGTAAACGCGTTTTCTTACTGTTAAAGTAAGCATCAAAACCTCTTTCAGTTCCCACTTTTGAACCGCAAGAAAAGCTGCAAATTATGTAAACATTGACAAAATAGATCGCAACTACTGAGATATATTTCATTGACTTGTGTTCAAATATAAATGTAAAAATCATGAAACCTATTTAACAAATGTGGACGTTTTCTGCATGTGTATCTGTATCTCTTAACGCATTTTTGTTTATTCATCAGATCTCAGCTTTTTATGCATAATGCACAAAGCGTCAAATCTTTCTTAATGCAATTTGGTTATTGTCCCCCGCAGCAACGCGAAAGGGGGACCATATATTCAGCGGTGTCCGTATGTACGTCCCGATTCTTGTTAACACGATATCTCATGAACTGTCGTACCCAATGTCAATGTCTGTACACAAGTCAATTTGGGTGACCTTGATCTTATTTTCAAGGTCACCATGACATTTTGACCACTTTTCAAACTCTTGTTAACGCGATACCTCATGAACTGTTGTACCCAATGTCTTCAAATTTGGTGACAGCCTACATGGGGAGATTACACAGACACCAGTCGATTTGGGTGACCTTGACCTTATCTTCAAGGTCACCACGACACTTTGACCACTTTTCATATCTCATAAAACATTGCACCCAATGTCTTCAGTTATGTCGACAGCCTACATTGGGTGATTATGCAGACATCAGTGATTTCAGATATCTTGTATGTGACCAAAAAATAAAAAGCAGTAAATATGTTATAAATATTCCATTCTTTAGCGGCGGGGGACATTGCCATATTAGTGGCAAACACTTGTTTATCATTGTATTCAGGTGTGTAAAACACATAAATCAGGGTGGATGTAAATAACTACCCTGAAGTAGCTTGTAACAGAATAGGTTTTATGAAAAGTGAGTGAGTATGGTTTTACGCTGCTTTTGACAATATTCCAGCAATATCATGGCGGAGGACACCAGAAATGGGCTTCACACATTGTACCCACATGGGGAATTGAACCCGGGTCTTTGGCGTGATGAGCAAACACTTTAACAACTAGGCTATCCCACAACCCCTTTATGTGAAAGAACAAATTATTGGTTTAAGAACACCTAATAGTATGAACCCTTGGGAGTTATAAATATTAATCTCCACTGAGACTGATAACATGTAAGGAAATACTGTGTCTAAATATTATTAGGCTCACTGATTTTCCCGATAGTTCTGTTATCTGTGAAATGCTAGTCACAAGCTTACAAAGCCTTGTTATTAGTCAGTGTTGGTTAAAGATATAACTGGATGGACTAAGGGCTTCTCTCAGCATTAGGGGCGGTGGGGTGGCCCAGTGGTTAAAGTGCTCGCTCGTCACGCTGAAAACTTGGGTTCGATTCCCCACATGGGTACAATGTGTCCCCTGCCGTGATATTGCTGGAATATTGCTGAAGGCGACGTGAAACCGTACTCACTCACTCCTTCAGCATTAAGCTGGAGTACTGTTGCAAGCAGCTTGACAAAAATAAATAAATAAATAAATAAATAAATAAATTAAATAAATAAATAAATCTATAAATAAATAAATGTAATAATAAATAATTAAATAAATAAATGCTGGGAAACGAAAGTGGCTGTGATCCTGGCACACTTGTCTCCATGTCTGTCCAAATCCAGTCAGGGTTGGAATCATTTCTTGGTGTTACTAAAGGAACTGAGAAACACTTAAAGGCGTCAACAAATTTTAGTAATCATGATAATTCTGACAAAGGCGTCAGTAACAATGAAAATGTCAGTAAGAAGCCCAAACTCTGTCATATTATTCGCAATGTAGGGCTACCTGCACACAGTGGCTACATATCGAGGGTCATAACGCACATCATTTGTACAAATCCTATAATTCAAAATCCATTTGCAACCAGGCCAGGATGCAGATATTTTCAAAGTTCTATGTTAATCACACACAAAGTGTCGTAAGACCATGCCAAGGCAATTGAAATTTCTGAAAGTCTCATTGTTGTTTGACCTTTATATTTCCTGAAGTTTGGCTTGAAATAGCTAGACATAACAATATTTAATCATTCTAGTTTCTTATACATTGGTGCATGCACTAATGGCTTGTAATGTTTTTAAAAAATGTAATATGACTTAAGATATCTTATTTAACTCCTAAAAATAATTTTGAGAATCAGGGCAACTCACCAAATTAGATGTCACCCCTTTATGATTTAAAGAGTAAATAAGCCTGATTATTGGAGAAACTATTGTGAATCGAAATGGTAATACAAAACCAATTAGGGACCGTTCATAATTTATGGCTAGGGGGTTGATGATGATTTTTATGGAGAAGCATGTACAATGTGAATTAACACACACACACACACACACACACGTACAAAGTAACTGCCCCCCCATGTCATGTACAAAGTCAATGCCCTCCCCTCCTTTCCATATTTTAAAGCATAAATTTAAAATAATTTTTAGGTACAAAATTGCTGACCCCCTAGAAACGTGTACAAAATTGCTGACCCTCCCTACCTCTCCAAGAACAAAATGGGTGCACTCCCCCCCCCCTACAATCATCACTCACACACGCTCTCACACTCTCTCACACACTCTCACACACTCTCCCATAAATTATGAACGGTCCCTTAAGACATGGAATGTTTCTTACTTTTGTAGATGTCACTGTATGGAGTGCCACGTTACAGGATTTCCCGTGCAATCAGCACCTTTTTGCGATCATTGCCACGACGATGTAAACACACGTCACCAGACAAAGTACCGCATGTGGCTATCATTGGCAGTGGTCCTGCAGGCTTCTACACAGCACAGCAGCTCCTGAAGGTAAGGTACTGTGATCTTCCTGTCACTCTGGACACTCCGGGTTAGAATTGATCTTCAGTAATCCATGCTTGTTGTAAGAGGCGACTAACGGGATCAGGTGGTCAGGCTCGCTAACTTGGTTGACACACGTCATTGTATCCCAAATGCGAAGGTCGATGCTCATGCTGTTGGTCACTGAATTGTCTCGTCCAGAGTTGGTTGTTTACTAGGGATGGGTATTGCAGAGAATGTTCATATCATGTTTGATTAAGCTGTAATAAAAACTTTTAATCCTGACAAAATAAAAATGTAAATAATATTTGGCACAAATGAAACAAGGCAATATCCGAAGAATTCGAAAGTGTTACAGTAAGTTCTTGCAATGCATGTCAAAATACCGGTTTTCGGCAGTGCGATTTGCAATAGGTATCGCGTTTTCATTACTTTGTGGTAAATTGTAAACCAGTTATATTGCGCAGTCTCTATTGCTTTTACAGACCGACGCCATATAGCTGGAATATCGCTGAGGGCAGCGTAAACTAAACTCACTCACTCACTTCTGTCCCTAAGTCTCTTTCTTCCTCTGTCTCTCTCAATTGGATCACTTTGTGGTGTGCTTGTAGGAATGTGTAAAGTACTTGGCAGTGTGCTTGTAGGAATGTGTAAAGTACTTGGCAGTGTGCCTGCAGGAATGTGTAAAGTACTTGGCTGTGTGCTTGCAGGAATGTGTAAAGTACTTGGCAGTGTGCTTGCAGGAATGTGTAATGTATTTTGGAGTGTGCCTGCAGGAATGTGTAAAAAGTTTAAAGCTTGCACTTGACAGTGTGCCTGCAGGAATATTTAAAGCACTTGACAGTGTGCCTGCAGGAATGTGTAAAGTACTTGGCAGTGTGCTTGTAGGAATGTGTAAAGTACTTGGCAATGTGCTTGCAGGAATGTGTAAAGTACTTGGCTAGTGTGCTTGCAGGAATGTGTAAAGTAATTGGTGGTGTGCTTGCAGGAATGTGTAAAGTACTTGGCTGTGTGCTTGCAGGAATGTGTAAAGAAATTGGTGGTGTGCTTGCAGGAATGTGTAAAGGAATTGGTGGTGTGCTTGCAGGAATGTGTAAAGGAATTGGTGGTGTGCATGTACTCATCTTGAAAACACTTTGACTATCCCTGGCACAAGACCTTATTTTCTTGACTTATCGTGGTGATCCGCTCTCTGGACAGGTATTTCTCAGTTATTTCAAGCCAAAATAAATGTGACATTTTTCATACAGATCCCGTGCGGCTGTGACTCAACATCTTGTCATGTGAAATTGTGTTGTTACTTTCAGGGACATCCATCAGTGAGAGTTGACATATTTGAGAAGTTACCAGTTCCGTTTGGTCTTGTTAGGTTTGGGGTTGCTCCAGATCACCCAGAGGTCAAGGTGAGGTCGCTGTCATTAGTTACAAATTACAGTAAACATTAATCAATAACAATGCTTAAAATAAAGGAAAAATTCAGAAATTATATACAGTGTATTATCTTACCTCACACATAAATGTCGCTTTCTGATTGGCTGAGTGCTCTTTTATTATTTTCAATGTACCCCGCTTACAAGCGAGTAACATTTCAATGTACCCCGCTGTCAATGGCAACTCATTTGGTACTTCGTGGTAGTAATTCTTTATCCCGAATTACATTGAATCACGTATGTGATGTACGGAAATTACCAATGTTTTGCGATTGCAAATCGATGGAAGGGAGATAACTCTAAATCTGTTTTTCTTGTCAGCAAAATCTAGCGATGGCTACAAAAAGATTTGTACCCGCGCTTCAAACAATTCAAAATTAACATTAAGGTGTTCGGTAAGATAAATACGTTGTTCACTGGTCCCTCGGGGCCCATGGGTTGATGTACCCTCGAAGTTTGTTTATGTTCCCTGCCCCCCTCGTGACCAGTAAACAACTTATAATGTTTGCAGTATGAAAGTGAGACAGAAACGGAGGTATGATATCTTGGATATCAAAAATCGAGTTACACATGGGTCGGCCCCTCAAATCGATATGTTGAAGTCTCAGAGATTAATCGAATTGTACAAATCTGCCGCTCAAACCCACATCGACTGTGTCATGAGGGTGGAGAGTCTCTTCTAGCTATTTGGCAAGCTGGATGAAGCACAGTCAATGAAATTTAGTTTTAGTGTCACGTGATATTTGATCAACTCAATTGTGAAGCATGGCTTAGTCTGCGGTGATGAATCCATGACTTGAATTTTCAGAGTGTTTTTTGGCTCACTATCAATAAAAGATCGTCCCTCTCTTTCCCTCTCCATATTGCAAACTAATTGCAAAACTGTTTGTCTTTGACTTCTAATTTTTTAATTAGATTGCCGTATCTTCGAAGCAAATCAATACACAGAATCCACTCTTTTGTCTGACAACATCTCTTTTTCTCTGGTTTGTGATTGTCTTTTTCACACAATATCCTGCAGCGAATGACCTGTCATGTCTGATATTTTGGTTCCATGGAAAGGAAATATAGGGAGATGTTATGAGATCAAAGTGAGAGATAGCAAATCGATTGTTGTCCCCCGCCGCAACGCGGAACAGGGGACTATGTATTCAGCAGCATCCGTACGTCCTGATTCTTGTTAATGTGATATCTCATGAACTGTTGTACCCAATATCTTCAAATTTGATGACAGTCTACATTGGGTGATTATGCAGACACCAGTTGATTTGGATGACCTTGACCTTATCTTCAAGGTCGCCATGAGGCTTTGAACACTTTTCAAACTCTTGGTAATGTGATATCTTATGCACTGTTGTTCCCAAAATCTTCAAATTTGGTGACAGCCTACATTGGGGGATTATGCAGACACCAGTTACTTTGGGTGACCTTGACCTTATTTTCAAGTCACCATGACACTTACGTAGACATATAAAACATTGCACCCAATGTCTTGAATTATGTCGACAGCCTACATTGGTTGATTATACAGACAAGTAATTTCAGAAATCTTGTATGTGACAAAAAAATAAAACTAGTAAGGCCAGAACAATTTTATTTCTTGTTTTATGGATTTTTGTCCTCAGAAAACATAAAGGCAGGAGGGAAAGAAAAATCACCAGTCAAAGTAATATTCCCTTTAAATACTAAAGTATTTTACTTTTGGCACTTTATGAAGTGTATATGGGGCAAAACACGATCTAAAAAAATAATTTTTCATGTAACTTTACATTTTGGGCCAATAAAAACATTCAAATTTTATTTTTTGTGAGGGGAAAATTAATTTTTTTTAGGGTTAAAAGTAGTTTGTTAAATATTAAAGTGTTAGATTGATTTACATGTAATTCACTATGCTGACTACATAAAGATTTGTTCCAGAATGTCATCAATACATTTACCCAGACAGCTGAGAAAGACCGATGTAGTTTCCTTGGCAATGTGACAATTGGGAAAGATATTACAGTCTCTGAGCTGCAGAAGAATTATACAGCCGTAGTTTTGGTAAGATGTTTGTTTTCAGATACCTGGACGTGATCAAATACGAAAAAACCCACTGAATTTCAGATACCGGTAGTTTGATCCCGTGTCATCGAACATCAAAGGTGTTTGACGTCTGCTCATGATATTAATCACTGGTTTAGTTCAACAGACCCACATGATATAGCCAGATTATTGCATCGGTAATGGCACCACTTCATTGCTCCAGAAATTTCAGGAGTATGTCAAGGATCAAGTTTCATTGGACTATGACACGTGAAATGAAAACTGATCCTGTTGTTTACGTTCAAATATATAATACTTCGTGCTTCTGCAATGAAAGGTTTGTTTTTTTGTCTTGTAGTCCTATGGAGCGGATGCTGATCGAACACTGGGAATCCCAGGAGAGGTGAGACTGGTCTCATGTCAGACTTGGAGAGGTTCTCCAACACCAAAGACGGCCTCCATGGTGTAGTGGTTAGAGAGCTGCCAAGAGAGTGGAAGGTCGCGGGTTTGATCCCCGACCGTGTCATACCAAAAGACGTTAAAATATGGTACTTGTTGGTCCCTGCCTGGCGCTCACCATTAGTGGGTACAACAAAGACGAGTGGGGTATTCATGCTTCACTGCGGCATGGTATCTCAGTGGGCTAGCACTATAAAATCAGCTTCAGTCTGGGCTAGTACAAGCAGCATACACATACACGTTGTCATATGAGTGAAATATTCTCAAGCACGAGGTTTAACCCAATTTCACCACACCTCACCCTTACCTCCAACACCAGATTCATTTTTGTGAAGATTGTCCTAATGACTGGAGGTGGTCCTTTGAAGCTACCGTTTTGCAAGATGTTACCACAGAAAGATAATCAACTTTTGAGTAAATAATAGCAACGTTAAAACTAAACAGTAATGGTTTAAGCTCAGGGATTTAGATGGACTTTATTGAAACATAGGGTTTGTTGGGAAATCTCTTTGGTTTAAGCCAAAAAGCTGTTTCATTTTGTCTTAATTTTGCTGTAAGGCCAGACCAATTTTGTTTCTTGTTTTATGGATTTTTGTCCCCAAAAACTAAGGGCAGGAGGGAAAAAATAAAAAATAATCACCAGTCAAAGTAATATTCCTTTTAAATACTAAAAGTATTTTATTTTTGGCAATTTATGAAGTGTATATGGGACGAAAAACAATCAAAAATCTTTTTTTTTAAGTTTACATATTTGGCCAATAAAAACCTGAGGATTTTATTTTTTGAGCAGGGAAAATTTATTTGTATTTTTTTTCTTCTTATTCTTGAAAAATTACGACATAAAATTACGATCCATAAAACAAGAAATAAAATTGATCTGGCCTAAAGATCTTTTCTCAGTAGTTTCCAAAGGCACAGTGGGTATTATTGGTCTTCAGTAAACCCATGCATGTTGGAAGATTCGGTTAGCATATTCAGGTGGACATGCTCACTGACCTG
Source organism: Haliotis rubra (assembly GCF_003918875.1). Lineage (NCBI taxonomy): Eukaryota > Metazoa > Mollusca > Gastropoda > Lepetellida > Haliotidae > Haliotis > Haliotis rubra. The sequence continues at coordinate 2,345,572 of NW_025767457.1, forward strand.
TTTGGTGTTTGTCGTTGTATCCTACTCATTTAGATTCATGATGTCCCTCATTGGATTGTCTGGACCAGACTCTATAGGTCACAGGGATGGTGGGGTAGCCTAGTGGTTAAAGCGTTGGCTCGTCACGCCGAAGACCCGGGTTCGAATCCCCACATGGGTACAATGTGTGAAGCCCATTTCTGTGTCCCCCGCCGTGATGTTGCTGGAATATTGCTAAAAGCGGCGTACAACCAAACTCAGTCAGTCTATAGGTCACAGGCTGAGGTCATATACTTCAATGTTGCTGACTGCAGCATTTGTTTCAACATTGTAAAATAATGAAATATTTGTTGACCAGGATCTGCCAAATGTGCTGTCTGCCAGAAGATTCGTTGGCTGGTACAATGGCCTCCCTGAAGACAAGGAAGTAGGTGGCATTTGTTGGTACAAAAATCCACTTACTCACGGCACTGTGTAAAAGCTTGTCATGTGAGGAAAGTGTTGTCTTGTGTTACATTAAACATCCAAGTTGAAACAATCAGTTAACACAGAAATCTGAACCCATGAAGATCCAGGTTAGAAGTGGTCGTCAGCAACCCATGCTTGGTTGACACATCAACATATCCCAATTGTGTAGATCGATTGCTCATGCTGCTGATCACTGGATTGTCTGGTCCAGACTGGAATATTGCATAGTGCGGTGTTAAACAAAAACCAACCAATCAGAAATCTGTACACAAAGAATTCAGTGTGAAACCTACAAAGAAATGTGTTACAAATACTACTGTATTATATGATGTGTTGACAAGTTTGCAAATTAATACAAATATCTGCGAAGTAATGACAGTACAACTATAATAGCAGTGTGAAATATAGCATCATAATAGCAATGGAAGCAGCAATAATGTCAATGGTAATGATATTCATGATATTAACAGCACCAGTGGTCAAGTTACCAAAATTGTCCTAGGCTTGATATCAAGTGTGATCTTCACAACCACTGTCCTCGACGATGTGAGATGCCAGGCATGCTCCAGTCCCTGTGTATGTGAAAAGGCTGTTTAATGTTATATCTATCCAATAAATCATTTTTGTACAATTTTTGAGATTCATTGATTTAGATTGTTTTATTGGAAAGAAAATAACAAAATTTGCGTAAATATTTTTTTTATTGACAATGCTTATAAATGTCAATAAATCATTAGATTTTCTATTCTTCATTTTAAATCACATATATTTATGAACTTTTATTCAAGTCATGATTATTCAACAAATGAAAGTTTTTATTCACATTTTCTTAGAAGAAAAAAAGGTGATGTTTTCTTTTTTTTTCAACACACCCCCAGATTGGAACCCCCATTTTCTCTCAAACGAGCAGGGTAAACCCTATTTTTTATTACAGAAATGAATTGAGCACGTTTTTACATATAGAGTGGAAATATAAGCATTTTCATGAGACTTTGTCAAATGGTAAGGAACCTCCTTAAGCAGCTTCCAGATTACTCTATTCCCTAGTCTTCAGAATCCTATTAGACACAATGTAGTACAGTTACAACACTGTTTTACAGTGAATAACGCTGCCATATAGCACATGTAATTGTTGTTTTCAGTTGCCAGTGGACTTGAGCTGTGATTCGGCTGTTGTATTGGGCCATGGAAATGTCGCTCTGGATGTCGCCAGGATCCTTCTGACTCCGTTGGATATACTGAAGGTAGATATAATAATATTCTAGAAAGGCACTATTAAATAAGTAAGTCTTTAGCTCGATTGGAAGGAGGCAAGAGATGAAGACTGTCTGAGATTGACTGGGAGATTGTTCCATTCCTTTGCTGCACTGAAAGCAAAGGAACGCTGTCCATAGTTCACAGATTTGACAGATGGAACTTGCAACAGGAGCTTGTTCTTCTGACCCAGTGATCGAGCTGGTTTGTACTCCTGTGATCAAATCACACAGATATTGTGGAGCATCTTTCAGACAGGCATCGATACACATGACACAAGATCTTATAGCTGATTCTCTGTCGGATGGGCAGCCAGTGTAAGTCATGTAAGATGGGGTGATATGGTCGCATTTCCTGCAGCTGGAGACTATCCGAGCAGCTGCATTCTGGATGTGCTAGTAGTTTGTTGGTAACAGACTTGGGTGCACCGCAAGGAGGCTGTTACAGTAATCAATCCTAGATGTTACCAGGGTGAGAATCAGGATGATAAGTGATTCTTTGGTCAGGTACTTTCTGATGTTGCTGATATTCCTCAGTTGGAAAGAGCAAACTCGAGATGTGGCTGACATGTTGCTTCATGGACAGTTCTGAGTCCAAAACAACACCCAAGTTCTTCACAGAACGAAAGTGACATCAATACTCTGAGCTTCCGATCTGAACCACGGTGAGACCTGATGGGCATACATCTTGCAGATGGGCCTATTAGCATGCACTCGCCTTGTCGCCATTAAGCTTGAGTTTATTGATGTTCATCCATTCTTTATCTGTGTACAGCAGTTGGTAACATCGGCAGAGGCTGCTTCTGCTATGGATGCTATTGGTCTAAATATTTTAATGAGCTATGATCATCAGCGCAGAGGTGTCTTGGCAGCTTGTGCTGGTCGATGACTTGACCCAATTCCTTGGTATAAAGAGTGAATAATATCGGCCCAATACTGAACCTTGAGGCACACCGCAGTTTAGGACGCACTGAATCTGAGAACTGTCCATCAATGTACACACACCGTGATCTCTGAGACAGATAGAGCTAAACCAATTCAGTGCAGATCCTTGGACACCAAAATCGTCCTGAAGAAGCTGCAGCAGTCTTTGGTGGTCGATGGTGTCGAAGCCGCCAAGTCCAAGAGAACGAAAGCAGAGCAACATTCCCCGAAGCCGATGGCACATCTCAGGTCATTGATCTACTTTCAGGAGAGCTGTCTCGTGCTATGTCGAGGGGCGATACACGCTGATTGAAGTGGATCATACAAGTTGTGCAGGGTCAAGTGCTGTGACAGACATTCTGCAACAGCTCTTTCAATGAGCTTGGAGAGGAATGGAAGGTTAGAAACAGGTCTGTAGTTCTTGAGATGTTCTGTGTCGAGGTCAGGTTTTTTTAGGAGTGGCTTCACGAGCAGCATTTTCAGAGAAACGGCATTGTACCTTCGTGCAGGCAACAGTTGATGATTGATGTCAAAGTGGGCAGGAGGATATCCATACAACTCAGTACAATGTTAGTTGGAATCGGGTCGAGTACACAGCAAGTCGGTTTAGACTTCCTAAGAAGTTTTAGTGTTTCTGGGACTGTGAAAGGGGGGAAAACATTCAAAACAGGTTTGTCATCAAAAGTGTCATCACATCCTAAAGACGGCGTCAGTGTTTCGCTGTCATGGAGTGTGCTTCTAATATTTTTGATTTTTTCCTGAAAGTACATTGCAAATGAATGAGCAATTTCTTTGGTGGTACCAATATCAGGTAAGGGATTATCCGCGATATATGATAGACAGTGGATTATCACCAGCTGCAGGATGTACAATGGATAGTCACAACTGCTGGATATATAATAGATAGTCACCAGCTGTGGGATATACTGAAGGTAGATATATGATAGATAGTCACCAACTACAGTGGATTATCACCAGCTGCAGGATGTACAATAGATAGTCACAACTGCTGGATATATAATAGATAGTCACCAGCTGTGGGATATACTGAAGGTAAATATATGATAGATAGTCACCAACTACAGTGGATTATCACCAGCTGCAGGATGTACAATGGATAGTCTTAACTGCTGGATATATAATAGATAGTCACCAGCTGTGGGATATACTGAAGGTAGATATATGATAGATAGTCACCAGCTACAATGGATTATCACCAGCTGCAGGATGTACAATGGATAGTCACCAGCTTCAATGGATAGTCACCAGCTGCAGGATGTACAATGGATTATCACCAGCTGCAGGATGTACAATGGATTATCACCAGCTGCAGGATGTACAGTGGATAGTCACAACTGCTGGATATAAAATAAATAGTCACCAGCTGTGGGATATACAAGAGATAATTACCATCTACAGGATATACATTAGATGGCCACCGACAGTGGGATGTATAAAAGTGGTAGTGACAAAGGTCATGGATATATGAGGAGTGGAATTTTTATATGATATTTGAATACCATCACTGCTTACAGCGACATAGCTGATCGTAAATGGTGATCAATGAATTGGTTGTCCAGACTTAATGAGTCGGCATGTGGCAGGTCCTTGTACCCCAGCACCGTAAATTGTAACTTACATATGAATCAGTGGATTGTTTGGTCCAGAGTTGAATATTATAATATTGGTCGCTGTCGTATAGATGGATTCTTTCTGAGTAGTGTTGAAGAACGAACCAACTCTATTAATTTCTCCACATTCCCTTGTGTATCTCTGTGATAATTCTCAATGTATTTCAATCATGTTCATTGGTTGCTTTGCAGAAAACTGATATATCAGAACATGCCCTTGCTTCCCTGGCTGAAAGCCGCGTCAAACAAGTTCATCTAGTCGGCCGACGTGGCCCACTGCAGGTTGCATTCACCATCAAAGAGTTGCGAGAAATGGTCAACCTCCCTGAGTGCCGGACAGTCATTAACCCACAGGACGTGGCCAGCCTTAAAGAACTGATAAATGGTAAAATGGGGACTAAATTTTCTGTGGTATATTGTTGGAGTGAGTTTAATTTTACAGAGCATTTAGCAATAGTCCAGCAATATCACAGCGGGGTACTCTAGATATGGAGTATTATACCCGTGTGGGGAATCGAACCCGGGTCTTCGGCGTGACGAGGGAAAGCTTTAACCACTAGGCTACCCCACCACCATATATTGTTTGAATCATTAGAATAGTAAGCTTTTCTCCCAAAAGTGATAGTAACGTTTAAACCAGAAGTGTTCCATATATTTACCAGACCTCCCTCGTCCCCGGAAACGGCTGACAGACCTCCTGTACAGATCTGGGTGTGAACCAGCTGAAAAGGATGTCAAGCGCTGGGCCGACGCTGTACGTCAGTGGAACCTGCACTTCTGTCTCAGTCCACAGGAAGTAGCTGCAAGTGCTGATGGGAAAGGACCAGAAAGAGTCAAATTTGCTGTGAACCGACTTGAAGTAAGCATACAATTTTAATGTACATCTTTTATCATAAATTTTCTGTTTCGATAGGCTTTTTAAACCAGTGGCCAAGGCATTTTATTAAAACAGAACAGCTGGATGATGTGATCAGCTGTAAAGTGAGGTTAGTTTTATGCCGCTTTTAGCAATATTCCAGCAATATCACAGCGGGGGACACCAGAAATAGGCTTCACACATAGTACCCATATGGGGAATCAAACCCGGGTCTTCAGCGTGACGAGCCAACGCTTTAACCACTAGGCTACCCAACCGTCCCGATGGGCTGTAGAAGTGAGTACTGCAGAGTAATGGTTGTGTGACTTGTTTATAATTGTACAATCAGAGGTACAGGTAAGCTGCACATCTGCGTAAAATACACAAATATATATATGAAAACTCACTTCCTATTAAGTCTATTGCGTACAAGTACGCTTGAAGTTTTGAAAATACTCAATAAGTTTGATCCTACATGCATACACACATAAATGTCACATTTTAGCTTGCGTACCGGTGGTTTGATGAAATAACTGAGGTATATTGAGATGTTTTATTTCAACACGTGAACTTGGCTACTTGCAGTCTTCTCATATTACAGATCAAATATGAATAGCAAACACGTAAACCAACATTTAAACTTTATTATTTTTATACAAATTTATGGAAAATGACAAAATACCCAATTAAGTTGGATTGAGGTGGGACCAATATATTTGGTTACTCAAAGGAAAATTAGGATACCCAATTGAGATGAACACAAGCGAGTACATAACCCAATGACCCAAAAAGTTATCTGTAGCTCTGTACAATGAATATTGCAGCAAACAGAATGAATAGCCAGTGACAGGAGTTAAATGTGATATCTTTCAGGGCCCAGACCTTGTCAACCAGAAAGCTGTGGCAACCGATGCAGTAACTGACATAACATGTGGATTGGTAAGCTTATTGTCAACTTCATGTTTCATATTGTATTATACAAGCTTTAATTCAGGAACCTTGTTGCCGGGACCTGATGGGTCCCAAGCATCCCATGCTTGCTGTAAGGGCTGATTGAGGACTGGGCTTCTTCCCCTAATTTGAAATGGGAGGGGCATGTAGGATTTAGAGCTGTTTGTCCCTCCATTTCATGTTTTGTTTCTGTAGTGCATAGGATTTGGGGTTCTTCAGCGATGAAAACCTTATACAGGGGGTGACCTGATAGCACATTAGTTATTCTGGGATGAATCCGAGTACAATTTCCTCCTTAAACCTAAAACCCCGAACCAACTGGTCAGCAATGTTGCTATGGTATCATGTCATAACATACCAGTACAATACAGATTAAATCAAATCAATATCAATCACATAATTTATGTGTCCATGCAAGTATATATATCTCAGGGTAGAGATTGCGATCGGGAGTCTCTGCCAGTAGAGATTGCGATCAGAGTCTCTACTGGTAGAATCTCCGATCCTACAAATAGAGACTCCGATTGCAATCTCTACTGGTACAATCAGAGATTCCACCAGTACCATTTCCAATTCAAATGGTCAAGTCAAGTCAAGTTAAGTTTATTGTATTCAAGGCCTCCGGGCCCATATACAAGGAGTTACATACATATACATAATTACAGTACATAATACAATGGCAATTATAATGGTTATTGCTTAGATAACCTATCATTTCTCAAGACAACAGCATGTTTTACAAATAGAGAAAGGTTGCGGATAACAGTTTCATTTCTTGAAGTGAGAATTGAGACAAAGGCTATTGTTGGATATTTTGATAGATAATTACTTGAAATATATTTTCTTCTAAGATCATCATAATATGGACATACAAATATAAGATGAATTTCATCTTCAATAGATGAAGTGCATAATGGACAAATTCTCATATTTCTGTCTATAGACAATCTTCTACCTTTATTAATACTTAAATCTAATAAACCTAGTCGGAGCTGAACAAATGGTAGAAACTCTGATTGATCTGTGGGTAAACAACAAAGATGACAACAGTTGTACACATTTATGGAGAGGTGGAGAAGTGTAATAATACTTCGGGAGCAGGGCCATACCAAGAAGAACTTTGTCAGATGGGAGCTGAATATTAAAGAATATTTTACACTACAGTAGAACACGGATATAGCGAACACGGATATAGCGAACAAATTTAAAAGTCCCGTCAACAGTCCTTTATAATATCATTAAAATTATACGAATAACGTAAGTCGTGAGTAGCTTAATTAACGGCTATAGCGAACTGATTTACTACCCCCAAGCCCAACTATCGACGTGATTAGCGAACTCATTAACGTGTCTGTGATGCAGTCGGCAAAATGAAGTCTGCAAGACGTGGTGTGAAGAGCAAAATTGTGTACTTTGTTAAACGTAATTAAGTTATATACATGTATTTTTGAGATTGTTGTGATTGTTAAAATGTTCTTGTTAAACATGTTCTAGCTAATGTCTGTGAATGATAAATTCAGAATTTTAATGTTATGTCAATGTACATGTACAAGAATAAATATTTGTAGCCTCAGCATATACGTGTCTCTACATCTCTACAATCCAAGATGGCGGTCAAATGTGAATAACGAACACCGGATATAGCGAACTAAATTTCGTGGTCCCTTGGAGTTCGTTATATCCGTGTTCTACTGTACTTCTTGTTCATTCACTCTTCTTGTTCATTCATTCTTATATTTGAGTAAAATAACAACCAAAAAACAGGAAGGTGGGGAAATGACTGGCCAGATATATATTTGGGTGAGGTATTGTCCGGGTGGGGAAATGGTAGGTGAGGAATTGACCAGGTGGGGAAATGACTGGATTCCTAGGAGGACACCGTGAACAGTTACACCAGTCAGTTACTGGTCAGCGAGGTGAGATCAGAGACAGGTTAAGAAGGTGACATGGCTCTGACAGAACTCACTATTGTGACATATTGTTTTATGTTTATATTCGATATCTTCCATTGAAAAGTGCACACATCAGTGATTATTGATAACAAATAATGTCACATTTATGACGGACCTAAATGTTGCTATTGTCATTGATGGACATAGCTGACATTAGAACTCACAATAAAGTGTATTGATTTTTGGGGGGTTTTAAATTTTAGAGATACATTTATTTACAATAACAATCATAAATGAAAAAGTAACAATGTTTTATTTTCATTTTGTTTGTAAACATGAAGTTGGACAAACAGTGTGCACTTTTCAATGGAAGATGCGAAAATATTTTTGTTTTTCTAAATATTCACTTAGATTGCAATCTCTACTAGTAGGATCAGATTTGAGCTTCTACTGGTCGAAATTACGAATGTATAGGTTATTCTATATAATCAGATTCTCTACTGGTAGAGACTCCGACTGCAATCTCTACAAGTAAGATCGGAGATTCTACCAGTGGAGACTCCGATCACAATCTCTACTGGAAGAGACTGATTGCAATCTCTACTGGTAGAATCTCCGATCCTACCAGATCGCAATCTCTACCCTGACATATACACCAAGGATGTACATAATACATCTGTTACCAAGAGGGATCACTGCTCAGTTTAGGTACACTATTCTATGAAATAGGATATACAATACCTACCAGGTCTGTGGACTTTGGTTTGCACGATCCAGCAGTCACTTGTAAGTCAGTTGTTCCTTTCATAGTCCCATTCTTTAACATTGCGAGAAGGTTACCTTAGGGAGCAGTCCACTAAGTAAACTTAGGCTCAGTAATATTCGTTACACTGCTATACTGAGTCCAACAAACCCTAGTAGAAGGTCGTGTCAGGTAACCTTTTCAATTGACCAATCAGAACACAGCTTACCAAATCGTGAAAGTTGACATTCACACATACCTTTTGAACTTTTACCTCAAAAAGGTTTTGTACCCGAATGATTCCGAATACTATTTTCCGTACGATCGCTTCCGAGTGATGCACATGGAGCACGCCACAACAGTGAGTAAACAGTCGCTGAGGTTAGCGTTTTGTCAGTATTCAAGGATGTCAGCTTGCGGAAATATTAGCTAAGGATAACCATGTTAACAGAAACCAAAAAGCATATATTCTGCAGGTCACATATCTGTGTTTTATGCAGGTTTTCATTTATTGTGAGATCAGTGTTGGTGACCGGGGAAGAGAAAATGCATTTTGTAAGTCCCACCGAACCCTAAATAGTAGCCATTGTCTGATTGGTTAAATCCATTCGGCCATCTCAAGTTTGATTCGACGGTCATAGGTCGCTCAAAGGTTACCTTACAAGACCTTCCACACGGTTTTGTTAGACTCAGTATAGCAGTGTAACAAATAATACTGAGCCAAAGTTTACTTAGACTGGCTAAGTGAGTTATGATCACTTTAGTGCTTTGTGAAAGGAGGCCCTGTAAAAATCAAGGAGTCCTTTCACGAAGCAACCTTTACTAAGGTTAACCTTAACTCCCATTGTGTAACATTGCACTAAGGTTACCTTAGTGACTTACGATCAACTTAGTGCTTTGTGAAAGGATTTGTTTAGTGAAAAGCATACATAGTACCACAATATCAGCCATAATGTCAACAAAGGACACATTCGGGTAATGCATCTCATTACGTGCCAACTACAATAATACCTAGTACACTGCGTCAAACCTGCTTCATTTCATGGACCCACTTACACACATGCACCTACACATACAAGTGCATGACCACATACATGTACATACTGGTATGATAAGATTACATACTTTCACACAACCTGCTTGGATTTTTGTTAATACAACAGTTACAGGTATTTTTGGTGATGATAAAACTGGTTTGAGAGGAATCTGTCATGGTATAGATTCTGCTCATTGGTTATACATATATATATGCACACATTGAGTGCACCATATCATTTCTAGTTTACTAGAAACTGGTAGAGATAAGACACCTATAAATATCCATATCAACACATCACACAGATATACTGATTAACCAATTAACACAAAATGGGACAGTACATATGAAAATGACAAGACTTTATGGATGATCATCTTCTTTATTTTGACAATGACGACATTTCGGTATAGATTCTTATAGCGTTTTCAAGCATATGCAGAGATGCCAACCCATACGATTTTATCGTAATTGTTACGAAAAAACAACAAAAAATACGTGACTACGATTGCAGTAAAAATGTACAATTTTTTCTAAAAATACATTAAATTAAATCATCAAATAGCATATGTACCATACACAATAAGATAAGACTTCCTCTCGTATCCCCCTAGATTTTAACGATAAGTGAAAATTTCTTTGAGTGGCATTTTCAGAAGTTGGATATGTCTTTCAGTATGTTCAACTACAATTAAAGAAACATGTTAAAACTCATCTTTATCAGATGAGGAATATATATATTCAGGTGATATGATTTGACTAGAATGAGATTTAGTGGGGGATATGGATGGAAGTCTTTCCAAAAATAAATTCAACCACATTTTATTCAGTATCAAGCTATATGTGGATACATACTACTGATTTAGGTGAGTACAATGTTAATAAAACATCTAAAACATATTTATTAAATCTGAAAATTCTTTAGAAAAGTTAATACTAATTTTGGCCAAAAAATACTAATTTCTGCATTAGTTTTTGGGCAAAATACTAATTGGGCTAAATTAGGCTTGGCATCTCTGCATATGGAATGCCACTCAAACAAATACAGATGGAAGACTAACCTTGGCAATACACAGAGGTGACCTGATTTCCAGAGGACCTTTAAACTTCTTGCTGCTGTGTAAAACTGCTTGAGTGTTTAAGTGCTTGAGAGTGACTGAAGAAACAGGTCAACAACTGAATTTAAACTGTGTGGTAATTATGTAAGCTAGATAAAAGACTGAGACAAGTCAGGGCTTGGGCTATTGTAAGGTTTGTGCATTGATTGATATGCTTTGCTGGAGCATGCTTCAGTTGTATTGTAACATAGGGTAACCACATCTAAGGATGCTGAAATAACCACTTCTGAAGATGTATAATATGTACATGAACAGGTATATCTTCAGCTATGAGGTACTAACATAAAATATAACACTGCCACACAAAATATAATACTGCCACACAAAATATGACACTGCCACACAAAATATAACACTGCCACACAAAATATGACACTGCCACACAAAATATGACACTGCCACATAAAATATAACACTGACACACAAAATATAACACTGCCACACAAAATATGACACTGCCACATAAAATATAACACTGACACACAAAATATAATACTGCCACTCAAAATACAACACTGCCACATTTCCAGAGCCCACCTCGAGGACCTTTCACTATTCTTTGATCAACTTTACCATGGATCTCAGTTTTGCCATGGCACATTTTCCTCCTCTTTGGAATTTTGAATTTTTTATTTCCACAAACCCATTCACTTGATATTGTTATCTTACGACAAGCATGGGTTGCTCAAGATGAATTCTAACCCGGATCTTACTTACCTGCGGAAGATCCGGGTAGAATAGGTCTTCAGCAACCCATGTGCTTGTCTATAAAAGGCTTACTATCTTGTCGTAAGAGCGAGGGTAACGGGATCAGGTTGCTCACTTCTATTGACACATACGTCATCGTGTTCCAAATTCCTGTAGATCGATGCTCATGCTGTTGATCACTGGATTGTCTGGTCCAGACTCGATTATTTACAGACCGCCGCCATATAGCTGGAATATTGCTGAGTGCGGCGTAAAACTAAACTCACTCACTCACTCAGCATGGGTTGCTCAAGATGAATTCTAACCCGGATCTTACTTTAACCTGGATCTTACACAATATGAATGAAGTTCTACACTGTTATGTTTACACAGGTGTTAAGAAGCATAGGCTACAAGAGCATCCCAATCGACAGCACCGTACCCTTTGATGCTGACAAAGGAATAATCCCCAACAAGAACAGCAGAGTTCAGGGAACTAAAGGTGGGAACAATGATTCACATCAGTGGATTTGCTAACTGACATGATGGTGCAAATATTCAGGGACTGGTGACATTGTGTCTTTTAATGTGTTTGTGACCCATGAAGATCCGGGCGAGAATTGGTATTCAGCAACCCATGCTTGTCATAAGAGGCGACAAACGGGATCGGGTGGTCAGGCCTGCTGACTTGGTTGACACATGCCATCGTATCCCCATTGTGTAGATCCATGCTCATGCTGTTGGTCACTGGATTGTCTGGTCAAGACTCCATTAGTTACAGACCGCTGCCATATAGCTGGAATATTGCAACGTTCAGCAACAACAACAAACAAACAAATCGGACCGCCTCCGTGGTGTAGTGGTTAGAGCGTCCGCCCGGAGAGCGGAAGGTCGCGGGTTCGATCCCCAACTGTGTCAAGCCAAAAGACGTTAAAATATGGTACTTGTTGGTCCCTGCCTGGCGCTCGGCATTAATGGGTACGTACAACAAGGACTGGTCGGCTCGGAGTCAGTATAATGTGTCTGAGTGGGGTATGCATGCTTCACTGCGGCATGGTATCTCAGTGGGCTCGCACTATAAAACCAGCTTCAGTCTGGGCTAGTACAAGCAGCCGCAACATACACATACACAAGCATGCACGTCGTCATATGAGCGAAATATTCTCAAGCACGACGTAAAACCCAATTTCACCTCACCTCAACAAACAAACCGTATTTAATGTGTCACTGCTGATTTAATGGGTGAGGATTTCAGGCCCAGTCACATGGTTGATGGTGGTCATCATATCCAGAACATTGTGCATTTCAATCATTGAACTCTCTTGTCCACTCGAATAGTTACAGGCTGCGTTCATTGAATAGCTGAAATACTGTGGAGTCAGGCTTCAAACAACATTTTACAGGTCTCTACTGTAGCGGATGGGTTGGCCGAGGACCTGTGGGTGTCATCCTCAATACCATGACTGATGGGTTTGACACCGGCAAGGTGATCCTTAAGGACATGGAGGAGGGTCAGTTGGAGACAACCGGGAAACAGGGTCATGCAGAGGTCAAGGACATCCTGACACAGAGAGGTCAGCCCTTTTGCATTTTTTGTTAGTTATGTTAAATATAACTGATCCAAACTGTCAAAATGACCCTGAAACCTGCATCGTCATCATGGCACATATTGCCTCCTCTGGAAACCCAGGTTTGTTTCAGATATGTCAGGCTCACTCTTCTTGGTGATGTTGACATGTTACTGTGTAATGTTGCCTTGACATACAAATACTCTTTCTAACCATCAGAGGGGCGGTGGGGTAGCCTATTGGTTAAAGCGTTGGCTCGTCACACTGAAGACCCGGGTTCGAATCCCCAGATGGGTACAATGAGTGAAGCCCATTTCTGGTGTCCCCCGCCGTGATATTGCTGGAATATTGCTAAAAGCGGCGTAAAACCAAACTCAGTCAGTCAGTCTTAACCATCAGCAACTGTTAAGACAACTTGGGACTATCTGAACCTGTCGTTACACACCATATAACCTAAGCATACATTTCTGCCTTTATGCTTTGACAGCATCTGATGTTGACAGATGTTACTTTATGTTACCATTCTTGGCAGTCACCATTAAGTTTGGCTCAGACTACTGAGTTTGTCTCACAGATCCGGAACCACATGATTTTCATTTCCGCCAAGCCTTTTCTGCAATGCTGAAGCCGTTAATGAAGCAAGGCTTTCATCAAGTTCATAAAATCCCATCTAAATGGGGTTCCTTTTCAATATGAATGGTATTATGTGTTTCTGACCAGATTATTTATATTCTGAGAGGGGTGTTAATGTAAAACTGTGACATGGTAACTCAGTGGGTTAGCTCTGTAAAACTGGTATAAGCATGGACACAGATATACACATACATGCACATGTCACTATATATATGCCGGAATCTTTAATGTGATATTATACATCCACCTCGCCTCACCTCACCTCACCTCACCTCACCTCACCTCACCTCACCTCACCTCACCTCACCTCACCTCACCTCACCTCACCTCACCTCACCTCACCTGTTGCTGTGTTTCAGGTGTAGAAATTGTCACGTTTTCCGACTGGGAGAAGATCAACACGAGCGAGTCAGAAGCCGGAAAGAAAATTGGGAAACCTCGAGAGAAGATAACCGACGTCCCCAGCATGCTGGGTGTTGTCAAGTCCAAACCCTCTTGACTTGTCCATATATAATTATTATTTTATTCGCTAACTATTTTAGTAAGTCATACATTATATAGACATTACATATAGCCTTGAGCCAAATGCAAGAGAAATGCCTATGTTTTATGATCTCAAAGGACAGTAATAGGACATATCCAACCCTCCAGAAATTCCTGTCAGCATGGATCTGGCCACAGAATGTATCAGGCTTCAACAGTTTTCCTCTCTGTCTGTGAAGATCCTGGTCTTCAGCAACCCTTGTCGTAAGAGGCGACTTACAGGATTGGATGCTCAGGCTCATTGACTTGGTTGACATTGTATCCGATTTGCGTTGTTCAGTCCACATACTGTTGATCACTGGATTGTTTGGTCCAGACCCAATTATTTACAGACTGACATCATACAGCTTGAATTGTGCTGAGTACAGCATTAAACAGCTTGATGTCCATCAATATATTTTTAGTGACTCTTTGAAAACAAACAAAACTGATACAAAGTCACAGAAGATTAAAAGTGAAAGCTAGTCAATGAAGTAGGGAGAAAGTCATTGTTGTTTATTATATTTACACTGGTTGATTGTTGTGATGTCATAATGGGTGAATGGTGATACATCTCATAAAAATCAGAACTTCTTCAAAGCAATTTTTAAGGTTAATTGCGACACAAACCATAAATTCTCTCCAAAAGTGGACCCTTTTGAGTATGGCTGTTGTAACACTATTTGTTGTGTACACTTGTCTCAGATATGTGAAAATATGACCAACTGAGCAGATTATGTCCATGAGAACTGCTGACCTGAACAGATTGTTAGTCGTTCATCTGCCTCTAAAAGCAGGCAGGATAGTGGAAGGCGAGAGATAGCGAGGGGGCGGCAGACAGGGGAAGAGCGACACAGACCAGAAGAAAGGTAGAACAGGGACAAGGAGGGACAAACACTGACCAGCCAAGTTTGGCCTTCTACAGCCCAAGTGTCAGCCTGACTTCATGGCCTTCCCGTGGTAGTCTCTGTCAGACTGTGTGTAAACTCTTCGCCCTACCTCACATAGTTGTACTGCGAGAATAAAAACATCCATTCTTTTTATGCTACTACGCCTTGTGTTGTTTGAAGAATGGCAGATGTGTTACAATGTGTATTGGCAAATATTTAGTTATCTTTATCGTGATGTGTGTTGTTATATCTTGGGAGAACGTATTTAACGGTAACTGTTGATACTGACTGTAAACCCAGACTCAATGTTCTACATATTAATGTAAATATTAATCAACAAGTTCAGTTTTGTAGTCATGGATATAGCGCGCTATTGCAAACTGAGAGAAAACACATTTCAACATGTTTTCTATCTGTTTTAAAAGGAAAAATCTATACTGGGCAAAAATAGTTAGGGATATATGTAAATTTTGGAATTATGAATAATGATCTATATATTCATTGATACATTGATAAAATATCAATCATAAAAATACCAATATCCCTAACTTATTTTGTCCAGTATATTAGGAATGGATTTGGGAAGATTTTAGGTTAAATGATACAGATAACAAAACAGTGTGCGAAATAGTTTCCAAATTTTGCTTGCCAGTCAGGCTAGCTGTGCCTGAAAGTTACCAGCCCACACAATAATTCACTAGTAATTTGAATGTAGAAACTAAGCAAAATATTACAGAAAGGTAAAATACCATCATTTGTCAGGCCACAATCTTGCATGATTTAAAAGTGTATTAAAACTTAACAAGTCAGAGAGAGTGATATGTTTAATAAATGACCTCATAGAAACTCACCAGCCAGTCAGGCCAGTGACTGTGGAGATTTACTGGCCCAACGGGATATTTACTAGCCACGGGCTAGCGGGCCTGTGGCTACTTCGCACACTGTAACTAAAGTTATTATATATTTTCTACCAAGTAAACTGGAAAACATAAAAGTATAGCAATAAGTAGTTGTAGATTTTGAAAGTGTAATGCAGTATACCAGTAAATAGAGGATACTAAACAACCTTCCGTGTAATACCATTTTTATTAAACGATTTGGTATGATTTGATACTGAGTCTTTCACGAGTTTAATAAAAATGGTATTTCACGGAAGCGAGTGTAGTATTTTGTTTATTAGTCTCCAACATAAATTGATAGAAACTGCAGCGAAATTGCCTACAGTGTGATGACTCTCAGCTTTCTGTGAGTCAAGCAAGGTCTAGTACCATTGCGACAGCGACATTAGCATTGTGACGTCATAACTGTGAATCATTATGACGTCATACATCTAGCGGTATTACACTAGTGTAATATTGCCGTAAAAATATTACACTGCAGTATCTTCCACGGGCGAGTAATAATGCTTGATATCCGCTTGTTGTGTGGTTGCCATGGTAATGCAGAAATTGAATTGCTGTTCTGAAAGTGTTGATTGCTGATTGGTTTAATACAAATTTTACTTTAATCAAACTGCTATTAAAGGTTTAGCTCATCTTTATGAAGACATTTTTCAAATTGCAGTAAAACATTTGAGTATAATGAAGTTGTGATAAAACAGTAAGTTTGTTAGTTACAAGAGGAGATAACTCCAAAATAGGATAAAGTACAAGAATGGTTTGACAAGAACAGGAAATAGTAAGGATGTTCTATAAAGGGAGACTTTTCCTGTACTTTATTGTGAACATACCTGGTTTACATCAATTACTGTCATATAAACAGATTTATATCACAGCATAGTTCCTGGTTCATGATACATTGTCCTCAGTCCAGGAATGCAATGAAACTATTCAATCAAACATGAACAGAAAAATAACCACCAAGTTTTCCTGTTCTTCATAATTTATGGTGGGGGATGAGGTGATGATTTTATTTTTGTATTTATTTATTTATTTTATTATTATTAATTTTTATTTATTTATTTATTTTTATTTATTTTTTTATCCATTTTGTTCTGGGGAGACAGGTGTCATCAATTCTGTACATAAAAATATCAAAACACTATGCTTAACAGTTATGGGAAGGGGGGAAGGGGGCCTTTGATTTTGAACATGACATGCAGGGTAGTTCACTTACTTTGTACACAAATTTTAGGGGGTGTCAATCACATTGTACATGCTTCTCCATAACAATCATCATCCCTTACTGTAGTTAATCTGGCATGCTGTGAGGGATGATCTATAGTTGTATGAAAATATCAGGTGTTCTTTAATTTCTACTGAGTGGTATATCTATCCTCAGAATGGCCTTGTGTTACTGTTTTATCAAGATCATCAACAGCAATCTCCATACATTAAAATCTAACTTCGAGTCCTTTCATAAACAATCCTATTGTGTGATGAGGATTCCCAAACAATTATGATGCAGATGCTGGATATGCAATTTACATGAAATACTCACTACAGCAATGTGGAATATAATACTTTAATGTTATTTAGAAATAGTTGATTTGAAGTTTATTCCTAAAATTCTTTGACATTAATTTGGTCCAGCTCCTCAAAATTTATGCTACAGTCATGTATACGAATACATGTATAGGAATCAAGTTTATCGTTACAGATTTGTTACCTACTAAAACGTATATAATAAACTAAAATCCTCCCTTTCCCTTTCCCTTTCTCTGTGGGTTCCCAATTGTGCAGATCGATGCTCATGCTGTTGATCACTGGATTGTCTGGTCCAGACTCAATTATTTACAGAGCGCCGCCATATAGCTGGAATATTGCTGAGTGCTGCATAAAACTAACTCACTCACTCACTCCTTTCTCTGTGATAAATATCAGGAAGAGGACAATTTGTTTACTCGCCTAAACTTTATCTTGAATGTACTGATCTAATCTGTTTATGTCAAAGAACAGTAGGAGACTTATCACCATGACAACAGCTATATTTTATGATATATGTGTGAAGTTAAGTTTGTGGAGTATCGATGTATATATTATGAATTCATAAAGATCAAACTGTCATGTCAGATGTGAAATAAATCATATATATACACTGTATTTTGAATATTTCCATGTGTTAATGGGCAGTTGAGTATAAAAGCTAATATCCGTTATTCTGTTAGTAAAAGTTCTATTTATTGAATGAGATATTTATGTTTCATTTCCTGTTTGCCTTTTCTGTTCTGCTTTTTCTTGTATATATTAGAAACCGTTATTCAAATATCTTCCTGTAACAGTAGAAATGTCAATGGTGTGTTTGACACATGAAGAGACTTTGTGGATTATCTAAACCAGATAGCTATACATGTATATATGTACCTTTGAAAAGACCAAGTGGTAAGATACCAAAGGTGGACACTATACAAATTATTTGATGCTGATTGGTAATGGCATTAGACAACTGGAAGCTAGGAGTAAATCTCCAGATTTATGTGTATCACTTTAAAATACCATTCATATTTTGTTTGCAATTATATCTGTTGATTAAATGCTTCCTGATTTATTTTATTATGCTTTTGGCATTTTATGGTAATGTACAAGCCCCAAAACCTGTTGACATGAACTGTCAAGGTTGATTTTGCAATGTCAAGATGTGTGTGTTGTATTGGGGGTGGTGGGGTAGTCTAGTGGTTAAAGCGTTGGCTCGTCACGCTGAAGACCCGGGTTCGAATCCCCACATGGGTACAATGAGTGAAGCCCATTTCTGGTGTCCCCCGCCGTGATATTGCTGGAATATTGCTACAGTCCGTTGAGCAAATTTTATCATTGTACAAAATTGCCACATAAATATAAATAGTACACATGTTCATCATTTACTAATACCCAACAGCTTTCTTATATTTGAAAATTTTCCGGACCCCACCAAAAAAGTTCTTTAAGAAACTATCATTAAAATTTTGACACAGTTCACTATTTGTTACGAGGGAGGAGTGCAGAGAAAGGGACAGCCAGGTGTTAGAGAAGCACGTGCACAAGTTCCCACCAAGTTATTGATTCATTAGCCTGTGCTGTGCCGTCTCCATCCTTTCTCGCACACCTGGCTGTCCCGTTCTCTGCACTCCTCCCTCGTAACAAATAGTGAACTGTGTCAAAATTTTAAAGATAGTTTCTTAAAGAACTTTTTTGGTGGAGTCCGGAAAATTTTCAAATATAAGAAAGCTGTTGGGTATTAGTAAATGATAAACATGTGTACTATTTATATTTATGTGGCAATTTAGTACAATGATAAAATTTGCAATTCATCGGTCGGTTTCTGACTCAAACGGTCTGTAAAAGCGGCGTAAAACCAAACTCAGTCAGTCAGTGTGTTGTATTGACACTGAAGCAGCCATACAATCACTCGATGCTGATGGAATTCTCTAGTCGATCATGTGTGCGTATACATGCTGTTATCTCCCTAAACCAGCTGTTGACAGAACCAGCATCACAGCGGGAACTTATGTTACTGATTAAAATATGTTTAACGTTTTTAGATGAATCTTTGAATACCCTCCGAGTCAATTGTAGAGAACTGTATCATTTTTCTATGGATTGTGGGCAACTGTCTGGTTAGATTTCTATTGTAGAATCTCCACACAGGCGGATCCAGAGGGGGTGCAGGGGTGCGCATTGAAATGCTCGTGAAAATGAAGTGTGTGCAACCCCCAACCCCCCTTTCTAAATAGTGCGCGCACACGTACGCACGCACGCACACACACACACACTCACACTCACTTTCTTAAAAAGCTGCATCCGCCCCTGCTCCATGCCGATCTCCGGACTAGAACAAAACGTGATGTTGCGGGTTAGAATTGGTCTTCAGCAACGCATGCCTGTCGTAAGAGGAGACTAACGGGTCAGGTGGTCAGGCTCGCTGACATGGTTGACACATGTTACTGTATCGAAATTACGTAGATCAATGCTCATACTGTTGATCACTCGATTATTTACAGACTCTATATAGATGGAATATTGCTGAGTGCTGCGTTAACAACAAACCAACTGGGCTGGAACACACCATCAGCGACCTTTGCTTGTAAGACGCGACAAATGAATTAAATGGTCAGGATTGCTGACTTTGTTTATTGCGTCTCATCGACCTTGTGGATTTTCCTCACAATATCCATCACTGGATGGTCTGGTTCTGACTAGACTGTTTACAAGGCGCCGTCATATAGCTGGGATATTAGTGAGTAAGTTTAGTTTTACGCCGCACTCCGCAATACTCCAGCTATACGGCGGCGGTCTGTAAATAATCGAGTCTGGACCAGACACTCCAGTGATCAACAGCATGAGCATCGATGTGCGCAGTGGGGAACCGATGACATGTGTCAACCAAGTCAGCGAGCCTGACTACCCGATCCCGTTAGTCGCCTCTTACGACAAGCATGGGTTACTGAAGGCCAATATTCTAACCAGGACCTTCATAGGTCCTGGGATATTAGTGCAGTGTTAAACAAAACAAACAGATGACAACGTCTGGATATTCGTTGTTCTGAAAAGAGCCTTTTGCGGGTATCAAATGACCTTTCCAAATCCTCAACACACATGATCCTGTAGGAAGGTTGCTTTTTCTTCTTCACCCCCTGAGGCGGTGGGGTAGCCTTGTGGTTAAAGTGTTCACTCGTCACGCCGAAGACCCGGGTTCGACCCCCACATGGGTACAATGTGTGAAGCCCATTTCTGGTGTCCCCTGTCGTGATTTTGCTGGAATATTGCTGAAAGCGGCGTAAAACCATACTCACTCACTCTTCACTCTCTATCCATGTGTAAGTGGAATAACTATTATATTTTGTGTCGACAGAGTACTCGAATGTATCAATCAATAAGGAAATCTTCGTTTAACTCCTCAACAAATTTTGGGAGCAAACACAGGAGAAACGTGTGATCTGTTTGTCAATGTCTTGGGTGCGTGCCATCTCCCACCCTCAATGTATTTGAGCAGGAGAGCCAGAAACACTCACGGTATACAATATTCACACCTGTACCTGACCTGGCAAGTAGACCAGAGGATCAGATTACCTGCAATACTCACAGCTCGCGCGCAGGACCGGTCCGCAACAAATAGTCCCGTTGTGTATCAGATAAGGTCATCTCGGGTCACAACAGAAACTGTTACTTCCTTCTCATGATCATTCTTGATTATCAGGTGATAGTATCATATACCCGTGCTGTTATAACAAATATCACAATGCAGAAATACACATGGATAAGGGTAAGAATTGGTGTTAAGCTGTCAATGGTTGTAAAGGCGACTAACGGGATCGGGTGGTCAGGCTAGTTCACTTGGTGGATGCAGGACATCGTATCCCAATTGCGCAGATCGATGTTCATGATTTCAGTCACTGGATTGTCTGGTCCAGATTCGATTTTTTTACAGACCGCCGTTATATAGCTGAAACATTGCCGTGTGTGGCTTAAAACAACAAAAACAACAGAGGAAACAAATCTTCGATAATTCAGTTTATGGTCTGAGAACAGTTACTGTATTGGGTTCGGCTAACATTATTCCTTTTTAACGAAAAGGTGGTTAAAAGGTTTTATTCTAATGCAACTTTACGACACATCAGAGCTTGTCGAAAACAGAACAAAAATTAAAAACTCTTCATCGATTCAAAGTATTATTGCTCTCTTGAATCATGTCTTAAATTATGCAGATATTTCTTGCCAAACTGCGGTTTTACCTTGCTCTTCTGGAACTTATCGGTACTGCTTTGAAATGAAATGTTGATCAATACGTAAGAGGGTTGTATGAAACACATCTTCAGTCTCGAACATCTAATTTTGAGTTTGTATATAGAGTGGAAGATATGCGATGGTGTATGGTCAGCAGTTGAGATTAAAGCTTCAAGTACCTTTGTCTTGCAGTGGACAGGTCATTTATTATTGGGTGTGTGTGGGTGTCATGAAAATATGTACTGACCGACCATTTGAATGATGGGTGAACAGTCGTGTGGTTGAGTGAGCGCGCTTGTGTATGTGCGTGTCTGTGTGTGTGCATGTGAGAGAGAGAGGGGTGGGTGAGTGGGGGTTATACATGTACGCTAGGATATACAGTATTCTACATGATTCAGTCTGATTGGCACCAGTTTGAAAACAGTTCAATAGAAAACTTTGATGCTTCTGCGCCACAGATTTATTTGTTTATAATCTACATTGTATATATAAACACCTTTATTGTTTCTTCATCATTCATTTGCACGTTAAGAAAACCCTTCGTGGGCTTATGCCACAGGGCGTTGTTCGTCGCCCGGCTTTCAAAATGTTTCACATTATCTCAACAGAAAATGTTTGATTTGTATCCACATGTTCAATGAAACCAGCCATTGTGTCTCTATGTAATGACTCGCGGTTGCATGGGTTTTACGTTGCCAACATCACGACCATGCATGATGGCCATATTGATGTTGTGTTTGACAAATTCACAGCTGTTTATCGATTGCTATAAGGAATAGTAAAAGTACCCTTACAGCCTATAATTAAATGAATGGACGATGTACATTTTGTCAATTCTTTCGTCTCGAATATTCCTCAAAATGATACGCATACTTTGCAATGCGTGTAGTTGATTGGGACCCATGTCAAAGAGTCTTCTTATAATACATGGTTTTGGTAATTGTATGTGGATTAATAACAGTATAATGAATTCCTTTTCAACTGCCACAAGAGGCAACCGTGCTTGCCGTAAGATGCAACTAACGGGACCGAGTGGCAGGCTCCTTGGCTGGTTTGATATATATGTTATGGTATACCAATTGCGTGGATCGATGCTCATGATGTCAGTCACTGGATTGTCTGGTCCAGACTGTGTCATTCACAGATCACTAGAAGCAAGCAAATGGAATATTGTTAAGTGTGGTTTTAAACAACAAAAAATAGTTCATTTTTTTTATGAAAGTATTTTTACGACCGGAAGTTATTACTTTATTGTAAGTTACTGCTTACTGAAGCGTGGATCCCTCAAGGGTATACTATGGTTTTAGCCAATTCCTGTCGTATATGTATAGAACTTCACTAACGTAATGCTATCATTTGTATCTAACACATTCCTTCACAAAACAACAGGCCGCCTCCGTGGTGTAGTGGTTAGAGCGTCCGCCCGGAGAGTGGAAGGTCGCGGGTTCGATCCCCGACCGCGTCATACCAAAAGACGTTAAAATATGGTACTTGTTGGTCCCTGCCTGGCGCTCGGCATTAATGGGTACAACAAGGACTGGTCGGCTCGGAGTCAGTATACTGTGTCTGAGTGGGGTATTCATGCTTCACTGCGGCATGGTATCTCAGTGAGCTAGCACCATAAAACCAGCTTAAGTCTGGGCTAGTACAAGCAGCCGCACATACATACACACGAATGCACGTCGTCATATGAGCGAAATATTCTCAAGCACGACGTTAAACCCAATTTCACCTCACCTCACCTCACAAAACAACAATTCACATCTTATGGCGTTTACATAGAGATTATAGTACTAGATGTAGAAGTGCAGGAGTCCATGGAGACTGACATCAAGTTGAACTCATTCAGCGGAAACCTAAAGTGTTCTATCGTGAAAAGGAACGATGTGGTAGCTTAGTGGTTAAAGCGTTCGCTCGTCACGTCGAAGACCTAGGTTCGATTCCCAACATGGGTACAATATGTGAAACCAATTTCTGGTGTCCACCGCCGTGATATTGCTGGATTATTGCTAGAAACGGCGTAAAACCATACTCAATCGTATCTCTATTTTGAAAATCACATCATTCATACAGGGCTAACAGGTATGTAATCTGTGACGTACATGTACTTAATGTCACGTTGACCGTATTCTGTCGAAAATCACTGGATTATGTCAACAATGCTCAAATAGAATATTACCAGAAAATGCAATACGCATGACATATTTGTTTACAAATGTTAACCCTATCTATTTAACGTTCAGTTCTGATTATATTGTACCACTGGGATATTATATACGTCTTATCAACCGATGAGTGTAACATAACCCTGTTAAGCAGAGAATATATACCCGTCTTGTCTCTGCAGTCATGCATGAGACCAGCATGTTCACAAAGAATATAGTAAATGAAGAGACACACGACTCCCACTCAACATATGCAGCGACAACCTCTGACACTGTCACAATCAGAGCGTGACGATGTGAGGGGGACATCGTTGTAGCACCCACTGTATCCTTGAATCCCGCCTCACGCTCCGTGGATAATTCCCATAACAGTTCCAGCAGGTGCACGTCGATGTAACAACAAAGAGCCGTGACCTACACGTTAGTATTACGGTAAGTTGGGAATCTGTTCCTTATCAACGACTGATTTTAAGTGAAGGAATAAGTTCACTAAATTAAAACATCTCAACGCCTACAGGTTTAGAAGCCAAGCAACAGTAAGCGACCGTTGCGGAATGTAAACATCTGCCCACAAATCTCACTTAGGAAGCGCGGTCAAATTTGAATGCGATGAGATGGAAGGTAAATCATCGTTTCATTGATATTCGATCTAAAGAGTTAAACTGACCACAATTGGACATACACTGCCTATACATTGTACGGTGCGTTCTCATCAGCTGTTACGAACTTTTAACACGTGCTACTTTCGTCTTTCTATCGAAGCTCAAGTCACCGTGAATGGCTGGTTGTATAGTCATCGATAAGCTATGCCACATGTGAATAAACCTATGTTTAGTGTTTATGACTGGTCGTAATAGCGTTTGTCAGGTCGTATCATCGGGACAGACCGGTTTGACAGTTCAGGTCAGGTAGGTGCACTCGGTATTCTGCAATATTTCATTCCATATATGCATGTAATATGTATCTCTGTCATGTGATATACTTCAGACGTGTTTCTTAATGTGGAGATTGAAATGCGCGGCTATTTCGTTGTTGAGCCTTATTACAGTCTATAGCAAGCTAAGTTAAAGCAGCATTCCTTTGATGCAGAAGGTCGACTTGATGTTGACATATATTTTGGGTCAGATAAACATACCCTAACGCTAGTACCGTCAGATTGACATATCTTTGGTCAAATCACTCTTTTTCCGATCAAACATTAATGGCCTGGCGGGCCCGTGCGTGAAATATACGCATTATGTCGGAAAGCAGATGTTAAATCTCCCAGTCATCATCATCATCATCTTCACGTACACTATTATACGTCCATCAGTAATTCTTGACGTATGGAGGCAGTTTGATAAGGATGAGGAGAAGGTGATAGTCTGTCTCACAGTCCCTGAACTACATTATTGTCCTTACTGCCTAGCACTCCCTGCAATGCTAAAGCCCTAAATGAAGCAAGTCTAGATTTCCCCAGGTTCCACCTGAATCTCCCAACTCACTGGGGCTCCTTTTCAATTTAAATGGGTTTATTTGTGTTATATATATATATATATATATATATATATATTCAGGGACTAGGCGTTAGTCTAGAGAGGGCGTCAGTGTTATCATGCCAAATGCACTTAGTGACAGTTAAATCCGATATAACCGGATTTAAGATCTCGAAAGTCGACTTTTCGTTATGGCAGCCTATGCATCACTGAGCATATATTCTAAAAATATTAACCGGGCCTATCAACAGTGAATACTTATTACCCCTTATAAATGTGGCCTAATCGATGGACGTCAGGTGGATGTCGACAGTACAGCTTGATGGTGAGGATGTACAGTCGTGTAAATGTACGGTATCTTTTCCAAGATGTTTCCTTACTGTGTGTGGAAATAGCAGAATGGCGCCCTCCATCTGTCTTTAGGATCTGCTCCTTTCCAGGTAGCTTGAATACGTCCTCATGTACGGCAGCTCTCCGCTGTTTGTTGAGGGCTTAAGTCTGTTTGTTGGTAACTTTCAACTGGTATTATTGTGGATCAATCTCATTAACATCAGATGATTCACACCGATACCTCTCCCCTTGCCAAGCTTGGCCACCAGGGGTCTAATAGGAGCAAAAAGTAAAAAATGTATAATTGTACTGTACTCATTCATAAAACTGATTGTGAGTTTGAAGAGAGACATCCTTTAAACGTTTATATAGTTTAACAAGTCCGAAAGAGGATATGTATAGAATGGAGTGTACACATCTGCACTAATAGATGTTACATAACATATTTATATTCAAAAGTGTGCAAAAATATATCATATCATATGAGAATGATTCGATTAACATTTTGAATACTTGTACTCAAAGACAATAAGTTAACTTGTGGTACATACCACGAACTGTATATATCATGACAATTGGGTTTAAGATGTATATGACGAGTCATGACAATTGTATTATTTTTTAATTATTAATGAATAATGTTAATGAATAATGAATAATATCCATAAACGTATAGCACTTTGTCAGCATGTTATTTATCTCAATGTTCGATAATGATTTGTCCTCTATCTCTATATATGTGTACGAAAATGGCGGCGAAACACTTTTGCATAATCTACCTTTAGTGTCATTAAAATATGTTTATCATACAAAATCAAATATAACAAGCTGGGCTTTTGAATTCAGATGTATACATAGGGCCTATATACAAACGAAAAGAAGTGATACTATCGACTGATGTGTTTCCCATACACATACAGGCAGGTTTATTCTTAGATAATAACAAGAGATCAGTCGGTGGTGGTGGTGGTGGAATTGGGTTTAACGTCGTGCTTGAGAATATTTCGCTCATATGACAACGTGCATGTCGAGCGCCAGGCAGGGACCAACAAGTACCATATTTTAACGTCTTTTGATATGACGCGGTCGGGGATCGAACCCGCCACCTTCCGCACTCCCGGGCGGACGCTCTAACCACTACACCACGAAGGCGGTCTAGAGATCAGTCGGAACGACATTTCGTGCTATTTGCATTTCCGTGATGTTTATGAGCGAATACCTGTGAGTAGAAAGGAAATCCCAAACTATATAAGGACATAACCTGCTTGTTGGATAAAGGATGACGTCAGTTTGAATTAAATTGTAGTTATGTTTGATACGAATGTAGGAAAAAAAGAAAGCGGAAAAAAAGTAAGTGAAAAAAAGAAAATGGAAAAAAAGAAATAAATGGGGGAAATTGGGCTGCGCTGTTGTCGACCACTTTGGACATAGAAAACCCAGATCTGAAGAAAGAACACAACCATCCCCCCAGAACAAACTGACATCGCCTATGCCAAATGTCGAGTTAAGATGACAAAGCTAGCTTCTTCTTCCCATGACAAGCCAGCACAGATTGTTGCCACTGCAGTGTCCGAGGCTGAGAGAGAGGTACAGATGAGATTGCCGGCCATGGAGCACACAAATACCGTTTGATACACACCTGTCTTTAACGCCGAGCTGACTTTTCACAAACACTTTTCCTTCGCATATGATGTTCATTTTGTTAATTCGACACGCCTGTACTTTTCGTGTGAATTACAAACAACCTAGATCCTGAGAAAGTCATCAAGTCAATTTAGTGGACGTTTTTTTTTCAAATTAACTATACTTGGTTTATTTTAAAAATTTCATTTGTATCTTGTATATTAGACGGCTGAAATATCTGACATTATACTGTGGATAGGTTTCACCATTCGAGAAACTGTGTCAGATCAACATTCGGTATGTATCACTCAACGTCAAAAGTAACGTAAAGGGAGCAGTAATTGTGTGTGTGTGTCTTTAAATGAAGGCTCCCCCAACAGCGCATAAAGTGATGACGTTTCTCGCAATATTTTGATCAGTTATGACAGTGCGCGGAAATTCAAGAAGTGGTAAGAAGTTGATATCCTGTTTGGGGGACTCATGTATCTTTTGGGGACAAAAAACTGGATAGATGATGTGTATGGTAGTATATATGCCATCAAGAACAGTTAAGGTTGGTTTAGTTTTAACGTAACAATCTCGATAGCAGCGTTAGCTTGGGGTCCATTTTGAAGTTTCCACTGGCACTGCTGGCAGCCATAAACAAGCCTATATCGCCGGTAGTATCACATTTCACATGTTTGCCTGCAGTGGAACCCTCGATAAGATTTCCACAGCAGCTGAAATGTTAAAGTAATTAAAATTCTTGTGGCGATGTGACACTGAGTACATAGCTGGTAGTTTATCCAGGTCAGCGCAAAGCAAAAGTCCCCAAAGCGCTCGTCGACCTGACGTTATGCGAAGTAAACATGAGGAAGAATATGTACTGTACGGTCAGTGTACATGTAATATAATTACACTGGTCAGTCAGAAACACCAGCGCAAGCGGGATAGAAATAGCAAATTGCCGAAGGAAAACATAGATCTCCTTACATTTCGGAACTTTCATTTGGAACAGCGCATATGTGATTCATATTTCCATGGGATTTTGTTGGTTGTTTAACGCCGCACTCAGCGATATGACAGCAAATAATCGAGTCTGGGCCAGACAATTCAGCGATTGAAATCATGAGCATTGATCTGCGCAGTTGCGATACGATGGCATGCATCAACCATATCAACGAGACTGACCTCCCGATCCCGTTAGTTGCCACTTATGACAGGCATGGGTTGCTGAAAACCAATCCAAACCGGATCTTCACGGGTATTGAGATGTGTATTACAACAGCATGTTGATACGAAACTATCACCTGATAATCAAGAATGATCTTGAGAAGGAAGTGACGGTTTCTGTTGTCACCCGAGATGACCTCCTCTGAATCACAACGGGACTATTTTGTCGGGGGTCAGTCCTGCGTGCGAGTATTACAGGTATTCTGACCCTCGTGTCTACTTGCCAGGTCAGGTACAGGTGTGAATATTGTATACCGTGCGTGTTGACGCACATGCCGACCTCTGCTTCTTCAGTACAATAGAGGGTGGGAGATGGCACGCACTCAAGACGTTGTCAAACAGATCACACGTTTCTTCTGTGTGCTCCCACAATGTGTTGAGAAGTTAAAAGAAGATTGCCTTGATTGATACATTCGAGTACAAAATATTTTTGTTGCTGAGTATGATGCGCACCCCCTTCAAGGGGATTCAGTATTTTCGAGAAAAATACGTTTCGAGAGAGCCTGTCCATCAGATCTCATTAGTTGCCTCTACGACAAGCATTGGTTGCTGAAGACAAGTACTTAGGCGTATCTTCATGGGTATTCCTGTATTGTAGTATTTGTTATAACAGTATAGGTCATTGGTCCAGTAGAACCTATCACCCAAAGAACCCAACATCAACACCTGACTTTATCTGTCTTGTATTTCATTTGAGTTGTCCTACCATGGTATCCTATTTCTAAAGCTTGAATGCGTTGTACAGTCTAAAGTATTGTGTTAGAGAATCATTATAATCTATTATCAACATTTACGTTTCAGGTTTTTAACCTTGTTCACTCTGACATAAAAATAGTTGAGGAAATGATTTATTTTGTGCTGTTTAACATTTAGTATGTGTCAGGGAACATAAAATATTATCTGGTCGTACAGACGTGTATTTAAAATAAAAAGTCATTGCAAAGAATACCCAATCTTGACTATCCCCAGAAGTAAGTTCTGTGAAAATTATATGAACTGGTGACAAGCATGGCCTCGAATTAGATCATGAGGACATTTGTGATATGTCATGTAGGTATTATCTTATTAGTGTTTTAGTAGACTATTAGCATCACATATCAATAATGTATAACCTGGTTTGAGAATATAACACCCAGTAGCTGGTACCTTTAGGTTTGATAGGCATCCTCTTTCATATTGTCCCCAACCATGATAGAATTGTGTTTAAAGCTGCAATATTCCACCTACATCCGGCGGGCTTGTAAATAATCGCGTCTGAGCCAGGCAAACCTGTGATTAATATTTTGCGCCCACACCATGTAGGTACAATGTCACAGCCTGATTCCCGACAAATAACGTTAATATCTGTATTGATGTGATGAATACCCACAAATTAGACTGTATATATTTTCAAAAGGCCACACACCTTCAGTGGCATGTCATTTTACCTTGATCCTAGCTCACGATGCGATCAATTTTACTCGTTGTACAGTTGCCACAATATTTACTCACTGAAATGTTATTTAATAATTGTTGATTAATCTTTTGTGTCCGTTTGTTGAGTAATATTACCAGGGAAATAGACACCACATCAGTTTGACAATTTACTAGCAATCTTAGCAACTCGTTCTTATTCTATAGTATTTTCGGGGAATCTAATGTTAGAAACCGATATGTGTATAATATTTAAAAGGCACACTTAAATTACGAAAACAAAAAATGGCATACATGTATGCATGCATTGCGGTGGGAATATCGAACATAATGCCACTAGACTAATTTGATGCCGTGACTTGTTAGATAAAAAAGGTCCTTCTTCAATTTGGAAATGTTTTTGTATGATGAATTTGCTGATATATTATTTACAATAAATACTTTTGATATTTTACCGAGTCCAATTCACATTGTCTTTGCCATTAAATATAGATAGTCAAGACAGCGGCATAACGGCGCTCTTGTAACGCAAGAGTTATCTGCCCTTGGCACGCGTGGGTGAAAAAATAGTTATCGAGCAGGTGTGTTCCTATTTCTAAAAATAGCGACCAATGAAAATAAGCTTCAGTGATGAAGGCCATATTGATACACACACAGTAACATACACACAAGCACATGAATGCACGGACTAAGCACAGTCCGATGAGGATAACGGGAAAATCGCAATGGGAAAGCGAATTAAGAAAGGGTTTTCTCAACCAGTGAAGCCCACAGATGTTGTTCAACGTGAATCCACGCCGGAAAGTCCGTGCACACCGTGAGTAGTCGCTTCTATGGTTGATGACGGGTGACCTACTCCACTTTATGTTTTGAATCAAATGCTTGAGTTGAGGACGCGATAGGCTTGGAGGGAACCCCAGACCTTTAATTTTCCTCTCATATTTACATGCATAGTCGTCTATGATCTCCCCATTTGTCCAAAATCGGACGAGGGCAGTATGTTTGTGACTATTTCCTATATTGCAATCGGTAATTCCGCCGTTACTGGATAGCAATAAGGTATTGCGTTATCAGTGACAATCACCGAGATCTTTTGGGATGTAAAAGCTGGTATTAGGGAATGTACTTTGACACTTGTTGTGACTGTTGGTTATCATGTGTAGCTATTCGGTTCATGTAAAGGTTTTGGTTTTCTTAGATTTGTGTGTCCTCTGACATGAATTCAATTACCAACTTTCATCTAGATGCATATGCAGGTAAAAATGACACTAACTCAGAGCAATGTTGGTTATGGTATATGCATAATACTGTTAACATTTAGTTATTTTCATGCAGATGCCATGTAGCAGACAGGGTTTGGATTACTTGAAATGAAAATGAAGGCATGGCCTGGGGTGGTGCCATGTTTATGGTTGATATGACCTGTTTATGACATCGTATTTTTCAGTAGCAAGCACTAAAAGTGATTGATCTTCAGTTTTGTGGACATATTGTCTTAGAGATGACATGAAGTTGTATGCTAACACTTTGTGTGATCTATCGGTCAAGTTATTGGCTTGTCACTTTAACAATAACATCTTCAGGAGTGACCACATAATTCAGAAGCTGTAGTCACTATGCACGTGTTTGTTATCACGTTGCCACCAGTGGATAATAACTTGCCAGGATGGTCACTGATAAGAAATAATACACTGGTTCAGAAAGGAGGTTATATGCATTGTCAAAGCTAATATTAATTAGTAGAACCATATGATAAGTGTGATTCTTTTAGTGAAAAAAGCCATGTTAACAAATATGCATGAACATGATGAAAGGCAAGGGATACGTATCAAAGTCCTGAATCAAAAGATAAAGATTTAGTGGTCCATAGATTTAAGCTGTAGAAGCAAACATCAAGTACCCAATTTCCCCCATAATTTTAAAGATGACAAGTAATAATTTCTGTGCAAACATACCGGTAGTACCTTTCTGTCTCCTACAGTAGAGAAACTATGCCAGCATAATACACTGGTTCAGCATATTTTCATAAACATTAAGTACTGATTCATGTACTGGTATAGATAACAGTTCAATAACCACTCCATATTATGTTTTATCATTGTAGAAGAAAAGTCTTTACACACAGTTTTATCATTAACACTTGTCTTGTGTCTATCTGATATTATTTTAAATTTCCTATGTTTTCACATACACATGATGGTCATGTGTAGCGTGATGTAGTGACACAAAGGTGTATCTACATTCATCATGATCATATGTTTGTTTGTATTAATGGTGTCATGATTGGTTGTCGTCAATCAAAATAATAGTGATTGTCAGAACCAGTGTTCTTTTTGTATGGGTAGGTCCTAGTGGTGGTCCGATTAATTGAAATAATCGAGGATTGGTCGCAGTGACTAAACGACCAAGCAATCGATCATGTTTTCTCATAATCGAACACAAACAATTCTAGAACACATGTTTTCATTAACAGTATTTTTCACTAGGTTGGTTTTGTCAAATTTTGCCCAAAAAACCCCCAAAGAACTACATGTTTTTTCCTTATTTTTTTGTGCATTAACACATTTCATAAATGACGCTAACAAATTATTTTCGATGATTGATCGGTTGTAATGAACCGATCATCAATTATGAGATTTTAACAAATTCCCAACACTAGTAGGTCCTGATCCCTAGTCTGGGTTACAGTTGTAAGTGTCATGGCCCAGCTAATATATTGATATTGTATTGCTACCTCCTATCCCCAGAGTAGGGTTGTGCATTAGCTTTTATTCCCTGACCCATGGTTACTGATCTCACCGGGTAAATAATGCACTCAATACAGGCGACAAGCACTCACCTGAACATTATCGCTTTCAACATGGACCTGGCGAAGGTGTTTTCTTTCCTTGGAATGACAGAGTAAGGCATAACAGAACAATTGTTTAGATGTGACATTTGGTACTGTAATACATAACTGACTGATGACATTATTGAAGGTGAATGGTTCTATTCATACATGTGAATATTGTTATGATCTGATCTGAGAGGGGTTCATTATTTGTCATAGGGGCATATGAGTCATCTGTACTGGTGCAGATACTTTCATTTTTACCAGTGTTTAACAATGTTTACTAATGATATTCATGGTTAAAACCCTTGCCATCATTGAACTGTGAAGTATGGGAATTTCATTGTGTTCCAGCCAACAAGCCTATCATAAAACCATTATTAGATCATTTCCACTTATGCTATTGTGTAGGTAATAAGAATGCCCCCAAATGAGACATAGAACACAAACAACCATAAACGTCCTCAAGGCTTGTTGGTGTTGGGACTGTACATAGTTTTTCACTCCATTGAGTATTTACCCAAATATTATCATTCACATTGGAGCATTTTGGTGGGTATTGATAGTTTTCTTTGGGTATTCAATCTACTGTGTATTGTTAGACAATGAGTAGACATTTAAAAAAATTATTTGAAAAAACATTTGATTGACATACGTGATACAGTGTCAGTTGACATCTAATTTGATTTTGCTTGTGTGCTGCCCAAAACAGCCATGTACACAACTGATAAGGGACGATGATGTAGCCTACAGTTCATTCTCCTCACAGAAGTCCTGTGTCCGATTCCCACCTGGATATTTCTGCTGCCTCATACTGTGCTTTTGCTGGAATTAGCTGAAGTGGCATAAGGCCATACTCACGTCAGATTAACATGTAATGATTTTTAATGCATTGGGCACTGAACAGTGAACATGCTGAAGCAGCTCAAGTATATTCCTCTAAATAAAGATCTGCGAAAAGAAGAAGTATATTGAAAATTGTAGCCTGGGGTAAATATACAGAGTATTGTTACATTGTTGGGATTTTGGAATTTCTTTTAAGTAATCCAAGCAACTCAAAATGAATTGTGTAAGGGGAATTAATTTGAAATATTTTAAGCAGACACCCAGCTTATAATCATTGGTCATCTGGAGCTGTTAGAACTATTTATATATTAATATTGTAGAGTGTAGTAAATTTTACTTATGAGATTACTATTTCACAGTAATTGTTATTCTCATAAACTCTAAGATGGCCACTACCCAAGACTAGTATATTTAGTTCTGTATTGAAATGAAACCCTGTCGTTAACAGTGCTTGTGAGTGTAGGGAGATGAAGTACTTACTGTTGCTACACACTGGTAAAGGGTGTTGGCATGTCATGTCTAACTATATCTTTATTCAAATTAGGGGAGGCTATTTACTTACCTCGACATACACTAGCCTTTGCTATATACAGCTTACTAGCTCTACAACAAAAGCCAAACTGATATGGGTGGTTTGATGACTTACTCCAGTTCAGAAAGTAGTTTATATCATGTTCAAGTTACACCCCAACAGCTCTTGTTGCATCGCAGCATGGAGCAGTGATATATTATGTTCATCCTTATTGCTGCAACACAATGATGTGTTGTTAAAAACATTTCATGCTGACAGATTCATTTGTCATGGATGTGCTTCATCTAACAAGGATAAACATGATAACTATATTAGGTCATGTAGTATGTGCATATCATATTGTATAATCATAATCATCATAATCATGATAGATGCAAGTTTTAGCAAGGATATGACCTTTGTCCTTGTTTTTTATGCTAAGTGAAACATTTTATGTGTGGTTCTGAGATTTCAAATGTTTCCACAACAGGAGGAATATTTATAAATATGCTTAACCAGGGATTTACCTTGAGTCCTGTATTTGAAGGTCCCTGGGACTCATACTCTTAATTTTCAGGGGTCCTGGACTATGAAATGGGGGTCTCAGACACTTAAATATTATTATTTATCATGTTAATATTATGCTGGAATATTGATGTAATTCAGTTAATGTTATTGTATATCATGATAGTCACATTGTTACACTAATAAAATTGCAAATGATACCATAACCCGGCTAGTAGCAGACTCAGTGATAACTTATTGTTACTTGATTGGAATTTTTACAAAAAGTATTTGGATTTTTTCTGCCTCCCTGTGGACGCACTAATCAATTTTGTTGCGTCCATTGTCAATGTTTATGCGTATAGGATGCAGGAATTCATGTCCCGTAAAACCCTGGCATAACTCATGTGTTTTCATTATTTACTGTAATAATCAAAGTAGGCATGGCATCAGAAGACAGATATTCCAACTTGATCATTGTACTCATACTGATGTGCAGGATATTCAAGATTCCATTATTACTTCTGCCACAGTGTAAATTAGTGCTTTGTCAGGGTAAAGGGCTGTGATAATCTTGTGTAGAAGTCGAGCATGTATTTTGGTTATGTACCATGATAACTAGTTGTCAGTACTTTTCATCAAACATATTGATGTGTTTGCAGGGATTTACAGGACATGAATTCCTGCATCATGAATACACATGAAAATGGACAGTGGACACAACGAAATTTATTAGTGCATCCACAGGGATGCAGAAAAAGTCCAAATACTTTAAATTGCAAAAATTCCAATCAAGTAATAATAACTTATCACTGAGTTTGCTACTAGCTGGGTTATGGTATCATTTGCAATTTAGTTACTGTAACAATTAATGTGATGATCATGATACACAATACAATAAAAGTATTAATAAAAATATTTAAGTGTCTGGGACCCCCATTTCGTAGTCCAGGACCCCTGAAAATTAAGAGTATGAGTCCCAGGGACCCTCAAATACAGGGCTCAAGGTAAATCCCTGCTGTTTGGATGAAGTGTTGTTTTTATTTAAGCTGCTAACATGTCCAAGAGTTTTTGGGGAAAGGAAATACACAGTGTGAGGATGAATATTAAATTATTCAATTTATTGGAAAATAATTAAAGATTATACTTTAGTACTCTGTGAATCTGACTTGTCAAAGAATGATAGTAAGTGTTTAAGATGTTTGATGTGATGATGCAATGATCTTACAGTATAGTCGAGTGTAAAGTGTAGATGAAAATATTATAGTGGGTTCTTCTGTCTTCCTCAAGAAAAATACAAAATTACATTGTAGGACATGTTGGCACAGTTGGAGATAGGTGTCATGCGATAATTCTTAACATATTTCAGTAAGGGTAGAAGCAGGCGGTTCTATGTAGTAAATTCAAAAGTGATCACAGTAATGAATAATGTACTAGTTCGTGCAACACATTGCTGTGTCTTACATTGATTAGTGTATCACCATGATCACATACCAGAGTATACATATATATCATGTGACATGCCATTAGCGGATTAAGCATTGTTGGTGGAACACAGTGGTACGTAATCCCAATAATAGCCCTACTGGTGTGTGAGGGGATGGTTACGTTGTTGATGGAACATAGCAGTACGTAATCCCAATAATAGCCCTACTGGTGTGTAAGGGGATGGTTACTTTGTGCATATGCTCTAGGGATTATGTCTCTGGGATACTTTGTGAAAATTATGATGTATTGGATCATGTACAGTGATGTAGATAAGCCATTTGCAATACCTGTATTCACTACTATTTTTATTTCAAGGTCAAATGTTAAAAATCCACAAGTTACAAGCGATAATATATTTACATTGAATTGATATTAATAATAAGCATTATTTGCATTAAACAAGTATTTTCCTCTTATTTGTTAAAATCAGAATCTTGCAACCATTTAATCAATTTCATGTATTTGCTATGGACTTAGTTAGGTATAATTCAGTGGCTTTATTCTGTGCGTTTAATCCCATCATGCTTATCTTATAAATATACATGTTACTGTATATATAGATATGATCATGGTACTAGTTGTATGGAAATTGTTTCAAATTACTGGCATATTTTAAACATCATTACACCATGTATGCCGAGTCAATAGCTGCTCTTTGTATAAGAGAACGCTTGTTAGTGTTTGTTAACAACAGTGATTTTGTGGTGATTAGCCGACACTGGGAAAGACCAGTGATGTCACACAGACCCATGTGTTTGTTCCATGTTCTTCTGTCGGCCAGCTTGAGATGCAAACAAAAACATCCTCAACACTCAGGGAGAATGAATATCTAGGAGTAGGACAGTTTACTTTGACAATGGTGAGCATTCTTCTTAGATTTAACATGTTTAACACGACAGCATTTCATTCACTACGTAGTATTGGTTCATTATGGGACATGGGTCTGAATTTAGTATTATGATGGTGATGGTGAATACAGTTTGCCATGGATAATCATGATAAATGTACATGCTTTCTGTGTAGCACGTTTTCTTTATAACACTGTTATTAGGATTTCTCCAAAAGGTTTAAGAGTACATTCTATTGCCCTTATTTGTTCAGAGGAAGCAGTTGCGATATTATGTTGTATTCACATGTGTTCAATTTTACTACAAGGAACCATGAGTGCAGAAAACACGTTAGAAGTAACACTAACCCCTTAGATCTCACTACACCATTGTACAAACACAGATATTCAAGCATATTGAAGCAATGGCTGCAGGGTTTTCCAAGGGTTAATTCAATAGGCTAAATTGATTGTGCTATACATGGCTGTGTCTGTATTGAAAGTGTATTGATCTTGTGGTTATTGTCTCTATTGGTGAGCCTGACCTAGGAAGCGTGGTCTCCACAGGTACACACTAACCCTGTTCCCAAGGCGGAAAGCATGTCGTGGGTCCTGCGTGGGTACAGCTCTTACGTTTGATTAATGACCATGCATCTCGCCATTGTTAAATTGATGCCAGCAGCAAGAAAATTCAATATGGGATGATGAGCGCAGCGTAATTATGATATTATGATTTGGGTTATTTGAAAATCCTTGGGAAAAAGGGAATTCTTGTCTGAATAAATTGTCTGCCACATTGATCATGATGAGTGCTGGCTTTTGGTAATCACCATGAGTTAATCCAGCTAGTCTGCATCCTAATCCTATGCTGGACAATGGGTAGTCGTGAGAGTGGTCTGCCATGCCAGGCTGTTGGTAAAAACAAGAAGCAGGGCTCAAGATTGTTTTTTGAGGGATTAGTGTCTTTGTATGTTGTTATTCATCTTGTTTGTACTAGGCTTGATGGATGTCTATAATTTTTCTTTGGATGTTTGATATTTCTACCAGTAGAGTAGGTTACAAATTATGCTACATTAGCAGATTAGGTAATTATGAAGTGTTGTTATTTAGAGGTGCCATGAATTCACTGCAAGGTGATGATGAGAGATATCACGAAAATTGGGTAATGCATACAATAACAAGTCTGTAGTTGATGTATTATTGATAACATTCTGTGAAACAATAACAGAATGTATTCTTTGTCTTATTTAGACCAGTTTGACAGTGTTCATTTATTATGACAATGGCTACTGACCACATTTCTGTCATCATGGTCATATAGAGTGGGAGATATATAAGAGTATTGACTATTGTATATTTTTCATATTTCACTTTGATAAATAACATCCGTATTCAAGAAACATTCATGAATATTCAATTCTAGTGATCACAAATAATGAATTGAATGAACGGATATTTTTCAATTTCAGTAAATATGTGAATGAATAGTAACAGCCCTATTCTTATGATGTTTATCTTATTGGGTTTTTAAAGCTGTTAAAACAAGCATCTCAAAATTATTTGGGTAATTGGGATGTGTTTTGTCTAGTATTATGCAATCTGCAGGCTGTGGCTGTGACTGTATAACATATTTAATCCCCAGTGTTATGGAAAATCATGAAACCATAAAACATACAAGGTGTAGCTTGTGGCACAAGTGATTTTACACAACTCTCATAACTCCTGTACGCTTACATTGTCAGGAACTGTCTGGTCAGAATGGCCTAAAGTGTAGAGTAACAGTGCTAACTGTGCCTTAAGCATTTTAAACTTCAAGAAAGTAACCTGGAAATAGTTTAAAAGGCATAAACATAATAAATGTGCATCTGTTAAATGTTTGTCAAATTTCTGTTTAGTGACATGTCTGTCCAGGGATATATCCAGACTTAACTGTCCTTGGCAGATAATTGGTAAAATATTACTTTGATCAAAGTTATTTCTTTATTTTGATCATAGCTGGTAATGATGGTGACATATTTGGACATTATTACTGGTAAATACAGCTGCATACATAGGATATGATATATATCCTCGTCAACAGTCCCTTGGTCACATTGTTTTGTATGACTCATTGGCGAAAACACAACTCTCTAACAATGTCTAATGCATACTTATCGTGACCTCCAGGATAACACATTCTGAAAGCTCAGACATTCTGATGATTAAGTATGGCAGGGAACAAGCTTAAAGGTATTTGTAAGGTCCGTTCCTAATAGCATGGCAAGATGTTGTCTACATTGTATTTGGTTCGAATCTTTTGCTTATATATTGCCATGTTTTGGTGGTTGCCATGGGAACAAAAATTAAAGCTGACAAGTTATGTCTATGAGGAAGTAGAGAATCAAATTCTCTCACCATGGGTTGGCATAATAATAGTTTATAGTATTTAAGCCCTGTATCATGATTCACAAAGTTTACCTTGCATACATAATTACTTATTTTCTCTCCATAAACAAACGTTACTGTACATTATGGTTTAATGAACTATAACGGACAATTGGTTTTAGTTCTTTCTAACATTAGTTTGTTATACATGGTTTGACTGAAACAAACAGCAAGTGGCAGGGACCAAATTAAAGTTTCTCACATCTGTGAGTTTGTTATGAGCATGTTAATTATAAGTGTAAGAGTACTGCTTTAGGATGAGTAAAATTATGATCACACAGGTATGGGGTAAACTGCACCAGGTATATATCACTGATATATTTGCACCTGATATACTCCCAAACCTTCTGCTGGTGAAATACTTGTAGACTGGCGAATTTGAATACCTGCTCAATTTGACCATCATTATTCTAAAGATGATAAATGTTTTGTGGGCTTAACCATAAATCATGAATGTGTCTCTGGTTAAAATAAACTTGGCACGCTGTCTGAAACTGCTTGCCATATTTTTCCAAGTTTATGAAAATGCTTGAGGTTTGTTGAATAAATCTACATTTCAGTACAAACACATGTGCCATATTTTCCAGTCTGACTTTCCAGTTCACTGGCACAGTGCATCACATTTCATGCTTTTTCAAACAATGAATTCCGACAATGGACCGACATTGAATTTTCTGTGGAACACATTTTAACATTTTTTTGTAACACATTGAAGACAAGTCTATAATCAATCATCCATGTACTGTTGTGTTTTTCAGGGACAGATCTGACTTTTCCATAGATTATTCACTGATAAAGACACCCCCATTTGACAGCCGCGGTGGTCGGACATCTCCCACTTGGGATGAATATCACAGTCTGGAGTACTTTGACATGTGAGTTGCCCCCTTGCGTCATTCAGTTTTCATTTCTTGTCATCAGTACTTGAACTGCAGTAGATGTTAGAATTACATAGTTCATGCAGTTACTAGATCCAGTTACACAGTTTTAGTCAAGTGATAGACTGCATGATATTCCTTTTGATTTTAATATACCAATAGACCAATATATCATGTACAGGCCTGTGTATAGTTTTTGCAGCATAAAACTTCTTGATCATGTTGGTAGATGGAATAAAATTATTTTCTTCCTCTATGTATTTGTTTAAGAATTTTAGTCATGTTAGGAATAGTCCAATTTAAGTAAAAAGGAAATGTCACTAAAGGATCTGTATGCATGCCATGAGACATAGTCTGTATATTCAGAATAGATACTCTTGGCTGGTGATGTGGTTAGAATTGCTGCTATGGTATTTTATTTTTAATCAATGAAATCTCTAAAACTTGAAATATGTCATCTATGAAGATTCATGCTACATTGGTAATTCACTGCCTCAGTAAAGCTTATTTTTGAAGAGGTTACTGTTTTACGATTGGCAATAAGAAGGCTGAAAATTCAAACTTAAACATTAATTTGACATAATGGATGATCTCACTCCATATTTAGCATCAGCTAATTAATACTTTACCTATACACATACATAATCATGATCATAACTAATTTATTGATAATAACGATATATTGAGATATTGAGATACTTATATTCATATATTGATACTAAACTTTAATAATGACACAGCTATTTAAAGCTGATTGTGGCTGAGTTAGAGATGTGTTGTTATGAATTTACGTGTGTGTTTGTGTGTGTGTTGACTGATTGCTATTAATTATGTCTGTGTGATATGCTAAATGTGCTGCTTTGTCCTCCACACAGACTCGAACACTCTCACAGGTAAACTACCCAAACTGATTGCCCAGATTCTCACTGTAGGTATTGAACTTGTAGCCACATTCTTGCTCACGCTGTCTTTATTTTGCAGAAATCAGACCATGATATCTCACTGAACCCATGATATGCATGTTTTGAGAGAACACAACCCGATCTGTATAAATGAAGACAAATGTTAGGAGTTGTATGTTTTGTCTTTGTTTTAGTGTTTGTTCAAACACCTAGATCACAAACACAACATCATCATTACTTCATGGAGTTGTTTCCACCACATTCCTCCATCACCTGTCAATGCATATAGCTGCCATGTTATGTAGTGCGGGGGATAACAGCTATCTGTACTCACAGGGATGAAGCAATGAGTGCATGATGTTAGCCGTGAAACATTGATGATAATAGTGAAAACGAAACCTCTGCATTTGTCTACATTTACCATCCGTAACATATTGATGCCACTTAGAAAACATCCTGTGAAGATTAACCATTTATGATAGTGTTGATTCCCCTGTCTGACATCTGGTCTGATTTAACTGCATGTTGTAGCAGATGAACAGAATAACTGTGTTAACATCAGTACCTTTATAATAGAAAAAAGGAATTCTAAATTGTTCTTTATTCTTAATGCTATTTCATCATATTTGAATGGAAAGTTAAGTTGAATAAAAGATAATTTACTGGTTTTATTATGAGAAGAAAGACTACAAAATTCAAATATATATTTCATGAAAAAATCAATTTATTTCAACTGTTGGTTTGTCGGCATTGTGAAAATGAAGACATTTGAAAAGAATAGGTTTAAGTTTTATGATCTTACAACAAGAAAGATGTCAGTTGTCATTGCTGGTGTTGTGTTCCTCAAAACTGTCTGCACTTAAAGGTTGGACGGATAATTGGAGACTTGCAGCCTGTTAATGTGTGTGGCAAAGCTTTGGTGTATTTGTGCCCAG
This sequence comes from Haliotis rubra, assembly GCF_003918875.1. Lineage (NCBI taxonomy): Eukaryota > Metazoa > Mollusca > Gastropoda > Lepetellida > Haliotidae > Haliotis > Haliotis rubra. The sequence goes on from NW_025767457.1 coordinate 2,387,722, forward strand.
CTGTTGATACTACTGAATCCCTCAAGGTCAACAATACGACAGATTTGTTAGCAGCAAGACTATTCCATGTATACTGTGATAGAAAAAGATGTAAGGAAGTGTTTGTTGGAAATGGAATTTTCCCTTTGACATGATTCACTTAGTATGATGGAGACAAATAGAAGTTATTGTAAGAAGGATTCTGCACTTATTTAATGATGTTTCATGTACCAGGTACATTTTCACTTGGAACAACCATGGAAATTAACACTATCTCACTGGCTAGTCACTGCTAGTAGAGTCTATAAAGTAGGGATGCCACAATACATAGATACATCGATGCATCAATACTTTTCCTAAGACGATACAATTATCGATACATTCGAAACTGTATCGATATTTAGTTTTGAAAGTATTGGTTTAAATATGTTTATGTATCGTTTACATTTTGAAATTGTATCATGTTTTTTAATGTTATGAGAGTTATAAATGATTATTTTTCATGCACAAAGATGGGAAATTAGAACTTTTTAATCTCTGAGAATAAAAAATGTTGATCTTTTCATGGACAATTATAAAATATGAAATATTAATGTTCAAAATGTAACTAAGTTTACACAATAATGCCGCGAAAATAGGTATCGTGATACGTATCGAATCTTGACATGGGTATCGTGATATGTATAGATTCATGAAACTTATGTATCATGACATCCCTACTATAAAGCCAAGTACATTTGGGCTAGTTTAGCTTGTTTAGTGTCATACAAACATAATTTACCATGAATTTCTGGGAGGACATTCTTCACACTTTTTATAGTCCGTTTGGCTCAAAATCGGACCGATGAATTGCAAACTAACTCGAAAACAACTAAACATAGAATACTCAATAAAACACTGATCATAATCATAACATCAGACCAACTCTGTGATTTTTTTGCAGAATTTATGACCTGAAAATATAAAAGTTGTTTAACAAACTATCATTAAAAATTTGACACAGTTCACTATTTGTTATTTAGAGGAGGACTGCAAAGGGAGGAACAGCCAGGTGTACGGAGCACGAGCACATGTGCACAAGTGCCGACAAAGTCATTGATTGCATTCATTAACCTGTGCTGTTCTCTCTTTGCCATCCTTTTTGCACACCTGGCTGTTTTCTCTTTGCACCCCTCCCTTCGTGAGAACTAATAAATAGTGAACTGTGTCAAGATTTTAATGATAGTTTGTTAAACAACTTTTTATTTTTAGGACATACATTCTGAAAAATCAACATAAGCACAGAGTTGGTCTGATGTTTTGATTATGATCAGTGCTTCATTGAAACCATGTTTTAGTAGTTTTGTTTTGATTATGATCAGTGCTTCATTGAGAACAAATATTTCCTTTTTATTCACATTGTTATTTTTAATCATGAATAAAAGTTGTTATTAAAGCAATTCATAGTGATTTTCTGTGTATTTGCTCTATAAATCAAGCACTATTGTCATAAGTAGTTTTTTGATATAGGTCATTGCAATAACCCACAACATGCAATATTTACATGAAAATATAACCAATATTTTCAGCAATATTTTCAGTGGTACTTTTGGCAGTAAACATTTTAAATGAATCTTCAGTTTTCTTTGATAGGCATTTTAGAAGTTGAGGTGATGAAGAATGATGATAATTTTATGGATATGCAACTTCTTTATTCTGTGAAAAGCGACATTTCGACTTAGATTCTAATGGCGTAGTCTGATACAGTGATACAGTGACATGATACAGTGATACAGTGACATGATTCATTTGTGAGAAGGTTTTCAGTTCTCCTACAATAAATAAGAATGTAATATCAGCATTGACACAGGAACAGAGCTGGATGGAACAATGGGAACAGCTGCTTCAGTTCACAGAGGATCGTGATTCTCCTTGCCTGACTCCATGCTCATGTTATCACTGATCGGCCAAAGGTTAGATGACCATGAGCTGGAAACTTGCTGACTGCAGCTTAAAACAACTTACACCCACTCTGGTTGGGCAACTAATTACATAAACATGATAAAAGTACATATTGTTCCATGGAACAGTCGTGTCTGCTGCTCTCTTCTGACTCCGCCATGGTGATAATGCGACTAATGATTGTAAAGTTTTACGGGGCATTGAGCTTCCGCCTTGCTTATTAACCATGTAAACTGTTATCATGATTATAATAATGAGTATGATCATGATGATGAAAGCCAGCTACTAATCATGCAAATTAATGACTTCCATTATCAGTCAACATTTTCAGAGGTCAGTTTGATCTGGAGCCATGTATGCAGATGAGATAAAGCATTTTGAATATAATTGTTATTGCTTTTGTTGGATAGAACAAAGACCTTACATTTCAGTTCTAGGCCATGCAAGGAAGGTTACATTAACATGGTCAGCTTGACATTGTGGAGGATGTAGAGATTAACCACTGGCTAACGTGTCACTGTGATAACTGACCACTTCCAGTACACATGGTGCTGATTTTTCAAAATTAGTATGGTCTGTTATTACTTATGTCTAAACACAATATGATCTTATGTTCTTGTAATATTAATCCATCTAGATGTACATCGTTGCTGTAAGAATTGTCATGCTGAATCAAATCACTCTCACTCATTATCTAATTATGTTGGTCATGAAATGGTAATCTTTAAAATTTTAAAGTCATATGTAGAATATATAATGCATATGGTATTATGTTTATGAGAATCATGAAGATACCATAACTTTAACAGGAGGAATATTGTTATAGTCCTGTCAGTTGTTTAATGTTTTAAATTAACACAATTCATGTAGTCTTGAACATGACTGTCGTAGACTCTGTGTTAAAATTAACCATTTTAATGGGCTTCAAATCATTTGTACAGATTCAAATACTTTTTGTCTCCTTTGATTTTGAACAATAATCATGATAATTACTGCTTATGCAAACACAATGTTAAGTGTTTAACATCCAGAGTAGAGATGTCACCTACATTAAGAAGAAAGTAAGTGTCCATCGTAGACTATCAATAGGGAAAGTGAACGGCAGTACTGAAGTCACCACACCCTGTTCCTAGTCCTTACCCTCACTGTTGATGTAATATCCTCCCAGTTGACGCCCTGTTCGGTGCTAGATCTGTCACTTGTAGTGTGAATGTTGTCAACTGGTGGTGTACAGTGTGGCCGTGTTTCCTTCCTCTGGTGCTGCACTGGGAGGCTGCTCACCCATCAAGTGTCCGGTTCCTGTTCCCCTGCACTTCATTTGATTCACACAACTACTGTAACACTGTGCCCACTTGGACTATACTCCTTATTCTGCCATGTTGTGCTTTACTGGCTTATAATTCTTTGATCTATCTGGACTGGTCTGTACCAGGTTTATTAGCGATGATCAGGTTGTTTGTTGTAATATTGTGTAATCTGAGAAAATTTAAACGAAATTTGCTCTCACAATTGAAGGTTTTTTAAACATGGCTTCTGTTTGTGATTGAAAATCTCTACATTTGTTTTTTAGGTTTTACAGTTTGAAAATTGATGGATATGGGAAATTTTTATTTCCTTCATTTGTGATTAAAATTCTCCAAATTTGTTTTTTAGCTTTTGAATTTTGAAAATTGAATATGTGAATTTTTACTTCACTCATTATCATGATTATACCATGTCATATTTTTTTTACATCATTCAACATGTTCAATATCCAAGACTTGAGTGTTATTTAAAAGTATTAAACTGCTGTTGGGCAGGAAATATATGGAAACAGGAAATATTATGTTCTTTTTAATTTTATCTTTTGTAATTATGAAAGAGGACCCATGATATGATGGATTACGAAAGAAAGGAAACCACTTCAGGAAGTTTGACCCGAACATGATGAAAGTTGTACAGACCATCCTTCTGGTGCATTGATGTATCTGTACAATGTGTTAGTGTTGTCCAACACTCCTATGAATGTGGTATTCAGAATTCAGAAAGGCGGAATCCACACCGTTCACAAGGGTGTAAACCTGCGCTAGTTGTGTTGTCATAGTAATCATGGTAATACATGGAACACTGCTCTGTGTAGACTATAATGTGTGTGCTTGTTTTCCAGAAACCCGAAGACTGACTACACATATGCTCACAGGTAAGGAACAGCAGGATATTTTGTGACAAGTTGACATTTATTTTGAGGTACTTCGAGATTGAGTTAAAATTTATCATCGCATTATTTCAAAACGACTATTCGAGTACAAATATGATCATGGCAGTGTTGGTAGTCCTGAATGTCTAAATCACAGAAGTTGTTTCCTGCCTCACCGCCAGTAACTGTAGTAATAACACACTGTGAATAATGTTTATGGTTATGATTTATTCATGATATATATATGTATTTGTATTATCATTGAAAAATAAGGTACATTAAATCATCATTAGTGTAGGTTCTTTCACAATAGTGTAGCATGACTTGTTCTCAAATTGTATAAGGCTAGTGATCCAGCGAGGTTGAGGTGTCGGGATCAAGCCCACCTGTGACCGGGTGTAAAAACCTTGGAGTCAACTTTGTGTGCAGACTCTTTCAGTGTTGTCACAACCCCTAGTGTACAGTACACAACCCTGTGCATTTAAAAGAACCCACAAATCCGTTGGTATTTGACCAGATGGTGGCCACATGAATACGTGCAAACACCTAGTTGCGGGCACAGCAACGTGCAGTGAACATGGACAAAGTGCAGTGACTATGTGTCCCAGTCAACCCAGCTGTGAATGGGTACCTCGTTAGGATGAGAAAGCCACAATAACTTGGTGCGTCTAGTGGCTGCAAGAGTTGTATACTCCCCAGGGAGTTGAGATTGATAATGCGATGTGCCGTTGAGATTGACATCCAATGATCGAGGGGAAAAATACCAGCGCCTTGAGCATGCATTAGTGCGTGGATATGTGCGTTATATAAATATCCTATAATAAAATAAAATAATAATAATAATAACAATGATGAAATTGATGAATATTTGTTGACTGCCTTCATCATAAGGGAGGACAACAATATATAGATCAACAGCCTTTTCATTACAGAGAGACTGATGTTCATCCATATATAGTTATCCTTACTTACTGCTCCAGCTTCTAAATTCCTCTCAAAAAGTAATACCTTCATGTTTGTGTCGTTGTTGGTTGGAAGACAGTTGTAAACATGGTAAAGAAAACAATTGTCTTGAACACTTCATCATGCTATGGATTATATGAAAAAGAAAATTGAATCTTCAACTATCCAACTGATGTTGAGACTACTGTTATTAGACTCAATTTAGATTCATAACATGTAATTTTAGGGCCTTAGTATGTCGAAAACAGGATCTGCATATGCAATCAGTGTCACTCACAATCGAACACTGCAGCTCCCAATATATGACAATACTGGTACCTTAATCACAGTATATTTGCCAATACACAGCCCAAGTTATAAATGTAGTTCATTGTCCCCCGACGCAACTTGGAACTGGGGACTATGTATTCAGCGGCGTATGTCTGTACGTACGTACATCCCAATTCTTGAAGTGTTGTATCCAATGTCTTCAAATTTGGTGACAGCCTACATTGGGGGATTACACAGACACCAGTCTATTTAAGTGACCTTGACCTTATTTTAAAGGTCACCACTTTGACCACTTTTCAAACTCTTGTTAACGAGATATCTCATGAACTGTTGTACCCAATGTCTTCAAATTTGGTGACAGCCTACATTGGGGGATTACGCAGACACCAGTTTATTTGGGTGACCTTGACCTTTGACCGCTTTTCAAACTTATGTAAACACAATATCTCATAAAACATTGCACCCAATGTTTACAGTTATGTTGACAGCCTACATTGGGTGATTATGCAGACACCAGTCATTTCAAGCATCTTGTATGTGACCAAGAAATAAAATGTAGTAAATATAGATATTCCGTTCTTTAGCGGCAGGGGACATTGCCTTGTCAGTGGCAAACACTTGTTGTATGTATAATTAACAGAAAAATGTTCAGGATGATAGGTAGATATATTGTTCTTTCTCTTCAGTGGAAGCCATTATCCGAAGTATTTTAGTGAACCGGACATAATCCCCAACATGTCCCGGCAGCGGATCAGCAGCCATGCCAGCGGCTATGTGCTCTCCCAGAGCGGGATGGAGACTCCGCCCCCCTACCATCGACAGGAGAGGAGGGTCAGGAGAGAGATCATCAGGAGGAGATGTCAGGATACCGAGAAGATGTCGCTTACAGTGAAGGAAGAAGTAGATCAAGCTCCTATTCAAGAGGTGAGTTTCTGTGTATTTGTGCACTTCTGTGGAACTTCACCAAAACATTTTGCTGTTTAGTTCTTACTGAATTAATAATGAGATTTTCATTTCTGCCTGCAAAAACAACTTTGTTTCATTCCATAACCCATGGCACAATCGGTTACATGGAGAATAGTATTTTGAAAATGAAATGTCCTGTTCCTTTGTGTCATGTCCTCGCTTTAGGAATAAAGACTTTGATGAAAATCTCATTGTTACTGTATCAAGGTAAATGTTGTGTCTCATACTCAGGATATGGGCTATAATCAATGATGTAGACTCAGGGTTAACAAACAATTCCCGGGTTTTTTGTCAAGTGACCTACACAAGGGACGGAATGGTGTTGAGATCTGGAAGTCGGCTTTCGGGTGTGGATTCCTATCTGGAGCGCAACGACAACCACGCAATATCATCATCAACTTCACAATCATCAGCGCGGTCACTTGCTAGGTCTTTGAATAGTGATTTCAAAGTAACAGAGAGATCAGAACAGCTGCAGCAGCATTCCACACCTCTCAGTCACTTATATGGTAAGACCTGGTAGCCAGTGGTAGTCCGCGGGGTGACATGTATGGTCATTGATTGCATTTAAAAAGAGGAAGAGATATATACCTTGACAACAATCAAATTGATGATGTATATGGTTTGTTGAGTTAATGGAAATAGATGTTGTGTAATTGTGGTTTGGTGTGATGCAGATGATTTAACAATGACCTTATGTTACTAATAATCTTTTAGAAAAATCACAGTATAATTCCTTTTGGATTTTGTTTGTTTTTATCAGATTTCTGATTTTTATTCATTGCACATGTTGCATGCACAGTTTCAGTAATGCTGGACTTCTTCTGACAATTAACAAATAAGTCACAGCTTCTAGCTTTAATCACTTGCAAGGGATCATATGTTTCATCAATAATTTTTGCCTTGTTGCATTTCCTTTGTATTTCCTTTGAAGTTTTGAAATTTGTTTGATTTTTAAGTTTTGAGTTAAATGTTTACATGTTTATTGAATGTTCATTTTCAAACTTTTTTTGTGTTGTTTCTGATCACATAGATAAAAACTCTAGAGAATCAACAGATGACACCTCCCTCAGCCTGTCTGGGATATACAGTCCCAGATGGACAAAAACTGTTGTGACAACAGAGACAATAGAATACATAGATTCTGACGGGAGGAAAAGGGTGAGGCCAGCCAACTCAAGGCAAGATGGGGGAGAGGAGGTGGACTCGGCCAACACTTCAGGGTGGTTTTCTGGAGTGAGGAACTTGATTGGAGGATCTCAAGCTGAGGAAACCATTACAGAAAAGGAAAAGTTAATTGAATCTCAAAGAGAGGAACCAGATGTGACTGACAAGGATCTTGATGAGCAGACAGGCAAAAGGGGTTGGTTTGGGATGTTCCAGTCTAGGACAACAGAGACCACAACAGAGGAAGAAGAACTGAAGAGACAAGCTCTTGCTGAATCTGATTCTGATCTTCAGGGAAACAAGGGCTGGTTTGGGATGTTCCGGTCTTCAGAGACAGTTACAGAGGAAGAAGAATCAAGGAAACAAGCTCCTGTGGAATCTGATTCTGATCTTAAGGGACACAACAAGAAGGGGTGGTTTGGGATGTTTCAGACGTCTGAGACAACAGAAGATGAGGAGCTAAGGAAGCAAGCTCTTGCTGCTGAATCAGATGTTGAGGAATCTGACTCTGAGGAACATCCAAGTTTGAAGAACAGATTCAGGAATCTTCTATCCAAGACCACTAAGGAAAAATGGCAGACTGAATCAGTGAAAGAGAGTGATATGGGTGAGGTAGGGGATGATGGATCTAAGAGAGGGTGGTTTGGTTGGAGGAGAAGAACAGCCCTTTCTGAAAACACAGAAGTGGAAGAATCAGAGCCACATCATCAGGGTTCAAACTCAGGCTGGTTTGGATGGTTTGGGTCAAGGGTGGAAAATACACAGGATAATCAAAATGGAGAAGATGGTGTTGGCCAGCACTCAGGATGGTTTGGATGGAATAGGATATTAGAATCGACCAGTACAACAGAAGTACAGGATAAGACTGAGGACAACAGTGTTGCAGATGATGGCTCAGGATCACGATCAAGCTTGTTTGGTTGGAAATCACAATCAGCTACAACTGACCTTCAACAACCAGGAAATGATGATGTTGACAGCAGTTCAAAATCAAGACTCTTCTCATGGCTGAGCAGATCTGATGAGGAAAAGCTAAAAGAAGACCAAACTGAGAAGGAAAGTGATGAAAGTAAAAGGTCAGGCTGGTTTGGCTGGCTTCGTGGTTCATCTGCAGAAGAGACAGACATTCCTGAAGGCTCAAACAGAAAAGATGGATTGAGAAAAGCCAGGAGAAGATCAAAGGGTCAAAGAGTTACATTTAGTAAGAATCCTAAGCATTTTCTGTAGCTAGAGTCTTCAATTTCCAAGGACCCCGGATCTGCTTCAGCTAGCTGCTTGAGTCTAGAGGGTGTGAATCCTAGAATTCCTGCTTGTAGTACTAATACTTCTGACTCTTCATTAAACTGCTCAGTGGACTTACATTGCTTGAGCATAGACAGCTTCTGTTGGTGTTGGAAATCCTGCTACTATTCTATTGCCTCTTCTAACCTCTTCTTTAGATGGATTCCCCAATAACAGCATGGATCAGGTTCTGACAAGATGGTGAATGTATGGAACCTGAAACTACATGGATCAAAAGACTTCTGTCTTGTGCTGTTCTTATATTGCTGTTTTGTTAAGCATCTGGCTTATGTGTTTATCCTTTTTGCTATTTTCTCTCATTGTATTGACCTTTCTTCCTGCATGTTTGGATGCTTATCATGATTATATTTACTCATCTGCATGTTCCCCAGTTTCTGCTTACTGTGGATTGATGCTATGTGCCACAAAACTGTTATTATAATGTAATCATACTATTACAACTTACAGTACAGTGGAAAACTCATAGCCAGTCCGGACTTTAACCAAAGTAAAATGTTCGATAATGACTTGGCGGCATTGCACATGGCATAGCCCTTGATGGAGCCTTGAAATTACCATTAGTAATAACACTGTCTCAAAGAATGGACACTCAGTTTTGCAGCCTTTCCTTAAATATTAAGTTGTCACTATCATTATCTATTCGAGTCCCAATGGCTCCAAGGAATTGCTACGTGACTGAAACCTTGGTAACCAATAAATGTATGACTTAGTGACAATTTCAAATCATTATTGAAAATTCTGTTTGCATTCAGTGATGGACATTTATTGGAGTATATATGTGATACTTGCTTCAAGGAAACATTGCAAGTTTTAGTCCATGCCATTCATGTATGCATATATTCAGGCCTACCAAAGAGAACGTTCCCACTGCAGAAAAGTGAAATGCCGAAAAGCCCACCTTGTTGAATCATGGAAATAGCAACATAAACATAACCATAATACACTACTGAAACAGTAAAAACAGCAACGAAAGACTATGAATTTTTTTTATATCAGCGAACTTTGACCTTTACTGCGCATGCACGTTACGATCTGAGCTTCTTTAAAATTTCCGAGCAACCGTGAATCGCCTCGCGTAGAGAAAGTATTGAATATGTCGAATTAATTGCTGTCAATCATTTCATACGAATGGAAAGTAAACTCAACAAGTGTGCACACAAGTATGATGATGATAAATGCCAAATAACACAACAGAAATACTTGAAAAAGGGAATGTAACTTTTGTCCAAGCTGGAATATGTCAACATGCGGTGGAGGCTTCCTCTTCCATGTGCGCAGACGCAAATTCGAAGTTGCAGACTCTTCGTTTTATGATCCAGTTTTAGCAATTTAAAGTGCCCTTTTACTGTTTCAGTGGCGAGGTATTATGTTTATGTTGCTATTTCCACGATTAATGTGGACATTTGTTTTCTGCACAGTGGGAAAGTTTTATTTGGTAGGCCTGATATTGTACAGTTCTCAAATAGAAATAATTCTTTATGTTTTTCTAATTTTAGGTCTGGATTCTGAAGAGGATACCGAAGGTATATAAACATTAAGCTGATATGATTAATTCCACTTTTACTCAGACATTTTTTCATAAATAATGTTAATACAATGTGTGTTTTCTCTCATGCTTGTCATCAGTTTGGAATTGTACATTTGCATTGTATGCAGGAACAGTGACTGTGGTGCTGTTATTGCTAGGTGATGTTCCAGTCAAGCCCAAGAGGTCATCCACCTCTACACTGACCAGTGGAAGCTGGTCATCACGAAGCAGTGGAAGCGGTCGCTCCTCTCAACTGTCAGATGGCAAATCACGGACATGGATGCAGCTACTTTTAACAGCAATAACCACAGTTTCATCATTTGTGTCAGGTAAAAATGAATATAGTGCAGTTTAGGTTACCTTGGGTTTCTTAAAACCCAATCTTAAAGTACAATACCGTTTGCGATTGGAAACTACTGAACAATGTGACCCAGTCTTGGAGATTGTTGCTATGTCTACACTACTTTGATCAAGCTAACCATAACCATGACTCTTCTGAAAGTTTTTTGGTTGAGTGAAGAAAATCACACTACTAAAATGTTTAGAAAGTAATGGGTTCAAATGCATCCTCTGGGTCTCAATTTTTATGAAACCATGTGATTATTTAATATAATGAGAAATATTATTTCTGCTATCAGATTATCAATTTGTAGAAGGATATTCCTGGTCAGTTATCTCTTGCGATAACACTGATGGTGTTAATTTGATTTAAGCAGTTGTGAATCTAGTCTTGAATGTATTTTCAGGTTTGTTCAGTCCTGTCACAAACAGTTATGCATATCGTCAAACAAAGATCACAATATGGAGATGGCTCCGGATAGCAGACATGTGGGTGGTATCAAGGTAAAAACAGACCTAAGGGTACATAAAGATTCTAGTGTACTTAATTGTAACTGTCATGTGGTAGAATTAATTTTGTCCACTGCGAAAGTCTGACTTCTCTGTTGTTCCACAAACTGAATATGGTTATATTGCCAGTTCTAGATTTCTTTTTGTTGTTGTGAGGTTCACTCGTCATGCTGAAGATCGTTCACTCGTCATGCTGAAGATCCGGGTTCGATTCCCCACATGGGTACAATGTGTGAAGCCCATTTCTGGTGTCCCCGTCCTGATATTTCCGGAATAATGCTAAAAACTAAAGCCACTAACTCGCTCACACTCTTTGTTGCAGGAGTATTGGAGGTTGCTGCTGCCTCTGTCTACCTCTGTTGTTGTTACTGCCACTGCTATTGGGATGTAAGTAGTGGGGATATGTAATTTATGCTGGTCTATCTGCAGCAATGTAAATAATTGTCATATTTGTTCCGCAAAATTAAAATTTATATTTAATGAAATGACACCCTTTAATGAGAATTAATGATGAATAGCAATGTCAGAATTGTAATGATTACAGACCATTCTATAGTTTTCTTTATCAATATATCTTAAAAATATAGTGTATGTTTCTACTATTAATGTTTTGCCATATTTACATGATGCATGTGAACAATTCCTTGTGGCAGATATGTACGGAGGGGAACTGCTTGAACAAGCCAAATCATCAATCAAGTCTTTCAACCTGCTGCAAGTGAACAATACGTATACACGGCCGGTGAGTACACACTGACAATACAAACAATACATACACATGGCTAGTGTATACACACTGACAATACCAACACATGGCCCCGAGTACACACTGACAATGCCAACAATACATACACATGGCTAGTGAATACACGATGACAATACCAACACATGGCCCCGAGTACACACTGACAATGCCAACAATACATACACATGGCTAGTGATTACACACTGACAATACCAACAATACATACACATGGCTAGTGAATACACACTGACAATACCAACAATACATACACATGGCTAGTGAATACACACTGACAATGCCAACAATACATACACATGGCCCCGAGTACACACTGACAATACCAACACATGGCCCCGAGTACACACTGACAATACCAACACATGGCCCCTAGTACACACTGACAATGCCAACAATACATACACATGGCTAGTGAATACACACTGACAATGCCAACAATACATACACATGGCTAGTGAATACACACTGACAATGCCAACAATACATACACATGGCTAGTGAATACACACTGACAATACCAACAATACATACACATGGCTAGTGAATACACACTGACAATGCCAACAATACATACACATGGCCCCGAGTACACACTGACAATACCAACAATACATACACATGGCTAGTGAATACACACTGACAATACCAACACATGGCCCCGAGTACACACTGACAATACCAACAATACATACACATGGCTAGTGAATACACACTGACAATACCAACACATGGCCCCGAGTACACACTGACAATGCCAACAATACATACACATGGCTAGTGAATACACACTGACAATACCAACAATACATACACATGGCTAGTGAATACACACTGACAATACCAACACATACCCCGGGGTACACACTGACAATGCCAACAATACATACACATGGCTAGTGAATACACACTGACAATACCAACAATACATACACATGGCTAGTGAATACACACTGACAATACCAACACATACCCGGGTACACACTGACAATGCCAACAATACATACACATGGCTAGTGAATACACACTGACAATACCAACAATACATACACATGGCTAGTGAATACACACTGACAATACCAACACATACCCCGAGTACACACTGACAATGCCAACAATACATACACATGGCTAGTGAATACACACTGACAATACCAACACATGGCCCCGAGTACTCACAAACAATACATGAACATGTCTGGTGCATACACATTGACAATATCAGATATGGACAATTGTTAATGTCAGTGTTAAGTGTTAGCATTTCATCGTTTCAGTTGCCTTATGTGGATCCGAGTACAATTAACATCAAAATTCAGCAGTTTTTTGAGGAGCACAGACACAAATATGAGACGAACCAGCTGACGGCAGCTGATGTGGAGAGGATAGCACAGGGTCTGATTGCTAAGGAACTGGAGGAGATGAAGCTGGCTTTGCTGCAGAACATCAACCAAGTAAAGGCTGACCAGGTGAGTGTCATCAAGGCCTGGATACACACACATGTCGTGTTTCTAGAATAACGTGTTGTTAGAACAGTTTGAATAATGTCAGTAGGTGGCTTGTAAACTAGATTCTTGATTTCATACTCTCTCACGTACTCAGAATAATTCCTTATTCATATAAGTTAATGCTTTTAGAATATATATTTTTAATCATGATGATTTATTCATTATTTATATTCAATTATGATTATGTTTTCTTCCACCAATTCTCTTGTATGTGTAGATACACAGAAAGTCATACTGAACCTTGAGAAGCCTGTTCGTTGTGAGTGATAATACATGTATTGATCAATGTATTGCAGGAGTCGTCACAAACTAACCAGCGAACATCATTTTCTGGTATGGATAAGAAACTTGGGGACTTCATGAAGAAGTATGAGGTAAGTTATCAGTTTTGTTTAAGATAGTACCATTCGCCATTTTGGACGGTGGATTTTCTTTCTAGAAGTGGCCTTTTTCTTGGAATATGCTGTATAATGTTATTTCCGTTTTCAGTCTCTGGAGGCCGCCATAGCTGCACTCCAGTCATCAGGGAATGTGTAAGTACATGACGTCATATTAACAATCTCCTTTACAACTGTTCACCAAGATAAAAAGTGCTAACAGAGTACCTAAACTTGCAGTTTCATGTTCTGCCTACATCCAGTTGAAAATCTGTTTCTAAGTCTGTGTTATTGCTTTTACTGGACACCCTATAACTTGAATAATAACAATACAAAGGCTGGAATAATGCTGATTGTGGCTGAACCATAAGCAAATAACAATGTTTCATGTGATCTTACAGGAAGGTAGATGGTCTGAAGCAGGACTATGACGAGCAAATTAGGCTCTTACAGCAGCAGATCAAAGCTCTAGGGGATGACTTCTCCAAACTCCACCTCTCACATCTGGAACTCCTGGCCAGTGTACGCAACTGTTGTCGGAATGACAGCTTTTATGCTCTTGCTGTGAGGCAACATGTGAAGGACATCTTTGCACAGGTGAGACCCTTTCATCTATAAGCATATGAACACTATGTACAATGAGTTGTGGAAGTCTCTTTAGAATGTTTTTGGGTTATATGAAGTAATTATGAAAGTTTTAGAACTGAAGATCATGATTTAATGTTTTGACATTTTTGTGGCATGTGCCACAAAGCAATGTTGACAGACACTAAGAATGGGAGTATCCCTAAAATCAGTTCGTGGAAATAGAACATGCTTTCATCTACTCTAGGTTGGTGGCTTATCAGCATGAGATATTGTCATCAGTCTCCCAACAGTTTTGTGATTAGTACCGGTACTTGACAAATGCAAGTGATTTGATCAATAGATCTGTCATATGGTAGGCATGGAAATTACAACATTGTAGAGCTAAGATGGTTTTGTAGAACAAAGCTAACTCATCTTTTCTGCTGTCTTCTGTGCCTCATTAGATGATGGCTGGAGGAGCAGGAGGGTCTGACAGTGATGATGGCTATGGTGCGTTCCTTCAATGGCTGCAGAGAAACTATGCCAGGAAGGAAGATATGGATATGGAGCTGGCCAAAGTGTCAGAGGATATCACACAGAGGATACTGGCCATTACCAAGGAACAGGCCTCCAATGTGTACATCCAGTCTGGCACACAGCAAGGTCCTGCTGGTGCTATCAGTGAAGATGTAAGTCTCTGAACATGCAGTGCAAGAATTTGACCAGCTTGAATAATTACAACAAATAATAGTATTTAGTATTAGTTAAAATGCTCAGAAGTTATTGTACTTCCAACAGTATACCGGTATGTGAAAGTATGACTGGACAGAACCCAGTCAAGTCATGGCTAATATTGTCTGCAATATGCCCATTTTTTCCAACATGTTTTTGACAACATGGCAGTATGTTTTTTCTTTACTACATCATTCAGTAAAAAACATTTGAGGATGCTTGTATGTGTCAATTGTCTGTTATGTATCATGTTGTTTGACAATATGTGAATGTGTAACATGGAAGTAAATCAAATTATTGGTGTCAGTGAAAGAATATAAATGTTATTGGTATCTTCAGTACATTCGATGGATAGTTGATGATGCATTGCTGAAGTTCAGTGCTGATCAAGTTGGAATGGCTGACTATGCATTGGAGTCAGCTGGTGGGAGTGTTGTCAGTGTCCGGTGCTCGGAGACCTACTACAGGAAGACTGCTCTTGTCAGTGTGTTTGGTATCCCATTGTGGTACACCACAAACTCTGCACGTACAGTTATTCAGGTATGTTAACCACTTTGTCAGGAATGTCGTAAAGGCCAGTTACTCTTCTCGCATCTTGAGAATAGTTGAGAACTCTTTAAACTTACATTTGGATATTGGTTAGTAGATATCATAGTCTTGTCACAGTAATGTATTCTGTTCATTGTGCATTTTCTGTTCTGCTTGTTACAGCCTGATGTTCATCCTGGTCAGTGTTGGGCGTTCAAGGGTGCAAGGGGCTTCTTGGTGATACAGCTGGCATTCCCCATCAAACCTTCGGGTTTCACCCTGGAGCATATCCCCAAGGCTCTCTCTCCCACAGGCAACATTGACAGTGCCCCAAGAGATTTTGCTGTATATGTAAGCATTACTTTTGTATAGATGCTCTTTTTTTCTTTCTGTCTAAAGACCTCCATTGAGAGTATAGGTTTATAAGACACTACACTGAGAATAGCCTGTTTAGTATTATAATTATGATGATGGAGGATCCTTTTCAGTCTTTTAGATGTATCAGGCTTATATCTTTTCAAGGCACATATTAATGATAAATGTTGTGCTTAAGAAAATAGCTGTTTATCAAAAGAGACAGTTGCTAATTTTCATGTATATTCATTCAAGGGTTTGAGCAGTGAGACTGACAAAGTGGGTGTGTCCCTTGGAAACTACACCTACAGTGACAGTGGGAAGCCTATTCAGTACTTTCCTCTTCAGGTATGTTTCAGAAATATAAACTTGAGCACAGATATTGTAGGATTATTTTTGTGGACTAATTTCCCTGTTTTCATGAACTGATCCATGTTGCAGAAATAGAGGGAAAAGGAAATTTAAAGTGTCATATGCTCATCTTTAAGACATTATGGTTGTTCCTCCAAACCATATCCATATATAATGTTGGATCTTAAATGTGTCATTGTATCTGATTGGTCAACTGCTATCAAACATTTCTTCCACTTGATACATTCTGACACTATGCCATGAATGGTCACTGTTGTCTTTAGTAAAATATTATTTAGTCCTCTCTTAGGTATCTTATATAAAAGTTATTTTCTTTCAGTAAGGATGAAGTCAGATGGTTTCTTTCTTGACAGATTTTTTTTCTTCAATTTCAGGCTACCACAGGAGAGTTTTTCTCATTTGTTGAACTGAAAATACTTGGAAACCATGGCAACCCAGAGTATACATGTTTATACAGATTTCGAGTCCATGGATTGCCATACAAAGAATCCTGATTCACCAGGCAGTGTGTTCAATGATATGCAAGTGCTAAGAGGGACAGATCCACATATAAATAGACACTGAAGTTTCCATTAAATATACTGACCGATGGAAGTGAGGCAAAAAAACACACCACAGAACAAGATGGCTTCCTGTTTGTGATGAACTATTTTGACGTGCTATAACAGTGTCATGTAGTGAAAGAACAATTCTGTCCAGTGAACTCATTGACTCCGAGCCTATATTGAAAAATGATATTTACCAACAGTGCATTTATTATATTGTCAAGGGTAACAATTTTAGAACATTTGTCCATATGTACAGTGTTTCTATTTAAATTATATGTTATAATGTATTTTAGAAGGTGCTGGATGTTGTGTAACAGCGTTTGTCAGCACTAACATCATCACATAGTCATCTGTAGTCACTAACTGCCTGGACCAACTTGTACAAAGCAATTTTTGCACTACGACTATTGAAAGCCTATACTTAAGGATTTGAGTTATGATCATTGTAGCGCTAAGATGGTTTTGTGTAAGTGGTCCCTGTATTGTATTGTATTTGATATATATATAATATTGATGTGTACCAAGGCCTACAGTAGAAGCAATACATCAAATCTTGTGCCAATGCTGTGGTACAACACAGATGCTTTACATGCGTGAAAGGTTGTCTAGAGTTATTTATAATAAGAATGAATACAGTTTTGATTTTGTAGTGTACCTATTGTCAAGCATTACTTAACATTTATGTGCAAAATAAGAAAGTTTAATAAGATTACTTCAGGACTAGTATGAAAAAACATTTCCCAAAATTCTGTTTTTACAAAGATTCTCTAAACTGTAGTGAGTATGCCACCTTAATATAGCCTTCAGTGTATTTTACATTTAAGATATATATAACCCCATATATCTTGACTAGAATAATTTCCCTACAGTGTCTTCATTTTGAAAAACTTTCAAACCATGTAGTCAGTACAGTGAGCTGAAATTAAATAAGTCACATTCCTCACCAGTTGGGTAAGAGTAGAAACTTATATGGCAACACTTGAACATGTTTCCAGTGTTTTCACTGAAGGTGATCCATGTTTCCACCTTTTAACATTTATCTTGTCCTTAAACATAGCAATGGCTAACTGTCATAATTATAATAATTCAGTTTCATCATTTTCTTCTCAGATGAGAAGACATTTGAATTTCCAATGTACATAATTGTGCACTGTTAGGTTGTGTGGTAGAATATGTAAGAATGTACTGCAAGAATGAAAGTGTGTCATTGTGAAATGTGTTTCCAGTTTGAGTAATATTCTTACCAATATTTGAGGGTTAAATCTCATCAAACTGTATTGGTGCTATTGACTGGTTGTGAGGAAAATGTAGTCATGACAACAAAATTGTAATCACCTCATTTTATGTTACCAGTTAAAAGTAACATAGGTGCCATTATTCTTCAAGAATCTATTCAGCGCCAAAGGTGCCCTAGGGCAATGTTGCATTATATACAAGACTGGGTACTTCCCTCTCAATGGTAATTTTTGTTTTTCATATTTAACTAGTCTATATATGACAAACTGGATCACAACCACCTCTCTGTAATTGCCATCTGATCTGCCCGTGCCATTTCATGCAAAAAATGAAACTTCAGAGTGGTATCAGGGACACTGATACCAGTATTGTTCTTGCTTTTTTTAGAAAGAATATTCAAAACGTTATAATTTCATCATCAATCATGAATTTGATAATCATAACCTTGTATGAATGAGTTGAGTTTTGTGGATAGATATTTGATATCTTCACCATATTGTAACATCAATATTCAGAAAAGGCAGCAACCAGTGTGTAAATACTTTTCCTGTAAATACATTATATTAGTTAGCTGTTCGCTGATCGTTGTATATATATAAATACGTCAGGTAGATGCCATTAGTTATCTGCTTCAAACAGTAAAGTAGGCCTTTACTTTGTGATCTCTTAACTTTATTCAATTAATTTTATAAAGTTTTATTCAGATTGTGATTCATTTATGTGCTGTTTACTACTTCTTGTCTTTCTTTATCACCTGAGTTGAGTCTTTAACTTTGAGTGGGCATTAACTGATGTAGCTAATCTATTTACAACTACCGGTACTTGGTAGGGATACTGTCAGTAGTTCAATGATTTTCCAAGGGAAGAAATATCTTCTAAACTGCATCAGTTGTTTTAGTTTTTGTTGTTGTTTGGACCTCACAAAGAAAGTATCATTCATGATGCAACCCTGTGTTGATGTAGACACTTTTTAATCAACCATTGTATTATTCCATATAAATACAATGGGCAGCATTTTTAGGACTAATGTGTCTATCCCAAAAATGGCTCTATCCAGTTAAATTGATAAATTTGAAAGTTTTTATCAAAATAGGATTTCAGTACATCCATTATGAATGTTTTAATGGAATATCAAGCGAGTTGTTATACTATTTATGCTGACTATTTATCACTAGCACAGTTAGGTGCCCTATTTACTCTTACCTACAGATAGGCCAAAACCAATATTTGACCGATCTTTGAAAAGCAATCTTGTTATGTTAGTGTCATTCATAAAAAAGACATGTTTTCTTATGTGTATGTCTGTTTTATTTATGTGACTTTTAGCTATATCATTTAATACACAAGGGCTAAGCCCTGCTTAGTTGTTATCATATATATCCATATATTGCTGTCATTATCGGTTGTTAGTTTGTTTAGATTATATATAATTCCATGGCTGTAACAGTTCAATTCAACACAATTGTTATCACTATGGCAAGTGTGGTTGACTTCTTGGCAACAGTTTTCTACAACAATGAAAAGTGGCCCAGTGATTCATTTTCATGCATTTCATGCTTTAAAAGCATGTCCTGAAATATCAGCTGATTTTGATACGAATTGATACAGACTTAGTTTATACACACATCTGGAATTGTATGATGAAACTGACATTTTGAGAAAATCAAAACAATCAAATGTCTGAACTTGGCTATCTGTATCATTTTATTCATTTTGTTCATTATATTGTTATCATATGGACTATTATCAACTGAGCTTACTAGAGCAAACATAATTTTACTAGACTTGAGATTTAGGACTTGTGACTGAAGTCACAGACTGAGACAGTAGATAAGTGATTGCTTCTGCAGGTTTATGGTCATCACAAGGTGACCCTGTAACCTTTGATATTCCATCAATACTCATCAGAAACCCATTTTTATGTGTATACATTATTTTTGTTACTACCAACTGCATTTCATCACTTCTTCAAATGTAATGCAGGATTGATATAAAGAAGACATTTCTAATAGAAAACTTGTGTTTACCAAGATGTCAGAAAGTTTGATAGGGTCATGCCAGGAATGTTACTTGAATACCAACATGTTTATCAGCTAAGAAAAGCACACGTTGCAGTTTTGATACTGTACAAGGTAGATGTCTAAATATATTTGTGTTATTTCCTTTTGCTATTTGCTGTCGGTGAGATCTGTGTGTTTAAATGAAATTGATAAGTTAGAGTTAATATGTCAGATATTTGTACAGTCCAGGTAAGAAAAGTAAGTAGCTAGAGTTACAACACTTTTGAGTAGATGTGAAATTTCCACATAGTAAGTGAGTTTGTCTATTCTCTTGCCATCTGTGTCATTGCAATAAAATCATTTCCATCCTGAAAAATAGAATTGTTTTTATGTCTGAAGCCAAAGGTGTCCAGTTTGTAATATACTTTTCATTTATAAGATTGGTACACAGTTTGTGATCCCAGTGAAATATAAATTCAGGTCTTCAGATTGACTTGTATTTTGGACATTGACAGTAACATGTATCATGAGTCATTTTGTGTTTACCCAACAGTTGACCTCACACATGCACAGTTCAGTGCAACTTTGAAACAGAAAAGTCTGTACCTCCAGCAACGATAATAACAAAGTTATAAGCTGTTTGGGTTTCATTACATCCCTTCCAGTTTTGACAACAACCAGCGCAGTATATTGTTGAAACACTCAGCTCCTTGATATTCAGCCTCAGGAATGAACTGCCAAGGGATCATTTATATAAAGTTACATCCTATTTCAATCAGAAAAGCTCAAGATATTGTGTATACACTTGGTTTTGTATGTCTACTTCCTGAGTGACCTTGACCTCCATCAAATCCCATGACCAGATGAGTAGAACTGGCCTATGTTAATCCTATGTAGATGATTCACAGAACTGACTATAGAAATGACAAAAAGAGCAATATGTGATAAGTCCAATAATTATATGTACATAATTAAACAGTTTATTTGTTGGTTTTAACTAGAGTAACATTCTGTATGTAGAAATTTAAATGAATGATATCCTTTATGGAGCAAAACTGGGAAATACTTAGGGATCATTCATAATTTATGGGGGTGGGGTGGGTTTTTAATGATGATTTTAAGGGGGTCACCCATTTTGTTCTTGGGAGCTGGGGGGGAAGCAATTTCGTACACATACTATAGGGGGGGGGAGCAATTTTGTACATCAAAATATGTTAAAAATTATGCTTAGAAATTATGGGAAGGGGAGTGTGGGTAACTGATTTTGTACATGACATGCAGGGTGGTCACTTATTTGTACATAAATTTTAGGGGGAGTCATTAACATTGTACTTCTCTATATATATCATCATCACCCCCCTAGCCATAAATTATGAACGGTCCCTAAGTATTTCCCAGTATTGTTCCATAAAGGATATCATTCATTAGAACTAGCAGAACAATTGAAACTATTACCCTGGGCCATTTGATTGATGAAGGGCATTTCATAAAACTTTGTCCTTTGGGGAAAAGTTATGAGATTACACATGCTCAGCATGAACATCATGGTAAAATGTGTTTGAGTTCTAACCACAATATTAGCAGTCACATTCATACATACAGGATGTGATGAAGGGATAATGTATTCATTTCACTGTAAAAAGACCAGACTATTCTTTGGAATCAATGATTCCTCCACCACTGATGGCAAATGTTGCTTCATTCTCTGGCAAATCAGGACTGGAAGAAAAACAAGATCGAAGTTTCATCATCAGTCATGTTATGATCCAGAAATTAATTGTGGATGGATGCAGTCAGAATATCACAGCAATTAGTCATTCAACTGGTATAGTGATCCAAACACCTGTGTGACATCAGTAAAGATATTAACAAACTGATGAAAGATAAATAACAGGTAATCCTATATATTTTTACCTGTCATATATTTTGGCTATCCTGTTTTCTGCTCTTCCTTTTCTTAGACTTATCCTGACTGTGGAAGCATGAGCAAGAATGTGGCCACCAATTGGTTTCTTTGGGTCAGCTTGAAACCTGGGGTAGTGTCATGGACAGATTGGCTATTGAAGCTGATGACTGATTGGTTTAATGACTTGACAATAACTGATTGAGTGAAAAATATCATTTGATATTTCATACATTCAATCGGTCATCAAAGCTGTTCACAAATAATCAGCTTTTATGTTTAATTAATCAGTGACTCATTTCAAAATACATGTATATGTCTTTAATAAATCATGGAAGTTTGCAATAGATGTATTTTCTGCAAAGTACCAATCTCAATGTTTGATTGAATTGATCAATTTCAGCATACAAATGATCCATGAAGAAAACTGCAACCAGGTCATAACACCAATGTCTTAATAAACTAAACTGTGGACTTTCTATTGAATTTGTGATTATAAACAAGAATATTTTGATTTCAGTTCAGAGTTTATCTTCTTCTAAGAACTTACGACATGCCAGCTCCAGGATCTGATGTCATTTGATTCGTAACAAAAACTGCCACGTTATACTCTGAAAAGGGAAATTCTATTAAAACATGCTACACCACAGCAAAACATTGAAGCAGGTGTTTTGTAGACAGTTACAATGTTGTAATGTACTTGATAGCATTAAGTGAGTGAGTTTAGTTTTATGCCTCTTTTAGCAATATGTCAGCAATATCATAGCAGGGGACACCAGAAAGATGGCATTATGGAAATTATTACAACTAAAATGTACAATTACCACTCCCTCCTCCTCTTTCTCACTCACTCAAATGCCAAACTGTGTCTAAATATGTCTTTAATTAGATGTCATACTGTAGAAAGCAACTCTCACCTTCTGCTATCTTCTGCAACCGAGACAGGAGTTGAGCCAGCTTCTGCTGTCTGTCAGCTAGTTCTCCTCTACCACTGAAATCTACTCTGAACAGTGCCATTATAGAATCCACTATCTGCAAGTTTCAATAGTAACCAGTAGTTGCAAAAATAAGTAACAACAAAAGAAGATATACTGTTGTGCAACACATGGTATCAGAATCCCCCTATGCTTCACAATGATTGGTCCAAAAACAAAACAAACAGTTGTGAATATCTAATCACTTTTAACAGCATAACAGACTATTTCAACAGTGAACCCTGTTAGTTCTCAAGCTAAGAACTGTTAACAGAAACCAGTCTTTTTGCATCCTTTAAAGTAAATTTTAAAGTCATTATTGATAAGGGTCAGCTAATCTTACCAAACCTAAAAATATTTACTTAACGTAGTAATCAGACTAGTAGATAAAGTTGCAGATGTAAGCTTAAACATTATTTTTAGTAGATGTTTATCACTAGGACTAATAATATAGCTGACAATATTAGTTAAAACTGAAATATATTTTACTAAAAGTCTTTCACACCCAGTATCAAATTGTTCCCATGTCAAAGATATCCTTCAGAAATGTAGAAATGTATGGTTTTCAATAATAACAATTCACCAACCAGCAGTTTGAATACACCAGGCTCTTCATAGAATTTGGCTGCAACAAAGTCCAGGAGCTCATACTGGTGTTCACCTGGAAAAGCAAAGGCATTTTTTCATGAGGAATATTGTTGGACTCAAATATTTGTGCTGGACATTTTATACAACACTTAATGTATTAACATTTAAAGAAGCAAAGTATGAGTTACAAGTCCTGTACATATTCACAATCACATGTGATACCGGTAATATATTCTGATATTGCCTTACCAAATGCAATGTTTATTTCTGAAATTATGTCTTGTGGAAAGATTAATAGGTTTAGTATAATATATTGAAAATTATATTTCAATCCAGTAATGAATTGTGTAGATCTACAAATGTTATCACAATATTCAGATAATGATGATATGTTACTTTATATGAAATAAAAGTTGAACATGTTCACATATTCATTAATACTTACTTGTATATGCTCTTGCATACAACACATTATCCAGCACAGCACTCTGGTCAAGATTAAATCTGTCAGCAATGTCCCGTAATCTGTCAGGTCGACTGTTGTCATAAAGGATTTCAAAATTTCAAACAATTAAACATACTTGATATTGACCAAATTGAAACATTTCTTAAATATACAAGATAACAATTAATAATCGATCGTAAGTGAAAGGATACAAAGTATTTTCTGTGTCAATGAACACAACCTTTCCTCCACAATAACCATTGGCTCCTGGTAGCTGAGATGTCACTGAAAACAAATAAGAATACTGATCAACGCCTGAGACTGAATTGAATCTCATTAAAGAGGAGGAAGGGATCAGAGGGAGAAAGTTTGAAAATACTATACTTTATCAGAATTATTCTGCTTTTGTTAGAAAACAGAGTGCAAGTACAATTTTAGGCATTTAAGTTTGTGACCTTAGCCACTACACATTTTCTGAAGCGAAAGCCTAGTAACAATTTTGTGTGGTCTGGTGAGCACATCTGGTCCATAATCATGATAACACTAAAGTAATGGAAATCATTCTCTGAGCCATCTTCAGGCTAGTAGGGGCGTTGGGGTAGCCTAATGGTTAAAACGTTCGCTCGTCAAACTGAAGACCCGGGTTCGATTCCCCACATGGGTACAATGTGTGAAGCCCATTTCTGGTGTCCCCTGCCGTGATGTTGCTGAAATATTGCTAAAAGCGGTGTAAAACCATACTCACTCACTCACTCACTCAGGCTAGTAGAATCAAAAGTATGTATGTGGTACGCACATTATTAGGGTGTCTTTACATGTTATCACAAGCCAACATTTCAGACTGAGTTATACAGCTGAATAAGGTCTGCCTGATAGAAATAGCAATGAATCAATACTTTGCTGCAGCCCGACATACAAATTTCCCAAACGAAACATCCCTCACCGCACAATGTATGAGAAATCTGTGTCTTCCCTGTTCTGAATTCTCCAAAGGCTTCTGTGATGGCCATACTTTCTACTCCTCCTCCTAGCAGTTTACTGTTCAAAACAAAACCAAAGAGTGATTACTATAAATCTCTACTTCAATAATTCATGTCTGTGAAAAAATTGTAACTAAATATCAGTCAACATACTCTAACTCTTGACTTCCAGTTGAAACCTTGAAAACTTGTTTTCGCTTGTCAGCATACTGTAAAGCTGTGAGAAATCCTGGGTCCTGTAAAATAGAAGATATATACCGGTACCCAGTGGAAAATCCTGCTCGGAATTTCAGAAAACAATTAATTGATTTACAAAACTGTTAATAAAAATACATTCTTGATAACAGTTTTTACAAAATCTGTTAAAACACATTTTTCAGTTTTATTCATCAGTTAATGTAACCTTTCTGCTTGAGATATTTATCAAGACTACAGCTTTAGCCTTCAAAGTAGGTAATCCATACCCCAGCAAAAAAGGCAATACAGTGACACTCAAGAATAATGTTTACCACAAGTTTTGCTGATGCTTCTTTGATCTTTTCCATCTTTGCTTCTGATATACCTTTGATGGTACACAGCTTCTTTCTTGTCGTCATTTGAACTCCCTGAAAAAAAATATGATATATAGGAAAGCAATTAACATAATAATTGGTCAACTGATCTGAGACAGCTTTGTATTCAGAATTCAATATATTGAGTAAAACATTCAAGATTTCATGTTATTGAAGAAAATAATAGTTGTTCTTACCTTGATAGTGCATATCCCTGCTTGTTTCAGTTTCTTGATATCAGCAACATTCTAAAGATGAAACATTACATTTTTTCTTTGAGGTTCACGACAGAAGAGTGAGTTGAGAAATATAATACACATTATCTGTATATCCTGCTAAATGCATTGTCTTTCTATTTATGTCAACAACTACTACATACACATTTGTCAAAACATTTAGGACATTTTTGACAATCAGTAAATGTTCCAAAAAACCTGAAGTGATCTAAAACCATGCAAATGTTCAAAAGCTGTATGAATCCAAACTAATTCAAAACAGTTATTATTCAATATGTAATGTATTCATTACAGTTATACTTAAATATAATTTAGAATATAAACATTAATCAGTTGGTGCCAAAACCTTTTGAGTCCATTTGCCCAAACATGGTTCTTAAGCATCATTTCCAGAAAATGTGTTATCACAAGGAAATTATTTGCTGATGTTACTAGACTAAACATAATTTTACTGAACTTTTACTGGTTAGAGTTGTGCCAAGCAAACTAAGATTTCTTGGCTTTAAAGTTTGTGTTTGCTTAATCAGTCAGGTATCATCAAGTTTGATGAAGGTGCTTCGACCCTGTATAAGTCGATCCTTGCTCCATACTTCATTGTCTGTTTAAACTGAATATATCTGCAAAAGGTAGGAATTTTAAACACTTACAATGCCATGATTCTGCAGCTGATCAATATCAAGAAATATTGATTCCTGAAACAAGATCATCAAGCTTTGAGAGTATGTACATGATCAACTCCATTCATAAAATGGATAATGCCAGCATAATGACGTTACATTGTCAAAAGTGATATCTATGGGTTGAATTACCACGTAAAGAAATTCAAGCAAAAAGCAAGTTTGGCAGAGTGAATGAATAAGGAGCCTGCATCTACTGGTCTTAAAATATGAAAATGTTTACCTTTCCTTTCTGGTTCTGAGGTGGAGTTGATGTACAGGGAACTAACCCATAGATTTGACTGACTGAGTTTTTGTTTTACGCCGCTTTTAGCAATATTCCAGCAACATCACAGCGGGGGACACCAGAAATGGGCTTCACACATTGTACCCATGTGGGGATTCGAACCCGGGTCCTCAGCGTGACGAGCCAACGCTTTAACCACTAGGCTACCCCACCGCCCCACTAACCCATAGAGAAGACTGGAGTCAATTTGCAACTTTGGCATAACATAGCATAAAGATGGCATAATATTGTCTGGAGGATTGATCAAGTTAACTTCTAGTCAATGATATATTGAGACAACTAATAAACTAAAGAAACTAACTGTTTCCACAAGTAGCAAGTTCCCTATCAAATACATTGCTCATACTAAGTGCCAAGAAAAGAAATGTCTTGTATTTGTTACTAAAACAATTTGTTCATCCTAGATACCAACCTCCTCATCTGAGGCAATTTCTTCCTCCACTACTTGATCTTCAGTTTCCATCCTCCGGCAGATCTATAACACAGAAAACATAGAAAGAAAGTCAGTTAGTCTATCAATCATAATCACAGCCTGTGCCCAAAACTGGGAAGCATTAGAGTGAAGCTGGCTCTTTAGCATCATTTTCAGTAGATGTGTTATTATATGGATTATTAGTAGCAGCACTACTAAACTCTGGCTTTGGACTTGTTCCTAATATAGATCTAAAGCTGTAGACTGCAATCAGTAATAATCACCCTTCCAACATTAATGAATTTGTGCAGGAATATGTCAGCAATAGACCATATTCACATTACCAAATGTCCAAGGGAATGACATCCTTTTTTTCACTATTTAACATGCAAGGCTAACAGGCCTGTTGACAGTGTTAGAAAGGACTGGATATGTTAAAACATTGACTACACAATCTCGTTGATTTAGGAAATTAGCATTTAGTTCTGTTTAAAGTTATGATCTGGTCATACGAATTCGAATTAGACCTTGTTCTTGCAAAAGTTACATATTTTGTTTTTATATAAGAAAAGCAAATGAAGATAAGTGACAGAAAAACATAAATGATACTCGGCTCGTCAAATATCTACATATACAATCGATAAGAATAAATGCTAATTATGTGTACTGAATTGCATATTTAACAATGTAATTTTTTCTTTTTCATGTTCTTTCTTATGTTAAATTGTCACACTCACGTTCAAAAGAAATAGTTTTAATACACCGAAAGCAAGTTAGCTCTGCAAGTTCAGGTTGACACTTTCGGAAAACGTCGTCTGCTCTGTTTTGATCACGTGATTGCCTGAAGACAGGTGCGCGTTTACAGATCACCGAAAAACAGCTTTATCAAGAAATTGTCTTCTGGTATAGTTTATATGTTTTATTATGAGAAAAAATCTCTGTTGCAGGGGAAATATTTTTAGAAATCTGTTCTGAATATGTATTCACAAATAAATATCTGCGTAACTACTATTTGTTAGATCCTGTTTTCTTACGCATGCGCAGAAATTGGTGTTTTCAGAAAGCACGTGGTGATCGACAATCCTCCGTGAAGCGAATAACGCCGAGAGGAGTTGATTTTTGTTGTATTTGTTTGAAACGTAATCTATTGTGTTTAAGATGGTAAGTATTGTTCAAGAGCTTAATCATCTGTAAATGACTTCATGGTGTTGCATGATTTTGAAGTCTGCTTGCTTAGAACCTCCGATTTCGCGCAAACAATATCTCGTATTTCGTGCTGAGGGTGTATCGAATAGACGAAGGATTGTACATAGTAACTGTTAATATGAATTTTATCTTCTTGAAATAATGAAAAATTTAACTTATAAGGTCAACAATTTGCCGAGGCATTGTCTAGGAATTCAGATTAACTCGGAGGTTATTATAGTGTCTGTTGTTTGTGCTAAAGGGGTCGTCGGGTACTACAGATATACAGAAACGTACCCTGGCCATAATGAGAATACAGAAACGTACCCTAGGACGATTCCATTCCCATTCTTGATCGGAACTGTCATGCTGTTGTATTAGATACATTTGATTGCGTTATGGAAGTAATGAGAATACACAGTAACGGATATTTCGTGATGCATATGAATACCACTCGCAATCAGTTGAAGAGGAACAACTACATACGGTTTCGGGTTTGGATTGCGGAATATGGACTCGTCCGCCTTTTAGGGTACCGGGTACGTTTCTGTATTTTGACTTTGTTTAGGGTACATATCTGTATTCAGAAACGTACCTGTGGTACGTATCTGTAGTACCTGTGCCGACAATGACCCCTTCAGCGTTGTTTGTCTCTTTGACTACAATGCATATTGTTTGAAACTGGAATATTGGAGTATGGTATTCACAATGACAATAACATTCAATGCATCTAAGGTTTTTTATCCTATGGTGACCAATGGTGTTTCAGGCAGATGAAGTTAACCCCAAGGCGTATCCCCTGGCTGATGCCAAGCTGACTGAGTCTATCTTGGACTTAATCCAACAGGCAGCTAACTACAAGCAGTTGAAGAAGGGGGCCAATGAAGGTATGCTTCTACGATTTACGGGGCGGTGGGGTAGCCTAATGGTTATGCGTCTGCTCGTCAAGCTGAAGACCCGTGTTTGATTCCCTACTTGGGTACAATGCGTGAAGCCCATTTCTGGTGTCCCCTGTCGCGATATTGCTGGAATATTGTAAACAGGTCGGGGAGAACCTGAAAACGAGCTATAATATACTGAACAGCAAAAGAAACGCAAGTTTCCGAAAAATGAAATTTCATGAAGGTAAGCGTTGATGTTTATGGAACGTTCATGGTAAAGTGACGTCATGATCCCCGATGAGATGATGTCATGCAATTTGACGTCCATACGAAACACTGGCACAAACACAACCACAGTGCAGCAAAGCCATAATTTTAGCACGTGCATCGGCGGTTCTGGATGGAAAGCATGCATTGCACTCTGAGGTATCCTTTATAAAGGTTTGTGTCAAAAAACCGTTCAGCATTGACGCTAGGAGGTGTACACGCCACACAAACGATGCCTAGACTAACGACTGAGCAGAGGGGAATGGCCATTGGAAAGTTGCACGGAGGTAGCTCTGCAACCGCTGTAGCTAGACAATTGGGCTGTCATTTTACCACCATTACACGACTTGCTCAACGTCATCGGCAAACCGGGGTTGCTGCTGATAGTCCCTGTACCGGACGGCAACGAGTGACAATTCATACGCAAGATCGGTTCATCCGGGTCACTCATCTAAGGAACGGAACTCAAGCAGCAACAGTAACAGCAGCCTTAGTTCTTGGGTCAAGGGGAGCAGTGTCCAGCGATACGATTAGGCGTCGTCTTCGGGCTGCTGGAATCCACTGCCGAAGGCCATATGTGGGGCCAGTTTTGGCACGTCAACAACGCCAATGACGATTGCAGCCCTCACACAGCAAGGGTGTCGATGGATTGTCTGGCTCAGAACAACATTAACATTTTGCCATGGCCGTCTCTTTCCCGGATATGGTTCCCATTGAACATTCTGGGACGAAAGTGGACGGAGGATTGGGGCAGGTAGACAGCCACTCAGGCCTCAGGCATCCTTTCAGACTCTAGTGAACTCAATGAGGCCACGTTGCATGGCCTGTGTGCAAGCTCAAGGTGGCTATACGCGCTACTAAAGAGACTGTCACTTTTCGCGTCCAGGGGTATCTCCATTAGACGGACTGTGATCAATTTGAACTTATTGCAATTCAATGTCAACAGCAACCTTTAGCTGTTAAATTGACAGTGTTTTCTATAGAATAAATGATTAGACATGATTTTGGTTGTCTTCTATTCAAAACCTTGACAAAAAGCCAGATTTGCGTTTCTTTTGCTGTTCACTATAGTTAGATCGAGCTATAATAGTTCAAACGAGCTTTATGCCTATAGGTCGATCGAGCTATAATAGCACATAGATGGAAGAGGCCCTATAAGAACAACTTTCCGCACCGCGGTCATGGCATTGCTCCACTCGACTGGAATCATCTGACCTATATTTGAAGCTACTTGCACCACAAACCCAAGCGTTTGTGATATATGAGCTGCTAGACTACCTAACCCTATGGACACTTGGGAGACAATATAACACACCTGAAAATATACCCCAAAACTTGGGAGTCCCACTTCGCGAACAGCTGAACTGGACGATTGCATGACTTCCGGTTTGGAAATAGTACTCGTTACACATGTAATTTTTGTTTTCCACTACCGTTAGACGAATAAACAAAAAAACTATGCAAGCCCAGTGTGGGACACATTTATCCGTCGCGCGAATTCTGTATCTGTTGCGTATTTATCAATAAATAAGGTCTATCCTTGTTTTGTATCGCATTTGGATGTGTTGTGAAATTGTTTGTGTATTTAGTCGTATGTTCATTGCAACTCCTCGGAAGTACTTGTCATTGGTCACATTCACTCATTCCATGCAATATGTTACCCTGGATTGGTTATCACCATAATGTGGAATGCACTTACATAAGGGTACATTCTTGCATTTTACCCATTCACAATGGAATCCGAAGCCAAGGCAGTAGTGTTCAACAAATTGAGTTCAGATAGTACTTATATTGAAGGACAACACATTCACAACATGTTCATAAATGTATTGAATGTGTATTCTTTCAATAAGTACTATCTGCACTGTGTGTTATTATTTCAGATTCATTGACTCTTGAAATTTACATTCGCAGACCTGTGAAGATCTGGGTCAGAAATGGTCTTTGGTAACCCATGCTTGTTGTAAGAGGCGACTAACGGGATTGAGTGGTCAGGCTTGATGGCATAGTTGACACATGTCATTGGTTCCCAGTTGTGTAAATCTATGCTCGTGATGTTGAGGGGCGGTGGGGTAGCCTAGTGGTTGAAGCGTTGGCTCGTCGCGCCGAAGACCCGGGTTCGAATCCCCACATGGGTACAATGTGTGAAGCCCATTTCTGGTGTCCCCCGCCGTGATGTTGTTGGAATATTGCTAAAAGCGTCGTAAAACGAAAACTCAGTCAGTCGTGATGTTGATCACTGGATTATCTGGTCCAGACTTGATTATTTACAGACTGACGCCATAGAGCTGGAATATTGCTGAGTGTGGCGTAAAACTTGAAACTTAACTCACTCACTACATTCACAAATTTCGCTTTGTTTCCAGCCACTAAAACACTGAATCGTGGGATATCCGAGTTCATTGTGATGGCTGCCGATGCTGAACCTCTGGAGATTCTCCTCCACCTGCCCCTGCTCTGTGAAGACAAGGTGGGTCAGGTTTTATGTGACATAATAATGCATGTCTACTGTGCACCAACATGGTATAGAGAAAATATCTATTGCATTTTGAGAGGTGCACAGTAAGATTCGTTGTATCAAAGTTTTGACACAAAATTTAAGGTTCCTGACATTAAAATAACTGTAAAATCTTAAGGTTCAATAAACTTCTACATTTCATGACTTTATAGGACCCAACATACTGTAAATCACAATTTTTTTGCATCACAATATTTTTGCAAGTACCGACCAACAGAGGGGTTTTGCGTCATGATATTTTTGCGACTTGCCTAATTCTCAAAACTAGATTGCAACTGAAATTTCTACCTAATGTAAATCCAATCACATATTAAAGGGTGCTGCTAATCTTGAACTGTGCTTCTGTGTGTATGCAGTCAGTGATGTTTTCCTAAAAGCAACACACCCATCATAGGCCAGATGAGCTTAGAACAGTTCAAATGGATTATATTAATTGGAATGCCTCTATTAAATTGTTTAAGAGGTGACTAATGGGATCAAGTGGTCATGTCATCGGTTCCCAAGTGTGTAGATCGATGCTCATGCTGTTGATCACTGGATTGTCTGGTCCAGACTTGATTATTTACAGACCGCCACCATATATGGCTGGAATATTGCTGAGTGCGGCGTAAAACTAAACTCACTCACTATTAAATTGTTGACAATGACATAACCAAAGCTGTTGATCTCAAAACTGGTGAATAATAAACTGCGTCAAATTTTTGCAAGCTCAAGTCATTCACAATTTTTGCAAAAATATAATGCTCACAAACATTTCGTGATTTACAGTACCTCATATATAAGTGGGGCTGGAATATTGCTGAATGTGGCCTAAAGCTAAACTCGCTCACTCACTAATCTGAGGCATTAGGATATTGTTATTCCGTCTAACGGATCCAAGTTTTACATTCCACCACATTGTTTTCCTTTTCTCAAGGTGAGCGAAAGGTCGTGGGTTCGATCCCCGACCGCGTCATACCAAAAGACGTTAAAATATGGTACTTGTTGGTCCCTGTCTGGCGCTCGGCATTAATGGGTACAACAAGGACTGGTCGGCTCGGAGTCAGTATAATGTGTCTGAGTGGGGTATTCATGCTTCACTGCGGCGTGGTATCTCAGTGGGCTAGCACTATAAAACCAGCTTCAGTCTGGGCTAGTACAAGCAGCCGCACATACACATACACACGCATGCACGTCGTCATATGAGCAAAATATTCTCAAGTACGACGTTAAACCCAATTTCACCTCACCTCCTTTTCTCAAGAGGGTGGTCAGTAGCCAAATTGTTAAAATGTTAGCTTGTCTCTCTGGATATGGAGTTTGATTCCCCACATGGGTACAGTGTGTGAACCTATTTCTGATGTCCCCTGCTGTGATGTTGGAATGTTGCTAAAACCTTACTCGCCAGCTCTTTATTCAAGTCTTAAAGCAATGTTCTTCTTAGCCTTTATAAAAAGTGGGCTCATGGGTCGTGTCAAATTGTTAAGATACTTAAAAGTACCTAAAAGTTATTTGTTTGAATTCACCAACGCTTTCTATCCATGCCATTTTCGTTGTGGAATGTTTCTTCAGTGTTGATTCTGCTTTAACAGAAATGATAAACTACAATGAACTGCTGAAAATGCATGGTCATTGCACCGATTTGTAGACTTGGGACGTCACAACTTGGAACTGATATTCAGAGTACTGAATAAATTCCTTGCTTCAGCATGAGAAAGTAAAGCTAAATTTTAAAACTTATCCTATCTCACGACTGCACCTCTCTCTCTGTTGCTTCGAGTCTAAGTGGAACGACTGTAAAAAAATTCCCATAAGTCTCTCTTGTTCAATCGCCCGTGCACTCCAAGCTGCTCTCCCTATATCACAGCTTACCTACTCTACTAACTGTCCACATGACTACCTCTGAATCATCATTCTTTTTCTTGTTGCATGGCAGCGTGGATGTGCTGTTTTATAAGGGACATATTTTGTAACAGTTAAAGCTTACATAGTTCGAGTTTTGCAACATTTGACAAGTGAAAACAAACTCTTAATGCATTTAGAAGGTTTATCTTCATGAGTTGGCCAATCTAACCTGCCTTTACTTAGCTTTCGTGCATAGCCCAGAATGACAACCTTCCCGTTATCATAAAGAGATGCCCTACCTTTCTAATGGGGCCAATTGCGCAGATCGATGCTCATGCTGTTGATCACTGGATTGTCTGGTCCAGACTCGATTATTTACAGACTGCCGCCATATGGCTGGAATATTGCTGAGTGTGTCATAAAACTAAACTCACTCACTCACTCTAATGGGGCATGACATTCATTACATCTTATGAT
Source organism: Haliotis rubra (assembly GCF_003918875.1). NCBI lineage: Eukaryota > Metazoa > Mollusca > Gastropoda > Lepetellida > Haliotidae > Haliotis > Haliotis rubra. The sequence goes on from NW_025767457.1 coordinate 2,422,049, forward strand.
TTCTTTGTAACCTTTCTGAATTCAGTATTGCAATATAAGTGTTCATGTAGTCATATTGTCATATTTCACTCTGCATTACTGGTGGCTTATGATGATCTTTCCCGTTTCAGAATGTGCCATACGTTTTCTGCCGATCTAAGCAGGGTAGGTAGTCTGAGCTGAACATTTATTGCTAGAGTCCAGTGTATTATGTTTATTATGTTTAACCATCAACCATATCGCCTCCATGCACATAACATCACCAGCATTGTCTGTTAGGATTTACTGGACATTCTTCCTCATGTACTGTTAGTCATCACGCAGTGAAAATGCCTCCTCTTAAAGATTCTGGCATAGATCTGTGTTCCTTGCAAACAATAATGTATGTAAGCAAATAAAAGGACATGTTTGATCTGGACTAGATATTTTCTTGAGTGAAATAAACTGCATAATCAGAGATGCCTTTAAATTGCTCTTTGTTGGGTAGCATAGTGGTTAAAGCATTGGCTTGTCATGCCAAAGACCTGGGTTTGATTCCCCACATGGGTACTATGTCTGAAGCAAACTTGTGGTGTCCCCCCACCCTGATATTGCTGGAATAGTGCTAAAAGCCTACTCACTACATTACTTTTGGTGTTTGACTATAAGTAGAATATATATTTCGTTTGTTGATAGAAAGTATGGAACTGAAGATGGTTTGATCTGACTGAACATCTAACCTGTATTTCTGTTTTTCAGCCTTGGGTCGTGCGTGTGGTGTGTCTCGGCCAGTGATAGCATGCTCAGTGGTGGCCAAGGAGAGCTCAATGATCAGCACCCAGATCACCGAGGCCAAGCTTCGCATTGAGAAACTTCTTATCTGAACCCCATATTGCCTCAGGTTTATTTGTGCCAGAATCAGTCTGTGGTCTCTCCAGTGTGGGATACTGAACTGACGAAGGAGCATTTATTTTATACAAGCACTGTATATGGATACCAGTTTGGTTTTATCATTTTCTTGTAGATACTGTCATCATCATAATAAATACTGAAACAGTCAACAGCATTCATCCTTGTTTGTTAAAGGGGCTTTCTCACATTCTTTGAGAGGTTCTTCACTTTTTGTACCTACATTTTTTTATAGTAAAAGATAGATGTACTTGGTAGTCTGATACGGCCAGAAGCACTGCTGTAAGCTTTACATGAATTACTCAAAACAGGTTCAACCATATTAAGAATGACCAAACTGGTGAAAGATTGCATTTCCAGTCTAGTCCATTGAAGATACCTAAAAGAGGACTAAATAATATTTTACTGAAGACAACAGTGACCAATCATGGCACAGTGTCAGAATGTATGAAGCAGAAGAAATGTTTGATAGCAGTTGATCAATCAGATACAATGTCACCTTCAAGATCCAACATTATATATGGATATGGTTTGGAGGAACAACCATAATGTCTTAAAGATGAGCATATGACTCTTATGACTTTCCTTTTCCGTCTCTGATTAGAATTGATCCTCAGTAACCCATGCTTGTCATAGGAGGTGACTAAGGGGTCGGTTGGTCAGGTTTGCTGACTTGAATGACAGGTCATGGTATCCAAATTGCATAGATCGATGCTCATGTTGTTGATCACTGGATTGTCTGGTCCAGGCTTGGTTATTTTCAGACCACCGCCACATAACTGGAATATTGCTGAGTCAGGTGTAAAACTAAACTTACTCATTTTGGGGTTTGGGGTTAAATGTTCATGAATAAAGTTCGCCAGTATGTACCTAGTTGGGCCGGAGGTGGGCACATTTGCGTAGTATCCTTGGACAAGATACTTAGATCCACATTGTCTCAGTTCACCCAGCTGTAAAATGGGTACCAATGTGAGTGTTTACTAGTAGTTCATTGCGCCTAACTGGCACCAAGGCTGTATCATCCCCAGGGAGTTGAAAAAGTATGATAGTGTCCTATGACCAGGGATAGTAATGTACGTAGCGCCGTGAGCAGGCAATGTGCCTGGATATGTGCGCCATATACGCGGACTATTACAGTATGTGACTTTCATTTGCAATGAATCGTCACAAGACTTTTCCTCTATGGTTGGATATAGATATTATCCCCTCGACATCCTCACTTTTTTATCAATTAGTCCGACAGATTTATTCAATAAAGAGGCCTTGGGCCCATGATACATACTTTCCTGGTGACAACATAAAAAAATGAGTGAGAATATAGCTGCAGAGCAGACACAGGTATGCAAATTTGTAACATATCATATGGACAACAGAATGTATTTATAAACCGTTGGTTTCAAATGATGAGCCCTGCAGTGTACCAGTGACAACTGAAGGGCCAAGTGCTTTGGGTTAATAGTATTGGGTCACAATTTCCATACATTATATAAATACAGACATTTACTATGCAGGGTAGAGACATCACTGTGTACCAGCAATAACTGCAAGGCTAAGTGGTTATGGATTAATAGTATTGGGTCACAGTTTCCATACATTATATAAATACAGACATTTACTATGCAGGGTAGAGACATCACAGTGTACCAGCAATAACTGCAAGGCTAAGTGGTTATGGATTAATAGTATTGGGTCACAGTTTCCATACATTATATAAATACAGACATTTACTATGCAGGGTAGAGACATCACAGTGTACCAGCAATAACTGCAAGGCTAAGTGGTTATGGATTAATAGTATTGGGTCACAGTTTCCATACATTATATAAATACAGACATTTACTATGCAGGGTAGAGACATCACAGTGTACCAGCAATAACTGCAAGGCTAAGTGGTTATGGATTAATAGTATTGGGTCACAGTTTCCATACATTATATAAATACAGACATTTACTATGCAGGGTAGAGACATCACAGTGTACCAGCAATATCTGTAAGGCTAAGTACTTGTGGGTTATATAGTAGTGTTCGCTCTCAACTTCCATACTTTATATAAATACAAACATATACTATGCAAGATAGAAACATTGCGTGATGTCAGTAAATTCACCATATCTTGCGGCACATAATGAGATTCAACATAAGGTATAAGTGGGTATATATTTCATAGGTTTCACAGACAAACAGTATGTGAAACTCATCTTCAATAAAATATTTTTTCTTAAATTTACAAAATAAACAAACCCTATCCTTAAATTCTGTCTTATTGTATCTACCAGTTTCTATAGCAAGACCGTAATTTTGGCATCTGAATCTAGCCATTGAAGATCTTAAGTAATAAGGAATATCACCTGACAAATATGATTCTACGTTTAACAATGATTTGAACTGTCTATAGTAGTTACACTTGGAGGAAGTGCTTAAGCTTGAAATCCATAACTGTTGCAAATTATCTGATAATCTTTGTCTGAATAAAGAGATGAAAGATTTTATGCAACCAACCTGCTCGGAAACCCAGACAAAACCAAACCCAAATCTCAATAAGATATCTCGGATGTGTGTGACCCAAGTAGTACGGCCTACATTATCAAGGGACATAAGCATCTGATAACACTGGCTTTGTAACCTGCTAGGAGGTAGAGTAATGAGTAGACACCAGTATTTAACTGCTCTGGTCAGGTATACCAGCTGTAGAGGCAAACGCCCACATTCCCCCAATACCATATTATCTGATGTAGATATACCAACTCTAAGAATCCACTTACAGAATTTCAACTGTGCTCTTTCTACTTCTTTACTATAGTATATACCCTATGATTCTGAGCCATAACACACAATTGGCACGACCATACTATCAAATATCTTTAGTAATTCCTTACATGGCATACCTCCAACCCTCTTAGAATACCCGTAAATTGACATCATAGCTTTGTTTGCTTGTAGCGAAGACAAAATTGCACCTTGCTCCAAGATAATTTTGGTGTGAAAACAAGTCCTAAATATCTATACGAGGAAACAAATAAACACACCTCTCCCAACGCATTCTTGCATTATTTTTTCTAGTTTGTTTATAAAGATTATGAAGATCTGTGGACTCAGAATACAGCCTTGACGGGTGCCGATATTGCAACTAAAATACTCGGAAATACCATCCGACATTCTCATAGATGCACAAAGTTTTGAATACATTGACAAAATTATTTGGATAAACTTGCCACTAATACCAACTTCGGAAAGACTGTTCAGAAGTACATCATGTCTTATTGAATCAAACGCTTTGGAGAAATCAACAAAAAGACAATAAAACCTACAACCTTTCCTTGATGAATATTTCAGACATATAGAATATAAAGCAAACATGTTATCAGTGGTTGAATAATTTTCCCTAAATCCTGCCTGCACTTCACTTATACAGTTTTGGTCATCACACCACTGTTTTAATCTAGAATTAGAATCAGTTAGTTCATACCTAGTAACTAAATCAACAATTATGGCAGTAGGGATACTGTTGAACCCCTTTGTCCTGTCCGCTATTGTGCTTCACTTCTGGCCGTATCTGGTTTACAAATTCCGCTCAAGAACACCCCAAAGAAGTACATGTTAATGTACTTGGCGGGCCAGGCCAATGTCTGTATGCACTCTCGTCGGAGATCTTGTATTTTGCAGTTCAAAATTTCTGTCGATTATACCATCGAATGGAACAAAGATCCAACATTTGGCCATTAACAATAACCAAATACGTTCATCTTTCATGTGAGATAGCACCCCACATTGGGTGATCCAGGTGTGTGCGTGTGTGTGAGTGTGTGTTTCGATGTCTCTGTTTCTAATAATTGCTTGTGATGTAATTAGTTATTGTAAATATCTTTGGAGAGGGGTTTTATAAGTTGAAGGAACTTGTCCCCGATCCTTTTCACATTGTGAATAAAATATGTTTAAACTTTAAATTAATACGCATTACACACCACGCAGTTACGCAGACAATACGTACACATGGAAACCTAGCTGTGGCTGTTCACTGAAGTAACCTCTCGGAGGTAAGTTTTCAGAACTCATTTGCACCAGTTATTTAAGATCCCCTCAACGCGCACACACTTTGGCTTCTGTGTGCCTGAGTGAGTATAGATTTACGCCGCACTCAGCAATATTCCAGCTATATGAATCCAGTCTGGACCAGACAATCCAGTCATCAACAGCATGAACATCGATCTACGCAATTGTGATACGATGGCATGTGTCAATCAATTCAGCGAGCCTGACCACCCGATCCCGATAGTTGCCTCTTACGAAAAGCATGGCTTACTGAAGATCAATTTTAACCCTGATCTTCACGGGTTGGCTTCTGTGAGAACGTGCATTACATGCCGTTCATACATGATATTAAGTTTCGTTGTGATTAGATGTTGCGTTCAGATAAAAAACCCACAGTATTGTAAATTATATGTAAATTCAAATAATAAGTTCCCATATTTTGTTCACTAGTAGTGGTAATCGCGACGCACATCAGATCGCGTGGTTAGTAAGGTACTAATATAACTATTGTGTGGTCCTGGAGATTAAGGGGAGGCGGTGGGGTAGCCTAGTGGTCAAAGCGTTGGCTCGTCACGCCGAAGACCCGGGTTCGAATCCCCACATGGGTACAATGTGTGAAGCCCATTTCTGGTGCCCCCCGCCGTGATGTTGCTGGAATATCGCTAAAAGCGGCGTAAAACTAAACTCAGTCAGTCAGTCCTGGAGATTGATGTCAGATGATTTGTTGAGATTGTCGCTGGCAGCAGATGAATAAAGCGTTCGTAAAATATCAAGTGCTGTAATGGCCAGATTCGGACAAGATGGTTGGTTGGTTTTATAGTTTTAGGGCGACGTGGGCCAATAAGAGGCCTATTTGCGCCCCACACATTGACTTGATTTAATAAACAATCATACGTAATTTCATTGCCAAAAGGAATCGTTTAGCTAAGATAAAAGAAACGACAACACTATTAATTTGGATAGATGTATACATATATGGAATAACCTCTGCTTCGTGTTACGGATTTAAAACCTTAAGTAATCACTTCCATTTCTGAAACATGAAATACTCATTCAATAAAAAAGCAGTAGGTTCAGATGACAGAGTGTTAAAATGATTTAAAACCACAGAACTAAATCTGTCTAAGCCATTCGAGAGCCTGTCTAGATTACATCATATTTTCCAGATGACGAGACAAAATCTAAAACTGCCCGTTGCACAGACCCATACATGATATTGGGGCCCAAAACTGTTTCTAATGAGAATACATCATCAACCTCAAGTACAGCACTTTCTTAGATTTTGTCTTATGTTGTTATGCCCAGGGCATGTAATTAGATAATGTTCGATGTTTTCAGGCGTCTCCAAATTGCAATGGCCACATTTAGAAGAGACCGTCTTATCTATAATACTCCTGTAGGCATTTAGCCCACAGTGTCCAAGTCTTAGACGTGAAAGAATAAGCTCATCACACCTTTACGACGACGAATTTTATGACCAGATTTTAGTGATGGTCTAAGTTTGTACATATGTCGGCCGGTAGTACCTGTATCCCACAACTGTTGCCAACTCCTTGTAACAGATTTCGATAAAACATTTTCATAATCTTTAGGGATTGGTTGAAATTTAAATAAATCAACTTCAGGAAACTGTAACCCGGATTTGGCCAAATTATCTGCAATCTCATTCCCATGTATTCCAACATGTGCTGGGACCCACACAATGTCGCATGCAATGTACTTCATGTTTAAAGATGTATCCAACTTTAATATCTCACGCACAATGTCATCTCTAGATCCATTTGCACCAGCTTCTATAGCTTTGATTGCTGCCATAGAATCTGTAAAGATAATTGCTTCATGGTCATGTTCATCTACCCATCTCAATGCTTGCAAAATGGACAAAAGTTCAGCTGCAAAACAGAAAGATAATCAGGGAATCTGAACACCTTAGCGATCGATAAATTGGGTATACAAAAGCCCCAGCAGTACGATTATTGGATGGTTCTTTCGATGCATCAGTGTATATATGTGTGAAATTAGAATAATTTTCAGACAGAAAGTCTTGAGTTATCACTTTTATTATGTTTTGGTCCATTCTCTTATTCACGATTAAATTCAGTTCAGAATTCAATCCAGGCTTCAGCAGAACCCACGGAGGTGACAAGCGGAGCAGAAGGATCAACTGGGTTACAGTTGTAAATACCATGTTGATCAGCTAATCTCTGAATATTCAAGCCAAAGGGTAATTTGCCATGAGTCCAGTCACACATGACATATTCCACACAGTCATTAACAATCTCAGTGACTGCATGGTGTTTGTTCTTGGTTTTCATTTTCAAAAATATTTCAAAGATACCTGTTGTCTTCGAAGGTGAAGGGCATTTCTGAACACTCAACTTGAAGAGCTGAGGTTGAGTTGTACAATATGCACCAGTGCATATTCTCAAAGCTTTAGACTGAATTCTATCAAGCTTATTAAGATCACATTTAGCCGCCGACATATACACCTGACAACCATAGTCAAGTCTGGACAAGATAAGGGCCTTGTACAGCAATAACATAGTTGACTTATCAGCGCCCCACTTTGTTTTTGAAATACACTTTAATAGATTGATGATCTTGTTACATGTGTTATACAAATGTGTGATGTGATGAGACCATGTTAATCTTTGATCAAAATACACACCAAGAAATTTGAACACTGACACCATTTCCAGTTTATGGTGTCCAAGAGTTAAACTGATATCATGAGGGATCTTACGTCTTGTGATCATCATTGCCACTGATTTTGATTTTGAAATCTTAAACCCCCATTTTGAACACCATGTACTGACTTTACTTAAGCTGTTTTGTATAGATTCTATGACAAACTGAAAATTACCAAAGCGTCTCCAAAACGATCCGTCATCAGCAAACTGTGCTGCATTTATGTTTAGAGGCAGGTCCTCGAAAATGTCATTGATCATAATATTAAATAAAACTGGACTTATTACACTTCCTTGTGGGGTACCATTTTCAGTCCGACACAGATCGTGATTTCTGAGCGGCGGTTACAGTAGCTGCATAAGATGGAGTTAGGAGTGGACTTGACTATACGAGTTGCTTCAGCATAAGACAGTTTACTCTCTACTCGTACCCTTTGCACAGATACTGCCTCCTTTGTATTTCTCACATCCCTTGTAGGCAGCACTGTGGCTACCACCACAATTGCAACACTTCGATACTGTTTCCGAACAATTTTCTACTTTGTGCTCACCACTGCACCTGGGACATACAGGCTTTTACTTTTTACATCGGGTTGAAACATGGCCAAATTTCTGGCAATTGTAGCATCTAATAGCTGGTGGGATATACAGACGCACTCGAAAGGACTGATAATACATCCTAACACGTTCAGGCAAATGTGGGGTTGAGAAAGTAAGAAGAATGGAAGTAGTAAGTTCCTTTCTTTTCCAACGCAAAAGTCTTTGGGCACTTTTAACCTTTTGACTTTTCAATTGCTCAACTATCTCATCCTCATTTACATCTGTGTCAACATTGTAAATAACTCCCTTAGATTCACTAAGACTCTTTGGGACAGAACTCTTGACACGAACGTCACAGACACACGCTACATTCAGTGCAAGGTTAAGTTGCTCAGCAGACCTGCAGTGTATCACTAAATCTCCCTTTTCCAGTTTTTTCATATACTCCACATCGCCAATGTTTTTATGGATATCCCGAGCCAAAGCAATTGGACTCAAGTTTGTCAAACGTAATCTTGGGTCAACAGAAGTAAGAATGACAACAAATTTGATAGGTAATGACGAAGTCGTATCACTTACAACTCGGTCATCCTCATGTTTTCGTTTCAAACGTTTGGAAATCATTGACACGTATTTCTCTGCAAATTCAGCATCTGTCGAGGTTTCCTCAAATGAGGTAACGTAAATATTATCATCCCCATCCCCATCAGTGTCGCTCTCCATACCCAAATAGTCCTATGACCAAGTCGAATTGAAAAATTTCACGCAGACACAATGCGCGAAAACCGAGGCCACGTGGTGCGGTAAGTCACCGCGAGCCAACAAAACACACAATTATGGCAAAATAAGCCAATATTTGACCCTCGATAGCCTACAATCACTTACCTTAATGATAATACAGAAATATAAGCCAAACGTAGAACTGAATATGAAATTATAGACCCAACACAGGCCCTTACAGCGGAGCGGCTGACAAGCACGTCCGACCCTGTCAACAGCCTAAGGCGGTCCGATTCGGACAAGAAGTCTCATATATAGTTACCTACCCCTACCCCCACAACATTGTTCGAGAGGTTTTAGGTTGCGACTTTCAAGAAGGCTGGGTGTACCTACGACACGAGGGTGATTCGCGCACACACAGAGAAAAGAAAAAATATTTAGCGATAATATCATAGATCAGCGGTGAACGATACAGTAAGCTGTGGTTAACTCAAGACGAGCCAGTAGATTTAGGTTACCACCTCCGTGGTGTAGTGGTTAGAGCGTCCGCCCGGAGAGCGGAAGGTCGCGGGTTCGATCCCCGACCGCGTCATACCAAAAGACGTTAAAATATGGTACTTGTTGGGCCCTGCCTGGCGCTCGGCATTAATGGGTACAACAAGGACTGGTCGGCTCGGAGTCAGTATAATGTGTCTGAGTGGGGTATTCATGCTTCATTGCGGCATGGTATCTCAGTGAGCTAGCACTATAAAACCAGCTTAAGTCTGGGCTAGTACAAGCAGCCGCACATACACATACACACGCATGCACGTCGTCATATGAGCGAAATATTCTCCAGCACGACGTTAAACCCAATTTCACCTCACCTCAGTAGATTTAGGTCCGCATAATACACTTCCACTAAAATAAGCAGTAAGTGGTAGGGAAAATAACAACAGGTCGTTAGATACGGAGTGTATGGTATATCGATTTGTAATGGTACTTCTTTGAGCACATATCATATAATGGCTGTGTGCGAAGATAATACCTTTAATAATAATGATAACAAGTACATTTATAATGCGCTGAATTCCATTCACAAGGTGAATGCTCACAGCGCTAACAATCTGGTTATTATTACCCCGGATAACCCAAACAGCCTGTGACGCGCTAGGTTAATATTCACATGTCTTATCCCACCGGGTACCCATTTTCTGCTGGGTAAACAGAGGCAATTTTGAACAAACTCACTTGCCTCAGGCGAGACCACGTGTATCACATGTGCGTCGTTGTGGGGCAGGACTGAAGTCCCAGAATCTCTCAGGAATCAAACTGCCAAACACGGTCACCCATCCAAGGTCTCTCCGTGACCAACGTTGCTTAACTTCAACTGATTTGTGACCTCAGCTCAATGAACATGACTGCACACCACCTTTAGACTGACTGACTGTGTTTAGTTTTACGCCGCTTTTAGCAATATTCCAGCAATATCACGGCGGGGACACCAGAAATGGGCTTAACACATATATTGTGCCCATGAGGGGAATCGAAGAGATTCAGGTCCTCGGCGTGACGAGCCAACGCTTTAACCACTAGGCTGCCCCACCGCCCCCACCTTTAGAGGTCTTTCAATGCACATATATTGACATGTATCTTGGGAAGCTGCACTGGGTCGTGCAGACGGTGTTAATCCTAATTAGCCACAAACAAGAAGTGACCTGTGGAGAATCTACACTTGCTTTCATGATATGACATGGAAGGGAAGATACAATGGTTCAAGGACTGTGAGACAGACTAGCTTTGTGTCGACTAACACATATAATGAGTAAATCGATCTGGTATTAGTCGTATGGAATATAGGCTGGTAACCTGGTGGTTAAAGAGCCCCTCCGTCAAGCTGGTCCCAGGCTTGACTAGCTTCATTTAAAAATATGCTATTACACTAAGTGTGGAGGGAGTGTAAGTGAGTATAGTTTTACGCCGCTTTTAGCAATATTCCGGCAATATCACGGCGGGGGACACCAGAAATGGGCTTCACAGATTGTGGACGCTTGTGGACGCTTTAACCACTAGGCTACCCCACCACCCCAGTGTGGACGGAAGGGAAATTACAATGAACCAGTGGCTGTCAGAGACAGACTAGCTTTGTGTGGACTAACTAGTATAATATATTGGGTAAATCAATCGTTTACTAGTCGTATGGATATACTGTGGTAGCCCCCTGGTTAAAGAGTTACGTTCAAGTCCCGGTTTGACTCTACGCATCATTATGTGGAGCCCTTTACTGGTGTCCGGTCCTCTCTCATGGGTGTAGCATATTACCTGATTTTGATGCTATCTCTACATTTGGCCGTGGAAATAGGCTTTTGGAGACAACAGAAATGTGCTTGTCTCTCATGACGTCAATCACTGGATTGTCTTGTCCAGACTCAAGTATGTACAGATCACAGCCATACTGCTGGAACATTACTCAGTGGGGCGTTGAACAAGAAATAAAAGGTTAAGTGGTCATTTTCGGCACTTACGATATAAATAGTCACCGGTACGATCTTCATTTACTTTAATATGAATTCAAAGCTAAATAACATTAGTTGTTACAAATTTATAATTTAAAAATATTTAGACATTTAAGTCAACCTTTGTCATTCTTCATAATGATCGACTTAAACAACAAACAAAATTAAAACATAGTTACCTGTTTTTCCCCGGCATCTTATAGGTTGTAATATTTAATATGCAACAAGCACAGAAGAAAAGAATGAAAAATCCCCAACTAACAAACACAAAATAACATTACTATTATCAATATTTTTATACCTATGATATTACATCGGAATGCACTGGTACGTCGAATACTATCTGAAAATCCTCGTGCATATGTTTATCTTACTCGGAGTAAATAGAACAACACGCATGGTGATGTTGAATGAGGAATATAAAGAAATCAGTTAATCTTATGGGGCTTTGTGAATTCATCCGAATCAGCATCCAATTAACGATTAATAAATAATGCTAAAGGTTCCTGTGTGTGTGTTCTTATATAAATAGCTTGGGGACAAAGTGTGTGGATTAACGGGTTTATAAAGCCAAACTAGCCACTCGCTTCAATCAGTTATCCTTGGATAGTGAGTTTAGTTTTGAGTCGCTTTAAGAAATATTCCAGTCATATCACGGCGGGGCACGCCAAAAATGGGCTTCACACATTGTGAGGAATCGAACCCGGGTCTTCGGCGTGACGAGCGGACGCATATCCACTATAGAATACCTCACCGCCCATCTCCCGGATAGACTGAGCTTCGATCGAGAGAGATCGAGAGAGAGATCGAGAGAGAGAGAGAGAGAGAGAGAGAGAGAGAGAGAGAGAGAGAGAGAGAGAGAGAGAGAGAGAGAGAGAGAGAGAGAGAGAGAGAGAGAGAGAGAGAGAGAGAGAGAGAGAGCCCTCCAGTAATTATGCGTAGAGTGATTGACGTCGTGAGAGAGAAGCACATTTCTGTTGTCTCCAAAAGCCTATTTCCACGGCCACATGTAGAGATAGCATCAAAATAAGGTAATATGCTACATCCATGAGAGAGGACCGGACACCAGTAAAGGGCTCCACATAATGATGCGTAGAGTCAAACCAGAGACTTGAGCGTAACTCTTTAACCAGGGGGCTACCACAGTATATCCATACCACTAGTAAACGATTGATTTACCCATTATATTACTCCAAGGCCAAATGTAGAGATAACATCAAAGTCATGTAATATGATACACCCGGCCTTATCCCCCTTACTGCACATCTTGACGATGTTGAACACCAGTGCTTGTCACCGTCCATTAGACCATGTGGTTGATACTCATGCAGTTGGTCTATGGACACGTGGACACTGTTTCAACAGTCGGGTAAACCTTGTTTTTTAGTAACCTGATACATTCTGTGGCTAGTTCCATATCAACAAGAATCTCTGGAGGGATGGGAGGTGCCATACTAATTACTGGACACTTTAACTGCTGCTGAGAGATCCTAAAGACTTTTGTAGCATTTGGCCCAGAACTAATATTTCTAAAAGCGGCTTAATTACTCACTTATCATAATCATCCGGGGTAGAATAGGTCTTCAGCAACCCATGCTTGCCATAAAAGGCGACTATGCTTGTCGTAAGAGGCGACTAACGGGATCTGGTGGTCAGTTTCGCTGACTTGGTCGACACATGCCATCGGTTCCCAATTGCGCAGATCGATGCTCATGCTGTTCATCACTGGATTGTCTGGTCCAGACTCGATTATTTACAGACCGCCGCCATATAGCTGGGATATTGCTGAGTGCGGCGTTAAACTAAACTCACTCACTCACTTATCATAATCATCATTTTATTCATAATGTGGTGTTATCTTCATTAGATAACAACCCGAAGTCATCGAATCCCGGATTTGTTTAAACTCGACAAAAAATAGTGAATTCGAAATAAAACCCAAACAAACTTACCCCTAATGTATGTGAATACAAATTGTATCCATATGCAACGCTTTGCACATAATTTCACCCCAAAACGAAAACCATAGCATATGAACCGGTTTCCTTCAAATATTCTTCAGAATAATTCCTGAACATTATACCTCTGAACCATTCAATAAATATTTCATCTCATTCGTCGTACGTCAGCATGTGGAACGATCTAATTATACCCGCATCATGGAAACCGTGTTTGGAAAGCACCAGTTGTCGCCCTTGTAGATTACCTGTACGAATGTCTCGTCCACTGGCGGGTGTTTGCTAGCAACGCGCAAAACACGCTGCACTGGAGAGACAGGTAAAAACAGCCAGGGTAGAATCGCGTTACGTCGGCCCACTTTGCTAGCGACAAACATAAACACACTGGCTTCTGTCCCCAACGCTGGAGAGTGGAGGGTGAAACAGGTGAGTGATGGAATATTAAATCAATAATACAGATGAACACAATGGATAGACGGACGTGCTGCCACGGCAGCGTGATCTTGAGGATTATCTTAATCCCTGAAAAATATGTATCGCCATGGCTATGTATGTTTAAAGGTGTGATGTTGCAACTTCATTGTTAGGGCTACTGTTTTTGTCAGTAGAGAGTCTATTTCACTATACGTGTATATTTTGTTGCCAGGCCTTTTCACGTGGATGATTGTTTTATATATTCCAAAAAATAATATCTGATATGGCTTGAATGTTTATTCTTTTCAACCTTATTAAAAGATCTTACACCTTCAGCAAAATCTGTTTATTGTAGATAAGTACTATGGTATCAATTCAGCAATAGCCTTTCAGCAGCATATTGTACGTATTTGTATTAAATGTATAAATTTGTTATAACTTTGTACAACCTCTTGTACAGCCGTCGGTGGTTTATAAGGAATAAAATATATTTAATTGAATTAGGGATTTAGATTTTTAACGCGTATTTCAATACAGGTAGAGTGGTTTGTCATTCACATACTGATAGCGACTTAGATATTGCACGATATGATTAACACAGATATTTCGGGTTATATTTCCATGAAACTATATGAATATTCTGACGAGTGTCTATTTACTATTCTACAGGTTTACATTTACACAAACCGAAGTATGTTTCCTGCCAGATGTTATTTTTCATCTGCGGTCCTTTTTTATGTTGCATTTACACTACAAATATTTGTTTGAATATACTTGTCGTCGTACAACACTTTATACTTTCTATCTTAACATTTTCGATTGTATTTGATACATCTTTAAAATCCAAAAGTTGAAAACCCAACATGAAACAAAACCATTTAATTAAGATTGTGCATAAGTCCTTTAAATGTTTAAATAGTTATTTTATTTATGTTGCAATACACAATCTTTTGAATAGTTATTGTTAAACGGAAACGCTTACATGAAACTTTTAAGCGACCTTTCGAAACAAAGACATTTTATACGCTGATACCGGTTATCATACAAAAGATATACTCTGCGGCTCCTTAAACGAATATATATGAGTAAGTGGATATTTCTCTCATGATATTAACTTTCAGTCTCACTCCACGAATGTCGCCTGTTCATGAATAATTTTCGAACGGTAGCTTTCTATATTAACTGTGGCACAACGATCGGGTCAAATACAAACAAATTGGCCCCGCCTACGTACACAATATTTTGGTAGTAACGGGGTGGTGTTTTCTGATTTACGGTTAGGTGAGGGTTAGGGTTGGGATGTGTGCTAATGGGTCAACGGGAACAAACAGTATCGACGCATAAAAAAATATACCTGCGTGAACCGTGACGTCACAGCGGTGCTGATAAGAAGTTTTAGCGGTTTGCAACAACGCTTCTAAGTTGAAAATGATTGACTGGTTAAACTAGTGGTTGACAGAATGAACACTGATCCTAACAGAAGGGAAGAATATTAAAGTATGGTTTTAAGTCGCTTTTAGCAATATTCCAGCCATATCACGGCGGGGACACCAGAAATGGGCTTCACACATTGTACCCATGTAGGAAATCGAACCCGGGTCTTTAACGTGACGAGCGAACCCTAAACTACAAGGCTACACCACTGCCCCTGTCTATAATAAGGGATTGATATGCAAATATTCACAGTAGCCCAGATTGTTGCACAGTACTGTAACAAGCTGTACGAAATAAAAGATTCATGATAAAGTAGTATTGTAAATACAGAATAAATAAATAAATGTATGTGTGTGCTTGAGCGCATTAATACTGAATGAATATATAAGTATAAGTATATATGACAAGTTGTATATGAATACACGGAGAATTTTTGTCGTACACCCTGAACCCAACGTTGGCTCCGCCAATGCAAAACATTAACTTCAATGTGGTCTTTTAGTCATTTTCAAAGAGTGTGTGGGGATTGGGGTTCCGAATCCCCTGAACACTCCCAAACAACCCCCACCCCTACCCCCAGCCCCTCCTGGATCCGCCATTGAGACTGAGTCATCCTCAAATATTCATGGTGTCCCCCGTCGTGATATTGCTAGAATATTGCTAAAAGCGGCGTAAATCCAAACTCACTCACTCACTCACTTAAACATCCAGCTTACTAGATATCCACGTACGCTGGATAATCGAGCGTGTTTGAAGTCATGCCAGGACCTAAACGACGGCAAATGGTTGTTTGAGATTATTGCTTAACCCGCACCGTTGTGAGGTGCAGTGACATAGAGCTCTGAATTCATTGGCACGGATTCATTGTCACCCTGTCGTCATAAGCAATGTTTATTTGCCGGAGATCGACTCTATAGCCATAGCCACAGTACAGGTCGGGCGTAGAAGAAATAAATCTTGTAACAGAATTCACCGCTAATGGCGTTCCCTCTCGCCTCGCCTTGTTGCCGGGTCTTTGGTTAAGCGTCGGTGTTGGGTGAAGGTCACATGGCCGTGTTTCTGAACAACACGGTTGAATGACCTAACGTGGGATACTTCTGAATGGCCTGCGCGTCACAAGCCTTAACACTGACCTACATGTGAACAGATGACCTATTCTGTATGTGTCAGTCACAGTTCAGTGAAAGGTGTCTAATCTGTGTGGGGCGGTCTATCGGAAGGTTTCTACTTGGTATTCTGTCTATGTAGGTGTATGTCCGACTGAACAATGATGAACTGGATTTAAGTTTGTAAATATGACTTCATAATATGTCGTGAGTGAGTGAGCTTCACCCATTGTACCCATGTGAGGAATCGAACTCGGGTCTTCGGTGGAACGAGCGAACGCTTTAACCACTAGACTACCCTACCGCCACTATGTCTCCTGTACATGTTTCTTATCTGATCTGGGGCGGTGGGGTAGTCTAGTGGTTAAAGCGTTGGCTCGTTACGCAGAAGACCCAGGTTCGAATCCCCACATGGGTACAATGAGTGAAGCCCATTTCTGGTGTCCCCCGCCGTGATATTGCTGGAATATTGCTAAAAGCGGCGTAAAACCAAACTCAGTCAGTCAGTCAGTCTCATCTGATCTTCAGTAACCCATGCTTCTCGTAAGAGGCGACTCAGGAGATCGGATGGTCAGGTTCGCTGTCATCGTATCTTAATTGCGTAGATCGATGCTCATGCTGTTGATCACTGGATTGTTTGGTCCAGATTTGATTATCCACAGACCGCCGCCATATAGCTCTGATATTGCTGAGTGCGGCGTAAACCTAACCTCACTCACTGTGTGTCTGAATGATGTCAACTGGATATACCGGGTGTATATCTGACTGAAAGAAGTCATCAATTAGCCATGTTAATGATGAAGGCACCTACATTGGTTGTAAACAGATACCGTTCATCTTTATTCATACTTCTAAAAGCCATATTCCCTTGCGTAATGTCCAAATTAAACTAAGTGAGCGAGCGAGTGAGTGAGTATGGTTTTACGCAGTTTTTAGTAATATTCCAGCAACATCACGGCCGAGGACATCAGAAATTTGTACCCATGCGGGGAATCGAACCCGGGCCTTCGGCGTGACGAGCGAACGCTTTAACCACTAGGCTACCCCACCGCCCAAAATTAAACTAAGATTACATGTCTTTGTACCCAGACGTCTTGGGTTGATGCTCATAACATCAACCACTTGTTTATATGGTACATGCAGGATTATTTCCATTTGGTATAATTGCTGAGTGTGTATTGTATGACTTTTAGCTTGTACCATCGTGTCAAGTCCGTAACCGTTACGAAACACAGGCCATGAATTTACCTACTTGTAGGCCTACCTGTCTTTGTGCATGGACGGAACGTGGCATAGTCTCATATTACAAGTATAACGAAGTCTGTAGCAGCTGCTAAATGATACTCCATGTTACATGCATTACAAAATCGTTTATACAGCTGCATCAATAAATTCTCGTATTTCTGCGTACCTGAAGCTTTGAGAAACAGTAGAATCAGGTTGAAACAATATTTTGTTAAAGACAGCCGTTTCACGCCATCTATCCTTGATCAGAGATCATAAATGAAGAATTTCTGGTGTCCCCCGTCGTGATACTGCGAAAATATTGCTTAAAGCGGCGTAAAACTAAACTCACTCACTCATAAATGAAGAAAACAAGTCGAAGTTCCTTGTGTATGCGTGTTGTGTTTGCTTCTTCCAGATGAACACCAAGCAGACGTCATTTGAAAGAAGCAGACGACAGTTATTTGTGAAAGTAGCAGACGACAGTTCCTTGAGGAGGTAGCAGACGACACAACGCGTCCACCATGCCGAACACGACCACATGTAACGTGGAGAACTATCAATGCTCTGATATAGGGCTGTTGATGCCCTTCGTCAGTGAGTACACATGGCCTATAGCCGCACGAGCCACCATTTATTTCATTGGTCTCCTATGGAGCTTCATGGCAGTGTCTATAGTTGCTGACATATTCATGCGTTCTATAGAAACCATCACCAGCCGGACTAGACCGATTCGGATCCATTCTTCTACCTCACCAACTGGGTATATTGATGTCGAGGTTAAAGTATGGAATGACACTGTAGCCAATTTGACGCTGATGGCTCTGGGATCAAGTGCCCCTGAAATCTTACTATCCGTTATTGAAGTCAGCTTCAATGGCTTCAGATCTAAGGATCTTGGACCCAGTACCATCGTTGGATCCGCAGCATTCAATCTGTTTGTTATCACTGCCATGTGTATCGTAGCTGTTCCAGCAGCTGAGAAGAAGCTGATCAAGAACGTGAAGGTATTTGCAGTAACTAGCATTTTCAGCCTCTTTGCATATCTATGGCTATTGGTCATCCTCATAGGAATAACCCCTGATTACGTTGACCTATGGGAGGCCATTGTCACGCTGCTGTTCTTCCCCATCCTCGTGGTCGTCGCATACATCGCCGACAAAGACTACTGCGGTAAACCAGGCAAAGATGAAGAAGCGCCGTTTGGAATTGGTAAGTTCTGCCCAATTATCTCACTGATACCATATACTGGTACTAAATATTCAATTCTCGCACATCTTGTAGCCTTATTAATTATTCATTTCCACAGTATACCATATACATTGTTCCACTCATAAATGTTTAAAAAATATGTTCGTAGCTTCTTTATATATGTCACCTATAGCAGGGTAATGTAAATCCATACCAACCTAAAGAACAGTATATTGATGAATTAGGAGAAGCATATACACTGTGCTAAGTGATTTGAAAATAAATATCTTGTAACCTTGGTTACCGTATATGTGCGAGGAGTCTCTAATGCGTGTCAACAGCAGCAGCAGCAGCAGCAGCACCACCACCACCACCACCAAAACCAATACGACTACAAAACGTTAAGGAAATATTCAAGTTTGAACTGCTCATATTTTTAAAAAATCTTGTGACTTAGATGTACAGAATGAAGTTGAAGTCTATGCGATTATGCAAGATTATATACTCATTCCTTGCATAGTTCCTATTGGCTCAATGGCTATTTAATTCTTTATCAGATTAGTTTGTACTGCCTGGCTTGTCTTGCCTAGGTCGAATCCAGGAATTGGTAAGCACTTTTACATATATGCAAGCCTTAAAGGATCTCTCATGATCATAATACAAGAAGCGAGACACAGACATGGTTAATTTGGCATGTGCATTAAAATACTGAACAAAACAGTTTGAGATCAAAAATATTTTTTGGGAATATTTTTTTCAGTACTTTAAACTAGTACTTTTATAGTGCACGTGACAGCTGGTTTAATAGTTGACACTAGTTGTTAGCGTTTTCAGATCAGTTGATCTTTTGACAAACTATATTTACAAAGTATACATTTTGCATCCAGTTTGCATTACGAGAATTACTTTTATTATCTGATTATTTTTTCTGTTGCAATGTGGAACGATCCTTTCCCAATCTTTTCGATAAGGTTTAACTTTGTAGAACCACATATCATCATGTGTGTGACTGATATCAGAAACCGTATACCGATGGTATGCATGTACATATGCATGGTAACTACTGATACCATTATCATAATATTCAGCATTTTGCTTTGGCCCCCAGTCAGCAACATTCCACGTAACTGAAGGCGACCTGTGAATAATCGGGTCTGTACCAGACAATCCAGTGATTGATGTTAAGGGAAGCGATCCACGCCGTCAGGATACGCCGACACCAACAGGGCCTAGGTCCATAAAGAGGCTTTAGCCCTGTCCTAAGCCTATATTCAAGTATGGGAGTTACGATCGCTTTGTGGCACGGGGCCCTGATTCCTTAATTCGCCTCTTACTACAGGATAGGTTGTTGGGGACAAAGTCTAACTCGTGGTGCCAGCGGGTTCATATGTTAGTCGGACCTTACGACAAACAGTGGTTCATTGTTTGTTTGTTTGTTGTTTCACGCCGCATTCAGCAATATTACAGCTATATGGCGACGGTCGGTAAATAATCCAATCTGGATCAGACAATCCAGTGATCAACAGTATGAGCATCTAGTCTTATCTGACTTGAACCACGTTGTGATTGAAGTACTATAAACGTGCGAAATGATTTATTACGTTAGTTTTGTTTCTTAAATAAACGTTCTAACTGGCCATTGAATTCCTGGCTGGGAATCAACTGCACCAAATATAGCGCAACGTCATCATGGTGGTTTAAAGCAAGCTGTGTCGGTGAAAGCTGGATCTAGATGTTCATACCTTAATTAAATGGACGGACTGGTCAAATACAAATGTGTGTGATGAGCTTATTGGGCATTAAGTCGGGGGTTGATCATGGCCATCTAGTTTCTCCCGTGCTAATTCCGTTGAAATATTGAACATTTCCTCAACATTACAGCGTAATGAGATAATCGTTCATCGTTGGGTGTTTGAAGGTGGTTCTGCTTACTTACTGTATGTGATTGTCTGGTCCAGACTTATGGCGGGAAGATTGATGAGTATGTCGTTAAAGAACAAGTCAAACAGACAAACAAATTTCAAGGCAAAAGGAATAAGCATGGATCATGATATTTGGCTTTACTTGAGTAAGTGAGTGAGTGAGTTTGGTTTTACGCCGCTTTTAGCTATATTCCAGCAATATCACGGCGGGGGACACCAGAAATGAGCTTCACACATTGTACCCATGTGAGGAATCGAACCCGGGTCTTCGGCGTGAAGAGCGAACACTTTAACCATTGGGCTACCCCACTGCCCGGCTTTACTTGAAACCTAGTAAGTAAAAGTAGTAGTGAAACCTAGGTAAGTAAACCTCGGTTAAAAACTTTAAAAAGCACCCGCCACAAAATCTGTTATAATTTACAGGACGTAGAATAACGTACGTAAGTTGACTACATCACGTCAGCAAACAAATGGACAACAAACAAATTAAACTTTAGGAAAAAGGCATAAGGTTAATCCTCAGAGCACCATCAACTAGTCATATATTTTTCAGTCACTGGATAGGTCTGTTTCCGACTGGATTATTTACAGACCACTGAAATACTGATAAGTGATGTTATGGAGTAAACAAACAAACAAACAAACACACAAACATACAGAGACAGACGTTATGTCGTGTCAATTTGAATGACTCCATGGACCCACATATCTATAACAGAAATTCTTGTAATAATCTTCCATGTTGTGAGGCCTAACGAGCCTATTGTAAATGTTAATTCCACACACTGTGAATGCCAGACCGGTCTGGAACTTTGTATGGGAAATGGCCACAGTAATATACTGTTGTACATATTTGCAATCACAACAGGTAACACCGCCTGCAAAGGTAGGACAATCACCTGATGAATAATACAGGTATCTCCGGCTTCATTAACGGCTTCTTGACAATGTAGGCCGTCATTGATTTCTCCTGTCTGTGTGTGACGCCACCTCGGAAATATTTACACACGGTACACCCAAGAGTGCACTTCCCCGACGTTCCACACACTGAATGTACTGTTTGGGAGATAGCTGCAGGCTATTGCTCGTCTAGCACAGTCTGTGCTCATGTTAGTGAAAGGTATATCGAGGTCCTCTATACTGATCTTACTGAAGGACTGACTGACTGAGTTTGGTTTTACGCCGCTTTTAGCAATATTCTAGCAACATCACGGCGGGGGACACCAGAAATGGGCTTCACACATTGTACCCATGTGGGGATTCGAACCCGGGTCTTCGGCGTCTTACTGAAGGATATATTGGGGACTCTCTGCTGATGTTACTGAAGGATATATTGGGGGACTCACTGCTGATGTTACTGAAGGATAGATTGGGGGACTCTCTGCTGATGTTACTGAAGGATATATTGGGGACTCTCTGCTGATGTTACTGAAGGATATATTGGGGGACTCTCTGCTGATGTTACTGAAGGATATATTGGGGGACTCTCTGCTGATGTTACTGAAGGATATATTGGGGGACTCTCTGCTGATGTTACTGAAGGATATATTGGGGACTCTCTGCTGATGTTACTGAAGGATATATTGGGGACTCTCTGCTGATGTTACTGAAGGATATATTGGGGGACTCTCTGCTGATGTTACTGAAGGATATATTGGGGGACTCTCTGCTGATGTTACTGAAAGATATATTGGGGGACTCTCTGCTGATGTTACTGAAGGATATATTGGGGGACTCTCTGCTGATGTTACTGAAGGATATATTGGGGGACTCTCTGCTGATGTTACTGAAGGATATATTGGGGGACTCTCTGCTGATGTTACTGAAGGATATATTGGGGACTCTCTGCTGATGTTACTGAAGGATATATTGGGGGACTCTCTGCTGATGTTACTGAAGGATATATTGGGGACTCTCTGCTGATGTTACTGAAGGATATATTGGGGGACTCTCTGCTGATGTTACTGAAGGATATATTGGGGACTCTCTGCTGATGTTACTGAAGGATATATTGGGGGACTCTCTGCTGATGTTGCTGAAGGATATATTGGGGACTCTCTGCTGATGTTGCTGAAGGATATATTGGGGACTCCCTACTGATGTTACTGAAGGATATATTGGGGACTCTCTATGCTGATGTTACTGAAGGATATATTGGGGACTCTCTGCTGATGTTACTGAAGGATATATTGGGGACTCTCTGCTGATGTTCCTGAAGAATATATTGGGGACTCTCTCTGCTGATGTTGCTGAAGGATATATTGGGGACTCTCTGCTGATGTTACTGAAGGATATATTGGGGACTCTCTGCTGATGTTACTGAAGGATATATTGGGGGACTCTCTGCTGATGTTACTGAAGGATATATTGGGGGACTCTCTGCTGATGTTACTGAAGGATATATTGGGGGACTCTCTGCTGATGTTACTGAAGGATATATTGGGGACTCTGCTGACTTTATTGATGTTAGGATATATTGAGGTCCTCTACACTGACGTTAGTGAAAGATATATGGATGGGTCCTCTACACTGACGTTAGTGAAAGATGTATTGAGGTCCCTCTACACTGACGTTAGTGAAAGATATCTCGAGGTCCTCTACACTGACGTTAGTGAAATATATATGGAGGTGCTCTACACCGACGTTAGTGAAAGATATCCGAGGTCCTCTGTACTGACGTTAGTGAAAGATATATCAAGATTTTCTGTACTGACGTTAGTGAAAGATATATCAAGATCTCTCTGTACTGATGTTAGTGAAAGATATATGGAGGTCCTCTACACTGACGTTAGTGAAAGATATATCGACATCGTCTGTACTGACGTTAGTGAAAGATATATCGAGATCGTCTGTACTGACGTTAGTGAAAGATATATGGAGGTCCTCTACACTGACGTTAGTGAAAGATATATCGACATCGTCTGTACTGACGTTAGTGAAAGATATATCGACATCGTCTGTACTGACGTTAGTGAAAGATATATGGAGGTCCTCTACACTGACGTTAGTGAAAGATATATGGAGGTGCCCTATACTGACGTTAGTGAAAGATATATCGAGATCGCTCTGTACTGACGTTAGTGAAAGATATATCGAGATCGTCTGTACTGGTGTTAGTGAAAGATATATGGAGGTCCCTTTACACTGACGTTAGTGAAAGATATATGGAGGTCCCTCTACACTGACGTTAGTGAAAGATATATCGAGATCTTCTGTACTTTGACGTTAGTGAAGATATATCGAGATCTTCTGTACTGGTCTTAGTGAAAGATATATGGAGGTCCCTCTACACTGACGTTAGTGAAAGATATATGGAGGTGCCTCTACACTGACGTTAGTGAAAGATATATTTCGTTCTTCTGTACTGGTGTTAGTGAAAGATATATGGAGGTGCCCTCTACACTGACGTTAGTGAAAGATATATGGAGGTGCCCTGTACTGACGTTAGTGAAAGATATATGGAAATGCCCTACACTGACGTTAGTGAAAGATATATGGAGATGCCTCTGTACTGACGTTAGTGAAAGATATATGGAGGTGCCCTGTACTGACGTTAGTGAAAGATATATGGAGATGCTCTATACTGACGTTAGTGAAAGATATATGGAGATGCCTCTATACTGACGTTAGTGAAAGATATATGGAGGTGCCTCTACACTGACCGTTAGTGAAAAATATATGGAGGTGCCTCTATACTGACGTTAGTGAAAGATATATGAAGGTGCCCTACACTGACGTTAGTGAAAGATATATGGAGGTGCCTCTATACTGACGTTAGTGAAAGATATATGGAGGTGCCCTGTACTGACGTTAGTGAAAGATATATGGAGGTCCTCTACACTGACGTTAGTGAAAGATATATGGAGGTGCCCTGTACTGACGTTAGTGAAAGATATATGGAGGTCCTCTACACTGACGTTAGTGAAAGATATATGGAGGTCCTCTACACTGACGTTAGTGAAAGATATATGGAGGTGCCCTGTACTGACGTTAGTGAAAGATATATGGAGGTGCCCTGTATTGACGTTAGTGAAAGATATATGGAGATCCTCTATACTAATTGACGTTAGTGAAAGATATATGGAAATGCTCTGTACTGACGTTAGTGAAAGATATATGGAGGTGCCCTACACTGACGTTAGTGAAAGATATATGGAGGTGCTCTGTACTGACGTTAGTGAAAGATATATGGAGATGCTCTGTACTGACGTAGAGTGAAAGATATATGGAGGTGCCCTACACTGACGTTAGTGAAAGATATATGGAGATGCTCTCTGTCCTGACGTTAGTGAAAGATATATGGAAATGCCTCTATACTGACGTTAGTGAAAGATATATGGAGGTGCCCTGTACTCTGACCTTAGTGAAAGATATATGGAGATGCCCTGTACTGACGTTAGTGAAAGATATATGGAGATGCCCTGTACTGACGTTAGTGAAAGATATATGGAAATGCCTCTGTACTGACGTTAGTGAAAGATATATGGAGATGTCTGTACTGACGCTAGTGAAAGATATATTTGAGGTGCCCTACACTGACGTTAGTGAAAAGATATATGGAGGTGCCCTGTACTGACGTTAGTGAAAGATATATGGAGATGCCCTGTACTGACGTTAGTGAAAGATATATGGAGGTGCCCCTGTACTGACGTTAGTGAAAGATATATGGAGGTGCCCTGTACTGACCGTTAGTGAAAGATATATGGAGGTGCCCTGTACTGACGTTAGTGAAAGATATATGGAGGTGCCCTGTACTGACGTTAGTGAAAGATATATGGAGGTGCCCTGTACTGACGTTAGTGAAAGATATATGGAGGTGCCCTATACTGACGTTAGTGAAAGATATATGGAGGTGCCCTGTACTGACGTTAGTGAAAGATATATGGAGGTGCTCTACACTGACGTTAGTGAAAGATATATGGAGGTCCTCTACACTGACGTTAGTGAAAGATATATGGAGGTGCCCTACACTGACGTTAGTGAAAGATATATGGAGGTGCCCTGTACTGACGTTAGTGAAAGATATATGGAGGTGCCCTGTACTGACGTTAGTGAAAGATATATGGAGGTGCCTCTATACTGACGTTAGTGAAAGATATATGGAGGTGCTCTACACTGACGTTAGTGAAAGATATATGGAGGTGCCCCTGTACTGACGTTAGTGAAAGATATATGGAGGTGCTCTATACTGACGTTAGTGAAAGATATATGAAGGTGCCCTGTACTGACGTTAGTGAAAGATATATGGATATGCCCTACACTGACCGTTAGTAAAAAGATATATGGAGGTGCCCCCTACACTGACCGTTAGTGAAAGATATATGGAGATGCTCTATATACTGACGTTAGTGAAAGATATATGGAGGTGCCCTGTACTGACGTTAGTGAAAGATATATGGAGGTCCTCTACACTGACGTTAGTGAAAGATATATGGAGGTGCCCTGTACTGACGTTAGTGAAAGATATATGGAGGTCCTCTATACTGACGTTAGTGAAAGATATATGGAGGTCCTCTACACTGACGTTAGTGAAAGATATATGGAGGTGCCCTGTACTGACGTTAGTGAAAGATATATGGAGGTGCCCTGTACTGACGTTAGTGAAAGATATATGGAGGTGCTCTATACTGACGTTAGTGAAAGATATATGGAAATGCTCTGTACTGACGTTAGTGAAAGATATATGGAGATGCCCTGTACTGACGTTAGTGAAAGATATATGGAGGTGCCCTACACCTGACGTTAGTGAAAGATATATGGAGATGCGCCTGTACTGACGTTAGTGAAAGATATATGGAAATGCTCTATACTGACGTTAGTGAAAGATATATGGAGGTGCCCTACTCTGACCGTTAGTGAAAGATATATGGAGATGCCCTGTACTGACGTTAGTGAAAGATATATGGAGATGCTCTGTACTGACGTTAGTGAAAGATATATGGAGGTGCCTGTACTGACGTTAGTGAAAGATATAAGGAGATGCTCTGTACCTGACGCGTTAGTGAAAGATATATGGAGATGCCCTACACTGACCTTTAGTGAAAGATATATGGAGGTGCCCCTGTACTGACGTTAGTGAAAGATATATGGAGATGCTCTGAAAGTGGAGGTGCCTACACCGACGTTAGTGAAAGATATATGGAGGTGCCCTGTACTGACGTTAGTGAAAGATATATGGAGGTGCCCTGTACTGACGTTAGTGAAAGATATATGGAGGTGCCCTGTACTGACGTTAGTGAAAGATATATGGAGGTGCCCTGTACTGACGTTAGTGAAAGATATATGGAGGTGCCCTGTACTGACGTTAGTGAAAGATATATGGAGGTCCTCTATACTGACGTTAGTGAAAGATATATGGAGGTGCCCTGTACTGACGTTAGTGAAAGATATATGGAGGTGCTCTATACTGACGTTAGTGAAAGATATATGGAGGTGCTCTACACTGACGTTAGTGAAAGATATATGGAGGTGCCCTGTACTGACGTTAGTGAAAGATATATGGAGGTGCCCTGTACTGACGTTAGTGAAAGATATATGGAGGTGCCCTGTACTGACGTTAGTGAAAGATATATGGAGGTGCCTCTACACTGACGTTAGTGAAAGATATATGGAGGTGCTCTATACTGACGTTAGTGAAAGATATATGGAGGTGCTCTATACTGACGTTAGTGAAAGATATATGGAGGTCCTCTACACTGACGTTAGTGAAAGATATATGGAGGTGCCCTGTACTGACGTTAGTGAAAGATATATGGAGGTGCCCTACACTGACGTTAGTGAAAGATATATGGAGGTGCTCTACACTGACGTTAGTGAAAGATATATGGAGGTGCCCTATTACTGACGTTAGTGAAAGATATATGGAGGTGCCCTGTACTGACGTTAGTGAAAGATATATGGAGGTGCCCTGTACTGACGTTAGTGAAAGATATATGGAGGTGCCCTGTACTGACGTTAGTGAAAGATATATGGAGGTGCCCTGTACTGACGTTAGTGAAAGATATATGGAGGTGCCCTGTACTGACGTTAGTGAAAGATATATGGAGGTGCCTCTACACTGACGTTAGTGAAAGATATATGGAGGTGCCCTGTACTGACGTTAGTGAAAGATATATGTAGGTGCCCCCTGTACTGACGTTAGTGAAAGATATATGGAGGTGCCCTGTACTGACGTTAGTGAAAGATATATGGAGGTGCCCTGTACTGACGTTAGTGAAAGATATATGGAGGTGCCCTGTACTGACGTTAGTGAAAGATATATGGAGGTGCCCTGTACTGACGTTAGTGAAAGATATATGGAGGTGCCCTGTACTGACGTTAGTGAAAGATATATTGAGGTGCCCTGTACTGACGTTAGTGAAAGATATATGGAGGTGCCCTGTACTGACGTTAGTGAAAGATATATGGAGGTGCCCTGTACTGACGTTAGTGAAAGATATATGGAGGTGCCTCTATACTGACGTTATATGGAGGTGCCCTGAAAGATATATGGAGGTGCTCTACACTGACGTTAGTGAAAGATATATGGAGGTGCTCTATACTGACGTTAGTGAAAGATATATGGAGGTCCTCTACACTGACGTTAGTGAAAGATATATGGAGGTGCCCTGTACTGACGTTAGTGAAAGATATATGGAGGTCCTCTACACTGACGTTAGTGAAAGATATATGGAGGTGCTCTACACTGACGTTAGTGAAAGATATATGGAGGTCCTCTACACTGACGTTAGTGAAAGATATATGGAGGTGCCCTGTACTGACGTTAGTGAAAGATATATGGAGGTGCCCTGTACTGACGTTAGTGAAAGATATATGGAGGTGCCCTGTACTGACGTTAGTGAAAGATATATGGAGGTGCCCTATACACTGACGTTAGTGAAAGATATATGGAGGTGCCCTGTACTGACGTTAGTGAAAGATATATGGAGGTGCCCTGTACTGACGTTAGTGAAAGATATATGGAGGTCCTCTACACTGACGTTAGTGAAAGATATATGGAGGTCCTCTACACTGACGTTAGTGAAAGATATATCGACATCGTCTGTACTGACGTTAGTGAAAGATATATGGAGATCCTCTATACTGACGTTAGTGAAAGATATATGGAGGTCCTCTACACTGACGTTAGTGAAAGATATATGGAGATGCTCTATACCGACGTTAGTGAAAGATACATGGAGGTGCCCTACACTGACGTTAGTGAAAGATATATGGAGGTGCTCTATACTGACGTTAGTGAAAGATATATGGAGGTGCCCTACACTGACGTTAGTGAAAGATATATGGAAATGCCTCTACACTGACGTTAGTGAAAGATATATGGAGGTGCCCTGTACTGACGTTAGTGAAAGATATATGGAGGTGCCCCTGTACTGACGTTAGTGAAAGATATATGGAGGTGCCCTGTACTGACGTTAGTGAAAGATATATGGAGGTGCCCTACACTGACGTTAGTGAAAGATATATGGAGGTGCTCTATACTGACGTTAGTGAAAGATATATGGAGGTGCCCTGTACTGACGTTAGTGAAAGATATATGGAGGTGCTCTATACCGACGTTAGTGAAAGATATATGGAGGTGCCCTGTACTGACGTTAGTGAAAGATATATGGAGGTGCCCTGTACTGACGTTAGTGAAAGATATATGGAGGTGCCCTGTACTGACGTTAGTGAAAGATATATGGAGGTGCTCTATACTGACGTTAGTGAAAGATATATGGAGGTGCCCTGTACTGACGTTAGTGAAAGATATATGGAGGTGCCCTGTACTGACGTTAGTGAAAGATATATGGAGGTGCCCTACACTGACGTTAGTGAAAGATATATGGAGGTGCTCTGTACTGACGTTAGTGAAAGATATATCGAGATCTTCTGTGTTGACGTCATTGAAAGATATATGAAGGTACTCTATAGTGAGGTCCTCTATATAAGGCGCATATTCCACCATGAGTTATACAAACACATGTCCCTCGTCTTACTCAAGCTATCTGTATTGCAATACACCAAAGTGCTCTCAGTCTTGCGTATGTAAATTATTCACGGGACTTTTCCAATTAACAGGTAACCTTTAAACCTGCTCTGTGACATAAGGGCGTTGTCATGACGCCACGTGAAGTCGATCATTATGAAGACAGGTAGACTTAAATGTCAAAATATTTTTAAATTATAAATTTGTAACAATTAATATCATTTACTTTCCATACATTCGTAGGAATCAATACGCCAAGCGCTGTTCGACCCATACGTATACGATGTTAAGTAAAACGTATGCTTATTGTCACTTATATTAAAAGAAGATCATACCAATGACCATTTAAATCATGAGAGCCGGAAATGACCAGTTAGCCCTTACGGTAGTTGTGTTTGTTGTTTAACGCCTCACTCAGCAATATTCCAGC
Source organism: Haliotis rubra (assembly GCF_003918875.1). Lineage (NCBI taxonomy): Eukaryota > Metazoa > Mollusca > Gastropoda > Lepetellida > Haliotidae > Haliotis > Haliotis rubra. The sequence goes on from NW_025767457.1 coordinate 2,452,035, forward strand.
TATATGGCGGCGGTCTGTAAATAATCGAGTCTGAACAAGTCAATCTAGTGATTGACGTCATGAACATCGATCTACGCAATTGGGATAAGATGACATGTGAAGTCAGCGAGCCTGACAACCCGATCCCGTTAGTCGCCTCTTACGACAAGCATGGATTGATGAAGACCAATTTCAACACGGATCTTCACGGGTTTTTCTTGGGGCGATACCGTTTCTGAACTCGAATCCCCCCGGATGGACCTGTTATGACGTGGTATAAAGTCATAGTCGGTCTCAGTCAGTAAACTAATATCATTTTCAAATTGGGGGCACAGGTAGCGAAGTCGACTCCGCAGTTCCCTGTAACCATGGGCACGGAAAAAGTATATGAACGTGGTTCCAAATCCTGTTCGTCCCGATTTGCACGCCAGAACATTATTTGTATTAATAAAATATTTGTAATATTTCTACAATGATTTGCGATTTAAAATTACAGTGTTTTTCAGGGAAAACGTACATCTTTAACCGCGTATGATTCTACATCCAAACGTCGCCGTATGCAATAAGCCCTTGTCAATGACGTTATGCATGTCATTATTTACTCACCAACTTCCAGAGTGCAAATCAAACAGTTTAACTACTATAATGCAAAACTCTATTATGCATTGTATTTACAAACTCATCCAATACACATAAATTAAACAGCTATCCGTTGCTGTATTAAACCATTGTAGGACATGTATTCTTTAACGTTGACAAATATGCCGGAGTCAGTAACAGATTTCAGTACATGTATCATTCGGATCAACACAGTGCATGCGCATTATGTACCTAGCGGAATAAACCGATGGATCCTGAGTGAGACCTGCAGGTTAACGCGGCGGAGAGTAAACACTTTAAAGCATATATGAAAACCGTACAGCGGTTCTTTGTGAACATACACGGCATATATGGTAACCGTGTTTTGAACCATGGCGACAAACTGTTTGATTTTATTATCTGGGTCTAAGCCTGAATAAATACCCCATTACCGCCCCTAAAGGACAGCAAGGGTGTATAAGCATTGCATCACAAGTAGCCGGATTATGATTGGCTGACGACGGTGAGACAACCAATCAAAACCAACTACAAAGAACAATCAGATATACCATGGTGTGGCTTTATACCCTCAGCGCTTTCACACACGACATTGACGTCTTATTGGAAACCGATAAACACACTGTTATACAATACATGTCGCTTATACGAAACACTAGTTATGCAATTACCTGTTGAAAACATATGTGTATTTTTACTCCAATGACGCATGCCTGGGGTGTATTTTGATTTGTTATTATACCTATGAGATAAACCGTTATACAAACACGTATTGACCCATCGATCTAATCAATCAATCAATCAATCAATCAATGACCATTGCTATATTGTTTGTATTCAGATCATGCTTTTGTGTTATAACTCAATATTTTCACATAGATCAATATCTCATAAAGATACACCAGGCAGTAATGATATGTGTTTTGATGTTGATAATAAACAACTGACTTATTGATAATTAGCCTGTGATACCTGTTTTCTTTGAAAGGATTTGGCGCTGAAGGTAACTCGGTGTTTGTATCCCACCCTGATCATAACCCTTCTAATCCCGACCATCCTCTCTTCTCCAGGGTAATATATTGCGATTCTAAACTGACGGGCAAAAGAAAGTATACTCTTGAAAATTGAATATTTCTCTTGGCTAACCTAAACTAGGATTTTTAACAGGTCCATAAATCAAAATCCGTAAGTGCCCAGACTGTCAATTTTAGAAAATCCTGTCGATGGTGTTGTGATCGACTGAGACGTCATCGAAACTTTACCAGGCTGGAAACAGTCGACGAAGCAGTGCAAAATATGATATGCGTATGAAATACATCATCATCGACGTTTCTTGTTTGGTCCATTTTAAGCCACCTTAAAACATGGATGTATACTTTCTTTTATTCGTCAGTATATAAGAATATGAATACTCTAGTGCCATTCGCTTATACAGCATTGCATTGAGTCGAATTCGGATTGCGCAAAACGCCCTCCAATCTAATTACTCACAGGAGCGTGAGAAATTCTGTGCTAAATTACAGCATGAGACATTAAAATCCTGACTTCACTTCCAAAACGAATCTTTGTGGCGAATTGGCAAAGGGTATTATCGTATTACAATGTCATAGAATACCCTGGACAATCGAAGATGGTCCTTCCTTTCTAACTTTATCGACAGTCATTGATTTAACAGACCTTCTGAGAGTGAGTCACTTCTATGTCGAATGTGTTTACAGCAACTGGTGATCTATGTATACTATGTATACTAATGTATATATACTGATGGAGAGTATTATGAAACATCCCAGCTAAATATGCCACTAGGTGAAACGTCGCTGGAATATGCATTGCATAAGCATTTAATTATTAATCTTAATCTCTCTGCACTGAGTACAGATCTTTATGTCAAATAAATGTGTATTGACGGTTCTTAATCCTCTTTCATCAGTATATATATTTGGTATTATGAAAATGTAGGCTGATGAATTTGTTACTCAAAGCATTTCGTGTTGAAAACAATTTACTACTTAACGCAGTTCGTTTCCAGTGGAGGCCTTACTAATTCCTAGTTTTTATACTAAGACGTTTGCAGCATGTTGTTGAACCTTTGCACATTCGAACATTCGAACACCCAGCGTGTAACAATTCTGGGTGTGTATTTATCATTTGCGATGTCATCCCGAAGTTGCGTGTGGCCTGGGTTTCAAATGGTCGTCACGCTGAAGGCCGTTTTGGAATCCCATGGACTTAGAGGGTGTGACTGTTTTCCCCTTTGTGATACAGCGTAAAACACCACCACCTGACAGCTAGCGGTTTTACAAGTGCACACAACAGTTATACAGATACTCAGAGCAGAGACTGACAAACTTGGCACTGGAACTATACCAAAACATCCTGTCCTCTTTGTTAAAACTGTTATACTGTCTGTTCTAAACGATAGTTATACGGTCTTCTCTGACCAATAGTTCCCTAGTGTCTGCATGTTACAACTGTTATCCTGTTTACTCTGACCAATAGTCCCCTAGTGTCTGCATGTTACAACTGTTATCCTGTTTACTCTGACCAATAGTCCCCTAGTGTCTGCATGTTACAACTGTTATACTGTTTACTCTGACCAATATTCCCCTAGTGTCTGCATGTTACAACTGTTATCCTGTTTACTCTGACCAATAGCCCCCTAGTGTCTGCATGTTACAGCTGTTATAGTGTTTACTCTGGCCAATAGTCCCCTAGTGTCTGCATGTTACAACTGTTATACTGTTTACTCTGACCAATATTCCCCTAGTGTCTGCATGTTACAACTGTTATCCTGTTTACTCTGAATAATAGTCCCCTAGTGTCTGCATGTTACAACTGTTATCCTGTTTACTCTGACCAATAGTCCCCTAGTGTCTGCATGTTACAACTGTTATACTGTTTACTCTGACCAATAGTCCCCTAGTGTCTGCATGTTACAACTGTTATCCTGTTTACTCTGACCAATAGTCCCCTAGTGTCTGCATGTTACAACTGTTATCCTGTTTACTCTGACCAATAGTCCCCTAGTGTCTGCATGTTACAACTGTTATCCTGTTTACTCTGACCAATAGTCCCCTAGTGTCTGCATGTTACAACTGTTATACTGTTTACTCTGACCAATAGTCCCCTAGTGTCTGCATGTTACAACTGTTATCCTGTTTACTCTGACCAATAGTCCCTAGTGTCTGCATGTTACAACTGTTATCCTGTTTACTCTGACTAATAGTCCCCTAGTGTCTGCATGTTACAACTGTTATCCTGTTTACTCTGACCAATAGTCCCCTAGTGTCTGCATGTTATAACTGTTATCCTGTTTACTCTGACCAATAGTCCCCTAGTGTCTGCATGTTACAACTGTTATCCTGTTTACTCTGACCAATAGTCCCTAGTGTCTGCATGTTACAACTGTTATCCTGTTTACTCTGACCAATAGTCCCTAGTGTCTGCATGTTACAACTGTTATCCTGTTTACTCTGACCTAATAGTCCCCTAGTGTCTGCATGTTACAACTGTTATCCTGTTTACTCTGACCAATAGTCCCCTAGTGTCTGCATGTTAGAACTGTTATCCTGTTTACTCTGACCAATAGTCCCCTAGTGTCTGCATGTTACAACTGTTATCCTGTTTACTCTGACCAATAGTCCTTAGTGTCTGCATGTTACATACTGTTTGTTATCCTGTTTACTCTGACCAATAGTCCCCTAGTGTCTGCATGTTACAACTGTTATACTGTTTACTCTGACCAATAGTCCCCTAGTGTCTGCATGTTACAACTGTTATCCTGTTTACTCTGACCAATAGTCCCCTAGTGTCTGCATGTTACAACTGTTATACTGTTTACTCTGACTAATAGTCCCCTAGTGTCTGCATGTTACAACTGTTATACTGTTTACTCTGACCAATAGTCCCTAGTGTCTGCATGTTACAACTGTTATACTGTTTACTCTATATGATGTCTGATCTGCCCAATAGTTCTCAAGTGTAGCATGTTATAACTGTTATATGTCTGCTCTGACTAATAGTCCCCTAGTGCAGTATGTTATAACGTGTATATGATGTCTGCTCTGCCCAATAGTCCCCTAGTGCAGTGCATGTTATAACTGCTATATGTTTACTCTGACCAATAGTCCCCTAGTGTCTGCATGTTACTATATGTCTGCTCTGCCCAATAGTCCTCAAGTGTAGCATGTTATAACTGCTATATGATGTCTGCTCTGCCCAATAGTCCTCTAGTGCAGCATGTTATAACTGCTATATGATGTCTGCTCTGCCCAATAGTCCTCTAGTGCAGTATGTTATAACTGCTATATGATGTCTGCTCTGCCCAATAGTCCTCTAGTGCAGTATGTTATAACTGCTATATGAGTTCTGCTCTGCCCAATAGTCCTCTAGTGCAGTATGTTATAACTGCTATATGATGTCTGCTCTGCCCAATAGTCCCCTCTAGTGCAGCATGTTATAACTGCTATATGATGTCTGCTCTGCCCAATAGTCCTCTAGTGCAGTATGTTATAACTGCTATATGAGTTCTGCTCTGTCCAATAGTCCTCTAGTGCAGTATGTTATAACTGCTATATGAGTTCTGCTCTGCCCAATAGTCCTCTAGTGCAGCATGTTATAACTGCTATATGAGTTCTGCTCTGCCCAATAGTCCTCTAGTGCAGTATGTTATAACTGCTATATGAGTTCTGCTCTGCCCAATAGTCCTCTAGTGCAGTATGTTATAACTGCTATATGAGTTCTGCTCTGCCCAATAGTCCTCTAGTGCAGTATGTTATAACTGCTATATGATGTCTGCTCTGCCCAATAGTCCTCTAGTGCAGTATGTTATAACTGCTATATGATGTCTGCTCTGCCCAATATTCCTCTAGTGCAGTATGTTATAACTGCTATATGATGTCTGCTCTGCCCAATAGTCCTCTAGTGCAGTATGTTATAACTGCTATATGATGTCTGCTCTGCCCAATAGTCCTCTAGTGCAGTATGTTATAACTGCTATATGAGTTCTGCTCTGTCCAATAGTCCTCTAGTGTGCAGTATGTTATAACTGCTATATGATGTCTGCTCTGCCCAATAGTCCTCTAGTGCAGTATGTTATAACTGCTATATGATGTCTGCTCTGCCCAATAGTCCTCTAGTGCAGTATGTTATAACTGCTATATGATGTCTGCTCTGCCCAATAGTCCTCTAGTGCAGTATGTTATAACTGCTATATGAGTTCTGCTCTGCCCAATACTCCTCTAGTGCAGTATGTTATAACTGCTATATGAGTTCTTCTGTCCAATAGTCCTCTAGTGCAGTATGTTATAACTGCTATATGAGTTCTGCTCTGCCCAATAGTCCTCTAGTGCAGTATGTTATAACTGCTATATGATGTCTGCTCTGCCCAATAGTCCTCTAGTGCAGTATGTTATAACTGCTATATGATGTCTGCTCTGCCCAATAGTCCTCTAGTGCAGTATGTTATAACTGCTATATGATGTCTGCTCTGCCCAATAGTCCTCTAGTGTAGCATGTTATAACTGCTATATGATGTCTGCTCTGCCCAATAGTCCTCTAGTGCAGTATGTTATAACTGCTATATGATGTCTGCTCTGCCCAATAGTCCTCTAGTGCAGTATGTTATAACTGCTATATACGATGTCTGCTCTGCCCAATAGTCCTCTAGTGCAGTATGTTATAACTGCTATATGATGTCTGCTCTGCCCAATAGTCCTCTAGTGTAGCATGTATGTTATAACTGCTATATGATGTCTGCTCTGCCCAATAGTCCTCTAGTGCAGTATGTTATAACTGCTATATGATGTCTGCTCTGCCCAATAGTCCTCTAGTGCAGCATGTTATAACTGCTATATGATGGCTGCTCTGCCCAATAGTCCTCTAGTGCAGTATGTTATAACTGTTTACCATATGTTCTCACAATAGCCCAAATGTGCCAAGAGTTACCAGGAGGTGAGTGTTCTCCGACACTGACTCACTCACTCACTCCACCAGGTCACAGATCAGCACAAGGGCACGCGTACTCACATGACTGCATCACATAAATATTTATAGCAGAATATACTTAAAAAATACATATTTACCTGTCCCAAATCAGTATTCAACTACATATCAACCCAATCTGTGCCACTCGACTATATAACTCGCGTTAAAGGAAGTCATCGAATGGAACCCAAAGGTTGGAATACGCTGTAACACGTGACCTAAACAAGTCACAAATCAATCTTTTGCAATCATCACGCCATTAGTGTTATAGCTACCACGTGTTCCTACGTACATCTTGTAGCTTCTTCAGAAGAAAAACCCAGTGATGATGAAAATAGCGGTATAGTGAAAGCCTATTTTTGGAATGAACATTAGATGACTGCTTTAATGCAACAGTTGTGGTAGAAGATTGGCATAAAGGGGAACATGTACAGTTTGTAATCAAACACTTCACAACAAGCACGACACTGACTAAAACAAAATAAACATCTAAACAAGATTGTCACAATGATTGTGGTGACGTGGTGTCAACAAAGGTTCTAACTCGGGTCAAGTTCAGAGTATATTGTGTAATGTATCAAGTCAATCAGACTTAATCCCTTTAAAGATAAGTTCACGTGTGGGGTTAGGGCAACCTTAGCGCTAAAGCCGCTTTGTGCAAGCGGGCCCATCCGTGTTCGGTTAGGCAGAAACTGGACGGGACAGATCCATGGGACACAGTCAGCACTGGTTTCACGCACTGCGTTGCAACACTGATCTAATGCCCTCAAAGTTTGTTTTTTAAAACGATAAAAACAATCAGTTAAAGGCCACAACAAATACGTTATTTGTTTTTCAGAATTTGTCAATTCAAACCACATGAACGAAAACCAGGGGTATAGCTACCACTATAAAAAAAGCCCGGGCTTACACATGATTGTTTCTAAAAAGGTTGGGCAAGCCCTCAATACTATCTAAATTTAAAGCTTTTCAACCATTCGGGCTTCTTACACGAAACAACTGGCTTGCAACGCGCCTGAAAACAGGGCCTTCACCTTATGTAGAAATACACCAGTTCGTGATTTTTTGGTTAGTTTCATCAGTTATATAAATTAAATAACCTGCCTTATTTATTGTCAACATCTATTTGTATTGTACACGAATGACACTCAGATGAAAGGGTTTTACCATCGGTCTTACGCCGACTTATTATTAAATAGAAAAATATTCCAATGAACAAACAATGAATTTTGTTGTGGCCTTTCGACCCTATTCGAACATCTGGGGCTCCTTTCACGAAGCAACCTTTACTAAGGTTAACCTTAACTCCCAGTCTTTAACATTGCACTAGGGTTACCTTAGTGACTTACGATCACCTTAGTGCTTTGTGAAAGGACCCCCAGGTATGTTAGACACCGTAGAGTAGTTGCATGCGATGTAGGTGTTGTGTCATGTCTAGAGTAGTTGACGCCGCAGTAGTTAGTTGATGTTCATGAACTTTTGATAGTCTTAATGTTAGTTGATGTTCATGAACTGAATTAGAAGCATCGTAAGATATTTTGATAGTCATTAACACGAATGTCAGAATTAGAATCCTTGATATTCATGAACTGTAATGTTAGAATAACCATCCTTGAAATACATGAACTGTAATGCCAGGATTAACAGCCTAGATATTCATGAAATGTAATATAAGAATTAGCAACCAAGATATTCATGAATTGTAAAGTCTGAAATATCAGCCTAGATATTCACGAACTGTAATGTTGGAATTGACATCCTTGATATTCATGAACTGTTAGAATTGACAGCCAAGATATTCATGACTGTAATACCAGAGAAAGGATTCCATAATGGTGGATTGTATAATTTCAGAACCAACATATATTCATGAACTGTAATGTGAGAATAACACCACGGTCTAAAGAGACGCAGTGGGTGATGGCATGGGATGCTTAATTGTTAGTTATGTACATACGATATGTACATTGGAACACGGATAGCGTAAATATATATCTTACGAAGATTGTCTAAGGTACATGAGTTTAGTAGTGAATATGGAAAGATTTTATATAGTTGTTTGAAGGGCAGATAACAATAAAATGTTAAACATTTGCTTTGTTGGAAATTCGGAAGATTTGCTTGGTACAATTTCGGCGTTCGGGCCGAAATAATTGCATGTTAGAGAACAAAAGTTTCTTCAATTTAATTATGCTTACATAATTTTCAGATTTGGTTCCATTTCATGACCATTAGATTCGAATGAAATGCGACATTACATTTTATCTGCTTGCTGTTTTGTACGACCAATGACATCCTCGCTAGCCCAGGGTATTTTCTCCAAATTAGCCGCTCAATAAAATTTGGTGGGTTTGTGTTTGTTGTTTAAGTCACACTCAGCAATACTCAAAATCATGTCCGCCTGTAAATATATCTACGTAAATGGATGCAATTACATTCAAGAGGCAGGTGCGCAAATCTGACCACCAGGGTTGCTGAAGACCCGAAATCTTAACTGGACCTAATCCGCTTACACCAAGGCGAAAGCAATGCTGCACGGGAGAGATGAATGATGACGTCACTTCCTGAACGGAGCTGGACCCTTTCAATACCGTACCTTCTCGCAGAACCCCTCCTAATAGATGCCCTTTTAAAGAGCTCTATGTCACGTTCGCTTTCTTGGTTGATGCATGTCATCTTATCCGAATTGCGTAGATCGAAGCTCACCGAATTGCCTGGTTCATCTCGCTGTCATATAGATGGAGGATTGCTGAGTACGGCGTTAAAAACAACAAGCAAACAAACAAAAGACCTCTCGTTAGAGGAAGACATAGGAGAGAGAGGTACTGACGTCACTTTCAAAACGGATTTGGGTGTCGAATGGGTCCAAAGTATGTATATAATTGCAATGTAGAAATAATACCCCTGGTTATCGAGGATGTTTTGTACACATACAGTCAGTTATGTAGATTTTACACACGCTTATGACATTTTTATTTCAGGAGGCCTGGATCCCGAAAAAGCATCCAAAGATTTTGTGGTGGAAGTTCTTAAAGTAGGTGCATGAACACTCGGGTGAATTGCCCCAGGCACTTATCGGCAAACACCTATATCTAATCTAATATACGTAAAGAGACTTATGTTCATAAAAAACTGCAGGTAAAAAAGTACACACCCATGTTTGGGTTATCTAAAATGAAACAAGCAAAAAATGGTTATCTGATACAGGTATCATAGATGACCTTATTGTTTCAAGGTATCTGCGGCTGTTTACACTATCAACAATTTGATATTTTTTCCTATTGTTTTTAAATATTGTCCATGTGTATACTTTATATGGATCCCCATGAAATTTGGGGATGCTACACATTTTTACTTTCGGAAATTTTTATATGTCTAGTTGATATTCGGAAAGTTAATTCAAAACCACCAAAAGCAAACTAATTTTGGTATGTAGTTTCAAAAAGTAATACACCATTGACGATTACCAATTCATTCTCCAGAACTATCCGCTGTCGGATTTAGTTACTATGGCCCCTTTCAGAAAGTAATATTATCACTACGGTCGCTCCATTGCCGTAGGGGCGGTTGGGTAGCCTAGTGGTTAAGGCGTTCGATCGTCACGCCGAAAACCCGGGTTCGATTCCCCACATGGGCACAATGTGTTAAGTCCATTTCTGGTGTCCCCCGCCGTGATATTGCTGGAATATTGCTAAAAGCGGCGTAAAACTAAACTCACTCACTCCATTGCCGTAACTTCCAGGCAACTGTAATAGAGACATGGCAAGGTCCAAACACATACTCTTCTACTATTCTGATGTTTCGTTATCAGCACAACACCCGAGTTGTTGGATTTATGGGACTTTCTACTATTAAAAAAATGATACCCTGATCAAAAAAATAATACTTTTTGAATCGGCGTTAATCAGACGTCATTCACTCATTACACACGTTGTACATATACAATGTATGTATGCCAAGTTTTTATTAATAACGAGACAATTTATATATTTTGACAGAAAATCGGCAAGCAGCCAAATTTGACAGAAGAGGATGAAGCGCGTATTGTCGCGGCCTATGTCTCCAAGAACACGTCTCACCGCCAGGGTTGGTACAGGATGAACGCCATTAGGAACCTCACAGGGGGGCCCCGCCTCGTTCCAACAACCAATGAGAGGCAAGACAAGGTGAGGGAGCGGTCATTGTTCAAATCCCACATACATTATCTCTTGCTCTTTACAAAATGTTGAAATGAGGTAGACGTCATTGTTCAAAGCAGTCACGCAGCCCACGAGAGCGCTAATGCAGGTGAGATACATTTAGCGCACGTCATCTATTGCTAAAGGTTCTGAATATATCATAATCCAATAATGCATTAATGCATCTCCTCATTGTTCATGAGTAAACTGTTTCTGTCAAACCTCATTGTACATGATTAAACCGTTACTAACATACTTCATTGTTCATGAGAACCATTTCTGAAATACGTCATTGGTCATTAGTAACCATTTCTGAAATACGTCATTGGTCATTAGTAACCATTCCTGAAATACATCATTGGTCATTAGTAACCATTCCTGAAATACGTCATTGGTCATTAGTAACCATTTCTGAAATATGTCATTGGTCATAAGTAACCATTTCTGAAATACGTCATTGGTCATTAGTAACCATTCCTGAAATACGTCATTGGTCATTAGTAACCATTCCTGAAATACGTCATTGGTCATTAGTAACCATTTCTGAAATACGTCATTGGTCATTAGTAACCATTTCTGAAATACGTCATTGGTCATTAGTAACCATTCCTGAAATACGTCATTGGTCATTAGTAACCATTTCTGAAATACGTCATTGGTCATTAGTAACCATTTCTGAAATACGTCATTGGTCATTAGTAACCATTTCTGAAATACGTCATTGGTCATTAGTAACCATTTCTGAAATACGTCATTGGTCATTAGTAACCATTCCTGAAATACGTCATTGGTCATTAGTAACCATTTCTGAAATATGTCATTGGTCATAAGTAACCATTTCTGAAATACGTCATTGGTCATTAGTAACCATTCCTGAAATACGTCATTGGTCATTAGTAACCATTCCTGAAATACGTCATTGGTCATTAGTAACCATTTCTGAAATACGTCATTGGTCATTAGTAACCATTCCTGAAATACGTCATTGGTCATTAGTAACCATTCCTGAAATACGTCATTGGTCATTAGTAACCATTTCTGAAATACGTCATTGGTCATTAGTAACCATTTCTGAAATACGTCATTGGTCATTAGTAATCATTTCTGAAATACGTAACTGGTCATTAGTAACCATTTCTGAAATACGTCATTGGACATTAGTAACCATTTCTGAAATACGTCATTGGTCATTAGTAACCATTTCTGAAATACGTCACTGGTCATTAGTAACCATTTCTGAAATACGTAACTGGTCATTAGTAACCATTTCTGAAATACGTCATTGGTCATAAGTAACCAGTTACTATCACACCTCATTGTTCATGAGTAACATATTACTAACATACCTCATGCTCACCATTTTCTGAAGGCCGAACACGTAAGTTTACGCATGCCTCCCATGTCATCCATTAGACGGTAGATGAACTATTAACTATTTATCTCACAATTACATCCGTGGTCCTTCTTCACGGTGAATGAGCTGTATCTACATATGCATGGAAGTAATTTCACATCAACCATACATTCTTAGATTGGGTTTGTTAGCGCATGCGCGACAAACATCAAAATGACTTCAAGCTGACGCAAGGCGACGGCCATGCACTGTTGAGAAGTACGTGTCTGAACTATGGTTATAACGAACTCAAAAGGACCACGAGTTGTAGTTCGTTATGGCCGTAGTTCGTTGTAGGCATATCGACTTAGATAAAGCACAAAAGCCAGTGGCAGTGCCAACTTGGTATTGAGAATGTGCTCACGTATCTCATGGGCGACTAACGGGATCGGGAGGTCAGGCTCGCTGACTTGGTTGACGTCATGGTATCCCAATTGCGTAGATCGATGCTCATGCTGTTGATCACTGGATTGTCTGGTCCAGACTCGATTATTTACAGACCACCGCCATATAGCTGGAATATTGCTGAGTGCGGCGTTAAACAGCAAACAAACAACATCCGTGGGTTGGTGATCAAAGTGGAGTCTAGGGTATATATACTGGGAGATCGAATGTGATAAAATCACCACCATTTCATCACTTTTTGCATGATTACTCTATTTCAAACACGTTGTTCATGCATTCGGTAGTACGTACTATATTCAATCCCAATTTTCGCACTCACATTCAAGTAGTTGATCACCCACGTAGAGATCCAGCATTCATTGTTCTCAGTTAGAGTTACTTCCCTTCACGAAATGATCTTTTTAAAATGGAGCGAGTGAGTGAGTTAAAATTATAAAACGCATCGCCAGTACTGCAGCCATATAGTTTTGACATGGAACAGCACCGCGTAAGGAAAGTGATTTCATAGTCCTTTAGAGTTACTTCCCTTTATGATATGATATGTTTAAAATGGAGACTTAAAATTGTATTTAAGATCGGCAAAACTGCAGCCATATGTCGATGGTTTTGAAAATGGAAAAGTAAGCACTGCTTGAAGATAATGCTATTTTGGCTAAGTCGTTTGGAAAAGATTATCGTTTAGTTTGAAAAAAGATTGTCGTTTACAGTCTGTTTGCAGTTAAAACGTACCGATGAATTTCACTTTAAACAAAAACGTAAATCGAATAAAGTGAAATTATTATTGCGAATCCTCATAGTTTTACCTTGCATTTTAATCAACTTAGGATAAAAGTTGTTTAACAAACGATCATAGTTTCAAATCGCTATTATTGGTTTGTATTACAAGGGGTAATGCACATTAAATGAAACACCGAGGACAAGTAGGGTTGGTCTAAGTCAACGCTCATCACGTACCACACGTGTATTTGTTTCACTGTTCCAACTACTGCGCTTAACCCCCTTGTAATGCAAACCAATAATAGTGATTTGAATCTATGATTGTTTGTCAAACAACTTTTATCCTAAGTTGAATAAACTTCTGAGATTTAAATGTTCAGTTGGCAAGGTAAAATAATGAGGGTTCGCAATCTTAATTTCACTTTATTTGATTTACTTTTCTGTTTAAAGTGAAATTCATCGGTACGTTTTCACCGCAAATAGACTGTAGTTTGCTTCATCGAATGTATTCCAATCAACGATAATGATGGAGATGCCACAGATTTCGCTCTTCTCTCACACATACACTGACACGCAGTGCTGTACCTGAAATACTGTTACGCGGCGTGAAACATAACTCACTCGCTATGATCTTTTCTCCACGTGTCTGAAGATCTTGACCAAGCTGCTGACCGGTGAGGACATTGGGTCAAGTGTGTCCCTTTATGAAGATATCGATGCAGGAGTAACGGCCATAGTGGAGTGGGCTGCATCGTCAACCGCCGTCATGGAGAAAGATGGTCGCGCCAAACTCGCTCTGATGAGGCACGGCAATACTCAAAACAAGGTGTTGATCAGGTGAGTAATTCAATTCAATTCTTTATTGTATGAAAGGCCATAGGCCCATATGCAAAAGAGATACATCTTGACAATGGCATATATAATCAATTTTCTAACTAATCAATTATTTTCTTAACAAAAATGCATTGTAGATAAATAGAGCAACTTTGTGTTGTTTTGGAGGTTCTTTGCAGGAAAGTAAGGAAGACAATAGATTAACGTTGATTTGAGATAAAGACAGTTGCGGTAGATACTTATTTCTTAGATTTTCATATACAGGACAAATAAACATAAAATGGAATTGGTCTTCCATAATGAAACAGAATGGACATAATCTTTGGGTTTTTTCCATAGAAACATATCTTCCACGGTTAATTAATAAATCATTAAAGCCTAATCTAAACCGTTTAAAAGCATTGCGAATATTTCTGTATTGAAGGTGAGCAAGATAACACTCTGTCTCAAGCAACGACTTAAATTGACGATATGAATCATATCTAGAACTTTCATTAATAGTTGAATGCCATTCCTGCTTAAACATATCAATAGCCCGCATACGAAACTGTTTAATAAACATAAAGGACTTAAGATACATCCTTGACGCAGACCGACAGGACAATCGAAAAAAGTCACTTACACCATAGCCACAGCGGACACATGACTTTACATTGGAATACATCGATCTTATGATACCATACATTTTACCTCTCAAACCTATATTTCTTAAGCATTTCTACATTCTACCTCTATCTACAGAATCAAACGCCTTTTTGAAATCTACAAAAGCTACATACAACTTTCGCTTGCTAAAGGATAAATATCTCTCAATAATAGCATACAAGGTAAATATATGATCAAATGTTGAGTAGTCCTTTCTAAATCCAGCTTGAGGTTCCGGTATTAAATCTCTCATATTCGACCATTGTGTTAACCTACTGTTGATAATAGTTGTAAAAGTTTTACCTAGAATACTAGTCAGAGAAATACCCCTATAATTGTCAGGATTTTGTTCATTTCCGTTTTTTATATAACGGGATAATAATAGATTGCGCCCATACGGAAGGAAAACGACCTGTATCAAGTACCAGTGAAGATCTGGGTTAGAATTGATCTTCAGTAACAGCTCACACTGTTGGTCACTGGATTGTCTTGTCCATACTCGATTATTTACAGACCGCCGCCATATAGCTGGAGTATTACTGAGTGTGGCGTAAAACTAAACTCAATCGCGCACTTGATCACGGTGAGCTAAACAGATGCTTCAGCCAAACACATTCATTGTGAGAACGGACCGCCTTCATATAGCTGCAATATCGCCGAGAGTGGCGTTCAGCAACGAACAAACACACATTGTGAGAACGAGTTAAATTCACATGTAAATGAAAGTTTCACAAGAACAAGAAGGTTGTCATTCATTCTGGATCAGAATATTAACCAAGCTTCAGGATAGGGTGTGTCAATGTATTCTTGAAGTCCCGTCGCCTTTGCTGCTCTTGCTATCAGTCACGGGTTTGGTTGACCATGCTTGCTATTTTGACAGGCAATCGAGAGGTTAATCATGCGATATTGCTTTGCCGAATTAAATTGCATGGTAAAAAAAACAATATACCTACTAATGGTCTTCAGCATCTTAGTGAAGTCCATGTCTAGTGCCCCCCAGAGTGGCATTGCTTGAATATTGCTGAAAGCGCCGTAAAACCATACTCACTCACTCACTCACTCAGCATCCTAGTCGTTGATCGTTCAATAATGTCCTCGACGTGCATCTTTCATCGAAATATTGTTCATGTTGCTTAAGACTTAATGGTTCACTAATTGTCCACTCTTTGTCTTGCCTACACCACCAATAGCTGCCACATTGCCGATGCGGCATCATGCAATATTCACTCACTCTGCATTATCTCCCCTGTAGCTGATTCCATGACCCTCTCTTGCAGGGTTGAGACGATTGACGGAACAGCGGAGGCCAATTCCGATTACAAACCGTTCAAGGAGACGATAGTGTTTGAGCCAGGGGTGACCGCAAAACAGATCGACATTGAGATCATCGACGACAACGAGTGGGAGCCGGACGAGGTGTTCTTTGTGAGACTGACGGCAGAGCCCGAGCAACAGGCCCGGATTGGGAAGAGGTCGGTCACGCAGATCACCATCCTGAACGACGACGGTGAGTTCAGCCACGTGTGTGAGTGAGTGAGTTTACTTTTACGCCGCACTCAGCAATATTCCAGCTATATGGCGGCGGTCTGTAAATAATCGAGTCTGGACCAGACAATCCAGTGATCAACAACATTACCCTCGATCTACGCAATTGGCATATGTCTCAACCAAGTCAGCGAGCCTGACCTCCTGATCCCGTTAGTCGCCTCTTACGACAAGCATGGGTTGCTGAAGATCAATTCTAACCCGGATATTGCTGGAATATTGCTAAAAGCGGCGTAAAACCATACTCACTCACTATAATTTCTAGTCGATGTGCTTGTAACGAACTAGGCCATGACGAACTAAAATTAATGGACCATTTGAGTTCATTGACTTGGAATACCTTTTTTTGAAAAATATATTTCTCGCTGAATCTCATCAATTGAAATATTGGCTTTTGTGTCATTCAGCTTGGCTAAATGAATGCCACATTTTTTAATTTACGTTTCGTCTCTAGATAGCAGAAAAACTTCGATAGTCTTGTATATTTTACGATCTGACAAAGTCAGGCGCGTTCTGTTATCAAGGAACTATGTGAGTGTAGCATATTGTTTGAGAGCGGGGTAACCTAGTGGTTAAAGTGTCCTCTCGCCACAGGACTGGGGAGTCGTTGAGTCGATCTAGTGGAAACCAGTTTTGGTGCCCCTCGTCGCGAAACAAGAGGAAGATTATAAAATATTTATTTATTAGCTAACAACGTCCAAAACCTCCAACTCACTTACTCCTATTTTTTTTTCACAAAAGCATGTTTTTAATTTAGATCCGGGCGTATTCGGGTTCGGCAAGCCGAGCTTTGTGTTCAAGGAGAGCGCTGGACGCGCGATGATCCCTGTAGAGAGGTCTAACGGAGCGGACGGGAGGGTGGTTGTTGGATGGAAAACAAAGGACATGACCGCCATCAGCAGCAAAGACTACATCGGTGGCAAGGGAGAGATAGAGTTTCACCATGGGGAGACGACCAAGTATATCGAGATCCAGATCATTGACGATCAGGTGGGTGGAGATATTGCATGAATCATTCATAAAATCTCTCCTCGTTTGCCATGCGTTGTATCAACAAATTTGTCCAACAGCAAGTCCCTACTGCAGTCCTTGAAACCAAAATATAACGAAAAAATACCAATCACTTTGGCAATTTGTTCAGATTCTGGAAATGACGATCATGACTTGGCTTCTATTTTTGACATATTAAGATACATTATAACAATTAAAATGCAAGGCACACCTGAAGGTATGTAAGTTATAGAGACTAAATGTTAGTATAACAAATACATGCAAATGCATTTAAATGAGATAGGTTTAATTTTTAAGGAGTAAAGGCTGGAATTCCATAGAAGCTTAGCATGTTTATTTATCGCATCAACATTAGATCTGTCTGACCAACGGGCCGGTTTCACAAAGCGTTTCAGTAACCCATGCTTGGCGTATGCTCATCGTATCCCAGTTGCGTAGATCGATGCTCATGCTGTTGATCACCGGATTGTCTAGTCCAGACTCTAAAACAAGAAACTAACATTATAGAGAACATTCTGATCAATGTGACTAACATCCTTTGTCTTGATTCACATCGCTAGTAGGTTGTATGTCTGAAATCACATGGACAATGCGATTCAGAAAGAGGGAGCCGTGTATTTATGCCATCAATCTTTCATCTCAGGACTTCGAGAAGGATGAACATTTTGAAATCGAACTGACCGATGTCGTTCCTGACGGCGCTAGAATCGGAAGATTGAAGCGGACTGTTGTGACCATCATGAACGACGATGGTCAGTTCTCTCACATACTGCTTCAGTTCAAAATTAATGACACCAAATAAACAATAAATACCTTTACTGTAATAGAGAATTAGTAGTGTTAAATCCTGTCTTAAGACTAACGGCGCTTCGGTCCGTCCTCTAGATCTATTGTGTCTTTTTGCATTGATAGCAAATATTTAGCCAGGGAATCGTTTGGAGGTTGGCATAGTTCATTACTTGTAACTCTTCTATAGTTAAACTGTTTTACTAGTTTTAAATGTATAACTGTTATAATATAACATATGATATATTTAGGAATACACTTGCTCAGTGAAATACAGATTCTGGGGTGGGGAAGTCCCATTCATTCATGTTACACTTGACCATTGTGTATTCATGATTTGGTCTCAAAGTCCAGACATGTTGAAAAATATACCAATATACGAAACGCCAGAGACAGAGATACATCAGAGACATTATCAGTCGACATCCGTCCGTACCTCATAATACGACTACTTGATCTAAGGGAGATAATTTATAAGATTGATTGGATCACAGGCTAATTGTAGCGCAAATAGGGTTGCGCATCAAAGAGAAAATGACCAGTCTTCCCATATGCGAGCGAATGGAAAGACTGGTAATTTTTCTTTGTTGCGCACCCTATTTGCGCTACAATTTGCCTGTGATTGGATCTTCACTGGTTTCTTTTTAAGAAACACGACTTAATGCAGGTATCTCCTTATATAACGGGGCGGTGGGGTAGCCTAGTGGTTAAAGCGTTCACTCGTCACGCCGAAGACCCAAGTTCGATTCCCCATATGGGTACAATGTGTGAAGCCCATTTCCGGTGTCCCCGCCGTGATATTGCTGGAATATTGCTAAAAGCGGCGTTAAACCATACTCACTCACTCCTTATATAACACCCTCGATTAAACCACTAGGGAAAGTTATGTCCATTGTTCTTGGAAGTGTTTTATCAGCATAACTGAATAACTGCCCTAGGGCAATTATTTCTGTTTAAAAACAATAAAATTGTACTCATTTTGATAATCTTCATCATGCCTATAGTCCGTTTGGCTCAAAAGCGGACCGATGAATTGCAATCTAACTCGAAAACTAATAAACATAACATACTCAATGAAACGCTGATCATAATCAAAACATCATACCCACTCTGGAGGTTTTGCAGAATGTTTGTCCTAAAAATAATAAAGTTGTTTAACAAACTATCATTAAAATATTGACACAGTTCACTGTTTGTTACGAGGGAGGAGTGCAGAGAAAGGGACAGCCAGGTGTTCGAGAAGCACGTTCACAGACAAAGTTATTTATTCATTAACCTGTGCTGTGCCGTCTCCATCCTGGCGCCTTAGTGATAACTCCGGTTTATCTCGTGAAGCTTTGGAAGGGGTTTGAACACGTGTTCAGAAGGGTTATTTTGATTGGGTGGTGATATGAAGCCCGTGAGCGAGAGACCTTCTGTGCTGAGCAATACCTAAAAGAGTCACATTAAGTATCCTCACATCGTTTTCAGATTTGTAGATTAATGTTGGTTATTACATTTCACGATTACACATGTAACCCGACTGGAGTGTAACATTATCCCTTTATTTTAAACAGAGTTCACCGGAGTTGTGTCACGTGTTGTTAACTTGACGAACGCCAACCTGGACTCGCTCAAAGTGTCGACGACGACGTGGGGGCAGCAGTTTGAAGAAGCCATGAATGTCAATGGCGGGGACGTCGAAAACGCCACCATCTTCGACTATGTCATGCATTTCGTAACATTTGGCTTCAAGGTATTATTTATTGAATGGGGAAGGGGTAGGGCAGTGGTCAAAGTGTAAGCTCATCGAGTCGAAGTCCTGGGTTCGATTCACACACGTGTACAATGCGTGAAACCATGTGAGGATACTTTCCTCTAGGTAATACTGCTAGAGGATTGCCAAAAGCAGCGTAAAACCATATTCACTGTTACGTGTCTGGTTTTGTTTTTTTCATCGTTTGTGTCCTATGTTCTGGCAGAGACCATATACTAGTGGTCCGATTAATTGAAATAGTCGATGATTGGTCGCAATGACTACACGACCAAGCAATCGATCATGTTTTCTCATAATCGAACACAAACAATTCTGGAACGCTTATTTGCATTAACAATATTTTTGGTTTTGTCTGTAACATTCATAAGCACTGCAAGCTCATTCCAAGTCATGATTGAATTTGATATTTATCTTAAAGACTCCAGGAAATTATGTTCCTAACATACTAGTCATCCTTTAAAGATTTGAAATTTGCAAATGCATTTTGTGCAATTTGCAGAAAAAAACCTAAAGAACTACATGTTTTTTTTCTAGATTTTTGTGCATTAACAAACACAGTCAGGAAGATTTGATAAATGACGCTACCCAATTATTTTCGATGATTGATCGGTTGTAATGAACCAGTAATCAATTATGAGATTTAAACTAATTCCCAACACTACCATATACCGATATATGGTCTCTGGTTCTGAGTCCCCACGAATGAGTGAGTGAATGATTTCAGCGAAAACACAGTATATCGCGTGATTTCGTAAATAATGTAGTTTCGGCGGACAAACCAGTGAGATGATAGGGGCGTTGGGGTAACCTCGTGCTTAAAACGTTAGCTCGTCACGTCGAAGACCCGGGTTCGATTCCCCACATGGGTTCAATATGTGAAGCCCATTTCTGGTGTCCCCCGCCGTGATATTGCTGGAATATTGCTAAAAGCGGCGTAAAACCATACTCACTCACTCGTCATCCTCGATATGTCGTGTTCCAGGTGATATTCGCCTGCATCCCTCCCCCGTCCATCTGGAGCGGCTGGCTGTGTTTCTTCGTCTCTCTTGGCGCCATCGGTGTTCTGACGGCCATTGTTGGTGACCTTGCCGCCCTGTTCGGCTGCCTGGTAGGGCTGAAGGACACCGTCACTGCCATTACGTTTGTCGCTCTCGGAACAAGCTTGCCGGATCTGTTCGCCAGTAAACAAGCTGCTGTGCAGGAGGAGACTGCCGACAACTCCATTGGGAACGTCACCGGTAGCAACTCCGTCAACGTTTTCCTCGGCCTTGGCCTTTCCTGGCTGATCGCTGCCGTGTATTGGACGTCACAGGTAACGTATTTACAACTGTTACGTTGATTCCCAGCTTGAGGCTAAAAGTTAACTGGAAATCAGTCTGTAAAAAACAAACAGCAAAGAAATATGCTGCAATTAACAATTGTGTTCTGAAATAAACTACAGTCACAAATCATTTTGGCAGGCAGAATAGAGTGGCAGTAAACATGTGAAAAATCAGTCGTTATAGTAATAACGACAGTGGTGGTAATATGCACCTCCCTGTAATGGTGGCCTTGGCTGAGTGTCCAGGATGAACAATGATCTTCACCTAGTCTGTTTGGAGTGAAAACGTACCGATGCTAAACCAAAAAGTAAAACAAATACAGTGAAAATGCGAATCCTCATGATTTTACCTTGCCAATTGAACATTTAAATCTCAGAATTTTATTCGACTTCGGATAAAAGTTGTTTCACAAACGGCATGAGTGTCCAGGGCACATCAAATGAAACACCGAACAGTTATGATCTTCACCTAACTGCTTGTCTTCGTTTGTTTGACGTTGGATGGACTATAACTGCTGGTCTTCTTTGGAATGTGCAATTACTGAGGCCAAATCGAGCTCCTTTTACTCGAACCTTCCACCATAGTCAAGACTAGAATGTGGTGGTCTATAAATCTAAAAACAGCACACTACTGCCCTCAACTCAATGTCAAGACAATCAAAGTTATGCGCCTTGAAACACTGTTACTATACACAATATATAACACTACCACATAACAGATGTATTTAGCCACATAAATATCTGATCAGGACATGAGGATAAACGGGAAAGGATATTCTGAAGTATTGCAGTGTGTTGTCTCCCTTAGTTGTGGCAGAATCAGCTCATGATCTAGTCTCAACATCGCTACTACATGTATTTGACCCTTTACCTGTAAGCACCACACCTTTTCCATAGGTTTCATAAAGATGGTTAACGTCCAAGACACCATTTTGTCTCCTCTACGCAGATCAGTTTCATGTCATTTATATCTCTATAAAAGTCTATTAATTAATGAGGGAGGCGTAGAGTCAACATCCCACAAACGAAATAACAACTCATTATTGGTTCGATCCATTTCAAAACCTTGCAACCTCAAATTGTATTACGTATATCATACAGTCAACAAGGACGACCCTAACTAAACCTATAATTAGAACGCTGATAACAAGCCAGGAACACACCTCTGTGGATCCCAGACCCACATTGGACCCGTATGAATCATGATTCACTTGCAGGGATAGGAATGCAATTCTTTCGAAGGGTACCACAGAGCACCAGACAGACAGTTTAGGTGTGCCCTCGTGAAAATCAGTGATGATGCAATAAAATAATAACAGTAAACATAATGAAATCTGTAGACTTGAGAGCTGGATTTCCTGAACAGCACCATGACTACACATTCAAATGGTCACGCCCATGTTAAGCTGTAAGATTGATAGTACCGGCGATATAAATAGTTTTGATAATTTGAATTGTCAAATATATCGGATTTTCCTTTAAATGGCTTATAGTGTGTATTATTTTTATAATTTTAGGCGTGCCGTCAAGGCACATTGAAAATATTTAAGCACTGTTTCGATCCCTGACGTATCATGGCAACGTGTAACCAAACAAATGACATTATTGTTGATTATTCAGGGCAAGACATTCGAGGTACCAGCAGGTTCTCTGAGCTTCAGCGTCACCTTGTACACCATCTGTGCTGTTCTGGCCCTGGGACTTTTGGTCATCCGTAGGCTTGTCGCCAAATTCGGTAAAGCGGAGCTGGGCGGAAGTAAGATTCCCAAGATTATGTGCGCTGTGTTCCTCGTGTTCCTGTGGGTTTTCTACGTCATCATGTCGTCCCTGCAGGCGTATGGGCACATCCAAGCCTTCTAGAGCACGGGTCGAGAAGCGCCAGGTGCTTTTGGCAAGTCGCAACAAATGGGCATGTTGACACCCAAAGAAGGTTTCCAATACCGAACATATATCTAAAATACTGAGAGAAATGTATACTATTCACAATTTGCTTAGGATCAAATCATTGATTCAACAGAAAACTATGATGTGTCATATTTGGTTTAAATATCTAAGCCTTTTTAAGCATGGATCCTAGGTTTCAGTATGTCATTGCATCTTGTGGATCCCATACCTGCTATTGACAGGTGCTGTGTACTTGTCAATGACTCGTTCCATGATTTGCAAAATGGTTGATTGGTGCCATGAAAACCATTTTTAAGGTTACTCATGTATCGTGTACATACGGTTAGCTTAAAGTAGCTGTTTTCCTAAAGATGTGTTACCATATCATTATTTATCCAGTTTTAAATGGATACAATTTCAAATTATAAATCTACGTTTAAGTAAAGTTGCGAATTTTTGTGATCCTAAGCAAAGTGTGAGTAGTATAAATGTTATGTGTAATCTTGTTGAAGCGGAATGAAAATGCCCTCATCAAGATTCTGATTGTGGTAATTTGGTATGATGTATTTTTTCCACCTTGATTTCAAGTCCAGGAAGTAATGAGTAATGACCTCAACGTCTAACAGTTAAACTATGAACTGGTTCTGTCATTGCGGGCTGTGATTTCATTCTTGCATTTGTTTGGTTTTGTCCTTTATTTATTTCAATGTTATTTTTTTATTAATTATAAACATCCACAGGGTATGGCCGTTTTTAGTTCACAATACAGCACAGTATTTACTAAATCTTGTCAGTATTCAGCTTCATTTTGAATTACAGCAAACAGATTTCTCAGCTGCATGTGATTCGCTAATGTTCATATTGTCAGGTGACAACTCTTCCGATTTGTTGACATTTTGGTTCAAGACCTCAATCAGCACCCATTACTGCAACGCCAAGCACTTGTATATTTCATAGTTTCAGCTATAGAGTTGTTAAGTGGTTCAAAACAGGCGAATTGTAGACATAGTCTTGCTGAAGGGAAGAAAACCCGGCAAAGTCCAGACCTCGGTTATCCGAACACCCGCTTTTCCGGACGCTTACACTGCAGGTAGGTAAACTACAAAATGATTACCTATGTTTAATTACAAACTTAAATAAACAAGAGAGAAATTCTTATTGGATGTAGATGTATTTGATACGGGTAGTATAACTGTATTTTGTGGATCTTAATTTTGGAGTGTTTAGGCTTTGATAACGTTTGTGCTTTGAGGTGCAAATACAATTGTCAAATGAAAACATGAATACGCCCGGACAAAAGATATTTCACTGTGTAAATGAATTAAGGAAAGGACTACGGTCTATATGTTCGTTACCGGTTGGATTTCACAGAAATCGTCCCGCAACACTTATCCCTGATTCCCGCCAAAACATGTGTTTGACATTTGGTTGTGTTGCTTGTATTTCAGTAATAAATCTCAAAAGTAAATAACTCGAAATGTTTTAGTTAATATTTTGAACGTTTTCATAAAATAATGTCTTTGATTTGGATTAATAATCGATTATTTCATAATTTAAAAATAAATCTTGACATTTGATTTGAAGAGTATTTCTGTAGTAGGTAATGATTGTAATAAAAGTGGGCATAACGGTATAATATGTGAGAAAAAAATGTGAGCCAATTGAAATGTTTGGTGTAATTGTTGGACTGTGTGTTTCACTATGGTGAAAGTATATTCGTAAGGTATATTCCTTTTTTATTTTAGGGCTGTGTGCTAGTTTCGTATCTTCACAAGTCGTTGTGTGCTCGTAGTTGAAAGGTTAGATAAATATACTGCTAAATAATGTTACATAATAATCATATTTTCCAGTAAACTGTTATTAATTCTTGGATTTAAAGATGTTTAAACTGCTGATGGCTTCCTGCAACGCTATTTGTGTTAGCGGACCCTTTATCATGTTATATTTGTTACGTTATGTGTTTTGATACCAAAGAATCTCAATATAATTGTTACGAATATCGAGATCAGCTGCTCATGTTAGTTATTTTCGTATTTGCTATATATATATATATTTATATAATGTCGTGCTAGTAATTGCCACATGTTGATGATTATATAATTATATATAACAGACTATTGTATATTGCAGAACTTGTTGCTGTGTTTATCGTCTTACCTCGTCTAATGAGGGCATTAATTTTGGTATTTTCACTTAGACAGTTGTTTTCTTGGAATGCTAAAGGTCAAGGTCAAGGTCAAGGTCAAGGTAAATCAATGTTGGAAGGGCATTGCAGAAAATGGCTATTTTGTTACGAATGACGCATATTGTATATACCACGATGGTTTAAATACATATTCAACTGAGGTGATGTCTTGAATAACGACATTGTGGACATTTTACTTTAGTCTCGTGGAAGTGTAGAACGTAAATGTGTGTGTGTTGTTTAAAGCCGCACTCAACAATATTCCAGGCATATGACGGCGGCTGACCAGACAATCCAGTGATTGATATGCCATATCAATGGACAAACTGTCTGGGTAGGTTGAGTCGCTATCAACATAGCTACCAAGCCTGACTACCCGATCCATAAGTTGTCTCACATTGCTGGAACCAATATCCCCACAATGGAGAGCGTAAATAAATAATGTCGTCTGTTTTGAAATGATCTGAATGGTATATGAATATCCCCTTTTTCAAATGTTATCCTGTCTTCGATCACGGGTCACAAGGGTAGACAAACTGGAACGGCAAACCTCAAACATTCCAAATGCATTCCGGAAATATCAAAGGCCAAGGTCAAGACCTTGACCTCAGCAATTTGACCCTTTATCAATGCATACGCCCGACTCCATTCGTCACCACTCGCCCCTTTCCGTAACCTCCAAGAAGACGGCTTGTCCCGGAATAACACGAGTTGGTCACGAATGCCCCGACTCGAGTGCTACCCGAGGTACTGTAAACGTACTTATTTTCGCGTTGTGCAATTTTCGCGGAATTGACAGTTTAGACTACATCGCGCGGTCAATTATTCGCGCAATCAGTAATTGCCGGAACTGCCAGCTGTCTCTTTGGCCGCCACTAATAGCAGTGAAAACAAACAGAGTGGCTTAACCTGTCAGGCGGCGTTTATTGCTTACTCACAGGAAATCTCTATCTGTGCGATATACTAGTACACAGTAATCCGTTTACTCCCGGATAATAAAACCTGCGCGAAATATAATACGTTTACAGTATTATGCAGTTAGCGGAATAAACCGATTGATTCCGAGCGCTTTAGACCGAAGACACCAGGATATAAAATTCCCCTGGGAAGTTTTCTCAAGACGTGTAGTAAGGTACAAAATTCAATACACACATACGTTATTATAATATATGTAGCCACCCACTCAGTATTTTTCTACTCATTATAATGTATGATATATAATCATGTAAACATTACTTCATGATGCCGTCCTTGCATGCTGTCTGTTGGTGAAGGCAGCATCCCCCTGCCGCTCCTGTCTGTGAGTGCCACTCCTGCCTGTGATATCGGACACCTGTTCCTTGTCCACCTGTCTGCCGACATTCTACCTGTACACTTCTTCACGGAATATACACTCGTGTGTTAAACTTGACATACTGTAAAATAGAATATGTAAATATCAATATAAAGTATCTTCTTCACATATTGTTGTGTTATTTATGTTAGCGTGTTTAAATATTATAGATATACTGACGTACAAAAGAAAGTATGCACCTGGTGCACACTTTATTAACTGGACTGTTATAATCAATGCCCAACAGGTAATAGCCAGGAGATTAGTGGTGCAGTGGACCATAACTCTGTTGTTTTATGCTGTAGAAGTTTTGGGAGGACATCCACTTGGTGCTTTGGGATGTTTACGATGTTTTGATTGTGATTTTGTTGTATCGTTTGTACATGATATGTATCAAAATAGTTTCGTTGTTATTTAAAAAAATAACTCCGGGTGAGTACTCTCTTTAGTACGTCAGTATATTTTTGTTATTTATATGTGACAATTATCAACACTACAAATCACAAAATAGTGATAGTGCAATGCCAGTTTGGGGAATGTCCCTGCAATACCATAGCGGAAAAAAACATGACACATTGCATCCTCGATATTCTCCAGGGTATACGTTCCGATAAATCTTCTCTATAGTGGATGGACACATTGTTCCTACTTGGGAATCGAACCTGTTCGGTGTGACGAGCTTTATGCCGCTTAGCTAACCCACCGCCCCGTTTTCTTGGTAGGCGTGATCACAAAAATTTCGGTGGTGGGTTATTTAAATATAATATCACATTTGTTCATTGACTGAATTGAAATTACCACACAAGCAGTTTTTTCTGCACGTTTTAGGATACCAAATTTTCTGATGATCGTACGACACATATTATGTGACTTATTTGGTGAGTAACTCTATGCCTTTTCTACTGAACAACACAATTATAATTCTCAGTAAATGCCGTTTTGTGTGTTCTTCAAACTTAAAATGAAGATATATTACCAATATAGCTGATGAATGTCATCACCGATTATGTGGCACATACGGTGGAGGAGTTGATATAAAAGGTGCACAAGTTTCCCGAAGTGAGATAGTTCATAGCTGCAGACGAATCATACACTTTAGACAATGTACTGTCTGTTTGAAACTAGTGAATAATTACGTATAAAACATGGTCACAAATGGATATCAAGGTCTGTAATATTCGAGGTTGGGTTATTTGGAAGCGTACGTATAATTCCAAATCCTTTGCCCGTTCCAAAGTCAAGAGAGACATTGAAACCTTTGCGGACACTGGCACTTTAGGTAAACGCCCTCTGGTGGCGAGATCAAACGCGATGATATTATCACGATTGGCGGATCCGTGATCCAATCATAACAAAGGCCATAGACAAAAACAACGTTTTATCTTATCACAATAGGATAAAATGAGGGTTGTGCTTCTAGTGAAACTTCTTTAAGGTAATATTGGGGTGGAAATAGCCGACGTAAATCCTTAAACGACTGGCTGGATTTGTCTGTTGAAAACAGACAGTCATTGATCCTCGTTATGTAATTATAGGTGAAAATAGTACAAACAAAAGTTAAATGTCAACGGATGCTATTTGGAAGTAGACTCAGGCAGGGCTGTGGTACCTCAGGGAATTGTCAGTTATTATTTGGGGATTCCCCCCTATCCCCGTCCCCCAAATAGGGATCTGCTACCCTTTGGGACTGGTCATATGTTGGGAAGAGGTGACCCCTGCTCTCCCACACATATACCACTCATATCCCCCCATTAGACCCTCTCCACTTTGGGGGCGGTGGGGTAGCCTAGTAGTTAAAGCGTTTGCTCGTCACGCCGAAGACCCGGGTTCGAGTCCCCACCTGGGTGCAATGTGTGAAGCCCATTACTGGTGTTCCTCGCCGTGATATTGCTGGAATATTGCTAAAAGTGGCGTAAAACCATACTCACTCACTCACTCCCCACCGTGACCGCCACTGCAACCACCATTTTAATGATGTTAAAATTTAAGGTTTTAAACTTTGAATAAATATAACTATATCTCCATCCCGACCGAGTTATGATTAATTTTGGAAAGCCCCCTGTTTACAACAGTCATTTTAATGGCCCCCTACCTTTAATCTCTCACCTTGATATACGACCAGGCTGCAGCCTCTCTGAAAAGAACGCCGTAAAATATCGCCACGTTTTCAAATATCAAATGTCAATGCGTCAGAGAAACGCTGTCTGTGATTACTGAGATCGGTATCAACAAACACGTTTTTCATATAGTGTGTGTTTTCAATGTTTATTACGATTATTGTCGTTGCTAAGGACGCTGGATCACTATAGACCCATCAATCACTATAGACCCTTTCTCTTTAACCCCTGTGGACTGGACAAACACTAGCTAGCTTTGGGGCCCAAATATATCACTCTGATTAATAAGTGGAAAAGTAATACCCTTTGTAGATATAATGCAAACCATCAGTGGAATACATAAAACTTAGATAATGGCTTTTGACGAGACAGGGTTATGTTATCATACTGACAGTTGAACAGATTGTTTTAATATGAACGTCCCAACCTGGGCATCGAGATACACTACTGATCAAAACTAACAACCCCTCGATCACAATCCGGCACGAAATATATTACTGAATAAGAATATTCAATCGCCTCAACTCAATCGCGTCGGTCATCTCAGTATTCTTGGGATGGAATCGGTATTGAATATTGATTCATGAAAGTCATGAAAGATTCATGGATATCAAATTACTGATCGCAATCCTACAGTCGTGACAGATCACTTGATATAAACTTATGTACCAAAGATTATGAAGCGTTAACATCTTTTGTTAAAATCGGCTTTCAGGTTGCAGAGACGATGGGTGGGGTCGGTTGATAGGGGTTTACACAGCGAACACTATCACTACCCGAAGTATTATGTGGGAAACGGGATATGCCGATTGAAGCCGAATGAAACATAATTACCAAAGGATAACGGCAGAACATGATTGTACTGCAATATGTCCATGCTTTAAAAGGATGTGGCATTCTCACTGCTTATAAACAACAAATCACCCTTTCTTTTTCACATGTATTGTTTTGTTGAGAAACAAACGATAAAATAACACCTTCAATGTATGGTCAAGAAACTATATAAAACTACAATTTCCATTTCTTAGCAACATGGTATATAACGCATGGATAGTGTGAAAAAGTCACTGGTTCGTCGTTATGCAAGAAGAAAAATGAGCATTTTACCCTTTTTGTTTGTTTGTTGTTTAACTCCACACCAGTGATCAAAAGCATGAGCATCGATCTCTGCAATTGGGCTACGATGACATGTGTCAACCAAGTCAGCAAGCCTGACCACCCGATCCCGTTAGTCGCCTCTTACGACAAGCATGGGTTACTGAAGATCAATTCTAACCCGGATCTCAACGCGTACATTTATCCTCTACTGGTTGTCTTGACACATCAACGATAATTCTATTTGGCTGGAGTATATTTTGACGACAGATATATAAAGGTTCACATTTAAATTTTGTCCCACAAGTAAAGAGTTATCTTTTTATGCAATTGCTAAAAAATGGTTTCCTTAAATATATTTTCACATTAACATAGATACGCAACCACTGTCCTTAAATTAAAAGGTTAATTTGAAACATTAATAAGAAACTTTTGGTGAGTGAGTGAGTTACATTTCAACGTGACATCGACATATTGTGGCATTTTCATTGACAGGAATAGTAACAGCAACCCATGATTCTGCAGCCTCACTTTCCTGTTTGCCTGGTCGTTTAAGGTGTTGCAATTCGCTGTGCAGAATACCGCGTTCATTAGTTTGAGATCATCATGGGTTCGAATCCCGGTTCGACATGACCTGTGGTTCTAGTTCGTCCTGAACATTTAATACCAGCCCCACATCCTCTACCAGGTTGCCAAAAACCTGGGATCATGGGTTCGAATCCCATTCCGACCTGAATATGTTTCTAGGTTAACGTAAACGTATATCACGAGTACCACTTCGTGTTTTCCTCTCACGTCAAACTCACAGGGGCGGATACAGCTTTTTTTGTGAAAGGTGTGTGTGTGCGTGCGTTCGCGCACACTTCATTTTCACCCGTTTTCACGAGAGTTTCAGTGGTCATTTAATAAACATTTAGGGCACACCCCACCCATCCCACCCCTGGATCCGCCTATAACTCAACACCGACTTCCAAAACCATTACCACACACATACGCTTCACGTTTTACAGAATGAAAACATCCTAAAGGGGATTTTACCAAGCAAATTGAAAAACATTCCAACATCACTCGTCTCGGGGGTTCTACCAAAACACTTCGGAATTCACTTTCCACATGTAGGTCGTGTTGAACCGGGATTCCACAGGCAGAACGTCAGTCACAGACTGTCTCTCCCTCTTTGTCGGTTTCTCCCTCTCCAGCATATTGACCAAAGCCGGAAACAGACCAGACCATTAAATCATGCACTTCTCTAACCTCATCACAAAGCATAACCCTCATCAGGTCACGTTTGACGTAATACGGGTGACTCCAGTCCAAACACGGGCCGCCCCAAGAGGCCCAGACAGTTGTACGACCATCGATCACCAAACTGAAATTATCAGACAATGTTCAACGTCTGAACTAATTGTCGTGTTCATGAAGAGCTGAGTAAATACTACGACAAATACCGACCCATGCTGAAGAAACTCCGAGAGGGAGTCAAATATTTGGTCTTTATCTATTCATTTATTGGAGCTCACTCGGCCATACTAATTACACGGAGGCAACAATGCATTGGAGTACAGAAACACTGATCGCAAACAGTCAGCGGTAACTAGCCATAAAACCTTCACAGCCAAACATTCACCAACTGTTTGTATTCATTAGTGCAAACGTTGTGTACATGTACGTAAAGTTCAGAACATTAATTACTGTTGTCAAAAATGTAATACATACATACATACATACATACATACATACATACATACATACATACATACATACATACATACACACACATACATACAGACATACATACACACATACATACACACGCATACATACACACATACATACACACGCGTACATACATACACACACATACATACACACGCATACATACACACGCATACATACACATACATACATACACACATACATACACACATACACGCATACATACACACACATACATACACGCATACATACACACATACATACACGCATACATACACACATACATACACACGCATACATGCACATACATACATACATACATAGAGATATACACACGCATACATACACACACATGCATACATACAGAGATACATACATAGATACATACATACACACACATTCATACATACATACACACACATACATACGCACATACATACACACATACATACATACACACATACATACACACACATACATACATACATACATACATACATACATACATACATACATACATACATACATACATACATACATACATACATACATACATACACATACATACATACACACATACATACATACACACATACATACACACATACACACACACATACACACATACACGCATACATACACACACACACACACATACATACACACATACATACACGCATACATACACACATACATACATACACACATACATACACACACATACATACATACATACATACATACATAGAGATATACACACGCATACATACACACACATGCATACATACATAGATACATACATACACACACATTCATACATACATACATACATACATACACACACATACACACGCATACACATACACACACACACACATACATACATACATACATACATACATACATACATACATACATACATACATACATACATACATACATACATACATACATACATACATACATACATACATACATACATACATACATACATACATACATACATACATACATACATACATACATATATACACCATGTGTGCCTCCATGATGCTGTCACTGTAGTACTGCCCATCGACACATGTGAAGGTGTCCTGCCAGTCACAGTGATCCACCCACACATCACTTAACCATGAACAGCATCAAAACACTCATACCGTTTGCGCCATACTCTGTTATGCCTGTCCAGGAAGTCCAATGTAAACCTGAATTCATCCGGAAACATAACTTATGCTCAACGATGATTGCTCCAGCGCTGTCGCTCTTGCTGCAAACGACGTCTCTACATTCTGTCAATCGTGGGATAACAGATTCCATCTGTGTAACCGGTTACGAATCGCCAGTCCACTCACGCTAACACTTGTACCTCTGTGAATCTCATCTTCAGTTTGAGAAGCTTTCTG
Organism: Haliotis rubra; assembly: GCF_003918875.1. Taxonomy (NCBI): domain Eukaryota; kingdom Metazoa; phylum Mollusca; class Gastropoda; order Lepetellida; family Haliotidae; genus Haliotis; species Haliotis rubra. The sequence continues at coordinate 2,484,920 of NW_025767457.1, forward strand.
ACCACGGTGTCGTAACACAACTGTTCTGACGAAACGGCCCTGTACGCCGGTGGTCAACCAGATCGACGTCTGTCATCAAAGTGATTTGTCTGTCGATACCGTGATTATAATCTGCTAATCACTGACTGTGAAACGTCAAGACCTCGTGCCACACCGTTTGTCCTGGTCCAACTTCCAACATGTCAATTTACGACGTAGCTGTTCCTGACGTTCCTGACGCCGCATGTCCAGAAAGGTTTCCTGGTTTTTATAACTGAACAAACTGCAACACACTGACACGGCTCAATGTAAATTTCGAATTTTAGCCCACCATGTTCATGTGCACATAATAGATAAAACGCTTCCACGAAATCGGCGTGTTTGTACGAAATTCTTACACTATGAGCATGGAATAACCATTTTCTAAAGACCCGTGAAGATCAGAATTGGTCTTCAGCAACCCATGCTTGTCGTAAGAGGCGACAAACGGGACCGAGTGGCCAGGCTCGCTGACTTGGTTGACACATGTCATCGTATGCTCATGCTGTTGATCACTGGATTGTGTGGTGCAGACTCGATTATTTACAGACCGCCGCCATATAGCTGGGATATTGCTGAGTGCGGCGTAAAACAACAAACCAAACAAATCAAACCATTTTCTATATCCCTATAGCCTCATACAACCTAATTTTATGACAACCCAAAGGGAATATCCCCTATTATCTCGGAATAGTCTATAATCAGTATACTTATTGATATTTTTTTGTATGTTCGAAAACAAAAATCAACTTGACACCTTTTATCACAACAGTACTTGTATTGCTAAAATATTTTATCATTGTTTCAGATACCGTAGTAAAGTCAATAAATTAATGTGTTTTACAATCTTCACGCATTTACTGTTTGAAAATGTAGTTTTTACTACTCTAGCAAAAGAAATATACGAATATGTCAAAATCATTACCACAATATAAATTTCCACATTAGAAACACCATCTTGCATCAACGTTAAAGTCAAAACCCCTTTAAAACATATATTGTGCATTGAACCTGCAATGAAATAGACGATGATACGTATTCCGATGGGCTTCAGTTCCTCAGTCTACCAGACATAACCATGATACTGCCTCCCTAACGACTGAAGACATCCCCCTTAATGAGTAAGTCCATCTATTAGTAGTTCTACCTTAAGCAACACTATCACACACAACGGAGTCGTTGGGAGGTCGTCACTCATGCTTATTGTCGTTACTGTTGCGGTTTCGAGGGCGGAATGGTTTAAGAGGCCTCAGGTCCTGTATAGACCCGGGGCAAGCTTTTCACGATAATTAGCTCGTGTCAGCCAACGATACATTTGTACGGACCTCAAAATGTATGATACAGTTGCCGCCATATCGGTTTGGATATGTTAGATGAAGTGAAATGGGGTTTGGGCTATATTTTTTCTGGTTTATTTCGTCGTGTGGCTAGTCCGGACCTCCTAGTCTATACTACGTGGGTTATAGTTCTAGCCCGCTGATATATCGTGCAACGGTTTAACATGGATGCACAACTCAGACGTGTTATACTTACACCGAGCCGTTTTTGTTTTATCAGCTCAATGTCGAGCGCCCGGGGGGTAACGTCATCTTTTGTGTCTTTTAGTTTCGTCATATGAGTGAGTGAGTTTAGTTTTACGCCGCACTCAGCAATATTCCAGCTATATGGCGGTGGGCTGTAAATAATCGAGTCTGGACCACACAATTCAGTGATTAACAGCATGAGCATCGATGTACACATTTGGGATACGATGACATGTGTCAACCAAGTCAGTGAGCCTGACCACCCGATCCCGTTAGTCGCCTCTAACAACACGCATTGGTTACTGAAGGCCATTTCTAACCCGGATCTTCACGGGTCTTTTGTGATAAGACACGACTTGGGATCGAACAACCGATCCTCCACTCTCTGGGCAAAACGCTCTGTCCGCTGCACCATAGAGGTGATTAAGTGTAGATGTGTATTATCATACTGACTGATGTAGAGTTTTACGCCGTGTAATACCTACACTGACATGCCCATGTGGGGAAGCAACGTGTGTATCATACACTCACGTTGGAATATACTAAGAGGCAATAGAAAGTATACACTAATGTTTGATAGCACTCAAGTTGCTACAGTAATAAAGTTTGATTTTGGCCTTAATGTTGCAGATATTTGTGTTTTCAGCCTTAAATGTTTAATGAGGTTTGTAATAGGTTAGTTAAATCCATTTAAAGTGCATACCTTTTCATCGCATACTTTTCCAGTATTATTAAGATACCCACAGGGTAATCCAAAATGCAAATTTAACATAATACAGGAAACTAAGGTTATAACTGACTCAAAGGGACTCTAATGTTAGCTCGTTTCGATATTCATACGCATTTCGACTAAAATATACAGCAAGATAGACTGAAAGAAACCCACTTGGTTATATCAGTCGGTTCTTGATAAGCGTAGTTTACTGTTTCTAGGTGAAATGTCGTAGTTCGGAATAACCGCAGTGAAATGTAGGCTCTTTGACGTACCTACTTTCACAAATCTTAGACTCGTTATGAGTTTCACATTACAATTTTTCGCTGGAGAACACACATCTAGGTTCTAAGGTCTCGTTACGATAAAGACACAAAGGGACTGTTTCCGTCATTAATATGAACAAACGAAGATACATCAGTCATTTACAACAACGACGACTGTTGACGTCGTCCGACTGGATTGTTGTTGATGTTACACTGTTTATGTTGATAGTGATGGCAATTTGTTCGTGTCACTACATCCTACTTCAATGAAGCACCGAGTGACATGTTCTAGGTGCACATACTAAAAGGAGCTTCATGTTTGTTCTTCTAAAACATTTACTTCAAACAAGACTTTTATGGTTGTGGATGGTCTGTTGTTCTTTGGCATATGTACGGTGGCTGCGAGGGGACATCACTTTCAATTACACCCGCGAGAAAGCCATGTCCCCTCTCGGCCACCATACATTATAAGTTGTTCACTGGTCTCGAGGGGGACATGGGTTGGAGTACCCTCTGTGTTTGTTTATATATTGAGGGTACATCAACCCATGGGCATCGTGGGACCAGTGAACAACGTGTTTATCTTACCGAACATTCAATGTTAATTTGGAACTGTTCGAAGCACTGGTATCGGATCATGATAAGGGGTACCAGTGTTAACCCAAACTCTCAACTTTTCTTTTTCTAGAAAAAACAAATTTAGACTTATCTTCCTTCCATCAATTTGCATTCGCAAAACATCGGTAATTTCCGTTCATCATTCGTGACTCAATTATTCGAGATAAAGAATTACTAACACGAAGTACCAAATGAATTCCCACAGTTCGGCATTTCCAGCGGGTAACATAGCAAATTTTACTCGCTTGAAAAGAATAGAAGAGCGCTCAGCCAATCAGAAAACGACATTTACGTGTGCGGTTAGACAATGTGGTTGATCCCATAAGTAACAATATACGTTAAAGGTATTTTTTGTGTTACCAGCCCCTGTGTTCTTGGGGTCCAAAAACCGATAAAACTATTTGAAGAATGAAGTTCCCTTGGCCATTCTACGCAAAGCCACATCGCCATGAACGATATAAAGTTAAAGGGATAAGTTTTTAAGATACTTTGCTGTAAATATATTGAACTTGAATTTATAGCCCTCGATAACAATTTTATACATATCTATATATGTGAAAGTGTACAATCAGGCGTTGTATATAAATATAGCGTGACTGCCTAATCTGTTAATCTGTTACATCAGTAGGCGTATTCATAGTAAATATAAATGCAGTGATCAGCAGCATGAGCAAGTATTTTAGTAACCACCCACACAACATGTTACCAATAACCTTGGAGATCCGGGTTAGAATCGATCTTCAGCAACCCATGCTTGTCTTACGAGGCGACTGACGGGATCGGGTGGTCAGGCTCACTGACTTGGTTGACACATGTCATCGTATTCCAGTTGCGTAGATTGATGCTCATGTTGCTGATCACTGGATTGCCTGGTCCAGACTCGATTATTTACACACCACCGCCATATAGCTGGGCCTAGATTTTCGAAACTCTCTTAGTGCTAAGATAGTCGTAAGTGCCACACATTAACATTAACTCACGACTATCTTAGCGCTAAGAGAGCTTCGAAAATCTAGGCCCTGGAATTTAGTTGAGTGCGGCGTTTTACAAGAAAAGAAACCAACAACCTTGACATTAATGTTGTCATCAAATACCTTTGTTTAATATCTCAGATGTATACACTACACAAAGGTTATAGAGTGATAAAAAAAACCTAAAATAGCATAAGAAGCTATTAATGACACAAAAACACCAAATGCGATAGTATGAAATAATAATGCCGTATTCAAGGGGAACCTACCCACCTCCAATACTAGATTTCCCCTTATCTCTCTCTCTCTGTGTGTGTGTGTGTGTGTGTGTGTGTGTGTGTGTGTGTGTGTGTGTATTGAACTTTTGTTGAGTGTTGTAATGAATGCCATAAGGATTGTGATCCGGAAGCCCCTGTGGCACATAATTTAAAATGTCATCGGGTGGAATTCCTGATTCTTTCTGTGAGAAAATAGCAGTTGATGCCCATCAACTTCCGGTTTGGCGTGGACAGCACTCACCTCGTATGACCTTTACGTGACTGCAGTTTCCCAAATGGGTTGTACATCATCATCATCATCATCATCATCATCATCATCATCATCATCATCATCATCATCATCTCGACTCAGAGAGTACATTCTGATGAACAATGCAACCCACTGAGGGAACTGCAGGTTGAACAACAGGACCGGCGACAATTGCCCGACATTAATTGACGGTGACGGGTGCATCTCCTCTGTTATTGTATATTCCGTATTTACAAACCATATTAATTATTAGTGAAGCACAAAGCTGTGGTGCGTGGGAAAGCGGCTTTCAGGATTATATTATAGCATTAAATCGGGGAACGCTAAGGGTGGCCTTCACAAATTACCAATGTGTTTCCGGTTGTTTCGTGCCAAAGTCAGCAATATGACAGTAACCTGTAAATAATCGAGTCATACAGTGAGTGAGTGAGTGAGTATGGTTTTACGCCGCTTTGAGCAATATTCCGTCAATATCATGGCGGGGGACACCAGAAATGGGCTTCACACGTTATACCCATGTGGGGAATGGAACCCGGGTCTTTGGCGTGACGGCGGACGCTTTAACCACTAGGCTACCCAACCGCCCCTCGAGGCAGACAGACCAGTTTTTGGCATCACCAGGAACGTGCCAATAATTACGATAGAAATTTGACAAGTCATCGAGTTTGACCACCCGATCCCGTATATTTGCCTCATATGACAAACAACTGGGTACTTTTACCGATTCCTGGTTTCTACATGTATGTAGAAAACGAACTCTGGTCTTTGCCCCATCGAACCACTTGCCCAACTAACCACAACCATACAGTTTAAGAAAACAGGATCAAAACGCATTGTTTCGGATCTCAAGTGAGTAAATGAGTTTAGTTTTACGCCGCTTTTAGGAATATTCCAGCAATATCACGGAGGGGGGACACTAGAAATGGACTTCACACTTTGTAACCATGTGGGGAATCGAACCCGGGTCTTTTGCGTGACGAGCGAAAACTTTTACCACTACTCTACCCTACCGCCACGCGATCTTAAGGACGCGAGTTCTTGTATAACTAATCCATATTTCACAGAAACACCTTGCTGTTCAGACTTCTTAAAAAAAAAAATACACCTGAAAAAAACTTCAATTAACGTTTATATCAGCGATAATTACGTTTTTGAGATAAGCGCCACAAATGTAATATCCGGTTTTCTGAAGTGTCGTCTACTCAATCGAGAACGCGTACAAGCATTTCAATTGATCCCTGCTATTATGCCATCAATTTTTAATTGCGGCACACAGCTTCTTCTCTGGCGGTTTATAGCAACAGTCTCGGTAGCCATTTCCAGTACAACGCCATTTATCGTCTTTGCCTTGAATAACTCAAAGCGAGAAGCGGCACTCGGCACGAACAGACGACATCGCCCGCAGACGACAAGATCAGTGAGCCGTCTGCCCCGTCTGATTCATTTCAACCGGTTTATTCTGGACAAGTAGATTAAGTACCCCAGTGATAATTCGACATAGGTGAGTGTTAAATTTCGCCTTGTTACTGAAAGCAGATAATCAATAGTTTTACAGGACTGTGTTTAAATCACCCTTTCTTTGATGCCCTTGTTTTAGCTTTAAACATGATTTCTTCACTTTGGGGTTATTTAATTCCAAGGTCTAATGTGCGCTCACGTGTCTTTGGGGCACTTGAGTAGTTGACAGCTCAATGTCGTCGTATCAAGTGTTTCAACGGCATCAACATTTTGGTACTTAAACCCATCGCTGCGACACCAGTAGAACGAACCGGGAAGCAACTTGTCATCCAGTTCAGGTACAAAATAATGGCAGTTTTTTTTCGGTATCGATGTTGGATCAATATACAGATGCATAAAATTTGTGTCCTATCTGTTCAAGTCTTCATGACTTCAATAGCAATGGCATCAAGTTGATATGGTTACTGAGCAGTAGAATGGCCCAATCTTGTCTTAACACCATTAAATCTCACGAGGGACGGCGGGGTAGCCTAGTGGTTAAAGCGTCCGCTTGTCACGCTTAAGACCCGGGTTCGATTCCCCACATGGATACAATGTGTGAAGCCCATTTCTGGTGTCCCCCGCTGGAATTGCTGGAATATTGCTAAAAACGGCGTAAAACCATACTCACTCACGCACTTAAACCCCCACGTTACAGCTGAAACAAATAACAAATAGATCTTTAAATGAAATATACTCATAAAAAGACAATGTCATATTGTCGATCATTACTTACTTATTAATATTGATAATAATTATTACAGAATGGAATACAGAGATTCGCAGTTTTATCAGGCGTCTAAGAATCAGTCATCACGGACTAGGTAGTTTTTAATGCTTATCTTGGCCAATGGAACGTCTCATTTCAATGTAATCTCAGAAATAGGAATAAAAAACAAGCTGAAATTTCTCCATGATTTGTGTATGGATCTAGAGGGTTCTGATTAATTGAAATAACCGCCATCCTCTTTCTCAACCCTAGAACCCATGGTCTCTAGTATGGTGATCTATCTTCACTGGCAATCTATAGACTGTTTTTATGTTGTACTGTCTTATATTGTTAACATATTTTAGACTTACATACACGTTTTATATTAATAACTGTGATATTCTAGTTGTTTTTATTGTCCTTCGTCGACAGGCTTTTTATAATTTACATGTATTTATGGTGAATTTAAATCCTAACTCACTCACTCAACCCTAGAAAGTTTTGTTCCTTGAGGATTATTCACTGCTTGATTGAGTAGTGAAACCAGGCCAAAAACACTGCTGAAGTAAATATGCCTGTTTGTTTTTCGGTGCGATCCGGCGTTTGTGAACTTAACGTTCAAAGCCAACAAAATGGCGCTCACCGACAAATTTCGATCGGTCTGTTACGATGATCACAGCATATGTCTGGATCGAACAATTCCCAGCGATATATAGAACACAGTATCTGATGTGGTCATGTTTATATTTGTATAACGTTTGTATACGAAGTTAGTAATGCTTAGAAAGCATCTTGCCTTCGCTAGTCGATTAAACATCCAGACAATTAAAGTTGCGTGTTTAGCAATGTGCGTGATACACATATCAATATTTTAGTATACATCTACAGACCATAAATCCGTGAAGATCAGGCTAGCTATTCTCGAAACGTTCGTAGCCCTACGAATTTCTTAAGCCCATTCTTAACACATTGGCTTCGATCAAAGTTAAGAATTCTTAGGGGTACGACGTTTCGAGAATAAGGCCCCAGGGTTAGAATTGGTCTTCAGTAACCCATTCTTGTCGAAAGAGGCGACTTACGGGATCGGGTGGTCAGGCTCGCTGACTTAGTTGATGCATGTAGCGTAGATCGATGCTCATGCTGTTGATCACCGTATTGTCTGGTCCATACTTCAATATACACAAATCGCCGCCGTTTAGCTGGAAAATTGCTGAGTGTGAAGTTAAAGAACAGGCTAACAACCAACCTTTACAGTACATGTTTCAGTCTGATCACACACACACGCACACAAGCACGCACACACATGCACGCACGCACACACACACACCGAGCTGCAGTTTTCCATTCTTCTGTGTCATACTTTGAAAACAGAATAATTTTAACCGAGAAAACGCCCTTCACTGAGTACTGAAATGAGCATAGAACACTACATAACGCTTATCATCAAATGTCAAGAAAGGTTATCTGAGAAATACACATTTGAACGTATGGACAAAAAGCATGTTACATTACGCAATCAACGTGTAGAAGCTTATGTCAGTTACTTTTTATTAGATAAATGCTGTGCATTTTGTTTGTTCAGAAAATGTTATGGAAGCATTAAGATTTTTTTAAATTTAAATTTTGAATAAACTCGTGTACGGACAAAATGTCAGTTTATCAATATGAATAATGCATCTATAATTGCCATTGCGTGGCGCACAGCAGTAAAGAACGACGTCGTCATCGAGCCTTGATCAGTGACGTACGCGACTATAACGACGACGTCGTGACGACGTCGTGACGTCGCAGAAATACGACAAAATGATCTACGACAAAATACAAAATCGACGTCGTCACGACGCGATGGCGACGTCACCCACGACGTCGAGGCCGACGTCGCCTACGACGTCGTGTTTAGAAGTTGTTATATTGGAAAATCGGGGAATAACCTTTTGTGATGCAGTTGTACTGCTATTGATCTCTAATCACTGATTTCATGTTCAACATTACTACTTATTTAAATAAACCAATCGAGGGGTTAGTGCCAGAACACCTTAAGTAAAAATTCTGTCAAATTTAGTTGATGTTTGATGTGGTGAAAACGGTGTTGTTTTAAGGGATCAATACACTGGTTTTCTACAAAATGTAAAATGTCTCCACTCAGGAAACGAAATATGACATTTGTACCAGCGGGTTGACATGTGAACCAGCGGGTTTAGTGAGTGAGTTTAGTTCACTCAGTTCATTAGTAGTGAGTTATTCAATTTCTTACATAAACTTGCAAGCTATAAGAATGTTGGAATTGACAGTTTTCATCATCATTTCCACAAATTCAGTTATGGAAAATGCACAATTGGTTTGTTCCTACTTCTCCTGGTGGAACATACATATATGTAAATGGTTATATGTTTATTGTGAACAAGAAGAAAAGGGGAAAATGGATCAGTCTTAACAGTGAACGACATAATTTCCCAACTACCTGGAGACCACAACCACGGACCTGTACACAGCGAAGTCAAAGTGAATCTTTTCGACTGTACCAAAAATACTGACGGTCCCCACACAAACAACAACCTCCGGGGTTGCAATTGGCATGGCCGTTTCAAGAAAGTTGTGGAAAAAACAACATCCCAACCTATTCGAGATGGCCAAGTTCTTGGCAGATGAACAAGGACTGAACGAGTCAAAGATGCTTCAGTACGATGCCGGCCAAAGACTGTCCCCTAAAAGAAGTACAGAGATTTGGAGGAACGACTAGATACCTTGAAGTTCAGGCTTGCAAATAACCACCCGACATTGATGGAGTACCTGGACAATGACAGACAGACAGACAGACAGACAGTCACACAGGTTTTATTCAGTAGTTAAGGCCCAGTGGCCCAGAGTACAATTGAAGTTGCTTAATTACAACTATTGGTCGCGTGACATGAAATTATGTTTTTACATGTGATTTACGGATGGACATCAAATGTTTTATGAAAATGGCAACAGATCTAATAATATCAGCATTATTAGAATTACGTACATTATATATCGTTTGTGGGGCATCATTAGAGCATTTTAAATACTTCTTTCGGCAGGCAGAGAAAGTCTTACAGGCTAATAATAAGTGACGTTCGTCTTCAGTTTTACCAGAAGAACAATAAGAACATGATCAATCTTCCAATGTATTATTATCGTTTCTAAAACGTTGTATTTTTAAGGCATGTAGAGAGATTCTAAATTTACAAAAAATTCTTAAATGGGACTTATCATTAAGAACACTGATATAATTTTCAGGTATGAACATCGAGTTACATTGTGAATAATGACTAAGAAAACTGGATGAATTGACTGATGCATACCAATTCTGAATATATATATATATTTTATTCGTTGTTTAAATGTTGACAAAAACATTTTTATATCACCAACATCTTGCTTAAACCAAACATAAGAATACCCGCTTGAAAATCACATATTTTTCACATCTGAAGCCCATGACTCACTGACTGACTGAGTTTGGTTTTACGCCGCTTTAAGCAATATTCCAGCAACATAACGGCGGGGGACACCAGAAATGGGCTTAACACATTGTGCCCTTGTGGGGATTCGAACCCGGGTCTTCGGCGTGACGAGCCAACGATTTAACCATTAGTCTACCCCACCGCCCCTGAAGCCCATGAATACTTTCCACATTTATCTAGTGATAACAATAATTGATAACTTTGATTGGGGTAGCGATAATCAGGCATTCTTATAAGTTTAATCTAGTTTCTAATAACTCTCATTTGACTCTCAATATGCATGTTATAACGTCCTGTTTCGCCAAGTATGGCTTTATTGGAAGCAAATTTACCTAATGAATGAAATCTTTTAAAATATGATGCATGGACACTTTCAATTTTCTTCGAAATAATTTGCTCCCCAAATTTCTGATCCGTATAACAAAATTGGTGCTATTTTGGGGTCAAAAAGTAAGCAAGTAGAATCAAATGAAACAAACTTATTAGCCTTAAAAAGTTTGAAAATGGAAAATAATGCCTTCTTAGCTTGCGCTGCGAGAGTTTTACATGCCATGGACCAATTTAATCGGCTGGAAAGTAAAAGACCCAAATATTTATAATATGAAACAACATTCATATTTTTGCCACGGAATGACCATTTTTCAGAATGTGCCACTATACCCCCGTTTCTAAAACAACTATACTAGATTTATCCATATTCAACTCTAATCCCCATGTGTCACAAAATGTTTGAAGAATATTCAACTGTCTCTGCAAACCGTTTACCATAAATGAAAACGTAACAATATTGTCTGCAAACAGAAGTAAAAGTAAATCCTTGATTGTGGGAGTAACAAATATTCCATTATGACATGATTTATACATATTATCTACAAGTTCATTAATAAAAGATGAAGAGTAAGGGGCTTCGTACACAGCCTTGTCTCACACCAGCGGAAGTGTTTAACGTTTCAGTGTTGCCAGAATTAGTTCCAACACAGGCTGCAACAGAGTCATACATGCTTCTTAAAATATCATACATTTTGCCATGGCATCCTTTGGTATGTAACATGAATAGCAATTTCTTACGGTCAACAAAATCAAAGTCGATGAAAGCGCAATAGAATCATCCTTTAGGCCTGCATAGGTATTTTGTATATAATGATTGTAATATAAATAAGTTATCAGATGTACTATAATCGGGTATAAAACCAGCTTGAGCCTCGTCGTTTAGATCAACCCAGGCACGTAAACGTGATGATTCGGCATAAAGGTCCATAAATACACTCTCTCAAAAAAGAAACGCAACCCCTGTTTTTTTTGGTAATGTTTATATCAATTTTAACTGGTTATTACATTTGTATTTTTAAAGATAATGCCATGAAATTTGACATGGTGAACCTTAGGTCAGCACGGTATAAGGTAACAGTTAATGCAGGTCAGTATCGAACTCTCAATTTACGCTAGGGGGCGTTGTCTTCAGTATCTCGTTGTAGAGCCACGAGCTCTAATCACAGCAGTGCACCTCCTCGGAACAGAACGAATCAGACGGCGGATGTTTTCCTGGGGGATTGCTCTCCACTCTTCCTGGAGTGCTGCGGCCAGTTCAACCAACGTGTGCGGTTGTGGTGTACGTGCACGAACACGACGATCCAGCTGGTCCCACAGATGTTCGATAGGATTGATGTCTGGCGATCTGGAGGGCCACGGCATCACGTTGACGTTTTGAATTCTGTAGGAATGCCACTGTTGCCGAGCTGTATGAGGGCGGGCATTGTCATGTTGAAACAACTCCCTCTGTTGGTCGATTATCGGCAGAAGATGTGGCTGTAAGACGTCATCAATGTACCGTTGTGCCGTCAAATTGCCACGAATGATGACCAAGTCTGACAGTTGGTTGTAAGACATGGCTCCCCATACCATGATGCTTCTCCTCCAAATCTGTCGACCTGTCGAACGCAGTTCGGTGCAAAACGTTCATTTGCTCGTCTATAGACACGTTGTCTACCGTCACGTCGTTGAAGAAAGCGAGACTCGTCACTAAACCAGACTCTTCTCCAGTTTCTTAGGGTCCATCTCCTTACGTTAGTACACCACCTGAGACGTTGGCGTCGATGTTGGCGTTCAAGACGGGCCCAACAACTGGTCTTCTTGCACGTAAATTTGCCTCATGTAAACGGTTCCTGATGGTTTGGGCCGATACTCTCCTCAAAGCTGGCACCTGTGTTGCAGTGATGGTGGGTGTGGCATGCCGATTACGTAGGTGGCTGAGTCGAATAAAGCGATCCTGAGCCGGTGTGGTGATCCTAGGGCTACCGCTCCTGGGACGATCTTCAATTGCATGGAACTGTGTGTAACGATTCCAAAGTCGTGAGATTGTTGTTTTGTGTACGTTTAGATGACGGGCAACTGTTCCAAAGCTTTCCCCGGCCTCAATGCGACCAATGGCAATATTTCGATTTGCTGTACTCAAACGGGGCATTTTCGAACTTGATTTGCAGAGCAAATTATGAGAGAAAAATTACAAACTACGCGTGCTTTTAAAACCCTCTACATGAACTGTGTTTTCAACGATTTGCACGTGCAACAGGCTTTTAGCATTTTGTACATGACAATTTCGCACTTTCTCAAATAACACGGATACAAAGGTCATCATGTGTGACAATGGTTCCGTTTGGGAGCTTATACTGATCAGATGGGAACGTATTAACAGTATTTTGAAGAAAATTCTAATTTACATTCACCATCTTTATTCTAGAAATGATGTCAGATATTTAGATAGGGGTTGCGTTTCTTTTTTGAGAGAGTGTATAAGTAATGGTAACTCAATGTTATAGAAAGCCAAGGTGAGAATAAACCATCATGCTTTAAGTATAGATGTAACGTTAATGTTGATCACACTTAGAGCAATTGAAGCAAGAATACATTCTTAAACTAACTGCCAACTAGTGTGGAAAAACAGCTTTCAAGTTTGATTTTCCCCTTCTAAGCAATGCATTTTTCAAAGTTAGTCTTCCTGTGCCTCTAACTAAGTAATAAATGTTAAATATTTTAAATATTTTAGTTATTCCTGATAGAAAGCAGTTATTAGAATGTAATTTGTGAAAAAAGCAAAAACTAATTTTTCCAAATTTTTCCCACCCTGCCCCCTGGGGGCATGGTCACCTATATCAGCCCATTGACTATATGGATTTAATCAAAATTCAGATACATATGTGAGGTGTAGGTTGAGGTGAGGTGCTTTTGAGAGCCCAGGCCAAGCCAGGCGGAAGGCTTTCGATATAGCAACTCTACATCTGTTGAAAAGCGGGCTTCACTTTGAGCAACGTGTTTGCTTCAAATACTACGTTTTGGAACTTTATACAGTGACATGTAGGTAAATATAATGCTAATCTATACATCTGGACACATTTCATGATACATGTGTGAGGTTTAAGTTGCTTTTGACAGCCCGGACCCAGAGGGGCCAACGGAGACTTTAACACTTTTGATTGAGGCTATGTTGAAAATGTAGAGAGAAAAGGGCTGGAGAAGTGATATATAGGTAGATATAATACTAATCTGTGAATTAAAACACAATTCAAGAGACATGTGTGAGGATTAAGCTGCTTTTGACGGCCCTAGGTATGCCGGACCGAACAATAGTGGCAGTGATTATGTTGAGAGTGTGGGGAAGAGATCGTTTCATTTGCAGATGGGTATGCCTTACATACAATGAACAGTGGCCTTCTAGGGTGGTATTTGATTAGATACAGGTGTAAAAACATTTTTTTGGGCCGACAGAAATGTTTATCGGGAGTGACTGAAGCATTTTTGCGTTTTAAATCCTGTTTCGTTTAACGATTTTTCTTTTAGACGTAACCTTGGTCAGCCACGTTTAGAGGCCGATAACCACTCGATATAGTCAGACGTCGCCCACGACGTCGCTCACGACGTAGCCCATGACGTTATTTTTGTAGCCAAAAACTATTTTACAAAGCGACGTCACGCAAGACGTCGTCATTTTTATGCGACGTAGTTCTTTTTTTAGGCGCCACTCGATAGCAATTATAGGACAACATACAATTGGGATACGATGACATGTTTCAACCAAGTTGAGCCCTACCTCCCGATCCGGATAGTCGCCTCTTATACGACAAGCCTGGGTTGCTGAACACCAATTCTTACAGGGATGTTCACGGAGTTGAAGGGACCTGCGTAATTATTAAACACTCCGAGTTATCCAAGATTCGACGTGGCATAGCCGAAAGAGGAATTTATTTAGGAATACGCAATGACAACGTTTTACTTTGGGACAACTGTAAATTCGATTGTGTTTGGCTGTACATAATATTATTCGATCATTCTGAGAACGTATTTAACGTGTTTTTATGAAATATGGAAAACACACTAATTATGGTAATGATGATACGAAAACACGCTCTGGTAACAATTTCCCTTTTATAATGGTATTCTTGAATCAAAACAAATCCTTGACGTCGTTTATAACATATTTGTTACCTCAGTGTTTGCAGCCGCGGTTACGTACAAGACATGGTACATAGCTCCCTCGAATGTTTAGTCCACGTGTAAAGGTACGGATTTGTTTAGATACGGTAATATCCCAGACAGACCCCGCATTCTTAAAATAGAATGTCTTTCGGCTCCATTAATTAAAGATTGGAGAGTTGCTAAAAGATCCCCCTTTGCGTAAAAACAACTTAATACACATCAATCACTATAGTCTTTTGAAACCTCGTAGGAATACAAATTCTGAGTGAACCGCCCCATATTTGATATAGCTCCCATTGAGTTGCAGTCGTATGTGATTTTTTATTAGAGATCACACATGGCTAAACCCCCATCACATAATTAAATAACATTATGACATCACAGGATTTAGTGAATGCAGTGTCTGGCAGGCGACCTCATTAGCATACTTACAGGATCCTGGTCTATTGAATTGGTTCATCGTACCTATGTAACAATATCGTTTATGTATGCAACACGCGACGGAGTGGATGTTGAACATCTTGAATTACTTGTGTTATTACTATATATACTGCAGTATATTGCAATTAGCACTTCAGACAAAACGACACTAACAAGTCTATAATGCATGTAAGTAACAATGGGTGGTAATTATAGGGAACTGCGTGGTTCGGTAATCGGTTCTCACGATTAATCCATATATCGCGAGGAAATATAACATACCAACCCGTGCATCTTCTTTCATAATGAGACCCGTGAAGGTCCGGGTTAGAATATTGACCTTCGGTAACCCACGCTTGTCGTAAGAGGCGACTAACGGGATCGGGTGGTCAGGTTCGCTGACTTGGTTGACACATGTCATCGTATACCAATTGCGCAGATCGATGCTCATGCTGTTGGTCACTGGATAGCCTCGTCGTGGTTCGATTATTTACAGACCGTCGCCATATATCAGGAATATTGCTGAGTGCGGCGTAAAACTAAACTCACTCACTCTTTCATAATGAGCTTGGGAGACCTTGAAAAGAATTTGAACAATATTTGACAGGTATTACATATTCGTGACTTAGGCAGTATATACTTTCGACTTGACCGATCATCGATACATCCGTAATCATCCGTGTATGCTGCCTAAATCGAATGTCCAAGATGATTAGTAAGTACGTCAGCTTAGAGTTCGAGGTAAGCCAAATTGATTCAGGTCTCGGATGTCACATCTTTGGTACTGACAAACCCAGATACATAACCGGAGCGAAACCCGGACAGCAAACCACATCATTCTGGCGTGCCCAAGGGACGTAACTCTCATCAGACGATTGGGTAACCCGCGCCCCGTGTATTTGATATCCTAATGTACACGTTAACAGGAGGACGTGCTTCGCTGGACTGGTTTTAAACAAAAGGACGTTATAGTGATGAATTATAGATAAGAAGGAGTGACACAAGGGACGTGAACTCCCCTGGCACCAGTGGTACATTGTCAAGGACGTCTTTGTTACATTCATGTCACGGATCATGCCACACAGCACAAAGACCTCACTGGTGACGAGAACGTATAGAAGTATATTGTACATACTCAATGATCCCAAGAAGATGGCAGCACTGTCAAGCATATCAAGAAATTGCACGTGGGCGTTTCAAAGCGTTTTAACGAGAAAGCATTGACCTTTTGTTTGATTAACACATGAAGTAATATATGTATCTAGTTACACATTCATTTGAGGGAAAATATATTGGAGGACGAATTAATTCTTCATACCGAATGATATTGGAACCATTTCGTTTTTTGTAGTGCGTTCGTAATTTTTCTCAGGCTCCCAAGCCATTTGTTTTTGTGGTGCGTTATCCATCTTTCGCACACCCTCAAGCATGCAGTTTCCTTGTTGAATGATCTTACGTTAGAAATAAACCATTCCCCGATATTATGTTTTTTAAGCGACAGACGGAAATTTCCTTTGAAGACAGGCCTTTCTCCAAAGTGTTTCTTGACCCAGACTCTTTTAAAAAGCATACAGAGCATATTAAGTGACTGTTGGCGCTATATATATGTTGTTATTGTTGTTTTTATCATCATCATCATCATCATCATCATCATCATCATCATCATCATCATCATCATCATCATCATCATCATCATATCATCATTTTAACAATGGAATTAAACTTGAACTTGAGAGAGGCCCACCGCTGACATTCGGCGTGCTATAACGAGTCGGGTTGCGTCACGCAGACATTATAAATACCCGGATGTGTTTGTGCATTCGTAACTACTCGCCTTTTTCCGTGACCTCCAAAAAGACGCGTACCCCTATCGCACGCCATCATTGTCAAGAATCGCAAACCAATCAAATTGCGCGTAGTAAAATGCATTTTGAAGAATGAAAATGGCGGCAGCGTTGAAGTTTGAAACTTCGCTAAACTATGCAAGGCACAATTTAAACATACACTTTGAGTTAAAGGATCAGCAACTTTAAACACTGAGACATATTTACAAATGGAATGACCGTATTGGTGTTTTGCCCACGGGAAATATAGGATATTCTACGGAGCCATGTTTGGAAATTCACACTTATATTTCCTTTGTAATAGTACTACCGTTTGCGCTTAGACAGGGCCCAGTCGTAAACATGGCCACGAGTAGGGTACGACACGGCATCCGGCTTGCCGGAATGACACGAGTAGTTACGAATGGTGTTTATGTTAAATAAGTAATACCCGGATGTGTTTGCGTTTAATAAGTCAGAGGCATCTTGCAATTGTTATTGCGATAATCGAGAATGTATATTGAGAATGTCCTTAAGCGTCCGAAACCCATATCACAAAGATATTGTTATGAAGAACGAATATATTTCCCATACGTTCTTCCGTCAGGGGTCTGCATATATGAGCAGGTTCGATTTCCAAGTTTGTTTTAAGTGAAATGTATTGCTATTTACACAGTACTTTGGTGCTGAGCAGGGGATATTTGAGTACGATAGGCGAAGGAGCGTTTCAATCAACGGTGATATTTGAAAGACGATTGTCGAACTACAGCTTGTGATTCACCATTCAGATATGTGAATGACAAAAACCCCAGAACATCGGAATTCGTCATTTAGTAATTCGAACAGGGATGACGAACTCGTATTTTTTTCATGTTACGAATCTTAAATGACGAATACAGTAACTTCAGGCTTCTCTGAATACACGGGTGTCTGAATCGCCGTTGGTTTCGACCGTATTCTAATCAGCATCATCGACGCAAGAACTAGCGGCCATCAAATGGAAATGTACAAATTAAGATACGTTTCAGTGAAATTGAGTGAATGGGTATGTTTGTCCGTGGATGCATGTAAGCCCTTTGCATATGCATACTACTACTACTTCTACTACTACAACTACTACTGCAATTGCGTAAATAGATGTTAATGCTGTTGATCACTGGGTTGTCTGGTCCAGACTCGATTATTTACAGACCGCTGCCATATCTAGGTGGATTATTGCTGAGTGTTAAAACAAACAAACTACTACTACTACTACTACTACTACTGCTATTGCTACTACTACTACCGTTGCTACTACTACGCTGCTACTACTACTACTACTACTACTACTACGACCTACTGCTGCTGCTTGCCCTGCTGCCACTACTACTGCTGCTGCTACAACTACTACTGCTGCTGCTCACCACTACCGCTGCTACTACCACACTGCTACTGCTACTACTACTACCAACGCTGCTGCTACTACTACTGCTGCTGCCACTACTACTGCTGCTGCTACTGCCACTGCTGCTACTACTACTGCTGCTACTACCGCTGCTACTGCTACCACTACTACTGCCACTACCACTACTGCTGCCACTACTACTTCACTGCTGCTACTACCACTACTACTGCTACTACCACTGCTACCACTACTACTGCTGCCACCACTCACCACTATTGCTGCTACTACTACCACTACTGCTGCTGCCACTACCACTCACTACCGCTGCTGCCACTTTCTTCACACCACCAGCTGCTGCTGCTACCACTACCACTACTGCCACTACTGCTACTACTACCACTACTGCTGCTACTACTACCACTACTACTACTACCACTGCTGCTACTACTACCACTACTACTACTCACCGCTACTACTCACTACCACTGCTGCTACCACTACTACCACTGCTGCTGCTACTACTACTCACTCGCTGCTACTGCTGCTACTCACTGCTAGCTGCTGCTGCTACTACTTACCACTACTACTACTCACTACTCACTACCGCTACTGCTACTACTACTACTGCTACTACTACTCACTACTACTACTCACTACTACACTGCTACTACTACTACTACTGCTACTACTGCTGCTACTACCACTACTGCTGCCTTACTACTACTACTACTACTACTACTACTACTACTACTACTACTACTACTACTACTGCTGCTACTACTACTACTACTACTGCTACTACTACCACTATTACTACTACTACTACTACTACTGCTGCTACTACTACTACTACCGCTGCCGCACTACTCACTGCTACTACTGCTGCTACTACTACTACTACTGCTACTGCTACTACTACTACTAACTACTACTACTACTGCTGCTACTACTACTACTACTACTGCTACTACTACTACTACTGCTGCTACTACTACTGCTACTACTACTACTGCTACTACTACTACTACTGCTACTACTACTACTGCTACTACTACTACTACTACTACTACTACTACTACTGCTGCTGCTACTGCTGCCCCACATGGGTACAATGTGTGAAGCCCATGCCTGGTTTTCGCCGCCGTGATATTGCTGGAATATTGCTAAAGGAGTCGTAAAACCATACTCACACTCGCACTACTACCACTACTACTACTACTACTACTACTACTACTACTACTACTACTACTACTACTACTTCTACTACAGTGACCTCCGGCATTGATAACAGATTGTGATCATAGCATTTCCTCTGTGGTGCGGTTTAAAACCAGAATGTGATGTTTTCTGGTTGCCACGTCAGGCCTCCTGCAAGGATACCGACAGTACATGAGGGTTTGCCTAAGCATACACCTCGACAGTCAATAAACTGTATCCCTTTCGTCAACATGCTTTCAATCAGAGTGTTGAAACAAGGAACCAGCTCAGGGCCAAGTGAAAACCTACACCGGTTGAAGTCATGCATGTTTAATAGCGCTATATATGTACCTGATTAGCGTTGTATCTATCAAAGAAGCGGATCTTCCAGGTCGCTGATCAAATATCCGGAAATACAGATTGATGTATGTTGTGTTTACGTGGAAGATGGTAACACGTAGCCTTCCACGCAGTATAATTAAATGGTTGAGCTTGGGGTCTACCTGGTCCATCTATGAGAGAAACAGGTGCTTGCACCTATCGCTAAATAATTATCATTAAGTTTGCTTGTCATGATCTTAGACACTAAGATAGTGTAATTGTCACTGGTGTGTTTTTTGTCAGATATCTCGTCAGCATATATACAACTCCTCGGCAGTATATATGCTGCTATATTGTCAGCATAAATGTTGGTCTTTGTCAGAATGTACAGCTTTTTGTCAAAACATATGAGTGAATGAGTTTAGTTTTACGCCGCACTCAGCAATACTCCAGTTATATGGTGGCGGCCTGTCAATAATAGTCATGACCAAACAATCCAGTGATCAACATCATGAGCATCGATCTACGCAGTTGGGATCCGATGACGTGTCAACCAAGTCAGCGAGCCTGACCATCCGATCCCGCTGGTCGCCTCTTAAGACAAGCATGGGTTGCTGAAGACCAATTCTAATCCGGATCTTCACGGATTGTCAGAACATGTACAGCTATCTCGCTAGTGTACAGGCAGTTGACACAATTAGTGTCTGAATCGTAAGCAAGCGGTTTAGAGAACACAACATGCACTACATCGTCAGTTTTGGGTGGAAGAGTCCAGACACCTCTCCTTAAGAAAACATGGAATGAGGTGATTCGACGCCTACGACAGGATCAGGTAACGCTGACTCAGGTTTACCAATTTTTGACATTTTGAACAGCATCCCCCAGGATGTTTCAATAATGTTAAGCGCTTAGTGCGTTGCCGCTACCCACGCAAATGGTGATCAAACAGGACATAAACATAGTCAGTTGAGTACAATTACCTTTTCCCGGTAGTATAGGAAGTTCTTTTTCATGCAGCTATATTGTCATTACATGTACACATACAGTCAATCCCGATGAGTCGAATGCCGGTGTCTCGAATATTATGCATAACTCGAAGTACCTGTCGGTCCCGACCAGTCCCTGTTATAGTTGTCATCATTTGAATACCGGTTACACGAATTCGTCTCATAAATACACACGATAACTCGAGAAGGAAATTTGGTCCCATGAGATTCAAACAACAGCAATCATGTATACATAAGCCGAAGTCAGTCAATGAGAAGTTGATTGGTGTAGCAAACTGATCCAAAAAGTTCAAAAGGCAGATTAGTGATTTTACGGAAATCACTGTCTGTGCTAATCAGACTGGAACTGATAAGGTGTCCCTATTAGTGATATGGAAATCATTAGATTAACAAATGCTTAGGAGGAGGAATTAGGACTGGATCATCTTTTTTTCTACCCTCATAGACATACCTATGTCTCGAATACATCGATAAGTCGAATATATTACCTGGTCCCCATCGATTCGACTCATCGGGATTTGACTGTATATATTGTTATTAAACACGCAGCTGCATTGTCACTGTGTCTGCAGCTCTTGCAGTATATTTACATCAGGTGAGTGGTCGTGTGCACTTTGTGTGAATGATGTCGTTCAGTTCCAGTGGATCTAATTTCCCTTGTGGAACAGTGACACCACGAGGCCACCCGATATGTATGGAATCCCAGAAGCG
This sequence comes from Haliotis rubra, assembly GCF_003918875.1. Lineage (NCBI taxonomy): Eukaryota > Metazoa > Mollusca > Gastropoda > Lepetellida > Haliotidae > Haliotis > Haliotis rubra. Next base: position 2,506,583 of record NW_025767457.1, read on the forward strand.
ACATTGTCGCGTTGTCGCACCTCGCTTAATTTGGCCACTTGGTTTTCTGAGGGCGACAACGCGACAATGCGACAATGTCCCTCCCAGGCTTCCATAGATATGTGTGAACAGTTAATAATCACAGACTGAGCTATGGCATTCAACTCGAGTAGAGCTCCCAAAACTCCTCCCAAGATTATGTAGCCCACGGTGATGATGTGACACTGTTTGATCAGGGTTATAATGTTCAAGGTTTCAGTGAAAGGTTTCATTGTAGGCTTGATTGGTTGGTTTTACGCCGCACTCAGCAATACTCCAGCTATATATGGCGGCGGTCTGTAAATTATCCAGTCATGACCAGACAATCCAGTGATCAACAGCATGACCATCGATCTACGCAATTGGGACACAATGTCAACCAAGTCAGCGTGTCTGACCACCCGATCCCGTTAGTCGCCTCTTACGACTAAGGTTACTGAAGATCAATTCTAACCCAGTACTTCACAGGTCATTTTAGACTTGGAGTTCATTCCCAAATCTGACGCATCAGTGACCAACATTATGTCCGATCTGATTCCCTATTTGGACTTATACCGTATGTTCCAGTGTTTTTGATATGATTGACTTGCCTTTGAATGTGTTTGTGATGGGCGTTATCGAGGGCATGATAAACTCATTGTTTCGTGGACACCTATTGTCATTGCTATTTGATAGGGATTCATAAACACTTGCTCATGCTACAATCCAAATCATCCAATGTACTTTTAGCAAAGATTTCTTGAAATTATAAAAAGGATTTTGTCGCTTTCACTTCTGTAAACGCGGAACCCAAGCTAATCTATAAATAGAATTAATGCCTGGAGGACATGCAGGCCAATCCATCATGTGTACGCCCTGTCGCTATATTTCCAGCAGTAGTGTTGACATTACCAGATTATCGAACTGTCTGATTATGCTTTCCATTACCGACCAAAATCATTTGATTGTTAAAATGACAGGTCATCATGGTCCTGACAAATTGTTTTATGTAATATTTTTTAATAGGGTGTGGGTAGGTGGGGTTGGGGTTTGGGAGGGATTTGGGAGGGAGGGGGGGAGGACAACACATTTCGGATAAACATACCAATGCAGTACCAATATCGGTTTGTGAGCATATGTTACTAAATAATACCACAGCAATCTTCGACAAAGACAGGCCCTTGTCCAGGAATACAGGGTTAAGCATTATTTCACGACCATGTCAGGTTTCATTCTCTAAACATAAATAGAGACCCAGACTATTGTAGTATACATGTATCAAGACTTGTTTTCATGTTAGGTGTCATATAAGGAACAAGTATGTTAGTTATATTTACAAGTATTATATATGGTGGTTTAAAAAGCCATAGGCCCAGGTTACACTTTGAGAATTACAGAGTGAGAAAATATGTTATAATGAAGACTGTCTCAGTAACATAGCTTGACATATATATGCTGATAAATGTTTTAAGATGCTTGAATTTGATGATTGCAGAGGCGTATTCAATTTTTGGATTGTTGGATATTCATAAAAGTGTAAAGGTATATACAGTCGCCGCAATGCTTGATATTTATTACAAATAAGTAAGAAGTGATATTCATCTTCTATATATGGCAATTTACAGATATTACAAAAATATGTCATTTCTAGCCAATATACCTGCCAGTTTCTATTCGTAGTTTATGAGACCCCGATCTAAACTGAGCAAGAGCACGTATTGAAAATATCATGATTTAAAAACAAAGAGAGACCAAGACCATTGTTATATATATTTAATGATTCTTGTTTTCAACCACGTTCATTTTAGGAACCAGACGGTTTTAAAGCCACATTGCCGTGCTAGATATCCGTTTTGAAAAATAGATAGAGACGCTAGTATTGACATATGTACTTGACATATGTACTTGACACGGCTTGTTTTCCCTCCAATTCACTTCACATCTGAGCTACGTATATATATAATGAACACGCTTATAACGAACTGACGGATATATCGAACTTATTTCTGGTCCTGGGGACTTTCTGTTTCAGCATATTTTAGTCGAAATCGGTAAAACGAACTATGGATAAGACAAACTAAAATTAGAGGTCCCTTTAAGTTCGAGTTAACCGTAGTTTACTGTACTTTGCAGTATTATCGACCTTGAATAATCATCACAATCATCATCCATGTGTTAACGATACTATGCACCTATTTACCTGATTACCGTCGGTCGTAAAACATTCCAATAGGTTTTATGTTTCCAAATGTTTTGACGTCGTAAATGTCTTTGTTAACTGATTGTTATTTATCATTATTATTATTATTATTAGATATTTATATAGCGCACATATCCACGCACTAGTGCATGCTCAAGGTGCTGGTATTTTCCCCCTCGATCATTGGATGCCAATCTCAACGGCACATCGTATTATCAATCTCAGCTCCCTAGGGATCATGCAACTCTTGCTGCCACAAGGCTCACCGAGTTATGGCGGCTTTCCCATCCTTACGAGGTACTCATTCACAGCTGGGTGGACTGGGACACATAGTCACAGTACTTTGTCTAAGTTTACTGCACGTTGCTGTACCCGCAACTAGGTGTTTGCACGTATTCATGTGGCCACCATCTGGTCATATACCAACGGATTCGTGGGTTCTTTAAGTGCACAGGGTTGTGTACTGTACACTAGGGGTTGTGACAACACTGAAAGAGTCTGCACACAAAGTTCACTCTAAGGTTTTTACACAGGTGGCATTATTTCCGCTCGATCCCGGCACCTCACGCCCGCTGGATCACTAGCCTGGCGCCTTGGTCAGCTCGCCCACCGTGCCCCCCCAAGTATGATTGTGTGAAATGACTTGCATCTACGTTAATAGTTAATAATGTATTTTAGCTAAGGAATGTTGAAGTGCGACTATATGTCGATATCTATATATACAAATATTAATAAACAAGCACTGTTTTATATATTAAATCTTAATTAGTACATGGGTATTGGGTTTTATTGCATTATTTCCTTTTACACTTGAGATATGAGATTATCCTGAAGCAGTCTCTCTCCACATCCGGAACAGTCTAAATCCACCACCCGGTACTCCCTCTCTCTTACACCCCCACTGATCCCCCTCCCCTACCCTTGTCTCCTCCCTCCTCTAAGTTACCCTGCCTGACCCCTCTACATCCGCATCCCTCCCTTGATTCTCCCTCTGGACCCGTGAAGTCCGGGTTAGAATGAACCTTCAGTAACCCATGCTTGTCGTAAGAGGCGACTAACGGGATCGGGTGGTCAGGCTCACTGACTTGGTTGACACATGTCATCGGTTTCTAATTGCGCAGGTCGATGCTCATGCTGTTGATCACTGGATTGTCTGGTCATGATCGATTATTTACAGACCGCCGCCATATAGCTGGAATAATTCTGAGTGCGGCGTAAAACTACACTTACTCACTATTCTGTCTCTGATACCTCTCCCTCAAACACCCTAATTCACCAACATCAATCACCGACCATCGTCCCAGCTCCTCCATCACGCGAGTCACCCCCTCCTACCTTTCCAACCTCTTCCACTGACCCCATTCTTCACCCAATCCTCCCTTGCATAACACCTCTCTTCCCTCCCTCTCAGTGTCCCCACCTTCCTTCACCTACACATCCTCTTCTCCATACCTCCATTTCATCCCTCTCCTATCTTCCTTCTCCGCTCTACCCCACTGCCATCTGTCCACCCATCTCATCCATCCATCCCGCTATTTGTCCTTCCCCTTCTGACCTCACAGTCCCACATATCTCTACCATCCCTCACCATACATCCCTCGTCTTGATTTCCCATCCTCTCCTATCTTACCCACCCTTCCCTTCACGGGCCCTTCCCCAACCCATCTCTCCGTCTCATCCATCCTCCCAACTATCTCTCTCCCTCTGCCTTCACCGTCCGACATATCTCCACCCTCCCTTAACATACACCCCTTCCTGATCTCCCATCCTCTCCTATCTTACCCACCCTTCCCTTCACAGCCCCTCCCAACTTCCATCTCCGTCTCATCCATCCTCCCACTATCTCTACTCCCCCCTGCCTTCCCCGGTCCGACATATCTCCACCATCCCTCACCATACACCCCTTCCTGATCCCCCATCCCACCCACCCTCCCTTCATCCCCCCTCTCCACCCGTCTCATTCATCCACCCCACTATCTCTCTCCCTCCCCTCTCACCGTCCGACATATTTCCCCACCACACACCCCTCCTGATTCCCTCCCTCCTACCTACCCACCCGTCCCTTCATGGCCCCTCCCAACTCCCCCATCTCTCCGCCTCATCCACCCACCCCACTATTTCTCTCCCCTCACCCTCTGCATTCTGACATATCTCCACCACACACACCCCTTCCTGATTCCCCTCCCTCCTATCCTACCCACCCTTCCCTTCATGGCCTCTCCCAACTCCCATCTCTCCGTCTCATCCATCCACCCCACTGTCTCTCTCCCTCTGCCTTCACCATCCGACATATCTCCACCACACATCCCTTCCTGATCCCCCACCCTCCTACCCACCCTTCCCTTCATGACCCCACCTCACTCTCATCTCACCACCCGTCTCACCCATCCACCCCACTATCTCTCTCCCCATCCCTCTCTCTCCCCATTCCTCCCTACCTTCACCGTCCCTCACCCGTCCAGCCTCCCTCACCCCATACATCTGGTGCAGGTCACTTAACACCATGCAGCACCTGGAATGTCGAGTGCTCTCCAAACATGCAGCCTCGGCGTTATGAAGTCCGCTGCCACACAGACTTGTCTTTGTTTACAATAGACATTTCACAGCTGTATCCCCTCACCTGGCACCACACAGCCAACACTTGCTCTCGTTGTCACTGCACATGAACTTCGATTTATCCGTCAACCTTCAAAACAACTGATTGATAACACCCATCTAAATTACACCGACGGTATCAGATTAAAACCACGTGGTTGTATCGCTAAGCTCAAACGGCCCCATTTAGCCGTGTTAATTCAGATTCCAATAAAAAGGATGTGAAAGAGTATTGCGTTGCAGAGAAATTCATCCCTAAACGATCATTACATTCGATTTTTCGATCGACGGTTCTCAGTGAATTATATTGAAAATGAATGTTTAAATATTAATAGGTTTCGTGCCTCCATTACAATATAAAACATTATTGCCTGCACTATCGTGATGGTATAAATCCAGCTTGCGCAAGACAATTAGCAGTTAACAACATATTTGAATTGATCGATAACACTGAACTACAAAAGGAAATTATTGTTAGAGTGAAACTATATCAGGTTTCTCGGAATGGCTATCGGTTATATCGCGTGTATATATGTCATTTGAACGCGTTTACTTACGTGTGTATGTTTACACCAGGAGCCAATTTACAAGTGGTTTGGAGTAGGTGCAAATGTAAATTTACACATGTGCAATATTTGCACTGTTTGTAAATGTAATGTGAAAGCTTAGCAAAAAGTGTGCAACGATCGCAATCTTAGTGAGTGAGTGAGTTTAGTTTTACGCCGCACTCAGCAATATTCCAGCTATATGGCGGCGGTCTGTAAATAATCGAGTCTGGACCAGACAATCCAGTGATCAACAACATGAGCATCGATCTGCGCAATTGGGAACCGATGACATGTGTCAACCAAATCAGCGAGCCTGACCACCCAATCCCGTTAGTCGCCTCTTACGACAAGCATAGTCGCCTTTTGTGGCAAGCATGATTTGCTGAAGACCTATCCTACCCCGGATCTTCACGGGTCATCGCAATCTTAAACACAATGCAAACAAACAGTCACACCACAATTGTTACATTTCACATGTAATGGACTAGCCATGCATTTCATCATGTCATCTTTCGTTTGACTGACCAATAAGTGAAGATGTACTCAATTTATAAGGTATTTCTCTTCACACGTCTCCGACAAGCAATCAGTATTTCCACGGTGAAGCTCATCATCACAAATTTCAAAATATGGTCTTGGCTCGCTAAACATGCCCTCGTTACACGTCCTACTTAATTTCATGTGAACTCGAAGTAAACTTTACAAATACACACGTATGTATATTTGTATATGAGTAAACGTACTCACGTGAACTAATTTTGTCCATGTGAATGGGAGCTTTAATATACTCATGGAAACGAATATACATGAAAGTACAAGTGTTCCTTTATTTATTTCCAGAATTTCACCCACAGTGCAAGACATACCTTGTGAAGAACCCTGGAAAAGAATAAAGGGACACTTGTACTTTCATGTCTTTCCTTATTCGTTTACTTGAGTATATATCATGGTTGAATGGGGAAAGTAAGAGCCTCATAGAGAAGAAATTGTATATTTTACAATGAAGTCGAAGTGGTTTTCTTCAGTCATCTGAGTAAATTGTCCAGCTGTGACAACTCAGTAAAAAATACTCAGCATTCTGTGACCTTAAGACAAACCTAAGACACATGCAGTGACCATTTGGGTGATTTTATTCTTAACTTACTTTTTCTTAATGCGTGTTATTTTTATAAAACATTATACACATTTTGGAAACATATATAAACCATTGTACACATTTTGGAAACACATAAAACATTGTACACATTTTGGAAACACATAAAACATTGTACACATTTTGGAAACACATATAAAACATTATACACATTTTGGAAACACATATAAAACATTGTACACATTTTGGAAACACATATAAAACATTATACACATTTTGGAAACACATATAAAACATTATACACATTTTGGAAACATATATAAAACATTGGAAACACATATAAAACATTGTACACATTTTGGAAACACATATAAAACATTGTACACATTTTGGAAACGTGTATAAAACATTATACACATTTTGAAAGCATATATAAAATATTATACACATTTTGGAAACATATATAAAACATTACACACATTTTGGAAACATATATAAAACATTATACACATTTTGGAAACATATATAAAACATTATACACATTTTGGAAACACATATAAAACAGTATACACATTTTGGAAACACATATAAAACATTATACACATTTTGAAAACATATGATATTGCATATATAAAACATTATACACATTTTGAAAACATATGATATTGCATAAAAGCTCCCGCACGCGCAGCACACACTCACACTCAGTCACATACATTCGACAGGTACGCGTTTAGACCGGAGCAGCTCGGTGAGTTTGTCGATATAATGTGCAGTTTCATTGACACTTTCACACAGAACTTTGATAACAATATCCATAATGACATTAATAAAACCGTAACCTGCTTGCTTGTCCTTTTCAGACACTGTTTTTCTCTGATACCCAACACTCCCATACAGGCAAGACTCACAGACCAAAGCACGAACAGACACGACCTAAATGGTTTGACAAAGAATGTGAAATTTTAAAACGCCGAAAGTATACACTTCTCGATAGATTCAGAGAGACAGCCGATCTTGTGCATTGTACCGAGTATCTCGATGCAAAACGAGACTTTAAAAAGCTATGCAACCACAAAAAGCGGTATATAAGAAAGATATTGAAAATGAAATTTTAGATGCAGCAAAGAGCAATATATGTAAAGACTTTTGGAAGGCCATTAAGAAACACAGCGAATCGAAACGCAGTTGTTGTAATATATCAGCTGATAACTGGTTTGAATATTTCAGTTCACTGCTCAACCCACATGACGACCATAAATCCCACTTTGATGATGATGTAAAACACTTTATCGATAACCATGATGTTACAAATTGCGACCAGTGTAAAGACTGTGACCATATGTTGTGTGATGAAATTACGGAAGAACAAATTAGAAAATCAGTTCATAACTTGAAAAACGGTAAATCCCCTGGGCAGATGGTATCCCGGCGGAGGCTTTCAAAGCTACGTGTCATGTATTGTCACCTTTCTATAAACGTCTTTTCAATGAAAGTCTTAGTACGGGGAAACTGCCAGAAGCTTGGTATTTAGGCATTATTGTCCCATTGCACAAGACAGGAAATAGAGATGATCCTAATAATTACAGGGGAATAGCGCTTCTAGACATTATCAGTAAAGTTTTCACATCAATACTTGACACGCGTATAAAGTTCTGGATATCAACCCAAGAACTACTCTCTGAGTCACAAACTGGCTTTCGAAACAATTACAGTACAATTGACCAGATATTCATACTTAACTCAATAATTCATATTAAGAAAAAAACGTGGCAAATTCTACTGTATATTTGTAGACTTAAAAAAAGCCTTCGACTCTGTTGATAGGAATAAATTACTGTATGTTCTTTTGAATAATGGTTTACATTTACATGGCAAAACAACCTCTCTGCTTCGCAATATGTATTCGAATGTGAGAGCAGCTGTGAGATGCAGTAAGCAGACTATGACTGATGTATTTAAGTCGACAGCCGGAGTCCGACAGGGTTGTATACTGTCTCCCGTTTTATTTATTCTATATATAGAGGAACTCGTAAACGATATTGTGAATAGCGAATATAGTGGTGCATTCATTTATGAAACTATAGATGCATTATCTATCTTATTATTTGCGGACGACGTCGCCATATTTGGAGATAGCGTCATAAACTTGCAGAAGAAAATAGATATTCTTGAGTCATATTGCAAAAAAATGGGGACTGTCGATTAATACCGAAAAGACTAAGATTGTTGTATTTAAAAAAGGTGGTGGACTTTCAAAAAATGAAACATGGTTTATTGGCTCTGAAAGACTGGAATCTGTTTCCTGTTACAAATATTTCGGAATAGTGTTTTCATGCCGGAACCTGTTTTCAAGAGCTTGTGAGGTTCTGTGTAAACAAGCCGAGAAGGCGTTATATCCTATCCAAAAATTATATGTCGATGTAAATCTCTTCCCCCAGATACATGCCTTAAGATTTTTTATGGCAAAATTCAATCAATCTTGCTCTACGGCTCAGAAATTGGAGGAACAATGTATCGTCATAACATTGAACAAGTCCAATCTCAGTTTTGCAAATTTGTCCTAGAAGCTGTTTTAGCGGAATGTGGAAGACATCCACTTCAAGTCAATTATAAAACAAGAGTAATATCATACTGGTTACGACGACTTAGCCAGCCAGCCACAAGACATTCTAAACGTGGCTATAATATGATGAAAAATCTAGATGATAATGGAGATACTAACTGGACCTCCTCAGTTAGAACATTGTTATTTCAATACGGTTATGCACATGTATGGATCCACCAAACAGTTGGAGATCCTAATATGTTCTTAAAGCTATTCAAACAACGCTGTAGAGATATATATTACCAAGAATGGTCATCCGATATTGCAAGCTCCAAATATTTGTATGCATATTCATTATTTAAACATGACATTGTCCATGAAACATATTTAAAAGTATTATCCTCTATGCAACTCCGCAGATCTCTTACAAAATTTAGACGTGGCATCAGTAAACTGAATGTACAAACTTATAGAAGATCCAAAGATGATGATATCAGTTCTGCCATGCGCGCTCATTGCGTCAATATTGTCCAGGACGAGTACCATGTTCCATTACAATGTCCTGTTTATTTTGATTTACGCATCAGGTATATACCACAATATTATTGTGTAAATCCCAACATAAAGAAGTTTGAAAGTTTACTTAATACCCAAAATGCAAATGTTATTTTACGCCTAGCCATATTTGTAAACGAAATCCATAACGTTTTATGATACTTATAATGCCAGTGTACTTCTCATGCCAGCGCTCCAAAGAACATGATGTAAAAATGTCACTGTACTTTTGGCCTCATGGCCACTCTACGAAATAAATCTGTCTGTCTGTCTGCATAAAAGATCCATGATGGTATGACGACCTTTTTCTCTTTCACAAAGTCAGTATCGATCTTGGATAGTGCATTCCGTTGTACGTACCATGCACAGTCACATATAACAATATATTGACATTTATTCATAAGATTATTACGAGCCTGCTGGATATTCAACGAGTTAAAAAAGTAGAACAAATCGAATCCTTGTACACGAGATCGTAAAGGAGATCGAACTTGGCTTTTCTATTTGACTTCAGGCTAGAAAATATATCGACAAACTTGTAAGCTATGCACATGGTTTCTTCGTTATTCAATCACTCTTCATGGCCTGGTGCACGATCGAATTGTGAAGAAGAGCTCAATCGTCAGCAGCCCACCACCAAATCCCTACTTCTCCACCCAAACGGCTGCAAACATTGCTTCATTAGCAACCAACCCCATAACCAACGTTCCATGCAAACATTGCTTGCAAACATGCTTCATTAGCAACGAACTGCCCATAACCACCACGTTCCATCCGCTTTTCATCTTCTCTACCCAAACATCGAACTGCTTCATTTCAATGAGATGCCCATCTCCACCACACTCCATCCGCTTTCCAAACGTCTCATTTCAGACACCACGCTCCATGCTTCATTCTACCCAAACGTCTTCAGACACTGCTTCATTTCAATGAGATGCTCATAACCACCACGCTCCATCCGCTTTCCAAACATCTTCTCTGCCCAAACGTCTTCAGACACTGCTTCATTTCAATGAGATGCCCATCTCCACCACGCTCCATCCGCTTTCCAAACATCTTCTCTACCCAAACGTCTTCAATCGTCTTAAAAATATTACTGCTTTATTTCATATCTATCTATCTATCTATCTATCTATCTATCTATCTATCTATCTATCTATCTATCTATCTATCTATCTATCTATCTATCTATCTATCTATCTGTCTGTCTGTCTGTCTGTCTGTCTGTCTGTCTATTTATTTATATGTCTGTTTGTCTATCTATCTATCTGTTTGTCTGTCTGTCTGTCTGTCTGTCTAATATATTCACGTGTTCTAAAGATGCCTTGTTAGGGAAAGGTAATGAAATGGTAAATTTGTAATGTGTATGGATTTGTATATTGCCGTGTTTCAGAACGTAACAGGAAAGGGTATAAAGTTCAACTGCAATCAATATTCTGTCGATTTAGCGTTAAACAAAATCCGGTTGGGAAGAGTATCTGGGTCCGTAGCTGCTTTTGTTTGGTTCCAGCAGCGTCTAGAATCGCATAAGCAGAAAAAAACCGAAGAACATCATAGGGTCCCCTTAGGCGTGTGTTTGTAAGTTGATCGTCAGACCATACTTGAAGTAAGGTGGACACTTGGGAGACAGATGCCTGCTCACTGTAACTGATCAGATTATCAAAACACTCTCAAGACACTTCTGACGCGAATATTTTCCATCTTAAAATCGTATTTTTTCTGTTGTATTTTCTCGTGGCGTGCATGTGATGTTAGCAGTAAGTAATATCGACGTTTGGAACAATTTTTTCGTATAAGTGGTTTTCATCCGCCTGGTAAACTGTCACTTCATTTGGTTCTGAGTGAGTGTCCACTGTAATTGTCAACAAACCCAGCGTTTGATATCGAGCGATTTTGCTTTTTAAGCACCATTATGGTCAGGTTTCCGATTTTAGGAAATGTTGTCTTAATCTCCAAGTGGGAATCTTGGGGTTGGGAAGGATGCTGGAAAATAATGTCTAATCTTGTTCATACAGACTGGCCAAACATCGATAAGGCAGGCTCTGTGAAGGGTTGACGCCAGAAATATGTCAAATATAACTTGTGTTTAACCAAAAGCACTAGATGACTAAGTGCAAATAACCTATGCATGATCGGCTATTTTGGTTTTATCGCCACGCGAGATATCGTGGACTTCCGGCAGTGGAACGCCAGGTACAAACAACAAAACGATCATGCTCTGAACTAACACGAGTGTAAAATGGTTGGTCACGTGCATTTGATGCGCGGACGTGAGAGAAAGCAGGTTAATGTTGAATTTAAGATTGTTATTGGCCGTTTGGAGTCTCAAATAAGCAAACATCAAACACGATATCATCACTTTTATTGAAATAAATACATACATTCATCAGATTTCTCTACTACTACTACTACTACTTCTGTTGTTACTAACCCGTGAAGGTCCGGGTTAGAATGAGCCTTCGGTAACCCATGCTTGTTGTAAGAGGCGACTAACGGGATCGGGTGGTCAGGCTCGCTGACTTGGTTAACACATCATCGGTTCCCAATTGCGCAGATCGATGCTCATGCTGCTGACCACAGGATTATTTACAGACCGCCGCCATATAGCTGGAATATTGCTGAGTGCGGCGTAAAACTAAACTCACTCACTCTGCTGCTACTGCTACTGCTACTGCTACTGCTGCTGCTGCCGCTGCTGCTACTGCTACCACTACTACTACTACTACTACTACTACTACTACTACTACTACTACTACTACTACTGCCCTGGTAATGGACCAGGTAAGGGTAGAACACAGATGTAGACTTATATTTGAATATATGGAGTTCAGAGCTGATCCACAAACACTTATGCTGTGCCTGCCATTTGTTACATTGCATGTTTTGTTGATTGGACAAGACAAGAAGTTCAGAATATTAACCCCTCACACAAGGAATCATACAGGCAATAGAGCCCCATTCTTTGTCTCTTTTAACCATAATGAAAAAGATTCAGGACAAAAATGGCCCATATGCGGATTTCGCTTACGAAATGTCACGCTGACACCCGAAGTACCAAGTTGTCCCATTGTTGTTGGTGCCTCAGGTTTGATCCCTCCCACTATCGTGCTGACATGGAAGAGTACCCAGGTTCACAGTTAGGAACAAAGCAACGCTTCTTCCATTCAAATATTCTAAGATGCGCGTGGAGGCGGCAAGAACCCCTAGCCGATCATGAGTCTTACCAGCCTCACTGTGATCAGGTGTTTTATGTATAAAAATGAAAAAGTGAAAGTTGTACCCGTCTCCCAAACAATAAGCAAAGGCAGGTGACTTGTTCACCTGTAAATAATCGAGTCTGGACCAGACACCCCAGTAATCAACAGCATGAGCATCGATCTACGCAATTGGGAGATACGATGACATGTGCGAACCAAGTCAGCGAGCCTGACCGCCCGATCCCGTTAGTCGACAAGCATGGGTTGCTGAAATCAATTGTAACCCGGATCGTCACGAAAACTTTTGATTTTTAAAGTAAAAACGAGCATTATTCACCGTACATCACTTTTGTGCCAATTTTTGCCTTTTTAAGCTGTTTTAGGATTAGTATTAACATATTACGGGGGCGAGAATCGAAACACCGAATTTCCCCTCTCCGAGACGCCCAGACACTCCACCCACCAGACCACGTAGACGGGCAGCCCCAGAACAGACACGACATTGTCTCGCCTGGGTTTGGTTTCTCGATTCTCAGCCACCAAAATCGATGCAGCATGATAGACAAATAGTGACACTGCATTATTCAGAACCAAGTGTTGATACTACACAAAGAATAGCAACTCTGATTACAGTCCCAACAGTACAACAAATATACGCCTATCACAGCCACTGGAGTACATGTGATATGCCTGGAGTAAGGTCTGACGTATCTGGAGCGGACGTTCCGGTAGCATGATGAACTAATATTTAGAGAAACATTAGTAAATATCACTAAAATCTTATTCCGGATTTAACCGTAAGCTAAAATCAACGAGGTTTGTTTGATATGACAATAAATTGCATATGCTTCTTTGATGACAGATTGGCTTACAAGAACTTTGTGTTGTTTACATTTCCATAAAACCCCAAATAGGCCGGTCTCTAGAGGAAAGGCCTTTTAGAGTTGGTCTTCAGCAAACCATACTCTTCGTAAGAGGCGACTTACGGGATCGGAAGGTCAGGCTCGCTGACTTGCTAGACACACGTCATCGAATCCCATTTGCGTAGATGTATGCTCATGCTGTTGATCACTGGTCCAGACTCGATTTTTTATAGATCTCCGCCATATAGCTGGAGTATTGCTGAGCGCGGCGTTAAACCACAAACCAACCCAAACCAAAATCTCTAGGACAATTCCCCACATGGGTACAGTGTGTTAAACTTGTCTTGATATTGCTGCTATATTGCTAAAAGCGGCGTAAAACCATACTCACTTACTCACTCAGGCATCGAACATGGGTTAAGTGTTTCAAGGCAATGTGTTGGCCACTATGCCAGCAGAGACGTTAAGAAACACATAACACACCGTCAAACATCTGGAGGGGCGGTGGGGTAGCCTAGTGGTTAAAGCATTGGCTCGTCACGCCGAAGACCCGGGTTCCAATCCCCACATGGGTACAATGTGTGAAGCCCATTTCTGGTGTCCCCCGCCGTGATTTTGCTGGAATATTGCTAAAAGCGGCGTAAAACCAAACTCAGTCAGTCAGTCAGTCAAACATCTGGATTCATCAAACAACACACAAAACATATGTTCAAACAGTATTTGTTATAACACTGTTATGAAAGGCTTTATTGAGTGAGTGAGTATGGTTTTACACCGCTTTTAGCAATATTCCAGCAATATCACGGCGGGGGACATCAGAAGAGGGCTTCACATATTGTGCCCATGTGGAGAATCGAACCCGGGTCTTCGGCATGACGATGGAACACTTTAACCACTAGGCTACCCGACCGCCCCCTAGGGGTGTGTGTTTTAGACCTGAGACAGGACCACCAGTAGCTATTCACATTGAACTGACTGGATAGTCCACATTGGCGATTGGTGCTTTAACGACATATATCGACATCTTGTCCGACTCTTGTCCATGGGGAACCGTATCGACTTACTACTTAGTGCGAGGGAATTCGAGTGTCAGTATTATCAAATATGTCGAATTCTGTCCGCACTATACTCAGAAAACCTTTCAGCCTTAACTTTCTATGAAAAAAGTGTGAGTGGCGATTGTTTTAGGTGGGGCAGGACACCGTTACTGTTTTAATGAAGACCTGGAATCTGTCAATATAATAAAATATGTTGAATTCTGCCTGGACTATGCTCAGAATTCGAAAACACATAAACAATAACTTTCTATAAATAATGTGTGAGTAGCGATTGGTTTAGGTAGGGCAGGACACCGTTACTGTTTGAATGAAGCCTGTCAATATAATTAGATATGTTGAATTCTGCCTGGACTATGCTCAGAAATCACATAAATGCTAACTTTCTATGAATAATGTGTGAGTGGCGATTGTTTTAGGTAGGGCAGAACACCGTTACTGTTTTAATGAACACCTGGTGTCCTTACTATTTTGTCGTTTACGTCCAATTGAATTAGTTTCGTCAGATAATCGAGACTGGTTATTATCATGCGTTGACGATTTTTATTAAACAAATACATATACTACTCACACTTTGCCAAGGATCACAAAGATCCACATCACTTAAACGTAGAGTTATGATTTGAAATTGTATTCATTTCAAAATGGATACATATTAATATGGTAACACCTCTTTAGGCAAACAGCCACTGTAAACTGACCTTATGCACCTGATACATGAGTAACCATAAAAATGGTTTTCATGGCACCAATCAACCATTTTGCAAATCAAGGAACGAGTCATTGACAAGTACACAACACGGTATGGGATCCACAAGATGAAATGACATACTGAAACCTAGGATCCATGCTTACAATAAGCTTAGATATTTAAACCAAATTTGACCCCACATCATAGCTTTTTTGATGAATCCATGATTTGATCCTTAGCATAGTGTGAATAGTATAATTGGTAAAGATAACAAGCATTAGGACTTCAAGCACCCTTGTTGTCATCGCTGTTCTAAAGTGACCTGTTCATATAACTTTCTCCGCTATGTTGCTTTTTGTGCCCAATAGAATCTGTTTAGAATAACAACGATCGATTATTCTCTGGCGCTAAAGTTGTACATTCTACCATATGAAATGGACGTGCATTCATATGATCAGATATGATATGGATTTGTTTTGGCAACTGGAAACAATTATTTGAAAGATTGTTATAAACATTATCGGGTATATTCACATGCCTATAGAATATGTGTAATTGATCATTTACAGGTTTTAGATGTATATAGATCAGGTACATAAATATGCCTAAACGACAGAGACATGTAAATTACTTAAAAGTCCATGCTTAGCCCTCGTTCATCTTAATCTTAGTCTCGTATTTTGTTAAATTCGACATATTTCCATGACCAAAAATATAGAACAAACTTTATGGATAACAACTTCTTTTATTCGTGAGTGCGACGTTTCGGTACAGATCATATTGTACTTCACAACTTCTAAAATGCCTCTCAAAGAAGTCATGACCAAAAACTACCCGTGAAGGTCCGAGTTAGAATATTGATCTTCAGTCGTAAGAGGCGACTAACGGGATCGGGTGGTCAGGCTCGGTGACTTGGTTGATACATGTCATCGGTTGCCAATCGTGCAGATCGATGCTCATGCTGTTGATCACTGGTTTGTCTGGTCCAGACTCGATTATTTACAGACCGCCTGTATAGCTGGAATATTGCTGAGTGCGGCGTAAAACTAAACTCACTCACTCATGACCAAAAATATTTTATGATATAGGAGGATATAGTCAATCCGGATAGCTCACCTACAAACTATTTATCTAAGTTATTTATTTATCAAGATATTTCAGTGGCTTTGGTACAGGGTGGCTTTAAACAGTAATTCTGCTATATCACCTTGCTTTGGGAGGAAAACCCGAAATATTGCAAGTCTTACATTACGAGCAATGGTATGGCACTGACAAATATAGAAATTTAACCAGAATAAGGCGGGATTCGAACCAAGGTATCAAGAGTGTGGCCACAACTATGCGCACACCACCGAGCCAAACTTTTACTTCTATTAAGTGTGTATCAAAACGTTGTGGAGATGCCGATTGCCTGAGATTGCCCTGAATGATCCAAGTATTGTTATAGAACAATTCACGTCCTTCTCGAACCTTTTGAAAATGAACCTACACGGAAATAAAAACTCCTTGTGAAGTTTAGTACCTTGACTGCAAACATGAATGATTTGCACCGTACGTTTCAAAGCAATTTAAAATAGACTTCAGTTTGCGAAAAAAAATATTCACTTGAAACGCGACATACTTTTAATTGATTATTGATTACTTGCAGAAAGAACTTTCAAACTCTAAAGGGCAAAGAGATACTGAAGGAGGTTTCCCAGTGCAACACCACGTAAAGTAATTCTTAAATGTTACTGAAATTATAATGATTCTAAAATACGTCTTAATGAATTGCAGAAATTGGCACCCTTTCCTAATACTCATGGGGCGGTGGGGTAGCCCAGTGGTTAAAGCGTTCGCTTGTCACACTGAAGACCCGGGTTTAATTCTCCAAATAATTACAAATTGTGTGAAGCCCATTTTTGGTGTCCCCCGTGATATTTGGTTGAATATTGCTAAAATCACTCACACTCACTCCTATTATTCCTGACATAGACGTTTGCTTTCCCTTCCAAAATTGGCAAATGTTTTTCGATATTTTGCTTTATGCATCCGATGTAATATGTTTCATATGATAATCGAGACTGGTTAATCTCTAGTTCCGTCTTTTTAGTGAGTGAGTGAGTGAGTGAGTGAGTGAGTATGGCTTTACGTCGCTTTTAGCAATATTTCAGCAATATCACGGCGGGGAACAACAGAAATGGACTTCACACATTTTACACAGGTGTGGGAATCAAACCCGGGTCTTCGGTGTGACGAGCGAACGCTTTAACCACTGTGCTACCCCACCGCCCCTGACCTTTTTATATTTGGTATAGAAGTACAAGTAACAAGTACAACGCTAAGAGCTGTACGTACACTCACATGTCACAATATCATGTCACGATAGCATGTCACAAAGACATATTCAAGTTACGTCTCGTAAACTTACGTAAACTGTCACGTAGGGTTATATTTCCCAGAATCAAACCTAAAACCATACCAATTTCAGCTATGATTCCATTGCATCCAAGACATTGAGGCGTATGCCGTGACGTCACTGTAGTCTTGTATCCTTCGGAAAAGTCTTTGTCAGGTTGATTCGTATTTCCTTATATATTGTCACAACAAACACTACAATTCACGTGACGTGGCAACAGTATCCAGGCTATGAGTGTACATAGGAGGATTAGACGAAATTGATTAATTGTATTGATCTTTGTCGTTGTTGCTGGAGATGGCTTTTGTTCGAATAACGATTGCAGTGGCAATGTAGATGAAGCGTGAATCAGGAATCGGCTGAAAAGCAGTCCGATTGTCCCTTGGGTCAGTTTTAGGTCAGCTTTGGAAGATAACCAAGGCTATTTGTATGTAGATCTGTTTGATAACCACTACTTGACATCTTGTAGATCTTAAAGTGTTATGCATGTGTTCATTAACTATTACTGGTGTTCTTGAAGGTGTGTTTGCTGGACACGTTGGTCTTAAATGACTGTTAGACCTCCATGCATATATTAAGTGACCATCCCGAGGGTCATGTAGGTCAACTATGCACAGTTGAACGGCCATGCATATGTTTATAAACGCTGCTAGGTGTTCATGTTAAATGCGTGAAGATCCGGGTTAGAATTGATCTTCAGTAACCCATGCTTGTCGGAAGAGACGTCTAACGGGATCGGGTGGTCAGGCTCGATAACTTAGCTGACACATGTCATCGTGTCGCAATTGTGTTGATCGATACTCATGAATATTGCAGCATTAAACAAAACCAAAACCAACCCAAAACATGAATGTAGATATTTAATAACCACTCTTATAGGTCCATGCGATATATTCAGTAACCATTGGTAGTATAGATCTGAAATAACCAACAATAGGCGTTTATGAAGATATTTAGTAATGCTGGATGTGAGTGTAATATTTAGTTTTTCACCGTTAGACATCAGGGAAATCATGCAGATCTCATATAACTACGTGTATTACGAAGCGATCCTGTATACACATAGACAAAATATCGCAACACCCCATATGTGTAAAAGTATCAATATGTAACCATTAATCATAGCATGGGGAATTCGATTTAACACACTATCTGGATATAATGACGCTCAAGGTATAATTGAATGGTAAATCTAAACGCAACCCCCGAAAAAAACGAAGTTGACTAATTTTGTAGTGCTGAAAACTATGGCCGTATGACATTAACAAGTTTGGCCATTTTCTTGATTCTGTCAAACAGTCCTCAAGAAGTCACATAAGTGTCAATAATCAAGAACAGTGTCAATATCCTCCGCCAGCTGCAATAACACCCCTGGCTATCCTCCTCCCTGACTGTTTTCCTCCCTGACTGTGACTTTACGGTATTGCGTTCTGTTGTTGATGGTGGGCTTGTTTCAATACATAATGGAACTCTCTGGCGTATTCTGCGACCCATGGTGTCCCAAACATGCTCTATGGGGTTGAGATCTGGACTCCAGGCGGGCCAATGGCACGTGTACAATGTGGAGTAGCGTTGTCGCTCATGGCCTTGTGTTCAGAGAATGGTCATCTAAATCTGGAACGACAACCCTGTCTGGGATGACAGTGATGTACCGTTGTTCATTCAGATTTTGTCTGATCGTCACAAAGTCAAATTTACACCCATGTGGATCAAATAGTTACTGTTGGAAACCAATGTAGGTCTCAAATAGTCAGTTATGGACACCCATGTAGGTCTCAAATAGTCAGTTATGGACACCCATGTAGATCTCAAATAGTCAGTTATGGACACCCATGTAGGTCTCAAATAGTCAGTTATGGACACCCATGTAGGTTTCAAATAGTCAGTTATGGACACCCATGTAGGTCTCAAATAGTCAGTTATGGACACCCATGTAGATCTCAAATAGTCAGTTATGGACACCCATATAGGTCTCAAATAGTCAGTTATGGACACCCATGTAGGTCTCAAATAGTCAGTTATGGACACCCATATAGGTCTCAAATAGTCAGTTATGGACACCATGTAGGTCTCAAATAGTCAGTTATGGACACGATATAGGTCTCAAATAGTCAGTTATGGACACCCATGTAGATCTCAAATAGTCAGTTATGGACACCATGTAGGTCTCAAATAGTCAGTTATGGACACCCATATAGGTCTCAAATAGTTAGTTATGGACACCCATGTAGGTTTCAAATAGCAGTGGACACCCACGTGGGTTTAAATAGTTAGTAGTGGACACCCATGTATATTTATTTGTTAGGCAATAACCTAGATCTTACAAAAACTCCATTAAGATATTTAGTAACCATGTACATGTACATATATATTAAATATAATATATGATATTTCCAATAACATAAAGGCCATAGCGACTAGTGATGAACACATCCCCATACATATTCAGTATCCCTTCTCTGATGTTCCTGCACAATCCTCCCCTTTATGTCTTTGAGAAGAAATGTACAAATCGATAAATATTCAAAGTTTCTTAAGGTCATTTCAATATCTATTTAGTGCGTGTCTGTCAATCATACTGAAACAAAAAACTGTTTTCAAAAGGATGGTTTACCTTTTTTACTGGTTCCAATACAAAACGTCTAACCTGCCTAGCATTGATCGGCACATTACTGCAGCAGCGAGGGTCAGCTGGCAAACATCAGCAGTCCCGGATAACCACGATAGAAAGCCTTTCAGTGTTGCAGCCAGAAGGAGGCAGGGCGACCACCTCCATGTGAAAATATGTCGTCGGAGTGACAGCTTGTCAGTTTGGATAGAATTGTGAAAAATGTCAGTTTCCCCTTAGCAAAATTCGGGCGCATCGATAGTGATATCGACACATGCTGAGATGGGTGTCGTAACGATATGGCTGAGATATTGCCGATGTGACGATTAATATAAACTCATTCACTGAAATGGGTGATTGCTTATGTCTCGTTTGGACTGGTCAGTTTCAGGTCTCGGAGTATACGACCACGATTGTGAACCATGAAATCGAGTATGGATCACACAATCCAGTGATTGATGATAGGAGAAACTATCCATGCTGTCAGGATTCGCTGACACGCATCAAGCCAGTCACAGTGACCTCTCGATCGATCCAGTCATCGCTTACGGTCAGCAGCTGATATGGACAAATTGTCACACGTAATCCACGCGGGTTTCATATTTAATAGAATCTCAGTTAAGAAAGGGTGTTGCAGACACATTCACCTATGGGGACGAAAAACCAAAGAAGATCATAGATCAAATTACAACGTGGAATCATATATCAAACATCCAAGGAAAAATCATATTCTCTAAACTTGAACAAGTAATGATACAACATGAAATCCATGTTGGTCTTACAAGCCACTGCATGACGCCCATACAGGTCTTACATAGTCACTGTATGACGTGCATATTGTTTTAAGTAGCCACTGCTTGACGTGCATATTGTTTTAAGTAGCCACTGCTTGACGTGCATATTGTTTTAAGTAGCCACTGCTTGACGTGCATATTGTTTTAAGTAGCCACTGCTTGACGTGCATATTGTTTTAAGTAGCCACTGCTTGACGTCCATATTGTTTTAAGTAGCCACCGCTTGACGCATATTGTTTTAAGTAGCCACTGCTTGACGTGCATATTGTTTTAAGTAGCCACTGCTTGACGTGCATATTGTTTTAAGTAGCCACTGCTTGACGTGCATATTGTTTTAAGTAGCCACTGCTTGACGTGCATATTGTTTTAAGTAGCCACTGCTTGACGTGCATATTGTTTTAAGTAGCCACTGCTTGACGTGCATATTGCTTTAAGTAGCCACTGCTTGACGTCCATATTGTTTTAAATAGCCACTGCTTGACGTGCATATTGTTTTAAGTAGTCACTGCTTGACGTCCATATTGTTTTAAGTAGTCTCTGCTTGACGTCCATATTGTTTTAAGTAGCTACTGCTTGACGTCCATATTGTTTTAAGTAGTCACTGCTTGACGTCCATATTGTTTTAAGTAGCCACTGCTTGACGTCCATATTGTTTTAAGTAGCCACTGCTTGACGTGCGTACAGGCCTTAAATAGCCAATGCTTGACGGGCGCACAGGTCTTAAATAGCCACTGCTTGACGTGCGAACAGGTCTTAAATAGCCACTGATTGACGTGCGTACAGGTCTTAAATAGCCACTGCTTGATGTGCGTACATGTCTTAAATAGCCACTGTTTGATGTGCGTACATGTCTTAAATAGCCACTGTTTGATGTGTGTACATGTCTTAAATAGCCACTGTTTGATGTGTGTACATGTCTTAAATAGCCACTGCTTGATGTGGATACATGTCTTAAATAGCTACTGCTTGATGTGCGTACAGGTCTTAAATAGCCACTGCTTGATGTGCGTACAGGTCTTAAATAGCCACTGCTTGATGTGCGTACAGGTCTTAAATAGCCACTGCTTGATGTGCGTACAGGTCTTAAATAGCCACTGCTTGACGTGCGTACAGGTCTTAAATAGCCACTGCTTGATGTGCGTACAGGCCTTAAATGTCTTAAATAGCTACTGCTTGATGTGCGTACAGGTCTTAAATAGCCACTGCTTGATGTGCGTACAGGTCTTAAATAGCCACTGCTTGATGTGCGTACAGGTCTTAAATAGCCACTGCTTGATGTGCGTACAGGCCTTAAAAAGCCACTGCTTGACGTGCGTACAGGCCTTAAATAGCCACTGCATGATGTGCGTACATGTCTTATATAGCCACTGCTTGACGTGCGAACAGGTCTTAAATAGCCACTGCTTGATGTCCAAATTGTTTAAATAGCTAGTGCGAGACATCCATATAGGTCTTAAATAGGCATTGCTTGATTTCCAAATTGGTCTTCAATAGCTTGTGCGAGACGCCAATGTAAGTCTTAAATAACCGGTGCTTGACGTCCACATGAGCTTGAAAGCGTCATAAAACTCGACCCATTCACTCAATAGGTACACCTCAATCTGGCTTCTGTTGAATTCAACAAATTTGAAGATGACGGCAAAATGGCTGAACGGCTCACACAATCCCGCCACCAAACACATGTATTTATCAAAGGAGTAGCACTAGGACATTTTGGACAACTACTGTCACCATCTTTTTTAATTGAATAATTGACTCCCTGATCCTGCAATTGCTGTTGAAATCACCAACCTTTTATTAAACAAATCTTCATTCCCACATGAATCCGGGCTTGATGCTCTGAATCTAGTAGATCAGAAAAAACAATGCATCAATTATACAAAGCAGTATTATTTATCCTGAAAAAATGTTTTAATTTAATTTTTCTGAAATTTACATGAGCACAGTTGATCGATGTTCATTTGATATCTTATCATACTTTCCAACTTTTTTGGCATTTCCCTTTTTATAAAATTCTTATTCATATTTCAGAGATGGGAGTTAATGTTTAAATCTTATCAAGTCGCAGACATTTTAAATTTTGTATTTTGTATCTCATTATTTTTCACTTATGATAAGCAGTAATATCAAATTTCAGTTTAATACCTTAAAAAATGAATGTCTGTTTGGAATATTGGAGTCGTTGTGAATCTTGTAAAGCAGGCTTCACTTACTCACGTACTTATGGAATCGTAGAAGGGACATTGTCGCCCTAAAAACAACAACAACAACACCAACAAAATCATAAAAAAAAAATAAAAAAATAAAAAGTGGCAAAATTAACCAAAGTGCGACAACGCAACATTTTGTCCTTTTGTCGCATTATCGTGCTTTGAATAATATTTTTTTATTGATCCATAGGGCGACATAGCGCCAATTTTCAAGGTGAAAATATGTCGTGTTGTCGCATTGCCGCCCCATCTAAGATGTGTAAAAAAGCCTTAAAATTCGCGACAATGCCCCTTCTAGGATTCCATACGTAGTCAAAAACGTACGCAAGTAGGTAGGCAGGGATGCACACTGGCGGACTCACACTAACGGGATCAGAAATTCCGGAATAAAATATTCGAGCGTTGTGAAATATCTCTGATTCACCTACCGAGACAGATTCGATCGCTGTTGATGATCTCAGCCACTGATTCGTGTGGTCCAGGCGTATTTACAGACAGCCATCCCGTGAATACAGCACTAATTTGGCAATTCAGTATTCCTATGATGAATAATTTTCAATAGATACGTCATTCTTTGTACGTTGATTTCTGCATAAAATAAAATAAATAATATTCTAATAATATTTCTATTGGTGAAATAGGTAGATGAAAAAAAGCTGAATCTATTCAACATTTGTACAATTTTGGTTCTACGGATCAAATTAAATAATAACAAAAATAATGAAATGATACATTTAGAACGTCATGCTGTACTGCACGAAAAATAGCTCACACCCTATCACGGCTTAGGTCTTATGTCATCGTGACCCTCATCTACAAATAGCATCATTGCAATGATTGAGACACCTGGATCCTGTTGGTCTCACTGACAGATTGGTTTGCCTTCTTGCACTGCCTGATGGTTCCATGTCACGAAGGAAATAATTCAAAATGTCTCCCAAGCCTCAGCGTCTGTTGATCAGAGCCAGGTATGAGGGTGTTATCTGCTATGGGACTGGTGAGAGTAAATGCTGCTGTTAACGACTTGTGCTCATGCGATTAGGGAGCGAAAAGCAGAGATATCGTCACTTGTTGGTAAACCGATAACATTGTCAGAGCTGTAATAACAATGGTGGTGATGATGATGACGACGATGACGACGATGATGATGATGACCACGGTGGTTCCATGAGGATGATGGTGATGATGAGATTTCGGGGTTGAATGGTACACAGCCTCCCAAGATAAGACCTGACAATGGCGATGATGATGACGACGACAGGACGATGACAACGACGGCTGTGGTGATGACGACGACGACGACAACGCTGACGACGCTGACGACGACGACGACGACGACGACGATGATGATGATGATGATGATGATGATGATGATGATGATGATGATGATGATGATGATGATGATGATGACCTGGTACACAGCTTCCCAAGATAAGACCCACCAAGAGTGACCAAGACGATACCTGACCTAAGCATTGTTAACTGCCATGGCGGTACTTGACATCAGATCAGATAAGATCGTCATTGCAGGGATCTGGTAGGTCTGAGATACGGATAAACATATAGCGTTTAACTTAATGGAAGGTTAACCTTAAATATCATGTGTGTGAGGTTCGCCGCATTTTTTCAACACGCTGTCAGAGGCAGAATAAGGGGTTTAACGTCGTACTTGAGAATATTTCGCTCATATGACGACGTGCATGCGTGTGTATGTATGTATGTGTGGCTGCTTGTACTAGCCCAGACTGAAGCTGGTTTTATAGTGCTAGCCCACTGAGATACCATGCCGCAGTGAAGCATGAATACCCTACTCAGACACATTATACTGACTCCGAGCCGACCAGTCCTTGTTGTACCCATTAATGCCGAGCGCCAGGTAGGGACCAACAGGTACCATATTTTAACGTCTTTTGGTTTGACGATGAAAAAAATCCATTCACATAATCAAAGGAAATGTACTAGAACCAAGGTCCAGTTTACGATTTCGACTGTCTTAAACATGTGTTCACAAATCTGTGTCAAACAGTGATGCTACTTAATTTATGCGAAAGCAACCCTTAACGAAAGCCTCAAAATCACACAGGCACTAGTGTGGTGGCTGTTACTGAGGCAAGTATGCTTTTACGTTATTGCAAAACCTAGTTAAGCACTCCCTGACATATCTTACGATTGAATGAGCCCTGGGCCCTAATTCTCGAAACGTTCGTAGCCCTAAGAATTCTTGTTGTTTTTTAAATGAGCTATTATCTTCATAAAACACGGATTCCAGTCTTTTCTTATGAGTCAAATTTTGAATGATCGTACAGACACGGTCATGAAATTCAATGGTTTTTAAATGAGAAATGTTTCCATAATGGTCACCACGAGAAGTTTTATGTACGTGTTGAAAAAATTGCATAAATACAGCGGTGCTTGATTAAAGTCTTTGTGTATGTCTTCTTTGTGTATATAGGCTTGCATCATTAAAGGTCACATGCAACCAGAAAAAAAATCAAACATAATTACAAACACAATTATCACTTATTCATGACATATAATATACATTGCTGGTTATGAGGCAAAACCAGAACAAGTTAAAAAAAAACATCCAAATTATACAAAATTATGAAACGCTTTGAAAGTACAATCGCAAATCAAAAGTGCAATATCAGTTTTTGTACTTGCTGGTTTTACTTACAATCCCAAGAAACGTTTACTTCCCTCTAAACGAAGCAGCCGGGATACCGAACCCAGTCAGAGCGGGTGGGTGTGCACTCAAGTGTAACGGCTGGTTCATTTGCAGATGCCGCCCTCACGGCTCATTGTGTGTGTATATATATAGATGTTGGGTTTTGTAAATACATGCTCATTTTTTGTGTATAACATTTTGCAATCAACAGACATCATAACATGTCATGTGTACAAGTATCACACCTGCCTGTCTGTGTAATTACATAATGTGACGGAGACCGAACTCGGGCCATAAATCAATGCGTTTTGTTTATGGTGTATAGCCTGATAGGTGTTAAGTTCAAATTGCATGTGGTCAGTGATTGAAATTGTG
Organism: Haliotis rubra; assembly: GCF_003918875.1. Lineage (NCBI taxonomy): Eukaryota > Metazoa > Mollusca > Gastropoda > Lepetellida > Haliotidae > Haliotis > Haliotis rubra. The sequence goes on from NW_025767457.1 coordinate 2,532,978, forward strand.
TATTGAATATTGTCATTAGCAGACGGGCAGGCAGACACATAGGTGCCAATAAAACAGACATTGAGTTTTGTCTGTGACAACGACATATCTATATCACAGTTAGAAATTCTGTCGACGCTAAATAATGACATTGCTTTTAAGTATCGAACTGAGAAAGTGACTCGGTAAGAAGAACGTGTGGTGAAATAGACAAATGAAATTATATAAACAGTTAAATCGGTAATCTACTGTAATAACATATAAAAAGCTCGCGCCTGTGAAATATCAACAAAACATTAGAAAAATAGCTCACACCAAAGCCTTCACCGAATATTCACCGGACAACCCGCTTCCAAGCTCCGCGAACCTATTTCACTGCGCATGTGCTATGAGCGCAGCCCAGCTGTTGAAACCACTTCAATTCCCCCAAGCGCTGGGGGGAAAGTTAGTGAATCGTTTGAACTACGATTTCGCGCGGGTTTTTTCATCGCGTTATTTTTCAACTTTATAAGTTGAATTTGCATTTTTGATGATTTGTTTCGGTAAGTCCATACCGAAAGGTATCAGAATCTACGCTGCATGTGACCTTTAAAGTTGTTTAAGAAATGAATGGATCTGGTGGATGAGTTACCCGAATCAAAATAAAATATTGCAGAAAATACTTTATTTAATGTAAACTCGATGTCTGAAAATTTATAAGCTTTCATTTCCCATTGTTGTCAATGTTCCGCATTAGATAACGTAAGCAGATATGGCGGTATCGAGGGCTGTCAGGCTAAAAAAGGGTTGAGTTTCGTGCCATTTGTTCAGGTCAAGATCATTACGAGATTACACATGCATCTGGAACTACTCGTATTAATTAATAAAGGTGTTCAGTGATTCCAAATAGAATAAGTTTATCAGGTTTGAATAGACAGACAGGAAACGTGTACCATTCTTATTAACCGCAGGACTTCCCAGGGTGATGCCCCTTGTACACGGTGACGAGAGCGTGACTGGTATGTGTGGGTGGTTGCTGTTACAGTCGTCCCCTGGCCTTTCCTTGATCTGAGTATTCCGAGGGTGCTGGAGAGTTAATAAGTAAGTTAATAAGTATTGCTGACACTTGGTATATGGTGAAGAACAGATAACACGTTGTCCTGGGTGTATGTTAGTACAGAAAACACGGGCTTCTGGGTGTATTTGAGTACCGATAACACATGGTCCCTGTGTGTATTTAAGTACAGAAAACGTGATTTTGGGTTATCTAAGGACCAGAAAAACCTGGGTGTATTTAAGTACAGATAACATGTGGTCCTGGGCGAATTTTAGAACAGATAACACACGAGGTAGTCAAGTGGCTGAAGCAGTGTTTGCGTGTCGTGACATGCTAATGCGTCCATAGTTGGTGTGCTCCGTCGTAGTACTACTGGAATATTTCTTAAAGTGGCGTAACACATACAAAGTCACTCTCAGACTATCCTACCCCTATGTGACAAGTGTACAGCGACAAGCACTGATCGTAAGAGGCGCCCAAATGGACAGGTGACGGGTGGACGTGGCTGATGGAGTCTCATCGAAAACTCTTGGTTACGGTCCTCATGGCACAGGAGTATGACACATGAAACCCAAATAACACAGGAGTATGACACATGACACCCTAATAACACAGGAGTACTGATAATCGGGGAGTCCTAATGACCCGGAAGCCCTATGACCCGAGAGTCCTAATGACCCGGAAGTAGTCTCGACGACGCAACAGGTACATCCGGTTAGTGAAACTCGATTCACCGATGTCAGTACATATCCTGCACCCAAGGATGACTATATTCAACCTGAATTAACCAACGTTAACATACCCTAGGGCATTATCAGAAACAGACCGCATAAAATGCATCCGTGGATATTTTAGCTATACAGAATGGCGGCCGAAACACCACAGTCATGTGTATTTCAACCACGAGGGGATTATATTTCTTACTAGGCTGCAATAATACCTTTTTAAATACCTGTAAAACGGAAAAGGTTCAAGGTAACGCGAAGTACATGAAACTCATCATGACAATTTCTGATTCTAAGGATTAATTTAAAAAAATCAAAAGTAATGTTTCTCTGACATATATAAGAAATCATAGATGGTATCAATGCCAAGTTAATTTATCTTCATTAAAACGATTTTTGGTTCTTCACTCAATCAATAAAGGAAACGAAACAGCTTTAACGATGACGTCACTTGGAGGCTGCTAAACAGTGTAACAGTAGGTATGGACAACTTAGACCAACCAAAGTATGACGTAAATCGGTTAACACGTGCTAACATTGGTCAATCATTTGTTAAATTGGTCATACCTTGGTCAGCATGATTTCGCGTAGGTCGTCCTGAGTTTTGAAATCGAACGCAAGCTGTATTCATAACAGTACCATCCAATTAGTTCATTCCATCTTGATGATCCAGTTCGATCTGGCCACAACCGATCGCAACCAATCACTACAGAGCTGTACCAGTCAAAGACAGATTTGACATCCGTCTAGACCTCCAGTGAAAACATCAGCCTAGACCTTCAGTGAAGACATCCGTCTAAACCTCTAGTGAAGAAAGACAAAAGGCTGCCACAACAAACCAATCTTCCTGTAAATGTCTGCAATGACATTTCCCTGAATAGTTTTGAAAAGAGTTTCGCAATCGCGTGAGTAATTCAATACAAAATGCGCGCGATTTTCCTTTAAGTAGTTCAATTTTTTGTAACATGAAAATTCGGTTATAGTGTAAGTTACGGTTGTTCAAGAATAATTGCTTCCAGTCAAGTTTGTCTTTGTCCCTGGAGTTAAATTACAAACGATTTGTTGCCGTCAGCGCCACCTGGGAGGAACGAGGTAACTAAGACACCGGGTGTTATTTCTTCACTCGGGGCAGATAATTATCAGCCTGTTTAAGAGTTCAGACACACTGTATGTTAATCTGAACAGATAAGTTAACTGGAAACCAGTCCAAAACAGAGCTCAGTGTGAAATCAACAACCAACAGAGAAATGTGATATAATCAACAATAGTGTATTCTAAACTTTAAAAAGTTTACAAATCACAACATAGGAGACACAGTATCAGTACAAAATATAGTGAATGGGTGAATTCAGTTTGGATGACAATGAAGGATAGTAATATTAATGACGTTAATAGCCATAAACATTTGGGACTTACTTTACAGCACGATTGTTCCTGGACTGACCATGTTAACTGTATCGCTAAAAAGGTTGCACCCATGGTAAACTGTCTTAGAGGTTTTAAATATCGTCTCTCACGTAGAACTTTACAAACAATGTACAAACAATTTATCTTAACTATTTTCGACTATTGTTGTCACATGTGGGACAATTGTACCAAACAGCAAGCACTAACACTGGAAAAACTAAATTTTGATGCACTTAGAACTATTTGCGGTGCTGTTCGCGGCACGAGTCACAACAGAATTTATGATGAGACAAATTTCCAACCACTATGTACTCGACGATACATCCAAAAACTAACGTTTTTTCTATAAGATGGTTAATAATTTAACTCCAAAATATCTGAGCGATCTCGTCCCTCCTAAGGTATCTGACACAACAAGCTACATTTTCCGAGACCGTTTGAAGCTCCAAACTATCGATAGTAAAAGTGCAAACTATGCTAAGTCATTTCTCCCAGATACAGTAAGATTGTGGAATTGTTTGTCTACCGATTATAGAGAAACGGCTACTTTGGGTAGTTTTAAGAAACAGATTAATGGGTCAAATAATAATAGTCAAAATTACTTCAATTTAAGCTTTGGAACAAGATTCTGTCAGATTATCCATTCACGCCTCAGGCTCGGTTGCAGCGATTTAAACGCACATAAATATCAACGATTTATATCTTCAAATCCCTCGTGTTCTTGTGGCTACTGTTACGAAGATCCAATTCACTATTTCTTTTCGTGCGTTAATTACAGTGACATAAGACATAAAATGCACTTCTATACTAAAGGATATGACATCAAATCAATACTATACGGCCACTCTAATGGATCTACTAAAGGTAATCTTGAATTATTAGAATCTATCCATTCTTTAATTGTACTGTCAGGCAGATTTGCGTTGTAATAGTAAAAACGAAATTGCACTTACTATTAAGTATTTTCCGACACTAATGGTTCTAACGTTAAAAGCGGCTATATTACAGTTTATGATTGTTACATTTCCAGAAAGCTATTGTTTATTGTTTATCGTTTGTTAATATCATGCTTTTCTCCGCACGATTATTATATCTATAATTTATCTGTATTCCGGAGCGGTCGGTATTCAGATAAGCACCATACTGCTTGTTTACCAACCCGGTTCCTCTTTTGGAAATAAATATGTTTAAACCAAAATATTTCTAAAAATTTAATAGAATGTATAATTTAGGTTCTGGTATTGATTTCTATTATCTAAAATATCTGTGAAATACAGAAGTATGTTTTACATCAAGTATGGACTTGGGTGCCAAAGCTACTGCTACGTAATAATCCCAAATTCTTTGGATATCCATTATATGAAAATCCGGTTTGAAACAATAACATATCAACATGAGTGACCAAACTGAGTCCTCCATCCAAATAAGTACAAATGGTATGTGTACACATGGAAATGTCACCAATTTGGTTTAGTGTCACTACAGCCTGGCGTATTCGACATAGCACATCTGCCAGGATGCTGGACGGGGTACGGACTCTGATGTAAAGGTGCACATTTCTGCAACATTTCCAAATTTGCCCATCCAAGGCATACATTAGAGTAAAACCTAATTGGAATTGAATGTATTTACATCAATACCAGGAATGTTCCAAACTTCAAGAATTGACTTTTTTTTTCTGATAAGAATGAATAATGTATGGTAGACACAGTTATCAGACATCTCATTTCTCATTAACTGTTTATGAAGCTACACAGTGTCACCGAGATTCAGTTTAAACTTATTATTAACCAGTAACTGGAAATATATTACATCAAATAACATTGTCTATACTACTTTGTACATTTGCTCTAATATGTCCCATCATACTGAATTGTTAATGGTCATTTTCATAAGAGAACACCGCTTGCATTTTCTGTGAAAATGTGTTAATGTGTAAAATATACTATTCACACTTTACTAAGGATCAAATCATTGATTCAACAGAACACTAAGATGTGGGGTCAAATTTGTTATAAATATCTAAGCTTATTGTAAGCATGGATCCTAGGTTTCAGTATGTCATTTCATCTTGTGGATCCCATACCGGTATTGACAGGTGTTGTTTATTTGTCAGTGACTCGTTCCATGACTTGCAAAATGATTGGTGCCATGAAAACCATTTTTATGGTTACTCATGTATCAAGTGCATCAGGTTAGAATAATGTGGCTGTCTGCCTAAAGGGGGGTTACCATATTATTTTTTATCCAGTTTTAAATGGGTACAATTTCAAATAATAAACCTACTTTTAAGTAAACTTGTGAATTTTTGTGATCCATATCAAAGTGTGACTAGTATAGGAGCTTGAGATTGTTGTAAAACCCAAAAGGAACAGAGACTTGGTTTAATTGAACACGTTATGACAAATATAACACTTGCAAGGTTCTCAACATCCCAAAGTCTCAAAGGTTTTGAACATAAACACGAACTTTACAAGTAGATCTACTGGTATTATAATCCTTACTTCAAATTTTAACTCATGAGTCTTGGGGGAATTTTGACAAGCATAATCTTGAAATGTCGTTTGACCAATCACATGTTCGCACTTAAAAATGTAACCTTTTTACAGGGTACTAGCGAAGGTGACACCTGATTTTAATCTGAGTGTAAAACATTATATTTACAACATAGATAAGACCACTTTATTATTAAATACGTCAACAATATCTACTCGATCTTCAACTGGATTACTGATACTGACACTTCTTTTTACGACACATGATATCGAACCTGCTTAATTATCTGAGCTTATGAACTGATTGCAGTCACAAACATTTTCTATTTTCTACGTGTACCTTAGGTATGAATTCAAATAGGTATTGTCAAAATAGGTGTGGAGTATATTCCGACTGGAACGTGAGAAAGCTGGAATCCGAATTAAAAGAGGGTATAACAAGAATGTCATGAATCCGAATTAAAAAGATATTATAGCAAGAATGTGCATGTTAACACTTTCTACAGCTGTAGTTCACACCGGAAATCATTAATACACTGTAAGTTTTGTTTTGTACAGCTAATGGTATTTCCGTAGCAATGATCAGTCAGATAACTCTTACACTTGTGTCAGATAAGTCTTACAATTGTGTCAGATAGCCGCTTTTCTTACAATTGTGTCAGATAACTCTTACAATTGTGTCAGATAACTCTTACAATTGTGTCAGATAACAATGATCAGTCAGATAACTCTTACAATTGTGTCAGATAACTCTTACAATTGTGTCAGATAACTCTTACAATTGTGTCAGATAGCTCTTACAATTGTGTAAGTGTAATTTTCATAAGCAGTGTACATAAGGTCAGTTATTTAAAATGCAATGTAATTTCATAACAACAGGTCTTAAAGCTATTACCTACTGACCAGAAAGTCTTATTAGCGCCAAGCACTCGGATGTACCAATAATACCCATCTTACAAATGTCTATTACTCATCGTCCTACACAACATGGTAAATTCTAAAGAAAACAGAATGCCCGATGCACAAGTATACACCCTATATAAGAACCTTTTAAACAGACATTACGTGTGGGTCAAGAAAGCTCTTTACATTGTAGCTGCTCAGTCATGGGTATCACTTCACCATGTGTTTCCAATGATCTCAGTACGAATGGCGTGGTCGGAGGCGCTAATGAGCCAGATGTTACAGTTATATTACCGAACCATTGAAATACATGTTAATATAGTGTCAGTGTAATGACTCTCCATTTTCCCATTACTAATTACTTATACGTGTAATAATTACATGACAAACCTAACCCTGGTCATACGAGATTTAAAGGGTATTAAAATCCATGTCCTACATTCACATCATTTACGCTTGTTACACACATGAAAACACATGAAAACAATGGCCAGATTTACATACTTATGAAACACATATAAATACAGAGTTGAGTGTGTGACAGCCAAATGACCCGTGGATTACAAGCGTTGTTCATATGGCTCAAAATAACACTGCCATGAACATTTTTACGACCTTATACCCCGGATTGAAAAACATTAATTCTTGAAATTTCAACATTCAAAGCCTATTGAACTATTCTTTCCAAGTTTTAACTTTATCATGAACTACTTTTTCAACCCAGAAACGTTTCTAAATATTCCTTATGTGGTCTGTGAAATTACAAATTCATTTCATAATTATGTTGTGTTAAATAAGAAGTTGTGAATCTTGTTCCGTGGTGGCTTTTGCAAACGAAGACCCGAATAACATATTATAAAATTCAAATCCTATCTCAACTCTCTAAATGAAGAAAGGAAACAGTATTTACCTAGGCAAATTTGTATTTATCATTCGAAAGAGCGGTTCTACAAACCTATTTCTGCCTCTTGCTACAACGAACTAAAGTTGTTAATGAAGTTCTGTAATGAAGCTGTAAAATATAGAAGTTATTAATGACATGGAAATAAAATTGAATGTTTATACAACTCCATGTATCTGTTTCATCATTTATCACCATCTACTTTTAATACTAGTGTATATGCTTATAATTTGCCCCCACTTCAATAAATACTATCGTATCTGTTTGTCATTTTCACCAGTTTCTAGAAATACATTCGCATCTATTTATCATTCATCACCACTTTCTGTAAATACTATCGTATCTCTTTATCATTCGTCACCACTTTCTGTAAATATCGTATCTGTTTATCTTTTGTCACCACTTTCTATAATTATTACCTTCGTATCTGTTTATCATTTATCACCACTTTCTATGATAATTGATACCGTATCTGTTTATCATTTCTTCCTTCATTTCTTTGGGTGGCATTTTAGAAGTAGAATATTGAAAAAACTTCATGGATAACAACTTCCTCTATTTCATGAATGCGACGTTTCGATACATATTCTTATACCGTTGTAATCATTTGTCACCACTTTAAATGAATACTATCGTATCTGTTTATCACTCGTCATCACTTTCTGTAAGTACTATCGTATCTGTTTATCATTAGTCACCACTTTCTGTAAATACTATCGTATCTGTTTATCATTCGTCACCACTTTCTGTAAATACTATCGTATGTTTATCATTCATCACCACTTTCTATAAATACTATCGTATCTGTTTATCACTCGTCACCACTTTCTGTACATACTCTCGTATCTGTTTGTCACTCGTCGCCACTTTCTGCGAATGCTCTCGTATCTGTTTATCACTCGTCGCCACTTTCTGTAAATATTATCGTATCTGTTTATAATTCGTCACCACTTTCTGTAAATACTAATGACCACTTTCTGTAAATACTATCATATCTCTTTATCACTCGTTACCACTTTCTGTAAACACTATCGTATCTGTTTATTAATCGTCACCACCTTTTGTAATTAATATTGTATCAGGGACCATGTCCTTTCATGCAATAAATATGATTAATTTCCTAATCAAGCTTTTCGTTTGTCACTTAATGCATATTGTCAGGTTAGCTTCAGACGAGATGTTTATAGCCATAACGTTCATCTCAAGCCAATGTTAATACAAACTGCGCGATGGCTTTTCACTGTAATGAGTTCACATATTATGCCAAAGAAACGGCGGTATATCTTGTTTTCAATTTAGCGGCATAGACTGAAATAATAAAACCACACTGACAAAGAATTCAAGTAATCAATGTATGGAAAGTAACATAAAACTGTTATGCAATTTTGTCGATGGTGTGAAACCCGATATGATGTGGCCTTGATTAGCTGAGACACACAAGTTCTGATAAAGCCGTACGTTGACTGATTTCGGCAATAACCCCCTCACTAACTCATTCGAACTCCATCTTTCATCGAACACATAAGATATTAAACGATATTGAATAATAGAACCCTTTCAGTGTTTATGGTCACAATCACCGCTTTGATCAATTCCTTTCCGCAGTTTCACCGTAATCGATAACATGGCGACTTCTACCCGCCTGCTTATTGAATTGACTGAACTATTGAATTATCCTTCAAAACAACATGTTTTATACTAATGAAAGATGTCAATAATTCCCAACAACAAACCAAGGGAACAAAACCCTCCACACCTTATTTCCCCTACTACCGTCCCATGGCCTGACATGCTGGTTGTATGGATTACCCTGGGTTGTTGTAGTCCCGTAGGCAGGGAGTTGTACTCTGCACCAGAGACCTGGTGCCGTCGTCATTGATTGAGCCGATCTCACGAAGGTTTCCGCAGCAGCGGTAGCGTTGTCACTGTCATTGTAACACGACACCACGGTAGAGGTCTGACGGTGTTGTTCCCGAGGTGGAGTTGACACCATTGTTGTCAACACAACGTTGTCATTGCGGACTCAGGAATTAATCAGCATCTACCTATATTGATAACGGTATGGAAGTCTTGGATTCTTAACAGGACCACTACAATTTCAGGGACGGCTTGCTGTAAGCCAGTGCTTCTGAACGGTAGGTGGGTGGTGGATTAGGGCCGTGTTGTTTCGTGTTAATTAATACTTATTATCGGATTATGATATAATATTACGAGAAATCAGCTTTAGGATTTGTTTCGTCAAGGTATATTGTTTAATATAACAAAGTGACGTATGTTGGTGAACCGCTGGAGTCGACTTGCGTGCCCACTGTTAAACAAGGCATTGGAGGTGTGCATGATTTGTCTGTTTGGTACAATTGGATTCTAGGACTTTACCTAGTCTGTGTTACACAAGGTACGGTAGATGTCCTTGGTGTAATTTGTTAGGAACAAGTGAACCCCTGGAGTCGACGTACGTGGCCATTATTAAACAAGGTCCTGGATGCGGATATGCTTGCTTGTATTAGACTCAATTTACTTCCAGGACACAGACTTGGTCTGTGTTAAACATGAATCTGGATTCAACAGGATACTTTATGAAGGGTAGGTTCTGGTAGCGGGATATGTAAACGCTTGTGTCTGTTACAAGGTGGAAATCTTTGACCTTTCATAACGTGGTTAAAGATGCTTTGTTATTTCAGTGTGGATGCTTTACTGTCTATGATCTTTATGCATTTTTTATGATCATAAATATTTCGAGGTTAGTTAAAACGAAACCCGTGTCAGCATACACGTGTTCTCGGGTATGAAGACTTAACACTGAACGATGCATAGTATATTTACACAACATCTACACACAAACTGCCGGTCAAACAAAAGTACGCACCCATGCTGGATGGTAGCTAAACAAACAAACAAACAAACAAACAAACAAACAAACAAACAAACAAACAAACAAGAAAAGGTCATACGATGGTGATGTTTTTGATGGTGTATTGATGGGCATCGTAGTAGTGTTTTGCACCATTGACTTCTGTGGCTTCCAGACTATAATTATAGTGACATGTCTAATTGTGTAAGTCAAATCCAATTTTACTTTCTTTTGCTCTGCAGTTTCGATCACAAGAATATATGACAGCAATAAGGAAACAGTTATTAACACATATACTCATGCCAATAATGGTTGTCACATCCCTCACTACACCCACCACACGACCCCTCTCCAAAAAAAATTGAAGGGGGTGACAACCATTATTGGCATGAGTATATTTGCCAAGGCATTCTGTATGCACATTAAGCGACTGAAATAGAAATAGAATTAATGCAACTTGCAATTTCGTTCTGCTGGAAATCTTTTAAGAGTAGCTATAAATTTTTCTTCAAGCTTACAATGTTAACTGTAGAACACAAGTTAAGGTCAAAGTGTAAAAGGACATGTTTAAATGTATATTGTGTTATCGATACTATGCACAGAACCTACAAGGTAGAAAACACCTCACTATTGTTTAATTGTATCATTAGAAGGTTATTGTATAATATACCAATAAAACAGATTGGAGTTTTTCGAGTGGATTATGACAATGTCTAAACAAATACGTGTTTTATACTGTTAAATATCTTTTGATATGGCATATCTCCTCATTATTAATAGACAGCCATCAATGGTAAATCGAGACACAATAATAACCGATGGAACCAATGGAACAAAGGTATTGAGTGAGTAAGCTCATGTTCTTATAATATAACTGTTTATAAAGGTGTCCGGGTTGATGTTTAAAATGTCAACGAAAGAGGATAATCAGTCTCAGTGTGTCGGAACAGATACCATTGGCGAAAAAGGGCAATTTGGGGTGACAATTATATAAATTGATCGCTAAAACTACGGGATGACACCTGAATTAAGTGTTGATATGTTCTGATCAAGCGGTAGCACAACCCTCGCACAATTTAGCCATGACACGATAATGGGAAAATGAGATGTACAGATTCATTCACCTCCGAAACGGAACAATTAAACATCGGACCATTATAGAAGGAGATATATGTTGTTTACATCCCAAACACTACCCGGGGCGTCACAAATGGAATAAGCCTTGCGCTGTGATTGATTGAAATATACACCATAACTACATGGTAATTCCGTGCTTGAACATTAGCCAAACACCTTTATTCTGTTCATAAGTATTATGTACTGAAAGGCGCAGGTCGACTCATTACAGCTGTCATTGATTGCTAATTCCCTTTCTACAGTCCAATGACTTTGCACAAAGCCCTTATGGGACCCCATTATAATCATGCACCCACATAAAGACCTTTGTCTTATTCGGGTGACTGCAAAGCTTGTGCGTTCCAGTAATTTTCGCACCGGTGAGGGATATTTCCTGTAGATTATTTAATGGCGTATAGTAAAGGTGCATTTATCAATGTATAGATATGTATTTATTCATCTGTATAGTCGCGATCTTTATTAGGCTTTAATATATTTTTATGCCTCAAAAATGAAACATACAACTTTATGGTTGACAACTTATTTATAGCATAGAGCGACGTTTTCATACGAGTTATATTAACTGTTATTTCTAACCCTGAGAACAATAAGATAAACATTGAAGAATAAACATAAAACATACTGATAAACAGGCATAACAATAATTGTTTGATCGTCATTCTAGAAGTTGGTGACTCAAAATGGATGGTTTGATCGGGTTGTTGTTTTACGCCGACTCAGCAATATTCCAGCTTTATGGTGGGAGTCTGAGCAAACGATGACATGTGTCAACTAGTCAGCGAACCTGACCACCCGATCCCGTTAGTCGCCTCTTACGACAAGCATGGGTTACTGAAGGTTCATTCTAACCCGGACCTTCACGGGTAAATATGGGCAGGAAAGACATTATAGCACCCTCTTGTTACAGAAAACCTCTTTTTCATGTTTAAAGCCGCAGCAATATTCAAGCTAAATGAAAGCGATCTGTTAATAATCGAGTCTGGACCAGAAATACCAGTGATTAACATCATGAACATCGATTCCTCATGTAAGACTTTATGTACGATAGAAAGAAACGCATAACCAGAAATCTGTTGCGAAAATGTTGTATTTTCAAACATGTATAACTCGTCCACAAATAGACTTTAGTACATGAATTTTTACATCAGTTTAGAAGAAGGTAATGTCTATACAACCAAGTGGATAATTTTAGATAACGGAGACGTTGAGCGCGATGGTGACTACGTAGCATGGTCCCGACGTCGGGTCTCCTGGCTCTCAGTCCAATCTTTCTCAACCTGTTCCGTACAGTTTGACCGGTTATCCTCCGAAGTCCAGGCACCCTGGCTGCTGTGCTCTCACCCGTGGCAGTACGATCACGCAAATGTAGTACCCGGATGTACCGATCTTGGGCTGCTGTGGTGACTCGAGGTCTGCCTCGTACGGGGACGGTCATTTGTTATACCTGTTTGGTTGTAACGAGCTGCAAGCCGCGATATCGTGCTCAGACTAACATTCAGACGCCTGGCAACATAAAATTGGTAATCTCCAGCGTGCATTCTTTCAATGACGATGTTCCGTGTCGCAGCGTCAAGACGTGGCGTAGTGATTTGACCTTGAAACTCCTTCAAAACGAATGCTGATTCTCGAAAGTAATCTGGATTTTTATAGCCAGACAGTGCATGCTCTTTGCTTCACAATTTCAACTGGAAGGTGATTTCTGTTGCGTTGTGGTGATGCCTTTTTAATCCTTGTAAGAAATCTCATCAAAATCAACATTTTCAGGTAAAGTCGATTTTTCACTTGTGCAATAGTGTAAAATCATGTTATCAACACTTGTGTTGCATATTTTGACGATTGTTTGAACACAATTGGTATTTAATAGAGTTTACAAATACAAAACGCCTATGCGTTTCTTTTTTGGGATAGTATATTATCGTCACTTTTGCTGCAGAAATGTGAAAAATCGAATTAACTCACAAGCTCGTATTGTACTCACTATATCAGTATTAAATTGTTAAATTAAGTGTTGAAATGCTATAATTATCTATTTAGATTTCAAGTATATTTAGTAGATAACTTATCAGTTAAGACAATATGTTATTTATGTATTAAGTACTCATCTTTCAGCTTTTAATCTATAAACATAACTCTGTTTATAGTTTTTACAATATTTAAATGTTCTAGATATCTGATTATCCTTGCATATTTTGAGAACTTTTTTATCAAATGCATAAAAAATGATCTATGTTTTACTTTGTCTGTTCAACGCCGTCAAAACGAAGTCGAGTACTTGTCTGCCTGAATATAATCATCATTTTAGATTTTCTGCAAACAAAATGCACATTAATTATCCATGAACAACGAACAACGGGCTTTTGGTTTGAAAATGTCAACATACCAACTGAATATCAGATGATTCAATTTTTAATCCAGGAATTGCACTGAAAGAAAACATTCGCAGGAACTAATCATAATTAAATAAAATAACTCGACAAATGTTTTCAGGTATTTTAACCAAACACGGTTTAGGATGTCAGTATATCCCCATAGAACCCAGTAAAAACATGTGGATTGCAGGTTCAAACATAGGGTAGCCATGGGTAACCTAGACTAAGGCACCCATGACGTCAACGCCCAAAATGCAGTATTAGGCAACAGTCATCCCCTAGTGCTGCCCGTTTTGTGTCCTTCAAATACCTTTGCCCCATGACATAAAAAAGGGTAGCCTAGTAGTTAAAGCGTTCGCTCGTCCCGCCGAAGAGCCGGGTTTGATTCCCCACGTGGGTACAATGTATGAAACCAATCTCTGGTGTCTTCCGCCGTGATACTGCTGGAATATTGCTAAAAGCGGTGTAAAACAAAACTCTCACTCGCAAACTAAACGCCAGAAGTATAAACACCCTGAATCAGATACAAAATAGGAAATCCCCAAACCCCAAACCAGGATCTGAGAATATAATGGGTGCCATCCGTTCATAATGTTTGCATTAATGGAAGGCTTGTATATTTCTACTATCTGTAATATAGAATAACCGTATAGACGGAAACTGCCTCGTTGAATAGGACTGGGGTATAATCGCTCGCGTTGAATAAGTTATTAGAGAAACTCAGCGTTTTGACGACGACTTCATCAATTATACAATGTGCGTTGGCACCAAACGTCATAGAACCCAGTTTCAGGTACTTACAGCATACTGCAAACATTGTACTCATGTTTCTATGGGTCATTGGGTCTGAGGCAGGCACTGAGACCCAAGAGGATCCGTGATTAGATTTGGTCTTCAGCAACCCACGCTTCTCGTAAACATAAACAATTTTGATAAAATAGGGATGACATACAAGTTAGAGAATCCACTCCACGATTCTTATTCATGAGACCCGTGACGATCCGGGCTAGAATTGATCTTCAGTAACCCATGCTTGTCGTAAGAGGCGACTTACGGTATCGGATGGTCAGGCTGGCGAACTGGGTTGATGCATGTCATCGGTTCCCAATTGTACAGATCGATGCGCATGGTGTCTAGCATTTGACCGCCGTTGTTAAACAAACAAGCTTTGTTCTGATGAACGTTTGTTACATCATTCTGATTTTAACCCTTCTCCGTCAGCAGCATAGCAGCACTTAGGTATGGAATCTTACAAGGGACATTGTCGTGTTGTAATTTTGAGCTCTTTAGGTTGTTTTTGGTTGAGAGAGAACGCGACAACGCGACCAACGCGACAATGACCCTTCTAGGATTCCATATTTGTTGGTTCTACGAAAATGGTAAACGGTTAAGAGGTATTAAGATTTACTGTATCAGGCTGAAACCGAAGAAGCCTAATCACGAATACAAGCTTACAGCCGTGGTGTTATGTTTCTGGGGGTTTCCTTTAATTAGCATGCCGCTATGAATATCATAACAAAAGTGACATCGGATCAGGGATGCTTAAACGTTTGTTGACCTAGATGATCGGATAGAGAACGTGTCTACGTCGATCAAATGATATCCATTTAACATGAAGCCATAAATTGTATAGTTTTATTGAGAAAATGATACAAAATATTTTACTTGGGATGATATGATAATATTCACATATTTGCGTGTATTTCAACCAACACACATGAACGTACACACAGACGCACCTCCCCGTGCTGCTCTGTTAGTGCTGGGATAACGCCTCGAAGTAGAACATACCTTTCCACGATACACTTCCCTTCGTTAAAACAATTTTACGATTCCGGAAAGACAGTGTGTATTTTTCGCCTCACCCTAACCTCCTAACACCTTCGCTTTGATCACATACAGACCTAAACGATTCTCTTCAGTAGAGCTGATCGATACGCTGAATATTTGTTGATGTAGTTTAAGGGGTATATGAAATGTATTGATTGTATTTTGCCAAGCGACCAGCCCATTGTATGGGGGCGTCCGTGCTGAAGGAAGTCTGGCCTCCATGTTTTGTCCTCATCACATTAGACAGCATGGTTTAGAAATATAAATGATATATATACTAGAAACGGGTTATCAATTGATTGAATCAATAGCATACAGCCGCCGCATCAGGTACAGCATCATCTCTCTCGTCATCTGTGTGAGTTTCACTACCTACAGAAAGACACTACCCGTGTGCTGTGGATACGAGGCCCATGTATCGATCTCAATGGCATCATCATTGAACTTTTAAAGGCCAACCGTATTGGTATTGATTTCAATACAATGGTATGCGAATTTATCTTTTATAAACTTTAGCTTTGGTGCCACTGTTTAGGTAACACAGACGTGTTTTGGTACCATTGTTGTTTACGTTCATTCAACCCATCATTCAAAACGTTAAGCCATCAAGTGCAACTGACTGTGACGATTGCGTCTAAATGGTTTGAAGGTATATGAATCGATTTCTTTCTGTTTTTCTCAGATGAACCAAACGGCGAAGACCACGTTATCCACTGAGGAACCGCTTTCTACCTGAGACCACCCCGTTGTGCACAGTGTTGTGTGTTGTGCTTGACTGGAGTAATGGGTGATTCTACACACGGGACTACAAACTTACAGTACAATGGACTGAGAAATATTAGTACCATACCAGTACCTATTTAATGTGAAGGATACATTTCTCAAGCAAAACAACAGATGCTCACAGAAACAGCGTGTGACGTGCGACTATTTCTCTAAAACGAGCACAACATGGTTTAACGCTGAAAAAGCGTTATTTGTAGGTAGGTAAACAGTTTTATGGGATAGATCTGGAATCAACAAAACCAAGATGAATAATACAATTGATCTTAACGATTATAAGTGTTCGTCGGTTGGCCTCATGCTACCAATGATAAGTGAATACACCTGGTCATATGGAGCTAGGGCCTTTCTATACTGCTTAGCGATGTTGTGGTGTTTTTTGGGCGTGGCAATCATTTCCGACACCTTTATGTGTGGCATTGAGCGCATCACTAGCAAGACAAGGATCATCAAGATTCCGGACTCCGAAGATAAGGACAAGGTCAAGGAGATTGAAGTCAAAGTCTGGAATGATACTGTTGCAAATCTCAGCTTACTGGCTTTCGGGACAAGTGCTCCAGAGATCCTTCTGTCGGTTATAGAGATAACAGGAAAGGGTTTTAAATCCGGTGAACTTGGTCCTGGAACGATTGTGGGGTCAGCAGCTTTCAACCTGCTGGTGATAACTGCTGTGTGTATCGTTTCAATTCCTCAAGGGGAAGTGAGGAGGATTAAAAACATCAAAGTGTTTGCAATTACCTCGTTCTCATCCATGTTTGCCTACATCTGGCTGCTCATCGTACTGATGCTGAGTTCACCGGAAGTAGTGGATTTGTGGGAGGCCATCGTCACCTTCCTCTTCTTCCCAGCCCTCATCATCACCGCTTATGCTATGGACAAGGGATGGTGCTGCAAGAGCAACAGAACAGCATCTGAGGTCGAAATTGGACTGGGTAAGAAACACAGCAATGAGTTTGTCGAATTTCAATTAGGGCCCTGTGTCTCGTTCCACAAAGAGATATTAGCGCTACAGCGTTCGTAAGCCTTTGCTAATGCATGGGAGTTACGGTCACTTAGAGCTAAGATCGCTTTGTGGGACGATGGCCTGGGACCCGTTTCATAAATTGGTCGTAGCGCTAAGCTGATCGTAACTCACATACTTTAACAAAGACTTACGACAGCCGTAGCGCTACGATCGCTAATATCACTTTGTGGCTCGTTTCACAAATTGATCGTAGCGCTAAGGTGATCGTAACTCACATACTTTAACAAAGACTTACGACAGCCGTAGCGCTACGATCGCTAATATCGCTTTGTGGCTCGTTTCACAAGGTGATCGTAGCGCTAAAGATAGTAGTATCGCCTGGGCCTAGATTTTCGAAACTCTCTTAGTGCTAAGATAGTCGTTAGTGCCATACATTAACATTAACTTACGACTATCCTAGCGCTAAGAGAGTTTCGAAAATCTAGGCCCAGGCGTTACGACTATCTTTATCGCTACGATGACTTTGTGAAACGAGCCACGTAACTCTAAGATGATCGCATACTTATAAATTCATGCACTTACGACATTCCAAGCGCTGATATTACTTCGTAGAACCACTGTACAGAGTGCCGTTGTGCAAAGCAACCTTAGGGCTACGCCAGTCATAAGTCTATGCTAAGGTATGAGCGCTTTGTACAACGACACCCAGGGTTTTACTCCACAAAAAGATATTTCGTTTGGACGACCCAATTCCCATTTTAAGCACAGACACAAAGCTGTAAGAATTTTTTAGAATTAGACCTTAATACAGATAACATATAACGGTTATCGTACAAAGGTTAGATGTTAAGATAGGTTTGGTCAAGGAAATCCATAGCATAGTAACTAGTAGAGAAGAGGACAGATGAAACAAGAAGGCGAGAACACGTTTGAGGAAGAGATTTGACTAGATAAGGTAAAGACAAGCAAAGAGATTTCGGCAAGGGATATCGAGACTAGGGAGTAAACCTGAAGCAGAGTCGAAGGATCGTGGTAATTTATTGAACAAAGAAAGGTTAATGCCAAAACAACACAGATTTAGGTTGTAGACCTCAATTCCCCCAGATATCAGAACAAATTATTAATGCAATGTCTCTGGTTTTCGAATTATTTAGTTATGAGATGATATATTTTTCACAAATTTGTGTAGATTCAAAATATAGATTTCAGGAACAAGCTTGAGCTTTACATGCAAACGTATAGTATGGCTATTGATAATATATTAATAATACTAATAATTAATAATATATGTACAACATTGCACGATGGGGTTATGACAGTATGGCTGCATAGAACTGAAATAATTCGAGAAACCCTTCAGCCGGAATCTATGGAATCCTAGAAGGGACATTGTCGCGTTGTCGTATTGTCGCACTTTGGTTAATTGTGCCAGTTTTCGCTTGTTTTTCTGAGGGCGACAACGCGACAACGCATTAATGTCCCTTCTATGATTTCATAGGAATCCGTTAAAGTAAAATGCTTAATTCCAGTTGTTTCAAAATGGAATTTTAACAGATGTACATTTCTAACACATTATGCTAATCCGTATTGTATCCCCGTCCTAAAGCACGATCCGTTGAAGAATAAAAAAATACCTGTTTTTTCAAAGTCACCTTAACTACCCAACGAGTAGAATATGCTGCCTTTCATGACAGAACTTGAAACTGTTCTATTGAGTGATGATGAGATGGATTGATCGGGAACTTGATGGAGATGAAGTTGGAAAACAATGGTTCTGTTTTCAGCGATGCGTATGAGTTGCTTTGTTTATTCGTTGTAGCTGCTTACCCTCGGATGTATGGTAAGTTGTTGTGTTGCTGTGGTCGTGTTGTTGGGAGCAGTAGTTTACCGTTCCAAGCGTCCCTAGCAACACGAAGTATGTGCTTGACGTTGCCGCTCACGTTATTGCTGATATCGTAGACTGAAGTATATTGTCACTGTGCAAACACTCGAGAAGATATAGTGCACTCGAATAGCTGTGCACACATAGTGACGTCAAGCAGAGTGATAGTGCACGTGGGTTCGATTAGTTTGGAAATGATATTTTTTTCAGAATTTAAAACATTAATTAATTTTTCATTTTAATTCGTTATAAGAGCAACTGGGTGAAATGTGTCTTTATGCCGTTTTAGCAAAATTCACGGTGCAGAATTCCAGAAGATTTACGTCACATCAGGCTTCGAACCCGCACCGACCAACGAACGCGTTAACCACTGGACTACACCACCGTCTAACTGTCATAAAAATGTATTCGAAAATACACGTATATTGGTTTCCAGAATTAAACTATCATATCCATCTGTCTAGCTGTTATGTATGCAGTATAAACACTATTTTAAATCTAATATAATTGTTGTGCTCAGTCGTTGCATGTTTTGACAAAAAATAACCCCGTTTGCTTCTTAGTGCCCGGATGGAAACATGCGCATGCGCACATCATGACACTTTCTATTTCCGTATTGGGTCATGCTTGCTCTATTCAGAAAAGGAAGATCGCTTTAATGTATTCAGAAACAGTAGAATGTCAAGGTATGGTTTGTAGGGTTCTCGTGAAGATGTTCCATACAAAAGGCAAATGCAACCAGCGTAACATTGATATAATCGCTTAGCCTCTTCGAAAACAACCCCCGCCGTGATATTGCTGGAATATTGCTAAAAGCGGCGTAAAACAAAACTCAGTCAGTCAGTCGAAAACAACCCACGAAGGTCCGGGTTAGAATTGATCTTCAGCAACCCATGCTAGTAAGAGGCGACTAACGGGATTGGGTACGTGGTCAGGCTCGCTGACTTGGTTGACACATATCATCGTATCCGAATTGAGTAGATCGATGCTCATGCTGTTCATCACTGGATTGTCTGGTCCAGACTCGAATATGAACGGACCATCGCCATGTAGCTGGAATATTGCTGAGTGCGGCGTGAAACTAAACTCATTCACTCTTCACAAACACCAGGTGCCACTACTGATTTTGACTGATCTGCTAAGATAATAGCCTGAGCCTTTCCGCCCTTTGTGCCCAATTGAAAAAAAAGTTTTTTTCCTGATAATCGAGACTTGCATACACCGGACAAGGTGTAACTGTTGTATTCACACACGTAATGTAATGAGTAGAGTGAGGGAGTATTGTTTTAGCAATATTTCAGCAAAATCACGGCGGGGGACACCACAAGTGGGCTTTCACACATTGTACCCATGTGGGGAATCGAACCTGGGTCTTCGACGTGACGAGCGAACGCTTTAACCACTGGGCTACCCAACGCCCCCTAATGTATTGAAACAAACAATAAATCGTTATGGTGTTGACGTATTTGATAAGGGGAGCACAGCAATATTACATGGGTCATGTTAATACGTATCGTACGGCAGGTGACGTACACAGAACGTTTCTGGTAACATGGGGCTTACAATATAAATTACACGGAAATGTACTGAGTCAATTTCCAAGTGTATGCTCTCTCTTATCAGTTTATATCTAAATGTGACTAAGATATTTTGTAATAACCATACGAATATAAATATTAACAATTCATGAATGCCAACTATCTCTGTCTGAATCTTGTTAACTTTGATCTAACAATATTATGATCAAGTGACGACTGGATGGCTCATAAAGGCACTAGATGATGTCATAAATATTTGAAAAGTGTTGTAATTGTGATATAGAAGTACCTTTAACAACCTTCCTATTTGGCAAACTTTTGCAATTTCATCGCTGTACCATGATCCGAATGCACGTGTTTCCTCCAACCCTAAATGTGCCCCAACATTCATCCATTATTAACCCTTGTTCATGCTAACCATCCCATCGTTCTACCTTTAACTACCTTCCTATTCGGCAAACTATTGCAATATCATCATTGTACCTATATTGAAAGGACGTTGTACCATGATCCGAGTGCATGTATTTCCTCCAACCTTAAATGTGCCTTGAACATTCATCCATTACTAACTCGTGTTCCTACTAACCAACCCATCGCTACCCTTCCATCTCATTCCTTCCCAACAGAAACCCGATATGCTTCAAAGCTTTTTTGAGTGTTGTTTCAGTCAGACGATTTTGAAATGAAGATCTTATAAATTAAATGATAACAAAGGAAGTTGTTTGAGCTTTTGCGTATCATATCAGTTGGAAACAACAGCCTCGTTGTGGTGTAGTGCAGCCTTACTTTACTTACATTCGTAACTACTCGTGTCATTCAGGCAAGCCGGATGACGTCTCGTACCCCTCTCGTGGCCATGTTTACGACTGGGCTCTGTCTAAGCGCAAACGGACATGGGGATGAAAATAGTCTAGTACTATTACAAAGGAAAGATAACTCTGAATTTCCAAACATGGCTCATAGAATATCCTATATCCCATGGGCAAAACAGCAATACAGCCATTCCCTTTGTAAATATGTTTCAGTGTTTAAAGTTTCTGATCCTTTAGCTCAAAGTTTATGTTTAAATTGTGCTTTGCATAGTTTAGCGAAGTTTCAAAGTTCAACGGTGTCGCCATTTTCATGCTTCGAAATGCGTTTTACAACGCGCGATTTGATTGGTTTGCCACGATTCTTGGCAATAATGACGTACGATAGGGGTACGAGTCTTGGAGGTCACGGAAAGAGGCGAGTAGTTACGAATGCCTTACTTTTTACATTCGTAACAACTCGTGTCATTCCGGCAAGCCGGATGGCGTCTCGTACCCCATCTGTAACTACTGTGTCATTCCGGCAAGCCATTCGTAACTACTCGCCTCTTTCCGTGACCTGCAAGAAGAGTACCCATATCGCACGCCATTATTGCCAAGAATCGTGGCAAACCAATCAAATCGCGCGTAGTAAAATGCATTTTGAAGCATGAAAATGGCGGCACCGTTGAAGTTTGAAAGGCGAGTAGTAGACTATGAATGCTTTACTGGCAATACACGATAGGGTCACGAGTCTTCTACTGTAGGTCACGGAAAGAGGCGAGACTAAGTTAGGAATGCTAGTACTACTCAGTCACATACAGACACGTCATCCGCCACAAAAGTTGTAAATCACGAAATATTTTGGGAAGACTAAGTACTAGGACTACTAGTAATGACATGTCACATGAATGAATGAAGGGATACTGGAACAAAGGTTATGAAGATCACGTAATATTGACATCTTAAGTCCAACATTTTAATTGAGGCATTCCAATAAATATAATCCAATAATAGTTAGAAAGCTCATCTTAAACCATTTGCAGCGTGTGTTGTTTTTAGGAAAACATCACTGACTGCATACACACGGAAGTACATTACTGAGCTCAGTACAGGATTAGTGGTAGCCTTTAATGGCTGATTGGAATTACTTTAGGTAGAACTTTTGGCAAGTCGCAAAAAGATCAAGACGCAAAAAATTCTTGATTTACAGTATACTGGTCGAGAAGCAGTGGAGTGACAATGACTTCAGGAGTATGTAGACGTATTGACTTTAGTTATTAAAATTAGAAGTGGCATTAACGGTACTGGCTGAATATACAGTTTCTGTCAATAAATATGAATAAACTATGACTTTACCGCGTCAACCTAATCACTGTAATTCCTGGCATCTTTTACAATATACATATTGTATTTTTAGGTTGGTGTTAAGCTTAACCTTTTCAATTTTGTTCGACTTGTGTTCATATCGTGAATGTGTATTTTGGTATCTATCATCCCAAAGGGTGTGTTATATTTTTTCAATTTTCAAGCAGTGATAAGTGAAAAAATTACAGCTTCATTGAAAAAGCGTTTACTGATGTGATGGTTGCCGATGACAATATCAACTTCGCTCTTCTCCGTGAACGGAAACAGCCAATCGTGTTCAGATAATTATTTTAATCAATTTCCAAGTGATATCAAATAGGTATGGTCCGTTTTAGATGATGCGTTCATCCTTCAGTGATGGATTTTCACAACACATTCCTTCGACCAGCGATTTTTGATCTGAACAATTTTATTGGAAACTTACCGGAATTACGTAGATGATACTTACATGTAAGTAGACGAAACTAACGTCCACGTAAATGATACATTAATTTACGAAGGTGATACCAGTACTCGTATCTACGTAGATGATACTTACATGTAAGTAGACGAAACTAACGTCTACGTAAATGGTACATTAATTTACGAAGGTGATACCAGTACTCGTATCTACGTAGAGGATACTTACATGTAAGCAGACAAAACTAACGTCTACGTTAATGGTATATTAATTTACGAAGGTGATACCAGTACTCGTATCTACGTAGATGATACTTACATGTAAGTAGACGAAACTAACGTCTACGTAAATGATACATTAATTTACGAAGGTGATACCAGTACTCGTATCTACGTAGATGATACTTACATGTAAGTAGACGAAACTAACGTCTACGTAAATGGTACATTAATTTACGAAGGTGATACCAGTACTCGTATCTACGTAGATGATACTTACATGTAAGTAGACAAAACTAACGTCTACGTAAATGGTACATTAATTTACGAAGGTGATACCAGTACTCGTATCTACGTAGAGGATACTTACATGTAAGTAGACGAAACTAACGTCTACGTAAATGGTACATTAATTTACGAAGGTGATACCAGTACTCGTATCTACGTAGAGGATACTTTTACCTGCTAAAAGAAATTATGATCCACTACTTATTTATCGACTTTGGTAACAATATTTCTTCGAGAAATTACTTCCGGGTCAATAATATGTATCCACTGGCTTAATTGATAATAAACGATTTGCTTTACTTGACATTTCTTTCTTATGAACCATCAAAACATTAACTAAAGCAAATCTGTTTATATCGTGTCCAAATCTTGTTGAATGAAATTTATTTCAGTTTTTCAAAAAAATATATAATTAATAAATAATTATCACTAAGAGTTTAATATTTTGACATAATTTCAGTAGGTTGCGTAAACGCAAAATGAAAATATACGACCATCATGCTGTTAAACAATTGCCAAATAAATTGTGTATATACTATAGAATTATTTTATATACTATAAAATTATCACAAGACCATATCATGGTCTGAGTGAAGACTACATTAATTCATTTAGGAACCATTTACATTTATCAGAGGCACACAATGTACGTGATCTAGACAACCGGGCATATTTCCTATTTTGTAGAAGCCGCGATGGCTGAGTGGGTTGGATCGATGATTTTGTGGCTTGCGATTGGGCGCTTTACTCTGAGAGTGAAAAACATCAGAACCTGAACCTAAACATTTAACATTTAACTTTATGGATAACAACCTCTTTTATTTCCTGAGTGCATGTTTATGTTTCTATGGATAACAGCTTATTTTATTCCGTGAGTGCGACGTTTCGATGCATATTCTTGTCGCTATCCATATATACTCATGGAAGCGAATAATGGAAAACATGAAAGTACAAGTGTTCCTTTATCTATTTCCAGATTTTCACCCACAGTGCAATATAAAGCATGACAAGAAACCCGGAAAAGAGAATAGGAACACTTGACTTCCTTTATTCCTTTCCATGTGTATATAGCTTTTTAATTTTGTACTTCCCGACTTCTAAAATGCCACTCAATTCTTTTTATTAAAATTAACTGAGAAGATGGAATCACAAATATACAAGTACGTATACCATCTATATAAAAGTACGTATTAAATACGTGAAACGTATCATCTGCGTAGATATGTTTCGTAGACTGTGGGGCGGTGGGGTAGCCTAGTGGTTAAAGCGTTGGCTCGTCACGCCGAAGACCCGGGTTCGAATCCCTACATGGGTACATTGTGTGAAGCCCATTTCTGGTGTCCCCGCCGTGATGTTGCTGGAATATTGCTAAAAGCGGCGTAAAACCAAACTCAGTCAGTCATAGACTGTGGCACAAATACGCATCCATTTTCCGTGTATTTCTGAGATATCTAACGCTCTTCACCCTGTCTGACCTCGCCATGATTCAACTAAATGAGCGTTGCGTCTATCAAATTATGATTGATAATCTACGAAAGGCTCACATGGCCAATAATCACTAAAGACGAAAATATCAAATAGCTTTCAAGAAACACAGTATAGCCTCACGGTCTACAGGCTGTGTGTTCTCAGGCCTTGTTCGACGGCTCTACGACTTTCCTTTTGCAGGAAATATTTTAACATCGACACACATGTTTCCCATTATCACTCACTGGTGCAATTCATCCAGTCGTGAAGCTACATAGAGCACTTTAATGTATGTGTTGTGCAGATTATAACGACGAAAGTCAATCATGATAATGGGTCTGGGGATGCCAGGCATGGTCTTTACAAGCGTAACGACATCTTTGTCTGGTTACATTCAGACTACTGACTATCGACCAATTCCGATTGCTGTTTGATTTAATTAAAGTCATCTCTTTTGGGGGGAGGACATTTCTTGCTAAGATTTTCATATTTCTTGAATCTTTTAGAAGTTTTTATAAAACAACAACTGAATACCATTTTGAAAATGGCTACTTGTTTTATAAAGGATTTCATTTTCATCCGTAATCTGAATAAAACAAATATCATGCTCGACAATGACCATATATTTCAATTTGTCTCTTCAACACCCGTTGAGAAGACAGTTCCGATGCTCCCAGAATGTTTTTTTATTCTGTGGAATTTGGGCAATAGGTCCTCCATACCAGCAGTACCCCACATATCTTCCCGTAGTGGCGGGGGTAGCCTGGTGGGTAAAGCGGTCGCTGTTCACGATAAGGCTCGGGTTCGGTTCCCCGCATGTATACAAAGTGGGAAGCTTATTTCGAACTCCCTGCAGTGATATTGCTGGTAGATTTTTATATCGCCGTAAAACAATACCCAGACACCGGAGTTTTTTAGGCAAATTAAAGTGCTCAGTACACAATACTTGTCTTCCTATGGTAGAAGCATACGCTCTCCCTCATGGCCATGGCAATTTGGAACATCTTACAGTGCCCTCTACCCTATACTTGTCTCCCTTTGCGGATTGAAGCTGCTCCTCTCATCCCATGCTTGTCTCTGTAGGCGTTTCGAAACGAAATACTTCCTTAGTACTCTCTGTTTTACCCACTGTTGTTCTTGGAGCTATTAATCATTCGTTTTTCCGTTCTCCAAGTACATAAAGGTTGCGAGATACCATTGCAGTGTGTACCTGCCATTTTGGATCAATCACGACACAATAACCTCGACAATGTACAGTCGGAGTAAGTCAGGGGAACAGCAATGCCGCCATTGATACTCGTGCCAGGTTCCAGAACATTTCAGAGCCCCTAGTGTATTGATCCAAGTCTAAGAATGCTGCAACCCAAAGTCTGCATGTTACAACACCCTTACACTTCCACACCATCAATCACACCTACTTCAACACGCTGACGGTAACTACGTGTACACCATTCCATCATTGGGAGATCTGGAGACCTTACGGGAGACAACTCCATTACGGCAGAGCTTAGTACCTGATTTCCACAATCACACTTATACCGGTCAGTAATGCTTCCTGGCGGTGAAAGTCTATTGTAGGTCATAAACAGCATACCACAGGGTTATCAGAGATCCTTTGTTGTAGGGTGATCCTCGAGGGTCTATTGAACATAGATTTAACGGTATTGAGGTGGGTTGAGATAAAAAAGAGGGCTTAACTCTGCTCTGCTTTGGTCAAGTAGCTTTCGGATTTGTTTTCTTGGACGGTTGCTTCCGGTACAGTAGGACACCCGGTGTCGTCATTATAACGTGTGTGAGTTTAGTTTTACGCCACACTCAGCAATATTCCAGCTATATGGCGGTGTGTAAATAATCGAGTCTGGACCAGACAATCCAGTGATCAACAGTATGAGCATCGATCTGCGCAATTGGGAACCGATGACATGTGTCAACCAAGTCAGCGAGCCTGACCACCCAATCCAGTTAGTTTCCTCTTACGACAAACATGGGTTACTGAAGACCAATTATAACCTGGATCTTCATGGGTCGTCATTGTAACGTATCAGTGATCCGTGAGTATGGCATGTCAACACGAGTATGTCACAATGGTACCGCAGGACATGCTTATTTTAACGCGGACACCCGGTGTAATAATTGTTGACGTACAGTGATCCGTGTGTGTCTTCATTTTCTGCCATTCCGCGGCCGGAAGGGAAAAGGCACGCACATCCGTGTGCCATAACAGTAATTAGTTCCATTCCTGTCCTAGAAGTACAATACCCCATGGCATTGATGTTGGATGTATGAGCATGGGACTAGACTTAGGTTTAACAGTTCCACCAGCTATATTCGAAAAATAATCTTATTGGCATGATTTTATATTGGGAATGTACTTTAACATACCTGTAAACCAGGTAACTCATATACCGAGACGGTGTTCAAAACACATGTACACAAGATCAGATGGTAGATCCTGATGGGACATGGGAACTGGATTGTTGAAATTGTGTTCTTTCGCGCCACACCAGACACATTTCCAGCTATTTATGGCAGGGGGTGGTGTGGGGATGCAGGGTTAGTTTAGAGGGTTCGGCGGGCATTCGAAGATTTTTTTAAGGTCGTTGACTAAATCTTTTTCATTATCGCAGAAACCAGGGAGGTCAATTGCATGATAACTACCACGGCCATCCAGTAATCATGATAAGAAATGGTGTTTTCAAAGTTTTTCATATCGGAACGTTTCTTATTTAGTCATAATCATCGATTTCAAACAATTTCAATTCATGATTTCTTAAAAATGAAATATTTCTTTCAATTTCTAAGAAAAATCATTTTCGGACCAGCGTATATACAAATATGACTTCATATAATCTTGACCATTGCTTGCTGTCGGAGCCACTTGATATGACAAATGCAGTTCATGTGTCCAACAGTCCAAATTACAGGCCTACGTTTCATTTGTAATCCCATTACCGTGATTACTTGCGGACTATTTGTTCGACGGTTGGAAATCCTGTTATCGACCGGAATATAATCAGTGATATCTGAAGTGATATATGGGTTGGGGCGATTCCAATCAGCTTTTGTGCTTAGTAATCATATTGAGTCAATGTGTGACTATTAGCTGGGGCCTAAACACTCTGACAAACTAGGTAGGCAGTGCTAGTGACGCTCTGGTCCGTCCACACACAGGTGTTGACAATAACAACGTACTTACAATTCATTTATGAGGAGCGGGGAGGGTGTGGGGTGAGCAAATTGTTGCTTTATGGAGCTGTGTGTTATCATTACTGCTGACAGGAACTCGGAACCTGAGTGGACACTACACTGGACACGTGTTTGGTGGACGTGGGAAAGCGTATCTATGGAATTCTAGAAGGGACATTGTCGCCTTGTCGCCCTTACCGATAATAACCCGAGCATGACAATGCAACATTGCGACAAATAGTCAAAATATCGCGTTTATTATTCCAGGAATCATTATGGGTGATGATTGAATAAGTTTCGGATTTAATTTGGGCGAGTGACTGAATGACGTTTAATGCCGCCATAGCTCCATATATTTTTTCAGCCGGTGTGTCAGCAGGTCTACAAACCTAGTGGTTGAGAAGCGTCGTCGGGTACGTCAAGAGACGTTGTTCCCGGCATGGATTGCAACTTCAGCCATACACCCAACATTATCAACATCGCGTGGAACAAACATTATCTAAACAGTTGATCATCTGTTTTGGTATTGCAACCACGTGAGTTCCATCTGGACGCAATTTGAAAAATGGGTCAACCAGAAAGCCGATTTATCAATTAAAGTTAACAAGAAGATATACTTCTTGGCTCTCTGCTACCCAATTTTGGACCAATACACCTTTATCAATTGTATACAAACAATTTACTTATAAAAAAACCATATAAACTAAACAATAAATTTGTAAATGATTCAGGAAGAACTCACGTGCTTTTATTACTTTTTTTTATCTTAACCAATTTACTAAATTCTGGTCACCTTGTCACCTTTTGTTTATATAGACAATTGTATACATGTGCAACTATGTACCGATGCAACAAAAATAAGGGAATTATAAAAAAAATCCCAAACATTATCTAGATTATGAAGAGAAACTGACCGCATAAGATGGCTACTTCATTGAGAAATGAACTCTATTCAATGGGCATGCTGAGATTTTTTAATGGAAACTCTCTGTGATGACTTTGCTTAATGTAGTAATGTACTCTATTCAATAAACATGCTGCTTTTTTCGTTAAATCTAAACTTTATCAGGTGACTGTGTCTAACACAGAAATGTACATTTCCTGTATTCTCTGGTCGTGTTGTTATGTTGCAAATGAAAACTTGATTTGGGCGATTTTGCTAAATCTAACACAGACGTTCTGGCAATAAATCATCTGACTGGGTAGAGAGGAAGTCTGGCTCTCTTTACGGTAATAATTACAACGTGTAAATCTAAAGTCATTGTGCAGCAGACCACGGGTTTGACCCCTCTTGGCACTGTCTGGGAATATCGCGATTGTGATCACTTGTAATCATTACTGAACGTAGAGAAACATGGCTGCAGATAAAAGGTGAAGGTCAGAAGTCACGCACCTGGCAGAGCATTGTGGCGGCCATTTTGTTTTCACGCCACAAGTCAACAACCTCCCTCACAAAGCAAACCAATGCGAACGTGTTTAATATTGTAGTTAATCTAGCCTCTAGGCAGATTCTCAACCCCACCCAACCCCTCCCACCCCATCATCCCTTGTCCCTTCCACACTGACAAAGCGTTTGACGCAGTTGCCAAGTGCCCCCGGGAATCGACTAATGTTTGACAAAGCGTTGACGTTTGACACGTGATCGATACCTGGGAAACGGTGTAGCCTGATATAATGACCCGGGGCTGAATGTTGTTTACAAAGAGATAATATAAGCCAGAAGAATTAATTGTGATGAAATTAGTATGCCCAACTCTACATCTAATACCACGTGGTTAAGTGTCTGAATTATCAAGAGAAAATATGACATGTGCTAAAAACATTAGTTAATCATTTTGTGCGCTATTATGTCGTCTGTAGACGGGTAAATTTTCGTGGAGATGAATTTACTGTGCACCGTCCATTAGTCATGTCAGTTTAATATGTGTTCTCAATTTGGTAATATATTCTGTATGACACACATGTCGATTGAAGTCCTAACGACTTTATTAAACGGATGAGCAGGAACGCTTAATGTAATATTTACATTTTCACCCATTAATGGCCTCAGATATTGATTTTTGTTAACCTTGTATGTTTTTTCATAAATCTGATATGTTTCAACAAACTAGATACTAGGGTTTTACTTTGACTTAAGCGGTAACATGAGAGATTGCATTAAATTTGTATGATCCTAACCAAATGCAAAATTAAGGCACTTAATTGGAAAACACTTTACTTTCTTGATGCTGAAGAGATTGTATAACGTGTTATGTTAATGTTAAAAAACAAACGAGATGAAACACGATCCATAATGTGTTAGTCAGCGATGTAATGATTGATGAAGACACGATAGTATTGTGTGGAAGATATTTCCTTATGAACTACCGAACAAAAGAAATAGATATTTAAATATTGGATTTGCCAAAAAAAATTAAAAAATACAAACATAATTAGGACGTCACTTGGATGAAAACATTCAAAGAAATACTGCAAGATAAGGTATAAAACACAACGCTGCGTATCCAATACATCGACATAAAATAACCATTTTTTGTTTCGTTTCATCCACCATGAAAACGACAGTTCCATATTGAACGTCAGTTGTTTCAACCAAAGAAGCTTTCATGGCAATCGTTTCAGGAATTCGAAACACTCTTCAACGAAAGGAAAGGTTAAAAAAACATAAATTTCTACAAGGACGAACATGTACGTATTTGGTAAAATAGGGCGACGTTGGTTAACTTGTGCCCTTTGTGTTTCAAAGAAAATTAAGCATTTGAAGTTAAAAACTTTGACATCTCAACCCGAGTAATGTTAGACGTATTCCAATGGTGCCTTTCTTCTATTTGCACGAATTTTATTACCAACTTCCCAAAAAATTCTGAAGTACGAAGTCTTTGACCCAAGTCGAATTTGCTCATATGTTTGCTAGACTGTAGGAATATGCATCCCCGACGATATTTGACTTGGTTTGAAGGCAAGCTCCTGTTCAAATATGATTAGACTACTGCGTGGAAAAATGTAAATAATTCGTTTCAACATATTTAAACCTTATATATCATTAGTGTCATTTTACATCCATAACAGGTATGCAAGACTTAGTAAAGGGAGAAAATGTTCGTAACTGCCGGTTCAAGAATGAGTCTCGTGGAGTATTTTCTCTAACTTGCATCCCTATTTATTCAAATTGTTTATAGCTCTGATTGAAAAAATTATTTTTCTAAAATATTTGAAACATATACTGACTCGTTCTCTGTGTTCATATCGTGTGTGTCGCCCTTGCGCGCTACACATAGACTGCATTTTCTGGTGCTGATGCGCGTGCGCTTAGCTCTGGGCTGAGCTGATTTCCGTGATACATGGCTCAAGAGACTCTTTGTTGGTCCTAAATGAGTATATTATCAATCACTTGTACGTTTTTGACGGGTGTATATGAAACACAGAGCAAAGAAGAAAGGATATTAAGTAAAACTCCGTCGTATCGAACTCGGATTGGTCGAACTTACGGTTGACTGGAATAAAAACTTGGTCCCTTTGTATTCTTTCTGTATTCACTAATATTTCGGTTGTGTCGATACCCGTATAACTCGCAGCATTAACATACGTGCCTTCAAATTCGACACAGCAGTGTTTTCACTTGAGTTTGTATTTCTTCAGCTGTTTTGTCGTATTTGTTCTCTTCAAAGAGTTACCTAATTTTACAAGCCGCCGTCGAGAAAATATGAACGTGCGTGTCAAAACAGAAGTGCATTATTGTACGTTGTGACAGCGGTAACGTATGCATGGATGATTAACATTGTCAGCCTGAAGTCAGTCGTTGTTAATAATGAAAATTGTAAACACTAGAATGACGTCATTCTTTTTTATTAGTAAAGTACATTCCATTTGGCAAGAAGTCTCAAGCAGTAAGTCATACCTTGTTCTTTAGAATGAGTGAGTGAATGAGTTTAGTTTTACGCCGCACTCAGCAATATTCCAGCTTAATGGCGGCGGTCTGTAAATAATCGAGTCTGGACTAGACAATCCAGTGATCAACATCATGAGCATCGATCTGCGCAATTGGGAACCGATGACATGTGTCAACCAAGTCAGCGAAACTGACCACCCGATCCCGTTAGTCGCCTCTTTACGACAAGCATGGGTTAGTGAAGATCAATATTTTAACCCGGATCTTCACGGGTTGTTCTTTAGAACCTAAAGGAGCGACAATTTTGGGGAACGTATCTATCGTCTCTGTCTTACGTTCTTTCAGGAACCCTAATCTGTGAGAAATGAGATGAACATTCTATGGTCCATTTTATGCATCTCCCAGTGACGTAGCAGGTGAGGTGAGGTGAAATTGGGTTTTACGTCGTGCTTGAAAATATTTCGCTCATATGACGACGTGCATGCGTGTGTATGTGTATGTGCGGCCGCTTGTACTAGCCCAGACTGAAGCTGGTTATTATAGTGCTAGCCCACTGAGATACCATGCCGCAGTGAAACATGAATACCCCACTCAGACACATTATACTGACTCCGAGCCGACCAGTCCTTGTTGTACCCATTAATGCTGAGCGCCAGGCAGGGACCAACAAGTACCATATTTTAACGTCTTTTGGTATGACGCGGTCGGGGATCGAACCCGCGGCCTTCCGCTTTCCGGAGTAACGTAGGAGAGATCATGCGATTATATTATGTCCGTTAAATTAGAATTACTAAGTACGCAAATAAGCGCTGTGTTTGCTGTTTCAAATTCAGCAATATACCAGCTACATGACGGCGGTCTGTAAATAATCGTGTCTAGATTAGGTAATCCAGTGATTGACATCATGAGCATCGATCTATGCAACTGGGATAGGATAACATACATATACAATGTCAGTGAGTCTGACAAATGAATGTTGGGAGTAACCTTTTGAGATGGCTAACTTGCTGAGAAACAATTCTAACCCCTATCTTTATGGCGGCAATATTTAAATATTTATTGGGTGATTCTGATCCGATTTCAAGTAAGGTTCACGTGTTACTAAATAACTTTCAGACTCAAATGGTGTGTCAGTGTTCCCTGTTGTCCTCGGGATGTGTATTGTAACGGGGATATGTTTAACTTTGTCCTCTTCATGCTAAGTGGCAGGCAGGGTAACAACAAATACCATGCCTTTTGGTATGACGCGGTGTGTGCGGTGCGATGCGGTGGTTGTGTGACAGTTCCATCAAAGCGAATAATGAAGTTCCAACAGACATATTAACATTCATTTGATCACATTCAATGATCACAGATGTTGTCTCGGTTATGACGTTACATGCGCATCCATGACTTGTACGCGACGTCACTTCACATCGTTGCATCTTGCCTGAACGGAATCATCTAGCTGCATAATATATAAGAAAAACATGTTCTACTGCATTTATTATCAAAATTGATAAACATTGTAGATATCTAGCTGATAAAGCTATTACCATTTAACATTAGTAATAAATTCTACCTGAGAGTCTCAGCTTCAAATACAGTAAAATCCCTGTCCCACAGATAAACTGTCTGAAATATATCCGGATTTATAACTTACTTGGGAAAATAAGAACCAACTAATTATATGTTTCTCCACAGAGTCCGGTATCAATTGAATGTCATATTGTGTGTCTCATTATATTTTTTACCAAGTCTTACAATTAGCCACTGCTCATTTAATATTCACTCTGTCTATTTATGTGAAAGCGACAGGTCTATCTCGGGGAATGTTCACGTCTTGTTTACAGATCTTGAAACAAGATGTCAGTGTTTGACAAAATATTTCAGTTCACCTGAATTTGTTATACAATGAATTATTAATGTATGCATTGTCTAACACATGTAACATCTACCGTGCCTTTAGTTTGGGGATGAATGTTTTAGATCTGAGCGGTCAGCAACAAGATGGGACTGCGGACATCATTGAAGTGGCCAGGGTATGTATTTGAGTAGTCCACACAACGGGAAACAGGCATGGATTCTTTGTAAAACAGGGGACTCCTACAAAATAGAGAACCATATATCAACAATTAGGATCATAAAGTACCAGGAAAAGGAAAGTAAACATGTTGACTATGGCTCATTGGAAACAAAACAAGAAATGTATATTCGATGGTGATGTATTGATAAAAGCATCCCACTTGATTTGGACCTTACTTTTGCAGTGTTTCGGCGACAGTTTTTTTTGTGTGTATATAGTTTATACAAAGACCCTAAAGACCCTAAAGACCCTAAAGACCCTAAAACAAATATATCCCATAAAGTCCTTGCAAATCTAGAAAAAGTCTAGATTATCACAGTATCTGGGCTATTTTGATTATATTTTTAAGTACAATTAAGAAACCGGTTGTCTGTTCGCTTCAGAGACTAGATGTTAGTTGATAATATTTTGTTCAAATTCAGTTTTCAAGTGTATACCTTCTTTTCGCCGTCAGTTTAGATATACATTCAGATCAATGATGAACATTGTTCTATATAAATAGACAGACACGCAGAGACAGACAGAGTTTATTTCCAGTAAAAGGCCGTAGGCCCAAAATACATTCAAAAGGAAATTCCAGTGTAGCCAGGGGCACAATGATCATTCAAGTGTGTTTGTAATAATCCTTTTAACATAAAATAGATACAAGGCAACAGATTTTACAGTGTCTACATTAGTATTCTTGAAAAGATTTGCTAAAGAATATACAGTATAAGGCTTTTTAACACATTTTGTAATAAACCTCTCTCTTAGTTGTGAATAGGATTCACAAATGAACAGTACATGAAATTCATCTTCAATACAGGTAAGACCTTTAGATTTACATGATGTACAAAATCTTTGATTATAATCAGTGTTGTTATAACGCCCAGTTTCTACAGCTATTTTAAAATTACTACACCTAAATTGTGCTAAAACAGCTCTTAAATGTGTAGAAAGGTTAAACGATAAATAACGTTCAACATTTAACGCAGATTTAAAATACTGATAATAGTTGCATTTAGGGGAATTACTCAGGGAAGAGTACCAGGACTGTTTTAAATTATCTGATAATCTTTGTTTAAATAAGCTTATAAACATCTTTACATCACCAACATCTTGGCTCAACCAAACATATCCAAAACCAAAATTAAAAAGAATACTTTCTATATAAATACATCTTCTTGAACATTTCTTTTCACATGCAAAAATATATGGACAATATATATTAGCAATGAAGAACATAATGAGTGAATCAGCAGAGTTCTCACTGATGAGTTGATTGCAAAGTTTCTGTCTTTCTAGGAGTGTGGAGAGGTGACAGGAAGATGTCGCTGGATGCGGCTGCTCAGATCGCTGCTGCAAGGATTGCAGAACGCCAGACTCACAACTCGGCGTGGTACAGAGTGAACGCTACTCGAGTCATCACCGGCGGACACAAACTCACACCCCCAGTCAACAAGGCCATCAAAGATGTGAGTATATAGCTACAACTCACACCCCCAGTCAAAGATGTGAATATATACCTAAAACACACACATTTAGTCAACAAGGCCATCAAAAATGTGAGTATATTGATAAAACTCTCTCCTTCTGTCAAGGAGGCCATAAAAGATGAGAGTATATTGCTATACCGCACACCTTTAGTCAACAAGGCCATAACAGATGTGAGTATATTGATAAAACCCACACCTCTAGTCAACAAGGCCATCAAAGATGTGAGTATATAGCTAAAACTCGCACTTTTAGTCAAGGCCATCAAAGATGTGAGTATATAGCTAAAAGTCACACCTTTAGTCAACAAGGCCATCCAAGATCTGAGTATATAGCTAAAACTCACACCTTAAATCAACAAGGCCATCCAAGATGTGAGTATATAGCTAAAACTCACACCTTAAATCAACAAGGCCATCCAAGATGTGAGTATATAGCTAAAACTCACAACTTCAGCCAACAAGGCCATCCAAGATGTGAGTATATAGCTAAAACTCGCACCTTTAGTCAACATGGCCATCAAAGATCTGAGTATAGAGCTAAAACTCACACCTTAAGTGAACAAGGCCATCATATATGTGAGTATATAGCTAAAACTCGTACCTTCAGTCAACAAGGCCATCAAAGATGTGAGAATATAACTAAAACTCACACCTTTAGTCAACAAGGCCATCAGAGATGTACCTTCAGTCAACAAGGTCATCAAAGATGTTAGTATATAGCTAAAACTCGTACCTTCAGTCAACAAGGCCATCAGATATGTGAGTATATAGCTAAAACTCGTACCTTCAGTCAACAAGGCCATCAAAGATGTGAGTATATACCGGTAGCTAAAACTCACACCTTTAGTCAACAAGTCCATCAAAGATGTGAGTATATAGCTAAAACTCATGATCACCCCAAACTCATTATAGAAAACCAGGTTCGATTCCAACATGGGTACAACGTGTGAAGCCCATTTCTGGTGTCCCCCGCCGTAATATTGCTGGAATATTGCTAAAAGCTACGCAAAACTAAAACTCACTCACTCACTCATTCGGAGTAATACGACTTTGTACAGTTTATTCTATACTGAAAAATACAATTTATTGAACAAAATCCACTGCTTTTACACCATATAATTTTCACCACCGATCTGCCTTTTACGGCCAGTGGAATCTATTTCGGCAGATTATCGACCCTGATCATTCTCTGACGTTGGCATTTTACAGTTAAGGGGTTCCACTAGCTTTAATGGGCGGGTATCCTTTGTAGCCGACTCTTGTATTTTCTTGATCATGTATTTACTATTCAATTGATGTGAGCAGAAAAATCACGATTAGAAAGATTCAAAGATAGACTCACGTCCTTGCGTCACCAACCTTTGTCCGGCAAAATGTTCTTAGCCTAGGACATATATATATTCCCATTTTAACCACCCGCCCTTGTGACTTAACAGTAAATACTTGCTTTATAATACCAATATAAGTGTATACTGAACAAATAGGCGTACCGTCTTGCGGAGGACTATGTTACCATGGGAATTACAAACCCTTTTGAAGAACGGGACACATACGAAAAGCCCGGATGTGTATTTCTTTAGACACTCCTTGGCCGACGCGCCAAACATTTGTCTCTCTCACGTCGTCAATTTTTAACACGATAATACTTCTTCACGCATCGACGCAAAATGCATCATGTATCGATTTCAACAACATATTAGATTGATTTTCTATGTGGTTTTAAAAGCCTACACTAAGTGACTGATCCGATGTTCCAGAGAACTGTCTTGAATACAGAATATTGGTGGTACTCCGAACTTGGCGTAATGTTTACATAATTAATAGAAACTGTCTTGCACAAATGACTTCGTGTAGTACGGGTAAACAACAATGGTATGCTGGTAAGAAAGACCATACCTTCTCCTGAAGGCACGACCTGATAAGCTGGAACAAAAGAGCTATACTGACTTTGCTTATAATACACCCTTGGCTGTCCAAGACATTACACAAACCGCGGTGGGCGACGCAGGATGCCATATTTCTAAATTCCTAACTAAAGGGTAGTCTCTGATAAATAGGTCTCTAAAGTTATTTTCTTCGATCACAGCTTCTAAAAATACATCAGGTTTCCTTTGTCGGGAGCCTATGGCTATTAGCGACATCTATAGGGCAAACATTCATTAACATAATATGTAAGTAAATCTCAAACCGTAAACAAGCAAGCTTTCATGCCTTTTGGTCGTACCTACATAATTATGCTTTTCAGCAATTCTGTGTAATGCTTTAGACATGACATCTAAATGACAATCCAATTAAGTGTACATCTAAATTATAATTTTATGTGCACAAATATGTATTGATGTTTTGAAATGAATGGGAATGTAACAAAACATGGATATATATATATATATATATATATATATAAGAAGAAGTTTCTGAAATAATTACACAACACGGATCTTCTCCAACATGTTTCACTTTTATCTTCAGGGAGAAGTGATTACAGTTAAACGGATTATGTTATGACGTCAATTTGTCATGACGTCACAATGCAACTGTATACAAATGTTGTGACGCGGCGTTGCCATGACGTCACATTGGCGGCTTTATATTGACAGTACTAGTAGCACAATGAAAACAAGTATAATTCAGACACATTGCGTTACCTATTTAACGATGGACACAATTCTTTGATGAAAAAGTTTTCTTTAGCTTTACGCTGCATGGCGTCAGCAGTATTCATTTTATAGAAAGGGAATATTTTAAATTTTATTTCCTTTCCTGCTGCGCAATTGTCAATGTGAGCGCTTTAAGGGATGCACCTTGTTTTGGGGTCCTTAATCTGTTGTTTATGGACGCGCATTCTGTCCCTCAAGCACTCCGTTTGTCCAATGTATTCTTCATGACACCCTTGGCATATAATAACATAAATAATATGTTTTGCGGAGCAGTCCATGTTAGAGCGTACATGAAATAATTGTTTCCTGTTTTGAACTTTATACATGAAGTTTCAAGTATATATTCACAAGTTCCACAATTTCCCCGTTTACATTTTGAGACACTGAATTCTGTAGGTTTAATACATGAGTCGAATGTGGCACGTGTCAATATGTGTTTTAAGTTACGGCTTTGGCGTTTACTCTTTATCATTGTTACATTAGCCATAATTCGATTCATTTTCATATCAGCATTTAAAATTGGAACATTTTGTCTTATGATATGAAAAAGTTCCGGATTCTTGGGGTTGTGCGTTGAAACATAGGCCAGATTGACAGTGTTATTTATTTGTTTATCACGAACTTTCAACAGTGTCCTTCTGTCTATGTTTATTGCTTTCTTTATTCCATCTTCCACAAGAAGGACTGGGTATCCACGGGACTGTAGATATGATTTTAGTTCTGCAAGTCGTATGTTCCTTGTCGGTATTTGTGACACAATCATGCAGATACGTCTTGCTAAGTTATAGGGAATGCTTCTCTTTATATGACTCGGGTGGCAAGATGAAAAATGAAGGTATTGTTTAGTATCTGTAGGTTTATAATATATATCTGTTTCTAGATTACGTCCACATAGTTTTACTATGATGTCCAAAAATGGAATTTCAGAATAATTTGAGTCCATGGTAAAATGTAAATGTTTGTTCAATTTATTTAGGATGTTATAAAACAGAGTTAATTTTTCATCTCCAAAGGGCCATAACATGAAGCAATCGTCAAGAAAACGTCGCCAATTTGTTCTAAAGTATTCAGCGACTTCAGGTCCTAACTGTT
This sequence comes from Haliotis rubra, assembly GCF_003918875.1. Taxonomy (NCBI): domain Eukaryota; kingdom Metazoa; phylum Mollusca; class Gastropoda; order Lepetellida; family Haliotidae; genus Haliotis; species Haliotis rubra. The sequence continues at coordinate 2,572,671 of NW_025767457.1, forward strand.
CTTTCACTTTGGTTTCCAGAGTTCGTTCCAAATACCCTAAAACTAACGTAGCATACGTGGGTGCCATTTTGGTTCCCATTGCTGTACCCTTCATTTGTCTATAACGTTCCCCATCAAAATTGAATGTATCATTATTCAATATGAATGTAACACTTTCTATGACGAATTCCTTGGAGAATCGTGTTGGGAGTAATGCTGGATATTCGTGTAACCAGAATGATATAGCTTCAATCCCTAAATTGTGTGGAATATTAGAGTATAAATTTTTACATCAAACGTAACTAGTTTGGTTTTTCTTGAGTTTGTTGAGGTAAATAGTTTAGGAAATCCATCGTATCTCTAGTATAACTGTGCACTTTGGTAATAAAAGGTTTAAGCACTATGTCAATAAAATTACTCAACCGATGTGTAGCACAACTAGGTCCTGCAATTATCGGCCTAAGTGTCAAATCATTAGGGTGTTCTGTTTCAATATAGCTATCAGTAGCATTTTCACATTTATCTTTAATATCCCGACACTTGTGCACTTTGGGTAATCCATAAAAGTTGCTTTCTTTGCAAACGAAATTTGTTAGGTAATCTAACTCCTTTTTAGTTGTTTCGTTTGAAAATGTAGTTAGAAAATCTGTAAGTTTTTTATGAACATTGGCATTGTTTATAACCTTGTAATTTTCCTGATCATTAATTATTTCCAAAGACATTTTCCTGTAATGTTTAACGTCCATAATGATAACAGCCCCACCTTTGTCGGCCTCTTTGATAATGATGTTTTTATCATTAAGAATATCTTTAAGTGCAATCCGTTCTGAATTGGAAATGTTAGACTTATTTGAACATTTTTGTGGTAATAAAGGGACATTAGATATAGAATCAATGTATTTATCTAGATGTGAATTCCTACCTTTCTTTGGAATCCAATAACTTTTGTTTTTAACGAGTGATATATCCTCTCCTGTGTTAGAATCATCAAAATACTCAATATTCCTTAATTTCCGACAAAACTCATTGATATCACTTTGAAGTTCATTCACATTATTACTATTTGGAGTCGGTGTAAATTTAAGTCCTTTGTTCAAAATCCGCTTTTCAGTTTTGTTCAGTTTCCGTGATGACAAGTTGATTATTTTCACATCTACTTTTGGTTGCGTCGTGATGTTGCTATCCCTGTCTGTGTTGAGCTTCGGCCTGGTTCCAAAAAACGATCGTTATAAGATGTCTGTCCGTTTCCAGAATTTAACATACATTCAGGTGATGTATTATTATGTCTTGAATTTGACTTTGATCTTGATGGGAGTCCGTTATGTTTGTTGTTTCTTCTGTTTGGTTTGGTTTGTTGGTGTCTCATGTTTTCTTGTCTTTGATTGGTTACACCTTTGTGGGGAATTATCTTGCCGTTAGCTGTTCTGCTCCCAATGAATGTAACATTTGTATTCAAATATGTTGTTGCCTGCTTATTTCCGAACTGTTTGTTAGCTGTTTGCTTCTTTCGTGCATCTCCTCTGTGTTTAAGCCATGGGCTTTCTTCGACTATGTTTTGATGGAAGTTCTCAGCATATTTGTTTAGCCAAGTTAAAGATTTCGCCCATCTATTATGCGACTTTTCCTCTTCGTTGCAGCATTGTGTTGACCATCTGTTTAGTAATACCTCTCGGGTTTGCCCCCGCGATATTCTTTCTATTTCTTCTTTCATTAGTGCATCAATACTCAAGTATTTATCCTCTTGAGATTGAGCACGCATTTTCAAAAGTTCAATTTCAATATCCATATCTTGTAATGCACGAAGTTCTCTCTTTCTGCGTTGGTCTAAAGGTTCACTTGGAATAAACGGGATCTTGAATTTTTCTGGTATTTTTGTGGTCTTGATTCATCCATACTATTAATGTATCTGCATACCTGTTGTTTCGAGTGCTTGCCAAAACACTCTCTTGCGTTGCACCAGTCGTGTATTCCATGTTTGACTGAGGGAATTAAATATTTTGTCCGCTTCCTGTTCTATTTGAAACTCGGAGATATTGTCTGGCCTTGATGTCGCCAGTTCGTCTTTACTCCTCTGTATTCCCTTTACTGCCTGGTTTAATGCTTCCTTTATCAAGGACGCATCTGGCAAAGTTGATGATGAAGCTTTGGATTGGTCTCGTAGAATACCTGTAATTGTATCCAGCTTCTCAGATATCATAGAGAGTTTTTCACTGATATCTATAAAAAGTGTGAGGGACTGTGAGGGACTGTGAGTTTAGTTTTACGCCGCACTCAGCAATATTCCAGCTATATGGCGGCGGTCTGTAAATAATCGAGTCTTGACCAGACAATCCAGTGATCAACATCATGAGCATCGATCTGCGCAAATGGGAACCGATGACATGTGTCAACCAAGCCAGCGAGCCTGACAACCCGATCCCGTTAGTCGCCTCTTACGACAAGCATGGGTTACTGAAGATCAATATCCTAACCCGGACCTTCACGGGTCTTTGTCAGAGTAAGTGAATTAGGTTGAACCATGCTTTTTGAACAGTACTTCAGCAATATATGTGTGTCAGTTAAGAGTGGAAAGCAGCCTAAAGTAGTGTATGTGTGGTGGTGTGTGGTCCTGTGCATAGAGCTCAAGTCACAGATCAGTTGAAATTAAGCAACGACGGGGCGGAGAGTCTTGGATGGGTGACCGTGTTTGGCAGTTTGACTCCTGAGAGTTTCTAGGACTTCAGTTCTGCCCCACAACGAAGCACATGTGATACATGTGCTCTCACCTTAGGCAAGTGAGTTTGTTCAAAATTGCCTCTGTTCACCCAGCAGAAAATGGGTACCAGGTGGGATAAAGCATGTGACTATAAGCTTCTAGAGCCTAACAGGCAGTTTGGGTTATCCGGGGTAATAATGTGTTAGCGACAAGAGCATGCTTATGAGAGTGGATATGTGCGCATTATAAACATGGTATATAGTCGGCATTGGTATAGCTCTGATAAATCAAGAACCATAAACAACAAGAATCTGGGATTCGTACCAACGACTAAGGATTGACATCTGTCTGGCCAGTGACGCGATTTCTACTTCTGGACCAACCCAGGTGTCCAATCTTCCTTGTGGGAAATCAGACAAGTCTCCAAATAACAACGACAAATTCTTGTAATGGCTCAGACTTCCTGACACGTCAAGAATTGTTGTATCAATACATCTTCAGCCGTTACCTGACAATCAATATAACCAGTCTAATAGGACCGTCTCCGTTGTCTTTGTCTAACACTCCAAGGTCTGGGGGCGGTGGGGTAGCCTAGTGGTTAAAGCGTTGGTTCGTCACGCCGAAGACCCGGGTTCGAATGCCCACATGGGTACAATGTGTGAAGCCCATTTCAATATGGCATTTCAACCTTTCAATTATCTGGTGTCCCCCGCCGTGATGTTGCTGGAATATTGCTAAAAGCGGCGTAAAACCAAACTCAGTCAGTCAGTCCAAGGTCTGGACAATGGTCAAAGTCCTTGAACGTTTCCAGTTTACTGTCCAGTCACAGTGAGGTAAATTCAATAAAAGGGTCAGCAACCACAGATGTACGGCTGTCGTATTCAATCTCAATTTTAGCATTTTGTGCATCGATACCCATGTTTGTCATGTGAGATAGCTACTCGGTGGTGTATTGGGGAGAGTGGCTGCCCGAGAGTGGTAACCCGGTTGATGTCGGTTTGCCTGAAACCAAAACGTTTTAAAAGACGGCAGTTGTTGTCATCCTGGCTTGCTCACGACATTGTGGGGATACCTCATGGACTGGTTAGCCCGGGTTTAGTATGCTGAGTAGGGTATTCAAGTTAACCTGCAGCATATCAAACCGAAACATAAGTCTCATGAGCCAATTCAGACAATTACCTACTTTTCAGCCGATCCGAATTTTCTCGCGTGAAAGTGAAGAGACACTACAAACAACTATGGTTACACAAAATTCCAATTTCTTGTTTCATAAGAAAATGATATTTACAAATAAATAATAATTTTAAACTTTAAAAAACCCGTATTTCTATATTTTATGGCGAGGATTAGGCAGCATGACCTGAACTAATAGACTGTTCCTGTTTGATGAGGCAGTAAACTGATTCATAATTCATCTGGCTGACTGGTTACACCTGTTATGTGTTCTTTGCTCTTATTAAGTGAATTTTTGTAACGTACAATGTGATTGATATAATATCAAGGCCAGGCCAGACCGCCAAAGTTGTTTAGCGGCCCAGCCTCGTTTTGAGATTTCCAGATTTCCGTTTGTCAGAGCACGCTGTACGACAGAGGATGCTGCACGACGTGTTTGCAAGCATTAGAAGGAGCATAGTGTTGCAATATACAAGTGATTAGATGTATCAAATAATATTGATTAATATTTATATATCCAGTTGAATGAGTTGATCTCAAAATTCTGGACTGGTTATTGTAGTAAGTTGCACAATAGGACCGAACCCAGTCAGCAGGAAACGAGACTGTTGTGTTATCAATGGTTTGACTTGATCTTGGGTTTGCAGTTTTACAGCTGGTATTAGTAGGGGCTTTATAACCAGGTGTAATGCTACTAAGAAAATGATATAAATATTTACCAATATATTACCTCGGATGATATGAAAATATGCACACAGATAAGTTTCAGCTTACCCACATGCACGTATACACACACAAACACACATGTGAACGCGCGCGCGCGCACACACACACACACACACACAAACACACACACACAAACAAACAAACAGAATATCATACACCTACGCACATACAAATACAGACTGGCACTCACGCACATACACACGAACACACGCACTTATAAGTAAGGGCGTTGCTATATTGGAGACATAATAACCGCGATGTTAAACCCCTCATCACCTCACCTTCTCAGTAAAACAACAAATGTTCAAGAAGAAACGACAAATGTGTATTTTTAAATTTTTTTACAATACAAAACCAACGATTGCTCTACATCGACAGTTCTTCAACCTCGCCTTGCTGGAAGCACTTGTCAGTACACTGAGTCCATTAGGAAACACGTTCTCTGACAAGAGACTCGGCACAGACACGCCATTCAGCAGTAAAAGGATAATTTTTTGGACATGAAACCTGTCAACTACGTTACACAAGCACTTTATTGTGTAGTCCTCCTGCAAGATGGCTTCGATCTAAATAATGATTTAATATGCAGTAGATCTATAAACTGAATAGATGGTACATGTACAGACTGCCATTACGTTTGATTCACAGTGCGTGGACAAGTAACGCTTGATTTTATTCGTGTTTCTGCATGTGCATATTACCGTTACTAACTCCCATGATGCAGTGCTCGTGTCATACCTCAACGACTGTGAAATGCTGTTAGATCTAAAACTAATATGCAATCAGGTAATTTCCGTTGATTAGTTCAGAAATCAGAATGTTAATGTTATTGTATTTTACGTTACCGTCAATGCATAAAATAACTAACATTTTACTTGGTCAATTGACAAAATGCGTCAATATTTTGTATTTTGTTTTAACTGACATAGAAATACGCCCAGTTAATTTATTCTGCTAAAGAATTTCACATTTTTGTGAAGTGTTAATTTTATCGACCACTGACTGAAAATGATAAATTTAGAAAGGGAAGTCAATGTAAAGTTTTTTACATTCTTGTTAGTGGCCTCTTGTGATGTTTTAAGGCTACTTTGAACTTCCAAATAGATTCTGTTTAGATAGTCTGTACATCTGTACAATCCAGTGAATGGACATATTTGTCAGTCAGTTTGAGTGAAATATTGTGTCCCGAGATCATCAATCAAATAAACGTCTGGCCTTAAAGTAACTGCAAGCTTTATTCTGCATCTATCTGACATTTACATCATTATTTCAGTTGTACGAAAACGTCGTGTACGAGAACGGAAACGCCGGGATACGGAAAAGCAGCCTTGACATTTCTGAGTCTGGAAAGAAGGCCGCGATTGAGTTCACGGCTGCGAGCTGTGCCGTCCTTGAGAACGAAGGTCATGTCCGGCTCGGCGTGAGACGGTCTGGAAACGTGGAGTGCTCCGTCACAGTAGGGTACGTGTCACAGGCGCCGTTGGTGTAGCATATGTCGTACATGTAGTGATTAGAGCAGGCGTTGTAGGTGTCGCAGACGTAGTAGGTGTCGTCGGAAGTTGCTCAGGTGCAGTAGGTTCCCGTCGACTGCACATTGTCCAGGTCCACACGTGGTAGCATCCAAGTGGCAAATGTTTGAAACCCACCTGCTCATATGGACTTGTTGATGTCATCGTTTACTCAAGGTAAGGCCATGTCGAGTTACCTAATGTTTAAACGTTCACAGAAGAACCGGATCGGAAAAGAATATCGGCTTATATGTGTGGGGACCATTTTACTGCCCAATGGCGTAATAATTGAATACGTTTTATGAGCTGTATATAGATTGAGAGAAAGATAGAGAAATAGTAAGTGAAAGAGAGAAAAAATAGCAGGAAGGAGAGAAATAGAAAAAGAAAGAGAGAAAAATAGAGTGTGAGAGAGAAATAGAGGGAAAGATAGAGAAATAGAAAGAGAATACAGGAGAGAGAGAGAGAGAGAGAGAGAGAGAGAGAGAGAGAGAGAGAGAGAGAGAGAGAGAGAGAGAGAGAGAGAGAGAGAGAGAGAGAGAGAGACACACAGACAGACAGACAGACAGACAAACATACGGCGATGGGGGAAGGAGAGTCCGAGGCTCCAATGGTTTCGTGGAGTCCAATGTCCGGAGGATACTGTTGCAATCAAGCTTCAGTAACTTCCCTCGATCACTTGATTTCAAGACAGGCTGTCAAACAGAGAGCAATAATGACATTTCATTTCAGTATTTATGGAAACCTTGTTAAACGATCCTTGTTTTCATGTAAATTGACCGCGATGTGATCATGTTGATGTGGAGTACCATTTCCTTCACAGCGTGGAGACAATAGACGGGTCAGCGGAAGCGGGAAGCGACTATAAGCCAATCAAACAGAAGCTGACCTTTGGGCCGAAGGAGTGTCTCAAGGACGTGTATGTTGAGATCGTGGACGACGATGTCTGGGAACCGGACGAGTTCTTCTTCGTCAAGCTCTTCCTTGAACCAGAGCAGGTCAAAGGTGACGAGGTCATCTTGGGGAAAGTCTCCATCAACCAGGTCACCATCGTCAACGATGACGGTAGGTGACACATTTCAGACATTCAGACAGTATCTTCTGTGACCGTCAAAACTGATCATTTACAGGACACGTGTTGGCGATTTAAAATGACATGCAACAAAAAATCATTTTCTGTACTTTGACAAATAACAAACATGTCTAATCTTGGAGGTTAAGACATTGATCAGAAGACACGTGTCTTTCATAGTTACCGCTTCCCCGTCCGGATACAGCGAGGTAAATACAGGTATCAGCCCCCTCAACTATCGAACTCTTTTGTATACATCCAGTTTCGAACCGCCTCCGTGGTGTAGTGGTTAGAGCGTCCACCGGAGAGCGGAAGGTCGCGGGTTCGATCCCCGACCGCGTCATACCAAAAGACGTTAAAATTTGGTACTTGTTGGTCCCTGCCTGGCGCTCGGCATTAATGGGTACAACAAGGACTGGTCGGCTCGGAGTCAGTATAATGTGTGTGAGTGTGGTATTCATGCTTCACTGCGGCATGGTATCTCAGTGGGCTAGCACTATAAAACCAGCTAAAGTCTTGGCTAGTACAAGCAGCCGCACATACACATACACACGCATGCACGTCGTCATATGAGCGAAATATTCTCAAGCACGACGATAAACCCAATTTCACCTCACCTCACCTTCATTCAGTTTCGTTTTCATGTCAACATATCCATTGTATACTCATGCCAATAATGGTTGTCGACCCCTTCAATTTTGAGTTGGAGAGGGGGTGTGAGGTGTGTGTGTGGTTGGGGTGGGGGGGGGTGACCAACCATTATTGGCATGAGTATACAACAAACCAAAAGAAGCAATGATCCAAACTCTATTTTATCATGCCGCACTCATTCATTGCAGACTGCTTTAACCAACACTCGCGCACAGAGCAACACAACGTTGCAGACATAAATTTGTCAGAACCATATCAACATAACCAGCATTTAATCGATATTGATAAACGGCATTTTGAATGTATCAACACAGGCGTCGCCGTTCTAAATAGATAGTCAGCCATTTTTACATATATGGCCGCAGTTAAATGCGTTACATAATGCTCATGTATATTCATGAAGAAGGCAAACGGCGTTGTAAGGCGTTCGAAGTGGCAAGTCGTGTTCTCTGATATTCTGCAGGAATAAGAGATCGAACCCGGGAACACTTCCACTAAATTTTTAATTCGATTCCAATATTTGCATGATCAATCATTTCACTCACTCTGTGTTTACACTGTCTCTCAAATGGAAGGAGATTTGCTTTCAGACAATACCGTCTTTAGTTTGGTTCTTACATCAGAAGCGGTTCCTAAGTTACGAGGTCTCTATACTTCCGTAAACAGATAAGGGAAAATATATTTTTTTAAATAAAAGTGTTTACAAGGGAAGTGATGAATATGTAAAAGGTATATATTTTCAATCAAATGAACATTATTCGTCAGAAAGGAGAACATGTTCCTTCTCACGTCACTGATTATTATTTTTTGTAATTACTGACTAACAATACACTCAGCATAGTTAATGCAGGGCAAAATAATCTCCGTTAAAATCTGGACAATGTTGACATCCCTACCTTAGATTTTAAAAAATAATGTGAAATTAAAAAACATTGCAATTCTGATAAACAAAATCCCCACGTTGTCGTTTAACTGCCCATACATTTACAAATATTTGTAAGTGTATTAGATAATCTAGATTATACATGTACCGTTACAGTACCCATGGGTGCCTGTTGTTAAAAGCCTCAAGATCTCGGGTATTTACGTGCAACCTTAACAAGAGCATGTTTGTTTTGATAATATGAATTTTACATGTGGGTGTGAGTCTTATGACAAGGTAAATATAAGGTATATTTATCTTTATAGTGCCACTTTCGAAAATCGATTAAAAACGTTTTCTCTGCTTAAATAAATAATATATGTTCGACGCTTTCATGTTTAACATCGATTGATCGTGCATCTCGAGTTGTGCATTGTTTCCTTTTGCAAACAGGTAAATATAACTTAAGGGTAAAGGGACTCTTATTTTTCAAAAACAGTTTTATTTACATACAATTTGTAAAATATTGACGTTTTAGGCAATATTTTTTTACGGACAATCGCAAAACTGAGACAAAGAGTGATTCTATGGAAATATATTTTAAGACATGGGTAGGTTTCTTTCGTAAACATTTTACGTTTGTAAACAGTCGAAGAAGTATTGAGTAAAGGGTATCTCGGAATACTGTCTGTACCGTTACTCCCATATGAAGCACTCAATGAGATGTCTATTCAAACTGTCAATCAATAACCTTTATGTTGCTATGGCGCCTTGTGGTTATACAATGAACTATATGAAAATTCACATCTCGTGGATTGACTCTGGATACATAGGGATATATCAGTTAAACCGATAATCAAGCTCTTATGAAAATCCGGATTAGCCTCGCCCACTTGGATTAAATATAATTCAGGGTTTGGTTTTTATTCATAAAGTATACTTATGATCATGATATTTTCAATAGAAATACGGGTGCGCCAACTGGATATGTACATTATACAGGCTCTGCTAATGTTAGGCACTGCAATGGGGGATAAATCAGGTTTAGTAGTGTAAATTTCGACTTGTTCTACATCTGCTAATGTTAGACAGCCTTTTCATCAATGCGTTTGCCGATGAAACCACGATGACTGTGTGAGCAAGCTTGGTGAATCCCTCGCCAACCATGGCAAAGAATGAGTTGACAACATTGGCGTCGAATTTGTAGTGGGATGGGTAAATTCCCATCGCTCAAAGACAAGTTGAAAAATATGTAGTTTCTCTTTATGCAAGTGAATATGTTTCATCATCATCATCATCATCATCATCATCATCATCATCATCATCATCATCATCATCATCATCATCATCATCATTTTTATTATTACAGAGCCAGGGAAGTTTGAGTTCTCTAAGCCGAGTTTCATCGTGAAGGAGGGATGTGGACAAGCCCAGGTGGTAGTCAAGCGGGTGAACGGCGCCGATGGCGAAGTCGCCGTGACGTGGAAGACCAAGGACCTTAGTGCCAAGAGTGGCCAGGAATACCAGGGAGGCGAGGACAAGATCCGCTTCAAGCATGGGGAGACCAGCAAGGTCATCGAACTCGACATTTACGGAATCAAGGCAAGTGACGATCGTGGACAAAATAAATAGGGGACCATATTATAATGTTAAAATAATTATTTGGTCTGTTAACAAACTTATGTAAACAAAAGAAATCTAAATTAAGCCCAGATAGAAAGTTCTTCTGCACATATTTTTGTATGTCTCACTCTAAACAAAACAAGTCTCGAATTTCACAATTTATCATTTTGGTGCCGTTTTGCAAAGCGGTCTTAGCGCTAAAGTGATCGTATCTGTCGTACTTTAACATAGACTTACGACAATTTTAGCACTATAAGGTTTCTTTGTACAGCGGCATCCAAGACGTATAATCTGTCATAACGCCGCATGCTCATGATGTCAATCACGGGATTGACTGTTGCAGACCCAGTTTTATGAGATCATCTGTGTATAGTTGGTATATTGCTGAGTGGGGCGTTAAATAACAAGCAAACATATACTATATCCCAGCAACCAACGTGTGGCCTTTCAGGGGTTCATCTGAATAGTGACAATGTACATTTGCTTCCAGGACTCTCATGAACCCAACTTCCAGGTTGATTTGTCCTCTCCGACAGGGGGCGCTGAAGTCGGGAAGATATCACGGACGATTGTCACTATTATCAACGATGAAGGTAAGGCCAATCATCACTCTGACCAATGATGTTAGAGATACAACTGTCTTGTATGGTAAAGTATCATAGTTACGGTCGCCTTGGCAACGAGAACGCTTTGAGGAACGGCTGAATTGCTGCCAATTGTCTTGTCAAAATGTTTCCTTTAATTCAAATGCGCGTAACTCTGCCTGCAAACTTACTCCCAATGACGGCTTAATTAGCTTTAAATCAGTAACAGTCTTCTGGGGCACCCTACTCAACTTGTATACAGGGTTCTGATGTATGGAAGCCCTTCTGGACCAATTACTTCAACGTTATGTCTTGGTTTGGGTAACATTGATCTAGATCACAGAACCAGCACACAGTGCAATTTTACTTGACCACATTAATAATTACTTGTCACGGTCCAGCTGACAATGGGGTTTTCAGCTAAACGTGGTCCTGTGCAGTCTTACTATGGTTGGCGCGTAAAGTGCTGTTGATATCATGAATTTTAAAATATACTAAATGTGAAACAATTAATTTTATTTTTTTATAGCATTCTGAAACCCTCTTTTTTTATTTTGTTTTTATTAAATGAATGGTGTTTGATCCGGGGACCCACTTCTTCAAACCTATACGCTTTGGTGGTAGGGTAGCTTAGGGAACATTGCGTGTGTTCTAGCGACGAAGTCCGGGTTTGTTTCCCAAATGGATACAAGCTTTTCATATGTGAAGCCGATTTTTCTTGTCACCTGTCGTGATATTCCTGAATAATGACGTACTCACGCATTAAAACTATTAAAACGATCATCGGCAGAGACAGCGCTCGGCCATCGTGTCAGCAGACGAACGGTGTCTAGGAGGCTACGTTTGCACGACCTTCGCGCCTACCGACCCTTCCGTGGCATAGCACTGAGCCGTCAACATCGACGTGAACGTCTGAGATGGGCACGCCAAGTTGCAGGCTGGCAGAACAGGCAATGGGCTCGAGTACTCTTTACAGATGAGCAGGTTCCACCTTAACAGACCAGACGGCAGGATACGGGTACATCGACGCAGAGGTGAACGTACTGCACGTTGCTGCGTACAAGAAGTGGAGCCCTACGGCGGTGGCAGCGTCATGGTTTGGGGAGGCATAATTGGAGACAGAAAGACAGACTTGGTGATCGTAGACGGTAGCTTGAATGGTCAAAGGTACATCGACCAGGTTCTCCGACCAGTCGTCTTGCCATTCCTGCAGCAGAACCCCGAACTGTCTTCCAACACGACAATGCTCCATGCCATACAGCACAGCGCGTTAGGGGTTTCCTATGTTGACGTGGTCGTACTAAATTCACAAATTAATGGACTATAGTCAAGAACCAGTGATGATCGTTCTGGTCTAACTTCTACACGTGATTTGGATCCTCCACGATCTCTTAAACTCGTCGACATCGTCCGTTCACACTGTATCCTTGATTTGCTGCCTTTCAGAGTTCAGTGCCATGGTGTCACGCATCCAGGAGAAAACCCAACATAATCTTGACGGACTGAAGATCGACACGGCCACGTGGGGGGATCAGTTCCACGACGCCATGAACGTGAATGGCGGCGACGTCGAGAACGCCAACGCGATGGCCTACGTCATGCACTTCTGCACATTCTTTTGGAAGGTGAGTTAAACTTAAAATTAAAAAGGTCCCCAACGCTTTTGAGGTGAATATTACATATACTATCAGTAAATATATGGCTTACATTACTTGAACTGGTGTAGCATGTCCAATTGTTTCCTCTCTGACCGGGAACGAGTAGTCCAGCAATCTGAAGCGACAGAAACCATGGGTTCGAATCCGAAATTCGACCCGATTGTGTTTTTATGTTTCTTAACACTAGTGCCATCACTGAATTTCAGTGATCCAATCGTATATTGTTCACCGCTATTTTGCCTTCTTTAATCCTAATGGAACCTGTTTTGTCGGATAAAAAGTACTAGATTCTCTAACGAAGGTTTTGTCAGAGTTGTATGACTTTGACATGAAGTTGTTATTTTTCATCTTCTGGAACCAGCACCATGACCGTTTTTGTGGCTTCAGCCATGGAACGGATCCGCCGCGATTTAACTGACGGCATTAAGTCCAACTTGTTTACTTACACTTGATTAGCCACCATCTATTTTAACGTGTAGTATCAAACACCACTTGCTCCGGCCTCCCATTTTGTAATTCAATTTTCACATTTCAGGTGCTTTTTGCTTTCGTCCCACCTCCATCTGTCGGCGGAGGGTGGTTGACCTTTCTTTGTTCCTTGGCGATGATTGGCTTACTGACAGCTATCATCAGCGACCTTGCATCTATATTCGGATGTCTGATTGGTCTGTCCCCAACCATCACCGCCATTACGTTCGTAGCACTCGGCACCAGTATGCCCGACACATTCGCAAGTCGTCAGGCAGCAATGATGGAGAGGTTCGCAGACAGTTCCATCGGCAACATCAACGGCAGTAACTCCGTCAACGTGTTTTTGGGACTTGGGTTCCCATGGCTCATAGCAACCATCTACTGGCAGGCTCAGGTATGGGTTTTCTAGGAAAGATCAATTTATTGAGTGAGTTTAGGTTTTACGTTTTTAGCAATATTCCAGCAATATCACGGCGGAGGACACCAGTAATGGGCATCACATATTGTACCCATGTAAGAAATCGAGGCTAACCCACCATTCCTCATTTTATTGACTCTCAGATCGGGAAATCCTGTGGTCGAATCCTGTGCATTATATTTCAGCCCAGAAGAGTGAGTGAGTTCAGTTTTACGCCGCTTTTAGCAATATTCCAGCAATATCACGGCGGGGGTCACATTGTACCCGTGTCGGGAATCGTACAAAGGTCTTCGGCGTGACGAGCGAACGCTTTAACCACTAGGCTACACCACCGCCCCCAGTCCGGAAGACATTTTGAATATTAAAGTTCTGATACCGTTTGTAATGTGTGATCGAATCATCTTCTTTTATCAGGGGAAAACATTCACCGTCCCGAAAGGATCGCTTGTGTTCTCTGTCATCCTCTACACAATCTGCTCCATCGTGGCCATCGTTGTGCTTCTTCTACGGCGAAATCTCTCCTTCATGGGCAAAGCTGAACTGGGTGGTCCCAAGGCCGGGAAGATAGGCAGTGCCATTTTCGTATTTTTAATGTGGGTATTCTACGTCGTGCTCTCGTCTCTCCAGGCCCAGAAAATCATTCACGTCATTTGAACAACGTCAAATGAGTATCAGGAAGTCATGAGATATCAATACAGCCAGTAAATTCACATTTAAGGACGTTTGAAGCTGGCTTCAACAAGAGATATTTTCGTATCTGTGCCTCGTTTCTCAAACCGATCGTAGCACTGCATCTACTTCACCATTTAACGTTCACTTAACGTCGTCGTAACGCTAACCAAACTCTCAAATAGCATATTGAGAATATACAGAAATCGCAATTTGATGAAGTTTGTCTCCATCTGATTGAATTCCAGTGGTTAAAGTTTTGACGTCGGCAACTAAAAACGTGATCAGTATTGGCGTTCGGTCCATGCCCTACGTAAACCGTTCTGCTAGAAACGTTCACTGGGTATTACAGTGGAGGGGGATCACCTCAGCGAACCGTGATTTTAAATGTTGATACTGGGATCATCCTTGCACCAACATCGCTATATTTTTGGAAAAATCTTATTAGTGCTGCTTAACATACACGGGAGTTACTTTTAGAGATATATATGTACATGACTTAATCAGTGCAACCGGTTTCATAAATCCTTGTGTTGGATATAACTTCTGTGTTATATTCGGGACGATCTAGTATTTCTTCAGTGTACATTCTGCTCTTTTGGTACATTGACACATGTTTAACAAAACATCACACGGGAGTTGCTTGTCATTCAGAGGTGTTGACCTTCACACTGGAGCGAGTTGTTAGTCATCGATTACCAAGTGTATCGATTACAAAGTGTATCGATAATCAAGTGTATTAGATCTTCATTCCATTTCCCAGAAATCCGTCGGTCAATCACACCGATCCGAAATACGCGACGCTATAAATAGCTTACAAATTAATCTTATTCAAATAGGAATGATCTTGATTATGACGTCACTTAACGAATTTCCTGGGTTATCGAGGATGCTGTTAGTCTTGTGACAGACTACCTCGACTTTTTAATTCATGTCTAATATATTTTCATCTGACATTACAAACTGTTATTGCGTATTTGAAAATCAGGATTAGTTTGTAAATCGACATGCACCTTATTGGTGTTTTGCAATAATATTTTGGAAATTGTCAACATTAATTGTTCAGGCAAAAAACAGTTTGTAGCACTATCTATAGCGTCCGTGACGTGTCATGATAAATGTGTTTTTTCAGTCTGTTAAACTATACAGCTCAACGTTTGTAAGGATAATATGATAACGCAATTGTATATAAACATACGCTTATTGTTTACACTTGTCACAGGGTACACAAAGTACGTGATGTAGAGTATCGGTTTTCAGACTTCCGTTTTTGTGGAAGCTTCGTTGTCTGAGTATATTCCGTCACTGACTTTGTGTGTTGGCGATTTGGTTTCTCACTCTGAAAGCGTGGGTACGAATCTCGGATGGAACCCTCACCATAAAGTACTAAATTTGTATTTTATTAAGACTGTGTATTCCAAAACATAACATTTGTTATATTATGAGAATTTGTTTTGTATGTCATGGAAACACGTATAATGGGGAACATTCCTGGAGTTAACTGAGGAATTTTCCCCATTGCCGAACATTTTTTAACATCCTGTAATGATACCCTTTTAAAAATACTTATATGTAGATCTATGTTGTTTAATCACCTATGCTTGTGAAATCCTCAGCTCGTATGGCAGGGGTCGAATATGTCTTTACATTACAAACTGCTGATGATTGCTGAGCCAGTGCGAGTTATCTCCCTTGTGAGAAATCCCTTGGGTGGTTAATAATCTGTGATAGCTAATGATCTCTTCCAATATAGTTGTTTAGTAAACGCAATATGATGGTGATGAAGTATTGAAACGTAAATTCACATTTGTATATATAGCATATTCCCATTATAGGCCCCTCTGCTGTTGATGAAATATTTCCATATGAATTATTATCACGAGTGTCAAAATACATGATTATTGTTCCATCATTACACGATATAATAGGATAGCACATTGATGACACTTTTAATAATTCATATTGAAATATCCAAGCAAAGAAACAGGGGCCTGTGATGCTCATTTAGTGTATGAAATATTAATAGATTTTTTGACACGTTTGCAATTGTATTTCATTATTCCGGACTTGACAAATATTTTTGCACCAACTCTTATGTATATTTTTTAAAAAGACCGGCTCTGCTTAAGGAGTCACATGTTGTTTATGCTTCATTAAAATGTGTTGATGGTTAATGATATAAATAATGACTGGTGATACACTATTGTACAAAACAAACTTCCCCTCTACCGCGAACAGAGCAGGAATGGCTTGTCCTCATGATTGCGACCGACCAGTGATCAACAGCATGAGCATCGATCTACGCAGTTGGGATACGATGACGTGTCAACCAAGTCACTCTGACCATCCGATCCCGTTAGTCGCCTTTCACAACAAGACAATTCTAACACGGATCTCCACGGGTCGTTACTGAACGTTTTCTACTGCCAAAAACTGCTCGTTCGCGAGGGAACGTTTGTTTTGAGTAGTAGTGTATAGATGGAATGGTAAAATACTCGCTTCTCACTCAGATTCCCTACGTTGCCACCGCCGGTGTTATTTCCCCCCCCCCTCAAGGTATGGTGATAATGTGGTTGCTCAGTGCAATGCAGTAAAGTCGGGTGTTGCACAACGTAATGCAATAATGACTTTACTGTAAAGCTTTACTTGGTGTATAACACCTGGCTAAGTTCGTTTTATTCATTACAACATGATAAGAGTCGAACACGCTCATTGATACTGTTTTTCTCGTGGGATAGCAAAACCAAAAATACCATATTAGGTAGTTAATGTACATTGTATACAGCGGAACCCCGTTTTTCCGAACAGTATTGTTCCAAACGCAATTGTTCTTTGATACATTTTCAGACTGATGAATACCGATAATATTAATTTGCTTTCCCAGGAGCTATTTACCTTCAGTATGTAATATTTTTGTTTTGACCAGGAAAAAACCCAAAGCACCACCCCTCTGTTTTCATATTTACCAAACCTCCGTGCAGGTTGACGTGGACATATAGACATGACATTCACTTAACATTAGCGGCGTTTCAATATTGAAACCAAACAAACGCATTTTTTGTATATGTATTAAAGCGATGCTAAATTTTCTTCGAGGTATATATATCCTTCTGTCGACATGAATAGACGTCTCCAATAGTGTTTGTCCTGTAATAAGGGAATCCGGACTAACGGGGTGTCTCTGTATGCAACTGTTTTAGAAACTTTTAAAGAAATACTGCTCTGTCCTTATGTACATAATCAAGGTTCTAAGAATAAAGTTTAACAAAGTTTGTAAAAACGGGATTAAATGACATATATTTTATATCATAATATTACTCCAGTATAATAACTTTCTTTAAACCGTTTTAAAACTTACATATGCTGACTGTTTTCAGAAATTATGTTCCTATTAATTGTTATTTGGTCAATGTATTTTCCCAAATGTATTGGAAGATCTCTCCATACCTGTCTGTGACGCATTGTCACTTGTTAACTTGCACACAGAGACAAGGTTGTTTATGAAGAATCTCTGTTCAAATTACAATTTGTGCACTCTTTCTGTTATGAAATATGAATAATAAATATTTAAAACACACAGATGATGGTTGTGGTCTCTTAAAAAGAAAATTGTAATTTGTAACAGTCAAAGGTTCAGGGGAGACAACTGCGTATAACTTGGTGCAATTTTATGAACTTTTATGGCCGCTTCTAAAGACTATGTAGTTAGAATGAAGGACATGTTTGAATGAATGCTTCAAGCAATATGACGGCAGCCTGTTCATAATCGACTCTCGACCAGTCAGAATTGATGGACATCAATTGACACAACTGGGATGTCATGACATGCGTCTACCAAGTCATCTCACATGTCAACAACCAATCTCGTTAGTCGCCTCTTAAGACAAGCATGGGTTACTGAAGACACATTCTAACCCGGATCTTCTCAGATGGGATAGTATATATGACTGACCATAGCTGCAGTTTCAATATTATTTATAGTGGAGCAGCAGAAGCCTTATTATAGCTGAGTTGTTGAGATACACAATTGAGTGAGTGAGTTCAGTTTTACGCCGCTTTTAACCATATTCCAGCTATATGACGGCGGGGACACCAGAAATGGGCTTCACACATTGTACCCATGTGGAGAATCGAACCCGGGTCTTCGGCGTGACGAGCGAACGCTTTAACCACTAGGCTACCCCACCGCCCCTTGAGATACACAAACCAGCATAACCACATTTTCGAAAGTGGTCAGAATTGATGATCTGCCACTACTGTTAATGAAAACCCATGATGACTTTTATGAAAACTGAAAATCTCCCAATCCTACCAAACTGACAGGTTATACTTTCATGTGTGAGTTCCCTCAACGAAATTATCGGGATGGTTTTGTATAACGGGTTAGTTTAAGAAAACGTTTTCGTATAGTATGGCGTCAACACGTGAAGGTTGCGATAACTTCAGACGATTTAGAAACATGCTTTATGAAATATATGAACTTGCTTCTAGATAACCGCTTATTTAAAGGTGGAAACAATATTCATGCATGTACAGTTTGTAGTTATATTATATCAGAAGTGATATTTTCGCTCTCTAACAAGATGTATCCGACTTTGTGATACATTTTCTATGAACCCCGCTGGGAATTCCGAACTCATTTGGTACTTCGTAGTAGTTTATCTCGAATAACACTGAATCCGCGTATGCATTCGTAACTACTCGTGTCATTCCGGCAAGCCGGATGGCGTCTCGTGCCATACTCGTGGCCATGTTTACGACTGGGCTCTGTCTAAGCGCAAACGGGCATGGAGATTAAAATTGTCTTGCACTATTACCAAGGAAAGATAACTCTGAATTTCCAAACGTGGCTCCTAGAATATCCTAAATCCCGTGGGCAAAACACCAATACGGTCATTCCCATTGTAAAT
Source organism: Haliotis rubra (assembly GCF_003918875.1). NCBI lineage: Eukaryota > Metazoa > Mollusca > Gastropoda > Lepetellida > Haliotidae > Haliotis > Haliotis rubra. The sequence goes on from NW_025767457.1 coordinate 2,591,670, forward strand.
ATGTTTCAGTGTTTAAAGTTGCTGATCCTTTAACTCAAAGTGTATGTTTAAATTGTGATTTGCATAGTTTAGCGAAGTTTCACTTCTTGTAGGTCACGGAAAGGGGCGAGTAGTTACGAATGTCGCATATGATGTACGGAAATTACCGATGTTTTGCGAATGCAAATCGATGGAAGGGAGATAACTCTAAATTTGTTTTTCTTGTTGTCTGGTACTCCATACTATGGTCCGATACCCGTGCTTCAAACAGTTCAAAATTACTATTGAGGTGTTCGGTAAGATAAATACGTTGTTCACTGGTCCCTCGGGGCCCATGGGTTGATGTACCCTCGATGTTTGTTTCTGTTCCCTGAGCCCTGAGCCAGATGTACATACATCGAGGGTACATCAACCCATGGGCCCCGAGGGACCAGTGAACAACTTATATTTTGCAAAGGTGTGTCTAATAGCCGTGCAATCCACGTTGCTATACAAGTTCAATAATCTTGACACGGCGCTAAGACCAACTCACCTGTTGCTAAGACGCCGGAATACATCTTGGTTTGTACTATTACTTGGCTTGTACTATGGACTCCTCTAAGGCGACTTCACCGCTTCCCTCACACATTCCAGAAACTCGGGACTCGAACCCCATATTCGCTCCGATTCCCTTATACGTTATCACCATGATTCTCGTGTTCCAAGTTGTCAAAGACCCGTCAGCTCTTTCTTCTCTCTTGTCATATCCAGGTGACACGCTCTGATGAAATTGTAATGCTGTAGGAAGAGGCATTAAACCCAACTCACTCACTCACAGACTCCCTTCTAAGTCATCATAAAACTGCCGCTTCCGACATAACTCACTTTTCCAGTTTAAAAGTGCAATAAACTACGCCTATAACCAACTGACGGATATAACTGTTTTCCCCTGGCCACTTGCATTATGTCTTTATCGAAATGTGTACCATGAACCACAAACCACAGTTATAGGGAAGTGAGTGACATTAGTTTTACGCCGCACTCAGCAATATTCCGGCGGTCTGTTAATAATCGAGTCTGGACCAGAAAATCCAGTGATCAACAGCATAAACATCGATCTACGCAATTGGGATACGATGACATGTGTCAAGCAAGTCAGCGAGCCTGACCACCCGATCCCGTTAGTCGCCTCTTACGACAAACACGGGTTACAGAAGATAAATTCTAATCCGGATCTCAACGGGTCTATAACGAAGTAAAATTATAGGTATCTTATATAACTGTAGTATACTATATGTAAGAAATATTATGTTACGTTTCAGACTGTATTCTAGATTGTACTGCGTCCACACTTCATCTACCGAAGGTTAAGTAAACCTTACTTAGAGTTTGGTGATGATTGGTTTTAACTAGGGCTGCGCAATATAACCGGTTTACCGGTATTTACCGGTTCAGACATGAAAACGATACGTATTGCGATACGCTGATCGAAAACCGGTATTTTGACATGCAATCGGAAAACTTCGTAACACTCGGAAATCTTCGGATATTTCCGTTTTTAAATTGTTCCTTTCCTTGTTTCATTTGTGCCAAACATTATTTACATTTTTATTTTGTCATGATTAAAAGTTTTTATTAAAGCCTAATCAAGCATTGTGATTTTGTTGTGTTTTTGCTTTATAAATCAAGCATTAACTCGACTATAAGTAGTTTTTTGTTAAAAACCTTCTTGCAATATATTGCAATACATATCGCAATACATGCTTTCGTATCGCAATATATCGCAATATGAAAATTCCCTGCAATACCCACCCCTAGTTTTAACTGAGAGTAACTGGTTCGTCTTCACTGTGAGATACCATTTAGTATAACCAGCTGAATCTATCATCGTAGTAGTCGCTCCTCAGTAACGGTATTCATTGCTTTGATGATAAATTCTTTGAACATCACAGCGGATACGATTGGTTTAGATTGAATTTCATCTCTCTTCAGATAATCACCTTAATCCGACTACGTCTTGTCTAAACCTCACCATATAACCCGGAGTTAATGGCGCCCTGATTGGCTACGATATTCGTCGATGTAAGGAGAAGACTGACCCTAGTTTTTAGTCCAGTCAATATTTGAAAGGCCGGTCAATATCGGAACCCAATTAGTGTCCAGTTTGCCATGACACGGCCTGCGTCCATCTCAGAGAGGCGGTCATTTCTGCAGCTCTCCTTGACCTACTTCGACTGGACAATGATAGTAGTAATCAGTCCGGGCTATAGCAGTACATCCACTACGGTAAGACGGTATAGCTGAAGGTCATCGGTCCATATAGAGGGTTCCCCAACGAGGAATTCACCAAGATACTCTACCAACAAGAATTAACAGTGGGCGAAATGAAACACGCAAGTGGTTCCTCTGCACTATTGGTTGTTTGAAGTCGCACTCTAGGCATTGATGGGAGTCTGTAAACGTTCTCAGCACTATACCTTTCGTAAGTCTATGATAAGGTGTAGAGTTCCGACTGGTCGTAACTTTACGAACGCTCTGTGGATCGGGACCCTGCAGGCGCGGATACAGCTTTTTGAGAAAAGTTGTGTGTGTGTGTGTGTGTGTGTGTGCGTGCGTGCGTGCGCGCGCGCACACACACACTTCATTTTCACGAGAGTTTCAATGGTCATTTAATAAAGAAGCTTTCAGGACAAAAAGGTGTGTGTGTGTGTGTGCGCCACCCCACCAACCCAACCACACCCCCACACACACATCCCCCACACCCCCACCCACCCCATCGTCAGCCAACCGAAATCGTCGTCAGCCAACCGCTCCTTGGGCTGCTATGAGTGAGTTTGGTTTTGCGCCACTTTTAGCAATGTTCCAGAAATATCACGACGGGGGACACCAGAACATGGGGGTTCTGCTATAAAGAACATGGGGGTAATAGGGACATACTATGTCCTGGAATCCTCACGAAAGTGTCAGAACTGTAGCCAAATATATTGAATTCAGCCGAGAATGTCATTTACTCCAATACAGTTTTCACGAACCACCAACGATTGGTATTAAATTATACAAAGATTCCCATTTAGAGTAGCGTCGATATGAGCTGCTATCCAGACAAGCGGTTCAGCCGGTGGCTGTATATCTTCTGGTAAGTACATGTATATGTTTCTGATGGCGGACAATTTAATCTCCATTAATTGCAAATGGCGGCCATAGATAGGATGTCTGGTGGTGGGTTATGAGAGGTTTATGACACTCATAACGCTCAACTTGCATGGCGAACGTGAACCGTGTTTGACATTGACTAGAATGAGACACGTCATAAGGGCATACGCTGTAGGCTTCGTGCAGACGTAGTACGGAATAGTTTTGCATAACTTGTCACAACAAACGTTCCACGATCAAGGCCAGGGACTGGATATCGATGTCCATATATTGTCAAAGGTTATTCTGGAATTGCGTTTTTAAGAATTCCAGGGTTGGTTTGAAGTGAATGATGGTGTGAAGGAGTAATTGAGTGAGAGAGTGGTTGAGTAAGAGAATGGTTGAGCAAAAGAGTGAGTGAGACGGTGGTTGAGAGAAAAGGTGGTTGAGTGAGAGGGTGGTTGAGTCGGGGATTGGTTACATGAGAGGGTGGTTGAGTGATAGGGTGGTTGAGTGAGAGGGTGGTTTGAAGTGAGTGGGGATTGGTTACATGAGAGGCTGGTTGAGTGAGAGCGTGGTTGAGTGATAGGGTGGTTGAGTGAGAGGGTGGTTGAGTGAAAGGGTGCTTGAGTGAGAGGGTGTTTGAGTGAAAGGGTGGTTGAGTGAGGGACTGGATGCATGAGATGGTGGTATAATAAGAGGGTGATTGAGTGAGAGAGTGGTTGATTGAAAGAGTGTTTACTGAGGGTAGTTGAGTGAGAGAGTGGTTGATTGAAACAGTGTTTACTGAGGATAGTTGAGTGAGAGAGTGGTTGATTGAAAGAGTGTTTACTAAGGGTAGTTGAGTGAGGGGGTAGTTGATTGAAAGAGTGTTTACTGAGGGTAGTTGAGTGGTTGATTGAAAGAGTGTTTACTGAGGGTAGTTGAGTTAGAGAGTGGTTGATTGAAAGAGTGTTTGCTGAGGGTAGTTGAGCAGTTGAGAGAGTGGTTGATTGAAAGAGTGTTTACTGAGGGTAGCTTGAGTGAGAAAAAGGGGTAGTTGATTGAAAGAGTGTTTACTGAGGGTAGTTGAGTGGTTGATTGAAAGAGTGTTTACTGAGGGTAGTTGAGTTAGAGAGTGGTTGATTGAAAGAGTGTTTGCTGAGGGTAGTTGAGTGAGAGAGTTGTTGATTGAAAGAGTGTTTACTGAGGGTAGTTGAGTGAGGGGGTAGTTGATTGAAAGAGTGTTTACTGAGGGTAGTTGAGTGGTTGATTGAAAGAGTGTTTACTGAGGGTAGTTGAGTTAGAGAGTGGTTGATTGAAAGAGTGTTTACTGAGGGTTGGTTGAGTGAGGGGGTAGTTGAGTGAGAGAGCGGTTGATTGAAAAAGTGTCTACTGAGGATGGTTGAATGAGAGGGTAGTTGAGTAAGAGAAAGGTTGATTGAAAGAGTGTTTACTGAAGGTGGTTAAGTCAGGGGGTAGTTGAGTGAGAGAGTGGTTGAGTAAGAGAATGGTTGAGCGAAAGAGTGAGTGAGAGGGTGGTTGAGAGAAAAGTTGGTTGAGTGAGAGGAAGGTTGAGTGGGGGATTGGTTACATGAGAGGATGGTTGAGTGAGAGCGTGGTTGAGTGATAGGGTGGTTGAGTGAGAGGGTGGTTGAGTGAAAAGGTGCTTGAGTGAGAGCGTGGTTGAGTGAAAGGGTGGTTGAGTGAGGGACTGGATGCATGAGATGGTGGTGGAATAAGAGGGTGGTTGAGTGAGAGAGTGGTTGATTGAAAGAGTGTTTACTGAGGGTAGTTGAGTGAGATGGTAGTTGAGTGAGAGAGTGGTTGATTGAAAGAGTGTTTACTGAGGATGGTTGAATGAGAGGGTAGTTGAGTAAGAGAGAGGTTGATTGAAAGAGTGTTTACTGAAGGTGGTTAAGTCAGGGGGTAGTTGAGTGAGAGAGCGGTTGAGTAAGAGAATGGTTGAGCGAAAGAGTGAGTAAGAGGGTGGTTGAGAGAAAAGTTGGTTGAGTGAGAGGGTGGTTGAGTTGGGGATTGGTAACATGAGAGGCTGGTTGAGTGAGAGCGTGGTTGAGTGATAGGGTGGTTGAGTGAGAGGGTGGTTGAGTGAAAAGGTGCTTGAGTGAGAGCGTGGTTGAGTGAAAGGGTGGTTGAGTGAGGGACTGGATGCATGAGATGGTGGTGGAATAAGAAGGTGGTTGAGTGAGAGAGTGGTTGATTGAAAGAGTGTTTACTGAGGGTAGTTGAGTGAGAGGGTGGTTGATTGAAAGATTTTTTACTGAGGGTGGTTGAGTTAGAGAGTGGTTGATTGAAGGAGTGTTTACTGTGGGTGGTTGAGTGAGACGGTAGTTGAGTGAGAGAGTGGTTGATTGAAAGAGTGTTTACTGAGGGTAGTTGAGTGAGAGAGAGGTTGATTGAAAGAGTGTTTACTGATGGTAGTTGAGTGAGAGAGTGTTTGTTTGAAAGAGTTTGTACTGAGGGTAGGTGAGTTAGAGAGAGGTTGATTGAAAGAGTGGGTGAGGGACTGGATGCATGAGATGGTGGTGGAATAAGAGGGTGGTTGAGTGAGAGAGTGGTTGATTGAAAGAGTGTTTACTGAGGGTAGTTGAGTGAGAGAGTGGTTGATTGAAAGATTTTTTACTGAGGGTGGTTGAGTTAGAGAGTGGTTGATTGAAGGAGTGTTTACTGAGGGTGGTTGAGTGAGAGGGTAGTAGAGTGAGAGAGTGGTTGATTGAAAGAGTGTTTACTGAGGGTAGTTGAGTGAGAGAGTGGTTGATTAAAAAGAGTGTTTACTGAGGGTAGTTGAGTGAGAGAGTGGTTGATTGAAAGAGTGTTTACTGGGGGTGGTTGAGTGAGGGGGTAGTTGAGTGAGAGAGTGGTTGATTGAAAGAGTGTTTACTGAGGGTAGTTGAGTGAGAGAGAGGTTGATTGAAAGAGTGTTTACTGAGGGTAGTTGAGTGAGAGAGTGGTTGATTGAAAGAGTGTTTACTGGGGGTGGTTGAGTGAGGGGGTAGTTGAGTGAGAGAGTGGTTGATTGAAAGAGTGTTTACTGAGGATAGTTGAGTGAGAGAGTGGTTGATTGAAAGAGTTGTTGATTGAAAGAGTGCTTACTGAGGGTGGTTGAGTGAGAGGGTGTTTAGCTGGTTATAGTCCGTTTTGGTCAAAAGCGGACCGATGAATTGCAATCTAACTCGAAAACTAATAAACATAAAATACTCAATGAAACGCTGATCATAATCAAAACATCATACCAACTCTGTGAGGTTTTTGCAGAATTTTTTTCCTAAAAAAAGAAGTGTTGTTTAACAATCTATCATTAAAATATTGACACAGTTAACTATTTGTTACGAGGGAGGAGTGCAGAGAAAGGGACAGCCAGGTGTTCGAGAACGGATTGAGACGGCACAGCACAGGTTAATGAATAAATAACTTTTATGTTGATTCATCCATGTGCAGGTCATGACATTAAGATAGACGTGACACAAGAAGATCTCTGTATATGATGCATTTTCTTACTTATCCAAGTCTGAAACAAGTGCGTCTTTCAGACAAATTTAAAACAGTTCTAGCTTATTGTTTAAATTCAGTGACCTATACAGTATATATTTTCTGATAAATATACTAGTATTTCATCTCTGATTTTGACCAACTGCTTCAGAAAATACGGTCTGCGTCTCATTGGAACTGAAGTAGATGTTAGTCAATCATAACTCGGTCCTTTTTAAGTGCATTATCAAATTAAAAGATTAACAGATATGCATATATCCGGATCAACAAATCACTGTAATTCCATGTGGACCTTCATAAAAGTATTACAGAGTTTCTTCCATTATGGGATTCGTATTACAAAACATATTTTAAACATGTGTCGACAGACGGGTGAATGATTTACAGATGTTTGCCTTATATCTTTGACAAGTTAACATATCTACGCAGTAAAGACACAGTAATAATATTATTAATGGAACAGATATACTACTTTTAAAAGAAGATTTCTATAAGAGAATAACATAAGTAGGTTCTTGGTTCTTTACAATAATATGGCCGAAGATATATATTTTTCAAATGAACCATTTCACGACTTTCTAATATCCAAAGAAATGTTGCAAAGTGACTTGTCGTGTATATTTATAATCCATGTGCCTGAATCTCTTAAAGTATTTATGTATGAAGAATTTAACAGGAGAATGTGATCCAAACGAAATTCGGATAAATATATGCTGAGTCAACAACTGTATTGTTAAATATCATCCAAAAATATATATTCAATCAAACCTTTAATCATCAACATTTAGAAAATGAGTAATCGAATTCTGGTGACGACACGTTGATACAGATCTCTGAAATGTGTCACTCAGAGGAGGTGGTGGGGTAGCCTAGTGGTTAAAGTGTTTGCTGGTCACGCCGAAGACCCGGGTTCGATTCCCCACATGGGTACAATGTATGAAGCCCATTTCTGGTGTCCCCCGTCGTGATATTGCTGGAATATTGCTAAAAGCAGCGCCAAACTAACTCACTCACTCACTCACTCACTCAAAGGTGAACGGGTGGCCCCGTTGCCCGGACCAGTCAAATTACCTTTCTGGTCGAGAGATATTTTGTGCTCGGTTCGCGATAGGGCGATAGCAGTGGTGACGTCACCGAATCGAGACAATGGTAACGACCTGTTTTACCTTAGACCTTCTGCAGTGTATACTTAACAGGCTTCTCTGCTTTGTTGTAAAACACTACTTCAAATATGTATGTATGCCTCCCTACACTATCGTGTACGTTACTTGCTTGATAACGGTCTTATAATCTACATCGAAACGTCTCTCCTAATTGTAAATACAGAGGTTGTCCATTGATGTATCTTATCTTTACTTATCACTCTAACTATAAGCCTCTCAAATGATTCAGTAGTATTGTCAGAATACATCAACATATAAAATACCCCTGATTATCGAGGATGACATGTTTGTGTAGTTACATTGTCATTTTGGAGAGGTGATTTTTTCTAATTGCCTAAATTAGTTGCTCTTGGAACACACATACCTCTTGTCAATAATCGCACGATCATTACAAGGCAACTTGTGGTGTCTTTATTGCTTTCCAGTCCATTGTTGACATAGCTCAGAAAAGCTGTTTGACGTCTAAAGAGTGGTATTACGCGTTCAGCACTGTTCCTAACATGCTCTCCATTATTACCATAATGTGACAGCTTTCAGTTTAACAGTTTCCAACTCATCTGGGAATTAATCAATGTCTCATTTCAAATTTGACAATTACTCTCCTTTTCCCACTTTGCAATGAATAAAACACCCATTTCGCAATTCACAGTTTGAAAGTGAAGCGTTAAAAAATAATTATTGATTTGTCATTGGTATAAAGTTACATTTTGCTAAAAGAACACTATTCAAATTTCAGGAATTGTTAGGAATTGCTGAAGGTAAAGGACGATCCCTGGTGTTGTACACATCACAGTCCTAATGCTATAAATGTACACAAGACATTGAATCCGATAACCAGTGTCCTCCAACTCTGTGCACCAGGTAACAAAGCCGACAATATTAAGTACTTGGTAACAATGTCCCCAGATGACTAATCGTAAAGAATCAATATTCAAGCAGTGTCGCGCTGTATTAATTATCGGTTAAACTAACGGCTCCATTCACGCGATAGCCAATTAAAGACTATTAAATACATTCTGTCTCGATCAGAATGCCAGTCACTCCGGCAATAGAACTAACTGAGTAACAGATATCAAAATCACCCGATTCAGTTTAGGCCTTGGTGGGTATGTTGGAAAAGTCAAATTACATTTGTCATTATTACTTTTAAAAATCTGCTAAAATATATTATGAAAAAGAATCTAGTGTCGCTAGCCCATTTAGATGTTATTAAGATCTACATGTATGAAGGTTTTTGCAAAAGTCAAAAGATATCTGTTCTTCCTGTTACTCTAATTTATGCTTGTGTGTAAAGTCTATCGTCGATTAGTATCAAATATATTTACAAAAAGTTGGAAAGAAGTTATCCGATTATCAATTTGCTTTGCATACTCATGTCAGCCTCGAATGACACATTTTTACAAAATATTGCTGTGTATGAAGCCCTTGCATTGTTGGAAGAAACACATACCTTGGCATCATATTGAACTATGGGCCAATGGCCTCTTCATGCCACAAATAAACAATTAGAACGCTTGTACTATTGTGTACACAGTTCTACTCCATAAACACGAAAGGATATTTATGGGGATGGTCTTCTATACTCCACAATAAAAGATAAAACATCGATTCTTGCATAGCATGAATTACAGAATCAGATTGTCTTTCTTTTTATTTGAGTAGTATACATTTACCAATGTATATAACATGTTCAAATTAAACATTACATAAGATATTATGTACATGTACTGGTGCATGGCCTGGACTCAAAGCAGATTTCTACTTGTGAATATTTATAAAAATGATTTGATTTCAACCTTTTAAGAAATAATAGTGTACATTTTGCATATTACACAACTATAAGGTGAGTGAGTGAGTGTCAAATTCGGTAGGGATTACGTGGATGCAAATATATTTACTTTCCCAGAAAGCGGATTAATTTGTACACATAATTACCTATGCCAAACGTAACTGTACACACAGTTAGAGGATTGAGTGATGGTTAAACAGATGTAATCAAATTTGACAAAAGTCATTTAAACTTTCATTTATATAAAAACAAACTCGATGTACGTTTTTTTTGTTTATGGATAATCCAATGTCCTAACATGAACGTTTTTAACTGGAATTATGCATATAGATTCTAAAGTGATAAAATGTTGCATGCAATGGGAATAGTTCCTACGGGACAATGAGACGTTGTAAGTAACAAAATCTAAGTCTCTGAAGTGTAATAATACTTTTTGCCAGAACTCTTTATATTAAATCTGACACTGTGGTTTCCGGAGGGGATTAGTGAGATATAGGCAATGTCACATGTAGAAATGGGCTATTCCTGTCAAGTATGATTATTCTCGTAATATCGCAAACTGCATAAAGTTGACATTGGTCTATGTGTTTTTTCATCCTATAATTCCCTTGACTATGATCTTTTGTCATCACACTAGGTATTTATATTAAATAGCACAATTGCTCCCCAGCTCTCTCCCTTCCCCGCTGCCTCACTCACTCCCTTCACCCCCAAGCAACCGTTAGTATGCCAGTAACCCAAAGCCTGAACAAGATAGTCTTACAATAAAAAAATATGTTGTCACACTTGCTTGACAACAACATTAGAAGTTGTATATCCATCAAAATTGTCATCATTCTTCAAAATAGTCTTACAATAAAAAATATGTTGTTTAATAAACGGCTCCAAATGCAGAACTTACAATCCCTTTGAGGAAGGCCCACAGAGGCTTAACGGCTAGTAAATTGAAAATACACCCATTATTCTGTTCTTATCTTTGTAAATATGTTCTATGTTCACCGAGGCTATAAGATATAAGAGACAGTTTTGAAAGCGTTTGACGTGGTATAAGTTTTATGTCGGTTTTTGTCTTGATGACGTCGTTTCGCTACAGTGCTGAGAGGAGGTCTATCTCTGTGGCTCCTCTTGATTCTACATGTATATGAAATAGATAGATAGACCGATATAGTAGATGTATTTTTAAAACAACCTAACACTGTACTATCTTTAAATCTCACTAGCATGACAAAAAATTTAGCTAAGTGAGTTAGTGCTTTTAGTTTTATGCCGCTTTTAGCAGTATTTCTGCAACATCACGATAGGGCGACACCAGAAATGGGCTTCACACATTGTACCCATTTGGAGAATGGGACCCGGGTGTTCAAGCAAACGCTTTAACCACTAAGCTACCCTTCCACCTCTTTCAGCAAAGATACAAGCAGTATATGCAATATTGTACAACTATCAATGTCTTTATGTCACATTCTTGTCGTCACGCCCAGGTTCGATTCCCAACACGGGCATATTTCAGGAGTCCCCCGTAACATCAGTAAAATCAGGCCGACTCACTAATATTCTTGATCCCCAGTTTTGTTTGTTCAACACATACACAAAGAACTTAGTTAAGCACCCCCTGACATATCTCACGATTGAATGAGCCCCGATCTTAACCCTTTGGAGCATATCTGGGACATGATTGGTCGTCGTGTGCAACAAAGGGATCCTCCTGTATAAATCGGACCCAATTGGAAGCTGCTTTACACGAGGAATGACGAAGACTGGCCCATCAGAGGATCAGGAGGCTGACGGGGGTATGAGGAGGAGGAGAGTGCTGGCTGTCATACAGTCACATGGAGGTTACACTCGGTATTGACCCTGAATCGTCTAAGACACGGAAAATAACATTTTAATGTTCACATTCACCAATAAATCTAACATTAAACATCCCAGGGTCATACTTGTACAGACATGGTTTTGTATGAAAATCAGTGTTTGTTTTTTTAAAATGAGCAATTATCATCATAAAATCAACATGGATTCCAATCATTTTTGTCGTTTTTTATGAGTCAAAAGGATCATATGGGTCAGAAATACTCATTCTTTCCATCGTGGTCACAGCGAGAAGTTTATGTACACGTTGAAAACCTATAACTGCAAAAATACAGGGGCTGCTTAATTAAGTTCTTTGTGTAGATGGTATCACAGAAGTGTGTCGCTACAGGTGGGACGCGATGACCTCCCACACAGGTCACTGCAACCCAGTGCAACCACAAAGTCGGCTCAGAAATACCACGTCAAGTGCTTGAATAAAGATGTCACAACCAATATTGGCACTTATCTCAGTGTCAATTTTACTAACGCTGTGCCCCAATTGTTTTCTCGTCCATCTACGTTGACTTTGTCACATACAAGAAATTGGTATGATCGTATTGTCTGTCTGCACAACTAGTGTCAGAACGAGTAATGTTTAATGTCGTAATTGGATATCCTGGAGGACGAACCCTTTACACAATATCATGAATAATCGTTACATGTCGGATGTATATCGATGCCGATAAATACCATTCTTCGGGGACAATTTGACGAGGTTGGCCACACAGCAATTCTTCTCCAGCAGTGAGCTTCTCGCAGGCAGCTATGTCTCGACAAGCTTTTATATTAATGTGTAATCCCATATGGGAAGGTAACAATGTCTTCAAACCCTGCGACTATGTCTAAAGTTCTGTGGACACTTGTGAGTCTGTGCTAGAGTATGTAGGCCTTTGCAGATATATAAAAATATGCAAGACAAATGTCTGTACCGTCTCTGAATGTGTGTTAATATTTGTTTAAAGACATCTGTGACGCCACTCAAGTGGAAAACCGATCCATTATTCTAGATAGATGGTGAGGTGAATTCTAATTCATGCCTGCATTGAGTGAGCATGCTTTTACACTGCTTTCAGCAGTAGTCCAGCAATATTACGGCGGGAGGCGGAAGAACGTTGTCAAAACAAGTATTAAGTCATAAAAATGCACCATCCTAAAACACGCAAACGATGTTCATAGCAAAGTATTTAGATATCTAAGATATAGCAGACGCCGTTCTAATTCCTTCGTCACCTGGGACCTAGTGTAAGATTATATAATGGGCTATCCCTTAACAAGAAGATAACAATGTATTTTCAATTGCAAAATTGTATTTTTCATAGCTTAAGTTCACAAGCAAGAAATGATTTACATGCTGTGCAGTTTAGATTTGATGACAATATCAGCTACGACACAATGTCCGGTAACTTTCTAAACCGACAATAAACACATCTCCGTTTGTTTCTTTGAAGTCCTACAATGGCGCCAGGAACAAGATAACAATGTATTTTCAATTGCCAAATTGTATTTTTCAGATCATGTTGTTGCTGCCATGAAAGAAACATTATTGACAAGAAAGGCTGATTATTCATTGTCGCGCTGGATTTCATATCGATAAGTGGCAATTGCTGCTGTTTTAAAAGGAGACTTGCATTTTGTAATGAAAACTTTGACAAAGCAATAAATATTGAGAGACGGTTTTTTACGCAGGCGCCAGTGGACGCTATTCTGTTAAATCAGTTTGGTGTATATTCCAAAGGACTGAATAATACAGGGCTTAAACTCTGTATTCACCGACATGTAAAGTGCATATCTCCTTCTACCATGTTAGACTTGACGGTGACCAAATTGTCTTAGGCTTGCCACAGATCTGAGATTGTTGATGGAATATAACATTCGCCCTGATTATATTTCCAGGTTTGTCATGATCATAGCGTTATTGTGGAATTTACCAAATTGGTAACCGTCTGAGACCTGCATCATCTCGGGATTTCCATCTCAGGCAGCGATCAAGCTATCTGTACTGATAACAGTCTGGAAAATCTCAGAGCCCGACTGAGTCTTTTGAGTGGACAAATGCGTAAGCTGTGTATATGCTATACCAGTACACTTTGGAGATAAGCTCTGATGGGTTTCATGAGCGTAAAGGGGAAAAGGGTGATATTGGACGTAACAGTTTAACCCCTCTGATGAAAAATAACTTTTGTAACTGTAGTTAGTTTCAAGAATTGATAGATAGTATCATGGAAATCTATAAATATATATTTACGGAAGCAGAATGGGGAAACTTTAGGGCAGATATTACATTTGCAGGTCCTCTTGAAATACTACGTGCCAAAATGAAATCTTTAGCGTGGACGGACCCTGATATTCACATTAAAAAGGCAGATATCGTGTCACGTAAGTTGGAGGACATATCATACAGTGTATGAAAAAGCATTTGCCCCGGCGGCCCGCTGCTTGCTAATTACATGGCGGGCTTACAACTTTATTTTATAGCCAGCCCTGTGGGCCAATACATTTTACAAGGGTATATATTTGACCATGTAATTGAATACGGGAAGTATTTAAAATACTTTACAATTGTGGTAGCTAGACGACATCTGTATAGTTCCGTAACTTCCAGAGCATCTAACACATTGTCAGCCAATGAACAATGTTGTTCTTTTCTAATAGTATGTAACAATCACACATCCGCGAATATTTCCGTGAGCAACATTGTCCGCCGTTAAATTTGCTTTTGCACGTGTTAAGGTTTACCTCACTTCAAGTAATTCATTAATTTCATCATTTTAACACCTTATCTCAGTTTCCTTTTTTAATACAGGGCTAGCTACATGTTAACAGGGCCAGCAACATGTTTCAGTTATCAGCCCTGTGGGCTTCCTGTTTTTGAAAGAGTTTCATACACTGACATATCGTGGATAATTGGTACTTTAATGAGGATATTCCAGTACAGATCCTTGGTACTACTTCTTATGAAATATGTTTTTGTTTAAGAGAGGAATACAACTCCTTTACATTTGAATAATTTCAGCTTTGTATGTAAAAACAAGGGCATTCGCTTCTCAGAGGGAGTCACTTGAATCAATAATGGAGGACTTAAACACTGGTCTGTTGACACGTACTCCATCACAGATGCACCTGACGTAAACAACCCACATCCTGTTCGACTTTCCAAAAATACCTGTAGTTTAGGTGAGTAATTATTTTATGTAATATTAGTATTTTACCGATACCCTCCTGGTCTTTAAATATATGTTCCAAACAGGCTCATAAACCATCGGCTTCATATCTACAGACGATGGTCACGTCTTGTAAAGACATAGATTAGGTTTGGGGGTCAGCCATCGAGATTACTACTCGAGTGGCTGCCGTGATTTATCAGAAAAACGCTATTTACTCATCTTGGGTAAGTGTCTCGGCAGGAGAAAGCCAACCAATAAAATACCGTATCAGTTGGGGCCATGTAGGTACTAAGATGGAAATATGAAAGGTAATATATTTAGAAATTTATTCAGATATTTCGTCTCCCTTGTCATCTGACAAAATACATATGGTGAAACTACTTGGATTATTTTTATCATTTACAGGAAAATAGTCCAGATACTGAAAATCACTGTCTGAATAAGACAAAGTTGACACATATTACAAGTTTGGCAACTTTGGAGATCTAAATTGTGAAACAGTTTAACGACAACAGACACCAAACAGCCAGGACCACTTCCCATATCATGTTCCCAGTTAGCTGAAAAAGTCTGAATTTTTACCTTTGTTCATTTTGTCAAGGTGCGTACATCTGACTCTGTACATTGTACAACAAGCAGACTGAAAAGGTGCGTACATCTGAGTGCAGACTAAAAATGCTATCTTTCATAGAGTGTATAGAGTAGCGTCCCATTCGTAAAGGCCATCTATGGAATGGAATCCGTGGTTGTTTAATGACTATCCTGTATTTGCTGGTAAGGAACTTGGTTACAGTAAGAGAGTCTTTGTGATGTATACGGAAACTTTGCCATATGTCACAGAGTCTTTGTAGTAGCATCAACAAGGGAAGACTCCCTCTCACTGTAACCGTCCCATTAGTAACTAGGAATAATACTGACTGACATTCTTAGGAATACTACTACTAATGTATGTAACTAATGATGTTTATTTCTTGCACATGGTATTTATCATTTCAAATAACCTGTACATGGTTAACAAGAGTGTAGTAATCACAACCTAAAATCTCGCCATTTTGTATTTGTGTGGATTCTCATCATCACAAGGGCACATTTCTACCTAACTCGACTACCATGAGTGACGTGATCCGTGTGACACTAAAATATAAACCTGGTGTAAACCTTTGCAAAAACATTTCCGCCTAAACTGTGACATCATCAATTCGATTATTGTAATGTAATATGTTAACGAGCTCCCTTGACGGGATTCGAACCCGAGACATGACTCCACGCTGGTGACACGCTAGCCTTTGAGTTTATCCACCCAACTTGGAGGAGTAGCTGCCTTACTTCTTGATGAAACTGGCGTCTTTACGAGCATGAGCGCCCTGTCTGGAAAAACTGGAGTTCTTAATGTGAACAAATGGACACCAATAACAAACCTCTAGGCTCATTTATCATGTCAGATAATTTCCATGACATAACATAGAAATAATATTCTTCCACAAAGAAATAAAAAAGAGTGCATCATTAGTTTGGAAATGTTGTGTGCTAGAAAGGCTAGACAGTCCACTTCCTCGTCAGGCAGCACTGGAGGTAATCGTGATGGTGATGATGATGATATGACCATATGATGAAATCATGCATTTACAGTTCCCAAGGAGATACCGATTTTTCCGATTTCGTTTTAACATGGGACGGAAAACCTCGACACTTCTACCTTGCAATGAGAGTGAGTATGGTTTCAAGCCGTTTTTAGCAATGTTCCAGGATTATCACCAGAAATGGGCTTCACACATTGCACCCAATGTTTGGAATCGAACCCGGGTCTTCGGCATGACGAGCGAACACTTTAATAATATGCCAAACCTCCCAGCGCAGAGCAACAACAGCATCATCATTATTAGAAACACAAGTAGTGCTATTCGAGTAGGTGGGCCACTCCTGTGTGGGTCATTCCGTCCAATATCCAGACCTTATGTGACGTGAATTGTTCCCTGACCTTTAATTCCAAACCCACGGCAGTGTGTAAGTGGCAATATTTTCAATACCACAGATTACGTCTGGATCCAGTCTGGTCGTCCTCTGCATCGTTGCAGTCAGCTTCAGATGACCAGCTGTCGAGAGCTAGGACCAGCCTCAGTTGTACCTCTTAAGTAGCCTCCACATCAGCAATAACCTTGAATCTTGCATCTGACCATTTCTTCCTATTATCATCACGGGTCACTTGAACATTTGGTCAGCGCTAGCTGATAATCAATAATGTCGATAGTTACCTGCGTATCATTGTATCGTCGCCAAGATAAAGGTAATTTAAAGCACCGTTATCGTGATTGTATGGCTATTCTGGAGTTTAGGCTGATCAACGATTAAATAAGTATATGTGAGAAAGTAATATTGTTCCTTGCTACCACGCACACATGAATGCAATTACATCCCTATAACCTGTATCATCAAAAGAGGTATAGCAGCGGTAGCTGTATCTCTGTACTGTGTCTACGAAAAATCATCATTTGGACTTGTGGCTGTTAACAAACATGTACTAAATGAACGGACAATAATAGGCAATTGTTATCACCCAAAGAGGTCACGCTGTTACAAATTAATGTTGATGAACCATGTGAGGGTGAGTGGGTCTTACGACGTTTTTAGCAATATTCCATCATTATCATTTCGTGGAACAGCAAAGATGGGTTTCACAGATTGTACCCATGTGGGAAATCAAATCCGGCCTTCGACATAACAAGCGAATGCATTATCTGCTTGGTTGCCATGCCACCCTGATCACAAGAGACAATGCTGTTACAAATTGATTTGATGAACCAAGTGTAAGTTTCTTTTGGACATATAATATCTTCTTCCGTTAATTCTGAAATTGAACATTGGAAACCTTATTAGAGACCTTTAGCCAATCATCAAGTAAAAATACTTTTAAAGTATGCGAGAATTGTGGTATTTTATTTGACGTTTCAAATATCACAGTATGTTGATTAATGACAACAGTGAAAATGGTTTGATATTACTTGTTATATGCGCTACACTTGAAGATCCGGGTTAGAAATGATCTTCAGCAACCCATGCTTGTCATATGAGGCGTCTATAGGGATTGGGTGGTCAGGCTCGCTGACTTGGTTGACACATGTTATCGTATCCCAGTTTCGAAGTCGATTGTCTGACCCAGAATCTATTATTTACAAACCGACGCCATATAGCTGGAATTTCTGAGTGCGGCGTTAAACAAGAAAGAAACAAAAATGAAGTATGTACGCTCACCTCTAGCCCATCTTATACAAAGCATCTTGCGAGGTCACAGAAACGTGTGGAAGCAACAATCGAGCCGCATGTATTGATGCTGTATAATTAGGTTCCAGAAATAGGCAGAACCTATCAGCATTTAATATCATACATCACTGATTCCCATGCAATCGGAATATTATGCTCAAAATTACATACGTATAACCTAAAACTAAGGACACGATATTTATCAAACAAACTATTTCCAAAATAATACACAAACCAATTTATTTTAAGTATATAGCAAAATGATTTTGTGGGTGTGTGAGTTGTCTGGAGCGCAGTGGAAAGAGGGTTTAAATACCAGTCTAATTATATATGATCGGGCGTTAGAGAGTTAGCATAGTTCTTAGTTTCAATACTTCAAGTTTAGAACTGAATCGCAGACGATGAATTAAATGAGCTGAGATTAAATTTCGGAATGCAGTCCATAAGGACTTTACGCGACAGGGGTCGTTTTGCAAGGTATATCAGCATATATAATGCATGGATTACACACACACACACACACACACGCACGCACGCACGCGCGCGCGCACACACACACACACACATACATATCCTCGCACCGATAATTTACAGACCGCCGCCATACAACTTGATTATTGCTGGGTGCGGCGTAAAACTAGACTCATTCACTCACTCACTCACTCATACAGAATGTAGCGTATAAAAGACTTTTTCAAGGGAGAGCAATAATGTTTTGGTTTGATATTGTTTCAATACTAATTTTTGTGAAGCCTTTATACTAAGGACGTCACTTATTCCGAGTTCTTTTGCGTAAACTGCCACAGGCGTTGCTGAGTTAATGTGCCTCAGAGATTTCTTTTGGAGTAAAACTACATGTATGCCTGTTGTAATTCAATACTCAAAATCGCTTTCAAACAGCCACTGTGCATGTTAAAAATCCGTACCATATATTGTTTGTGTCCAATGGAGTTACATTGTTTGTTATAGACAGTCTCATTACATCAAAAGGCCACAGGCGCATATGACATAATATCTCATATACGTATCATTGTAAAATGTTTATAAGCATAAATTATGGTGCAAAGTCATGTTTGTTTCATACTGAAGCAAGCAAGATGAACGATGAGATATTTGATGCTGGTATCGTGACTGCAGTCTTTTCGGTGACTATGTTTCCCTGCATTATATGCACAAATGGCAAGTTAGATTTATATGCTAGAAATATACATTTTGACAAATTCATAATTGTGTCTGCACGTTGAGCCATCATTAAGTTTACAAATGTTTCAGCTAAGGGCACAGCATAGCATTTCGGATGAACAAACACATTTCTTAAATCGTGAAAAGCATTGCAAACAAACAAAAAACTGAACGCTATTGTTAATCTAAATTAAACTACTACATGTTATTTGTCTAAGGAATGGTAGATGACGTTCTAACGCCTTCTTCTTCTGGGACCTAATGTTATGTGTTGCTGCAATATTGTTGAACTCGGCGTAAAACAATATTCACTCAACCACTTATCATATGGCGTAAATATACGGAGTATGGCGTCTTTCATCATTAATTCGAGATACTAAATTGTGGTTGGTATGTTGCAAATACCATACCAATAGTTCGGAAATTTGAGAAATGCACGATCCACGTTATCAGGGTACATTTAAAAAAGAGAGTCTGTCTCAAAATATGTTTTTATTAAAATACATGAAGGCTTGTTAATTGGGTTAATACTATTCCAACCGGGTTAGTACTATTCCAACCGGGTTACTGAAGGTCCGTTTTTGAAATGGTGTTGAATGGCAATAAAGAATGATTGATTACGATTATATAAAAACAATTCTTGTTTTTTCCACTGAAAGCACTTTTACATAAAGTCCAAATATGTATGAATACATACATCATGCATATAACGCTCGTTTCCAAATAATAATTAGGGGTATGTACTACACAGTGGGACTACATCAAATTTCAAAACACTGTAGGTGTAAGGAATAATAGGTTTGTTGGTCTTAACGTAAGCTTACAAGCAAGAAATTTGCATGCTGTGAAGTTTAGCCACCACACAATGTCCGGTAACTTTCCAAACCAACAATAAACACATCGCCGTTTGTTTCTTTGAAGTCCTACAATGACGCCAGGAACAAGATAACAATGTATTTTTCAATTGAGAAATTGCATTTTTCAGATCAGGTTGTTGCTGCCATAAAAGAAACATTACTGACCAGAAAGGCTGATTATTCATTGTCGCTCTGGATTTCATATCGATAAGTGGCAAGTGCTTGTGTTTTATAAGGAACGTTGCATTTTCTAATGAACACTTTGACAAAGCAATACATATTGAGAGACGGTTTTTTCATAGGCGCCAGTGGATGCTATTCTGTTAATCAGTTTGGTGTATATTCACGAAGACTGAATAATACAGGGCTCAAACTCTGTATTCACTGACATGTAAAGTGCATATTTCCTTCAGCCATGTTAGACTTAACGGTGACCAAATTGTCTTAGGCTTGCCACAGATCTGAGATCGTTGATGGAATATAACATTTACCCTGATTATATTTCCAGGTTTGTCATGATCATAGCGTTATTGTGGATTTTACCAAATTGGTAACCGTCTGAGACCTGCATCATCTTGGGATTTCCATCTACATCAAGTTGACAGGCAGCGATCAAGCTATGTGTACTGACAGCAGTTTTCCGAAATATCCCCTAGTCCGACTGACTCTTTTGTAGTGGTAAAATACTACACTGGAGATATGCTATACCGGTAGACTATGGTAATATGCTCTGAGGATAAGCTCCAAGTATACCATTTGGAGATAAACTCTAAAGATAAGCTTCGGTTATAAGTTCTCAAGGTAAGCCTAAAGGCTACGCTTTTGAGGTATGCTCTGAGGATTAGCTCCGAACATAAGCTCTGTCCACTTTGTGTTTCAAACGCTGTTGGAGACGAGTTTCACTACTTGTTTAGATGAGAAGCTTTTCTCCTACTGCGACGTCAGCCTCTGAACCCTTAATACTTAATTTCCAGATTTGTCCATCTTTAAGAAACTCTTGTCTACTACCAGCATAAGCGACCTTAAAGGCCTTTCTAAATTACTTAATCACATATTTAATGCATTGCATAAAAATGAAATATTGTTGTTATCTTGTATCTGCTGTCTTGTATATTATGTAAATGTATATAAGTTTATCTCATGTACCGCCGTTGGCGGTTTCTAGAGAATAAAGAGTTTGAGTAAGAGTTTGATACGCCCTGAGGATACGCTTGGGATATAAGCTCTAAAATACTCTCATTTCGATACACTCGACACCACGATAACGGCAACATCTTTCCACTTAAACCTAAATTAACAATAGTTCCACACACCAGAACGCATTTCTAACCATCCAGAAATATTGGCGTCCTGAAAGAGGGTCATATGCAACTTGCTGCTTGTATGCACATGCGTTGGTATAGATTCAAATCAAAGACTTTTCATATTTGGAGCCCTCCTTTAGGTCCCTGACATTTTGTGCAAGGATGTCACGATATACAAAAAAGCATTTATCAAAAGTTTATCTCTTTCACTTCAGATCACAGGTCCGATTTTGAAAATGTCCTTATTTTTATGTTTCATCCGTAAGCGTCAAAACTAAAGAAAGCAAAACAGAAAATGTAGGAACCAGTTATTTGACTCAAGAATTGAACAAAGTGAAGCCGTAGTAAGTGATAAAGACTCTCTTTCGAAATCACGTTTCGTGAAAACCTTGACTAAAATGAGTTTTCTGATTTGATTTTTTTTTAAGAAATGACTCCCCCCAATCGCTGAGAAAAATGCTATTGGCAAATTACAGTATTCGATGAAGGGTTTCGTGAGCGTAAAGGGGAAAAGGATGACATTAGAAGTAACTGTTTAACCCTTCTGATGAAAAAAACCCCACAAATAATGCAACTGTGGTTAGGTTGAAGAATTGGTGGGGAAGGAAACGTTATATGTGACATGATGCCTGAGGTAAAATGACAGAAGCTTTAGAATACACTTCACAGTTGCAGGCCTTCGTAAAATAATAGATGCCAAAATGGCGCGGAAGGACCATAATATTCACAGGGAAAAGGCAGATTTAATGCATCGTGAGTTGAAGGACATATGATGGAAAATGGGTATATTAATGAGAATATCCCGAAACAGCTCCTTGATACTATTTCTTATGAAATATGCTTTTGTTTCGGAGAGGAACACCACTCCTTAATATTTTAATAATTTCAGCTTTGTATATAATAATCGCGTGTAGCATCTTCGCTTCTCAGAGGGAGTCACTTGAATCAATAATGGTGGACTTAAACACTGGTCTGTTGCCACATACTCCATCACAGATGCACCTGATATAAACGACCCACATCCTGTTCGACTTTTCGAAAAGAACATGTCGTTGAGGTGAGTAAATATTTTAAGTAATATTAGTATTTTACCGATACTGTCATTGTTTTAGATATGTTTAAAAAACCTCATGAACCATCGGACTATCTACAGCCGATGGTCACGTCTGGTAAAGACATGGAGTCACCCATCAAGATTACTACCCGAGTGGCGGCAGTGATTTAAGATATAAATGGTATTTACTCAAATAGGGTAAGTTTCGTGGAAGAGAAAAGCCAACGAATAAAATACGGTATCAGTTGGGCCCATATAGGGACAAAGATGGAAATATGAAAGGTCATGTTGATACTACTGTCCCCGTTTAGAAACACATTTCGTCGCCCTTGTCATTCAGCGATGGAGTCAGAATTGAGAATCAGAATAAATATAGTGAAACTACTTGGATATTTTTCATCATTTACAGGAAAATAGTCTAAAATAGTGACAATCATTCTCTAAATAAGACAAAGTGGACGCATGATACATAGGCGGATCCAGAGGGTGGTCCCTTTTGTGCTGAAAGTCTGTTAAATGACCATTGAAACTCGGGTGAAAATGAAGTGTGCACCCCTCTTTTTCTCAATAGTGTGCACCTCCCCTTTCTAAAAAAGCTGTATCCGCCCCTGATGATACAAGTTTGGAACTTTGGTGATATAAATTGTGAAACAGTTTAACGATAACACACACCCAATAGCTGAAAAACTCCGAATATTTACCTTGCATAATTTTGTCAAAGTGCTTACATCTCACTCTGTACATCGTACGACAAGCAGAATAAAAAAATATTTTTTTCATAGACTTTCCTTTAATAAAGGGCATTCTATGGAAAGAATGACATTGTATGATAAAGAGGTCGATTTGGTTACTACCATGTATTTGGAATAATACTAGTAATGTATTTGGCTAATCCTGTTTATTTCCGCATCCGATATTTACCATCCCCAAATAACATAATACATGATCAACAAGAGTGTAGTAATCACAACCTAAAATCTCACTATTCGTGTATTTGTGTGGATTCTCCTCATCACAAGGACACAATACTACGGTTATCTCCCAATTGACAGACACCCATTTGACAGACACCCAGTTGACAGACACAGACACTGAACTAGAAGGTTAATTAGGGTAACGTCGCATGATCCGGCCTACTGCTTACTACAAATGTATACCTGGTGTTAATCTTTGCAAAAACATTTCCGTCTAAACTGTGGCATCATCTATTCGATTATTGTAATGTAAGCTAGATAAGATAGCGAGCTCCCTTGGCGGGATTCGAACCTGTGACATGACGCCACGTTGGCCGACACGCTCGCCTTTGAGTTTCTCCACCCCACTGAGACATACATTGGAAAGAGTCGGTGAATCGCTTCTTGGTGAAATTGGCGTATTTGTGGAATCATTGGCGCCCTGTCTGGAAACACTGGAGTTCTTAATGTGAACAAATGAACACCAATAACACAACTCTAGGCTCATTTATCATGTCAGATAATTTCAATGATAGAAAGTAGCAACGGTCGTGAGATAACATTCTTCCACAAAGAAAGAAACAAAGAGTGCATCATTAGTGCGTTAATGTTGTGTGCTAGAAAGGCTAGACAGTCCACTCCCTCATCAGGCAGTACTGGAAGTAATCGTGATGCCAAAAAATGCAAAACAAACCATTATAACTCAAATCATTAATGAAATGACCATATGATGTAACCATGTCCTTATAGTTCCCAAAGAGATGCACTTAAACGTGAGTCCGAAAACTTGGACACTTGCAAGAAGAGTGAGTATGGTTTTAAGCCGTTTTCAGGAATGTTCCAGCCATATCACCAGAAATGGGCTTCACATATTGCACCCATGTAGGGAATCGAACCTGGTCTTTGGCTGTCGTGAAGAGCGAACACTTTAATCATAATGCTACCTTATCTCCAACCGCAGAGCATCAACAGCAACTTTACCATTATTAACACTAGTAGTGCTATACGAGTCTGTGGACCACTCTATCCATCACTCAACTCTTATGCGAATTGTTCAGCGACTTTTAACTTCAAACCCACGGCAGTGTGTAAGTGGCAATATTTTCAATACCACAGATTATAAGAACATATCAAGTCTGGTTCTTTCCCCGCATCCTTGTTTTAAGCTTCAGATGACCAGCTGTACAGAGTTAATTAGGTCCAGCCTCAGTTGTACCTCTTCAGTAGCCTCCACATCTATTATATATTATCCAAAAACAGAAACGCATAGGCGTTTTGTATTTTTTAAAATCTATTAATTACCTATTGTGTTCAAACAATCGTCAAAATATGCAACAAAAGTGTTGATAACATGATTTTACACAATTGCACAAGTGAAAAGTGAGATTTCTTACAAGAATTAAAAAGGCTTCGACACAACGCAACAGAAATCACCTTCCGGTTGAAATCGTGCAGCAAAGAGCATGCACTGTATGGCCATAAAAATCCAGATTGCTTTCGGAAATCGGCATCCGTTTTGAAGAAATTTCAAGGTCAAATCATTACGCCACGTCTTGACGCTGCGACACGGTACATCGCCATTGAAAGAATGCACGCTGGAGATTACCAATTTTATGTTGCCAGGCGTCTGAATGTTAGTCTGAGCACGATATCACTGCTTGCACCTCGTTACAACCAAACAGGTATAACAAATGACCGTCCCCGTACAGGCAGACCTCGGGTCACCACTGCAGCCCAAGATTGGTACATCCGGGTACTACATTTGCGTGATCGTACTGCCACAGGTGGGAGCACAGCAGCCAGGATGCCTGGACTTCGAAGGATATCCGGTCAAACTGTACGGAACAGGTTGAGAGAGATTGGACTGAGAGCCAGGAGACCCGACGTCGTGGTGCTACGTGGTCACCATCGCTCTCAACGTCTCCGTTATCTAAAATTATCCACTAGGTTGTATAGACATTACCTTCTTCTAAACTGATGTAAACATTCACGTACTAGAGTCTATTTGTGGACGAGTTATGCATGTTTGAAAATACAACACTTTCGCAACAGATTTTTCTGGGTTATGCGTTTCTTTTTTGGAATAGTATATATATCTTGCTTCTGGGCATTGCTTCCTATGATCATCAAGGGTCACTTGAACATTTGGTCAGCTCCAGCTCATAGTCAATAATGTCGATAGTTACCTGCGTATCATTGTATCGTTGCCAAGATAAAGGTAATTTAAAGCACCGTTATCGTGGTTGTCTGGCCATTCCGGAGTTTACGCTGATCAACGATTAAATAAGTATACGCGAGAAAGTAATATTCTTCGTTGCTACCACGCACACATGAATGCAATTGCAGCGCTATAACCTGTATCATCAAAAGAGGTATAGCAGCGGTAGCTTTATCCCTGTGCTATGTCTATGGAAAATCATCATTTGGACTTGTCTGTTTACAGCCATGCTCTAGATGAACGGTCATATGTAGGCGATTGTCGTTATCACTGGAAGAGGTCACCCTGTTACAAATGTTGATGAACCATATAATCAAAAAGAGGGAGAGTCCGTTTTTCGACGTTTTTAGCAATATTCCAACATTATCATAGCATGGAGCATCAGAAATGGGCTTCACAGATTGTGACCCTGTGGGGAATCAAACAAGGTCCTTCCGCACAGCAAGTGAATGCATTATCCGCTTGGTTACCATACCGCCCTGATAAAAAGAGATAATGCTGTTACAGATTCACAAATTGAAATTAATTTGATAATTTCAGACAATCATCAGTCAATTTGTTATAGACATATGACCTACCGTTGATTTACAAATTGAACATTGGACAGATTCTTAGAGAATTTCAGACAATCATCAGTCAAATAGATTTTCCATCTAAATTTTAGTTTTAATCTAAACAGTAACGGTGGTATTTTATTTTACGTTTCAAACATTACAGTGTCGTTAATTAAGGATATAACAGTGAGTATGTTTTGAAATTACTTCTTATATGCATTACCCGTGAAGATATGGGTAAAAAATGGTCTTCAGCAGCCCATGCTTGTAAGAGTCAACTAGAATCGGATGGTCCGGATCGATGGCTGACACATGTCACCATATCCCATTGGAGTAGATCGATGCTAGTGTTGTTGATCACTGGATTGTCTGACCCAGACTCTATTATTTACAGACCGCCGCCATGTAGCTGGATTTTTTCTTTCCGAGTGCGGCGTTAAACAAGAAAGAAACAAAAAATATTATATACGCTCACCTCTAGCCCACTTTACACAAGGCATCTTGCGAGGTCACAGAAACGTGTGGAAACAACATTCGAGCCGCATGTATTGATGCAGTATAATTAGGTTCCATAAACAGGCATCACCTATCACCATTCAGTATCATACATTGCTGTTTCCCATTCAATCGGAATATTATACTCTAAATTACGTATGTGTCATCTTTTGTTCTTAGAAAGCGACTTTTATCAAACAAACTAATGCACAAACCAATGACTTTCAAAAATAAATCAAAACCATCACAGTATGATGTGACTCGTGTGAGTTGTGTGGAGCGAAGTGGAAAGAGGGTTCAAATACCAGTCTAATTATTTATGATCGGGCGTTAGAATAGTTTTCAGTTTCAATACTAAATGCTTAGAACTGAATCAGGGATGATTGAATCAAATGATCTCTAGTTAAGTTTCGGAACGAAGTCCATAAGGATGGTAGGACGATTTATTTAAACTATTTTCATGTTGCAGGATTGCGATATATCATACAAAATATCTCAGACAGTCGAGCGTACATGTGTATTGATCGGGGCCATACATACGTTGTCATTTGAAAATGTAAAATATGTCCCACACACGACTTCGTCGACACTGATGATATATTGGTACCCGTCTCCGTGGGCCGTCCATGTAAGTGTTGCAGCAGTTGGCACCGTGTATCACGTCTTCGACTGTTCCAGCCGTCACTGATGGCGTCCGTGAGATATCCGGTCAATACCTCCTGGATTGGACGCTCACAAATCTATGTGAAACAGGTTTATTTACTCTCGATGATAATACGACTCGTCCGGCTGTCCCAAGGGATAAGGGGTATTTGGCCACCACAATATGATTTAGACAGGTATGGGTCGATACGTCATGTCCGCTACCTCATCATAGCAACTACGTGTACTAGACGCTGATATCGAATGTTGATATTTGTCGTTATTGAGGTAAACGTAATCCAGGAAATCCTTGACAGTTGCCTGATGCCTCCTCCTCATCCATCATTATCATCATCGTCGTCGTTGTCGTCATCATCATCAACATCATCATCATCATCATCGTTGTTATTATGATCATTATCCTATTGCCTTAAGGAGCACTGAATGTCACCTTCGCATACACTCATTACTCTTTTACGTCATTGCCTCATATAATAGTAAGTATAACGAAGTTTCTTTCACTATAAAAACATGTTGTTTATTTAGCGTATATTCCCTTTAAGAAAATTCCATAGAGGCTTAATGGCAAGCAAATGGAAAACACACCCATTATTGTGGTCTTATCTTTGTAAATATGTTCTATGTACACGAACTTTATTTCTTAAAGATATGAAGACAGAACAGTTGTTAAAGTGTTTGACGTGATTTAAGTTTTGTGTGTGTCTTTTCCCTTTGTGACGTCGTTTCGTTATAGTGCTGAGAGGGGTGACTCTATGTGGCTCCACTTGATTCTACGCCAGCGATATCGATGGGAAAGGCAATTTGTTTCTTTGTTCCTCCATATTGAGTAACATGAAATAGATAGATGATCTCGCAGAACAGGGTATGTCACTACAGGTAGAATGTAATGACCTCCCATGAAACCGACTTCAACCATTAAGGCCGTCCCACAATGGATTCACAGAAATACCACGTCAAGTGCCTCAATAAAGATGTCACAACCAATCTATGCACTTATCTCGGTGTCAGTGTCACTAACGCTGTGTTCCCATTGTTTCCTGGTCCATCTAGGATGACTTTGTCATACACAAGAAATTAGTATGATCGTATTGTCTGTCTGCACAACTAGAGTCAGAGAAAATCACGTTTAATATCGTAATTGGATATCCTGGCGGACGAACCCTTTACACAATATCATGAATAATCGTTACATGTCGGATGTACATGTATATCGATGCCGATAAATATCATTCTTCGAGGACAATTTGACGGGGTTGGCCACACAGCAATTCCTCTCCAGCAATGAGCTTCTCGGAGGCGACTATGTCTAAAGTTCTGTGGACACTTGTGATTCTGTGCTAGAGTATGTACGCCTTTGCAAATCTATAAAAATACACAAAAGCAAATGTCTGTACCGTCTCTGAATGTGTGTTAATCCTTTTTAAATATGTCTGTGACGCCACTCTAGTGTTAAAACGATCCATTATATTGGATAGTTGGTGAAGTGAATTCTAATGCACGCCTGCATTGAGTGAGTATGCTGTACGCCGTGTTCAGCTATATTTCAATGTCACGGCTGGAGGCGGGAGAACATTGTCAAATCAGGTATTGAATCATAAAAATGCATAATCCTAAAAACACGTTCAAGTTAATATATAGGATGTTATATTGTGTAAACTGTAACGATGTTCACAACAAAGTATTAGATATCTAAGATATAGTAGACGACGTTCTAACTACTTCTAGTTCTATGACCTAGTGTAAGATACCATAAACAACTACCCCCTATTTTATGGTAGGACTTCTCTTGGAAAATGTCGACCTACTCGGAATACCCTCGCCAAAATATGCTTTTGATCAAAATACATGAAGTCTCATTTATCCGGTTAGTACTTTTCTGACAGGGTTACTGAATTACCGTTATTGAAATGATGTGTATCCAACATTTACCATGACAATGAAGAATGATTGATTTCGATATTAAAACAGGTTATGTTTCATCCACTGAAATCACTTTTAAATTAAACATTTTCACACAAAGACCATGCGTATGAATGCATACAGCATGCTCATTTCCTAATTATATTAGGTGTGTGTACTATACAGTGGGAGGACATCAAATACAAAACCACTGTAGGTTAAATCCGAAATATATTTCACAACATGGGGCGTTCGCAAGAGGAAACTGTCTGAATTACAGAGGGTGAGGAATAATAGGTTTGTTGGTCAATGCTTAAGCTTTCAAGCAAGAAATTTACATGCTGTGAAGATTAGCCACCACACAACATTCGGTAACTTTCCAAACCGACAATAAACACATCGCCGTTTGTTTCTTTGAAGTCTTACAATGGCGCCAGGAACAAGATAACAATGTATTTTTCAATTGCCAAATTGCATTTTTCAGATCAGGTTGTTGCTGCCATAAAAGAAACATTACTGACAAGAAAGGCTGATTATTCATTGTCGCGCTGGGTTTCATATCGATAAGTGGCAAGTATTGGTGTTTTATAAGGAAAGTTCATTTTGTAATGAAAACTTTGACAAAGCAATAAATATTGAGAGACGGTTTTTCGCAGGCGCCAGTGGATGCTATTCTGTTAATCCGTTTGGTGTATATTCACGAAGACTGAATAATGCAGGGCTCAAAGTCTGTATTCACTGACATGTAAAGTGCATATTTCCTTCAGCCATGTTAGACTTAACGGTGGCCAAATTGTCTTAGGCTTGCCACAGATCTGAGATCGTTGATGGAATATAACATTTACCCTGACTATATTCCAGGTTTGTTATGATCCTACTGTTATTGTGGAGTTTACTAAATTGGTAACCGTCTGAGACCTGCATCATCTTGGGATTTCCATCTACATCAAGTTGACAGGCAGCGATCATCTATCTGTACTGATAGCAGTTTTCTGGAGAACCTCCTTGTCCGACTGACTCTGTTGGAGTGGACAAATACTGCGCTCTGTAAATAGCTCTGACAGCTGTTCCGTGGACGCATTCACTCTGGAGATAAGCTATACCGGTAGACAATGGAGATATGTTATACCGGTAGACTATGGAGATATGCTCTGAGGATAAGCTCCAAGTATACCATCTGGAGATATACTCTATAGATATGCTACGGGTATAAGATCTGAGGATTAACTCTGAGATACGCCCTGATGATACGCATTAGATATAAGCCCTAAAAATACTCTCATTTCGATACATTCAACACCATGATAACGGCAACATCTTCCTTTATGTAAAGCTGGACTCGAGTAATATGTACAGACTAAACTCATTTGATTTTCCCAGATAGAGGAAGGTATGGTGAGTCTATTCCACTTAAACCTAAATTATCACGATTTCCACACACCAGAACACATGTCTAAAAATATTGGCGTCATGAAAGAGGATCATGTGCAACTTGCTGCTTGTATGCACATGCATTGGCATAAATTCATATGAAAGACCTGTTACATTTGGACCTCTTCTATAGGTCCCTGTCATTTTGAGCAAGGATGTCATGATATACAAAAAATCTGATCGTAAAGGTATTTTTTAAGAAATCAATTTTTAACATCTATCCCTTTCAGCTCAGATCTCATGTCCGATTTTTAAAACGTCCTTGATTTTTATGTTTCATTGGTAAACGTCAGAACTGAAGAAAGCAAAGCAGAAAAATTAGGAACTAGTTTATTTGACTCAAGAAATTGAACGAAGTGAAGCCGTAGTAAGTGATAAAGACTCAAATGAGTTTTCTGATTTGGAAAATGTTTTTTTAAAAATTGACTCCCCCCAATAACTGAGAAAAATGCTAATGGCAATTACAATATTCGATGAAGGGTTTCATGAGCGTAAAGGGGAAAAGGATGGTATTGGACGTAGCAGTTATACCCTTCTGATGAGTTAAACATAAAACACATGTTCAAATACTGTAACTGTGGTTAGGGGAAGGAAACGCTATATGTGACAGACTTCACAGTTGCAGGTCTCCGTAAAATACAAGATGTCAAAATATAATATTTAGCGTGGAAGGACCCTGACATTAACAGGATAAAGGTGGATATTGTGTGACATGAATTGGAGGACATATCGTGGAAAATGGGTATTTCAATGAGAATATTCCAAAACAGCTCCTGGATACTAGTTTTATGGTATATGCTTTTGTTTCGGAGAGGAATACCATTCCTTAATATTTGAATAATTTCAGCTTTGTATATAATAATCGCGTGCCGCATCTTCGCTTCTCAGAGGGAGTCACTTGAATCAATAATGGTGGACTTAAACACTGGTCTGTTGACACGTACTCCATCACAGATGCACCTGACGTAAACAACCCACATCCTGCTCGACTTTTCGAAAAGTACATGTAGCTTAGGTGATTAATTATTTTATGTTATATTAGTATTTTACCGATACCCTCCTGGTCTTTAAATATATGTTCCAAACAGTCTCAAGAACCACCGGCTTCATATCTACAGTCTTGTAAAGACATAGATTAGGTTTTGGAGTCATCCATCGAGATTACTACTGAAGTGGCTGCAGAGATTTATCAGATAAACGGTATTTACTCAAATAGGGCATGTTTCTCGACAGGAAAAAGCCAACCGATAAAATACGGTATCAGTTGGGGCAATATAGGGACAAAGATGGAACGATAAAGGTCAGGTTGATACTACTGTCCCTGTTTAGAAAGAGACATTCCCTCGCCCTTGTCATCCGACGATGGCGTCAGAACTGACAATCAGAATAATTATGGTGGAATTACTGGAATAATTTTGATTATTTACAGGAAATTAGTCTAATATATTGAAAATCATTGTCTAAATAAGACAAAGTTGATGCATTCTACAAGATTGGCAACTTACGAGATATGAATGGGGGGAAACTGTTTAATGACAACACACACCAAACAGCCAGAACCACTTACCGTATCACTTCCCATTTAGCCGAAATAAGTCAGATTGTTTTACTTTGTTTCATTTTGTCAAGGTGCGAACATCGCACTCTGTACATCGCATGACAAGCAGACTAAAAATGCAGTCTTTCATAGACTGGGCATAGAGTAGTTTCCCTGTAGTAAAGGTCATTCTATGGAATGGACTCTGTTATTATTTTGACTCCAGACTTAAGAAAGGCATTATGCGATAAAGAGGTCGATTTGGTTAATATCCTGTATTAGGAATAATACTTGTAACGTATTGTCTAAACCTGTTTATTTCTTGCACACGATATCTACCATCATACTAGACAGGACTAGATAAGAGACCGAGCTCCATTGGCGGGATTCCAACCTGAGACATGACGCCACGTTGGTCTTTGAGTTTATCCACTCCACTGAGACATACATTGGAAAGAGTCGCTGGCTCAATACTTGAAGAAATTGGTGACTTTGTAGGAGCACTGGCGCCCTGTCTGGAAAACATGGCTCATTTATCATGTCAGATAATTTCCATGACAGAAGGTAGCAACAGCCTGGGATAACATTCTTCCACAAAGAAATAAAAAAAGAGTGCATCATTAGTTTGTTAATGCTGTGTGCTAGAAAGGCTAGACTGTCCACTCCTCATAAGGCGGTACTGGAAGTAATCGTGATGCCAAAACATGCAAAACAAACCATTTTAACTCAAACAAATAAAAAATGAAATGACCATATGAGATGCAGTTAAACGTGAGTCCGGAAACTTGGACCCTTCTACATTGCAATGAGATTGAATATGGTTTTACGCCGTTTTCAGCAATGTTTCAGCCATATCACCAGAAATGGGCTTCACATATCGCATCCATGACATGTGGGAATCGAACCGGGGTCTTCGGCGTGATGAGCGAACACTTTAACCATGATGCTACCTAATCTTCCACCGCAGAGGATAAACAGTAGCGTTGCCATTAGCAACACAAGTAGTGCTATACGAGTCTGTGGACCACTCCTGTATGGGCCATTCAATCCAACATCCAGCCCTCATGTGACGTGAATTGTTCAGCGACCTTTAATTCCAAACCCACGGCAGTGTGTAAGTGGCAATGTTTTCCTTACCACAGATAATAAGAACATCTTCTGTCTGGTTCCAATTTGGTCGTTCCCTGTCTCGTTGTAGTCAGCTTCAGATGACCAGCAGTAGAGAGCTAGGACCAGCCTCAGTTGTACCTGTTAAGTACCCTCCACATCTGCAATAACCTTGAATCTTGCATCTGGCCATACCTTCCTATTATAATCACGGGTCACTTGAACATTTTGTCGGCTTCAGCTGATAATCAATAATGTCGATAATTACCTGCGTACCATTGTCTCGTCGCCAAGGTATTGAAAATTTAAAGCACCGTTATCGTGATTGCATGACGATTCTGTAGTTTACGCTGATCAACGATTAAATAAGTATTCGCGAGAAAGTAATATTCTACGTTGTTAGTACGCACACGTGAATGCAATTACATCCCTATAACCTGTATCATCAAAAGAGGTATAGCAGCGGTAGCTTTATCCCCTTGCTGTGTCTATGAACAATCATCATTTGGACTTGTCGCTGTTTAAACGATGCTCTAGATGAACGGTCACTAGTAGGCGATTGTCGTTATCACCGGAAGAGGTCACCCTGTTACAAATGTTGATGAACTGTGTAATCAAAAAGAGGGAGAGTCCGTTTTAGCAACATTCCAGCATCATTATGACGTGGAACATCAGAAATGGGCTTCACAGATTGTGCCACTGTGGGGAATCGAACAGGGTTCTGCGACATGACAAGCGAATGCATTATCCGCTTTGTTACCATGCCACCCTGATCACAAGAGACAATGCTGTTACAAATTGATTTGATGAACCAAGTGCAAGTTTCTTTTGGACATATAATATTGAACATTGGAAACGTGATTGAACAAATTGAACATTGGAAACCTTCTTAGAGACCTTTCAGAATCTTCAGGGAAAAATACTTAATGTAAACGATAATGGTGGTATTTTATTTGACGTTTCAAACATCATAACAGTGAGATAACAAAGACATAACAGTGAGAATGGTTTAAGATTACTACGCTTGAAGATCCGGGTTAGAATGATCTTCAGTAACCCCCGGCATGCTTGTCGTAAGGGGCGACTAACAGGATCGAGTGGTCAGGTTCGCTGCCTTGGTTCACACATGTCATCGTGTCCTAATTTCGTAGGTCGATGCTCATTCTATTGATCACTGGATTGTCTGGTCCAGACTATTTACAGACCGCCGCCACATACCTGGAATATTGCTGAGTGCGGCGTTAAGGGAGAAAGAAACAAGAAACTATTACACGCGCTCACCTCAAGTCCACCTTATACAAAGCATCTTGGCGAGGTAACGGAAACGTGTGGAAGCAACATACGAGTCGCCTGTATTGATGTAGTATAATTAGGTTCCAGAAATAGGCAGAACCTATCGCCATTCAAAATCATTACTGTTTCCCATGCAATCGGAATATTATACTCTAAATTACATAGGTATAATCTAAGACTATACATAAATAGCAATGTTCGTGGAACACGGCATTTATCAAACAAACTAATACACAAACCAATTACTTTCAAAAATAAAGCAAAACAATTTCAGGATGGTTTTGCAGTAGTGTGAGTTGTCTGGAACGGAGTGGAAATAGGGTTCAAATACCAGTTAGATTGTATAAGATCGGGTGTTAGAGAGTTTTCATAGTTAGTTTCAATAGTCCATGTTTAGAACTGAATCGCAGGCGATGAATTAGATGACCTGTGATTAAGATTCGGAACGAAGTCCATAATATTGTAAGACAGATTTATCGAAACGTTTTTCATATTGCAGGATTGTGAAATATTATGTAAAATATCTCAGACAGTCAAGCGTACGTGTGTATTGATCGGGGCCATACAAATGTTGTCATTTGAAAATTTAATACACGTCCTTCACACGACTTCGTCGACACTGATGATCTATTGGTATCCATCTCCGTGGGACGTCCATGTAAGTGTTGCAGCAGTAGGCACCATGTATCACGTCTTCAACTGTTCCAGCCGTCACTGATGGCGTCCGTGAGTTATCCGGTCAATACCTCCTGGAATGGACGCTCACAAATCAATGTAAAACAGGTTTATTTACTCTCGATGATAATTCGACTCGTCCGGCTGTCCCAAGGGATAAGGGGTATTTGGCCACCACAACATGAGTGAGACAGGTATGGGTCGATACGTCATGTCGGCTACCTCATCAAAGCAACTACGTGTACTAGACGCTGATATCGAACTTCTAAAATGATTTATATTTGTACCTGTTGAGGTAAACGTAATCCATTAATCCTTGGCAGTTGTTTAATACTTCAAACTCCTCCTCATCATCATCATCGTCGTCGTCGTCGTCGTCGTCGTCGTCATCATCATCATCATCGTCGTCGTTATTATGATCATTATAGAATTGCCTAAAAGAGCACCTCGTGTCACCTTCGCATACACTCATTTAACTGTTTATATCATTGCTTCATATACTAGTAAGTATAACGAAGGTTTATCTTCTATAAAAACATGTTGTTTATTGAACTTACATTCCCTTTAAGAAAAATCCATAGAGGCTTAATGGCAAGTAAATGGAAAATCCAACCATTATTTTGGTCTTATCTTTGTAATTATGTTCTATGTTACACGAAGTCTATTTCTTAAAGATATAAAACAGAAAGTTGTGTAATCGTTTGACGTGATGTAAGTAATAGTTTTATTTCGTCTTTGGCCTTTGTGACGTCCTTTCGTTATAGTGCTGAGAGGGGTGACTCTATGTGGCGACACTTAATTCGATGCCAGCGATGGGAAAGGCGTATGCCAATTTGTTTCTTTGTTCCTCCATACTGAGTTACATGAAATAGATAAATGTCTCAGCAACCACAGCAACCACCAAATGTGCAGCAACCACCAAATCCGACTCACAATGGATTCACAGAAATACCACGTCAAGTGCCTGAATAAAGATGTCACAACCAATATTTGAACTTATCTCAGTGTCAATTTCAATAACTTTCTGCTTACATTGTTTTCTCATCCATCTACGTTGACTTTGTCACATACAAGAAATTGGTATGCTCGCATTGTCTGTCTGCACAACTAGTGTCAGAGAGAGTAACGTTTACTGTCGTCATTGGATATCCTGGCGGGCAAACCCTTACACAATATCATGAATAATCGTTACATGTCGGATGTATATCGATGCCGATAAATACCATTCTTCGAGGACAATTTGACGAAGTTGGCCACAAAGCTATTCTTCTCCAGCATGAGCGTCTGGCAGGCAACTATGTCTCGACAAACGTTTACATTAATGTGTAATCCCATAGGAAAGTAACTTGTCTGCAAACCCCTTTATGTGTATACATTTTGTAAATCTGTGGACACTTGTGAGTCTGTTCCAGTGGATGCAGCCTTTGCAGATATAGGAAAATATGCAAATGCAAATACCTGTACTATCTCTGAATATCTGTTAATCTTTGTTTAAAACAACAGTGACGCCACTGCAATGTTAAACCGATCCATTATTGGATATAACCAATATCAGCCACCACACAATGTCCACTGACGTTCCAAACCGACAATAAACACATCGCCGTTTGTTTCTTTGAAGTCCTACAGTGGGTTATATCCCAAAACTTCCACATCCCAAAACTTCCTCATCCCAATACTACCACACATTGTTAAAACAACAACTCCTCATCACCCCTTTTTAGGTAATAGGATGGCCCAGTAAGTGCACTGAACTGAAACAACAGATAATGATACATCACCTGACTTAGCAGAGTAGAGATTTCAGTAGAGAAGGGAGCAGTTATTTAATAAATCTGAAATATATATATTCTAAATTTCTGCATATTTCATGTTGGCAAAAATTGTAAATTTTGTTTCCTTGTTTTATCTTGAAATGTTGTTGATTACGTGCATAGTATTCTGAATATACAAAACAAAAATTATGCAAGCTTAACGTACATTTAATGAAAGGTCTCGGCTTCTATGTCAGAATTTAACACTCTTTAGACCAAACATAAAATGAATGATTTTACCAATTAAATAGTGTCCTGAATATATCAACAATTAGACGGTTTGACTGCGTATCTTATTGTGAGCAACACGCGCACCTGTTTGGCATCAATTTAACGTAAATGAAAAATAGTATTTCACAACACCCAAATATTTTGCAGTTATGGCTACGTGTGCCAATTTCTTATGTAAATATTATTCAAACAATCAAAAACTTTCAAAGAATAAAAAACGCCTACCCTATATCCAGGTATAATATGGTATTGAACAAGGCTAAATGTATATACTGAAAATAGTTTGATGAAAAAATATCTGAACGATACGCAAAGTATACATCATAATACTGAAAGTGTAATCGGAAGGATAGGGCGATTGTGGTTTACACTTGTTCAACCGACCTTCACCTCAAAGAAATTGTCTAACATGTACAACAATGTTGACGTATGACATCACTACCGCCGACCGATTTCTTATGAAATGGCGGCCACGCTGACAAGGGTACACAGGATTTTGCGAGGACCCTTCCCTTGATTCAGGGATCGTTTGTACATAAATATGAGATGTAAGTAATCAGAATGATTCTGACTATATGTGTATTGTTATATGTTTTATCGTTTTCATTGTAAGTAAGAAAAGAAGCCAGAAATGCTGATAAAAACCTTTGTCGTGGCTTCACGCTGCACGGACACTTCGACAATTTCTTATGAAATATCAAATGATTGCATTGCTTCTTTTTTTAATTTCCCATTTCTTGCTACGATACTCTTTCCATGCATATTCTAAAGCTATTGAGCCATTGCAAGCAATGAATAGACGGCTGCATGTCGGAAAATTTCAGAAAATGCTACGTTTTCGAATTTTTTTCCTTAAAAGCGCAGCCTTTCGAGCACAGCGTTCGTTTGGAATTTTGACACTCAATATCTTCGTTTCATTTTATCAAGACAGTTGATATTGGTGACAAAGACCATTTGTAATTTGATTCTAAAATGTATGGGGAATTCAGTGATGCATTTGTCGCAGTTAAATGTGATATACACGTGATGCAATTGGCGTCTCATTACCGGCCTCCGCGAAACTTGATTTTGTAAACACTATCAAATATGACGGAAAGCGCACTTCGGCGTTCGTGTTTTAGGCTGGATTTACACTACGTCCGCATATTTTGACGCATGCGTTACCGAGTGCGTTTTTCTAATACACTAGGTGCGATCATCTGCGATATAAGCCAGTGCGTTTTGACTCTATGATGGCATCGAAGGTTGCTTTTATGCTAGACGAGGAAGAAGAAGAGATGGAGGAAGAAATCCTAGCATCTCTGGCAGTTTCTGTGCATGAGGAAGAGAACAGAGCACGGAGATGGTGGTTCATCCCTTATACCAACAAAGATTTCTTGAAGGAGCCTATAATCGTCTTATATGGGAATTAAAAGAGGATGGTGAAAAATTCCAAAACTATTTCAAGCTATCTAAAGAGCAATTCTATGCATTACTGTCGAAAATGGAACATACAATATCGAAACAACACACTAGAATGCGACCCGCTGTTGCAGCACGGGAAAGATTCACTATTCCTTAAAAAGTAACAATTATATATATCGAGTTTAAGAGCTCTTCAATTTCTACATTGGTACATAAAAGGTAACAATTCAAATTAAATAACATCAATCTTTGATGTGTTTTCGAAACATTGAACTAAAAAGTAAGTAGAAAATATTTACTTCCATATCAACTTTGTTCTTTCATACACTCACGTATTACAAATTCACACAGAATTTGAGCAGCACTTGGCTTTCCTGGGGAACATAGTTATGATCCTAAGGGTTCTGTTGACATGAACCAAATTGAGCAATATCTGGGCAATTTTATTTTTCACAATACTTTTGGAAGCATCTGGAAGTAGCTTTAAATCTTTTGCATATGACCTCTTTTCCTGTCTTCCTGTTTGTTCTGAGAATGGAATTTATCAAATGTTTGTTATATTATAGAATATGTTATGTACAGGCAGGCGCAGAAACACATTATAAATAATATCCCATCAAAAAACACAGCTTCTCTGCAGTTGGAATCATGTATTTTTATCGAAAGATGAGGAAATAACCTTACCTGATTGCCCACGTGTTGGGGAAATACCTTATTGGAATGACGTCATCAGAGGAATTCCTCATGCGAGTTCATTTGCGTTGCGTCAAAAATAGAGGCCTACCTATCTAAATCGCATCGGATCGCAACGCATGCAATATTCGCGCCTAGTGTATTGTGTGTAAATGATAAAAAGTACTGATTGCATTTTTTCCGACGCAACGCATGACGCAACGCAGAGAAAATCGGACGTAGTGTAAATCCAGCCTTACAAGTGTATTTTCAGAATTATCATTAGTGATTTCATGAAAACCTGATATCAGTGATCATTAATATGCTATTTTTGAAATTCAATACATCTGAGTAGTAATTATCCGATTTGAACATTTGAAAACATACACCAAATAACGCTGTGAATCGTGATTTCGTAATGTGTCAAATATGGCGACATTTATGGTGAAGCCCATTTTGAAAGTCCATGTTATTTCTCCATCAGGATCCATCGGTAAAGTTGGGTTTTCTCGGCTTTCTTTGGCTTTCCATGATTACGGCTGAAAGGGATGTACCGCGAAGTTGTTTCGCGCCTTTTACCGGTGGTTTGAAAACGTTCGAAAATCTAAAAATAGCACACCGCGCCTTGACGTAAATCCGTTAAGCCGGCGTAGTAACGCCTAGGCTTAACCGACGTTGTGCATGGCGTGTAAGATGAGGGCGCTGCTAAGCCCGACGTAGTGTGTTACGCCTGACGTTAGCTACGCCCAACATGTGCATACGGCCACAGATAGAGAAAGGTATGGGTACTTTATTCCACTTAAACCTAAATTATCACCATTTCCACACACCAGAACACATTTCTAAAACAAAATATTATGGATGTCAACTTCTTCTTTATTGACATCCATAATATTTTGTCTTATACTTGAATACCAACTTCTATATGCCTCTCAAGAACCACACCAGAACACATGTCTAAAAATCGAGAAACATTGGCGTCATGAAAGACGACCATGTGCAAATTGCTGCTTGTATGAACATGCATCGGCATAAATTCATATGAAAGACCTTTTACGTTTGCACCTCTCCTATAGGTCCCTGTCGTTTTGTGCAAGGATGTCACGATATATAAAAAAAAATCTGATGGTAATGGTATTTTTTAGAAATCAAGGGCTTTTTTACATCCAACCCTTTCCGTTCAGATCACAGTTCTGATTTTGAAAACGTCCTTGATTTTTATGTTTCATCAGTAAAAACTAGGAACCAGTTTATTTGACTCAAGAAATTGAACAAAGTGAAGCCGTAGTAAGCGATAAAGACTCGCTTTCGAAATGACGTTTCGTTAAAACCTTGACTGAAATGAGTTTTCTGATTTGGAAAATGATTTTTAAAAATTACCTCCCCCGATCGTTGAGAAAAATGCTATTGGCAAATTATAGTATTCGATGATGGGTTTCGTGATTGTAAAGGGAAAAGGATGATATTCTACGTAACAGTTTAACCTTTCTGATGAAAAAACCCACAAATAATGTAATTGTGGTTATGTTTAAGAATTGGTGGGGGAGGAAACGCTATATGTGACATGATGCCTGAGGCAAAATGACAGAAACATTAGAGCAGACTTCACAGTTGCAGGCTTTCGTAAAATACAAGATGCCAAACTGAAATCTTTGGGGCGGAAGGACCGTGATATTCATAGGAAAAAAGCGGATATTGTGTAACATGAGTTGGAGGACATATCGTCCAAAATGTGCATTTTAATGAGAATATTCCAAAACAGCTCCTTGATACTATTTCTTTTGAAATATGCTTTTGTTTCGGAGAGGAATACCATTCCTTTAAATTTGAATAATTTCAGCTTTGTATGTAACAATCGCGTGTAGCATCTTCGCTTCTCAGAGGGAGTCACTTGAATCAATAATGGTGGACTTAAACACTGGTCTGTTGACACATACTCCATCACAGATGCACCTGACGTAAACAACCCACATCCTGCTCGACTTTCCAAAAGTACCTGTAGTTTAGGTGATTAATTATTTTGATGTAATATTAGTATTTTACCGATACTGTCCATATGTTTCAAAAACCTCATGAACCATCGGCTTCATATCTACAGACGATGGTCGCGTCTCGTAAAGACATAGATTAGGTTTTGGAGTCAGCCATCGAAATTACTCCTCGAGTGGCTGCAGTGATTAATTAGATAAATGGTATTTACTCATATAGGGTACGTTTCTTGGCAGAGAAAAGCCAGCAGATAAAATACGGTATCATTTTGGGCCGTATAGGGACAAAGACGGAAATATGATCGGTTGATACTACTGCCCCTATTTAAAAACAGACATTTCGTCGCCCTTGTCATTCAAGGATGGGGCCAGAACTGACAATCAGAATAAATATGGTGAAACTGCTTGAATAATTTTGATCATTGACGGGAAAATAGTCTATAATATTGAAAATCTAAATAAGACAAAGTAGCCGCATGTTACAAGATTGGCAACTTACGAGATATCAGTGAAGCAGTTTGACGACATCACGAACCAAACAGCCAGGATCACTTCCCATATCACTGCTCTCGTCCCCAAATCGCCGAAATAAGACCGACTTTCTACCGTGTTCCATTTTGTGAAGGTGCGTACGTCTCACTCTGTACATCGTACGACAAGCAGACTAGGGCTGGGACGGATACTCGGGTACTCGAATCCGGGTCGGGTACAGCTGGAATCGAGTCCTATTTCAAGGAATCGAGTACCCGGAAAGGGAGAGAACTCAGTAATGACAAGGGCAGGTAACTCTAACCTAGAGCAATATGGACGACACGCATGCTAAGTTGAGTGTTTGGGCTCATTTTGAGCTTGATGCAAATGGCAAGAGAACCAAATGCCGACTCTGTGGTATCATGTCTGAAATTGATAGTACAGTCTGCTTATGGTTTTGAGATTTATCAGTGTTAGACCCTGCAAGTGAATTCTACTGAAGTGGTGAAGGTGTGGGACTTCATCCCTTATGAAGCTGACACGCCAAGATCAGGATATACTTAATCTCATAATTTAACACAGTTACAAATTTGAAGACCCATACGGTTTTTCAATCTAATATGTCAATCTACTGTGGAAGCTGTACAAGGTCAATGCAAAAACATCTTGCACTGAAACACAACCTAAACAATAAACGTGTTCATTACATTGTGTATTTGTGTTCATTGCTTATCAAGCTTTTAAGATTACATGTACATTTCTATTTTATTTCAATTTCATGAAACACAGCTTTTACATTTGCGTTTAACATGAATACATTGACTATTAAAGAGATTGCAACTAAATGATTGTATGTGTTGGGAATATCAATTAAAACTAAGGAATTAACATTCTGATTTGCAAATACAATGTTCGACTGGTTATCATTACAATAAGAA
Source organism: Haliotis rubra (assembly GCF_003918875.1). Classification (NCBI taxonomy): domain Eukaryota; kingdom Metazoa; phylum Mollusca; class Gastropoda; order Lepetellida; family Haliotidae; genus Haliotis; species Haliotis rubra. The sequence goes on from NW_025767457.1 coordinate 2,634,214, forward strand.
GGAAGATGATCAGAAATAGAAGCAGAACTCACGTAACATATACATTTTATAGTTTAACAAATAATAATCAGCATACAGTTATTCCAATGAAGATAGATACAATTTTAGAATATCGATTTAACAATAGTTTTGTTTTTCATTTAATAGGGAAACTGTAATGCAACTGAGTTGCGCAACAGAGCAAAATGACCAGTCTTCCCAGATGCGAGCCAAGCATTTTGCTATATTGCTTAACTCAGTTGCATTAGAGTTTGCCTGTCTGTATATCTCGTACAGAATTCTCCGGTCAGTAAATACATCAATCAAATTGTATTAAATTATGCAAGTTTACATAAAGTCTGCATGTAAAACATTATATGTTCAGTTAGAAATTATCACACATGAACGTAGTTGTCTACTGGCTGAATGAATAACTGGTCTTTTTCATTATTAACGTAACACACATTTTTGGCATTGTCCAGTTAATGGAGGTTATTATCAACGACGGTAATTTATCTGCGCATGAGCAGTGAGTAGTCAAATCACAGTAACAGCGGGAATGAAAACTTCTGTGTTTTAACAAATGTTCTGTGTTTTAAGTAACAATGTAAGTAATGGTGTTACTCTTTATATTAGTTATAAACAGACGTAAATCAAATAGCCTAAGATCAGTTTCAATGTCCCATTGCCATCCTTTGAGGTTTTCTGTTATAATATCTGTCAAATCGTGATTGAATATTCAGAAAGTTGACTGAAGCTATGTATTCCTTACATTTGCGGGTACTCGATTCCAATTTTCCCTACCCGTCCCAGCCCTAAAGCAGAGTGAAAACATCTATCTTGCATACACTGTGCATAGAGTAGCGTCCCTTTAGTAAAGGACATTAGATATGGAATGGACCCGCGGTTGTTTCGACGACAGACTTCAAGAATGGCACTATACCATAAAGAGGCCGATTTGGTTAATATCCTGTTTTAGGAATAATGCTAGTAAGTAAATAACCTGTTCATGGATAACAAGTGTTTTAGTAATCACAACCTAAACTCTCACCTTTTATGTATTTGTGTGGATTCAAGGACACAATACTACGGTTATCTCCCAATTGACAGACACTGAACTAGAAGGTTAATTAGGGTAACGTGACGTGATCCGGCCTACTGCTTACTACAAATGTATACCTGGTGTTAAGCTTTGCAAAAACATTTCCGCCTCAAGTGTGGCATCATCTATTCGATTATTGTAATGCAAACTAGATAAGATACCTAGCTCCCTTGGTGGGATTCGAAATTGAGACATGACGCCACGTTGGCCGACACGCTCGCCTTTGAGTTTCTCCACCCCACTGAGACATACATTGGAAAGAGTCGGTGACTCGCTTTTTGGTGAAATTGGCGTCTTTAAGGAATCATTGGCGCCCTGTCTGGAAAAACTGGAGTTCTTAATGTGAACAAATGAACGCCAATAACACAACTCTGGGCTCATTTATCATGTCAGATAATTTCCATGAATGAAAGTAGCAACAGCCTGGGATAACATTCTTCCACAAAGAAAGAAAAAACGAGTGCATCATTAGTGTGTTAATGTTGTGTGTTAGAAAGGCTAGACAGTCCACTCCCTCATCAGGCAGTACTGGAAGTAATCGTGAAGCCAAAAAATGCAAAACAAACCATTATAACTCAAATCAAAAATGAAGTGACCATATGATGAAACCATGCCCTTATAGTTCCCAAAGAGATGCACTTGAACCTGAGTCCGAAAACTTGGACACTTCTACCTTGCAATAAGAGTGAATATGGTTTTACGCCGTTTTCAGGAATGTTCCAGCCATATCACCAGAAATGGGCTTCTCATATTGCATCCATGTAGGGAATCGAACCCGGGTCTTTGGCTGTCGTGAAGAGCGAACACTTTAACCATAATGCTACCTAATTTCCAGCCGCAGAGCATCAACAGCAACACTACCATTATTAACACTAGTAGTGCTATACGAGTCTATGGGCCACTCTATCCATCACTCAACTCTTATGCGAATTGTTCAGCGACTTCTAGCTTCAAACCCACCGCAGTGTGTAAGTGGCAATATTTTCAATACCACAGATTATAAGAACTTATCAAGGTTCTTTCCCCGCATCCTTGTGTTAAGCTTCAGGGCCCCATTCCTCAAAGCGATCGTAGCGCTACGACAGTCCTAAGTCTATATTAAAGTATGGGAGTTACGATCATATTAGCGCTACGATCGCTTTGAGGAACGGGGCCCAGATGACCAGCTGTACAGAGTTAGCTCCAGCCTCAGTTGTACCTCTTCAGAAGCCTCCACATGTATTATATACTATCCCAAAAAAAGAAACGCATAGGCGTTTTGTATTTTAAAAAATCTATTAATTACCTATTGTGTTCAAACAATCGTCAAAATATGCAACAAAAGTGTTGATAACATGATTTTACACAATTGCACAAGTGAACAATCGACTTTACATGAAAATGTTGATTTTGATGAGATTTCTTAAAGAATTAAAAAGGCTTCGCCACAACGCAACAGAAATCACCTTCCGGTTGAAATTGAGCAGCAAAGAGCGCATTGTGCATGTCTTGCTATAAAAATTGATTTCGGAAATCGGCATTCGTTTTGAAGGAGTTTCAAGGTCAAATCACCACGCAACGTCTTGACGCTGCGACTCGGAGCATCGCCATTGAAAGAATGCACGCTGGAGATTACCAACTTTCTGTTGCCAGGCGTCTGAATGTTAGTCTGAGCACGATATCACGGCTTGCAGCTCGTTACAACCAAACAGGTACATCCGGGTACCACATTTGCGTGATCGTACTGGCACGGGTGAGAGCACAGCAGCCAGGATGCCTGGAGGATATCCGGTAAACTGTACGGAACAGGTTGAAAGAGATTGGACTGATAGCCAGGAGACCCGACGTCGGGACCGTGCTACGTCGTCACCATGGCGCTCAACGTCTCCGTTATCTAAAATTATCCACTTGTTTGAATAGACATTACCTTCTTCTAAACTGATGTAAAAATTCATGTACTAAAGTCTATTTGTGGACGAGTTATGCATGTTTGAAAAGACAACATTTTCGCAACAAATTTCTGGGTTATGCGTTTCTTTTTTTGAATAGTATATATATCTTGCTTCTGGCCTTTGCTTCCTATTATCATCACGGGTCACTTGAACATTTGATCAGCTCTAGCTGATAATCAATAATGTCGATAGTTACCTGCGTACCATTGTCTCGTTGCCAAGATGAAGGTAATTTAATGCACCGTTATCGTGGTTGTATGGCCATTCTGGAGTTTACGCTGATCAACGATTAAATATGTACACGTGAGAAAGTAATATTCTTCGTTGTTACCACGCACACATGAATGCAATTGCAGCGCTATAACCTGTATAATCGAAAGAGGTATAGCAGCGGTAGCTTTATCCCTGTGCTGTGTCTATGAAAAATCATCATTTGGACTTGTCGCTGTTTAGAAACATGCTCTAGATGAACGGTCATTAGTAGGCCATTGTCGTTATCTCTGGAAGAGGTCACCCTGTTACAAATGTTGATGAACCATGTAATCAAAAAGAGGGAGAGTCCGTTTTTCGACGTTTTTAGCAATATTCCGACATTATCATAGCATGGAACAACAGAAATGGGCTTCACAGATTGTGCCCCTGTGGGGAGTCAAACAAGGTCCTTCCGCACAGCAAGCGAATGCATTATCCGCTTGGTTACCATACCGCCCTGATAAAAAGAGACAATGCTGTTACAAATTAATTTGATCTTTTGTTTTAGACATATGACCTACCGTTGATTCACAAATTGAACATTGGAAAGATTCTTAAGCCTAGTTTATATGCAATGATTTGGAGACAAATTTGATCATGTAAACACACTTGCCCCTATGGGCAAACTTTGCCCAAGGGGGTATTCTGTCCCACCTCCAGAGGTGGAGCAAATTCGGATACCCCTGAGGCAGATACTGCCCATGGGGGCAAATGTTTCATGTAAACGCAATTTTGACATTTTTAACACCTTTTTTGGGCATTTATGTCAGCTTGATGAATCGTAATGTGTTCATTTTCTCTGGTTTTTTCATAAAGAGTAGTTCTAGTTAAATAACATGTAACCCAAAAAGAAGTAATGCTATATATTGGCTGCATAACCATTCAATTTAGAAGAATTGATGGTTGTCATGTCCATGAATATTCACTTATGTTAAATTCAATAAAAAGTTGAGTCCAGTATGTATTTGGTATTTAAATCAAGTTTTTATGTTCCTGACAATATTTTTAAGTTTTCAGTTTGGATCCTCGCTGCTTCTCTTCTTGACACAGTTGTTGCTTAGTTACCTGCTGCAGTAAATTACAGAGTACGTGCCTCCCGAAGGGTAGCTCTAAGTTGACATTGTTCTGTGCCAGTTGCTCCATTTGGAGTCCTTTGTTTCTGTAAGGTTTTTACAACCAGGAACACATAGACTGGGTCCTCTATCAAAACTACTGGTATGTCAGCATCATGGTTTCTATTATCTACAGTTTGAATCCATTCTGATGTTGTTGAAAGGAGACGCTCGTGAACAGCTGCAGCCTTTAGATCCCAGTTCACGAACCCTCTGGCATCATGGATGTGCCCTGGCCATCCAATACAGACATTCGTAAACCTGTAGCGGTCATCACATACAGACTGCATTATGGTCAAGTACCAGCCTTATGGATTGAGACCATGACCTTCTGGAATTTTCACGACGTCAGGAACACCTCTTGGCTCATGGAGTCACAAACCTCATGGATGATCAGATACACTGTAGGTTTATGAAGAGATCCCCCACGGTACGTTACTCTACAGAAGTGGCCAGGTAATACAAGGTGACAGCTATTCGGTGCTCTGTTGTCAAAGCTTGACTGACACAGAATTGCATCTCAATGTGGGGTTGAAGTTTCTCACAAATATCATAGAAGATAAGTCTTGGTATTCTAAAGTTCTCTTTCCATTGTGCAAATGCTTTGAGGTTACATTCTACATCCAGTTTCTACTTCTTGGTCTTTCCCTTATGGATCGTTCTCTGAGAAAAGACGATAACAGCAGTTTGACAGAGTCTGCATTGCTGTTGGGATTGAAATTGTTGTGTGTACACTTCCATGGATCAGTATGAGTTGCTGTTATTACTTTATCATTATATTTCCCAGATATCAATGATCATGTAAACGCACTTCACATTTGCCCTTTGCCACCCTGAGGGTAAATTTACCCCTGAGGTATAATGCCCACAGGGACAAATCAGTGCATGTAAACAAGGCTTTAGAGAACTTCAGACAATCATCAGTCAAATAGATTTTCCATCTAATTTTTAGTTTTATTTTAAACAGTAACGGTGGTATCTTATTTTACGTTTCAAACATTACATTGTCGTTAATTAAGGACATAACAGTGAGTATGTTTTGGAATTACTTTTTATATGCACAACCCGTGAGGATATGGGTAAAAATGGTCTTCAGCAGGCCATGCTTGTAAGAGGCAACTAGAATCGGATGGTCCGGATCGATGGCTGACACATGTCACCATATCCCATTGGCGTAGATCGATGTTAGTGTTGTTGATCACTGGATTGTCTGACCCAGACTCGATTATTTACAGACCGCCGCCATGTAGCTGGATTTTTTCTTTCCGAGTGCGGCGTTAAACAAGAAAGAAACAAATATAATTATATACGCTCACCTCTAGCCAACTTTACACAAAGCAATTTGCGAGGTCACAGAAACGTGTGGAAGCAACATTCGAGCCGCATGTACTGATGCAGTATAATTAGGTTCCAGAAAAGGCATCACCTATCACCATTCAATATCAGTACAACCAGAAATTATTGAGAATTTAAAGATTTTAATTTTTTATATTTTTTCACTCATTACTCACGTATTAAATGTGAATATTAGCAGAACATAACTGCAGATTCAAAGACAGGTGAACAGTTAGTATTTTGTCAAATCACCATGGGCAGCAATGCAGGCTTCAATGCGGCGGGGCATACTACTGATCAAAGAAGTTAGAAAGTCGTGGTCCATGCTGTCCCAATATCGGACCACCTCTTCTTTCATTTCAGCCATATTGTCAGATGTTTCCTATTTACACTTTCCTTCATAAGTCCCCAAACATTTTCTATTGGATTTAGGTCTGGGCTATAGCTTGGCCAATCTAATAATGTCAGATTTTGGGTCCGAAACCAGGCCTGTGAATGCTTTGAACAATGTTTTGGGTCGTTTTCCTGCTGGAAAATCCAAAAATTTCCTTAGAACACGTGAGCAGATGGAAGTAAATGTCCCTCGAGAATATCTGTGTACCGCTCACGATTCATATTCCCTTCAAATACACAGAGGGGCGTTTCCCCTAACACAGATATGCCACCCCACACGTTAAATTTCGGACTATACTTTGGGCGCTGATACAAAGGTTTTTCAGTTTGTTTGGTCCAGAATTTCAATGTATTAGGAAACAGCCACACAGAACTTTCATCTGAGAAAATCACATTGTCCCAGGTAAAATTTCTATGCTGAAAGCACCAGTTCAACCTTCGCTCCTTTTGCTCAGGTTTCATGATCGGTGATGGAATTCCTCGACTCTTCTGCCAACCCATTGCATGCAACTCAGTTCTAATTGTCTCCTTACAGACAGCCACAGTTCCTCTATCAATCATATCCAGCCTTAAGTTTTCTAAACTCCTTCGTTTGTTTTTAGAAACAATAATACCAAGTCGCCTCCTGTCACCGACAGCTAATTTTCTGGGCCTACCCGCGCCTCCCTGGTGCTCAATGCCATATCCTTTGCAATATTTTTCAAAACACGATAAACAGTGGACAAAGGGATGCCTGTTCTACTTGAAATCACTTTAGCTGATCTGATGTCCTTGTTATAATACTCTAAAATCAACTTCCTCTTCTCTAAATCATCCATACTGAGGATCACTGAAAATGTCGTCTGCTAGCAAGTAAACAATGGGGGATAACTCTTCACAAACTAATGAAAAAGGATTAACGGAGTTGTCTCTCTTGAATGAAACCAATCACTTGATAGCTGGTCAAGGTTGTTTATACTAGAAATCCAATTAAACATATTCCTAAAATTCTCAATAATTTCTGGTCATACTATACATCACTGATTCCCATGCAATCGGAATATTATACTCTAAATTACGTATGTGTAATCTTATGTTCTTAGAACGCGACTTTTATCAAACAAACTAATGCACAAACCAATGACTTTCAAAAATAAATCAGTGGAAAGAGGGTTCAAATACCAGTCTAATTATTTATGATCGGGCGTTAGAATAGTTTTCAGTTTCAATACTAAATGTTTAGAACTGAATCAGGGATGATTGAATCAAATGATCTGTAGTTAAGTTTCGGAACGTTGTGGGAACGCAGTCCATAAGGATGGTAGGACGAGTTATTTAAACTATTTTTCATGTTGCAGGATTGCGTATGGAATATCATACAGTGGACAAAAATACATTTCTCAGACAGTTCAGACAGTTGAGCGTCGTGTGTTTTGATCGGGGCCATACAAACGTTGTCATTTGAAAATGTAAAATATGTCCCACACACGACTTCGTCGACACTGATGATGTATTGGTATCCGTCTCCATGGGACGTCCATGTAAGTGTTGCAGCAGTTGGCACCATGTATCACGTCTTCAACTGTTCCAGCCGTCACTGGTGGCGTCCGTGAGACATCCGGTCAATACCTCCTGGATTGGACGCTCACAAATCAATGTAAAACAGGTTTATTTACTCTCGATGATAATTCGACTCGTCCGGCTGTCCCAAGGGATAAGGGTTTTTGGCCTCCACAACATGAGTGAGACAGGTATGGGTCGATACGTCATGTCGGCTACCTCATCATAGCAACTACGTGTACTGGACGCTGATATCGAACTTCTAAAATGATTTATATTTGTCGTTCTTGAGGTAAACGTAATCCATTAATCCTTGACAGTTGCCTGATGCCTCTCTTCCTCCTCCTCCTCCTCATCATCATCATCATCATCATCATCATCATCATCATCATCGCCGTTATATAATCATTTATCCTATTGCCTAAAAGTAAACCGAATGTCATCTCCCCATGCACTTATTTCAACATTTTTGTATATCATTGCTTTATGTGATAGTAATTATAACACGCTATAAAATATGCATCTCATTTTCTGTCTATATGTGTTTTCACTGGCCACATGTGTTTTCACTTCCCATGTATGTTTTCACTTCCGAAGTAAGTTTTCACTGGTCATGTAAGTTATCACTGGCCATGTATGTTTTCACTGGCTATGAAAGGTTTTACTTGCCAGGTATATTCTCACTGGCCATGTAAGGTTTCACTGACCATGTATGTTTTCACTGGCCATGTAAGGTATTACTGGCCATGTATGTTTTCACTTCCCATGTATGTTTTCACTGGCCATGTAAGTTTTCACTGGCCATGTGTGTTTTCACTGGCCATGTAAGTTTTCACTGGCCATGTAAGGTTTTACTGGCCATGTAAATTTTACTGGCCATGTATGTCTTTACTGGCCATGTGAGGTTTCACTGGCGAGAAAGGTTTTTCTGGCATGCAAGGTTTTACTGGCCATGTATGTTTATATATATATATATATATATATATATATATATGTATATGTATTCACGTTATATTGTTATACAATAAACCATGGGCACCTCGGTGGCCCATAGACAACCTCCCTAGAGTCGTCTGAAGAGCCACCAGATAAGCATTACCTTCATACACTTATCATTGTTTTGATTGTTGACGCTAGGGCAGCGGTATTATCTCCCTTATCAGAATCGACCCCATCCATTACTTAACTCTGGGAGTCTGTATTCATGCTAGAGTACCCCAAGAAAGACTTATTTTGAAAAGGAATTATCTAAACCTGGAGAGGTTTCCAATTCCTTAAGTAAGTCTTCCTTGGGGTACGGCCGCCCACCTCCCCTCGATTCTGCTCGATCTTGACCAGAAAAAAGTATTCTGGTGTTTAAATCCATTGTTCGTCATATGGAAGGCAGTGTTTTCTTTATGTGTACAATGTGCGCTTGCATTTCTGGTGTACCCTGGTGTAATACTGCTGAAATACCGCTCAGAGCGGCGTAAAATTATACTGTATACATCCCTCACATCAGGTACCCAAACCCTGCCGCCAGTCACGATAAACAACCATTCTCCTCTCTCTATACTCTGACATTTTCCTATGCTTTTTGTTGTGCATAACTCCATTCCACAAATTGTAATTTTAAACACACACCGACCCCCACCCCTCCCCGAGGTCAGCTTCGATTTATAATCAGGTTGTTGATGGAGGCAGCCCACAGCTTGGAGCAGACAACACAATACGGTGTGGATAACGTTCTTGGTATGGCATCCAGGCGTTGCCGACTGTGAAAACTGCACGCGCCCCGAGTCGCAAGATATACATTTACCATTATTTCTTCCTTGGCGGAAGGAATAGGATTCGGATCAGTCTGTGTTGTGTGGGGACGGCATAAAGCAGCATGTTCGCCATCGTACGTCGTGTTTGTTGTAAGGCCTACAGTTCTACAAGGTAAACAAGGTAAGTCTGATAATATTATTTGGCTACTTATTTGACACATGTGTTGTCGTGATTTGAAATTGATGTATTGATGTTTGATTTGAAGGTCAGCTTGACCTCTTGTGTATTGGCACGGCTTCAATGACATCAACGGTCGCGAAATTGGGTAACAGTCCTCAGGTTTCCCCCCAAACCTGCTGTTTTTAGGCTGATAGGATTCCTGATAAGATTCCTCGGTGGGTTGATCCGGCAATGTGATGTGAATCGTAACTGAAGTTTATCGATTACTCAGAATTGTCACAGCTTTGATGAACTTCATAGAAAGTCTTTTTAACCTGAATGTTCCGTGCAGTGTCAGTTTAAAACTGTTACCGTCTGTAACTTATCGAGTCTCACCAGACACAGCAGTGAGTAAAACAATGAGCTGCGACCGTTGGGTCATGACACACAATTGTAGCCAGCTTTTCATGGGAAATGTAACATGCCTCACGCCTGGTGTAATGACAAACAGTGATAAGATAACAATGATGGGAAGGGAAGCCGGTAGTTAATTGATGATGGCTGGCTGGTTTGTTGTTTAACCCCACACGCAGCAATATTCCAACTATATGGCGGCAATCTGTAAATAATCGAGTCTGGGCCAGACAACCAGTGACCAACAGCATAAACATCAAACACGATGACATGTGTCAACCAAGTCAGCGAGTCTGACCGCCTTATTCTCGTTAGTCGACTCTTATGACAAGCATGGGTTGCTGAAGACCTTACTCACTGTTCTGTCCTTAGTTACATACTGTAATGTTTGAAACGTCAAATTAAATACCACCGTTAATGGTCAGATTATAATTAAAATTTAGATGAAAAGTCTATATTGATGAAGATTGGATGAAGATTTCGGATCTTCATTGGTTTGATTGATGATGGATAATGGCAGTGAACAAATATACTCATGCCAATAATGGTTGTCACTCCCTTCAATTTTATTAATAGGCTGGGGGAGGGTGGGGGGTGACAGCCATTATTGGCATGAGTATAGAAGACTGAAATTGATTCAGGCGTAAATAATCCTGTTAGATGATAAAGCAGTGGAAGGTAATGGACAAAGGGGATAATAGCACTGATTGGTGAGTCTGAAGGCATGGAGGCCACCAGATTTGTTCTCTGCAGCTTCCTTTGACCCCAGTTATTGTTAGTGGACAGGGCTATATTTTAAGATGGCGTTGTCTTGATTCCTGCTATGGTCTTCAGAAATGCGGATTTCTGGTCGAACAAATTTCTGGTTTTCTTTGAGTCTGGTGTCGAGGGGTCTGAGGGTTTCACCGGTGTAAGTGTCACAACAATTGCTGGGGATCTGGTACACACATCCTCTGGGACTTGGCTTTCAGCTGGTGGTGCCTCTGTTTGGGCGTGCAGGAGGGTCTTGGTGGTCTTGCCGCTGGAGAAGATGACATCTATGTTGGCTTTGTTCTTCACGAGGAGGGAAATCTGATGACTGACGGGACCTAGGTAGGGAATTGGGCTTCTGATTGGCGATGGGGCAGGTTTAGGTCTTGATTGGTGTTCCTCACAGAAGAAGTTGACATCCATATATTTTCACCTTTTATGTGCATCACTTCTAAATACATTTCAAAGATCACTTGGATGCGAAGATGGGGTCGTTAGACTTCATTACCCGTCACCTGATGCCTGTGCACAAGCTGATATTTCTGACTGGGACTGGCCATTTAATGGTGGTTAAATGGAAGTTCTGGCACACAGGAGGCATAGCTGATAAAATATTTCCTGTCATATTGGCAACCATATTGGTTAAGACCAGCGGGGATGTGGATGACAAGGTCATTTTCGAAACTGGTAGGTTGATGTTGCATTAAGTGACCAACTCATACCTTTCCGGACAGGATGAATGTGACGGAAGTGGTACAGTGTGATGACGAATGACTCTTCATCTGACGAATGACTCTTCATCTGTTCATGGGTACTGGAGGCATGGATGTTGTGCCATTGGATTATCAATCTATCAACATATACAAATACGTACACACTAAACTGAATTGTCTTTACACTCAGGCTGTTATAAGAATTAGAGGTCAAACATTTACCTAATATGCATCTTAATATACAACAGCTTCACCTGAGAACGGACATCAGAGTGCAATATTTAATTGCGAAACTTGTTGTGTGTGTGACAATGGTCTTGGGTGCATGACACTTCATTTGTTCATGGGCCGTTGTGCCGTTGGCTTATCAATCTATTAACATATACAAAAACTGAATTTTATTTACCCTCAGGCTGCTATGTGACATATTTACATAATATACATCTCAATATACAGGTGTACAATATGCATCAACAGCTTCACATGAGAACAGATATCAGAGAGCAATATTCAATTGCGAATCATGTTGTTAGACAGAAACATGATGGTTTTACTCATTTTTGATAATTTTCGTACAGTTCCTAGTTTTCGACTATTAAAAGGTAAATTGAGTTTAAAGCAGTTTGGTTCAGTGTAAAAATATTGTGAATAAGCTGTCAACTCATCTTCCATCACCTTAATCAATTGATTTAAAACTGGACTATTTAGCGAATGGGTGTTCGAGGGGGGAAGGGGAGTAGAGAAGGTGCAGGTACATCAGATTACTGTTAGTGAGTAAGTGCGTTTTAGCAATATTCCAGCAATATCACTGGGGCCACTAGAATGGGCTTCACACATTGAACCCATGTGGGGAATCGAATCCGGGTCTTCAGCTTGACGGGCAAACGCTTTAACTATTAGGCTAGAACCGATGAGTGTTAGATATTAGACCGCTATAAACAATATGCCTTTGATATTGGGGTATGTCATCGTGATGAGGGAGAAAAGCAAAACGTGATGCAGGTCTTAGACGCTAACCACTTTGGTCAAAGCCACGAGTACTGACTATTCGGGATTCGAACTCACTACCATAGGTTGCCGATGTGCCTAAGGAACGCTGTAATACATGATCAAATATGCTGCCTTAAAGAGAGAAATTATTTCATCATTAAAGAAAAATAACATATTTTTCACAGATTTTCTTTTTCAAGAAGTCATCACTTTGACCCTGCCCTATGTCACACACACGATCTATGACAGTAAACAATATCTGCATTTCCCGTTCGTTCAAAGAGGTGAGAAAGTAATGACATAAAATGCCTCATTACCCCACAAACCGACCAGTCTGGTGTAAATGTTGTGTCATCAGCTCTTCTGGAATCTAACGCCAGTACACCTGCATGACAAATTGTCACACACGCAGCTCTTAACTCTTCAGCTCACACCCGCTACAATCTTGGTTCCATTGCCTCTGTAGACCATGCGGACCGCCTCCGTGGTGTAGTGGTTAGAGCGTCCGCCCGGAGAGCGGAAGGTCGCGGTGTTCGATCCCCGACCGCGTCATACCAAAAGACGTTAAAATATGGTACTTGTTGGTCCCTGCCTGGCGTTCGGCATTAATGGGTACAACAAGGACTGGTCGGCTCGGAGTCAGTATAATGTGTCTGAGTGGGGTATTCATGCTTCACTGCGGCGTGGTATCTCAGTGGGCTAGCACTATAAAACCAGCTTAAGTCTGGGCTAGTACAAGCAGCCGCACATACACATACACACGCATGCACGTCGTCATATGAGCGAAATATTCTCAAGCACGACGTTAAACCCAATTTCACCTCAACTCACCTGTAGACCATGCGATGAAATGAGATTCATGTGAATTTGTGCATCTAACAGCATTTGAAATGTGATTGTGTGCACAACGTTTGCACTTGTGATAAGTCATGAATATAATTCCTGTTAACTTTGGCAAATTATTCACGGTAATTGTAAAATTTTGGCAAAGTTGAAACTGTGAATGGTCGCACCGTTGCATGTCTATGCACATGCATGATGACGTAATCGATTATGTTAAATGTGTGATTTTAATTGATCCAAAGACAAGAAAAAGTAAAATATTCACAGAATAAAAATAGAACCACAAAGCAACTTTGTCATTATTTCATAGAGCAGCTTTTGTCTGCAGGCAAATGATTGCATCATTTAAATAATACTATTGAGATCTCTCCTTTCCAGCAGAGGACATTATAAAGTCCACTGTGCCTCGTTTATCACAGAAACCTGGCTGTCTTCTGTTGGATGTAAAAGAGTATTTATGACACTCATTAGGATGGATCCGGGTTTATGACTGTTATGGCTTTTTGATTACATTATATCACTTAAACAACAGCAATTCTCTGTATAATGAGATAACATTTAAAAGTGTTAGTGGCTCTGAGAAAAGTAACGTGAATTATGTACTCTGTTCTTCATTCTGTGTGGTGCTTTCTGTAAGGCCATACATGTTTTATGTGTGTGTGTTGCTGGTCCTCTGTTTACCTATAGAGAAACGAAGACGGGCAGAGGAATAAACAACATTATAAAACCCTTCCTTTTTGAGAATACCGCTGATGTTTTGTTTTTGTTTTTGAAGATATGCACAGTAGAGGTTCACAACGTGATCGTTAGTGTTAGTTTGTTGCCGAACATTGCAATATGTCAGCCGTATTCCAACTATGGCGAAAGATTCTATGTTACTAAACCTGACAATCCAGTGATTGATTTCATGACCAAAGATCTACGTCTCCGGGTACCATATTCAACCAATATTTATAAATTTTCACAAATTCCTTATATTTTGTCAGGGGTTGGGTGAAATAAGTTAAACGGAGAAATTATAACACTAATTAGCGTTGTAGTATTGTAACTTTTACGACTTTGAAACCTCTCAATACAGATGGTCTAATGGGATAACGTTTGAGAAATCTCTATACAAGGCGTCCATGTTGAATGAATGAAATAAGGAAGGTCCTGCAGAGGGTTCGAGGAGGAATAATAGCTTATGATAATTTATTCCTGTCTTTGACAGGAAACGGGTGCTTGAAGACTTCGAGATGGCCATAGTGGCCGTTAGCACGACTACAGGACAGTAAAAATGTCGCATAACACAAGTGACCAGCGGTCGGAAGACGCTTACCCGTACACAGGGGAGGGGAAGTTGTGCTGTGGCGACGGACGAGAGCAATGCCGTAGTTGCCGACAGTTGGTAGTTGCTGGTGGAAGTTTAAGTGTTACACAATGAACTATAATGAGCAGAAGGTGGAACAGAGTGCAGTCGTCTTCTCTGCAGGGAAATATTTCTTTAGTGATGACTGCATCTCTTTGACCGTTGAGTGAAAAAAACCCATGCACATATAGAGATCTTGGATCCGCATAGTTTGGTCTTGAGTTCACACACTGGGGTTATAAAAGCCATATATTGTCGTCTCGGACCCTTGATCAATGATTGGACATATCGGGGTCATGGCCGACACATAGGAGTGATATGGTTCTACATATGAGCTTTGTTTTCTCTCGTGTCATTGGTGGACGCTAGAGCAAAGAAGGTTGGGAGCACTTAAAACTGGCTCGGTACTCGTTTCCATTATGTCGGCAACACTGATTCCATGCTACAACGGGTCCCACAAGAACAATGGGGGCGGCAAGGAGCAGAACGTGTGTGTATGAAATGTAAATTCACTGCACTGACTGAAGAAATCGTCAGCTTGAATGATGTATAACAAACCTTGTGTTGGGTTATTTTAAAGAACGGAGAGTTGATATAGGATGCTGCTGAACCAGGAGAAAATATCAACATGTTTTTGACAATAATTCTACCGAATCATGCAGGTCTCCTGAGGCATAAACTCAGGACGATGACAACGTCAAACAATGAATTTGTATAATCTATATTTCGTATGATCGGTTCGAGTCAACATTTGGACTAATCTTTTTGGTTGATGGATAAAGGTCAAGGTTCCACAAGCTTCAGCACTAAAAGTATTATGGCTTGGAAAGAACCGGCTGTAATTTACAGATGAAGAAATTCTCTTCACATTTACATTAAACACTGTGACTGGTCGATCGGTGTTAAGGAGAAGGGAGAATTTCAGTGGGATAAAGTACCTTAGAGCATTCATATATAATAGTGGTTTTTGGTTGAACTGTCATAGCGACTGCCTGCCAGTTTACAAGTAAAGAAGGCTTCTGGAATGAAAGGTTATATGCGTAGAAGCAGACAAAGTCAATATGGCACGTTTGTGTCGTTAAAGGACATTGTGGCATTAAAACTCCTGATGTCAATCACTGTGGTTGAATGGTTAATGTAGTTGTCTTGTGATCACTGTCGTCTTGCAGTGTCAGATTTAACACGCATCTCAGGTAGTTTATCGGTGGACATTAATAGCGGTATGTCAAACCACGGAGTAAAGAAAAGTCTCTTGAAACCATCAACAATGGTCACATTGGATTACATGCTGTTGCTCTGAACTATGTTGTATGTCTCGGCTATGTATCAGATATGTACCAGCTGTATGCCAGTTATGTACCATGTATGTACCAGGTGAAGATCAACTACTCAGCAATTGTGTTCCAGTTATGTACCATGTATGTACCAGGTGAAGATCAACTACTCAGCGATTGTGTTCCAGTTATGCTCCATGTATGTACCAGGTGAAGATCAACTACTCAGCAATTGTGTTCCAGTTATGTACCATGTATGTACCAGGTGAAGATCAGCTACTCAGCAATTGTGTTCCAGCTATGTACCATGTATGTAATGTTATATATAAGAGGATGTTTAGAGCTCGCTCTAACTTGGATCACTATAATCTGGTTTGTCAGTACGAATTCTGTCTGTCTGTGTTCGGATAGTTGGGTGTCTGTTGTTGCTAAGGACCTCGTGTAACAGCTTCGATGGAAAATAATGTTATGATTCCGAAGAAAGGATAATATTTTCACTGGTATTGTTTTTTTGCTTCTCTTGTCTGCCGTACGTCACTACCTACACACGATCTATGACAGTAAACAAAATTATATCTCCTTTTCCGATAGCCTTGTTTTTACGGTCACCTTTGAATTGGTGAGTGAATGAGTGAGTGAGTTTAGTTTTACGCCGCAATATTCCAGCAATGTAACGACAGGGGACACCACAAATGGGCTTCATGCATTGCACTCATGTGGGGAATCGAACCCGGGTCTTCGGCGTGACGAACGAACGTCATAACCGCTAGGCTACCCCACCGACCCCACATTTGAATTAGCACAGTGGAACAGGCCTGTATAAACACGAACACTCTAAGTGGGATCTTTAGCTTGTTTGTTGTTTTAGTCTGCAGTAAGTAATATGTCACCTATTTCAAGTCGGTCAATGATCGTGTCTTGAACAATATTACCAGTGATCGATAGCATGAGCAGCAACCGACGCTACGTTAGGGCAACAGTATAGAAGCTGATCACACAATGGAGTCATTCTAACAAGCAGTATAGGTCCTGGACCTTTATGGAGTAACGATCCTCGGTAAGACGATCGTCGGTAAGACATGACGAAGACTGGGTCCGGTAAAGTGGGTGTCAACCTTTGCAAAGGATCTAAATACTACAACCATTTTATGCCTCCTACATTATATCATCTGACGGCTTCGGGGAAAAGTTGTTTTATCATCAAAGAAACGTCCCCACATATGTCACTTTACAGATGTCTCCATTTCAAAGAGGTGAGAAAGCAAAGTCCCCACTGCCATATGTCACTAACTACACACTGTCTATGACAGTCAACAATACAATCTCCAGATTTCCCGTTCGTTCATTTGAAAAAGAGCACTTGTGAGCAAAAGAAATGACATATTCAAATGCCTCATTGCCCCGATGCAAACCGACCACTAATGGTGTCAGTTTGATGTAATCAGCTCTTCTACAGGAATCTCAGAGCGCCAGTACACCTGCAAGTAGCTGTTATATTGATATTGATACATACTTCAAATATGTCTTTCCCAGACAGGTATCAGTGGTAAATCTGAGAGACATTGAAGGAGAGATGTGTGTGTCATGAGGAAATATTTAACAATGTTAGTGGCTCTGCGAATAGTAACGTCCATTCTGTTTGGTCCTTTCTGTAAGGCCATGCATGTTATATGTTTGTATGTTGCTCGTCCTCTACTTACCTATTGAGACTATAGACGGGTCTTGAAGGAGAGATGTGTGTGTGATGAGGAAGTGGCTCTGAGAATAGTAACGTGAAATACTGTGTGTGGTCTTCATTCTGATCTTCACAAATACCAACAATATAGACAGTCTAGTTCGGATAAGTGACGAAGAATGTCTAAGCAAAGCGTTCTCGTTGTATGAATGAAATATAAAGGTCGTGTAGAGAGTACCGGAAGGAAAAACAGCTGGTTATGCTGAAATATTCCCGAGGCAACGGGCAACCGGAAGACCTTGAGACGGCTATAATGGCCGTTAATAGTGTCACAGAACACAAATGACCAGCCGGTACCCCGTCCACAGACGAGGTAATGCTGTGTGGTGGTTGCCGACAACTGATTCTTGCTGGTGGGGGTTACATGTGTTACACAATGTCATATAATTAGCAGGGCGTGGAGCAGAGAGCAGCGGTTTTATCTTAAAACGAATAGTTTCTGCAGTGGTTGATGGATCTCTTTGGTATAATGTACACTGACGCTGTTTTAGATGTTGTTTTTGTTAAAAGAATCGATGGTACTCAATGCCATGAAGGTAACCAAGAAAGGTGTACAAGTGTACTGAAGCACCTTAAAAACACAACGTTCTCGTGTGTGTGTGTGGTGATCTGTAGAGTTGATCATAGATCAAAGAATGTGTGCAAAAGGATTCCATATCCTGAAGGGTCGAGAAATCTACAATATTTAATAAATCAAAATATGTCTAATTTTGTATTGTTATAATTAAGGTGTGATGATATTTTCTGTGAATCCGATGTACATTTACATGTTTGAAGACGTAGATTTATTCACTTGGAAAAAAACATGGCCACGTTATTGATGATTCTATGGAAATATCGGAATTCCTTGAGACATAACATGACAACTATGACAGCGTCAATTACTACACGAGTATGATCCCCATTTCCGGATACTCCTGTAGTCGGCTTACGTCGACAAGATGGCTTTGCTTAGTCTTCGTTATACAGGATGATAAACGTACATCAGAGGTATCAAATCTCTGAATATTTGAAGACTGTCACATAAAACGTCTTGGTAGGAACAGACTGTAGAAGACAGATCAAGAAATATTCTTTTTCTTTGTGTTAAACGCTGTAAAGGGTCTGACGGTGTTGTTATAACGAACGGACAGTTTCAAGCGCACTCCTAGTCTCTCGTACAGACCCTGAAGCAAATATATCCAAGAAAGCCCACACAAGTCTAGAAAATGTGGCAAGTCTAGATTTCCTCAGCTGAAAATGAAGAAAGTCTCAGGGCTCCTTTTCATTATATTTTTTTTTTTTGTACTATGAACTTTTTTTAGTAAAATATGTTCATTTCAGAGACTAGTTGTTAGTCTAGCGCACTCCCAGCGATAGAACATGCATATAGCTTAATTGTTTACATTACACCATATGTAGATGACTTCCGAATATATAGCCTGGAGTACAGAGTGTGGATGTGGATATCTCATACCATGACTATTGATGGGAATTTAGCTACAGGGCAGGAAACAATATCGACATTTCTTCGTTTCCCGTTTGCAATGTGACGTAAAAGCAGAGACCATATAATCTATTATATGGTCTCTGGTAAAATCACTCTGCTTTGACAACTTATTATCTTTTAACATTTGGACAACTTAACAGAATTTTGTACAGCATTCAGCTTCCTTTCGTTGCTTTAATCAATGTATAGCAACCGTCAATTGTGCTACAGCAATATGTGATGACTTATAGAACCCTAATTGACCCTTAGTAAGATCATGGCAATGCCACTGTCGCTTAACCTGTCCAGTGTTATATATCTGCATTTACAGCCGTGAGAAGGATACAACAGCCGTGAGAAGGATACACCTTCTTGCTGGTCTTGTCTCACCATAGTAAACTTGGAATCACCGCTCAACTTTATTTCTCTGTTGGACATTGTAATTTTATGTATTGTATAACCAACTAAAGACGTCAAAATAGTCTTAATTCTGAGCTGGTTTCCCCCTCGACATACAGCGTTTCGGAGACTGTACTCAGCGTTTTGATGAACTTTTGTATATTTGTTATACAATTGTAAGTGTGTATTTCTTTAACCCCCGCCGTAACCGTTCAGAAAACCTTTACGATGAATGTGAAACTTTGCCGTCCTTGTTTAATGTTACATGCTTAGAACCAGACGGAATCAATACGACGTGTCATTAAAACACATTGCGGCATTAAAACTCCTGATGCAAGCAATATAGCAACTGGCTCAATTAGGCTTTTTGTCGCTGTCGTCTCGCTATGTGAGTTCAAACATGCATCTTCAGTAGTTTGTCGGAGTCCCATGGTGTCATGGAGGCTCCTATATTATATGATATAAACAGAAAATATCATTTTGTGTGATGAATGTAGATGTTAACACATTTGTTAGTGGCTCTGGCAATAAACAACATTTATATTTGGTTGGTTCATATGAGCATTGTTCCGTAAATGTTGGAGTTCAACTTTCGATATATATTCCATTGGGGCTGACAGATCAATCTCAGAAGAGTTGAGTTCCAGTTCACGGATCATTACTTCAATGAGCCATTCTGACATGTGTGATAAAACTTGATTATTTTACTGCAGACTGAGAAACACGCATACTATCTATGAACCTTACAGCATGCTCTGATATATGAAACAAGCACACCCATATCTTGAAACCATTTCTGTTCCGACCCTCTGCATTTCCAGTGGTATTCTTCAAAGTGAGGTTTGTTCTTGTCAGGTCCCAAAGGAGTTTTCCATTGGCTAAATGTGAAAGTTACAAAGTGAAACGAAATATTGATCTCTGAAAAGCATTAACCTTTAAAAGAATCTGTGACACCGTGCGCAACTCTGTGTGTTGAAAGTTTTCAATGATTTGAGAAAAGTAAACTGAAATAATGGAATGTGACATTCGTTTGGTTTGGTTCTTTCTGCATATCATTTATACCTTATTTCATGTAATTTCAAACAGTTGTAATGTTTGCGTTTCTTTTGAAATTCAGAAAAATATATGGAGAAGACACGAAAAGGAACTAACATCATGAGAAAAGGATGCACTTTAAGAATACAACTGATGAGTTCTTTGATGTTCATGATATATACTGTAGATGTTCACAGTTTGATCGTTTGTGTTTTTGGTGAACACTGCAATGTTTCAGTAATATTCCAGCTATGACGGCGACTTGTAAATGATTTATCCTGAACCAAACAATCCGGTGATTGATTTCAGGAGCACATGGCTATGTCTCGAAGACCATGACACACTCAACCACTGCATTCTTTAAAATCCTCTCACCTCCCCCCCCCCCCCCCCCCAACAAAAAAAACAACCAAAACAACAACAACAAAACCACCACCAACAACAAAGAAGACAACAAAATACAAACAGAAGTCCTCTTTTTTTTAAACCGGACATTTGTTTCTTTTGTCAGGGATTGGATGGTATAATCAATGATGGAGTCTAGTTTTACCCCGCACTCAGCAATATTTCAGCTATATGACGGCGGTCTGAAAATAATTATATTTGTTTGGTTCATATGCGTCTTGTTCCATAGACAGTGGGGTTAAACTTTGGATGTATATTTCACTGAGTAGATCGCAGCCCACAGTTTCATCTCAGAAGGGGCCAGAGGGCCAGATCAAGAATCATAAATTAAATGAGCCATTTCAACACATGTCACAAAACCTTAATAAAATCCGTCATTTTACTGCTGATTGAGGAAGGTGAATGTTGTCTATGAACCTTACGACATGCACTGATATATGAAACAAGCAAATCCATAACGTGAAACTCTTTCTCTTCCGACCCTGTGTAATCCCACTGGTAGCTTTCAAAGTGAGGTTTGTTGTTATCAAGGCCCAAAGGATTTAAATGTGAAAGTTCCAAAAAGAAACAGCATTAACCTTTCAATGAAGCTGTGACATTCTACACAACTGTGTCTGTTGAGTTTTAAAGGTTTTAACGATTTGTGAAAGGTATACTGAAATAATGGAATGTGACCTTCTTTGGGCTTGACTCTTTCAGTAAGGCCGTCCATATTATTGTGTGTGTGTGTGTGTGTGTGTTTGTGTGTGTCGCTCCATTCTACTCATTTCCAAACTAAACGCGAATCTCGTAAAACTGTGCTACAGTTTGATATTTAACGCCGCACTGCTCAATATTTCAGCTATATGGCGGCGGTGTGTAAATAATCGAATCTGGACTAGACAATCCAGTGATTAACAGCATGAGCATCGATCTACGCAACTGGGATACGATCACATGTGTCAACCAAGTCAGAGAGCTTGACCACCCGATCCTGTTAGTCGACAAGCAGTACGACAAGCATGGGTTACTGAAGATTAATTCTAACTTTGATCATGTTGAATGAATTTGATAAGAAATGTCCTATAGAGAGCAATGGAGTGAATAATAGCAGGTTATGGTGATTTATTCCCGTCTTTGACAGAGAACGGACAACCGAAAGTCCTTGAAATCGCCATAATGGCCGTTAGCACGACCCCGTGACAGTTAATAATGTCACAGGACACAATTGACCACCTGTAGGAAGCCGGTCCGCGGTACACAGAGGAGGGGATGTTGTGGTGACGGAGGAGGCCGAAGTTGCTGACAATTGGTAGCTGCCAGTGGAGGTTATAAGTGTTATACAATGAGCTATAATGAGCAGGACGTGGAACAGATCTAGGGTGCAGTAGTTTGTTGTACAGGGAAATGTTTCTGCAGTGGTGCCTCTTGGACCATCGAGTCAAATGGAACATGTTTTAGGATAAAGCAAATTGTGGTCTTGGATCCACATGGCTTGGTATTGGGGTCAGACTGGGGTCATGGCCGACAAATTGGGCAGATATAGATCTACATAAGAGCTTTGTTGTCTCTCGTCTCATTGGTGAAAGATACAGCAAAGAAGGTTGGGAGCGCGTGAAAACTGGTTCATAAGTACTTGTGCCAGCAACACTGATTCCAGGCTACATCAGATCCGACAAGAACAAAGGGGGTCGGAACACAGGCCCTCGAGTCTTTGCGAGGATTAATGATTAAAGAAATATTGTTTTTGTAATTTCTGTATATATTTTATAAAATCTTGTCGCAAAGACACGAGGGCCTGTGGGCCGGAACGGAGTACAGTATATGTGTGTAAAAGGAATATGCACTGCACTGACTGGAAAAATAGTTGGCGTGAATGATTCCAACTATTTTTGAATAATATATCTAATATCTAACTTTGCATTGATATAATGCACACGATAATACTGTGTACAATTTCCCAAGGATGGGGGCCGTCACACAGTATATTTGAATATTAAAAACACAACGTTCTTCTTCCTCGCATGGTTTGTAGGTGTACAAGCAAACGACGATGAAAACAGTCAATATTAATACCAGAAAAAGGTATTTCATTGTCATTCCGTTTCTTTATTATTTCAGCATATTTATACCGACTACATTATAACAATGGCTCTCTAATAGAGGCATACTTTTGTAACAATAGAGTTGTATAGGAATAGGGACTAGACATCACCAGTGTTTGTTTTGAGCATGAACAAAGGTAGACGTATTTACCTGGCTGCTGATGCTGGACAAAGCATCAACATGATCATTTGGGTCGGCTTTGGTTTCAGGATTGATAGACATATAACAAGGATTTCAAATCGCATTGCGTGCTTCAAGACTGAAAGATATAATGACTTCGCATGAACAGACTGTAGAGTACGGATCAAGGTGTCTCTTCATGTTTACATTACACACTGTGTCGAGTGGATCCGTGTCGTTTTACAGAAAGGAGAGCTTCGAGAGCACTCCGTGAGATAGTGCACCCTAGGCACATTCATTTAGCATATTGCTGTTGATTCTATTGAACACATCAACAATATTTCTACCGAATCATGCAGCATCCCCGGAAGTATAACATGGGCACGCTGACTGAGTCAAATACTGCATTGGTAAGATTCCCACTACCGGATACTTCTGTAGTCGGTTCAAGTCGACATGATCATAGGGTCGGCCTTGGTTTTACATGCTGCTGGATAAACATCAAGGGCTTCAAATCGCATTGTGTGCTTCAAGACTGAACGATATAATGGCTTGGTAAGAGCAGTCTGCAGTTCACAGATCGGGAAATCCTCTTCATCTTTACGTTAAACACTGTTTCGTGTCGATCGGTGTCGTTACAGAGAAGGGATTGTTTCAGTGGGATAGAGCACCTTAGCGCATTCATTGTTTGTGGTTGTGCAATACAGATATACATATGCAGGTCGTGCCTGCAACATATGACAGCATAGCAACAGAATGTTATTCGATGGTTATTCGATGATTGTATATTTGATACGGATTACAAATGGTTTGGACCTTAAGTTTGCAGAGACTCAGCGACTGTTTCAGCCTGAAGGCGTTTTGATAAGGGTTTTTTAAATTTGTTTACAATATTCAATTGTACAGAGCATATTTCCTTTAGCCTGTAAGTTGTAATGTTGACAAGGTATCTGAGATGAATGGGAAATTTAGCCGTCCTTGCTCACTGTTACATGCGTAGAAACAAAGTGAATGCATGTAGAGATCTGATAGAATGGCGGAGGTATGGGAAGAGTTCAATTACATGTCAAGAAAATATGTCGATCTTTCTCCTTTTATCTAAAGTTATATGAAGTGTCCTCGGTATGAACTGAACCAGAGAAAATGTTGGATGGGGAATTGTGAAACAAAAGAAAAGTATACCTTCATGTTTGATGATTGCTCTACATGACTCCAACAAGAAATGGTTATTTGATGGTGATGTGTATAATGCTATTATCATAGTTCATTGTGTTTCGGATTTAAGGTTTGCAGTGTTAGGATGACTGTTTTCAGTCCAGTAAAGTTTTGGTAACGTTTGTGATTTTTGTCAGATTCAATTCTCATGTGTACACTTGCTTTTGCCAGACAGTGTACATGTTAAGAAGGCATCTTGGATGAACCTTTCCCGTCCTTGTTTAATGTTACAAGCATAGAACCAGACAAAATCAATACGACTCACATTTGTGTCGTTAAAACACATTGTGGCATTAAAACTCCCGATATCATACAATGGGTGAATAACAAATTGTTAAATTAGCTGTCTTATGATCACCGTCGTCTTGTTATGTCAGATCAAACAGGCATCTCAAGCAGTTTATCGGAGAGCATTAATATAGCGATATGTTAAACCACGATTTGACACGTCCTTTGACAGACATAGTCTCTTGTAACCATCAGCGATTGCCAGATTGGTTGTACATGCTGTTTTCTAGCTAAGCTTTATATATGGTCTCTGATAGGATGTTGAGAACCCAGTCTTACCTGAGCCACCACAGTCTGGATTGTCAGTGCGAAATCAGGTTGACTGTGTTTGGTAAACTGAGTGTCTGTTGTTACAAGGGATCTCATATAACAGCTTTGATGCCAAATAACGTTATCATTCCGAAGAAATATATCCACTTATATTGTTCCATGCAATGGTCACATTGGTTATACATGTAGTTTTTCAAGCTGTGAACTATGCTGTATGTACCAGCTATGTATCGGTTATGTATCAGATGTAGTTGTTGTATGCCAGTTATATACCATATTCCCCTTGGTTCATATGCGTCTTGTTCCATAAAAGTTGGCGTTAAAGAGTTGATGTATATGTCACTGTGCCCGCTGATTCATCTCAGAGGGGTCTAGGTACATATAAAATACGCAGGAAGATCACTAATCACTCATATTGTCGCCTTGTTTAATGCCATCATCAGATATGAGTACGTGCCACTTATGTATAATCTTGGCGAAATTCTCCCAATACACAAAGGTAAAGGCAAAAGCAAAATTGATCCATCTAATTATCGTGGCATAACGTTAACATCTACCCTGAGTAAGCTCTTAGAACGCCTGCTCCTAGATAGGATTGAGAAATGGACAGATAATAACACTTCCTTCCCCACCCTTTCCAGTTTGGCTTCAGAAACACGCAGGAGCTGAGATGGCAGCGCTTACACTTACTGAAACCATTGCATATTACAACGAAAAGAACTCACCAGTATACTGTGCTTTTCTCGACAATGAAAGCGTTTGATCGTGTGTGGCTTGATGGTCTATTTTATAAATTAGACAAACTTGGTATATCTGGTAAAATGTGGAGACTCCTTCTTGTTTATCTTATATGTCTATGCACTCTTATGTTGGTTTTGCAGGGTTCAAATCAAAGACCAATTTCATGTTAAACAAGGTGTCGGGCAAGGCCGTGTTATATCAGCGTGGCTTTTTTCACTGTACATAAATGACTTATTACATGATCTTAATAGAACAAGTTGTGGATTATGCCTCCCATGGGAAAATGTCCCGGCTTATTGTTAGCTGATGACACAACCCTTACCAGCTCCAACCCCAAGGGACTACAATGTTTTGCTAGATGTAACTGAATGTTATGCAAACAAATGGAAGCTGAAATATAATGTAAGTAAGAGTGCTGTGTTGATGTTTGGTAACAACAAAATGTATCGCCCAATGACCTTTTATTTTGTAATATCCATGTACCTCCAAAAACAATTCATTATTTATGCTGGAGTGTATTTTACTACCTCCAAATCATCTGTTAATAGAACAGGTAATGTTTGTGAGAAACTGAGAAAAATGATTAATATTAACCATGACTCAGGGTTGCATTATGGAGGATTAAATCCTATTGCTGAATTCGTATATGGGACAGAGTTATACTGCCATGCTGTCTATATGGATGCAGTGTATGGGGAAAGCTATCTAATAAAGAATATGATATGTTGGAAACCACACAGCGTTATTTCTGTAAAAAATACAGGGTTTTGATAGGTATATGCCTAATGAAGCTGCTGTGGATAACCTTGGTATTCTGTCATTACAAGCTTATATAGATCAACGCCTCTGTTGCTACTTGGAAGATTATGTACCAGCAGTATTAAGTTTTCTTTTAAACAGTTGTTTTTTACATAGATTCTCGCAATATGACAATGAAATTATGAATGGCAGAAAGCATAAACGAGATATGAAATCTCCTATATTTCATATGTTGGAATTATTAGCTAAATATGGTATCCAGGAAGAAATTAAACAATATGTAGTGTGTTCTAAATTTTTTATGTAAAAAAGGAAATGGTCAAGAATAGTACGGGAAAAGGTCTTACAATGTGATAGAAAAGCAGCAGAGTATGCCATGCAGTCAAGGCTGTCATTGATACGGTATCAGTCAATAAGATCGGACGGTGTAAATCGACTATGGCAGCTGGCGCTTGACAGACCAAGGTACTATAAACGTATTGGTTTTTCTGATTAAACTGGGTTCTGTTCCCATTCAGTCAAAGGAATGTGAGTGTGGCACTGTGGCGCACGATATTTTAAAGCACGTTTTATGTCTTGTAAGATTAATATTGCTGAAAGAAATGTCTTATTTGAACAAATTTGTGACTTACTCGATGTCAATATCTTTGTAAAATTATGGACCTACGATGATGATGATGAATTCCTGAAATTTCTACTTGGCGGAATACCGGAAGATGTAAAGGACCAGCTAAACTATATGATGTGTGGGCAAAATGTTATAATATGTGTCTCAAATTCTGTATATAAATGGAAAAATATTCATAACTGTTGTATTTCACCTTACCACCCCTGTATAGATTATTTCATGAGCATTTCTGTTGTATCATGTGCCAGTAATATGACTGTATCACATACATATACATTTGTAATCTTCAAACTATGGAGGAAATAAAGAATATCTATCTATCTATACCATGTATGTATTATAGGTAAAGATCAACTAATCATCAATTTGGTTCCAGCTATGAACCTGCTAAGATGTATTATATAAGAGAACGTTTAGAGCCTAGTCTAACCTGGGTCTCTATAGTCTGGATGGTCAGTACAAAATCAGACTGGCTGTGGTCAGTAAAGTGAGTGTTTGCTGTTGCTAGGGACCTCGTGTAACGGCTTCGATGCCAAAAATGTTATCATTCTGAAGAAAGAGGAATAATATTTTCACTGATATTGTTTCCCGCTTCTCTTGCCTGCAGTGCGTCAGTCAATACCTACACAGGTTCTATGACAATACACTATATCTAGATTTCCTTTTCCCTTAGCCTTAGCAGCGGGGTAGATCACTTTAAACACGAACATTCTCATTGGGATCGTTTATTTGGTTGTTGTTTTAGCCTGCAGTAATATGTCACGTATTTCATGGCGGTACAGTGATCGTGTCTTGTAAAATACTTCCAGTGATGGATAGTCTGAGTAGTGATCGATGATACGTTGGGGCTGAGCCGGCACCCAATCAAATTACAGAAGATGATGACCCAATGTAGTCAGCTTTTACAACAAGCAGTATAATCTTTGGGCCCCGTTCTAACCCAATAGGGGAAGTAAGGATCGTAAGACATGGAGATAGCGGTTTTCAGCTTTTGCAAAAGATTTCAGTATTCCAACCATTTATTTTACATTATATACTCTGGCAACTTAGAAATAGTTTTATCATCAAACAACAATTCATTTAAAAAAAGTCATGACTTTGCCCCGGTCGTAGATCTACACACGATCTATGATAGTAAAAAATATATCTAGACTTCCCGTTCGTTGAAAGAGTTGAGAAAGTAATGACATAAAATGCCCCATTGCCCCACAAATCGGCCACACTAGTGTCAATGTTGTGTAATCAGCTCTTCTGGAATCTCACGCCAGTACACCTGCAAGACAAATTCCCATGCGTTGTCACGCACGCACCTCTTAACTCTTCAGCTCAAACCAGCTCCAATCTTGGTCCCATTGCCTCTGTAGACCCATGCGTTGAAACGACGTTCAAGTGAAGTTGTGCATGTAGTAGCATTTGAAATGCAACCGTGTGCACAACGTTTGCACTTGTGATCAGTCATGAATAGAATCCCAGTTAACTGTAAATTATTCACTGTGAATAGTCACGCCGTTGCATAGTTACGCACGTGCATGATGACGCAACTGATTACGTTTAATTTGTGATTTTAATTGATCCAATGAAAAGAAAAGGCGAACTATTCACAGAATGAAAACAGATTGAGATCTTTTGTCTGCATGCAGATTATTGCACCATTTAAGTATTGAGATATCGCCTTTCCAGCGGAAGTCACTGGAATACAGCCAAGTGCCCACGACACACGTAAACGGAGTTGTGAAGTCGCAATATACATTAACCACTGTGTCTAGGATTCCAGAGAATTGTATTTATCAAAGACATGTGTGTGTCTTCCGTTGAGCAATTATGACACTCGTTATCTCGGAATGGATCCGGGTTTATGTTTCAATAAGTCCGTGTCTCGACGCCCGTTAACGATGCTATGGAAGGTATAGATGATGTGGATGCTATGATATATCCTACAGCTACCGGCGGGTTGGGAGAAACAGTGGTCAGCTGCTACTACACTTAAACTGATAGGAAGCCAGAGCGATAGGAGTGATGACAAAAAGGACATTTGTGTATTAAGAGAGAAAGATCTTCTGTTTATAATTATATATGTGATTAATTTTCTTGCGACAGTGAATAGGTACGTCGAGGCATTTGTTAGCATTTGTTGAGAGAGAGAGAGAGAGAGAGAGAGAGAGAGAGAGAGAGAGAGAGAGAGAGAGAGAGAGAGAGAGAGAGAGAGAGAGAGAGAGAGAGAGAGAGAGAGAGAGAGAGAAGGCCGTTCCCTTGGTTAATATGCGTCTTGTTCCATAAAAGTTGGCGTTAAACTTTTGATGTAAGTCACTGTGCCCGCTGATTCATGTAGAGATGAGACGCCGTTCCCCTTGGTTCATATGCGTCTTGTTCCATAAAAATTGGCGTTAAAGTGTTGATGTATATTCATGCCCGCTGATTCAGAGGGTCCAGGTACAGATCACGAATCATTAATAAAATGAGCCATTTCAACGCGTGTAATAGAACCTTGATAAAACCCATCATTCTACTGCAGATTGAGGACGGTGAATGTTGTCGAATGAATGAAACAAGAAAGGTCGCGTAGAGAGTACCGGAAGGAATAATAGCTGGTTATGCTGATATATTCAGGGAACGTACGTCTTGAAGACCGTGAAATGTCCATAATGACCGTCAGCGCGACCACGGGACAGTTAATGATGTCACAGAACACAATTGACCACTGGTAGGAAGCCGGTAGGCTGTACACGGAGGAGGGGATGTTGTGTAGTGGTGACGGAAGAGAGCAATGCCGTAGCTGCCGACAGCTGGTTGTTGCTGGAAGTTGACTACAAAATAAACATTGGATCACCATTGAGGCATACTTTCCCAGATTAGTTCACTACAGTTATATCCATACGGACTAGAAATCACCTGTGTTTGTTTTGATCATGTTCAGAGGCAGATTCTTTCATTAAGGACAAAATATAAACATGTCACTGATAACAATTCTATTGCAATAGCAGAATCTCCAGAGGCAGAACGTCAGAACGATGCCAGCGTCAAGTATTTCATTTGTATTGTCCCCACTACCGGATACTCCTGTAGTCGACATAATCATTAGGGTCGGCCTTGGTTTCTAGGTTGATGGACATACATCAAGGGTTTCAGATCGCATTGTGAGCTTTAAGACTGAAAGATGTAAAGGCTTGGTAATAATATATTGTAGATTACAGATCTATTCATCTTGAGGTTAAACACTTTTTCCATGTCGTTTAGAGTCGTTTTCAAGAACGGAGAGTTTCAAGAACACTCTGTACGATAGCTTACCTTGACACATTTATATAGCATATTACTGTTGATGCAATTATTGATAATAATTCTATTGAGTTATGCAGATTCGACTAAGACATAACGTCGGCACTACGACAGCGTCAAGTTCTACATTTGTCTGACTGGATTCTCCTGAAAATGGTTGAAGATAGGATGGCTTGGAAAGAACAGACTGTAGATTACAGGATTAGCCTGATCAAGAAATTCTCTTCCATGTCTACCTGTGTTGTTACAAAGAAGGGAGGGTTTCAGTGGGGTAGAGCACCATCGTTCCTACAGCTGTTTGTGACTGTACAGTTCAGATGGTACCACAGCCACAGAGTGTTGTATAAGTATATATCTGTTATCATGGCAGATTTCAGTCATATGCCAAGAAGCAACGCTGACATTTCTCCGTTTCCTGTTTGTAACATGAAGTGGGATGGTTATGAAGGGATGCTGAGAAACTGTGGGGTAGTGGATGCCTGTGATATACAGACTGCCTGGCAAAAGAAAGTCTACACCCATGTTTGAGGGCGGTTCAAAGGAAACAAACAAAGCATGGTTATTCGGTGGTGATATATTTCATGCTTAAATATTGTGTTTTGGACCCTAAGTTTGTAGAGACTCGGCTATTTTTCAGCCTAGAAGGTTTCGATATTATTAACGTTTCGTATATTTGTGTACAGTTTTCAATTTATGAGAATGCTGAGGACATACTTGGGATGAATCTGAGACTGCTCATGTCGACATTTGTCTTTTTTCGTTCAATAATATGAAGTCTACTCGGTATGAAGTAAACCTAAGAAAATGTTGCACAGGTAATGATTGTGATAGATAAGCTATCGGACAAAACAAAGTATCACTTCATGTTTGATGATCAATGACTGTGACTCCAACAGGATATGGTTATTCGATGGTGATGCGTTTGAAACCGGTACCATAGTTTAGTGTGTTTTGGATTTACGGTCTGTAGTGTTTTTGATGACTGTTCAGTCTAGTAAGGGTTTGACAGCCTGTTTGATTGGCATTTAAAAGTTGGTGAGTAAATTCAGTTCTCGTGTGCCTACTTTCTTTTGCAAGTCAGTGGAATGAAACTTTGCGTTCTTGTTTAATGTTGCATGCGTGGAACCAGACAAAATCAATAATACTCACATGTGTCATTTAAACACATTTTGGCATTAAAACCCCGATATCAAACACTGTGATTAAATAAAAAAAGTAAAATAAATTAGTTGTGTTGTGATCACCGTCGTCTTGCTATGTCAGATCAAACACGCATCTCAGGTAGTTTATCGGAGAGCATTAATAGCGGTACGTTAAACCTCGAAGTCTCACGTCATTTGACAGAGACATAGTCTCTTGTAACCATCAGCGATTGCCAGACTGGCTTTACATGCTGTTTACCAAGTCATGAGCTATGTACAATGTGTGTACCAGGTAAAGATCAACCACTCAGCTTGTACCTACTATACATACATAAGATATTTTCTATGATAGGATGCTGAGAACCCAGTCTTGCCTGAACCACCACGGTCTGGATTGCCAGTACGAAATCAGGTTGACTGTGTTTGGTAAATTGAGTGTCTGTTGTTACTAGGGACTCATATAACAGCATTGGTGCCAAATAATGTTATTATTCCGAAGAAATGATCTATATCTCATTTTCCTGAGCCTGGGTATTACGGTCACCTTTGGATTAGCACAGTCGGACAGGTCACTATAAACACGACCATTTTAAGATTTGTTGTGTTAGTCTGCAGTAAGTAACATGTCACTTGTCTCATGTCGGTACAGTGATGGTGCCAAGTGTTGCAAGGGATCTCAATATCACAACCATTTCATCTTACATTATATAATCTGACAGCTTCGGGGAGAAATTGTTTTATCATCAAAGCAAAAACACCCCATATATTTACTGAAGTTGTTTCATTTCAAGATGTCATCACTACACACGATCTATGACAGTAAACAATATCTGCATTTCCCGTTCGTTGAAAGAGGTGAGGAAGTAATGACATAAAATGCCTCATTACCCCACAAACCGACCACACTGTTATAAATGTCATCAGCTCTTCTGGAATCTAACGCCAGTACACCTGCATGACAAATTCCCATGCGTTGTCACGCACGCAGCTCTTAACTCTTCAGCTCACATCAGCTACAATCTTGGTTCAATTGCCTCTGTAGACCCATGCGATGAAACGACTTTCATGTGAAGTTGTGCATTAATAGCATTTGAAATGTAATTGGACAACGTTTGCACTTGTGAAAAGCCATGAATAGAGTCCAAGTTAACGTGCGTGATGACCTAATAGATTGCGTTCAATATGTGATGTTAATTGATCCAAGGAAATGAAGTGTTGAAATATTCACAGAATACAGAAAAACTGTCAGCAGATTTTTTCTGCATCATTTAGGTATTGAGATCTCGCCTTTCCAGCGGAGAACATTAAACACTGCCAAGTGCCAACGACACATATAAACTGAATTATGAAGTCGCAGTATACAGAATTCATTGTGTCACGTATTCTAGAGAACTATGTTTTTCAAAGACGTTTGTCTGTCCTCCGTTGAATGTAAAAGATCATTTATGACACTCATTAGGAGGAATCCGGGTTTATGTTATAATAATTCCACATCTCGACGCCCGTTAATGATGCTATGGAAGCTATGATATATCCCACAGCTACCGGCTAGTTGCTTGGAGTGGGAGAAGCACTAGTTAGCTGTTATATTGATATTGATACGTACGTCTTTCCTAGACAGGTGTCAGTTGTAAATCTGAGAGACATTGGAGGAGAGATGTGTATGTGATGAGGAAACATTTAACAGTGTTACTGGCTCTGGGAATAGTAACGTAAAATACTGTAATGTGATCTTCATTCTGCTTGGTGCTTTCTGTAAGCCATTACATGTTATATGTGTGAGTGTTACGCACATATACGCACAATATGGACAGTCTAATTCGGATAACGTTTGAAGAATGTCTAAGCAAAGCGTTCTCGTTGAATGAATGAAATATAAAGGCCCTATGGAGACTACCGGAAGGAACAACAGCTGGTTATGCTGAAAATATTCCCGAGGGAACGGGCAACCGGGAGACGACTATGATGGCCGTTAATAGTGTCACAGAACACAAATGACCAGCCGGTACCCCGTCCACAGACGAGGTAATGCTGTGTGGTGGTTACCGACAACTGATTCTTGCTGGTGGGGATTATATGTGTTACACAATGTCATATAATTAGCTGGGCCTGGAGCAGAGTGCAGCGGTTTGATGTAAGGGGAATAATTTCTGCAGTTGTTGATGGATCTCTCTCTTTGGTATGATGGCGGTACTTTAGATGTTGCTTTTTATTATAAGAATCGATGGGACGCAATGTCATGAAGGTAACCAAGAAATTAAAGGTGTACAAGTGTATTGAAGCACCTTAAAAACGCAACGTTCTCGTGTGTGTGGGGTGATCTGTAGAGTTGATCATAGATCAAAGAATGCGTGCAAAAGGATTCCATATCCTGAAGTGTCGAGAAATCTACGATATTTAATAATGTCTAATTGTGTATTGTTGTAATTAAGGTGTGAGGGTATTTTCTGTGAATCCGATGTACATTTACATGTTTGAAAAGGTAGACTTATTCACTTGGAAAAAAAAAATGGCCACGTTATTGATGATTCTATGGAAATATCGGAATTCCTTGAGACATAACATGACAACTATGACAGCGTCAATTACTACACGAGTATGATCCACATTTCCGGATACTCCTGTAGTCGGCTCACATCGATAAGATGGCTTGGTTTGGCCTTTGTTTTACAGCATGATAAAAATATTTGAAGACTGTCAGATAAAACGTGTTGGTAAGGACACACTGCAGATGACCGATCAAGGAATTTTCTTCTTTGTGTTAAACACTGTGCCGGGTCTGACGGTGTTGTTATAACGAACGGACAGTTTCAAGCGCACTCCCAGCGATAAAACATGCATATAGCTTAATTGTTTACATTACACCATATGTAGATGTCGTCCGAGTATTTAGCCTGGAGTACAGAGTGTGGATATGGATATCTGACACCATAACTATGTGCTGGGAATTTAGCTACAGGACAGGAAACAATGTCGACATTTCTTCGTTTCCCGTTTGCAATGTGACGTAAAAGCAGAGACCATATAATCTATTAAATGGTCTTTGGTAAAATCACTCTGCTTTGACAACTTATTATCTTTTAACATTTGGACAACTTAACATAATTTTGTACAGCATTCAGCTTCCTTTCGTGAGGGTAAACATTCATTAATCAATGTATAGCAACCGTCAATTGTGCTACAGCAATATGTAATGACGTATAGAACCCTAATTGACCCTTAGTAAGATCATGGCAATGCCACTGTCGCTTAACCTGTCCGGTGTTATATATCTGCATTTACAGCCGTGAGAAGGATACAACAGCCGTGAGAAGGATACACCTTCTTGCTGGGCTTGTCTCACCATAGTAAACTTGGAATCACCGCTCAACTTATTTCTCTGTTGGAGATTGTAATTTGTGTATTGTATAACCAACTATACACGATTCTCACATGGACATATAAATGTGTCAATCAAACAGCTCCTGCCTATCTGACAGAATTGATTGAGAAATATGAACCTTCTCGGACACTAAGATCTGCTGATCAGTTACTTCTTAAAGTACCCAAATCCCGCCTCAAAAAGTATGGACAGAGATCATTTGCTTACATGGCCCCAACTCTGTGGAACGATCTTCCCTTGGGAATAAAGAAATCCCCACCATTGACAATCTTTAAAAGCTGCATAAAGACTCATCTCTTCCAAAAGTTCTATAAAGATTGATATACCAGTAAAAATATAGCACCTCTACTGCAGTGTTTTTTAATTTTGTGTAGCGCCATGAGCAGACACCAAGTGCCTGGAGTTTTGGCGCATAACAAATCTACTGTATTATTATTATTATTATTATTATTATTATTATTATTATAGTCAAAATAGTCCTAATTCCGAGCTGGTTTCCACGTCGACATACAGCGTTTCGGAGACAGTACTCAGCGTTTTGATGAACTTTTTTTGTATATTTGATATACAATTTTAAGTGTTTATTTCTTTAACCCCGACGTAATCGTTCAGAAAACCTTTACGATGAATGTGAAACTTTGCCGTCCTTGTTTAATGTTACATGCTTAGAACCAAACAAAATCAATACGACTCACTTTTGTGTCATTAAAAACACATTGCGGCATTAAAACTCCTGATGCAAACAATATGGTTCAATAACAACTGGCTGAATTAGACTTTTTTGTCGCTGTCGTCTCGCCATGTGAGTTCAAACATGCATCTTGAGTAGTTTGTCGGAGTCCCATGGTGTCATGGAGGCTCCCAGAATATAACATGTAAACAGAACAATATTATTGTGTGACGAATGTACATTTGTTAGTGGCTCTGGCAATAAACAACATTTATATTTGTTTGGTTCATATGCGTATTGTTCCGTAAATGTTGGAGTTCAACTTTCGATGTATATTCCATTGCGGCTCACAGATCAATCTCAGAAGGGTTGAGAGGTTCAGTTCAAGGATCATTACTTCAATGAGTCATTCTGACATGTGTAATAAAAACTTGATTATTTTACTGCAGACTGAGTAAGTCGTGTACTATCTATGAACCTTACAGCATGCTCTGATATATGAAACAAAGCACACCCATATCTTGAAACCCTCTTCTGTTCCGACCCTCTGTATTTCTGTGGTATCCTTCAAAGTGAGGTTTGTTGTTGTCAGGTCCCAAAGGAGTTTTCCATTGGCTAAATGTGAAAGTTACAAAGTGAAACGAAATATTGATCTCTGGAAAGCATTAACCTTTAAAAGAATCTGTGATACCGTGCGCAACTGTGTGTTGAAAGTTTTCAATGATTTGAGTACAGTTCACTGAAATAATAGAATGCGACATTCGTTTGGTTTGGTTCTTTCTGCATATAATTATGCCTTATTTCATGTAATTTCAAACATTCTTAATGTTTGTGTTTCTTTTGGAATTCAGAAAATATATGGAGAAGACACGAAAAGGAATAAACATCATGAGACAAGGATGCACTTTGAGAATACAACTGATGAGTTCTTTGCTGTTGAAGATATATTCTGTAGATGTTCACAGTTTGATCGTTTGTGTTTTTGGGTGAACACTGCAATGTTTCAGTAATATTCCAGCTATGACGGCGACTTGTAAATGATTTAGCCTGAACCAAACAATCCAGTGATTGATTTTAGTAGAACATGGCTATGTCTCGAAGACCATGACACACTCAACCACTGCATTCTTTAAAATCCTCTAACACCCCCCCTTAAAAACAACAACAACAAACCAAACAAAACAAACTAAAAAAACAACTAAAAAAGACCCCACCAAAAAACACACCAAAAAAACAACAACAAAAACCACCAAAACAACAACAAAAAAACCCAACAACAACAACAAAAAGACAACAAAATAAAAACAGAAGTCCTCTTTTTTTTAAACCGGACATTTGTTTCTTTTTGTCAGGGATTGGATGGTATAATGAATGATGGAGTTTAGTTTTACCCCGCAATCAGTAATATTTCAGCTATAT
The DNA here is from genome assembly GCF_003918875.1 of Haliotis rubra. Taxonomy (NCBI): domain Eukaryota; kingdom Metazoa; phylum Mollusca; class Gastropoda; order Lepetellida; family Haliotidae; genus Haliotis; species Haliotis rubra. Next base: position 2,671,131 of record NW_025767457.1, read on the forward strand.
GACGGCGGTCTGAAAATAATTATATTTATTTGGTTCATATGCGTCTTGTTCCATAGACATTGGGGTTAAACTTTGTATGTATATTTCACTGAGTAGATCGCAGCCCACAGTTTCATCTCAGAAGGGGCCAGAGGGCCAGATCAAGAATCATTAATTAAATGAGCCATTTCAACACGTCACAAAACCTTAATAAAATCCGTCATTTTACTACAGATTGAGGAAGGTGAATGTTGTCTATGAACCTTACGACATGCACTGATATATGAAACAAGCAAATCCATAACGTGAAACTCTTTCTCTTCCGACCCTGTGTAATCCCACTGGTAGCTTTCAAAGTGAGGTTTGTTGTTATCAAGGCCCAAAGGATTTAAATGTGAAAGTTCCAAAAAGAAACAGCATTAACCTTTCAATGAAGCTGTGACATCCTACACAACTGTGTCTGTTGAGTTTTAAAGGTTTTAACGATTTGTGAAAGGTATACTGAAATAATGGAATGTGACCTTCTTTGGGCTTGACTCTTTCAGTAAGGCCGTCCATATTATTGTGTGTGTGTGTGTGTGTGTGTTTGTGTGTGTCGCTCCATTCTACTCATTTCCAAACTAAACGCGAATCTCTTAAAACTGTGCTACAGTTTGATGTTTAACGCCGCACTCCTCAATATTTCAGCTATATGGCGGCGGTGTGTAAATAATCGAATCTGGACTAGACAATCCAGTGATTAACAGAATGAGCATCGAACTACGCAACTGGGATACGATCACATGTGTCAACCAAGTCAGAGAGCTTGACCACCCGATCCCGTTAGTCGACAAGCAGTACGACAAGCATGGGTTACTGAAGATCAATTCTAACTTTGATCTTTACGGATTGATTGGGTGATATAGGCTGAAAGTTCAGTTGGGTGGAATTATAACATTTCTTAGCGTGGTAGTGTTTTAATGACTGGCGAGGTATGAAAAATATACACATAGCTTGTCTAATTGGGATACCGCTTAAGGATTCTCAAAGCAAAGCGTCCATGTTGAATGAATTTGAGCAATGGAGCAATGGAGTGAATAATAGCTGGTTATGGTGATTTATTCCCGTCTTTGACAGAGAACGGACAGCCGGAAGTCCTTGAAATGGCCATAATGGCCGTTAGCACGACCCCGTGACAGTTAATAATGTCACAGGACACAACTGACCACCGGTAGGAAGCCGGTCCGCTGTACACAGAGGAGGGGGTGTTGTGGTGACGGAGGAGGCCCAAGTTGCTGACAATTGGTAGCTGCCAGTGGAGGTTATAAGTGTTATACAATGAGCTATAATGAGCAGGACGTGGAACAGATCTAGGGTGCAGTAGTTGTACAGGAAATGTTTCTGCAGTGGTGCCTCTTTGACCATAGAGTCAAATGGAACATGTTTTAGGATAAAGCAAATTGGGGTCTTGGATCCACATGGCTTGGTATTGGGGTCAGACTGGGGTCATGGCCGACAAACAGGGCAGATATAGATCTACACAAGAGCTTTGTTTTCTCTCGTCTCATTGGTGAAAGATACAGCAAAGAAGGCTGGGGGCACATGAAAACTGGTTTATAAGCACTCGTGCCAGTAACACTGATTCGCGGCTACAGCAGATCCGACAAGAACAAAAGGAGCCGGAACGGAGTACAGTATATGTGTATAAAAGAATATGCACTGCACTGACTGGAGAAATAGTTGGCGCGAATGATTCCAATATCCAAAATACTGGAGAAATTATTTTTAATAATATCTAACTTTGATTGATATAATGCACACGATAATGTTGTGTACAAATTCCAAAGGATGGGGGCTGTCACACAGTATATTTGAATGTTAAAAACACAACGTTCTTCCTTCTTCGCATGGTTTGTTGGTGTACAAGCAAACGACGATGAAAATAGTCATTATTAATACCAGAAAAGGGTATTTCTGTCTATATTTTTGGTTCTGCTCCAGTTTTGTCACCTTGTTCTGAAACAGAGTATTCACCGCAATATTACGTCAATCACACAGTCATTGGCATTCCGTTTCTTTATCATTTCAGCATATTTATACCGACTACATTATAACAATGGCTCTCTAATAGAGGCATACTTTCTCAGATTATGTCAATAGAGTTGTATCTATAGGGACTAGACATCACCAGTGTTTGTTTTGAGCATTAACAAAGGTAGATGTATTCACCTGGCTGCTGATGCTGGACAAAACATCAACATGGTCATTTGGGTCGGCTTTGGTGTTTGGATTGATAGACATACAACAAGGATTTCAAATCGCATTGCGTGCTTCAAGACTGAAAGATATAATGACTTCGCATGAACAGACTGTAGAGTACGGATCAAGGTGTCTCTTCATGTTTACATTACACACTGTGTCGAGTGGATCCGTGTCGTTTTACAGAAAGGAGAGTTTCGAGAGCACTCCGTGAGATAGTGCACCTAGGCACATTCATTTAGCATATTGCTGTTGATTCTACTGAACACATCAACAATATTTCTACCGAATCATGCAGCATCCCCGGAAGTATAACATGGGCACGCCGACTGCGTCAAATACTGCATTGGTAAGATTCCCACTCCCGGATACTTCTGTAGTCGGTTCAAGTCGACATGATCATAGGGTCGGCCTTGGTTTTACATGTTGCTGTATAAACATCAAGGGCTTCAAATCGCATTGTGTGACAGCATGACAGCATAGCAACAGAATGTTATTCGATGGTTATTCGATGATTGTATATTTGATACGGATTACAAATGTTTTGGACCTATGATGGGAAGAGTTCAATTACAAAATATGTCGATCTTTCTCCTTTTACCTCGGTTATAAAATGTTGGATGGGGAATCGTGAAACAAAAGAAAAGTATGCCTTCATGTTTGATGATGGCTCTACATAACTCCAACAAGAATTGGTTATTTGATGGTGATGTGTATGATGCTATTATCATAGTTCATTGTGTTTCGGATTTAAGGTTTGGTGGTGTTATGATGACTGTTTTCAGTCCAGTAAAAGTTTCCTTGGTAACGTTTGTGATTTTTGTCAGTTTCTTTTGAAACCGCACATTTGTTTCTTTTTTGTCCAGGGATTGGATGGTGTAATGAATGATGGGTTCAGTTTTACCACGCAATCAGCAATATTTCAGCTATATGACGGCGGTCTAGAAAATAATTATATTTGTTTTGGTTCATATGCGTCTTATTTCCATAGACGAAGTGGGGTTAAACTTTGGATGTATATTTCACTGGGTAGATCCACAGCCCACAGTTTCATCTCAGAAGGCCAGAGGGGCCAGAATCAAGAATCATAAAATTAAATGAGCCATTTCAACACATGTCCACGAAAACCTTAATAATAATCAGGTCATTTTACTGCAAGATATGAGGAAGGTGAATGTGTCCTATAAACCTAACTACATATGCTGATATGAAACAAGCAAATCCATGACGTGAAACTCTTTCTCATTTCCGACCCTGTGTAGAATCCCAGTGGTGAAAACTTTCAAAGTTAGGTTTGTTGTTATCAAGGCCCAAAGGATTTAAATGCAAAAGTTCCAAAGAGAAACAGCATTAACCTTTCAATGAAGCTGTGACATCCTCCAACAACTGTGTCTGTTGAGTTTTAAAGGTTTAGCAGTGCTTCTGAAATAATGGAATCTTGGTGAAACGTTAACTGAAATAAATGTAAAGATGACCATATCATCATTATTATTGTGTGTGTGTACATTATTATTATTATTATTATTATTATTATTTCTTGTGTAAGGCTATTATTATTATCAATGTGTGTGTGTGTGTGTGTGTGTGTGTGTGTGTGTGTGTGTGTATTATTGTGTGTGTGTGTGTGTGTGTGTGTGTGTGTGTGTGTCTCAACTCTACTCATTTCCAAACTAAACGCGATTCTCGTAAAGAAACTGTGCTACGTAGTTTGATGTTTTACGCCGCACTCCTCAATATTTCAGCTATATGGCGGTGGTCTGTAAATAATCGAATCTGGACAATACAATCCAGTGATTAACAGAATGACAGGCATCGAACTACGCAACTACTGGGATACGTCGCACATGTCATAACCAAGTCAGAGAGCCTGACCCACCCTGATCCGTTAGTTAACAAGCAAGTGACAAGCATGGGTTACTGAAGATCAATTCTAACTTTGATCTTTACGGATTGATTAAGGTGATATAGGCTGAAATCAGTATTGGGTGGAATATAACATTTCTTAGCGTGGTAGTTCTTTAATGACTGGCGAGGTATGAAAAATATGCACATAGCTTGTCTGAATTGGGATAACCTTAAAAGGAGTTCTCTAAGCAAAGCGTTCATGTTGAATGAATTGATAAAAATGTCCTGTAGAGAGCAATGGAGTGAATAATAGCTGGTTATGGTGATTTATTCCGTCTTTGACAGAGAACGGACAGCCAGAAGTCCTGAAAATGGCCATAATGGCCGTTAGCACGACCCGTGACAGTTAATAATGCCCACAGGACACAATTGACCACCTGGTGGGAAGCAGGTCCGCTGTGTACAGAAGAGGGTGTTGTGGTGACGGAGGAGAGCCGAAGTTGCTGACAATTGAGAGTAGCTGCCAGTGGAGGTTATAAGTGTTATACAATGAGTTTGAATGAGCAGGACGTGGAACAGATCTATAGTGCAGAAGGTGCACAGGAAATGTTTCTGCAGGCAGTACTGCCTCGACCATCGAGCCAAATGAAACATGTTTTAGATAAAGCAAATTGTGGTCTTAGATCCACATGGCTTCTGGTATTGTGGTCGGAACTGGAGTTATGACTGACAAAGCTGGACGCAGATATAGCTCTGCATAAGAGCTTTGTTTCTCCACTCGTCTCATTGAGGTGAAAGATATGGTGCAAAAAGCAGGGCTTGCGGGCATCGTGGAAAACGGGTTTTGGCAAACGCTCGTGCCAGCAAGACTGATCCCTGGTATGTTGCATCCGCTGACACGAACAAAAGGAAGCAGACGGGAGTACAGTATGTAACAGAAAGAATATGCACTGCACTGTCTGGAGAAATAGTTGGCGCTGAACGATTCCAATATCCAAATACTGGAGAAATTATTGCGAATAATCTAACTTTGATTGATATAATGCACGGTGTCTTGTTACAAATTCTGGATGGGGGCTGTCACTGTCAGTTTATTGCATGGTAAACGCAGCGTTTCTTCTTTTCTTCGCATGGTTTTGTAGGTGTGCAAACGAGCGACGATGAAAATAGCCAGATATTCATACCACAAAAGGTATTTCACATCTATATTTTTCGTTCTGCTCCAGGTTTGTCACCTTGCTCACCGAAAGCAGAGTATTGGCCGCAATATTGCACCGATCGCACAGTCATTGGCATTCCCGTTTCTTTATCATTTCAATAATATTTATACCGACTACATTATAATAATGACTCTCTAATAAAGGCATGTACTTTTCTCTCCGGATTAATAATCCAATAGAAGGTGTATCTATGGGGACTAGACATCATGAGTGTTTGTTTGGAAGCATTATCAAAGGTGGATGTATTTACCTGGCTGCTGATGCTGAACAAAACATCAGCGTGATCATTTAAGGTCGGCTTTGGTTTCAAGATTGATAGACGCCACAACAAGGATTTCAATCATTGCATTGCGTTCAAGACCTGAAAGATATAATGACTTACAGATCAAAGTGAAATATATCATGTTTACATTACACAATGTGTCGAGTGGATCTGTGTCGTTTTACAGAAAGGAAAGCTTCGAGAGCACTCACATTCATGTAGCATATTGCTGTTGATTCTATTGAACACATCAACAATATTTCTACCGAATCATGCAGCATCCCCGGAAGTATAGCATGGGCACGCCGACTGCGTCAAATACTGCATCCGTGTGATCTCACTACCGGATACTCCTGTAGTCGGTTCAAGTCGACATGATCATAGGGTCGGCCTTGGTTTTACATGTTGCTGGATCACCATCAAGGGCTTCAAATCGCATTGTGTGCTTCAAGACTGAACGATATAATGGCTTGGTAAGAGCAGTGTGCAGTTGACAGATCAGAATCTCTTCATCTTTACATTAAACGCTGTTTCGTGTCGATTGGTGTCGTTACAGAGAAGGGATTGTTCAGTGGGATAAGAGCACCTTAGCGCATTCATTGTTGTGGTTTTGCCAATATAAATAACCATACATACGAGTCGTACCTGCAACATACAATTGTATAGCAACAGAATGTTATTCGATAATTTATTCGATGATGGGTATATTTGTTTTGGATTACAAAATGTTTTAGACCTTACGTTTGCAGAGATTCAACGACTATTTCGCCTGAAAGCGTTTTGATAAAGGTTTTAAATTTATTTACAATATTCAATTACAAAGAGCATGTCCTGCTTTAACCTATAAAAGTAGTAATGTTGACCAAGGTATCTGAAGGAATGGGAAAGGTAACCGTCCTTGCTTACTGTTACGTGCTTAGAAACAAAGTGATGGCATGTGTAGAATCACGATCATGAAATAGCTTAGAATTATTAAGGAAGAGTTCAGTATACATGTCAGAAAATATCTCAATCTTTCTCCACCTATCTATAAAGTTGTAATATGAAGTGTCCTCAGTATGTAAACTATGAACCAGAAATGCTGAAGAGGGGATTTTATTGAAACAAAAGAAAAGAAGTATACCTTCATGTTTGATGATTGCTCTACATGACTCCAACAGAAATGGTTATTTGATGGTGATGTGTCCCACTAATATCATAATTCTTCAATGTTTCGGATTCAAGGTTTGCAGTGTTTTGATTAGCTGTTTTCAATCCAGTAAAGATTGGTAACGTTGTGGGGTATGTCGAGATTCAATTCTCCATAGTACACTTGCTTTTGCCTTGACATTATACATATTCTAAAGCCATCTTGGATGAACCTTTTCCATCGCTTGTTTAATGTGTTACAAGCGTACAAGCAGACAAAATCAATACGACTTACATTTGTCTCATTCGAACACATTGTGGCATTAAAACTCCAATATCAAACAATTGGTAAATAATAAATTGTTAAATTAATTATCTTATTGGTCACCGTCGTCTTGTTATCAGATCAAACAGAGCATCTCAAACAGTTTATCGGAAACATTAATACTGTGATCTATTAAACCCGATTGTTGCGATCTTGCGACGAATATAGTCTCTTATCAACCATCAGCGATTACCAGATTGGTTGTACGTGCTATTTTCCAAGCTAAAGCTTAACATATTGTCTGATGATAGGATGTTGAGAACCCAGTCTTACCTATTACCTACCATCTGGATTGTCAGTGCGAAATCAGAGTTGACTGTGTTTATTAAATTGAGTATCTGTTGATCCTGAAGATCTCATACACTTTACTTTTAATGCAAAATAACGTTATCATTCCCGAGAAATATATCCGCCTTATATTGTTCCGCTTGTATAGTCCACATTGGTTATGCATGCAGTTTTCAAGCTGTGAACTGTGTTGCTATCTTACCAGCTTCTATCGCTGCCATGTCATCCAGTTGTTGTGTGTGCCAAGTTATGTACCATGTGTGTATTGAGTCCAAGATCAGCTACTCGTCAATTTGTTTCCGGCTAGCAGACCTGGTAAGATGTATTATATGAGAGAACGTTTAGAGCCTAGTGTGGCTTGGGTCACCTTGGTCTGGATGGTCAGTACCAAATTGAGCTGACTACAGTCAGTGAAGTGAGAGTGTTTGTGCTAATTGCTAGGGACCTCGATGTAACGGCTTTGATACCAAAAATATTATCATTCTGAAGAAAGAGAATAATATTTTCACTGATATTGTTTCCATGACCGATCAATACCTGCAGGATCTGTAACCATATACTTCATCTAGATTTCCCTTTCCATAATCTTGTTAATAGCACAGCAGGTGAATCCTGAAATCAACATGAACATTCTCACGCAGGATCATTTATTTAGTTGTTGTTTTATGCATGCATTAATATGTCACCTATTTCAACTTGGTACAGTGATCATTGTCTTGTAAAAATAAAAGGTGATCGATCGTCTGAACAGTGGTCGATGATACGTTGGAGGCTAAATTAGCACCCAATCAAATAACAGAAGATGAGTGACCCATCTATAATCAACACATAATAAACAGTATAATCTTTGGGCCGGTTCTGGCTTAATGGAAGTGAGGATCGTCAGTAAGACATAGAATAGCGGGTGTCAGTTTTGCAAAAGATTTCAGTATTCCAAGCATTTATTTTACATGAATAGCTCTACATAGCAACAGGGGAGAAATAGTTTGTCATCAAAGAAAAACAACATTTCATTCAAGACTCGTGGTCGTACGTCACTATCCACACACGTAGGTCACTATCTACACGATCTATGATGGTAAGTAGTATCCTGAATTCCCGTTCGTTTCAAGAGTTGAAAAGTAGTGGCATAAAATGCGCCAAATACCAAACCAACCACCATTCTCCGATGTTGTGTAATCCAGCTCTTCTGAGTCTCACGCCAGTACTGCACCGGCAAATTCCCGTGCGTTTACAATGCGCACGCAGCTCTTAACTCTTTAAATAAACCAAACAATCGTGGTTCCGTACCTTCGGACCATGCGCGCGATGAAACGCCGAGATTCATGCGTGAAATAATGCATCTAGCAGCATTTGTAACGTAACTGTGGACAACGTTGCACGTGGTGATAAGTCGGTGAATGGAATCCCAGTTAACTGTGTAAATTATTCATTGAATATTCGCGCCGTTGCATATTTACGTAATGGCCGATGACGCAAAATTTGATTATGCGTTTTAATGTTTTAATGAATTGATCCAATGAAGAGAAAGGCAACCATCACAGAATGCCGTATCAGATTGAAATCACTTATAAGTATGTATATTATTGTACCTTATTTAATTGGTTGAGATCTTAACCTTCCAGCGGAAGTCACTGGAATAAGCCAAGCGCTTACGGCGCTCGCTTAAACGGAGTTGTGATGTCGCATGACCATTAACTACTGTGCGTATATAATCTCCAGGAAATGTGTTTATCAAAGACGTTGTGTGTCTTCCGTTGAGCATTTATGACACTTGTTATACCGGAGATGGATCCGGGTTTGCGTTTCATGATCCATGCCCCGACGCTCTGTTAATGATGCTATGAAGGTATAGATGCTGTATGGATGCTGCATGGTATATCCGGCAGCTACTGGGTGGTTGGTTAAAACCATACGGTATTAGCTAAGTACTTACACTCGGCGAAAAGGAAGTATTGAGACAGAGCGATATAGGAGGTGGCAAAGGACGTTTGATGGCTAGAGAGAAATATTATTCTGTTTATAACTATGCATTTGGCGCAGTAGAGAGAGAGAGAGAGAGAGAGAGAGAGAGAGAGAGAGAGTGGGAGAGAGAGAGAGAGGGAGAGAGAGAGAGAGAGAGAGAGAGAAATATATAGAAGGAGAGAGGTCACCTCGGTCTAAGGTTTCGGTTCTATAAAGGTTATGCGAAATCTTTGAGGAGGCCATACCAGCTCGCTGATTCATCTTAGAGGGTCCAGGAGAGAGAAGAGAGGCGCGTTCTGGTTCCAGCAGGTACCTGGTCTTGCTAAAAGTATGTTAAACCGTTGATGTATATTTCATCGTGCCCGCTGATTCACCAGAGGGGTCCAGGCGCAGCATCAAGAATCACACTAAATGAGCCATTTCAACAAAGTGTAATAGAACCTGGAATAATAGCTGGTTATGGTGATTTATTCCCGTCTTTGACAGAGAACGGACAACCGAAAGTCCTTGAAATGGCCGTTAGCACGACCCCGTGACAGTTAATAATGTCACAGGACACAACTAACCACCGGTAGGAAGCGGGTCCGCTGTACACAGAGGAGGGGGTGTTGTGGTGACGGAGGAGAGCTGACGGAGGTGACGGAGGACAATTGGTAGCTGCCAGTGGAGGTTATAAGTGTTATACAATGAGCTATAATGAGCAGAACGTGGAACAGATCTAGGGTGCAGTAGTTGCACACTGTTTCTGCAGTGGTGCCTCTTTGACCATCGAGTCAAATGGAACATGTTTTAGGATAGACTGGGGTCATGGCCGACAAACTGGGCAGATACAGATCTACATAAGAGCTTTGTTTTCTCTCGTCTCATTGGTGAAAGATACAGCAAAGTAGGCAGGGGGCACGTGAAAACTGGTTTATAAGCACTCGTGCCAGCAACACTGATTCCAGGCTACAGCAGATCCGACAAGAACAAAAGGAGCCGGAACGGAGTGCAGTATATGTGTGTAAAAGAATATGCACGGCACTGACTGGAGAAATAGCTGGCGTGAGTGATTCCAATATCCAAAATACTGGAGAAATTATTTTGAATAATATCTAACTTTGCATTGATATAATGCACACGATAATGTTGTGTACAAATTCCAAAGGATGGGGGCTGTCACTCGGTATATTTGAATGTTAAAAACACAACGTTCTTCTTTCTTCGCATGGTTTGTAGGTGTACAAGCAAACAACGATGAAAATAGTCATTATTAATACCAGAAAAAGGAATTTCCGTCTATATTTTTCGTTCTGCTCCAGTTTGTCACCTTTCTCACTGGATACTCCTGTAGTCGGTTCAAGTCGGCATAATCATAGGGTCGGCCTTGGTTTTACATGTTGCTGGATAAACATCAAGGGCTTCAAATCGCATTGTGTGCTTCAAGACCGAACGATATAATGGCTTGATAAGAGCAGTCTGCAGTTCACAGATCAGGAAATCCTCTTCATCTTTACATTAAACACTGTTTCGTGTCGATTGGTGTCGTTACAGAGAAGGGATTGTTTCAGTGGGATAGAGCACTTTAGCGCATTCATTGTTTGTGGTTGTGCAATACAGATATACATATGCAGGTCGTGCCTGCAACATATGACAGCATAGCAACAGAATGTTATTCGATCGTTATTCGATGATGGTATATTTGATACGGATTACAAATGTTTGGGACCTTAAGTTTGCAGAGACTCGGCGACTGTTTCAGCCTGAAAGTGGTTTGATAAGGTTTTTTAAATTTGTTTACAATATTCAATTGCAAAGAGCATATTTTCTTTAGCCTGTAAGTTGTAATGCTGACAAGGTATCTGAGAGGAATGGGAAATTTAGCCGTCCTTGCTTACTGTTACATGCGTAGAAACAAAGTGAATGCATGTAGAGATCTGATAGAATGACGGAGGTATGGGAAGAGTTCAATTACATGTCAAGAAAATATGTCGATCTTTCTGCTGCTGTCTGCTGTTGCTAGGGATCTCGTGTAACGGCTTCGATGCCAAAATTGTTATCATTCCGAAGAAAGAGTAATATGAAGTGTCCTCGGTATGAACTGAACCAGAGAAAATGTTGGATGGAGAATTGTGAAACAAAAGAAAAGTATACCTTCATGTTTGATGATGGCTCTACATGACTCCAACAAGAAATGGTTATTTGATGGTGATGTGTATGATGCTATTATCATAGTTCATTGTGTTTCGTATTTAAGGTTTGCAGTGTTTTGATGACTGTTTTCAGTCCAGTAAAGTTTTGGAAACGTTTGTGATTTTTGTCAGATTGAATTCTCATGAGTATGACTTGCTTTTGCCAGACATTGTGCATGGTAAGAAGGCATCTTGGATGAACCTTTTCCGCCCTTGTTTAATGTTTCAAGCGAAGAACCAGACAAAATCAATACGACTCACATTTGTGTCGTTAGAACACATTGTGGCATTAAAACTCCCGATATCAAACAATGGGTGAATAAGAAATTGTTAAATTAGCTGTCTTGTGATAACCGTCGTCATCAAACAGGCATCTCTAGCAGTTTATCGGAGAGCATTAACATAGCAACACGTCCTTTGACAGATATAGTCTCTTGTAACCATCAGCGATTGCCAGATTGGCTGTACACGCTGTTTTCCAAGCCAAGCTTAATATATGGTCTCTGATAGGATGTTGAGAACCCAGTCTTACCTGAGCCACCACCGTCTGGATTGTCAGTGCGAAATCAGGTTGACTGTGTTTGGTAAATTGAGTGTCTGTTGTTACAAGGGATCTCATATAACAGCTTTGATGCCAAATAACGTTATCATTCCAAAGAAATATGTCCACTTATATTGTTCCATGCAATGGTCACATCGGTTATACATGTAGTTTTCCAAGCTGTGAACTACGTTGTATGTATCAGCTATGTATCGGCTATGTATCAGATGTAGTAGTTGTATGCCAGTTATGTACCATGTGTGTATTAGGTAAAGATCAACTACTCATCAATTTGGTTCCAGCTATGAACCTGCTAGGATGTATTATATAAGAGAACGTTTAGAGCCTAGTGTAACCTGGGTGTCTATAGTCTGGATGGTCAGTACAAAATCAGACTGGCTGTGGTCAGTAAAGTGAGTGTCTGCTGTTGCTAGGGACCTCGGCTTCGATGCCAAAAATATTATCATTCCGAAGAAAGAAGAAGAATATTTTCACTGATATTGTTTCCCGCTCCTCTTCCCCCCTGCAGTGCGTCAGTCAATACCTACACAGGTTCTATGACAATACACTATATCTAGATTTCCTTTTCCCTTAGCCTTAGCAGCGGGGTAGATCACTATAAACACGAACATTCTCACTGGGATTGTTTATTTGGTTGTTGTTTTAGTCTGCAGTAATATGTCACGTATTTCATGGCGGTACAGTGATCGTGTCTTGTAAAATACTTCCAGTGATCGATAGTCTGAGCAGATATCGATGATACGTTGGGGCTATGCCGGCACCCAATCAAATTACAGAAGATGATGACCCAATGTAGTCAGCTTTTATAACAAGCAGTATAATCTTTGGGCCCCGTTCTAACCCAATAGGGGAAGTAAGGATCGCCAGTAAGACATGGAGATAGCGGGTGTCAGCTTTTGCAAAAGATTTCAGTATTCCAAGCATTTATTTTACATGATAAACTCTGGCAACTTTGGTGAGAAATAGTTTTATCATCAAAGAAAAACAACATTTCATTTCAAGACTTAGACCCGGCCGCACGTCACTATCTACACACGTAGGTCACTATCTACACACGATCTATGATAGTAAACAATATCTAGATTTCCCGTTCGTTCAAAGAGTTGAGAAAGTAATGGTATAAAATGCCTCATTACCCCACAAACCGGCCACTCTGGTGTCAGTGTTGTGTAATCAGCTCTTCTGGAATCTCACGCCAGTACACCTGCATGACAAATTCCCATGCGTTGTCACGCACGCAGCTCTTAACTCTTTAGCTCAAATCAGCTCCAATCTTTGTCCCATTGCCTCTGTAGACCAATGCGATGAAACGATGTTCAAGTGAAATTTTGCATCTAGTAGAATTTGTAATGCAGCTGTGTGCACAACGTTTGCACTTGTGATAAGTCATGAATAGAATCCCAGTTAACTGTAAATTATTCACTGTGAATAGTCGCGCCGTTGCATATTTACGCACGTGCATGATGACGCAATTGATTACGTTTAATGTGTGATTTTAATTGATCCAATGAAAAGAAAAGGCGAACTATTCACAGAATGAAAACAGATTGAAATCTTTTGTCTGCATGCATATTATTGCACCATTTAAGTATTGAGATCTCGCCTTTCCAGCGAAAGTCACTGGAATACAGCCAAGTGCCCACGACACACTTAAACGGAGTTGTGATGTCATATTAACCACTGTTTCTCGGATTCGCCGTTCCCTTGGTTCATATGCTTCTTGTTCCATAAAAGTTGGCGTTAAACTGTTGATGTACATTTCACTGTGCCGCTGATTCATCTCAGAGGGGTCCAGGTACAGATCAAGAATCATTATTTAAATGAGCCATTTCAACGCGTGTAATAAAACCTTGATAAAAACCCATCATTCTACTGCAGATTGAGGAAGGTGAATGCTGTCTATGAACCTTAGTACATACACTGATATATGGAAAAAGCACATCCATAACGTGAAACCCTTTCTGTTCAGACCTTCTGTAATCCCATTAGTAGCTTTCAAAACGAGGTTTGTTGTTATCAAGGCCCAAAGGAGTTACAATTGAAAGTTACCAAGAGAAACGACATATTGTTGTCTGAAGAGCATTAACCCGTGAAAGCTGTGATCTCGTGCGCAACTGTGTATGCTGAATTGTTTTAACGATTTGAGAAAAGTAAACTGAAATAATGGAATGTGGCCTTCTTTTGGTTTGGTCCTTTGTGTAAAGCCATCCATGTTAGTATGTGTGTCGCGCCCTTTGTTCAATTATACTCAGGTCCAAAAGCAACGCGAATCTCGTAAAACTGTGCTACAGTTTGTTTCTTTGTTGTTTTACGTCGTACTCAGCAATATTCATATCAGTAAATAATAAAGTCTGGGCCAGACATTCTAGTGATCAACATCACGAGCATCGACCTACACAAATGGGATACGATGACATGTGTCAACCAAGTCAGCCAGCCTGACCACCCGATCCCGTTAGTCGCCTCTTACGACAAGCATGGGTTGCTGAAGACCAATTCTAACCCGGATCTTCACGGGTCCTGTGCTACAGTGGTAAATGCTTAGGCTGATGTTTGCTTATAAAACATGCATAGAAAACAACGTGTGTCCTCAAAGTTAATAAACAAATTATCTTTATTCATATCCAGACGCGTTTTGTGACAATGCCAGGAAGAGGTTGTTAAATTACGCCTTTTGCTGACGTCAGTCGATTACGGCCTCCATTATCAGCCACTTTGGTATCTTCAGAACACACAACTGACGAGAATGACCATCTCAACATCGAACATCCACCACTTCGCCTTAATATATGTCCTATTAAAGGGGCGGTGGGATAACCTGGTGGTTAAGCGTTCGCTCGGCACGCCAAAGGCCCGGGTTCGATTCCACACATGGGTACAATGTGTGGAGCCTATTTCTGGTGTACCACACGGTGTTATTGCTTGAATATTGCTAAAAGCGGCGTAAAACTAAACTCACTCACTTTTATTTCATGTTATTTCAAACATTTGTAATATCTCCATTACTTTTGGAATTCAGAGTATATAAAGAGCAGCCGACCGAGGGAATAAAAAACACCACCTCTTGTTGAGAATTCAGTTGATGAGTTGTTTTTTATGTTGATGATATGTTCTGTAGCTGTTGACTATTTGATTAGTGATTGTTTGTTGCAATGCTCCATATGTGACTGCCAATGATTGATTTCTTGAGCGGAGGTCTCTGTCTCGGGTACCATGACACATTCAACCATGACATTCTTCCATATCCTCACACTGAAAAACGTTTTTATAAAACCCGGAATTCGTTACTTTTTACAAGGGTTTGGCGATATAGTTTCAAACGGTTGGAAGTACAAATTTCTTAGCGTAGTATTCCTATAAGGACCGACGAAACGCAAAATAATACAGTTGGTTAAATTGGGAAAACGTTTGAGGAATCTCTAAGCAAAGCGTTCATGTCGAATGAATGAAACAAGAAAGGTCGCGTAGAGAGTACCGGAAGAAATAATAGCAGGTTATGGTGATTTATTCCTAACTTCGACATGAAACGGGCGTGTGGAAGACCTTGAAATGTCCATAATGGCCGTCAGCACGACCACGGTACAGTTAATGATGTCACAGAACACAATTGACTACCGATAGGAAGCCGGTAGGCTGTACATAGAGAAGGGGATGTTGTGTAGTGGTGACGGAAGGAGAGCTATGCCGTAGCTGTCGACAGCTGGTTGTTGCTGTAAGTTGACGACATAATAAACATTCGATGACCATTGAGGCACACTTTCACAGATTAGTTCACTACAGTTATATCCATACGGACTAGAAATCACCTGTGTTTGTTTTGATCATGTTCAGAGGCAGATTCTTTCATTATGGAAAAAATATAAACACGTCACTGATAACAATTCTACTGCAATAGCAAAATCACCAGTGGCAGAACGTCAGAACGATGCCAGCGTCAAGTATTTCATTTGTATGATCCCCACTACCGGATACTCCTGTTATCGACATAATCATTTAGGTCGGCCTTGGTTTCTAGGTTGATGGACATACATCAAGGGTTTCAGATCGCATTGTGAGCTTTAAGACTGAAAGGCTTAGTAATAATAAATTGTATATTACAGATCAAGGGATTCTATTCATCTTTAGGTTAAACACTTTTCCATGTCGATCAGAGTCGTTTTCAAGAACGGAGAGTTTCAAGAGCACTCAGTACTATAGCGTACCTTGACGCATTCATATAGAATATTGCTCTGGATGCAATTATTGATAATAATTCTATTGAGTTATTCAGAGTCCTTTGAGGCATAACGTCAGCATTACGACAGCGTCAAGTTCTACATTTGTCTGACTGGATTCTCCTGAAGTTGATTGAGGATATGATGGCTTGGAAAGAACAGACTGTAGATTACAGAATTAGCCTGATGAAGAAATCCTCTTCCATGTCGATCTGTGTTGTTACAAAGAAGAGAGGGTTTCAGTGGGATCGAGCGCCAACATCCCAACAGCTGTTTGTGACTGTACAGTTCAGATGGTACCACAGCAACAGAGTGTTGTATATGTATGTATCTGTTTTCATGGCAGATTTCAGTCATATGACAAGAAACAACGCTGAGATTTCTCCGTGACCTGTTTGTAACATGAAGTGGGATGGTTATGAAGGGATGCTGAGAAACTGTTGGATAGGGGATGCCTGTGATATACACACTGTCGGACAAAAGAAAGTCTACACCCATGTTTGAGGGCGGTTCAAAGGAAACACAAAATTCATGGTTATTTGATGGTGATATATTTCATGCTTAAATATTTTGTTTTGGACCCTATGTTTGCAGAGACTCGGCCACTATTTCAGCATGGAAGCGTTTCGATAACGTTTCTTATATTTGTGTGCAGTTTTCAATTTCTGAGAACATATTTCTTTTAGCCCGTAACTTTGAACGCTGAATACTTTGAATACTTTGGATTTAAGGTCTGTAGTGTTTTTGATGACTGTTCAGTCCAGTAAGGTTTTGACAGCCTGTTTGATTGGCATTTTAGAAGTTTGTGAGTAAATTCAGTTCTCGTGTGAATACTTTCTTTTGCCAGTCAGTGGAATGAAACTTTGCGTTCTTGTTTAATGCTGCATGCGTGGAACCAATCAATAATACTCACATTTGTGTCATTAAAACACATTTTGGCATTAAAACCCCGATATCAAACACTGTGATTAAATAAAAAAGATTAAATTAGATGTCTTGTGATCACCGTCGTCAGATCAAACACGCATCTCAGGTAGTTTATCGGAGGACATTAATAGCGGTACGTTAAACTCAGAAGTTACACGTCATTCTACCATGACTTCAGTAAACACTGGATTGTGATTGGTTAATTAAAGTCATTCAGAGGTATATAATCACGTTATACTGGTCTCTGATTTTCCGTGCGCAATTATACATGGTTTACGGTAATGCACTATTTTTGTCTGCCCACCAACATGGCGGACACCAAACAACCTACCGATGCATCGATAAATTACGGCGATCTTGCTGTCGGAAATTACACATATGTCTTTAAAGATGGATTAAGCGATGACGGGCTCGACTCACTACTTGCGTAAATCACAGCAATAGGTGTTTATACATACAAAAGTACTTCGAAAGCATGGAAACAAATATTCAGTCGAACAAGATCAAAACATCGCCTGCTTTCCGAATAAAAAATCAGCAAGAACAAATATGTTTACGTTGATTCTATGTTATGTCAGAATAGATCCAGCAATAGACTGCTACATAATTTCCGTGTTATTATCAGCTTTCGTCAACGATATCGCTACTGATCTTGATCCGGTAACGGAGGATGCATTAACATCGAACGCCGAAGAAATTTGAATCCCTTCAGTCCACATAAATAAACAGTTGGGTTATCAGTTCAAACAAAATGATATTTTGAAATTTTTACTGTTTCAAATTTAGCGGTAGTAATTACAGAATCTGCAAACCGTTCTGCTTAGCCCAACATATTTTTTTCTAAAAGTATAATATCGTTGAAAAAGTTATTTAGCTTAGTCATGATCCCTCTTATCCATTACACTGCTTGATCTAAAGTAGTCTATTAAAGTATAATTAATTACCTTACCGTGTTTATGCCAGAGGTACACACTCGTGTCCTGATCCATCCTTTCGGAAATATCACCACAAATCTGGCTCTTTGTCAACAGCCTCGCGAACATGCAGCGAATCCGATTCAATTTGAATTCACTACACTTTGAAGCCACTAGGTCACAAAACACTTTCCAAAATGTAAAAAATAATATCCGTAGAATCGAATTTGAGCACAAAGTACACACATGAGTGTGTAAGAGTCACCACAGCTGTCGCACGCAGACGTAGAGGTGCGTGAAATCGTCAAGTTGACAGGGCGCAAAATTCAACAGTATCTAAATTCGGTACAACACGGACTTCTCGTTACAGCAAAAGCGCCTCTACTCTTAAATTTGGTACCAGTACCAGTAATTAGATATCAAAGACTATCTCAGTCATACAATCAGGTTAACCCTGCGCAAACTGTCAGAGGCTCTCCTGTCGCATCTTTCCAAATTTGCACGTAAATGTAAACAATGACTTCCGAGAGGAGGTCAAGGCCATGAGGTTGCTGCCGTTATTCTGGTGGGGTAGGGTCTACGGTCGAATTTTCAAATGTGAACCAAGCTTTTTAAACTTATTTGATATATGTTTTCCAACTTATCAGTTAATGATCGATGATTAATGCATTGAAAAAACAAACCGTTCGGTTTTAAATGAAATTTAGAGCTATTATAATTTCGTTATATACCCCTGATTTTCCCACACAGTAGGTTTATCTCCTAATTTGACAGAGACACAGTCTCTTGTAACCATCAGCGATTGCCAGATTGGTTGTACATGCTGTTAACCAAGTCATGAGCTATGTACAATGTGTGTACCAGGTAAAGATCAACCACTCAGCTTGTACCTGCTATACATAAGATATTTTCTATGATAGGATGTTGAGAACCCAGTATTACCTGAGCCACCAGTCTGGACTGTCAGTACGAAATCAGGTTGACTGTGTTTGGTAAATTGAGTGTCTGTTGTTACTAGGATCTCATATAACAGCTATGGTGCCAAATAATGTTATCATGCCGAAGAAATGATATGTTCACTGATATTGTTTCAAGCTTCTCTTGCCTGCCGTGCGTCACTGCCTACACAGGATCTATGACAGTACACTATCTATATCTCCTTTCCCTGAGCTTTGTTATGACAGTCACCTTTGGATTAGAACAGTCGGTATAAACACGAACATTTTAAGTAGGGTCATTTGTTGTATTAGTCTGCAGAAAGAAACATGTCACCTCTTTCATGTCGGTACAGTGATGGTGCCAAGCGTTGCAAGGAATCTCAATATCACAACCATTTCATCTTACATTATATAATCTGACAGCTTCGGGATGAAATTGTTTTATCATCAAAGCAAAAACCCGATATATTTACTGAAATGGTTTCATTTCAAGACATCATCACTACACACGATCTATGACAGAAAACAATATCTGCATTTCCCGTTCGTTGAAAGAGGTTAGAAAGTAATGACATAAAATGCCTCATTACCCCACAAACCAACCACACTGTTGTAAATGTTGTGTTATCAGCTCTTCTGGAATCTCACGCCAGTACACATGCAAGACAAATTCCCATGCGTTGTCACGGACGCAGCTCTTAACTCTTCAGTTCACACCAGCTACAATCTTCGTTCCATTGCTTCTATAGACCCATGCGATGGAACGAAATTCGTGTGAAATTATGTATCTTAAAGCATTTGACATGCAATTGTGTGCACAACGTTTGCACTTGTGAAAAGCCATGAATAGAATCCCATTTAACTTGGATAAATTATTCACGGTAATTGTCCGATGTTGGCAAAGTTGAAACTCTGAATGGCGTTGCATATTTACGCACGTGCATGTTGACGTTATTGATTACGTTTAATGTGAAAAAAGGTGAAATTTTCCAAGAATAAAGAAAACCTCAAAGCAGCTTTTGTCTGAATGCAGATTGTTGCATCATTTAAGTATTGAGATCTCGCCTTTTCAGCGACCGACATTAGAATACTCTTAGAGCCCACGACATATTTAAACTGAATTCTGAAGTCGCAGTACACAGGAACTATTGTGTCTCGGATTCTAGAGAATTGTGTTTATGAAAGACGTCCCATCTGTCTGAATGTAAAGGCAATTTTGGGCGGAGTGGTTGGCTGGTTTTTTAACGCCGCCCTCAGCAATATTCCAGCTATATGTCGGCGGTCTGAAAATAATCGAGTCCGGACCAGACAATCCAGTGAGCAACGACATCAGCATCGATCTACGCAATTGGGAACCGATGGCATGTGTCAACCAAGTCAGCGAGCCTGACCACCCGATCCTGTTAGTCGCCTTTTACGACAGGCATAGGTTGCTGAAGACCAGTTCTAACCCGGAGCTTCACGGGTCAGGTCGGAATGAATTTTTGTATTAGTAATGACGTCTGGTTATTGATGCCGTGGATGTTACAGCTACTCACGGGTTATTTCCAATAGGAGAAGCAATAGTCTGCAGCTGGGAGTTGGAGTGTGGACTGGTTTTAAAAGAAAGCGAGAAAAACACGGGGAGATCGGGATGTTTGAGAAAGACAACAGTGAGTGAGTTTAGTTTTACGCCGCTATTAGCAATATTCCAGCAATATCACGGCGGGGGACACCAGAAATGCGCTTCACACATTGTACCCATGTGGGAATCGAACCCGGGTCTTCGGTGTGACGGGCGGACGTTTTAACCACTAGGCTAACCCACCGCCCCTATGAGAAAGACAACAGACTGACAGTAAAAGAAAGGTGAGAATGAGAACGCTGCAAATGGAGATGGAACCGCTGGAGGGGAGGGAGGAGGAAGAGCAAATGATGCACAGAGATAGAAGTGGAGGGGGATGAAATGGACACAAGGCACTAGATGTTAGTGTGTGTGCATGTGTGTGTGTCGTGTGTGTGTTTGTATGTTTGTAAGTGTGTATGTCTATGACGGTGAATGAGTGAGTCCAAGCTTCTTTAGAATATTACATCTGGGTGTTGGTGGTTTACGTTCGAAAATGTAAGAATCGACTTCCGGTCTTGCGTAAGAGAAAACACCCCATCTACTTGCCTATCGCCGGACGAGCCAGATACTGATCCATACATGATACTGTAACCTGCAGAAATACGACATGCGAACAAAGGAAGAGCGCCTATCTTGTCCAGGCAATCAAATCATCTGCAGAAGCAATATATAGAAGTGACTTTAAGATGCATTTCTTGCACAGAAAGGAGGTATTCGTGTCTGACAGGGAAAGCCAGGTCGATATTGTCAATAGGTAGCCAAAAACATTAAACGAGATCATGGATGAGAGAGAAATTATGTCCACGATACAAGATGAGGAGGATGACCTAGATGGGATTAACGACACATGCAATAAATATGGCTGACGCTGGGCTACTTCCGGTGCGTCGTCAAAATCAGTCTGAGGACACCGTCCACGTGAGTACCCAACATTGAAGCCTAGGAATCTGATCACTCGTCATTTGAGAGGGAGGGAGAGGAAAAAGGACAGATTTTCATAAATCTGCTGTTGACCATGATATTATGGAGGATACCGAATATAGTACATACTGAACCGCCAAAGAAACGTGACACAGAGAGAAGTTTCTTAAAGCACACACTTTAATTCACTCTAATTAACAATCAAAACTGAGGAGTTCAAACTTTACACTTATGTCTTAACACATTCTCGGGAATCACATTTAGAGTTCACACAAAAATGGTACCATTAAGATACCACAAAGTCAGTTTCGTGTGTGGCCACCGTGGGCATCGATGAAAACGTTGCATCGTCTGTACATGGAATGAATTTGCCTGTTGATGAAGGTCATAGGCACTTGGGTCCATACCCGGAGAAGTGCCTGATCGAGTCCAGTCGCAGTTGTCGGCCTTGGTTGGAAGTCATTAATGGGTCTGTTGTGAGTCCTAATGGTCTGGCGTGCTGTTTCGCTCTTGGGAAGCGATCCTGCAGATGGCTGCGCACAATCTGTCGGTCTTGACTTTGCGACGTTAGTGTGTGAACGGTCTTGGATGCTGTGAGTAGCCTGATACTGCTCCTGCAGTTGGTTTATTCAGGCGAGTTTGGGAATCGCTTTCATTGGTATATTTGTCACGATAGGCACTTGCATATGCTTTTTTCTCAGAAAATACGATGACGTTGGTAATAACTGTCAAGTTGGATTGAAAAACATGTTAACAAAATGGTACACTCATAATACTAACACCGTCTTGTGAGGACAAAATTTTGCATTTGGTTTTGAAAGGCGATCTTTCTTTTGCGGTTCAGTATGTGTGTGTGTGTACTGAGAGAAAGAAAGAAAGGATGACAGTTCCTTTATTATTTTCCAGTTTTCATCACTACTGCGCTATTCCAAGTGGGTGATGAAAACGGAACGCTTTTTTCTCTCAGCATATATAGAAATGATATATGAATGAATATATGACTAACAATATTAGTTTTGTGAGTGATGAAAAAACATTTAACCTAATTGTCAGTGGCTCTGCAATAAAGAACACATATATTGATTGGTATATTGCACACATGTTTTGTTAAACCTTTCATTTGGGTTTGATGTATATTTCAGTTTCATTGCAGATTCTTCGAAGAAGGGCCCAGAGGTCCAAATCAATAGTCATTAATTCAATGAGGCATTCTGACATGAGTGACAAAAATTTGATTAAAAGTCTATCATTTGCAAATTAAGTACAGTGGAAGCTGCCAAAACCGGCTGTTGTCCAATCCGGCAAGTTGTCAACACCGGCATAAAATCTCAGTCCCGTACGTGGCTAGTGCAATTATCATCATTTAAAAGCTCTGCAATCCAGCAGCTGTCAATTCCGGATCTCGGCATTAAATGAGCCGCCCGAATATGGGTTTATACTGTAATCAGCGCTATGTAATCCTATGTGTGGCGAGGATTCGGCTGGATGTGTATTGTTACCAATTAATCTTGCGTTGACACTACATGGTTGCCGACAAAGACATTTTAATCTGAGCGAGTTGACATGTTATATTGTAATAGAACAATGTATATGAGAGTGAGAAAACTTGTTCACTTCTAGTCGGAGGTAACCGTGTCATCTATACAATCCGGTACGCTGTCTAAACCGGATTATTTCTTTAGTCCCGACGAGTGCCGGTTTAGACAGCTTCCACTGTAAATCGTGAACCTCGTGAATATCTGTGAACATTAATACATACACTGATACATGTATAAGAAACAAGCACACCCATATCTTGAAACCCTTTCAGTTTCGATCATCTGTAAAAGCCTTCAAAGTTTGTTGTTATCAAGTCCCAAAGGAATTCTTCATTGGTTGAGTGCGAAAGTCAAACGAAATGTTGTTACGTGAACAGCATTAGCCTTCAAATGAAGGTTTTAACGATTTGAGAAAGGTAAACTGAAATAATGGAATGTGACCTTCGTTTGGTTTGGTGCTTTCTGTAAGACCAGCTGTGATACAGTAGTGAAAAAAGAAAACATGCCATGAAAACAAGATGATTCCTTAGAGTGAATACACGAAAGATTTATATTCATAACTAGGCGTGTTTTGTGACAATGTCAGCAAGAGATCGCTAAATTTTTAACATCACGTGAAATGACATGTCAGTATCGAGTGTGGTCTCCATTAATCAGCCACTTCGGTATCTTTAGAAGAGACGAGTATATAGCTATCTGAGCATCAAGCAAGTGAGTGAGGCTTTATGCCGCTTTTAGCAATATTCCAGCAATATCACGGCGGGGGACACCAGAATGGGCATCACACATTGTACCCATGTAGGGAATCGAACCCAGGTTTCAGCTTGACGGGCGAACGCTTTATCGAACACACACCACTTTCCCTTGATTCATGTCTTATTTCATGTGATTTCAAACATTTCAATCCGTTTTCTATTGGATTTCAGGATGTATTTCGAACAGTCAGGTGATGAATACGTAACAATAAAAACACCTGCACCTGTACCAGAATACATTCAACCACGAAATTGTTCCATATCCTCACAATAAAAAACGGCAAGGACGTTTTGTTCATGAAATCAGCAATTTGTTACTTTTTACAAGGACGGGGCGATATGGTTTCAAATGGTGTGAAGTGCAATTTTCTTAGCGTGTAAGTACTACAATGACCGACTAGGATACAATATAAGCAAAATAATACAAATGGTCAAACTGGGAAAACGCTTGAAGAATCTCTGAGCAAAAGCCTTTATGTCGAATGAATGAAACAAGAAAGGTCGTGTAGAGAGTACCGGAAGGAATAATAGCAGGTTATGGTGATTTATTCCCGATTTCGACAGGAAACGGGCGGCTGGGAGACCTTGAGATGACTATAATGGCCGTTAGCACGACCACGGGACAGTAATAATGTCACAGAGCACAATTGACCACCGGTAGGAAGCCGGTCCGCTGTAAATAGAGTATGGGGATGTTGTGTTATGGTGAAGGAGGAGAGCAATTCCGTCGTTGCCGACTATTGATAGTTGCCAGTATGGGTTATAAGCGTTATACAACGAGCAATAATTAGCAGGACGTGGAACAGAGTAGAGGAGGTTGTCATAAAGGGAAATGTACAAATCGGGTGGTTTGGGATAATTTTCAAAACACTATGTAATTATTTTGAAATGTGTTTTGATTGTGACTTATAAGTCACAAATTTTGTGTGTGCGTGTGTGTGTGCCTGTAGAGATGATATCGAATGGGAGAGTGTGTAACATATGTTAGAACTGGCATTCAGTAATTGAGAGTTTGCGTATTGAAATTC
The DNA here is from genome assembly GCF_003918875.1 of Haliotis rubra. Classification (NCBI taxonomy): domain Eukaryota; kingdom Metazoa; phylum Mollusca; class Gastropoda; order Lepetellida; family Haliotidae; genus Haliotis; species Haliotis rubra. The sequence continues at coordinate 2,695,955 of NW_025767457.1, forward strand.
CATTATCCAGAATACTGGAGAAATCTACGACATTAGCACATGTCTATATTTTATGTTCTGTGTGACTGACAACCCACCTGTCAGAACGTCACGTGGTGTAGTGGATAGAGTGTCTGCCTCGAGAGCGGAAGATCTCTGGTTCGATCCTTGGTCGCGTCACACCAAAATACTAAACATAATTTCTTGTTACCCTTCATGTATCTCGAGATATAGAGGTATATAACAAGAGCTGGTCACACACACAGACTTCATATTGCTAAGAAACCACCAAAGCATCAAAACAATTAAGCAAACAAAACCAGATTCATCATTATTCCGTCAGAGCCGTTTGCACTTGGCTGGTGCGATGAGCTGGTGCGGCGATTCCTGGTAAGAGTTACGTCCCTTTGGTCAACCAGGTTCTGTTCCCGTCATCGCCTTGAATGATCCGCTGTTTGTACACAACAAACCGAGCTCTTGCACTTACATACAAGATTCATCGAAGCATTCCTTTTCTTTATTGTTTCAGTATAGTTATAACGAGCACACAATCGACACTGGCGCTCTATTGAGACTTGCTTTGCCAGATTAGATCAACCGTTATATCGATACGGACTTGAAATCACCTGTGTTTGTTTTGAGCCTTAACAAAGGTAGATTTATTCACCTGGCTGCTGATGCTGGAAAAAATATAAACATGTTACTGATAATAATTCTACCGCAATAGCAGAAACCCCTGAGGCCTAACGTCAGCATGATACAACTTGAAGTATTTCATCTGTGTGATCATAACTACCGAATACTCCTGTAGTCGGTTCAAGTCGACATGATCATCTAGGGCGTCCTTGGTTTTATATGTTGATGGACACACATCAAGGGTTTCAGATCGCACTGTGTGCTTCAAGATTGTAAGATGTGATGGCTTGGCAGATCAAAGGATTCTCACCATCCTTACGTTAAACACTGTTCTACGTCGATCGGTGTTAAAGTGAAAGTAAAGAGCAACTCATGCGATAGAGCACCCTAGCTTGTAGTTGCTTATGTTTGTACAATACGCCATATCCGAATATATAACACAGCCTCGGGTACAGTGTGTGGATATGGATATGGATATGAATGTGGATATGGATATGGATATCTGATATCATGACTGTGTGCAGGGAAGATGTCAGTTACAGGGCAAGAAACAACGTTGACACTTCTCGGGGTTTTTTTAATCTGCGGGGCGGTGGGGTAACCTACTGATTCAAGCGTTGGCTCGTCACGCCGAAAACCTGGGTTCGATTCCCCTCATGGGTACAATGTGAGGCCCATTTCTGGTGTCTCCCGCCGTGATAATGCTTGAATGTTGCTAAAAGCGGCGTAAAACTAAATTCACTCACTCACTCTTCTAATCTCAAGAGGAGTACGAACTGAAGCTGAGAAACTATTGGGTAAAGAAGTATACATCCATGTTTGCTGGTAGCTTAACATGACTGAAGCAAAACCTGGTGATGCATTTGATACAAGTATCATAGTTCCGTACGTTTTGGATTTAAGGATTGTAGTGTGTCGGTGACTGTTTTATACCCGGAAGGTTGATAACATTTGTGGTGTTTCGTCTGATCCAATTCTCAAGTGTATACTCTTTTTCCGTCAGTTTACATGGTTAGAGCAGTCCTGGGATAAGTGTGCTGTCTTTGTTTAATGTTGCAAGCGGAGAATCAGACAAAGTCAATAAGACTTGCATTGGCGCCATTAAAACACATTGTGACAATAACGCTCTTGATAAAACAATATGGTTTAATAACAACTGGTATTATTGGTTTTCTTGTGATCGCTGTCGTTTCGCTGCGTCAGATCAAACAAGCATCTAAAGTAGTTTGCCGGAAAATAGTAATAGCTTCACACGTTATTTGAGGGAAGCACAATAATCAGCCGTACACACTGTGTTCAACTGTAGGTTAGCTGAATATTAATTATATATCATGTATGTATGCAATAACCTGCATAGTGTATCAGTGTATCAGTTATATCTAAGCCCTGTACCAATCATCGAGAGGTTATGTGCCGCATATATACGGACTATATACCAGCTAAGTAAAAACTACGTGCCATAAACGAGATATGTACCAGTTATATACCAACTATGTATTTATTGAGATCAAACTGTGTACCAACTGTGTTAAATTTAGGTGTCAGCTATGTACCAACAATGTGTCAACAGTGCACCAAGTACCCTGTACCAACTACTATAATACGAACTTTGTACCAATTATGAACCTGGATCCCGATCCACAAAGCGTTCGTAGCGCTGCGCCACTCGTAACCCTATTGTAAACTATAACGTTACGACAGGTCCTAACGTAACGAACGCTTTGTGGATCGGTAGTCACATCCGGAATCTACAAAGCGTTCGTAACGTTACGAGTTTGAGTCCCGATCCACAAAACGCTTGTTACCTACGACCTGTCGTAACCCCGGATCCCGATCCACAAAGCGTTCGTAACGTTACGACCTATCGTATCTCTATACTTTATCATTGGCTTACGAATGATATAATGCTACGAATGTTTTATTACCAAATATATAGCAGCAATGAACCATTTATACGTTCTCTAAGTGCCAAATATGTACCCACCATGTAACATCAATGTACAATTTATACACTGTGAACCAACTTGTCAGTTGTCAATCAGCTACATCAGATACATTTCATTTTTGCATCAACTATATATATTGGCCATGTTTTTTAGTGCCGGTTGTATATAATACCTGTAGCTCTTTGCACTACCAGTGTACCAGTCATTCAATATTTGTTTTTAATTTTACATCACCATCAATCCCCCAACCCCTCTCGTCTCCGTTCCCCATTACCAGACAACATATTCATATTATTTCTTTGTCCCCAAATAGCTAAATCCCGTGAAGATCCGTGTTAGAATTGATCTTCAGTAATCCATGTTTGTCGTAAGCGGCGACTATAATGGGATCGGGTGGTCAGGCTCGTTGACTTGGTTGACACACGTCATCGTATCCCAGTAGTGTAGATCGATGCTTACGATGTTGATCACTGGATTTTCTGTTCCAGACTTGATTATTTACAGACCGCCACCATATAACTGGAATATTCCCGAGTATGGCGTTTAACAACAATCAACCAATCAAACCACATGGATAAAGGGGGAGACAATCGCTTTGTCTCACGTCTCTGTGACCTTAGTGTATATATATGAGTCAACTCAAATCTAAAACGATTGGGCAAGTCTAGATTACTCATGAAATAAAGAATTGTTTTGGGCTCCTTTTGGACTTATAGATTATTGGAAGATACATTTATTAAATTAGGATGACTTTATTGTTGGAACGAAATGCTAGTCCAATAGGCATGTGTACACAAACACACACACACACACACACACACACCATCCCCCTTTACTTACCGTACACCGTGTCTACTCCCATTTGTGAGAACTCCCAGTTGTGAAACTCCCAGTTATGAGTCAGTGGAGTAGGTAATTAAGAAAGAAAACACACCATACTCCCCTGTCTGATAGAATGGATTCACCCTAGCTAATTACTGATTTGCTATGTAACTGAATCTTGTGGAGGTAAGTTAATGAAACTTTATAAGATAAATTGATTAACATACTCAGGTAAATGTCTTTAATAAGTAAACACTTTGTGTAGGTAACTTCGTGATCAAAGAGAAATTAATTTACCTACTCAGATTTACTCCGTCTCCGAAACTACAAGCTATAGTTTAAGAAATAACTTTGAAATTTACAGTCGAAATGCCCCTTATGCCAAACCCTTTCTACGCGACACAATAAATTTATGGAATGCCCTACCAAATTCCAAAGAGTCATGCAGTCTCAAAGAATTTTAAAACCTAATTACAAAAGCCGAAAACAAGATTTATATTGATCTTAATTATGGCTCTTGTTTTTGTCAAATCGTTCGATGCCGCCTCAGGTTCGGATCTAGCGACCCAAACGCCGATAAGTATAACAGACATTTAATAGACAGTGCATGTTGCTCTTGTGGATATGAACTACCCGTTATAACCTGGATAATTTTTGAACGGAAACAAAGAATTTACTCCTTGTGTAAACCAGAAAATAGTTGAATCCGTCCACGATTATATCATCTAGACACAACCTTCAGTAAAACTTCACCAATCCCAATTCATTTTCATAAATAATAATAAAATATGTTTAAACCAAAATGACTTTCAAACTTCATAATAGTCAATAAAAATGTGTTATCATAATTACATATTCTTCTGATTAAATAAAATATTCAATAAACTGTTTAATGAACTCTTCAATGAACTATGCCTCCTGTGGGTACTGGGCTGGGCTGATCCCACTTTCATTGTAGGGATGTGGAAACACCACATATGTGCACTGAACCATTAATTAATGTGTCTCACAACTGGGAGTTCTCACAAATGGGAGGACCCCCAGTCCACACAAACACTCAAATTTCATGTGAATCTCATCCTTCGGCAGCTGATATCCACAGACGTCATGACTGAGTGAATGAGTGAGTTGGGTTTTAAGCCGCTTTGGGCAATGTTCCAGCACTATCACGACCAGAGACACCAGAAATGGGCTTCACACAAAATTTACCCATGGGGGATCGAACCCGGGTTTTCGGCGTGACGAGCGAACGCTTTAACCTCTTGGCTACCCATCGCCCCCCAGATGCCATAAACAATTTGTTTAACGAGGTATTTTAAAAAACAAAACAAAAAGACTTCCCCAAAATCATTTAATAAAATATAAAAGAAAAGAAATCTAATGACTAGTGACCTATGTATCAACTGTCAACAATTGTTTATCAGGTATTATCAGGTATTTACGTATCGAAGTCCATCACACAAATGTTTCCGGAAACACTGACAAGCAGTGACCAGCGCACGTCGAGGCAGATGAATGTATAGTGGTCAGGACGCATTAATAAATGATTGGCAGTGGCTCGCTGCCGCGGTGTTGATGGCAGCTTAAGCACACAGATGACCTACTATCCGAAATGATTTTCTGTGACTAAAGTATCATGTGATTCAACGGATCGGGGATTTCGGGGGAGAATTGATCCCAAGTACCTAATGCCTGCCGTCGGAGCCGGCTGACGGGGATCGGTAGGTTACGCTTAGCCTTGCTTCAAAGCTGTACTGAATGTTAAGCCCATAGATGTATGGTAATTCTATCCTTTAAAGAGGCAAGTCCAGATAAGCCGACAGTAACGGGAAGCCATCCTGTAAGAGGAATGTTTAATTTTTTTAGAAATTTTCATCTAAACTATAAATTATTACGTTAGAGACTTGTGCAAGGCTAGGTTACGCTATACTCTGTCAGAATACACAGTCCTGACACTTGAAGTTGGCAACAAATAACTTATTAGGCTGAAACACTTCGAAACACAGATAGTATGAAGGGTGTCCTCGCAAACTCATAACTGTCGACAAATGTCGAAGCAGACATGAAAACTGGAAGATCGAAAACGACACGTTAAAACGATGGATGAGACAGAAACTAGTCACTTGGCTGACGTTATTATGCCGATTTAAATTCTATACAACATGATCATAGGCGGATCCAGAGGGTGTGTGTGTGTGTGTGCTGACAGGGTGCGCCCATCCCTTTTGCCGATTTTATTAAATGACGTCAAACTTTGAAATGAAGTGTGCACATTATGATATCGGTATCAAATATTATAAGTTACCATGCGTTCGCGAGTTTGATATGGAGATTTATCATCAGTAAATACCAAACGAGAACGAAGTTCGAGTTTGATATTAAACTCTGACACATGATAAATCTCCATATCAAACTTGCTAACACATGGTAACGAATTTATCTCGACGAGCACCCTCACTAAATGCTTTAAATCTGGACTGAAAGAATGAGACAACCAAAATGGTGGCCGGTTGTGTCGGTATAACGTTTTTATTTGTGAACGTACAATGTTTTGGTTCATACCATTGCATTCGGCAGACAAACATTAGTCTAGTACCGTGAAACAGAAGCATTTCGAGTCGGGGGTCATCTCAAAAACATTACTTTTTTATTATTAATACTCGCAAAGACACGAGGGTCTTTGCAATGCAGAACTCCCCAATGGATTGCCTCTGCATACTACTCCGTCCAAACTCACGAGCATCGGATTTGTGACGATGAAGTAGCAATAACGTACTCAGAAAATATTGAATTTGAAACATAGATCATAGGATTCTGGCACCGCAAAGGGGATGAACTCTGCATAGCGAATTGCGGTGCTCTTGATGCCTGACCTCTCCTGTCAGTTTTGATGTACATTCGCATCTATATTGCAGCAATATTTGTGATCTGCTCCCCGACTTAATTGAAACCATTCATCAAAATAGAAAATCTCAAAGAATACAGTTTTAGGATTTCAAAGTCGACAATGAACTATTTACCATACCACTATATTGTAACTGTTGGGATTACTTCAACCACAAGTCATTGTTCTGGAGAGGTGGACGAGGTTTAGACAGTTGAAACTGCAAATCAGATTGTTATCGTGACTGGTTGGGACGTAATTGTTTCTAATCCCTGTAATTTACCACAGCTAGGCGATATTTGGTCAAAGGTTTCGTCAGAGCACACGTGGATCTCGTCATGTCGGGCTTGGGATTCTATCGAGATCTTCGAGAGTGAATCCCCAGGGCGGTCAAAAGCAGAAGCCTAAGACGGATCACCCCCAGTGAGTTACGCAGACACGCCTTAAGTTCCGAGTGTGACATTACCGGACAAACACGTCTTTGTAAACACTCAGGCAAATGTACATTCCGAAGGGTTTCCCAGGCGACTTGAAGTCTATTTTAAGTAACTGGTAATCCCCTCTGACCGCTCAATGGATTGGTTCTATTTTTAGCAGGGCTTGCGTTGACCATTGTTGTCGTGGGACTGACCCGCGAGATATGAAGATAGCTTCTGTTTTGTTCTCCGGGGCTGCGAGGTGACACGACAGCTATGACGTGAGTAGATACAACTTGTCTGAATAGGTCATTCTTAAGTTAAACTACCCTCTCGAATGTACAAGCCATAGCGCAAGTTTTAACAACGGCAAAGACTGTCGAAACCAGTTTGATACCATATCTACAGCGGGTTGCAGCGGCCGAACTAATGGTCACACATTATCGATTCGACGACTGTCACGTTGATTAACCAGATCTGTTACTTTGAAGATGTATTTAACTCATATTTATCATGTTTGTCAGCTGTAATATTTTGCCAATCAGTTGTTCAAATTGAAACCATGTGGAATTTACACGTGTTCAACTTGAGGAATTCACATTGATGTTGATATCCCCTTTTCCACGTGTATCGATCTGCCTGTATGACTGTCGTGTAATTGAATTAATATGGGGCCTCTTCACGCATTTCATTTGGTTGTCATTAGGACGGAGGGACTGATCGAAGGTTTTTTTGTTCGTGCTGCGACCCCGGGGCACGTATTAGTTGTGTCCTTGTCTTGGGGACGCGGGCGGGATTTGATCCGGTCCTTGTCACGAAGCAGGATTTATGACAAAGGCTGAGTTGTTACTAGGACAACGGTCAGAGTTAATAACTGTCCCCAATTTCACGCGAACAGTGTCTTTGTGTGGCAGTGTACGCGAAGAGTATAAACACATGTAGAAATGTGATAACGGAAGCTATACTATATGTTATATATATTTCTACTTGACTGACTAAGATTTGATCTATAAACCAGGTGTTCATATATCTTATCATGAGTTGATATCATTTTGTTAAGGAAATCATATACGTCAGTTTATAGCAAGGTGTTTTGCTTTGACCAAAGAGCACCGCTTCCTATCTGCATTTAAATATCTCCCGATGTGTTTTCAACAACCTTAACATCCTTTGTCTCAACATGGAGTTCGGAATTATTGTTTAATAGCTCAGCAAGTAAGTTTACTTGCTATTTAACAATGTTCGTGTTTTAAAATGTACACCATGCATACTTTTTTGAATTTGTGAATGGTTATTCAAATAACGAGGTATGTTTTTCAATGTTCAGAAATTAAAATGGCTGGGACTGATAAAAGGGAGATAACTCTTTCCATCGTTGTACCACGCTTCTCACTTTTGATGCTGACACAACCGCATCATGATTTGTTGTCGGGTGGTGTGGTTATCAGCAAAACGGACCAGCACTATACATGACTAGCAAAAACGGATCGTAAATTGGGTTGATCCGTTTTGACTTTCCCTTGTTGAAGTATCGCTCGCATCAATGCTGACCAACTCATGCCGGAACCCGTCAAATGATGCAAGCGATGACGAATTGCTTCTGCCAATGACGTACATAGGACGTGTGGACGTATTTGTTTTGGTTATTGTGTGCGCACGAATTTATATCGAAAACATAAATGGAGTTCTTTGGAAAATGTGTTTTGTTTGTTAGCAAATCGTTGTTACGGTATAACGTGTAACCACCGACACCAGCGAGTTCTGAGCATGTATTTACAGATGTCTATTTTAGACCTTGCGGTACGGTTGTTTTGCTAGCTTTACGGATTCAATATAAGAATGGCAGTTTTTTTTAATAGTTACTGACAATTCATATTTTAACAATTTAATCCAGAAAGTCAATAATCAAGGTACTGTAGAGGAGGTAGTGTTTGAGGTAGTCTCGGCAAATCAGATTCACTTACACTCTCACTGCTTTGAAATATTTCGATAATTCCAAAAATCCTTCGTGGGATAATAAAGATATCTAAGGTACCGTTGAATACCATGTCGATAGGTCTTTAGGTGATCTTCTTGTAATAATCACCTTTGCAAAATTATAATATACCCCTTTAACCTAAATCCTATCTATTATGACGCCGTTTTTCTTAACTGACATAACGTTAATTCAAACTGATGTAAACATATTTGCAGACTTCGAAATGTTTGCCTGTGCCTTGTTAAAGTGGAAGAGATTTGGGGCCGAAGATGATCTGAATGGAAAACGGTCCAACCTATTGGGGTTGTTTTTGTTTTGCTGGAATCAGCAATATTCCAACTCTATGGCGGAGGTCTGTAAATATTCGAGTCTGAACCACCTATTGTAATCAGTGAGTGAGTGAGTGAGTGAGTGGTTTTAAGCCGCATTTAGCAATATTCCAGCAATGTCACGGCGGGGGACAACAGAAATGGGCTTCACACATTGTACCCATGTGGGGAATCTAAGCCGGGTCTTCGGCGTGACGAGCGAACGCTTTAACCACTAGGCTACCCCACCGCCCCTGTTGTGATCAGCCGGGCTTCGACTGACGACCCCGAAAATGCTGATGTTGAGTAGGGGTTGCCTAAAGATGTTTTGGTATAGGAAGTGTTTCTCTACCTTTGAGACGTTCCTTTAAGATGGCATAAGCATGCGCCCAGTGTAGGTGAGACTTCACGAGAATCACTTGCTGACATGGTTGGTTGGTTGGTTTGTTGTTTAACGTCGCACTGCTAACATGACCTGTTAGACATTCCATCAGTTGCTATTAAACCGAACGCGAAATTTTGATGATAGTTTTTAGGCAATGTTTTCACACGTGTTCAAAAAGGTTATGCAAAATCGTTCCTATTGAAGTAAACACCTGCTTGTTTGTAAATATGATCATATGAATTTGAATAGGATAATTTATAAAATTTAGGATAGTTTATAAAATTGGTACTCGCAATTGTAGGAACATAATCAAAATGTAGTATGTGTTGATCAGTATGACACGATTGAATGTTTCAGTATTGTCAAATATTGTCTATGTGTTTGTTTCCGTGTATACAAAAAATATAAATATGGCGCCGTTTTCGCCAACGATACCTAGTGCCGTATTTGCCAGAAAGTGTTGGTTTTTTTTGATACGGTGCTATTTTTTATTTCCAATATTCTAATGTAGTTTTAAGCAGGGAACGAAGTTATGTTACGGGACTAGGATCAAACTTGCTTGGACTGCCGGTTCATCCTGAGATAAGTCCCCTTTAACTATGAATGCCGTACCAAGAGGAAGTGTAGATCATCCAGAATGGTTCTCGGGGTATGATGCGTTGTCAGCGCAGCAAGCTGTAGGTCACTGTGCTGTATGTTGTCTAGGGCTGGGACGGGTAGGAAATGATGGAATCGAGTACCCGGATGTACTTACCCGAATTGGCATCGAGTACCCGGAAATGTAAGGAATAAAGCGATTCTGTCAACTTTCTGAATTTTTATAGAAAACTTGAAATGATGGCAATAAGACACTGAAACTGAACTTAGGCTATTTAATTTACGTCTATTTAACAAATACATGTATAGAGAGTAACACCATTACTTGCATTCCTCGTTAAAACACAGGACTTTTCGTTACTGTTACTTGACTCCTCACTGCTCATGCTCAGATATATATAGTCGTTAATAATAACCTCCATTAATCGGACAATGCCAATGATGCAAATGTGTGTTACGTCAATAATGAAAAGGACAAGTTATTATCTGCCCTTGCCATTACAGAGTTCTCTCCTTTTCCGGGTGTACCCAACCCGGAGTCGAGAACCCGAGAACCCGTCCCAGCCCTAATGTTGTGAGGCCGTTTTTCAGTCATTCGAGCATAATTGACTCACTTGTGATTACACATACACCACAAAAAATATATCGAATATTAATAAAATTACATTTATTTCTTGAAAACAAACATCCAACCTATTGGAAACAAAAATTTCACCCGTAAGATATTTTTTCATTTTTCGAGATATACCACCTCGAAATGTACCTTCTTATACTTCTGTTACGGAGGTGAGAATTATTATATCCTTCAGATTTACTCTCTCCCAATTACGACAAGCCAGTTACATATTTGTCAAATTAAAGAGGAATATGTATTCTGTTGAACCACAATAAACTTTGTTTACCTCCAGCATTTATAACCAGATACTGCTACGTGAAAACATTCGTTTCTGATGACAAACTTACACGGACATTAAATGTTTCATCCCAAATGTGTTTATATAAAACATACACAATAATCAGTCAAAACAATAACTTTAATAAGATTTCACATGTTTGAGCTTTAAGAATACCACAGGTTACTGACATGCGAAACAAACGACATGATCAGTAATGCCAAATTTTCATAGGCGTCTCCCTGTTATGGAGGTTATAATTTGACATGAAGTTCTCAAATATAAGCATAAACATGAAACAATACCATTAATATCAATGTAATAATTCAGAAAAGGCAATATCACTGTAATTCTAAAACAACAAAGCAATATATGCTGTAACTTGCAACACGTTACGGAGGTTGGGTAGCCTAGTGGTTAAAGCGTTGGCTCGTCACGCCGAAGACCCGGGTTCGAATCCCCACATGGGTACAATGTGTGAAGCCCATTTCTGGTGTCCCCCGCCGTGATGTTGCTGGAATATTGCTAAAAGCGGCGTAAAACCATACTCAGTCAGTCAGTCGTTACGGAGGTTACACTAGAATTTGAACTTGAAACAATATTAAAATTGTCTGTTTTATCAAAACCAGACAAACGTAACATCCATGATGTGTCCATAGAGCACGTGAAGCACGTGAAGAACCCTGTGGAATCACTACAAATTGTCCGCTATGCTATATAGACTACCGTTACGGAAGTTATAAGTTATAGAGGTTAGGATTTTTCATCACAGACATCTAATTACAAAACCTGTCATCATGTGTGCGTTTAAGTTACATATTTTAAGTCCTCTTTCATCAATTCTTTATTGAGAAAATTTGTTTAATGAATGTTTACAGGATGAAATACGTTATGGAGGTTAGGTCCTTAAATGCGACATTCACAAAATCCAGTTCTAACGCGATGCTCAAGATATATAATTTGTTATGTTGACATTAACGCTGACAATATATATTCAGTGACTATTTCCTAACCCTTCTGAATGAAAAATGCGATCATTTCTGGCTGTATGTTGAAGTCACTGGTGATAATTAAAACGTTACGTAGGTTAGACGAGTTTTGGCAACATGAAAACATCCAGAAAAATTTGAGTTTGGATTTGGTGCACTGTGGTTGAACTTTTTCTAGAAGAAATTAATATATTCATTTCCAAGAAATAACATTATTTTTGACAACAGCATTGCACCACACCTTATTTAAATATAGAAATTAACTGGCGACGTTGCATTTTTGGTGTCTTGAACATATTACGACTACTGTCTGGCACCGATGGCAAATAGTAGTGAAACAGGTTGTGTTTGTTTTCTAGTCAGCCTTGCCTAAACAAAAGTTAAAGTTCCCACAAAACAGTTTCTTGTTTATCTTTAAATGTCTATTACCGCGTGTATGCTGGAGACATGGATAAACATCAATTGCCACCATTTTGGTGGAATGACTGTTTTACGATGATTTCTTATGACGATTAAGTATTAGTATGATCGCTAATTAATGGATGTTTTACACGTCAAGGGATTACCCTTTTTCGGTAAGTACAGATTCTAGTACGTTCGTGTTGTTGTCTCATTCGGGATTCGAACCCACGCTAACACAGTAACGAGCACTTGATTTGCCAGTAGATAAAGTCAGCGATCTCACACATTCGTCTCCGTATGTTTGATAGGCATTTAGAAGTTGGTAGGGTAATACAACACACTTGATATGTTTCCGTAACCTCCAAGAAGTATCGCATTCGTCACCAATCGCCCCTTTCCGTAACCAACAAGAAGACGGCTTGTCCGGGAATGTTCCGATATGCATACTTAGAGAAGCATTCATAAAATCTGTCACGGCTCCTGTGAGAAGCTCTTGTCTCAGCTTAAAGTGGCAACAGAATGGCAGGCAAAATGTGAGTGTAGCAACATGAACTTTCAGAAGGCTTCCCTGCTTTTGCTGAAAAATAACATAGATTTGATGTTCAATGTTATCAGGAACTTTTACATGACGCATGATTCCTGCATATTTGACGCAACAATTTTGTAAACGACTCTCAAAAATATTATCATACGAGTCCAACTTGACGTAAAGTTTTGTAAGCTCACCCTCACAACTCAGTTCAATAAAATTCGATTTGATAAAACGAAAAATGATATTGCTGTGATTGTTCCAGAGAACTCAGAGGAGACAGTAATCCTTGACTGTTTGAATTGAACAATGATATAGTTCATTTGGTGGTCTGACATGTACAGTTACATACTCAGAATGATTAACCCAAACAAATATTAAACTTTTCATTACTCCCAAATATTGAAAATGAAGCTCCCCCAAATAAATATTGTGCTGAGTCACCTGACTCCCGTTTCTAAAAAGTCTGTGTAAAATCTCTGGGTTATAAACAAACTACTGCTATATCGAACTACTGTTGAAAACAAACTGCTGTTATAACGAACTGCTGCTATAACGATTACTGTTGGGCAACGAACTATTGTTATAGTGAGTGCGTGAGTGAATTGATTTCACGCCACACGCAGCAATAATATTCCAACTATATGGCGGCGGTCTGTAAATAATCGAGAGTCTGGACCAGACAATCCAGTTATCAACAGCATGAAGGCATCGATCTGCGCAACTGGGAACCGATGACATGTGTCAACCAAGTCGGCGAGCTTGACCACCCGATCCCGTTAGTCGCCTCTTACGACAAGCATGGGTTACTGAAGATCAAGATTCTAACCCGGACCTTCACGGGTACTATTGTTATTGCGAGCTATACCGTAAGAGGACCGAACCACTGCTATAACGAATTCAAAGTAGTACCCTTTGTGTTCTGTTATAACCACATACTTAACTGTATAGTTATATATACTCATGCCAATAATGGTTGTCAACCCCTTCAAATGTTTTACTGATTGGAGAGGGTGTGGGGAGGGGCGTGGGGTTGGGGTGGGGGAGGGGTTGACAAACCATTATTGGCATGAGTATATTATTCAATTCGGCTTGAAATAATGCCATTTTTAACTGTAATTGTAAACCAATAGTGAGTGTTTTCCTTCCGCAATCTGATCGGTTAATTACCCTTGGTCGAATACTGTCTGACATGCCCGAAAAATGATGGCCTAATAACCGCATATTAATACGTTGGCACTAATAATACCGTACTACTTTCGCTGCATGAATTTGCATAATGGAGGAAGATTACTCCTCCTCAAATTCTTTCTCGCGGATTTTGATACAATCTTCGAAGACGACAAATTCTTGGAAGAATTATTCAAAGATGATGGGGAGTACATTCCATGGCACATACAAACATGTGATAGCATAGATCATCGAACTGCCGTAGGTTTTAAACTCAAATTTGCCTATGTTGAATTCCAATCAATTCGAAATTGAAACAAACCAAACTATTTATCCCTCTAAATCATAACTGGTTGAGAAATACTGCTGATGTAACTGTAAATCACAACTCACCTGACTCACCTAGACCTCAAACTTTCTTTGTGTAGTGCCCCTAGACCCAAAATAGAGACTCCGGTAACTCCCTGAATTGCATTCATCTATCAGTGCGTACCTGTTTTCGACGAAGTAACATCGGCATTCACGCATGCGCAGTTCAGGTGGGAACAGAAGTACATATTTTAACACAACAGTTACAGGTGTAGTTATTCCGAACTCGAAGAGACCTCTCAGTTCAATCTCGTAATAACCGTAGTTCATGATACACATTTTCAGTGTAATATACAGCAAGTGCCCGTTACAACCGAACCCCTCTCTGCTGCATACTCAATTCTAATCTATAAAAAATAAATACATAAATAAATAAATTACAAAACACACAACCATATTTATCATCCAAAACTGTGTTCCACGGGACACATTGTTTGTCACTTCCTACCGAAGGTTCGAAGGTTTTATTTTCTCAACTTCCACCAACGGTGGTACATGAGTGAACTGGAAAAACGTTATATACACATATACACCAAGATGGCATCGGAGATATAATTGAGGCAGGATAATGTACAATACAATATACATGTACATACATATTCATATATACAAAGGGTGTCATTAGAGAATGATACAAACATTTAATTACATGTATTTATATCTAAACTTCTATTGATACATTTAATAAATTTTGACAAGTCTTTAACATATTTAGCTTTCTTTGAACAAAGTAATCTTTTGAGTGTATAAAGGTTGGGCCAGGTATTGACATACTGAGGTATGTACAGCTGCCGCTGTTGGTGAAGAGTTTGGCACCTGAAAGAGAGGGTGAAACTCATCACCGACAGCGGGTGAGTTACATAATTTACATAAACGATCATTTCTCGGTATTTGTCCACCGGCCAGTTTCAACGGGTAGATAATGGTTACTAGTTCTAAATTTGAAGAATAGGCATGTAAATTGATTTTGGCATATAAAGGTACGGTTCAAAAGATAAATCCTGTTTATAATATTTGTAATAAAATCCCTTGGAACTTTGTTCGACGGAACATCTCAATTTTGTAAATTTGGTCCTTGAGTATCTGTTCTACTGTTGAGGCTAGCCACGTGGTTGGTGCAAGTGGAAGGGTTATCATATATTTCGTTTAACCCGCAATCATTAAGAATTTTTTTAACAAATGAAAACCATCTCAGTCGATCTAACATATCTGGGACATTAACTTGGATATAATTATACAGTTTACTGGAGATTTTCAAAGTACTGGTACAAGTAGCGATCTTGTGCCAAAGGTTATTACTCGTTTGTATATTTTGATATATATTGGCTCTCTACCAAATTCACCATAGAGAGCAAAGTTTGGAGTTGAGTTTCTTAAGGACGAAATTAGTTTAAGGAATTTAAGGTGTAGTCTTTCAATAGTCAGTAAGTTTTCAAATCCCCAAATTTCGGATCCATATATCATAATAGGTACGATCATAGTGTCAAAAAGCTGTTAAAATACAATCTAGTGTGGTAGAATTTATATTCCGGGCTTTTCAATAAAGCATACATGGCTTTGTTGCACTCTCAACTAGTGATTTGATTGTAATCCATATATCTACCATTCCTATGAAGTTTGATTCCAAGATAATTGTACACGTCATTATTTCTATGTTTTGGTTTGATACACGATTATATTTTTGGATTTGGTCGCAGGTCCGCTACCAAAAATGAAGCACTTTATTTTTTGTGAGATTTGCCTTGAAATTCCATGTGGAACAATATTGCTGAAATGTATCTAATGATTTTGCAATTCAACTTGAGTGCTTTGCTAAAAGAACAGCGCATCATCAGCGTATGTAATAATATTATCAGTTTTGGCAAGAGACAATGTATTGACGATAAATTTCTCCCTGTCTAACACCGGAGTAACACTGAAATGTATTTGATATATTATTGTCAAGCATAACGGCTGACTTGATGTCATGATACATGTTCTTTATTAGATTTAGAAATTTTCCAGAGGATGCTAAGTCATCGCTGCGCCGGAGTGTGATTGCTTGTGTGAGATTTGACAGTAGATTTTGTACAATGCCATGACAATACTATGACGTCATGAACTTGATGACGTCACAATGCTATGACATCGCTGCACTGCAATTCTAATGGCAATACCATGTTCAGAGATGCACATTTCTCATTGAAATCTAATGAAGAGTGATTTTTTATGATAAATAGAATCTCACCCTCGTGTCTTCTGATATCAAATATATCAACACTCTTTGATAAAAGTAAAAATATGTTACTTTATAATGTAACTTTATCAACTCGTGTTGATATAATTGATATCAGTAGACACTTGAGTGAATTTTTCTATCTATCCGTCGGTTCGTTTTGAGCGTGTTTGTCATAAACGTAGTAATCTCACGTTTCAAATAAACCTGAATGAAATGAAAAGTAGGTTGGTCGTTATAACAGAGTGCACGGCCTCATATTAAGTATTTTTATAGTCGTCACCTACATAGACATATACGACTGGTCCAGACAAGCAGTATGTATACGTGCTCTGATGCATATAGATTACGTTAGTGTATCAGTTTCTGCTGGGATAGCGAGAGAATGTCACAATGTTAGGCCTATGAGGGTCTGACCGAGGTCAAAACAACTGTGAACAACGGATATAACGAACTCAAACCGACCACTAAATTAAGTTCGTTATAACCGTACCGTTACTATGCATTATGGCTAATCCCGTATATATACCGGTTATAGTGAGTGAATAAGGGTTTAGTTTTACGCCGCTTTTAGCAATATTCCAGCAATATCACCGCGAGGACACCAGAAATGATCTTCACACATTGTACCCATGTGGGGAGTCGAACGGGTCTTCGGCGTGATGAGCGAACACCTTTATGCCGAATAGCCATCATTTGCCAGAGTAATGACATGAGCTAAAGTGACCATCATCACGCACCAGCGACATTCATTTCCCAGCAAACACAACTGTCGACTCTGGTGATCCCCTACCCGATATTACTGAGAATAATGCTAAACGACGTAAATAAACCGATATACCATAACTTTCGTATATATACAGTTAACTCGCTCTATAACGTACGGTATAACGAAACTTTCTTCCAATGATCGATTTGAACCGTTATCCGTGATTGCAATTGTTGTTTCGATCCTTCAAACCAGCAGCCAACGACATTGCTCTCCCAGCACGAAAAGCTGATACGCCAGCGCCAATCTGCCAACCATCGAAACACCATACTGGCGAGCATTTCTAAAACGCCTTAATATGGAGCCGTGCGCTACTGTTCAACCTACTTTCATTCGTTTTACTTTGAAACATTAGTTCTACGTTTATGACAAACGCATCAAAACTGTTCGACCGAATATAATGAAAATCACTCAGTGTCTACTGATATCCGTTATGTCGGCGCGAGTTGATGAGAGACCACATTATCGTAACATATTTTACTTTTATCAAGAGTGTTGTTGAAAATTTTACGGTGGTCATAAAATCATTCTTCGACCGAATTTCAATAATGTTGAGCTTTATATTATTGCCGAAATTGCGATACGGCTGATATTTCTTCAACGTAACCGATCATCGAATAAACTTGACGTCATAATATTCGGTATAATGGCATTATTGTCAAAATCTCACACCAGCTTTAATCCCTGGAAATTTCTGAAATCTGGCAAAAGAGCATGTATCATGACATCAGAGATCGCTTCGTATAACGACAATAATATCAAATACATTTCGGTGTTACTCCGGTGATTGCGTTTGAGGAAAATTTATCGCCTGTTAAATGACGTAGAAGTTACGAAAAGATGTTGATCTCCAATGTAATGAATAGCTCATTGTCTGCTAAAACTGATAATATTCGATACGCCCAGCAAAGACGGATGATGCAAAATCGTGGGTATTTCATTTTAATATTGTTTAGCGTAGGCTTCAAAAATAATCTCGCAAAGTAAAGAGATACTCATTTTTGACGGCGAGCACCGACAATCGAAAATATGGTCGTGTATCGAAACGTAAATGGAGCGTTACAATTCTCTTGAATCCCAACTAAGCAGGTGACAATTGCAATCGAAATCGCTGGTTAATGCCGAGCAAGATGTGTGCTTTATTGAAAAGCCCGAATACTTGCCACTGGGTAATGTTTATCGGCTTTTTGACATATGATCGTACTTCTTCCATGACCAATGGACGTGAGGGGATTGAAGCTGCGACTGTGGCGCAGCAAATTCGCCCAAAATGAGCTGGAGTCGCCAGAAAATTCGGCTCAAACTTTGCTGCCAGGCTGACCAGTGACCAATGCCATAATCGAAATATTGGTAAGGCTGCGGCAATAAGATGCGGGTTAAGCACGAGCGCTATGATAACCCTTTCCGACCGGCCCTGCTGTCAGAACGAATGCTCGGAACTGACATTTACAAGAACGAAGTTATCAGTACAAAGTTCCAAGGGATTTTGACCAAAACTATTTATGGCTTGGATTGAACCGTACCTTTGTCGCCAAGGTATCAATTTACGTCTTGTTAAAATTTGGGGCAACAACCATTACATCTGCCGTTGAAACTGGCCGATGGTCGTTTGTAACCAAAATTATCAGCCGGCTCGCCCGCTGATGGTGATGAGTTCACCTATCTTTCGGGTGCCAAGCGACGGCTGTACATACCATTGCGTCAATACCTGGCTTGTTTTCTCCAGATTACTTTGTTGAAAGCTGGCTATGTTAAAGGGCACTGTCAGCTTACATTAAATGTCAATAAGTTTGGGCTATAGGCTGCGTAACGGTAAATGTTTTGTGTCGTTATAATGACGCCCTTTATATATATGTTAATATTAATATTATGTATCATTGTTATTTTTTGACCATCACCTAGCACTCGATACTCATTCTTATCTTTATTAACGTTTTTTCAGTTCACTCGTATGCCGCCGTTGATTGGTGAGAAAATAAAACAGCTTCGACAGGAAAATTGATGGCCCAATGTCTCCCGTGGGGCTGATTTTTGGTCGATATGGCTGCTGACAGTGTTGTTTTATTTGTTATGTATTTGACATAGACGGTATGCGAAGAGAAAGGGCCATTTTAACATATTTATGAAAATGTGTAGTATCATGTTGATTACGGTGAACTGAGATTCTTCGGATTCGGAGTAATACCTGTGACGATAAAAATAACACGAACTGCGCGTAAATACCGATATTTTGTCAGCTAGTACGCTGAATGCAATTCGAGTTTACCGGGTATTTTGAATGCAGAGAGCATCACAAAAGTTTGGACCGTGACCCTGGCCGATTATGATGGAAGGTGGTTTGTTCAATTTCGGGTGTTAATTCAACATGAGCAAATTTGGTTAAAACCTACGGCGTCTGTTGTTTATGTTAGCCGTAAGTGTGCTCCCCGTCATCTTCGAATCAATTCAATTTCCGGAACCTGATGGAATATTTCGTTATCCGGAAATCGCGAGAATTTGAGGTAATCTTCCTCCGTTATGCAGAACCATGCGGCAATGTTACGGTATATGACATCACCAATATGCGATTTATTCAAACGATCGAACGGTGACCTAAACAGGGTAATGGCTTTCGATCGGGCTGCGGCACTCACTTCAACAGTTTACAATTACGGCCGACTTTGACCGAATAATAACTTTCTTTCATGCCCGATAATGGTTCGGCTTCCCCTTTACTTCCCCGCGCCGGTCAGAGCGGAGTTTGACGGCTTCGATGACAACGTGATATGTACTAACTTTATACGAAGTTGAAGTATGTATAATGGCAGGAACAGAGACACAATTTATTCGTTAACAGTCAGTTCATTCAAACGGCAATTGCCGTGGTCGGAGTTAGTGATCTTCGTAACCCGTAACTGTCAAACTAATGCGCTTTCTGATTGTTTTGTCGGTTCCCCAATTGCGCGAATCTGCTATACTGTTGATAACGGACCCGGTGGTCGAATGAACATATACCGAATTGACCCGGTGTACGAAAACTCGCACGCTTTCACTAACAATAGTTCGTTATGGCACGGTAATCGACCCGCTTAATGTTTCGGCAACAGTTCGATATGGCGGCCAGTTTACCAACGGGATTTTACGTTTAGAAACGAGTCCGGTGACTTCACAATGGCTGACATTTAATATTTGTTTGGAGTTAATCATTCTGGTATGCTATTGTCGAACCGCCAAATGAACTTCATATCATTGTTCAATTCAAACGGTCGGATTACTGGCTCTCCTCTGAGGACTATATAATCTGACAATATCTTTTTCTTATCCAATCAATTTTTGAACAGTGATGACTTGCTAAACTTTAGATAAAATATTTTGGTCGTTACTAAATTGTTGGGCATATAAAGAATCAATATAACCCTGATATTTGAATACTGCGTGAGGATTAGTAAATGATTTCGTGATATCAACCGAACGACTAGATTACAGCGTGATTTACTATTAAGCCGAAGTGCCTGGGCTGTCGTATGTTACCGAATACCTGAACGGCGGAGAAGCTTTGGCGGCTCATTGGCATCTTTTCAATTCGAAAATTAACATCAAATCTATGTTATTTTCAGCAAGGAGAAGTTCATGTTGCTTGCTCACATTTTGAAATAAAGTGAATCTCTATTGTCGGGGCTGTTCGGGCAACCGTAATTCGATTTTGAAAGATGACGAATAATTCTTCTTGAGGTTACGAAGATTTGAAGCTGTACGCCCGATGTGGATGTTGCGGCTGGCATTGTTGCGCGCGGCGTTTTGCGGGCTGGGGATCGCACGGTGAGATGAAGTGACGGCCCAAAGCGTTATTGACAATAATAAAGTTACATCAACGTTGTACCAACTTCTGAAGCCTTTTATCCAAGCGTACGAGGAAGACGAATAATAGATCGCTGACGCATGCTGGCAAAATCAGTAACGAGTTCGACCTGGCTGAGCATTACTTTAAGTACCCCACCGATAGTATTGACGACAACATCCATTAATAACCTGTACCTATTAATCGTCGTAATCGTAAACAGCAATGATGTATGATGTCAGCTTCTACGCAATCAGTACCATTTAGACAAACTGGCGTTTAGCAAAGCTTTGTTTAAGCGAAGCTGCTGACGGTTCGGTTTTACGCCGCTTTTTTGCGCAATGTTCAGCTGGCTGGCGACGCGTGAATACCAGAAAATGGTAACAGCGTAACCCGCA